>NC_140433.1:6130170-8939006 GCF_965140295.1 Lepidochelys olivacea | reverse complement strand
CTTTGCTTCTTATCTTGGCCATGGCCGGGTTATTCCTCCATTGCTCTTCTGGTCCTTCCTGCCAAAGTTCCTGCTTGTACTAACCGGAACTTGAATCCTGCTTGAAAGACTGGGACTGTCAAGGCTGATTCCCCACTCTGGCACAAGGTGGGGGCCCGCTAGGATTCAAAAAATTAATACTGGCCACTCCAGGCTTGTATTCAACTCCCAAGGTTACAGCTTCTCTCTGACCTTGGATGGATAGATGCTGCCACCCCGCAAGTGCAGAACCCCTTTGAGAGCCCAGGAAGGCGCACTTGTGAATTCCTTCCTCTGGGGTACCCTCAAGCCCTTTCACCCCCACCCACTCCGGAGAAGAGTTGAGAAAGAAAACAAAGGAAATTAGTTGTTGCCCCCAGCTAATTAAACAACATGCACAAACCTCTTAGGACACCAAAAACTCAATCCTGTTCTTAAAAAAGGTAAATTTTATTAGAAACAAAAAGAAAGAAAATACATCTGGAACTTAGGCTTTTGCTAGATTTTAAAAGAGCAATTCCAAAAATTAAGCACCCAAAATAGCTTTCTTGGGGGTTCAGCTTAAAGGTTACAAGCAAACAAAAGCACCTGGGGTTAGCACAGAGGAGTCCACTCACCATAAGAAATAAACAGAAATAAA
The DNA here is from genome assembly GCF_965140295.1 of Lepidochelys olivacea. Lineage (NCBI taxonomy): Eukaryota > Metazoa > Chordata > Testudines > Cheloniidae > Lepidochelys > Lepidochelys olivacea. The sequence goes on along the minus strand of NC_140433.1, from coordinate 8,938,348 downwards.
CCTAATTGTGTCTTTCTAAACATTCCTGATCTACTTACACATCTGGGGGTTCCAAATAAGTTGTTCTAGGAATGATCTGATGCTCTATGATCATATCTGGTTTAAAGCTTCTCATAGCATAACTGCTCCCCGTCCCCCTCTTTCCTGGAGAACAACATCAGGCGTTTTTTCCCCATTTTAAAAAGTTCTAGCCTTCCCATTGGCTCTTTTGGTCAGGTGCCCACTCCCTTTCCTTTACCTGGGGGACTTTTTAAGCCTTTATAGGTAAAGCAAGCAGAGAACAGCCACCAAGAGGGACTTTATAGCTAACTGACTGGCTGTCCATAAAAGGGAGCTCCCCCCACCTTCATTTATCACAGGGACTCTTACTAGATATCTCTGCACCACCGCAGGCTTTAATGGCTGTGTCTTGTATTCCTAACTTTGGCTGATCAAAGGACAGCTGGTGGCAATGGGGTCCTTTTGCATGATGAGTTAGCCAAGTCATTAAAGCAATGGACTGGTAATCTCGTGTGTTCTGAACATGTGGGTACAAATCTGTCCTTTGTTTTTACTCCATGTTTTGGCTGTGATGGCTATTGGGTCCTTCCTCCATTCCTCTTCTGCCCCTTCCTGCCAAAGCAACTCTTACAGTGACCAACCGAAGAACAGCTCCCAACAAAGTGGTTGTTTTTTTTGTCAGTGGGGACTCATGCACGAATCCTCTACACCCTGCCATGCCTAGTAACGTGCATTTGCCTCCCCCAGGTATTTCCCCAGAGCCCCATGTAATTTTGTTTGTCTGGCGAGTTCTTTGAAATAGTCCTTTGAAGCTCATAATGCTTCTGGAGGTTTACACTGGCCACGCCTTCCCCCTAGAGAAATTTTGTACAACACCCAATAATACAGAAACTTTGCATTTTTAATACAATGGACTCCAAAGTGACTTACCCTTAATTCAGGTAGGTTCGCCCAGGATGTGCCAGGACATTGCCAGATCTGTCCCGCACCCTAAACGCTAACATCCCCTGAGAGGGGTGCTTGTATCCCACAATGCACTGCAAAAAGCCCACACAAGACAACGTGCCTGATGGCGGCATGAGGGATGCTGGGATGACGACCCCGGAGCCACACACCTCTTGCTGATGCAGCCTGTTGCTGTGGAAACGCCCAGCGCTGGCAACGGTGATGAAGTGTGCACACGCGCTAGTGCCCTGGCAGTGCTGGCACCAGCAATGTTACCATGAACACTTTTTGTGTATCAACAAAAGGGGTCAGAGCAGACGGCGTGCAGTAAAATACTGCTCCCTGAAGATGAAGCGAGGAGGAGAGAAGAGGTGTTGTGTAGTCTAGGACAGATGTGTACGGTCCAAAGGCTGTTCTGTTCCTTGTGCTTCTCCTGAGATGACTCCCCGCACAAGAGGAGACGCTCCCCTGCTGGCCTGTTCTAGCATCATAGAATATCAGGGTTGGAAGGGACCGCAGGAGGTCATCTAGTCCAACCCCCTGCTCAAAGCAGGGCCAATCCCCACTTTTTGCCCCAGATCCCTAAATGGCTCCCTCAAGGATTGAACTCACAATCCTGGGTTTAGCAGACCAATGCTCAAACTTCCCTCCCCCCCAGCTGAGTGAATGCAGCTCCCCAGAAGGGAAACAAGCCCCATCACTTCGTGTCTTTAGTGCACTCTTTGAGAGGAGCCATATGTTCGCCTCGGCTCAATTCAGCTGCAGTGTAGCACTCCCAAGGGAACCAGAAAAGGCTTGAAGCTCTTGTTTGTTTTGTGGATACTAAGTTTAATAAGACTCCACTATTCAAACCGCCCCTGCTCCGGGAGTGTAAGATTCGGTGAGCCCAGACAGGAGAGGCTGAATTGCAATGATCTGACCTCTCCAAGAGATGAACCCACCAAACTGCTGCAGACTGCTCCAGAGAAAGCTGTCAGGGAAGATTTCATTGGTTGCAAGCGCTATGGCTGGGAGAGAGTTAAAAGACCAGTTGTGGAGGTAGGAGGACTCTGATACCAGCTAAACGATGAGCATTTAAGAGAAGTCTGTGACTCCCTGGGCATTTCTGGGACACATCACAGTGAAACTGCAGCCAAAAGCTCTTTGACCTTACCCAAATATATAAGAATTCATTTCAATAGTGAAGAGCCAAACCTGCTGGAAAATCAGGGATTGTCTTACATTGTTGGCATTAAGAGAGAAGATTTTACAAGCCATTGCTACAGCAAAAGAGGAGCAAAAGATCTGTCAATCCCATCCCAGAAAAGAAAACTAGTGTTAAAGAAAGACTTTAAAATAACAGGACAGTTTAGGAACTCCCTGCAAAAGGACAGGCTAAACCAAAGCAGTTTGGCTTATCAAATTGCAAATGGTGTTCCCAAGGGGACCACTGAGACAGAGATCATGGAAACTGTAATCAGGGCAGTTTGCCCAGGATTGAGCTTCAGGAGCTAGCTGGAGTGAAAAACTAAGCTGAGCCTGCCAAAATTGTGTACCCCCTTTCCCAGATCATTGATGAATACGCTGAACAGCACCGGTCCCAGTACAGATCCCTGGAGACCTTGCTATTTACCTCTCTCCACTCCGAAAACTGACCATTTATTTATTTAGTAGACTAAATCTGTGATGTACAATCCTTCACAGTTAACAGAGATAATAATGTGCTAACCTACATCTCCACCACTGCCAGGCTTAACCCCATAGTGCACTGGTGGGTTGCAGAATTAGCTGACTTTAACTTCATACAGTAGAAAACCTGAGTTATGAACATCAGAGTTATGCACTGACCAGCCAACCATGCACCTTATTTGGAACCTGAAGTACACAATCAGGCAGCAGCAACAGAGAGAGAAAAAACAACTACAGTACAGTAGTGTATTAAACATAAACTGCTAAAAAAGTAAAGGGAAAGCAGGATTTTTCTTCTGCGTAGTAAAGTTTCAAAGCTATATTAAGTCAATGCTCAGTTGTAAACTTTTGAAAGAACAACCATAACATTTTGTTCAGCATTACGAACATTTCAGAGTTACGAACAACCTCCTTTCCCAAGGTGTTCGTAACTCTGAGGTTCTACTGTAGTTAAATATCATCTAGGGAAATCTAATGCTTTATCAGGAATTCCCCTTGATATTGACAGGATGCACAGAATACACAGAAGAGACGAACATAGGTGTTGTTAAAGCAGTCAAACTCCTTGGATATACAAACTGATGGCAAGGTGTCCAGGTTAGTAGTTATTATACCAATCCTTTGACAGTAGAAGTCTCCTTCATGGGCATTACATCCACCATAAAACTTATTCCAGGAGAAGACATTTTGGCAACTCAGAAGAAAGATCCAGCTATTGGTAAAATGCTTCCGTATAAGTTTTTGGGGCACAAACCAAATACCAAGAGAACACAGGAGGATGTTGTACATCGAACATTGTGTCACTAGAGTTTGTATGTGCACCAAGCAAAAGAAACCTCACCAGCGTACCAGATTTCATCTAACTACCATAGTTACAACAAGTACCAGGGGGTAGCCGTGTTAGTCTGTATCCACAAAAACAACAAGGAGTCTGGTGGCACCTTACTTCCTTAGTTACAACAAAAGCATTTGTACTTGTATCCATAGGCTTCTTCCATCTAGGAAGAAGCAAAGAAAGATATGAATACATCTGAGCCTCGGTGGATCACTTTACTTGGTTTGTCAAAGTCTACCCTACCACCAAAATCTCAGGAAAGACAGTGACAGACAAGATCTTCAATTAGTTTGTTTTAAGATTTGATTTCCCCAAAAGAATCCATCATCAATAAGGAGCAGAGTTTGAAAATAGTACTCTCAAAGGGTACTACAGTAAGAGTACTACAGTACTCTGGAGAGTACTACAGTAAGATTTAAACTTCTCCCATAACCCCATACCACCCACAGGGCAATGGGCAAGTAGAAAGGCTGAATCAAATTCTGCTGGCTACATTGATAACCTTGCCAGAAGAACAAAAATCAGACTGGAAGGACTCCCTTAATAAGACCATAAGACTATCGATGCCTATAACTGTACACAAAATGATGCTACGAGTTCCCACCCTTCTATTTATTATCTTGGAGATAATCACATTTGTCTATTGTCATTGCATTTGCTCTACCTATGAACTCTGAATCTGCACCTAGGAACCATAAAGAATATGCTGAGAGACAGAAACAGCCATTGAAAGACGTTTGTGAACTGGCCTCAATATGTTCTCAAAACTCTGCTATTCGTGGTAAGAACCATTATGGTCAGAAAAAAGAAGAAAAGGAGGACTTGTGGCACCTTAGAGACTAACCAATTTATTAGAGCATAAGCTTTCGTGAGCTACAGCTCACTTCCTCAGATGCATATCGTGGAAACTGCAGCAGGCTTTATATATACACAGAGAATATGAAACAATACCTATTCCCACCCCACTGTCCTGCTGGTAATAGCTTATCTAAAGTGATTTCCAGCACAAATCCAGGTTTTCTCACCCTCCACCCTCCCACACAAATTCACTCTCCTGCTGGTGATAGCCCATCCAAAGTGACAACTCTTTACACAATGTGCATGACAATCAAGCTGGGCTATTTCCTGCATAAATCCAGGTTCTCACATCCCCCCCACCCCCATACACACACAAACTCACTCTCCTGCTGGTAATAGCTCATCCAAACTGACCACTCTTCAAGTTAAAATCCAAGTTAAACCAGAACATCTGGGGGGGGGGGGTAGGAAAAAACAAGAGGAAACAGGCTACCTTGCATAATGACTTAGCCACTCCAAGTCTCTATTTAAGCCTAAATTAATAGTATCCAATTTGCAAATGAATTCCAATTCAGCAGTTTCTCGCTGGAGTCTGGATTTGAAGTTTTTTTGTTTTAAGATAGCGACCTTCATGTCTGTGATCGCGTGACCAGAGAGATTGAAGTGTTCTCCGACTGGTTTATGAATGTTACAATTCTTGACATCTGATTTGTGTCCATTTATTCTTTTACGTAGAGACTGTCCAGTTTGACCAATGTACATGGCAGAGGGGCATTGCTGGCACATGATGGCATATATCACATTGGTGGATGTGCAGGTGAATGAGCCTCTGATAGCGTGGCTGATGTTATTAGGCCCTGTGATGGTGTCCCCTGAATAGATATGTGGGCACAGTTGGCAACGGGCTTTGTTGCAAGGATAAGTTCCTGGGTTAGTGGTTCTGTTGTGTGGTATGTGGTTGTTGGTGAGTATTTGCTTCAGGTTGCGGGGCTGTCTGTAGGCAAGGACTGGCCTGTCTCCCAAGATTTGTGAGAGTGTTGGGTCATCCTTTAGGATAGGTTGTAGATCCTTAATAATGCGTTGGAGGGGTTTTAGTTGGGGGCTGAAGGTGACGGCTAGTGGCGTTCTGTTATTTTCTTTGTTAGGCCTGTCCTGTAGTAGGTAACTTCTGGGAACTCTTCTGGCTCTATCAATCTGTTTCTTTACTTCTGCAGGTGGGTATTGTAGTTGTAAGAAAGCTTGACAGAGATCTTGTAGGTGTTTGTCTCTGTCTGAGGGGTTGGAGCAAATGCGGTTGTATCGCAGAGCTTGGCTGTAGACGATGGATCGTGTGGTGTGGTCAGGGTGAAAGCTGGAGGCATGCAGGTAGGAATAGCGGTCAGTAGGTTTCCGGTATAGGGTGGTGTTTATGTGACCATTGTTTATTAGCACTGTAGTGTCCAGGAAGTGGATCTCTTGTGTGGACTGGACCAGGCTGAGGTTGGTGGTGGGATGGAAATTGTTGAAATCATGGTGGAATTCCTCAAGGGCTTCTTTTCCATGGGTCCAGATGATGAAGATGTCATCAATATAGCGCAAGTAGAGTAGGGGCTTTAGGGGACGAGAGCTGAGGAAGCGTTGTTCTAAATCAGCCATAAAAATGTTGGCATACTGTGGGGCCATGCGGGTACCCATAGCAGTGCCGCTGATCTGAAGGTATACATTGTCCCCAAATGTGAAGTAGTTATGGGTAAGGACAAAGTCACAAAGTTCAGCCACCAGGTTAGCCGTGACATTATCGGGGATAGTGTTCTTGACGGCTTGTAGTCCATCTTTGTGTGGAATGTTGGTGTAGAGGGCTTCTACATCCATAGTGGCCAGGATGGTGTTATCAGGAAGATCACCGATGGATTGTAGTTTCCTCAGGAAGTCAGTGGTGTCTCGAAGGTAGCTGGGAGTGCTGGTAGCATAGGGCCTGAGGAGGGAGTCTACATAGCCAGACAATCCTGCTGTCAGGGTGCCAATGCCTGAGATGATGGGGCGCCCAGGATTTCCAGGTTTATGGATCTTGGGTAGTAGATAGAATATCCCAGGTCGGGGTTCCAGGGGTGTGTCTGTGCGGATTTGATCTTGTGCTTTTTCAGGAAGTTTCTTGAGCAAATGCTGTAGTTGCTTTTGGTAACTCTCAGTGGGATCAGAGGGTAATGGCTTGTAGAAACTCGTGTTGGAGAGCTGCCGAGCAGCCTCTTGTTCATATTCCGACCTATTCATGACGACAACAGCACCTCCTTTGTCAGCCTTTTTGATTATGATGTCAGAGTTGTTTCTGAGGCTGTGGATGGCATTGCGTTCCGCATGGCTGAGGTTATGGGGCAAGTGATGCTGCTTTTCCACAATTTCAGCCCGTGCACGTCGGCGGAAGCACTCTATGTAGAAGTCCAGTCTGCTGTTTCGACCTTCAGGAGGAGTCCACCTAGAATCCCTCTTTCTGTAGTGTTGGTAGGGAGACCTCTGTGGATTAGTATGCTGTTCAGAGGTATTTTGGAAATATTCCTTGAGTCGGAGACGTCGAAAATAGGATTCTAGGTCATCACAGAACTGTATCATGTTCGTGGGGGTGGAGGGGCAGAAGGAGAGGCCCCGAGATAGAACAGCTGCTTCTGCTGGGCTGAGAGTATAGTTGGATAGGTTAACAATATTGCTAGGTGGGTTGAGGGAACCATTGCTGTGGCCCCTTGTAGCATGTAGTAGTTTAGAAAGTTTAGTGTCCTTTTTCTTTTGTAGAGAAGCAAAGTGTGCGTTGTAAATGGCTTGTCTAGTTTTAGTAAAATCCAGCCACGAGGAAGTTTGTGTGGAAGGTTGGTTTTTTATGAGAGTATCCATTTTTGAGGTCAGAAAGTGTAAGGTGCTGCCCTCTGGCCAGGGGACAGGAGTACTTGTCAGGAAGGGGACCAGGCAAACTAACATCCTATTGGGAAGATAAAATTCATGTTAGAACATGAAAGGAAAGGGGAGAGTTCACAGAGTAAAGGCAGAGGGTGGAGAAGGAGGTGATAGAGTTTGTCACCACAAGTTTTGGCTTCTCTGGGTCTTCTTGCCCTTGGATATGACACTGTGCTGCACAGCACCACTGCAGAAGACACAGAGATCAAGGTAAATAAGCAAAACTGGAAATCTAAGGGCGAGTCTCTGCTAGAAGCGCTACAGCGGCACAGATGCACCGATGCAGCTGCTCCACTGTAGCGCATCTGGTGAAGATGCTCTATGCTGATGGGAGAGCGCTCTCCTGTCAGTATAATAAGTCCACCCCTGCGAGAGGCAGTAGCTATATGGGCGGGAGAGCACTGTCTACACAGGGGGTTAAGGTCGGTATAACTATGTCACTCAGAGGGTGTGGATTAATCACACCCCTGAGTGATGTAAGTGATACTGAAGTAGGCTGTAGTGTAGACCAAGCCTCTATAAGGACAGAATTTGGACTCCAGTGATTCTGACAGTGAGAGCGAAGACAAACAACATGGTACCCATGGCATGGTGACTCTGAATTCAGAGGCAGAAACATTCCTTCCACGGCTGGGAAATGGAGGTGTTGTTGATCTTGTAAACTTGAAGACAGATGACTAGTCTGATGTGACATCCACATCAGCCAATGAAAGACATGAATGGCAAAATGTGACCATGGACCCGGAAACCATCAGTGCACAAGAGGACAGATCTCGAGAACAACCCATTGTCACCTGAGGTCCTCTGACTAGAGAGGGAAGAGCCCCTCAGACACTGACCTATGAACCTACTCATCAGTGTCTAATTCCAGCTACTGGTGAATGCACCATGGCTTTATCCTTGTGTTTACATGCTGTACCTAGTACCTATTCCTGTATCTTACCCTGCATTCGCTCCAAGATTAATGTAAATGAAGAGACATTGGCTTCTGGTTTGGATATTGCTCTAGAAAAGGGGTCGATAGCGCTACATAGTTAGCTTTATGTTTCTTGAGTAGATGTTTTTTATGTTAATGACTTTGTCTTACATGGTTATACCACTTACCATGTGGGAGCTGGTATTTCATAAGATTTGAGGATCTTTGGGGATTTAAACTGTTCAGAACTGGCTATTTGGTTGGGCAATGGAACAACCCTTGACACAGACATTTCCTGCTTAATGTGAATTAAACCAAAGAGAGATGCAAAAGTTTCCAGATCTGATGAAAAAGGAGCAAGACAAAAGCTCATCTGAGACCAAAAGCACGAGCTTGTGGAAGTCGTAGGTGTCTGCTAATAAGCCAAATGGCTGGACGGAATGTTTTATATTTTGTTAATGGGAATATTTGGGGGATATTATATTTCCACAGGAGGAGTGTAGCACTGATATGGGAATGTCAGGGTTCTACATACCTGCATCCTGTATCTCTAAAGCTGTGCCCTGTCCCTTTAAGGGTTTGGAGATCTGCTAGCGAGGCTAAAGAGGAACAGTGGGGATGCAAGCTGCACCCCCAGGAGGGTTTCTGTCGTTCTCCAGGGGGACCCAGCGGGTTGCAGCCTGCGTTTGTTTGGGGAGTTGGACATTAAGTTTAATAAAATTCCATGTTTAAAACCATCCCTGGTCTGGCAGTGTAACACATGCTCTGACCACCAGACCCCTACAGTCCCAGATCCAGCAGAGTTGGGGGTAACAGCTTGCACCCAGATTCTGGTCTGGTCAGGTTGGTGGAATTAACACAGCTCATCCCCCCAGTTCCCCTGGGTGTTCCCTGTGCAGCACAGAGACGTGGGCAGCAGTTGATGGGGATGTGGTTTGTTGGGAGTGGCAGGGACCTTGGTTTGCTCTCACTGAGCATCACAGGCTCCCTGTGCCTGCCGCCCCCTGCTCAGTTCCTCATTTGAGCTTCTGGGGCATCAGGCTCCATGGAGCTGGGGACTGGGGTATTTGGAGCAGCACTGAGGGGTCCCTCGCTGTCCCATCATGTGGTGTGAGCTCACTGCCCTTTTTCTCCATGAGTGCCAGCTTGGGCGAGGGTCTGAGGCCAGCACTTGTGTCAGTGGGGCAGGATCGGAGACAAGGGTGAGTTGGCTGTTCAGGCAGCGTGAGAGGCTGGGCGCTGAGTACCAAAGGGGCCAGAGGGCTGGGGGAACGTTTGTCTTAATAATGGGGAGCTGAGTCAGGGAAAAGAGGAGCTGAGACCTGAACCTTCACTCCAAAGTGGAAACAATATCCTGCACCCTGATCAGGTTGCCCGGGGTCAAGCCAGAGTCACTCATCGCCTGCAAAGGCAACAGGGCTAGATTCTGATCTCAGCTCCCCTCAGGTTTCAGAGTAACAGCTGTGTTAGTCTGTATTCACAAAAATAAAAGGAGTACTTGTGGCACCTTAGAGACTAGCCAATTCATTTGAGCATAAGCTTTTGTGAGCTCCTGCCAGGGGATATATAGGGCAGAGAATGCTCTGGAAATTCTGGGAGGATTCTGGGGGCTCTTCAGAGACTGGGGTGCTGGGAGACACTCCCCCCCAGGCTGAGGAGGGGTGATGGAGGGGGGGTGGAGAAAAATCCTTCTGGTGACCCAGCAGGGCCCAGGAGAGCTGGGGAGAAGGTCCGAGGGGGCAGATGGGATCCAGGACTGTAGGGTCCATCCCTACAGAGATGGGATCAGCTACTGGGGAGGGGGTGAAAGCTGGGGGAGGGAGACGGGTGATGTATAGAGTGGGGGACCCAATTGCAGGGACTGAGGCAACAGAGAACTGAAGCTCCAGAGAGAGACCAGGACAGACACCCCGGGGTTGGGGGAGCAGTAAATGACTTTATTTCAGTGCCGGGGCCAGACCTCATGTCTCCATGCACAGGGGGCCGGTCACTCTATCTCAGGAGCTGGGATTCTGCAGTGTCGGTGCCCATCCAGGAAGGGCTGTCTCCGGCTCTTCTTTGCCCCATCCCATTCCCAAGTGGGTGCTGGGTCGTGCTCACACATTGGCCGAGGTGGCTGTTTTCCCTGGAGGTGACAGATTGGCTGCATGTGCACGGAGAGCCACATGTTGGGCTGGACGGTGCCGGGCTCAGGCCAGCAGATCCCTTCTGGTATCAGATTTCAGAGTAGCAGCCGTGTCAGTCGGTATCCGCAAAAAGAAAAGGAGGACTTGTGGCACCTTAGAAACTAACAAATTTATTTGAGCATAAGCTTTCGTGAGCTACAGCTCACTTCATCGGATGCTTATGCTTAAATAAATTTGTTAGTCTCTAAGGTGCCACAAGTCCTCCTTTTCTTTTATCTGGTATTAGAGCGATTCCTGAGTCTGGGGAGAAATGGCCCCGGCGTTAACATGTCCCCGAGGTGTCTCCTGTCCCCTTCTCCCTACACCCATATCCCCTGCCCCACGCTCCCTCCAGCAGACAGGACACTGGGCTGAACAGACCCAGTATGGCCATTCTTATGATCAGGGAATCTCGCTCTGCTCCACCCCCCTAGTCTGACATTGGCTCCGGGGCATACTCAGGGATCCGACTCATCCCCTGAGGTCGGGAAGCAAATGCTCTGGCTAAGGAAGCACTAATGCCCTTCCCTCATCTTCTCAGGTCATATCCCCAGCAGGGAGCAGGAGGAGCAGGGAATCTGGCAGGGAAGGGGTTATTTATTGAAGGGGCCCTATACAGCGCCCAGCCCCCCACACCCCACCCTGGGCTTCCCACAAACATAGGCAGCACCTTCCCTGCACGGGGCTCTGCTACGGCCCTGCTTCCCCACCCCCTGGGGCCCTGGCAGGTGCTCCCTTAGCTGGTGACACAGGGGCTGGTGTGCTTGGTGCCGGGGGTCGAGAGTTTGCTCCCAAGGGTCCAGCTGTTGGAGCACCATGGAATAAATGTGAGATTCCCTGAAGCAGGGATTTCCTGGGGGAAGGGAGAGTGGCTTTTCTGTCCTGTGGAGCCCTCCAAGAAGATAGGGCTCTTCCCCCAGGAGATCTTCATCTCTGCATGGCTGGATCCAGGCTCCCCTGTAAGCACAGAGGGACGGCGGGTTAGAGGGGCCAGTGTCACCCCATAGGCCCAAGACCCCTGACTGGGATGGGATTGAGGGGAGGGGAGGACAAGACAGCTGCCCAGGGTGAGTAGGTTTCCAGGGGCTGGAGAGGTGGGAGCTGCTGGCCAGAAAGAGACCTAGTGTCTGTGTGCACTGCCCCCCACCTCCCCTCCACCCACCACCACAGACCTACCCACTTGGGGCACTCAGAGTGGGGTTGGGCCAAGCATTGGGGTGGCTCCAGTTCACAGTGGGAAGGGGCATCTCTGGACATCACACACCCTTCATAGCAGCCTCAGTGTGTGCAGGGGACACCCTGGTCTGACTCCTCCTCCCACTGACAGGTGGTACAGGAGCTGGGCCAGCTGCCCAAGGGTTATGTGCAGATGAGGTACCCCCATGTTCACAGGGGCTTGGCAGACTTGGGGGGCCTTGTCCTGGGGTGGGGGAAGGGATAAGAGAGGGGGGTCATGTCACCTGGAGTCTCCTTCCAGCAGTAACCAGCCTCGGCCATGATCAGCACCAGGGCCAGCAGAACCCCGGAGACCAGACCCAGACAGAGGATGTTGCCCCAGGTGAAATCAAGGCGCCTCGTGAGGGCTGTGAAAGGACAGCACAGGTCTGTGGAGTACTTGGAAGTATCAGGGCTGGATTCTGAACTCAGTTCCTCCAGGGTTAATCCAGAGTCACCCTCTGACAGCAATGGGTTGAGGGCCGGATTCTGATCCATTACCCCTGGATCTAGCTACCCATCTAGCTATTTAATGAAGGATAGATGGAAAAGGCCAGCTGGGTAGCCTCTGAGCCCCAACTCCTCTGTGCGCCCCCAGAACAGGAACAGACCTGAAAGACCTCTCTGCTCTGCAGCTAACCCTGGGGTCAGGGATCCCGCCTCTGCCTCCCTCAGATCTAGAGTTACCCCTTTAATCTGTGATTCCACAGAGTCCCTTTCCCATAAGAACATAAGAGTGGCCATACTATGTAAGACCAAAGGTCCATCTAGCCCAGTAACCTGTCTTCGGACAGTGGCCAATGCCAGGTGCCCCAGAGGGAATGAACAGAACAGGTAATCAACAAGTGACCCATCCCATGTCACCCATTCCCAGCTTCTGGCAAACAGAGGTTAGGGACACCATTCCTGCCCATCTTGGCTAATAGCCATGGATGGGCCTATCCTCCATCAATTTATCTAGGGGGGTTTTTTGGAACCCTGTTATAGTCTTGGCCTTCACAACATCGTCTGGCAAAGAGTTCCACAGGTTGACTGTGTGTTGTGTGAAGAAGTACTTCCTTTTGTTTGTTTTAAACCCGCTGCCTACTAATTTCATTTGGTGACCCCTGGTTCTTGTGTTATGAGAAGGAGTAAATAACACTGCCTTATTTACTTTCTCCACACCAGTCATGATTTTACAGACCTCTACCATCCCCCTCCCCCCCCGGTTAGTTGTCTCTTTTCCAAGCTGAAAAGTCCCTGTCTTATTAATCTTCCCTCTTATGGAACTGTTCCATGCCCCCCAATCATTTTTGTTGCCCTTTTCTGTACCTTTTCCAATTCCAGCATATCTTTTTTGATATGGGGCAACGACATCTGCACACAGTATTCAAGATGTGGGCATACCATGGATTTATAGAGGGGCAGTATGATATTTTCTGTCTTATTATCTATCCCTTTCTTAATGTTTCCCTAAATTCTGTTCACATTTTTGACTGCTGCTGCACATTGAGTGGATATTTTCAAAGAACTATCCATAATGACTCTACGATCTCTTTCCTGAATGATAACAGTGAATTTAGACCCCACCATTTCATATGTATAGTTATGTTTTCCAATGAGCATTACTTTGCATTTCTCAACATGGAATTTCATCTGCCATTTTGTTGCCCACACACCCAGTTTTGTGAGATCCCTTTGTAACTCTTAATGGTCCGCTTGGGACTTAACTATCTTGAGTCGTTTTGTGTCATCTTCAAATTTTGCCACCTCACTGTTTACCCCTTTTCCCAAATCATTTATGAATATATTGAATTATATTGGTCCCAGTACACATCCCTGGGAGACACCACTATTTACTCTCTCCATTCTGATAATTGACCATTTATTCCTACCCTTTGTTTCCTATCTCTTAACCAGTTACTGATCCAGGAGAGGACCTTCCCTCTTATCCCATGAGAACTTACTTTGCTTAAAAGCCTTTGGTGAGGGAACTTGTGAAAGGCTTTCTCAAAATCTAATTACACTATACCCACTGGATCACCCTTGTCCACATGCTTGTGGACCCCTTCAAAGCATTCTAGTAGATTCCTGAGGCATGATTTCCCCACTCAGGTACCTGTCCGTGTGCTCTCTGGGCTGATTGGATACAGTGATGTTTCAAGCCCAGTGAGGTTGTTTCCACCTGTAGGTTTAGAATGAGAGCCTGTCAGGGCAGGGGATGAAATGGGTAATCAGGGGGAGCTAAGAGGTAAAAAAAGTGACTCAGCAATTGGGCTCCTCCCCCCTCGACTAAGCCTTTATGGTCACTCTAACCTCCAGGGGGTTAGTGGATTTTATCAGCTGGGGAAGGGACTGGTTCTGCAGCTGCTGGCCCTGACTTCTCTGGGCATACTCTGATAGGGAGCATCCCCCTGGGAAAGGCCTCACTGTTCTGCAGCTTGCCCTGGGGGCAGGGTTCCCCCTTCCCTCTGTCTTACATCAACAGCTGCTGCTGCAGCTTCCCCTGGCTGCATGACAAATCCACTGATTTCCTGATTCCACACTGGGCATCCCCTCTGTAAGGCCCCAGGCAGATCCTGGCTGTGAGCATCATCTTGGGGCATAGACTCTGTGAAGGCTGGGCTGGGTACAGGGCTGAGAGCGGGGACTCCAAACCAGGCCCCTCACCTGGTAGCTCACCTACCCCTCAAGGCCCCTCACCTGGTAGCTCACCTACCCCCCAAGGTAGGAGCTGGCTGGGCAGCCCCTAAGTCCCGACTCCTCTATGCATCCCCAGATCAGGAGCAGCCAAGGAAAGCATCCCCCTATGAAAGGCCTCCCTGCTCTGCGGCACTCCCAGGGGCAAGGATCCTCCCTCTCCCCCCCAAATCTATAAGTTACCCCATTAATCTGTGATTCCAGAGAGTCCCCATCAAGGCCCCACTTTACCTGTGTGTGTGGTCCCCAGGCTGCCTGGAGTCGGTGATGTTTCAAGCCCACTGGAGTTGTTTCTTCCTGTGTGAGTACAATGAGAGTCTGTTGGGGCAGGGGGTGAAATGGGCACCCAGGGGGAGTGACAAGGTGGAAACAATGACTCAGCAATCGGGACTCTCCCCCCACAGCTCAAGATTTATGGCCACTGTAATCTCCGGGGGGGTGCAGTGCCGATGCTGTAGTCACCGGGGCCTGACTTCTGTGTGTGTCCCCAGAGAAGGAACATCCTCCTGGGAAGCTCTGCAGCTCTCCATGGGGGAAGGGTTCCCCCCTGCCTCCTCCAAATCAACAGCTATTGCTCCCCCTTCATTGGACAAGTCACCCTCATATTATCTCACGTCTAGCTAGGCACCCCTTGGATACAGGGATAAGGAAATGTTGTTAGCCTCATTGGATGTGTGATGCATCTGAACGCATTGCGCAGAGTGTTCAATCTGTTTATGTGAAATTGCAGTTATAGGTTCTTATGTAAGCAGGCTCTGAATGAGCTTTCCCAACACCTAGTGATGAGCTGGGGAGAAGACATCAGGAACTGACCATGTTTGAATAGACACACCCACTCTGCCTAGGTGAGCAACATGATGGGGCTGCTTTGCCCAAATGATCACTTTTGTCTGGTGCTGGATTGCAAATCACTTTGTTATTGCGGAGGCAGAGGTAATAAAGTGTGGTTATCCTTTTGTGAATCAAAGGGAGCAGAACTGGCCTTGGTGTGCCATGAATGAGGGGGTCACTCTCAAGTTAACTGCATTCAATAAGCAGGAGGTAGGGGTGCCAAAGGCCAGCGGAGATGTGAGGGGGTATTTGTGCCCATCTGGCTTTACGTGCCATTTGACTCTGCACTGTTTAATAACAGAGCTTCTTAAGGCCCAGTTGAGAGTCTCTTGGTTTGGATCACTCGAGCTGACATCACTGATAGCCCAGTCTAAATATGAAGCCTTAGGTCCGTTGTGGGACAGTGTCTCTGGTGAACGAGGTTGCCTCGCTAACTGCTGGAATCACTGAGAATTGGAATTGCTGAGAGCTGAGTTAAGTGGTGGAACTTCAAAACACCCCAGAGGTTGCAGTGGAGAGGGCCGTGGCAGGGTGACTGATGGCAGAGCGCCGGAGAGTGGCAGAGGGAACACTGGGGGGTGGCTGGCGGTGCAGTCAATGATGGTGGAGTGGCCGGCTGTGGAGTGAACAAAGGCAGACAGCGATGCAGAGTGAACAGCGGCACAGCGACGGCTGCTGAATCACTGCTCAGTGCTGCCCCCCTCCCCCCGGGGTGGGAGGTTAACTCACGCAAACACACCTCCAAACACTGGGTTTTCACTGACCAAGGACAACTGCGAGTGGGGTGCGGTGGAGGGAGAGAGGACTGGCGTGTTAAAGGGACATTTGTTTGTCGGACTGTCACACTGCAAGGTGAGAGACTGAGGAAACGGATGCTGCCAATGTACTCTGGGGTGGGTGTTTTATTCATGGTCAGATGTTTTCAAATCATGCTTGTGGTGTTTTCCCAAGTAATGCCAGGTTCCTTTCCCCTTGTATTAAAAGTTTTCTCTTCTATACATGTACTTTGTGCTTGTGAGAGGAGACGTACTGGCTCTTAGGGGTACCAAGTGGGGGGTGTAATTTTTTTCAGATTACTGGGTGGGGACTCGAGCTGGTTCTGTGTTGTGTTGTCAAAAGGAACCCAGCCCTGGTTGCTGCTGACTCCCCCTGGCAGAAGGGTTACACCTAAGCAGTTGCTTATGTTGAATTTGCAGTTATATAGGGGTTACGGTTTTTCTCTATGCAGTGCAGAATCAGTCACTGTGCGCACATGTCTGTGTTTCTAATCCATGACTGTGCTAGGCCCACAATACACAGTGTGACTAGAGGCCAGCAGCACTGTCTGTAATATTCCCTAAGAGATGTGGTCACCTTAAGATGAACCTAATTCGCTCCGTCAGTGTGGTGGTGTGATCCCTCCTTCTAGGGTTTTGGAAAATTGTGATTCTTTTCCTCTGGTGTTTGGAGAAACACTTGATAGTGATCAACGGGGATTTTGGTTTTGCTCAGTGATTATTTGGTCTGCGAGAAGCTAGATTAAGGGCTGAGCCTTCGTTATTGTTGGACAGAATTGCTGTCCAGACACTGCAGAAACGGCAGCAGCAGCTGGAGCTCTGCACTACCCAGCGAAATCACTGAGGGTTTGTCTACAGACTCAGGCTTGTGCTTCGGCCCTAACAATGGCTGTGTGGACATTCCTCCTCAGGCTCCGAAACCTGGGCTCCAGTCCCAGTAGGAACAACGACATGGCTATTTTTAGTACCATAATGAGAGCCCCAGTCTGTAGACCTGGGCTTTGAGATTTGTGGCTGCTGGTAATTTTTGTAATGTAGCCATAACCTAAGAGCTGAGAACACTTGGGGCTGGAGCAGTGCAGAAACTTCAGAAGGTGACAACAGTGTGCAGTGGCAGAGTGGGCAGTGACCGGAGTGGGCAGAGGCATCATTTGATTTTCCTGCATTCCTCCCCTAAGGCTGGAGCTGAATACACCTAACGGCACCCCTAGACCCTAGGACTTCACTTATGCTGGACAGCAAACTAAGAGTTCAGTGTCATGGACAGAAAGGGGAGTGGTGTGTTAACGGGACATTTGTCCGCTGGTCTTTCAGAAAGGGGGAAACTGAGGCAAAGCTACTGCTCCACCTGGGGCCAGGGATTTACTTGTTGTTTGCATACGTTTGAGTCATTGTTGTCATGTTTTCTCAAGTTAATGCCATTCTTCCTTCTCCCCTTAATAAAATATTTCTTTTGTCGCACACAGACTCAGTGCTTGCAAGACAGGAAGTATTGCTTCTTAGAAACACCCAGGGCTGGTGTTTAGTTTTCCCAGATTTCTGGGTGGGAGCTCAAGCCAGTGTTGTGTTATAATTTTGAGAGGAACCCCTATATATTGAAGCCAGAGCTGGAACTGGAAGAAGGGTTACATATGTATTGCAGAGGAGTTTAATCTCCTCCTTTGTACAGAGCAACCCTTATGCCCTGGCACCAACTCTTTCAGAGGGTGGTCACAGCTCCTCCCAGGGCCATCATCCGCCCTGGGGCTCACAGAGATGGTGGGTTTTGCGCAGAGCTCTGTATGCAGAAAGACACAGGACTTCAAAGCGGGAGACACAAACCCTGCCCCTCAGTCTGTCATTCTGTCCCACAGAGGGGTATTCTGGTGCCTCCCCTTGTCTAATGTCCCCTTGGTAATAAATCCAGTGACAACACAGGTCTGTGGAGTTCTTGGAACTGGTGGTCTTGGGTTCTGATCTCTTCTCCCCCAGGGTAAAACGAAAGAAACCCGCTGAGTGCAATGGGGTGAGGGCCAGATTCTGATACATTACTCTGAATCTATCTATCTATCTATCTATCTATCTATCTATCTATCTATCTAATGAACACAGTTCTGATAAGGCAGCTGCTGGCTGGGGAGCCTCCTCTGTACAGCCTCAGATCAGGGTAAGCCTGGGGAATTTAGGAAAGACCTCCCTGCTCTGCAGCTAGCCCCTCCATCCCAAATGTAAAGGTGCTCCTTTAATCTGAGATTCCACAGAGTCTTCCCATCCCAGCCCCAGTACCTGTCCATGTGGTCCCTGGGCTGGATGGAGCTGGTGATGTTTCAAGCCCGGTGGGGTGGCAGCTTGGGAAAGACAGGGCCGCACCTTCCTGGGGGCCACCGACTCGGCCGTGCCCTGTGCCATCCTGCTGGAACTGGCCACGGCCTTGGACGTGGAGCTGCTGAAGGCCAAGGAGCAGGTGAGAGCTTCCCAGGTTGGGGATTCTACTCTTGTCTTGGGGAAAGGAATGGAGTCTAGTGTGCAAAACCGGGGGGGATGGGAGCCGGGACTCCTGGGTTCTATCCCGAGCTCTGCTGCTGTCCTGGGTGCAGTCCCCTCACCTGTCCAGCAGTGCCAGGTGTTGAGTGATCCCCGTGTCTCTCCCCAGGGCTCTGAGGTGACGCTGCAGCTGCTGTTCCTGGATGGTGAGGAGGCCTTCCGGGAGTGGAGTGAGAGGGATTCCCTGTACGGGGCTGTCCATGGCCAAGGCTCAGCACCAGCCGGGCACCAGCCAGCTCCAGGCTATGGTGAGAGCCGCCCGCCTGCCCCTCTGAGGAGTTCTGCATGGGGGATCTTTCAGGCTGGAGGGAGATGGTGAGGGTGCCTGTCCGGGGTAGGCGGGGGGCTCAATCTGTCTGCACTGGATCTTGTACCAATCCCTCCCTCAGATCCTCCTGGGGTGACTGGGCCCCTACAGATTTAACCCCTCATTGCCTCCTTGCAGAGCCTGTTTGTCTTGCTGGACCTGCTGGGGGCCCGCCACCCGACCATCCAGAACCACTTCCCCTTCACCGCCTCCTGGTTCGACCGGCTCGTCGGCATCGGTACCAAACCTTCCTTTCTTCCAGGGGTGGGAGGGGGCTTGCCCCCCCAGACACTTGTAGCGGGACAGCTACCTCCTCCCCCGCCCGCCAGTACTGATGGTCCTGCGTCTGTCTGACAATGAATAAAGGTGCCTGGGTTCTAGGCCCAGCTCTGGGAGGGGAGTGGGGTCTAGTGGTTAGAGCAGGGGGGCTGGGAACCAGGACTCCTGGGCTCTATCCCCAGCTGTGAGACAGAGCTGGGAGTTGGGGATTCAGTCCCCGGGGCTGTTGACCTGGCATCTTTCACCAATACTTTATTTCCCTCAAACACGACTTGTCAGGTTTGAAATCTCCCCTCCCTCCCTGGCAGCGTCTCCAAGTCCTCAGGGAGCTCTGTTGTGAGCGGCCAGGTGTAGCCCCCTGTGGGGCTCATTCTGCCGTGCCCCAGCCTGGCAGGTCCCAGGAACCAGTCCATTCCTCACTCTCTTCTCTGTGTCGCCCAGAGAAGTGCCTGCACCGGCTGGGCCTGCTGCAGTCCCACCCCTGGGAGCAGACGTACTTCCAGAGGGAGCCTGTCTATGGGCCTGTCGAAGAGGACCACGTCCCCTTCCTTCGCAAAGGTACCTGTCCTGCCCCATGCTACCGTTCATCCAGGTGCAGAGCAGTGTGGGATGGACAGCTGGAGAGGCCTCCCCGGGGGAGCCAGGGAGGAATGTGTGCAGACAAAGTGTGGTGAGACTCCCCCAGGCTGCCACACAAGCCTGGCCTCATGAGTGGAGCAAGGGACTGAGACCTGGGTTCAGGTCCTGGCTTTGCCACTGCCCTGCTGGGTGACTTTGCTGCTGTCTTCCTCAGTTTCCCCATCTGTGAAGTGGGGGGAATCATTCTGACCCCCTTTGTAAAGTGCTTTGGGATCCCCTGAGGACAAGGGCTATGCAAGAGCGAGGTGTTATTTACAGGGGTAAAATGCTTTATAGATGATGTTTGCCTGCCTGGCACACTTCACCCCAGAGGTGGCTGCATTTTGAACTTAGGCTCTGGGATCCTTGGGGGTGAAAGACTTTATAAACATATCGTTGCTATCTAGCCACTTGGCCCTGACTCGCTTGATGTCTCTGGCCAATCTGGTTCCCATAATGCACCTGGGCCAGCTGCTCGTTGCTAGGTCAGGGGAGCACACGGCTCCTAGATGTAAGGTCAGGTTGTGCCTGAGGGCCTGGCTCCATCTACTGAGACAGTGTGCGCATTTAGAATGTCGCCCGCCGCCCGCTAGTGGCTGGGCCACATGGGGATAATAGTCTACTACTGCTGACAATAGTGGAATTACTCTTGTAGCTCCAGCAGTAGAGGCTGGGCTTGCAGTGATGCAGATCCTGGGTTGGATCCCTGCTGACTATCCATGTATCTGTCTGGCCGCAGGAGTGCCGGTGCTGCACCTCATCGCCACCCCTTTCCCGTGGGTCTGGCACACGATGGAGGACACGGAGCAGAATCTGCACCCCCCGACTGTGGAGAACCTCTGCAAGATCCTGGCTGCCTTCCTGGCCGAGTACCTGTGGCTGTGGCTACCCAGAGCCTCCCCTGGCGAGGGAACCAACCCCTCTCTGGGCCTCGCAGGATCCTTCGCCCCTCCTGGGCCGAGCTCCATGGGGCCAGCAGCCAAAACACCCTAGGGACCAGGCAAGGTGGCTTGGGGGGCCCGGGCTGTGGCAGCCACGCAGGGTCTTGGGGAGGTGTTACAATGCTGGGAGGATGGGAAGGGAGATTGTGCTGAGTCTGTTCCGGGGCTGCAGCGGGGCTGTGGCCGGCCCAGGAGTGAAACCTCTTGCTTGAGCCCCTTGAGCCCCTTCCTGGGCTTTACACGCCCCCCAGAGCTCCAGCCGCCAGGGCCTGGACTAGCCTTTTCCCAACAGGGAGCCTGGATCCCAGCTGGTCGCGTCCCCCAGGGTCCACGGCTCAGAAGCAGAAATAACTGGGCTGAACCTGGACTGTGCCAGGGGCAGGACACCGGGGGCTGCGGGGGGGCCAGACCTGCACTCTCTGCAGCACGGCCTCCAGCTGCCAGCCCACCAGGGGTTGCTCCTGTTTACGGGGCCCGTCCAGCCCTGGGGTGCTGGGCTCCCAGCCTCGCTCGGGGGCTGCTCCACAGCGACTCTCGTAACAAAGAGCTGCCCTGTCAGTGCTGCTGCCCCCTTCCCACATGCTGGGCAGCCCTGGGCACTGTGGGGCTGGGACTCTGCTCCTGGCATGGCTGTTCCCTCCGCTCCGGCCCCTCCTGCCAGTCTCCAGCCGCAGCCCCAGCTCCCATCAGCAGGCGCAAACCCCAGCTCCCCTCCCCTTCCTTCAGCTCAGGGCTGCCGGGCCTGACTGTGTGTGACCCATGCGGAACCAGCACCCCCTTGGTTCCTCTCCACCTCCTCCCTCTGGATTGAGAGGCAGCACAGCCTAGTGGGCAGAGCACTTGACTGCACCCATGGGATCTGTTCCACGCTCTGCCACTAACTGGCCCTGTGAGTTTGGGTAAAACCCTTTTCCCCTCCCTGTGCCTCAGTTTCCCCTCCCATCCTTTGTCTAATTAGACTGTGAGCTCTTTAGGGCAGGGACTGTCTGTCTCATGTTCTGTGTATATAGCACCTAGCCCAAGGAGGCCTCTTAGTGCTAATCTGACAGACCATAATCACACCCTCTCAGCTCGCCCAGCCCAGCCCAGCAGCAGGGTGGTTATGGTTTAGCAGGAGATGAAATGATTCCCGGCGCTTCAACTTTTCATGTGCTAGAAGCTGGTTTATTGTCACTGCTCAGTAGCTCCCAAGCAAAGCAAGCACTAAGCCGCGGGGCGCTGAGGTAAAGGCAAATTGCACCTGAACTAAAAACCCCTTTGTGGGACTCTGCGACCCACCCGACGGGTCCTTCCCCGTCCAAACACTTTGCCCCTATCGGTAAGAGAGACTCGTGGGAAAGGACTGTTGGGGCGAAAGGGGCGAGGGCTGAAAGCTTTGAGAGGCAGACCCTGCGGGGGCCAGGCAGAGCCGAGTGTCAGGGCTCAGGGACACTTGGGTTCCCTTTGTGGGGGGTTAACTAGCAACCGGTTTCTGGGGGATTCCAGATGAAATCTTCGCTGCAGATCTCGGGGGGGCTGGGGGCAGAGGTGGATTTGACTCTGGAATTGATAATTGCTCAGACGTTTCACACGGGAATGGAGGCGATGTTTCCTGAGCTGCCCAGGGATTGGCAGGGCCGTCGCCACAGAGCTCGGCTGAGGCTTGGCCCCACCCCCCTGGACGCTGTAAGACCCTGGGCGTGGCTGTGTGTGGACCTGGGCTAAGCTGACATGCCCGTTGCGGGCGGGAGCGAGGGGCTAGGCCTGGCGTCTGCCGAAGGAAGTAGCCTGGGGGAGGCAGGTGGCTCCCAGGCGCCATTAGAAATCTGAGCCCCCGGGGGTGGGAGAGGCAGCAGAGCCCAGGGGAGACGGGAGCGTAACCCCAACTCTCAGAGCCCTGCTCTCCAGGCCTCAGGAGGCAGCAGGTGGGTGAGAAGTGAGAGGCCGCCGCCTGCTGGGGGGCAGAGGTGTAGCTCAAGCAGGCAGAAGCCGCGGGCGGGGTCACCGATGGGCGCAGGGGCTGCCCCGAGGCTGCAGGGACTCAGGCTTCAAACTCAGGCCACTGGCTTATGGCCTCATAGAGGGCATTGGGTTGACTTCACGTCGCGATGCCCCTTCAGGGTGTAGCTTTCACTCAGGAAGCCCCCGGAGACAGCACATTGGATCAGGTTCTTGGCAGCGGTCAGGGTGGTGTTGTCAGGGGCTGTTTCTGCAGGACACCAGCAGCCCCCTGTTAATTTCACACACGCCCCTGGCCCCTCTCTGCTGCTCAGGGGATGTGAATGTGGCCTGAGTAAATAAACACCCTCTAGCCCCGTTCTTGATTGGCCATGTCAGTGTCTTTCTCCCCCACCATTGTGTTTGTAATGCGGCTCCCCGCCTCCACACACACATTTGCTTCGCCACGCTCCCCCTCCCCATCCCTTTCCTGACCCTGTGCCCCAGCCCAGTGCCCCACCGCGGTGGAACCAAGAGCAGCTGTGGACTTCCTAGTTCCCCTGGGGGCCTAGCAGGGAAATCTCTACAGACGGGACCCACATACTGGAGAATCATAGAATCATAGAATCATAGAATATCAGGGTTGGAAGGGACCCCAGAAGGTCATCTAGTCCAACCCCCTGCTCAAAGCAGGACCAATTCCCAGTTAAATCATCCCAGCCAGGGCTTTGTCAAGCCTGACCTTAAAAACCTCTAAGGAAGGAGATTCTACCACCTCCCTAGGTAACGCATTCCAGTGTTTCACCACCCTCTTAGTGAAAAAGTTTTTCCTAATATCCAATATAAACCTCCCCCACTGCAACTTGAGACCATTACTCCTCGTTCTGTCATCTGCTACCATTGAGAACAGTCTAGAGCCATCCTCTTTGGAACCCCCTTTCAGGTAGTTGAAAGCAGCTATCAAATCCCCCCTCATTCTTCTCTTCTGCAGGCTAAACAATCCCAGCTCCCTCAGCCTCTCCTCATAACTCATGTGTTCCAGTCCCCTAATCATTTTTGTTGCCCTTCGCTGGACTCTCTCCAATTTATCCACATCCTTCTTGAAGTGTGGGGCCCAAAACTGGACACAGTACTCCAGATGAGGCCTCACCAATGTCGAATAGAGGGGGACGATCACGTCCCTCGATCTGCTCGCTATGCCCCTACTTATACATCCCAAAATGCCATTGGCCTTCTTGGCAACAAGGGCACACTGCTGACTCATATCCAGCTTCTCGTCCACTGTCACCCCTAGGTCCTTTTCTGCAGAACTGCTGCCTAGCCATTCGGTCCCTAGTCTGTAGCTGTGCATTGGGTTCTTCCGTCCTAAGTGCAGGACCCTGCACTTATCCTTATTGAACCTCATCAGATTCCTTTTGGCCCAATCTTCCAATTGGTCTAGGTCCTTCTGTAGCCTATCCCTCCCCTCCAGCGTATCTACTACTCCTCCCAGTTTAGTATCATCCGCAAATTTGCTGAGAGTGCAATCCACACCATCCTCCAGATCATTTATGAAGATATTGAATAAAACCGGCCCCAGGACCGACCCTTGGGGCACTCCACTTGATACCGGCTGCCAACTAGACATGGAGCCATTGATCACTACCCGTTGAGCCCGACAATTTAGCCAGCTTTCTACCCACCTTATAGTGCATTCATCCAGCCCATACTTCCTTAACTTGCTGACAAGAATACTATGGGAGACCGTGTCAAAAGCTTTGCTAAATCAAGAAACAATACATCCACTGCTTTCCCTTCATCCACAGAACCAGTAATCTCATCATAAAAGGCGATTAGATTAGTCAGGCATGACCTTCCCTTGGTGAATCCATGCTGGCTGTTCCTGATCACTTTCCTCTCATGCAAGTGCTTCAGGATTGATTCTTTGAGGACCTGCTCCATGATTTTTCCAGGGACTGAGGTGAGGCTGACTGGCCTGTAGTTCCCAGGATCCTCCTTCTTCCCTTTTTTAAAGATTGGCACTACATTAGCCTTTTTCCAGTCATCCGGGACTTCCCCGGTTCGCCATGAGTTTTCAAAGATAATGGCCAGTGGCTCTGCAATCACAGCCGCCAATTCCTTCAGCACTCTCGGATGCAACTCGTCCGGCCCCATGGACTTGTGCACGTCCAGCTTTTCTAAATAGTCCCTAACCGCCTCTATCTCCACAGAGGGCTGGCCATCTCTTCCGCATTTTGTGATGCCCAGCGCAGCAGTCTGGGAGCTGACCTTGTTAGTGAAAACAGAGGCAAAAAAAGCATTGAGTACATTAGCTTTTTCCACATCCTCTGTCACTAGGTTGCCTCCCTCATTCAGTAAGGGGCCCACACATTCCTTGGCTTTCTTCTTGTTGCCAACATACCTGAAGAAACCCTTCTTGTTACTCTTGACATCTCTGGCTAGCTGCAGCTCCAGGTGCGATTTGGCCCTCCTGATAACATTCCTACATGCCCGAGCAATATTTTTATACTCTTCCCTGGTCATATGTCCAACCTTCCACTTCTTGTAAGCTTCTTTTTTATGTTTAAGATCCGCTAGGATTTCACCATTAAGCCAAGCTGGTCGCCTGCCATATTTACTATTCTTTCGACTCATCGGGATGGTTTGTCCCTGTAACCTCAACAGGGATTCCTTGAAATACAGCCAGCTCTCCTGGACTCCTTTCCCCTTCAAGTTAGTCCCCCAGGGGATCCTGGCCATCCGTTCCCTGAGGGAGTCGAAGTCTGCTTTCCTGAAGTCCAGGGTCCGTATCCTGCTGCTTACCTTTGTTCCCTGTGTCAGGATCCTGAACTCAACCAACTCATGGTCACTGCCTCCCAGATACCCAGAAGCTGCCCAGGAAGCTGATTCCCAGTGACTTATCGTTCCAGTTCTTGGCATGGGCCCCCATGGTGCTCCAGCCTCTGCCCTCGTAGACTCTGTCGTCTTCGCCAATCAGGAAGCTGCAGGCAGAGCGCAGTGTGAGACCCGCATGGGCACGTCGGCCGCACCCTCCCCTCCCCATCGCTCTCGGCAGCTCCCCCAGGGTCGTCGCTGGCCCGTCCCGGGTTTGAACCTGGGACCATCAGAGCTAGAAGCTCAATCCTCTGCCATGGAGCTAAAGACCCACTGAGGAAAAGGACTGGAATGGAGGGGCCCTAACCTGTATTGCACTCTTTGGCCATTAGGTGGCACTGTGTGTAACACCCCTTATGGAAGGCACCAAGGGCCCCACCTGGACAGAGCTGGGGGTCGAGTGAGGGCTGTAGCGGGCCCAGATGTGGGGCAGGAGAACAGCGCTGGGAGCCGCTGCCCTGCAGGAAATTCCCAGCTGGGTTTCCATCTCCTGACATCACCATCTCAAAGCATTTCACGGAGCAAAATCTCTGGCCAGGTTTTCGTTGCAGGACGTCAGGACGGCTGCAGGGAAACGTGTCAATAACGCCGGCATGGGGCGGTGTCACAGAGGCCTTTGCTGGCCCCCACCCCACCCCATTGCCACGGCTCCAGCCCCACACACAAATGCTGTAGGAGTGTAACTGTCCCAGGCTAGTTAACACATTACAGCCCCGGTGGGGGGACAATCCTCGGTGCTTACGGTGACAGCACTGCCGAGAACACATGTTAAACCAATCAGCGAACCCACCCGCCTGCTAATGGGCTTACCAGGGATCCCTCCCCTGACTCCAGCCAGGGCTCCGGCCGGGGTGCAGCCCGTCAAACCCACCCACGGGCTTTCCAGTGCTTCCAAGCTCAGCACAGCTTCTGCTGCGAACATGACCCCTGGGAATCTGTGAGTGCCGCAGGCCGGTCCCTCGATCTGGGAACAGGTCATTCACAGCCAGTGTCTCGCTCCCCAGGGCGTCGCTTCGAAAGGCTGGGGGCAGAGGTGGGAATTTGCATCCCCGCCATGGCTGGTCAGTCGTTTTACAAGTGTCCTGTGATGGTTCTGACCCTTCCCAGGGTTTGCTGGAGTCACGTCTCCCCCAGAAGAATCACGTCCCATCCCCCCAGACTCCAGACCCATTTGCATTTGTAATACAATGAACTCCGGAAATACCCACACTTCGTCCAACCTGCTTTGTGCAGGGTCTGGGAGGGAACTGCCGTCTCTGGCCCATTTCCCCCTACAGAAATGGGTGGAACCAAGCGCTGTCCGGCATCCTTGGGGAACCCATTGACTTAGTGCCTGGACAGGTTTCTCCTCTGTCTGGCATTTCTGCCATGGCCTGTCACAATGTCAGGTTTTGACGTTGCGTTTAAGAAACATTCTGCCATCACTCCAGCACCCGGCCTCCACAAACCCGCCCGGTCGGCTGGCAGCCTCCTACCCCAGTTCTCTCTAGAGCCCCTGGGCCGATCTCTCCCACGCTCCTCCTTACTCGGGGTGCCCCCAAACCTTTTCCTTCCAGCACACAGTTCATTTTCTTAACTTCCAACACGGCTCGGCTGCATTATTAACGATGAGGCTTGTCCTGCTCCATCACATCCTCCGGGTCCTCCTTGCACTCAGCCGGCTTCCCCGGTGCTCCCAGTGTCACCGCAGCCAATTGCTCCTGTGCTGGCCGATGAGCACTTCCACCATCCTCCGCCCGTTTCTGACAACCCCACGTATGCACCGTCTCCTCAGCTCCTTCCCCTCGCCCGCCTTCCCCTTTCCTTGCGGCGCTCGCCAGCCGCCCGTTGACTTCCCCATTTTGTAGCTTCCCTTTCTGAGCATTTTCTGTCACTTCCTTAAGCTTCTGATTAAAAGCCTCGCGCGCCTGATGCTGAGCTGCCGCCCCGGGTCACGCTTTCCCCTCCACTCTCTGGTCAGCCTCAGAGACAAGCAGTGCACACGTGTGATCCCACAGGCCGGCCGGCCGCTGTGCGGCCCCAGATCCTCCATGCATAACAGCACATTTCTTTACAAACAATCCAAGCCCTCCTTTACTATTTCGGCCATTCTTTGCCCGCATTTTACTCTTGATGGAGTTAACGTTTCGCTGGATCTAGTCTTACATCTCTTCTTCAAACTTTTCCCCTCCCCTGTAGGCCCCTAGACCGTCCCAGCCAGAGTCTCCACATACCGCTAGGTCTTTACTCCCGACACAGAGGTTGTTACCCTGCCTGGTCCGGTTCCAGCCGGTAAACTTGGGTTGGAGGATCCCCCAGGGAAGCAGATTTATTACCAATTCAGCTTCGATCTTACTTCCTACTTAAAGAGACCTCAAGGACCCAAGCCCCAGCCAGTATTTATTAGTTATCAGTACAGCGCTCAAACAGAAAGGCAGATCCATTACCAAGTCTGCTGAACCAAATTTTGCAGCCGTTGACGTAAACGACAGACTGATCCCCGTGATGTCTTTTGCCACGGCTTGCATACAGCCTTGCATTGGGAAAGAGGAAGAGATAAGCTGGAACTAAGTTACCTATAAGTAGTCCAAGCTGTATGCAAGCCGTGGCAAAAGACATCACGGGGATCAGTCTGTCGCCTGCAAAATTTGTGTCTGGTAAATATCATAGACTTCCCAGCACACAATCACACATCTGCTGCTTAAGCATAAACTTTTACCATCACTATGTTATTTATACATTTCCATTTGTTTGTGGTTAGTACATTTCTCGCACAGTTGCGTGGCTACGCAAATAACAGGGCGCTAGGCTACAAACTTTAGCAAACTGGCATTTTTCACTGCCTGTGAGAGTTTAGCAGCATTCCCAAAGCATCTCGGGAGTTTGGGTCACCAGTTGGCCTGAGGTCTGTTAGTAATTTGGCCTCTACCAGTCAACAAACCTTTGTACTGGTTTTACGGCATCCCCATGGATGGGATGGGGGGGTGTTGTAATGTTTTAACTAGACCGGTCCAGTTAAAGTCCTCAGGCTTTTGCATACACACATGGTCGGCCTGTGGAGTGACCTTGGTTAAGTCACGTCCCCCTTGTGTGCCTCAGTTTCCTCATCTATAAAGTGGGGATAGTGATGCCAACTTCCTTTGTGAAGGGCGTTGAGATCTGCTGGAGAAAGGGGCTAGCTCAGGGCCAGGTGTTATAACTGGGGAGCAAGAGGGTCTGTTGCTGCCCCAGGCAGGTCGTGGGAGCTTCGTGGAGCGGAGAGATGGTGGCAGACATGGGTAGCAGAGGGCGCTGTGCTGGGCTCCAGTGGGGCGGGTTGGTGGCAGAAGGGGAGGTCTCTCCAGAGTCCAGCAACGCACCCAACAGCCACGTGCCCTGATGCCTGACCCCACTGTCATCGCCCCCAGCACAGCCCCCAGCACCTCTCTCATGTGTGTCGGGGGGGAGGGGATTTCTGCTTGGGCTGCCCCCACGCGCTGGTGCTTAAACTCCAAAAGGAAGCTTACAAGCAGTGGAAATTTGGACAGATGACTAGGGAGGAGTATAAAAATATTGCTTGGGTATGCAGGGGTGTAATCGGGAAGGCCAAGGCACAACTGGAGTTGCAGCTAGCAAGGGATGTGAAGGGGAACAAGAAGGGTTTCCACGGGTATGTTAGCAACAAGAAGAAGGTCAGGGAATGTGTGGGCCCCTTACTGAAAGTGGGAGGCAGCCTAGTGACACATGATGTGCAAGAAGGTGAAGTACTCAATGCTTTATTTGCCTCAGTCTTCACAGACAAGGTCAGCTCCCAGACTGCTGCACTGGGCAGGACAGTATGGGGAGGAGGTGAACAGCCCTCAGTGGTGAAAGAACAGGTTAAGGACTATTTAGAAAAGCGAGACGTGCACAAGCCCATGGGTCCAGATCTAATGCATCCAAGGGTGCTGAGGGACTTGGCTGATGTGATTGCAGAGCCATTGGCCATTATCTTTGAAAACTCGTGGTGATCGGGGGAGGTCCCGGACGATTGGAAAAAGACAAATATAGTGCCCATCTTTAAAAAAGGGAAAAAGGAGAATCCGGGGAATTACAGACTGGTCAGCCTCACTTCAGTCCCCGGCAAATTCATGGAGCAGGTCCACAAGGGATCCATTTTGAACCACTTGGAGAAGAGGAAGGTGATAAGGAACAGCCAACGTGGAATCACCAAGGGCAAGTCATGCCTTCTGTGATGAGATAACTAGCTCTGTGGATATGGGGAAAGTGGTGGTTGTGATACGGCAAAGCTTTTGATACGGTCTCCCAAAGTATTACTGCCGGCAAGTTAAAAACGTATGGATTGGATGAATGGACTATAAGGTGGATAGAAGCTGGCTAGATTGTCAGACTCAATGGGTAGTAATCAACAGCTTGATGTCTAGTTGGAAGCCAGTATCAAGCGGAGTGCCCCAGGGGTTGGTCCTGGGGCCGGTTTTGTTCAGCATCTTTATCAATGACCTGGATAATGGGATTAATTGCACCTTCAGCAAATTCACAGATGACACTAAGCTGGGGGAAGAGGTAGATACACTGGAGGGTAGGGATAGGGTCCAGAGTGACCTAGACAAATTGGAGGATTGGGCCAAAAGAAATCTGATGAGGTTCAACAAGGACAAGTGCAGAGTCCTGTACTTAGGATGGAAGAATCCCAGGCACTGCTACAGGCTGGGGACCGATTGGCTAAGCGGCAGTTCTGCAGAAAAGGACCTGGGGATTACAGTGGAGGAGAAGCTGGATATGAGTATCAGAGTGCCCTTGTTGCCAAGAAGGCCAAAGGCATATTGGGCTGCATTAATAGGAGTGTTGCCAGCAGATCGAGGGACGAGATTATTCCCTTCTATTCGGCACTGGTGAGGCCACATCTGGAGTATTGCGTCCAATTTTGATCCCCCCACTACAGAAGGGATGTGGACAAATTGGAGAGAGTCCAGCAGAGGGCAATGAAAATGATTAGGGGGCTGGGGCACATGACGCACGAGAAGAGGCTGAGGGAACTGGGGTTATTTAGTCTGCAGAAGAGAAAAGTGAGGGGGGATTTGATAGCAGCCTTCAACTACCTGAAGGGGGGCTCCAAAGAGGATGGAGCTCGGCTGTTCTCAGTGGTGGCAGATGACAGAACAAGGAGCAATGGTCTCAAGTTGCAGTGGGGGAGGTCTAGGTGGGATATTAGGAAACACTATTTCACTAGGAGGTTGGTGAAGCACTGGAATGGGTTCCCTAGGGAGGTGGTGGAATCTCCATCCTTAGAAGTTTTTAAGGCCTGGCTTGACAACGCCCTGGCTGGGATGATTTAGTTTGGATTGGTCCTGGTTTGAGCAGGGGGTTGGACTAGATACCTCCTGAGGTCTCTTCCAACCCTGATATTCTGCGATTCTCTGAAATGCAAGTGGTGCAAAATAATAGCGAGATGGCGCCCTGGTGATGCAAATCCAAGGCAGCATCCACACTGGGGCGGTCAATCTGAGCTAGGGGTGATGGGTTTTGTGATATGGTGACGTATCCAGGTAGGGGTTTCCTATCCCTTTTCCAGGGCTGGGATAGAACCCAGGAGTCCTGGCTCCCAGCCCCCCTTTCTAACCACTAGACCCCACTGTCATGGGGCCCCCTGGCGATACTCTGGAACTGCTCCAGACGAAGCCAGTCAGGACTCTGGGGAAGTCTCCTTTCTGTGAGCAGCCAGTCTTCAGGAAACACAGCTCACACAACTTCCACCTTCCTTGGTCTGACCTCGGATCATTCAGCATCCTCTGCTCCTCCGTGCGCTTCCCATGGGGAGTCCACCCAGGTGGAGTCCTGGGGAAGCCAGAGGGTCCTGCACCCCAACTTCGCAGTCAGACATGACTCTCAGCCAGCCAGTAAAACAGAGGTTTATTAGACGACAGGAACATGGTCTAACTCAGAGCTTGTAGGTGCAGAGAACAGGAGCCCTCAGCTGGGTCCATTTTGGGTGGCAGTGAGCCAGACAACCACGTCTGCACTTCACTCAATGTCCCCAGCCAGCCCCAAAGTGAAACTATCTCCAGTGCCCGCCCTCCTCTGGGCTTTATCCCTTTTCCGGGCCAGGAGGTCACCG
The DNA here is from genome assembly GCF_965140295.1 of Lepidochelys olivacea. NCBI lineage: Eukaryota > Metazoa > Chordata > Testudines > Cheloniidae > Lepidochelys > Lepidochelys olivacea. The sequence continues at coordinate 8,907,066 of NC_140433.1, read as the reverse complement.
GATTCCTTTGTTCTCCAACCCTTTCGCTCTCACCTTGCAGGGGGGAAGGGCCCAGGCCATCAGTTGCCAGGAAACAGGGTGTCGGCCATTCTCTGTGTCCAGACCCCTGCACACACCTGCCCTCTAGGGCTCTGCAATCATCATACACCCTTACCCCACCACCTAGATACTTAAGAACTGCCTAGGGGAAACTGAGGCACCCCCACACTATTCAGAGGAAACATTAAGAACAGTCCCACTTCATCACACCCACTCCCCTCCCAGGGCTGGTGAGAGAACCCAACGGTCCCAAGCTGCCGGGGGCTTTGGCCATGGGGTGTCAAACGGTCCCGTCTCTGCTTCCTCTCCCACCGCTGCAACGGGGCAGAAGCTGCTTTAATAGCCGCCCCCCCTCCCCTGCCGCACGCCCAACTGAGTCTCAGGTCTTGCTAACGCTCAGTGCCACGGCAGCCCCAGGAGATGATTGCTGCGGGGGTGTCAGCCCAGGGGGAGGCAGTGACTCCGAGAAGCAGGGAGAGCAGCAGCACCATAGATCAGGGAGGTCTGGCAATGCCAGTGGCTGTCTGGGGTCTGGCAGCCCTGGCACTCAGAGCAGATTGTCAAAGGCCAAACCCCTCTCACCACCAGCTCTGTAGCTCCCCCTTGCTTTCGGTCTGTCTTAGGCACCATCCTGGCCCTCATCCCCCTGGCATCCGAGCACTGCCCAACCTCGATTGCATTTATTCTAACTGCCCCCTGCAGGGCAGGGCCTGGCTGCTACCCCCACTGTAGAGGCAGGGAACCACAGCACAGAGGGAATAATGGACTAGCCCGAAGCCAAACAGAGCATCTGTGGCAGAGCTGGGAAATGAACATGGGTCTCCTGGGTCCCAGGCTTGTACCTTCTCTTCCAACCACCTGCCCCCTTCGTCCCTGGTTCAGTGGGAGCTGTGGGAGCTCTCTGGGGCACAGGAGCTGGCTGGTGCCCAGATGGAGCTACGTTGCCTATTGCACAGATCTCGCTTTTTCCAAACATTGAAAATGCTGCTCCAACCTTACCAGGGCCCGCCAGGATCCTTGCAAGCTGGTCAGTGCTTAGCTGTGAACTGTGCTAGGTAGGGAAGATGAAACAGATCTTCCCTCACTAGCGGAGCTCTGTGTTACTGGGGACTCACTGCTGGCTCAACGCAACCAGCCCTCCTCAAATGGAGCCTACAAATCCTCCAGCCCTGCTGTTCTCCTTTGTATTTCTGTAGTGCCCAGGGGCCTCAGTCCCGGATCAGGGCCCCGCGGTGCTAGACATTGTACAGACACAGCCCTATTCCCCCCACACTGGGTCTTCTGAATGGCCCCTGCTTGGGGGGGGGGGCGGGGGGCTCCTTTCCTCACCCAGTGTCTCCTGCTAGCAGAGATGCTCTGAGAGACGTCTACGCTCCGGGCCTCTGGGTTTCCCGGGCTGGGAGGCAAGCGTGGCTGTCTCCGAGCAATTCTGCTGACTCTCCAGCAGCTGCACGGCAGGTGTCCGAAGGCACCTCTAGTCCTCTCCAGAGCTCAGGGGGACTGTCCTGGCATCGGACTGTCCAGGGGAATGGAACAATGGCTCCGGGCAGACGGAGAATGCCTGTTCCCCCGGCAACCTCAGTGCCATTCCCTCTGGAAGTGATGGTGTCAGCAAAGGTGCTGGAGGTGGTCAGGCCTCGTGGTTGGAGCTGGACTCAGGAGGCCGGGGCGTGGGTGGAGCGAGGCTGGAGTGAGAGCAGGGCTGGAGGAGGACCAGGAGCAGGGCTGGAGCAGCCTAAGACTGTTGCCAATGTCAGGCAGGAGAGAGCCCAGCACAGGACGGACCCAGGGCCTGACAGATGGCTCCAGGGGGTGCTTGGCTCCCGGCCCCGCTGGGTATTGACAGGCCAGGCACCCCAGGGCATTATCACCAGCCCGTTCCCAGTCTTGGCATGGCAGTACATTTCCTTCCCAGTCCCTGTCCCCTGCCATTAAACCAGGATCTCCACGCTGGGGATGTGCACCTGGCAGCACGCAGCTGCCTGAGAACAGACAGGCCAGGGTGCAGGGCGAGGGCTCCAGAGAGAAACGGCAAGAGGACAATGCTGGGAACTGTGTGCTCAGGGACTGCCATCAAAAAGGCACGTCTGCCACCTCCCTCTCAAGTCCTTCGCACCTGCATACTGCCAGAGGAACATCCCCATTTCTACTGAGGCCTCAGGGACAGAATTTATGATGAACCGGCTAGAGTTGATCCCCACCCCCGCCCCCCGTGTTGCACCCCAACTGCTAGCTGGGGATCCAAACTGACACTCCCCGGTTTGAGCCCCTGCCTAGCCAGGCCCTGTTCCCTCCCCCCAGGCAGTTGTTGGCCCTGAACTGCTGCAGGCAGCCATGACACACAGGTGCTTGGGGGCTTGAGAGAAGGGCTATCACCAGCTGAACGACCCCTGCTTGTACGGTGGGGACTGAGGCCACTTTGCCAGCAGGTGCCCCCCAAGTCCTGTGCTATGCTGAGTCTGGGGAGATGGGCAGGTTCAGCCTCATTAGAAGGGATCGGCCAGACAGAAAGGCAGAATCGGGTCCCCGCACAGAGCCCCTCTACTACCTGCCTGTGTCCTAATCACCAGGACAGTGGCCAATCCCACCTTCAGGTCAGGTTCCAGCGTCGGGCCCTGTCCATACCCACAGCGTGTGGCACCCAGCATGCGCTGATAGACTCCGGTACATGCAGTAAGTTCACAGACACTAGAAACTGCCTAACGCCAGGCTGGGGGCTGGGGATGTGTAGGGTACAGAGCACAGCACCCCCTAAGGCCGGGCAGGAGGGCTGGGAAATGCATATGATACAGAGCACAGCGCCCTCTAACACCTGGCAGGGGGGCTGAGAGATGGGGGGTGTAGGGTACAGAGCACAGCGCCCCTTAACGCCGGCCGGGGGCCCTGGAAGCTGGGGGAATATGTAGGATCCGGAGCACAGCATCCCCTAACACCAGGCTGGGGGGCAGGGAGAGGGGGGATATGTGGGGTACAGAGCACAGCGCTCCCTAACACCAGGACACGAGGTCTCGTCCGTCTCAGGGCGGAAATGATCACACCCTTCGAATGGGGGATCTGCCACGGGCACTGGCAGGAGCGCACTGCTTTACATTAAGGTTCTTTGGCTGATGGGCGAACCTCACCCCGCCCTGCGTTTCGAGTGTGAACAGCTGTCGATGGAAAACCAGACGGCAGAGATGGAGCAGGACTAACCGGGGTCACTGAGTCTCTCCCTCACCCCGTGTCTACACTGTACAAGGGTGAGAAATAGCAGGTGCCTTTTCTTGCCCTGATACGATTTTGGAGATGCCGACGCTTGCGACAGCATTCTCCCTGTGTGGGTTGTGGGATCCAGGGGAGCCGTCCGTGTGCTCTGTACAGGACAAGGCGTGTAGATCATTTATACCTCAATGGATCACTGTAAATACAGTTATTTAATATATCAAATAAAAGCAGAACAATACATCAAAAAGCATCAAAATGAAACAGAGGATTGCTATGTACAGGGGGGATTGCTATGTACAGGGGGGATTGCACGTGACTAGTTAACTGCTCGAGAGCTTTCATCACCGTGTACTTTCTGACAGATTTCTGTGCCCTGTGTAGGGTTTACATCCCGCCCTCCGTCCCCGTTTCCGGTCGTGTACGCTTTTGGCGCCATCGGCCCTTTTGAACATTTCTTTTGTATTGTTTTCTGTGTTTGGCCGGGGGAAGGTTGCGTTCTTGTCTTTTGACATATTTAGAGAAAAAGTATGAACAAGTAGAAAGAAAGGCTGTGAGGGGTTTGCGGCTCCCTCCCCGTCCATCAGGGTGGGAGACCACGCCCCTCGCTATGATACTTCCGGGGTACCTTGGTTCAGGGGAAAATTAGCCCAGTGTTAATGGTTCAGGCCTGCAGCCAGGCCGAGCAATGGTAGAGAGTCTGTTTGCCTAGGGCCCTCATTCAGGGCAGGGCTGCTGTCGAGTAGGGGCTCTGGCCTACAGTCAGGCAGGCAGAGCAGCAGAAGGTCCATTTGCCTGGCCCTTGATCAGGGCGGGGCAGCAATCAAGTAGGGGGGCTCTGGCCTACAGTCCGGCAGAGCCGTCGCCGTCTAGGGGAGGTTAGCTCTCTGGTGGGAGAGTCAGCACAACCATCTGGCTTCCTGATTCAGGCGGGTGCCAGACCAATGAGGCCTCCTGACAACCAGGTGGGGAACCTGCCACTCCTGACGGTGGCGTGGCGGTGGTAGGGGAACCCAGGCCTTCTCGCTCCACCGCGTCCCCACCCAGGGCCCTAAACAGCAGCGGAGTGGTCCGCCACTGGGTCAGCGGGGAAAATCCGATCACAACACGCTGGCCGGCTTGTAGTCAATAACACAGCTGAACCCGATTCAGCTGCCCTGGGCTCCTTCCTACACACCCATTCCGTGTGTACATGGGTCCCAGGGTTGTTGTTCGCTTCGCTGGGGTAGACGGCTAGTGGCAGCCCCATGAGCTCCTTGGAGTCCCCGGCGTCTGGCAGCGCCGGCAGCCCCTCTGGCTCTCTGTCAGGATAGCGCTCTCCATTAGGGGAGCAGGGAAGAGACGTCCTGCTCCTCCAGCAGCTCTCTCCCAACTCAGCTGGAGGGGCGGCCTTTTATAGTTCCGCTTCCTGTCCCACCCCTCTGCTTCTGGCAAGGTGGCATGCGGTGGGAGACAAGCCTGCTTTCTGCAACCCTCCTGCCCCCAACAACCCACTTCAGCGAGTCCCAAAATCAAATCCACTTACCAGGGGCCTCCTCTCCACTTTGCGCTTCTCCAACATCCGGGATAGAAAAAAGCTCCTGGCCGCATGCATCTCTGACCTCCGAGTCATCTTCTGCCTCTGGGTCCCCTCCACATCCTCGTCCAAGATTTCCTCCTCCTGGCTCGGTCCACTCTCAACTGACATGCGAGCCACCAAAGTATCCACAGTGGTGTTCGCAATGGAGGTGGGGTCGCCGCGGAGTATCATGTCCAGCTCTTTGGAGAACCGGCAGCTCATAGGCGCAGCACCGGAGTGGCGGTTTGCCTCCCGCGCCCTGTAGTCGGTGTTCCGCAGCTCCTTCACTTTCATCTTAAACTGCCGTGTGTCCCGGTCATCGCCCCTTTCTGTCATGCATCGTGAAATCTGTCCGTAGGTGTAATGATGCTGGTTGTGGCGGGACCCAACTGAGAGTGCCAGTTCAGGACAAACTGCTTCAAGCAGGGCAGTTACAGCCGAAGGCTGGGTGTTTTCCACCTCCAAGGCAAACCAAACCAGCCAAACAGAGCAGACTTTGGTCTCACCCCACTGGCTCACCACAAGTCACACAAGCAATTCCCTTAGGCACTCCAGTTTCCCAGGATCACCAACAGTACCACTTGTTATGGGGACAAATGGTTATGAAAACCAATACCCCAGGAAAAGAAAAAAGGCTCTCTTGATCCCAAAAGGACCAAGCCCCAGACCCAGGTCAATATACAAATCAGATCTTGTCCCAAATCACGCTCTTGCCAATCCTTTAGAATCTAAAATCTAAAGGTTTGTTCATAAAAGGAAAAAGCTATAGATGAGAGCTAGAATTGGTGAAATGGAATCAATGACATACAGTCATGGCCAAGTTCTTGGTTCAGGCTTGCGGCAGCGACAGAATAAACTGCAGGTTCACATCAAGTCTCTGGAGAACATCCACAGCTGGGATGCGTCTTTCAGTTCTTGGTTCAAAGCTTCAGTGTAGCAAAGTCCCTCCAGAGGGATGAAGCAGGACTGAAGACAAGATGGAGGAGCTGCAGCAGCTTTTTATATTCTCTTGCCATGTGGTCTTTCTTTCTTTGTCCCAGGACAAGCTGTCCATCATGTGGCCTGGAAAAACCTCCAAGTTCTGTCCATAGGCAGGTCCCTGCACACTGTGCTGAGTCCCAAGGCTTGTCTGCCTTCTCTCAATGGGTCAATTGTGTAGCTGATGGTCCTTAATCGGCCATCAAGCAGGCTAGGCATTGCATCCGATGAAGTGAGCTGTAGCTCGCGAAAGCTTATGCTCAAATAAATTTGTTAGTCTCTAAGGGCCACAAGTTGTCTGGGGTGTCACCCAGACGCATAGTACAAGTTTGAACCACAGACAGTATAGAGCCATTACTTATAACTTAAAATACAAAAATGACACAAACATATAGAGAGCATAATCATAACCAGCAAACCATAACCTTGCCTTAGCCACCTTATTGGACCCCCCTTTATACAAGATTTGGTGCCACTACAGGACCTTGGTTGCAACAATATCTATATGGTCCCAGTTCAAGTCAATAACGTCACAGTAGGTATCATAATTGCTACGTCCGGAGTGCAGCTGGGACTGTACAGCCTCCTCTCCCCAAATGCTGATGGGGTCCAGCAGCTCAGCATAGCTCCAAGCAGGGGGATCGCCTGGTGCGTGGAGCAGGCCTGGCCACCTGGAAAGATGCGCTGCACTCATCACTGAGCAAACAGGAAGGGGACTTTCAAAATGGCAAAGGAGTTTATGGAGTGGGGATGATGGATGGTCACCTGAGGGCCAGGCAGTAGAGTTCAAACCGATGACCAGAGAGGCGAGAGCAGGCATTGTGGGACACCTCCCGGAGGCCAATCACAGCGCCGTAATCGACCTCGGTGTCTACACTGGCACCGCAGCCTGTAGCCCCGGCGCAGAGAGTTTTTTAAACTGTGCAGGGCTTTTTTTAAAGCGCTGCAACTGCCCTGTTTCCGCGCCCTGAGTGGCGTGGCCGTGTGTACACCTCACCAGTTGCAGCGCAGAAAGCTGCTTTACCGCGCTGCAACTTGCCAGCGTAGACAGGACCTAAGGAAACAGTGCCATGACGTTAAACCTCCTGTTCACCGGAAAAAAACAAGGCTGTGTTTTGCAGTGGAATAAAAATGCACCTTTTAAAAATGCTGTAACAGTTTTAACACACGATGAAAGTTATATTAAGCTTATTAAACATTTTAGATTTTTGTTGCATTATCAGACTGCTTTTGTTCTTAAATGTTTGCAGCCCACGGACTGAGACATAGATACATGCTTCTGTGTTTGTTTTGGGTCTAGAGGCTGTATTAAAAGTAATGCTTTATAAAAGCAAAATGGCTTTTTCATTTGTACTTTGTGTTTCTAAGAAAACAAAAAGCATTTTAGTAATGAGTTTGACAGGGGCATTTTTGAATTAGCCAGTTTGTTTTCCAAAGATGTCTAGTTACCATTAAGCAAAAGCCAGGGCCGTAAAGTTAATTAAAGGAAACAGGCATGTAGATTTCAAAGCCTCCTGGTTACAGAAATGGGAATGGCCATATCACCATTTACAAAATCTTTTTCTTAACTCTTTAAATAAACTTGCTATATAAAAGAATACAAAAAGAGACCCAAACCAAAACAGCTTTACCTTTAAATTGTAAAGAAAGCTTTAAAAATCAGGGTACCCTCATGTTTTTAAGGTTTGGATTTAAACAAAAAAGAAGAAAAAGCAGCTGATGTGAAAAAGTTCTGACAGAGATAAGGGGCTTGTTCTGTTCCCAACATACACACACATACTTTCTTCTTGTTTTCTCATGTTTTTTTGAAATGTAAACCAGGACAAACAAGTTTGCTTTAGGCCTGTTATATAAAATCTGCATGAAGCAGGATTTAAAAATAGCTGCCTTCCCCTGTTTAGCTCGCATGTCCTGTGACCAAAGTTGTTTCACTGTAAAGATGGCCAGAACATGTATGAATTTAAAACAAACAAGAACCCACAGCAGATTCGTTTTCAAAAGACACCCTTTGAACTTCTTAAGAGTGTAAAATAAAGAAGCATCTCGGGGTTAAAACCACAGGCAGTTTACAAAAGTAATTTGTTAAAGTTAAATTAAGTTTTTATTGACTTAGGGATTTTAGTATGATTTTTTGTTGCATTATCAGACTGTCTTTGTTTCTAAATGTTTGCAGTCCGTGTGCTGAGACCAGGTACAAGCTCTTTTTTAACTGTTTAAATGGACTTAATATATCAAAGAATGCAAAAAGAGAAAGTTGGTTTTTTTGGTTACCTTGAAATTGTAAAGAAAGCTTTAAAAATCAGGGTATAGTTAAAAACCTCATGTTTTGAAAGTATGGATTTCTACAAAACACAAGAAAAAGCAACTTATGTGAACCAGTTAGCTTTTTTTTTAAACCAGAGATAAGGTATTTGTCGCCCCCCCTTCCTCCGCTGCCTCATTTTTCTTTTCTAGTGATTTTTTAAGTGTAAACCAAAGGCCAAATTTGACCTATTTGAAGCAGGCCCTTCTGCTTTTAAATTTTTTTTGCAGGAAAGGCAGAGGATTAAAACTAAATGTAAACCAAAGGGGCTGCCAAGTTTTACTGAACACTAGTAAGATCAACACCTATTTACAGGAACGTTAATGGTAAAGAGAAAGCAATATTACCATTCACAATCTATTTAACACATTTGTAACCCTTGAAATGAACTCCCTTGTTCTGTAGGGAAATAAAGAGGCCCCTTTGTAACACGAACTGGTTTAAGCTCTCAAGAAGGTGTCTACACTGCCCACGTGAAATCGCTGCCGCGACAACGCTTTAAGGTGGCAGTGTCCTCGCGGCTCCAGCTCAGGAGGGTGTTTTTTCACACCCCTGAGCGGGGCAAGTTTCAGCGCTGTAAGTGGCAGTGTAGACAAGCCCTAATTGAACTGTGACATTTTAAAACAGGAAACACTCTCTAAAAACCCCCAAAATTATTTTTGTTGTTTGTCTGTCAGCCCCGGTGGGAAAAGTTCCATAAAATTTAAAAGGGCTTAAAGCCAATGGGGTTATCTATCTATCTATCTATCTATCTAGTGGGAAAGGTGCTTGGGGCCTGTTTTTTTAGATAAGAATAAGGCAGTTAAAGGGGGTGGGTAGTGAGGGGAGGGGCGGGGAGGGGAGGGAGAGGGCTCTTGTTTAAAAATCTTGGGTTGATAGGATTGGTTCAGGAAAATGCATTCTATGATGCAGCTGTAGAACAGTTTCTGATTGATCCGCCTGAGAGGCAGAGATAACCATGCTGGGGGCTGTGAGCCTTGGGAGCTCCCTCTTTTCCCGGGGGCAGCAGCAAGGGAAGAATTAGTAGGGGAAGCAAAAGTGGATGGGAACCTGGGAGGCAGTGACCATGAGATGGTCGAGTTCAGGATCCTGACACAAGGAAGAAAGGAAAGCAGCAGAATACGGACCCTGGACTTGAAAAAAGCAGACTTTGACTCCCTCAGGGAACTGATGGGCAAGATCCCCTGGAAGAATAACATGAGGGGGAAAGGAGTCCAGGAGAGCTGGCTGTATTTTAAAGAATCCTTATTGAGGCTACAGGGACAAACCGTCCCGATGTGTAGAAAGAATAGTAAATATGGCAGGCGACCAGCTTAGCTTAACAGTGAAATCCTTGCTAATCTTAAATACAAAAAAGAAGCTAACAAGAAGTGGAAGATTGGACAAATGACCAGGGAGGAGTACAAAAATATTGCTCGGGCATGCAGGAGTGAAATCAGGAAGGCCAAATCACACCTGGAGTTGCAGCTAGCAAGAGATGTTAAGAGTACCAAGAAGGGTTTCTTCAGGTATGTTAGCAACAAGAAGAAAGTCAAGGAAAGTGTGGGCCCCTTACTGAATGAGGGAGGCAACCTAGTGACAGAGGATGTGGAAAAAGCTAATGTACTCAATGCTTTTTTTGCCTCTGTCTTCATGAACAAGGTCAGCTCCTAGACTACTGCACTGGGCAGCACAGCATGGGGAGGAGGTGACCAGCCCTCTGTGGAGAAAGAAGTGGTTCGGGACTATTTAGCAAAGCTGGATGAGCACAAGTCCATGGGGCCGGATGCATTGCATCTGAGAGTCCTAAAGGAGTTGACAGATGTGATTGCAGAGCCATTGGCCATTATCTTTGAAAACTCATGGCAATCGGGGGCAGTCCCAGATGACTGGAAAAAGGCTAATGTAGTGCCCATCTTTAAAAAAGGGAAGAAGGAGGATCCTGGGAACTACAGGCCAGTCAGCCTCACCTCAGGCCCTAGAAAAATCTTGGAGCAGGTACTCAAGGAATCAATTCTGAAGCACTTAGAGGAGAGGAAAGTGATCAGGAACAGTCAGCATGGATTCACCAAGGGCAAGTCATGCCTGACTAATCTAATTGCCTTCTATGACACGATAACTGGCTCTGTGGATGAGGGGAAAGCGGTGGATGTGTTGTTCCTTGACTTTAGCAAAGGTTTTGACACTGTCTCCCACAGTATTCTTGCCAGCAAGTTAAAGAAGTATGAGCTGGATGAATGGACTATAAGGTGGATAGAAAGCTGGCTAGATTGCTGGGCTCAACGGGTAGTGCTCAATGGCTCCATGTCTAGTTGGCAGCCGGTATCAAGTGGAGTGCCCCAAGGGTCGGTCCTGGGGCCGGTTTTGTTCAATGTCTTCATAAATGATCTGGAGGATGGTGTGGATTGCACCCTCAGCAAGTTTGCAGATGACACTAAACTGGGAGGAGAGGTAAATACGCTGGAGGGTAGGGATAGGATACAGGGGGCCCTAGACAAATTGGAGGATTGGGCCAAAAGAAATCTGATGAGGTTCAGCAAGGACAAGTGCAGAGTCCTGCACTTGGGATGGAAGAATCCAATGCACCAATACAGACTAAGGACCGAATGGCTCGGCAGCAGTTCTGCAGAAAAGGACCTAGGGGTTACAGTGGACGAGAAGCTGGATATGAGTCAACAGTGTGCCCTTGTTGCCAAGAAGGCCAATGGCATTTTGGGATGTATAAGTAGGGGCATTGCCAGCAGATCGAGGGACGTGATCGTTCCCCTCTATTCGACACTGGTGAGGCCTCATCTGGAGTACTGTGTCCAGTTTTGGGCCCCACACTACAAGAAGGATGTGGAAACATTGGAAAGAGTCCAGCGGAGGGCGACAAAAATGATTAGGGGACTGGAACGCATGATTTTTGAGGAGAGGCTGAGGGAACTGGGGATGTTTAGTCTACGGAAGAGAAGAATGAGGGGGGATTTGATAGCTGCTTTCAACTACCTGAAAGGGGGTTGTTAGGATATAGATATTCAGGCCTGTCTGTAAAGGCCTGTACTTTAAGAATTTAGGCGTAATTTTTATCACTTGGCTAGTTAGAGGTATAAAAGAAAGAATCAAAATCACTGTCTGCCAATGTAAGGTCCTTCTCTTACTGTGACAGTCTGGGGCCCTGTTCTTAGGCTAAAGCCTTTGGCTAAGCGACAGAGGCAGCCATAAGCTGGAAAGCGACCGGTCACATCCTCACATTCCAAAGTAGTCACATGGAAAGAAGAAAAGGAGTACTTGTTGCACCTTAGAGACTAACCAATTTATTTGAGCATGAGCTTTCGTGAGCTACAGCTCACTTCATCGGATGCATACCGTGGAAACTACAGCAGACTTTATATACACACAGAGAATATGAAACAATACCTCCTCCCACCCCACTGTCCTGCTGGTAATAGCTTACCTAAAGTGATCATCACCTGATCTTCCACATCACCTGATGATCACTTTAGATAAGCTATTACCAGCAGGACAGTGGGGTGGGAGGAGGTATTGTTTCATATTCTCTGTGTGTATATAAAGCCTGCTGCAGTTTCCACGGTATGCATCCGATGAAGTGAGCTGTAGCTCACGAAAGCTCATGCTCAAATAAATTGGTTAGTCTCTAAGGTGCCACAAGTACTCCTTTTCTTTTTGCGAATACAGACTAACACGGCTGTTACTCTGAAACATGGAAAGAAGGTGCTATTGGGCTGTTAGGAATACAATCCTGTCCTGATAGTGCCTATCAGCTCCAGAGAAAGGGAAGTGCCTAGAAAATGTAAAAGAAAACTTAGTTTGATAGCATCCTGTCTGGCAAGAACTCACTTATCAATACTGGGATGTGAAATCCTCACTTCTGTATTGTCTTGCCATTATAGTTCCCACTTTGCTATTGTTTGTCTGTATAATCTCTGTCTGGTTCTGTGATTGTTCCTGTCTGCTGTATAATTAATTTTGCTGGGTGTAAACTATTTAAGGTGGTGGGATATAATTGGTTACATAATCATGTTACAATATGTTGATTGGTTAAGGTATAGCTAAGAATATTACTATATAAATTAGGGGCAAACAGGAAGTAAGTTGGGATTCGGAAATAAGGAAAAGGAACTTGTATTTAAGCTTGCTGGAAGTTCACCCCAATAAACATTGAATTGTTAGCACCTTTTGACTTCAGGTATTGTTGCTCTCTGTTCATGTGAGAAGGACCAGGGAAGTGGGAGAGTGAAGGAATAAGCTCTCTAACAGGGGTTCCAAAGAGGATGGATCTAGACTGTTCTCAGTGGTAGCAGATGACAGAACAAGGAGTAATGGTCTCAAGTTGCAGTGGGGGAGATTTAGGTTGGATATTAGGAAAAACTTTTTCACTAGGAGGGTGGTGAAACACTGGAATGTGTTACCTAGGGAGGTGGTGGAATCTCCTTCCTTAGAAGTTTTTAAGGTCAGGCTTGACAAAGCCCTGGCTGGGATGATTTAGTCGGGGATCGGTCCTGCTTTGAGCAGGGGGTTGGACTAGATGACCTCCTGAGGTCCTTTCCAACCCTGATATTCTGTGATTCTACGATTCTATGAAGGCTAAATTCTCTTTCCCCTCCCCCTCCGCCCCCCCTGCAGGTTGCTATACTTTCCTTGCATCATGACAGGTTTCAGAGTAGCAGCCGTGTTAGTCTGTATTCGCAAAAAGAAAAGGAGGACTTGTGACCTTAGAGACCAACGCATTTATTTGAGCATAAGCTCTCGTGGGCTACAGCTCACTTCATCGGATGCTCATGAAAGCTTATGCTCAGATAAATTTGTTAGTCTCTAAGGAGCCGCAAGGACTCCTTTTCTTTATACTTTCCTTGTCTCACTAACCAAAAAGGATCTCGTCCTGTTTTCTATACTCTCCTTCTCTCACTAACCAAAAAAAGGATCTTTCTCTCTTTTGCACAGCTCTGTGTTCTGCTTACTAACAAAAAAGGATCTTTCTCTCTCTCTCTGTTTTCTGTACTTTACACATCCTTGTGTCACTGACACAGGATCTCTAGCTCATTTTTCGGCCGTGTGATTTCTTTCACCCGACCTTCTCAACCTTCCTTTAGAGTTTCCTCTTTTCTTTAATGAGCCTTTGCTTTTTAAAATTGATTTCAGTTTTTTTACTCTTATTATTTTTTAGTCCCAACAATAACCTTTTACCATATTCTTACTAATCTATAAAACACACTCCTCTCTCTTGTTGCTTTCTATAGTTTCCCCTCTTCCTTCTATTTAAAATAACCTTTCTTTTCTTTTTTCTTCTAAGGCTAAGCAATCTTTCTTTTTTTAAAACTCCTTTCCTTTAAGGCCTCTGTCATGAGGGGGCATGGTCTCCTGCGCTGGCAGCCTGGGAGGGAGCTGCGAACACCCACTGGTGGGCAGAACCGGGACACCCATGGCAGCAGAGGGGCGGGCAGGAAGCGGCACTATAAAAGGCTGGGCCTCCAGCTCAGATGGGAGAGAGCTGCCAGATGAGCAGCACCTCTCTTCCCCGCTGTGGAACCACAGACCTAACAGAGAGCGCTATCCTGACAGAGACCCAGAGGGGCTGCCAGATGCCAGGGACACTGAGAAGCTGGTGGGGCTGCCACTCACTGTCCTCCCCCAGAGCTCGCTGTTGCCGGCAGGGAAAGGGCTGGGGGGAGTCCTCCTCTCTGGCCCCTATCCCGGAGCAGCCTCCCTGCACCCCAAACTCATCCCCAGCCCTGCCCCACCCCAGAGCCCACACCCCCAGCCAGAGCTTTCACCTCTCCACCTCACCCTTAACCCTCGCCCTGAGCCCCTCCAACACCCCAAACATCTTATCCCCAGTCCTAGCCAGAGCCCTCATCCCTGCATACCCCAACCCTCTGCCCCAGCCCTGAGCCCCTTCCAACACCACAAACCCCTCATCTCCAGCCCTAGACAGAGCCCTCATCTCCCTACATTCCAACCCTCTGCACCAGCCCTGAGCCTCTCTGACCCCACAAACCTCCCAGCCCCAAACAGAACCCTCACCCCCTACACCCCGACTCTTGCCCTAAGCCCCTCCCAAACCCCTCAGCCCTGCACCCCCTCCCTCTGCACCCCCTCCCATCCCCAAACTCCCTCCCAGAGCCTGCAGCCTGCATCCCAATACTCTACGTAAGCCTAGGGCCTGCACCCCAGACGTCCTTCCTCACCCAAACTCCCTCCCGGAGCCTTCGGCAGGTGGGGGGTGAAGTAGGGTTGGGTTCTGGGCACCACCAAAATTTCTACAAACCTGCCACCCCTGAACCCATGTACACACGGAATGGGCGTGTAGCAAGGAGCCCAGGGCAGCCGAATTGGGTTCAGCTGTGTTATTGACTACAAGCCGGCCAGTGTGTTGCTGTCAGATTTTCCCCACTGACGCAGTGGCGGACCGCTTCACGGCTGTTAGGGCCCTGGGCTGGGATGCAGTGGAGCGAGAGGGCCTGGGTTCCCAGACCACCGGCACCCTACCGCCAGGAGTAGCAGCCTCCCCACTTGGTTCTCAGGAGGCCTGATTGGTCTGGCACCCGCCTGAATCAGGTCGCCAGACGGTTGTGCTGACTCTCCCACCAGAGAGCTAACCTCCCCAAGACTGCGACGGCTCTGCCGGACTGTAGGCCAGAGCCCCCCTACTTGATTGCTGCCCCGCCCTGATCAAGGGCCAGGCAAATGGACCTTCTGCTGCTCTGCCTGCCTGACTATAGGCCAGAGCCCCTACTCGACAGCAGCCCTGTCCTGAATGAAGTCCCCGGGCAAACAGACTCTCGACCGTTGGTCGGCCTGACCGCAGGCCAGAACCATGAACACTGAGCTATTTCCCCTGAACCAAGGTACCCCGGAAGTATCGTAGCGAGGGGCGTGGTCTCCCACCCAGACGGATGGGGAGGGAGCCGTGAACCCCCTACAGCCTCTCTTTCTACTCGTTCATACTTTTTCTCTAAATATGTCAAAACACAGCACGCTGTTAGGGCCCTGGGCGGGGATGCAGTGGAGCGGGAGGACCTGGGTTCCCCTATCCCTGCCACCCCACCGTCAGGAGTGGCAGCCTACTTGGTTGCTGTCCTGCCCTGATCAAGGGCCAGGCAAATGGACCTTCTGCTGCTCTGCCTGCCTGACTGTAGCACAAGCATGCAACCTCCCCCCGGCCAAACACAGAAAAATAATACAAAAGAAATGTTCAAAAGGGCCGATGGTGCCAAAAATGTACACGACCGGAAACGGGGACGGAGGGCAGGACGTAAACTCTACACGGGGCATGGAAACCTGTCAAAAAGTACATGGTGATAAAAGCTATTGAGCGGTTAACTACTCACGTGGCTGGGCAGGGCAGGTGGCCAATGGGGAGAAAGCCATGGTGCGGCATGATGTGTTCCACCCTGCTCCAGGCGGGCTCTGGTGCACCAAACCCCCAGAGTAGGGAGCCTGGCTTTTACTTGCGCAGCTGGGCAGCTTCAATGACTGGGTTCTCCCTTGTATGCATCAGTCTCATCCTGTGCAAGAGTGTCCGTAGGCTGGCGCGGGCTGGACGGTGTTTCTTGCAGGCCTTGAGGATCAGCGTGGTCTGCAAAGCCAGGCACCTCACAGAGGACTTGCTGTCCTGCTGCAAGCCTTTGAGGACTAAGATTGAAAGGAAGGAAATGGAGGTCAGAGCCATGGTGCTCTGGAAAGCCCTGGCAGAGCAAGCCAGCGCTGTACCTCTCAGCCCGCGACAAGGAGGCAGCAGGCTGGGAGGCGGGAGGCAGGGGACTAGCAGGAACAACCACCAACCCTCACTAAACATCCCCACTGACCTTCATAGCTGGGGGAGCCCCCAGACACAGGCAAGAAGTCACAATGAATCCCATTCACTCACTATTTCTAGGACTGCCCCGTCCCTGCAGGATCTGATGGCCTCATCCCTGCCTGTATTTACGATCCCCTTTCCCCCCAGTGCACAGATGGGCACTCAAGCCCAGAGAGGGGGAGATTCACAAAGGGGGCTTGGGCATTGTTAGGCTACGCCTAACTTCCGGTGCCCTGCTGCCCTCCAGCAAATGCTGAGGAGGGAGCTCAGCCATTCTCTAGCTCTGGTTGGGGCCCAGCTGTGAACCTGCTCTGGGAGTGAGGAGCCTGAGCTATGTCACCCACCCCCCCGCCCCAGCCCTTTTCCCCAACAAATGTGGAGGAGACGCTGCTCTGCCCTGCGCTGGCCCAGGGGTCCGGGCACGCAGCAGGGAGGTAGATGACCGGACGTCACCTCAGTCTCCTTTGGAGCAGTGGCTTGACACCAGGCACCCCACTTGGAGGTGACTGCAACAAACCCTGGGCTAGTGAGTGCAAGGGGGGGAGGCAGGACCCCACCTTTGCTGTGTTGCGGGGGCGGGGAGGGGGCAATCGTCTTCAAAGGCCAGCCAGCTCAGGCCCAGTTTGGGGATTTGCCAGGCCACAGCTCTGAGGTCAGGGTAAGTGCCTGGGCACATGCCAACCAGCAGACACCACAGGGTGAGGGGGAAGCTGATCAGGGGTTTGGGGATCTACAGTTTGCAACCCTTTGTGGCTCTCGCCCAAGATCACATTGCTGGCGTCGGAGATTGAACCCAGCCCGCGGCCCTGGGCCATTCGTCCCTCTAGCGCTCAGTGCTCAAAGCAGACACCACTCACCGTTGCAGATGGCCTCCAACTTCTCCTGGCTCTGCTGGTCCAGCTGCCGGGCAGTGAGCCCTACTCACACAAACAGCTCGTCACATCCCTGCGTCCCCAGCGAGGGTGTCAAAGCGTCTGTCACCCTCCAAGCAGTGGGGCTTTCCCCTGCCCCTCGCTGTCCAGGACGCACTCCTGAGTCCCCAGGGGAGAGGGCGAGGCCCCAGGGATGGCTGTGGGGCTGGCTGCCAAAGGAGAGCACAGCGCCTTGAGGTTCCACTACCAAGAGCCCATGGCGGGGTGGGGGAGGGGGGAGGGGGACTGCATGGGGAGCAGTGGGGTTCGAGGGGCCCATCAGCCGATCAGGGCAGTTTGGGGTGAGCTTGCTCCTGCGGGTTTCTGACACCCCTGAGCCTTCATTCGGCAATCAGGAGCCCAGGGGTTACTTCTCGCTGCTGGCAGGGACTGAGGAGAGCCTGGGACTGAATCCAGCCCCCTGCTTAAGGGACCCCTCTGCTCTGTGGTTACCTAGAAACCTGATGGCCGCTTCTCTAATGGGAGCCTGCGGGTTTTCCACAAAGGCCATGGCCTGGCAGAGGAAGGTTTCTGCCCTCCCCTTGTAGCACGCCACCTAGGAGCCAGAACAAGGGAGCACAAGGTTATTAAAGGCCTTTCCATCCTGCAGGCCAGGTTCCAGATCTGTGGAGTGTCCTGCTTTCAGCCCTCCTTCCTGTGCCGGGGGGATCGCACAGAGGGACTACAGCCAGGGCCAGGTGTGGTCCTGGGGCTGGGGCTCGGTGTGGGAATGGAGCTGGGCAATGGAGGGCTCCCTCACCAGGCAGTCACAGTCTCGCCAAAGCTCCTTTTTCTGGACAAGGGCACTGAGCTGGCTCCACCTGAGGAATTCCAGAGCACTCCTGAGGGTGTCCCAACACACCTGCAAAACAAGAGGGGCCGGGGCGAGCCGATAACGGTTACGGGAGCTGGAAACCAGGGCCGTCCCTCAGCATACACGCCTGCATAAGGCACCATGAAATTTGGGTCACCAAATTGCCCCAAATTTCAAGGTGTCACTAGGCATCTGCATGCTGCACATGCAGCAGCCCCAGCCGCAGTGACCCGCCCTATATCTTGGCCAGCCCCGCCACGGGCTGCGCCCACTAGAAAGGGCAGGACCATCCTTGGGGGGGGCCCAGACAAATCCCTCCACCCTGCCTCTTCCCCTTCCCCCCTGCTCCATCCCCAGCCCGCCCCCATTCCACCTCTTCTCCGCAAGCCTCTTCCCCCAGCGACCCCACACTCACTGGCAGTGGCAGGAAGAGGAGTAACCTGGTCCCAGCCCGCTCTCCTCCAAAAGGATTGCCCCCCGCACTCACCGGCGGTGGGAAACCGAGTGCTGCGGCTGGGAGTTGGCAGAGTAAGGCGGCCTGGGGCCAGGCTGCTCCGCTTCCCGCTGCTGTCAGTGAGTGTGTTTGTGGGAGGATCCCTTTCCCCAAACCCCCTCCCTCGAGCCACACGGCTGGAGCCGGGGCGAGGGAAGCAGAGCGGGCTACTCCCAGCTCTCCGCTAATCCCCCAGGCCACTGTGGGCCTGTGGGCCCCCCAAAAGTGGCCCCACACAGCTCCTGCCTCCCAGACCCTGGTGGGGGGGAGGGGGAGGCCTGGGACCCCACACAGCCCCACTGCGGGGGGGCTGGATAGGGCACCCAAATGGCTAGGGACAGCCCAGCTGGAAGCCACTAACATAGTTACTGGAGGCCGTGTGTGCTGAACGGTTCCCGGCCCGCGGCTGCTCGCGGAAGGGCGGAGGTGTGGCTAAGGCAATGGCTGGAGACCTGACTCAATTCCCAGCTCTTCCTGCAGGAACTCAGGCAAGTTGCTTCGGCCCAGGGCTACAAAGGGATTTAGGTGCCTAATGCCCATGGGCATTCAATACTTTTGAGGCACTAAGCCTCACGCTGTGCCTTA
Organism: Lepidochelys olivacea; assembly: GCF_965140295.1. Classification (NCBI taxonomy): domain Eukaryota; kingdom Metazoa; phylum Chordata; order Testudines; family Cheloniidae; genus Lepidochelys; species Lepidochelys olivacea. The sequence continues at coordinate 8,888,405 of NC_140433.1, read as the reverse complement.
GCCCTGGTCTACACTAGGACTTTAGGTCGAATTTAGCAACGTTAAATTGATTTAAACCTGCACCCGTCCACACAGTGAAGCCCTTTATTTCGACTTAAAGGGCTCTTAAAATCGATTTCCTTACTCCACCCCTGACAAGTGGATTAGCGCTTAAATCGACGTTCCCGGCTCGAATTTGGGGTACTGTGGACACAATTCGATGGTATTGGCCTCCGGGAGCTATCCCAGAGTGCTCCATTCTGACCGCTCTGGACAGCACTCTCAACTCAGATGCACTGGCCAGGTAGACAGGAAAAGAACCGCAAACTTTTGAATCTCATTTCCTGTTTGGCCAGCGTGGCAAGCTGCAGGTGACCATGCAGAGCTCATCAGCACAGGTGACCATGATGGAGTCCCAGAATCGCAAAAGAGCTCCAGCATGGACCGAACGGGAGGTACGGGATCTGATCGCTGTTTGGGGAGAGGAATCCGTGCTATCAGAACTCCATTCCAGTTTTCGAAATGCCAAAACCTTTGTGAAAATCTCCCAGGGCATGAAGGACAGAGGCCATAACAGGGACCCGAAGCAGTGCCGCGTGAAACTGAAGGAGCTGAGGCAAGCCTACCAGAAAACCAGAGAGGCGAACAGCCGCTCTGGGTCAGAGCCCCAAACATGCCGCTTCTATGATGAGCTGCATGCCATTTTAGGGGGTTCAGCCACCACTACCCCAGCCGTGTTGTTTGACTCCTTCAATGGAGATGGAGGCAATACGGAAGCAGGTTTTGGGGACGAAGAAGATGATGAGGAGGAGGAGGTTGTAGATAGCTCACAGCAAGCAAGCGGAGAAACCGGTTTTCCCGACAGCCAGGAACTGTTTCTCACCCTAGACCTGGAGCCAGTACCCCCCGAACCCACCCAAGGCTGCCTCCTGGACCCAGCAGGCGGAGAAGGGACCTCTGGTGAGTGTACCTTTTAAAATGCTATACATGGTTTAAAAGCAAGCATGTGAAAGGATTACTTTGCCCTGGCATTTGCGGTTCTCCTAGATGTAGTCCTAAAGCCTTTGCAAAAGGTTTCTGGGGAGGGCAGCCTTATTTCGTCCTTCATGGTAGGACACTTTACCACTCCAGGCCAGTGACACGTACTCGGGAATCACTGTAGAACAAAGCATTGCAGTGTATGTTTGCTGGCATTCAACCAAAATCCGTTCTTTATCTCTCTGTGTTATCCTCAGGAGAGTGAGATATAATTCATGGTCACCTGGTTGAAATAGAGCGCTTTTCTTCAGGGACACTCAGAGGTGCCCATTCCTGCTGGGCTGTTTGCCTGTGGCTGAACAGAAATGTTCCCCGCTGTTAGCCACAGGGAGGGGGGAAGGTTGAGGGGGTAGTCACGCGGTGGGAGGAGGCAAAATGCGACCTTGTAACGAAAGCACATGTGCTATGTATGTAATGTTAACAGCAAGGTTTACCCTGAAAGAGTGTAGCGACTGTTTTATAAAATGTGTCTTTTTAAATACCGCTGTCCCTTTTTTTTTCTCCACCAGCTGCATGTGTTTCAATGATCACAGGATCTTCTCCTTCCCAGAGGCTAGTGAAGCTTAGAAAGAAAAAAAAACGCACTCGCGATGAAATGTTCTCCGAGCTCATGCTGTCCTCCCACACTGACAGAGCACAGACGAATGCGTGGAGGCAAATAATGTCAGAGTGCAGGAAAGCACAAAATGACCGGGAGGAGAGGTGGAGGGCTGAAGAGAGTAAGTGGCGGGCTGAAGAGAGTAAGTGGCGGGCTGAAGACAGGGCTGAAGCTCAAATGTGGCGGCAGCGTGATGAGAGGAGGCAGGATTCAATGCTGAGGCTGCTGCAGGACCAAACCAGAATGCTCCAGTGTATGGTTGAGCTGCAGCAAAGGCAGCTGGAGCACAGACTGCCACTGCTGCCCCTCTGTAACCAACCGCCCTCCTCCCCAAGTTCCATAGCCTCCACACCCAGACGCCCAAGAACGCAGTGGCGGGGCCTCCGGCCAACCAGCCACTCCGCCACAGAGGATTGCCCAAAAAAAAGAAGGCTGTCATTCAATAAATTTTAAAGTTGTAAACTTTTAAAGTGCTGTGCTTAAAGTGCTGTGTGGCATTTTCCTTCCCTCCTCCACCACCCCTCCTGGGCTACCTTGGTAGTCATCCCCCTATTCGTGTGATGAATGAATAAAGAATGCATGAATGTGAAGCAACAAAGACTTTATTGCCTCTGCAAGCGGTGATTGAAGGGAGGAGGGGCGGGTGGTTAGCTTACAGGGAAGTAGAGTGAACCAAGGGGCGGGGGGTTTCATCAAGGAGAAACAAACAGAACTTTCACACCGTAGCCTGGCCAGTCATGAAACTGGTTTTCAAAGCTTCTCTGATGCGTATCGCGCCCTCCTGTGCTCTTCTAACCGCCCTGGTGTCTGGCTGCGCGTAACCAGCAGCTAGGCGATTTGCCTCAGCCTCCCACCCTGCCATAAACATCTCCCCCTTACTCTCACAGATATTGTGGAGCACACAGCAAGCAGTAATAACAGTGGGAATATTGGTTTCGCTGAGGTCTAAGCGAGTCAGTAAACTGCGCCAGCGCGCCTTTAAACGTCCAAATGCACATTCTACCACCATTCTGCACTTGCTCAGCCTGTAGTTGAACAGCTCCTGACCACTGTCCAGGCTGCCTGTGTACGGCTTCATGAGCCATGGCATTAAGGGGTAGGCTGGGTCCCCAAGGATACATATAGGCATTTCAACATCCCCAACAGTTATTTTCTGGTCTGGGAATAAAGTCCCTTCCTGCAGCTTTTGAAACAGACCAGAGTTCCTGAAGATGCGAGCGTCATGTACCTTTCCCGGCCATCCCACGTTGATGTTGGTGAAACGTCCCTTGTGATCCACCAGAGCTTGCAGCACTATCAAAAAGTACCCCTTGCGGTTTATGTACTCGGCGGCTTGGTGCTCCGGTGCCAAGATAGGGATATGGGTTCCGTCTATAGCCCCACCACAGTTAGGGAATCCCATTGCAGCAAAGCCATCCACTATGACCTGCACATTTCCCAGGGTCACTACCCTTGATATCAGCAGATCTTTGATTGCGTGAGCTACTTGCATCACAGCAGCCCCCACAGTAGATTTGCCCACTCCAAATTGATTCCCAACTGACCGGTAGCTGTCTGGCGTTGCAAGCTTCCACAGGGCTATCGCCACTCGCTTCTCAACTGTGAGGGCTGCTCTCATCCTGGTATTCATGCGCTTCAGGGCAGGGGAAAGCAAGTCACAAAGTTCCATGAAAGTGCCCTTACGCATGCGAAAGTTTCGCAGCCACTGGGAATCGTCCCAGACCTGCAACACTATGCGGTCCCACCAGTCTGTGCTTGTTTCCCGAGCCCAGAATCGGCGTTCCACAGCATGAACCTGCCCCATTAGCACCATGATGCATGCATTGGCAGGGCCCATGCTTTCAGAGAAATCTGTGTCCATGTCCTGATCACTCACGGGACCGCGCTGACGTCGCCTCCTCGCCCGGTATCGCGTTGCCATGTTCTGGTGCTGCATATACTGCTGGATAATGCGTGTGGTGGTTGATGTGCTCCTAATTGCCAAAATGAGCTCAGCGGCCTCCATGCTTGCCTTGGTATGGCGTCCGCACAGAAAAAAGGCGCGGAACGATTGTCTGCCATTGCTCTGATTGAGGGAGGGGCGACTGACGACACGGCTTACAGGGTTGGCTTCAGGGAGCTAAAATCAACAAAGGGTGTGCCTGTACATCAAGGAGTATTTCAGGCAGGACTGCACGGAGGGTTCCAATAAGAAATGGTGCACCAAAGTTATCGTTGTTATTGGAACAAGGAGGTTAGCCTGGCCTCTGATTGATACATGGCTAGATTTACCTCGCTGCGCCTTCTCTGTGAGTGACTGCAGTGTGATCTAGACAGGGGAGGAGGAAAATGAGTACAAAACAAATCTGGTCTATTTCTTGTTCTGACCCACTCCATCTATCTTTTACATCTTTGGCTGGCAGCAGACGGTGCAGAAGGACTGCATGCCATCCACATCTCATGGCTGCTTGGCAGAAGATGGTACAGTACGACTGCTAGCAATCCTCATCTCTTGCCTGCCTGGCAGAAGATGGTACAGTACGACTGCTAGCAGTCCGTATCGCCTGCCCGCTCACCATAAGACGGTTCAATAGGACTGCAGGACTAAAGAGAATGACCTGGTCAAGTCACTCCAAATTTAGTCCCTGCGCCCATGTCTGCCCAGGCGCTCCCAGCCGACGTGGCCAGGAGCACCTCGGACACGACGAGGACGACTACCAATCGTATTGCACCGTCTGCTGCCAGAAGGCAATGGGTTGCTGCTACTGTGCAGCAAAGCCGTACCGCGTCTGCCAGCACCCAGGAGACATAGGGTGACGGTTACCTGAGCTGGCTCCATGCTTGCCGTGGTATGGTGTCTGCACAGGTAACTCATGAAAAAAGGCGCGAAACGATTGTCTGCCCTTGCTTTCACGGAGGGAGGGAGGGAACGGGGGCCTGACGACACGTACCCAGAACCACCCGCGACAATGTTTTAGCCCCATCAGAGTGCTCCATTGTGAGTGCTCTGGACAGCACTCTCAGATGCCCGATTGTTTGCCATTGCTCTGACGCTGGGAGGGGCGCTTTCAGGGTTGGCTTCAGGGAGCTAAAATCAACAAAGGGGGTGGCTTTACATCAAGGAGTATTTCAGGCAGGACTTCACGGAGGGTTCCAATAAGAAATGGTGCACCTAAGTTATCGTTGTTATTGGAACAAGGAGGTTAGCCTGGCCTCTGATTGATACATGGCTAGATTTACCTCGCTGCACCTTCTCTGTAAGTGACTGCAGTGTGATCTAGAAGAATGAGTCCCCTAGACAGGGGAGCGGGGGAAGCAAATCTGGTCTATTTCTTGTTTTGATCCACTCCATCTATCTTTTACATCTTTGGCTGGCAGCAGACGGTGCAGAAGGACTGCATGCCATCCACATCTCATGGCTGCTCGGCAGAAGATGGTACAGTACGACTGCTAGCAGTCCGTATCGCCTGCCCGCTCACCATAAGACGGTTCAATAGGACTGACTGCAGGACTAAAGAGAATGACCTGCTCAAGTCACTCCAAATTTAGTCCCTGCGCCCATGTCTGCCCAGGCGCTCCTGATCGACCTCACAGAGGCGACCAGGAGCACCTCAGACATGACGATGACGGCTACCAGTCGTACTGTACCGTCTGCTGCCACAAGGCAAGGGGTTGCTGCTACTGTGTAGCAATGCCGTACCGCGTCTGCCAGCATCCAGGAGACATAGGGTGACGGTTACCTGAGCGGGCTCCATGCTTGCCGTGGTATGGCGTCTGCACAGGTAACTCAGGAAAAAAGGCGCGAAATGATTGTCTGCCCTTGATTTCACGGGGGGAGGGAGGGTGGGAACGGGGACCTGACGATATGTACCCAGAACCACCCGCGACAATGTTTTAGCCCCATCAGGCATTGGGATATCAACCCAGAATTCCAATGGGCAGCGGAGACTGCGGGAACTGTGGGATAGCTACCCACAGTGCAACGCTCCGGAAGTCGACGCTTGCCTCGGTACTGTGGAAGCGCTCCGCCGAGTTAATGCACTTAATGCACTTAGAGCATTTTCTGTGGGGACACACACACTCGAATATATAAAACCGATTTCAAAAAAACCGACTTCTATAAATTCGACCTAATTTCGTAGTGTAGACATACCCTTAGTTCCCCACCTCATGGGGGGTAGGAGGGTGAATTCATTACTGCTGGGGGCATTTGGCTCCCAAGTGATGGGGGCCATGAGAGCGAGCGTGTGCACAGGCACCTGGGGCGGGGCGGAGGGGGGGCTTGGGCATGTCATGGCTAGTAAGAGCTGTCCAGGCTGCTTGGCCAAGGGCACATTGGGTCTTGGGCACCATCCGGAGGCTGGGTAGCTCTGCTCCTGGTAGGGACCATGGCCAGGGTTGTGCTCTTCCCACCAGCACAGCCAGGGGAATGTGCGGAGGCCAGTGGCTGTAGGAGTGGTGAGCTGACCCCTCCGCCCACCCATTCTCTCAGCCTGGCTGCAGGGCGGGAGTGTTGGCCTCAGAGGAGGCAGGGAAGACTCAGCAGTTGGGTGGGGCGCCATGGTCATGGCGCTACTGGACTCAACGTTCAAGTGTTTTTGAGCACCTGATTGTCACAGCACTGAGCACCTGCCCTCTGCCGGCCAGACCTTTTAAAGGGGGGTGTCACATGTTGGCTCCCCCCAACAAATTCCTGGTCACTCTGTAACAATCTCACCTGCAGGCTCCATCTCGTGGCCTCACCTGGGACACATTGGGACGCTCATCGTGCAGGAGGAGGAGCAGCGGGACCAGGCTCCGGACGACGTGTTCCTTCATCTTCCTCCTGCTGGGCCCCCTTACAAGCTCCAGCAGGTGTTTAAAGAGGGTGATGGAGAGCACCCGGAGTTTGCTGGACTCCTGCAAGAGAGGATGTGGGGAGGAGACGCTGTGACGGTCGTGCCCACCCAGCTGGGTGAGCGCTCACTGTGACAGAGATGTCTGCCCTGCAGGGGGTATTGCTAACTCACCCCCAGTCTTACAGGCACAGCTGGGGGCCGCAGTCCCATAGGCATAGCGCCATTGAAGGCAATAGAGATGCAGGTTTCCACCAGCTGAGGGGCTGGTCTGGTAACTTCTTGGCCAGAGAGAGCAGTAAGGTGGGGTGAGACAGCCCCTGGGATCTCACAGCCAGCTCTGGGCACACTGACATCAGCACCCGCCTGTCAAGCCAAAGGGAAACGCTCAGGGCAGAGCAGCACCAGGACAGGGGCGGCAGAGAGGGAGCAATGAGGAAAGATTCAAAGAGCGAAGGGATGTGTGTACTTTGTCCTCCTGTTTTGCGTGCCCGACTCACACTGGTGCTGACCCACAGCGACCCTCTAGCGAGGCCAAGGGGGCCAGGCATGGGGGGCAAATTCCTACACTGGTGTTTGTTCGGGCCACGCACAGGGACCTGGGGGGGATTTAACCAGGAGCAAGGGGTGGTAAATGTGCAGGAGCTCCCAGATAGGGGGCCTTGGAAGCCATGACTGGAAACCACCCAGCCTCCAGGGGCTTGGGGTTTGGCAAGGGCTGCCCCACTCCTACACATGGGTTTCTTGTTAACTCAGGGTCGGCCCCACTTGGTCACATGATGCCCCCTCGCTGCATGGCAGCTGGCAGAGCCGGACCAGTCCAGTGACCTAGGAGGCCGGGCGAGCTGTGCCCAGCAGGGAGAACCAGGAGCAACAGCTGGGGGCTGTAGGGAGGGGCCACTGCTTTCTGGGAGGTGAGGCTGAGGGTAAGGGGGGGCATCCTGGGGGGGCGGGTTGACTTGAGCTGTTCTGAGAGTGGCTGAACCTTTAAATGGTGCCCCCCCAATCAGCAGTTACATGTCGCCTCTGGGCACCAGGTTCTAGAGCAGGCAGTTCTCTGAGTGACGTCTGTTGTAAAAGTGTTCATAAGTTCTTTTAGTCTGTTTATCTGATTTGGCTGCGCTCTCCTGTCTGGCCACTTTGGAGACAGGCTCTTTGAACAGTAGTTCTCAGTTGTCTTTCCATCAGGAGCGGGTGCTGGACTAGATGCAGGAGCTGCTCTTGGTGTTGATCTTTAGCTGGGCCTGTGCCACTGCTAAATAAAGAGCGGCCGGGTCCCAGCAGAGTTCGGGAGGGCTGAGGGTAGGATTTAGAGTTGTGAGAGCTGGGGAGGTGGGTGGTCCCTCCAGGAGCCCCACTGGGGCGTTACCCCTGGAAGGCAGTAATGGATGGGTCCCTTTCTCCCGCCCACTTTGCTGGCTCTCGCCGTGCAGTGGGGGACTGAACATCAGTCTGGTGAACACGCTGGCGGGGGCTCTTTGTGGTTACAAAAGGCCTGGGGAGAACTAGCCCCTCCTTTGATGCTGCCCTGCCATGAGAACGAAGGGGAGAGGAAAGGGCGGTAGCTGCAGAACCTACAGATGGAGCCGTTTCCTTATGGAGCTGACAGGCCAGCTGTGGGATTCCTGGCCAGGGAGGGGAGGGGCAGGATTTTCACCAGGGTACCATCACTTGTTATCCTGGAAGGCAGCAGGAGCATTGCGGCACCCTGTGCTGCAGAGGCCCCCTCGCTGCATGCAGGCTCAGGAATGCATGTTCTTCCCTCAAGGGGAGCCTCGTCCCCAGGCTGCCCTGATCCTTGTCAGCAGGCCTGCAGGACACCAGGGTTCCCACCCTTACTGCCATATGCTCTGATGGAGAATGGGGTAGCAGAGGAAGGCGGGAATGGGGTCACATCATTTACGACAATCCTTTTTCTGGCTAGGGCCATAGTGTAAGCAGTGTCAGGATGAGCTCCACCCTGACATCTGGTGGTGAGGTGTGGCAAGTTGTGGAAAAGAACTTCAGGGGCCGATCTCATTTGCATAGGCACACCCACCACGCCTAGAATGAGACCATAGCTGCCCAAAGGGTCACTTTGGCTGCTGTGGGATCCCCAGTGTCTCTGTTATTGGGGCAGGAAGAATAAATTGTTATTACCCTGATTATGGGAACTGTGCTTGGAACTGGAGTTTCATACTGGGGTTTTACAATCGACTCAGGCTCAAAGAGGTCTGCTATCTTTTGTCCTTGCTTCACAAAAATATCACGACTCGTTTCATTAGCAATCAGTATAGTCACCCTTTCCTGGGCTTCAGCAGGTAGGGTTATGACTCCACTGGGGACCAGCACTCCTTCAGGGAGCTCTCCTCCCATCGGCAGCTCTATCATTGCTAACGTCCCTTTACTGCCTTTCAGACAGGTACTCATGACAAGCACTTCTTGCTCCGTCCTTGCAGGCACTACTAAGGGGGTTGTGCCCGCGTACTTCAGTGCCCCAAGCGGTAGCTCAGATGTGTCCCTTTTAGCGCTCTCAATTTTCCTATAGGCTTCAGCACAAAGCGTATGGATCATCAGGGTATTCAGGTACTGGTCCCCAGCCCGCCTTCTGCAGTAATCCGCGAGTACCTTGAAGAGACTGGAGTTGGTCCCTATCAGCACAGACACATCAGAAGTCCCTTTAGGGTCAGGGCATATTAAGGCAGCTGTGTCTACCTCTTCTCTTACCCCAGCAACCTCCTCTGGGAATTCCAGGTGCACTATGACATACCCTTGATAGGGGTATTCATCCATGCTAAGGCCACATAAGCCAAGGCCAGTCAGTGGCTGTATAGGCAGGTGCCTAAGCATCTGTTGGTAGAATGACTGAAATATAATAGTCACTTGAGATCCAGTGTCAAGCACTACTTTACACTCCACCCCTTCGATCCTCACCATGACCTCTGCTCGAGGCCCTATCAGTCCTGCAGGGATCCCAGCTGGACAGTCTTTTCTGGGGGAATCTTCAAATCCTGCAGACCTGGGGGGTCCCCGTCCCCAGACCCTCTGGCAGCTACCGGATCTCTCCCAACTGATCCTCAGCTTTCCATACACTAAGGAGGGGTTTTCTTCATTACGGCACTTGGCAGCACTGTGTCCATCCTGACCACATCGGTAGCAGAAGAATTGACCTTTCCCCCTTCGCCTGGGGGGGATGGTGGCTCTAAGCGCGGGCTTCTCAATCGCCACAGTTTGAGGCTTCTTATTCCTGGAAGTCTTAACTCGGTCAATGGTACTTTGCAGCTCAGCTATCCGTTCCGTCAGGACCTGCATTTGTTGGGCAAGTTCCTCTCTGGTGCTCACCATCAGTACACTGGCCATTTGCAGTGGTGTTGTGCTGGCTGGCTCCGATGTTTGGGCTTCCCAAAACTCACTGGCAGCCTGCCTTTCTTCCTCCTCTCGGACCTCTTTTATCAGCTGGGAGTAACTTGGGGGATGTTCCCGTCGTTCTCTTAGCCGGAGATGAAGTAGAATCGGGTTCTGATACTGAGTTCCTCTTACAATTTGAGCCAGTCTGGTCTGATCCATCTGCTCAGCAGTCACTGCTCCCCTCATGACAGCTCTCTGAAGCAGTCTCTCCAGTCTCTGTATGTAGGCTGAAGCCTTCTCGCCCTTTTGTTGTCGGGAATTAAGGAACTTACAGTAGCTGTCTTCAGGGCCCTCTACGCTCCCAAAGTTGTGTTCAAGGGCCTCTAGGCAGTCCTTCACACTGACCCCAGGGTCAATGAGCTTCAGGGTGCGAATCACATCTAATGCTGGGCCGCCAAGGCTCTCTATAAGGCATCTTCGCTTTTCTGCATCTGGTACGGCCCACTCTTGCAGCATTTCAGTGGTATGCTCTAACCAGGGTTCAAACTCCTCCTCCCCAGCAAATAATCTTAACTTACGACAAGAGTCTGACTCAGCATGGGGCAGCACAACCTTTTCCAATATTTGCCCCAGAGCTTTTGTCCAATCATCAGCCGAGGCTGCAGCCTCCGAGCTAGAAGCTGCTAAGCCAGGGCCCAACAAACCTGACATATTAGCCATTATACAAACAGTAATTTCCTCAAAATATAAGCACAAACAAAAAAAATATAAATTGTTTCCCAATGTAGTGGATCACTCAACAGGTGCTTGCGAGGGGTACTGACCCAGGCGATCCCGGACGAGCCCCCAAAAATGTAACCCTTCTGCCCGTCAGAGTTGGCAGCAACAAGGGCCGGGTTCAATATCTAGGGGTTCCATTCCAATAACACAATGCAAACTGGCTCGAGCTCCCACCCAGTGACCTGGGACAAATATATACCACCCCCGCTGGGCGCCTCCAAGAGGCAATACTTCCCCTCTCGCAAGCACATAGTCTGAGTGTAGCAAAAGTCTTTTAATAACAGAGAGAAACAATGTGGCATTATGTTGGGGAAACACCACCAACAGGATTCATAACACAACCCATGAGCAAAAACAACCCCACCCCAGGCAAATTGGGGCATGCCCTTTTCCCTTTGGTTCTTGAGTCCAGCAACCCCAAATCACCCAAAGTCCCAAAAGTCCAATGCCCCAAAAGTCTCTGTCCCTGGTCAGGGCAGCCCCAGAGTTCGAAAGTTTATCGGCGGAGCTTTACCTCCCAACCTGGGTGGAAATGGGACGGGGGTAAGAGGCACCTTACGTGATCTGAAGCTGACCGCCCCATAGCTCCATAGCGGCGCTCCGCTCCGCCAGCCGCCCCACAAAACTCCTTCGCGCAGCTGCACTCCGCTCCACCAGCCGCCCCGCGAACTCCTTCGCTCAGCTGCGCTCCGCCAGCCGCCCCACAAACTCCTTCACTCAGCTCCACGGCCCACAAGCAGCTCCTGCCATCCACACACTGCTCCGCGTCGAACTGCTTCACCAGCCGTCCCGCAAACTGCTCCACAATATATCTTCAGGCTCCCCCACTACTTAACACAACACTCAGTGATTTCAGCTCTTAGGTGAATTCAGCTTATAGTAGGGGAGCCCCAGTGCTGGTGCACTGTCAGCCCAAAGTGAGCTCAGCAGCCTATAACTAGACTTCTAATGAAATCAAAATTAGCTCTGATATTCTACAGTGGAGAGAGGAGGAAGTGCAATCAGCATGTAGGGCCCTCACCAAAGGGTCCATGCCACCAAGTATTAATACTTGTCCCCAGCCTCTCTCCCTTCACACAGTTTTGGAACCCATGACCCTTGCCTAGCGAGTGCTACTTAGATTATGGTGAATCCCTCCATCATAACAAAAGGCCACGTACAGTTCCAAGCACAGTTCCCATAATCAGGGTAATAACAATTTATTCTTCCTGCCCCAATAACAGAGACACTGGGGATCCCACAGCAGCCAAAGTGACCATTTGGGCAGCTATGGTCTCATTCTAGGCGTGGTGGGTGTGCCTATGCAAATGAGATCGGCCCCTGAAGTTCTTTTCCACAACTTGCCACACCTCACCACCAGATGTCAGGGTGGAGCTCATCCTGACACTGGACCCGCTAGCCCACCCGCCAGCCCCCATTCACACGTCTGTGGCTTGAAGGGTCTCCCGCGGGCCGCCAGGCCTTACATCATGAAAGAACGGCAGGAGTTTCTCAGCCACTTGCACAGCCACGGGGCTGGTGCTCTGCCTGTCCATGCCAGCGAGGATGTCTCTCAGCACGGTGATGGCGTTGGAGATGACGTCCCTGTCTGCCCCGTGTAGCTGCTCCACGACGACTGGCAGTTGATGCTGGAGTTTCCCCACCTGTGTGAAAGGAGGAGCTGCTTTACGAAACACCCTCCAGTGACCCAACAAGCCATTTCCAAAACAACGTCTGCCTCCCCTGCAGACAGAGCCACGGGAACTAGGAGTGCAGGGGGTGCTGCAGCACTCCAAGGTTTTTCACGGGGCTTTCCTCCTGGCCCCACACACAAGGTCCCAGCTGCCAGCCCTGCGCCAACTCCCAGCTGTGGCCCCAGCCTCGGCCCCCTTGCCCCATCCATCTCCCGCCCCCCTGGAGCCATGGCCCTGCTCCTGACCCCAGCTCTAGGGGTGGTGGGGTGTGTGGACAGGTGTAAGGGGGTGCTCAGCACCTCCACTATAAAAAGTCTTCTAGCGCCCCGCCTCCAGATGACATGTTAGAGCCTCAAAGCCCTTGCACAGCCCCAGCTAGGATCGCAGGCAGCGGGGCCGGCTACCTGCAACATAAGCAGCTGCTTCCTTGTACCCCCGATCTCAGGGGGTGGTATTTATTAGCAGGTATCATCTGTGGAAACTTCTCTGCACAACACCTTGACCCCAAACAAATCAAGTGTATTATTGTTAGAAGGGTTAGAATAGCACCTCCAGCGCCTATCTGCAATCAGGGCGTGTGCTGGGGGCTTTCCAGGCACAGAAAGAGACATTCCCTGGCCTAGAGCTTACAGGCTAGACACACAAAGGAAGGATTTCTATCCCCGTTGTACAGACATGGAACTCAGGCCCAGAGAGGCGACGTGACTCACCCATGGTCACCCAGGGAGTCTGGCAGAGCCCAAAACTGAACTTGGGTTCTCCTGAGTCCCGGGCCTTACAGCCCAGCCTCGGCGAGGGAGCCGATTTTGTACACGACTTCTAGGGTTGGTCTGTTACTAAAAGCCAGATTCAATCATTTCTGTGTTTGGCTTTTGAACTGTTCAAAGACAGCCCCACAAAACCTCAACCGGGATGAGGGGAAAAAGTGTCCAATACAGACTTACCGGTTCCGGAAGGAAAAATAAAACACAAGCAAGTGAAAACCAGGCTGAGGACATGGAACAATGGGAATGGTGGATAACAAAGAGAATTACAGTCATGCTCTCTCCATGTCTGATCGATTCATCGTCCGGCTTTAATAAACCGGACTGACCTCTCTATTCTCAGGGTAAGTAAATTATCATTAGGGAGAGTTGCCTTCAGATGGTCTCCTCTTTGACCAGGCTGCCAGATCTGTGTATTTAAGTCCCAAGGGTTTTCTCTGCCTTCACTATACCGTGTCTATCACACTTGGTATGAGGTCTGAGCAGCAAAAGGCCTTTCTCGAGCTCTTCAGAGGAGCGAGTGCTGCGGAACAGAGCTGTGACATCAACAGTTAAAACCTACGAGGCTCAAAAAGGGGATTCGTAGGAAAAAATGGTTCCAGTTGAAGCAAAATGGCTCTGCCCGGGCGTCCCGGATCACTGGTGTCACCAGCATTCCCTGGAGGTCTAGAGTCCACAGCTCTGCTGCTACTCTAGTGCTAGGGTTCTTTGGATCACACACCCAGAGATGCACCCTGCAGGAGCCAGGCCCTGCCCTGCAGAACAACAGACAAAAGCCAGGCAGGGACTTGCCCAAGGTCACCCAGCAGGTCAGTGGCAGAGCCAGGAACAGAAACCAGGGCTCCTGACTCCAGGCCAGGGCCAGGTCCCCTGGGAAGCTTTCAATGACCCCAGCCCTGCATCAGCTCCCTGATGAAGGAGTTGCCAAGACTTTGAAGGAAAGAGCTCATATTCAGAGGGATCATGGTAAATTGGAGGACTGGGCTATAGACAACAAAATGAAACTCACCAAAGACAAAATTGAGGTGCTACATTTAGAGAAGAAAAAGCAAATGCACAGAAACAGAATGGGGGATAACCGGTTGTACTGCTGAGAAGATTCTGGGAGCTGCAGTGGATCACAGCCTCAGCATGAGGCAGCAAAGCGATGGTGTTGCAAAAAAAAAAAAAAGAAAAGAAAAAAAAAGCAAATGGAATCTTAGGTTGCATTAACAGAGGTATAGCCTGCAAGTCATGGGAGGTGATAGAACCACTCTACTCAGTGCTGGTTAGGTCTCAGCTGGAGTAAGGTGTCCACTTTTGGTCACCAATGTCTACAAAAGATGTGGAGAAACTGTAGTGGATCCAGAGGCGAGTGACAAAGATGATCCGAGGGATGGAACACAAGCCATACGAGCAAAGGTTGAAGGAACTGGCTATGTTTAGTTTGGAAAAGAGGAGATTAAGGGGAGACGCGCTAATGGTCTTCAGATTCTTTGAAGGCTGCCAAAAAAAAGATGGCGAAAAATTGTTCTCTCTTGCCACAGAGGGCAGGACAAGAGGGGATGGGTTCAAACGACAGCACTGCAGATTTAGATTAAATGTCAGGAAAACCTTCCTAACTGTAAGAAGAGTAGGACAATGGGACAGACGACTAGGGACCTTGTGGAAGCCCCTTTGCTGGAGGTTTATAGAAGGAGGCTGGAGCCATCTGTCTGGGCTGGGATAGACACAACAAATCCTGCATCTTGGCAGGGGGCTGGACAAGCTGACCTTGCGATCCCTTCTCACCCTGCGGTTCTATGAGAGGTGTCCCAGAGCACCAGGAGAGGGTTTCGGCGTGTTCTGCCTCGACTATAGCGCTGGCTAGAGTCACGCTCTCTCTCTTCGGCCCAATGGCGATACCCAGTGGGAGACAGAGAGACACCCTCAGGCCATGGTGGGGACACACGGCACTCCTTCCCTTGCTGCAGGGGCTGGAACTTACGGCCAAGGGGGCGACGCCAGCCTCTTGCTGAGAGATGTCGTGATGCTGGCGCAGCGGCCGCTCCTGCAGCCTGTCGAGCAGCTCCCGTAGGACCTTTCCTGCGGTCTTGGGGTGGGATGTCAGCACCCTCCACATCTCCACAGCAATGCTGCAAAGGGAGAGAGCCGATTTCACCTGGCCAGAGCCCTGCCAGCCTCCTGCACCCACCGCCACCCGCACCCTGCTGGGTCTCCCGCCCCCAGCCGGCCCTTTGTTGCCCTCCTGCTGCAGCAAAGGCCCCCACTGCCTGGCACAGGCTGCATGGGGGCTGGGTCTGAGTGTCAGCCCCGGGGGAGGCTGAGGGCTGCCATATGCGGTTTTGCAGGCTGGCCTGTCTCCACGGCATGTCAGCCTGCAAAACCCTCCAGAACAAGCAGAAGCTCTGCAGAGAGCAGGAGGTCTCTGGAAGGTTCTGCACGCCCCTGTCCCTGGCAGCGGGACCAGTCCGGGGGACCTGGAGCTCAAGCGGCAGCAGCCCCAGCCCCGTACCTGTCACATGACAGCAAGCAGCCCAGCAGGGTTGTGACCACCTCCTCGCTGTACTGGTCGCCCAGCACGACAAGGGCCTTGAGCAGCTGCTGCTGGGCCAGCGGCTCGCTGATGGAGTCCAGGTTGCGGTACACGCTCATCACAGCGTCCGACACCTGGAAGAGAAACGGGGAGATGGGAGCCTTGGCTTCCTCGCGCTGCTATTGATCTGGGGTGCCAGGGACCTGCCGCACCTGAGAGCCATCTGCCCTCCCACATCCTCTTCTCCAGCTCCAGGCCTAGAGCACAGGGCCAATTCCCGGCCTATCGATTCATAGACTGCAAGACCACAAGCGGCCATGGAGATCACCTAGACTGACCCCCACATTGCACAGGACCTGCTCCCCAGTAATGCCGAGTGCCCAGAGACAGAGTCTCCCACGGATGGGCTCCCCCAGCAGGCTGTTCTCACTGCAGCTCTTACCCTCTCCAAGCTTGGGCTGGGGACCCACAGGATCACATGCAGCATGTCCCTGGCTGCCACCGAGTCATGGACGCTGGTGTCTCTCATGCCCTCGATAGCAGTGAGGAGGAAGTCCAGGCGCTCGGATGGGTTGAAGTACTTCCCAAACATCTGAAACAAACCTGGCAGTGAAACCCCTTTTGCTGCCCAGTGCGGTTCCAGTTGGACCGAGCAGCCAGGACTGGCCCAGCCAGGAGTGCAGGCAAAGCCCGCTCTGCCGGGACAGGGCTGGGTTACTGCACCTGGGACGCACAGCACCGAGCCAGCAATCAGGAGCTGTCGTGCATGGCACAGGCCAGCGTGGCAGTGCACGGGGGCACAATACTGCACAGCACGGATACACTCTCTAGTGCTCAGCAGGGGCTGGCAATGGTGCGTGGACGCAATGATGCCTTGGAGAGCATTAATCTCTGGGGAAGCTCCCACCACACCTGACAAGGAGCTGGGATCAGGTTTGGATGAGACCCAGTGCATCTTGGGATGTGGCATGGAGGGAGGCATATTGGCCCGCAATAGTAGAAGCCTTGCCAGCAGATTGAGGGAAGTGATTATTCCCCTCTATTCGGCACTGGTGAGGTCACATCTGGCCCCCCACAAGAGAAAGGATGTGGACAAATCGGAGAGAGTCCAGCAGAGCATAACGAAAATGATTAGCGGGCTGAAGCACATGAATTATCAGGAGAGACTGAGGGAAGTGGGCTGATTTAGTCTGCAGAAGAGAAGAATGAGGGGGGATTTGATAGCAGCCTTCAACTACCTGAAGGGGGTCTCCAAAGAGGCTTGAGCTCGGCTGTTCTCAGTGGTGGCAGGTGACAGAACAAGCATCAATGGTCTCAAGTTGCAGTGGGGGAGGTCCAGGTTGGATATGAGGAAACACTATTTCACTAGGAGGGTGGTGAAGCACTGGAAAGGGTTACCTAGGGAGATGGGGAATCTCCATCCGTCGAGATTTTTAAGGTCAGGCTTGACAAAGCTTTGGCTGGGATGATTTAGTTGGGGTTGGATTAGATACCTCCTGAGGTCTATGATTCTCTGAGGTGGAGTGGGCCATAGGCAGGGCTCCGGCCCAGCTGGATGGGGTCAGTCACATGCCTGGGTCTCTCCCTTCCCCCTGACTCCTAGGGTGTTAATTTCTCTCTCCTGATAACTCTGGGCACAACAATCCCAGGAAGCATTGAAAGTAGTTACCATGGCAATATTGCTGGTGTTGGTGAACCAGGTGACCCAGAAGCTGTTCTCCGCTCGCCACTCCCTGAAGACCTGCAGATACTCTGCACTCTGCTTTGCCAGCGTCGTGCCTGAACCAGGGAGGGGAAACAGACAGCAGGCAATATAAATCAGAGGTTAGCTTTGGAAACGGGAGTTTTGCAAGGAAGTTTAGAGACAAGTACCTCTAAGAAACATACTGTAAATTCAGGCCAATAAACTCCCCCTCCCTCCCCAACAAAAGTAAACAAACTAACCCCCCTGGAAGAGTAAAAATAAACCAGGCGGAAGTGCAGCAGCAGTGTGAGGGTCTCCAGTTGATTGCACTGAATGCAGCATGTAGGATTCCCAGCCCTGTGGGCAGGTAGCACATCTGGGCATTTGGCCCAAGGAGCTACTGCCCTCGGAGACCAGGAGGCCAGAGGATCTGAACTGGGGGAGCCAAGGGAGACAGCGAGGTACAGAGAGGAGACTTTTAGGGATGCAGTAGAGTGGTCCCACCCCCAGTCTGACAGCTTCTGTGCTGCTGAGGAGGGTGAAAGTTTCTGGGAAGGAGAACATCGAGCTGGAGCAGAGGGAGACGATCCCATAGTTGGGACCCACCTGCCAGATGAAGTCAGGATATCCTCTCACACTGAGGCTGCCCTCCTGAGGCGGGAAGCCCAGTTACAAAGAAAAGCCAGGTAATAGTAATGGGGATTCAATCAATAGACATATAAGCAGTTGGGTTTGTGATGAGTGGGAGAACCGCATGGTAAATTGTCTGCCTGGTGCAAAGGTTGCAGCTCTCACGAGACATCCAAACAAACTTATGTGCAGTGCTGTGGTATGTAAGCTAATGTTTAAATCGGCCTCTGTACGAGATAGCGAATGTGACAGTGAATTTTATAAAAGTCTCCAGATGTGATCCCTGACAAGCCTGACTTCAGTACCAGGCAAATTGTTGAAATGATAGGAAAGAACAGAATTATCAGACACATAGGTGAACACAATTTTTTGGGGCAGAGTCAACATGGCTTTTGGAAAGGGAAATCATGCCTCACCAATCTACTAGAATTCTCTGAAGGGGGTCAACAAGAATGTGGAGAAGGGTGATCCAGTGGATATACTGTACTTGGACTTTCAGAAAGCCTTTGACAGGGTCCCTCACCAAAGGCTCTTAACCAAAGTAAGCTGTCATGGGATAAGAGGGAAGGTTCTCTCATGGGTCAGTGGTTAAAAGATAGGAAGCAAACAACAGGAATAAATGGTCAGTTTTCACAGTGGAGAGAGGTAAAGAGCGGGACACCCCAAGGATCTGTGTTGACACCAGTCTAGTTCAACATAGTCATCAATGATCCAGAAAAAGGGGTAAACAGTGAGGTCGCAAAATTTGCAGATGATACAAAATGACTCAAGATAGTTAAATCCAAAGCAGACTGCGAAGAGCTACAAAGGGACCTCACAAAACGGGGGGGGGACTGGGCAACAAAATGGCAAATGACATTCACTATTGATAAATGCAAACTGGACACCACAATCCCAACTATACATACACAACTATGGGGTTTAAATTACCACTCAAGAAAGAGATTTTGGAGTCATCGTGAAGAGTTCTCCGAAAACATCCACTCACCGTGCAGTGGCAGTTAAAAAAGCCAACAGAATGTTGGGAACCATTAGGAAAGGGATAGATAATAAACCCGAAAAATGTCATAATGCCTCGATACAAATCCAGTGTGCGCGCCCACACCTTGAATACCGCGTGTAGTTCTGGTCGCCCCATCTCAAAACAGATATACCAGAATTGTAAAAGGTGCAGAGAAGGGCGACAAAAATGATTAGGGGTATGGAAGAGCTTCCATATGAGGAAAGATTAAAAAGACTGGGGGCAAGTCTACACTTCAACCACTCTATCACCATAGCTGCACCGGTGCTGTTGTGTTGAAGAGAAGATGGTCCTCTGCCAACAAGCTCTTAATCCACCTCCCGGAGAGGCGCTAGCTATGTCAGTGGGAGGGGTGCTTCTGCCAACAGGGGTGTGGATTTTTCACAGCCCTGAGCAATGGAGTGATAACAATATAGGTCTACAGTGTAGACCTGGGACCATTTAGTTTAGAAAAGAGCTTACTAAGGGGGGATATGACAGAGGTCTATAAAATCATGACTGGGGAGGAGAAAGTGAATAGGGAAGTGTTATTTACCCCTGCACATAACACGGGAACTAGGGGGCACTTTCTGAAATTAATAGGCAGCAAGTTAAAAGCAAAGAAAAGAAGGTATCTCTGCACACAATGCACAGGCAACCTGTGGAAATTGTTGCCGTGGGATGCTGTGAAGCCTAAAAGTATAATTGGGTTCAAGATAATTAGGCCATGTAACCCCAGACTCTGCATGACCCTAAACCTCTGACTACCAGAAGTTGGGACTGGATGAGAGGGGATGGATCACTCAAAATTTCCCTTTTCAGTTCATTCTCTCTGAAGCATGAGGCACTGGCCGTTATCAGAAGACACAATACTGGGCTAGATGAACTGATCTGAGTCAGTATGTCCATTCTTATGTGAGTTATGAAGAGCAGAATATGGACAGGGGAAGCTAAAGACATCAGGGGAAACTCCATGGCTTGAAGGAATATGGATACTAAAGAGGTTTTTTTAAAAAAGTGTATTCGGAACAAAAGAAATCCTAGCAATGGTGTAGGCTCATTACTAGATGGAGACTGTTTAAAAGGATGCAGAAAAGGAAGAAGTGTTCAATAAATATGTTTCCCATGTTTGGAAACCCCATGTCAATGTATTTAGGAAGAACAAGGGTCTCCAGTGCTCTTACGTTTTTGCCACAGCATGAAGGCGTAGAGGTGGTGAAGTCCCTCCATAGCCGATTGGCAGATCTCCTGCTCCTGCTCAGCACTGCACAGAGTGAGACAGCCCACCAGCTGGCCCAGGACTCGGAACTCCTCCACTCCCTGACGGAGAGAGGGAGCAAGGGGAGTCACTCGCCCCTGCAGGCCCAGCGCAGCATGTCCCCCTGGCATTGCACTAGCAACGGGCTAGAACCGGGGGAGGCAGAGCCCAGCGCAGAGAGACTGGGGACAATGAGAGCAGGAGGAGCCATGGGACCCATCATCAGGTACTGAGGGAAGCTCAGCAGGGACAGGAAGTCTGGGTAGCAAAGTCAGCAAACATTGCCCTCGAGTGGGGACCTGGGTAAGGAATGAACTAACGTCCAGTCTCCATCTCAAGGGCAAGCTCCTAATCCCAGCCCCTTCTCCCATCCCCCTCCCTCCACTGACCTCAGGTCCAGGAGCGTGAGGTCACCTTGGACTCCTATTCGACATTGGTGAGGCCTCATCTGGAGTACTGTGTCCAGTTTTGGGCCCCACACTTCAAGAAGGATGTGGATAAATTGGAGAGAGTCCAGCGAAGGGCAACAAAAATGATTAGGGGACTGGAACACATGAGTTATGAGGAGAGGCTGAGGGAGCTGGGATTGTTTAGCCTGCAGAAGAGAAGAATGAGGGGGGATTTGATAGCTGCTTTCAACTACCTGAAAGGGGGTTCCAAAGAGGATGGCTCTAGACTGTTCTCAATGGTAGCAGATGACAGAACGAGGAGTAATGGTCTCAAGTTGCAGTGGGGGAGGTTTAGATTGGATATTAGGAAAAACTTTTTCACTAAGAGGGTGGTGAAACACTGGAATGCGTTACCTAGGGAGGTGGTAGAATCTCCTTCCTTAGAGGTTTTTAAGGTCAGGCTTGACAAAGCCCTGGCTGGGATGATTTAACTGGGAATTGGTCCTGCTTCGAGCAGGGGGTTGGACTAGATGACCTTCTGGGGTCCCTTCCAACCCTGATATTCTATGATTCTATGATTCTATTCTATGTGTTCCTGAAAAACACTGTGAGGTTCAAAACAGCCTTTCAGGTAGAATAGCAAAAAAGCCAAACACTGGCTCCTGGAGGAAATGCACAAGCATTAGGGCTACCCCAGGAACTGTGTGCAATAGAAACCTCCCCGAGATAACGCGACACAATGGGACCTGTTGGATCCAGGTGACAGCAAAAGAGTTATCCAGCAGGTGGGAAGAGAAGATAAAAGGGGAACAATAAAATCGCAGGGGGGACGGGACGGGACCTCAGACTCCCTGCAATAAGATCCTTGGAAACACCTGAGAGACAAAGATTGAACCATGAGAAGTGATGGTCCTAGACTAGAGAGAGAGATTCCTAGCCTGTGCAAGAAAACCTGGGAAAGCCAAGCTGCAAAACCAAGGCAGCTTCTGCCTTAAGAATCTGCCAACCTGTTTATCACTCGGGGAGAATTTGTTAATGGATATCCTATCTATCTGGTGTATAAAGCTTCGTTTGTGTGTTTTCTTTATTTATTAGGGTAATCTGCTTTGTTCTGTTTGCTATCTCTTCTAACCGCTTAAAATCTACCTCTTGTAGTTAATCATCTTGTTTCTTGTTTATACCACAACCCAGTTTGTAGTATAAATTAGTAACTGGGAGGAGGGGCAAAGAGTTGTTCATACCTCTCTCGACATCGAGGGAGGGGGCGAATGTCATAAAACCTTTGGGTCCGTACTCCAAAGGAGGTGGGCACCAGAGAACTGGGACAAGGCCCTTCAGCTGAGTCTTCCCAGAGCTGATCTCAGGGTCTGTGTCTTTCTGCAGCTGGGTGTGGCCCTGTATGGCTGGAAGAGGCTTGTGAGCCGAGCCCAACAAGACAAGGTAACAGGGCCCAGGCTGGCAGAACAGGCGGGCTCAGTGATAAGCCAGTACATCAGGTGGCACCTCAAAGGGGGGCAACCCATCACGCTGGGGACTGGCCAAATCCAGTGGGCAAGGGGCATGGTGGGTGCCTTTTGTAACTCAAGAGAGGATGTTTTTAAGATGCTCTAGTTTAAACAGGAATTATTTGGGGGCAGGTCTCTGGCCTGTGTTATACAGGAGGTCACAGTGGTCCCGTCTGGCCTTAGAATCCATGCCTCATCCGGAGAAGGACGGATACTGCATGTGGACAGGGCAGTAGCTGAGAGATCAGAGGAGGGCTCTTGGTACCTGTTCATTGCCCTTGAGAAAGGTATTGATGTAGTCTAGGGTGTCTTTCTCCTGCCAGTCTGGCCCCATAAAACAGGAGGCATTCCCAGGTGATGGTGAATCTGATCAAAGACAGAGCAGTGGTAATACCTGGGGCTGCCAAGCTGCAGGCTGGGTGACAGAGATCTTAGCAGAAACGCTTGCCCCCCGCTCCCACCCCAGCAGGGTAGCAGCCCCGATGCACAACAGGGTCTGGCACAGCCATCCCTGGTTTCCCCAACTCTTTGCTGCTCAGCCCAGCAAAGATCCAGTCAGAGCCCTGGTTCCCAGCGGCCACCCCACTTCCCTGCCCGCACCCATCATGCAGCACCACACCTGGAAGGAGGCATGATGTCAGGCTATGAGTGGTGTCCCCGCTCTCTGGGCCATTGCTGGAGGGGGCAGAGGGAATGGCAGTGAATCGCTCTGCTCCCCGCTGCGAGAAAGGGAGGAACTACCCAGTCTGCGCAGGATACGGGGACCCAGGGCCTGCCCGTTCTGCTTCCTCTGACTGCCTCCCCTGCCATCGACAGCCACGGGGTGTAACCTGGGCAAGCCCTGGGCTCCCATCATCAACCCCCCCACCCAAATGCCCTGTGCTGTGCCATGCGTAACCCCCCTGCAAAGGAGCCAGCAGATGGGGCTGCAACATCAGGGGGCATCTCATGCTTTGGCCGGCGCCCTGCAATCCTAGGCTTAACAACCCACCATGCACAGAGCATCCCCTTCGACTGGTGGAAAACATCTTCCGACCCTGTGTGTGACGGATCGGGGTGGGCAATTCAATCAGTCTCCACCTGATGCTTCTGCTGCCGCCCCTAATGCCCCGGTCAGATGTAGGGGCTGCAGCTGCTGCCAGCAGGAGGGGCCATTCCCCCCTGCCTGGGTTTTCCTGTCTCTCCATCTCATGGCAGCCCAGAGTTGTACAAAGGTGATGGAGTCTTCTCCCGCCACTGACACCCTGGTCTTCCAACCCCAACCCCCAGAGGGGCAAGCCCCACCGCAATGCAGGGCCATGGCCCCGGCCATTTTTGCAGCCCCTCCGCCCACCCAGGAGGCACCCACTCACCAGCATGGAAGGGCTGAGGCACACACAGCTCCTGCTGCTGCTGTGGGCTCTTCCGCGGACTCTTCCTTCGAGGAGGTCTCGTCTCCTCCCAGGCACGGATGGGCTTCAAGGGGACCTTGCGGACCTCCTCAGCCATCCTGCAAGAAGCCAGGACAAGGCATTGCTTGTGAGAGGTGAGAGGCAACTGCCCCGTTCAGCATCAGGGCCAGTCCACGTATGGCCGTTCCACCAGTGCCTACAGCTGCCAGCAGGGAAACAAGCCAATGGATGTGCTCAAAGTCACCCAGGCAGTCAGCAGTACAGGCAGGATTAGAACCCAGGTCTCCGGACTCCCAGGCCCATCCCGCAGGCCAAACGGCCTCCCCCGGGTCACTCCCGCCTCTCCTTCTGCTGGTTCACAAACTGCCCAGCAGACAGGCTGCATCCAACCACTCAGGATTCTTCCTGCCCAGGGAAATTACCCTGATCCCTTCCCCCAGGAATATTGGGGCCGTGGCAGGTCCCAGGTGGGGGAGGGAAGCGGGGTGGGGTGCGGGGGGCGGTCTGGTGAGCAGCAGGAGTTGCTCTGACCCCACCGTGAAGGGGAAGGAGCAGAAGGCGGGAGAGCGGCAGGCAGGCAGGCTGTGCCGGGGCAGAGCTTTGTGGCGATTTCGCAGCTCGTCTCTCCAAGGCCTGTGTGGCAGCAGCCGCTGCAGAGAATCCCAGGCCTGATTCCCCCCACGCTGGGTCTCCTGAATGACCCCTGCCCTGGGGGGCTCCATTCCTCACCCAGTGTCTCCTGCTGACTCTGCAGCAGCTGCACGGCAGGCGTCCTAAGGCACCTCTAGTCCTCTCCAGAGCTCAGGGGGACTGTCCTGGCATCGGACTGTCCTGGTGAATGGAACAATGGCTCCGGGCAGACGGAGAATGCCTGTTCCCCCGGCAACCTCAGTGCCATTCCCTCTGGAAGTGATGGTGTCCGCAAAGGTGCTGGAGGTGGTCAGGCCTCGTGGTTGGAGCTGGACTCAGGAGGCCGGGGCGTGGGTGGAGCGAGGCTGGAGCGAGAGCAGGGCTGGAGTAGGACGAGGGGCAGGGCCACCAGCTACCTCCCGGTCTGGGCACTTACCTGGCCCCACCATGCCAGTGGCTGAGCACACGGGTGTTGTGGTATTTAGGCTCTCAATCCCACCGCAGAGCAAGGACTTGCTCTCCCTCATTAGTTGAGGCCAGGGGCGGCGGGGACTCATTTGATCTCATGCAGAAGACTTACAGAGGAGCGTGGAACTGAACACAGCTCTCCTGGGTCCCAACCCAATGCCTCATCTAACCACCTGTGCCGCCTTCCCGTGCCATGCCACCAGCCCTGCCAAACCCTCCTCCTTGTCTCCGTCCCCTCTGGGCTCAACTGGTGCGACCCCTTGTGTCGAGCCGCCCCGGGCTCCCTCCTGTGCGCATGCCGGTGCCCACTTCCTCACTGGCACCAGGCTAGACGGCTGGCACCGGGGCACTTGGCAGACGTGTGCCGCCCAGCCAGGAGCTCGGGGAAGGCTCGGTGTGGTTGGCGATGCAATGGAAAAGCAGAGGTGGGCAATAGAAGATTCTCCTACCTGGAGTCAGGAGTGGGCAGAAGCCTGTGCGTAAATGGGCCACCCACTTTCTGCTGCCGGTGGCGGAGCTGGATCTGCTGGCTCAGCGTTCCCCAGGGGCACGTGCCAGCTCTCGCTCTGCCAGAGCCAAGCCTGGCAGTGAGGGGATGAGGCTGTGCCAGCCAGCAGGGGCATGTCACAATGGGCAGGCGAGTCACAGGCCAGCCAATGTGTGACTCCCCAGCCATGGGATGCCCCAGCCCAGACTTGCTCTGGCCTCGCCAAGGCTTTAGAGCCTGTCCTTCCCCACCGGGGTCATGGGAGGGACCTTCCGCTCCCCACAGTCACAGACGTTAGGCCGGAAGGGACCGCTGGGCTCCTCTAGTCCCAGCTCCTGCAGACCCCAGGCCAGAGCCCCTCCCTGCGTCCATGCTATTGGAGCCAGGGGGTCTCTGGATCCCCGAGTGGGAGAATCAGTTCCATCCCGGTTCCTCCTTCTCGTAACAGTGCAGAACGGGGATTCATGAACTCTCCCCACCCCCGGCTCCCAGCCCACCTGAGCGGCTCTTTCCACTTTCCCAAGCTGCCGGGTGCTTTGGCCATAGGGTGTAAAATGGTCCCATCTCTGCTTCCTCTCCCACCGCTGCAACGACGCAGAAGCTGCTTTAATAGCAGCCTCCTCCTCCCGCCCAACTGAGTCTCAGACCTTGCTAATGCTCAGTGCCATGACAACCCCAGGAGATGATTGCTGTGGCATGTGACAAAGTGGGTCTGTTCTTAATGTTTCCTCTGAATAGTGTGGGGGTGCCTCAGTTTCCCCTATGCAGTTCTTAAGTATCTAGGTGGTGGCGTAAGGGTGTATGATCATTGCAGAGCCCTAGAGGGCAGGTATGTGCAGGGGTCTGGACACAGAGAATGGCCGACACCCTATTTCGTGGGTGCTGATGGCCTGACCCTTCCCCCCTACAAGGTGAGAGCTAAAAGGGTTGGAGAAAAAAGGAATCAGGTGACCTCCTGGCCCGGGAAAGGGACAAAGCCCAGAGGAGGAGGGGCTGGAGAGAGTTTCAGTTGAGGCTGGCTGGGGACATGGAGTGAAGTACAGGAGTGGTTGTCTGGCTCACTACCTCCCAAAATGGACTCAGCTGAGGGGTCCTGTTCTCTGCACCTACATGCTCTGTGTTAGACCATGTTCCTGTCATCTAATAAACCTTCTGTTTTACTGGCTGGCTGAGAGTCACGTCTGACTGCGGAGCTGGGGTGCAGGACCCTCCGGCTTCCCCAGGAGCCTGCCTGGACGGGCTCGCTGTGGGAAGCTCACGGAGGAGCAGAGGATGCTGAATGCTCAGAGGTCAGACCCAGGAAGGTGGAAGCTGTGTGAGCTCTTTGCCCTGCAGACAGGCTGTTCACAGAAAGGAGACTTCCCCAGAGTCCTGACTGACTTCGTAGGGAGCAATTCCAGAGAGTCGCCCAGGGACTCCGTGACACGGGGGTCTCGGCCCAGGGGGAGGCAGTGACTCCTAGAAGCAGGGAAAGCAGCAGCACCGTAGATCAGGGAGGTCTGGCAATGCCAGTGGCTGCCTGGGGTCTGGCACTCCAGGCACTCAGAGCAGACTGTCAAAGGCCAAACCCCTCTCACCACCGGCTCTATAGCTCCCCCTTGCTTTCGGTCTGTCTTAGGCACCATCCTGGCCCTCATCCCCCTGGCATCCGAGCACTGCCCATTGCTTTTATTCTAACTGCCCCCTTCAGGGCAGGGTCTGGCAGCTACCTCAACTGCACAGACAGGGAACTACAGCACAGAGGGAAGAAGGGACTTGCTCAAAGACAAACAGAGCATCTGTAGCAGAGCTGGGAAATAAACATGGGTCTCCTGGGTTCCAGGATGGCACCTTCTCTTTCAACCTCCTGCCCCCTTCGTCCCTGGTTCAGTGGGAGCTGTGGGAGCTCTCTGGGGCACAGGAGCTGGCTGGTGCCCAGATGGAGCTACGTTGCCTATTGCACAGATCTCGCTTTTCCCGAACATTGAAAATGCTGCTCCAACCATACCAGGGCCCGCCAGGATCCTTGCAGCTGGTCCGTGCTAAATTGTGAACTGTGCTCTGGCCTCCCAGAGCGGGGCAATGGGAGAGGGTGGGGCTGGCGCAAGGCCCTGCTGGATTACGGCTCACGCGTACGGGGTCCCAGTGCTACAGAGCTCTGTGCCGGGGCAGCGCTTTCTGGGGGTTTCACAGCTCCTCTCTCCAAGGCCTGTGTGGGATCAGCCGCTGCAGAGAATCCCAGGCCTGATTCCCCCCACGCTGGGTCTCCTGAATGGCCCCTGCCCTGGGGGGCTCCATTCCTCACCCAGTGTTTCCTGCTGACTCTGCAGCAGCTGCACGGCAGGCGTCCTAAGGCACCTCTAGTCCTCTCCAGAGCTCAGGGGGACTGTCCTGGCATCGGACTGTCCTGGTGAATGGAACAATGGCTCCAGGCAACCGGAGAATGCCTGTTCCCCCGGCAACCTCAGTGTCTGGGCACTTACCTGGCCCCATATGCCAGTGGTTTAGCACACGGGTGTTGTGGTATTTAGGCCCTCAACCCCCCCTCCGCAGAGCAGGGATGTGCTCTCTCTTGTTAGCTGAGGCCCAGAGCGGCAGGGACTCACCTGATTTCACGCAGAAGACTTACAGAGGAGCGGGGAACTGAACACAGCTCTCCTGGGTCCCAGCCCAATGCCTCATCTAACAACCTGTGCCGCCTTCCCGTGCCGTGCCACCAGCCCTGCTAAACCCTCCTCCTTGTCTCCATCCCCTCCGGGCTTGACTGGTGCCACCCCTTCTGTCGAGCCGCCCCGGGCTCCCTCCTGTGCGCATGCCGGTGCCCACTTCCTTACTGGCACCAGGCTAGACGACCGGCACCGGGGCACTTGGCAGACGTGCGCCGTCCAGCCAGGAGCTCGGGGAAGGCTCGGTGTGGTTGGCGATGCAATGGAAAAGCAGAGGTGGGCAATAGAAGATTCTCCTACCTGGAGTCAGGAGTGGGCAGAAGCCTGCCCGTAAATGGGCCACCCACTTTCTGCTGCCGGTGACGGAGCTGGAACTGCTGGCTCAGCGTTCCCCAGCGGCACCTGCCAGCTCTCGCTCTGCCAGAGCCAAGCCTGGCAGTGAGGGGATGAGGCTGTGCCAGCCAGCAGGGGCGTGTCACAATGGGCAGGCGAGTCACAGGCCAGCCAATGTGTGACTCCCCAGCCATGGGATGCCCCAGCCAGACTTGCTCTGGCCTCGCCAAGGCTTTAGAGCCTGTCCTTCCCCACCGGGGTCATGGGACGGACATTCTGCTGTTATACCAATAAAATAAAAACCAACAGGGCACATTAAAGGGAAAAAGGCAAAATACCACATTTATTGTGAATACAGAAAGAATCATAGTAAGCAGTTCGTTATAGCTATAACATTCCATTCAATCTCATATTTATTCACACATTCATTCATACAAACACACACACACAGGTTCTGCAAGGTTGTTAACATAGTTACCAGCCTTAGAGTTGCTCATGCCAAGCCACTGGCCAGGTGGCCTGGACGTGAGGAAAGAGCAGGGCCTTGTCAGATGCTCATCTGATGCTTCTGGAAGTTGGTTTGCAGAATCAGACCCCAAAGTTCTCACTTTTTAGAGTCTATTTTTATAGGAATTTCTTCCAATGCCAGTCTATGGGAATTCCTTCATCATGCTGTTGCTGAATCAATCAGCAGATAGCAATTTCCTGAGGGCTCCGAGCTGCTAGATGTTATCTTGTTCTTTGGTTCTCCCATTCTTCAGGCTGTTGGGTGGATTCCAGTCTGCCCTCCGGGGGTCCTCTGCTTATTTCCACTTGACGCCTTCTTCAGCCCATGGACACTGGATTCTTAGGCTGGCACCTCCCTGATCATTCAGTTATTATCCACACCAAGCATCCATCCACATACATCCTCTATCTCTATTTTAATCACAATTGTGAATACAACAAAAGGGCGGGGAGTCTCTGGGTGCTGTTTCTGTTGTTCGAGTATTGCTTTGAGTCTCTCTCTCTGTGAATTGCTTTGAGAACAGACTCTGTCTTAGAATGTACGAACACAATTAGCAGCTTGCAGGTTTCACACATAGAGGGAGAGAAACAGCACCAAAAACCAAGAGACCTCTTCATTAGTAATACCCTGGACTTTCAACTATGGGGAATCAAACTCATTTGTGATTTTAATACAGAACTTCTTTAATATGATCCAACACCGCTCCCCACAGTCACAGACGTTAGGCCGGAAGGGACCTGTGGGCTCCTCTAGTCCCAGCTCCTGCAGACCCCAGGCCAGAGCCCCTCCCTGCGTCCATGCTATTGGAGCCAGGGGGTCTCTGGATCCCCGAGTGGGAGGATCACTTCCATCCCGGTTCCTCCTTCTCGTGACAGTGCAGAACGGGGATTCATGAACTCTCCGCACCCCCGGCTCCCAGCCCACCTGAGCGGCTCTTTCCACTTTCCCAAGCTGCCGGGTGCTTTGGCCACAGGATGGAAAATGGTCCCATCTCTGCTTCCTCTCCCACCGCTGCAATGACGCAGAAGCTGCTTTAATAGCAGCCCCCCCTCCCCCGCCCCCGTACTGTGTCCCAGGCCTTGCTAACGCTCAGAGCCACGGCAGCCCCAGGAGATGATTGCTGCGGGGTTCTCGGCCCGGGGAGAGGCAGTGACTCCTAGAAGCAGGGAGAGCAGCAGCAGTGTAGATCAGGGAGATCTGGCAATGCCAGTGGCTGCCTGGGGTCTGGCAGCCCAGGCACTCAGAGCAGATTGTCAAAGGCCAAACCCCTCTCACCACCGGCTCTGTAGCTCCCCCTTGCTTTCGGTCTGTCTTAGGCACCATCCTGGCCCTCATCCCCCTGGCATCCGAGCACTGCCCAACCTCAATTGCATTTATTCTATCTGCCCCCTTCAGGGCATGGCCTGTCTGCTACCCCCACTGTACAGACAGGGAACCGCTGCAGAGAGAGAATAAGGGACTTGCTCGAAGACAAACAGAGCATCTGTGGCAGAGCTGGGAAATGAACATGGGTCTCCTGGGTGCCAGGATGGCACCTTCTCTTTCCACCTCCTGCCCCCTTCATCCCTGGTTCAGTGGGAGCTCTCTGGGGCACAGGAACTGGCTGGTGCCCAGATGGAGCTGCGTTGCCTATTGCACATATCTCGCTTTTCCCCAACATTGAAAATGCTGCTCCAAACTTACCAGGGCCCGCCAGGATCCTTGCAGCTGGTCCGTGCTAAATTGTGAACTGTGCTCTGGCCTCCCAGAGCGGGGCAATGGGAGAGGGTGGGGCTGGCTCAAGGCCCTGCTGGATTGCGGCTCACGCGTACGGGGTCCCAGTGCTACAGAGCTCTGTGCCGGGGCAACGCTTTGTGGGGGTTTCGCAGCTCCTCTCTCCAAGGCTGTGTGGGAGCAGCCGCTGCAGAGAATCCCAGGCCTGATTCCCCCCACGCTGGGTCTCCTGAATGGCCCCTGCCCTGGGGGGCTCCAGTCCTCACCCAATGTCTCCTGCTGACTCTCCAGCAGCTGCATGGCAGGTGTCCTAAGGCACCTCTAGTCCTCTCCAGAGCTCAGGGGGACTGTCCTGGCATCAGGCTGTTGCTGGCACCCAGTGCCGAGAGGCTGAACAACAGCTTGAGTGGTTCGTTTCCAGGTGTGCTACACCCAGTAATCACAATGGGGTGGAGAAGCAGAAAAGTTTATTTGAAGCTTCAAATAGGTACAGGGAGATTTGAATCTCAAATCCTGTACACAGAGCAGGAAGTTACACAGGCTTTTATACATCCTTTTTCCCAGCATACTTATCCAATAGCAAGCTGCCCCAAGTATCCATATAGCCAGCCAATCCACTTCCCAGCTAGTTCCCTGATTCTCTGTATCATTTGTTAAACTCTACATAAAGCTGCTTTATTCAGCATTGTTCTTCCATATCTGCCCTGTGTGGCCTTGCTTAATTTCAGGCAGTCTGACTCTGCAGCATATTGTTGCAGATTCTCAGCATAACTGCTGTGTGTGCCTCCAGGCAGGGGGGGCCAAGGACACTTGGGCCTAGTACGCAGAGCTGCTGCGAGTACCTCCAGGTGGGAGGGGGGGCCAAGGACACCTGGGCCTAGTGCGAGGGGGCTTCATCGCCACTCGTGCTCTTCCATCCCCTCGAGTTACCTAGCGGCCATGCCCCAGTGTCCCCAACACAAGGACACCTGGGCCTAGTGCGAGGGGGCTTCATCGACACTCGTGGTCTTCCATCCCCTCGAGTTACCTAGTGGCCATGCCCCAGTGTCCCCAACGGGACTGTCCTGGGGAATGGAACAATGGCTCCGGGCAGCTGGAGAATGCCTGTTCCCCCGGCAACCTCAGTGCCATTCCCTCTGGAAGTGATGGTGTCAGCGAAGGTGGGGAGGTGGTCAGGCCTCGGGGTTGGAGCTGGACTCAGGAGGCCGGGGCGTGGGTGGAGCGAGACTGCTGCTGTGAGACTGAAATACTTGCTCCGGGAGTCACGGGCCTGTTCCTGGCTTGTGGATTGGCGGGAGCCCGGCACAGGAGGGACTCAGGGCCTGACACATGGCTCCAGGGGGTGCTTGGCTCCCGGCCCCGCTGGGCACTGACAGGCCAGGTGCAGGGGGCCAGGCGCAGCACCAGGGAGGACATTGGGGAGGCAGGAGCGCTGAGGTGGGGCTGAGTGGGCAGGTGCTGAGGAGCTGCGGCCGGCTGGCCAGCAGGGAGGAGGAGCAGCACCCAGCTGTGGAGGGCCCAGCTGCAGCTCCACACGGGGCGCGGCCAGAGCCTGGCAGGCGGCTGGCTGAAGTGGCACTTTGTGATCTGACGCAGGCGGGAGCTGGCTCCCCACATCTGAACGCTCTGCAGCGCCGGCGGATTCACATCTAAACCCGGATCTGGCTCCCAATTCACAGCTGGCCCCTCCCCCCGATCTGGAGTGGCTGAGACTCCAGCGCTCTGGGGAAGAGGCCAACAAATGCCAGCTCCTGGGGTGGGCTTCCCCCAGAGACAACCCCGTGCTGGGAAGGGAGGTTCCAAGAGCCGGCAGCTCCACCACTCACACTCCCAGCTTCCTGGGAATGAGCCAGGAGCAGAGTCCCAGTCCCCGTCCCCTGGCATTAATCCAGGGACTCCGCACTGGGGATGTGCACCTGGCAGCATGCAGCCTCCTGAGAACACACAGGCCAGGGTGCAGGGCGAGGGCTCCCAGAGAGAAACGGCAGGAGGGCAATGCTGGGAACCCCCAGGCCGTCTTCAGCTCAAGCATGAGGGCACCCCAGCATCCTGGAGAGCAGGAATCTAGCTTCAGCTCAGCCTTTAGGTCCCTCCATTCTCTGTGCTAGATAGGTTGGTCTCCCGGAGGGACGAAAGTGCCCATCAGGAGTTCCTGGCTTATCCAACGTCAGTTTCCCGCTCTTGTGAAAAAAACGGTGGCTGGGCTGGGCCTGTACACGTTCCTCTGTAGGGGTGTGTGCACCCAGGGCCTGTGAGTCGCAGACATTTGCCAACAAACATTTGCCAACAGACGTTGGTCCCCTGCTCTCCCCGTGTGCTCAGGGACCGCCATCAAAAAGGCACGTCTGCCACCTCCCTCTCAAGTCCTTCGCACCTGCATACTGCCAGGGGAACATCCCCATTTCTACTGAGGCCTCAGGGACATGGTTTATGATGAACCAGCTGGAGTTGATCTCTTCCCCCCCCCCCGGCGTGTTGCACCCCTACGGCTAGCTGGGGATCCAAACTGACACTCCCCGGTTTGAGCCCCTGCCTAGCCAGGCCTCCCCCCAGGCAGTTGTTGGCCCTGAACTCCTGCAGGCAGCCATGACACACAGGTGCTTGGGGGCTTGAGAGAAGGGCTATCACCAGCTGAATGACCCCTGCCTGTACGGTGGGGACTGAGGCCACTTTGCCAGCAGGTGCCCCCCAAGTCCTGTGCTATGCTGAGTCTGGGGAGATGGACAGGTTCAAGCTCATTAGAAGGGATCGGCCAGACAGAAAGGCAGAATCGGGTCCCCGCACGGAGCCCCTCTACTACCTGCCTGTGTCCGAACCACCAGGACAGTGGCCAATCCCACCTTCAGGTCAGGTTCCAGCATTGGGCCCTGTCCATACCCACGGTGTGTGGCACCCAGCATGCGCCGATAGACTCCGGTACATGCAGTAAGTTCACAGACACTAGAAACTGCCTAACGCCAGGCTGGGGATGTGTAGGGTACAGAGCACAGCACCCCCTAAAGCCGGGCAGGAGGGCTGGGAAATGCATATGATACAGAGCACAGCGCCCTCTAACACCTGGCAGGGGGGCTGAGAGATGGGGGGTGTAGGGTACAGAGCACAGCGCCCCCTAACGCCGGCCAGGGGGCCTGGAAGCTGGGGGAATATGTAGGATCCGGAGCACAGCATCCCCTAACACCAGGCTGGGGGGCAGGGAGAGGGGGGATATGTGGGGTACAGAGCACGGCGCTCCCTAACACCAGGACACGAGGTCTCGTCCATCTCAGGGTGGAAATGATCACACCCTTCGAATGGGGGATCTGCCATGGGCACTGGCAGGAGCGCGCTGCTTTACATTAAGGTTCTTTGGCTGATGGGCGAACCTCACCCCGCCCTGCGTTTCGAGTGTGAACAGCTGCCGATGGAAACCCAGACGGCAGAGATGGAGCAGGACTAACCGGGGTCACTGAGTCTCGCCCTCACCCCGTGTCTACACTGTACAAGGGTGGGAAATAGCAGGTGCCTTTTCTTGCTCTGATACGATTTTGGAGATGCCGACGCTTGCGACAGCTTTCTCCCAGTGTGGGTTGTGAGATCCAGGGGAGCCGTCTGTGTGCTCTGTACAGGACAAGGTGTGTAGATCGTTTATACCTCAATATATCACTGTAAATACAGTTATTTAATATATCAAATAAAAGCAGAACAATACGTCAAAAAACATCAAAATGAAACAGAGGATTGCTATGTACAGGGGGGATTGCTATGTACAGGGGGGATTGCACGTGACTAGTTAACTGCTCGAAAGCTTTCATCACCGTGTACTTTCTGACAGGTTTCCGCGCCCTGTGTAGGGTTTACGTCCCGCCCTCCGTCCCCGTTTCCGGTCGTGTACGTTTTTGGCGCCATCGGCCCTTTTGAACATTTCTTTTGTATTGTTTTCTGTGTTTGGCCGGGGGAAGGTTGCGTTCTTGTGTTTTGACATATTTAGAGAAAAAGTATGAACAAGTAGAAAGAAAGGCTGTAAAGGGTTTGCGGCTCCCTCCCTGTCCATCAGGGTGGGAGACCACGCCCCTCGCTACGATACTTCCGGGGTACCTTGGTTCAGGGGAAAATTAGCCCAGTGTTAATGGTTCAGGCCTGCAGTCAGGCTGAACAATGGTAGAGAGTCTGTTTGCCTGGGGCCCTCATTCAGGGCAGGGCTGCAGTCAAGTAGGGGCTCTGGCCTACAATCAGGCAGGCAGAGCAGCAGAAGGTCCATTTGCCTGGCCGTTGATCAGGGCGGGGCAGCAATCAAGTAGGGGGGCTCTGGCCTACAGTCCAGCAGAGCCGTCGCCGTCTAGCGGACCTTAGCTCTCTGGTGGGAGAGTCAGCACAACCATCTGGCGTCCTGATTCAGGCAGGTGCCAGACCAATGAGGCCTCCTGACAACCAGGTGGGGAACCTGCCACTCCTGACGGTGGCGTGGCGGTGGTAGGGGAACCCAGGCCTTCCCGCTCCACTGCGTCCCCACCCAGGGCCCTAAACAGCAGCGGAGTGGTCCGCCACTGGGTCAGAGGGAAAAATCCGATCACAACACGCTGGCCGGCTTGTAGTCAATAACACAGCTGAACCCAATTCGGCTGCCCTGGGCTCCTTCCTACACACCCATTCCGTGTGTACATGGGTCCCAGGGTTGTTGTTCGCTTCGCTGGGGTAGACGGCTAATGGCAGACCCACCAGCTCCTTGGAGTCCCCGGCGTCTGGCAGCGCCGGCAGCCCCTCTGGCTCTCTGTCAGGATAGCGCTCTCCATTAGGGGAGCAGGGAAGAGACGTCCTGCTCCTCCAACAGCTCTCTCCCAACTCAGCTGGAGGGGCGGCCTTTTATAGTTCCGCTTCCTGTCCCGCCCCTCTGCTTCCGGCAGGGTGGCATGCGGTGGGAGACAAGCCTGCTTTCTGCAACCCTCCTGCCCCCAACAACCCACTTCAGCGAGTCCCAAAATCAAATCCACTTACCAGGGGCCTCCTCTCCTCTTTGTGCTTCGCCAACATCTGGGGTAGAAAAGAGCTCCTGGCCGCAGGCATCTCTGACCTCCGAGTCATCTTCTGCCTCTGGGTCCCCCTCCACATCCTCGTCCAAGATTTCCTCCTCCTGGCTCGGTCCACTCTCAACTGACATGCGAGCCACCGAAGTATCCACAGTGGTGTTCGCAATGGAGGTGGGGTCGCCGCGGAGTATCCTGTCCAGCTCTTTGGAGAACCGGCAGCTCATAGGCACAGCACCGGAGTGGCGGTTTGCCTCCCGCGCCCTGTGCTCGGCGTTCCGCAGCTCCTTCACTTTCATCCTAAACTGCCGTGTGTCCCGGTCATCGCCCCTTTCTGTCATGCATCGTGAAATCTGTCCGTAGGTGTAATGATGCTGGTACTGGCGGGACCCGACTGAGAGTGCCAGTTCAGGACAAACTGCTTCAAGCAGGGCAGTTACAGCCGAAGGCTGGGTGTTTTCCACCTCCAAGGCAAACCAAACCAGCCAAACAGAGCAGACTTTGGTCTCACCCCACTGGCTCACCACAAGTCACACAAGCAATTCCCTGAGACGCTCCAGTTTCCTAGTATCACCAATTGTTATGGGGACAAATGGTTATGAAAACCAATACCCCAGGAAAAGAAAAAAGGCTCTCTTGATCCCAAAGGACCAAGCCCCAGACCCAGGTCAATATACAAATCAGATCTTGTCCCAAATCACGCTCTTGCCAATCCTTTAGAATCTAAAATCGAAAGGTTTTGTTCATAAAAGGAAAAAGCTATTGATGAGAGCTAGAATTGGTGAAATGGAATCAATGACATACAGTCATGGCCAAGTTCTTGGTTCAGGCTTGTGGCTGACGGTCCTTAATCGGCCATCAAGCAGGCTAGGCATTGCATCCGATGAAGTGAGCTGTAGCTCACGAAAGCTTATCCTCAAATAAATTTGTTAGTCTTTAAGGGCCACAAGTCCTCCTTTTGAACTTGTCTGGGGTGTCACCCAGACGCATAGTACAAGTTTGAACCACAGACAGTATCGAGTCAATACTTATAACTTAACATACAAAAATGACACAAGCATATAGATAGCACAGTCACAACCAGCAAACCGTAACCTTGCCTTAGACACCTTATTGGACCCCCCTTTATACAAGATTTGGTGCCACTACAGGACCTTGGTTGCAACAATGATCTATATGGTCCCAGTTCAAATCAATAACGTCACAGTTGGTATCATAATTGCTACGTCCGGAGTGCAGCTGGGACTGTACAGCCTCCTCTCCCCAAATGCTGATGAGGTCCAGCAGCTCAGCATAGCTCCAAGCAGGGGGATCGCCTGGTGCGTGGAGCAGGCCTGGCCACCTGGAAAGATGCGCTGCACTCATCACTGAGCAAACAGGAAGGGGACTTTCAAAATGGCAAAGGAATTTATGGAGTGGGGATGATGGATGGTCACCTGAGGGCCGGGCAGTAGAGTTCAAACCGATGACCAGAGAGGCGAGAGCAGGTATTGTGGGACACCTCCCGGAGGCCAATCGCAGAGCCGTAATCGACCTCGGTGTCTACACTGGCACCGCAGCCTGTAGCCCCGGCGCAGAAAGTTTTTTAAACTGTGCAGGGCTTTTTTTAAAGTGCTGCAACTGCCCTGTTTCCGCGCCCTGAGTGGCGTGGCCGTGCGTATACATCACCAGTTGCAGCGCAGAAAGCTGCTTTACCGCGCTGCAACTTGCCAGCGTAGACAGGACCTAAGGAAACAGTGCCATGACTTTAAACCTCCTGTTTACCGGAAAAAAACAAGGCTGTGTTTTGGAGTGGAATAAAAATGCACCTTTTAAAAGTGCAGTAACAGTTTTAACACATGATGAAAGTTATATTAAGCTTATTAAACATTTTATATTTTTGTTGCATTATCAGACTGCTTTTGTTCTTAAATGTTTGCAACCCATGGGCTGAGACATAAGTACATGCTTCTGTTGGGAACACTGGGGCATGGCCACTAGGTAACTCCAGGGGATGGAAGACCACGAGTGTCAAAGCCCCCTCGCACTAGGCCCCGGTGTCCTTGGCCCCCCCCTCCTGCCTGGAGGCACTCGCAGCAGCTCTGCGTGCTAGGCCCAAGTGTCCTTGCCCCCCCCCCCCCCCCGCCTGGAGGCACACACAGCAGTTATGCTGAGAATCTGCAACAGTATGTTGCAGAGTCAGACTGCCTGAAACTAAGCAAGGCCAAACAGGGGAGATATGGAAGAACAATGCTGAATAAAGCAGCTTTATGTAGAGTTTAACAAATGATACAGAGAATCAGGGAACTAGCTGGGAACTGGATTGGCTGGCTATATGGATACTTGGAGCAGCTTGCTATTGGATAAGTATGCTGGGAAAAAGGATGTATAAAAGCCTGTGTAACTTCCTGCTCTGTTGTACAGGATTTGAGATTCAAATCTCCCTGTACCTTTTTGAAGCTTCAAATAAACTTTTCTGCTTCTCCACCCCGTTGTGATTATTGGGTGCAGCACACCAGGTAACGAACCAACTCAAGCTGTTGTTCAGCCTCTCGGCACTGGGTGCCGGCAACACTTCTGTGTTTGTTTTGGGTCTAGAGGCTGTATTAAAAGTAATGCTTTATAAAAGCAAAAAGGCTTTTTCATTTGTACTTTGTGTTTCTAAGAAGACAAAAAGCATTTTAGTAATAAGTTTGACAGGGGCATTTTTGAATTAGCCAGTTTGTTTTCCAAAGATGTCTAGTTACCATTAAGCAAAAGCCAGGGCCATAAAGTTAATTAAAGGAAATAGGCATGTAGATTTCAAAGCCTCCTGGTTACAGAAATGGGAATGGCCATATCACCATTTACAAAATCTTTTTCTTAACTGTTTAAATAAACTTACTATATAAAAGAATGCAAAAAGAGACCCAAACCAAAATAGCTTTACCTTTAAATTGTAAAGAAAGCTTTAAAAATCAGGGTACAGTTAAAACTCTCATGTTTTTAAGGTTTGGATTTAGACAAAAAAGAAGAAAAAGCAGCTGATGTGAAAAAGTTCTGATAGAGATAAGGGGCTTGTTCTGTTTCCAACATACACACACATACGTTCTTCTTCTTTTCTCATGTTTTTTTTAAATGTAAACCAGGACAAACAAGTTTGCTTTAGGCCTGTCATAGAAAATCTGCATGAAGCAGGATTTAAAAATAGCTGCCTTCCCCTGTTTAGCTCGCATGTCCTGTAACCAAAGTTGTTTCACTGTAAAGATGGCCAGAACATATATGAATTTAAAACAAACAAGAACCCACAGCAGATTGCTTTTCAAAAGACACCCTTTGAACTTCTTAAGAGTGTAAAATAAAGAAGCATCTCGGGGTTAAAACCACAGGCAGTTTACAAAAGTAATTTGTTAAAGTTAAATTAAGTTTTTAATGACTTAGGGATTTTAGTATGATTTTTTGTTGCATGATCAGACTGTCTTTGTTTCTAAATGTTTGCAGTCCGTGTGCTGAGACCCAGGTACAAGCTCTTTTTTAACTGTTTAAATGGACTTAATATATCAAAGAATGCAAAAAGAGAAAGTTGGGTTTTTTTGGTTAACTTGAAATTGTAAAGAAAGCTTTAAAAATCAGGGTACAGTTAAAAACCTCATGTTTTGAAAGTATGGATTTCTACAAAACACAAGAAAAAGCAGCTTATGTGAATCAGTTAGCTTTTTTTTTTTTTAAACCAGAGATAAGGTATTTGTCGCACCCCTCCCCACATTTTTCTTTTCTAGTCATTTTTTAAGTGTAAATCAAAGGCCAAATTTGACCTATTTGAAGCAGGCCCTTCTGCTTTTAATTTTTTTTTGCAGCAAAGGCAGAGGATTAAAACTAAATGTAAACCTAAGGGGCTGCCAAGTTTTACTGAACACTAGTAAGATCAACACCTGTTTACAGGAACGTTAATGGTAAAGAGAAAGCAATATTACCATTCACAATCTAGTTAACACATTTGTAACCCTTGAAATGAACTCCCCTGTTCTGTAGTGAAATAAAGAGGCCCCTTTGTAACACGAACTGGTTTAAACTCTTAAGATGGTGTCTACACTGCCCACGTGAAATCACTGCCGCGACAACGCTTTAAGGTGGCAGTGTCCTCGCGGCTCCAGCTGAGGAGGGTGTTTTTTCACACCCCTGAGCAGGGCAAGTTTCAGCGCTGTAAGTGGCAGTGTAGACAAGCCCTAATTAAACTGTGACATTTTAAAACAGGGAACACTCTCTAAAAACCCCGAAAATCATTTCTGTTGTTTGTCAGCCCCAGTGGGAAAAGTCCCATAAAATTTAAAAGGCCTTAAAGCCAATGGGGTTATCTATCTATCTATCTATCTATCTATCTATCTATCTATCTATCTATCTATCTAGTGGGAAAGGTGCTTCGGGCCTGTTTTTTTAGATAAGAATAAGGCAGTTAAAGGGGGTGGGTAGTGAGGGGAGGGGAGGGGAGGGAGAGGGCTCTTGTTTAAAAATCTTGGGTTGATAGGATTGGTTCAGGAAAATGCATTCTATGATGCAGCTGTAGAACAGTTTCTGATTGGTCTGCCCGAGAGGCAGAGATAACCATGCTGGGGGCTGTGAGTCTTGGGAGCTCCGTCTTTTCCCCGGGGGCAGCAGCAAGGGAAGAATTAGTAGGGGAAGCAAAAGTGGATGGGAACCTGGGAGGCAGTGACCATGAGATGGTCGAGTTCAGGATCCTGAAACAAGGAAGAAAGGAAAGCAGCAGAATACGGACCCTGGACTTGAGAAAAGCAGACTTTGACTCCCTCGGGGAACTGATGGGCAAGATCCCCTAGAAGAATAACATGAGGGGGAAAGGAGTCCAGGAGAGCTGGCTGTATTTTAAAGAATCCTTATTGAGGCTACAGGGACAAACCGTCCCGATGTGTAGAAAGAATAGTAAATATGGCAGGCAAGCAGCTTGGCTTCACAGTGAAATCCTTGCTAATCTTAAATACAAAAAAGAAGCTTACAAGAAGTGGAAGATTGGACAAATGACCAGGAAGAAGTACAAAAATGTTGCTCGGGCATGCAGGAGTGAAATCAGGAAGGCCAAATCACATCTGGAGTTGCAGCTAGCAAGAGATGTTAAGAGTACCAAGAAGGGTTTCTTCAGGTATGTTAGCAACAAGAAGAAAGTCAAGGAAAGTGTGGGCCCCTTACTGGATGAGGGAGGTAACCTAGTGAGAGAGGATGTGGAAAAAGGTAATGTACTCAATACTTTTTTTGCCTCTGTCTTCACGAACAAGGTCAGCTCCTAGTCTACTGCACTGGGCAGCACAGCATGGGGAGGAGGTGACCAGCCCTCTGTGGAGAAAGAAGTGGTTCGGGACTATTTAGCAAAGCAGGACGAGCACAAGTCCATGGGGCCGGATGCGTTGCATCTGAGAGTCCAAAAGGAGTTGGAGGATGTGATTGCAGAGCCATTGGCCATTATATTTGAAAACTCATGGCGATCGGGGAAGGCCCTGATGACTGGAAAAAGGCTAATGTAGTGCCCATCTATAAAAAAGGGAAGAAGGAGGATCCTGGTAACTACAGGCCAGTCAGCCTCACCTCAGTCCCTGGAAACATCGTGGAGCAGGTCCTCAAGGAATCAATTCTGAAGCACTTGGAGGAGAGGAAAGTGATCAGGAACAGTCAGCATGGTGTCACGGAGTGTGGGGGAGTCCAGGCCCTGCACCCCTCTTCCTGGGATCCACTGAGACTCTCAGCCAGCCAGTAAAACAGAAGGTTTATTGGACAACAGGAACACAGTCCAAAACAGAGCTTGTGGGTACAACCAGGACCCCTCAATCACGTCCTTCTGGGGGAGCAGGGAGCTTAGACCCCAGCCCTGGGGTTCCCTGTGTTCCTCTCCCCAGCCCCAAACTGAAACTAAACCCACCCAGCAGGTTCCCTGCTGCAGCCTCTCTTCACATTCCTGGGCAGAGGTGTTACCTCCCCCTCCCCCTCCTGGCTCAGGTGACAGGTTCTCAGGTCTCCCATCCCCAGGGCACATTCCCAGGTCAACACTCCCCCCTCCCTGCTGAGTCACATCGTCACATCTTTCCCCCCTTCGAGACTGAACTGAGCGGGGTCACGCTGACCAGTGGCCTGGGGAAGTTTGGGGCCCCCTCTCCGGGACAGCGCATCCGCTATCAGGTTGGCACTTCCCTTCACGTGGACCACGTCCATGTCGTAATCCTGCAGGAGCAGGCTCCATCTCAGGAGCTTGGCGTTGGCTCCTTTCATCTGGTGCAGCCAGGTCAGGGGAGAGTGGTCGGTGTAGACGGTGAAGTGTCGCCCGAAGAGATAGGGCTCTAGTTTCTTGAGGGCCCACACCATGGCCAGGCACTCCTTCTCGATGGCTGCGTAGTGTTGCTCCCGGGGTAGCAACTTCTTGCTCAGGTACACGATGGGGTGTCTCTCCCCCTTTTCATCCTCCTGCATTAACACCGCCCCCAGTCCCGTGTCTGAGGCGTCGGTGAACACCACAAAGGGCTTGTCAAAGTCTGGGTTTGCCAGAACTGGGCCACTGACCAGAGCCTTCTTCAGCGCCCGGAAAGCCTCCTGGCACTGCTCGGTCCAGACCACCTTGTTTGGCTTCCCCTTCTTGCATAGCTCCGTGATGGGGGTGGCGATGGCGCTAAAGTGGGGCACAAATCTTCGGTAGTATCCTGCCATCCCAATAAAGGCTTGGACCTGCTTTTTGGTGTGGGGAGCGGGCCAGTCTCTGATCACCTCCACCTTGGCTGGTTCCGGCTTTAGGCGGCCGCTCCCCACCCGATGGCCCAGGTAAGATACTTCCGCCATCCCCACCTTGCACTTCTCCGCTTTTACAGTCAGCCCAGCCCCCTGGAGTCGGTCCAGCACTTGTCTAACCTGGGACACGTGGTCCTCCCAGGTCTGGCTAAAGACACAGATGTCATCAATATACGCCACGGCAAAACTCTCCATCCCCCTCAGGAGCTGGTCCACTAGGCGCTGGAAGGTGGCCAGCGCTCCCTTGAGGCCGAAAGGCAGGGTCAGGAACTCATAGAGCCCCAGAGGGGTGATAAAGGCCGATTTCAGTCGGGCATCTGCATCCAGCGGCACTTGCCAGTAGCCCTTTGTAAGGTCCATGGTGGTAAGGTACCGAGCTCCTCCCAGCTTGTCTAGGAGCTCGTCCGGCCTGGGCATGGGGTAGGCATCAGATACAGTGATGGCATTGAGCTTCCGATAGTCCACACAGAACCGGACCGACCCGTCCTTTTTGGGGACCAGCACCACCGGCGAGGCCCAAGGGCTGGCAGATGGCTGGATCACCCCCAAAGCCAGCATGTCCCGGACCTCTCTTTCCAGGTCCTGAGCAGTTTTCCCTGTGACTCGGAAGGGGGAGCATCTTATCGGCGGGTGCGACCCTGTCTGCACCCGGTGGACAGTCAGATTAGTGCGTCCAGGCTGGTTGGAAAACAGCTGTCGGTACGGATGCAGCACCTCCCTGACCTCAGCTTGCTGGGCAGGGGTTAGCTGATCCGAGGGGGGAATTGTTTCCAGGGGGAAACCAGCTCTGGTCCCAGGGAATAGATCTACTAAAGGGTCATCTCCCTGCTCTTCCCACTGTCCACACACGGCCAACACCACATTCCCCCTGGCATAATATGGCTTCATCATATTCACA
Organism: Lepidochelys olivacea; assembly: GCF_965140295.1. Taxonomy (NCBI): domain Eukaryota; kingdom Metazoa; phylum Chordata; order Testudines; family Cheloniidae; genus Lepidochelys; species Lepidochelys olivacea. Next base: position 8,845,637 of record NC_140433.1, on the reverse strand, counting down.
TGGTACACCCGGCGGTGGTGCGCCCGGTTCGACAGCTCCACCACATAGTTTACCTCATTGAGCTGCTTGACGACCTTGAAAGGGCCCTCCCAGGCGGCCTGTAGTTTGTTCTTTCTCACTGGGATGAGAACCATCGCCTGATCCCCGGTGGCGTAGGCACGGGCCCGTGCCGTGCGGTCATACCAGACCTTCTGCTTCCTCTGGGCTCTGGCCAGATTCTCCCTGGCCAGGCCCATGAGTTCCGCCAGTCTCTCTCGGAAGATCAGGACATACTCCACCACTGACTCTCCATCGGGAGTGGCCTTCCCCTCCCACTCGTCTCTCATCAGGTCCAGGGGGCCCCTCACCCTCCTGCCATATAACAGTTCGAAAGGCGAAAATCCGGTAGACTCCTGGGGCACCTCCCTGTACGCGAACAGCAGGTGAGGTAAGTACTTGTCCCAATCCTGTGGATGCTGGTTCATAAAGGTTTTCAGCATCATCTTTAGCGTCCCGTTAAACCTCTCCACCAGCCCATTGGACTGGGGGTGATAAGCTGAGGCCCAGTCGTGCCGGACCCCACATTTCTCCCACAAGCACCGGAGCAGGGCCGACATGAAGTTGGAGCCTTGGTCTGTCAAGACTTCCTTGGGGAACCCCACTCGGCTGAAAATGGTCAGGAGCGCATCGGCCACGGTGTCGGCTTCAATGGAAGCTAAGGGCACTGCCTCGGGGTAGCGGGTGGCAAAATCTACCACCACCAGAATGTATTTCTTCCCCGACCGGGTCGTCCTGCTGAGAGGCCCCACGATGTCCATGGCCACCTTCTGGAAAGGCTCCTCTATGATGGGCAAAGGTCTCAAAGCCGCTTTCCCCTTGTCCCGGGCCTTCCCCACCCTCTGACAGGGGTCACAGGATCGGCAATACTGCCGGACCGTGGTAAAGACCCCGGGCCAGTAAAAGTTCTGTAGCAACCTCTGCCGGGTGCGCCGGATTCCCTGGTGCCCTGCGAGGGGGATGTCATGGGCCAGGGACAGGAGCTTGCGGCGATACTTCTGGGGGACCACCAGCTGCCTCCTGATCCCACAGGACTCCACTTCCCTTGTGGGAGCCCATTCTCGGTACAGGAACCCCTTCTCCCACAGGAACCTCTCCTGGCAGCCTCTCCTCATGGTCCGTACCACCCTGAGGTCAGCCAGATCCCTGAGCTTCCGCAAGGAAGGATCTTTCCTCAACTCGGCCTGGAACTCAGCGGCTGGGGAAGGGATGGGGCCCGGTTCCCTCTCGCTGGCCAGGTCTGAGGCCTCCGCCTCTCTGAGCCGTGCCCCTCGGCCCTCCCTCCCCACCAGGGTAGGGTCCTGCGCCTCCGGTGTGATACCCTCCCCGAGGTCAGGGCGCAGTGCCCCTCGCCGGCTCTGGCTACGCGTCACAACCAGGGCAGCCTGGGGCTTGCTTGGCCAGTCCTCTAGGTCTCCCCCCATCAAAACTTCAGTGGGCAAATGGTGGTGTACCCCCACATCCTTGGGGCCCTCCTTGGCCCCCCATTTCAGGTGTACCCTTGCCACGGGCACCTTAAATGGGGTCCCGCCCACCCCTGTCAGGGTCAGATAGGTGTTGGGCAACACCCGATCTGGGGCCACCACCTCGGGCCGGGCCAGCGTCACCTCCGCGCCCGTATCCCAGTATCCATTGACCTTCCTCCCATCCACCTCCAGGGGAACAAGGCACTCTCTCCGGAGGGACAGCCCCGCGCCCACCCTGTAAACTGAGCACCCTGAGTCCAGAGCCTCCAGCCCTCTGGTGGAGCTGGCCTGGGGTACTCTTCCCTCCGGGGCCGGTGGTAAACTGGCAGGCCCCCTTTCCTGGGTCGTCTGCCCCTCGTCCAGCTGGGTCCCTACCCAGTTAACCCTGGGTAGGTTGGGTCTGCTCAGTTTGTCCCTGAGCCCGGGGCACTGGGACCGTACGTGGCCTCTCTGGCCACAGTGATAGCAGCTCAGGTCACGTTGGTCCCCTCGAGCGGGTCGGAGGGGCCCGACGCCAGGCGTTCCCCTTTGGAGGGGGTTCTCCCTATTTCCCCGCTGGGAGGCCCCCTGGTGACCCTCTCTCTGCATCGGGCGGGGCCTGTTCTTTTGGGACTCCTCCCGGCTACTCCCTGACCGACTGTTCACAAACTCGTCGGCCAGCTGCCCTGCGTGCTGGGGGTTCTCGAGCTTTTTGTCCACCAACCACAGCCTCAGGTCGGAAGGGCACTGATCATACAGTTGCTCCAGTACGATTAGGTCAAGCAGGTCCTCTTTAGCTCAGGCCCCAGCTGTCCACTTGCGGGCATATCCCTGCATCCGGTTGACCAGTTCTAGGTAGGTGACCTCAGGCGTTTTACGCTGACTCCGGAACCTTCTCCGGTACATCTCGGGGGTCAGCCCAAACTCACGGAGCAGGGCCTGTTTGAACAGTTCATAGTCCCCTGCCTCCGCCCCTGTCATTCGGCTGTACACCTCCATGGCTTTGGGGTCCAGTAAGGGGGTGAGAAACTGGAGCCTGTCTGCAGGGTCAACCCTGTGCAGCTCACAGGCATTCTCAAAGGCCGTCAGGAAGCTATCCATGTCCTCCCCCTCCTTCCGCTGGGCCAGGAAGCACTTATCAAAGTTCCTTGCAGTCTTGGGTCCCCCCTCACTCACCGCAGCCGGAGACCCACTGCTCCTCAGCCTGGCCAGCTCCAGCTCATGCTGCCTCTGTTTCTCCTTCTCCTGACGCTCCCTCTCCTTCTCCTCCTGCTCATGTTGACGTTGTTTCTCCTTCTCCTCCTGCTCATGTTGACGTTGTTTCTCCTTCTCCTCCTGCTCATGTTGACGTTGTTTCTCCTCATGTTGACGTTGTTTTTCATGATCCTCCAGCTCCCTCATTTTCATCTCCCTCTCCCATTCCAGCCGCCTCCGCTCCAGGGATGGGGAGCTCCGCCGGAAGGATCCCCTGCTGGGTGCCGGGGTCAGGGTGCCCTCGGTATTCGCTGGGCTTCCCCCAACCCCTCCCCCGGACATAGGTAGGAAGGGTCTCGGGATGTCCTCAGCAGCAGTCTGACCCCTCCCAGCCCGGTCACGCCCCAGGGCCCACGCTGCGTCCCCCGGGCAGCTTCCCTCAGGGACAGAGATCGGGTCATCCAAGCGATCCCTCTCCTCCAGCTGGGCAATCAGCTGTTCCTTGGTGGACCTCCCGATGCGCAGCCCCCTCTGCCTGCACAGCTCCACCAGGTCGCTCTTAAGGCGTTTAGCGTACATCTCCCTGCTGGCCACTCGCAGGCCGGGCAGCTTCCCACGGTTTCCAGGAAAAGCCCCTCGTGTGCCAGTCCTTCTTGAGGTCACTGACTCTTTGCCAGGGTCGAGCTGCAGACTCCTCCGCCCCTGGGACTGCTCGCTGCAATCCCCCGGGGGACCCTGTTACTGCAAAAGTCTTTCTCTCTGGTCACACATTCCCAGGGGTTAACTGCCCCCCGAAACCGTCTCTCTCTGAATCTTCAGCACGCCTGGTCCCCGTCAATTCCCCTTCGTTTTACTGCTCCCCAGTCACTTACTGCAGGAAGCGCCGTTCATGGGGTGCAGTAGATCCCACCGCTGCCACCAGTTGTCACGGAGTGTGGGGGAGTCCAGGCCCTGCACCCCTCTTCCTGGGATCCACTGAGACTCTCAGCCAGCCAGTAAAACAGAAGGTTTATTGGACAACAGGAACACAGTCCAAAACAGAGCTTGTGGGTACAACCAGGACCCCTCAATCACATCCTTCTGGGGGAGCAGGGAGCTTAGACCCCAGCCCTGGGGTTCCCTGTGTTCCTCTCCCCAGCCCCAAACTGAAACTAAACCCACCCAGCAGGTTCCCTGCTGCAGCCTCTCTTCACATTCCTGGGCAGAGGTGTTACCTCCCCCTCCCCCTCCTGGCTCAGGTGACAGGTTCTCAGGTCTCCCATCCCCAGGGCACATTCCCAGGTCAACACTCCCCCCTCCCTGCTGAGTCACATCGTCACACATGGATTCACCAAGGGCAAGTCATGCCTAACTAATCTAATTGCCTTCTATGATGCGATAACTGGCTCTGTGGATGAGGGGAAAGCGGTGGACCTGTTCTTCCTTGACTTTAGCAAAGCTTTTGACAGACTAACACGGCTGCTACTCTGAAACCTGTCATTATGCAAGGCACTGCATTTAGCCGTATAGAGTGGAAATCTATCAACTGCATGAAAAAACTTGTACAGAGGCAGTTTCCACGATATGCATCTGAGGAAGTGAGCTGTAGCTCACGAAAGCTTATGCTCTAATAAATTGGTTAGTCTCTAAGGTGCCACAAGTCCTCCTTTTCTTTTGACACTGTCTCCCACAGTATTGTTGCCAGCAAGTTAAAGAAGTATGGGCTGGATGAATGGACTATAAGGTGGATAGAAAGCTGGCTAGATTGTCGGGCTCAACGGGTAGTGCTCAATGGCTCCATGTCTAGTTGGCAGCTGGTATCAAGTGGAGTGCCCCAAGGGTCGGTCCTGGGGCCAGTTTTGTTCAATATCTTCATAAATGATCTGGAGGATGGTGTGGATTGCACCCTCAGCAAGTTTGCAGATGGCACTAAACTGGGAGGAGAGGTAGATACGCTGGAGGGTAGGGATAGGATACAGAGGGACTTAGACAAATTGGAGGATTGGGCCAAAAGAAATCTGATGAGGTTCAGCAAGGACAAGTGCAGAGTCCTGCACTTAGGATGGAAGAATCCAATGCACCGCTACAGATTAGGGACCGAATGGCTCGGCAGCAGTTCTGCAGAAAAGGACCTAGGGGTTACAGTGGACGAGAAGCTGGATATGAGTCAACAGTGTGCCCTTGTTGCCAAGAAGGCAAATGGCATTTTGGGATGTACAAGTAGGGGCACTGCCAGCAGATTGAGGGATGTGATCGTTCCCCTCTATTCGACACTGGTGAGGCCTCATCTGGACTACTGTGTCCAGTTTTGGGCCCCACACTACAAGAAGGATGTGGAAACACTGGAAAGAGTCCAGCGGAGGGCGACAAAAATGATTAGGGGACTGGAACACATGACTTTTGAGGAGAGGCTGAGGGAAGTGGGGATGTTTAGTCTACGGAAGAGAAGAATGAGGGGGGATTTGATAACTGCTTTCAACTACCTGAAAGGGGGTTCCAAAGAGGATGGCTCTAGACTGTTCTCAGTGGTAGCAGATGACAGAACAAGGAGTAATGGTCTCAAGTTGCAGTGGGGGAGATTTAGGTTGGATATTAGGTCAAACTTTTTCACTAGGAGGGTGGTGAATCACTGGAATGTGTTACCTAGGGAGGTGGTGGAATCTTCTTCCTTAGAAGTTTTTAAGGTCAGGCTTGACAAAGCCCTGGCTGGGATGATTTAATTGGGGATCGGTCCTGCTTTGAGCAGGGGGTTGGACTAGATGACCTCCTGAGGTCCCTTCCAACCCTGATATTCTATGATTCTATGATTCTATGAAGGGTAAGTTCTCTTTCCCCTCCCCCTCTGCCCCCCCTGCAGGTTGCTGTACTTTCCTTGCATAATGACAGGTTTCAGAGTAGCAGCCGTGTTAGTCTGTATTCGCAAAAAGAAAAGGAGGACTTGTGGCACCTTAGAGACCAACACATTTATTTGAGCATAAGCTCTCGTGGGCTACAGCTCACTTCATTGGATGCTCATGAAAGCTTATGCTCAGATAAATTTGTTAGTCTCTAAGGTGCCACAAGGACTCCTTTTCTTTATACTTTCCTTGTCTCACTAACCAAAAAGGATCTCTTCCTGTTTTCTATACTCTCCTTCTCTCACTAACCAAAAAAAGGATCTTTCTCTCTTTTGCACAGCTCTGTGTTCTGCTTAGTAACAGAAAAGGATCTTTCTCTCTCTTTCTGTTTTCTGTACTTTACACAGCCCTGTGTCACTGACACAGGATCTCTAGCTCATTTTTCGGCCGTGTGGTTTCTTTCACCCGACCTTCTCAACCTTCCTTTAGAGTTTCCTCTTTTCTTTAATGAGCCTTTGCTTTTTAAAATTGATTTCAATTTTTTTTACTCTTATTATTTTTTAGTCCCAACAACAATAACCTTTTACCATGTTCTTACTAATCTATAAAACACACTCCTCTCTCTTGTTGCTTTCTATAGTTTCCCCTTTTCCTTCTATTTAAAATAACCTTTATTTTCTTTTTTCTTCTAAGGCTAAGCAATCTTTCTTTTTTTAAAACTCCTTTCCTTTAAAACTCCTTTAAGGCCTCTGTCATGAGGGGGCGTGGTCTCCTGCCCTGGCAGCCTGGGAGGGAGCCGCGAACACCCCCTGGTGGGCAGAACCGGGACACCCATGGCAGCAGAGGGGCGGGGCAGGAACCAGCACTATAAAAGGCCGGGCCTCCGGCTCAGATGGGAGAGAGCTGCCAGATGAGCATCACCTCTGTTCCCCGCTGTGGAAGCACAGACCTAACCGAGAGCGCTATCCTGACAGAGACCCAGCGGGGCTGCCAGATGCCAGGGACACTGAGAAACTGGTGGGGCTGCCACTCACTGTCCTCCCCTAGAGCTCGCTGTTGCCGGCAGGGAAAGGGATGAGGGGGAGTCCTCCTCTCTGGCCCCTATCCCGGAGCAGCCTTCCTGCACCCCAAACTCATCCCCAGCCCTGCCTCACCCCAGAGCCCACACCCCCAGCCAGAGCTTTCACCTCTCCACCACACCCTCGCCCTGAGCCCCTCCAACACCCCAAACACCTTATCCCCAGTCCTAGCCAGAGCCCTCATCCCCCCATACCCCAACCCTCTGCGCCAGCCCTGAGCCCCCTCCAACACCACAAACCCCTCATCTCCAGCCCTAGACAGAGCCCTCATCTCCCCACACCCCAACCCTCTGCCCCAGCCCTGAGCCCCTTCCAACACCACAAACCCCTCATCTCCAGCCCTAGACAGAGACCTCATCTCCCTACATTCCCCAACCCTCTGCCCTAGCCCTGAGCCTCTCTAACCCCCCAAACTTCCCAGCCCCAAACAGAACCCTCACCCCTTATACCCCGACTCTTGCCCTGAGCCCCTCCCAAACCCCTCAGCCCTGCACCCCCTCCCTCTGCACCCTCTCCCATTCCCAAACTCCCTCCCTGAGCCTGCAGCCTGCACCCCAACACTCTGCCTAAGCCTAGGGCCTGCACCCCAGACGTCCTTCCTCACCCAAACTCCCTCCCGGAGCCTTGGGCAGGTGGGGGGCAAAGTAGGGGCGGGTTCTGGGCAGCACCAAAATTTCTACAAACCTGCCACCCCTGAACCCATGTACACACGGCATGGGCGTGTAGCAAGGAGCCCAGGGCAGCTGAATTGGGTTCAGCTGTGTTATTGACTACAAGCCGGCCAGTGTGTTGCTGTCGGATTTTCCCCACTGACGCAGTGGCGGATCGCTCCACGGCTGTTAGGGCCCTGGGATGGGACGCAGTACAGCGAGAGGGCCTGGGTTCCCCGACCACCGCCACCCCACCGTCAGGAGTAGCAGCCTCCCCACTTGGTTGTCAGGAGGCCTGATTGGTCTGGCACCTGCCTGAATCAGGAAGCGAGAGGTTGTGCTGACTCTCCCACCAGAGAGCTAACCTCCCCCAAACTGCGACGGCTCTGCCGGACTGTAGGCCAGAGCCCCCCTACTTGATTGCTGCCCCGCCCTGATCAAGGGCCAGGCCAATGGACCTTCTGCTGCTCTGCCTGCCTGACTGTAGGCCAGAGCCCCTACTCGACAGCAGCTCTGTCCTGAATGAGGGCCCCAGGCAAACAGACTCTCGACCGTTGGTCGGCCTGACTGCAGGCCAGAACCATGAACACTGAGCTATTTCCCCTGAACCAAGGTACCCCGGAAGTATCGTAGCGAGGGGCGTGGTCTCCTACCCAGACGGATGGGGAGGGAGCCGCGAACCCCCTACAGCCTCTCTTTCTACTCGTTCATACTTTTTCTCTAAATATGTCAAAACACAGCACGCTGTTAGGGCCCTGGGCGGGGACACAGTGGAGCGGGAGGACCTGGGTTCCCCTATCCCTGCCACCCCACCGTCAGGAGTGGCAGCCTACTTGGTTGCTGCCCCGCCCTGATCAAGGGCCAGGCAAATGGACCTTCTGCTGGTTTCCCTGCCTGACTGTAGCACAAGCATGCAACCTTCCCCCGGCCAAACACAGAAAAATAATACAAAAGAAATGTTCAAAAGGGCCGATGGTGCCAAAAATGTACACGACCGGAAACGGGGACGGAGGGCGGGACGTAAACTCTACATGGGGCATGGAAACCTGTCAAAAAGTACATGGTGATAAAAGCTATTGAGCGGTTAACTACTCACGTGGCTGGGCAGGGCAGGCGGCCAATGGGGAGGAAGCCATGGTGCGGCATGATGTGTTCCACCCTGCTCCAGGCGGGCTGTGGTGCACCAAACCCCCAGAGTAGGGAGGCTGGCTTTTACTCGTGCAGCTGGGCAGCTTCAATGACTGGGTTCTCCCTTGTATGCATCACTCTCATCCTGCGCAAGAGTGTCTGTAGGCTGGCGCGGACTGGACGGTGTTTCTTGCAGGCCTTGAGGATCAGCGTGGTCTGCAAAGCCAGGCACCTGACAGAGGACTTGCTGTCCTGCTGCAAGCCTTTGAGGACTAAGATTGAAAGGAAGGAAATGGAGGTCAGAGCCATGGTGCTCTGGAAAGCCCTGGCAGACCAAGCCAGCACTGTACCTCTCAGCCCGTGACAAGAAGGCAGCAGGCTGGGAGGCGGGAGGCAGGGGACTAGCAGGAACAACCACCAACCCTCACTAAACATCCCCACTGCCCTCCCACAGCTGGGGGAGCCCCCAGACACAGGCAAGAAGTCACAATGAACCCCATTCACTCACTATTTCTAGGACTGCCCAGTCCCTGCAGGATCTGATGGCCTCATCCCTGTCTGTATTTATGCTCCCCCTTCCCCCCAGTGCACAGATGGGCACTCAAGCGCAGAGAGGGGGAGATTCACAAAGGGGGCTTGGGCATTGTTAGGCTACGCCTAACTTCCGGTGCCCTGCTGCCCTCCAGGAAATGCCGAGGAGGGAGCTCAGCCATTCTCTAGCTCTGGTTGGGGCCCAGCTGTGAACCTGCTCTGGGAGTGAGGAGCCTGAGCTATGTCACCCCCCCTCCCCCTTTTCCCCAACATATGTGGAGGAGACGCTGCTCTGCCCTGCGCTGGCCCAGGGGTCCGGGCACGCAGCAGGGAGGTAGATGACCGGACGTCACCTCAGTCTCCTTTGGAGCAGTGGCTTGACACCAGGCACCCCACCTGGAGGTGACGCCACCTTTGCTGTGTTGCGGGGTCGGGGGCGGGGGGCAATCGTCTGCAAAGGCCAGCCAGCTCAGGCCCAGTTTGGGGATTTGCCAGGCCACAGCTCTGAGGTCAGGGTAAGTGCCTGGGCACATGCCAACCAGCAGACACCACAGGGTGAGGGGGAAGCTGATCAGGGGTTTGGGGATCTACAGTTTGCAACCCTTTGTGGCTCTCGCCCAAGATCACATTGCTGGCGTCGGAGATTGAAGCCAGCCCGCGGCCCTGGGCCATTCGTCCCTCTAGCGCTCAGTGCTCAAAGCAGACACCGCTCACCGTTGCAGATGGCCTCCAACTTCTCCTGGCTCTGCTGGTCCAGCTGCCGGGCAGTGAGCCCTACACACACAAACAGCTCGTCACATCCCTGCGTCCCCAGCGAGGGTGTCAAAGCGTCTGTCACCCTCCAAGCAGTGGGGCTTTCCCCTGCCCCTCGCTGTCCAGGACGCACTCCTGAGTCCCCAGGGGAGAGGGCGAGGCCCCAGGGATGGCTGTGGGGCTGGCTGCCAAAGGAGAGCACAGCGCCTTGAGGTTCCACTACCAAGAGCCCATGGCGGGGTGGGGGAGGGGGGAGGGGGACTGCATGGGGAGCAGTGGGGTTCGAGGGGCCCATCAGCCGATCAGGGCAGTTTGGGGTGAGCTTGCTCCTGCGGGTTTCTGACACCCCTGAGCCTTCATTCGGCAATCAGGAGCCCAGGGGTTACTTCTCGCTGCCGGCAGGGACTGAGGAGAGCCTGGGACTGGATCCAGCCCCTCTGCTTAAGGGACCCCTCTGCTCTGTGGTTACCTAGAAACCTGATGGCCGCTTCTCTAATGGGAGCCTGCGGGTTTTCCACAAAGGCCATGGCCTGGCAGAGGAAGGTTTCTGCCCTCCCCTTGTAGCACGCCACCTAGGAGCCAGAATAAGGGAGCACAAGGTTATTAAAGGCCTTTCCATCCTGCAGGCCAGGTTCCAGATCTGTTGAGTGTCCTGCTTTCAGCCCTCCTTCCTGTGCCGGGGGGATCACGCAGAGGGACTACAACCAGGGCCAGGTGTGGTCCTGGGGCTGGGGCTCGGTGTGGGCACGGAGCCGGGCAATGGAGGGCTCCCTCACCAGGCAGTCACAGCCTCGCCAAAGCTCCTTTTTCTGGACATGGGCACTGAGCTGGCTCCACCTTAGGAATTCCAGAGCACTCCTGAGGGTGTCCCAACACACCTGCAAAACAAGAGGGGCCGGGGCGAGCTGACAACGGTTACAGGAGCTGGAAACCAGGGCCGTCCCTCGGCATACACGCCTGCATAAGGCACCATGAAATTTGGGGCACCAAATTGCCCCAAATTTCATGGTGTCACTAGGCATCTGCATGCTGCACATGCAGCAGCCCCAGCCGCAGTGACCCGCCCTATATCTTGGCCAGCCCCGCCGCGGGCTGCGCCCACTAGAAAGGGCAGGACCATCCTTGGGGGGGGCCCAGACAAATCCCTCCGCCCGGCCTCTTCCCCTTCCCCCCTGCTCCATCCCCAGCCCGCCCCCATTCCACCTCTTCTCCGCAAGCCTCTTCCCCCAGCGACCCCACACTCACTGGCAGTGGCAGGAAGTGGAGCAACCCGGTCCCAGCCCGCTCTCCTCCAAAAGGATTGCTCCCCGCACTCACCGGCGGTGGGAAGCGGAGTGCCACGGCTGGGAGCTGGCAGAGTAGAGCGGGCTGGGGCCAGGCTGCTCCGCTTCCCGCTGCTGTCAGTGAGTGTGTATGTGGGAGGGATCCCTTTCCCCAAACCCCCTCCCTCGAGCCACACGGCTGGAGCCGGGGCGAGGGAAGCAGAGCGGGCTACTCCCAGCTCTCCGCTAATCCCCCAGGCCACTCTGGGCCTGTGGGCCCCCCAAAAGTGGCCCCACACAGCTCCTGCCTCCCAGACCCTGGTGGGGGGGAGGGGAAGGCCTGGGACCCCACACAGCCCCACTGCCGGGGGGCTGGATAGGACACCCAAATGGCTAGGGACAGCCCAGCTGGAAGCCACTAACATAGTTACTGGAGGCCGTGTGTGCGGAACGGTTCCCGGCCCGCGGCTGCTCTCGGAAGGGCGGTGGTATGGCTAAGGCCATGGCTGGAGACCTGACTCAATTCCCAGCTCTTTCTGCAGGAACTCAGGCAAGTTGCTTCGGCCCAGGGCTACAAAGGGATTTATGTGCCTAATGCCCATGGGCATTCAATACTTTTGAGGCACTAGGCCTCACGCTGTGCCTTAGTTCCCCACCTCATGGGGGTAGGAGGGTGAATTCATTACTGCTGGGGGCATTTGGCTCCCAAGTGATGGGGGCCATGAGAGCGAGCGTGTGCACAGGCACCTGGGGCGGGGTGGAGGGGGGGCTTGGGCATGTCACGGCTAGTAAGAGCTGTCCGGGCTGCTTGGCCAAGGGCACATTGGGTCTTGGGCACCATCCGGAGGCTGGGTAGCTCTGCTCCTGGTAGGGACCATGGCCAGGGTTGTGCTCTTCCCACCAGCACAGCCAGGGGAATGTGCGGAGGCCAGTGGCTGTAGGAGTGGTGAGCTGACCCCTCCGCCCACCCATTCTCTCAGCCTGGCTGCAGGGGGGGAGTGTTGGCCTCAGAGGAGGCAGGGAAGACTCAGCAGTTGGGTGGGGCGCCATGGTCATGGCGCTACTGGACTCAACGTTCAAGTGTTTTTGAGCACCTGATTGTCACAGCACTGAGCACCTGCCCTCTGCCGGCCAGACCTTTTAAAGGGGGGTGTCACATGTTGGCTCCCCCCAACAAATTCCTGGTCACTCTGTAACAATCTCACCTGCAGGCTCCAGCTCGTGGCCTCACCTGGGACATATTGGGACGCTCATCGTGCAGGAGGAGGAGCAGCGGGACCAGGCTGCGGAGGACGTGCTCCTTCATCTTCCTCCTGCTGGGCCCCCTTACAAGCTCCAGCAGGTGTTTAAAGAGGGTGATGGAGAGCACCCGGAGTTTGCTGGACTCCTTCAAGAGAGGATGTGGGGAGGAGACGCTGTGATGGTCGTGCCCACCCAGCTGGGTGAGTGCTCACTGTGACAGAGATGTCTGCCCTGCAGGGGGTATTGCTAACTCACCCCCAGTCTTACAGGCACAGCTGGGGGCCGCAGTCCCATAGGCATAGCGCCATTGAAGGCAATAGAGATGCAGGTTTCCACCAGCTGAGGGGCTGGTCTGGTAACTTCTTGGCCAGAGAGAGCAGTAAGGTGGGGTGAGACAGCCCCTGGGATCTCACAGCCAGCTCTGGGCACACTGACATCAGCACCCGCCTGTCAAGCCAAGGGGAAACGCTCAGGGCAGAGCAGCATCAGGACAGGGGCAGCAGAGAGGGAGCGATGAGGAAAGATTCAAAGAGCGAAGGGATGTGTGTACTTTGTCCTCCTGTTATGCGTGCCCGACTCACACTGGTGCTGACCCACAGCGACCCTCTAGCGAGGCCAAGGGGGCCAGGCATGGGGGGCAAATTCCTACACTGGTGTTTGTTCAGGCCACGCACAGGGACCTGGGGGGGATTTAACCAGGAGCAAGGGGTGGTAAATGTGCAGGAGCTCCCAGATAGGGGGCCTTGGAAGCCATGACTGGAAACCACCCAGCCTCCAGGGGCTTGGGGTTCGGCAAGGGCTGCCCCACTCCTACACATGGGTTTCTTGTTAACTCAGAGTCGGCCCCACTTGGTCACATGATGCCCCCTCGCTGCATGGCAGCTGGCAGAGCCAGACCAGTCCAGTGACCTGGGAGGCCGGGCGAGCTGTGCCCAGCAGGGAGAACCAGGAGCAATAGCTGGGGGCTGTAGGGAGGGGCCACTGCTTTCTGGGAGGTGAGGCTGAGGGTAAGGGGGGGAAGCCTGGGGGGGGCGGGTTGACTTGAGCTGTTCTGAGAGTGGCTGAACCTTTAAATGGTGCCCCCCCAATCAGCAGTTACATGTCGCCTCTGGGCACCAGGTTCTAGAGCAGGCAGTTCTCTGAGTGACGTCTGTTGTAAAAGTGTTCATAAGTTCTTTTAGTCTGTTTATCTGATTTGGCTGCGCTCTCCTGTCTGGCCACTTTGGAGACAGGCTCTTGGAACAGTAGTTCTCAGTTGTCTTTCCATCAGGAGCAGGTGCTGGACTAGATGCAGGAGCTGCTCTTGGTGTTGATCTTTAGCTGGGCCTGTGCCACTGCTTAATAAAGAGCGGCCGGGTCCCAGCAGAGTTCGGGAGGGCTGAGGGTAGGATTTAGAGTTCTGAGAGCTGGGGAGGTGGGTGGTCCCTCCAGGAGCTCCCACTGGGGCGTTACCCCTGGAAGGCAGTAATGGATGGGTCCCTTTCTCCCGCCCACTTTGCTGGCTCTCGCCGTGCAGTGGGAGACTGAACATCAGTCTGGTGAACATGCTGGCGGGGGCTCTTTGTGGTTACAAAAGGCCTGGGGAGAACTAGCCCCTCCTTTGATGCTGCCCTGCCATGAGAACGAAGGGGAGAGGAAAGGGCGGTAGCTGCAGAACCTACAGATGGAGCCGTTTCCTTATGGAGCTGACAGGCCAGCTGTGGGATTCCTGGCCAGGGAGGGGAGGGGCAGGATTTTCACCAGGGTACCATCACTTGTTACCCTGGAAGCCAGCAGGAGCATTGCGGCCCCCTGTGCTGCAGAGGCCCCCTCGCTGCATGCAGGCTCAGTAATGCATGTTCTTCCCTCAAGGGGAGCCTCGTCCCCAGGCTGCCCTGATCCTTGTCAGCAGGCCTGCAGGACACCAGGGTTCCCACCCTGACTGCCATATGCTCTGATGGAGAATAGGGTAGCAGAGGAAGGCGGGAATGGGGTCACATCATTTACGACAATCCTTTTTCTGGCTAGGGCCATAGCATAGGTCCCGCTAGCCCACCCGCCAGCCCCCATTCACACGTCTGTGGCTTGAAGGGTCTCCCGCGGGCCGCCAGGCCTTACATCATGAAAGAATGGCAGGAGTTTCTCAGCCACTCGCACAGCCACGGGGCTGGCGCTCTGCCTGTCCATGCCGGCGAGGATGTCTCTCAGCACGGTGATGGCGTTGGAGATGATGTCCCTGTCTGCCCCGTGTAGCTGTTCCACGACGACTGGCAGTTGATGCTGGAGTTTCCCCACCTGTGTGAAAGGAGGAGCTGCTTTACGAAACACCCTCCGGTGACCCAACAAGCCATTTCCAAAACATCGTCTGCCTCCCCTGCAGACAGAGCCACGGGAACTAGGAGTGCAGGGGGTGCTGCAGCACTCCAAGGTTTTTCGCGGGGCTCTGCTCCTAGCCCCACACACAAGGTCCCAGCTGCCGGCCCTGCGCCAACTCCCAGCTGTGGCCCCAGCCTCGGCCCCCTTGCCCCATCCATCTCCCGCCCCCCTGGAGCCATGGCCCTGCTCCTGACCCCAGCTCTAGGGGTGGTGGGGTGTGTGGACAGGTGTAAGGGGGTGCTCAGCACCTCCACTATAAAAAGTCTTCTAGCGCCCCGCCTCCAGATGACATGTTAGAGCCTCAAAGCCCTTGCACAGCCCCAGCTAGGATCGCAGGCAGCGGGGCCGGCTACCTGCAACATAAGCAGCTGCTTCCTTGTACCCCCGATCTCAGGGGGTGGTATTTATTAGCAGGTATCATCTGTGGAAACTTCTCTGCACAACACCTTGACCCCAAACAAATCAAGTGTATTATTGTTAGAAGGGTTAGAATAGCACCTCCAGTGCCTATCTGCAATCAGGGCGTGTGCTGGGAGCTTTCCAAGCACAGAAAGAGACATTCCCTGGCCTAGAGCTTACAGGCTAGACACACAAAGGAAGGATTTCTATCCCCGTTGTACAGACATGGAACTCAGGCACAGAGAGGCGACGTGACTCACCCATGGTCACCCAGGGAGTCTGGCAGAGCCCAAAACTGAACTTGGGTTCTCCTGAGTCCCGGGCCTTACAGCCCAGCCTCGGCGAGGGAGCCGATTTTGTACACGACTTCTAGGGTTGGTCTGTTACTAAAAGCCAGATTCAATCATTTCTGTGTTTGGCTTTTGAACTGTTCAAAGACAGCCCCACAAAACCTCAACCGGGATGAGGGGAAAAAGTGTCCAATACAGACTTACCGGTTCCAGAAGGAAAAATAAAACACAAGCAAGTGAAAACCAGGCTGAGGACATGGAACAATGGGAATGGTGGATAACAAAGAGAATTACAGTCATGCCCTCTCCATGTCTGATCGACTCATCGTCCGGCTTTAATAAACCGGACTGACCTGCTATTCTCAGGGTAAGTAAATTATCATTAGGGAGAGTTGCCTTCAGATGGTCTCCTCTTTGACCAGGCTGCCAGATCTGTGTATTTAAGTCCCAAGGGTTTTCTCTGCCTTCACTATACCGTGTCTATCACACTTGGTATGAGCTCTGAGCAGCAAAAGGCCTTTCTCGAACTCTTCAGAGGAGCGAGTACTGCGGGACAGAGCTGTGACGTCAACAGTTAAAACCTACGAGGCTCAAAAAGGGGATTCGTAGGAAAAAATGGTTCCAATTGAAGCAAAATGGCTCTGTCCGGGCGTCCCGGATCACTGGTGTCACCAGCATTCCCTGGAGGTCTAGAGTCCACAGCTCTGCTGCTACTCTAGTGCTAGGGATCTTTGGATCACACACGCAGAGATGCACTCTACAGGAGCCAGGCCCTGCCCTGCAGAACAACAGACAAAAGCCAGGCAGGGACTTGCCCAAGGTCACCCAGCAGGTCAGTGGCAGAGCCAGGAACAGAAACCAGGGCTCCTGACTCCAGGCTAGGGCCAGGTCCCCTGGGAAGCTTTCAATGACCCCAGCCCTGCATCAGCTCCCTGATGAAGGAGTTGCCAAGACTTTGAAGGAAAGAGCTCATATTCAGAGGGATCATGGTAAATTGGAGGACTGGGCTATAGACAACAAAATGAAACTCACCAAAGACAAAATTGAGGTGCTACATTTAGAGAAGAAAAAGCAAATGCACAGAAACAGAATGGGGGATAACCGGTTGTACTGCTGAGAAGGATCTGGGAGCTGCAGTGGATCACAGCCTCAGCATGAGGCAGCAAAGCGATGGTGTTGCAAAAAAAAAAAAAAGAAAAAAAAAAAAAAAGCAAATGCAATCTTAGGTTGCATTAACAGAGGTATAGCCTGCAAGTCATGGGAGGTGATAGTACCACTCTACTCAGTGCTGGTTAGGCCTCAGCTGGAGTAAGGTGTCCACTTTTGGTCACCAATGTCTACAAAAGATGTGGAGAAACTGTAATGGATCCAGAGGCGAGTGACAAAGATGATCCGAGGGATGGAACACAAGCCATACGAGCAAAGGTTGAAGGAACTGGCTATGTTTAGTTTGGAAAAGAGGAGATTAAGGGGAGACGTGCTAATGGTCTTCAGATTCTTTGAAGGCTGCCAAAAAAAAGATGGCGAAAAATTGTTCTCTCTTGCCACAGAGGGCAGGACAAGAGGGGATGGGTTCAAACGACAGCACTGCAGATTTAGATTAAATCTCAGGAAAACCTTCCTAACTGTAAGAAGAGTAGGACAATGGGACAGACGGCTAGGGAGCTTGTGGAAGCCCCTTTGCTGGAGGTTTATAGAAGGAGGCTGGAGCCATCTGTCTGGGCTGGGACAGACACAACAAATCCTGCATCTTGGCAGGGGGCTGGACAAGCTGACCTTGCGATCCCTTCTCACCCTGCGGTTCTATGAGAGGTGTCCCAGAGCACCAGGAGAGGGTTTCGGCGTGTTCTGCCTCCACTATAGCGCTGGCTAGAGTCACGCTCTCTCTCTTCGGCCCAATGGCGATACCCGGTGGGAGACAGAGAGACACCCTCAGGCCACGGTGGGGACACATGGCGCTCCTTCCCTTGCTGCAGGGGCTGGAACTTACGGCCAAGGGGGCGACGCCAGCCTCTCGCTGAGAGATGTCGTGATGCTGGCGCAGCGGCCGTTCCTGCAGCCTGTCGAGCAGCTCCCGTAGGACCTTTCCTGCGGTCTTGGGGTGGGATGTCAGCACCCTTCACATCTCCACAGCAACGCTGCAAAGGGAGAGAGCCGATTTCACCTGGCCAGAGCCCTGCCAGCCTCCTGCACCCACCGCCACCCGCACCCTGCTGGGTCTCCCGCCACCGGCCGGCCCTTTGTTGCCCTCCTGCTGCAGCAAGGGCCCCCACTGCCTGGCGCAGGCTGCATGGGGGCCGGGTCTGAGTGTCAGCCCCGGGGGAGGCTGAGGGCTGCCATATGCGGTTTTGCAGGCTGGCCTGTCTCCACGGCATGTCAGCCTGAAAAACCCTCCAGAACAAGCAGAAGCTCTGCAGGGAGCAGGAGGTCTCCGGAAGGTTCTGCACGCCCCTGTCCCTGGCAGCGGGACCAGTCCGGGGGACCTGGAGCTCAAGCGGCAGCAGCCCCAGCCCCGTACCTGTCACATGACAGCGAGCAGCCCAGCAGGGTTGTGACCACCTCCTCGCTGTACTGGTCGCCCAGCACGACAAGGGCCTTGAGCAGCTGCTGCTGGGCCAGCGGCTCGCTGATGGAGTCCAGGTTGTGGTACACGCTCGTCACAGCCTCCGACACCTGGAAGGGAAGTGGGGAGATGGGAGCCTTGGCTTCCTCGCGCTGCTATTGATCTGGGGTGCCAGGGACCTGCCGCACCTGAGAGCCATCTGCCCTCCCACATCCTCTTCTCCAGCTCCAGGCCTAGAATACAGGGCCAATTCCCGGCCTATCGATTCATAGACTGCAAGACCACAAGCGGCCATGGAGATCACCCAGACTGACCCCCCACATTGCACAGGACCTGCCCCGCAGTAATGCCGAGTGCCCAGAGACAGAGTCTCCCACAGATGGGCTCCCCCAGCAGGCTGTTCTCACTGCAGCTCTTACCCTCTCCAAGCTTGGGCTGGGGACCCACAGGATCACATGCAGCATGTGCCTGGCTGCCACCGAGTCATGGATGCTGGTGTCTCTCATGCCCTCGATAGCAGTGAGGAGGACGTCCATGCGCTCGGATGGGTTGAAGTACTTCCCAAACATCTGAAACCAACCTGCCAGTGAAACCCCTTTTGCTGCCCAGTGCGGTTCCAGTTGGACCGAGCAGCCAGGACTGGCCCAGCCAGGAGTGCAGGCAAAGCCCGCTCTGCCGGGACAGGGCTGGGTTACTGCACCTGGGACGCACAGCACCCAGCCAGCAATCAGGAGCTGTCGTGCATGGCACAGGCCAGCGTGGCAGTGCACGGGGGCACAATACTGCACAGCACGGATACACTCTCTAGTGCTCAGCAGGGGCTGGCACTGGTGCGTGGATGCAATGATGCCTTGGAGAGCATTAATCTCTGGGGAAGCTCCCACCACACCTGACAAGGAGCTGGGATTAGGTTTGGATGAGACCCAGTGCATCTTGGGATGTCGCATGGAGGGAGGCATATTGGCCCGCAATAGTAGAAGCCTTGCCAGCAGATTGAGGGAAGTGATTATTCCCCTCTGTTCGGCACTGGTGAGGTCACATCTGGCCCCCCACAAGAGAAAGGATGTGGACAAATCGGAGAGAGTCCAGCACAGGGTAACGAAAATGATTAGCGGGCTGAAGCACATGAATTATGAAGAGAGACTGAGGGAAGTGGGCTTATTTAGTCTGCAGAAGAGAAGAATGAGGGGGGATTTGATAGCAGCCTTCAACTACCTGAAGGGGGTCTCCAAAGAGGCTTGAGCTCGGCTGTTCTCAGTGGTGGCAGGTGACAGAACAAGCATCAATGGTCTCAAGTTGCAGTGGGGGAGGTCCAGGTTGGATATGAGGAAACACTATTTCACTAGGAGGGTGGTGAAGCACTGGAAAGGGTTACCTAGGGAGGTGGGGAATCTCCATCCGTTGAGATTTTTAAGGTCAGGCTTGACAAAGCCCTGGCTGGGATGATTTAGTTGGGGTTGGATTAGATACCTCCTGAGGTCTATGATTCTGTGAGGTGGAGTGGGCCATAGGCAGGGCTCCGGCCCAGCTGGATGGGGTCAGTCACATGCCTGGGTCTCTCCCTTCCCCCTGACTCCTAGGGTGTTAATTTCTCTCTCCTGGTAACTCTGGGCACAACAATCCCAGGAAGCATTGAAAGTAGTTACCATGGCGATATTGCTGGTGTTGGTGAACCAGGTGACCCAGAAGGTGTTCTCCGCTCGCCACTCCCTGAAGACCTGCAGATACTCTGCACTCTGCTTTGCCAGCGTCGTGCCTGAACCAGGGAGGGGAAACAGACAGCAGGCAATATAAATCAGAGGTTAGCTTTGGAAACGGGAGTTTTGCAAGGAAGTTTAGAGACAAGTACATCTAAGAAACATACTGTAAATTCAGGCCAATAAACTCCCCCTCCCTCCCCAACAAAAGTAAACAAACTAACCCCCCTGGAAGAGTAAAAATAAACCAGGCGGAAGTGCAGCAGCAGTGTGAGGCTCTCCAGTTGATTGCACTGAACGCAGCAAGTAGGATTCCCAGCCCTGTGGGCAGGAAGCACATCTGGGCATTTGGCCCAAGGAGCTACTGCCCTCGGAGACCAGGAGGCCAGAGGATCTGAACTGGTGGAGCCCAGGGAGACAGCGAGGTACAGAGAGGAGACTTTTAGGGATGCAGTAGAGTGGTCCCACCCCCAGTCTGACAGCTTCTGTGCTGCTGAGGAGGGTGAAAGTTTCTGGGAAGGAGAACATCGAGCTGGAGCAGAGGGAGACGATCCCATAGTTGGGACCCACCTGCCAGATGAAGTCAGGATATCCTCTCACACTGAGGCTGCCCCTCCTGAGGCGGAAAGCCCAGTTACAAAGAAAAGCCAGGTAATAGTAATGGGGGATTCAATCAATAGACATATAAGCAGTTGGGTTTGTGATGAGTGGGAGAACCGCATGGTAAATTGCCTGCCTGGTGCAAAGGTTGCAGCTCTCACGAGACATCCAAACATACTTACGTGCAGTGCTGTGGTATGTAAGCTAATGTTTAAATCGGCCTCTGTACCAGATAGCGAATGTGACAGTGAATTTTATAAAAGTCTCCAGATGTGATCCCTGGCAAGCCTGACTTCAGTATCAGGCAAATTGTTGAAATGATAGGAAAGAACAGAATTATCAGACACATAGGTGAACACAATTTGTTGGGGCACAGTCAACATAGCTTTTGGAAAGGGAAATCATGCCTCACCAATCTACTAGAATTCTCTGAAGGGGGTCAACAAGAATGTGGAGAAGGGTGATCCAGTGGATATAGTGTATTTGGAGTTTCAGAAAGCCTTTGACAGGGTCCCCCACCAAAGGCTCTTAACCAAAGTAAGCTGTCATGGGATAAGAGGGAAGGTTCTCTCATGGGTCAGCGGTTAAAAGATAGGAAGCAAACAACAGGAATAAATGGTCAGTTTTCACAGTGGAGAGAGGTAAAGAGCGGGGCACCCCAAGGATCTGTGTTGACACCAGTCTAGTTCAACATAGTCATCAATGATCCAGAAAAAGGGGTAAACAGTGAGGTCGCAAAATTTGCAGATGATACAAAATGACTCAAGATACTTAAATCCAAAGCAGACTGGAAAGAGCTACAAAGGGACCTCACAAAACTGGGGGGGGACTGGGCAACAAAATGGTAGATGACATTCAATATTGATAAATGCAAACTGGACACCACAATCTCAACTATACATACACAATTATGGGGTTTAAATTACTACTCAAGAAAGAGATTTCGCAGTCATCGTGAAGAGTTCTCCGAAAACATCCACTCACCGTGCAGTGGCAGTTAAAAAAGCCAACAGAATGTTGGGAACCATAAGGAAAGGGATAGATAATAAACCAGAAAAATGTCATAATGCCTCGATACAAATCCAGTGTGCGCGCCCACACCTTGAATACCGCGTGTAGTTCTGGTCGCCCCATCTCAAAACAGACATAACAGAATTGTAAAAGGTGCAGAGAAGGGTGACAAAAATGATTAGGGGGATGGAAGAGCTTCCATATGAGGAAAGATTAAAAAGACTGGGGGCAAGTCTACACTTCAACCACTCTATCGCCATAGCTGCACCGGTGCTGTAGTGTTGAAGAGAAGATGGTCCTCTGCCAACAAGCTCTTAATCCACCTCCCGGAGAGGCGCTAGCTATGTCAGTGGGAGGGGTGCTTCTGCCAACAGGGGTGTGGATTTTTCACAGCCCTGAGCAATGGAGTGATAACAATATAGGTCTACAGTGTAGACCTGGGACCATTTAGTTTAGAAAAGAGCTTACTAAGGGGGGATATGACAGAGGTCTATAAAATCATGGTGTGGAGAAAGTGAATAGGGAAGTGTTATTTACCCCTGCACATAACACGGGAACTAGGGGTCACTTTCTGAAATTAATAGGCAGCAAGTTAAAAGCAAAGAAAAGAAGGTATCTCTGCACACAATGCACAGGCAACCTGTGGAAATTGTTGCCGTCGGATGTTGTGAAAACTAAAAGTATAATTGGGTTCAAGATAATTAGGCCATGCAACCCCAGACTCTGCATGACCCTAAACCTCTGACTACCAGAAGTTGGGACTGGATGAGAGGGGATGGATCACTCAAAATTTCCCTTTTCAGTTCATTCTCTCTGAAGCATGAGGCACTGGCCGTTATCAGAAGACACAATACTGGGCTAGATGAACTGATCTGAGTCAGTATGTCCATTCTTATGTGAGTTATGAAGAGTAGAATATGGGCAGGGGAAGCTAAAGACATCAGGGGAAACTCCATGGCTTGAAGGAATATGGATACTAAAGAGGTTTTTTTAAAAAAGTGTATGAGGAACAAAAGAAATCCAAGCAATGGTGTAGGCTCATTGCTAGATGGAGACTGTTTAAAAGGATGCAGAAAAGGAAGAAGTGTTCAATAAATTTGTTTCCCATGTTTGGAAACCCCATGTCAATGTATTTAGGAAGGACAAAGGTCTCCAGTGCTCTTACGTTTTTGCCACAGCATGAAGGCGTAGGGGTGGTGAAGTCCCTCCATAGCCGATCGGCAGATCTCCTGCTCCTGCTCAGCACAGTGCAGAGTGAGACAGCCCACCAGCTGGCCCAGGACTCTGAACTCCTCCACTCCCTGACGGAGAGAGGGAGCAAGGGGAGTCACTCGCCCCTGCAGGCCCAGCGCAGCATGTCCCCCTGGCATTGCACTGGCAACGGTCTAGAACCGGGAGAGGCAGAGCCCAGCGCAGAGAGACTGGGGACAATGAGAGCAGGAGGAGCCATGGGACCCATCACCAGGGACTGAGGGAAGCTCAGCAGGGACGGGAAGTCTGGGTAGCAAAGTCAGCAAACGTTGCCCTCGAGTGGGGACCTGGGTAAGGAATGAACTAACGTCCAGTCTCCATCTCAAGGGCAAGCTCCTAATCCCAGCCCCTTCTCCCATCCCCCTCCCTCCACTGACCTCAGGTCCAGGAGCGTGAGGTCACCTTGGACTCCTCTTCTCTGCATTCCGCCTCTCTCACTCCATCCTGGAGCTCCCCACAACCCCCACTTTCTGCGCCGCACCCAGCCTGCCGGCTCTCTCCTGCCAGCTCTCTCCTGCAGCCTTGTCCTCTAGCCTCCCCTTCCTGCCAGACCTTCCCTTGCCCCTCCTGCAGACCCTGTACTCGCTCCCTGCTCTTCCCCACGTCGCACCAAGCCCCTGGCCCTCCTCTCCTGGGGTCTGCACGGCCTCCCCTGACCCACTCCCCATTGCTCTGGCTCCTTTGGCCCCTCCCATCCCTTTCACTGTGTCCCCTCCCACCTCCCTCCTTCTCTTCTGCTGCCCCAGCCTCTGGGGGCATATCATCCAAGCGCCCCCCTCCAGCTGCCGGAGGGGAGGCCCTGCCACAGGGGGGATGGAGCAGCTGCAGCAGCTCAATGGCCCTGAGCACCCAGAGCAGGGGGTGTTCATCTGGAAGCCTGGCAGGAGCTGATGCCAAAGCGTCCCGGGGGCAACTGACAAAGGGGGTGAAGAGACACCTGGGTTCAGAGGGTGCTCTCAAGGCGATCCTGTGTAAATCCGCTGACCCTGCAGAGCAGACTTTGGTCCTAGGGGAACAGCGGGGAGAGTCCTTGGAGATAGAATGATGGGGCTCCACCCAAGGTCCACTGGAGTCAGAGGACAGACCCGTCCACATCAGGACTCATTAGGTTGGACTCCTACCAAGGATCTTGCTGAGTCACTATTCCAGGCCCAGGTTTTCCCTGCCAGGGAGTGCTGCACCGTGAGGCTGCTCAGTGCAGTTAGGAGGTGGCCAGGCTGCTCACCTTGAATTTGTGTTGACCGGAGATGAATTTGGTCAGCCAGGTGATTCTTCCCACTGCCCTCAGCCGCACATGCACCTCCTTGGATGCGGTCCAGGGGAGCAGGACCTGAGAGAAACAGATTGAGACAAATTGAGAAGGAGAAGGACCAAAAAATAGCACAAGCACATAGAGTGAAAATCAGAAAGGCTAAGGCAAAAATGAGTTCTAACTGGCAAGGGACATAAAAGGCAATCAGAAGCAGCTCTGTAAATGCATTAGGAGCAAGAGAAAGATAAAGGAAAGTGTGAGGCCACTACTCAGCAGGGAAGCAGAGCAAATAATGGATGATACAGACAAAGCCAAGGTGTGTAATGCCTTTTTTGCTTCAGTTTTCACTAAAAAGGTTAATGGCGACTAGATGATGAACACAATATTAACAACAGGGGGGAAGAAATACAGGCCAGAGTAGGGAGAGAATAGATAAAAGACAATTTAGGTCAGTTAGATGTATTCAAGTTGGCAGAGCCTCATGATATTCACACGAGATGGAGCTAGACAAAGCAATCTCTGAACCTTTAGGAGGGCTGAAGGTCCCAGAGGACTGGAGAAGGGCAGCCACAGAGCCTATCTTCAGAAAGGGGAACAAGGAGGCCCCAAGGAATTATCCACCTGTCAGCCTATCTTTGGTACCCAGAAAGATTATTGAAGAAATTATTAAAGAGTTTGTAAGAACCTAGAGGAGATAATAGGGCGATAAGGAATAGCACCATGGATTTGTCCACAACAAACCATGCCAAACAAATCTAACTTCCTTCTTTGACCGGGTTACTTGCCTAGTGGATGGAGGGAGGCCGTATGTGATGATGTATATCAAGTTTTGTAAGGCTTTTGACACAGTTCCACAAGACATTCTCATAAGCAAACTAAGCCAATATGATCCAGATGAGACTGCTCGAAAGTGGGCGCACAACTGATGTAAAAGCAATCCTCAAAGAGGAGTTATCACTGACTCGCTGGCAAACTGGGAGGGTGTCTGAAGTGGGGTCCCCCAGGGGTGTGCCTGGGTCCAGTACTGCTCAATATTTTCATGAAGAACTTGGTTAACAGAGAGGAGAGTATGCTTGTCAAGTTGGCGGATGACACCAAGCTGGGGAGAGTTACATGCACTTTGGAGGACAGATTAGACTTCAGAATGAGCTTGCCAAATTGGAGAGTTGGTCTGAAGTCAACAAGATGGAAATTCAGTCAAAACCAATGTGACGTAACGCACTTAGGAAGGAAAAATCAAATGCATAAAAAGAAAGTGGGGGATGACCGCCTAGGTGGCAGAACTGCAGAAAAGGATCTGGGGGTTATCGTGAATCTCACACTGAATAGGAATCAAGAGTGTGATGCTGTTATTAAAGAGGGAAATGTCATTCTGAGGTGTATTAGCTTGGAGCACTGTGTCCAGTTCTTGGCACCCCGCTTTAAGAAAGATGTGAACAAACTGGGGCCCGTCCAGAGGACAGCAACAAAAATGATCAGCGGTTTAGAAAACCTGACCTATTAAGAAAGGGTGAACGACTTGGGCATGTTTCATCTTGAGAAGACAGAGGGGGCACCTTCTAACACTCTTCAAATATGTTAAGGGCTGTTTTACAGAGGATGGTGACTAATTGTTCTCCACGTCCCCTGAAGGTAGGACAAGAAGTAATGGGCTCAATCTGCAGCAAGTGAGATTGAGGTTAAATATTCGGAAAAAGTCTGAGGGTGGCTAAGCACTGGAACAGGTGACCTAGGGCAGTGGTGGACTCCCCATCATGGATGTTTTAAAAAAAACAGGCTGAACAAACACTCCTCAGGGACGGTCGAGGAATGTTTGGCTCTGCCTCAGTGCAGAGGGTGGAGTAGATGACCTCTTGAGATCCTTTCCAGCCCTGCTCTTCTGTGATTCCCAAGGTTGGGCTTCTCATCCTCGCACACCAAGGCCTTCAGCAGCTCATCCATGGTGTTCAGAGTCTGCGTGCAGAGCAGAGGAGAAACCACAGCAATTGGCGTTACCCAGCCAGGCGACAAACCAATGCCCTGGCATGTGACACGCCCCAGGCCATGGCAGCCCCTGCTATTCCAGCTCACCCACTCACTTGTACCTGCAGGGGACCGACTGCAAACTCCTCCTGGCAACAGGACCCCACCCGCTTTTGTTGTCCCCAGGGAGGCCACTGCACACAGTCGAACGCATTAGAAGAGTCAGGAAGGACTCCGCATTTGAGGGGGAGGGGAGATTTCCAGCCAAGCTTCACTTTCCCTGGCCTGTGTGCGTCTCAAGCAGCTGATCTCAGGCCTGTGCCCCCAGCCATGCACTGGGGATGAATGTGCTTGTGAAGGGAGTGTCTGTTCCCCACTAATTGCCAGTGCCTGTGAAGGATAAATGCCTACTACTGCTACCCTATGAGGGAGTTACTCCTTTATCTGAGGCGGTGGGGCTTGTGCTTTGGTACTGCAGGTCCTGAGCTGAAGCGCTGCTAAGGAGCTGTGATCATTACACTCTTATGCCAGCGCCAGGTAACCCAGGGGGCAGGGACACAAGTGACTTGCAGGATTCCCCCTTGGTTTGGGGCGGCTCCTCATGGCTAGTTTGGGGCTTACGTTGTTGTATGGAGCAGCCTCCACGCCCTGGTTGGTCTCTGCTGGAGGCAGGGAGAAGACGCTGGAGAAGCAGACGGTGAGCAGGCTGGATAGCTCCGTTCCCCTCAGCAGTGGCTTCACTTTGCTAAGAGAAGAGACACACGCGGATTGGAGGGCTGAGTCGAGACTGATGCACTGATGTTGGCCTCAGGCTCCCAGGACATGATGGGCAGGCTTCTGGGAAGCTGAGAGCCGGGCGCCAGCGGCACTGATAGAGAGCCCCCCATGGCGCAGGCTGTGCCACGTGCCAGGGCTCAGCCTGCCCAGGCTCTGAGCCACAGGGAGTCGCTGAGCTGCCGGTGGGATGCAGCTGGCACAGCTGGCGGCGACTCCGGTGGCTCCGCTCCGGCAGTGCCCAACTGCCCCTCTCCCTCCGGAGCCATCGCCTGCGGGTCCCAGAGGGGACCGGTCCAACCCCCTCGCTCCCTCCCCACATCTTCACACGGCCACTTGGAGAGGTCGCCAGGCACCGAAGGATCCTCCACCACCAACCCACGGGTGCCACGTGCCCGGGGGAATCGGAAGACGGGGGAGGAGCAGAGGGGGCAATGCCCTGGAGAACTGGCCACGCCAAGAGGCTGGCGTGTCTGGCTGCACACAGCACTAGCTGGGGCTGGGCGGGCAGGCCGGGTACCTCAGCTCCATGATGGCGAGCATCGCTTGCTGACGCACCCCGCTGGTCAGGGAGTCGACGGACTCAAGATCAATCAGCTCCTGGGGAGACAATGTGGGGAAGTGCCAGCTGGGCTCCGAGCTCCCTTAAGGCTCCGGCTGGGGAGCAAAGCGCAGGGCCTGCAACACGTGGCCTCGGAAGACAGGTCGTCCTACTGTGGGCTTGACGGTGTGCAGGGCTCCAGCTGGGGAGCGCAGTGCAGGGCCTGTGGTCAGTGCCCCAGCGTCACGCACCAGTGCACTGCAAAGGCTCCATCAGCATTAGCGCCCAGGGACTCCACCTGAGATCAGGCTCCTTGTGCCAGGTGCTGCACACACACGGTGAGAGCCAGTCCCTGCCCCAGAGAACTCACGAGCTAACTGGACGAGACAAGGCATGGGAGGGAAACTGAGGCACAGAGGGGGAAGTGATTTGCCCAAAGGTCTCACTGAGGAACTGAGCCCCAGCCCACTGGACCACCCACCAGCACACGCTGTCCCACGTTCAGGGAAGGGAGGTAAGCTCCGGAAAGCTTTCTGCAGCGCCGCAGAGC
The DNA here is from genome assembly GCF_965140295.1 of Lepidochelys olivacea. Classification (NCBI taxonomy): domain Eukaryota; kingdom Metazoa; phylum Chordata; order Testudines; family Cheloniidae; genus Lepidochelys; species Lepidochelys olivacea. The sequence continues at coordinate 8,818,256 of NC_140433.1, read as the reverse complement.
AAAGACTTTCCAAATCTATGGAGCAGATTTGTTGCTAGTTCCCGAGTGGGCACTGACTGCGGAGTGTTGGGGCTCTGTGCAGGGAGACTGGTGTATACAGAGCGACCTGGTGACTTGGGAAGCTGGGTGCAAGGGAACAATCTACGCTTCAATACAGTGACATGTTCAGGAACAAAGAACGCAGGCCACACTCACAGCATGGGGGGCTCTAACCTGGGAAGCGGTGACTCTGGAAAAGACTTGGCAGTCATGGTAATCAGGTGCACAGGAGCGCCCAGTGCGAGGCTGGGGCCAAAAGGGCTTATGCCATCCTGGGCTGTGCAAACAGGGCAATCTCCAGTTGTTAGAGAGGTTATTTTCCCTCGGTATTTGGCAGTGGTGCGACCTCTGCTGGGATCCTCTGTCCAGGTCTGGTGCCCACAATTCAAGGAGAATGTTGATAAATTGGAGAGGGGTCAGAGAAGAGCCACAAGAGTGACTGAAGGACTGGGAAACATGCCTTATAGTGAGAGACTCCAGAAATCAATCAGTTCAGCTTCACAAAGAGAAGGTTACAGGGTGCCTTGATGATAGTCTGTAAGAACCTACACAGGGAGCAAATGCTTGATAATGGGCTCTTCAGTCTAACAGACAAACGTCCAACACGATCCAGCGATTGGCAGTTGAAGGTAGACAAATCTGCAGAGCTCTCCAGGCCAATCACTAAACCCGCCAAGTAACATAGCCCGAGTGTGTGTTTTACTCACCTTTATCTTCTCCACAAGGAGGGCTTTGCAGAGAAAAGCTGCCAGGTTTTGTTCTGGGTGCCTCGTGAGGGCGGCCCTGCTGATGGTGATGACACGATCCAAGAATTCAAGTTTCTTGGCCTCCTCCTATGCCCCGCAGAGATTAGACAAAAACAGGAAGGTCAGCGTAGAAAGGAGCTGCCAGTGGGAGAGATGTCAGAAAGCTTCCCCCCAGCGCTGCTCAGGCTTTGATATGCTGAAGGGCAGAAGGCCATTCATCTCTCAACAGGAGTGACTATGTGGGGAGGGCAGGGCAGCTCTGTGTGAAACCAGACCAGAGAGGGAGCAGATCTCACGGGGTAGGTGTCCAAAGAGGAACTGCAACATAGGGGCTAAGCAGCCAGACAGTCTTACTGGGGGGCTTGATAGAGTGGGAGGAACATCTGGGTGTGACACCCTGACACCCCAATATTCGCCACTGTCATATAATTAGGATATGTTTGGTACCAAGTATGTCTTGTAAGGTATCAGTCTAAAAGTCTTTATCTGCTAGACATTAATGTCTCATTGGATTGCATGTGCTATCGTTGTATGTGACGTTCTGAAGTTCAGCTGTATATGTGTTCCTGAAAAACACTGTGAGGTTCAAAACAGCCTTTCAGGTAGAATAGCAAAAAAGCCAAACACTGGCTCCTGGAGGAAATGCACAAGCATTAGGGCTACCCCAGGAACTGTGTGCAATAGAAACCTCCCCGAGATAACGCGACACAACGGGACCTGTTGGATCCAGGTCACAGCAAAAGAGTTATCCAGCAGGTGGGAAGAGAAGATAAAAGGGGAACAATAAAATCGCAGGGGGGACGGGACGGGACCTCAGACTCCCTGCAATAAGATACCTGGAAACACCTGAGAGACAAAGATTGAACCATGAGAAGTGATGGTCCTAGGCTAGAGAGAGAGATTCCTAGCCTGTGCAAGAAAACCTGGGAAAGCCAAGCTGCAAAACCAAGGCAGCTTCTGCCTTAAGAATCTGCCAACCTGTTTATCACTCGGGGAGAATTTGTTAATGGATATCCTATCTATCTGGTGTATAAAGCTTCGTTTGTGTGTTTTCTTTATTTACTAGGGTAATCTGCTTTGTTCTGTTTGCTATCTCTTCTAACCGCTTAAAATCTACCTCTTGTAGTTAATCATCTTGTTTCTTGTTTATACCACAACCCAGTTTGTAGTATAAATTAGTAACTGGGAGGAGGGGCAAAGAGTTGTTCATACCTCTCTCGACATCGAGGGAGGGGGCGAATGTCATAAAACCTTTGGGTCCGTACTCCAAAGGAGGTGGGCACCAGAGAACTGGGACAAGGCTTTTCAGCTCAGTCTTCCCAGAGCTGATCTCAGCGTCTGTGTCTTTCTGCAGCTGGGTGTGGCCCTGCCTGTGTGTATGGCTGGAAGAGGCTTGTGAGCCGAGCCCAACAAGACAAGGTAACGGGGGCCCAGGCTGGCAGAACAGGCGGGCTCAGTGATAAGCCAGGACATCAGGTGGCACCTCAAAGGGGGGCAACCCATCACACTGGAGACTGGCCAAATCCAGTGGGCAAGGGGCATGGCGGGTGCCTTTTGTAACTCAAGAGAGGATGTTTTTAAGATGCTCTAGTTTAAACAGGAATTATTTGGGGGCAGGTCTCTGGCCTGTGTTATACAGGAGGTCACAGTGGGGAGGTCCCGTCTGGCCTTAGAATCCATGCCTCATCCGGAGAAGGACGGATACTGCATGTGGACAGGGCAGTAGCTGAGAGATCAGAGGAGGGCTCTTGGTACCTGTTCATTGCCCTTGAGAAAGGTGTTGATGGAGTCTAGGGTGTCTTTCTCCTGCCAGTCTGGCCCCATAAAACAGGAGGCATTCCCAGGTGATGGTGAATCTGATCAAAGACAGAGCAGTGGTAATACCTGGGGCTGCCAAGCTGCAGGCTGGGTGACAGAGATCTTAGCAGAAACGCTTGCCCCCCGCTCCCACCCCAGCAGGGTAGCAGCCCCGATGCACAACAGGGTCTGGCACAGCCATCCCTGGTTTCCCCAACTTTTTGCTGCTCAGCCCAGCAAAGATCCAGTCAGAGCCCTGGTTGCCAGCGGCCACCCCACTTCCCTGCCCGCACCCAGCATGCAGCACCACACCTGGAAGGAGGCATGATGTCAGGCTCTGAGTGGTGTCCCCATTCTCCGGGCCATTGCTGGAGGGGGCAGAGGGAATGGCAGTGAATCACTCTGCTCCCCGCTGCAGGAGAGGGAGGGGCTACCCAGTCTGCGCGGGATACGGGGTCCCAGGGCCTGCCCGTTCTGCTTCCTCTGACTGCCTCTCCTGCCATCGACAGCCACCGGGTGTAACCTGGGCAAGCCCTGGGCTCCCATCATGAACCCCCCCACCCAAATGCCCTGTGCTGTGCCATGCGTAACCCCCCTGCAAAGGAGCCAGCAGATGGGGCTGCAACATCAGGGGGCATCTCATGCTTTGGCCGGCGCCCTGCAATCCTAGGCTTAACAACCCACCGTGCACAGAGCATCCCCTTCGACTGGTGGAAAACATCTTCCGACCCTGTGTGTGACGGATCGGGGTGGGCAATTCAGTCAGTCTCCACCTGATGCTTCTGCTGCCGCCCCTAATGCCCGATCAGATGTAGGGGCTGCAGCTGCTGCCAGCAGGAGGGGCCATTCCCCCCGGCCTGGGTTTTCCTGTCTCTCCATCTCATGGCAGCCCAGAGTTGTACAAAGGTGATGGAGTCTTCTCCCGCCACTGACACCCTGGTCTTGCAACCCCAACCCCCAGAGGGGCAAGCCCCACCGCAAGGCAGGGCCATGGCCCCGGCCATTTTTGCAGCCCCTCCGCCCACCCAGGAGGCACCCACTCACCAGCATGGAAGGGCTGAGGCACACACAGCTCCTGCTGCTGCTGTGGGCTCTTCCGCGGACTCTTCCTTCGAGGAGGTCTCGTCTCCTCCCAGGCACGGATGGGCTTCAAGGGGACCTTGCGGACTTCCTCAGCCATCCTGCAAGAAGCCAGGACAAGGCATTGCTTGTGAGAGGTGAGAGGCGACTGCCCCGTTCAGCATCAGGGCCAGTCCACGTATGGCCGTTCCACCAGTGCCTACAGCTGCCAGCAGGGAAACAAGCCAATGGATGTGCTCAAAGTCACCCAGGCAGTCAGCAGTACAGGCAGGATTAGAACCCAGGTCTCCGGACTCCCAGGCCCATCCCGCAGGCCAAACGGCCTCCCCCGGGTCACTCCCGCCTCTCCTTCTGCTGGTTCACAAACTGCCCAGCAGACAGGCTGCATCCAACCTCTCAGGATTCATCCTGCCCAGGGAAATTACCCTGATCCCTTCCCCCAGGAATATTAGGGCCGTGGCAGGTCCCAGGTGGGGAAGGGAAGCGGGATGGGGTGCGGGGGCGGGCTGGTGAGCAGCAGGAGTTGCTCTGACCCCACCGTGAAGGGGAAGGAGCAGAAGGCGGGAGAGCGGCAGGCAGGCAGGCTGTGCCGGGGCAGAGCTTTGTGGCGATTTCGCAGCTCCTCTCTCCAAGGCCTGTGTGGGAGCAGCCGCTGCAGAGAATCCCAGGCCTGATTCCCCCCACGCTGGGTCTCCTGAATGGCCCCTGCCCTGGGGGGCTCCATTCCTCACCCAGTGTCTCCTGCTGACTCTCCAGCAGCTGCACGGCAGGCGTCCTAAGGCACCTCTAGTCCTCTCCAGAGCTCAGGGGGACTGTCCTGGCATCGGACTGTCCTGGTGAATGGAACAATGGCTCCGGGCAGCCGGAGAATGCCTGTTCCCCCGGCAACCTCAGTGTCTGGGCACTTACCTGGCCCCATCATGCCAGTGGTTTAGCACACGGGTGTTGTGGTATTTAGTCTCTCAACCCCCCCTCCGCAGAGCAGGGACGTGCTCTCCCTTGTTAGCTGAGGCCCAGAGCGGCGGGGACTCACCTGATCTCACGCAGAAGACTTACAGAGGAGCGGGGAACTGAACACAGCTCTCCTGGGTCCCAGCCCAATGCCTCATCTAACCTCCTGTGCCGCCTTCCCGTGCCATCCCACCAGCCCTGCCAAATCCTCCTCCTTGTCTCCGTCCCCTCCGGGCTCGACTGGTGCGACCCCTTCTGTCGAGCCGCCCCGGGCTCCCTCCTGTGCGCATGCCGCTGACCACTTCCTCACTGGCACCAGGCTAGACAGCCGGCACCGGGGCACTTGGCAGACGTGCGCCACCCAGCCAGGAGCTCGGGGAAGCCTCGGTGTGGTTGGCGATGCAGTGGAAAAGCAGAGGTGGGCAATAGAAGATTCTTCTACCTGGAGTCAGGAGTGGGCAGAAGCCTGCCCGTAAATGGGCCACCCACTTTCTGCTGCCGGTGGCGGAGCTGGATCTGCTGGCTCAGCGTTCCCCAGCGGCACCTGCCAGCTCTCGCTCTGCCAGAGCCAAGCCTGGCAGTGAGGGGATGAGGCTGTGCCAGCCAGCAGGGGCGTGTCACAATGGGCAGGCGAGTCACAGGCCAGCCAATGTGTGACTCCCCAGCCATGGGATGCCCCAGCCCAGACTTGCTCTGGCCTTGCCAAGGCTTTAGAGCCTGTCCTTCCCCACCGGGGTCATGGGAGGAACCTTCCGCTGTTATACCAATAAAATAAAAACCAACAGGATCTCATGAAAGGGAAAAAGGCAAAATACCACATTTATTGTGAATACAGAAAGAATCATAGTAAGCAGTTAGTTATAGCTATAACATTCCATTCAATCTCATATTTATTCACACATTCATTCATACAAACACACACACACAGGTTCTGCAAGGTTGTTAACATAGTTACCAGCCTTAGAGTTGCTCATGCCAAGCCACTGGCCAGGTGACCTGGACATGAGGAGAGAGCAGGGCCTTGTCAGATGGTCATCTGATGCTTCTGGAAGTTGGTTTGCAGAATCAGACCCCAAAGTTCTCACTTTTTAGAGTCTATTTTTATAGGAATTTCTTCCTATGCCAGTCTATGGGAATTCCTTCATCATGCTGTTGCTGAATCAATCAGCAGATAGCACATTCCTGACGGCTCCGTGCTGCTAGATGTTATCTTGTTCTTTGGTTCTCCCATTCTTGAGGCTGTTGGGTGGATTCCAGTCTGCCCTCCGGGGGTCCTCTAGTTATTTCCACTTGACGCCTTCTTCAGCCCATGGACACTGGATTCTTAGGCTGGCACCTCCCTGATCATTCAGTTATTATCCACACCAAGCATCCATCCACATACATCCTCTCTCTCTATTTTAATCACAATTGTTAATACAACAAAAGGGCGGGGAGTCTCTGGGTGCTGTTTCTGTTGTTCGAGTATTGCTTTGAGTCTCTCTCTCTGTGAATTGCTTTGAGAACAGACTCAGTCTTAGAATGTACGAACACAATTAGCAGCTTGCAGGTTTCACACATAGAGGGAGAGAAACAGCACCAAAAACCAAGAGACCTCTTCATTAGTAATACCCTGGACTTTCAACTATGGGGAATCAAACTCATTTGTGATTTTAATACAGAACTTCTTTAATATGATCCAACACCGCTCCCCACAGTCACAGACGTTAGGCCGGAAGGGACCTCTGGGCTCCTCTAGTCCCAGCTCCTGCAGACCCCAGGCCAGAGCCCCTCCCTGCGTCCATGCTATTGGAGCCAGGGGGTCTCTGGATCCCCGAGTGGGAGGATCACTTCCATCCCGGCTCCTCCTTCTAGTGACAGTGCAGAACGGGGATTCATGAACTCTCTGCACCCCCGGCTCCCAGCCCACCCGAGCGGTTCTTTCCACTTTCCCAACCTGCCGGGTGCTTTGGCCACGGGATGTAAAACGGTCCCGTCTCTGCTTCCTCTCCCACCGCTGCAATGACGCAGAAGCTGCTTTAATAGCAGCCCCCCCTCCCCCGCCCCCGTACTGTGTCCCAGGCCTTGCTAACGCTCAGAGCCACGGCAGCCCCAGGAGATGATTGCTGCGGGGTTCTCGGCCCGGGGAGAGGCAGTGACTCCTAGAAGCAGGGAGAGCAGCAGCACCATAGATCAGGGCTGTCTGGCAATGCCAGTGGCTGCCTGAGGTCTGGCAGCCCAGGCACTCAGAGCAGATTGTCAAAGGCCAAACCCCTCTCACCACCGGCTCTGTAGCTCCCCCTTGCTTTCGGTCTGTCTTAGGCACCATCCTGGCCCTCATCCCCCTGGCATCTGAGCACTGCCCAACCTCGATTGCATTTATTCTAACTGCCCCCTGCAGGGCAGGGCCTGGCTGCTACCCCCACTGTACAGACAGGGAACCGCTGCAGAGAGAGAATAAGGGACTTGCTCGAAGACAAACAGAGCATCTGTGGCACAGCTGAGAAATGAACATGGGTCTCCTGGGTGCCAGGATGGCACCTTCTCTTTCAACCTCCTGGTTCAGTGGGAGCTGTGGGAGCTCTCTGGGGCACAGGAGCTGGCTGGTGCCCAGATGGAGCTGCGTTCCCTATTGCACAGATCTCGCTTTTCCCCAACATTGAAAATGCTGCTCCAACCATACCAGGGCCCGCCAGGATCCTTGCAGCTGGTCCGTGCTAAATTGTGAACTGTGCTCTGGCCTCCCAGAGCGGGGCAATGGGAGAGGGTGGGGCTGGCGCAAGGCCCTGCTGGATTGCGGCTCACGCGTACGGGGTCCCAGTGCTACAGAGCTCTGTGCCGGGGCAGCGCTTTGTGGGGGTTTCGCAGCTCCTCTCTCCAAGGCTATGTGGGAGCAACCGCTGCAGAGAATCCCAGGCCTGATTCCCCCCACGCTGGGTCTCCTGAATGGCCCCTGCCCTGGGGGGCTCCAGTCCTCACCCAATGTCTCCTGCTGACTCTCCAGCAGCTGCACGGCAGGTGTCCTAAGGCACCTCTAGTCCTCTCCAGAGCTCAGGGGGACTGTCCTGGCATCAGACTGTTGCCGGCACCCAGTGCCGAGAGGCTAAACAACAGCTGAAGTTCGTTCTTTACCCGGTGTGCTACACCCAATAATCACAACGGTGTTGCCGGCACCCAGTGCCGAGAGGCTGAACAACAGCTTGAGTTGGTTCGTTACCCGGTGTGCTACACCCAATAATCACAACGGGGTGGAGAAGCAGAAAAGTTTATTTGAAGCTTCAAAAAGGTACAGGGAGATTTGAATTTCAAATCCTGTACAACAGAGCAGGAAGTTACACAGGCTTTTATACATTCTTTTTTTCAGCATACTTATCCAATAGCAAGCTGCTCCAAGTAAGTATCCATATAGCCAGCCAATCCAGTTTCCAGCTAGTTTCCTGATTCTCTGTATCATTTGTTAAACTATACATAAAGCTGCTTTATTCAGCATTGTTCTTCCATATCTGCCCTGTGTGGCCTTGCTTAGTTTCAGGCAGTCTGACTCTGCAGCATATTGTTGCAGATCCTCAGCATAACTGCTGTGTGTGCCTCCAGGCGGGGGGGCCAAGGACACTTGGGCCTAGTACGCAGAGCTGCTGCGAGTGCCTCCAGGTGGGAGGGGGGGCCAAGGACACCTGGGCCTAGTGCGAGGGGGCTTCATCGCCACTCGTGGTCTTCCATCCCCTCGAGTTACCTAGCGGCCATGCCCCAGTGTCCCCAACACAAGGACACCTGGGCCTAGTGCGAGGGGGCTTCATCGACACTCGTGGTCTTCCATCCCCTCGACTTACCTAGTGGCCATGCCCCAGTGTCCCCAACGGGACTGTCCTGGGGAATGGAACAATGGCTCCGGGCAGCTGGAGAATGCCTGTTCCCCCGGCAACCTCAGTGCCATTCCCTCTGGAAGTGATGGTGTCAGCGAAGGTGGGGAGGTGGTCAGGCCTCGGGGTTGGAGCTGGACTCAGGAGGCCGGGGCGTGGGTGGAGCGAGGCTGCTGCTGTGAGACTGAAATACTTGCTCCGGGAGTCACGGGCCTGTTCCTGGCTTGTGGATTGGTGGGAGCCCGGCACAGGAGGGACTCAGGGCCTGACACATGGCTCCAGGGGGTGCTTGGCTCCCGGCCCCGCTGGGCACTGACAGGCCAGGTGCAGGGGGCCAGGCGCAGCACCAGGGAGGACATTGGGGAGGCAGGAGCGCTGAGGTGGGGCTGAGCGGGCAGGTGCTGAGGAGCTGCGGCCGGCTGGCCAGCAGGGAGGAGGAGCAGCACCCAGCTGTGGAGGGCCCAGCTGCAGCTCCACACGGGGCGCGGCCAGAGCCTGGCAGGCGGCTGGCTGAAGTGGCACTTTGTGATCTGGCGCAGGCGGGAGCTGGCTCCCCACATCCGAACGCTCTGCAGCGCCGGCGGATTCACATCTAAACCCGGATCTGGCTCCCAATTCACAGCTGGCCCCTCCCCCCGATCTGGAGTGGCTGCGACTCCAGCGCTCTGTGGAAGAGGCCAACAAATGCCAGCTCCTGGGGTGGGCTTCCCCCAGAGACAACCCCGTGCTGGGAAGGGAGGTTCCAAGAGCCGGCAGCTCCACCACTCACACTCCCAGCTTCCTGGGAATGAGCCAGAAGCAGAGTCCCAGTCCCCGTCCCCTGGCATTAATCCAGGGACTCCGCACTGGGGATGTGCACCTGGCAGCACGCAGCCTCCTGAGAACACACAGGCCAGGGTGCAGGGCGAGGGCTCCCAGAGAGAAACGGCAGGAGGGCAATGCTGGGAACCCCGAGGCCGTCTTCAGCTCAAGCATGAGGGCACCCCAGCATCCTGGAGAGCAGGAATCTAGCTTCAGCTCAGCCTTTATGTCCCTCCATTCTCTGTGCTAGATGGGTTGGTCTCCCGGAGGGACGAAAGTGCCCATCAGGAGTTCCTGGCTTATCCAACGTCAGTTTCCCGCTCTTGTGAAAAAAACGGTGGCTTCCCTTACACAGGAGCTGGTGTTCTTCAGGCTGGGCTGGGCCTGTACACGTTCCTCTGTAGGGGTGTGTGCACCCAGGGCCTGTGAGTCGCAGACATTTGCCAACAAACATTTGCCAACAGACGTTGGCCCCCTGCTCTCCCCGTGTGCTCAGGGACCGCCATCAAAAAGGCACGTCTGCCACCTCCCTCTCAAGTCCTTCGCACCTGCATACTGCCAGGGGAACATCCCCATTTCTACTGAGGCCTCAGGGACATGGTTTATGATGAACCAGCTGGAGTTGATCTCTTCCCCCCCCCCCGGCGTGTTGCACCCCTACGGCTAGCTGGGGATCCAAACTGACACTCCCCGGTTTGAGCCCCTGCCTAGCCAGGCTGGGAAATACATATGATACAGAGCACAGCGCCCTCTAACACCTGGCAGGGGGGCTGAGAGATGGGGGGTGTAGGGTACAGAGCACAGTGCCTCCTAACGCCTGCCAGGAGCCCTGGAAGCTGGGGGAATATGTAGGATCCGGAGCACAGCATCCCCTAACACCAGGCTGGGGGGCAGGGAGAGGGGGGATATGTGGGGTACAGAGCACAGCGCTCCCTAACACCAGGACACGAGGTCTCGTCCATCTCAGGGCGGAAATGATCACACCCTTCGAATGGGGGATCTGCCACGGGCACTGGCAGGAGCGCGCTGCTTTACATTAAGGTTCTTTGCTGATGGGCGAACCTCACCCCGCCCTGCGTTTCGAGTGTGAACAGCTGTCGATGGAAACCCAGACGGCAGAGATGGAGCAGGACTAACCGGGGTCACTGAGTCTCACCCTCACCCCGTGTCTACACTGTACAAGGGTGGGAAATAGCAGGTGCCTTTTCTTGCTCTGATACGATTTTGGAGATGCCGACGCTTGCGACAGCTTTCTCCCTGTGTGGGTTGTGGGATCCAGGGGAGCCGTCTGTGTGCTCTGTACAGAACAAGGTGTGTAGATCGTTTATACCTCAATATATCACTGTAAATACAGTTATTTAATATATCAAATAAAAGCTGAACAATACGTCAAAAAACATCAAAATGAAACAGAGGATTGCTATGTACAGGGGGGATTGCTATGTACAGGGGGGATTGCACGTGACTAGTTAACTGCTCGAGAGCTTTCATCACCGTGTACTTTCTGACAGATTTCTGCGCCCTGTGTAGGGTTTACGTCCCACCCTCCGTCCCCGTTTCCGGTCGTGTACGTTTTTGGCGCCGTCGGCCCTTTTGAACATTTCTTTTGTATTGTTTTCTGTGTTTAGCCGGGGGAAGGTTGCTTTCTTGTGTTTTGACATATTTAGAGAAAAAGTATGAACAAGTAGAAAGAAAGGCTGTAAGGGGTTTGCGGCTCCCTCCCGGTCCATCAGGGTGGGAGACCATGCCCCTCGCTAGGATACTTCCGGGGTACCTTGGTTCAGGGGAAAATTAGCCCAGTGTTAATGGTTCAGGCCTGCAGTCAGGCCGAGCAATGGTAGAGAGTCTGTTTGCCTGGGGCCCTCATTCAGGGCAGGGCTGCTGTCGAGTAGGGGCTCTGGCCCCTACTAAACTGGGAGGAGTGGTAGATACGCTGGAGGGGAGGGATAGGATACAGAAGGACCTAGACCAATTGGAAGATTGGGCCAAAAGGAATCTGATGAGGTTCAATAAGGATAAGTGCAGGGTCCTGCACTTAGGACGGAAGAACCCAATGCACAGCTACAGACTAGGGACCGAATGGCTAGGCAGCAGTTCTGCAGAAAAGGACCTAGGGGTGACAGTGGACGAGAAGCTGGATATGAGTCAGCAGTGTGCCCTTGTTGCCAAGAAGGCCAATGGCATTTTGGGATGTATAAGTAGGGGCATAGCGAGCAGATCGAGGGACGTGATCGTTCCCCTCTATTCGACATTGGTGAGGCCTCATCTGGAGTACTGTGTCCAGTTTTGGGCCCCACACTTCAAGAAGGATGTGGATAAATTGGAGAGAGTCCAGCGAAGGGCAACAAAAATGATTAGGGGACTGGAACACATGAGTTATGAGGAGAGGCTGAGGGAGCTGGGATTGTTTAGCCTGCAGAAGAGAAGAATGAGGGGGGATTTGATAGCTGCTTTCAACTACCTGAAAGGGGGTTCCAAAGAGGATGGCTCTAGACTGTTCTCAATGGTAGCAGATGACAGAACGAGGAGTAATGGTCTCAAGTTGCAGTGGGGGAGGTTTAGATTGGATATTAGGAAAAACTTTTTCACTAAGAGGGTGGTGAAACACTGGAATGCGTTACCTAGGGAGGTGGTAGAATCTCCTTCCTTAGAGGTTTTTAAGGTCAGGCTTGACAAAGCCCTGGCTGGGATGATTTAACTGGGAATTGGTCCTGCTTTGAGCAGGGGGTTGGACTAGATGACCTTCAGGGGTCCCTTCCAACCCTGATATTCTATGATTCTATGATTCTATGGCCTACAGTCAGGCAGGCAGAGCAGCAGAAGGTCCATTTGCCTGGCCCTTGATCAGGGCGGGGCAGCAATCAAGTAGGGGGGCTCTGGCCTACAGTCCGGCAGAGCCGTCGCCGTCTAGGGGAGGTTAGCTCTCTGGTGGGAGAGTCAGCACAACCGTCTGGCGTCCTGATTCAGGCGGGTGCCAGACCAATCAGGCCTCCTGACAACCAGGTGGGGAACCTGCCACTCCTGACAGTGGCGTGGCGGTGGTAGGGGAACCCAGGCCTTCCCGCTCCACTGTGTCCCCACCCAGGGCCCTAAACAGCAGCGGAGTGGTCCGCCACTGGGTCAGCGGGGAAAATCTGATCACAACACGCTGGCCGGCTTGTAGTCAATAACACAGCTGAATCCGATTCAGCTGCCCTGGGCTCCTTCCTACACACCCATTCCGTGTGTACATGGGTTCCAGGGTTGTTGTTCGCTTCGCTGGGGTAGACGGCTAGTGGCAGCCCCACTAGCTCCTTGGAGTCCCCGGCTCCTGGCGGCGCCGGCAGCCCCTCTGGCTCTCTGTCAGGATAGCGCTCTCCATTAGGGGAGCAGGGAAAAGACGTCCTGCTCCTCCAGCAGCTCTCTCCCAACTCAGCTGGAGGGGCGGCCTTTTATAGTTCCGCTTCCTGTCCCACCCCTCTGCTTCCGGCAGGGTGGCATGCGGTGGGAGACAAGCCTGCTTTCTGCAACCCTCCTGCCCCCAACAACCCACTTCAGCGAGTCCCAAAATCAAATCCACTTACCAGGGGCCTCCTCTCCACTTTGTGCTTCGCCAACATCCGGGGTAGAAAAGAGCTCCTGGCCGCAGGCATCTCTGACCTCCGAGTCATCTTCTGCCTCTGGGTCCCCCTCCACATCCTCATCCAAGATTTCCTCCGCCTGGCTCGGTCCACTCTCAACTGACATGCGAGCCACCGAAGTATCCAGAGTGGTGTTCGCAATGGAGGTGGGGTCGCCGCGGAGTATCATGTCCAGCTCTTTGGAGAACCGGCAGCTCATAGGCACAGCACCGGAGTGGCGGTTTGCCTCCCGCGCCCTGTGCTCGGCGTTCCGCAGCTCCTTCACTTTGATCCTAAACTGCCATGTGCCCCGGTCATCGCCCCTTTCTGTCATGCATCGTGAAATCTGTCTGTAGGTGTAATGATGCTGGTACTGGCGGGACCCGACTGAGAGTGCCAGTTCAGGACAAACTGCTTCAAGCAGGGCAGTTACAGCCGAAGGCTGGGGGTTTTTCACCTCTAAGGCAAACCAAACCAGCCAAACAGAGCAGACTTTGGTCTCACCCCACTGGCTCACCACAAATCACACAAGCAATTCCCTTAGGCACTCCAGTTTCCCAGTATCACCAATTGTTATGGTGACAAATGGTTATGAAAACCAATACCCCAGGAAAAGAAAAAAGGCTCTCTTGATCCCAAAGGACCAAGCCCCAGACCCAGGTCAATATACAAATCAGATCTTGTCCCAAATCACGCTCTTGCCAATCCTTTAGAATCTAAAATCTAAAGGTTTTGTTCATAAAAGGAAAAAGCTATAGATGAGAGCTAGAATTGGTGAAATGGAATCAATGACATACAGTCATGACCAAGTTCTTGGTTCAGGCTTGCGGCAGCGACAGAATAAACTGCAGGTTCAAATCAAGTCTCTGGAGAACATCCACAGCTGGGATGCGTCTTTCAGTTCTTGGTTCAAAGCTTCAGTGTAGCAAAGTCCCTCCAGAGGGATGAAGCAGGAGTGAAGACAAGATGGAGGAGCTGCAGCAGCTTTTTATATTCTCTTGCCATGTGGTCTTTCTTTCTTTGTCCCAAAACAAGCTGTCCATCACGTGGCCTGGAAAAACCTCCGAGTTCTGTCCATAGGCAGGTCCCTGCACACCGTGCTGAGTCCCAAGGCTTGTCTGCCTTCTCTCAAGGGGTCAATTGTGTAGCTGATGGTCCTTAATCGGTCATCAAGCAGGCTAGGCATTGCATCCGATGAAGTGAGCTGTAGCTCACAAAAGCTTATGCTCAAATAAATTTGTTAGTCTCTAAGGGCCACAAGTCCTCCTTTCCAACTTGTCTGGGGTGTCACCCAGAAGCATAGTACAAATTTGAACCACAGACACTATAGATCCAATACTTATAACTTAAAATACAAAAATGACAGAAACATATAGAGAGCATAATCATAACCAGCAAACCACAACCTTGCCTTAGACACCTTATTTGACCCCCCTTTATACAAGATTTGGTGCCACTACAGGACCTTGGTTGCAACAATGATCTATATGGTCCCAGTTCAAGTCAATAACGTCACAGTAGGTATCATAATTCCTACGTCCGGAGTGCAGCTGGGACTGTACAGCCTCCTCTCCCCAAATGCTGATGAGGTCCAGCAGCTCGGCATAGCTCCAAGCAGGTGGATCGCCTGGTGCGTGGAGCAGGCCTGGCCACCTGGAAAGATGCGCTGCACTCATCACCGAGCAAACAGGAAGGGGACTGTCAAAATGGCAAAGGAGTTTACGGAGTGGGGATGATGGATGGTCACCTGAGGGCCGGGCAGTAGAGTTCAAACCGATGACCAGAGAGGCGAGAGCAGGCATTGTGGGACACCTCCCGGAGGCCAATCGCAGCGCCGTAATGGACCTCGGTGTCTACACTGGCACCGCAGCCTGTAGCCCCGGTGCAGAAAGTTTTTTAAACTGTGCAGGGCTTTTTTTAAAGCGCTGCAACTGCCCTGTTTCCGCGCCCTGAGTGGCGTGGCCGTGCGTCCACCTCACCAGTTGCAGCGCAGAAAGCTGCTTTACCGCGCTGCAACTTGCCAGCGTAGACAGGAGCAGCCCTCTGTGGAGAAAGAAGTGGTTCAGGACAATTTAGCAAAGCTGGATGAGCACAAGTCCATGGGGCCGGATGCGTTGCATCCGAGAGTCCTAAAGGAGTTGACGGATGTGATTGCAGAGCCATTGGCCATTATCTTTGAAAACTCTTGACGACTGGAAAAAGGCTAATGTAGTGCCCATCTTTAAAAAAGGGAAGAAGGAGGATCCTGGGAACTACAGGCCAGTCAGCCTCACCTCAGTCCCTGGAAAAATCGTGGAGCAGGTCCTCAAGGAATCAATTCTGTAGCACTTAGAGGAGAGGAAAGTGATCAGGAACAGTCAGCATGGATTCACCAAGGGCAAGTCATGCCTGACTAATCTAATTGCCTTCTATGACACGATAACTGGCTCTGTGGATGAGGGGAAAGCGGTGGACGTGTTGTTCCTTGACTTTAGCAAAGCTTTTGACACTGTCTCCCACAGTATTCTTGCCAGCAAGTTAAAGAAGTATGGGCTGGATGAATGGACTATAAGGTGGATAGAAAGCTGGCTAGATTGTCGGGCTCAATGGGTAGTGCTCAATGGCTCCATGTCTAGTTGGCAGCCGGTATCAAGTGGTGTGCCCCAAGGGTCGGTCCTGTGGCTGGTTTTGTTCAATATCTCCATGAATGATCTGGAGGATGGTGTGGATTGCACCCTCAGCAAGTTTGCAGATGACACTAAACTGGGAGGAGAGGTAGATACGCTGGAGGGTGGGGATAGGATACAGAGGGCCCTAGACAAATTGGAGGATTGGGCCAAAAGAAATCTGATGAGGTTCAGCAAGGACAAGTGCAGAGTCCTGCACTTAAGATGGAAGAATCCAATGCACAGCTACAGACTAGGGACCGAATGGCTCGGCAGCAGTTCTGCAGAAAAGGACCTAGGGGTTACAGTGGAGGAGAAGCTGGATATGAGTCAACAGTGTGCCCTTGTTGCCAAGAAGGCCAATGGCATTTTGGGATGTATAAGTAGGGGCATTGCCAGCAGATGGAGGGACGTGATCGTTCCCCTCTGGATTTGACACTGGTGAGGCCTCATCTGGAGTACTGTGTCCAGTTTTGGGCCCCACACTACAAGAAGGATGTGGAAAAATTGGAAAGAGTCCAGCGGAGGGCAACAAAAATGATTAGGGGTCTGGAACACATGACTTTTGAGGAGAGGCTGAGGGAACTTGGGATGTTTAGTCTACGGAAGAGAAGAATGGGGGGGATTTGATAGCTGCTTTCAACTACCTGAAAGGGGGTTCCAAAGAGGATGGCTCTAGACTGTTCTCAGTGGTAGCAGATGACAGAACAAGGAGTAATGGTCTCAAATTGCATTGAGGGAGGTTTAGGTTGGATATTAGGAAAAACTTTTTCACTAGGAGGGTGGTGAAACACTGGAATGTGTTACCTAGGGAGGTGGTGGAATCTCCTTCCTTAGAAGTTTCTAAGGTCAGGCTTGACAAAGCCCTGGCTGGGATGATTTAGTCGGGGATCGGTCCTGCTTTGAGCAGGGGGTTGGACTAGATGACCTCCTGAGGTCCCTTCCAACCCTGATATTCTATTATTCTATGATTCTATGATTCTATGAAGGGTAAGTTCTCTTCCCCCACCCCCTCCGCCCCCCCTGCAGCTTGCTATACTTTCCTTGTATAATGACAGGTTTCAGAGTAGCAGCCGTGTTAGTCTGTTTTCGCAAAAAGAAAAGGAGGACTTGTGGCACCTTAGAGACCAACGCATTGGATGCTCATGAAAGCTTATGCTCAGATAAATTTGTTAGTCTCTAAGGTGCCACAAGGACTCCTTTTCTTTATACTTTCCTTGTCTCACTAACCAAAAAGGATCTCTTCCTGTTTTCTATACTCTCCTTCTCTCACTAACCAAAAAAAGGATCTTTCCCACTTTTGCACAGCTCTGTGTTCTGCTTAGTAACAAAAAAGGATCTTTCTCTCTCTTTCTGTTTTCTGTACTTTACACAGCCTTGTGTCACTGACACAGGATCTCTAGCTCATTTTTCGGCTGGGTGATTTCTTTCACCCGACCTTCTCAACCTTCCTTTAGAGTTTCCTCTTTTCTTTAATGAGCCTTTGCTTTTTAAAATTGATTTCAATTTTTTTACTCTTATTATTTTTTAGTCCCAACAACAATAACCTTTTACCACGTTCTTACTAATCTATAAAACATACTCCTCTCTCTTGTTGCTTTCTATAGTTTCCCCTTTTCCTTCTATTTAAAATAACCTTTCTTTCCTTTTTTCTTCTAAGGCTAAGCAATCTTTCTTTTTTTAAAACTCCTTTCCTTTAAAACTCCTTTAAGGCCTCTGTCATGAGGGGGCGTGGTCTCCTGCCCTGGCAGCCTGGGAGGGAGCCGCGAACACCCCCTGGTGGGCAGAACCGGGACACCCATGGCAGCAGAGGGGCGGGGCAGGAAGCGGCACTATAAAAGGCTGGGCCTCGAGCTCAGAAGGGAGAGAGCTGCCAGATGAGCAGCACCTCTCTTCCCTGCTGTGGAAGCATGGATCGAACAGAGAGCGCTATCCTGACAGAGACCCAGCGGGGCTGCCAGATGCCAGGGACACTGAGAAGCTGGTGGGGCTGCCACTCACTGTCCTCCCCCAGAGCTCGCTGCTGCCGGCAGGGAAAGGGCTGGGGGGAGTCCTCCTCTCTGGCCCCTATCCCGGAGCAGCCTGCCTGCACCCCAAACTCATCCCCAGCCCTGCCCCACCCCCGAGCCCACACCCCCAGCCAGAGCTTTCACCTCTCCACCTCACCCTTAACCCTCGCCCTGAGCCCCTCCAACACCCCAAACACCTTATCCCCAGTCCTAGCCAGAGTCCTCATCCCCCCATACCCCAACCCTCTGCCCCAGCCCTGAGCTCCCTCCAACACCACAAACCCCTCACCTCCAGCCCTAGACAGAGCCTCATCCCCCCACACCCCAACCCTCTGCCCCAGCCCTGAGCCCCCTCCAACACCACAAACCCCTCATCTCCAGCCCTAGACAGAGCCCTCATCCCCCCATACCCCAAACCTCTGCCCCAGCACTGAGCCCCCTCCAACACGACAAACCCCTCTCTTCCAGCCCAAGACAGAGCCCTCATCCCCCCATACCCCAACCCTCTGCCCCAGCCCTGAGCCCCTTCCAACACCACAAACCCCTCATCTCCAGACTTGACAGAGCCCTCATCTCCCTACATTCCAACCCTCTGCCCCAGCCTTGAGCCTCTCTAACCCCACAAACCTCCCAGCCCCAAACAGAACCCTCACCCCCTACACCCTGACTCTTGCCCTGAGCCCCTCCCAAACCCCTCAGCCCCGCACCCCCTCCCTCTGCACCCCCTCCCATCCCCAAACTCCCTCCCTGAGCCTGCAGCCTGCACCCCAATACTCTGCCTAAGCCTAGGGCCTGCACCCCTGATGTCCTTCCTTACCCAAACTGCCTCCCGGAGCCTTGGGCAGGTGGGGGGCGAAGTAGGGGCGGGTTCTGGGCACCACCAAAATATCTACAGACCTGCCACCCATGAACCCATGTACACATGGAATGGGCGTGTAGCAAGGAGCCCAGGGCAGCCGAATTGGGTTCAGCTGTGTTATTGACTACAAGCCGGCCAGTGTGTTGCTGTCAGATTTTCCCCACTGACGCAGTAACGGATCGCTCCACGGCTGTTAGGGCCCTGGGATGGGACGCAGTGGAGCGAGAGGGCCTGGGTTCCCCTACCACCGCCACCCCACCGTCAGGAGTAGCAGCCTCCCCACTTGGTTCTCAGGAGGCCTGATTGCTCTGGCACCCGCCTGATTCAGGACATCAGACAGTTGTTCTGACTCTCCCACCAGAGAGCTAACCTCCCCCAGACTGCGACGGCTCTGCCGGACTGTAGAACAGAGCCCCCCTACTTGATTTCTGCCCCGCCCTGATCAAGGGCCAGGCAAATGGACCTTCTGCTGCTCTGCCTGCCTGACTGTAGGCCAGAGCCCCTACTCGACAGCAGCCCTGCCCTGAATGAGGGCCCCGGGCAAACAGACTCTCTACTGTTGGTCGGCCTGACTGCAGGCCAGAACCATGAACACTGAGCTATTTCCCCTGAACCAAGGTACCCCGGAAGTATCGTAGCGAGGGGCGTGGTCACCCGCCCAGACGGATGGGGAGGGAGCCGCGAACCCCCTACAGCCTCTCTTTCTACTCGTTCATACTTTTTCTCTAAATATGTCAAAACACAGCACGCTGTTAGGGCCTTGGGCGGGGACGCAGTGGAGCGGGAGGACCTGGGTTCCCCTATCCCCGCCACCCCACCGTCAGGAGTGGCAGCCTACTTGGTTGCTGCCCCGCCCTGATCAAGGGCCAGGCAAATGGACCTTCTGCTGCTCTGCCTGCCTGACTGTAGCACAAGCATGCAACCTTCCCCCAGCCAAACACAGAAAAATAATACAAAAGAAATGTTCAAAAGGGCTGATGGTGCCAAAAATGTACACGACCGGAAACGGGGACGGAGGGCGGGACGTAAACTCTACACGGGGCATGGAAACCTGTCAAAAAGTACATGGTGATAAAAGCTATTGAGCGGTTAACTGCTCACGTGGCTGGGCAGGGCAGGCGGCCAATGGGGAGAAAGCCATGGTGCGGCATGATGTGTTCCACCCTGCTCCAGGCGGGCTCTGGTGCACCAAACCCCGAGAGTAGGTAGGCTGGCTTTTACTGGGGCAGCTGGGCAACTTCAATGACTGGGTTCTCCCTTGTATGCATCAGTCTCATCCTGTGCAAGAGTGTCCGTAGGCTGGCGCGGGCTGGACGGTGTTTCTTGCAGGCCTTGAGGATCAGCATGGTCTGCAAAGCCAGGCACCTGACAGAGGACTTGCTGTCCTGCTGGAAGCCTTTGAGGACTAAGATTGAAAGGAAGGAAATGGAGGTCAGAGCCATGGTGCTCTGGAAAGCCCTGGCAGAGCAAGCCAGCGCTGTACCTCTCAGCCCGCGACAAGAAGGCAGCAGGCTGGGAGGCGGGAGGCAGGGGACTAGCAGGAACAACCACCAACCCTCACTAAACATCCCCACTGCCCTTCATAGCTGGGGGAGCCCCCAGACACAGGCGAGAAGTCACAATGAACCCCATTCACTCAAAAAGAAAAGGAGTACTTGTGGCACCTTAGAGACTAACCAATTTATCTGAGCATAAGCTTTCATGAGCTACAGCTCACTTCATTGGATGCATACTGTGGAAACTGCAGAAGACATTATATACACAGAGACCATGAAACAATACCTCCTCCCATCCCACTCTCCTGCTGGTAATAGCTTATCTAAAGTCATCACTCTCCTTACAATGTGTAAGCCCTCTACACCAACATTCCACACAAAGATGGACTACAAGCCGTCAAGAACACTATCCCCGATAATGTCACGGCTAACCTGGTGGCTGAACTTTGTGACTTTGTCCTTACCCATAACTATTTTACATTTGGGGAGAATGTATACCTTCAGATCAGCGGCACTGCTATGGGTACCCGCATGGCCCCACAGTATGCCAACATTTTTATGGCTGATTTAGAACAACGCTTCCTCAGCTCTCGTCCCCTAACGCCCCTACTCTACTTGCGCTATATTGATGACATCTTCATCATCTGGACCCATGGAAAAGAACCCCTTGAGGAATTCCACCATGATTTCAACAATTTCCATCCCACCATCAACCTCAGCCTGGTCCAGTCCACACAAGTGATCCACTTCCTGGACACTACAGTGCTAATAAACAATGGTCACATAAACACCACCCTATACCGGAAACCTACTGACCGCTATTCCTACCTACATGCCTCCAGTTTTCACCCTGACCACACCACACGATCCATCGTCTACAGCCAAGCTCTGCGATACAACCCCATTTCCTCCAACCCCTCAGACAGAGACAAACACCTACAAGATCTCTATCAAGCATTCTTACAACTACAATACCCACCTGCAGAAGTGAAGAAACAGATTGATAGAGCCAGAAGAGATCCCAGAAGTCACCTACTACAGGACACGCCTAACAAAGAAAATAACAGAACGCCACTAGCCGTCACCTTCAGCCCCCAACTAAAACCCCTCCAACGCATTATTAAGGATCTAAAACCTATCCTGAAGGATGACCCAACACTCTCACAAATCTTGGGAGACAGGCCAGTCCTTGCCTACAGACAGCCCCGCAACCTGAAGCAAATACTCACCAACAACCACATACCACACAACAGAACCACTAACCCAGGAACCTATCCTTGCAACAAAGCCCGTTGCCAACTGTGCCCACATATCTATTCAGGGGACACCATCACAGGGCCTAATAACATCAGCCACACTATCAGAGGCTCGTTCACCTGCACATCCACCAATGTGATATATGCCATCATGTGCCAGCAATGCCCCTCTGCCATTTACATTGGTCAAACTGGACAGTCTCTACGTAAAAGAATAAATGGACACAAATCAGATGTCAAGAATTATAACATTCATAAACCAGTCGGAGAACACTTCAATCTTTCTGGTCACGCAATTACAGACATGAAGGTCGCTATCTTAAAACAAAAAAACTTCAAATCCAGACTCCAGCAAGAAACTGCTGAATTGGAATTCATTTGCAAATTGGATACTATTAATTTAGGCTTAAATAGAGACTGGGAGTGGCTAAGTCATTATGCAAGGTAGCCTATTTCCCCTTGTTTTTTCCTACCCATCCCCCCCCGCCCCCAGACTTTCTGGTTAAACTTGGATTTATGCTGGAAATGGCCCACCTTGATAATCATACACATTGTAAGGAGAATGGTCAGTTTGGATGAGCTATTACCAGCAGGAGAGTGAGTTTGTGTATGTATGGGGGTGGGGAGGTGAGAAAACCTGGATTTGTGCTGGAAATGGCCCACCTTGATTATCATGCACATTGTAGGGAGAGTGGTCACTTTGGATAAGCTATTACCAGCAGGAGAGTGAGTTTGTGTGTGTGTGTGGTTTGTTTTTTTTGGCGGGGGGGGTGAGAAAACCTGGATTTGTGCTGGAAATGGCCCACCTTGATTTTCATACACATTGTAAGGAAAGTGGTCACAAGGGGAGCAAGGGGAGTCACTCGCCCCTGCAGGCCCAGTGCAGCATGTCCCCCAGCATTGCACTAGCAACGGTCTAGAACCGGGAGAGGCAGAGCCCAGCGCAGAGAGACTGGGGACAATGAGAGCAGGAGGAGCCATGGGACCCATCACCAGGGACTGAGGGAAGCTCAGCAGGGACGGGAAGTCTGGGTAGCAAAGTCAGCAAACGTTGCCCTCGAGTGGGGACCTGGGTAAGGAATGAACTAACGTCCAGTCTCCATCTCAAGGGCAAGCTCCTAATCCCAGCCCCTTCTCCCATCCCCCTCCCTCCACTGACCTCAGGTCCAGGAGCGTGAGGTCACCTTGGACTCCTCTTCTCTGCATTCCGCCTCTCTCACTCCATCCTGAAGCTCCCCAAAACCCCCACTTTCTGCGCCGCACCCAGCCTGCCGGCTCTCTCCTGCCGGCTCTCTCCTGCAGCCTGTCCTCTAGCCTCCCACTCCTGCCAGACCTTCCCTTGCCCCTCCTGCAGCCCCTGCGCTCACTCCCTGCTCTTCCCCACGTCGCACCAAGCACCTTGCCCTCGTCTCTTGGGGTCTGCACGGCCTCCCCTGACCCACTCCCCATTGCTCTGGCTCCTTTGGCCCCTCCCATCCCTTTCACTGTGTCCCCTCCCACCTCCCTCCTTCTCTTCTGCTGCCCCAGCCTCTGGGGGCATATCATCCAAGCGCCCCCCTCCAGCTGCCGGAGGGGAGGCCCTGCCACAGGGGGGATGGAGCAGCTGCAGCAGCTCAATGGCCCTGAGCACCCAGAGCAGGGGGTCTTCATCTGGCAGCCTGGCAGGAGCTGATGCCAAAGCATCCCGGGGGCAACTGACAAAGGGGGTGAAGAGACACCTGGGTTCAGAGGGTGCTCTCAGGGCGATCCTGTGTAAATCCGCTGACCCTGCAGAGCAGACTTTGGTCCTAGGGGAACAGCGGGGAGAGTCCTTGGAGATAGAATTATGGGGCTCCACCCAAGGCCCACTGGAGTCAGAGGACAGACCTGTCCACATCAGGGCTCATTAGATTGGACTCCTACCGAGGATCTTGCTGAGTTACTATTCCAGGCCCAGGTTTTCCCTGCCAGGGAGCGCTGTACCACGAGCCTGCTCAGTGCAGTTAGGAGATGGCCAGAGTCACAGGCTGCTCACCTTGAATTTGTGTTGACCGGAGATGAATTTGGTCAGCCAGGTGATTCTTCCCACTGCCCTCAGCCGCACATGCACCTCCTTGGATGCGGTCCAGGGGAGCAGGACCTGAGAGAAACAGATTGGGACAAATTGCGAAGGAGAAGGACCAAAAAATAGCACAAGCACATAGAGTGAAAATCAGAAAGGCTAAGGCAAAAATGAGTTCTAACTGGCAAGGGACATAAAAGGCAAAGAGAAGCAGCTCTGTAAATGCATTAGGAGAAAGACAAAGGAAAGTGTGGGGCCAAACTCAGCAGGGAAGCAGAGCAAATAATGGATGCTACAGACAAAGCCAAGGTGTGTAATGCCTTTTTTGCTTCAGTTTTCACTAAAAAGGTTAATGGCGACTAGATGATGACCACAATATTAACAACAAGGGGAAAGAAATACAGGCCAGGGTAGGGAGAGAACAGATAACAGACAATTTAGGTCAGTTAGATGTATTCAAGTTGGCAGAGCCTCATGATATTCACACGAGATGGAGCTAGACAAAGCAATCTCTGAACCTTTAGGAGGGCTGAAGGTCCCAGAGGACTGGAGAAGGGCAGCCACAGAGCCTATCTTCAGAAAGGGGAACAAGGAGGCCCCACGGAATTATCCACCTGTCAGCCTATCTTTGGTACCCAGAAAGATTATTGAAGAAATTATTAAAGAGTTTGTAAGAACCTAGAGGAGATAATAGGGTGATAAGGAATAGCACCATGGATTTGTCCACAACAAACCATGCCAAACAAATCTAACTTCCT
This sequence comes from Lepidochelys olivacea, assembly GCF_965140295.1. Classification (NCBI taxonomy): domain Eukaryota; kingdom Metazoa; phylum Chordata; order Testudines; family Cheloniidae; genus Lepidochelys; species Lepidochelys olivacea. The sequence goes on along the minus strand of NC_140433.1, from coordinate 8,794,340 downwards.
TCTTTGACCGGGTTACTTGCCTAGTGGATGGAGGGAGGCAGTATATGATGATGTATATGAAGTTTCGTAAGGCTTTTGACACAGTTCCACAAGACATTCTCATAAGCAAACTAAGCCAATATGATCCAGATGAGACTACTCTAAAGTGGGCACACAACTGATGGAAAGGCAATCCTCAAAGAGGAGTTATCACTGACTCGCTGGCAAACTAGGAGGGTGTCTGAAGTGGGGTCCCCCAGGGGTGTGCCTGGGTCCAGTACTGCTCAATATTTTCATGAAGAACTTGGTTAACAGAGAGGAGAGTATGCTTGTCAAGTTGGCGGATGACACCAAGCTGGGGAGAATTACAAGCACTTTGGAGGACAGATTAAACTTCAGAATGAGCTTGTCAAATTGGAGAGTTGGTCTGAAGTCAACAAGATGAAATTCAGTCAAAACCAATGTGACGTAACGCACTTAGGAAGGAAAACTCAAATGCATAAAAACAAAGTGAGGGATAACCGGCTAGGTGGCAGGACTGCAGAAAAGGATCTGGGGGTTAGCGTGAATCTCACACTGAATAGGAATCAAGAGTGTGATGCTGTTGTGAAAGAGGGAAATGTCATTCTGAGGTGTATTAGCTTGGAGCACTGTGTCCAGTTCTTGGCACCCCGCTTTAAGAAAGATGTGAACAAACTGGGGCCCGTCCAGAGGACAGCGACAAAAATGATCAGAGGTTTAGAAAACCTGACCTATGAAGAAAGGGTGAATGACTTGGGCATGTTTCGTCTTGAGAAGACGGAGGGGGCACCTCCTAACACTCTTCCAATACGTTAAGGGCTGTTTCACAGAGGATGGTGACTAATTGTTCTCCACGTCCTCTGAAGGTAGGACAAGAAGTAATGGGCTTAATCTGCAGCAAGGGAGATTGAGGTTAAATATTTGGAAAAAGTCTAAGGGTGGCTAGGCACTGGAACAGGTGACCTAGGGAAGTGGTGGACTCCCCATCATGGATGTTTTAAAAAAACAGGCTGAACAAACACTCCTCAGGGACGGTCGAGGAATGCTTGGCCCTGCCTCAGTGCAGGGGGTGGAGTAGATGACCTCTTGAGATCCCTTCCAGCCCTGCACTTCTGTGATTCCCTCTTCCCAAGCCCTGGGATCGAGAAGACTGAATATCTGCTGAGGACATTTCCCTCTTTTTGGAGCACAAACCACCCACAGAATCAACTTCCTGTGGCCCCAGAACTAGAACGTTGGGGGAATCTAGCTCTGGGCTCTGGCCAGTATTGGTGGGGCCCATGGTGAACACAAATGAATCCCGGGCTCAGATGAGGCTCAGTGGAGAACACGGCAGATCCCGCCCTCCTCCACCCCCATGCCATGCAGACTTTTGGCATGCCATGCAGTCCTCCAGCCCAAGAACCTTTGTCTAGAACGTACTCTGAGGAGCAGAAGGCACGGGGGTGTCCCATGCTTGGGATTAAATGGAGCCTTGGTCCCAGAGCCCCACCCCAGCTACAGGACTCGTCCCCTTCCTGCCCCCATGCCTCCACACCTCCACGATGTTTTGCAGCACCACAAGGTTGCGCTTCTCATCCTCACACACCAAGGTCTTCAGCAGCTCATCCATGGTGTTCAGAGTCTGTGTGCAGAGCAGAGGAGAAACCACAGCAATTGGCATTACCCAGCCAGGCGACAAACCAATGCCCTGGCGTGTGACACGTCCCAGGCCATGGCAGCCCCTGCTATTCCAGCTCACCCACTCACTTGTACCCGCAGGGGACCTACTGCAAACTCCTCCTGGCAACAGGACCCCACCCGCTTTTGCTGTCCCCAGGGAGGCCACTGCACACAGTCTAACGCATGAGAAGAGCCAGGAAGGACTCCGCATTTGAGGGGGAGGGGAGATTTCCAGCCAAGCTTCACTTCCCCTGGCCTGTGTGGATCTCAAGCAGCCGATCTCAGGCCTGTGCCCCCAGCCATGCACTGGGGATGAATGTGCTTGTGAAGGGAGTGTCTGTTCCCCACTAATTGCCGGTCCTCAGCTGAAGCGCTGCCAAGGAGCTGTGATCATTACACTCTTATGCCAGCGCCAGGTAACCCAGGGACACGAGCGACTTGCAGGATTCCCCCTTGGTTTGGGGCGGCTCCTCATGGCTAGTTTGGGGCTTACGTTGTTGTATGGAGCAGCCTCCACGCCCGGGTTGGTCTCTGCTGGAGGCAGGGAGAAGACGCTGGAGAAGCAGACGGTGAGCAGGCTGGATAGCTCCATTCCCCGCAGCAGTGGCTTCACTTTGCTAAGAGAAGAGACACGCGCGGATTGGAGGGCTGAGGCGAGACTGATGCACTGATGTTGGCCTCAGGCTCCCAGGACATGATGGGCAGGCTTCTGGGAAGCTGAGAGCAGGGCGCCAGCGGCACTGAGAGAGAGCCCCCCATGGCGCAGGCTGTGCCACGTGCCAGGGCTCAGCCTGCCCAGCCTCTGAGCCACAGGGAGTCACTGAGCTGCCGGAGGGATGCAGCTGGCACAGCTGGCGGCGACTCTGGTGGCTCCGCTCCGGCAGTGCCCAACTGCCCCTCTCCCCCCGGAGCCATCGCCTGCGGGTCCCAGAGGGGAACGGTCCAACCCCCTCGCTCCCTCCCCCACATCTTCACACGGCCACTTGGAGAGGTCGCCAGGCACCGAAGGATCCTCCACCACCAACCCACGGGTGCCACGTGCCCGGGGGAATCGGAAGACGGGGGAGGAGCAGAGGGGGCAATGCCCTGGAGAACTGGCCACGCCAAGAGGCTGGCGTGTCTGGCTGCACACAGCACTAGCTGGGGCTGGGTGGGCAGGCCGGGTACCTCAGCTCCATGATGGCGAGCATCGCTTGCTGACGCACCCCGCTGGTCAGGGAGTCGACGGACTCAAGATCAATCAGCTCCTGGGGAGACAATGTGGGGAAGTGCCAGCCGGGCTCCGAGCTCCCGTAAGGCTCCAACTGGGGAGCAAAGCGCAGGGCCTGCAACACGTGGCCTCGGCAGACAGGTCGTCCTACTGTGGGCTTGACGGTGTGCAGGGCTCCAGCTGGGGAGCGCAGTGCAGGGCCTGTGGTCAGTGCCCCAGCGTCACGCACCAGTGCACTGCAAAGGCTCCATCAGCATTAGCACCCAGAGACTCCACCTGAGATCAGGCTCCTTGTGTCAGGTGCTGCACACACACGGTGAGAGCCAGTCCCTGCCCCAGAGAACTCACGAGCTAACTGGATGAGACAAGGCATGGGAGGGAAACTGAGGCACAGAGGGGGAAGTGCTTTGCCCAAAGGTCTCATTGAGGAACTGAGCCCCAGCCCACTGGACCACCCACCAGCACACGCTGTCCCACGTTCAGGGAAGGGAGATAAGCTCCGGAAAGCTTTCTGCAGAGCCGCAGAGCAAAGACTTTCCAAATCTACGGAGCAGATTTGTTGCTAGTTCCCTAGTGGGCACTGACTGCGGAGTGTTGGGGCTCTGTGCAGGGAGACTGGTGTATACAGAGCGACCTGGTGACTTGGGAAGCTGGGTGCAAGGGAACAACCTACGTTTCAATACAAAAAGAAAAGGAGTACTTGTGGCATCTTAGAGACTAACTAATTTATTTGAGCATGAGCTTTCAAACATGCTCAAATAAATTGGTTAGTCTCTAAGGTGCCACAAGTACTCCATTTCTTTTTGCGAATACAGACTAACACGGCTGTTACTCTGAAACCGTTTCAATACAGTGACATGTTCAGGAACAAAGAACGCAGGCCACACTCACAGCATGGGGTCTCTAACCTGGGAAGCGGTGACTCTGGAAAAGACTTGGCAGTCATGGTAATCAGGTGCACAGGAGCGCCCAGTGCGAGGCTGGGGCCAAAAGGGCTTATGCCATCCTGGGCTGTGCAAACAGGGCAATCTCCAGTTGTTAGAGAGGTTATTTTCCCTCGGTATTTGGCAGTGGTGCGACCTCTGCTGGGATCCTCTGTCCAGGTCTGGTGCCCACAATTCAAGGAGAATGTTGATAAATTGGAGAGGGGTCAGAGAAGAGCCACAAGAGTGACTGAAGGACTGGGAAACATGCCTTATAGTGAGAGACTCCAGAAATCAATCAGTTCAGCTTCACAAAGAGAAGGTTACAGCGTGCCTTGATGACAGTCTGTAAGTACCTACACAGGGAGCAAATGCTTGATAATGGGCTCTTCAGTCTAACAGACAAACGTCCAACACGATCCAGCAATTGGCAGTTGAAGGTAGACAAATCTGCAGAGCTCTCCAGGCCAATCACTAAACCCGCCAAGTAACATAGCCCGAGTGTGTGTTTTACTCACCTTTATCTTCTCCACAAGGAGGGCTTTGCAGAGAAAAGCTGCCAGGTTTTGTTCTGGGTGCCTCGTGAGGGCGGCCCTGCTGATGGTGATGACACGATCCAAGAATTCAAGTTTCTTGGCCTCCTCCTATGCCCCGCAGAGATTAGACAAAAACAGGAAGGTTAGCGTGGAAAGGAGCTGCCAGTGGGAGAGATGTCAGAAAGCTTCCCCCCAGCACTGCTCAGGCTTTGATATGCTGAAGGCCAGAAGGCCATTCATCTCCCAACAGGAGAGACTATGTGGGGAGGGCAGGGCAGCTCTGTGTGAAACCAGACCAGAGAGGGAGCAGATCTCACGGGGTAGGTGTCCAAAGAGGAACTGCAACATGGGGGCTAAGCAGCCAGACAGTCTTACTGGGGGGCTTGATAGAGTGGGAGGAACATCTGGGTGTGACACCCTGACACCCCAATATTCACCACTGTCATATAATTAGGATATGTTTGGTACCAAGTATGTCTTTTAAGGTATCAGTCTAAAAGTCTTTATCTGCTAGACATTAATGTCTCATTGGATTGCATGTGCTATCGTTGTATGTGACGTTCTGAAGTTCAGCTGTGTATGTGTTCCTGAAAAACACTGTGAGGTTCAAAACAGCCTTTCAGGTAGAATAGCAAAAAAGCCAAACACTGGCTCCTGGAGGAAATGCACAAGCATTAGGGCTACCCCAGGAACTGTGTGCAATAGAAACCTCCCCGAGATAACGCAACACAACGGGACCTGTTGGATCCAGGTCACAGCAAAAGAGTTTTCCAGCAGGTGGGAAGAGAAGATAAAAGGGGAACAATAAAATCGCAGGGGGGACGGGACGGGACCTCAGACTCCCTGCAATAAGATCCCTGGAAACACCTGAGAGACAAAGATTGAACCATGAGAAGTGATGGTCCTAGGCTAGAGAGAGAGATTCCTAGCCTGTGCAAGAAAACCTGGGAAAGCCAAGCTGCAAAACCAAGGCAGCTTCTGCCTTAAGAATCTGCCAACCTGTTTATCACTCGGGGAGAATTTGCTAATGGATATCCTATCTATCTGGTGTATAAAGCTTCGTTTGTGTGTTTTCTTTATTTACTAGGGTAATCTGCTTTGTTCTGTTTGCTATCTCTTCTAACCACTTAAAATCTACCTCTTGTAGTTAATCATCTTGTTTCTTGTTTATACCACAACCCAGTTTGTAGTATAAATTAGTAACTGGGAGGAGGGGCAAAGAGTTGTTCATACCTCTCTCGACATCGACTGAGGGGGCGAATGTCATAAAACCTTTGGGTCCGTACTCCAAAGGAGGTGGGCACCAGAGAACTGGGACAAGGCCCTTCAACTGAGTCTTCCCAGAGCTGATCTCAGCGTCTGTGTCTTTCTGCAGCTGGGTGTGGCCCTGCCTGTGTGTATGGCTGGAAGAGGCTTGTGAGCCGAGCCCAACAAGACAAGGTAACAAGGGCCCAGGCTGGCAGAACAGGCGGGCTCAGTGATAAGCCAGTACATCAGGCCTCAAAGGGGGGCAACCGATCACGCTGGGGACTGGCCAAATCCAGTGGGCAAGGGGCATGGTGCGTGCCTTTTGTAACTCAAGAGAGGATGTTTTTAAGATGCTCTAGTTTAAACAGGAATTATTTGGGGGCAGGTCTCTGGCCTGTGTTATACAGGAGGTTACAGTGGTCCCGTCTGGCCTTACAATCCATGCCTCATCCGGAGAAGGACAGATACTGCATGTGGACAGGGCAGTAGCTGAGAGATCAGAGGAGAGCTCTTGGTACCTGTTCATTGCCCTTGAGAAAGGTGTTGATGTAGTCTAGGGTCTCTTTCTCCTGCGAGTCTGGCCCCATAAAACAGGAGGCATTCCTAGGTGATGGTGAATCTGATCAAAGACAGAGCAGTGGTCATACCTGGGGCTGCCAAGCTGCAGGCTGGGTGACAGAGATCTTAGCAGAAACCCTTGCCCACCGCTCCCACCCCAGCAGGGTAGCAGCCCCGATGCACAACAGGGTCTGGCACAGCCATCCCTGGTTTCCCCAACTCTTTGCTGCTCAGCCCAGCAAAGATCCAGTCAGAGCCCTGGTTCCCAGCAGCCACCCCACTTCCCTGCCCGCACCCAGCATGCAGCACCACACCTGGAAGGAGGCATGATGTCAGGCTATGAGTGGTGTCCCCGCTCTCCGGGCCATTGCTGGAGGGGGCAGAGGGAATGGCAGTGAATCGCTCTGCTCCCTGCTGCGGGAGAGGGAGGAGCTACCCAGTCTGCGCGGGATATGGGGACCCAGGGCCTGCCCGTTCTGCTTCCTCTGACTGCCTCTCCTGCCATTGACAGCCACGGGGTGTAATCTGGGCAAGCCCTGGGCTCGCATCATCAACCCCCACACCCAAATGCCCTGTGCTGTGCCATGGGTCACCCCCCTGCAAAGGAGCCAGCAGATGGGGCTGCAACATCAGGGGGCATAGAATCATAGAATATCAGGGTTGGAAGGGACCCCAGAAGGTCATCTAGTCCAACCCCCTGCTCAAAGCAGGACCAATTCCCAAAGCATCTCATGCTTTGGCCGGCGCCCTGCAATCCTAGGCTTAACAACCCACCGTGCACAGAGCATCCCCTTCGACTGGTGGAAAACATCTTCCGACCCTGTGTGTGACGGATCAGGGTGGGCAATTCAGTCAGTCTCCACCTGATGCTTCTGCTGCCGCCCCTAATGCCCCGATCAGATGTAGGGGCTGCAGCTGCTGCCAGGAGGAGGGGCCATTCCCCCCTGCCTGGGTTTTCCTGTCTCTCCATCTCATGGCAGCCCAGAGTTGTACAAAGGTGATGGAGTCTTCTCCCGCCACTGACACCCTGGTCTTGCAACCCCAACCCCCAGAGGGGCAAGCCCCACCGCAATGCAGGGCCATGGCCCCGGCCATTTTTGCAGCCCCTCCGCCCACCCAGGAGGCACCCACTCACCAGCATGGAAGGGCTGAGGCACACACAGCTCCTGCTGCTGCTGTGGGCTCTTCCGCGGACTCTTCCTTCGAGGAGGTCTCGTCTCCTCCCAGGCACGGATGGGCTTCAAGGGGACCTTGCGGACTTCCTCAGCCATCCTGCAAGAAGCCAGGACAAGGCATTGCTTGTGAGAGGTGAGAGGCGACTGCCCCGTTCAGCATCAGGGCCAGTCCACGTATGGCCGTTCCACCAGTGCCTACAGCTGCCAGCAGGGAAACAAGCCAATGGATGTGCTCAAAGTCACCCAGGCAGTCAGCAGTACAGGCAGGATTAGAACCCAGGTCTCCGGACTCCCAGGCCCATCCCGCAGGCCAAACGGCCTCCCCCGGGTCACTCCCGCCTCTCCTTCTGCTGGTTCACAAACTGCCCAGCAGACAGGCTGCATCCAACCACTCAGGATTCTTCCTGCCCAGGGAAATTACCCTGATCCCTTCCCCCAGGAATATTGGGGCCGTGGCAGGTCCCAGGTGGGGGAGGGAAGCAGGGTGGGGTGCGGGGGGCGGTCTGGTGAGCAGCAGGAGTTGCTCTGACCCCACCGTGAAGGGGAAGGAGCAGAAGGCGGGAGAGCAGCAGGCAGCTCGTCTCTCCAAGGCCTGTGTGGGAGCAGCCGCTGCAGAGAATCCCAGGCCTGATTCCCCCCACGCTGGGTCTCCTGAATGGCCCCTGCCCTGGGGGGCTCCATTCCTCACCCAGTGTCTCCTGCTGACTCTGCAGCAGCTGCACGGCAGGCGTCCTAAGGCACCTCTAGTCCTCTCCAGAGCTCAGGGGGACTGTCCTGGCATCGGACTGTCCTGGTGAATGGAACAATGGCTCCGGGCAGACGGAGAATGCCTGTTCCCCCGGCAACCTCAGTGCCATTCCCTCTGGAAGTGATGGTGTCCGCAAGGGTGCTGGAGGTGGTCAGGCTTCGTGGTTGGAGCTGGACTCAGGAGGCCGGGGCATGGGTGGAGCGAGGCTGGAGCGAAAGCAGGGCTGGAGTAGGACGAGGGGCAGGGCCACCAGCTACCTCCCAGTCTGGGCACTTACCTGGCCCCACCATGCCAGTGGCTGAGCACACGGGTGTTGTGGTATTTAGGCTCTCAACCCCCCGCAGAGCAAGGACCTGCTCTCCCTCATTAGTTGAGGCCAGGGGCGGCGGGGACTCATTTGATCTCATGCAGAAGACTTACAGAGGAGCAGGGAACTGAACACAGCTCTCCTGGGTCCCAGCCCAATGCCTCATCTAACTTCCTGTGCCGCCTTCCCGTGCCGTGCCACCAGTCCTGCCAAACCCTCCTCCTTGTCTCCGTCCCCTCTGGGCTCAACTGGTGCGACCCCTTCTCTCGAGCCGCCCCGGGCTCCCTCCTGTGCGCATGCCGCTGCCCACTTCCTCACTGGCACCAGGCTAGACAGCCGGCACCGGGGCGCTTGGCAGACATGCACCGACCAGCCAGGAGCTTGGGGAAGGCTCGGTGTGGTTGGCGATGCAATGGAAAAGCAGAGGTGGGCAATAGAAATTCTCCTACCTGGAGTCAGGAGTGGGCAGAAACCTGCGCGTAAATGGGCCACCCACTTTCTGCTGCCGGTGGCGGAGCTGGATCTGCTGGCTCAGCGTTCCCCAGCGGCACCTGCCAGCTCTCGCTCTGCCAGAGCCAAGCCTGGCAGTGAGGGGATGAGGCTGTGCCAGCCAGCAGGGGCGTGTCACAATGGGCAGGCGAGTCACAGACCAGCCAATGTGTGACTCCCCAGCCATGGGATGCCCCAGCCCAGACTTGCTCTGGCCTCGCCAAGGCTTTAGAGCCTGTCCTTCCCCAGCGGGGCCATGGCAGGGACCTTCCGCTCCCCACAGTCACAGACGTTAGGCCGGAAGGGACCGCTGGGCTCCTCTAGTCCCAGCTCCTGCAGACCCCAGGCCAGAGCCCCTCCCTGCGTCCATGCCACTGGAGCCAGGGGGTCTCTGGATCCCCGAGTGGGAGAATCAGTTCCATCCCGGCTCCTCCTTCTCGTGACAGTGCAGAACGGGGATTCATGAACTCTCCCCACCCCCGGCTCCCAGCCCACCTGAGCGGCTCTTTCCACTTTCCCAAGCTGCCGGGTGCTTTGGCCATAGGGTGTAAAATGGTCCCATCTCTGCTTCCTCTCCCACCGCTGCAACGACGCAGAAGCTGCTTTAATAGCAGCCCCCTCCTCCCGCCCAACTGAGTCTCAGACCTTGCTAATGCTCAGTGCCATGACAGCCCCAGGAGATGATTGCTGTGGGATGTGACGAAGTGGGACTGTTCTTAATGTTTCCTCCGAATAGTGTGGGGGTGCCTCAGTTTCCCCTATGCAGTTCTTAAGTTTCTAGGTGGTGGCGTAAGGGTGTATGATCATTGCAGAGCCCTAGAGGGCAGGTATGTGCAGGGGTCTGGACACAGAGAATGGCCGACACCCTATTTCCTGGGTGCTGATGGCCTGGCCCTTCCCCCCTACAAGCTGAGAGCTAAAAGGGTTGGAGAAAAAAGGAATCAGGTGACCTCCTGGCCCGGGAAAGGGACAAAACCCAGAGGAGGAGGGGCTGGAGAGAGTTTCAGTTGAGGCTGGCTGGGGACATGGAGTGAAGTACAGACGTGGTTGTCTGGCTCACTACCTCCCAAAATGGACTCAGCTGAGGGGTCCTGTTCTCTGCACCTACATGCTCTGTGTTAGACCATGTTCCTGTCATCTAATAAACCTTCTGTTTTACTGGCTGGCTGAGATTCACGTCTGACTGCGGAGCTGGGGTGCAGGACCCTCCGGCTTCCCCAGGAGCCTGCCTGGACGGGCTCGCTGTGGGAAGCTCACGGAGGAGCAGAGGATGCTGAATGCTCAGAGGTCAGACCCAGGAAGGTGGAAGCTGTGTGAGCTCTTTGCCCTGCAGACAGGCTGTTCACAGAAAGGAGACTTCCCCAGAGTCCTGACTGACTTCGTAGGGAGCAGTTCCAGAGCGTCGCCCGGGGACTCCATGACACGGGGGTCTCGGCCAGGGGGAGGCAGTGACTCCTAGAAGCAGGGAAAGCAGCATCACCGTAGATCAGGGAGGTCTGGCAATGCCAGTGGCTGGCTGGGGTCTGGCACCCAGGCACTCAGAGCAGACTGTCAAAGGCCAAACCCCTCTCACCACCGGCTCTGTAGCTCCCCCTTGCTTTCGGTCTGTCTTAGGCACCATCCTGGCCCTCATCCCCCTGGCATCCGAGCACTGCCCATTGCATTTATTCTAACTGCCCCCTTCAGGGCAGGGTCTGGCAGCTACCCCCACTGCACAGACAGGGAACTACAGCACAGAGGGAAGAAGGGACTTGCTCAAAGAAAAACAGAGCATCTGTGGCAGAGCTGGGAAATAAACATGGGTCTCCTGGGTTCCAGGATGGCACCTTCTCTTTCAACCTCCTGCCCCCTTCGTCCCTGGTTCAGTGGGAGCTGTGGGAGCTCTCTGGGGCACAGGAGCTGGCTGGTGCCCAGATGGAGCTACGTTGCCTATTGCACAGATCTCGCTTTTCCCCAACATTGAAAATGCTGCTCCAACCATACCAGGGCCCGCCAGGATCCTTGCAGCTGGTCCGTCCTAAATTGTGAACTGTGCTCTGGCCTCCCAGAGCGGGGCAATGGGAGAGGGTGGGGCTGGTGCAAGGCCCTGCTGGATTACGGCTCACGCGTACGGGGTCCCAGTACTACAGAGCTCTGTGCCGGGGCAGCGCTTTCTGGGGGTTTCACAGCTCCTCTCTCCAAGGCCTGTGTGGGAGCAGCCGCTGCAGAGAATCCCAGGCCTGATTCCCCCCACGCTGGGTCTCCTGAATGGCCCCTGCCCTGGGGGGCTCCATTCCTCACCCAGTGTCTCCTGCTGACTCTCCAGCAGCTGCACGGCAGGCGTCCTAAGGCACCTCTAGTCCTCTCCAGAGCTCAGGGGGACTGTCCTGGCATCGGACTGTCCTGGTGAATGGAACAATGGCTCCAGGGAACCGGAGAATGCCTGTTCCCCCGGCAACCTCAGTGTCTGGGCACTTACCTGGCCCCATCATGCCAGTGGTTTAGCACACGGGTGTTGTGGTATTTAGTCTCTCAACCCCCCCTCCGCAGAGCAGGGACGTGCTCTCCCTTGTTAGCTGAGGCCCTGAGCGGCGGGGACTCACCTGATTTCACGCAGAAGACTTACAGAGGAGCGGGGAACTGAACACAGCTCTCCTGGGTCCCAGCCCAATGCCTCATCTAACCACCTGTGCCGCCTTCCCGTGCCAGGCCACCAGCCCTGCTAAACCCTCCTCCTTGTCTCCGTCCCCTCCGGGCTCGACTGGTGCGACCCCTTCTGTGGAGCCGCCAAGGGGTCACTCCTGTGTGCATGCCGGTGCCCACTTCCTCACTGGCACCAGGCTAGACGGCCGGCACCGGGGCACTTGGCAGACGTGCGCCGTCCAGCCAGGAGCTCGGGGAAGGCTCGGTGTGGTTGGCGATGCAGTGGAAAAGCAGAGGTGGGCAATAGAAGATTCTCCTACCTGGAGTCAGGAGTGGGCAGAAGCCTGCCCGTAAATGGGCCACCCACTTTCTGCTGCCGGTGGCGGAGCCGGATCTGCTGGCTCAGCATTCCCCAGCGGCACCTGCCAGCTCTCGCTCTGCCAGAGCCAAGCCTGGCAGTGAGGGGATGAGGCTGTGCCAGCCAGCAGGGGCGTGTCACAATGGGCAGGTGAGTCACAGACCAGCCAATGTGTGACTCCCCAGCCATGGGATGCCCCAGCCAGACTTGCTCTGGCCTCGCCAAGGCTTTAGAGCCTGTCCTTCCCCACCGGGGTCATGGGAGGGACATTCTGCTGTTATACCAATAAAATAAAAACCAACAGGATCTCATGAAAGCGAAAAAGGCAAAATACCACATTTATTGTGACTACAGAAAGAATCATAGTAAGCAGTTAGTTATAGCTATAACATTCCATTCAATCTCATATTTAGTCACACATTCATTCATACAAACACACACACACAGGTTCTGCAAGGTTGTTATCATAGTTACCAGCCTTAGAGTTGCTCATGCCAAGCCACTGGCCAGGTGGCCTGGACATGAGGAGAGAGCAGGGCCTTGTCAGATGGTCATCTGATGCTTCTGGAAGTTGGTTTGCAGAATCAGACCCCAAAGTTCTCACTTTTTAGAGTCTATTTTTATAGGAATTTCTTCCTATGCCAGTCTATGGGAATTCCTTCATCATGCTGTTGCTGAATCAATCAGCAGATAGCACATTCCTGACGGCTCCGTGCTGCTAGATGTTATCTTGTTCTTTGGTTCTCCCATTCTTGAGGCTGTTGGGTGGATTCCAGTCTGCCCTCCGGGGGTCCTCTCGTTATTTCCACTTGACGCCTTCTTCAGCCCATGGACACTGGATTCTTAGGCTGGCACCTCCCTGATCATTCAGTTATTATCCACACCAAGCATCCATCCACATACATCCTCTGTCTCTATTTTAATCACAATGGTTAATACAACAAAAGGGCGGGGAGTCTCTGGGTGCTGTTTCTGTTGTTCGAGTATTGCTTTGAGTCTCTCTCTCTGTGAATTGCTTTGAGAACAGACTCAGTCTTAGAATGTACGAACACAATTAGCAGCTTGCAGGTTTCACACACAGAGGGAGAGAAACAGCACCAAAAACCAAGAGACCTCTTCATTAGTAATACCCTGGACTTTCAACTGTTGGGAATCAAACTCATTTGTGATTTTAATACAGAACTTCTTTAATATGATCCAACACCGCTCCCCACAGTCACAGACGTTAGGCCGGAAGGGACCTCTGGGCTCCTCTAGTCCCAGCTCCTGCAGACCCCAGGCCAGAGCCCCTCCCTGCGTCCATGCCACTGGAGCCAGGGGGTCTCTGGATCCCCGAGTGGGAGGATCACTTCCATCCCGGTTCCTCCTTCTAGTGACAGTGCAGAACGGGGATTCATGAACTCTCCGCACCCCCGGCTCCCAGCCCACCTGAGCGGCTCTTTCCACTTTCTCAAGCTGCCGGGTGCTCTGGCCACGGGATGGAAAACGGTCCCGTCTCTGCTTCCTCTCCCACCGCTGCAATGACGCAGAAGCTGCTTTAATAGCAGCCCCCCCTGCCCCGCCCCCGTACTGTGTCCCAGGCCTTGCTAACGCTCAGAGCCACGGCAGCCCCAGGAGATGATTGCTGCGGGGTGTGACGATGTGACTCAGCAGGGAGGGGGGAGTGTTGACCTGGGAATGTGCCCTGGGGATGGGAGACCTGAGAACCTGTCACCTGAGCCAGGATGGGGAGGGGGAGGTAACACCTCTGCCCAGGAATGTGAACAGAGGCTGCAGCAGGGAACCTGCTGGGTGGGTTTAGTTTCAGTTTGGGGCTGGGGAGAGGAACACAGGGAACCCCAGGGCTGGGGTCTAAGCTCCCTGCTCCCCTAGAAGGACGTGATTGAGGGGTCCTGGTTGTACCCACAAGCTCTGTTTTGGACTGTGTTCCTGTTGTCCAATAAACCTTCTGTTTTACTGGCTGGCTGAGAGTCTCAGTGGATCCCAGGAAGAGGGGTACAGGGCCTGGACTCCCCCACACTCCGTGACAACTGGTGGTAGCGGTGGGATCTACTGCACCCCATGAACGGCGCTTCCTGCAGTAAGTGACTGGGGAGCAGTAAAACGAAGGGGAATTGATGGGAACCAGGTGTGCTGAAGATCCAGAGAGAGACGGTTTCGGGGGGCGGTTAACCCCTGGGAATGTGTGACCAGAGAGAAAGACTTTTGCAGTAACAGGGTCCCCCGGGGGATTGCAGCGAGCGGTCCCAGGGGCGGAGGAGTCTGCAGCTCGACCCTGGCAAAGAGTCGGTGACCTCAAGAAGGACTGGCACACGAGGGGCTTTTCCTGGAAACCGTGGGAAGCTGCCCGGCCTGCGAGTGGCCAGCAGGGAGATGTACGCTAAACGCCTTAAGAGCGACCTGGTGGAGCTGTGCAGGCAGAGGGGGCTGCGCATCGGGAGGTCCACCAAGGAACAGCTGATTGCCCAGCTGGAGGAGAGGGATCGCTTGGATGACCCGATCCCTGTCCCTGAGGGAAGCTGCCCGGGGGATGCAGCGTGGGCCCTGGGGCCTGACCGGGCTGGGAGGGGTCAGACTGCTGCTGAGGACATCCCGAGACCCTTCCTACCTATGTCTGGGGGAGGGGTTGGGGGAAGCCCAGCGAATACCGAGGGCACCCTGACCCCGGCACCCAGCAGGGGATCCTCCCGGCGGAGCTCCCCATCCCTGGAGCGGAGGCGGCTGGAATGGGAGAGGGAGATGAAAATGAGGGAGCTGGAGGATCATGAGAAACAACGTCAACATGAGGAGAAACAACATCAACATGAGCAGGAGGAGAAGGAGAAACAACGTCAACATGAGCAGGAGGAGAAGGAGAAACAACGTCAACATGAGCAGGAGGAGAAGGAGAGGGAGCGTCAGGAGAAGGAGAAACAGAGGCAGCATGAGCTGGAGCTGGCCAGGCTGAGGAGCAGTGGGTCCCCGGCTGCGGTGAGTGAGGGGGGACCCAAGACTGCAAGGAACTTTGATAAGTGCTTCCTGGCCCAGCGGAAGGACGGGGAGGACATGGATAGCTTCCTGACGGCCTTTGAGAATGCCTGTGAGCTGCACAGGGTTGACCCTGCAGACAGGCTCCAGTTTCTCACCCCCTTACTGGACCCCAAAGCCATGGAGGTGTACAGCCGAATGACAGGGGCGGAGGCAGGGGACTATGAACTGTTCAAACAGGCCCTGCTCCGTGAGTTTGGGCTGACCCCCGAGATGTACCGGAGAAGGTTCCGGAGTCAGCGTAAAACGCCTGAGGTCACCTACCTAGAACTGGTCAACCGGATGCAGGGATATGCCCGCAAGTGGACAGCTGGGGCCTGAGCTAAAGAGGACCTGCTTGACCTAATCGTACTGGAGCAACTGTATGATCAGTGCCCTTCCGACCTGAGGCTGTGGTTGGTGGACAAAAAGCTCGAGAACCCCCAGCACGCAGGGCAGCTGGCCGACGAGTTTGTGAACAGTCGGTCAGGGAGTAGCCGGGAGGAGTCCCAAAAGAACAGGCCCCGCCCGATGCAGAGAGAGGGTCACCAGGGGGCCTCCCAGCGGGGAAATAGGGAGAACCCCCTCCAAAGGGGAACGCCTGGCGTCGGGCCCCTCCGACCCGCTCGAGGGGACCAACGTGACCTGAGCTGCTATCACTGTGGCCAGAGAGGCCACGTACGGTCCCAGTGCCCCGGGCTCAGGGACAAACTGAGCAGACCCAACCTACCCAGGGTTAACTGGGTAGGGACCCAGCTGGACGAGGGGCAGACGACCCAGGAAAGGGGGCCTGCCAGTTTACCACCGGCCCCGGAGGGAAGAGTACCCCAGGCCAGCTCCACCAGAGGGCTGGAGGCTCTGGACTCAGGGTGCTCAGTTTACAGGGTGGGCGCGGGGCTGTCCCTCCGGAGAGAGTGCCTTGTTCCCCTGGAGGTGGATGGGAGGAAGGTCAATGGATACTGGGATACGGGCGCGGAGGTGACGCTGGCCCGGCCCGAGGTGGTGGCCCCAGATCGGGTGTTGCCCAACACCTATCTGACCCTGACAGGGGTGGGCGGGACCCCATTTAAGGTGCCCGTGGCAAGGGTACACCTGAAATGGGGGGCCAAGGAGGGCCCCAAGGATGTGGGGGTACACCACCATTTGCCCACTGAAGTTTTGATGGGGGGAGACCTAGAGGACTGGCCAAGCAAGCCCCAGGCCGCCCTGATTGTGACGCGTAGCCAGAGCCGGCGAGGGGCACTGCGCCCTGACCTCGGGGAGGGTATCACACCGGAGGCGCAGGACCCTACCCTGGTGGGGAGGGAGGGCCGAGGGGCACGGCTCAGAGAGGCGGAGGCCTCAGACCTGGCCAGCGAGAGGGAACCGGGCCCCATCCCTTCCCCAGCCGCTGAGTTCCAGGCCGAGTTGAGGAAAGATCCTTCCTTGCGGAAGCTCAGGGATCTGGCTGACCTCAGGGTGGTACGGACCATGAGGAGAGGCTGCCAGGAGAGGTTCCTGTGGGAGAAGGGGTTCCTGTACCGAGAATGGGCTCCCACAAGGGAAGTGGAGTCCTGTGGGATCAGGAGGCAGCTGGTGGTCCCCCAGAAGTATCGCCGCAAGCTCCTGTACCTGGCCCATGACATCCCCCTCGCAGGGCACCAGGGAATCCGGCGCACCCGGCAGAGGTTGCTACAGAACTTTTACTGGCCCGGGGTCTTTACCACGGTCCGGCAGTATTGCCGATCCTGTGACCCCTGTCAGAGGGTGGGGAAGGCCCGGGACAAGGGGAAAGCGGCTTTGAGACCTTTGCCCATCATAGAGGAGCCTTTCCAGAAGGTGGCCATGGACATCATGGGGCCTCTCAGCAGGACGACCCGGTCGGGGAAGAAATACATTCTGGTGGTGGTAGATTTTGCCACCCGCTACCCCGAGGCAGTGCCCTTAGCTTCCATTGAAGCCGACACCGTGGCCGATGCGCTCCTGACCATTTTCAGCCGAGTGGGGTTCCCCAAGGAAGTCTTGACAGACCAAGGCTCCAACTTCATGTCGGCCCTGCTCCGGTGCTTGTGGGAGAAATGTGGGGTCCGGCACGACTGGGCCTCAGCTTATCACCCCCAGTCCAATGGGCTGGTGAAGAGGTTTAACGGGACGCTAAAGATGATGCTGAAAACCTTTATGAACCAGCATCCACAGGATTGGGACAAGTACTTACCTCACCTGCTGTTCGCGTACAGGGAGGTGCCCCAGGAGTCTACCGGATTTTCGCCTTTCGAACTGTTATATGGCAGGAGGGTGAGGGGCCCCCTGGACCTGATGAGAGACGAGTGGGAGGGGAAGGCCACTCCCGATGGAGAGTCAGTGGTGGAGTATGTCCTGATCTTCCGAGAGAGACTGGCGGAACTCATGGGCCTGGCCAGGGAGAATCTGGCCAGAGCCCAGAGGAAGCAGAAGGTCTGGTATGACCGCACGGCACGGGCCCGTGCCTACGCCACCGGGGATCAGGCGATGGTTCTCATCCCAGTGAGAAAGAACAAACTACAGGCCGCCTGGGAGGGCCCTTTCAAGGTCGTCAAGCAGCTCAATGAGGTAAACTATGTGGTGGAGCTGTCGAACCGGGCGCACCACCGCCGGGTGTACCATGTGAATATGATGAAGCCATATTATGCCAGGGGGAATGTGGTGTTGGCCGTGTGTGGACAGTGGGAAGAGCAGGGAGATGACCCTTTAGTAGATCTATTCCCTGGGACCAGAGCTGGTTTCCCCCTGGAAACAATTCCCCTCTCGGATCAGCTAACCCCTGCCCAGCAAGCTGAGGTCAGGGAGGTGCTGCATCCGTACCGACAGCTGTTTTCCAACCAGCCTGGACGCACTAATCTGACTGTCCACCGGGTGCAGACAGGGTCGCACCCGCCGATAAGATGCTCCCCCTTCCGAGTCACAGGGAAAACTGCTCAGGACCTGGAAAGAGAGGTCCGGGACATGCTGGCTTTGGGGGTGATCCAGCCATCTGCCAGCCCTTGGGCCTCGCCGGTGGTGCTGGTCCCCAAAAAGGACGGGTCGGTCCGGTTCTGTGTGGACTATCGGAAGCTCAATGCCATCACTGTATCTGATGCCTACCCCATGCCCAGGCCGGACGAGCTCCTAGACAAGCTGGGAGGAGCTCGGTACCTTACCACCATGGACCTTACAAAGGGCTACTGGCAAGTGCCGCTGGATGCAGATGCCCGACTGAAATCGGCCTTTATCACCCCTCTGGGGCTCTATGAGTTCCTGACCCTGCCTTTCGGCCTCAAGGGAGCGCTGGCCACCTTCCAGCGCCTAGTGGACCAGCTCCTGAGGGGGATGGAGAGTTTTGCCGTGGCGTATATTGATGACATCTGTGTCTTTAGCCAGACCTGGGAGGACCACGTGTCCCAGGTTAGACAAGTGCTGGACCGACTCCAGGGGGCTGGGCTGACTGTAAAAGCGGAGAAGTGCAAGGTGGGGATGGCGGAAGTATCTTACCTGGGCCATCGGGTGGGGAGCGGCCGCCTAAAGCCGGAACCAGCCAAGGTGGAGGTGATCAGAGACTGGCCCGCTCCCCACACCAAAAAGCAGGTCCAAGCCTTTATTGGGATGGCAGGATACTACCGAAGATTTGTGCCCCACTTTAGCGCCATCGCCACCCCCATCACGGAGCTATGCAAGAAGGGGAAGCCAGACAAGGTGGTCTGGACCGAGCAGTGCCAGGAGGCTTTCCGGGCGCTGAAGAAGGCTCTGGTCAGTGGCCCAGTTCTGGCAAACCCAGACTTTGACAAGCCCTTTGTGGTGTTCACCGACGCCTCAGACACGGGACTGGGGGCGGTGTTAATGCAGGAGGATGAAAAGGGGGAGAGACACCCCATCGTGTACCTGAGCAAGAAGTTGCTACCCCGGGAGCAACACTACGCAGCCATCGAGAAGGAGTGCCTGGCCATGGTGTGGGCCCTCAAGAAACTAGAGCCCTATCTCTTCGGGCGACACTTCACCGTCTACACCGACCACTCTCCCCTGACCTGGCTGCACCAGATGAAAGGAGCCAACGCCAAGCTCCTGAGATGGAGCCTGCTCCTGCAGGATTACGACATGGACGTGGTCCACGTGAAGGGAAGTGCCAACCTGATAGCGGATGCGCTGTCCCGGAGAGGGGGCCCCAAACTTCCCCAGGCCACTGGTCAGCGTGACCCCGCTCAGTTCAGTCTCGAAGGGGGGAAAGATGTGACGATGTGACTCAGCAGGGAGGGGGGAGTGTTGACCTGGGAATGTGCCCTGGGGATGGGAGACCTGAGAACCTGTCACCTGAGCCAGGAGGGGGAGGGGGAGGTAACACCTCTGCCCAGGAATGTGAAGAGAGGCTGCAGCAGGGAACCTGCTGGGTGGGTTTAGTTTCAGTTTGGGGCTGGGGAGAGGAACACAGGGAACCCCAGGGCTGGGGTCTAAGCTCCCTGCTCCCCCAGAAGGACGTGATTGAGGGGTCCTGGTTGTACCCACAAGCTCTGTTTTGGACTGTGTTCCTGTTGTCCAATAAACCTTCTGTTTTACTGGCTGGCTGAGAGTCTCAGTGGATCCCAGGAAGAGGGGTGCAGGGCCTGGACTCCCCCACACTCCGTGACACGGGGTTCTTGGCCCGGGGAGAGGCAGTGACTCCTAGAAGCAGGGAGAGCAGCAGCAGTGTAGATCAGGGAGATCTGGCAATGCCAGTGGCTGCCTGGGGTCTGGCAGCCCAGGCACTCAGAGCAGATTGTCAAAGGCCAAACCCCTCTCACCACCGGCTCTGTAGCTCCCCCTTGCTTTCGGTCTGTCTTAGGCACCATCCTGGCCCTCATCCCCCTGGCATCCGAGCACTGCCCAACCTCGATTGCATTTATTCTATCTGCCCCCTTCAGGGCAGGGCCTGGCTGCTACCCCCACTGTACAGACAGGGAACCGCTGCAGAGAGAGAATAAGGGACTTGCTTGTGTAACCCTTCTGCCCGTCAGAGTTGGCAGCAACAAGGGCCGGGTTCAATATCTAGGGGTTCCGTTCCAATAACACAATGCAAACCGGCTCGAGCCCCCACCCAGTGACCTGGGACAAATATATACCACCCCCGCTGGGCGCCTCCAAGAGGCAATACTTCCCCTCTCGCAAGCACATAGTCTGAGTGTAGCAAAAGTCTTTTAATAACAGAGAGAAACAATGTGGCATTATGTTGGGGAAACACCACCAACAGGATTCATAACACAACCCATGAGCAAAAACAACCCCACCCCAGGCAAATTGGGGCATGCCCTTTTCCCTTTGGTTCTTGAGTCCAGCAACCCCAAATCACCCAAAGTCCCAAAAGTCCAATGCCCCAAAAGTCTCTGTCCCTGGTCAGGGCAGCCCCAGAGTTCGAAAGCTTATCGGCGGAGCTTTACCTCCCAACCTGGGTGGAAATGGGACGGGGGTAAGAGGCACCTTACGTGATCTGAAGCTGACCGCTCCATAGCGGCGCTCCGCTCCGCCAGCCGCCCCATAAAACTCCTTCGCGCAGCTGCACTCCACTCCACCAGCCGCCCCACGAACTCCTTCGCTCAGCTGCGCTCCGCTCCGCTCCGCCAGCCGCCCCACGAACTCCTTCACTCAGCTCCACGGCCCACAAGCAGCTCCTGCCATCCACACACTGCTCCGCGTCGAACTGCTTCACCAGCCGTCCGGCAAACTGCTCCACAATATATCTTCAGGCTCCCCCACTACTTAACACAACACTCAGTGATTTCAGCTTTTAGGTGAATTCAGCTTATAGTAGGGGAGCCCCCGTGCTGGTGCACTGTCAGCCCAAAGTGAGCTCAGCAGCCTATAACTAGACTTCTAATGAAATCAAAATTAGCTCTGATATTCCACAGTGGAGAGAGGAGGAAGTGCAATCAGCATGTAAGGCCCTCACCAAGGGGCCCATACCACCAAGTATTAATACTTGTCCCCAGCCTCTCTCCATTCACACAGTTTTGGAACCCATGACCCTTGCCTAGCGAGTGCTACTTAGATGATGGTGAATCCCTCCATCATAACAAAAGGCCACATACAGTTCCAAGCACAGTTCCCATAATCAGGGTTATAACAATTTATTCTTCCTGCCCCAATAACAGAGACACTGGGGATCCCACAGCAGCCAAAGTGACCATTTGGGCAGCTATGGTCTCATTCTAGGCATGGTGGGTGTGCCTATGCAAATGAGATCGGCCCCTGAAGTTCTTTTCCACAACTTGCCACACCTCACCACCAGATGTCAGGGTGGAGCTCATCCTGACACTGCTTACACTTGAAGATAAACAGAGCATCTGTGGCAGAGCTGGGAAATGAACATGGGTCTCCTGGGTGCCAGGATGGCACCTTCCCTTTCCACCTCCTGCCCCCTTCGTCCCTGGTTCAGTGGGAGCTCTCTGGGGCACAGGAACTGGCTGGTGCCCAGATGGAGCTACGTTGCCTATTGCACAGATCTCGCTTTTCCCCAACATTGAAAATGCTGCTCCAACCTTACCAGGGCCCGCCAGGATCCTTGCAGCTGGTCCGTGCTAAATTGTGAACTGTGCTCTGGCCTCCCAGAGCGGGGCAATGGGAGAGGGTGGGGCTGGCGCAAGGCCCTGCTGGATTGCGGCTCACGCGTACGGGGTCCCAGTGCTATAGAGCTCTGTGCCGGGGCAACGCTTTGTGGGGGTTTCGCAGCTCCTCTCTCCAAGGCTGTGTGGGAGCAGCCGCTGCAGAGAATCCCAGGCCTGATTCCCCCCACGCTGGGTCTCCTGAATGGCCCCTGCCCTGGGGGGCTCCAGTCCTCACCCAATGTCTCCTGCTGACTCTCCAGCAGCTGCATGGCAGGTGTCCTAAGGCACCTCTAGTCCTCTCCAGAGCTCAGGGGGACTGTCCTGGCATCAGACTGTTGCTGGCACCCAGTGCCGAGAGGCTGAACAACAGCTTGAGTGGTTCATTTCCCGGTGTGCTACACCCAGTAATCACAATGGGGTGGAGAAGCAGAAAAGTTTATTTGAAGCTTCAAATAGGTACAGGGAGATTTGAATCTCAAATCCTGTACACAGAGCAGGAAGTTACACAGGCTTTTATACATCCTTTTTCCCAACATACTTATCCAATAGCAAGCTGCCCCAAGTATCCATATAGCCAGCCAATCCAGTTCCCAGCTAGTTCCATGATTCTCTGTATCATTTGTTAAACTCTACATAAAGCTGCTTTATTCAGCATTGTTCTTCCATATCTGCCCTGTGTGGCCTTGCTTAGTTTCAGGCAGTCTGACTCTGCAGCATATTGTTGCAGATTCTCAGCATAACTGCTGTGTGTGCCTCCAGGCAGGGGGGGCCAAGGACACTTGGGCCTAGTACCCAGAGCTGCTGCAAGTGCCTCCAGGCGGGAGGGGGGGCCAAGGACACCTGGGCCTAGTGCGAGGGGGCTTCATCGCCACTCGTGGTCTTCCATCCCCTCGAGTTACCTAGCGGCCATGCCCCAGTGTCCCCAACAACTCCCCTCTTTGAGAACACTCAACAGCCTTGGCTCTGAGTTTTCTCACTTGGGCTACTTATTTCTTTACAATATGACTTTGCATTAGCACTTTGTGATAGCCCTGAAGAGAATGACTTATTAACTTTTGCAAAAGGGCCCTGACATATGATACCGCACAGCATAATACCAGTAATACAAGCAATACAGGAAAGAGAATTTTCAATAGCAGGCTAAATAAACCACCAAGCCAAGACGACAAACCCCAGCCTGAAAACAAGGTTTGCAACCAATCGTTCTCTGGGGCAGTATAGGCAACCTGTGCTCCGGCTCGGGCATGGGCCTCAGCCTGTACCACCTTTTCATAGATCTCATAACTGCTATCATTTACATATACACACCATCGGGGCGCCACGAGGGCACAAACCCCTCCTTGGGATGCCAAGAGATAGTCCAAAGCCAGCCTGTTTTGGAGGGAAAACGTCCTGAGCTGCTGTACCTCTTTATTTAATGTTTTTACTGCTGACCCTAAATCACTAACTGAGTCCGAGTCCTCTAACTCTAAGGCCACCTTCTCAAGTACCATCTGCAGCCTTATAGTATAGCGGCCTATGCATGCCATGGCTGGTCCGGTAAACAGTGGCGCTATTCCCAGTACAGAGCACCCTACAAGCTTCTCGGTTGTGAGGGGATTCTTCATCTTGCCCTCCAATGCCTTAGTCATTCGCCGCAGGGTCTTTTCTTGTGACTCAACAGAGGTGTCTCGGGCATTTCTAATCTTTCCTTTGGGCAGTGTGGCAGTTATGGAAAGATGAGGAACTCCATGAGCTATATAACAGCTACCTGTCCAGTTGGCTGGCAGCACCTTGTAAGCCTTTCGGCCACATACAAAATAGTGACCCTGTAGGGCCCAGTAAGGACTGTTTCTTAAGGGGATTCCTGGGATATTTAAGGCTGCTTTGGCGGCTTTTTTCAACAATTTATATGCCCCTAAGGGGGCATCTTATTTTTTTGATTGGGTACAAGTGGGGGCATTTCTAATTGTGCCGTTCAAATTACACTCGCCATAGGGACCACTACAAACCCACCATTGGCTTGCTACATTGGAGATATTAACTGGACGGCAAGTTATATTTCCAAACTTTTCTTTTGTGGTATGATTATTTGTAAGAGTTTCCCTAAAAGGGGAGGAACCATTACACCCACACTGCTGGCTTCCCCTTTTGGTCTTTATCCAATACCCATCAGCCCACTGTGTAATAACACAGGAGCTCTTTCCCACAGGATGCCCATAGGGATCAGATTGGTTTTGGGTAAAACATAACACTCCCTCAGTGAGTACTGCAACTGAATACTCCTGGTCCTGATAGGTGGCTTGCTGTAAAGAGGTCTTGTTCCAGAACGGTGAGTCCGTTCTTTCCTGCTCTTTGGTGGTGGCTAATTCTGCTAGGGTCAAGGGCAGCATGTCAAGGGGCATTCCCGTTTTGGGGGATAGTGGAGTTGGAGCACATACCCAGCAATCAGTCTGGTTTGTTAAATTAGCAACATGGTGCGCAAGCAAAACAAAGGAGTTATGCTCCCGATATGCACAGTTTGGAAATACCAATACAGAGAATAACAATGTTACCCAATTAATTATGACCAGAGTCTTCCCAACCCAGGATCTCCAATACCTGGGTGGGCCCATTTTAGCATTAAGGTGCCCGCTATTTGTGTCTTTTAAACAGTAGCTTTAGCCCGAGATCGTCACTAGCTGAGGAGTCAGCAGGTTGGACGGTCCACTGTTCTGCTGACGAGGGGGCGGTTACTGCCTTCAGACGAGAATGATGGATCCAGTTCTTGTGGCCCTCAATCTTTGCCGCTGTATGGGAGATCAGCAGGACGGTATAGGGTCCTTTCCGCTTTTCCTGGAGAGGCTCGTCTTTCCAGGTGCGAAGAAGCACAGAGTTACCGGGCTGTAAGGAGTGGACGGGAGAGTCCAAGCGGAGAGGCTGGGAATCCTTGGTATACCTGTGAAGAGACAAGAGACCAGCAGACAGGGAACACATATACTGTGACAAAAAAACATTACCCAACTCCCATTCCCCTGACAGAACCGGGGTGCCATTCATAGGCCATGCCCTTCCAAACATAATTTCAAAGGGACTGAGCCCTAATCTACCCTTTGGGAGAACGCGGATACGGAGTAGGACGAGGGGCAAAGCATCAGGCCATCGCAGTGAGGCTTCTTGGCACGCTTTTGAGAGATGCCGTTTAAGGGTCTGATTGGTACGCTCCACTACACCACTGGCTTGTGGTCTCCAAGGCGTATGGAGTTTCCAGGGGATCTGTAAGGCATGTGAGATGCTTTGAATGATTTTTGACGTGAAGTGTGTCCCGTTGTCAGATTCCATCCACAGGGGGAGTCCAAAGCGAGGAATGATCTCCTTAACAAACTTGAGGGCCACTGTCCTGGCAGTGCAGTTACGGAATGGGAAGGCTTCTGGCCATCCGCTGAACCGATCCACTATAACAAGGAGATATTTGAACCCTTGGGTCCGGGGAAACTCGGTAAAGTCTATTTGCCACACTTGTCCGGGGCCCGGAGTGGGTTCTAGGGCAGCTGGTGGCACAGGATGTCCCGGTCGGGGGTTATTCTTTTGGCAGACTAAGCAGTCCGCCTGTACCTGGGCAGCCAGGGGTCGGAGTCCGGAAGTGATAAAGTATTTTCCCATTAGCTGGATAAGTGCTTCCCTGCCAGCATGAGTGGTTTGATGTAGTTTCTGCAGCACTGGCTGGATTAGGCCCTTTAGTAAGAGGATTTTCCCTTCTGGGGAATGGAGCCATCCCTCCTTTTCCCGGAGACCGAGTTTGTCAGTTAGCTGTCTCTCCTCCCCAGAGTACTGAGGGGTTGGAAGCTCCCCTACTGATGGGATAAGGGCATGCATATGGGCGTTCTCAGCCTGAGGGGATGGCAGGGTGGCAGCATGCTTAGCTTTTCTATTTGCCCGGGTGTTACCTCTGGCCACATCTTGATCCTCCCTTTGATGGGCTTTACAGTGTACCACCGCCACTTCCGAGGGGAGTTGTACGGCTTCTAGGAGCCGGAGGATTTGGGGCCCGTACTTGACTGGGGAGCCTTGGGCTGTCAGCATTCCCCTTTGCTTCCATAGGCCAGCATGAGCATGCAGCACACCAAAAGCATACTTTGAATCAGTAAAAATGTTGACCCGCTTTCCTTTTGACAGTTCAAGTGCACAGGTCAGGGCTATTAGTTCAGCAAGCTGGGCAGAGGTCCCAGCAGGCAAACCTTCAGCTTCCACAGTGTCATGGAGGGTCACAACAGCATAACCCGCCCTCCTTTGCCCATCTATTACAGTACTGCTACCATCAGTGTACCACTCATAATCTGCATTTGGGAGGGGTACATCCTTTAAATCCGGACGGCTGGAGTACTGGACATCTATGATCTCTAAACAGTCATGTTTCTGTTCCTCTGTTTCTGGCAAGAGAGTGGCTGGGTTAAGGGAGGGGCAAGGCTGTAAGGTGACTTCAGAGTTCTCTAACAGCTTAGCCTGGTACCGAGCAATCCGAGCCTGGGTGAGCCAAAGCCCTCCCTTTGCATCCAGTAAGGCTCGGATCATATGGGGAGTATAGATTTGCATAACCCCTCCCAATGTTAGCTTCTCCGCTTCCTCAAGCACTAGGGCAGTAGCTGCGACCGCCCGTAAACATGCCGGCCAACCCTTTGCAACCTGATCCAATTGCTTAGAAAAATAAGCCACGGGATGTCTCCATGCTCCTAACAGCTGTGTGAGGACTCCTAGGGCCACCCCCCTTCATTCATGTACATACAACTGAAACGGCTTAGAGAGATCTGGCAGGTCCAGAGCCGGGGCTTCCATCAATTTTCTTTTCAGGATTTTAAATGCCCTGTCAGCCTTTGGAGTCCAATAGAAGGGGTCATGATCCGCTCCTTTTACACAGTCATACAGGGGTTTAGCCCACAGTCCAAACTCTGGGATCCATATCCTGCAAAAGCCTGCCATACCCAGAAATGTCCTGAGCCGCTTACAATTACTTGGCGAGGAACTTGACAGATAGCTTCCTTTCTTTTTTTTTTTCGCTTGAAAGCTGACGCTCCCCTTGCCTTAGCTGTAACCTGATCCCTCTCCACCTCAGACAACAGGGTTCTCAGGAAGATATTACAGTCGTCTCAATCGGCTTGTGACTACTGAGGCACCCCTCAAAGACTGAAATAAACCTGCTTGGGTTCGTTGAGAATTCCCCAGCCTGTGTTTTAAAAGCTGCTAAGTCTATTGGATTGAATGGCACATGGGTGTAAACTTGCATAGTGGTAGCCTGACGTCCGTCTGCCCCTGGGCAAGCCACAACAGTCTCGGTAAGCAAAGGATAGAGTCCCACCGAGGGGGCAATCTCTGTAACCCGAGGCATCCTACCCTTACAAGGTGGGGATGTGGGGGCCGAAGGGGACACCGGCTCTGCCATTACAGTGGGGGTGGGGGTCTGGGGACTAACATTAGCTACTACCGAACCAGTCGGAGTCAAATTACAACTTTGCAGAATTACAGCCCTTTTCTATTTCTTAAAGCCATAAACGCTTGTGCATACAAATATTCATTCCATTTACCCATTCACTGACAAAACAAAACTAATTGGAGGATCGTGTTGTAATTAATTGACCCTCCTGGTGGCCACCACTCCTGGTCCTCTAGTTGATATTGAGGCCAGTCAACTGTACAGAATCGTTTTAATTGGCTCTTAGTCATTGGATCCGCACCAAATACCTTCCAGTTTGCTAGAATGCACTCTAGGGGCGTACACCGTGCCCTAACCTCTGAGCTCTGTCCCTGTCCCATACCTACAGGGTAACTCTGGGCGTCCCCAGGTTCCAAACAGAGCATATAATCCGGATTTTAAAAGGTTCCTATCTTATCCAAGGGACCGGCTCTTCACGGTGGCCTGCAGCTGCTCCTCCCCCACGTCTAAGGGACTGGTTCTTCACCGCCGTCCACAACTGCTTCTCCACTATATGAGTGTGTTGCACCGTTGTGTCCTCCGGGGTCGATCAAATCGTGTCTCCTCTGAGGCCCCCGATGAACTCACCGGTGCGCGCTGGGCATCGGTTCTCGCTGCAATCCTCGACCTCCAGGAGGGGTCCGGGCAAGGCTAAATTGCAGCCTCGTCGCTCACCCAGGGATGCCAAAAGCTGTTGCCGGCACCCAGTGCCAAGAGGCTAAACAACAGCTGAAGTTGGTTCGTTACCCGGTGTGCTACACCCAATAATCACAACGGGGTGGAGAAGCAGAAAAGTTTATTTGAAGCTTCAAAAAGGTACAGGGAGATTTGAATCTCAAATCCTGTACCCAGAGCAGGAAGTTACACAGGCTTTTATACATTCTTTTTCCCAGCATACTTATCCAATAGCAAGCTGCCCCAAGTATCCATATAGCCAGCCAATCCAGTTCCCAGCTAGTTCCCTGATTCTCTGTATCATTTGTTAAACTCTACATAAAGCTGCTTTATTCAGCATTGTTCTTCCATATCTGCCCTGTGTGGCCTTGCTTAGTTTCAGACAGTCTGACTCCGCAGCATATTGTTGCAGATCCTCAGCATAACTGCTGTGTGTGCCTCCAGGCGGGGGGGCCAAGGACACTTGGGCCTAGTACGCAGAGCTGCTGCGAGTGCCTCCAGGTGGGAGCGGGGGCCAAGGACACCTGGGCCTAGTGCGAGGGGGCTTCATCGCCACTCGTGGTCTTCCATCCCCTCGAGTTACCTAGCGGCCATGCCCCAGTGTCCCCAACACAAGGACACCTGGGCCTAGTGCGAGGGGGCTTCATCGACACTCGTGGTCTTCCATCCCCTCGAGTTACCTAGTGGCCATGCCCCAGTGTCCCCAACGGGACTGTCCTGGTGAATGGAACAATGGCTCCGGGCAGCTGGAGAATGCCTGTTCCCCCGGCAACCTCAGTGCCATTCCCTCTGGAAGTGATGGTGTCAGCGAAGGTGGGGAGGTGGTCAGGCCTCGGGGTTGGAGCTGGACTCAGGAGGCCGGGGCGTGGGTGGAGCGAGGCTGCTGCTGTGAGACTGAAATACTTGCTCCAGGAGTCACAGGCCTGTTCCTGGCTTGTGGATTGGCGGGAGCCCGGCACAGGAGGGACTCAGGGCCTGACACATGGCTCCAGGGGGCGCTTGGCTCCGGCCCCGCTGGGCACTGACAGGCCAGGTGCAGGGGGCCAGGCGCAGCACCAGGGAGGACATTGGGGAGGCAGGAGCGCTGAGGTGGGGCTGAGCGGGCAGGTGCTGAGGAGCTGCGGCCGGCTGGCCAGCAGGGAGGAGGAGCAGCACCCAGCTGTGGAGAGCCCAGCTGCAGCTCCACACGGGGCGCGGCCAGAGCCTGGCAGGCGGCTGGCTGAAGAGGCACTTTGTGATCTGGCGCAGGCGGGAGCTGGCTCCCCACATCCGAACGCTCTGCAGCGCCGGCGGATTCACATCTAAACCCGGATCTGGCTCCCAATTCACAGCTGGCCCCTCCCCCCGATCTGGAGTGGCTGAGACTCCAGCGCTCTGGGGAAGAGGCCAACAAATGTCAGCTCCTGGGGTGGGCTTCCCCCAGAGACAACCCCGTGCTGGGAAGGGAGGTTCCAAGAGCCGGCAGCTCCACCACTCACACTCCCAGCTTCCTGGGAATGAGCCAGAAGCAGAGTCCCAGTCCCCGTCCCCTGGCATTAATCCAGGGACTCCGCACTGGGGATGTGCACCTGGCAGCATGCAGCCTCCTGAGAACACACAGGCCAGGGTGCAGGGCGAGGGCTCCCAGAGAGAAACGGCAGGAGGGCAATGCTGGGAACCCCCAGGCTGTCTTCAGCTCAAGCATGAGGGCACCCCAGCATCCTGGAGAGCATGAATCTAGCTTCAGCTCAGCCTTTATGTCCCCCTGTTCTCTGTGCTAGATAGGTTGGTCTCCCGGAGGGACGAAAGTGCCCATCAGGAGTTCCTGGCTTATGCAACGTCAGTTTCCCGCTCTTGTGAAAAAAACAGTGACTTCCCTTACACAGGAGCTGGTGTTCTTCAGGCTGGGCTGGGCCTGTACACGTTCCTCTGTCGGGGTGTGTGCACCCAGGGCCTGTGAGTCACAGACGTTTGCCAATGAACATTTGCCAACAGACGTTTGCCCCCTGCTCTCCCCGTGTGCTCAGGGACCACCATCAAAAGGGCACGTCTGCCACCTCCCTCTCAAGTCCTTCGCACCTGCATACTGCCAGGGGAACATCCCCATTTCTACTGAGGCCTCAGGGACATGGTTTATGATGAACCAGCTGGAGTTGATCTCTTCCCCGCCCTCCCCCAGCGTGTTGCACCCCTACGGCTAGCTGGGGATCCAAACTGACACTCCCCGGTTTGAGCCCCTGCCTAGCCAGGCCTCCCCCCAGGCAGTTGTTGGCCCTGAACTCCTGCAGGCAGCCATGACACACAGGTGCTTGGGGGCTTGAGAGAAGGGCTATCACCAGCTGAATGACCCCTGCCTGTACGGTGGGGACTGAGGCCACTTTGCCAGCAGGTGCCCCCCAAGTCATGTGCTATGCTGAGTCTGGGGAGATGGGCAGGTTCAAGCTCATTAGAAGGGATCGGCCAGACAGAAAGGCAGAATTGGGTCCCCGCACGGAGCCCCTCTACTACCTGCCTGTGTCCGAACCACCAGGACAGTGGCCAATCCCACCTTCAGGTCAGGTTCCAGCGCCGGGCCCTGTCCATACCCACAGCGTGTGGCACCCAGCATGCGCTGATAGACTCCGGTACATGCAGTAAGTTCACAGACACTAGAAACTGCCTAACACCAGGCTGGGGGCTGGGGATGTGTAGGGTACAGAGCACAGCACCCCCTAAGGCCGGGCAGGAGGGCTGGGAAATGCATATGATACAGAGCACAGCGCCCTCTAACACCTGGCAGGGGGGCTGAGAGATGGGGGGTGTAGGGTACAGAGCACAGCGCCTCCTAACGCCGGCCAGGGGGCCTGGAAGCTGGGGGAATATGTAGGATCCGGAGCACAGCATCCCCTAACACCAGGCTGGGGGGCAGGGAGAGGGGGGATATGTGGGGTACAGAGCACGGCGCTCCCTAACACCAGGACACGAGGTCTCGTCCATCTCAGGGCGGAAATGATCACACCCTTCGAATGGGGGATCTGCCACGGGCACTGGCAGGAGCGCGCTGCTTTACATTAAGGTTCTTTGGCTGATGGGCGAACCTCACCCCGCCCTGCGTTTCGAGTGTGAACAGCTGTCGATGGAAACCCAGACGGCAGAGAAGGAGCAGGACTAACCAGGGTCACTGAGTCTCGCCCTCACCCCGTGTCTACACTGTACAAGGGTGGGAAATAGCAGGTGCCTTTTCTTGCTCTGATACGATTTTGGAGATGCCGACGCTTGCGACAGCTTTCTCCCTGTGTGGGTTGTAGGATCCAGGGGAGCCTTCTGTGTGCTCTGTACAGAACAAGGTGTGTAGATCGTTTATACCTCAATATATCACTGTAAATACAGTTATTTAATATATCAAATAAAAGCAGAACAATATGTCAAAAAACATCAAAATGAAACAGAGGATTGCTATGTACAGGGGGGATTGCTATGTACAGGGGGGATTGCACGTGACTAGTTAACTGCTCGAGAGCTTTCATCACCGTGTACTTTCTGACAGGTTTCCGCGCCCTGTGTAGGGTTTACGTCCCGCCCTCCGTCCCCGTTTCCGGTCATGTACATTTTTGGTGCCGTCGGCCCTTTTGAACATTTCTTTTGTATTGTTTTCTGTGTTTAGCCGGGAGAAAGTTGCTTTCTTGTGTTTTGACATATTTAGAGAAAAAGTATGAACAAGTAGAAAGAAAGGCTGTAAGGGGTTCGCGGCTCCCTCCCCGTCCATCAGGGTGGGAGACCACGCCCCTCGCTACGATACTTCCGGGGTACCTTGGTTCAGGGGAAAATTAGCCCAGTGTTAATGGTTCAGGCCTGCAGTCAGGCCGAGCAATGTTAGAGAGTCTGTTTGCCTGGGGCCCTCATTCAGGGCAGGGCTGCAGTCAAGTAGGGGCTCTGGCCTACAGTCAGGCAGGCAGAGCAGCAGAAGGTCCATTTGCCTGGCCCTTGATCAGGGCGGGGCAGCAATCAAGTAGGGTGGCTCTGGCCTACAGTCCAGCAGAGCCGTCGCCGTCTAGGGGAGGTTAGCTCTCTGGCGGGAGAGTCAGCACAACCGTCTGGCATCCTGATTCAGGCGGGTGCCAGACCAATCAGGCCTCCTGAGAACCAGGTGGGGAACCTGCCACTCCTGACGGTGGCGTGGTGGCGGTAGGGGAACCCAGGCCTTCCCGCTCCACTGCGTCCCCACCCAGGGCCCTAAACAGCAGCGGAGTGGTCCGCCACTGGGTCAGCGGGGAAAATCCGATCACAACACGCTGGCCGGCTTGTAGTCAATAACACAGCTGAACCCGATTCGGCTGCCCTGGGCTCCTTCCTACACACCCATTCCGTGTGTACATGGGTCCCAGGGTTGTTGTTCGCTTCGCTGGGGTAGACGGCTAGTGGCAGACCCACCAGCTCCTTGGAGTCCCCGGCGTCTGGCAGCGCCGGCAGCCCCTCTGGCTCTCTGTCAGGATAGCGCTCTCCATTAGGGGAGCAGGGAAGAGATGCTGAGAGCTCCTCCAGCAGCTCTCTCCCAACTCAGCTGGAGGGGCGGCCTTTTATAGTTCCGCTTCCTGTCCCACCCCTCTGCTTCCGGCAGGGTGGCATGCGGTGGGAGACAAGCCTGCTTTCTGCAACCCTCCTGCCCCCAACAACCCACTTCAGCGAGTCCCAAAATCAAATCCACTTACCAGGGGCCTCCTCTCCTCTTTGTGCTTCGCCAACATCCGGGGTAGAAAAGAGCTCCTGGCCGTAGGCATCTCTGACCTCCGAGTCATCTTCTGCCTCTGGGTCCCCCTCCACATCCTCGTCCAAGATTTCCTCCTCCTGGCTCGGTCCACTCTCAACTGACATGCGAGCCACCGAAGTATCCACAGTGGTGTTCGCAATGGAGGTGGGGTCGCCGTGGAGTATCATGTCCAGCTCTTTGGAGAACAGGCAGCTCATAGGCGCAGCACCGGAGTGGCGGTTTGCCTCCCGCGCCCTGTGCTCGGCGTTCTGCAGCTCATTCGCTTTCATCCTAAACTGCCGTGTGTCCCGGTCATCGCCCCTTTCTGTCATGCATCGTGAAATCTGTCTGTAGGTGTAATGATGCTGGTACTGGCGGGACCCGACTGAGAGTGCCAGTTCAGGACAAACTGCTTCAAGCAGGGCAGTTACAGCCGAAGGCTGGGGGGGTTTTCACCTCTAAGGCAAACCAAACAAGCAAAACAGAGCAGACTTTGGTCTCACCCCACTGGCTCACCACAAGTCACACAAGCAATTCCCTTAGACGCTCCAGTTTCCCAGTATCACCAATTGTTATGGGGACAAATGGTTATGAAAACCAATACCCCAGGAAAAGAAAAAAGGCTCTCTTCATCCCAAAGGACCAAGCCCCAGACCCAGGTCAATATACAAATCAGATCTTGTCCCAAATCACGCTCTTGCCAATCCTTTAGAATCTAAAATCTAAAGGTTTGTTCATAAAAGGAAAAAGCTATAGATGAGAGCTAGAATTGGTGAAATGGAATCAGTGACATACAGTCATGGCCAAGTTTTTGGTTCAGACTTGCGGCAGCGACAGAATAAACTGCAGGTTCAAATCAAGTCTCTGGAGAACATCCACAGCTGGGATGCATCTTTCAGTTCTTGGTTCAAAGCTTCAGTGTAGCAAAGTCCCTCCAGAGGGATGAAGCAGGAGTGAAGACAAGATGGAGGAGCTGCAGCAGCTTTTTATATTCTCTTGCCATGTGGTCTTTCTTTCTTTGTCCCAAAACAAGCTGTCCATCACGTGGCCTGGAAAAACCTCCGAGTTCTGTCCATAGGCAGGTCCCTGCACACCGTGCTGAGTCCCAAGGCTTGTCTGCCTTCTTTCAAGGGGTCAATTGTGTAGCTGATGGTCCTTAATCGGCCATCAAGCAGTCTAGGCATTGCATCCGATGAAGTGAGCTGTAGCTCATGAAAGCTTATGCTCAAATAAATTTGTTAGTCTCTAAGGGCCACAAGTCCTCCTTTTGAACTTGTCTGGGGTGTCACCCAGACGCATAGTACAAGTTTGAACCACAGACAGTATAGAGCCATTACTTATAACTTAACATACAAAAATGACAGAAACATATAGAGAGCATAATCATAACCAGCAAACCATAACCTTGCCTTAGACACCTTATTTGACCCCCCTTTATACAAGATTTGGTGCCACTACAGGACCTTGGTTGCAACAATGATCTATATGGTCCCAGTTCAAGTCAATAACGTCACAGTAGGTATCATAATTGCTACGTCCAGAGTGCAGCTGGGACTGTACAGCCTCCTCTCCCCAAATGCTGATGAGGTCCAGCAGCTCGGCATAGCTCCAAGCAGGTGGATCGCCTGGTGCGTGGAGCAGGCCTGGCCACCTGGAAAGATGCACTGCACTCATCACCGAGCAAACAGGAAGGGGACTGTCAAAATGGCAAAGGAGTTTACGGAGTGGGGATGATGGATGGTCACCTGAGGGCCGGGCAGTAGAGTTCAAACCGATGACCAGAGAGGTGAGAGCAGGCATTGTGGGACACCTCCCGGAGGCCAATCGCAGCGCAGTAATTGACCTCGGTGTCTACACTGGCACTGCAGCCTGTAGCCCCGGTGCAGAAAGTTTTTTAAACTGTGCGGTGCTTTTTTTAAAGCGCTGCAACTGCCCTGTTTCCGCGCCCTGAGTGGCGTGGCCGTGCGTACACCTCACCAGTTGCAGCGCAGAAAGCTGCTTTACCGCGCTGCAACTTGCCAGCGTAGACAGGACCCGCCCTCTGTGGAGAAAGAAGTGGTTCGGGACTATTTAGCAAAGCTGGACGAGCACAAGTCCATGGGGCCGGATGTGTTGCATCCAAGAGTCCTAAAGGAGTAGACGGATGTGATTGCAGAGCCATTGGCCATTATCTTTGAAAACTCTTGGCGATCGGGGGAAGTCCCGGACGACTGGAAAAAGGCTAATGTAGTGCCCATCTTTAAAAAAGGGAAGAAGGAGGATCCTGGGAACTACAGGCCAGTCAGCCTCACCTCAGTCCCTGGAAAAATCGTGGAGCAGGTCCTCAAGGAATCAATTTTGAAGCACTTAGAGGAGAGGAAAGTGATCAGGAACAGTCAGCATGGATTCACCAAGGGCAAGTCATGCCTGACTAATCTAATTGCCTTCTATGACACGATAACTGGCTCTGTGGATGAGGGGAAAGCGGTGGACGTGTTGTTCCTTGACTTTAGCAAAGCTTTTGACACTGTCTCCCACAGTATTCTTGCCAGCAAGTTAAAGAAGTATGGGCTGGATGAATGGACTATAAGGTGGATAGAAAGCTGGCTAGATTGTCGGGCTCAACGGGTAGTGCTCAATGGCTCCATGTCTAGTTGGCAGCCGGTATCAAGTGGAGTGTCCCAAGGGTCGGTCCTGGGGCTGGTTTTGTTCAATATCTCCATGAATGATCTGGAGGATGGTGTGGATTGCACCCTCAGCAAGTTTGCAGATGACACTAAACTGGGAGGAGAGGTAGATATGCTGGAGGGTGGGGATAGGATACAGAGGGCCCTAGACAAATTGGAGGATTGGGCCAAAAGAAATCTGATGAGGTTCAGCAAGGACAAGTGCAGAGTCCTGCACTTAAAATG
Source organism: Lepidochelys olivacea (assembly GCF_965140295.1). NCBI lineage: Eukaryota > Metazoa > Chordata > Testudines > Cheloniidae > Lepidochelys > Lepidochelys olivacea. Next base: position 8,759,239 of record NC_140433.1, on the reverse strand, counting down.
GAAGAATCCAATGCACCGCTACAGACTAGGGACCGAATAGCTCTGCAGCAGTTCTGCAGAAAAGGACCTAGGGGTTACAGTGGAGGAGAAGCTGGATATGAGTCAACAGTGTGCCCTTGTTGCCAAGAAGGCCAATGGCATTTTGGGATGTATAAGTAGGGGCATTGCCAGCAGATGGAGGGACGTGATCGTTCTCCTCTATTCGACACTGGTGAGGCCTCATCTGGAGTACTGTGTCCAGTTTTGGGCCCCACACTACAAGAAGGATGTGGAAAAATTGGAAAGAGTCCAGCGGAGGGCAACAAAAATGATTAGGGGTCTGGAACACATGACTTTTGAGGAGAGGCTGAGGGAACTTGGGATGTTTAGTCTGCAGAAGAGAAGAATGGGGGGGATTTGATAGCTGATTTCAACTACCTGAAAGGGGGTTCCAAAGAGGATGGCTCTAGACTGTTCTCAGTGGTAGCAGATGACAGAACAAGGAGTAATGGTCTCAAGTTGCAGTGGGGGAGATTTAGGTTGGATATTAGGAAAAACTTTTTCACTAGGAGGGTGGTGAAACCCTGGAATGTGTTACCTAGGGAGGTGGTGGAATCTCCTTCCTTAGAAGTTTTTAAGGTCAGGCTTGACAAAGCCCTGGCTGGGATGATTTAGTCGGGGATCGGTCCTGCTTTGAGCAGGAGGTTGGACTAGATGACCTCCTGAGGTCCCTTCCAACCCTGATATTCTATGATTCTATGATTCTATGAAGGGTAAGTTCTCTTCCCCCACCCCCTCCGCCCCCCCTGCAGCTTGCTATACTTTCCTTGTATAATGACAGGTTTCAGAGTAGCAGCCGTGTTAGTCTGTTTTCGCAAAAAGAAAAGGAGGACTTGTGGCACCTTAGAGACCAACGCATTGGATGCTCATGAAAGCTTATGCTCAGATAAATTTGTTAGTCTCTAAGGTGCCACAAGGACTCCTTTTCTTTATACTTTCCTTGTCTCACTAACCAAAAAGGATCTCTTCCTGTTTTCTATGCTCTCCTTCTCTCACTAACCAAAAAAAGGATCTTTCCCACAGCTCTGTGTTCTGCTTAGTAACAAAAAAGGATCTTTCTCTCTCTTTCTGTTTTCTGTACTTTACACAGCCCTGTGTCACTGACACAGGATCTCTAGCTCATTTTTCGGCCGTGTGATTTCTTTCACCCGACCTTCTCAACCTTCCTTTAGAGTTTCCTCTTTTTTTTAATGAGCCTTTGCTTTTTAAAATTGATTTCAATTTTTTTACTCTTATTATTTTTTAGTCCCAACAACAATAACCTTTTACCACGGTCTTACTAATCTATAAAACACACTCCTCTCTCTTGTTGCTTTCTGTAGTTTCCCCTCTTCCTTCTATTTAAAATCACCTTTCTTTCCTTTTTTATTCTAAGGCTAAGCAATCTTTCTTTTTTTAAAACTCCTTTCCTTTAAAACTCCTTTAAGGCCTCTGTCATGAGGGGGCGTGGTCTCCTGCCCTGGCAGCCTGGGAGGGAGCTACGAGCACCCCCTGGTGGGCAGAACCAGGACACCCATGGCAGCAGAGGGGCGGGGCAGGAAGCGGCACTATAAAAGGCTGGGCCTCCAGCTCAGATGGGAGAGAGCTGCCAGATGAGCAGCATGTCTCTTCCCCACTGTGGAAGCATAGACGTAACGGAGAGTGCTATCCTGACAGAGATCCAGCGGGGCTGCCAGATGCCAGGGACACTGAGAAGCTGGTGGGGCTGCCACTCACTGTCCTCCCCCAGAGCTCGCTGTTGCCGGCAGGGAAAGGGCTGGGGGGAGTCCTCCTCTCTGACCCCTATCCCAGAGCAGCCTGCCTGCACCCCAAACTCATCCCCAGCCCTGCCCCACCCCAGAGCCCACACCCCCAGCCAGAGCTTTCACCTCTCCACCACACCCTCGCCCTGAGCCCCTACAACACCCCAAACACCTTATCCCTAGTCCTAGCCAGAGCCCTCATCCCCTCATACCCCAACCCTCTGCCCCAGCCCTGAGCCCCTTCCAACACCACAAACCCCTCATCTCCAGCCCTAGACAGAGCCCTCATCCCCCCACACCCCAAACCTCTGCCCCAGCCCTGAGCCCCCTCCAACACCACAAACCCCTCATCTCCAGCCCTAGACACAGCCCTCATCTCCCTACATTCCAACCCTCTGCCCCAGCCTTGAGCCTCTCTAACCCCCCAAACCTCCCAGCCCCAAACAGAACCCTCACCCCCTACACCCTGACTCTTGCCCTGAGCCCCTCCCAAACCCCTCAGCCCTGCACCCCCTCCCATCCCCAAACTCCCTCCCAGAGCCTGCATCCTGCACCCCAATACTCTGCCTAAGCCTAGGGCCTGCATCCCAGATGTCCTTCCTCACCCAAACTCCCTCCCGGAGCCTTGGGCAGGTGGGGGCGAAGTAGGGGCGGGTTCTGGGCACCACCAAAATTTCTGCAGACCTGCCACCCCTGAACCCATGTACACACGGAATGGGCGTGTAGCAAGGAGCCCAGGGCAGCCGAATTGGGTTCAGCTGTGTTATTGACTATAAGCCGGCCAGTGTGTTGCTGTCGGATTTTCCCCACTGACGCAGTGGCGGATCGCTCCACAGCTGTTAGGGCCCTGGGCTGGGACGCAGTGGAGCGAGAGGGCCTGGGTTCCCCTACCACCGCCACCCCACCGTCAGGAGTAGCAGCCTCCCGACTTGGTTGTCAGGAGGCCTGATTGCTCTGGCACCCGCCTGATTCAGGACGTCAGACGGTTGTGCTGACTCTCCCACCAGAGAGCTAACCTCCCCCAGACTGCGACGGCTCTGCCGGACTGTAGGCCAGAGCCCCCCTACTTGATTGCTGTCCCGCCCTGATCAAGGGCCAGGCAAATGGACCTTCTGCTGCTCTGCCTGCCTGACTGTAGGCCAGAGCCCCTACTCGACAGCAGCCCTGCCCTGAATGAGGGCCCCGGGCAAACAGACTCTCTACCGTTGGTCGGCCTGACTGCAGGCCAGAACCTTGAACACTGAGCTATTTCCCCTGAACCAAGGTACCCTGGAAGTATCGTAGCCAGGGCCGTGGTCTCCCGCCCAGACGGATGGGGAGGGAGCCGCGAACCCCCTACAGCCTCTCTTTCTACTCGTTCATACTTTTTCTCTAAATATGTCAAAACACAGCACGCTGTTAGGGCCCTGGGCGGGGACGCAGTGGAGCGGGAGGACCTGGGTTCCCCTATCCCCGCCACCCCACCGTCAGGAGTGGCAGCCTACTTGGTTGCTGCCCCGCCCTGATCAAGGGCCAGGCAAATGGACCTTCTGCTGCTCTGCCTGCCTGACTGTAGCACAAGCATGCAACCTTCCCCTGGCCAAACACAGAAAAATAATACAAAATAAATGTTCAAAAGGGCTGATGGTGCCAAAAAAGTACACGACTGGAAACGGGGACTGAGGGCGGGACGTAAACTCTGCACGGGGCATGGAAACCTGTCAAAAAGTACATGGTGATAAAAGCTATTGAGTGGTTAACTACTCACGTGGCTGGGCAGGGCAGGTGGCCAATGGGGAGAAAGCCATGGTGCGGCATGATGTGTTCCACCCTGCTCCAGGCGGGCTCTGGTGCACCAAACCCCGAGAGTAGGGAGGCTGGCTTTTACTGGGGCAGCTGGGCAACTTCAATGACTGGGTTCTCCCTTGTATGCATCAGTCTCATCCTGTGCAAGAGTGTCAGTAGGCTGGTGCGGGCTGGACGGTGTTTCTTGCAGGCCTTGAGGATCAGCATGGTCTGCAAAGCCAGGCACCTGACAGAGGACTTGCTGTCCTGCTGGAAGCCTTTGAGGACTAAGATTGAAAGGAAGGAAATGGAGGTCAGAGCCATGGTGCTCTGGAAAGCCCTGGCAGAGCAAGCCAGCGCTGTACCTCTCAGCCCGCGACAAGAAGGCAGCAGGCTGGGAGGCGGGAAGCAGGGGACTAGCAGGAACAACCTTCAACCCTCACTAAACATCCCCACTGCCCTTCATAGCTGGGGGAGCCCCCAGACACAGGCAAGAAGTCAAAATGAACCCCATTCACTCAAAAAGAAAAGGAGTACTTGTGGCACCTTAGAGACTAATCAATTTATCTGAGCATAAGCTTTCATGAGCTACAGCTCACTTCATTGGATGCATACTGTGGAAACTGCAGAAGACATTATATACACAGAGACCATGAAACAATACCTCCTCCCATCCCACTCTCCTGCTGATAATAGCTTATCTAAAGTGATCACTCTCCTTACAATGTGTAAGCCCTCTACACCAACATTCCACACAAAGATGGACTACAAGCCGTCAAGAACACTATCCCCGATAATGTCACGGCTAACCTGGTGGCTGAACTTTGTGACTTTGTCCTTACCCATAACTATTTTACATTTGGGGACAATGTATACCTTCAGATCAGCGGCACTGCTATGGGTACCCGCATGGCCCCACAGTATGCCAACATTTTTATGGCTGATTTAGAACAACGCTTCCTCAGCTCTCGTCCCCGAACGCCCCTACTCTACTTGCGCTATATTGATGACATCTTCATCATCTGGACCCATGGAAAAGAACCCCTTGAGGAATTCCACCATGATTTCAACAATTTCCATCCCACCATCAACCTCAGCCTGGTCCAGTCCACACAAGTGATCCACTTCCTGGACACTACAGTGCTAATAAACAATGGTCACATAAACACCACCCTATACCGGAAACCTACTGACCGCTATTCCTACCTACATGCCTCCAGCTTTCACCCTGACCACACCACACGATCCATCGTCTACAGCCAAGCTCTGCGATACAACCGCATTTCCTCCAACCCCTCAGACAGAGACAAACACCTACAAGATCTCTATCAAGCATTCTTACAACTACAATATCCACCTGCGGAAGTGAAGTAACAGATTGATAGAGCCAGAAGAGATCCCAGAAGTCACCTACTACAGGACACGCCTAACAAAGAAAATAACAGAACGCCACTAGCCGCCACCTTCAGCCCCCAACTAAAACCCCTCCAACGCATTATTAAGGATCTACAACCTATCCTGAAGGATGACCCAACACTCTCACAAATCTTGGGAGACAGGCCAATCCTTGCCTACAGACAGCCCCCCAACCTGAAGCAAATACTCACCAACAACCACATACCACACAACAGAACCACTAACCCAGGAACCTATCCTTGCAACAAAGCCCGTTGCCAACTGTGCCCACATATCTATTCAGGGGACACCATCACAGGGCCTAATCACATCAGCCACACTATCAGAGGCTCGTTCACCTGCACATCCACCAATGTGATATATGCCATCATGTGCCAGCAATGCCCCTCTGCCAGGTACATTGGTCAAACTGGACAGTCTCTACGTAAAAGAATAAATGGACACAAATCAGATGTCAAGAATTATAACATTCATAAACCAGTCGGAGAACACTTCAATCTCTGTGGTCACGCAATTACAGACATGAAGGTCGCTATCTTACAACAAAAAAACTTCAAATCCAGACTCCAGCGAGAAACTGCTGAATTGGAATTCATTTGCAAATTGGATACTATTAATTTAGGCTTAAATAGAGACTGGGAGTGGCTAAGTCATTATGCAAGGTAGCCTATTTCCCCTTGTTTTTTCCTACCCCCACCCCCCAGACGTTCTGGTTAAACTTGGATTTATGCTGGAAATGGCCCACCTTGATAATCATACACATTGTAAGGAGAATGGTCAGTTTGGATGAGCTATTACCAGCAGGAGAGTGAGTTTGTGTATGTATGGGGGTGGGGAGGTGAGAAAACCTGGATTTGTGCTGGAAATGGCCCACCTTGATTATCATGCACATAGTAGGGAGAGTGGTCACTTTGGATAAGCTATTACCAGCAGGAGAGTGAGTTTGTGTGTGTGTGGTTTTTGTTTTGTTTTTTGGGGGGGGGGGTGAGAAAACCTGGATTTGTGCTGGAAATGACCCACCTTGATTTTCATACACATTGTAAGGAAAGTGGTCACTTTGGATAAGCTATTACCAGCAGAAGAGTGAGTTTGTGTGTGTGGTTTTTGCAGGAGGGGTGGGGGGTGAGAAAACCTGGATTTGTGCTGGAAATGGCCCACCTTGATTATCATACACATTGTAAGGAGAGTGATCACTTTAGATAAGCTATTACCAGCAGGAGAGTGGGATGGGAGGAGGTATTGTTTCATGGTCTCTGTGTATATAATGTCTTCTGCAGTTTCCACAGTATGCATCCAATGAAGTGAGCTGTAGCTCACGAAAGCTTATGCTCAAATAAATTGGTTAGTCTCTAAGGTGCCACAAGTACTCCTTTTCTTTTTGCGAATACAGACTAACACGGCTGTTACTCTGAAACCCATTCACTCACTATTTCTAGGACTGCCCCGTCCCTGCAGGATCTGATGGCCTCATCCCTGCCTGTATTTACGATCCCCCTTCCCCCCAGTGCACAGATGGGCACTCAAGCCCAGATAGGGGGAGATTCACAAAGGGGGCTTGGGCATCGTTAGGCTACGCCTAACTTCCGGTGCCCTGCTGCCCTCCAGCAAATGCCGAGGAGGGAGCTCAGCCATTCTCTAGCTCTGGTTGGGGCCCAGCTGTGAACCTGCTATGGGAGTGAGGAGCCTGAGCTATGTCACCCCCCCATCCCCCTTTTCCCCAACAAATGTGGAGGAGACGCTGCTCTGCCCTGCGCTGGCCCAGGGGTCCGGGCACGCAGCAGGGAGGTAGATGACCGGACGTCACCTCAGTCTACTTTGGAGCAGTGGCTTGACACCAGGCACCCCACTTGGAGGTAACTGCAACAAACCCTGGGCTAGTGAGTGCAAGGCGGGGAGGCAGGACCCCACCTTTGCTGTGTTGCGGGGGCGGGGAGGGGGCAATCGTCTGCGAAGGCCAGCCAGCTCAGGCCCAGTTTGGGGATTTGCCAGGCCACAGCTCTGAGGTCAGGGTAAGTGCCTGGGCACATGCCAACCAGCAGACACCACAGGGTGAGGGGGAAGCTGATCAGGGGTTTGGGGACCTACAGTTTGCAACCCTTTGTGGCTCTTGCCCAAGATCACATTGCTGGCGTCGGAGATTGAACCCAGCCCGCGGCCCTGGGCCATTCGTCCCTCTAGCGCTCAGTGCTCAAAGCAGACACCGCTCACCGTTGCAGATGGCCTCCAACTTCTCCTGGCTCTGCTGGTCCAGCTGCCGGGCAGTGAGCCCTACTCACACAAACAACTCGTCACATCCCTGCGTCCCCAGCGAGGGTGTCAAAGCGTCTGTCACCCTCCAAGCAGTGGGGCTTTCCCCTGCCCCTCGCTGTCCAGGATGCACTCCTGAGTCCCCAGGGGAGAGGGCGAGGCCCCAGGGATGGCTGTGGGGCTGGCTGCCAAAGGAGAGCACAGCGCCTTGAGGTTCCACTACCAAGAGCCCATGGCGGGGTGGGGGAGGGGGGAGGGGGACTGCATGGGGAGCAGTGGGGTTCGAGGGGCCCATCAGCCGATCAGGGCAGTTTGGGGTGAGCTTGCTCCTGCGGGTTTCTGACACCCCTGAGCCTTCATTCGGCAATCAGGAGCCCAGGGGTTACTTCTCGCTGCCGGCAGGGACTGAGGAGAGCCTGGGACTGGATCCAGCCCCTCTGCTTAAGGGACCCCTCTGCTCTGTGGTTACCTAGAAACCTGATGGCCGCTTCTCTAATGGGAGCCTGCGGGTTTTCCACAAAGGCCATGGCCTGGCAGAGGAAGGTTTCTGCCCTCCCCTTGTAGCACGCCACCTAGGAGCCAGAACAAGGGAGCACAAGGTTATTAAAGGCCTTTCCATCCTGCAGGCCAGGTTCCAGATCTGTGGAGTGTCCTGCTTTCAGCCCTCTTTCCTGTGCCGGGGGGATCATGCAGAGGGACTACAGCCAGGGCCAGGTGTGGTCCGGGGGCTGGGGCTCGGTGTGGGAATGGAGCTGGGCAATGGAGGGCTCCCTCACCAGGCAGTCACAGCCTCGCCAAAGCTCCTTTTTCTGGAGGAGGGCACTGAGCTGGCTCCACCTTAGGAATTCCAGAGCACTCCTGAGGGTGTCCCAACACACCTGCAAAACAAGAGGGGCCGGGGCGAGGCGACAACGGTTACGGGAGCTGGAAGCCAGGGCCGTCCCTCGGCAGACGTGCCTGCGTAGGGCACCATGAAATTTGGGGCACCAAATTGCCCCAAATTTCATGGTGTCACTAGGCGGCTGCATACTGCACATGCAGCAGCCCCAACCGCAGTGACCCGCCCTATATCTTGGCCAGCCCCGCCGCGGGCTGCGCCCACTAGAAAGGGCAGGACCATCCTTGGGGGGGGCCCAGACAACTCCCTCCGCCCTGCCTCTTCCCCTTCCCCCCTGCTCCATCCCCAGCCCGCCCCCATTCCACCTCTTCTCCGCAAGCCTCTTCCCCCAGCGACCCCACACTCACTGGCAGTGGCAGGAAGTGGAGTAACATGGTCCCAGCCCGCTCTCCTCCAAAAGGATTGCCCCCCGCACTCACCGGCGGTGGGAAACCGAGTGCTGCGGCTGGGAGCTGGCAGAGTAAGGCGGCCTGGGGCCAGGCTGCTCCGCTTCCCGCTGCTGTCAGTGAGTGTGTGTGTGGGAGGGATCCCTTTCCCCAAACCCCCTCCCTCGAGCGACATGGCTGGATGCGGGGTGAGGGAAGCAGAGCGGGCTACTCCCAGCTCTCCGCTAATCCCCCAGGCCACTCTGGGCCCCCCAAAAGTGGCCCCACACAGCTCCTGCCTCCCAGACCCTGGTGGGGGGGAGGGGGAGGCCTGGGACCCCACACAGCCCCACTGCTGGGGGGCTGGATAGGGCACCCAAATGGCTAGGGACAGCCCAGCTGGAAGCCACTAACATAGTTACCGGAGGCTGTGTGTGCTGAACGGTTCCCGGCCCGCGGCTGCTCACGGAAGGGCGGTGGTATGGCTAAGGCAATGGCTGGAGACCTGACTCAATTCCCAGCTCTTCCTGCAGGAACTCAGGCAAGTTGCTTCGGCCCAGGGCTACAAAGGGATTTAGGTGCCTAATGCCCATGGGCATTCAATACTTTTGAGGCACTAGGCCTCACGCTGTGCCTTAGTTCCCCACCTCATGGGGGGTAGGAGGGTGAATTCATTACTGCCGGGGGCATTTGGCTCCCAAGTGATGGGGGCCATGAGAGCGAGCGTGTGCACAGGCACCTGGGGCGGGGCGGAGGGGGGGCTTGGGCATGTCATGGCTCGTAAGAGCTGTCCGGGCTGCTTGGCCAAGGGCACATTGGGTCTTGGGCACCATCCAGAGGCTGGGTAGCTCTGCTCCTTGTAGGGACCATGGCCAGGGTTGTGCTCTTCCCACCAGCACAGCCAGGGGAATGTGCAGAGGCCAGTGGCTGTAGGAGTGGTGAGCTGACCCCTCCGCCCACCCATTCTCTCAGCCTGGCTGCAGGGGGGGAGTGTTGGCCTCAGAGAGGCAGGGAAGACTCAGCATTTGGGTGGGGCGCCATGGTCATGACACTACTGGACTCAACGTTCAAGTGGTTTTGAGCACGTGATTGTCACAGCACTGAGCACCTGCCCTCTGCCGGCCAGACCTTTTAAAGGGGGGTGTCACATGTTGCCCCCCCCAACAAATTCCTGGTCACTCTGTAACAATCTCAGCTGCAGGCTCCAGCTCGTGGCCTCACCTGGGACACATTGGGACCATCGTCCTCATCGTGCAGGAGGAGGAGCAGCGGGACCAGGCTGCGGAGGACGTGCTCCTTCATCTTTTTCCTGTTGGGCTCCCTTAGAAGCTCCAGCAGGTGTTTAAAGAGGGTGATGGAGAGCACCCGGAGTTTGCTGGGCTCCTGCAAGAGAGGATGTGGGGAGGAGACGCTGTGACGGTCGTGCCCACCCAGCTGGGTGAGTGCTCACTGTGACAGAGATGTCTGCCCTGCAGGGGGTATTGCTAACTCACCCCCAGTAATACAGGCACAGCTGGGGCCAGAGTCTCTTGGGCATAGCGCCACAGAAGGCAATAGAGATTCAGGTTTCCACCAGCTGAGGGGCTGGCCTGGTAACTTCTTGGCCAGAGAGAGCAGTAAGGTGGGGTGAGACAGCCCCTGGGATCTCACAGCCAGCTCTGGGCACACTGACATCAGCACCCGCCTGTCAAGCCAAAGGGAAATGCTCAGGGCACAGCAGCATCAGGACAGGGGTGGCAGAGAGGGAGCGATGAGGAAAGATTCAAAGAGCGAAGGGATGTGTGTACTTTGTCCTCCCGCTTTGTGTGCCCGACTCACACTGGTGCTGACCCACAGCAACCCTCTAGCGAGGCCAAGGGGGCCAGGCATGGGGGGCAAATTCCTACACTGGTGTTTGTTCGGGCCACGCACAGGGATCTGGGGGGGATTCAACCAGGAGCAAGGGGTGGTCATTGTGCAGGAGCTCCCAGATAGGGGGCCTTGGAAGCCATGACTGGAAACCACCCAGCCTCCAGGGGCTTGGGGTTCGGCAAGGGCTGCCCCACTCCTACACATGGGTTTCTTGTTAACTCAGAGTCGGCCCCACTTGGTCACATGATGCCCCCTCGCTGCATGGCAGCTGGCAGAGCCAGACCAGTCCAGTGACCTGGGAGGCCGGGCGAGCTGTGCCCAGCAGGGAGAACCAGGAGCAATAGCTGGGGGCTGTAGGGAGGGGCCACTGCTTTCTGGGAGGTGAGGCTGAGGGTAAGGGGGGGAAGCCTGGGGGGGGCGGGTTGACTTGAGCTGTTCTGAGAGTGGCTGAACCTTTAAATGGTGCCCCCCCAATCAGCAGTTACATGTCGCCTCTGGGCACCAGGTTCTAGAGCAGGCAGTTCTCTGAGTGACGTCTGTTGTAAAAGTGTTCATAAGTTCTTTTAGTCTGTTTATCTGATTTGGCTGCGCTCTCCTGTCTGGCCACTTTGGAGACAGGCTCTTGGAACAGTAGTTCTCAGTTGTCTTTCCATCAGGAGCAGGTGCTGGACTAGATGCAGGAGCTGCTCTTGGTGTTGATCTTTAGCTGGGCCTGTGCCACTGCTTAATAAAGAGCGGCCGGGTCCCAGCAGAGTTCGGGAGGGCTGAGGGTAGGATTTAGAGTTCTGAGAGCTGGGGAGGTGGGTGGTCCCTCCAGGAGCTCCCACTGGGGCGTTACCCCTGGAAGGCAGTAATGGATGGGTCCCTTTCTCCCGCCCACTTTGCTGGCTCTCGCCGTGCAGTGGGAGACTGAACATCAGTCTGGTGAACATGCTGGCGGGGGCTCTTTGTGGTTACAAAAGGCCTGGGGAGAACTAGCCCCTCCTTTGATGCTGCCCTGCCATGAGAACTAAGGGGAGAGGAAAGGGCGGTAGCTGCAGAACCTACAGATGGAGCCGTTTCCTTATGGAGCTGACAGGCCAGCTGTGGGATTCCTGGACAGGGAGGGGAGGGGCAGGATTTTCACCAGGGTACCATCACTTGTTACCCTGGAAGGCAGCAGGAGCATTGCGGACCCCTGTGTCATTTACGACAATCCTTTTTCTGGCAAGGGCCATAGCATAGGTCCCGCTAGCCCACCCGCCAGCCCCCATTCACACGTCTGTGGCTTGAAGGGTCTCCCGCGGGCCGCCAGGCCTTACATCATGAAAGAACGGCAGGAGTTTCTCAGCCACTCGCACAGCCACGGGGCTGGCGCTCTGCCTGTCCATGCCGGCGAGGATGTCTCTCAGCACGGTGATGACGTTGGAGATGACGTCCCTGTCTGCCTCGTGTAGCTGCTCCACGATGACTGGCAGTTGATGCTGGAGTTTCCCCACCTGTGTGAAAGGAGGAGCTGCTTTACGAAACACCCTCCGGTGACCCAACAAGCCATTTCCAAAACAACGTCTGCCTCCCCTGCAGACAGAGCCACGGGAACTAGGAGTGCAGGGGGTGCTGCAGCACTCCAAGGTTTTTCGCGGGGCTCTGCTCCTGGCCCCACACACAAGGTCCCAGCTGCCGGCCCTGCGCCAACTCCCAGCTGTGGCCCCAGCCTCGGCCCCCTTGCCCCATCCATCTCCCGTCCCCTGGAGCCATGGCCCTGCTCCTGACCCCAGCTCTAGGGGTGGTGGGGTGTGTGGACAAGTGTAAGGGGGTGCTCAGCACCTCCACTATAAAAAGTCTTCTAGCGCCCCGCCTCCAGATGACATGTTAGAGCCTCAAAGCCCTTGCACAGCCCCAGCTAGGATCGCAGGCAGCGGGGCCGGCTACCTGCAACATAGACAGCTGCTTCCTTGTACCCCCGATCTCAGGGGGTGGTATTTATTAGCAGGTATCATCTGTGGAAACTTCTCTGCACAACACCTTGACCCCAAACAAATCAAGTGTATTATTGTTAGAAGGGTTAGAATAGCACCTCCAGCACCTATCTGCAATCAGGGCGTGTGCTGGGGGCTTTCCAGGCACAGGAAGAGACATTCCCTGGCCTAGAGCTTACAGGCTAGACACACAAAGGAGGGATTTCTATCCCCGTTGTACAGACATGGAACTCAGGCACAGAGAGGTGACGTGACTCACCCATGGTCACCCAGGGAGTCTGGCAGAGCCCGAAACTGAACTTGGGTTCTCCTGAGTCCCGGGTCTTACAGCCCAGCCTTGGCAAGGGAGCCGATTTTGTTCACGAGTTCGAGGGTTGGTCTGTTACTAAAAGCCAGATTCAATCATTTCTGTATTTGGCTTTTGAACTGTTCAAAGACAGCCCCACAAAACCTCAACCGGGAACAGGGGAAACAGTGTCCAATACAGACTTACCGGTTCCGGAAGGAAAAATAAAACACAAGCAAGTGAAAACCAGGCTGAGGACATGGAACAATGGGAATGGATTGTGGATATTTGTGGATATTTGTGATTTGTGGATAACAAAGAGAATTACAGTCATGCCCTCTCCATGTCTGATCGATTCATCGTCCGGCTTTAATAAACCGGACTTACCTGCTATTCTCAGGGTAAGTAAATTATCATTAAGGAGAGTTGCCTTCAGATGGTCTCCTCTTTGACCAGGCTGCCAGATCTGTGTATTTAAGTCCCAAGGGTTTTCTCTGCCTTCACTATACCGTGTCTATCACACTTGGTATGAGGTCTGAGCAGCAAAAGGCCTTTCTCGAGCTCTTCAGAGGAGCGAGTGCTGCGGGACAGAGCTGTGACGTCAACAGTTAAAACCTACGAGGCTCAAAAAGGGGATTCGTAGGAAAAAATGGTTCCAGTTGAAGCAAAATGGCTCTGTCCAGGCGTCCCGGATCACTGGTGTCACCAGCATTCCCTGGAGGTCTAGAGTCCACAGCTCTGCTGCTACTCTAGTGCTAGGGATCTTTGGATCACACACCCAGAGACGCTCCCTGCAGGAGCCAGGCCCTGCCCTGCAGAACAACAGACAAAAGCCAGGCAGGGACTTGCCCAAGGTCACCCAGCAGGTCAGTGGCAGAGCCAGGAAGAGAAACCAGGACTCCTGACTCCAGGCCAGGGCCAGGTCCCCTGGGAAGCTTTCAATGACCCCTGCCCTGCATCAGCTTCCTGATGAAGGAGTTGCCAAGACTTTGAAGGAAAGAGCTCAAATTCAGAGGGATCATGGTAAATTGGAGGACTGGGCTATAGACAACAAAATGAAACTCACCAAAGACAAAAGTGAGGTGCTACATTTAGAGAAGAAAAAGCAAATGCACAGAAACAGAATGGGGGATAACTGGTTGTACTGCTGAGAAGGATCTGGGAGCTGCGGTGGATCACAGCCTCAGCATGAGGCAGCAAAGCGATGCTGTTGGGAAAAAAAAAAAAGCAAATGTAATCTTAGGTTGCATTAACAGAGATATAGCCTGCAAGTCATGGGAGGTGATAGTACCACTCTACTCAGTGCTGGTTAGGCCTCAGCTGGAGTACGGTGTCCAGTTTTGGTCACCAATGTCTACAAAAGCTGTGGAGAAACTGTAATGGATCCAGAGGCGAGTGACAAAGATGATCAGAGGGATGGAACACAAGCCATACGAGCAAAGGTTGAAGGAACTGGCTATGTTTAGTTTGCAAAAGAGGGGACATGCTAGTGGTCTTCAGATTCTTCGAAGGCTGCCGAAAAAAAGATGGCAAAAAGTTGTTCTCTCTTGCCACAGAGGGCAGGACAAGAGGGGATGGGTTCAAACGACAGCACTGCAGATTTAGATTAAATCTCAGGAAAACCTTCCAAACTGTAAGAAGAGTAGGACAATGGGACAGACGACTAGGGAGCTTGTGGAAGCCCCTTTGCTGGAGGTTTATAGAAGGAGGCTGGAGCCATCTGTCTGAGCTGGGATAGACACAACAAATCCTGCATCTTGGCAGGGGGCTGGACAAGCTGACCTTGCGATCCCTTCTCACCCTGCGGTTCTATGAGAGGTGTCCCAGAGCACCAGGAGAGGGTTTCGGCGTGTTCTGCCTCCACTATAGCACTGCCTAGAGTCACGCTCTCTCTATTCGGCCCAATGGCGATACCCGGTGGGAGACAGAGAGACACCCTCAGGCCATGGTGGGGACACATGGCGCTCCTTCCCTTGCTGCAGAGGCTGGAACTTACGGCCAAGGGGGCGACGCCAGCTTCTCGCTGAGAGATGTCATGATGCTGGCGCAGCGACCGTTCCTGCAGCCTGTCGAGCAGCTCCCGTAGGACCTTTCCTGCGGTCTTGGGGTGGGATGTCAGCACCCTCCACATCTCCACAGCAACGCTGCAAAGGGGAGAGAGCCGATTTCACCTGGCCAGAGCCCCGCCAGCCTCCAGCACCCACCGCCACCCGCACCCTGCTGGGTCTCCCACCCCCGGCCGGCCCTTTGTTGCCCTTCTGCTGCAGCAAGGGCCCCCACTGCCTGGCGGAGGCTGCATGGGGGCCGGGTCTGAGTGTCAGCCCTGCGGGAGGCCGAGGGCTGCCATATGGGGTTTTGCAGGCTGGCCTGTCTCCACGGCATGTCAGCCTGCAAAACCCTCCAGAACAAGCAGAAGCTCTGCAGAGAGCAGGAGGTCTCTGGAAGATTCTGCACGCCCCTGTCCCTGGCAGCGGGACCAGTCTGGGGGACCCGGAGCGCAAGCGGCAGCAGCCCCAGCCCCGTACCTGTCACATGACAGCGAGCAGCCCAGCAGGGTTGTGACCACCTCCTCACTGTACTGGTCGCCCAGCACGACAAGGGCCTTGAGCAGCTGCTGCTGGGCCAGCGGCTCGCTGATGGAGTCCAGGTTGTGGTAGATGCTCGTCACAGCCTCCGACACCTGGAAGGGAAGTGGGGAGATGGGAGCCTTGGCTTCCTCGCGCTGCTATTGATCTGGGGTGCCAGGGAGCTGCCGTACCTGAGAGCCATCTGCCCTCCCACATCCTCTTCTCCAGCTCCAAGCCTAGAACACAGGGCCAATTCCTGGCCTATCGATTCATAGACTGCAAGACCACAAGCGGCCATGGAGATCACCTAGACTGACCCCCGCATTGCACAGGACCAGCCCCCCAGTAATGCCGAGTGCCCAGAGACAGAGTCTCCCACAGATGGGCTTCCCCAGCAGGCTGTTCTCACTGCAGCTCTTACCCTCTCCAAGCTTGGGCTGGGGACCCACAGGATCACATGCAGCATGTGCCTGGCCGCCACCGAGTCATGGACGCTGGTGTCTCTCATGCCCTCGATAGCAGTGAGGAGGAAGTCCATGCGCTCGGATGGGTTGAAGTACTTCCCAAACATCTGAAACAAACCTGCCAGTGAAACCCCTTTTGCTGCCCAGTGCGGTTCCAGTCAGACCGAGCAGCCAGGACTGGCCCAGCCAGGAATGTAGGCAAAGCCCGCTCTGCCGGGACAGGGCTGGGTTACTGCACCTGGGACGCACAGTACCCAGCCAGCAATCAGGAGCTGTCGTGCATGGCACAGGCCAGCGTGGCAGTGCACGGGGGCACAATACTGCACAGCACGGATACACTATCTAGTGCTCAGCAGGGGCTGGCTCTGGTGCGTGGACACAATGATGCCTTGGAGAGCATTAATCTCTGGGGAAGCTCCCACCGCACCTGACAAGGAGCTGGGATCAGGTTTGGATGAGACCCAGTGGCATGGAGGGAGGCATATTGGCCCGCAATAGTAGAAGCCTTGCCAGCAGAATGAGGGAAGTGATTATTCCCCTCTATTCGGCACTGGTGAGGTCACATCTGGCCCCCCACAAGAGAAAAGATGTGGACAAATCGGAGAGAGTCCAGCAGAGGGTAACGAAAATGATTAGCGGGCTGAAGCACATGAATTATGAGGAGAGACTGAGGGAACTGGGCTTATTTAGTCTGCAGAAGAGAAGAATGAGGGGGGATTTGATAGCAGCCTTCAACTACCTGAAGGGGGTCTCCAAAGAGGCTGGAGCTCGGCTGTTCTCAGTGGTGGCAGGTGACAGAACAAGCATCAATGGTCTCAAGTTGCAGTGGGGGAGGTCCAGGTTGGATATGAGGAAACACTATTTCACTAGGAGGGTGGTGAAGCACTGGAAAGGGTTACCTAGGGAGGTGAGGAATCTCCATCCATCGAGATTTTTAAGGTCAGGCTTGACAAAGCCCTGGCTGGGATGATTTAGTTGGGGTTGGATTAGATACCTCCTGAGGTCTATGATTCTGTGAGGTGGAGTGGGCCATAGGCAGGGCTCCGGCCCAGCTGGATGGGGTCAGTCATATGCCTGGGTGTGTCCCTTCCCCCTGACTCCTAGGGTCTTAATTTCTCTCTCCTGATAACTCTGGGCACAACAATCCCAGGAACCATTGAAAGTAGTTACCATGGCGATATTGCTGGTGTTGGTGAACCAGGTGACCCAGAAGGTGTTCTCCGCTTGCCACTCCCTGAAGACCTGCAGATACTCTGCACTCTGCTTTGCCAGCGTCGTGCCTGAACCAGGGAGGGGAAACAGACAGCAGGCAATATAAATCAGAGGTTAGCTTTGGAAACGGGAGTTTTGCAAGGAAGTTTAGAGACAAGTACATCTAAGAAACATACTGTAAATTCAGGCCAATAAACTCCCCCTCCCTCCCCAACAAAACTAAACAAACTAACCCCCCTGGAAGAGTAAAAATAAACCAGGCGGAAGTGCAGCAGCAGTGTGATGCTCTCCAGTTGATTGCACTGAACGCAGCATGTAGGATTCCCAGCCCTGTGGGCAGGTAGCACATCTGGGCATTTGGTCCAAGGAGCTACTGCCCTCGGAGACCAGGAGGCCAGAGGATCTGAACTGGTGGAGCCAAGGGAGACAGCGAGGTACAGAGAGGAGACTTTTAGGGATGCAGTAGAGTGGTCCCACCCCCAGTCTGACAGCCTCTGTGCTGCTGAGGAGGGTGAAAGTTTCTGGGAAGGAGAACATCGAGCTGGAGCAGAGGGAGACGATCCCATAGTTGGGACCCACCTGCCAGATGAAGTCAGGATATTCTCTCACACTGAGGCTGCCCTCCTGAGGTGGGAAGCCCAGTTACAAAGAAAAGCCAGGTAATAGTAATGGGGGATTCAATCAATAGACATATAAGCAGTTGGGTTTGTGATGAGTGGGAGAACCGCATGGTAAATTGCCTGCCTGGTGCAAAGGTTGCAGCTCTCATGAGACATCCAAACAAACTTACGTGCAGTGCTGTGGTATGTAAGCTAATGTTTAAATCGGCCTCTGTACGAGATAGTGAATGTGACAATGAATTTTATAAAAGTCTCCAGATGTGATCCCTGGCAAGCCTGACTTCAGTATCAGGCAAATTGTTGAAATGAAAGGAAAGAACAGAATTATCAGACACATAGGTGAACACAATTTGTTGGGGCAGAGTCAACATGGCTTTTGGAAAGGGAAATCATGCCTCACCAATCTACTAGAATTCTCTGAAGGGGGTCAACAAGAATGTGGAGAAGGGTGATCCAGTGGATATAGTGTATTTGGACTTTCAGAAAGCCTTTGACAGGGTCCCTCACCAAAGGCTCTTAACCAAAGTAAGCTGTCATGGGATAAGAGGGAAGGTTCTCTCATGGGTCAGTGGTTAAAAGAGAGGAAGCAAACAACAGGAATAAATGGTCAGTTTTCACAGTGGAGAGAGGTAAAGAGCGGGGCACCCCAGGGATCTGTGTTGACACCAGTCTAGTTCAACATAGTCATCAATGATCCAGAAAAAGGGGTAACCAGTGAGGTAGCAAAATTTGCAGATGATACAAAATGACTCAAGATAGTTAAATCCAAAGCAGACTGCGAAGAGCTACAAAGCGACCTCACAAAACTGGTGGACTGGGCAACAAAATGGCAGATGACATTCAATATAGATAAATGCAAACTGGACACCACAATCTCAACTATACATACACAATTATGGGGTTTAAATTACCACTCAAGAAAGAGATTTTGGAGTCATTGTAAAGAGTTCTCCGAAAACATCCACTCACCGTGCAGTGGCAGTTAAAAAAGCCAACAGAATGTTGGGAACCATTAGGAAAGGGATAGATAATAAACCAGAAAAATGTCATAATGCCTGGATACAAATCCAGTGTGCACGCCCACACCTTGAATACCGCGTGTAGTTCTGGTCACCCCATCTCAAAACAGATATACCAGAATTGTAAAAGGTGCAGAGAAGGGCGACAAAAATTATTAGGGGTATGGAAGAGCTTCCATATGAGGAAAGATTAAAAAGACTGGGGGCAAGTCTACAGTTCAACCACTCTATCGCCATAGCTGCACCGGTGCTGTAGTGTTGAAGAGAAGATGGTCCTCTGCCAACAAACTCTTAATCCACCTCCCGGAGAGGCGCTAGCTATGTCAGTGGGAGGGGTGCTTCTGCCAACAGGGGTGTTGATTTTTCACAGCCCTGACCAATGGAGTGATAACAATATAGGTCTGCAGTGTAGACCTGGGACCATTTAGTTTAGAAAAGAGCTGACTAAGGGGGGAGATGACAGCGATCTATAAAATCATGACTGGTGAGGAGAAAGTGAATAAGGAAGTGTTATTTACCCCTGCACATAACACGGGAACTAGGGGTCACTTTCTGAAATTAATAGGCAGCAAGTTAAAAGCAAAGAAAAGAAGGTATCTCTGCACACAATGCACAGGCAACTTGTGGAAATTGTTGCCGTGGGATGTTGTGAAGCCTAAAAGTGTAATTGGGTTCAAGATAATTAGGCCATGCAACCCCAGACTTGGCATGTCCCTAAACCTCTGACTATCAGAAGCTGAGACCAGATGAGAGGGGATGGATCACTCCAAATTTCCCTTTTCAGTTCATTCTCTCTGAAGCATGAGGCACTGGCCGTTATCAGAAGACACAATACTGGGCTAGATGAACTGATCTGAGTCAGTATGTCCATTCTTATGTGAGTTATGAAGAGTAGAATATGGACAGGGAAGCTAAAGACATCAGCGGAAACTCCATGGCTTGAAGGACTATGGATACTAAGGAGGTTTTTTTAAAAAAGTGTATTAGGAACAAAAGAAATCCTAGCAATGGTGTAGGCTCATTACTAGATGGAGACTGTTTAAAAGGATGCAGAAAAGGCAGAAATGTTCAATAAATATGTTTCCCATGTTTGGAAACCCCATGTCAATGTATTTAGGAAGGACAAGGGTCTCCAGTGCTCTTACGTTTTTGCCACAGCATGAAGGCGTAGAGGTGGTGAAGTCCCTCCATAGCCGATCGACAGATCTCCTGCTCCTGCTCAGCACAGTGCAGAGTGAGACAGCCCACCAGCTGGCCCAGGACTCTGAACTCCTCCACTCCCTGACGGAGAGAGGGAGCAAGGGGAGTCACTCGCCCCTGCAGGCCCAGAACAGCATGTCCCCCTGGCATTGCACTAGCAACGGGCTAGAACCGGGGGAGGCAGAGCCCAGCGCAGAGAGACTGGGGACAATGAGAGCAGGAGGAGCCATGGGAACCATCACCAGGGACTGAGGGAAGCTCAGCAGGGACGGGAAGTCTGGGTAGCAAAGTCAGCAAACGTTGCCCTCGAGTGGGGACCTGGGTAAGGAATGAACTAACGTCCAGTCTCCATCTCAAGGGCAAGCTCCTAATCCCAGCCCCTTCTCCCATCCCCCTCCCTCCACTGACCTCAGGTCCAGGAGCGTGAGGTCACCTTGGACTCCTCTTCTCTGCATTCCGCCTCTCTCACTCCATCCTGGAGCTCCCCACAACCCCCACTTTCTGCGCCGCACCCAGCCTGCCGGCTCTCTCCTGCCAGCTCTCTCCTGCAGCCTGTCCTCTAGCCTCCCCCTCCTGCCAGACCTTCCCTTGCCCCTCCTGCAGCCCCTGCGCTCGCTCCCTGCTCTTCCCCACGTCGCACCAAGCCCCTTGCCCTCCTCTCCTGGGGCTGCACGGCCTCCCCTGACCCACTCCCCATTGCTCTGGCTTCTTTGGCCCCTCCCATCCCTTTCACTGTGTCCCCTCCCACCTCCCTCCTTCTCTTCTGCTGCCCCAGCCTCTGGGGGCATATCATCCAAGCGCCCCCCTCCATCTGCCGGAGGGGAGGCCCTGCCACAGGGGGGATGGAGCAGCTGCAGCAGCTCAATGGCCCTGAGCACCCAGAGCAGGGGGTGTTCATCTGGCAGCCTGGCAGGAGCTGATGCCAAAGCGTCCCGGGGGCAACTGACAAAGGGGGTGAAGAGACACCTGGGTTCAGAGGGTGCTCTCAAGGCGATCCTGTGTAAATCCGCTGACCCTGCAGAGCAGACTTTGGTCCTAGGGGAACAGCGGGGAGAGTCCTTGGAGATAGAATGATGGGGCTCCACCCAAGGCCCACTGGAGTCAGAGGACAGACCCATCCACATCAGGACTCATTAGGTTGGACTCCTACCAAGGATCTTGCTGAGTCACTATTCCAGGCCCAGGTTTTCCCTACCAGGGAGTGCTGCACCATGAGGCTGCTCAGTGCAGTTAGGAGATGGCCAGAGTCACAGGCTGCTCACCTTGAATTTGTGTTGACCGGAGATGAATTTGGTCAGCCAGGTGATTCTTCCCATTGCCCTCAGCCACACATGCACCTCCTTGGATGCGGTCCAGGGGAGCAGGACCTGAGAGAAACAGATTGAGACAAATTGAGAAGGAGAAGAACCAAAAAATAGCACAAGCACATAGAGTGAAAATCAGAAAGGCTAAGGCAAAAATGAGTTCTAACTGGCAAGGGACATAAAAGGCAATCAGAAGCAGCTCTGTAAATGCATTAGGAGCAAGAGAAAGACAAAGGAAAGTGTGGGGCCACTACTCAGCAGGGAAGCAGAGCAAATAATGGATGATACAGACAAAGCCAAGGTGTGTAATGCCTTTTTTGCTTCAGTTTTCACTAAAAAGGTTAATGGCGACTAGATGATGAACACAATATTAACAACAAGGGGGAAGAAATACAGGCCAGAGTAGGGAGAGAACAGATAACAGACAATTTAGGTCAGTTAGATGTATTCAAGTTGGCAGTGCCTCATGATATTCACACGAGATGGAGCTAGACAAAGCAATCTCTGAACCTTTAGGAGGGCTGAAGGTCCCAGAGGACTGGAGAAGGGCAGCCACAGAGCCTATCTTCAGAAAGGGGAACAAGGAGGCCCCACGGAATTATCCACCTGTCAGCCTATCTTTGGTGCCCAGAAAGATTATTGAACAAATTATTAAAGAGTTTGTAAGAACTTAGAGGAGATAATAGGGTGATAAGGAATAGCACCATGGATTTGTCCACAACAAACCATGCCAAACAAATCTAACTTCCTTCTTTGACCGGGTTACTTGCCTAGTGGATGGAGGGAGGCAGTATATGATGATGTATATGAAGTTTCATAAGGCTTTTGACGCAGTTCCACAAGACATTCTCATAAGCAAACTAAGCCAATATGATCCAGATGAGACTGCTCTAAAGTGGGCACACAACTGATGGAAAGGCAATCCTCAAAGAGGAGTTATCACTGACTCGCTGGCAAACTAGGAGGGTGTCTGAAGTGGGGTCCCCCAGGGGTGTGCCTGGGTCCAGTACTGCTCAATATTTTCATGAAGAACTTGGTTAACAGAGAGGAGAGTATGCTTGTCAAGTTGGCGGATGACACCAAGCTGGGGAGAATTACAAGCACTTTGGAGGACAGATTAGACTTCAGAATGAGCTTGCCAAATTGGAGAGTTGGTCTGAAGTCAACAAGATGAAATTCAGTCAAAACCAATGTGACGTAACGCACTTAGGAAGGAAAAATCAAATGCATAAAAACAAAGTGAGGGATAACCGGCTAGGTGGCAGGACTGCAGAAAAGGATCTGGGGGTTAGCGTGAATCTCACACTGAATAGGAATCAAGAGTGTGATGCTGTTGTGAAAGAGGGAAATGTCATTCTGAGGTGTATTAGCTTGGAGCACTGTGTCCAGTTCTTGGCACCCCGCTTTAAGAAAGATGTGAACAAACTGGGGCCCGTCCAGAGGACAGCGACAAAAATGATCAGAGGTTTAGAAAACCTGACCTATGAAGAAAGGGTGAACGACTTGGGCATGTTTCGTCTTGAGAAGACGGAGGGGGCACCTCCTAACACTCTTCCAATACGTTAAGGGCTGTTTCACAGAGGATGGTGACTAATTGTTCTCCACGTCCTCTGAAGGTAGGACAAGAAGTAATGGGCTTAATCTGCAGCAAGGGAGATTGAGGTTAAATATTTGGAAAAAGTCTAAGGGTGGCTAGGCACTGGAACAGGTGACCTAGGGAAGTGGTGGACTCCCCATCATGGACGTTTTAAAAAAACAGGCTGAACAAACACTCCTCAGGGACGGTCAAGGAATGCTTGGCCCTGCCTCAGTGCAGGGGGTGGAGTAGATGACCTCTTGAGATCCCTTCCAGCCCTGCACTTCTGTGATTCCCTCTTCCCAAGCCCTGGGATCGAGAAGACCGAATATCTGCTGAGGACATTTCCCTCTTTTTGGAGCACAAACCACCCACAGAATCGACTTCCTGTGGCCCCAGAACTAGAACGTTGGGGGAATCTAGCTCTGGGCTCTGGCCAGTATTGGTGGGGCCCATGGTGAACACAAATGAATCCCGGGCTCAGATGAGGCTCAGTGGAGAACACGGCAGATCCCGCCCTCCTCCACCCCCATGCCATGCAGACGTTTTTCAGATATAGAGGGGGCACTTGGTCCTCCAGCCCAAGAATCTTTGTCTAGAACGTACTCTGTGGAGCAGAAGGCACGGGGGTGTCCCATGCTTGGGATTAAATGGAGCCTTGGTCCCAGAGCCCCACCCCAGCTACAGGACTCGTCCCCTTCCTGCCCCCATGCCTCCACATCTCCACGATGTTTTGCAGCACCACAAGGTTGCGCTTCTCATCCTCACACACCAAGGTCTTCAGCAGCTCATCCATGGTGTTCAGAGTCTGCGTGCAGAGCAGAGGAGAAACCACAGCAATTGGCGTTACCCAGCCAGGCAACGAACCAATGCCCTGGCGTGTGACACGTCCCAGGCCATGGCAGCCCCTGCTATTCCAGCTCACCCACTCACTTGTACCCGCAGGGGACCTACTGCAAACTCCTCCTGGCAACAGGACCCCACCCGCTTTTGCTGTCCCCAGGGAGGCCACTGCACACATTCAACGCATGAGAAGAGCCAGGAAGGACTCCGCATTTGAGTGGGAGGGGAGATTTCCAGCCAAGCTTCACTTCCCCTGGTCTGTGTGGATCTCAAGCAGCCGATCTCAGGCCTGTGCCCCCAGCCATGCACTGGGGATGAATGTGCTTGTGAAGGGAGTGTCTGTTCCCCACTAATTGCCGGTCCTCAGCTGAAGCGCTGCCAAGGAGCTGTGATCATTACACTCTTATGCCAGCGCCAGGTAACCCAGGGACACGAGCGACTTGCAGGATTCCCCCTTGGTTTGGGGCGGCTCCTCATGGCTAGTTTGGGGCTTACGTTGTTGTATGGAGCAGCCTCCACGCCCGGGTTGGTCTCTGCTGGAGGCAGGGAGAAGACGCTGGAGAAGCAGACGGTGAGCAGGCTGGATAGCTCCATTCCCCGCAGCAGTGGCTTCACTTTGCTAAGAGAAGAGACACGCGCGGATTGGAGGGCTGAGGCGAGACTGATGCACTGATGTTGGCCTCAGGCTCCCAGGACATCATGGGCAGGCTTCTGGGAAGCTGAGAGCAGGTCGCCAGCGGCACTGAGAGAGAGCCCCCCATGGCGCAGGCTGTGCCACGTGCCAGGGCTCAGCCTGCCCAGCCTCTGAGCCACAGGGAGTCGCTGAGCTGCCGGAGAGATGCAGCTGGCACAGCTGGCGGCGACTCCGGTGGCTCCACTCCGGCAGTGCCCAACTGCCCCTCTCCCCCCGGAGCCATCGCCTGCGGGTCCCAGAGGGGACCGGTCCAACCCCCTCGCTCCCTCCCCCACATCTTCACACGGCCACTTGGAGAGGTCACCAGGCACCGAAGGATCCTCCACCACCAACCCACGGGTGCCACGTGCCCGGGGGAATCGGAAGACGGGGGAGGAGCAGAGGGGGCAATGCCCTGGAGAACTGGCCACGCCAAGAGGCTGGCGTGTCTGGCTGCACACAGCACTAGCTGGGGCTGGGCGGGCAGGCCGGGTACCTCAGCTCCATGATGGCGAGCATCGCTTGCTGACGCACCCCGCTGGTCAGGGAGTCGACGGACTCAAGATCAATCAGCTCCTGGGGAGACAATGTGGGGAAGTGCCAGCCGGGCTCCGAGCTCCCGTAAGGCTCCGACTGGGGAGCAAAGAGCAGGGCCTGCAACACGTGGCCTCGGCAGACAGGTCGTCCTACTGTGGGCTTGATGGTGTGCAGGGTTCCAGCTGGGGAGCGCAGTGCAGGGCCTGTGGTCAGTGCCCCAGCGTCACGCACCAGTGCACTGCAAAGGCTCCATCAGCATTAGCACCCAGGGACTCCACCTGAGATCAGGCTCCTTGTGCCAGGTGCTGCACACACACGGTGAGAGCCAGTCCCTGCCCCAGAGAACTCATGAGCTAACTGGATGAGACAAGGCATGGGAGGGAAACTGAGGCACAGAGGGGGAAGTGCTTTGCCCAAAGGTCTCATTGAGGAACTGAGCCCCAGCCCACTGGACCACCCACCAGCACACGCTGTCCCACGTTCAGGGAAGGGAGATAAGCTCCGGAAAGCTTTCTGCAGCACCGCAGAGCAAAGAATTTCCAAATCTACGGAGCAGATTTGTTGCTAGTTCCCTAGTGGGCACTGACTGCGGAGTGTTGGGGCTCTGTGCAGGGAGACTGGTATATACAGAGCGACCTGGTGACTTGGGAAGCTGGGTGCAAGGGAAATACCTATGTTTCAATACAGTGACATGTTCAGGAACAAAGAACGCAGGCCACACTCACAGCATGGGGTCTCTAACCTGGGAAACGGTGACTCTGGAAAAGACTTGGCAGTTATGGTAATCAGCTGCACAGGAGCGCCCAGTGCGAGGCTGGGGCCAAAAGGGCTTATGCCATCCTGGGCTGTGCAAACAGGGCAATCTCCAGTTGTTAGAGAGGTTATTTTCCCTCGGTATTTGGCAGTGGTGCGACCTCTGCTGGGATCCTCTGTCCAGGTCTGGTGCCCACAATTCAAGGAAAATGCTGATAAATTGGAGAGGGGTCAGAGACGAGCCACAAGAGTGACTGAAGGACTGGGAAACATGCCTTATAGTGAGAGACTCCAGAAATCAATCAGTTCAGCTTCACAAAGAGAAGGTTACAGGGTGCCTTGACGACAGTCTGTAAGTCTACACAGGGAGCAAATGCTTGATAATGGGCTCTTCAGTCTAACAGACAAACGTCCAACACGATCCAGCAATTGGCAGTTGAAGGTAGACAAATCTGCAGAGCTCTCCAGGCCAATCACTAAACCTGCCAAGTAACATAGCCCGAGTGTGTGTTTTACTCACCTTTATCTTCTCCACAAGGAGGGCTTTGCAGAGAAAAGCTGCCAGGTTTTGTTCTGGGTGCCTCGTGAGGGCGGCCCTGCTGATGG
Source organism: Lepidochelys olivacea (assembly GCF_965140295.1). Lineage (NCBI taxonomy): Eukaryota > Metazoa > Chordata > Testudines > Cheloniidae > Lepidochelys > Lepidochelys olivacea. The sequence goes on along the minus strand of NC_140433.1, from coordinate 8,733,299 downwards.
TGATGACACGATCCAAGAATTCAAGTTTCTTGGCCTCCTCCTATGCCCCGCAGAGATTAGACAAAAACAAGAAGGTCAGCGTAGAAAGGAGCTGCCAGTGGGAGAGATGTCAGAAAGCTTCCCCCCAGCGCTGCTCAGGCTTTGATATGCCGAAGGCCAGAAGGCCATTCATCTCCCAACAGGAGAGACTATGTGGGGCGGGCAGGGCAGCTCTGTGTGAAACCAGACCAGAGAGGGAGCAGATCTCACGGGGTAGGTGTCCAAAGAGGAACTGCAACATGGGGGCTAAGCATCCAGACAGTCTTACTGGGGGGCTTGATAGAGTGAGAGGAACATCTGGGTGTGACACCCTGACACCCCAATATTCGCCACGGTCATATAATTAGGATATGTTTGGTACCAAGTATGTCTTGTAAGGTATCAGTCTAAAAGTCTTTATCTGCTAGACATTAATGTCTCATTGGATTGCATGTGCTATCGTTGTATGTGACGTTCTGAAGTTGAGCTGTGTATGTGTTCCTGAAAAACACTGTGAGGTTCAAAACAGCCTTTCAGGTAGAATAGCAAAAAAGCCAAACACTGGCTCCTGGAGGAAATGCACAAGCATTAGGGCTACCCCAGGAACTGTGTGCAATAGAAACCTCCCTGAGATAACGCCACACAACGGGACCTGTTGGATCCAGGTCACAGCAAAAGAGTTTTCCAGCAGGTGGGAAGAGAAGATAAAAGGGGAACAATAAAATCGCAGGGGGGACGGGACGGGACCTCAGACTCCCTGCAATAAGATACCTGGAAACACCTGAGAGACAAAGATTGAACCATGAGAAGTGATGGTCTTAGGCTAGAGAGAGAGATTCCTAGCCTGTGCAAGAAAACCTAGGAAATCCAAGCTGCAAAACCAAGGCAGCTTCTGCCTTAAGAATCTGCCAACCTGTTTATCACTCGGGGAGAATTTGTTAATGGATATCCTATCTATCTGGTGTATAAAGCTTCGTTTGTGTGTTTTCTTTATTTACTAGGGTAATCTGCTTTGTTCTTTTTGCTATCTCTTCTAACCGCTTAAAATCTACCTCTTGTAGTTAATCATCTTGTTTCTTGTTTATACCACAACCCAGTTTGTAGTATAAATTAGTAACTGGGAGGAGGGGCAAAGAGTTGTTCATACCTCTCTCGACATCGAGGGAGGGGGCGAATGTCATAAAACTTTTGGGTCCGTACTCCAAAGGAGGTGGGCACCAAAGAACTGGGACAAGGCCCTTCAACTGAGTCTTCCCAGAGCTGATCTCAGTGTCTGTGTCTTTCTGCAGCTGGGTGTGGCCCTGCCTGTGTGTATGGCTGGAAGAGGCTTGTGAGCCGAGCCCAACAAGACAAGGTAACAGGGGCCCAGGCTGGCAGAACAGGCGGGCTCAGTGATAAGCCAGTACATCAGGCCTCAAAGGGGGGCAACCCATCACGCTGGGGACTGGCCAAATCCAGTGGGCAAGGGGCATGGTGCGTGCCTTTTGTAACTCAAGAGAGGATGTTTTTAAGATGCTCTAGTTTAAACAGGAATAATTTGGGGGCAGGTCTCTGGCCTGTGTTATACAGGAGGTCACAGTGGGGAGGTCCCGTCTGGCCTTAGAATCCATGCCTCATCCGGAGAAGGACGGATACTGCATGTGGACAGGGCAGTAGCTGAGAGATCAGAGGAGGGCTCTTGGTACCTGTTCATTGCCCTTGAGAAAGGTGTTGATGTAGTCTAGGGTCTCTTTCTCCTGCGAGTCTGGCCCCATAAAACAGGAGGCATTCCTAGGTGATGGTGAATCTGATCAAAGACAGAGCAGTGGTAATACCTGGGGCTGCCAAGCTGCAGGCTGGGTGACAGAGATCTTAGCAGAAACCCTTGCCCCCCGCTCCCACCCCAGCAGGGTAGCAGCCCCGATGCACAACAGGGTCTGGCACAGCCATCCCTGGTTTCCCCAATTCTTTGCTGCTCAGCCCAGCAAAGATCCAGTCAGAGCCCTGGTTCCCAGCAGCCACCCCACTTCCCTGCCCGCACCCAGCATGCAGCACCACACCTGGAAGGAGGCATGATGTCAGGCTATGAGTGGTGTCCCCGCTCTCTGGGCCATTGCTGGAGGGGGCAGAGGGAATGGCAGTGAATCGCTGTGCTCCCTCCTGCGGGAGAGGGAGGAGCTACCCAGTCTGCGCGGGATACGGGGGCCCAAGGCCTGCCCGTTCTGCTTCCTCTGACTGCCTCTCCTGCCATTGACAGCCACGGGGTGTAACCTGGGCAAGCCCTGGGCTCCCATCATCAACCCCCCCACCCAAATGCCCTGTGCTGTGCCATGCGTCACCCCCCTGCAAAGGAGCCAGGAGATGGGGCTGCAACATCAGGGGGCATCTCATGCTTTGGCCGGCGCCCTGCAATCCTAGGCTTAACAACCCACCGTGCACAGAGCATCCCCTTCGACTGGTGGAAAACATCTTCCGACCCTGTGTGTGACGGATCGGGGTGGGCAATTCAGTCAGTCTCCACCTGATGCTTCTGCTGCCGCCCCTAATGCCCCGATCAGATGTAGGGGCTGCAGCTGCTGCCAGCAGGAGGGGCCATTCCCCCCTGCCTGGGTTTTCCTGTCTCTCCATCTCATGGCAGCCCAGAGTTGTACAAAGGTGATGGAGTCTTCTCCCGCCACTGACACCCTGGTCTTGCAACCCCAACCCCCAGGGGGCAAGCCCCACCGCAATGCAGGGCCATGGCCCCGGCCATTTTTGCAGCCCCTCCGCCCACCCAGGAGGCACCCACTCACCAGCATGGAAGGGCTGAGGCACACACAGCTCCTGCTGCTGCTGTGGGCTCTTCCGCGGACTCTTCCTTCGAGGAGGTCTCGTCTCCTCCCAGGCACGGATGGGCTTCAAGGGGACCTTGCGGACCTCCTCAGCCATCCTGCAAGAAGCCAGGACAAGGCATTGCTTGTGAGAGGTGAGAGGCGACTGCCCCGTTCAGCATCAGGGCCAGTCCACGTATGGCCGTTCCACCAGTGCCTACAGCTGCCAGCAGGGAAACAAGCCAATGGATGTGCTCAAAGTCACCCAGGCAGTCAGCAGTACAGGCAGGATTAGAACCCAGGTCTCCGGACTCCCAGGCCCATCCCGCAGGCCAAACGGCCTCCCCCGGGTCACTCCCGCCTCTCCTTCTGCTGGTTCACAAACTGCCCAGCAGACAGGCGGCATCCAACCACTCAGGATTCTTCCTGCCCAGGGAAATTACCCTGATCCCTTCCCCCAGGAATATTGGGGCCGTGGCAGGTCCCAGGTGGGGGAGGGAAGCGGGGTGGGGTGCGGGGGGCGGGTTGGTGAGCAGCAGGAGTTGCTCTGATCCCACCGTGAAGGGGAAGGAGCAGAAGGCGGGAGAGCGGCAGGCAGGCAGGCTGTGCCAGGGCAGAGCTTTGTGGCGATTTCGCAGCTCGTCTCTCCAAGGCCTGTGTGGCAGCAGCCGCTGCAGAGAATCCCAGGCCTGATTCCCCCCACGCTGGGTCTCCTGAATGGCCCCTGCCCTGGGGGGCTCCATTCCTCACCCAGTGTCAACAGCTGACTCTGCAGCAGCTGCACGGCAGGCGTCCTAAGGCACCTCTAGTCCTCTCCACAGCTCAGGGGGACTGTCCTGGCATCGGACTGTTCTGGTGAATGGAACAATGGCTCTGGGCAGTCGGAGAATGCCTGTTCCCCCGGCAACCTCAATGCCATTCCCTCTGGAAGTCATGGTGTCAGCAAAGGTGCTGGAGGTGGTCAGGCCTCGTGGTTGGAGCTGGACTGAGGAGGCCGGGGCGTGTGTGGTGCGAGGCTGGAGCGAGAGCAGGGCTGGAGTAGGAGGAAGGGCAGGGCCACCAGCTACCTCCCGGTCTGGGCACTTACCTGGCCCCACCATGCCAGTGGCTGAGCACACGGGTGTTGTGGTATTTAGGCTCTCAACCCCCCCGCAGAGCAAGGACCTGCTCTCCCTCATTAGCTGAGGCCTGGGGCGGTGGGGACTCATCTGATCTCATGCAGAATCATAGAACCATAGAATCATAGAATATCAGGGTTGGAAGGGACCCCAGATGGTCATCTAGTCCAACCCCCTGCTCAAAGCAGGATCAATTCCCAGTTAAATCATCCCAGCCAGGGCTTTGTCAAGCCTGACCTTAAAAACCTCTAAGGAAGGAGATTCTACCACCTCCCTAGGTAACTCATTCCAGTGTTTCACCACCCTCTCAGTGAAAAAGTTTTTCCTAATATCCAATCTAAACCTCCCCCACTGCAACTTGAGACCATTACTCCTCGTTCTGTCATCTGCTACCATTGAGAACAGTCTAGAGCCATCCTCTTTGGAACCCCCTTTCAGGTAGTTGAAAGCAGCTATCAAATCCCCCCTCATTCTTCTCTTCTGCAGGCTAAACAATCCCAGCTCCCTCAGCCTCTCCTCATAACTCATGTGTTCCAGTCCCCTAATCATTTTCGTTGCCCTTCGCTGGACTCTCTCCAATTTATCCACATCCTTCTTGAAGTGTGGGGCCCAAAACTGGACACAGTACTCCAGATGAGGCCTCACCAATGTCGAATAGAGGGGAACGATCACGTCCCTCGATCTCCTCGCTATGCCCCTACTTATACATCCCAAAATGCCATTGGCCTTCTTGGCAACAAGGGCACACTGCTGACTCATATCCAGCTTCTCGTCCACTGTCACCCCTAGGTCCTTTTCCGCAGAACTTCTGCCTAGCCATTCGGTCCCTAGTCTGTAGCTGTGCATTGGGTTCTTCCGTCCTAAGTGCAGGACCCTGCACTTATCCTTATTGAACCTCATCAGATTCCTTTTGGCCCAATCTTCCAATTGGTCTAGGTCCTTCTGTATCCTATCCCTCCCCTCCAGCGTATCTACCACTCCTCCCAGTTTAGTATCATCCGCAAATTTCCTGAGAGTGCAATCCACACCATCCTCCAGATCATTTATGAAGATATTGAATAAAACCGGCCCCAGGACCGACCCTTGGGGCACTCCACTTGATACCGGCTGCCAACTAGACATGGAGCCATTGATCACTACCCGTTGAGCCCGACAATCTAGCCAGCTTTCTACCCACCTTATAGTGCATTCATCCAGCCCATACTTCCTTAACTTGGTGACAAGAATACTATGGGAGACCGTGCCAAAAGCTTTGCTAAAGTCAAGAAACAATACATCCACTGCTTTCCCTTCATCCACAGAACCAGTAATCTCATCATAAAAGGCGATTAGATTAGTCAGGCATGACCTTCCCTTGGTGAATCCATGCAGAGGAGCGGGGAACTGAACACAGCTCTCCTGGGTCCCAGCCCAATGCCTCATCTAACCACCTGTGCCGCCTTCCCGTGCCGTGTCACCAGCCCTGCCAAACCCTCCTCCTTGTCTCCGTCCCCTCCGGGCTCAACTGGTGCGACCCCTTCTGTCGAGCCGCCCCGGGCTCCCTCCTGTGCGCATGCCGGTGCCCACTTCCTCACTGGCACCAGGCTAGACGGCCAGCACCAGGGCACTTGGCAGACGTGCGCCACCCAGCCAGGAGCTCGGGGAAGACTCAGTGTGGTTGGTGATGCAATGGAAAAGCAGAGGTAGACAATAGAAGATTCTCCTACCTGGAGTCAGGAGTGGGCAGAAGCCTGCGCGTAAATGGGCCACCCACTTTCTGCTGCCGGTGGCGGAGCTGGATCTGCTGGCTCAGCGTTCCCCAGCGGCACCTGCCAGCTCTCGCTCTGCCAGAGCCAAGCCTGGCAGTGAGGGGATGAGGCTGTGCCAGCCAGCAGGGGCGTGTCACAATGGGCAGGCGAGTCACAGGCCAGCCAATGTGTGACTCCCCAGCCATGGGATGCCCCAGCCCAGACTTGCTCTGGCCTCGCCAAGGCTTTAGAGCCTGTCCTTCCCCACCGGGGCCATGGCAGGGACCTTCCGCTCCCCACAGTCACAGACGTTAGGCCGGAAGGGACCGCTGGGCTCCTCTAGTCCCAGCTCCTGCAGACCCCAGGCCAGAGCCCCTCCCTGCGTCCATGCTATTGGAGCCAGGGGGTCTCTGGATCCCCGAGTGGGAGAATCAGTTCCCTCCCGGTTCCTCCTTCTCGTGACAGTGCAGAACGGGGATTCATGAACTCTCCCCACCCATAGCTCCCAGCCCACATCGGATGCTCTTTCCACTTTCCCAAGCTGCCGGGTGCTTTGGTCATGGGGTGTAAAATGGTCCCATCTCTGCTTCCTCTCCCATCGCTGCAACGACACAGAAGCTGCTTTAATAGCAGCCCCCTCCCCCTGCCCAACTGAGGCTCAGACCTTGCTAATGCTCAGTGCCATGACAGCCCCAGGAGATGATTGCTGTGGCATGTGATGAAGTGGGACTGTTCTTAATGTTTCCTCTGAATAGTGTGGGGGTGCCTCAGTTTCCCCTATGCAGTTCTTAAGTATCTAGGTGGTGGGGTAAGGGTGTATGATCATTGCAGAGCCCTAGAGGGCAGGTATGTGCAGGGGTCTGGACACAGAGAATGGCCGACACCCTATTTCCTGGGTGCTGATGGCCAGGCCCTTCCCCCCTACAAGGTGAGAGCTAAAAGGGTTGGAGAAAAAAGGAATCAGGTGACCTCCTGGCCCGGGAAAGGGACAAAGCCCAGAGGAGGAGTGGCTGGAGAGAGTTTCAGTTGAGGCTGGCTGGGGACATGGAGTGAAGTACAGACGTGGCTGTCTGGCTCACTACCTCCCAAAATGGACTCAGCTGAGGGGTCCTGTTCTCTGCACCTACATGCTCTGTGTTAGATCATGTTCCTGTCATCTAATAAACCTTCTGTTTTACTGGCTGGCTGAGAGTCACGTCTGACTGCGGAGCTGGGGTGCAGGACCCTCCGGCTTCCCCAGGAGGCTGCCTGGACGGGCTCGCTGTGGGAGGCTCACGGAGGAGCAGAGGATGCTGAATGCTCAGAGGTCAGACCCAGGAAGATGGAAGCTGTGTGAGCTCTTTGCCCTGCAGACAGGCTGTTCACAGAAAGGAGACTTCCCCAGAGTCCTGACTGACTTCGCAAGGGAGCAGTTCCAGAGCATCGCCCGGGGACTCCGTGACACGGGGATCTCGGCCAGGGGGAGGCAGTGACTCCTAGAAGCAGGGAAAGCAGCAGCACCGTAGATCAGGGAGGTCTGGCAATGCCAGTGGCTGCCTGGGGTCTGGCAGCCCAGGCACTCAGAGCAGATTGTCAAAGGCCAAACCCCTCTCACCACCGGCTCTGTAGCTCCCCCTTGCTTTCGGTCTGTCTTAGGCACCATCCTGGCCCTCATCCCCCTGGCATCCGAGCACTGCCCAACCTCGATTGCATTTATTCTAACTGCCCCCTTCAGGGCAGGGTCTGGCAGCTACCCCCACTGCACAGACAGGGAACTACAGCACAGAGGGAAGAAGGGACTTGCTCAAAGACAAACAGAGCATCCGTGGCAGAGCTGGGAAATGAACATGGGTCTCCTGGGTTCCAGGATGGCACCTTCTCTTTCAACCTCCTGCCCCCTTTTTCCCTGGTTCAGTGGGAGCTGTGGGAGCTCTCTGGGGCACGGGAGCTGGCTGGTGCCCAGATGGAGCTACGTTGCCTATTGCACAGATCTCGCTTTTCCCCAACATTGAAAATGCTGCTCCAACCATACCAGGGCCCGCCAGGATCCTTGCAGCTGGTCCATGCTAAATTGTGAACTGTGCTCTGGCCTCCCAGAGCGGGGCAATGGGAGAGGGTCGGGCTGGCGCAAGGCCCTGCTGGATTACGGCTCACACGTACGGGGTCCCAGTGCTACAGAGCTCTGTGCTGGGGCAGAGCTTTCTGGGGGTTTCACAGCTCCTCTCTCCAAGGCCTGTGTGGGATCAGCCGCTGCAGAGAATCCCAGGCCTGATTCCCCCCACGCTGGGTCTCCTGAATGGCCCCTGCCCTGGGGGGCTCCATTCCTCACCCAGTGTCTCCTGCTGACTCTGCAGCAGCTGCACGGCAGGCGTCCTAAGGCACCTCTAGTCCTCTCCAGAGCTCAGGGGGACTGTCCTGGCATCGGACTGTCCTGGTGAATGGAACAATGGCTCCAGGCAACCGGAGAATGCCTGTTCCCCCGGCAACCTCAGTGTCTGGGCACTTACCTGGCCCAATCATGCCAGTGGCTTAGCACACGAGTGTTGTGGTATTTAGGCTCTCAACCCCCCCTCCGCAGAGCAGGGACATGCTCTCCCTTGTTAGCTGAGGTCCAGAGCGGCGGGGACTCACCTGATCTCACGCAGAAGACTTACAGAGGAGCGGGGAACTGAACACAGCTCTCCTGGGTCCCAGCCCAATGCCTCATCTAACCACCTGTGCCGCCTTCCCGTGCCATGCCACCAGGCCTGCCAAACCCTCCTCCTTGTCTCCGTCCCCTCCGGGCTCGACTGGTGCGACCCCTTCTGTCGAGCTGCCCCGGGCTCCCTCCCGTGCGCATGCCGCTGACCACTTCCTCACTGGCACCAGACTAGACCGCCGGCACCGGGGCACTTGGCAGACGTGCGCCACCCAGCCAGGAGCTCGGGGAAGGCTCGGTGTGGTTGGCGATGCAATGGAAAAGCAGAGGTGGGCAATAGAAGATTCTTCTACCTGGAGTCAGGAGTGGGCAGAAGCCTGCGCGTAAATGGGCCACCCACTTTCTGCTGCCGGTGGCGGAGCTGGATCTGCTGGCTCAGCGTTCCCCAGCGGCACCTGCCAGCTCTCGCTCTGCCAGAGCCAAGCCTGGCAGTGAGGGGATGAGGCTGTGCCAGCCAGCAGGGGCGTGTCACAATGGGCAGGCGAGTCACAGGCCAGCCAATGTGTGACTCCCCAGCCATGGGATGCCCCAGCCCAGACTTGCTCTGGCCTCGCCAAGGCTTTAGAGCCTGTCCTTCCCCACCGGGGTCATGGGAGGAACCTTCCGCTGTTATACCAATAAAATAAAAACCAACAGGATCTCATGAAAGGGAAAAAGGCAAAATACCACATTTATTGTGAATCCAGAAAGAATCATAGTAAGCAGTTAGTTATAGCTATAACATTCCATTCAATCTCATATTTATTCACACATTGATTCATACAAACACACACACACAGGTTCTGCAAGGTTGTTAACATAGTTACCAGCCTTAGAGTTGCTCATGCCAAGTCACTGGCCAGGTGACCTGGACATGAGGAGGGAGCAGGGCCTTGTCAGATGGTCATCTGATGCTCCTGGAAGTTGGTTTGCAGAATCAGACCCCAAAGTTCTCACTTTTTAGAGTCTATTTTTATAGGAATTTCTTCCTATGCCAGTCTATAGGAATTCCTTCATCATGCTGTTGCTGAATCAATCAGCAGATAGCACATTCCTGAGGGCTCCGAGCTGCGAGATGTTATCTTGTTCTTTGGTTCTCCCTTTCTTGAGGTTGTTGGGTGGATTCCAGTCTGCCCTCCAGGGGTCCTCTGCTTATTTCCACTTGATGCCTTCTTCAGCCCATGGACACTGGATTCTTAGGCTGGCACCTCCCTGATCATTCAGTTATTATCCACACCAAGCATCCATCCACATACATCCTCTATCTCTATTTTAATCACAATTGTTAATACAACAAAAGGGCGGGGAGTCTCTGGGTGCTGTTTCTGTTGTTCGAGTATTGCTTTGAGTCTCTCTCTCTGTGAATTGCTTTGAGAACAGACTCAGTCTTAGAATGTACGAACACAATTAGCAGCTTGCAGGTTTCACACACAGAGGGAGAGAAACAGCACCAAAAACCAAGAGACCTCTTAATTAGTAATACCCTGGACTTTAAACTATTGGGAATCAAACTCATTTGTGATTTTAATACAGAACTTCTTTAATATGATCCAACACCGCTCCCCACAGTCACAGACGTTAGGCCGGAAGGGACCTCTGGGCTCTTCTAGTCCCAGCTCCTGCAGACCCCAGGCCAGAGCCCCTCCCTGCGTCCATGCTATTGGAGCCAGGGGGTCTCTGGATCCCCGAGTGGGAGGATCACTTCCATCCCGGTTCCTCCTTCTCGTGACAGTGCAGAACGGGGATTCATGAACTCTCCGCACCCCCGTCTCCCAGCCCACCTGAGCGGCTCTTTCCACTTTCCCAAGCTGCCGGGTGCTTTGGCCACGGGATGGAAAACAGTCCCCTCTCTGCTTCCTCTCCCACCGCTGCAATGACGAAGAAGCTGCTTTAATAGCAGCCCCGCCTTCCCCGCCCCCGTACTGTGTCCCAGGCCTTGCTAACGCTCAGAGCCATGGCAGCCCCAGGAGATGATTGCTGCGGGGTTCTCGGCCCGGGGAGAGGCAGTGACTCCTAGAAGCAGGGAGAGCAGCAGCACCGTAGATCAGGGAGATCTGGCAATGCCAGTAGCTGCCTGGGGTCTGGCAGCCCAGGCACTCAGAACAGATTGTCAAAGGCCAAACCCCTCTAACCACCGGCTCTGTAGCTCCCCCTTGCTTTCGGTCTGTCTTAGGCACCATCCTGGCCCTCATCCCCCTGGCATCCGAGCACTGCCCAACCTCGATTGCATTTATTCTATCTGCCCCCTTCAGGGCAGGGCCTGGCTGCTACCCCCACTGTACAGACAGGGAACCGCTGCAGAGAGAGAATAAGGGACTTGCTCAAAGACAAACAGAGCATCTGTGGCACAGCTGGGAAATGAACATGGGTCTCCTGGGTGCCAGGATGGCACCTTCTCTTTCAACCTCCTGGTTCAGTGGGAGCTGTGGGAGCTCTCTGGGGCACAGGAGCTGGCTGGTGCCCAGATGGAGCTGCGTTGCCTATTGCACAGATCTCGCTTTTCCCCAACATTGAAAATGCTGCTCCAACCATACCAGGGCCCGCCAGGATCCTTGCAGCTGGTCCGTGCTAAATTGTGAACTGTGCTCTGGCCTCCCAGAGCGGGGCAATGGGAGAGGGTGGGGCTGGCGCAAGGCCCTGCTGGATTGTGGCTCACGCGTACGGGGTCCCAGTGCTACAGAGCTCTGTGCCGGGGCAGCGCTTTGTGGGGGTTTCACAGCTCCTCTCTCCAAGGCTATGTGGGAGCAACCGCTGCAGAGAATCCCAGGCCTGATTCCCCCCACGCTGGGTCTCCTGAATGGCCCCTGCCCTGGGGGGCTCCAGTCCTCACCCAATGTCTCCTGCTGACTCTCCAGCAGCTGCACGGCAGGTGTCCTAAGGCACCTCTAGTCCTCTCCAGAGCTCAGGGGGACTGTCCTGGCATCAGACTGTTGCCGGCACCCAGTGCCGAGAGGCTGAACAACAGCTTGAGTGGTTCGTTTCCCGGTGTGCTACACCCAATAATCACAACAGGGTGGAGAAGCAGAAAAGTTTATTTGAAGCTTCAAATAGGTACAGGGAGATTTGAATCTCAAATCCTGTACCCAGAGCAGGAAGTTACACAGGCTTTTATACATCCTTTTTCCCAACATACTTATCCAATAGCAAGCTGCCCCAAGTATCCATATAGCCAGCCAATCCAGTTCCCAGCTAGTTCCCTGGTTCTCTGTATCATTTGTTAAACTCTACATAAAGCTGCTTTATTCAGCATTGTTCTTCCATATCTGCCCTGTGTGGCCTTGCTTAGTTTCAGGCAGTCTGACTCCGCAGCATATTGTTGCAGATCCTCAGCATAACTGCTGTGTGTGCCTCCAGGCGGGGGGGCCAAGGACTCTTGGGCCTAGTACCCAGAGCTGCTGCGAGTGCCTCCAGGTGCGGGGGGGGCCAAGGACACCTGGGCCTAGTGCGAGGGGGCTTCATCGCCACTCGTGGTCTTCCATCCCCTCGAGTTACCTAGTGGCCATGCCCCAGTGTCCCCAACGGGACTGTCCTGGGGAATGGAACAATGGCTCCGGGCAGCTGGAGAATGTCTGTTCCCCCGGCAACCTCAGTGCCATTCCCTCTGGAAGTGATGGTGTCAGCGAAGGTGGGGAGGTGGTCAGGCCTCGGGGTTGGAGCTGGACTCAGGAGGCCGGGGCGTAGGTGGAGCGAGGCTGCTGCTGTGAGACTGAAATACTTGCTCTGGGAATCACGGGCCTGTTCCTGGCTTGTGGATTGGCGGGAGCCCGGCACAGGAGGGACTCAGGGCCTGACACATGGCTCCAGGGGGCGCTTGGCTCCCGGCCCCGCTGGGCACTGACAGGCCAGGTGCAGGGGGCCAGGCGCAGCACCAGGGAGGACATTGGGGAGGCAGGAGCGCTGAGGTGGGGCTGAGCGGGCAGGTGCTGAGGAGCTGCGGCCGGCTGGCCAGCAGGGAGGAGGAGCCGCACCCAGCTGTGGAGGGCCCAGCTGCAGCTCCACACGGGGCGCGGCCAGAGCCTGGCAGGCGGCTGGCTGAAGTGGCACTTTGTGATCTGGCGCAGGCGGGAGCTGGCTCCCCACATCTGAACGCTCTGCCGCGCCGGCGGATTCACATCTAAACCCGGATCTGGCTCCCAATTCACAGCTGGCCCCTCCCCCCGATCTGGAGTGGCTGAGACTCCAGCGCTCTGGGGAAGAGGCCAACAAATGCCAGCTCCTGGGGTGGGCTTCCCCCAGAGACAACCCCGTGCTGGGAAGGGAGGTTCCAAGAGCCGGCAGCTCCACCACTCACACTCCCAGCTTCCTGGGAATGAGCCAGGAGCAGAGTCCCAGTCCCCGTCCCCTGGCATTAATCCAGGGACTCCGCACTGGGGATGTGCACCTGGCAGCACGCAGCCTCCTGAGAACACACAGGCCAGGGTGCAGGGCGAGGGCTCCCAGAGAGAAACGGCAGGAGGGCAATGCTGGGAACCCCCAGGCTGTCTTCAGCTCAAGCATGAGGGCACCCCAGCATCCTGGAGAGCATGAATCTAGCTTCAGCTCAGCCTTTATGTCCCCCTGTTCTCTGTGCTAGATAGGTTGGTCTCCCGGAGGGACGAAAGTGCCCATCAGGAGTTCCTGGCTTATGCAACGTCAGTTTCCCGCTCTTGTGAAAAAAACAGTGACTTCCCTTACACAGGAGCTGGTGTTCTTCAGGCTGGGCTGGGCCTGTACACGTTCCTCTGTAGGGGTGTGTGCACCCAGGGCCCGTGAGTCGCAGACGTTTGCCAATGAACATTTGCCAACAGACGTTGGCCCCCTGCTCTCCCCGTGTGCTCAGGGACCGCCATCAAAAGGGCACGTCTGCCACCTCCCTCTCAAGTCCTTCGCACCTGCATACTGCCAGGGGAACATCCCCATTTCTACTGAGGCCTCAGGGACAGGGTTTATGATGAACCGGCTGGAGTTGATCTCCCCCCCCCCGCTCCCCCCGGCGTGTTGCACCCCTACGGCTAGCTGGGGATCCAAACTGACAGTCCCCGGTTTGAGCCCCTGCCTAGCCAGGCCCTGTTCCCTCCCCCCAGGCAGTTGTTGGCCCTGAACTGCTGCAGGCAGCCATGACACACAGGTGCTTGGGGGCTTGAGAGAAGGGCTATCACCAGCTGAATGACCCCTGCCTGTACGGTGGGGACTGAGGCCACTGCCAGCAGGTGCCCCCCAAGTCCTGTGCTATGCTGAGTCTGGGGAGATGGGCAGGTTCAGCCTCATTAGAAGGAATCAGCCAGACAGAAAGGCAGAATCGGGTCCCCGCACGGAGCCCCTCTACTACCTGCCTGTGTCCTAACCACCAGGACAGTGGCCAATCCCACCTTCAGGTCAGGTTCCAGCATTGGGCCCTGTCCATACCCACGGTGTGTGGCACCCAGCATGCGCCGATAGACTCCGGTACATGCAGTAAGTTCACAGACACTAGAAACTGCCTAACACCAGGCTGGGGGCTGGGGGCTGGGGATGTGTAGGGTACAGAGCACAGCACCCCCTAAGGCCGGGCAGGAGGGCTGGGAAATGCATATGATACAGAGCACAGCGCCCTCTAACACCTGGCAGGGGGGCTGAGAGATGGGGGGTGTAGGGTACAGAGCACAGCACCCCCTAACGCCGGCCAGGGGGCCTGGAAGCTGGGGGAACATGTAGGATCCGGAGCACAGCATCCCCTAACACCAGGCTGGGGGGCAGGGAGAGGGGGGATATGTGGGGTACAGAGCACAGCACCCCCTAACACCAGGACACGAGGTCTCATCTGTCTCAGGGCGGAAATGATCACACCCTGTGAATGGTGGATCTGCCACGGGCACTGGCAGGAGCACGTTGCTTTACATTAAGGTTCTTTGGCTGATGGGCGAACCTCACCCCGCCCTGCGTTTCGAGTGTGAACAGCTGTCGATGGAAACCCAGACGGCAGAGATGGAGCAGGACTAACCGGGGTCACTGGGTCTCGCCCTCACCCCGTGTCTACACTGTACAAGGGTGGGAAATAGCAGGTGCCTTTTCTTGCCCTGATACGATTTTGGAGATGCCGACGCTTGCGACAGCTTTCTCCCTGTGTGGGTTGTGGGATCCCGGGGAGCCGTCTGTGTGCTCTGTACAGGACAAGGCGTGTAGATCATTTATACCTCAATGGATCACTGTAAATACAGTTATTTAATATATCAAATAAAAGCAGAACAATACATCAAAAAGCATCAAAATGAAACAGAGGATTGTTATGTACAGGGGGAATTGCTATGTACAGAGGGGTTTGCACGTGACTAGTTAACTGCTCGAGAGCTTTCATCACCGTGTACTTTCTGACAGGTTTCCACGCCCTGTGTAGGGTTTACGTCCCGCCCTCTGTCCCCGTTTCCGGTCATGTACGTTTTTGGCGCCGTCGGCCCTTTTGAACATTTCTTTTGTATTGTTTTCTGTGTTTGGCCTGGGGAAGGTTGCGTTCTTGTGTTTTGACATATTTAGAGAAACAGTTGAACAAGTAGAAAGAAAGGCTGTAAGGGGTTCGCGGCTCCCTCCCCGTCCATCAGGGTGGGAGACCACGCCCCTCGCTACGATACTTCTGGGGTACCTTGGTTCAGGGGAAAATTAGCCCAGTGTTAATGGTTCAGGCCTGCAGTCAGGCCGAGCAATGGTAGAGAGTCTGTTTGCCTGGGGCCCTCATTCAGGGCAGGGCTGCAGTCTAGTAGGGGCTCTGGCCTCCAGTCAGGCAGGCAGAGCAGCAGAAGGTCCATTTGCCTGGCCCTTGATCAGGGCGGGGCAGCAATCAAGTAGGGGGGCTCTGGCCTACAGTCCGGCAGAGCCGTCGCAGTCTAGGGGAGGTTAGCTCTCTGGTGGGAGAGTCAGCACAACCGTCTGGCGTCCTGATTCAGGCGGGTGCCAGACCAATCAGGCCTCCTGACAACCAGGTGGGGAGCCTGCCATTCCTGTCGGTGGCGTGGCGGTGGTAGGGGAACCCAGGCCTTCCCGCTCCACTGCGTCCCCACCCAGGGCCCTAAACAGCCGTGGAGTGGCCCGCCACTGGGTCAGAGGGGAAAATCCGATCACAACACGCTGGCCAGCTTGTAGTCAATAACACAGCTGAACCCGATTCGGCTGCCCTGGGCTCCTTCCTACACACCCATTCCGTGTGTACATGGGTCCCAAGGTTGTTGTTCGCTTCGCTGGGGTAGACGGCTAGTGGCAGACCCACCAGCTCCTTGGAGTCCCCGGCATCTGGCAGCGCCGGCAGCCCCTCTGGCTCTCTGTCAGGATAGCGCTCTCCATTAGGGGAGCAGGGAAGAGATGCTGAGAGCTCCTCCAGCAGCTCTCTCCCAACTCAGCTGGAGGGGCGGCCTTTTATAGTTCCGCTTCCTGTCCCGCCCCTCTGCTTCCGGCAGGGTGGCATGCGGTGGGAGACAAGCCTGCTTTCTGCAACCCTCCTGCCCCCAACAACCCACTTCAGTGAGTCCCAAAATCAAATCCACTTACCAGGGGCCTCCTTTCCTCTTTGCACTTCGCCAACATCCGGGGTAGAAAAGAGCTCCTGGCCGCATGCATCTCTGACCTCCAAGTCATCTTCTGCCTCTGGGTCCCCCTCCACATCCTCGTCCAAGATTTCCTCCTCCTGGCTCGGTCCACTCTCAACTGACATGCGAGCCACCGAAATATCCACAGTGGTGTTAGCAACGGAGGTGGGGTTGCCGCAGAGTATCATGTCCACCTCTTTGGAGAACCGGCAGCTCATAGGCGCAGCACCGGAGTGGCGGTTTGCCTCCCGCGCCCTGTGCTCGGCGTTCCGCAGCTCCTTCACTTTCATCCTAAACTGCCATGTGTCCCGGTCATCGCCCCTTTCTGTCATGCATCGTGAAATCTGTCTGTAGGTGTAATGATGCTGGTTCTGGCAGGACCCAACTGAGAGTGCCAGTTCAGGACAAACTGCTTCAAGCAGGGCAGTTACAGCCGAAGGCTGGGGGTTTTCCACCTCTAAGGCAAACCAAACCAGCCAAACAGAGCAGACTTTGGTCTCACCCTACTGGCTCACCACAAGTCACACAAGCAAGTCCCTTAGACTCTCCAGTTTTCCAGGATCCCCAACAGTACCACTTGTTATGGGGACAAATGGTTATGAAAACCAATACCCCAGGAAAAGAAAAAAGGTTCTCTTGATCCTAAAGGACAAAGCCACAGACCCAGGTCAATATGCAAAGCAGACCTTGTCCCAAATCACGCTGTAGCCAACCCTTTAGACTCTATAATCTAAAGGTTTGTTCATAAAAGGAAAAAGCTATAGATGAGAGCTAGAATTGGTGAAATGGAATCAATGACATACAGTCATGGCCAAGTTCTTGGTTCAGGCTTGTGGCAGCGACAGAATAAACTGCAGGTTCACATCAAGTCTCTGGAGAACATCCACAGCTGGGATGTGTCTTTCAGTTCTTGGTTCAAAGCTTCAGTGTAGCAAAGTCCCTCCAGAGGGATGAAGCAGGACTGAAGACAAGATGGAGGAGCTGCAGCAGCTTTTTATATTCTCTTGCCATGTGGTCTTTCTTTCTTTGTCCCAAAGACAAGCTGTCCATCACATGGCCTGGTAAAACCTCCAAGTTCTGTCCATAGGCAGGTCCCTGCACACCGTGCTGAGTCCCAAGGCTTGTCTGCCTTCTCTCAATGGGTCAATTGTGTAGCTGATGGTCCTTAATCGGCCATCAAGCAGGCTAGGCATTGCATCCGATGAAGTGAGCTGTAGCTCACGAAAGCTTATCCTCAAATAAATTTGTTAGTCTCTAAGGGCCACAAGTCCTCCTTTCCAACTTGTCTGGGGTGTCACCCAGAAGCATAGTACAAATTTGAACCACAGACACTATAGATCCAATACTTATAACTTAAAATACAAAAATGACACAAGCATATAGATAGCACAGTCATAACCAGCAAACCGTAACCTTGCCTTAGACACCTTATTGGACCCCCCTTTATACAAGATTTGGTGCCACTACAGGACCTTGGTTGCAACAATGATCTATATGGTCCCAGTTCAAGTCAATAACGTCACAGTAGGTATCATAATTTCTACGTCCGGAGTGCAGCTGGGACTGTACAGCCTCCTCTCCCCAAATGCTGATGAGGTCCAGCAGCTCAGCATAGCTTCAAGCAGGGGGATCGCCTGGTGCGTGGAGCAGGCCTGGCCACCTAGAAAGATGCGCTGCACTCATCACTGAGCAAACAGGAAGAGGACTTTCAAAATGGCAAAGGAGTTTATGGAGTGGGGATGATGGATGGTCACCTGAGGGCCGGGCAGTAGAGTTCAAACCGATGACCAGAGAGGCGAGAGCAGGCATTGTGGGACACCTCCCGGAGGCCAATCGCAGCGCCGTAATCGACCTCAGTGTCTACACTGCCACCGCAGCCTGTAGCCCCGGTGCAGAAAGATTTTTAAACTGGGCAGTGCTTTTTTTAAAGCAACTTGCCAGCGTAGACAGGACCTAAGGAAACAGTGCCATGACTTTAAACCTCCTGTTCACCGGAAAAAAACAAGGATGTGTTTTGGAGTGGAATAAAAATGTACCTTTTAAAAATGCTGTAACAGTTTTAACACACGATGAAAGTTATATTAAGCTTATTAAACATTTTAGATTTTTGTTGCATTATCAGACGCTGTTGTTCTTAAATGTTTGCAGCCCACGGGCTGAGACATAGATACATGCTTCTGTGTTTGTTTTGGGTCTAGAAGCTGTATTAAAAGTAACGCTTTATAAAAACAAAAAGGTTTTTTCATTTGTACTTTGTGTTTCTAAGAAGACAAAAAGCATTTTAGTAATAAGTTTAACAGGGGCATTTTTGAATGAGCCAGTTTGTTTTCCAAAGATGTCTAGCTACCATTAAGCAAAAGCCAGGGCCGTAAAGTTAATTAAAGGAAACAGGCATGTAGATTTCAAAGCCTCCTGGTTACAGAAATGTGAATGGCCACATCACCATTTACAAAATCTTTTTATTAACTGTTTAAATAAACTTACTATATAAAAGAATACAAAAAGAGACCCAAACCAAAACAGTTTTACCTTTAAATTGTCAAGAAAGCTTTAAAAATCAGGGTACAGTTAAAACCCGCATGTTTTTAAGGTTTGGATTTAGAAAAAAAAAGAAGAAAAAGCAGCTGATGTGAAAAAGTTCTGACAGAGATAAGGGGCTTGTTCTGTTTCCAACATACACACACACATACGTTCTTCTTCTTTTCTCATGTTTTTTTGAAATGTAAACCAGGACACACAAGTTTGCTTTAGGCCTGTTATATAAAATCTGCATGGAGCAGGATTTAAAAATAGCTCCCTTCCCCTGTTTAGCTCACCTGTCCTGTGACAAAAGTTGTTTCACTGTAAAGATGGCCAGAATTGATTTTAAAACAAACAAGAACCCACAGCAGATTGCTTTTCAAAAGACACCCTTTGAACTTATTAAGAGTGTGAAATAAAGAAGCACCTCGGGGTTAAAACCAAAGGCAGTTTACAAAAGTAATTGGTTAAAGTTAAATTAAGTTTTTATTGACTTCGGGATTTTTGTCTGAATTTTTTGCTGCATTTGTTTCTAAATGTTTGCAGTCCGTGTGCTGAGATCCAGGTACAAGCTCTTTTTTAACTGTTTAAATGGACTTAATATATCAAAGAATGCAAAAAGAGAAAGCTGTTTTTGTTTGGTTAGCTTGAAATTGTAAAGAAAGCTTTAAAAATCAGGATACAGTTAAAAACCTCACGTTTTGGAAGTATGGATTTCTACAAAACACAAGAAAAAGCAGCTTATGTGAACCAGTTAGCTTTTTTTTTTAAACCAGAGATAAGGTATTTGTCGCCCCCCTTCACCGCCCCCCGCACACACATTTTTCTTTTCTAATGATTTTTTAAATGGAAACCAAAGGCAAACAAACTTGGAAGGGTTTTAAAATGCTAAAAGGAAACATAAAAAGACATGATGAAAGGTTTTTTTTTTTAAAGTGTTCATTTGCTTTTCAGAGTTTTGCCCAAGTCAATTGACCAGAGTACAAAAATATAGCGTTAGTTTCTTTTTAAAGCATTTGCCTACGAGTACTTTTGTATGATTTCTTGAATATGTGACCAAGCAATGCAGTGGCTCCTGCCCCTTATAAAAATTCCTAATGAATTTAAGAAACCTTTCCAGAGGTTTTTTAAACTCCTGATAGAATTGAATGCTAATTTTTATCCTGGCTACCAAATTTTGTAGGCTGTATTTTTTTAAAAACCTACAAAAAGGCTCACACTCTTTATTAAACTCCTTAAATCTTTAGCATGATGTCTATAGAACCCCAATGTCTTTAATCCCTTTTAAATTTGATGGGACTTTTCCCACTGGGGCTGACAGATGAACAACAAAAATGATTTTGGGGGTTTTTAGAGAGAGTTCCTTGTTTTAAAATTTCACAGTTTAATTAAAAGAAAAGGAGTACTTGTGGCACCTTCGAGACTAACCAATTTATCTGAGCATAAGCTTTCGTGAGCTACAGCTCACTTCATCGGATGCTGTAGCTCACGAAAGCTTATGCTCAAATAAATTGGTTAGTCTCGAAGGTGCCACAAGTACTCCTTTTCTTTTTGCGAATACAGACTAACACGGCTGTTACTCTGAAACAGTTTAATTAGATTCTGTAAACTCAGCTCCTTGAACTTTTTCATGGTCCAAGCCCACGAATTTCACAACTGTTAGGACAGAAGCATCCAGCATTCTGTGTGTACTTCTCCTCTGAATGCTGGTTTCTACTGGGAGAGGGCCCTACTACAGCACATTTTATAGCCTGTGGTCATAAGTTGTTATATCTACTGGTAGCAGATAGGCACAAGAAACAGCCCTCTGACTAGGTACACTTGTTTTCTAGCACACAGCGATGAGGCCGCTGGCCTGCCTGCCGGCGATTTTGAAAAACCCCCACCCTACCTCTTTCCTGACTTTTCCCCCGCCACTTAACACTTGCTAAACATACAGTGTTTAATCATATCAAATAAAGTTTTTAAGAGATTTGACCTGTTTGAAGCAGGCCCTTCTGCTTTTAAAAATTTTTTGCAGCAAAGGCAGAGGACTAAAACTAAATGTAAACCTAAAGGGCTGCCAAGTTTTACTGAAAACTAATAAGATCAACACCTGTTTACAGGAACCTTAATGGTAAGGACATAGCAATATTACCATTCACAGTCTATTTAACACCTTTTTAACCATTGAAATGAACTCCCTTGTTCTGTAGTGAAATAAAGAGGCCCCTTTGTAACACGAACTGGTTTAAACTCTTAAGAAGGTGTCTACACTGCCCACGTGAAATCGCTGCCGCGACAACGCTTTAAGATGGCAGTGTCCTCGCGGCTCCAGCTGAGGAGGGTGTTTTTTCACACCCCTGAGCGGTGCACGTTTCAGCGCTGTACGTGGCAGTGTAGACAAGCCCTAATTGAACTGTGACATTTTAAAACAGGGAACACTCTCTAAAAACCCCCAAAATTATTTTTGTTGTTTGTCAGCCCCAGTGGGAAAAGTCCCATAAAATTTAAAAGGCCTTAAAGCCAATGGGGTTATCTATCTGTAAGCAGTGTCAGGATGAGCTCCACCCTGACATCTGGTGGTGAGGTGTGGCAAGTTGTGGAAAAGAACTTCAGGGGCAGATCTCATTTGCATAGGCACACCCACCACGCCTAGAATGAGACCATAGCTGCCCAAATGGTCACTTTGGCCGCTGTGGGATCCCCAGTGTCTCTGTTATTGGGGCAGGAAGAATAAATTGTTATTACCCTGATTATGGGAACTGTGCTTGGAACTGTACGTGGCCTTTTGTTACGATGGAGGGATTCACCATCATCTAAGTAGCACTCGCTAGGCAAGGGTCATGGGTTCCAAAACTGTGTGAATGGAGAGAGGCTGGGGACAAGTATTAATACTTGGTGGCATGGGCCCCTTGGTGAGGGCCTTACATACTGATTGTACTTCCTCCTCTCTCCACTGTGGAATATCAGAGCTAATTTTGATTTCATTAGAAGTCTAGTTATAGGCTGCTGAGCTCACTTTGGGCTGACAGTGCACCAGCACTGGGGCTCCCCTACTATAAGCTGAATTCACCTAAGAGCTGAAATCACTGAGTGTTGTGTTAGGTAGTGGGGGAGCCTGAAGATATATTGTGGAGCAGTTTGCGGGACGGCTGGTGAAGCAGTTCGACGCGGAGCAGTGTGTGGATGGCAGGAGCTGCTTGTGGGCCGTGGAGCTGAGTGAAGGAGTTCGTGGGGCGGCTGGCGGAGCGGAGCGCAGCTGAGCGAAGGAGTTCGTGGGGCGGCTGGTGGAGCGGAGCGCAGCTGAGCGAAGGAGTTCGTGGGGCGGCTGGTGGAGCGGAGTGCAGCTGCGCGAAGGAGTTTTGTGGGGCGGCTGGCGGAGCGGAGCGCCGCTATGGAGCTATGGGGCGGTCAGCTTCAGATCACGTAAGGTGCCTCTTACCCCCGTCCCATTTCCACCCAGGTTGGGAGGTAAAGCTCCGCCGATAAACTTTCGAACTCTGGGGCTGCCCTGACCAGGGACAGAGACTTTTGGGGCATTGGACTTTTGGGGTTGCTGGACTCAAGAACCAAAGGGAAAAGGGCATGCCCCAATTTGCCTGGGGTGGGGTTGTTTTTGCTCATGGGTTGTGTTATGAATCCGGTTGGTGGTGTTTCCCCAACATAATGCCACATTGTTTCTCTCTGTTATTAAAAGACTTTTGCTACACTCAGACTATGTGCTTGCGAGAGGGGAAGTATTGCCTCTTGGAGGCGCCCAGCGGGGGTGGTATATATTTGTCCCAGGTCACTGGGTGGGGGCTCGAGCCGGTTTGCATTGTGTTATTGGAATGGAACCCCTAGATATTGAACCCGGCCCTTGTTGCTGCCAACTCTGACGGGCAGAAGGGTTACATTTTTGGGGGCTCATCCGGGATCGCCTGGGTCAGTACCCCTCGCAAGCACCTGTTGAGTGATCCACTACATTGGGAAACAATTTATATATTTTTTTTGTTTGTGCTTATATTTTGAGGAAATTACTGTTTGTATAATGGCTAATATGTCAGGTTTGTTGGGCCCTGGCTCAGCAGCTTCTAGCTCGGAGGCTGCAGCCTCGGCTGATGATTGGACAAAAGCTCTGGGGCAAATATTGGAAAAGGTTGTGCTGCCCCATGCTGAGTCAGACTCTTGTCGTAAGTTAAGATTATTTGCTGGGGAGGAGGAGTTTGAACCCTGGTTAGAGCATACCACTGAAATGCTGCAAGAGTGGGCCGTACCAGATGCAGAAAAGCGAAGATGCCTTATAGAGAGCCTTGGCGGCCCAGCATTAGATGTGATTCGCACCCTGAAGCTCATTGACCCTGGGGTCAGTGTGAAGGACTGCCTAGAGGCCCTTGAACACAACTTTGGGAGCGTAGAGGGCCCTGAAGACAGCTACTGTAAGTTCCTTAATTCCCGACAACAAAAGGGCGAGAAGGCTTCAGCCTACATACAGAGACTGGAGAGACTGCTTCAGAGAGCTGTCATGAGGGGAGCAGTGACTGCTGAGCAGATGGATCAGACCAGACTGGCTCAAATTGTAAGAGGAACTCAGTATCAGAACCCGATTCTACTTCATCTCCGGCTAAGAGAACGACGGGAACATCCCCCAAGTTACTCCCAGCTGATAAAAGAGGTCCGAGAGGAGGAAGAAAGGCAGGCTGCCAGTGAGTTTTGGGAAGCCCAAACATCGGAGCCAGCCAGCACAACACCACTGCAAATGGCCAGTGTACTGATGGTGAGCACCAGAGAGGAACTTGCCCAACAAATGCAGGTCCTGACGGAACGGATAGCTGAGCTGCAAAGTACCGTTGACCGAGTTAAGACTTCTAGGAATAAGAAGCCTCAAACTGTGGCGATTGAGAAGCCCGCACTTAGAGCCACCATCCCCCCCAGGCGAAGGGGGAAAGGTCAATTCTTCTGCTACCGATGTGGTCAGGATGGACACAGTGCTGCCAAGTGCCGTAATGAAGAAAACCCCTCCTTAGTGTATGGAAAGCTGAGGATCAGTTGGGAGAGATCCGGTAGCTGCCAGAGGGTCTGGGGACGGGGACCCCCCAGGTCTGCAGGATTTGAAGATTCCCCCAGAAAAGACTTTCCAGCTGGGATCCCTGCAGGACTGATAGGGCCTCGAGCAGAGGTCATGGTGAGGATCGAAGGGGTGGAGTGTAAAGCAGTGCTTGACACTGGATCTCAAGTGACTATTATATTTCAGTCATTCTACCAACAGATGCTTAGGCACCTGCCTATACAGCCACTGACTGGCCTTGGCCTATGTGGCCTCAGCATGGATGAATACCCCTATCAAGGGTATGTCATAGTGCACCTGGAATTCCCAGAGGAGGTTGCTGGGGTAAGAGAAGAGGTAGACACAGCTGCCTTAATATGCCCTGACCCTAAAGGGACTTCTGATGTGTCTGTGCTGATAGGGACCAACTCCAGTCTCTTCAAGGTACTCGCGGATTACTGCAGAAGGCGGGCTGGAGACCAGTACCTGAATACCCTGATGATCCATACGCTTTGTGCTGAAGCCTATAGGAAAATTGAGAGCGCTAAAAGGGACACATCTGAGCTACCGCTTGGGGCACTGAAGTACGCGGGCACAACCCCCTTAGTAGTGCCTGCAAGGACGGAGCAAGAAGTGCTTGTCATGAGTACCTGTCTGAAAGGCAGTAAAGGGACGTTAGCAATGATAGAGCAGCCGATGGGAGGAGAGCTCCCTGAAGGAGTGCTGGTCCCCAGTGGAGTCATAACCCTACCTGCTGAAGCCCAGGAAAGGGTGACTATACTGATTGCTAATGAAACGAGTCGTGATATTTTTGTGAAGCAAGGACAAAAGATAGCAGACCTCTTTGAGCCTGAGTCGATTGTAAAACCCCAGTATGAAACTCCAGTTCTGGCAATAGACCCAGCAAAGTTTGACTTTGGAGATTCACCAGTGTCCGAGGACTGGAAAGATCGCCTGAGGAAGAAACTTTGTGAAAGATCCAAGGTGTTCTCACTGCATGAGTGGGATGTGGGATGTGCAAAAGGAGTAGAGCACAATATCAGACTACATGACTCTCGACCTTTCAGGGAGAGATCTAGGAAGATTGCTCTCTCTGAGATGGAAGATGTGCGACATCATCTTCAGGAGCTGGCTGCGAATGGCATCATTACAGAGTCCCGCAGCCCATACGCCTCACCCATTGTGGTAGTCCGCAAAAAGAATGGGAAAATCCGGATGTGTATTGACTACCGCACCCTAAACAGCCGTACGGTGGTCGACCAGTACACTATGCCTCGAGTGCAAGACGCCTTAGACTGTTTGCTGGGAAGCCAGTGGTTCTCTGTGTTGGATCTTCGAAGTGGATACTACCAGATCCCTCTGGGAGAAGAAGATAAGGAGAAGACAGCCTTCATCTGCCCATTAGGGTTTTATCAGTTCGAACGCATGCCCCAAGGGATTTCTGGAGCACCTGCCACTTTTCAACGTCTCATGGAGAAAGTTGTGGGAGACATGAATTTACTGCAAGTGTTAGTTTATTTGGATGACCTGATTGTGTTTGGAAGAACCTTAGAGGAGCATGAAGAAAGACTTCTTAAAGTGCTTGATAGGTTGGAGGATTATGGTCTGAAGCTTTCAATTGACAAATGCCAGTTCTGCAGAACCTCAGTGAAGTATGTGGGTCACATTGTGTCCCAAGAAGGTGTGAGTACTGATCCTGATAAAATAGAAGCACTCACTACATGGCCACGTCCAAGTAACTACAGAGAACTCAAGACCTTCCTTGGATTTAGTGGCTACTACCGCAGATTTGTGAAAAACTATGCTACGATTGTAAAGCCTCTGAATGATCTTACCAGGGGACATCAGTCCAGCAAGAACAAATCTAAGTCCAAGAATAAGGGGAGGTCCCCAAAGCCTCCTGTGCAGAGACACAATGCCCCTTTGCACCATTTGGGCCACGGTGGGATGAGAGATGTGAAAGGGCTTTTCAAGAAATCATTACTTGCCTAACTCATGCTCCAGTCCTAGTTTTTGCTGACCCAAGCAAACCATTTATCCTGCATACTGATGCCAGTTTGGAGGGTCTGGGAGCAGTCCTGTACCAGGAAGTGGAAGGCAAATGTAAACCTGTAGCCTTTGCCAGCCGAGGATTGTCTGATAGTGAAACTCGCTATCCCACCCACAAGCTGGAGTTTTTGGCCTTGAAATGGGCCATCACTGAGAAATTTCGAGACTACTTGTATGGTGCTCAGTTCCAGGTGTGGACAGACAACAATCCACTGACTTATGTGTTAACAAGTGCTAAGCTGGATGCTACAGGGCAGAGATGGGTGGCCGCCTTGGCTAGCTATGAGTTCAGCATTCAGTACCGATCAGGGAGAAGCAATGTAGATGCAGATGCATTGTCCAGGCGTCCGCAGGCTCCAGAAGTTGCTGTGATACCCACAGATGGAGTGAGAGCTATTTGCAGTGTGAGTCGCCGAGAGCCAGAGGCCCGTGAAGACTTTCAGGGATGTGTTGCAGAAGCTTTGGGCCTGCCCCCTGAATGCATGCCTTCTGCTTCGGTGAACTATATTGCATTAGACCAATCTCCTTTGCCCATGCTCAATGCGGCTGACTGGCATGAAGCCCAGCGGCAAGATATTGACATTCGTGATACACTACTTGCCAAAAGGGAGGGGCGAAGCCCAACTGCGGTTGTCCCACCTAACCCGGAGGGTAAACTACTATTGAGAGAATGGACCAAACTAAAACTGATTCAGGGAGTGCTACACCGAATGACCACTGACCCTTTACAAAAACAACGAGCACAACTAGTACTGCCAAAAAAGTACAGAGCCCTGGCCATGAGGGCCCTGCATGATGACTTTGGGCATTTAGGGATGGAGAGGACCCTGGAACTTATTCGTAGTAGGTTCTATTGGCCCCGAATGGCTGAAGATGTTCGCAGGAAATGTGAGACTTGCGCTCGATGTGTTCAAAGGAAAACTCTGCCCACGAGGGCTGCATATCTCAAGAACATCACCAGCAACAAACCTTTGGAGTTGGTATGCATTGATTTCTTGTCTGTAGAGGTAGACAAGAGGAATGTTGGAAACATTCTAGTAGTGACTGACCATTTTACACGGTATGCACAAGCATATCCCACACGTGATCAGAGGGCCACCACCGTTGCTCGAGTATTGTGGGACAAATATTTCTCAGTCTATGGATTCCCGGCTCGGATACACTCTGATCAGGGGCGGGATTTTGAGAGTCACCTTCTGAAGGAGGTGCTGAAGATAGCAGGAATTAAAAAGTCTAGGACAACGCCTTATCACCCCCAAGGTGATCCTCAGCCAGAGAGGTTCAATCGAACCCTATTAGATATGTTGGGAACTTTGCGACCAGAGCAGAAGGCAACCTGGAGCCAGCATGTCGCATTTCTGGTGCATGCCTACAATGCCACAAAGAACGATGCTACGGGAGTCACCCCATATCTCTTGATGTTTGGGCGAGAACCAAGATTACCCATAGACTTGTGCTTTGGTGTATCAGAGGATGGAGATAGCTATGAAACTCATCAGCAATATGTATCCCGACTAAGAGAAAAGCTGCGGGATGCTTATCGCTTAGCTACCGCTGCGGCTCGGAAGAACGCAGACCGCAACAAACATCGATATGATGCTAGAGTGCGTTCGCAGGAGCTCCAGCCGGGGGACAGAGTCTTGCTGCGAAATTTGGGTATTGCTGGCAAACACAAGATAGCTGACAGATGGAAGGCAATACCTTACCTGGTGATGGAAAAGCTGGGAGATCTGCCGGTCTACAAGATCAAACCTGAAGACGGTCCAGGGCAAATAAAGACGGTGCATAGAAACCTTTTGCTCCCTGTGGGGGAATTGGTAAGCACCCCTTGTGAGATGGGCCACGGCAGGGCCGCCGGGCAGAACAGAGGTGCTAGACCAAAGCCGCCATCCAACACAGACAGTGGGCCCCCTGCAGCTAACTTACCCCTATTCTGCACATCTGAGAGTGAGTCTGAGGAGGAAGACACAACCCTGGTGTATCCTGGGATGGAGACAAGATTTCAGTCTCGATCAGCTGAACCAAACGAGAGTTTTCCCTCTTCCGCCCTAAACCCAATGGCGGAACTATTCAGGCCCCTTTCTGATACCCCGGTGCTGCTGATGAGACCCCCCTGTGATGACACACACAGGTTATTGGACAATGGGGACAGACAGGTAGAGGATGTCCTGGGCACCTTGGACCCTCCAGCGTTAGAACTAGGAGTGCAGGGGCCTACGCCAGTAGCCGAGGGACCCTCCAGGGAAGCCTCTCCATCCGTCACTCAAGAGGATGTTCCCCTTACTTCGGCAACAGAGATTCTCAATAGACGAGACAGGGTGATAAGACCAGTGAAACGGTTAACTTATGATGCACCTGGGGTGACTAGTGAGGAGCCAATACATTTAGCACACAGGCTTGTGGAAGCTAAAGTGGGCTTCCTGAGGCCCTTTGGAGGAAACCAATGAGTTGGTATAAAGGGAGTGTGATTTGTCGGGACGACAAAGTCTTGGCTGGGGGGAGGAGATGTAAGCAGTGTCAGGATGAGCTCCACCCTGACATCTGGTGGTGAGGTGTGGCAAGTTGTGGAAAAGAACTTCAGGGGCAGATCTCATTTGCATAGGCACACCCACCACGCCTAGAATGAGACCATAGCTGCCCAAATGGTCACTTTGGCCGCTGTGGGATCCCCAGTGTCTCTGTTATTGGGGCAGGAAGAATAAATTGTTATTACCCTGATTATGGGAACTGTGCTTGGAACTGTACGTGGCCTTTTGTTACGATGGAGGGATTCACCATCATCTAAGTAGCACTCGCTAGGCAAGGGTCATGGGTTCCAAAACTGTGTGAATGGAGAGAGGCTGGGGACAAGTATTAATACTTGGTGGCATGGGCCCCTTGGTGAGGGCCTTACATGCTGATTGTACTTCCTCCTCTCTCCACTGTGGAATATCAGAGCTAATTTTGATTTCATTAGAAGTCTAGTTATAGGCTGCTGAGCTCACTTTGGGCTGACAGTGCACCAGCACTGGGGCTCCCCTACTATAAGCTGAATTCACCTAAGAGCTGAAATCACTGAGTGTTGTGTTAAGTAGTGGGGGAGCCTGAAGATATATTGTGGAGCAGTTTGCGGGACGGCTGGTGAAGCAGTTCGACGCGGAGCAGTGTGTGGATGGCAGGAGCTGCTTGTGGGCCGTGGAGCTGAGTGAAGGAGTTCGTGGGGCGGCTGGCGGAGCGGAGCGCAGCTGAGCGAAGGAGTTCGTGGGGCGGCTGGTGGAGCGGAGCGCAGCTGAGCGAAGGAGTTCGTGGGGCGGCTGGTGGAGCGGAGTGCAGCTGCGTGAAGGAGTTTTGTGGGGCGGCTGGCGGAGCGGAGCGCCGCTATGGAGCTATGGGGCGGTCAGCTTCAGATCACGTAAGGTGCCTCTTACCCCCGTCCCATTTCCACCCAGGTTGGGAGGTAAAGCTCCGCCGATAAACTTTCGAACTCTGGGGCTGCCCTGACCAGGGACAGAGACTTTTGGGGCATTGGACTTTTGGGGTTGCTGGACTCAAGAACCAAAGGGAAAAGGGCATGCCCCAATTTGCCTGGGGTGGGGTTGTTTTTGCTCATGGGTTGTGTTATGAATCCGGTTGGTGGTGTTTCCCCAACATAATGCCACATTGTTTCTCTCTGTTATTAAAAGACTTTTGCTACACTCAGACTATGTGCTTGCGAGAGGGGAAGTATTGCCTCTTGGAGGCGCCCAGCGGGGGTGGTATATATTTGTCCCAGGTCACTGGGTGGGGGCTCGAGCCGGTTTGCATTGTGTTATTGGAATGGAACCCCTAGATATTGAACCTGGCCCTTGTTGCTGCCAACTCTGACGGGCAGAAGGGTTACATATCTATCTATCTATCTATCTATCTATCTATCTAGTGGGAAAGGTGCTTGGGGCCTGTTTTTTTAGATAAGAATAAGGCAGTTAAAGGGGGTGGGTGGTGAGGGGAGGGGCGGGGCGGGGAGGGGAGGGAGAGGGCTCTTGTTTAAAAATCTTGGGTTGATAGGATTGGTTCAGGAAAATGCATTCTATGATGCAGCTGTAGAACAGTTTCTGATTGGCCCACCCGAGAGGCAGAGATAACCATGCTGGGGGCTGTGAGCCTTGGGAGCTCCCTCTTTACCCGGGGGCAGCCTCAAGGGTAAGTTCTCTTCCCCCTCCCCGTCCGCCCCCCTGCAGCTTGCTCTACTTTCCTTGCATAATGACAGGTTTCAGAGGAGCAGCCGTGTTAGTCTGTATTGGCAAAAAGAATAGGAGGACTTGTGGCACCTTAGCAATTAACACATTTATTTGAGCATAAGCTTTCGTGGGCTACAGCTCACTTCATCGGATGCTCACGAAAGCTAATGCTCAGATAAATGTGTTAGTCTCTAAGGTGCCACAAGGACTCCTCTTCTTTATACTTTCCTTGTCTCACCAACCAAAAAGGATCTCTTCCTGTTTTCTATGCTCTCCTTCTCTAACTAACCAAAAAAAGGATCTTTCTCTCTTTTTCACAGCTCTGTGCTCTGCTTACTAAGAAAAAAGGATCTTTCTCTCTCTTTCTGTTTTCTGTACTTTACACAGCCCTGTGTCACTGACACAGGATCTCTAGCTCATTTTTCGGCCGTGTGATTTCTTTCACCCGACCTTCTCAACCTTCCTTTGGAGTTTCCTCTTTTCTTTAATGAGCCTTTGCTTTTTAAAATTTATTTCAATTTTTTGACTCTTATTATTTTTTAGACCCAACAAAAATAACCTTTTACCATGTTCTTACTAATCTATAAAAACACTCCTCTCTCGTGTTGCTTTCTATAGTTTCCCCTCTTCCTTCTATTTAAAATAACCTTTCTTTCCTTTTTTCTTCTAAGGCTAAGCAATTTTTCTTTTGTTAAAACTCCTTTCCTTTAAGGCCTCCTTCGCGAGGGGGCATGGTCTCCTGCCCTGACAGCCTGGGAGGGAGCCGCGAACGCCCCCTGGTGGGCAGAACTGGGACACCCATGGCAGCAGAGGGGCGGGGCAGGAAGCGACACTATAAAAGGCCGGGCCTCCAGCCAGCTGAGCAGCATGTCTCTTCCCTGCTGCGGAGGGACAGAGCTAATGGAGAGCGCTATCCTGACAGAGACCCAGAGGGGCTGCCAGACGCCGGGGACGCCGAGGAGCTGGTGGGGCTGCCACTCACCGTCCTCCCCTAGAGCTCGCTGTTGCCGGCAGGGAAAGGGCTGGGGGGGAGTCCTCCTCTCTGAACCCTGTGCCGGAGCAGCCTTCCTGCACCCCAAACTCATCCCCAGCCCTGCCCCACCCCAGAGCCCACACCCCCGGCCAGAGCTTTCACCTCCCCACCGCACCCTCGCCCTGAGCCCCTCCAACACCCCAAACACCATATCCCCAGTCCTAGCCAGAGCCCTCATCCCCCCACACCCCAACCCTCTGCCCCAGCCGTGAGCCCCCCTCCAACACCACAAACCCCTCATCTCCAGCCCTAGACAGAGCTCTCATCCCCCTTAACTCCAACCGTCTGCCCCAGCCCTGAGCCCCCTCCAACACCACAAACCCCTCATCTCCAGCCCTAGACAGAGCTCTCATCCCCCTGAACTCCAACCCTCTGCCTCAGCCCTGAGCCTCTCTCACCCCCCAAACCCCCCAGCCCCAGACAGAGCCCTGACCCCTACACCCCTACTCTTGTCCTGAGCCCCTCCCAAACCCCTCAGCCCTGCACCCCCTCCCTCTGCACCCCCTCCCATCCCCAAACTCCCTCCCAGAGCCTGCACACCAATACTCTGCCTAAGCCTAGGGCCTGCACCCCAGACGTCCTTCTCCACCCAAACTCCCTCCCGGAGCCTTGGGCAGGTGGGGGTCAAAGTAGGGGCGGGTTCTGGGCACCACCAAAATTTCTACAAACCTGCCACCCCTGAACCCATGTAGACACGGAATGGGCTTGTAGCAAGGAGCCCAGGGCAGCCGAATTGGGTTCAGCTGTGTTATTGACTACAAGCCAGCCAGCGTGTTGCGGTCGGATTTTCCCCACTGACGCAGTGGCGGACCGCTCCACGGCTGTTAGGGCCCTGGGATGGGACGCAGTGGAACGGGAGGGCCTGGGTTCCCCGACCACCAGCACCCCACCGTCAGGAGTAGCAGCCTCCCCACTTGGTTCTCAGGAGGCCTGATTGGTCTGGCACCCGCCTGAATCAGGACGCCAGACAGTTGTGCTGACTCTCCCACCAGAGAGCTAACCTCCCCTAGACGGCGACGGCTCTGCCGGACTGTAGGCCAGAGCCCCCCTACTTGATTGCTGTCCCGCCCTGATCAAGGGCCAGGCAAATGGACCTTCTGCTGCTCTGCCTGCCTGACTGTAGGCCAGAGCCCCTACTCGACAGCAGCCCTGTCCTGAATGAAGTCCCCGGGCA
Organism: Lepidochelys olivacea; assembly: GCF_965140295.1. Classification (NCBI taxonomy): domain Eukaryota; kingdom Metazoa; phylum Chordata; order Testudines; family Cheloniidae; genus Lepidochelys; species Lepidochelys olivacea. Next base: position 8,701,479 of record NC_140433.1, on the reverse strand, counting down.
AACAGACTCTTGACCGTTGGTCGGCCTGACTGCAGGCCAGAACCATGAACACTGAGCTATTTCCCCTGAACCAAGGTACCCCGGAAGTATCGTAGCGAGGGGCGTGGTCTCCCGCCCAGACGGACGGGGAGGGAGCCGCGAACCCCCTACAGCCTCTCTTTCTACTCGTTCATACTTTTTCTCTAAATATGTCAAAACACAGCAGGCTGTTTGGGCCCTGGGCGGGGACGCAGTGGAGCGGGAGGACCTGGGTTCCCCTATCCCTGCCACCCCCCCGTCAGGAGTGGCAGCCTCCCGATGTGGTCGTCAGAAGGGCTTCTGCTGCTCTGCCTGCCTGACTGTCGCACAAGCACCCAACCTTCCCCCCGCCAGAGACAGAAAAATAATACAAAATAAATGTTCAAAAGGGCCGATGGTGCCAAAAATATACACGACCGGAAACGGGGACAGAGGGCGGGACGTAAACGCTACATGGGGCATGGAAACCTGTCAAAAAGTACATGGTGATAAAAGCTATTGAGCGGTTAACTACTCACGTGGCTGGGCAGGGCAGGCGGCCAATGGGGAGGAAGCCATGGTCCAGCATGATGTGTTCCACCCTCCTCCAGGCGGGCTCTGGTGCACCAAACCCCCAGAGTAGGGAGGCTGGCTTTTACTCGGGCAGCTGGGCAGCTTCAATGACTGGGCTCTCCCTTGTACACATCAGTCTCATCCTGTACAAGAGTGTTCGTAGGCTGGCACGGGCTGGACGGTGTTTCTTGAAGGCATTTAGGATGAGCATGGTCTGCAGAGCCAGGCATCTGACGGAGGACTTGGTGTCCTGCTGCAAGCCTTTCAGGACTAAGATTGAAAGGAAGGAAATGGAGGTCAGAGCCATGGTGCTCTGGAAAGCCCTGGCAGACCAAGCCAGCACTGTACCTCTCGGCCTGCGACAAGGAGGCAGCAGGCTGGGAGGCGGGAGGCAGGGGACTAACAGGAACAACCACCAACCCCCACTAAACATCCCCGCTGCCCTCCACAGCTGGGGGAGCCTCCAGACACAGGCAAGAAGTCACTATGAACCCCATTAACTCACTATTTCTAGGACTGCCCCACCCCTGCAGTATCTGATGGCCTCATCCCTGCCTGTATTTAAGCTCCCCCTTCCCCCCAGTGCACAGATGGGCACTTAAGCCCAGAGAGGGAGAGATTCACAAAGGGGGATTGGGCATTGTTAGGCTACGCCTAGCTTCCGGTGCCCTGCTGCCTTCCAGGAAATGCTGAGGAGGGAGCTCAGCCATTCTCTAGCTCTGGTTGGGGCCCAGCTGTGAACCTGCTCTGGGAGTGAGGAGCCTGAGCTATGTCACCACCCCTCCACCCTGGGCTAGTGAGTGCAAAGGGCGAAGGCAGGACCCCACCTTTGCTGTGTTGAGGTGTGGGGGGGCAATCATCTGCGAAGGCCAGCCAGCTCAGGCCCAGTTTGGGGATTTGCCAGGCCACAGCTCTGAGGTCAGGGTAAGTGCCTGGGCACATGCCAACCAGCAGACACCACAGGGTGAGGGGGAAGCTGATCAGGGGTTTGGGGATCTACAGTTTGCAACCCTTTGTGGCTCTCGCCCAAGATCACATTGCTGGCGTCAGAGATTGAACCCAGCCCGCGGCCCTGGGCCATTCGTCCCTCTAGCGCTCAGTGCTCAAAGCAGACACCACTCACCGTTGCAGATGGCCTCCAACTTCTCCTGGCTCTGCTGGTCCAGCTGCCGGGCAGTGAGCCCTACACACACAAACAGCTCGTCACATCCCTGCGTCCCCAGCGAGGGTGTCAAAGCGTCTGTCACCCTCCAAGCAGTGGGGCTTTCCCCTGCCCCTCGCTGTCCAGGACGCACTCCTGAGTCCCCAGGGGAGAGGGCGAGGCCCCAGGGATGGCTGTGGGGCTGGCTGCCAAAGGAGAGCACAGCGCCTTGAGGTTCCACTACCAAGAGCCCATGGTGGGGTGGGGGAGGGGGGAGGGGGACTGCATGGGGAGCAGTGGGGTTCGAGGGGCCCATCAGCCGATCAGGGCAGTTTGGGGTGAGCTTGCTCCTGCGGGTTTCTGACACCCCTGAGCCTTCATTCGGCAATCAGGAGCCCAGGGGTTACTTCTCGCTGCCGGCAGGGACTGAGGAGAGCCTGGGACTGGATCCAGCCCCTCTGCTTAAGGGACCCCTCTGCTCTGTGGTTACCTAGAAACCTGATGGCCGCTTCTCTAATGGGAGCCTGTGGGTTTTTCAGAAAGGCCATGGCCTGGCAGAGGAAGGTTTCTGCCCTCCCCTTGTAGCACGCCACCTAGGAGCCAGAACAAGAGAGCACAAGGTTATTAAAGGCCTTTCCATCCTGCAGGCCAGGTTCCAGATCTGTGGAGTGTCCTGCTTTCAGCCCTCTTTCCTGTGCCGGGGGGATCGCACAGAGGGACTACAGCCAGGGCCAGGTGTGGTCCCGGGGCTGGGGCTCGGTGTGGGCACTGAGCCGGGCAATGGAGGGCTCCCTCACCAGGCAGTCACAGTCTCGCCAAAGCTCCTTTTTCTGGAGGAGGGCACCGAGCTGGCTCCACCTTAGGAACTCCACTGCGCTCCTGAGGGTGTGAGAGCTGGAAGCCAGGGCCGTCCCTCGGCATACGCGCCTGCGTAGGACACCATGAAATTTGGGGCATCAAATTGCCCCAAATTTCATGGTGCCACTAGGCGGCTGCATGCTGCACATGCAGCAGCCCCAGCCCCAGTGACCCACCCTATACCTCAGCCAGCCCCGCCGCGGGCTGTGCCCACTGCAAAGGGCAGGGCCAACCCTGGAGGGGGCCCAGACAACTCCCTCCGCCTGGCCTCTTCCCCTTCCCCCCTGCTCCGTCCCCGGCCTGCCCCCATTCCACCTCTTCTCCGCAAGCCTCTTCCCCCAGCGACCCCACACTCACCGGCACTGGCAGGAAGCGGAGCAACCGTTCCCAGCCCGCTCTCCTCCAAAAGGATTGCCCCCCGCACTCACCGGCGGTGGGAAGCGGAGTGCCACGGCTGGGAGCTGGCAGAGTAGAGAGGGCTGGGGCCAGGCTGCTCCGCTTCCCGCTGCTGTCAGTGAGTGTGTATGTGGGAGGATCCCTTTCCCCAAACCCCCTCCCTCGAGCGACATCGCTGGATGCGGGGCGAGGGAAGCAGAGCGGACTCTCTGCTAATCCCCCAGGCCACTCTGGGCCTGTGGGCCCCCCAAAAGTGGCCCCACACAGCTCCTGCCTCCCAGACCCTGGTGGAGGGGAGGAGGAGGCTTGGGACCCCACACAGCCCCACTGCGGGGGGGCTGGATAGGGCACCCGAATGGTTAGGGATGGCCTGGCTGAAAGCCACTAGCCTAGTTACCGGAGGCTGTGTGTGCGGAACGGTTCCCGGCCCGCGGCTGCTCGCGGAAGGGCGGAGGTGTGGCTAAGACCATGGCTGGAGACCTGACTCAATTCCCAGCTCTTTCTGCAGGAACTCAGGCAAGTTGCTTCGGCCCAGGGCTACAAAGGGATTTAGGTGCCTAATGCCCATGGGCATTCAATACTTCTAAGGTGCTAGGCCTCACGCTGTGCCTTAGTTCCCCACCTCATGGGGGGTAGGAGGGTGAATTCATTACTGCCAGGGGCATTTGGCTCCAAAGTGATGGGGGCCATGAGAGCGAGCGTGTGCACAGGCACCTGGGGCGGGGTGGAGCGGGGGCTTGGGCATGTCATGGCTCGTAAGAGCTGTCCGGGCTGCTTGGCCAAGGGCACATTGGGTCTTGGGCACCATCCGGAGGCTGGGTAGCTCTGCTCCTGGTAGGGACCATGGCCAGGGTTGTGCTCTTCCCACCAGCACAGCCAGGGGAATGTGCGGAGGCCATTGGCTGTAGGAGTGGTGAGCTGACCCCTCTGCCCACCCATTCTCTCAGCCTGGCTGCAGGGGGGAGTGTTGGGCTCAGAGGAGGCAGGGAAGACTCAGCAGTTGGGTGGGGCGCCATGGTCATGACGCTACTGGACTCAATGTTCAAGTGATTTTGAGCATCTGATTGTCACAGCACTGAGCACCTGCCCTCTGCCGGCCAGACCTTTTAAAGGGGGGTGTCTCATGTTGGCCCCCCCAACAAATTCCTGGTCACTCTGTAACGATCTCAGCTGCAGGCTCCAGCTCGTGGCCTCACCTGGGACACATTGGGACGCTCATCGTGCAGGAGGAGGAGCAGAGGGACCAGGCTGCGGAGGACGTGCTCCTTAATCTTCCTCCTGCTGGGCCCCCTTACAAGCTCCAGCAGGTGTTTAAAGAGGGTGATGGAGAGCACCCAGAGTTTGCTGGACTCCTGCAAGAGAGGACGTGGGGAGGAGACGCTGTGACGGTCGTGCCCACCCAGCTGGGTGAGTGCTCACTGTGACAGAGATGTCTGCCCTGCAGGGGGTATTGCTAACTCACCCCCAGTCATACAGGCACAGCTGGGGCCAGAGTCTCTTGGGCATAGCGCCATTGAAGGCAATAGAGATGCAGGTTTCCACCAGCTGAGGGGCTGGCCTGGTATCTTCTTGGCCAGAGAACCTGTTCTGTTCCCCCCGGGCCCCACAGGGTTTTGGTTTAAAGGCTCACGCCAGGGCGAGATCCTGCATCTTCGGTCTGGGCTGCCCTGTCCCTTCGGTCAGCTGGGGATCCAGGAGACCCTGGGAAGAGCTTTAGCTGGGCCTGTGCCACTACTAAATAAAGAGCGGCCGGGTCCCAGCAGAGTTCGGGAGGGCTGAGGGTAGGATTTAGCGTTGTGAGAGCTGGGGAGGTGGGTGGTCCCTCCAGGAGCCCCCACTGGGGCGTTACCCCTGGAAGGCAGTAATGGATGGGTCCCTTTCTCCCGCCCACTTTGCTGGATCTTGCTGTGCAGTGGGGGACTGAACATCAGTCTGGTGAACACGCTGGCGGGGGCTACTTTTTTTGTGGTTACAGAAGGCCTGGGGAGAACTAGCCCCTCCTTTGATGCTGCCCTGCCATGAGAACGAAGGGGAGAGGAAAGGGCGGTAGCTGCAGAACCCACAGATGGAGCCGTTTCCTTATGGAGCTGACAGGCGAGCCGTGGGATTCCTGGCCAGGGAGGGGAGGGGCAGGATTTTCACCAGGGTACCATCACTTGTTACCCTGGAAGCCAGCAGGAGCATTGCGGCCCCCTGTGCTGCAGACGCCACCTCGCTGCATGCAGGCTCAGGAATGCATGTCCTTCTTCAAGGGGAGCCTTGTCCCTGGCCTGCCCTGATCCTTGTCAGCAGGCCTGCAGGACACCAGGGTTCCCACCCTTACTGCCATATGCTCTGATGGAGAATGGGGTAGCAGAGGAAGGCGGGAATGGGGTCACATCATTTACGACAATCCTTTTTCTGGCTAGGGCCATAGCATAGGTCCCGCTAGCCCACCCGCCAGCCCCCATTCACACGTCTGTGGCTTGAAGGGTCTACCGCAGGCCCCCAGGCCTTACATCATGAAAGAACGGCAGGAGTTTCTCAGCCACTCGCACAGCCACGGGGCTGGCGCTCTGCCTGTCCATGCCGGCGAGGATGTTTTTCAGCACGGTGATGGTATTGGAGATGACGTCCCTGTCTGCCTCGTGTAGCTGCTCCATGAAGTCTGGCAGCAGATGCTGGAGTTTCCCCACCTGTGTGAAACGAGGAGCTGCTTTACGAAACACCCTCTGGTGACCCAACAAGCCATTTCCAAAACAACGTCTGCCTCCCCTGGAGACAGAGGCACGGGAAGTAGGAGTGCAGGGGGTGCCTGGCCTTTGTCTCTTGTTCTGCAGGGCAGGGCCTGGCTCCTGCGGGGTGCGTCTCTGGGTGTGTGCAGCACCTGGCACAGCTGGGCCTGATTGTGTCTGGGGTCTCTGGGATCCAAAGAACCCTAGCACTAGAGTAGCAGCAGAGCTGCGGACTCTAGACCCCCAGGGAATGCTGGCGACACCAGTGATCAGGGATGCCCGGACAGAGCCATTTTGCTTCAATTAGGAACCATTTTTTCCTACGAATCTCCTTTTTAAGCCTCATACGTTTTAACTGTCGATAATGGAGCGGCTGGTATAAGATTCAATTAATAAAGAATTAAAGAGGATAATTTCATTAATGCAAATCAACATGGGTGTATGGAAAATATTTCCCGCCAAGATCATTGCTATCTGTTTTTTGATGAGATTACAAGTTTGGTAGTTAAAGGAAAGAGCATTGGCATAGTGTATACAGACTTCTGTAAGGCGCTTGAGTTGGCCTCGCACGGCAGTTTGATCGGAAACCTAGAACGATACAAAAGTAACGTGGCCCACAACAGTTGGATTATCAACTGGCTGATAGGTCTCAAAATGTAATTGTAAACTGGGAATCAGCATTACACTGGTGTGTTTCCAGTGTGGTCTCCGCAGGGACTGGGTCTTGGCCCTATGCCATTTAACATTTTGATCAATGGCCTGGAAGAAAACATAAAATCATCACTGATAAAGTTTGCAGATGACACAAGAATTGGGTGAGTGGTAAATAATGAAGAGGACAAGTCACTGACACAGAGCGATCTGAATCGCTTGGTAAACTGGGGGGGCAAGCAAACAGTATGTGTTTTCATATGGCTCATTGTAAATGAATACATCTAGGAACAGGATGGGGGACTCTGTCCTGGGAAGCAGAGACTCTGAAAAGGACTTGGGAGTGCTGGTGGAGAATCAGCTGAACAGGAGCTCCCAGTGTGGCGCTGTGGCCAAAAGAGCTCATGTGATCCTGGGATAAATAACAGAAGAATCTGGAGTGGGAGTATTTGGCACTGGTGTGACCAACTGCTGGGATCCTGGGTCCAGTTCCGGTGCCCACAATGCAAGACCAATGTTGACAAATTGCAGAGGGTTCAGAGAAGAGTCCTGAGAATGATTAAAGGATTAAAACCCATGTCTTATAGTGAGAGACTCAAGAAGCTCGATCTATTCAGCTTAACAAAGAGAAGATTGAGGAGTGCCTTGATTACTGCCTATAGGTATCTCCCTGAGGAATAAATATTTAGTATAGTCAAGAAAGTCACACTAGGCATTGATCATTCCTGTCACTGGTAGACCACATCGGTTGCACAGCTGCCCTACCTCCTTTTCACTTTATCCAAGAATAATGGGTCACTACAAAAAGTAATTTGCCCTCTGCTGATACTCACACCTTCTTGTCAACTGTTGGAAATAGGCCACCTTGATTGCATTGGCTTCATTAGCACGACAAAAGTAATTTTTCCCTCCCTCGGTATTCACCCCTTCTTGTCAACTGTTGAGAATAGGCCACTTCCACCTTAATTGAATTGGCTTGTTACTACTGATCCCCCACTTGGTAAGGCAACTCCCATCCTTTCATGTGCTATATATATATATATATATATATATATATATATATATATATATATATATATTCTGCTTACTGTATTTTTCACTCCATGCATCTGATGAAGTGGGTTTTAGCCCACAAAAGCTTATGCCCAAATAAATTTGTTAGTCTCTAAGGTGCAACAAGGACCCCTCGTTGTTTTTGCTAATAAGGACTAACACAGCTACAACTCTGAAACCTATCTAGTATCCAGTTCTCTTTGTCAGCAATGGAGAACTGCTTCAGCCCAATTGGCATATTGCCTTGTCACGGAGTTCCCGGGCGATACTCTGGAACTGCTCCCTACGAAGCCAGGCAGGACTCCGGGGAAGTCTCCTTTCTGCGAGCAGACTGTCTTCAGGACATACAGCTCACACAACTTCCACCTTCCTGGGTCTGACCTTGGAGCATTCAACATCCTCTGCCCCTCCGTGCGCTTCCCACAGCGAGTCCGCTCAGGCGGGCTCCTGGGGAAGCCAGAGGGTCCTGCCCCCCCAATTCCACAGTCAGACATGACTCTCAGCCAGCCAGTAAAACAGAGGTTTATTAGACAACAGGAACATGGTCTAACACAGAGCTTGTAGGTACAGAGAACAGGACCCCTCAGCCGGGTCCATTTTGGGGGGCAGTGAGCCAGACAGCCACGTCTGCACTTCACTCCATGTCCCCAGCCAGCCCCAAACTCTCTCCAGCCCCTCCCCCTCTGGGCTTTGTCCCTTTCCCGGGCCAGGAGGTCACCTGATTCCTTTGTTCTCCAACCCTTTAGCTCTCACCTTGCAGGGGGGAAGGGCCCAGGCCATCAGTTGCCAGGAAACAGGGTGTTGGCCATTCTCTGTGTCCAGACGCCTGCACACACCTGCCCTCTAGGGCTCTGCAACGATCATACACCCTTATCCCACCCCCTAGATACTTAAGAACTGCCAAGGGGAAACTGAGGCACCCCCACACTATTCAGAGGAAACATTAAGAACAGTCCCACTTTATCACACGCCTCTCTCCCTTAGTAGCAACACCATCACCAGGGTTTCTATACTTTGACGAGGTGCTGCAGAATAATGGGGTGTTCATATTATTGATCCAACTTGTCAGAAATTAGTTGTCATTCCTTTTCACAAGCTTCATGTTTTCAGCCAGTGTGCTGGTCCTGAGCTTCAGGTTTTTAGCTGCACAGTTGGCTTGGAATGACTTTGTGCCAGGTTTTTCTCTCACGGTTTCCAGCATGTGGATGGTACGGTGTGTCAGTTTATCTGCAGATGCCAACAAAGTATCTCAATGCTGAAGCAATTCAGAGAGATGACAGCTCAAACAACGTGTCATACGTTATGTCAAGATCCATCAAGAATTCAGGGGACTGACTTCTTTTCAGCAGCCCAACAAACATAGACCTCTCTTTGTTGTCTCTTTGTGTGTCATGAGATTCAGCCTGAAGGGGAAGGCCCAATGACTGCGGTTATGCCAGACAGCAAATACAGTGCAATATGAACTTGACATCCCCAATCTTTCTCAGCTGCTCAGCCACTTAGTTCTGTCTTGGTTTTAGGTGAGCGGCTGTAAAGCGTATACAGTTTGTCAAAGATGTCCAAGTGATTTACAGCTCTTACTTCACTTAACTTTTCAGCAGCTGCCAAATCCAACCTGTGGTTCAAACACGAGCTCGCTAGACCATTTGGGTACTTCTTCACAATACAGCTCGCTACACCAGAGTTCTTGCCAAGCATAACACCAGCACCATCACTCGCAAATGCTACAAGAGTCATTGTGATCGGAATTCTATTTCTTGAGGCATTTCAGCCCACAATCTACAGTGCCTGAAGCCGCCGAATGTGGAAGCGCAATCAGATCAAGAAACATGAAGTGAGGATCATCATCTTCAAAGTGTCACATTTTAAATAGATTCTAATTGTCGATTCATTGCTCAGAGTAGTTGATTCATCAATAGACATGGCAATCTTTCCGTCTCTCTCCGGCATCTGAGCACTCATTCGTCATTTGCAATGCTTTCGGTGCATTGCAGACGAGAGAGGGTCTAGCATGTCTGTAGCACTGAATTATGAGCCCTTTTGGGGGAGGGATAGCTCAGTGGTTTGAGCATTGGTCTGCTAAACCCAGGGTTGTGAGTTCAATCCTTGAGGGGGGCATTTAGGGATCTGGGGCAAAAATTGGGGATTGGTCCTGCTTTGAGCAGGGGGTTGGACTAGATACCTCCTGAGGTCCCTTCCAACCCTGATATTCTATGATTCTATGACTGATACCAATATCTACACCATGTAGTATCTGGAATTCAGTTCAATCGGGGTGATCAGCGTAGGGTTTGCTACGTTTAGCAATGTAATATGCCATTTGCTTTACCTGCACCGTTGTGTCAGGTTCTGGTTTTGTCATGTTAACCACCACTTCAACTTCAAAAGTTGTGGTTTCTGCTTCTTTTGAAAGCTGTAAAGCTAATGCAGAGGCAGTTGAATCTTTCTCTTCCTTTATCTTCATGGGCAGAGATGTTAATTTGGACTTTCAGCTAGGTCCATAAGGAGAAACAGAAAACTACCACCACCCGACTGCTATGGAGAGACCTTGGTGAAACTTTGCTACAGATAAGGCATCCAAGCTTACCATCATGGCAGGACAACCAAGGATAATCCCTCTTCTTCGGCATCCACTAACCAGACTTCATGCCAGCTGATCTTTGGCTGTTGAAGGGTAATCTTCACGGTTCGCTTTCACTGCAATAGCCACCTCAGTGAACTCCATTCCAGGAAGAGCTCTGTTTTTGTGTTTGTGTCTGCAGTCGATGCACGGCTGCTGCTGTCTTGGTCAGCGTCTTTAGCCTTCCCAAAGAAGTAGTTAGGAATAGAAGAATTCCTAATTCTCTTTTCACTGTATCAGAGGGCTGCTGGCTGTAACAGTCAGTTGTGCCGGAGATGTGAATCCTGTGATTTAGCTTAGCTACTGTGTACGTTCTGGATCGACTACAACATTTTGTCTGGTGTTGTTTAACATCTTTATTAATGACCTGGATGTAGATAGAGAGAGCAGAGTGGTCAAGTTTGCAGATGACACAAAGCGAGGAGGAGTTGCCAATACTTTGAAGGAAAGAGCTCAAATTCAGAGGGATCATGGTAAATTGGAAGACTGGGCTATAGACAACAAAATGAAATTCACCAAAGACAAATGTGAGCTGCTACATTTAGAGAAGAAAAAACAAATGCACAGATACAGAATGGGGGATAACCGGCTTGGCAGCAGCACTGCTGAGAAGGATCTGGGAGCTGCGGTGGATCACAGCCTCCGCATGAATCAGCAAAGCAATGCTGTTGCAAAAAAGCAAATGCAATTTTAGGTTGCATTAACAGAGATGTATAGCTTGCAAGTCATGGGAGGTGATAGTACCACTCTACTCAGTGCTGGTTAGGCCTCAGCTGCAATACGGTGTCCAGTTTTGGTCACCAATGTCTAGAAAGGATGTGGAGAAACTGTAATGGATCCAGAGGCAAGTGACAAAGATGATCAGAGGGATGGAATGCAAGCCATATGAGCAAAGGTTGAAGGAACTGGCTATGTTTAGTTTGGAAAAGAGGAGATTAAGGGGGGACGTGCTAATGGTCTTCAGATACTTGGAAGGCTGCCCAAAAAAAGATGGTGAAAAGTTGTTCTCTCTTGCCACAGAGGGCAGGACAAGAGGGGATGGGTTCAAACGACAGCACTGCAGATTTAGATTAAATCTCAGGAAAACCTTCCTAACTGTAAGAAGAGTAGGACAATGGGACAGACAACTAGAGAGCTTGTGGAAGCCCCTTTGCTGGAGGTTTATAGAAGGAGGCTGGAGCCATCTGTCTGGGCTGGGATAGACACAACAAATCCTGCATCTTGGCAGGGGGCTGGACAAGCTGACCTTGCGATCCCTTCTCACCCTGCGGTTCTATGAGAGGTGTCCCAGAGCACCAGGAGAGGGTTTCGGCATGTTCTGCCTCGACTATAGCGCTGGCTAGAGTCACGCTCTCTCTCTTCGGCCCAATGGCGATACCCAGTGGGAGACTGAGAGACACCCTCAGGCCATGGTGGGGACACACGGCGCTCCTTCCCTTGCTGCAGGGGCTGGAACTTACGGCCAAGGGGGCGACACCAGCCTCTTGCTGAGAGATGTCGTGATGCTGGCGCAGCGGCCGCTCCTGCAGCCTGTCGAGCAGCTCCCGTAGGACCTTTCCTGCGGTCTTGGGGTGGGATGTCAGCACCCTCCACATCTCCACAGCAACGCTGCAAAGGGAGAGAGCCGATTTCACCTGGCCAGAGCCCTGCCAGCCTCCTGCACCCACCGCCACCCGCACCCTGCTGGGTCTCCCGCCACCGGCCGGCCCTTTGTTGCCCTCCTGCTGCAGCAAAGGCCCCCACTGCCTGGCGCAGGCTGCATGGGGGCTGGGTCTGAGTGTCAGCCCTGGGGGAGGCCGAGGGCTATCATATGGGGTTTTGCAGGCTGGCCTGTCTCCACGGCATGTCAGCCTGCAAAACCCTCCAGAACAAGCAGAAGCTCTGCAGGGAGCAGGAGGTCTCTGGAAGGTTCTGCACGCCCCTGTCCCTGGCAGCGGGACCAGTCTGGGGGACCCGGAGCGCAAGCAGCAGCAGCCCCAGCCCCGTACCTGTCACATGACAGCGAGCAGCCCAGCAGGGTTGTGACCACCTCCTCGCTGTACTGGTCGCCCAGCACGACAAGGGCCTTGAGCAGCTGCTGCTGGGCCAGCGGCTCGCTGATGGAGTCCAGGTTGTGGTACACGCTCATCACAGCCTCCGAGACCTGGAAGGGAAACGGGGAGATGGAAGCTTTGGCTTCCTCGCGCTGCTATTGATCTGGGGTGCCAGGGACCTGCCGCACCTGAGAGCCATCTGCCCTCCCACATCCTCTTCTCCAGCTCCAGGCCTAGAACACAGGGCCAATTCCGGCCTCTCAATTCACAGACTGCAAAGCCACAAGTGGCCATGGAGATCACCTAGACTGACCCCCCGCATTGCACAGGACCTGCCCCCCAGTAATGCTGAGCGCCCAGAGACAGAGTCTCCCACGGATGGGCTCCCCCAGCAGGCTGTTCTCACTGCAGCTCTTACCCTCTCCAAGCTTGGGCTGGGGACCCACAGGATCACATGCAGCATGTGCCTGGCTGCCACCGAGTCATGGACACTGGTGTCTCTCATGCCCTCGATAGCAGTGAGGAGGAAGTCCATGCGCTCGGATGGGTTGAAGTACTTCCCAAACATCTGAAACAAACCTGCCAGTGAAACCCCTTTTGCTGCCCAGTGCGGTTCCAGTTGGACCGAGCAGCCAGGACTGGCCCAGCCAGGAGTGCAGGCAAAGCCCACTCTGCCGGGACAGGGCTGGGTTACTGCACCTGGGACGCACAGTACCCAGCCAGCAATCAGGAGCTGTCGTGCATGGCACAGGCCAGCGTGGCAGTGCACGGGGGCACAATACTGCACAGCACGGATACACTCTCTAGTGCTCAGCAGGGCCTGGCACTGGTGCGTGGACACAATGATGCCTTGGAGAGCATTAATCTCTGGGGAAGCTCCCACCACACCTGACAAGGAGCTGGGATCAGGTTTGGATGAGACCCAGTGCATCTTGGGATGTGGCATGGAGGGAGGCATATTGGCCCGCAATAGTAGAAGCCTTGCCAGCAGATTGAGGGAAGTGATTATTCCCCTCTATTCGGCACTGGTGAGGTCACATCTGGCCCCTACAAGAGAAAGGATGTGGACAAATCGGAGAGAGTCCAGCAGAGGGTAACGAAAATGATTAGCGGGCTGAAGCACATGAATTATGAGGAGAGACTGAGGGAACTGGGCTTATTTAGTCTGCAGAAGAGAAGAGTGAGGGGGGATTTGATAGCAGCCTTCAACTACCTGCGGGGGTTGGGGGGGGCGGGTTCCAAAGAGGCTGGAGCTCGGCTGTTCTCAGTGGTGGTAGGTGACAGAACAAGCATCAATGGTCTCAAGTTGCAGTGGGGGAGGTCCAGGTTGGATATGAGGAAACACTATTTCACTAGGAGGGTGGTGAAGCACTGGAAAGGATTACCTAGGGAGGTGGGGAATCTTCATCCTTCGAGATTTTTAAGGTCAGGCTTAACAAAGCCCTGGCTGGGATGATTTAGTTGGGGTTGGATTAGATACCTCCTGAGGTCTATGATTCTATGAGGTGGAGTGGGCCATAGGCAGGGCTCCGGCCCAGCTGGATGGGGTCAGTCACATGCCTGGGTCTCTCCCTTCCCCGTGACTCCTAGGGTCTTAATTTCTCTCTCCTGATAACTCTGGGCACAACAATCCCAGGAAGCATTGAAAGTAGTTACCATGGCGATATTGCTGGTGTTGGTGAACCAGGTGACCCAGAAGCTGTTCTCCGCTCGCCACTCCCTGAAGACCTGCAGATACTCTGCACTCTGCTTTGCCAGCGTCGTGCCTGAACCAGGGAGGGGAAACAGACAGCAGGCAATATAAATCAGAGGTTAGCTTTGGAAACGGGAGTTTTGCAAGGAAGTTTAAAGACAAGTACATCTAAGAAACATACTGTAAATTCAGGCCAATAAACTCCCCCTCCCTCCCCAACAAAAGTAAACAAACTAACCCCCCTGGAAGAGTAAAAATAAACCAGGCGGAAGTGCAGCAGCAGTGTGATGCTCTCCAGTTGATTGCACTGAACGCAGCATGTAGGATTCCCAGTCCTGTGGGCAGGTAGCACATCTGGGCATTTGGCCCAAGGAGCTACTGCCCTCGGAGACCAGGAGGCCAGAGGATCTGAACTGGTGGAGCCAAGGGAGACAGCGAGGTACAGAGAGGAGACTTTTAGGGATGCAGTAGAGTGGTCCCACCCCCAGTCTGACAGCCTCTGTGCTGCTGAGGAGGGTGAAAGTTTCTGGGAAGGAGAACATCGAGCTGGAGCAGAGGGAGATGATCCCATAGTTGGGACCCACCTGCCAGATGAAGTCAGGATATCCTCTCACACTGAGGCTGCCCTCCTGAGGCGGGAAGCCCAGTTACAAAGAAAAGCCAGGTAATAGTAATGGGGATTCAATCAATAGACATATAAGCAGTTGGGTTTGTGATGAGTGGGAGAACCGCATGGTAAATTGCCTGCCTGGTGCAAAGGTTGCAGCTCTCACGAGACATCCAAACAAACTTATGTGCAGTGCTGTGGTATGTAAGCTAATGTTTAAATCGGCCTCTGTACAAGATAGAGAATGTGACAGTGAATTTTATAAAAGTCTCCAGATGTGATCCCTGACAAGCCTGACTTCAGTACCAGGCAAATTGTTGAAATGATAGGAAAGAACAGAATTATCAGACACATAGGTGAACACAATTTGTTGGGGCAGAGTCAACATGGCTTTTGGAAAGGAAAATCATGCCTCACCAATCTACTAGAATTCTCTGAAGGGGGTCAACAAGAATGTGGAGAAGGGTGATCCAGTGGATATACTGTACTTGGACTTTCAGAAAGCCTTTGACAGGGTCCCTCACCAAAGGCTCTTAACCAAAGTAAGCTGTCATGGGATAAGAGGGAAGGTTCTCTCATGGGTCAGTGGTTAAAAGATAGGAAGCAAACAACAGGGATAAATGGCCAGTTTTCACAGTGGAGAGAGGTAAAGAGCGGGGCACCCCAAGGATCTGTGTTGACACCAGTCTAGTTCAACATAGTCATCAATGATCCAGAAAAAGGGGTAACCAGTGAGGTAGGAAAATTTGCAGATGATACAAAATGACTCAAGATAGTTAAATCCAAAGCAGACTGCGAAGAGCTACAAAGGGACCTCACAAAACTGGTGGACTGGGCAACAAAATGGCAGATGACATTCAATATTGATAAATGCAAACTGGACACCAAAATCCCAACAATACATACACAATTATGGGGTTTAAATTACCACTCAAGAAAGAGATTTTGGAGTCATCGTAAAGAGTTCTCTGAAAACATCCACTCACCGTGCAGTGGCAGTTAAAAAAGCCAGACAGAATGTTGGGAACCATGAGGAAAGGGATAGATAATAAACCAGAAAAATGTCATAATGCCTCGATACAAATCCAGTGTGCGCGCCCACACCTTGAATACCGCGTGTAGTTCTGGTCGCCCCATCTCAAAACAGATATACCAGAATTGTAAAAGGTGCAGAGAAGGGTGACAAAAATGATTAGGGGTATGGAAGAGCTTCCATATGAGGAAAGATTAAAAAGACTGGGGGCAAGTCTACACTGAAACCACTCTATCGCCATAGCTGCACCGGCGCAGGTGACAGAGGTCTATAAAATCATGACTGGTGTAGAGAAAGTGAATAGGGAAGTGTTATTTACCCCTGCACAGAACATGGGAACTAGGGGTCACTTTCTGAAATTAATAGGCAGCAAGTTAAAAGCAAAGAAAAGAAGGTATCTCTGCACACAATGCACAGGCAACCTGTGGAAATTGTTGCCGTGGGATGTTGTGAAGTCTAAAAGTATAATTGGGTTCAAGATAATTAGGCCATGCAACCCCAGACTTGGCATGTCCCTAAACCTCAGACTACCAGAAGATGGAACTGTATGTGAGGGGATGGATCACTCAAAATTTCCCTTTTCAGTACATTCTCTCTGAAGCATGAGGCACTGGCCGTTATCAGAAGACACAATACTGGGCAAGATGAACTGATCTGAGTCAGTATGTCCATTCTTATGTGAGTTATGAAGAGCAGAATATGGACAGGGGAAGCTAAAGACATCAGGGGAAAGTCCATGGCTTGAAGGACTATGGATACTAAGGAGGTTTTTTTTAAAAAGTGTATTAGGAACAAAAGAAATCCGAGCAATGGTGTAGGCTCATTACTAGATGGAGACTGTTTAAAAGGATGCAGAAAAGGCAGAAGTGTTCAATAAATATGTTTCCCATGTTTGGAAACCCCATGTCAATGTGTTTAGGAAGGACAAGGGTCTCCAGTGCTCTTACATTTTTGCCGCAGCATGAAGGCATAGAGGTGGTGAAGTCCCTCCATAGCCGATCGGCAGATCTCCTGCTCCTGCTCAGCACAGTGCAGAGTGAGACAGCCCACCAGCTGGCCCAGGACTCTGAACTCCTCCACTCCCTGACGGAGAGAGGGAGCAAGGGGAGTCACTCGCCCCTGCAGGCCCAGCGCAGCATGTCCCCCTGGCATTGCACTAGCAACGGTCTAGAACCAGGGGAGGCAGAGCCCAGCGCAGAGAGACTGGGGACAATGAGAGCAGGAGGAGCCATGGGACCCATCACCAGGGACTGAGGGAAGCTCAGCAGGAACTGGAAGTCTGGGTAGCAAAGTCAGCAAACGTTGCCCTCGAGTGGGGACCTGGGTAAGGAACGAACTAACGTCCAGTCTCCATCTCAAGGGCAAGCTCCTAATCCCAGCCCCTTCTCCCATCCCCCTCCCTCCACTGACCTCAGGTCCAGGAGCGTGAGGTCACCTTGGACTCCTCTTCTCTGCATTCCGCCTCTCTCACTCCATCCTGGAGCTCCCCACAACCCCCACTTTCTGCGCCGCACCCAGCCTGCCGGCTCTCTCCTGCCGGCTCTCTCCTGCAGCCTGTCCTCTAGCCTCCCCCTCCTGCCAGACCTTCCCTTGCCCCTCCTGCAGCCCCTGCGCTCACTCCCTGCTCTTCCCCACGTCGCACCAAGCACCTTGCCCTCGTCTCTTGGGGTCTACACAGCCTCTGACCCACTCCCCATTGCTCTGGCTTCTTTGGCCCCTCCCATCCCTTTCACTGTGTCCCCTCCCACCTCTCGCCTTCTCTTCTGCTGCCCCAGCCTCTGGGGGCATATCATCCAAGCGCCCCGCTCCAGCTGCCGGAGGGGAGGCCCTGCAATAGGGGAGATGGAGCAGCTGCAGCAGCTCAATGGCCCTGAGCACTCAGAGCAGGGGGTCTTCATCTGGCAGCCTGGCAGGAGCTGATGCCAAAGCGTCCCAGGGTCAACTGACAAAGGGGGTGAAGAGAAACCTGGGTTCAGAGGGTGCTCCCTCAGGGCGATCCTGTGTAAATCCGCTGACCCTGCGGAGCAGACTTTGGTCCTAGGGGAACAGCGGGGAGTGTCCTTGGAGATAGAATGATGGTGCTCCACCCAAGGCCCACTGGAGTAAGAGGAGAGACCCGCCACATCAGGCCTCATTAGATTGGACCCTACCGAGGATCTTGCTGAATCACTATTCCAGGCCCGGGTTTTCCCTGCCAGGGAGCGCTGCACCGTGAGGCTGCTCAGTGCAGTTAGGAGACTGCCAGAGTCACAGGCTGCTCACCTTGAATTTGTGTTGACCAGAGATGAATTTGGTCAGCCAGGTGATTCTTCCCATTGCCCTCAGCCGCACATGCACCTCCTTGGATGCGGTCCAGGGGAGCAGGACCTGAGAGAAACAGATTGGGACAAATTGTGAAGGAGAAGGACCAAAAAATAGCACAAGCACATAGAGTGAAAATCAGAAAGGCTAAGGCAAAAATGAGTTCGAACTGGCAAGGGACATAAAAGGCAATCAGAAGCAGCTCTGTAAATGCATTAGGAGCAAGAGAAAGACAAAGGAAAGTGTGGGGCCACTACTCAGCAGGGAAGCAGAGCAAATAATGGATGATACAGACAAAGCCAAGGTGTTTAATGCCTTTTTTGCTTCAGTTTTCACTAAAAAGGTTAATGGCGACTAGATGATGACCACAATATTAACAACAAGGGAGAAGGAATACAGGCCAGAGTAGGGAGAGAACAGATAAAAGACAATTTAGGTCAGTTAGAAGTATTCAGGTTGGCAGAGCCTCATGATATTCACACGAGATGGAGCTAGACAAAGCAATCTCTGAACCTTAAGGAGGGCTGAAGGTCCCAGAGGACTGGAGAAGGGCAGCCACAGAGCCTATCTTCAGAAAGGGGAACAAGGAGGCCCCACGGAATTATTCACCTGTCAGCCTATCTTTGGTACCCAGAAAGATTATTGAACAAATTATTAAAGAGTTTGTAAGAACCTAGAGGAGATAATAGGGTGATAAGGAATAGCACCATGGATTTGTCCACAACAAACCATGCCAAACAAATCTAACTTCCTTCTTTGACCGGGTTACTTGCCTAGTGGATGGAGGGAGGCAGTATATGATGATGTATATGAAGTTTCGTAAGGCTTTTGACACAGTTCCACAAGACATTCTCATAAGCAAACTAAGCCAAATATGCTCCAGATCAGACTACTCTAAAGTGGGCGCACAACTGATGGCAAGGCAATCCTCAAAGAGGAGTTATCACTGACTCGCTGGCAAACTGGGAGGGTGTCTGAAGTGGGGTCCCCCAGGGGTGTGCCTGGGTCCAGTACTGATCAATATTTTCATGAAGAACTTGGTTAACAGAGAGGAGAGTATGCTTGTCAAGTTGGCAGATGACACCAAGCTGGGGAGAGTTACAAGCACTTTGGAGGACAGATTAGACTTCAGAATGAGCTTGCCAAATTGGAGAGTTGGTCTGAAGTCAACAAGATGAAATTCAGTCAAAACAAATGTGACGTAACGCACTTAGGAAGGAAAAACCCAATGCATAAAAAGAAAGTGGGGGATAACCGGCTAGGTGGCAGGACTGCAGAAAAGGATCTGGGGGTTATCCTGAATGTCACACTGAATAGGAATCAAGAGTGTGATGCTGTTGTGGAAGAGGGAAATGTCATTCTGAGGTGTATTGGCTTGGAGCACTGTGTCCAGTTCTTGGCACCCCGCTTGAAGAAAGATGTGAACAAACTGGGGCCCGTCCAGAGGACAGCGACAAAAATGATCAGCGGTTTAGAAAATCTGCCCTATGAAGAAAGGGTGAACGACTTGGGCATGTTTCGTCTTGAGAAGACAGAGGGGGCACCTCCTAACACTCTTCGAATACGTTAAGGGCTGTTTTACAGAGGATGGTGACTAATTGTTCTCCACGTACCCTGAAGGTGGGACAAGAAGTAGTGGGCTTAATCTGCAGCAAGGGAGATTGAGGTTAAATATTCGGAAAAAGTCTAAGGGTGGCTAAGCACTGGAACAGGTGACCTAGGGAAGTGGTGGACTCCCCATCATGGACGTTTTAAAAAAACAGGCTGAACAAACACTCCTCAGGGACGGTCGAGGAATGCTTGGCCCAGCCTCAGTGCAGGGGGTGGAGTAGATGACCTCTTGAGATCCCTTCCAGCCCTGCACTTCTGTGATTCCCTCTTCCCAAGCTCTGGGAAAGAGAAGACCAAATATCTGCTGAGGACATTTCCCTCTTTTTGGAGCACAAACCACCCACAGAATCAACTTCCTGTGGCCCCAGAACTAGAACGTTGGGGGAATCTAGCTCTGGGCTCTGGCCAGTATTGGTGGGGCCCTTGGTGAACACAAATGAATCCCGGGCTCAGATGAGGCTCAGTGGAGAACACGGCAGATCCCGCCCTCCTCCACCCCCACCCCATGCAGACATTTTTCAGATATAGCGGGGGCACTTGGTCCTCCAGCCCAAGAACCTTTGTATAGAGCGTACTCTGAGGAGCAGAAGGCATGGGGGTGTCCCATGCTTGGGATTAAATGGAGCTTTGGTCCCAGAGCCCCCCCCCAGTTACAGGACTCGTCCCCTTCCTGCCCCCATGCCTCCACACCTCCACGATGTTTTGCAGCACCACAAGGTTGGGCTTCTCATCCTCACACACCAAGGCCTTCAGCAGCTCATCCATGGTGTTCAGAGTCTGCGTGCAGAGCAGAGGAGAAACCACAGCAAGTAGCGTTACCCAGCCAGGCGACAAACCAATGCCCTGGCGTGTGACACGCCCCAGGCCATGGCAGCCCCTGCTATTCCAGTTCACCCACTCACTTGTACCCGCAGGGGACCTACTGCAAACTCCTCCTGGCAACAGGACCCCACCCGCTTTTGCTGTCCCCAGGGAGGCCACTGCACACAGTCGAACGCATTAGAAGAGTCTGGAAGGACTCCGCATTTGAGGGGGAGGGGAGATTTCCAGCCAAGCTTCACTTTCCCTGGCCTGTGTGCATCTCAAGCAGCCGATCGATCTCAGGCCTGTGCCCCCAGCCATGCACTGGGGATGAATGTGCTTGTGAAGGGAGTGTCTGTTCCCCACTAATTGCCAGTGCCTGTTGTTAGGATATAGATATTCAGGCCTGTCTGTAAAGGCCTATACTCTAAGAATTTAGGTGTATTCCTATCACTTGGCTAGTTAGAGGTATAAAAGAAAGAATCAAAATCACTGTCTGCCAGTGTAAGGGCCTTCTCTTACTGTGACAGTCTGAGGCCCTGTTCTTAGGCTCAGGCCTTTGGCTAAGCGACAGAGGCAGCCATAAGCTGGGAAGTGAATGGTCACATCCTCACATTCCAAACTAGTCACATTGAAATAAGGTGCTATTGGGCTGTTAGGAATTTAATCCTGTCCTTATAGTGCCTATCACCTCCAGAGACAGGGAAGTGCCTAGAAGCTGTAAAAGGAAATTGAGGTTGATAGTTTTCTGTCTGGTAAGAACTCACTTATCAATAGACACAGCTGGGAAACTCTTATGTCTTTACAGATGTAGTTGTGAAATCCTCACTTCTGTATTGTTTTGTCATTATAGTTCCCACTTTGCTATTGTTTATTGGCATGGTCTCTGTCTGGTTCTGTGATTGCTTCTGTCTGCTGCATAATTAATTTTGCTGGGTGTAAACTAATTAAGGTGGTGGGATATAATTGGTTAGCTAATCCATGTTAGGATTGGTTAGTTAAATTTTAGTAGAATGATTGGTTAAGGTATAGCTAAGAATATTACTATATAAATTAGGGGCAAACAGGAAGTAAGTTGGGATTCGAAAATAAGGAAAAAAGGAACTTGTATTTAAGCTTGCTGGAAGTTCATCCCAATAAACATCGAATTGTTTGCACCTTTGGACTTCGGGTATTGTTGCTCTCTGTTCATGCGAGAAGGACCAGGGAAGTAAGTGGGTGAAGGAATAAGCCCCCTAACATCTGTGAAGGATAAATGCCTACTACTGCTACCCTATGAGGGAGTTACTCCTTTTTCTGCGGCAGTGGGGCTTGTGCTTTGGTACTGCAGGTCCTGAGCTGAAGCGCTGCCAAGGAGCTGTGATCATTACACTCTTATGCCAGCGCCAGGTAACCCAGGGGGCAGGGACACGAGCGACTTGCAGGATTCCCCCTCGGTTTGGGGCGGCTCCTCATGGCTAGTTTGGGGCTTACGTTGTTGTATAGAGCAGCCTCCACGCCTTGGTTGGTCTCTGCTGGAGGCAGGGAGAAGACGCTGGAGAAGCAGACGGTGAGCAGGCTGGATAGCTCCATTCCCCGCAGCAGTGGCTTCACTTTGCTAAGAGAAGAGACACGCGCGGATTGGAGGGCTGAGGCGAGACTGATGCACTGATGTTGGCCTCAGGCTCCCAGGACATCATGGGCAGGCTTCTGGGAAGCTGAGAGCAGGGCGCCAGCGGCACTGAGAGAGAGCCCCCCATGGCGTAGGCTGTGCCACGTGCCAGGGCTCAGCCTGCCCAGCCTCTGAGCCACAGGGAGTCGCTGAGCTGCCGGTGGGATGCAGCTGGCACAGCTGGCGGCGACTCCGGTGGCTCCGCTCCGGCAGTGCCCAACTGCCCCTCTCCCCCCGGAGCCATCGCCTGCGGGTCCCAGAGGGGACCGGTCCAACCCCCTCGCTCCCTCCCCCACATCTTCACACGGCCACTTGGAGAGGTCGCCAGGCACCGAAGGATCCTCCACCACCAACCCACGGGTGCCACGTGCCCGGGGGAATCGGAAGACGGGGGAGGAGCAGAGGGGGCAATGCCCTGGAGAACTGGCCATGCCAAGAGGCTGGCGTGTCTGGCTGCACACAGCACTAGCTGGGACTGGGCGGGCAGGCCGGGTACCTCAGCTCCATGATGGCGAGCATCGCTTGCTGACGCACCCCGCTGGTCAGGGAGTCGACGGACTCAAGATCAATCAGCTCCTGGGGAGACAATGTGGGGAAGTGCCAGCCGGGCTCCGAGCTCCCGTAAGGCTCCGACTGGGGAGCAAAGCGCAGGGCCTGCAACACGTGGCCTCGGCAGACAGGTCGTCCTGCTGTGGGCTTGACGGTGTGCAGGGCTCCAGCTGGGGAGCGCAGTGCAGGGCCTGTGGTCAGTGCCCCAGCGTCACGCACCAGTGCACTGCAAAGGCTCCATCAGCATTAGCACCCAGGGACTCCACCTGAGATCAGGCTCCTTGTGCCAGGTGCTGCACACACACGGTGAGAGCCAGTCCCTGCCCCAGAGAACTCACGAGCTAACTGGATGAGACAAGGCATGGGAGGGAAACTGAGGCACAGAGGGGGAAGTGCTTTGCCCAAAGGTCTCACTGAGGAACTGAGCCCCAGCCCACTGGACCACCCACCAGCACACGCTGTCCCACGTTCAGGGAAGGGAGGTAAGCTCCGGAAAGCTTTCTGCAGCACCGCAGAGCAAAGACTTTCCAAATCTACGGAGCAGATTTGTTGCTAGTTCCCTAGTGGGCACTGACTGCGGAGTGCTGGGGCTCTGTGCAGGGAGACTGGTGTATACAGAGCGACCTGGTGACTTGGGAAGCTGGGTGCAAGGGAAATACCTATGTTTCAATACAGTGACATGTTCAGGAACAAAGAACGCAGGCCACACTCACAGCATGGGGTCTCTAACCTGGGAAACGGTGACTCTGGAAAAGACTTGGCAGTTATGGTAATCAGGTGCACAGGAGCGCCCAGTGCGAGGCTGGGGCCAAAAGGGCTTATGCCATCCTGGGCTGTGCAAACAGGGCAATCTCCAGTTGTTAGAGAGGTTATTTTCCCTCGGTATTTGGCAGTGGTGCGACCTCTGCTGGGATCCTCTGTCCAGGTCTGGTGCCCACAATTCAAGGAGAATGTTGATAAATTGGAGAGGGGTCAGAGAAGAGCCACATGAGTGACTGAAGGACTGGGAAACATGCCATATAGTGAGAGACTCCAGAAATCAATCAGTTCAGCTTCACAAAGAGAAGGTTACAGGGTGCCTTGATGACAGTCTGTAAGTACCTACACAGGGAGCAAATGCTTGATAATGGGCTCTTCAGTCTAAAAGACAAACGTCCAACACGATCCAGCAATTGGCAGTTGAAGGTAGACAAATCTGCAGAGCTCTCCAGGCCAATCACTAAACCCGCCAAGTAACATAGCCCGAGTGTGTGTTTTACTCACCTTTATCTTCTCCACAAGGCGGGCTTTGCAGAGAAAAGCTGCCAGGTTTTGTTTTGGGTGCCTCGTGAGGGCAGCCCTGCTGATGGTGATGACACGATCCAAGAATTCAAGTTTCTTGGCCTCCTCCTATGCCCCGCAGAGATTAGACAAAAACAGGAAGGTTAGCGTGGAAAGGAGCTGCCAGTGGGAGAGATGTCAGAAAGCTTCCCCCCAGCGCTGCTCAGGCTTTGATATGCTGAAGGGCAGAAGGCCATTCATCTCCCAACAGGAGAGACTATGTGGGGAGGGCAGGGCAGCTCTGTGTGAAACCAGACCAGAGAGGGAGCAGATCTCACGGGGTAGGTGTCCAAAGAGGAACTGCAACATGGGGGCTAAGCAGCCAGACAGTCTTACTGGGGGGCTTGATAGAGTGGGAGGAACATCTGGGTGTGACACCCTGACACCCCAATATTCGCCACGGTCATATAATTAGGATATGTTTGGTACCAAGTATGTCTTGTAAGGTATCAGTCTAAAAGTCTTTATCTGCTAGACATTAATGTCTGATTGGATTGCATGTGCTATCGTTGTATGTGACGTTCTGAAGTTGAGCTGTGTATGTGTTCCTGAAAAACACTGTGAGGTTCAAAACAGCCTTTCAGGTAGAATAGCAAAAAAGCCAAACACTGGCTCCTGGAGGAAATGCACAAGCATTAGGGCTACCCCAGGAACTGTGTGCAATAGAAACCTCCCCGAGATAACGCGACACAACGGGACCTGTTGGATCCAGGTCACAGCAAAAGAGTTTTCCAGCAGGTGGGAAGAGAAGATAAAAGGGGAACAATAAAATCGCAGGGGGGACGGGACGGGACCTCAGACTCCCTGCAATAAGATACCTGGAAACACCTGAGAGACAAAGATTGAACCATGAGAAGTGATGGTCCTAGGCTAGAGAGAGAGATTCCTAGCCTGTGCAAGAAAACCTGGGAAATCCAAGCCCAACAAGACAAGGTAACAGGGGCCCAGGCTGGCAGAACAGGCGGGCTCAGTGATAAGCCAGTACATCAGGCCTCAAAGGGGGGCAACCCATCATGCTGGGGACTGGCCAAATCCAGTGGGCAAGGGGCATGGTGCGTGCCTTTTGTAACTCAAGAGAGGATGTTTTTAAGATGCTCTAGTTTAAACAGGAATTATTTGGGAGCAGGTCTCTGGCCTGTGTTATACAGGAGGTCACAGTGGTCCCGTTTGGCCTTAGAATCCATGCCTCATCCGGAGAAGGACGGATACTGCATGTGGACAGGGCAGTAGCTGAGAGATCAGAGGAGGGCTCTTGGTACCTGTTCATTGCCCTTGAGAAAGGTGTTGATGTAGTCTAGGGTCTCTTTCTCCTGCGAGTCTGGCCCCATGAAACAGGAGGCATTCCTAGGTGATGGTGAATCTGATCAAAGACAGAGCAGTGGTAATACCTGGGGCTGCCAAGCTGCAGGCTGGGTGACAGAGATCTTAGCAGAAACCCTTGCCCCCCGCTCCCACCCCAGCAGGGTAGCAGCCTCGATGCACAACAGGGTCTGGCACAGCCATCCCTGGTTTCCCCAACTCTTTGCTGCTCAGCCCAGCAAAGATCCAGTCAGAGCCCTGGTTCCCAGCGGCCACCCCACTTCCCTGCCCGCACCCAGCATGCAGGCTGAGCCTGGGGATTTGGGGAGCGCCACACCTGGAAGGAGGCATGATGTCAGGCTCTGAGTGGTGTCCCCGCTCTCCGGGCCATTGCTGGAGGGGGCAGAGGGACTGGCAGTGAATCGCTCTGCTCCCCGCTGCGGGAGAGGGAGGAGCTACCCAGTCTGCGCGGGATACGGGGACCCAGGGCCTGCCCGTTCTGCTTCCTCTGACTGCCTCTCCTGCCATCGACAGCCACTGGGTGTAACCTGGGCAAGCCCTGGGCTCCCATCATCAACTCCCCCACCCAAATGCCCTGTGCTGTGCCATGCGTCACCCCCCTGCAAAGGAGCCAGCAGATGGGGCTGCAACATCAGGGGACATCTCATGCTTTGGCCGGTGCCCTTCAATCCTAGGCTTAACAACCCACCGTGCACAGAGCATCCCCTTCGACTGGTGGAAAACATCTTCCGACCCTGCAGTGTGACGGATCGGGGTGGGCAATTCAGTCAGTCTCCACCTGATGCTTCTGCTGCCGCCCCTAACGCCCCGATCAGCTGTAGAGGCTGCAGCTGCTGCCAGCAGGAGGGGCTATTCCCCCCTGCCTGGGTTTTCCTGTCTCTCCATCTCATGGCAGCCCAGAGTTGTACAAAGGTGATGGAGTCTTCTCCCGCCACTGACACCCTGGTCTTGCAACCCCAACACCCAGAGGGGCAAGCCCCACCGCAATGCAGGGCCATGGCCCCGGCCATTTTTGCAGCCCCTCCGCCCACCCAGGAGGCACCCACTCACCAGCATGGAAGGGCTGAGGCACACACAGCTCCTGCTGCTGCTGTGGGCTCTTCCGCGGACTCTTCCTTCGAGGAGGTCTCGTCTCCTCCCAGGCAAGGATGGGCTTCAAGGGGACCTTGCGGACTTCCTCAGCCATCCTGCAAGAAGCCAGGACAAGGCATTGCTTGTGAGAGGTGAGAGGCGACTGCCCCGTTCAGCATCAGGGCCAGTCCACGTATGGCCGTTCCACCAGTGCCTACAGCTGCCAGCAGGGAAACAAGCCAATGGATGTGCTCAAAGTCACCCAGGCAGTCAGCAGTACAGGCAGGATTAGAACCCAGGTCTCCGGACTCCCAGGCCCATCCCGCAGGCCAAACGGCCTCCCCCGGGTCACTCCCGCCTCTCCTTCTGCTGGTTCACAAACTGCCCAGCAGACAGGCTGCATCCAACCACTCAGGATTCATCCTGCCCAGGGAAATTACCCTGATCCCTTCCCCCAGGAATATTGGGGCCGTGGCAGGTCCCAGGTGGGGGAGGGAAGCGGGGTGGGGTGCCGGGGGCGGGCTGGTGAGCAGCAGGAGTTGCTCTGACCCCACCGTGAAGGGGAAGGAGCAGAAGGCGGGAGAGCAGCAGGCAGGCAGGCTGTGCCGGGGCAGAGCTTTGTGGTGATTTCGCAGCTCGTCTCTCCAAGGCCTGCGTGGCAGCAGCCACTGCAGAGAATCCCAGGCCTGATTCCCCCCACGCTGGGTCTCCTGAATGGCCCCTGCCCTGGGGGGCTCCAGTCCTCACCCAGTGTCAACTGCTGACTCTCCAGCAGCTGCACGGCAGGCGTCCGAAGGCACCTCTAGTCCTCTCCAGAGCTCAGGGGGACTGTCCTGGCATCGGACTGTCCTGGTGAATGGAACAATGGCTCCAGGCAACCGGAGAATGCCTGTTCCCCCGGCAACCTCAATGCCATTCCCTCTGGAAGTGATGGTGTCAGCGAAGGTGCTGGAGGTGGTCAGGCCTCGTGGTTGGAGCTGGACTCAGGAGGCCGGGGTGTGGGTGGAGCGAGGCTGGAGCGAGAGCAGAGCTGGAGTAGGACGAGGGGCAGGGCCACCAGCTACCTCCCGGTCTGGGCACTTACCTGGCCCCACCATGCCAGAGGCTGAGCACACGGGTGTTGTGGTATTTAGGCTCTCAACTACCCCGCAGAGCAAGGACCTGCTCTCCCTCGTTAGCTGATGCCCGGAGCGGCGGGGACTCACCTGATCTCACACAGAAGACGTACAGAGGAGTGGGGAACTGAACACAGCTCTCCTGGGTCCCAGCCCAATGCCTCATCTAACCACCTGTGCTGCCTTCCCGTGCCGTGCCACCAGCCCTGCCAAACCCTCCTCCTTGTCTCCGTCCCTTCCGGGCTTGACTGGTGCGACCCCTTCTGTCGAGCCGCCCCAGGCACCCTCCTGTGCGCATGCTGGTGCCCACTTCCTCACTGGCACCAGGCTAGACCGCCGGCACCGGGGCACTTGGCAGACGTGCGCCGCCCAGCCAGGAGCTCGGGGAAGGCTCGGTGTGGTTGGCGATGCAGTGGAAAAGCAGAGGTGGGCAATAGAAGATTCTCCTACCTGGAGTCAGGAGTGGGGAGAAGCCTGCCCGTAAATGGGCCACCCACTTTCTGCTGCCGGTGGCGGAGCTGGATCTGCTGGCTCAGCGTTCCCCAGCGGCACCTGCCAGCTCTCGCTCTGCCAGAGCCAAGCCTGGCAGTGAGGGGATGAGGCTGTGCCAGCCAGGGGCGTGTCACAATGGGCAGGCGAGTCACAGACCAGCCAATGTGTGACTCCCCAGCCATGGGATGCCCCAGCCCAGACTTGCTCTGGCCTCGCCAAGGCTTTAGAGCCTGTCCTTCCCCTCCGGGGCCATGGCAGGGACCTTCCGCTCCCCAGAGTCACAGACGTTAGGCCGGAAGGGACCGCTGGGCTCCTCTAGTCCCAGCTCCTGCAGACCCCAGGCCAGAGCCCCTCCCTGCGTCCATGCTATTGGAGCCAGGGGGTCTCTGGATCCCCGAGTGGGAGGATCAGTTCCATCCCGGTTCCTCCTTCTCGTGACAGTGCAGAACGGGGATCCATGAACTCTCCCCACCCCCGGCTCCCAGCCCACCTGAGCGGCTCTTTCCACTTTCCCAAGCTGCCGGGTGCTTTGTCCATGGGGTGTAAAATGGTCCCATCTCTGCTTCCTCTCCCACCGCTGCAACGACGCAGAAGCTGCTTTAATAGCAGCACACACACACACACACACCCCCCGCCCAACTGAGTCTCAGACCTTGCTAACTCTCAGAGCCACGGCAGCCCCAGGAGATGATTGCTGCGGGGGTCTCGGCCCGGGGAGAGGCAGTGACTCCTAGAAGCAGGGAGAGCAGCAGCACCATAGATCAGGGAGGTCTGGCAATGCCAGTGGCTGCCTGGGGTCTGGCAGCCCAGGCACTCAGAGCAGATTGTCAAAGGCCAAACCCCTCTCACCACCGGCTCTGTAGTTCTCCCTTGCTTTCGGTCTGTCTTAGGCACCATCCTGGCCCACATCCCCCTGGCATCTGAGCACTACCCAACCTCGAATGCATTTATTCTAACTGCCCCCTTCAGGGCAGGGTCTGGCAGCTACTCCCACTGTAGAGACAGGGAACTACAGCACAGAGGGAAGAAAGGACTTGCTCAAAGACAAACAAAGCATCTGTGGCAGAGCTGGGAAATGAACATGGGTCTCCTGGGTCCCAGGATGGCACCTTCTCTTTTAACCTCCTGCCCCCTTCGTCCCTGGTTCAGTGGGAGCTGTGGGAGCTCTCTGGGGCATAGGAGCTGGCTGGTGCCCAGATGGAGCTACATTGCCTTTTGCACAGATCTCGCTTTTGCCGAACATTGAAAATGCTGCTCCAACCATACCAGGGCCCGCCAGGATCCTTGCAGCTGGTCCGTGCTAAATTGTGAACTGTGCCCTGGCCTCCCAGAGTGGGGCAATGGGAGAGGGTGGGGCTGGCCCAAGGCGCTGCTGGATTGCGGCTCATGCGTACGGAGTCCCAGTGCTACAGAGCTCTGTGCCAGGATGGCGCTTTGTGGGGTTTTCTCAGCTCCTGTCTCCAAGGCCTGTGTGGGAGCAGCCGCTGCAGAGAATCCCAGGCCTGATTCCCCCCACGCTGGGTCTCCTGAATGGCCCCTGCCCTGGGGGGCTCCAGTCCTCATCCAATATCTCCTGCTGACTCCAGCAGCTGCAAGGCAGGCATCCTAAAGCACGTATAGTCCTCTCCAGAGCTCAGGGGGACTGTCCTGCGATCGGACTGTCCTGGTGAATGGAACAATGGCTCCGGGCAACCGGAGAATGCCTGTTCCCCCGGCAACCTCAGTGCCATTCCCTCTGGAAGTGATGGTGTCAGCAAAGGTGCTGGAGGTGGTCAGGCCTCGTGGTTGGAGCTGGACTCAGGAGGCCGGGGTGTGGGTGGAGCGAGGCCGAAGCGAGAGCAGGGCTGGAGCAGGACGAGGGGCAGGGCCACCAGCTACCTCCCGGTCTGGGCACTTACCTGGCCCCATCATGCCAGTGGCTGAGCACACGGGTGTTGTGGTATTTAGGTTCTCAACCCCCGCTCCCCACCCGGCAGAGCAGGGACCTGTTCTTCCTAGTTAGCTGATGCCCGGAGCGGCGGGGACTCATCTGATCCCACGCAGAAGACTTACAGAGGAGCGGGGAACTGAACACAGCTCTCCTGGGTCCCAGCCCAATGCCTCATCTAACCACCTGTGCCGCCTTCCCGTGCCATGCCACCAGCCCTGCCAAACCCTCCTCCTTGTCTCCGTCCCCGGCGGGCTCAACTGGTGCGACCCCTTCTGTCGAGCCGCCCCAGACTCCCTCCTGTGCGCATGCCGCTGCCCACTTCCTCACTGGCACCAGGCTAGACGGCCGGCACCGGGGCACTTGGCAGACGTGCGCCACCCAGCCAGGAGCTCGGGGAAGGCTCGGTGTGGTTGGCGATGCAATGGAAAAGCAGAGGTGGGCAATAGAAGATTCTCCTACCTGGAGTCAGGAGTGGGCAGAAGCCTGCCCGTAAATGGGCCACCCACTTTCTGCTGCCGGTGGCGGAGCTGGATCTGCTGGCTCAGCGTTCACCAGCGGCACCTGCCAGCTCTCGCTCTGCCAGAGCCAAGCCTGGCAGTGAGGGGATGAGGCTGTGCCAGCCAGCAGGGGCGTGTCACAATGGGCAGGCGAGTCACAGACCAGCCAATGTGTGACTCCCCAGCCATGGGATGCCCCAGCCCAGACTTGCTCTGGCCTCGCCGGGGCTTTAGAGCCTGTCCTTCCCCACCGGGGTCATGGGAGGGACCTTCCGCTCTTATACCAATAAAATAAAAACCAACAGAATCTTATTAAAGGGAAAAAGGCAACATACCACATTTATTGTGAATACAGAAAGAATCATAGTAAGCAGTTCGTTATAGCTATAACATTCCATTCAATCTCATATTTATTCACACATTCATTCATACAAACACACACACACGGATTCTGCAAGGTTGTTATCATTGTTACCAGCCTTAGAGTTGCTCATGCCAAGCCATTGGCAAGGTGGCCTGGACGTGAGGAGAGAGCAGGGCCTTGTCAGATGGTCATCTGATGCTTCTGGAAGTTGGTTTGCAGAATCAGACCCCAAAGTTCTCACTTTTTAGAGTCTATTTTTATAGGAATTTCTTCCTATGCCAGTCTATGGGAATTCCTTCATCATGCTGTTGCTGAATCAATCAGCAGATAGCACATTCCTGACGGCTCCGTGCTGCTAGATGTTATCTTGTTCTTTGGTTCTCCCATTCTTCAGGCTGTTGGGTGGATTCCAGTCTGCCCTCCGGGGGTCCTCTGCTTATTTCCACTTGACGCCTTCTTCAGCCCATGGACACTGGATTGTTAGGCTGGCACCTCCCTGATCATTCAGTTATTATCCACACCAAGCATCCATCCACATACATCCTCTATCTCTATTTTAATCACAATTGTGAATACAACAAAAGGGCGGGGAGTCTCTGGGTGCTGTTTCTGTTGTTCGAGTATTGCTTTGAGTCTCTCTCTCTGTGAATTGCTTTGAGAACAGACTCAGTCTTAGAATGTACGAACACAATTAGCAGCTTGCAGGTTTCACACATAGAGGGAGAGAAACAGCACCAAAAACCGAGACCTCTTAATTAGTAATACCCTGGACTTTAAACTATTGGGAATCAAACTCATTTGTGATTTTAATACAGAACTTCTTTAATATGATCCAACACCGCTCCCCACAGTCACAGACGTTAGGCCGGAAGGGACCTCTGGGCTCCTCTAGTCCCAGCTCCTGCAGACCCCAGGCCAGAGCCCCTCCCTGCGTCCATGCTATTGGAGCCAGGGGGTCTCTGGATCCCCGAGTGGGAGGATCACTTCCATCCCGGCTCCTCCTTCTCGTGACAGTGCAGAACGGGGATTCATGAACTCTCCGCACCCCCGGCTCCCAGCCCACCCGAGCGGTTCTTTCCACTTTCCCAAGCTGCCGGGTGCTTTGGCCACGGGATGTAAAACGGTCCCCTCTCTGCTTCCTCTCCCACCGCTGCAACGACGCAGCAGCTGCTTTAATAGCAGCCCCCACTCCCCCGCCCCCGTACTGTGTCCCAGGCCTTGCTAACTCTCAGAGCCACGGCAGCCCCAGGAGATGATTGCTGCGGGGGTCTCGGCCCGGGGAGAGGCAGTGACTCCTAGAAGCAGGGAGAGCAGCAGCACTATAGATCAGGGAGGTCTGGCAAAGCGAGTGGCTGTCTGGGGTCTGGCACCTCAGGCACTCAGAGCAGATTGTCAAAGGCCAAACCCCTCTCACCACCGGCTCTGTAGCTCTCCCTTGCTTTCGGTCTGTCTTAGGCACCATCCTGGCCCTCATCCCCCTGGCATCCGAGCACTGCCCAACCTCGATTGCATTTATTCTAACTGCCCCCTTCAGGGCAGGGCCTGGCTGCTACCCCCACTGTACAGACAGGGAACCGCTGCAGAGAGAGAATAAGGGACTTGCTCGAAGCCAAACAGAGCATCTGTGGCAGAGCTGAGAAATGAACATTGGTCTCCTGGGTCCCAGGCTGGCACCTTCTCTTCCAACTTCCTGCCCCCTTCGTCCCTGGTTCAGTGGGAGCTGTGGGAGCTCTCTGGGGCACAGGAGCTGGCTGGTGCCCAGATGGAGCTACATTGCCTATTGCACAGATCTTGCTTTTCCCAAACATTGAAAATGCTGCTCCAACCATACCAGGGCACGCCAGGATCCTTGCAGCTGGTCCGTGCTAAATTGTGAACTGTGCTCTGGCCTCCCAGAGCGGGGCAATGGGAGAGGGCGAGGCTGGCCCAAGGCCCTGCTGGATTGCGGCTCACACGTACGGGGTCCCAGTGCTACAGAGCTCTGTGCCGGGGCAGCGCTTTGTGGGGGTTTCTCAGCTCCTGTCTCCAAGGCCTGTGTGGGAGCAGCCACTGCAGAGAATCCCAGGCCTGATTCCCCCCACGCTGGGTCTCCTGAATGGCCCCTGCCCTGGGGGGCTCCAATCCTCTCCCAGTATCTCCTGCTGACTCTCCAGCAGCTGCACAGCAGGCGTCCTAAGGCACCTCTAGTCCTCTCCAGAGCTCAGGGGGACTGTCCTGGCATCGGATTGTTGCTGGCACCCAGTGCCGAGAGGCTGAACAACAGCTTGAGTGGTTCGTTTCCCGGTGTGCTACACCCAATAATCACAACAGGGTGGAGAAGCAGAAAAGTTTATTTGAAGCTTCAAATAGGTACAGGGAGATTTGAATCTCAAATCCTGTACCCAGAGCAGGAAGTTACACAGGCTTTTATACATCCTTTTTCCCAACATACTTATCCAATAGCAAGCTGCCCCAAGTATCCATATAGCCAGCCAATCCAGTTCCCAGCTAGTTCCCTGGTTCTCTGTATCATTTGCTAAACTCTACATAAAGCTGCTTTATTCAGCATTGTTCTTCCATATCTGCCCTGTGTGGCCTTGCTTAGTTTCAGGCAGTCTGACTCCGCAGCATATTGTTGCAGATCCTCAGCATAACTGCTATGTGTGCCTCCAGGCGGGGGTGGGGGGGGGGTGGGCAAGGACACTTGGGCCTAGTACGAGGTGGCTTCATCGACACTCGTGGTCTTCCATCCCCTCGAGTTACCTAGTGGCCATGCCCCAGTGTCCCCAACAGGACTGTCCTGGTGAATGGAACAATGGCTCCGGGCAGCCGGAGAATGCCTGTTCCCCCGGCAACCTCAGTGCCATTCCCTCTGGAAGTGATGGTGTCAGCGAAGGTGCTGGAGGTGGTCAGGCCTCGTGGTTGGAGCTGGACTCAGGAGGCCGGGGCATGGGTGGAGCGAGGCTGGAGCGAGAGCAGGGCTGGAGCAGGGCTGGAGCAGCCTAAGACTGTTGCCAATGTCAGGCAGGAGCGAGTTCCTGGCCCTGGAGTCGTGTTGAGCAGACTGAGCTGCTGCTGTGAGACTGAAATACTTGCTCCGGGAGTCACGGGCCTGTTCCTGGCTTGTGGATTGGCGGGAGCCCGGCACAGGAGGGACTCAGGGCCTGACACATGGCTCCAGGGGGCGCTTGGCTCCGGCCCCGCTGGGCACTGACAGGCCAGGTGCAGGGGGCCAGGCGCAGCACCAGGGAGGACATTGGGGAGGCAGGAGCGCTGAGGTGGGGCTGAGCGGGCAGGTGCTGAGGAGCTGCGGCCGGCTGGCCAGCAGGGAGGAGGAGCAGCACCCAGCTGTGGAGAGCCCAGCTGCAGCTCCACACGGGGCGCGGCCAGAGCCTGGCAGGCGGCTGGCTGAAGTGGCACTTTGTGATCTGGCGCAGGCGGGAGCTGGCTCCCCACATCCGAACGCTCTGCAGCGCCGGCGGATTCACATCTAAACCCGGATCTGGCTCCCAATTCACAGCTGGCCCCTCCCCCCGATCTGGAGTGGCTGAGACTCCAGCGCTCTGGGGAAGAGGCCAACAAATGCCAGCTCCTGGGGTGGGCTTCCCCCAGAGACAACCCCGTGCTGGGAAGGGAGGTTCCAAGAGCCGGCAGCTCCACCACTCACACTCCCAGCGTCCTAGGAATGAGCCAGGAGCAGAGTCCCAGTCCCCGTCCCCTGGCATTAATCCAGGGACTCTGCACTGGGGATGTGCACCTGGCAGCACGCAGCCTCCTGAGAACACACAGGCCAGGGTGCAGGGCGAGGGCTCCCAGAGAGAAACGGCAGGAGGGCAATGCTGGGAACCCCCAGGCCGTCTTCAGCTCAAGCATGAGGGCACCCCAGCATCCTGGAGAGCATGAATCTAGCTTCAGCTCAGCCTTTATGTCCCCCCGTTCTCTGTGCTAGATGGGTTGGTCTCCCAGAGAGACGAAAGTGCCCATCAGGGCTTATCCAACGTCAGTTTCCCGCTCTTGTGAAAAAAACGGTGACTTCCCTTACACAGGAGCTGGTGTTCTTCAGGCTGGGCTGGGCCTGTACACGTTCCCCTGTAAGGGTGTGTGCACCCAGGGCCCGTGAGTCACAGACGTTTGCCAATGAACATTTGCCAACACATGTTTGGCCCTGCTCTCCCTGTGTGCTTAGGGACCGCCATCAAAAGGGCACGTCTGCCACCTCCCTCTCAAGTCCTTCGCACCTGCATACTGCCAGGGGAACATCCCCATTTCTACTGAGGCCTCAGGGACAGGGTTTATGATGAAGCAGCTGGAGTTGATCTCCCTCCCCGCCCCCCGTGTTGCACCCCAACGGCTAGCTGGAGATCCAAACTGACACTCCCTGGTTTGAGCCCCTGCCTAGCCAGGCCCTGTTCCCTCCCCCCAGGCAGTTGTTGGCCCTGAACTGCTGCAGGCAGCCATGACACACAGGTGCTTGGGGGCTTGAGAGAAGGGCTATCACCAGCTGAATGACCCCTGCCTGTACGGTGGGGACTGAGGCCACTTTGCCAGCAGGTGCCCCCCAAGTCCTGTGCTATGCTGAGTCTGGGGAGATGGGCAGGTTCAGCCTCATTAGAAGGAATCGGCCAGACAGAAAGGCAGAATCGGGTCCCCGCACGGAGCCCCTCTACTACCTGCCTGTGTCCTAACCACCAGGACAGTGGCCAATCCCACCTTCAGGTCAGGTTCCAGCGTCGGGCCCTGTCCATACCCACAGCGTGTGGCACCCAGCATGCGCCGATAGACTCCGGTACATGCAGTAAGTTCACAGACACTAGAAACTGTCTAACACCGGGCTGGGTGCTGGGGATGTGTAGGGTACAGAGCACAGCACCCCCTAAGGCCGGGCAGGAGGGCTGGGAAATGCATATGATACAGAGCACAGCGCCCTCTAACACCTGGCAGGGGGGCTGAGAGATGGGGGATGTAGGGTACAGAGCACAGCGCCCCCTAACGCCGGCCAGGGGGCCTGGAAGCTGGGGGAATATGTAGGATCCACAGCACAGCATCCCCTAACACCAGGCTGGGGGGCAGGGAGAGGGGGGATATGTGGGGTACAGAGCACAGCACCCCCTCACACCAGGACACGAGGTCTCATCCATCTCAGGGCGGAAATGATCACACTCATCGAATGGGGGATCTGCCACGGGCACTGGCAGGAGCGCGCTGCTTTACATTAAGGTTCTTTGGCTGATGGGCGAATCTCACCCCGCCCTGCGTTTCGAGTGTGAACAGCTGTCGATGGAAACCCAGACGGCAGAGATGGAGCAGGACTAACCGGGGTCACTGGGTCTCGCCCTCACCCCGTGTCTACACTGTATGAGGGTGGGAAATAGCAGGTGCCTTTTCTTGCCCTGATACGATTTTGGAGATGCTGACGCTTGCGACAGCTTTCTCCTTGTGTGGGTTGTGGGATCCAGGGGAGCCGTCTGTGTCCTCTGTACAGGACAAGGTGTGTAGATCGTTTATACCTCAATGTATCACTGTAAATACAGTTATTTAATATATCAAATAAAAGCAGAACAATACATCAAAAAGCATCAAAATGAAACAGAGGATTGCTATGTACAGGGGGGATTGCTATGTACAGGGGGGTTTACACGTGACTAGTTAACTGCTCGAGAGCTTTCATCACCGGGTACTTTCTGACAGATTTCTGTGCCCTGTGTAGGGTTTACGTCCCACCCTCCGTCCCCGTTTCCGGTCGTGTACGTTTTTGGCGCCGTCGGCTCTTTTGAACATTTCTTTTGTATTGTTTTCTGTGTTTGGCCTGGGGAAGGTTGCGTTCTTGTGTTTTGACATATTTAGAGAAAAAGTATGAACAAGTAGAAAGAAAGGCTGTAAGGGGTTCGCGGCTCCCTCCCCGTCCATCAGGGTGGGAGACCACGCCCCTCGCTACGATACTTCCGGGGTACCTTGGTTCAGGGGAAAATTAGCCCAGTGTTAATGGTTCAGGCCTGCAGTCAGGCCGAGCAATAGTAGAGAGTCTGTTTGCCCGGGGCCCTCATTCAGGACAGGGCTGCAGTCAAGTAGGGGCTCTGGCCTCCAGTCAGGCAGGCAGAGCAGCAGAAGGTCCATTTGTCTGGCCCTTGATCAGGGCGGGGCAGCAATCAAGTAAGGGGGCTCTGGCCTACAGTCCGGCAGAGCCGTCGCCGTCTAGCGGAGCTTAGCTCTCTGGTGGGAGAGTCAGCACAACCGTCTGGCGTCCTGATTCAGGCGGGCGCCAGACCAATCAGGCCTCCTGACAACCAGGTGGGGAACCTGCCACTCCTGACGGTGGCGTGGCGGTGGTAGGGGAACCCAGGCCTTCCCGCTCCACTGCGTCCCCACCCAGGGCCCTAAACAGCAGCGGAGTGGTCCGCCACTGGGTCAGCGGGGAAAATCCGATCACAACACGCTGGCCAGCATGAACCCGATTTAGCTGCCCTGGGCTCCTTCCTACACACCCATTCCGTGTGTACATGGGTCCCAGGGTTGTTGTTCGCTTCGCTGGGGTAGACGGCTAATGACAGCCCCACGAGCTCCTTGGAGTCCCCGGCGTCTGGCAGCGCCGGCAGCCCCTCTGGCTCTCTGTCAGGATAGCGCTCTCCATTAGGGGAGCAGGGAAGAGACGTTCTGCTCCTCCAGCAGCTCTCTCCCAACTCAGCTGGAGGGGCGGCCTTTTATAGTTCCACTTCCTGGCCCACCCCTCTGCTTCCGGCAGGGTGGCATGCGGTGGGAGACAAGCCTGCTTTCTGCAACCCTCCTGCCCCCAACAACCCACTTCAGCGAGTCCCAAAATCAAATCCACTTACCAGGGGCCTCCTCTCCTCTTTGCGCTTCGCCAACATCCGGGGTAGAAAAGAGCTCCTGGCCGCATGCATCTCTGACCTCCGAGTCATCTTCTGCCTCTGGGTCCCCTCCACATCCTCGTCCAAGATTTCCTCCTCCTGGCTCGGTCCACTTTCAACTGACATGCGAGCCACCGAAGTATCCACAGTGGGGTTAGCAATGGAGGTGGGGTCGCCGCGGAGTATCATGTCCAGCTCTTTGGAGAACCGGCAGCTCATAGGCGCAGCACCGGAGTGGCGGTTTGCCTCCCGTGCCCTGTGCTCGGCGTTCCGCAGCTCCTTCACTTTCATCCTAAACTGCCGTGTGTCCCGGTCATCGCCCCTTTCTGTCATGCATTGTGAAATCTGCCCGTAGGTGTAATGATGCTGGTTCTGGCGGGACCCAACTGAGAGTGCCAGTTCAGGACAAACTGCTTCAAGCAGGGCAGTTACAGCCGAAGGCTGGGGATTTTCCACCTCCAAGGCAAACCAAACCAGCCAAACAGAGGAGACTTTGGTCTCACCCCACTGGCTCACCACAAGTCACACAAGCAATTCCCTTAGACACTCCAGTTTCCCAGTATCACCAATTGTTATGGGGACAAATGGTTATGAAAACCAATACCTCAGGAAAAGAAAAAAGGCTCTCTTGATCCCAAAGGACCAAGCCCCAGACCCAGGTCAATATACAAATCAGATCTTGTCCCAAATCACGCTGTTGCCAATCCTTTCGAATCTAAAATCTAAAGGTTTTGTTCATAAAAGGAAAAAGCTATAGATGAGAGCTAGAATTGGTGAAATGGAATCAATGACATACAGTCATGACCAAGTTCTTGGTTCAGGCTTGTGGCAGCGACAGAATAAACTGCAGGTTCACATCAAGTCTCTGGAGAACATCCACAGCTGGGATGCATCTTTCAGTTCTTGGTTCAAAGCTTCAGTGTAGCAAAGTCCCTCCAGAGGGATGAAGCAGGACTGAAGACAAGATGGAGGAGCTGCAGTAGCTTTTTATATTCTCTTCCCATGTGGTCTTTCTTTCTTTGTCCCAAAGACAAGCTGTCCATCACGTGGCCTAGAAAAACCTCCGAGTTCTATCCATAGGCAGGTCCCTGAACACCGTGCTGAGTCCCAAGGCTTGTCTGCCTTCTTTCAATGGATCAATTGTGTAGCTGATGGTCCTTAATCGGTCATCAAGC
The DNA here is from genome assembly GCF_965140295.1 of Lepidochelys olivacea. Taxonomy (NCBI): domain Eukaryota; kingdom Metazoa; phylum Chordata; order Testudines; family Cheloniidae; genus Lepidochelys; species Lepidochelys olivacea. The sequence goes on along the minus strand of NC_140433.1, from coordinate 8,663,068 downwards.
AGGCTAGGCATTGCATCCGATGAAGTGAGCTGTAGCTCACGAAAACTTATGCTCAAATAAATTTGTTAGTCTCTAAGGGCCACAAGTCCTCCTTTTCAACTTGTCTGGGGTGTCACCCAGAAGCATAGTACAAGATTGAGCCACAGACAGTATCGAGTCAATACTTATAACTTAAAATACAAAAATGACACAAACATATAGATAGCACAGTCATAACCAGCAAACCATAACCTTGCCTTAGACACCTTATTGGACCCCCCATTATACAAGATTTGGTGCCACTACAGGACCTTGGTTGCAGCAATGATCTATATGGTCCCAGTTCAAGTCAATAACGTCACAGTAGGTATCATAATTGCTACGTCCGGAGTGCAGCTGGGACTGTACAGCCTCCTCTCCCCAAATGCTGATGGGGTCCAGCAGCTCAGCATAGCTCCGAGCAGGTGGATCGCCTGGTGCGTGGAGCAGGTCTGGCCACCTGGAAAGATGCGCTGCACTCATCACTGAGCAAACAGGAAGAGGACTGTCAAAATGGCAAAGGAGTTTATGGAGTGGGGATGATGGATGGTCATAGAATCATAGAATCATAGAATATCAGGGTTGGAAGGGACCCCTGAAGGTCATCTAGTCCAACCCCCTGCTCGATGCAGGACCAATTTCCAGTTAAATCATCCCAGCCAGGGCTTTGTCAAGCCTGACCTTAAAAACCTCTAAGGAAGGAGATTCTACCACCTCCCTAGGTAACGCATTCCAGTGTTTCACCACCCTCATAGTGAAAAAGTTTTTCCTAATATCCAATCTAAACCTCCCCCACTGCAACTTGAGACCATTACTCCTCGTTCTGTCATCTGCTACCATTGAGAACAGTCTAGAGCCATCCTCTTTGGAACCCCCTTTCAGGTAGTTGAAAGCAGCTATCAAATCCCCCCTCATTCTTCTCTTCTGCAGGCTAAACAATCCCAGCTCCCTCAGCCTCTCCTCATAAGTCATGTGTTCTAGACCCCTAACCATTTTTGTTGCCCTTCGCTGGACTCTCTCCAATTTATCCACATCCTTCTTGTAGTGTGGGGCCCAAAACTGGACACAGTACTCCCGATGAGGCCTCACCAATGTCGAATAGAGGGGAACGATCACGTCCCTCCATCTGCTGGCAATGCCCCTACTTATACATCCCAAAATGCCATTGGCCTTCTTGGCAACAAGGGCACACTGCTGACTCATATCCAGCTTCTCGTCCACTGTCACCCCTAGGTCCTTTTCCGCAGAACTGCTGCCGAGCCATTCGGTCCCTAGTCTGTAGCGGTGCATGGGATTCTTCCATCCTAAGTGCAGGACCCTGCACTTATCCTTATTGAACCTCATCAGATTTCTTTTGGCCCAATCCTCCAATTTGTCTAGGTCCTTCTGTATCCTATCCCTCCCCTCCAGCGTATCTACCACTCCTCCCAGTTTAGTATCATCCGCAAATTTGCTGAGAGTGCAATCCACACCATCCTCCAGATCATTTATGAAGATATTGAACAAAACCGGCCCCAGGACCGACCCCTGGGGCACTCCACTTGACACCGGCCCTCACCTGAGGGCCGGGCAGTAGAGTTCAAACCGATGACCAGAGAGGCGAGAGCAGGCATTGTGGGACACCTCCTGGAGTTCAATCGCAGCGCCGTTATCGACCTCGGTGTCTACACTGGCACCGCAGCCTGTAGCCCCGGCCCAGAAAGTTTTTTAAACTGTGCAGGGCTTTTTTTAAAGCGCTGCAACTGCCCTGTTTCCGCGCCCTGAGTGGCGTGGCCGTACGTATACCTCACCAGTTGCAGTGCAGAAAGCTGCTTTACCGCGCTGCAACTTGCCAGCGTAGACAGGACCTAAGGAAACAGTGCCATGACGTTAAACCTCCTGTTCACCGGAAAAAAACAAGGCTGTGTTTTGGAGTGGAATAAAAATGCACCTTTTAAAAATGCTGTAACAGTTTTAACACATGATGAAAGTTATATTAAGCTTATTAAACATTTTAGATTTTTGTTGCATTATCAGACTGCTTTTGTTCTCAAATGTTTCCAGCCCAAGGGCAAACACATGCTTCTGTGTTTGTTTTGGGTCTAGAGGCTGTATTAAAAGTAATACTTTATAAAAGCAAAAAGTCTTTTTCATTTGTACTTTGTGTTTCTAAGAAGACAAAAAGCATTTTAGTAATAAGTTTGACAGGGGCATTTTTGAATTAGCCAGTTTGTTTTCCAAAGATGTCTAGTTACCATTAAGCAAAAGCCAGGGCCGTAAAGTTAATTAAAGGAAATAGGCATGTAGATTTCAAAGCCTCCTGGTTACAGAAATGGGAATGGCCATATCACCATTTACAAAATCTTTTCTTAACTGTTTAAATAAACTTACTATATAAAAGAATACAAAAAGAGACCCAAACCAAAACAGCTTTACCTTTAAATTGTAAAGAAAGCTTTAAAAATCAGGGTACAGTTAAAACCCTCATGTTTTTAAGGTTTGGATTTAGACATGTAACCCTTCTGCCCGTCAGAGTTGGCAGCAACAAGGGCCGGGTTCAATATCTAGGGGTTCCATTCCAATAACACAATGCAAACCGGCTCGAGCCCCCACCCAGTGACCTGGGACAAATATATACCACCCCCGCTGGGCGCCTGCAAGAGGCAATACTTCCCCTCTCGCAAGCACATAGTCTGAGTGTAGCAAAAGTCTTTTAATAACAGAGAGAAACAATGTGGCATTATGTTGGGGAAACACCACCAACAGGATTCATAACACAACCCATGAGCAAAAACAACCCCACCCCAGGCAAATTGGGGCATGCCCTTTTCCCTTTGGTTCTTGAGTCCAGCAACCCCAAATCACCCAAAGTCCCAAAAGTCCAATGCCCCAAAAGTCTCTGTCCCTGGTCAGGGCAGCCCCAGAGTTCGAAAGTTTATCGGCGGAGCTTTACCTCCCAACCTGGGTGGAAATGGGACGGGGGTAAGAGGCACCTTACGTGATCTGAAGCTGACCGCCCCATAGCTCCATAGCGGCGCTCCACTCCGCCAGCCGCCCCATAAAACTCCTTCGCGCAGCTGCACTCCACTCCACCAGCCGCCCCACGAACTCCTTCGCTCAGCTGCGCTCCGCTCCGCCAGCCGCCCCACGAACTCCTTCACTCAGCTCCACGGCCCACAAGCAGCTCCTGCCATCCACACACTGCTCCGCGTCGAACTGCTTCACCAGCCGTCCCGCAAACTGCTCCACAATATATCTTCAGGCTCCCCCACTACTTAACACAACACTCAGTGATTTCAGCTCTTAGGTGAATTCAGCTTATAGTAGGGGAGCCCCAGTGCTGGTGCACTGTCAGCCCAAAGTGAGCTCAGCAGCCTATAACTAGACTTCTAATGAAATCAAAATTAGCTCTGATATTCCACAGTGGAGAGAGGAGGAAGTGCAATCAGCATGTAAGGCCCTCACCAAGGGGCCCATGCCACCAAGTATTAATACTTGTCCCCAGCCTCTCTCCATTCACACAGTTTTGGAACCCATGACCCTTGCCTAGCGATGATGGTGAATCCCTCCATCATAACAAAAGGCCACATACAGTTCCAAGCACAGTTCCCATAATCAGGGTAATAACAATTTATTCTTCCTGCCCCAATAACAGAGACACTGGGGATCCCACAGCAGCCAAAGTGACCATTTGGGCAGCTATGGTCTCATTCTAGGCATGGTGGGTGTGCCTATGCAAATGAGATCGGCCCCTGAAGTTCTTTTCCACAACTTGCCACACCTCACCACCAGATGTCAGGGTGGAGCTCATCCTGACACTGCTTACAGACAAAAAAGAAGAAAAAGCAGCTTATGTGAAAAATTCTGACAGAGATAAGGGGCTTGTTCTGTTTCTAACATACACACACATACGTTCTTCTTCTTTTCTCATGTTTTTCTGAAATGTAAACCAGGACAAACAAGTTTGCTTTAGGCCTGTCATAGAAAATCTGCATGAAGCAGGATTTAAAAATAGCTGCCTTCCCCTGTTTAGCTCGCATGTCCTGTGACCAAAGTTGTTTCACTGTAAAGATGGCCAGAACATATATGAATTTAAAACAAACAAGAACCCACAGCAGATTCGTTTTCAAAAGACACCCTTTGAACTTCTTAAGAGTGTAAAATAAAGAAGCATCTCGGGGTTAAAACCACAGGCAGTTTACAAAAGTAATTTGTTAAAGTTAAATTAAGTTTTTATTGACTTAGGGATTTTAGTATGATTTTTTGTTGCATTATCAGACTGTCTTTGTTTCTAAATGTTTGCAGTCCGTGTGCTGAGACCCAGGTACAAGCTCTTTTTTAACTGTTTAAATGGACTTAATATATCAAAGAATGCAAAAAGAGAAAGTTGGGTTTTTTTGGTTAACTTGAAATTGTAAAGAAAGCTTTAAAAATCAGGGTACAGTTAAAAATCTCATGTTTTGAAAGTATGGATTTCTACAAAACACAAGAAAAAGCAGCTTATGTGAATCAGTTAGCTTTTTTTTTTAAACCAGAGATAAGGTATTTGTCCCCCCCCCCCCCATTTTTCTTTTCTAGTGATTTTTTAAGTGTAAATCAAAGGCGAAATTTGACCTATTTGAAGCAGGCCCTTCTGCTTTTAAATTTTTTTTGCAGGAAAGGCAGAGGATTAAAACTAAATGTAAACCTAAGGGGCTGCCAAGTTTTACTGAACACTAGTAAGATCAACACCTGTTTACAGGAACGTTAATGGTAAAGATAAAGCAATATTACCATTCACAATCTATTTAACACATTTGTAACCCTTGAAATGAACTCTCTTGTTCTGTAGGGAAATAAAGAGGCCCCTTTGTAACACGAACTGGTTTAAGCTCTGTCAAGGTTCCTCCCCCACTCTGAACTCTAGGGTACAGATGTGGGGACCTGCATGAAAAACCTCCTAAGCTTATCTTTACCAGCTTAGGTCAAAACTTCCCCAAGGTACAAAATATTACCCCCGTTATCCTTGGAATGGCCGCTACCACCACCAAACTAATACTGGTTACTGGGGAAGAGCTGTTTGGACGCGTCCTTCCCCCCAAAATACTTCCCAAAACCTTGCACCCCACTTCCTGGACAAGGTTTGGTAAAAAGCCTCACCAATTTGCCTAGGTGACTACAGACCCAGACCCTTGGATCTTAAGAACAATGAACAATCCTCCCAACACTTGCACCCCCCCTTTCCTGGGAAATGTTGGATAAAAAGCCTCACCAATTTGCATAGGTGACCACAGACCCAAACCCTTGGATCTAAGAACAATGAAAAAGCAGTCAGTTTTTTACAAGAAGACTTTTAATAAAAAATAGAAGTAAATAGAAATAAGAAATCCCCCCTGTAAAATCAGGATGGTAGATATCTTACAGGGTAATTAGATTCAAAAACATAGAGAACCCCTCTAGGCAAAAGCTTAAGTTACAAAAAAGATACACAGACAGAAATAGTTATTCTATTCAGCACAATGCTTTTCTCAGCCATTTAAAGAAATCATAATCTAACACATACCTAGCTAGATTACTTACTAAAAGTTCTAAGACTCCATTCCTGTTCTGTCCCCGGCCAAGACGACTACAGACAGACACACAAACCCTTTGTTTCTCTCCCTCCTCCCAGCTTTTGAAAGTATCTTGTCTCCTCATTGGTCATTTTGGTCAGGTGCCAGTGAGGTTACCTTTAGCTTCTTAACCCTTTACAGGTGAGAGGAGCTTCCCCTGGCCAGGAGGGATTTCAAAGGGGTTTACCCTTCCCTTTATATTTATGACACGCCCCCCAAATCTCAGCTAGGGTGAAACACTGGCTGGGATTTCTTCCTGGAGCTCTAGGAAAACAGAGTTAATAAGACACATGCATCTCTAAATATACTACCAAGTACATAAAGACTAACAATATTTTCCACATCTCAAGGACAATTTTAACCAGTTGATTCTGGGAAACTTTCACGGGAGAGTGCATCAGCCACTTTGTTAGAAGCTCCTGAGATGTGTTGGATGTCAAAATCAAAATCTTGGAGAGCTAAACTCCACCGAAGAAGTTTTCTGTTAGTTTCTTTGACGGTGTGAAGCCACTTTAGTGCAGCATGGTCGGTTTGCAGGTGGAAACGCCGTCCCCAAACATATGGGCGTAGCTTTTCCAGAGCGTAGACAATGGCATAACATTCTTTTTCAGTGACTGACCAGTTGCTTTCCCTCTCAGACAGTTTTTTGCTGAGAAACACTACAGGGTGGAATTCTTGATCAGGTCCTTTCTGCATTAAAACTGCTCCCACACCACGCTCGGATGCATCTGTGGTTACTAGGAACGGTTTGTCAAAGTCTGGGGCCCTTAGTACAGGGTCAGACATGAGTGTCGCTTTAAGCTTGTTAAAGGCCTTCTGACACTTTCCGGTCCACTGAACAGCATTTGGCTGTTTCTTTTTGGTTAGGTCTGTCAGTGGGGCAGCGATTTGGCTGTGGTGCGGTACAAATCGTCTGTAATAACCGGCCAAGCCTAAGAAGGATTGAACCTGTTTCTTTGACTTTGGGACAGGCCACTTTTGGATAGCATCCACTTTGGCCTGTAGGGGGCTGATAGTTCCTTGACCCACCTGGTGTCCAAGGTAAGTCACTCTGTTTAGGCCTATTTGACACTTCTTAGCCTTAACAGTTAGTCCTGCCTCCCTTATGCGCTCAAGGACTTTTTGTAGATGTTCCAGGTGGTCTGCCCAGGAATCCGAAAATATGGCCACATCGTCAAGGTAGGCGACTGCATATTCTCCTAATCCCGCTAGGAGACCATCTACAAGTCTTTGGAAAGTGGCGGGTGCATTTCGCAGCCCGAAAGGGAGTACATTAAATTCATACAGCCCGAGATGTGTGATGAAGGCTGACCTTTCCTTGGCAGATTCATCTAGCGGTACCTGCCAGTACCCCTTGGTTAAGTCCAAGGTAGAGATGAACTGGGCCCTTCCCAGTTTCTCTAATAGTTCATCTGTGCGTGGCATGGGATAGTTGTCTGGGCGAGTTACAGCATTTAGCTTACGGTAGTCCACGCAAAAACGTATTTCCCCATCTGGTTTGGGAACTAGAACCACTGGAGATGCCCATGCACTTTCAGAGGGGCGGATTACACCCATCTGTAGCATATCCTGGATCTCCCGTTCTATAGCAGTTTTAGCTTGAGGAGACACCCGGTAAGGTTGGACCCTAATTGGGTGAGCATTACCTGTGTCAATGGAGTGGTATGCCCGTTCAGTCAGTCCTGGGGTGGCTGAGAACGTTGGCGCGTAGCTAGTGCACAGCTCCTGGATCTGCTGTCGCTGCATACGCCCAAGGGTCATGGAGAGGTTCACCTCTTCCACACCACCAGCACATTTCCCTTCGTAGTAGACACCTTCAGGCCACTCAGCGTCGTCTCCTCCCTGGGCTGTAAACTGACAAACCTTTAATTCTCTGGAATAAAAGGGCTTTAGAGAATTAATATGATACACCTTAGGCTTTCGGTTGGAGGTGGGGAATGCTATGAGATAATTAACAGCTCCCAGGCGCTCCTGGACCACGAATGGCCCTTCCCACGATGCTTCCATTTTATGGGCCTGGAGCGCCTTTAAGACCATGACCTGGTCTCCTACTTTGAAGGAACGCTCTCTGGCATGTTTATCATACCAGGCTTTTTGCTCTTTTTGAGCATCCTGTAAGTTTTCTCTAGCAAGGGCTAAAGAAGTTCGGAGGGTGTTTTGTAGGTTGGTTACAAAGTCCAGAATGTTAGTTCCTGGAGAAGGTGTAAATCCCTCCCATTGCTGCTTCACCAACTGCAATGGCCCCTTAACCTCACGGCCATATACAAGTTCAAATGGGGAAAACCCTAAACTGGGATGTGGTACAGCTCTGTAGGCAAAGAGCAACTGCTGCAATACTAGGTCCCAATCATTGGAGTGCTCATTTACGAATTTACGTATCATGGCCCCCAAAGTTCCATTAAATTTCTCCACCATGCCATTTGTTTGATGATGGTAAGGAGTGGCAACCAAGTGATTTACCCCATGAGCTTCCCAAAGGTTTTTCATAGTTCCTGCCAGGAAATTAGTCCCTGCATCTGTGAGGATGTCGGAGGGCCAACCTACCCTGGCAAAAATGTCTGCTAGTGCCTGGCACACACTTTTAGCCCTGGTGTTGCTTAGAGCTACTGCTTCCGGCCATCGGGTGGCAAAATCCATGAAAGTCAGTATGTACTGCTTTCCTCTGGGTGTCTTTTTCGGAAAAGGACCCAGAATATCCACAGCTACTCGCTGAAATGGAACTTCAATGATGGGGAGTGGCTGGAGAGGAGCTTTGACCTGGTCTTGGGGTTTTCCCACTCTTTGGCACACCTCACAAGACTGGACATAGGTAGAAACATCCTTGCCCATTCCCTCCCAGTGGAATGACCCCCCCAAACGGTCTTTGGTCCTGTTCACCCCAGCATGGCCACTAGGGTGATCATGGGCTAAGCTCAAGAGCTTGGCCCGGTATTTAGTTGGAACTACCAACTGTCTCTGAGGATGCCAGTCTTCCTGGTGTCCCCCAGAAAGAGTTTCCGTGTATAAAAGTCCTCTTTCTACAACAAACCTGGATCGATTAGAAGAGCTGAGAGGCGGTGGGTTGCTCCGTGCCGCCGTCCAAGCTCTCTGGAGGCTTTCATCTGCTTCCTGTTCGGTCTGGAACTGTTCCCTTGATGCTGGAGACATCAGTTCCTCATGGGATTGTGGACCTAGGCTTGGTCCCTCTGGAAGCGATATAGGGGATGGAGCTGTTTCTGTTGACTGTGAACCGCTCTCCGCTGGTGCACTATGTTGGGATTCAGGCTCCGGCTGAGCCTCTTGTGTAGGGTTATCGGCTGCTGCCAGTTCAGGTTCGGTGGGGCCCTCTGGTGTTGAGGTTGCAAGTACTGGATTCAGTGCTGACACGGGGTCTGGTGTTGGTTGTTTGGCTGGTTCCGGTTCTGGGACTGGTTCCGTCTGGGTCTCTGGGACTGGATCCACTACTGCTGTTGCAGACATTGGCCTGGGGTCCAGGTCCATCACCTCTGACTGGGTCCTGATAGAAGTTTCCGGAACAGAGCTAGGCCTCACGGCTTGTTTAGCCTGGTTGCGGGTGACCATTCCCACCCTCTTGGCCTGCTTCACATGATTGGCCAAGTCTTCCCCCAACAGCATGGGGATGGGATAATCATCATAGACTGCAAAAGTCCACATTCCTGACCAGCCCTTGTACTGGACAGGCAACTTGGCTGTAGGCAAATTGAAAGAGTTGGACTTGAAGGGTTGAATCGTCACTTGGATCTCTGGGTTGATTAAATTGGGGTCCACTAAGGAAGCATGGATAGCTGACACTTGTGCTCCGGTGTCCCTCCACGCGGTGACCTTCTTCCCACCCACACTCACAGTTTCCCTCCGCTCCAAGGGTATCTGGGAGGTATCTGGGCCTGTGGACCTCTGGTGTGATTCCGGTGCAATGAACTGTAATCTGTTGGGGTTCTTGGGGCAGTTGGCCTTTACATGCCCCAGCTCGTTACACTTAAAACATCGTCCAGCTGACGGGTCACTGGGGCGAGGAGGGTTGCTGGAGAACGGGGTGGTGGGACGATAAGGGGTCTGGAGGGTTCTTTGGGAGGTAGGTGGGGCTTTGGGCGGCCCCCGGTAATAGGGTGTGGTCTGGGGTGGTCCCTTCTGGTCTCCGCTCCAACTGCGACCAGTTTTCTTCTTCTCTGCCACCTCCACCCATCTGGCTCCAATCTCTCCTGCCTCGATTACAGTTTTGGGTTTCCCATCTAGGATGTATCTTTCTATTTCCTCAGGAACACCCTCTAAGAATTGTTCCATTTGCATTAGGAAGGGCAAATTTACTGGAGATTCAACACTTGCTCCTGATATCCAGGCATCCCAATGTTTTACAGTGTGGTAGGCATGTCGGGTAAATGACATGTCTGGTTTCCACCTTAGGGCTCTGAACCTCCGACGAGACTGCTCGGGTGTTATCCCCATTCTGACTCTCGCCTTGGATTTAAACAGTTCATACTTGTTCATGTGTTCTTTAGGCATTTCAGCTGCCACCTCAGCTAAGGGTCCACTGAGCTGCGGCCTCAGCTCTACCATGTATTGGTCAGTAGAGATGTTGTACCCAAGGCAGGCCCTTTCGAAGTTTTCTAAGAAGGCCTCAGTATCATCACCTGCCTTGTAGGTGGGGAACTTTCTGGGATGGGAAGTGGTACCTGGAGAAGGATTGCTAGGGTTTGTTGGTATATTCTGCTGGGCCTTTATCCTCTCCATCTCCTCCACATGCTTCCTCTCTTTTTCCTTCTCCTCCTCCTTCAGCCGCATGAGTTCTATCTGTCTTTCATGTTCCCTTTGTTTTTCCTCAGCCTGAAATTTGGCTAATTCCAGCTGTAGTCGAGCTGAGGATTTGGCCATTCTAACCTCTCTGTTTTTAACTAACTTTACACCCGAGGTTTAGAAATAAACAAACAAAACTTGGCTGTAAAATTTTGCTGTGCTGGAATAGAATACCTATTCTCTGATAGTGATTGTCAGCCTACAGAAAAAGACAATTCCCTTGTCTCTGCTCTGGGCCCAAATTAAAGCAAAAAACCTCCAACTACTTGGAAACCTGCTTACCCAGCCCAAAGAAGAAGAAAAAATTTCTTTTCAAACCTGTGCTCCTTGTAAAACAAAAAAAAATCAAAATCCTAAAAAAAAAACCCTGCCACTTTTGTCTCCAGGCAAATGGGTAGAGCACACACCCCCTATTTACTTTTAGGAAGAAAAGAAAAAAAAAAAAAAACCTCTGGGTTGGAAGACTGTGAATTTCCCTGCAGGAGTTAAGTACCCTGCCTCCAGGCAAGAAAACCTGCAATTCACAAGATAATCCCCTTTTGTCTCTGCTTGGCCACAAAGCAGAGAGAAACCAAGCTGCTTTCAGTTTCAAAGCTGCCTTCTGGACTTCCTAAAAATTCCTTTTTAAAATCTGTATTTCTAGTTCAAAAAATCTCAACTGGATCTCAAAATGATTTCAGGTTAATCCCACCACTGTGCCACCATGTCAAGGTTCCTCCCCCACTCTGAACTCTAGGGTACAGATGTGGGGACCTGCATGAAAAACCTCCTAAGCTTATCTTTACCAGCTTAGGTCAAAACTTCCCCAAGGTACAAAATATTACCCCCGTTATCCTTGGAATGGCCGCTACCACCACCAAACTAATACTGGTTACTGGGGAAGAGCTGTTTGGACGCGTCCTTCCCCCCAAAATACTTCCCAAAACCTTGCACCCCACTTCCTGGACAAGGTTTGGTAAAAAGCCTCACCAATTTGCCTAGGTGACTACAGACCCAGACCCTTGGATCTTAAGAACAATGAACAATCCTCCCAACACTTGCACCCCCCCTTTCCTGGGAAATGTTGGATAAAAAGCCTCACCAATTTGCATAGGTGACCACAGACCCAAACCCTTGGATCTAAGAACAATGAAAAAGCAGTCAGTTTTTTACAAGAAGACTTTTAATAAAAAATAGAAGTAAATAGAAATAAGAAATCCCCCCTGTAAAATCAGGATGGTAGATATCTTACAGGGTAATTAGATTCAAAAACATAGAGAACCCCTCTAGGCAAAAGCTTAAGTTACAAAAAAGATACACAGACAGAAATAGTTATTCTATTCAGCACAATGCTTTTCTCAGCCATTTAAAGAAATCATAATCTAACACATACCTAGCTAGATTACTTACTAAAAGTTCTAAGACTCCATTCCTGTTCTGTCCCCGGCCAAGAGGACTACAGACAGACACACAAACCCTTTGTTTCTCTCCCTCCTCCCAGCTTTTGAAAGTATCTTGTCTCCTCATTGGTCATTTTGGTCAGGTGCCAGTGAGGTTACCTTTAGCTTCTTAACCCTTTACAGGTGAGAGGAGCTTCCCCTGGCCAGGAGGGATTTCAAAGGGGTTTACCCTTCCCTTTATATTTATGACAAGCTCTTAAGAAGGTGTCTACACTGCCCACGTGAAATCGCTGCCGCGACAACGCTTTAAGGTGGCAGTGTCCTCGCGGCTCCAGCTCAGGAGGGTGTTTTTTCACACCCCTGAGCGGGGCAAGTTTCAGCGCTGTAAGTGGCAGTGTAGACAAGCCCTAATTGAACTGTGACATTTTAAAACAGGGAACACTCTCTAAAAACCCCCAAAATTATTTTTGTTGTTTGTCTGTCAGCCCCAGTGGGAAAAGTCCCATAAAATTTAAAAGGCCTTAAAGCCAATGGGGTTATCTATCTATCTATCAATCTATCTATCTAGTGGGAAAGGTGCTTGGGGCCTGTTTTTTTAGATAAGAATAAGGCAGTTAAAGGGGGTGGGTGGTGAGGGGAGCGGCGGGGAGGGGAGGGAGAGGGCTCTTGTTTAAAAATCTTGGGTTGATAGGATTGGTTCAGGAAAATGCATTCTATGATGCAGCTGTAGAACAGTTTCTGATTGGTCTGCCCGAGAGGCAGAGATAACCATGCTGGGGGCTGTGAGCCTTGGGAGCTCCCTCTTTTCCCGGGGGCAGCCGCAAGGGAAGAATTAGTAGGGGAAGCAAAAGTGGATGGGAACCTGGGAGGCAGTGACCATGAGATGGTCGAGTTCAGGATCCTGACACAAGGACGAAAGGAAAGCAGCAGAATATGGACCCTGGACTTGAGAAAAGCAGACTTTGACTCCCTCAGGGAACTGGTGGGCAAGATCCCCTGGAAGAATAACATGAGGGGGAAAGGAGTCCAGGAGAGCTGGCTGTATTTTAAAGAATCCTTATTGAGGTTACAGGGACAAACCGTCCCGATGTGTAGAAAGAATAGTAAATATGGCAGGCGACCAGCTTGGCTTAACAGTGAAATCCTTGCTAATCTTAAATACAAAAAAGAAGCTTACAAGAAGTGGAAGATTGGACAAATGGCCAGGGAGGAGTACAAAAATATTGCTCGGGCATGCAGGAGTGAAATCAGGAAGGCCAAATCACACCTGGAGTTGCAGCTAGCAAGAGATGTCAAGAGGAACAAGAAGGGTTTCTTCAGGTATGTTAGCAACAAGAAGAAAGTCAAGGAAAGTGTGGGCCCCTTACTGAATGAGGGAGGCAACCTAGTGACAGAGGATGTGGAAAAAGCTAATGTACTCAATGCTTTTTTGCCTCTGTCTTCACGAACAAGGTCAGCTCCTAGACTACTGCACTGGGCAGCACAGCATGGGGAGGAGGTGACCAGCCCTCTGTGGAGAAAGAAGTTGTTCGGGACTATTTAGCAAAGCTGGACGAGCACAAGTCCATGGGGCCGGATGCGTTGCATCTGAGAGTCCTAAAGGAGTTGGCGGATGTGATTGCAGAGCCATTGGCCATTATCTTTGAAAACTCATGGCGATCGGGGGAAGTCCCGGATGACTGGAAAAAGGCTAATGTAGTGCCCATCTTTAAAAAAGGGAAGAAGGAGGATCCTGGGAACTACAGGCCAGTCAGCCTCACCTCAGTCCCTGGAAAAATCGTGGAGCAGGTCCTCAAGGAATCAATTCTGAAGCACTTAGAGGAGAGGAAAGTGATCAGAAACAGTCAGCATGGATTCACCAAGGGCAAGTCATGCCTAACTAATCTAATTGCTTTCTATGGCGCGATAACTGGCTCTGTGGATGAGGGGAAAGCGGTGGACGTGTTGTTCCTTGACTTTAGCAAAGCTTTTGACACTGTCTCCCACAGTATTCTTGCCAGCAAGTTAAAGAAGTATGGGCTGGATGAATGGACTATAAGGTGGATAGAAAGCTGGCTAGATTGTCGGGCTCAACGGGTAGTGCTCAATGGCTCCATGTCTAGTTGGCAGCCGGTATCAAGCGGAGTGCCCCAAGGGTCGGTCCTGGGGCCGGTTTTGTTCAATATCTTCATAAATGATCTGGAGGATGGTGTGGATTGCACCCTCAGCAAGTTTGCAGATGACACTAAACTGGGAGGAGAGGTAGACACGCTGGAGGGGAGGGATAGGATACAGAGGGACCTAGACAAATTGGAGGATTGGGCCAAAAGAAATCTGATGAGGTTCAGCAAGGACAAGTGCAGAGTCCTGCACTTAGGATGGAAGAATCCAATGCACCGCTACAGACTAGGGACCGAATGGCTCTGCAGCAGTTCTGCAGAAAAGGACCTAGGGGTTACAGTGGACAAGAAGCTCGATATGAGTCAACAGTGTGCCCTTGTTGCCAAGAAGGCAAATGGCATTTTGGGATGTATAAGTAGGGGCATTGCCAGCAGATGGAGGGACGTGATCGTTCCCCTCTATTCGACACTGGTGAGGCCTCATCTGGAGTACTGTGTCCAGTTTTGGGCCCCACACTACAAGAAGGATGTGGAAACATTGGAAAGAGTCCAGCGGAGGGCGACAAAAATGATTAGGGGACTAGAACGCATGACTTTTGAGGAGAGGCTGAGGGAACTGGGGATGTTTAGTCTACGGAAGAGAAGAATGAGGGGGGAAATGATAGCTGCTTTCAACTACCTGAAAGGGGGTTCCAAAGAGGATGGATCTAGACTGTTGTCAGTGGTAGCAGATGACAGAACAAGGAGTAATGATCTCAAGTTGCAGTGGGGAAGATTTAGGTTGGATATTAGGAAAAACTTTTTCACTAGGAGGGTGGTGAAACACTGGAATGCGTTACCTAGGGAGGTGGTGGAATCTCCTTCCTTAGAAGTTTTTAAGGTCAGGCTTGACAAAGCCCTGGCTGGGATGATTTAATTGGGGATTGGTCCTGCATTGAGCAGGGGGTTGGACTAGATGACCTCCTGAGGTCCCTTCCAACCCTGATATTCTATGATTCTATGATTCTGGGGTCCTCCTATTTTTCTAGGAATGAGCCTGTGACTCTTCTCTGAGGACCGTCTTCTGGATGCTACAGGAGGGGTTCAGACTTTCACTCCCCAAGCCAGCCAGGGGCCCTGTGGTTAGTGCTCAACAGAACCAGGCAGAGCTCTGGCTTGAAGTCCCAGCTCCTTCCTCTGTCCTTCCAGAAGAAAGGGCCTGACACTGCATTGCACTGACTGCCCTGACCAAGGACGGCCCACTGCTGGCCCAGCTAGGAAGACAGACTGGAAAATGGATCTGAGAGTTTAGGTAAAATTGCCCCCACCCCTCTCATCGGTCTAACCTCCAAGATGTAGTGGAGTCTGTCGGAGCCTGGGAACTCTGCCAGCAGATTCCGCAGCATGGCATCCAGGATGTCTGGCAAGACCCTATGCAGATCCTGCAAAGCAAGGGAGAGTCATGAGTCAGAGTAAGGGAAACTGGGGCTACACGTGCCACAGGATAGGAAGAGGGGGTCTCTGGGAAGCAGTGGTGAGACCGCCAAACACATATCCTGGCCTCTCTCATTCACATCCCACTGCAGGCAATTAGCAAGGATTCGTGGCAGGATGACAACTAGCTCTTCAATCCATGACTTTAGCATGATCTACCTGGACTTGGGCGGCATCCTTCTCCGTGCCCAGCGTGAACACGGCAAGAAGGGCAGCGCGAAGGAGGTGGGTCTCCAGCTCCGGCTCCAGGGCAGGTGTCAGGGCAGGTGTCCAGGGCAGGTGCTGGCAAGAGAGAGTGGAGCAGGTATTAGACTGTGCAGTGCAGGGGTGGGAGTGGCACCAACAGGGACGTGAAACTGCAGGGAAATAGGCAGAGGTTGGAGAGAATGGCAACTGAGGCACCGAGCCAGGGAATGATAAGGCCAAGGTTTCCCAGACAGACAGTGGCAGGGCAGGAATAGCGCCTGTTCCCTGGACCCGGCTGCCCCTCCTGTATCTGATCCTGGGAGTCAGCCTCTCCCCAGAGCCATTGCACTGTCACTGGAGTGAAAAGAACAGCCGAGCCAGGAGAGAGGGAACCTCTGCCAGAGGAGTCACCCTTAGGAGGTGACCTGGGAGTGGGAGGGGCCGTGACTCCCAGTCCTGGGCCTGAGCAGCACCGGGGTTAGGGGAACCGGGCAAGAGGGTCTTGGTACCTGAGGTTGCCCACAGCAATCAGGGAGTTGGCCAGGACGGCGCCAGGTGGAGAGTCATCAGAAAGCTCCTCAATGAGCTCCTGTGAAACCCAAAGGAGACAAAGGAGCGTGTGAGATTCGGGCCTCACTGACACTTCCCAATGAGATTACACAGCCAGCACCCCACCCAGCCACTAGGATCTCTCACACCTGCCTCCCGCTCCTCCGATTCCTGCCCACTATTTCTCCCGTCTCTTCACCCCAATCTTCAGCCCCAGCAATCCCTGCCCTCAGCTGCCCCTCCAGCACCAGCCATCCCCCAACCATCGGCCCGGAGAGACCCCTGCCCCTCCCATGTCTCTGTCCACCCTCCAGCTGCCAGGAGCCATGTGTCGCTCACCACAATCCTCTCCACCATAGCCACCTTGCAGTAGTGCGGCTCCAGCGTGTCCTGCCCTCTCTGGTGTGCAGTGAGACACGCAGAGTAGATGGCGTGCAGGAACGTGAGCTGCTGGGCCTCATCCTGTACCCATCAGGAGTGGCGTTAGGGGAGAGAGAGCCAGTTAGCCAGGGACCTCCCTGCCCCAGCCACACAAGCTGCAGGACTTAGGCCTGAATGGGGGATAGTGGGGACCCGCCCATTGTCCAAATCACCCATGACTCTTACCCAAGCAGGGTCAGGAACTGGGACAGTGCCTGTGGGGGGAGGAGATCCCGGCTGGCGTGTGACAAACACCCCCACCTTGGGAGTCCCAGATCATGGAGGAGAAAGGTCCCCATTAGGGGTGGTGGCTTATGAGGGCCAAGACCCTCTGCAGGGGGTTGGGATGCTGGGAAGGAGCAGGACAATCTCGGTTCCAGCACAGCTGGGGAACGTTTGTACCTTTTCTCGGCCCTGGAGCTGCTCTTGGATGTTTTTGAGAGCAGCCTCCTCTGTGACCATGTCCACCCGTTCCTCCTCCTCCTCCTCCTCCGAGACCCTGGCAGTCCCTGCACCAGAGAGAGAAGGGGACAGCGTCACCCTGCTGCCCCTCAGGGGAAGCACAGGGGCATGGCGGGGCAATGTGCCCCTTCCCACCTCATGGACCTAGAGCAGATCGGCCCCACACTCCCCCCCTCAGTGATGCCTTCAGCCCCCAACTCCTTCAGGAGTCCATAGCAAAGAGACCCTCCACACACACACTGTCCTGGTCTCCCTGGGAGGTGCTCCCCACACCACCTTCCACCCAATGGAGCACCAACGACCAAAGTGGCAGCATCTTGTGTCACTGGGGTTCACGTGGCTCAGGCCAGACACCTGGGCTGGGGATCTGCCCCCCATAGGCAGGGGCCTGGGCCCAGAGTGTTCACAGCCCCCTCTTCACCCTGAGCCCAGCCTGGCTCCTCACCTGGAACAAAGCAAAAGCGTCCATTGGCCTGGTTGCTGCTCCAGTCCCAGGCGCTGCTGCTGTCCCATGGTGTGACGAAGTGGGACTGTTCTTGATGTTCCCTCTGGGTGGTGTGGGGGTGCCTCAGTTTCCCCTAGGCAGTTCTTGGGTATCTGGGGGGTGGAGTAAGGGTATATGATCATTGCAGAGCCCTAGAGGGCATGTGTGTGCAGGAGTCTGGACACAGAGAATGGCCAACACCCTGTTTCCTGGCAACTGATGGCCTGGGCCCTTCCCCCTGCAAGGTGAGAGCTGAAGGGTTGGAGAACAAAGGAATCAGGTGCCCTCCTGGCCCGGGAAAGGAACAAAGCCCAGAGGAGGAGGGGCTGGAGGGAGTTTTCAGTTTGGGGCTGGCTGGGACATGGAGTGAAGTGCAGACGTGGTTGTCTGGCTCACTGCCCCCCAAAATGGACCCAGCTGAGGGGTCCCGTTCTCTGCACCTGCAAGCTCTGTTTTAGACCATGTTCCTGTCGTCTAATAAACCTTCTGTTTTACTGGCTGGCTGAGAGTCACGTCTGACTGCGAAGTTGGGGTGCAGGACCCTCTGGCTTCCCCAAGAGCCCCGCCTGAGCGGACTCACTGGGGGGAAGCGCACGGAGGGGCAGAGGATGCTGAATGCTCCGAGGTCAGACCCAGGAAGGTGGAAGCTGTGTGAGCTGTGTGTCCTGAAGACAGGCTGCTCACAGAAAGGCGACTGCCCCAGAGTCCTGACTGGCTTCATGGGGAGCAGTTCCAGAGCATCGCCCAGGGACTCCGTGACACATGGGGAGCGGGCTGAGCTGCTGTTGCTGGTGCTGGGACAGGGATCCTCCACCTCCACCTCCTGCCCTGGGGAGGCTGGAAGGACCTCAGTGGCTGGGCAGGGTGATGCTTCGTGCTGGGAATCAGGGCTGGGCTCCTGGGGCCGCTGCTGCCCACACAACAAGCCCCAGAGCCACCCTGCCCAGTTCCGCTCCTGGGCTGGGTCCTGCCTGCCCAGCCGCATCCTGGCCCTGCTCCGTTTTGGCCTGGCCACTGCCTCTGCCACCTCAGTGCCTGCACCGGGAGTGGGTTCCCTCTGCCAGAAGGCTGGGCATGTCCACCTCCTGGCCCGGCAGGGAGCTCCTTCCCCGCCAGCAGGGACGGAGGGGCTGCTCTGCTCCTGGGGAAAATGGCAGCTGCTTCCCTCAGGCTCTGGGGCCACCTGCAGAGCCTTCTTCCTGAACACCCTCAGGAGCCTGGCCATCCTGGAACCGAGCGGGACGTAGGCGTGAGTCTGGGGTCAAGGCAGCCTCTCACTAACCAGCCTTTTGGGCCCTGCCCCCCCCCCCAGGAGTGCAGGGAGTGCAAGCTACACACACTGGCAGGAGTTCATTGCACGATCTGTTCCCAGCTTTCCCCCTCGTCATTCCTGGTGCTGCAATAACTGGGGAGTCTCCTCCTCTCGAGCAGTGGGGTCAGTCACAAAGACCATCGGTCACTTTGGACAAGCGGCTCCCTCTTGCCAACCCAGGCCACACTCCCCTCGCCCCCTGCCCAGGCAAGAGAAGGAACAGAACCCAGGAGTCTGGACTTCTCCTGGGAAACCATTCCCCACTTCAAAGTCCCTAGGTATAGCAAAGTCAGGGCCCCCTCTTTTCCCATTGATTTCCATGCTCAGCAGCTCACAGGGTCTGGCCCAGCTCAGAGACTCTCAGCCTGGGGAACAGTCTCCCACAAGGGAAGGGCTGGGAGCCCCATTGCTGGGACCTTTCCAAACACACTGGAGATGGCTCTGGAGAAGCCACTCTCTGGTCTGAGAGCCAGGGGCTCCTGGGGGCTGTTTGCAAATCCAATCTCCTTTGGGAGAGATTCTCTGCCTCTCTTTCTGCCTCTCCCCAGACAGACAGGGAACGCCACAGAGGAACCCTAATGCCACTCACTTGCTCTAGGTGATGGAGCGATCGATGGCGGATGTTCAGTGTCGTCCCTCACTCTTCTCCTCACTCTCCAAGCCCAAGGCAGGCTGAAGAGGGTAGTGGTGACCTGAGGAGTTACCCTGCCCAGCCAGCAGACAGGGTGATGACACTGGGTGGTCGACTGGCTGTGAAAACAAGAGTCTGTCTTATTGCCAAGGGACGGAGAAACTCGGCCTGCAGCAGGGGGTGCAGAACACTGCCCTAGGGCGGAGGTGACAGCACCTCCAGGATCCTGACATCCCAGCACTTTACACACCTTCCTGGAGCCTCCCAGCCCCCCTGGGCTGTAGGGACTGCGACCCCAACCCGGCTGATGAGAAACAGGCCTGGGGAGGGGAAGCTACTTGCTCAGGGTCACCCCAAGTGTCAGAGCCATGGATGGGACCCAGCAGTCCTTATTTCCTGGCCCCTTCACTAACCACTGCTGCACACTCCCTCCCAGAGCTGGCAATTATAACCAGGCCCTCATGTCCGTTCCCCCTGCCTTTGACAGGGACTGGACCAGGGGATTGGGAGTCAGGATTCCTGAGTTCCAGTGCTGGGTTTCCTATTGGTTCCATTGCTGGTTGTTTTCCTTTTCCTGTGGGACTTTGGGCAAGTTGCTTCCCGCTCTATGACAGGTTTCAGAGTAGCAGCTGTGTTAGTCTGTATTCGCAAAAAGAAAAGGAGGACTTGTGGCATCTTAGAGACTAACCAATTTATTTGAGCATAAGCTTTCGTGAGCTACAGCTCACTTCATCGGATGCTGTAGCTCACAAAAGCTCATGCTCAAATAAATTTGTTAGTGTCTAAGGTGCCACAAGTCCTCCTTTTCTTTCCTCGTTCTATGGCTCTGTCCCCAGCAGTCAAATGGGGATTTAATACTTTCCGCTATTGGAAAGTGCTGGGAGAATTCCCCAGCAAAAGCTGCTCTGACAGTGCTAAGTAGTATCTGACCATTAAAGGTCAGAGCGCACTGCCCGGGAGGAGGAGTGTTTGGCTCTGGGGTTTCACTTCAGCCCAGTCTATAGAGAGGGGCCCAGCCATGGAGTTTGGCTCAAGAAGACCAATTCTCCAATTTGCTAAGGGCTTTTTGAATTCCAATCCTGTGCTCCAAAGTGCTTGGTGTCATTTGCAAATTTTGGAAGCGTACTCTCCGCTCCATTTTCCAAATCATTAATGAAAATATTGAATAGTACACAACTCTGGACTGATCCCTGCTGGACCCACTAGGTACACCCTCTCCGTTGGACAGCCAAACATGGAGAAGGGCTCTTGGAGTATGGGCTTTCAACCAGCTCTGCACCCACATTACACTAATTGCATCTAGACCACATTTCCCTAGTTTGCTTGTGAGAATGTCCTATGGGACTGTCAAAAGCCTTAGTAACACCAAGATAGATCACATCTACTGTTTACTCACCTCCACTAGGCTAAAGAAGGAAATAGGATTGGTTTGGAATGATTTGTTCTTGACAAATCCATGCTCACTAGTCCTAAGAACCAAATTATCCAGTAGGTGCTGACAAAGTGATTGTTTAATAATGTATTCCAGGATCTTTCCAGGGAGGCTAGCTAGTTTGTAAGTCCCAGGGTTCTCTTTATTCCACTTTTAAAGATAGGTCCTGTCTTGTTAATGGATGGGAAGATGTTCTTTTTCAGGGATCTCAGATGAGAACTGGGGCACAGCACCTGGTTTGTTAAGGCCACAAAACTGGAGGCAGGAACCTCTTCTCTCCTGCTGGCAAAGAACCCCAGGTACCTAAAAGACAGGGACTCACATCCCTGAGTAGGCTTTAAAAAAGGCAATGGTTAAAAAATTTGGCCCCAACCATTTCTTGTTTCCGCAGACTAGACATTTTAGCAAACTTTAGAATTCCTTGGTGCGAAACATCGTGAAACTCCCCTTTCTCCTTAACAGAGGGCTTTGATGCCCCTTATCTCACTCAGGCTCTTGACTGCTCAGAGTTCTAGAATTGTCCCTGTTCTCATTGGACAGATGGGGAGGAGCCTGAGGTACAGAGAAGGGAAGTGACCTACCCAAGGGCCTACACAGCAAGGTGGTGGCAGAGCCGGAAAGAGAAGCCATCAGTCCTGACTCCTGTTCTAACCGACAACAAACCCCCCAGAGCCACGGATAGAGCCCAGGAATCGAGATGTGGGGAAATTTCATTGAAACCGTTTCTGTCAGAAAATCCCATTCAGACTAAGCCAGTTTGTTTCTTGAAATCATAACAAGTGGGATGTTTTGTTGCAAAACAGAAGCATCTCCTCTTTGTCACAGTGTCTTAAATTGTCTTGTTGCACACAAAGAGGAGACACTTAAATCTCAAAAATTCGATAAGAAAATCCAAATAAAATAGACTATTTCAGCTATTCTATCATGTCATAATCTGATCTGAGTAAACGTGATAGGACACCTCATATTATGCACTACTCCTTGTGGCACTCTCCAGTGGATCCCCATCTTCCACCCACCATGAGGTAGGTAGGAGTGGACCTTTATTATCTCTACTTGAAAGAGGGAGAAGCTCTTTTCCTTCCACAGGGAGGATGGACGAGAACACCACTTGCGCCTCATACTCCTTTATTCTCCTTCCCAGAGCCACGTAGTCTGCAGTGATCCACTCAAGGTCATTCTTGGCAGTATCATTGGTGCCCACGTGGAAAAGCAGGAAGGGGTAGCGGTCTGAGGGCTTGATGAGTCTCAGCAGACTCTCCGTCACTTCGCGAATCTTAGCCCCTGGCAAGCAGCAGACTTCTCTGTTTTCCCGGTCAGGGTGGCAGATAGATGACTCAGTCCCCCTGAGGAGAGAGTCCCCGACCACCACCACCCGCCTCCTTCTCTTGGGAGTGGTGGTCGTGGAACCCCCAACCTTAGGACAGTGCATCTCATGCCTTTCAACTGGTGGAGTCTCCTTCTGCTCCCTTCCCCCAGACGTATCATCTGGGCCACTCCTCGCAATGGTACCTGTGGAGAGAACATGAAAACGGTTACTTACCTGTATCTGCGTTTCTGGTACCTGGACGTTCCCCCTTCTTCTTCTGGAGGTCACATGTTGCCAGATTTCTTCACTGTCCTCCTGTCCACGCTGGGCAGCCTGCTCTGAATCTTCAGAACCTTGTGCCTGTAGAAGCATATCCTGACGCCTGTCCAGGAAATCTTCAGTTTCTCTTATGCAACGCAGGGTCGATACCTGTTGCTCCAGACCTTGAACTTTCTCTTCCAATATGGAGACCAGCTTGCACTTTGTACACACAAAGTCGCTTCTGTCCTCTGGAAGAAAGACAAACATAGCACATCCAGTGCAGGTCACAACAGTTGAACACTTCCCATCCATATTACCTTCCTACTATGAGCTTCCTCAGGAGATGCAGTAATTACTCAGAGAAGTCGTTAGGGTGTAAGCCTCAGTGGGCTCACTCCAGGCGAACTCCCAGGCAAACTCCTGTTGTTTGCTGCTCTGCTGTCCGCCGCTGCTTAGCTGGTTCCCCGCCACTCAGCTGGTTCGCAGAGCGCTGGCTTTTTTAAACAGCCAGGCTCACTTGAAACAAAACACTCCCAACTCCTGCCCTTTTCAGCCAACCAATCAAGCACTCACTCAAACTTTCAAGCTGCCCTCACTACAAACACTCCGATCCTCTCACCAAACACACACTCAGATACCCAGATACTCACCAGCACAGATCCCTGGCAAACTCCTGCTGTTTGCTGCTCTGCTGTCCTCCGCTGCTCAGCTGGTTCCCCGCCGCTCAGCTGGTTCGTGGAGCGCCGGCTTTTTTAAACAGCCAGGCTCACTGAAACAAAACACTCTCAACCATAGGATCCATAGGGAAGGAATGTTCTCTGAAGGAATCAACTGTTTCTCTCTTTGCCACATGAAATTTTGGATCCAAATGGTAAAGAATAATTGTTCACAATCTAACCATGGCATCCTTTGTGACTGTAATTAATGCCAATGAACTAGGGAGTGGTTCTAAAAACAGTTTTACCTGGGCCATAGTTCACCATAGTTTCCTTGTCTGGGGTGTAAACCAACAACTAGGTTCCTGCTATTTCTACCTGAGTTCTTGCCAAATTTTTGGCCTTGTTCAGGGTAAACTTACACTTCTCTGAAATAGAATCCTTTACCAAGCCACCCAAATGGTCAGCAGTGGTAGTGAGGAATGGCTTCTACAAACATTCCTGGTTTATTTCTTTAATTGGGTGGCACAGGTCTAAATTAGGAACTGGACACAGGCCTGGATCAGAAGGTCTAGAAGCTCCCAGAGGTGGAGTTTCTATTCAAAAATTGTTATTTTTCTGCAGCTATCTCATTCAACACATTTCATTTTATACACATTTACAGCAACTACAAAGGGTGAGTTCAAAAACACAACTCTTCTATTTCCTCCACATATGCATAGTTAGGGGCAGCATTCTCCAAATCATAGGATTAGCTAAGCGATATCTTCAGCAGTAACCTGCAGTAGGCCCAGAGCCACAACCTCTTTGGAAATGAAACATATGGGCATCTTGCCTAGTTCAAAGTCTGAAATGAAGAAAATATAAAGAAGAGATGTATGAGTAAGCAAATGATAATAGTATTTAATAATGAAATGCCTAGTAATGAAATATTCTTGTATTTTAAAATATTACATGTGAACTACTTAAGTTATTAAAAATAAAAAGTGTAATATATTCATGTTGAAGTATACAATGCAACAAGCAATATTTTAAAGAATATTTAAGTACATTATTACTAATTAGGTAGTAATTTCCAAATGGCTTCTTGATCTTCTCCATAATCTTTGGTGTTGGATACATGAACTCTGGTATCTAATGTGGATCGATGACTTCTCATCCATGCTTTAACATATGGTATTGGGTTCCAGGAACTTAGTGGTTTTCCCAACAAATTGATGGTCATAAAGCTTGAGATATGTGTAATTGTTAAATTCGCCCTTTTATTACTATAAATAATATTCATCAACGGAAAAGCTCTTTCTGCTTCTGCAGAACTAATTGCAATTGTGTTCATAATTTGCTTTGCTTTCTTTATTGTTTCCAGATCAGGAAGATGTTCTGATTGAATGTTATTCTCTACATAGTCACGAAAATCATTGAAATCGACTACAAATTTTATGAATTTGTTTAATTCATGCACTTTTTCTTCTCCTGATTTCCAAGGTAACCTGACTTCTTCAATATTCCATGAAGTGGGATCCATAACATTGAATATTCAACTATTTTAGGTGTATTACTAGAATGACCTAAATTATCTTCTTTATATTTAATGTGATTTTCGTTTAATAATCTTCCCTTCATTTTTTCAATAATACACTCTATTACTTTGTCTCGTGGCAGTGATTTAAACCTTACTTTACCTTCAGACTCTATGCATTTAAAAGCATCACTTTCTATCATTTCATTAATTTTATTTTCATGTATACCAAACTATCTTTTAATTGTATGAAAAAATCAATCATTCGTTTGATTAGCTTATCTGCCTTTGTTAAACTCAATTGTCTCGCTTGCAGTGCATTTGATAATAATGCAAGTTCATCCAAAATGTCAATCATTAATGCCAAGTCTTTTAAAAATTCTTTGTTTTTCAATCTTTTTTCCAGGCCAGAAAATTTCTTATTTTTGGAAAAATAAATATAAAGAGCTGGATAAGCTCTCCAGACCGCTTTGACAGCTCTAAGGCTACAAGAAGCCAATCGAGGACCAAAAACACGGCCTATTTTGATTATTTCAATATATAGTTCTTCAGAAACTTGTTTAAGTTCAAACTGAGTCTTATTTGACTGATGAAAAATTGCATAAATCTTGTCCAAAAAAATCTTGAAATGGCTTATTTCATTGATATCATTTATAGCATCATCTAAAGCCAGTTGTAGCCGATGATTCAAACAGTGCCAAATTATAATGTTTGGAAAATCTTGAATGAGTCTTGTAGCAGCTCCAGATTTATGTCCAAGCATGCTGCTCGCGCCATCAGAACAGAATCCGATTAAATTTTTCTTTAAATATTCTGTGTCAAATCCTGTATCAGTTAACATATTTCTCAAAGCATTATAAATATTTTCTGCTTTTGTTGATTCTAATTCCACTAAATCGAGAAAAATTGTTGGTGAAGAATCTTGTCATTCACATTTTATAAGAATTACAAGCACAGTTCTACTTGAAATTGTAGAAGCTTCATCAATAATAATAATACAAATCTTTGAATTGTTTTAAATGATTTTACTAAAAATTTGTTTTCTTATTAATTCAGCAATATGCTCTACGATTCTGATGGCCGAAAATCGAGAATGTAGGCAGTTCCCTAAATCAGTTTCATTCTTAATTTGTAGCTCTACTTCATCCTCCATATCTGACATTGGTCGGTTTCTTTTTACTAAGCTGTAAACTATGTTGAAATTTTTGCTCCTTATTGCAAGATTTTTTTCAGTAACTTTATCAATCACTGTAGTGAGAGGGTTTTTTTAGATTCATTTAAAATATTTATAACTATCAAATGAGAGCTTGATTCGAAATGTTCCTTCATTTTTCTTCTTAGTGAAGCTTGCTGAACTTTTTTATCAGCTCCAGAGGCTTGAATAGTACACTTCCGCCATGCCGAAGAAATGTGTCAAGATTTTCCGCCAAGGACCCCCAAATGTGACGTATTTGCACAGTGGGGACAGCCACATTTTTTGCCTTCCATTATCAACCCATTATATTTCTTTTAAAAATATTGTGCCTGCTCGGAAGTCCAACCATCGGGTGCTACCTTTTCTCAATCATGTAAATCCTCTTCCATTGCGGACACATTTTCAGATGATTCAACATTTAAGATATTTTCATCACCAAAATTATTGTCGTCAGCGTTTTCAGTATTTAAATCATTATTTTCACAATGAGAACTTCTGACTAATGATTTTGTCATTTTTGTGGAAAACCAGTCACTAATGCTTTTCTGGCGTTTCATTACGAAGGGTAAATAATATTGACTAGAAAACTTTAATCTTCGAATAACAGTCCAGTTAGCATTACACACCGAAATATCACATGCACTTAACTAGAAACCGACAGACCAACTATGACTCACTGGTCATGTTGAATTGTATAGAAAACAGTTGAGCAAGTGCACGAACGAGGCAAGTGCAACCCCTATTAATAAAATAATAAACGAGACGTTTGTCTTGCGTCAGGACAAACTTGGATGCGACTGAGTCGCAGCCTGCGACGACATTACATGCGCACGCGCATAGCAACATAAATCTTGACCTATCTGTTGTAGAAATGGCTCTTTAACTGCTAGAATTCCGTGTCCCTTTGCATTTGAAGTTTATTTTGTACACCGTATTACAAGTCTTCATTAATTTAAGGTTTCCCACGTGCCAGTTATAAATTTACACTTACATGAGCCCCTGATGCAACCCCAGAATGACAGCAGGCTAAGTGGGGGCCAATGGCCGGGACCCCGTCTGGCAAGGGGCCAGCGGCCGGAACCCCAGTCCGGCGGTGGGCTGAGAGGGATGGCGGACAAAACCCCAGACAGGCAGCGGCTCACCCACCGCTGGTCTGGGGTTCCGGCCGCCGGCTCCTGCTAGCCAGGGTCCCGGCTACCGGCCCCGCTCAGTTCCGTTCACCCAGGCAGGCAGCGGGCTGAGTGGGGCCAGCAGACCCCAGCCGGCAGCAGCGTGCCAGTAAAAATCGGCTCGCGTGCTGCCTTTGGCAGGTGTGCCGCAGGTTGCCGACCTCTGCCCTATTATTTTCTACACCATTTTATAAGATTAAGATTATTCATTTTAAGATCATTTTATAACATTTTTTTCCTAACAATTTTTAACAACCGGTTCTAAAACTGCTTCAAAATTTAGCAGCCGGTTCCCGCGGGTCCAGCTCACCACTGCCTATGACTACATTATATGATGCTTGGGAGGTGGAAGGTAGGATGTGAAGAAAATAAACTCCACATGCCTCCGACAGAAGGTAACACTGCTGTGGTGATGGGGAAGGCAGGGATCTCCTTCAGGTGTCACTGAGACTGAAACTACACTTTTCTTCCTGCCTCTGTTCCTGCTCTTTGTTATATTTTAAAAGATTTTAAATTATAAAAAGGGTATACAGAAGAATTTCTGTTCAGCTCCAGGCAGTGCAAGTGGGAATGAGACAACCTGTCCCAAGAGGGGAACTTGGTGACTCGAAAGCAATGGGAGGAACAGTAGAAATGAGATACGATGGGTTTCTTTAGACTAGGAAAATGATGGAGGTTAGGTTGGGTCATGAGGAAACATGCTAGGTACCCCAGCCACTATAAATGGGCTATGCCTTTATTGCAGGAAGTTGTGGGTTTTTACAACGGGATATCTAACTCAAACCAGCTACAGTTGCGGAAAATCCTTGTGGAGACCCATGTAGTTAGTTGAGGTCATCCTTATCTCTCCCACCTGTGGCTGATGGACATTCCTGATAGGACTCATAGGACAAAGGAGTTGATAGAAAGGACCATGGGATTCACCCCAGGGAAGGGGAAGCTGCAAAAGGCAACAGTGGGCAAATTATCTGGGGGACCCGAGAGTGACACAAATGGTGCAAACAGCCTTAAAGGTCACTATGTGGCACTGAGCAAATGTACTGAAGCAAAACAATCTTTTGTCAGCTCTAGACAAGTTTTTGGGGTATTTATCTTCCTGATGGACTCTCTGCTGACAAAGAGCTGGGCTTTCATGGACGCTTTTCCCACACTAGAAGCACCTACATGTTCTCTGTCCTGTGTGGCTCTTCTGATATGCGATAAGGAGTAAGCGCAGAGGGAAGGTTTCACTGCATGCCCAGCATTCATAGGTGCTCATTCCTTGTGGATTTTCTGATGTGTAAAAAGGTTTGCACTCGGACTGAAGGTTTTACAACATGCCCAGCATTCATAGGGGCTCTCTCCTGTGTGGAGTCTCTCCAGTCCAATAAGGCCATTGTGGCAACTGAAGGTTTCCCCGTACTCAATGCATGTGTTGTTTGTCTCTCCTCTGGGGATCCTCTGCTGGGCTGTGCTTTCCTTGAGGCCCTTTTGAGTTCCCTGACAATTACTGGATTTATCCACTTTCTCCCCTGCTTGGTTTCCCAGCTGTCTTCCTGGCCTGTGCTGACTTTCACAGGGTCTTTCCCTGCCCCTGACTCCTGGACACATTCCCTTTAGATCTTTGTGATAATGTTTTGTGTAGTTCCATTTGCTCAGCATCTTCCTGCTGAGAATTCTGTTCTGCATCCTCGCTCACCATCCCATCACCTGCTGGGAAACAGAGAGAGAAAAGCCTCAGAAGCAGGGATGGAAAAGGGGAGAACCAAAATAAGGGAGGGATAGTTCAGTGATTTGCGCATTGGCCTGCTAAACCCAGGGTTGTGAGTTCAATCCTTGAGGGGGCCATTTAGAGATCTGGGGCAAAAATTGGGGATCGGTCCTGCTTTGAGCAGGGCGTTGGACTAGATGACCTCCTGAGGTCCCTTCCAATCCTGATATTCTAAGAGCTTGAGAGCTGAGGAAATAAATCAGGAACTGATCTGAGAGCAAGAGGAAGACCCAGAAAAAACAATTAATAGGAAATGTGGAAATGCTGGAAGTGCTAAATGCCTTTTTTGTTTCAGTTTTCATGAAAGGAGTTTTCATGGAGGAGTTCTGTTGACATAGCACTGTCAAAGAGTTGGGTTGGTATAACTGTGTCACTCAGGGGTGTGGATATTTCACACTCCTGAGCAATGTAGTTATACTGATAACTGTAGTGTAGACCAGACCAGAGTGCCAGTCTATAGAAACAAGAATAAGGACAATCCAGGGAATTACAGACAATCAGTTTAACTTCAGTACCTGGAAAGAAAATGGAGCAAATAATCAAGCAATCAATTTGCAAACACCTAGAAGATAATAAGGTGATAAGTAACAGTCAGCATGGATTTGTCAAGAACAGATCATGTCAAACCAATTTAATAGCTTTCCTTGACAGGGTAACAGGCCTTGTGGATGTGGGGAAAGCAGTAGCTGTGGTATATCTTGACTTTAATAAGGCTTTTGATATTGTTTTGCATGACCTTCTCATAAACAAACAAGGGAAATATAGCCTAGATGGAACTACTATGAGGTGGGTGCATAACTGTTTAGAAAACTTTTTCCAAAGAGTAGATATGAGGGGTTCACAGTCAAGCCAGAAGGGCATATCTAGTGGGGTCCTGCAGGGATCAGTCCTGGTTCTGGTTCTGTTCAGTATCTTCATCAATGGTTTAGATAATGGTATAGAGCATACATTTGACAGGGTAACAAGCCTTGTGGATGGGGGTGGAGAAGCGGTAGATGTAGTATATCTTGACTTTAGTAAAGCTTTTGATACTGTCTCACATGATCTTCTCATACAAAAACTAGGGAAAAGCAACCTAGATGGAGCTACTATAAGGTGGGTGCAAAACTGGTTGGGAAACCTTTCCTAGCGAGTACTTATCAGTGGTTCACAGTCATGCTGGAAGGGCATAACGAGTGGGGTCCCACAGGGATCAGTTCTGGGTCCAGTTCTGTTCAATATCTTCTTTAATGATTTAGATAATGGCATAGAGAGTACATTTATAAAGTTTGCGGGCAATACCAAGCTGGGAGGGGTTGCAAGTGCTTTGGAGGATAGGATTAAAATTCAAAATGATCTGGACAAACTGGAGAAATGGTCTGAAGTAATTAGGATGAAATTTAATACAGACAAAGTACTCCACTTAGGAAGGAACAATCCGTTGCACACATACAAACTAGGAAATGACTGCCTAGGAAGGAGTACTGCGGAAAGGGATGTGGGTTTCATAGTGGATCATAAGCTAAATATGAGTCAACAGTGTAACACTGTTGCAAAAAAAGCAAACATCGTTCTGTGATGTATTAGCAGGAGTGCTGCAAGCAAGACATGAGAAGTAATTCTCCTGCTCTACTCCATGCTGATAAGGCCTCACCTGGAGTACTGTGTCCAGTTCTGGGCGCCACATTTCAGGAAAGATGTGGACAGACTGGAAAAAGTCCAAAGAAGAGCAACAAAAATTATTAAAAGTCTAGAAAACACGACTTATGGGGGAAGGTTGAAAAAAATTGGGTTTGTTTAGTCTGGAGAAGAGAAGACTGAGGGGACATGATAACAGTTTTCAAGTTCATAAAAGTTGTTACAAGGAGGAGGGTGAAAAAATGTTATCCTGAATCTCTGAGGCTAGGACAAGAAGCAATGGGCTTAAATTGCAGCAAGGGGGTGTCACACTATGCCCCATATTCTTCATAGAGATATTGTTGTGATATGACTATGGCATTACTAAGTTGTATTTTATGCAAGATGGGTCATGTGATGTATCATTGGAAAGGTTATGATTTACTGAATGTGATTATCCTATTTGTATGCATTTATCATTTCTGTATCTGAAGTTAGGAATATTGACTATGTAACAATTTCAAGTGGGTTTGCACCTGGGGAATGCCCACCAGACAAAATGCAATCAGTCTGGCTGGTTAGACAATGGGCCGTTAGGGAGAACAATAGGACTTTGAAGATGCTAATCTCCCACGTTCCTAGGAGCTTCCTGGGATGCTGCTTTGACACTGCAGGGTCATGTGATCATGTCACCTGGTACTGGACTTCATCTTGGACTGCTAATATTTTTCCACTAGTAGGGGGTGGGGATCAAACTGGGAAACAAAGGATTCCCGCCATATGTAAATCCTATTTAAGGCTGGGGAGTGAGTTAATCAGGGTCAGTTCTTCACTGAATCCCCACCCAAGGTGACTGCTAAAAACACCTCAGACTGATCTGGGGAAGAAAGGACTGGATCCAGGCTAGAAGGTATCTGGCCTGTGAAAGGAATATCTGGAGTTTTAAACGGCAAGCAAGATCAGTTTGTCTAAAAGAAATTTTGCAACCTGCTTAAAACAATATTTAAGGTGAGAAATCACTACTTGCAGCCAGTTTCTTTAGCGTGTTCAGCTTAGTTTGTGTGTTTGCTTTATTTGCTCAATATCTACTTTGATCCGTTATAATCACTTAAAATCTATCCTCTGTAGTTAGTAAACTTGTTTTTGTTTTCTATATACCAGTTTGTGGAATTCATAATGGGCGGGGGGCGGGCAAAAAGCTGTGCATATCTTCCTCCACATAGTGGGAGGGAGTGAATTTCATGAGCTTACGCTGTAGTTTTCTGTGCAGTGCAAGACAATATAATTTTGGGTTTACACTCCAGAGGGGGTGTGCACTTGAGTGCTTTAGGGCAATTCCTGAGCTGAGTCTTCCCACGCACAGCTGATTTCAGTGTCTGTGTCTTTCTGCAGCTGGGTGTGGCCCTGCCTGCACGTGTGCTGGAGGAGGCTTGACGGCCCGGCTCGCCAGGTCAGTGTAAGGGAACCCAGACTGGTGGAACCAGCGGGCTCAGTGGTACTCCAGTACATCAGGTGGCACCCAGGGGAGGGGGGACAACCTGTCACAGGCGGGTTGAGGTTGGACATTAGGAAAATCTTCCTGTCAGGGCAGTTAAGCACTGGAACAAATTACCTAGGCAGGTTGTGGAATCTCCGTCATTGGAGGTGTTTAAGAGCAGGTTAGACAAACACCTTTCAGGGTTGCTCTAGATAATACTTAGTCCTGCCATGAATGCAGGGGACTGGACTAGATGACTGACTGAGGGCCCTTCCAGTCCTACACTTCTATGATTCCCTCAAACTCTTCCAACTAAGGGAGAGAAGAGGGGAGCAATTTTCCCTCCACATCCCATGCAAACACTCAGGATGAAGGCAGGTGAGGGAGGGAGCTACTGACATAAGTCAGTCGGGGTGAATGATTCCGCTCCTGTGCTTCTGCCCCTCAGGGTCTCTCTTTCTCCTGAGCCCTGGAGATCTGGGACCCATAGCTCCTCCTCCCATTCCAGCTGGGAGATCACATCAAGTTTGGAAACTGGAAATCCTGCCCAAGGGAAAGAAAACAAGGGAGATCAAGTGAACTCTTGAGATATTTGTCACAAAAATGTTCCATTATTTTAACCCCAGTCCATTGTAAAGCCATAAAATCCCAGGGACAGATGCCCAGGCACTGAAAGCTCTCTGCTTATGAGGGATTTAACTATCCTCATCTGTGCTGGGAACACACACAGCCAGACACTCCCCCTCAAAGAGGCTCCTAAGACACAGAGAAGGTAACTCTCTGGGCCAGAAGGTGAGGACGTTAGTAAGAGGAAAATCACCCTGGAACTGCTTCTGACTGAGACAGAAAGAGGCCAAGAGACAAAGGGTGAGGCATAGGTAAGGGTATGGCTCTGTCACAGAGGTCACAGAATCCATGACTTTCTGGGACCTCTTCTGCAGAGGCAGGGCTGGAGCAGCTTCTGGGATTGGTAAGCCCCTCTGGAACTGGTGGGGCTGGAGCAGCTGCTGGCAGTCAGCCCCAAGGCCACCACAGCAGAGACCCCTGGGCCTCTGGAGCAGCTGGCCAGCAGTCAGCCCTGGGGTCGCTGGAGCAGCTTGCCAGTGGTCAGCCCCAGGGCCACCTGAGAAGCTGGCTGGTGGGCTGACTGTTGCCAGACAGCCAGCCCCCTCCTCCCCCCTCAGACCAGCATTGCTGGAAACACAGGAGGAAGCAGGAACAGGGCACTTAACATATATTCCAGCACAGCCTTTGAAGCTGTGAAAGCACAGGTGTGCTGCTACAATGTGCCTCTGGGAACAGATACAACGATTAAGCTCACAGCAGGCAGAGGCCCTGTGACAGACATGGCTCTTAGCCCCAACTAAATAGCGTGATGCACACACACCAACATCCTAGTTGGGAAAATATTTACCCTCATAAAAGAAATGTCCAGTAGTCGACACTTATTGTTTCTCTCCCTTGCAAGTGTAAACTACTCTTGCGAAAGCTGGCGTCACCCCGACAGACCAGCCTCAATTTGGCATAAGAAAGGAGAAAGAGAATAAAGGAGTACAGAGGTATAAGTAGGGGACCTACAGCACCATGATTTTTGAGTGCTTTTCACTATCTATCTGCTGGTCAGATAAGTGACAGCCTCCCAAGGCTTCTGCAGCTAAGAGGGTCCCTACGCCTTGTCCCTTATTCGTCTTTCCGCGGAATTGAGTGACCGATCCTGGCTTGGCACCGCTGGAATCGAGAGATGCAAGGAGGGTAAGAAGCACCCACACCTGATCTCCTATCTTTAGTGTACACATATTTTGAAATAGAGCTCTATACTTTGTTTTCTTTCTTTGGGATTGTGGCTTCAGTTTTGTAACTTGTTTGTGTGTGTAACATCTCTACATTTAAATAAGTAGGCACTAGCAATTTTGTAACCACATGATTAGAATCTAGCTTAATAAATTTTGGTAACCATTTATGCATAAGCCTGACTTGTTTTCTCTGGTTTACTGTAAAGCAGCCAACACAATTAAAGAACCTCAGCCGTTTTGGCTCTAAAGCCTGGCCATTAGGTGAGAGTACTAAGAGCCTAGCGTTGAGTTGTGCCGCCTCCACGGGGCAAACTCTTGGGGCACCTGTCAGTCAATCCTGGCTGCCCGCTGCGAAGGAGCTCTGAGCTCTAGCAGTTAAAGTCATGGGTGGTTAGGACCTTGGGGCATCCGTCAGCCTAGCCCGGGCTGCCCGCCGCGAAGGGACAGTGCGTCCTAGCGGTTAAAGTCACGGATGGTATAAACGGGCATAGCTGGCACCTCACCAAACATCCTTGGCCGTCGGCTAACACTGACCACTGGAGTAGTGGCCACAGGGTTGAAGCAGCAACCGGAGTTGGGTCAGCCCCTGCTGCAGGAGCAGCGGTGGGGTTGGAGCAATTGCCAGAGGTCAGCCCTCAGCAGTGCTCCAACTCTTAGTCCCTGTCCCCCCTCCCCCAGGGTATTTTTAGTTAAAAGTCAAGGACAGGTCATGGGCTTCCGTGAATGTTCGTTTATTGCCCACGACTTGTCCCTGACTTTTACAAAAACTACCCGGGACAGAATTTGAACCTTAGTCCCAGGGAAGCACATGAAAAGATGGGAGTTGCCTTACCAAGTGGGGGGTCAGTGCTAATGAGGCCAATTCAATTAGGGTGGATGTGGCCCATTTTCCAGCAGTTGCCACATCCACCCTAATTGAATTGGCCTCATTAGCACTGACCCCCCCACACACTTGGGAGTTGCTTTACCATCTTTTCCTGTGCTGTATATTTATACCTGCCTGCTTTTTTTCACTCCATGCATCTGATGAAGTGGGTTCTAGCCCATGAAAGCTTATGCCTAAATAAATGTGTTAGTCTCTAAGGTGCCACAAGGACTCCTTATTGTTTTAACTGTGGTATGTAACCTATTGCTTAAACTAGCCTTTGTATCAGATGACTGGAAGATAGCTAAATAATGCTGATTTTTTAAAAAAGGCTCCAGAGGCGATCCTGGCAATTACCACCGGGTCAGTCTAACTTCAGCAC
Source organism: Lepidochelys olivacea (assembly GCF_965140295.1). NCBI lineage: Eukaryota > Metazoa > Chordata > Testudines > Cheloniidae > Lepidochelys > Lepidochelys olivacea. The sequence continues at coordinate 8,628,290 of NC_140433.1, read as the reverse complement.
CAGGCAAATTGGTTGAAACTATAGTAAAGAACAGAATTATCAGACACATAGAAGAACATTGTATATTGGGGAAGAGTCAACACAATTCTTGTAAAGAGAAATCACCCCTCATCAATCTATTAGAATGATCTGAGGTTATCAGCAAGCATGTGGACAAGGGTGATACAGTGTACCTGGACTTTCACAAAGCCTTTGACAAGCTCCCACTCCAAGCTAGCTGGACCATTGGTCTGACCCAACATGGCCATTCTTATGAAGAAGACTGTCACTGTACATCACTGATCCCAGACTCCCAAAGGTGTCTGCACTCAGCAAAGTGAGCAGTCATGGAATAAGAGGGAATGTCCACTCCTGGCTCAGTAACTGGATAGGAAACAAAGGGTTGGAATAAATGGTCAATTTTTAGAGTGGAGAGAGGTAAACACCGGGGTCTCCCAAGGATCTGTACTAGGACCTTCTGTTCAACATATTCATTAATGATCTCACATAGGGGTGAACAGTGAGGTAGCAAAATTTGCAGATAATGCAAAATTACTCAAGATAGTTAAGTCCAAAGAAGTCTGTGAAGAGTTACAAAGGGATCTCACAAAACTGTGTGACAAAATGGCAGATGAAATTCAATATTGATAAGTGCAAAGTAATGCAGACTGGAAAAAATAATCCCAATGATTCAACAAAATGAAGTGGATCTAAATTAATTGTTACCTGTCAAAAAAAAGAGATCTTGGAGTCATCATGGATAGTTCTCTGAAAACATCTGCACTACATGTGCAGTGACAGTCAGAAAAAGCTAACTGAATGTTAGGAACAATCAGAAAAGGGAAGATAATAAAATAGAAATATCATAAAGCCACCATATGAATCCATGGTACACCCACACTCTGAATACTACATACAGTTCTAGTCACCCCATCTCAAAACAGATATACTGGAATCAGAAAAGGCAAACAGAAGGGGAATGAAAATGATTAGGGGTATAGAACAGTTTCTGTAGGAGGAAAAATGTTAAAGACTGGGACTGTTCAGCTTAGAAGAGAGACGACAATGGGAGGGATATGACAGAGGTCTTTACAATCATCAATGATGTGGAAACGTGACTAGGGAAGTGTTATTTAATTTCACATAACAGAAGAACCAGGGGTCACCCCATGAAATTAATAGGCAGCAGGTTTAAAACAAACATAAGGAAGTACTTCACAAAGCATACAGTCAACCTGTGGAACTCCTTGCCAGAGGATGTTGTGAAGGTCAAAAGAATAACTAGGTTCAAAAATGAATTTAGATGAGTATTGATGGACCTGTCCTCCATGAACCTATTTGACAAGATGCAACCAAGGCTGTGGGCTTCCCTAAACCTCCAACTGCCAGAAGCTGGGGCTGGACAACAGGGGATGGATCACTCAGTAATTGCCCTGTTTTGTTCATCCCCTCTGAAGCATCTGGCATTGGCTACTCTCAGAAGACAGGATACTGGGCTACCATTGGTCTGACCCAAATGGTCATTCTTATGAAGAAGGCTGCACTGTACAACACTGATCCAGACTCCCAAAGGTGTCTGCAGTCAGCCTGACCTGCTGAGTAAGCATGGTTGTAAGTAAGCATGGCATTGTACCCAGGGCCTGGTCTAGGATGTGGGAAATTGTGTAATTCCACTCCAGGAGATGGAAAGACCAGAGGCCGAACACCTTGGGCGGGGGCGGGGAGCTCATAGAGAACAGGAAGGGGATAAAGATACAGCTAGCCCTGTCACTCACTCTGACACCCAATTCCCTTTCCCTGCTGTTGTCAGCTCTCCCCAGCTCCTGGGGCCCCAGGAACACCCACTTCTTGTGTTCTCTCCTCCACTCCTATTGTCCTCAGTGCTTCTCTCTACCAGTTCCCTCACATTTCCTGCTCCCCAACCACTTTCCACCCCACCTTCCCACTGTCCCAAGTGTTCCTTGCTCCTGAGTCCCAGGAGCTCCTGCCAAAAAAAGTGTCCCTTCTCCCCTCCCCTTGCTAGCACCCCATTTCCTGGAGCAGCTGCCACCCTCTCCTTACTCTCACTATCACCAACCCTCTCAGCTTCTTGAGGTTCTGGTCCAGCACTGTCCCATTGCTCCCGGCACCCCACTGCACCCCAACTCCTTATAGCACCTACTCCATGGAACCCCCCCTTCCCACTGTCCCCAGATATCTTGGCTCACTGGTGCTGTTTGCCCCAATCCTCCCCCCACCCCAGCTTGCCACCATCCAGCCCCTCCCCAGTAGCCTGAGAGATCAGGCCTCCTGGTGGCAACACCCATTTTTCTCATTGTGGCTCTCCAGGGAGTCCACATGATTTCAGATTCCTGTTGGACACTCTCCCTCTTCAGGAGATGTAACCAGTAGGTACTGGCAGCATCACAAGAAGAACCTGGCCTTTATTAAACAACTGGAATACAGAACGGAAGAGTCATTAGGTTAGTCTGATGAAACAAAACAAATCAAAATGTATGTTGGCAGAATCTTCTGCCCAGCTTTTCCAAATTGTCCTCAAGTTCCTGTCTCTCTCTCCTTCCCTCTCCCCTGTTCCAGTCCCTGTGCCCTCCTGGGCAGCCGCAAAGTCCTGTTCACACCCAGTCCCTTTGTCCCAGGTTCCACTTCCTTAGGGTTCCCATGTTCTGCTTCCCTGGTCTCCTAGTCATTACGTATTCGTGTCCAGTTGTTGGTACTGCACCTGTATTCCCTGCCTATGATCCATTAAGGGCCCCCACTCTCCGGCTTTGAGTTCCCCCGCCATCACCTCTCTTGGGCAGTGACACATGTCTCACTGCCTCCTGACAAGGGTCTTTCCAGGCTGCACTATCCCCTGCCTCGGCTCTGAATTCCCCAGCAAGACGTACTGTCTATGCAGGCCTGCCTTGCCTTCTCTTCAGAGATGGTAAACAGTGTAATTGCCCACAGGTTAGTGTAATTGCACCCAGCTCTGTCTAAGCAAGCACATTAATTCTTAAGGAGAAAGCAGTACAGAGAAAGTATTTATTGAAACAGTAAAAGAATTTACATGCCTGCTAATAAGCTCACCAAAGAGCAATCGCTGCAACTCCAACAAGCTCTATGGCTGGTGAGCATTTCTTCATCCACCCCAAGGGTTTATCCTGGGGTGGGCAAACTACAGCCCATGGGCCGCATCCGGCCCATCAGCCGTTTTAATCCGGACCTCGAGCTCCCACTCTGGCCCTGCAGCTGGGGAGCAGGGTCGGAGGCCGCTTAGTGCGGCTTACGGAAGCAGCAGCATGTCCCCCTCTGGCTCCTACACGTAGAGGCAGCCAGGGGGCACCACTCCACACGCTGTCCCTGCCCCAAGTGCCTCCCACCATTGACTGGGAACTATGGCCAATGAGAGCTGTGGGGGTGGTGCCTGCAGACGGGGCAGTGCGCACCAGAGCTGCCTGGCTGCGCCTCCATGTAAGAGCTGGAGGGGGGACATGCCGCTGCTTCTGGAAGCTGCTTAAGGTAAGCGCTGCCCCAAGCCTGCACCCCTGAGCCACCTGCCCCACGCCCCAACCCCCTGCCCAACGCTTGATCCCCCTCCTGCCCTCCAAACCCCTTGGTTCCCACCCGGAGCACCCTCCTGCACCCGAAACTCCTCATCCCCAGCCCCACCCCAGAGCCCGCACCCACATCTGGAACCCTCACCCCCCCTGCACTCCACCCACCCCAGCCCAGAGCCCCCTCCTGCACCCTGAACTCCTCATTTCTGGCCCCACCCCAGAACCCGCACCCCCAGCTGGAGCCCTCACACCCCGTCCCCTGCACTCCACCCCCCCGCCTTAGCCCGAAGCCCCCTCCTGCACCTTGAACTCCTCATTTCTGGCCCCACCCTGGAGCCCGCACTCCCAGCCAGAGCCCTCACCCCTCCCACACCTCAGCCCCAATTTTGTAAGCATTCATGGCCCACCATACAATTTCTGTACCCAGATGTGGTCCTCGGGCCAAAAGTTTACCCACCCCTGGTTTATCCTGTGGTTACAAACTCAGAAGACGCACACTCAGTTTTATGGGGCCATAGGTGCTGGAACCAGGGATGCTGCCACACCTCCTGGCTTGCAGTGGTTTCCATCATATGTAGGGTTTACAGTTTGGTTTTGTCATAAATATAAAGGGAAGGGTAAACCCCTTTAAAATCCCTCCTGGCCAGAGGAAAAATCCTCTCACCTGTAAAGGGTTAAGAAGCTCAAGGTAACCTCACTGGCACCTGACCAAAATGACCAATGAGGAGACAAGATACTTTCAAAAGCTGGGAGGAGGGAGAAAAACAAAGGGTCTGTGTCTGTCTGGGTGGTGCTTTTACCAGGGACAGAATGGGAATGGAGTCTTAGAATTTAGTAAGTAATCTAGCTAGATATGCGTTAGATTATGATTTCTTTAAATGGCTGAGAAAATAGCTGTGCTGAATAGAATGAATATTTCTGTCTGTGTGTCTTTTTTGTAACTTAAGATTTTGCCTAGAGGGATTCTCTATGTTTTGAATCTAATTACCCTGTAAGGTATTCACCATCCTGATTTTACAGAGGTGATTCCTTTTTTACTTCTATTAAAAGTCTTCTTGTAAGGAAACTGAATGCTTTTTCATTGTTCTAAGATCCAAGAGTTTGGGTCTGTAGTCACCTATGCAAATTGGTGAGGATTTTTACCAAACCTTCCCCAGGAAGTGGGGTGCAAGGGTTGGGAGGATTTTGGGGGGAAAGACGTTTCCAAACTACGTTTTTTCAGAAACCCAGATAAAGTTTGGTGGTGGCAGTGGAAGTCCAAGGGCAAAGGGTAAAATAGTTTGTACCTTGGGGAAGTTTTAACCTAAGCTGGTAAAAGTAAGCGTAGGAGGTTTTCATGCAGGTCCCCACATCTGTACCCTAGAGTTCAGAGTGGGGAAGGAACCTTGACAGGTTTGATGACTCTCAGCACCCCCACTACATAAATTGTTCCAGCACCCCTGTACAGGGCCTCAGGAGGCCAAAGTCTCTCTGACCCTTCCCTAAGGATTGGGCCCCTCTTGGACCAGAATTCCTGTGTTCTTGATGAGAAGGAAGGGCATGAGTCAGTTTAAATTCAGGCTATTGATCCAAAAATCCTTTCTGTATCTGTTGGTCTTTGGAGAACCCAGTTTGCATTGGTGTATGCGAGGCTCTGCAGGTCGTGGTGCTTTTCTGGCGGTGTTACAACATGAATAAATTTGCCTAAGCAATGTTCACTGCTCTCAGTTCCTGAAGGAACTACCCTTCCCCATGGCAATACATGCAGGTCCTGTTCCGCATGGATGCATAAACAATTCATACAATGGACTCCAAAGACATTGAATTTCATTCAATAAGGTGTGACCAGGATATTGCAGGAAATTGCCGTGCCTGTCACAGCTAGGTCTTCAGGCGCTCCATTCGTATGTAGACAGTTCTTGATAATGTATCCATGCCAATCTAGACAAGCCTACATTACTGGGAGAGTCATCACTTCCCCTGTCCCAGAAGTGGAATTAACTCCTTCACACCCAGAGCATGACAATGCAAAGTGAAGGTGGAAACAGAGTCATGCATATTTTCATAAAAAAAATACTACCAAAACGTCCCACTTTCTCCACAGGGAGATGTGGTCAAAGCAAAGGGCTTGAATAATGAATCATAAAATCCTAGAAACATAGGCTTGGGAAGGACCTCCAGAGGTCATCTAGTGTACCCACAACAGCCTTGAGGCAAGACCAAGTATAGCTAGAATATCCTTGACAGGTGTTTGTCTAACCTGTCCTTAAAAATCTCCATTGATGAAGATTCCACTGTTTCTTGGTAATCTTCTGCAGTGCATATCTATCCTTAACGTTAGAAAGCTTTTCCTAATATCCAACCTAAACCTCCCCTGCTACAGATCAAGCCACTTACTTTATGTGATATCCTGGTGGGCACAACGAAATATGGGTCACCATCCTCTGTATAATAGGCCGGGACATATTTGAAGACGGTTATCAGGTCTCCCATACACTAAATATGCCCATTTCTTTCAACCTTTCCTCATAGATCATGTGTGAGGATAAGGAGGTAGCTTTGTCGTTTCACTTCTGAATGGCGATTTGTAGCAAATGAAAGAGATTGACATCACCTGGAGGTGAGTGTGATGCTGGCAGATCAGGTGCCAGCTCCCGCCAAGGCTGCTAAGCCTCAGCTGAACACCGCCAACCCCATCCCTGGAACCAGTCTGGTTCACCTGTGTGTGAGGTTACAATAGGTATTAGAGTTATAAAAATGTTTAGTGTTAAGACTTATTCAACACTTGTAGGAAGATGCATGTATTAATCTCACTTATAACATCTGTATCCTGGGTTCTAGAGTGACATTAAGCATTTGCACTGTAATCCTCTGTAACTAAGTCATCAAACAGGGAAGAAGCACTGATTAATGTAAAATGCTGGCTTCTGACAGAAGGTGTTTGGTCCTGCCCACCAAGAAGGCCCAATGAAACCAAATGAGCCATTATGAAACATCAAAGAACAAAGATTTTGTAATTGCATTCCTCCCCTCCCTGCATGTAGTGGAGACATGCATGTGAACTCATCCCATCAGCTTGAATTTGCGGGGGAGAAGGGTATAAAAATCCCTAACAAAAAGATACTGGATTTCTATGCTGCTTGGACTTTGGGAGGGAAGATTTCTAAGCATAAGCAAGGGATCTGCAGCTGCTTAGACTGGGTTAGCCCTAAAGGACATATAGAGCTTGCACATTAGTGGCTTCTATCACCTTTTGGAACTTAAGACTGTCACTTATTTGTGTGTATGTTTTCCTGCTTTAACCTTTGTTACTTCTTATTCTTAGTTAATACATTTGTAAATAGTTTATTACAGGATTGGCTACCAGACTTGTTCTTGGTGTCAGATCTAAAGTGCCATTGACCTGGGATGAGTGATTGGTCCTTTGGGACTGGGAGTAACCTGAAAATTATTGTGATTTTTTTTTTGTTGTTGTTGTAATGGACCAAACAAAGGCAAGCTTGCCTGGATGGCAAAATAGACCAGAGTACTCAGGGGGACTGTCATAGCGCCTGAGGAATTTGTACTTGGTTGGTGAAATCTAAGTATAGAACTCACAGCCAGTTTGGGGCGTGTGCCCTGCTTCTAGTCTGCCCTGACCCAGCAACTCATGCTCATAAGCCACTCCAGACAGCTTGACCATCAGGACCTAGAGCAGGGATCTCAAACTCAAATGACCAAGAGGGTCACATGAGGATTAATGTATTGGCCTGAGGGCTGCATCACTAACACTCCACCCCTTCCATGAGGCCCTGCCCCCACTCCAACCCCTTCCCCAAAGTCCCCACCCCAACTCCGCCCCCTCCCCGCCCCTATTCCAACCCCTTCCCCAAATCCCTGCCTCTTCTCTCCCTCCTCCCCTGTGCGCGTGGCTTCCTGCTCCTCCCTCCTGGAAACAGCTAAGCTGCCAAACAGCTGTTTGGCAGCAGGAACTGCCTGGAGGTATGTAGAGGAGTGGCGAGCAGCGCACGCACGGGAGGGGACGGGGAGCTTAGCGGCCACAGGAAATAACTCGGGGTGGGGGCGGGGGTGAGGGGAGTTTGGCGGCCACAGGAAGTAACTCCGGGGAGTGGGGGTGCACGGGGAGCTTGGCGGGCCGCAGCAAAGAACTCCGCGGGCCGCATGTTTGAGACCCCTGACCTAGAGAGAGGGCCATGCTGAAGATATTGCTCAGCTTGTGGGCCTGAGTGGCTGTGGTGTTGTCCGCAGTGACAGAGAAAGGTGGTGATGGGATGGCTCAGGGGAATAGTAAGAGTCTGTTTTTAGCCAATTAGCTTGAGCTGGTGGCCAGACATCCACAAGGAAATGTTAGAGAGACAGTCTGAGATTTTAGTTTGGTCAGAAGGAGACAGGTCTGGAGTAGAGAGGTAGACCTGTGAGTCATCTGCCTAGAGATGGTAGCTGAATTTGTGTTTGTGGATGAGATTCCCAAGAGATAAGTTACAGAGGAAGAAGAGAAGGGGACCAAGGACAGAGTGGGGATGTGGAGGATCCTCCTTAGGACATGCTGAAGGAGAGAATAGAGAAGTAGCAGGAGAATCAGGGGAGGAAAAGGGAAGGCAAGATTTCATGAAGAAGAGTATGTTCATCGTATCAAAGGCTGCTGACAGGTCAAGGAGGATGAGTGTTCCTCATTCCCGGGTAACCCGGATCTCCAACTCAATCCTTCCCCACCAACAGCACCACTGTTGAGCCCTTCCCCTGCTTTTCTCCATTAGAACATAAGAACAGCCATATTGGGGCAGACAAAAGGTCCATCCAGCCCAGTGTCCTGTCTTCTGACAGTGGCCAATGCCAGGTGCCCCAGAGGGAATGAACAGAACAGGTCATCATCAAGTGATCCATCCCCTGTCACCCATTCCCAGCTTCTGGCAAACAGAGGCTAGGGACACCATCTCTGCCCATCCTGGCTAATAGCCACAGTGGTTCTAATCGTCTCCTTGATGGATCTCAGTCGCTTGGCATCCATCACACCCACTGCCTCTTTGGGGAAGCTAAAAACTGCAGAGATTGGAACTTCAGGTGATGATGAGCCAAACTGATGAGTTCAACAGACCGAAATGCACACGTCCAGCAAATCTAAGGCTCTGTTAACCCCCAAAGAGTTTCCAGCAATCAGCTCTCAAAGCCATTCATTGACTGAAGAGGACACGCTGTGGCCATTGAACCTGAGCTACCCCCATGCATTTTAGCCTGAGCCCAACTTGGGACAGCTTTCAGACAGTGCATGTGATGAGGTTTTCTTGCATTCTGCATGAATTTGCCTTGGAGGTTTCGCACGGATACCAGAATTTCTGGGTTAACAGCCGTATTTTAAAGTGCTCTCAAATCCACATGCAAATTCTGGCTCGGCCCCACCCCCTGAGCCGGGAGCTGGCAATAGCAACTTGGAATAGGTCAGTAAAGGCAATGCAAAGGGAAGGGGCAGATTCTCCACCTCTGGAAGTCTTCACGCCAAGACTGGATGTCTTCCTGGAAGATAATTTAGTCAAGCACAAGGTATTCAGATCAATTGTCAGAACCATGGGCCTTGAAGCCAGGGCCACGGGAGCAGCCACGCTTCAACCTTCCACTTGGCAGCTAACTGCTGACCAGGATCCCGGAAGCCGAGACCCAATCTGAGGCTTTGCTCCTGACAGCCAATTGGCAGAGTCCCAGAGCTGCCAATTGGGCTGCTGACCCTACTTAAACCAGCAACGGGAACAGGAAGCTGTCTGAATAACTGGGATCCACCCTACTCTGGATTGTGTACCTTGTGGCTCTCATGGCCAATCCTTTGGCTTGACTTCTGGGGGCCCTGACCTGGTTTGGCTCCTGGCATCTGAGCTGTGGTTCTTTCTGATTTGTCGCCTGCCTTTGACCCCCTGGTATCCTGACTTCGACTGACTCTGGTTACCAACTTGTGGTTCTGAACTCTGGTTTGTCTCCTGCCTCTGATCTCCCCAGATCCTGACCCAGCTGGCTCTTGACTCCTGACTGTGGACCCCAGCTCTGACCACTGGATCTGGTTGTCCATGACCTAGCCCTGACATCAACCCAACAATAACTGGATGAAGTTCTATAGCCTAACAGTCCCTCCTGGCCTTGGAATCTGTAAATCTATAAGAGCTATCGGAATGCCAGCATTTCTCCGCATGCCCTCCAGCTGTGTGCACTGTGTCAGTGGCAACTGTAATTAAATGGTGGAGGGATTAGTGGAGCAGCTTGGCAGAGTTGTGACTGGGATAAAAGACCGGTGTATGTCGACCCTGAGGGAACAGGTATGCCTCACGTAAGTGCTGGTTATTGTCGGTTGTGTCAGTAAAGGTGCACAAGGGTGTGTCCTTGCCACAGGGATTGACAGCAGCGTGGTGGTGTACACGCAAAGGTGAAGGAGTGACAATAGTTTGCAAGTCTGAGCTGGTTTGTGTGGATTGGGCTTGCCGGTTCAGGGCAGGAAACTTCCATTCGCTACACCAGACCTGAACCCAAGTTTGACCTTTGCAAAGAGAAGGTGTGAGACTTTGTGCCATGCTGCTCCTGTGCTCTGCTCCCAGAGTGCTCTGTGGCGTGGAGGGCAGAGTGCTTTTGTATGTGTCATTGGTACGTGGGGACGTTGCTAAAACAGGGCAGAGCTGGAGTGGCCCTGTGTGGGTGGTGTGAACCTTAACTCTTCATTTCTCCTTCTAAGAACCGAGGGGTCAGGAATCCTTACCCAATGAGGTCACATTCTCATAGTTCTCCTGCATGACGTCTCTGTAGAGGGCTCTCTGAGTGGGGTCCAGCAGAGCCCACTCTTCCCTGGTGAAATACACAGCCACCTCCTCAAAGGTCACCAGCTGCTGAAAGAGCAAGAGCCCCCTACTCAGTGCTTGCCCCCCATCACAGGAGAAAAGGGCCAGCCCTACCCCACTCACAGCAGACAGGAGACTTGGCGGGGGGGGGAGACCTCTCCCCACTCCCAGAAGAAAGAGGGGGTGGGGGTCTTTGCATTCATCACCAGAGGCAGATCAGAGGAGCCAACTTTCTAATTTCCCCCAGGGGGCTCGATCCCTGCTTTACTCCAGGCCCTGGCCCCACCCCCACCTCGCCTCTTCCCACCCTGCCCCTTCCTGGGCCTGCTTCACCCCGCCCCGTTCCACCCCCTCCCCAGAGCATGCCCTGCCCTTGCTCTGCCTCTTCCTGCCCCAGCTCCTCCCTGCCAGCGCCTCCTGTACGCCACTGACCAGCTGATCCTTGGGGGCGTGGGAGGTGCTGGGAGGGGGGGAGGAGCTGATCACAGGGGCTGCTGGTGGGTGCTGAGCACCCACTAGTTTTTTCCCTGTGGGTGCGCCAGTCCCGGAGCACCCACGAAGTCGCTGCCTATGAGGCAGATACAGGAAACAGAGCTGCTAGCATGGTGCAGGGACAGCTCCCTGGTAGGAATCCCAACACCCTTCCCATTGCCATCAGCTGAATGTGAGGGGATGGGTTATCTCCCCTACACCTCACTGGGTGGGGGGGTCCCCTTCATATCTCACAGCAGCCCCTGGTTAGTAGATTCACACTCCAGTACTTAGAGGCTGGGGAGTTTTCCCAGTGCAGTCCAGGGGGTTGTTTCCTGTTCCACAGTTCAGGGCTTTTATACCCCCAAACAGAGGTGCTGGAACAATTGTTATAGTGGGGGAGGCTGAGAGCCATTGCACCAAACTGTAAACCCTGTATACGATGGAAACCACTTCAAGCCCGCACCCCCTAGTTCCAGCCCCCCCTGCCCCCAAACCTCCTGGGCCTGTTCCTACAACCCAGCCCCTCCCTTTCTCCACCTCCTCCACCTCCAGGCCGAACTGCCCAGCAGATCCCGTCTCCTCTCTCACACAGGAGCCCACCAGCATCCCTACCTGAACTGGCTCCACGGCAGCCATTTCCCTGCCCTGTCGCCGGGGGAGAGGGGATGAGCAGGAGCGAAACAGGGATGTTCTTCTGCAGCCTGCCAGGACAAAAAGGGCAAGTGGGCAGATTGCAGAAAAGGCTTTATTTTAATTTACCTCCTGATTCCCCACAGGCTCTTTCCCGGCAGAGCTGTTCTCGACTCTGCCATGCAGAGGAAACGCCTGGTCTCCTCATTGCAGAGCAGACCTGGCCCCTCTCACCAGCACTAAACCCATGCAGACATTTTTAAACCCTCCCCAGGAACGAAGTCTCTGAATCAAATACTAACCATATGCTGATGCCTATGTTACTCTGGAGTCACTCCTTGTCCTTCCCTCCAGTGACTGGATTAACACTAGTTTCAGTGAAACAAGAAACATGGCTTTGGAGAGATGAGGACAGAATCTGTTTCAACAGGTCACATCTGGGATAAGGCCTCAGGGCAATAGTTTTCCCTCCAAAATGTGAAGTTCCTGCAGTACTGAAGGGGCCAGTGCAGCAAAAGTTGGGGTGATTGTGACAGATCTGGCAATTTCCTTGGTAAGTGTTACGGAATGAAGTAAATATCTTTGGAGACCATTGTAGAAAATGCAGAGATTTTGTATTATTGTGGGCCAGGTAGACCAAAGGACTATATTGAACAAGGTGACCGACAAGAATGGTCTTTTGGGACAAGATGTGGGAACTGGATTTCCTGGGAAATATCTTGAATGCAAATCCCCCACCCCAGTTTATGCAAATTCCAGGCCTTCTGAAGCTATGCCCTGAGGAGTGGGCCTTTGTCTGCTGGCCACCTGTTATCTGAGGCCAACATCAAAGGCCAAATCTGTATAGAGGCAAGGCTGAACTATTTATGGTTGTTCTGGTTCTAGTTAAGACTGTTATGAACTTGTAACAACAGAAAAAAAGCTGAGTGGAGTTTGAGGGCCTGGCTCCTTTTAGAGCCCCTGCTGGAGCTGGGGGCTGATTTCTGGTAAGCTTATGAGCATGCATGTAGGGTTTTTATTGTTTTTACACTGCTGATAGCCTCTGGAGACAATGCAAAGTGCAGACTCTGGCCTGTTTACGCAGCGTGGCTTGCTGGGATATCACAATGTAGGCAGGGAGCTGTGCAGCCAGGAAACACTCTGGACAGGAGGAAGAGAAACACTGGACACTGCATTAGAGAGGTGCTGGCCAGGAGCCAGAAGCCTAAAAGTGGGTGCCCTTGGTGGACCATGCAGTGGAGATACATGTGCAGTTGCCCTGAACTGTGAAAGTGATTTCCTATCAGTATTTGCTAAAAGGAGAGAACATTAGCTCACCACCTGCTGGCCACTCACACAGGGAGCACTGAGTGATGCTTTTTTAACCAGAGAATGGCGGGTGTGAAATTTCCATGCCGTCACTGGCTAACAGCAGCCACTGATCCACCCCAGAGGCGGCTGCATCTCAGCCCCGGGGAAAGCAAACCCTCATGGAGACCATTTGTCATAAAGTTTGGGGATACTTCTGGTTAGGATTGTGTTTAAGGCCAGAAGGGATCAGCAGATCATCTGGTCTGACCCCCTGTATATCACAGATTACCAGCACCATGCAGCGTCATCACACTAACCCAGAGACTGAAATTAGACCCCACCATATCAGCCCATGGGAAAATCAACTATTATGTTCCACAGGGAGAGACTAGGAGAGAGTGAGGACCACCGATGTCTGAGCCCTCTACAATGGCAGGGAGATGATTCAATGAGATACACAAAGACAATCCTGGTGACTGACCAGCACCCAACACTGGAGAGGAAGGTGAAACCCCCAGGGTCACTGCCTGTCTGTCCTGGGGGAAATTCCTTCCTGACCCTATCCACTCAGAGCCTGAGCAGGTGAACAAGAACTAGCCAGCCAAGCACTTGAGAGAGAGAGTGCTCAGTGCCACCTCAGAGGCTTGGGCCTCCCATCCAACATCCCATCTCCAAACATGGCTGTCTCTTACAAAAATCAAATCCCATGGGGAAAAAAACAGAACGAAACATTAACTGTGGCAAGTCACAGGAAGTATAATTAGGCAGGGAGGCCAAAAACAAATCTGAAGAACAATTAGCAAAAGACACACAAACTAAGAGCAATTGTTTTTAAAGTACATCAGAAGCAGGAAGTGGCTAGTCAGTGTGGCCACTGGACTATCAAGGTGCTACAGGAGCACTCAAGAAAGACAAGAAGTTAAATGAATTATTTGCATAGGACTTTACTGCAGAGAATGTGAGGGAGATTTTCACACCTGAGACATTCTTTTTAGGTGGCAAATCTGAGGAACTGCCCCAGACTGAGGTGTCAATAGGAGGTTTTGGAAGAAATTGATAAATTAAACAGTAATAAATCACCAGGCCCAGATTATATTCAATCTAGAGTTTTGAAGGAACTCAAATGAAATTTCAAAACCACTAACTGTGGTATGTTTCAGAGTAACAGCCGTGTTAGTATGTCTTCGCAAAAAGAAAAGGCGTACTTGTGGCACCTTAGAGACTAACCAATTTATTTGAGCATAAGCTTTCGTGAGCTACAGCTCACTTCATCGGATGCATTCAGTCTCTAAGGTGCCACAAGTACTCCTTTTCGTTGTACCAGATGAGTGGAGGATTGCTAATGTAATGCTGATTTTTAAAAAAAGGCTCCAGAAAGGATCCTGGGAATTACAGGCCACTAAACCTTACTTTACTACCAAACAAATTGGTTGAAACTATAGTAAAGAACAGAATTATCAGACAAATAGAAGAATATGTTAGGAAAGAGTCAACATGGCTTTTTGTAAAGCGAAATCATGCCTCACCAATCTACTAGAATTATTTGAGGGCGTCAACAAACGTGTGGATGGGGTGATCCAGTGCATCTAGTATACTTGGACTTTCAGAAAGCCTTTGACAGGGTCCCTCACGAAAGGGCCTTAAGCAAAGTAGGCTGTTCTGGGACAAGCAGGAAGGTCCTCTCCCGGATCAGTAATTGGTTAAAAGATGTGGGGGAGGGGGAGAAGGAAAGGTAGGAATAAATGTTCAGTTTTCAAAGTGGAGTAAGGTAAATAGTGGGGTCCTCCAATGATATGTACTGGGTCCTGTGCTGTTCAACAGATTAATAAGTGATCTGGAAAAAGGGGTAAAGAGTGAGGTGGCAAAGTTTGCAGATGACACAAAATTACTCAAGATGTTGACTGTGAAGAGACACAAGTATCTCACAAAAGTGGATGAATGGGCAACACAATGGCAGATGAAATTCAATGTTGATAAATTCAAAGTAAGGCATATTGGAAAACATAATTCCAACTATACATGTAAAATGATGGGGTCTAAATTAGCTGTTACCACTCAAGAAAGAGATTGTGGAGTCCTTGTGGATAGTTCTCTGAAAACCTCCATTCAGTGTGCAGCAGCAGTCAAAAAAGCAAACAGAATGTTAGGAATCATTAGGAAATGCAAGTAGGTTTTCCCTTTAGGAAAGGGATAGATAAGACAGTAAATACCATAATGGCACTATATAAATCCACGGTATGTCCGCATCTTGAATACTGTGTGTACTTCTGGTCACTCCATCTCAAAAAAAGAAATATTAGAATTGGAAAAGTACAGAGAAAGACAAGAAAAATGATTCAGGGGATGGAACAAGCTTCTGTATGAGGAGAGAATAAAAAGACAGGGACGGTTCATCTTAGAAAAGAGATGACAAAGGTCTATAAAATTATGAATGGTGTGGAGAAAGTGAATAAGGAAGTGTTATATACTCCTTCACATAACATAAGAACCAGGGGAACCTAACGAAATTAATAGACAGCAGGTTTAAAACAACATACGGCAGTACATCTTCACAAAGCACACAGTCAACCGATGGAACACATTGCCAGAGGGTGCTGTGAAGGCCAGAAGTATGAATGGGCAGGGGCAGCAGGTTTGTAGAAATTTTGGTGGTGCCCAGAACGGCCAGAGCCTGCCGCCCCCCAAACTCTGCCCCCCCACCTGCCTAAGGGTCGGGGAGGGGGGAGGAGGTCCGGGCTGCAGGCCCTGGGCTGGGGCAGGGGATTGGGGTGCAGGATGAGTGAGAGGTTGGGCTCTGGGAGGGAGCTTGGGTGTGGGAGGGGGTCTGGGATGCAGGCTGTGGGATGGCATTTGGGTGTAGTCTCTGGGCTGGGGCAAGGGTTGCAGGCTCTGGGAGGGAGTGCAGAGGGCTGGGGTACAGGCTCCGGCAGGAAATTGGGGGCGGGAAGGGGCGTGTGGGAAGGGGGTGGGGGTGCAGGCTCTGGGATGGAGTTTGGGTGCAGGCTCCAGGCTAGGGCAGGGGGTGGGTGTGCAGGAGGGGGTGAGGGGTGCAGGCTCTGGGAGGGAGTTTGGGGCCAGAGGGTGGGGGTGCAGGCTCTGGGAGGGGGTGCAGCGCTCACCAAGGGCTCCTAGGCAGGGCAGGCCGGGGGTCCCCACGTGCTGCTACCCCCAGGCACTCCCCCTGCAGCTTCCCATTGGAAGGCAGGGCACTTGGGGTGGGAAACAGATCCCCCCCTGCCCACGTGGAGTGAGCAGGCAGGAAGCCACTCAGCTCTGCTGCGCTGCCAGTGGTGAGTGGGGACCCTGGGCTGTTTTAAATGGCCTGGGGGATGCACGGGGGGGGGGGGCGGAGGCAGAAGGCGGGGCTGAGGGAGAGAGCCGGCCTCAAACAGTGCTGGAGCCGGGTATGTTAATTGTATGTTAATAGTTCATAATAGGAATAGAAGCAAAAATTGAATGAATTTCTTATCAGTATTTCATCAAAAGAGAGAAAAACCCCCAACATTTGATATGCAATCCTTGCAATATTCAAGAATTTGAGGAAAGGGCAAAATCTGAGGAGATTTTAATGTTAACATTTTATAATGAGAGAGAGATGGAAATATCGCAGGGGATATTAAATTAGTAATAGATAACTAGAGAGAAAATGGGGCAAGACTTAGGGTATTTTATATCAGTCTTGGGGAGTTTTATATCAGAATTGGGAGGAAGAATTTTGTGGGTCAAAAACTAAATATTTGATAATAGAGAGAAACAGTAAAATCTGAGGGCATTTTACATCCATATTCAATAATGAGAGAGAAAAGTGGGAACACTTGAAAGGATTTCATATGGCTGTTTGTAACCAAACAACCCCCCTGCCCAATTCACATGATGAGCAGGGAGTCCTTTGAAAAGCTGCTTTAAGAGGACAAGGCAGGGGAATACGGAGCCGGAGGGTGATGGGCAGGCAACTGGTGAGAGCTGCATCAGGCAGTTGTGGGGGGCAGTATCTGGGACTGGGTAACCTGAGTCTGGGTGGGCAGTCTCCACTGGGGACTCTAGTTCCTCCCTTCTCCTCCTCTGCATCTTCCATGCCCGACGGCTTGCAGAGAATGGCCACCCCATCCCATCCCACCCCACAGGCAGCCAGGGCACAAGGCTCTCCCAAGCAGCACCCTCTAACCCCCTCCCCATCTAACCCCCTTCCTATCTGGGGAATGACTCAGGACAACAATTTCCTGCCTAAACAAGGACAATCTACTGCAGAGAAAATAGGCAGGGAAATATCCAAAATCTGAGGAGATCTGAAATTGATAGTGGAGAATTAGAGAGAAAATGGGGCAAAATCTGAGAATAGAAAAGGGGTCAGTAATTTGAGGAAAAAAAAAGTGTGTGGGGGGAAATCTACATGGATTTTACCTCCATATTCAATAATTAGAGAGAAATGGGGGAGAATTGAAGAAAATTTTATCAGTATTTGGGAGTATTTGGGAAATCGTCAATTCTGAGGTGATTTCATCCTCCCTTGTCCCTGCGATTCTATTCTATGTTCTCTTCTCATCTCGCTGTAATTTCCTGGCTACACAGAGATAGTTAAATCTACACTTCACGCTGTCTCTCTCCCCTCTCCCTTTAATCTCTTTTATTTTGTCTCTCTTCCCTTTCTCACATCTCTATCCCCGAACACAAAGGGGAAAACCCACTGGAGACAGGTCTCCTTGCTCCCCCCCACAATCCCAGTTTTGCTCCTGGGGCAGATCCTGGCAAGAGCTGAGAGCAACAGTGTCACTGTTGTTAACAGAGCTCCAGTGACTCCCGCAGGAGCATTAGCAACAAGGGAGCAGATTCCGAGGCCGTGAGATGTGACATTCCAGGAGCATTCGTGCCTGTCCAGTCCCCAGCACTTTCACTGAGGTTTCTCTCCATCACCTGGTGTCCCCGGCTCAGGGGTTGAAGTCAGCAGAGCCGGGAGCTGTCCTAGGGGGCTGGTTCCAGCCAGAGAAAGTCCCCACCTACTGCTGGGCTGAGGGTACGTTGCTGGGGCATCATGCCGTGGTGTGGGAGAGGCAGCAGGGGCCTGTGCTCTTGCAGCCATTATAGACAGGAGTTGCTGGACCAGTTCTCTCTGTTGGGCTCTGTCCTCCTCCCTTAGCTGCCGTTCCTGTTCCAGGAACTGCTTTGCAAGTGCCTGCTCCCTGGCTGAAACGCTTGCCTCCAGCTGGATGGCGAGCCTCAGCCTCTCCACCTGCCTCTCAGCACGCCGTTGTTCCAGTCTTTCATCCCTCTGCTCCTGGTACTGCACCTGCTGCTCTACCCTCTGAAGAACATGGAGCATAACTTCATCACGGAAACGCTTTCTTTTGGAACGGTCCGCGAGGGTACGCTGGGTCAGGGATGGAGTTCCTGAAGAACAGCAGGCCGTGTAGCCTGAAGGTCCTGAAACAGGACAAGAAAGAGAGGGTTAGCGTCTAAACTAGCTCAGCGGAGGAGACAAGATCAGTAACTGAGGAATCCCAAGGACATAAAATGTAACAGTTCTGAAGTGAACCTACACATATTGTGAAGGGGACGCTTCAGTCCACATGCTGTTTCTTGACACAGCCTTGTTAATCACAGTGACAGATGTGCAAAAGCAATGGTAAGTTTAAAATTAAAACCTTTACTCTGCTTCATAAAAACCTCGTAACTTATTGTCATATGGGGGAGGGGTGTATAGCACCCTGGCTGCAAAAGGCTTTTTCTGTCATTTCAGATCTTTTTCCTATTTCAGAAGGCATAACTGTCCTTGTGGTGCCCTAGTGACAGAGAGAGAGGTTATTCCAAGCTACTGGAGGGAAACCCACAGTGTAAGCAGCAGAAGTATTCAAATGTATAGTGACTGGAGGGGGCCTGGAAAATTTGCTCTTCCATGCAATCTATCTAGAGTTCCTGCTTCAGGAGAAGTTTGCAGCTATCAGCAGCTAGGCTTGGGTCAGAATCCATGAGGGAATTAATATGATGCTGTGTTAGCTCACACATGGCTTATCCCGTTATTACTGTATGCAACATTTTCTGAAATCTGCAACTTTACTCCACCCTTGCATGGATTATCTCTAACTGAAATGGACTAGATTTGGACATATAGAATACTGTTTCCAAAATACACACACCAGTTCACTGTTTACAGGCAGCTGCATAGACCTAGGAGTGATTGTAGAGTGGCAAATTTCTAATTACTGAAAGGAAAACAAGAATGACCATAGCAAATCACTGTGTCTTAATACTTAAAATAACCATTACAGCTGTGTACGGAAGTTTGAAATTCCAAGTCACCCTGCGAACTCCACGCTGGGACAGGGGAAGTGGGGGCGCCTAGGGACTGTGATACAACCCGCCATTACTAGCCAAACGCTGGTAGCCAGGGGTAGCTTACTGGTTTTGCATTGCTTCTTAAAGCAGAAATCGCTCCCATTACTGTAATAATCCACTTTTAATTGGAATCATACACTTACCGGCGGGTTCTAGGGCTGCTTCTGGCTCCACCGGGTTCTCAGCAGACTTGGCAGAGGGCTGTTCTTTAGAGGCAGGAGGATCAAACAGCTCTTCTGAGTAGGGACTGAGAATTTGCTCTTGATCCTGATCCACAGCCTGCTCTGGAACTGGTTGCATTAAAAATGTCACTTCATGATCCTGGCTGGGAGCCGGCTGCCGCCTGCAATCAGACCCCAGGCTGGATTCGGGGGCCAGCAGGGCACCGTCCGGGCTCACCAGGTCATCATGAAGCACGGTTGGCTCTGTGCTGGGCACAGTGCTCAGGACCCGGTCAAAGTCATCATAAAATGGGCATGTCATTGGTGAGTTGCCCGAGAAGCGATTCTTATCCCTGGTCTTCCTGTATTCTCTCTTTAGCCTCTTAATTCGCTCCCTGCACTGATCACTTGTCCGGAAAATCTGCAGAGCGGCCAGCTTTTTAGAGATTTGCTGGTACAGGTGGTCATTCCTGGTGCTTTTGCTGAAATCCACAGTTTTACTGGCCTCACACCACAGATTCACCAAAATCTGGCTGTGCTCAAGTGACCAGGAAGCAGCTCGCTTTACAAAAGGCTTGAATGGATCAGTCTCCATTGCAAACCCTGGAGGATTTCTCACCGTGTGCTTGCAGAGCGGTGCTCAGAAGACAATGGGTTAACGCTGACTTGCTGCCATTTGGAAGGGGGGCTTCCGTTTGCAGTAGAGTGCATTGCAGATTGCTGGCATAGAGAGGACTAAGGAAGTTGTCCCAATGACCTCTGGGATACATCCGGCAGACTCCCAAGACCTGAATCAAGCCAAGGTCATGTCTACACTGCAAAGCAATAGGGCTCAGACCTCCAACCCTTAAGGGTCCTGGGACCCTGGGTTCAAGCCCAGGGTTAGCACAATTGCAGTGTGGAAGCTAGTGGGGTTTGCATTGAGCCTGAGTTTACATTGCAGTGTAGAGATAGCCCTGGTCACTTTCCTGTTCCCAGGGCATTCACTCTCCTGTAGCTGGATTGGCTCCTACAAGGGCTAACAGGAGCGAAAGCCGTGTGTGTGTGTGAGAGAGAGAGAGTGTGTAACGCAGCAGCTCTGGGACTCACAGATGCAGGAGGAAGAGCAGAGATGGGGGCTAGTTCCCTCTGGAGAAAGTCCCTGTCCCAGTGTGTGTGGCAGGCTGCAGGCCAGGTTGGAATTGAAGGAGACAGGAGGGGCTGGCAGGAAGGAAGCACAAAGAACGAGACACTGGGCAGCTCCTGGCTGTAGGTGCTCTGTGAAACACAAGATGCTGCTACCTCCAGTGTGACTGGGGAGCCCTGGCTGAGCAGCTGCTGCTTTCCCAGCCTGGTCTGTGCTGAGGAGAAATCTTCGTTAAAGTTCTTCCTGTGCTCAGCTGAGGTGGGGATTTTCTCCAGCTGGAACCTGCCCCCACCCCCGACCCCGCCACGGGCTCTGCCACCCCCCGCCCCGCTACAGGCTCTGCCATCAGCAGCCCCTGAGCCGGAGACACCAGCTAATTGAGAGAGACCTTGGAGAAAGGGCTGGGGATGGGCAGGAAAGAGTCTTTCAGAGCTCACAGCCCCTGGGAACAGGATGGGTAAGGAGGAAGGGAGACTGCCCAGCCCAAGGTTACCCATTCTGAGTTGCTGTCCCCCCCGATCTGCCCAACACAGCTCCCATGTGCTGCAGGTTACCTGTCCACCTCTGCTGCTGCGCCCTCCCTGCTGCAAGGGAGTCTGCTTCTTCCATACCCCCCTCTGAAAGCAGCTCCCCAAAGGGCTGCCCGCTGCCCATGTGAATGGCAGTGGTGGTGAGAAACTATCACTGTCTGCTTGTTTATTGAATGTTCATGTACAATCCCTTCTAACTTTCCCACGTATTTAATATTGAGATCAAATCCCTTCACAGCATGGTGTTTTTCTCTCATATGATCAAATATTTTATTTGTATCCTATTTTCTCCCCATGTCTCAAGGATTGTTATAAACTGTCCTAAAATTTTTCCCTGCTTTCTCTCTGCCTCTCTATTCCTTATTTAAGTGTCCTGAGATTTTCTCCGTCTCTGTTATAAAATATTAACATAAAATCTCAGAATTTTCCCTTTTCTCAAATTCTTGAATATTGATAGAAAATCTTTCCAAATGTTGCCCCATTTCTTTCTATTTATGAAATAATTATCAGAAATTCACTCAAATTTTAATTCTTTACCTATTATTGACTCAAAGTATTAAATCCCTCATATTTTTCCACTTTCTTTTCTAATTTATGAAAATTGATCCAAAATTCTTTAGATATCCACCCTTCCGTCTGTAACGACTGAACACTGATATCAGCTGTCAGAGTTTGAACCTCCCCCTCCCCCCACAGTGACATAAGTCACATCAACTTTCAGGGCTGTCTACACTGTGCGATGTCAGCGAGAGCGTCTGCGGCTGACATCACATGTTTTCACCAGATGCGCTACATCGATGCAGCTGCATCCATGGGTGGCATGTGGCTCCAGCATTTGGAGGCTGGCCCAAGTGCCAGAAGCTCCACCGGTGCCCAGATGGTGGCCCCAAGGCCCTGCCCCACCCCCATGTGGCCTTCTCCCCTGAGGCCCTGCCCATGCTCAACCTCCGCTCCACCCCAGGCCCCGCTCCCGCTCAGCCTTCTCTCCCAAGGCCCCCCTGCCCACCCACCGAGTCCATCCTCGCCTCCTTCCCTGAGACCCCACCGAGTCCCGAGACACCCACCACTCTCTGTAACCCCCACACCTCCTGGGTGTGGTGTTCTGTGCCATCTAGTGGCACAAAGACCACGTAGAGAGAGAGATGAAATGAGTTTGCTCTATAGCCTTAGCTAACAACCAGTTGGCTTTTAGCTCATGCGGTAGAGGCTCATGCACTAAGCTCCAGAGGCCCCAGGTTCGATCCCCCCTGCCCGACGACCAGGGTCTGTTGGTGTTACACCTCCTTCCCCATGTCCCCTCTGCTGCCACTCGCCGAGTCCCTCCTCTCCTCCACCCCTGTCCCCAAGGCCCCCCTGCCCACCTCTCGCTGAGTCCGTCCCCCCCCACCCTCAAGACCCCGCTGCTCGGGGGAGGAGGCCAGGGGGTTGAGGGTGGAGCAGAGGAGGAAGTCGGGACTCAGCGAGCGTTGTGGTAAGTGGGGGGGTCACAGGAGAGGAGAGTGGAGGAGGGGAGAGACTGGGTGAATGGCAGCATGGGGGGCCTCGCGGGAGGGGCGGAGCAGGGACGGGAAGAGGTGGAGCGCTTGGGGGACCACCGGAGGAAAAGCGGGAGGGGGCCTTGGGGACAGAGCACAGGCTGGGCCACCACAGCCCAGGTGTCTGCTCGCTCAAAGGCAGCAGCAGATCGGTGGCTATGCCGCAGGGAGTCTTAGCATCCCCTGGCCTATTATACCCATTGCCTATGACTGCACTGATGTAATGTAGCAGTGAAGATAAGCCCTGGGTTTTTGCTGCCTCAGGCACTCCCCAGAGTGGGTGACAATCTCCATGCTACTGTATTAACCCCTCACTTTCCCATCACCACGTTCACTGGAAGTGTCTCAAATCCCCATGACTAATGAGCTCCATGACATGTTGCTTCTCCCAGCACTGAAATGGAGCCACCTCTGGGGTGGGCCCCTTGTGGCCTTTATTTGCCAGGGATAGGGCATGTGACCAAGTCACCTGGTACTGGACACCATCATAGAATACCATACACATCACTCCTGACCCGCAGCCTCAGCAGACGATGCGCCTCACTCCTGACCCGCAGCCCCTCACTCCATTGATGCGTATCGTTCCTGACTCACAGCATCCCCAACTCCTGACCAGCATCCCCAACAAACAATGCACTTCATTCCCAATTCGCAGTTCCCCTGCCAATGCCCTTCACTCCTGACCCGCAGCCCCCCCACTCGAACAATGCACCTCACTCCCAACTTGCAGTCCCCCATCGTGATGATGCATCTCACTCCTGACCTGCAGGCCCCCACCACAATGATGCACCTCACTCCTGACTCACAGCCCCCCACCTGTACGATACGCCTCATTCCATGACTGCAACCCGCTCCCCAACAATGCACCTCACTCCTGCCCCAAAATGCCCCCAGATGATGCACCTCATTCCTCTTGACCTGCTGCTCACAAACAGGGAAGAATTGGTAGGCGAAGTAGAATTGGGTGGCAACCTGGGCAGCAGTGACCATGAGATGGTCAAGTTTAGGATCCTCACAAAAGGAAGAAAGGAGAGTAGCAAAATACGGACCCTGGACTACAGAAAAGCAGACTTTGATTCCCTCAGGGAACTGATGGGCAGGATCCCCTGGGAGAATAACATGGGGGGGCAAGGAGTCCAGGAACGCTGGCTGTATTTCAAAGAATCCTTATTGAGGGTGCAAGAACAAACCATCCTGATGTGCAGAAAGAATAGCAAATATGGCAGGCGACCAGCTTGGCTTAACAGAGAAATCTTCGGTGAGCTTAAACACAAAAAGGAAGCTTACAAGAAGTAGAAACTTGGACAGATGACTAGGGAGGAATATAAAAATATTGCTCAAGCATGCAGGGATGTAATCAGGAAGGCCAAAGCACAGCTGGAGTTGCAGCTAGCAAGGGATGTAAAGGGTAACAAGAAGGGTTTCTACAGGTATGTTAGCAACAAGAAAAAGGTCAGGGAAAGTGTGGGACCCTTACCGAATGAGGGAGGCAACCTAGTGACAGATGATGTGGAAAAAGCTGAAGTACTCAATGCTTTTTTTGCCTCTCTCTTCACAGGCAAGGTCAGCTCCCAGACTGCTGCACTGGGCAGCACAGTACGGGGAGGAGGTGAGCAGCCCTCAGTGGTGAAAGAACAGGTTAAGGACTATTTAGAAAAGCTGGGCATACACAAGTCCATGGGGCCGGATGCAATGCATCCGAGGGTGCTGAGGGAGTTGGCTAATGTGATTGCAGAGCCATTGGCCATTATCTTTGAAAACTCGTGGCGATTGGGGGAGGTCCCGGATGATTAGAAAAAGGCAAATATAGTGCCCATCTTTTAAAAGGGGAAGAAGGAAAATCCTCACCTCAGTCCCCAGAAAAATTATGGAGCAGGTCCTCAAGGAATCCATTTTGAAGCACTTGGAGGAGAGGAAGGTGATCAGGAACAGTCAACATGGATTCACCAAGGGCAAGTCATGTCTGACCCATCTGATTGCCTTCTATGATGAGATAACTGGCTCTGTGGATATGGGGAAAGTGGTGGACGTGATATATCTTGACTTTAGCAAAGCTTTTGATACGGTCTTCCACAGTATACTTGCCAGCAAGCTAAAGAAGTATGGATTGGATGAATGGACTGTAAGGTGGATAGAAAGCTGGTTAGATAGTCGGGTTCCATGGGTAGTGATCAACAGGTCAGTGTCTAGTAGGCAGTTGATATCAAGGGGTCGGTCCTGGGGCCAGTTTTGTTCAAGATCTTAGTTAATGATCTGGATGATGGGATTCCTTGCACCCTCAGAAAGTTCGCGTCTGACACTAAGCTGGGGGGAAAGGTAGATATGCTGGAGGGTAGGGATAGGGTCCAGAGTGTCCTAGGCAAATTGGAAGATTGGGCCAAAAGAAATCTGATGAGGTTCAACAAGGACAAGTGCGGAGTCCTGCACTTAGGATGGAAGAATCCCAGGCATTGCCACAGGCTGGGGTCCGACTGGCTAAGCAGCAGTTCTGTAGAAAAGGACCTGGAGATTACAATGGACAAGAAGTTGGATATGAGTCAGCAGTGTGCCCTTGTTGCCAAGAAGGCTAACGGCATATTGGGCTGTATGAGTAGGAGCATTGCCAGCAGATCGAGGGAAGTGATTATTCCCCTCTGTTCAGCACTGGTGAGGCCACATCTGGAGTACTGCGTCCAGTTTTGGGCCCCCACTACAGAAAGGATGTGGACAAATTGGAGAGAATCTAGTGGAGGGCAATGAAAGTAGGGGACTGGGGCAAATCACTTATGAGGAGAGGCTGAGGGCACTGGGCTTATTTAGCCTGCAGAAGAGAAGAGTGACGGGGGATTTGATAGCAGCCTTCAACTACCTGAAGGGGGGTTCCAAAGAGGATGGAGCTTGGCTGTTCTCAGTGGTGGCAGATGGGCTCAAGTTGCAGTGGGGGAGGTCTGGGTTGGAAATTAGGAAAAACTATTTCACTAGGAGGGTGGTGAAGCACCGGAATAGGTTACCTAGGGAGGTGGTGGAATCTCCTTCCTAAGAGATTTTTAAGGCCTGGCTTGACAAAGCCCTGGCTGGGATGATTTAGTTGAGGTTGGTCCTGCTTTGAGCAGGGGGTTGGACTAGATGACCTCCTGAGGTCTCTTCCAACCCTAATCTTTTATGAGTCTATGATTTATGAGGTGGCGGGGGAGACTTACTAGGGTTTCCATGGGCAGGAGGAGGGGGTGCCGTTATCCGATGACAGATGCTCACACAGGATCCCCAGTGACGGGCTCTCAGCTGAGTCTCTCCAAAACCCTCCTCATAGCATTAGCCCAGCCCCTCCCCTGGCCACACTGACCCTGTGGGGAGGGGACGGAGCAGGATGGGGAGGGCAGGCTGGCAGCCTCCAATTCCTGTCTGTGCCAATGGCAGCTGCTGATCTGGGCCAGAGGGGGAGCTCTGGGACTGGGGTGTGCATGGTTTGCTGCAGAGCTTGGCACCAGCTCTGAATATGGACCTGTTTCCCGAACTGGCCTGGCCATGCCACCTGAGGCCCTGGGGAGACGCAGGATACTGGTGCTGATGGCCCAGGCTCAGTGTTGTGGAGACCACAGGCCTGGCCCTGTGGAACCGTGTCAGGCTTTGAGGCCTGACCCAATAATGGGGTCACACCTGGAGGACCAGTTAGAGGCTGGGCATGGACCAGACCCTGTGGCTCCAGGACACCCAGCCAGGCCCGGGGCAGGACAGACCAGCAGAGCCATAGCGTGATGGTGGCACAGAGCCTGGCAGGGCTGCGATTGGGCGGGGGGTCACCTAGGAGGGGCTCAGCTAAAGGGCAGAGGGGAGAGGGGGCGAGGCCTAGGGGCTGGGGGAGATTGCAGCTGAGGTGAAGACACTGCCATGCCAGGGGGTGGGGGAGGGATGGGGCCCAGCAACCAACCAGCACTAGGCCCAGATCATTTGCACCTCGGGCTAGACTGGCTAGAGGGCCAAAAAAGGTCCTAGCTTTGGGTGCTCCCTGCCTCCCAGGGAACCCTCTGGCTGGTTCCTCTCTGCAGACCCCATGGCTGGGGGGAGGGAGGGTCCCAGTACCCCCAAAGTGGAGGCAGAGGCACCATTTCAGATTGGGGGGGAGGGCAACTTTAACCATGATTCCAGGGGCTCCTTTCTACTGCATCAATAGTCCCCAGTCACTTAAAGACTAGTTCAAAAGTAACTCTATTTATTTCAACAATTGTTTTTATTAACACTATGGTCTGTACCTTTAAAAAGAGTCACTATCTAGACCAGGGGTCTCAAACTCCCAGCCTGCAGGCCATCTGCGGCCCAAGAACCTCCCCAATGTGGCCCACGGGGCTCAAGCACTTTTGAGGCTGGGTGTCTCCCTTGGCCCCACCTGCCGCCTCCAGGTGCTCCCCCTGGGTGATTTACAGCAGTGCACGGAGGCCCCCCGGCCCACCCCACCTTGGAGCCCCAAGTAAGCACAACACCCCCTGACCCCTTCCCAGAGCTTGCATCCCCACCCCCTCCCCACATACCCCCTCCTGCCGCCAAACGCCCTCCCAGAGCCTGCACCCCCACCCCTAGAGCCTGCAACCCCACCGCCTCCTCCTGCACCCCCACCCCCTGCCCCAGCCCAGAGCCTGCACCCAGCACCCAAACTCCAGCCCAGAGCCTGCACCCCAGACCTCCTCCCCCACCCAAACTCCCTCCCAGAGCCTTAGGCAGGTGGGGGGCAGAGTTTGGGGGGGCAGAGTTTGGGGGGGGGCAGGTTCTAGGTGGCACGACTGACAAGATTGGCCTGCTGGGAGGATTTGAGGACTGGGACTGGCCCTAAGGTAAATTGAGTTTGAGACCCCTGATCTAGAGTGTAATTAAATGATGGATGTTAGCAGCATAGATCTGTAACGAACACATTTTGTCAGCCAAATCGTACAAATTGTTCAGACTGGCTGGGGGTTCTGTTCACTGAAGGGTTTATACAAATAGTTCTGATAAATTCAAAGGATTAAGTTGGAGGGAGGTTTCTAGTGTGCTGTGGTGAGGACTTGAGAGAATAAATGTCACCTCCATGAAATTCATGAATGGTCCTCAAGTTTGTGAGACTCTGCCACCCTCAGAAATGTTAAACAGTAAGTACCACAGACAGGAGCGGATTGACCATGGCGCCAGGGCGCTGGGCCCACGCTCCAAAGGGGCCCCGGCCAGCCGCTCTTCTCCACCCTGTTGCCGGCACCCAGTGCCGAGAGGCTGAACAACAGCTTGAGTTGGTTCGTTACCCCAGTGTTCCCAACAACCCCCTGCTCTCTCCTGCATGGCAGGCTCTGCTGGCAACCAAGCTCCCGCGTCCCCGGCCTCTTCCCCCAGCTTGCTACTTCCATCCCTCTCCCTGCCGCCGATCAGCTGTTTGCCAGACCCGGTGTGGGGGGGTGGGAGGGCGAGTGGAGAAGAGGCAGGGGCGTGACCTTGGGGAAGGGGATGGAATCGGGGCATACCCCCGGGGCAAGGGTCTGGGAGCACCCCCACGACCCCAGCCCAATCTCCCAGCCCTCTGCCCTAACTCCTCCACCCCCCTCATGCCCCCCCCAGCCCTCAGCCCTGACTCCTGCACCCCTCCACACACATACCCTGCCCGGACTCCTGCACCCCCCTCACACACCCCCAGCCCCCTGCCCTGACTCCTGCAGCACACATATATACCCAGCCTCCCCACAACCCTGCCCTGACTCCTGCACCCCACACATACCCAGACCCCCCACACCCCATGCCCTGACTCCTGCACCCCCCTCACACAGTTCCAGCCCCCTGCCCTGACTCCTGCACCACACACACATACCCAGCCCCCCCACAACCCTGCCCTGACTCCTGCACCCCACACACATACCCAGACCCCCCACACCCCATGCCCTGATTCCTGCACCCCCCACACACACCCCCAGCTCCCTGCCCTGACTCCTGCACCACACACACATACCCAGCCCCCCCACAACCCTGCCCTGACTCCTGCACCCCACACACATACCCAGACCCCCCACACCCCATGCCCTGACTCCTGCACCCCCCTCCCACACACCCAGTCCCCAGTCCTGACTCCTGCAATCCACACACACATCACCACCTAAGCACCAAACGGGAGCTCCTGCACCCTCTCCCCCACATACCCACCTGCACCCCTCACACCGAATGGGAGCTGCCCCAGGTAAGCGCTCCACACCCCAACCTCCTGCCCCAACCCTGAGCCCCCTCCCTCATTCTAGCTCCTGTTCAGACCCTGCACCCCAACCCCCAGCCTGCTCCTGCACCCTAACTCCCTCCCAGACCTTGCACCCCCAGCCCTGTGCTCAGAGCACCCCACCCTCAGCTCAGTGCAGAGCGAGATGAAGAGAATGGGCTAGACCCAGAGCGAAGGTAGGTATCCCCTCTATGTGGGCAGAAGTGGGGGGATCCTGTTTACCCCCTCCCCAGCCCTGCTGCGCTTGCAGTTTACCCCCAGTCCCTCTCTTGCTCCAAGGACAAACCCTAGCTCCCACCCCATTGTGCTTTTGCCCTCAGCCCCTGCCTTGCTCCAGTCAACAGGGACTAATCTTCCCCCCATTCCCCGCTTTGCTCATCTTGCCTCCTGGTCCCTGCCTCGCTCCAGCTGGGGACCAATCCTTCCCTCACCCCCACTCCCATGGCCAACTGTCAGGGTGGATAAAAATCAATGCCTTTTTAAAAAAAAAATCAAATACTTGGATTTTTTTTAATTTAAATTGGATTTTTGAGGAAAATATATCTAAAGATAGTCTTAATTAAGGTACATTACATCTCATCATGGAATAGGGATTATAAATTCTAATTCTATAGTATGAGACAATATATTCGTGTAATGTTTTAAGAAAAGTTTTGTAAATGAGTTCCAATAGTTGATGGATTAGGGATCCAATCTTATAGGGTTCCACAGGCTTCTCTATAGATTATTTAGGTTAATTTTTCTATCTACCCAATGGGACTCAGTGCTCAGTCTAGAAGATCCCATCAGAGATGCTTAGTTTTGAAGTTCTCAAACTGTGGATTTGTGTCTCCAGAGGTAACATGCTTGTTAACAGCAAAAATGTTTTAAGTAAATAAATAAATAATATAGAGAGGTGAGAAATAACAGACTTCAACCCTATTGATCCTCTGCAAATTTGTGTACACAGGTGTGATGAAGTGGGACTGTTCTTAATGTTTCCTCTGAATAGCGTGGGGGTGCTTCAGTTTCCCCTATGCAGTTCTTAAGTATCTAGGTGGTGGGGTAAGGGTGTATGATCATTGCAGAGCCCTAGAGGGCAGGTGTGTGCAGGGGTCTGGACACAGAGAATGGTCGACACCCTGTTTCCTGGCAACTGATGGCCTGGCCCTTCACTCCTGCAAGGTGAGAGCGAAAAGGTTGGAGAACCCTCCTGGCCCGGGAAAGGGACAAAGCCCAGAGGAGGAGGGGCTGGAGACAGTTTCTGTTTGGGGCTGGCTGGGGACATGGAGTGAAGTGCAGACGTGGTTGTCTGGCTCACTGCCCCCCAGAATGGACTCAGCTGAGCGGTCCTGTTCTCTACACCTTCAAACTCTGTTTTAGACCATGTTCCTGTTGTCTAATAAACCTCTGTTTTACTGGCTGGCTAAGAGTCACGTCTGACTGTGGAATTAGGGGTCAGGACCCTCTGGCTTCCCCAGGACCCTTCCTGGGTGGACTCGCTGTGGGAAGTGCACGGAGGGGCAGAGGATGCTGAATGCTCAGAGGTCAGACCCAGGAAGGTGGAAGCTGTGTGAGCTGTGTGTCCTGAAGACAGGCTGCTCACAGAAAGGAGACTTCCCCAGAGTCCTGCCTGGCTTCATGGGGAGCAGTTCCAGAGCATCGCCCAGGGACTCCGTGACAACAGGGTCAACCCCTTACCTCTCTTTAAAAGTGAAAAGTTTTAAAAAGTTCAAAGTATATAAAATTGTTGGGGGGCAGACTAGATCTGGACAAGGAAAAGAAGCCTGGAGATAAATGTGTGAAGTGAGGGACATATGCTTTTTTGTTAAACTATTATGTTTGATGTTGAAGAAAAATATCCAGAATACTTAAAACGTTGTTGTTTTAAATAAAACAATTTAAATATCTGTCTGGTGATGTTCTCCTCCTAATACAGCCTGGCAAGAAAATCCTCCAACTGTTAATGATTAACCTGTTGAATTGGAGATAGTTCACCTCCCGATAACTTCATAAATATCTGCTTCAGTTACCTTTGGTAAATGAAATAACCAAACACTCATTCATTTTGTTATATAGCTGTAAAACTAGTCTGAAAAGTTTTCAAAATAAATCACAGTTTAAAAATGTGTAGTGTTTACCTTCAAAAAATGAAACCTACATCTATCTTAGCTGAGTTGTGAAGAACGTATATTAAGGTTATAACAACCAACAAAAATACACTTTTATGTAGAAAACCATGATTAGATGGACTCTTCCTGACTTGTGATTTAAATCAAATCCACCCTGCCCGCTGTGCTCTTGCCCCGGCCTCTTCATTTCCCAGGAGGGCCCACAAATATGTTTGGCGCTAGGCCCACAAAAAGTTAATCCAGCCCTGACCACAGGAGATAAGAATATTTACCAGTTGGAAGAGAAGGAGATACAGCAGAGGGCTGCAAAATGGCTGCTTGAGGGCAGCAGTTGAGGGGCAGCAGCCCCTCAAAAGTAGGGTGACCAGATAGCAACTGTGAAAAAACGGGACAGCGGTGGGGGGTAATAGGCGCCTATATAAGAAAAAGTCACAAAAAACGGGACCGTCCCTTTAAAAATGGAACATCTGGTCACCCTACTCGAAAGGTATCTGGGGAGAAGGTCCTAGAAAAGTGCAGCCCCGCTCTGCGGAGATTTGGTAAAATCCAGGCGTTCCCAGAAGAACTGGTGATTCTGTGTCACAGCCGATGGGCCTGACCCCTGAAGCCCATTGCTGGCAAAGGAAAGACTCCTACAGACAAGTGGGACGAAATGGCCGCACGAGGGTACTGCCAGTCACGGCAGAATTAGAGAGCCGGAAAAAATTAGAAGGTTTTAAGTGTAATTTGAACAATATTTGTGGTGGGGGCGGTGCACTCTTGTGTCTTCACAGCAGGGAAAGATTCCAGGTGGCCACTGAATTTGAAAAAGGGCTGCCAAAGTTCCCAGGGCTGCTGTTGTCTCTGCCAGATACTCGCTGAGCAAAGAATAGCCACGGGAGGGGTTGCGGGAGGGGAGGAGTAAGCAACCGTTGCTCCTGGCCGCTGAGGGGAGGGGGAAGGAGTAAGCAGCATTGCTTCCAGCTGGTAGTACTAAACCCTCCCCCCCCCATCCCCCTGGAAATGGCGCCCCTGGTGACAGCAAGGAGGAGGGAGACGTGCAGAAGGGAGTGGGACGACTCAGACCAGATTGCCCAGTTTTTGTGCCTGAACCATTTGCAGGGGCTGAGGGGTGGTTGGAGCACCTAGACAGAGCTAAATCAGATTAACTCCACTTAAATTCTGAAGAAGAGCATCCACACAGGGGTTTAATGCGGTTTAACTAATCCACTTTAAAAGGTAATTGGGATTAACTTTCTTGAGAGTCTCCGTGTAGAACAGCTGTAGGTTCGTGTTTTCTAGCTTCTTTTTACAGCCATAAGGGTGAGGAACTGGCTTTTATTTAAAAACGAAAGCTGAGATTCTCATTTAATCCCATATAACTCCAGGAGTTGGCGTGTTAAGAAAAACATCAAATATTGCGACACGCCTGATAAAATCCCACAAGCTGGCAACACTGTGTAATCCTGCTGCTGTGTGTTATAAACCTGCTGCCATGTGCTCCTAGCTATTGAGGGGCTATTGTGACTAAGTGTTCATGTTTGGGACCCTTATTGTTAGCTTGTGGGGCCCAGTTGAGCAGTTTGTACTTGGGGATTTATTTCTAACTAGCCAGTTCCCGCAGTGTGGGGCTGGATCGGAGCCTGAGACCCCTATAAGGAAAAAGCCCTGTATCCCAGTGCCCTGAGCCCCCCAAACCACACTGAAGTTTCATTTCTGGCTGACACTGGAGGGTTGAAGCCCTGGCTCTCTGGTCTCTGTTTTTAGCTGAGGCTGGCATGAGATTACTTGCTGGGTAGGGGTGTCAGGATGTTGTCAGGATTTAGGGGAACAGAACCAGAGTGGGAGAATTTTTTTTTCCTGTTGAGAAACCAGCCCTTTCCTTATGCTAACTTTCAGAACAATCTGTTGTGGGGATGGTCACAGGGATATTACGTGGGTGGTAATTGCAGAGGAGGTGTCTGTGAGATAATCTGTCTGTTACAGTCAGCTCCTGAAGTGAGCTGTAGCTCACGAAAGCTTATGCTCAAATAAATTGGTTAGTCTCTAAGGTGCCACAAGTACTCCTTTTCTCCACAGGATGGAGAAGTTCATGAAACCTGATGTAGAGTTCAAAAACAAGACAAATTTTTACAGTTGCATTTATTGCTTTGGCCGGTAGATGGCGGCATTAATGTGTGTCTGGAAAAAATAGAGAGCCACGGTATGGGAGGTAATATTGTTTGTTGGACAAACTTCTGTTGGTGGGAGAGAAGTTTTTGAGCTTGCACAGAGCTCTTCTTCAGGTCTGGGCATGGAAACACATGGAAACAATAGGTAAGGTAGACTTTTGCAATGGGATTGTTGCAAAGCCCCATCTACTGGGTGGGAAGTGCCTTCACCTGGAAAAGGCTGAAGAGGTCAGAGATGAAACATTACCAGGATTTTCTTCTTATCTCTCCTCCCCTATTTTAAGAATTGTGTATTGTCTATAAACCCCACGATGGACCTTGGTGCCATCATTGACGTTCCCAGATCTGAAATGCAGCTAAGTGTGTATCGCTGAAGGCCCTGTATAGACATTAGACACCCCAGGGGGGCATGTGTCCTTCCAGTGGTGGGAAAGACCCCAGCACCCTACGTAGGTTAGCCCTGACTGCATTTTGCCATTATTATTTATATAAAAGGACCCCACAGAGACCCCAGCCAAGGTCAGGGCCCCTTTGCTCTGCGTGCTGCACAGACACTAAGGCCTGGTCTGAATGGGGAAAATTGACCAGCAGAACCACACTGGTCTACCTAACCCACTAGAGCTATCCCGGGATAACTCCCCATGGGGACGCTTTTATTCCAGTGTATGAGGGGCTTTGTCCAGTTTAGCTTATGTCACTTTGAAAATGGTGTAAACGAACCCTGACCAAGGCTCTCTGATTCTGGAATAAAAGTGTCCCCATGGAGAGTTATCCCGGGATAACTGCAGTGATTTAATGACGCCAGTGTAATTCTTCTGGTCCGTTTCCCTGAGAGACAGCCTCTGCCCGGAAGAGTTCCCAAACTAAGGGGGAGATATTCAGAAG
Source organism: Lepidochelys olivacea (assembly GCF_965140295.1). Lineage (NCBI taxonomy): Eukaryota > Metazoa > Chordata > Testudines > Cheloniidae > Lepidochelys > Lepidochelys olivacea. The sequence continues at coordinate 8,594,563 of NC_140433.1, read as the reverse complement.
CACCTGAGGGACTTAGGAGCACCAGGCAGTGAGCACAGTCACACACTTGTGCTCCTAAATCCCTTAGGGGCTTTGAAAATTCTCCCTTTAGACAAGGCAGAATCACAGAATCATAGAATCATAGAATATCAGGGTTGGAAGGGACCCCTGAAGGTCATCTAGTCCAACCCCCTGCTCGAAGCAGGACCAATCCCCAACTAAATCATCCCAGCCAGGGCTTTGTCAAGCCTGACCTTAAAAATCTCTAAGGAAGGAGATTCCACCACCTCCCTAGGTAACGCATTCCAGTGTTTCACCACCCTCCTAGTGAAAAAGTTTTTCCTAATATCCAATCTAAACCTCCCCCACTGCAACTTGAGACCATTACTCCTCGTTCTGTCATCTGCTACCATTGAGAACAGTCTAGAGCCATCCTCTTTGGAACCCCCTTTCAGGTAGTTGAAAGCAGCTATCAAATCCCCCCTCATTCTTCTCTTCTGCAGGCTAAACAATCCCAGCTCCCTCAGCCTCTCCTCATAACTCATGTGTTCTAGACCCCGAATCATTTTTGTTGCCCTTCGCTGGACTCTCTCCAATTTATCCACATCCTTCTTGTAGTGTGGGGCCCAAAACTGGACACAGTACTCCAGATGAGGCCTCACCAATGTTGAATAGAGGGGAACGATCACGTCCCTCGATCTGCTCGCTATGCCCCTACTTATACATCCCAAAATGCCATTGGCCTTCTTGGCAACAAGGGCACACTGCTGACTCATATCCAGCTTCTCGTCCACTGTCACCCCTAGGTCCTTTTCCGCAGAACTGCTGCCGAGCCATTCGGTCCCTAGTCTGTAGCTGTGCATTGGGTTCTTCCGTCCTAAGTGCAGGACCCTGCACTTATCCTTATTGAACCTCATCAGATTCCTTTTGGCCCAATCTTCCAATTGGTCTAGGTCCTTCTGTATCCTATCCCTCCCCTCCAGCGTATCTACCACTCCTCCCAGTTTAGGATCATCCGCAAATTTGCTGAGAGTGCAATCCACACCATCCTCCAGATCATTTATGAAGATATTGAATAAAACCGGCCCCAGGACCGACCCTTGGGGCACTCCACTTGATACCGGCTGCCAACTAGACATGGAGCCATTGATCACTACCCGTTGAGCCCGACAATCTAGCCAGCTTTCTACCCACCTGAATGATTGCCCCCATTTCAAAGATGGAGAGCTGAGGCCCGGAGACAGGCAGTGACAGGCCCAAGGACTCTGTAGCAGAGCTGGAACTTGAATCTCAATCTCCCAGAAGTTCCGCCTTAACAACTAGCTCATCCTCCTCTTCTAAATGTACAGCCTCTCTGCAGGAGGGACTAGTTGTGCAGAAGAAAGGAGCTGCGCTGGGCTGTCTGGCTGGGGCAGGTCGTGGTAGGGTAAGAACTTGGCCTGACCCTGGCCTGGCTGGGAGTGAGCAGAGTAGACTGACAGCGTCCCAACGGGGGAGGAGAGGAGGGACTGACGGAGGCTGCAGGAATTACCTGGGCAAAGACAGTTACTGCAGGGGACTGTTGTGCAGCACTGACCAATGGTGTCTCCCCAACACCCCCTCAGAGCTGGGCACTGGTATCTCCCCAGGCCCCTCCCCGCCCCCACCTCCTACTCACAGCTGGTCAATGGGGTTCTCCCATTCCCAGGCCTCTAGTTCCCATGGTGCTGCTCCTCCCCCGAGGAGTCTCCTCCAGCCCCGCAGGCTCGGGCAGGCCTCCAGCATGAAGGTGATGAGGGGCGCAGACACCAGAAGGAGCAGGACCAGGGTGCAGAGAGTGGCCCAGATGGCGAGGGACATGGCCGGCCCTGCAACATGGAAAGGGACATCATGAGAGCCATGTGCAAAGCAGTATGTGGGCTGCCGTGCCCGCACTCGTCACAGAGCAGCTGCCCTGTAGCAGAGATCCCGTGTGAGCTCCCGGAGGCCTAGATCTAAGGGGGAATCATGCTGCAGGGGGCACGTTCCCCTGACGGGAGGTCTAAGTCATGGAGGCTGTTGGGAGGCCCCTCCCTTTGCCCAGCACAGCCCTGAGGGGTTGGAGGAGCAGGGAATGGCCCAGGTTTGCTCAAGCTGCACTGGGATTCTGTGCAAAGGCCTCACAAGAGCCAGCGACGGACGCAGCAGCCCAGACCCTGTCGCCCCTCTCCAGCGTGGCTGGCAGTTCCTGTGAGGTGACCTTGCCTTGGAAGAGGGGCAGCACGAGGTCTTGGCACCAGCTGTGTCCTCAGGCAAGGGTGGACATGGGATGTAAGCGATGTCGAGGACATGGCGGTGGGTGTAACAGGCCAGAGGAGACTAAGCTTTCCCAAGTAACCAGCCTGCCACCTTTGGATAGAGTTGCCAACTTTCTAATCGCACAAAACCAAACACCTTTGCCCCTTCCCTGAGGCCCGCCCCCTACTCATTCCATCCCCCCTCCCTCTGTCGCTCGCTCTCCCCCACCCTCACTCACTTTCACTGTGCTGGAGCACGGCGTTAAGGTGCAGGAGGGGTGAGGGCTCTGGGGTGGGGCCGGGGATGAGGGGTTTGGGGTGCAGGAGTGCTCCGGACTGGGGCCAAGGGGTTTGGAGTGTGAGAACCGGCTCAGGGCTGGGGGTTGGAGTGCGGAAGGCAGTGCAGGGTGCAGGCTCTGGGAGGGGGCTTAGGGCAGTGGCCGGGAGTTGGGGTGCAGGCTCGGGGAGGGAGTTAGGGTGCAGGAGGGGGTTCCGAGCTGGGGCTGGGGGTCGGGGTGTGGGTAGGGGTTCAGGCTCCAGCTGGGCAGCGCTTACCTCAGGTGGCTCCCGGTTGGTGGTGCAGTGGGGCTAAGGCAGTTTCCGTATCTGTCCTGGCTCCGCACAGCTCTCGGAAGCAGCCGGTGTGTCCGCCTCCTAGGCACAGGGCTGGCAGGTGCCACCTCTGCAGCTCCCATTAATCGTGGTTCCTGCCCAATGGGAGCTGTGGAGTCGGCACTTGGGGCGGGGGCAGCATGTGGAGTCTCTCTGATTGCCCCTGCGCCTAGGGGCTGCAGGGACATGCTGGCAGCTGCCGGGAGCCGCACGGAGCCAGGAGAGGCAGGGAGCCTGCCTCAGCCCCGCTGCACCACTGACCAGACTTTTAACGGCCCGGCCAGCGGTGCTGACCGGAGCTGCCAGGGTCCCTTTTCGACTGGGTGTTCCAGTCTAAAACTGGACACCTGGCAACCCTACCTTTGGCATGTGCTGTTGCCGAAAGGATGCCCAGGCCCTGGCCCTGCCAGCACTCCTCCTGGAGACCCAGCTCCCGCTCATCCTCTTCCCTCTGAGACCCTAACCCGTCCCCACTCTGCCCGCCTGGGGGCCTTGGGGGAGAGGGTGAAGAGGCACAAGTGGTGGGCGGGGGAGCCTTGGGGGAAAAGACGTGAGAGGTAGGCAGGGGAGGCCTCGGGAGAAGAGAGGCAGATGGGGGGTAGGTTTGCCAACCCTCACGGTTTCACCGGGAGTCTCCCAGAATCGGGCTCTATCTCCCAGAGGCTATGGAAGCCAAACTGGGAGATTTTAGGCCACTAAAAGTCCAGCGGCACAGTGGGGCTAAGGCAGGCACCCTGAGGCCCCTGGAGGGGGGCAGGGGTCTCTGCGCGCAGCCCCCGCCCTGAGCACTGACTCCGCAGCTCCCATTGGCCAGGAACTGGCAGATGTCAGATGGGGCTTCTGCCCCCAGAGCCTGCTAGAACCACCCCTCCAGGGCCATCCAGCCAGAGACGAGCTCCTGGGGGTGCTGCATGGCCTGGGGGTGACTCCCGCTGGGGCCAGTGGGTTTGCTGCCGTAACCCAATGGGGAGAGAATGTCCAGGTCCCCGCTGTGCCGAGCTGCAGGGCACAGAAGCTGTTACAGCCCCACATGTAGAGCACGGGCTCAGCTCACGCCGGCGCCCTGGTCAAGCCCTGGGGCAGGGTTCGTGGGACTCACCAATAGCTGGTAACCGTGTCTCTGACGTGAGCCAGGGACACGTTCAGAGACAGCTGGGGAGCCAGCAGGGGCCCTGGTGGGAGATGCGGGAGTGAGAGCCTGGCCAGGGAGCTACAGAGAAACCAGAGTCAGACTAGTATCTCGGCTGCAGCTGGTGTAGACATACCCGGCCTAGCTAGTTCCCATAGCACAAAGTGCACATCCAGACAGGTTAGCCTGGGGAGCACTTACCAGGGACCGGGAACCCGAGCTATCTGGCTCAGTTATGTCTACATGAGCTGCAATCACTGCACACAACTGCAAAATAGACAGATCCAAAGCAGGCTGTCAGGAAGGGGGCAGATCCTCGGGCGGAGGGGCAAAGACCACATGGGGGGCGATGGGGAGGCCCTGAATGTGGGGAGAGGGGAGAGTCTCAGCCTCCACATCACAACACCAGTGAGTGTCTGGCTAGTTTTGAAGCCAACCGCAGGATTTCAGGGCCTCCCTCCTGCCCTGTGAGTGCCGCGGGGCTGGCGACAAGGCGTATGCTGATAGGGGTGTGCCCTGGTGGGGACCAGCAGGTAGATCCCCTGGTGGCAGGTGGGGGATTCCCACACAGCATGCAGCCCAGGGGATTTCCCAGCAGGGCAGAGCTTCTAAGCCAGACACCAATTCCCAGACTGGGGGGAGGTTCCCCCTCTGGAGTAAGGTGCAGGGTCACTGTGGGGGATATCGGGGTCCCCTTTGCCTGGCCTGGCAGGGTCACCGATGATCATGAGCCCATCTAAGTCTAGCAGTGTTTGGGGTTCCCTTGCAGCCCCAGCTCCTGGAACCCTGGGATCTGGGCTGTCTCTGCTTTTGGTTAAACAAAGTCAGGTCCCAGCGCTGGGAGTTGGGAAGAGAAGCTGGAAACGGGGGCCCCAGGAGGCTCTGTTGCCGGGAGGCAGAGGGATCCCATCCTGCTTCTCAGTGGCAACAGGCCCTGGGGCCCCCGCGCTCGGCGTCCTGCTGAGATGGGTTGGCTTTTCTATGGCCTGCCGGGGCACTCACCCTCCAGCCAGCAGGACCATGGTTAGGGACCACGTGGGGTGAAGTGGCCCATTAACACCCTGCAGTCATAGGGAAAAAAGGGAGGTTAGTGGGTTACAGATTGTTGTAAAAAGCCATAAATCCAGTGTCTTTATTAAGACCACAATTTTTAGTGTCCATGAATTGAAGCTCTCTGGCATTTTTTTTTTAAAGTGTTGTGCAGGTTTCCTTGGAGGATGAGGACTGAGAGGTCAGCTATAGCGTGATCGCTCGGTGAAAAGTGCATATGAGACCATAGTGCTTGTCTGGTTTCACCAACCTAGTTGTTATTGGGGCATTTAGTGCACTGGGTGAGGTTACATCTCATGTTGTGCTCGGCATGTGTAGGACCCATGGCTCTTTAAAGGTGTGTTGTGTGGGGGGTGTTGATCATGGTAGCAGTGGAGATATGGCTGCAGGTTTTGCATCTGTTGTTTTGGCAAGGTCCGGTGCTGCTTTGAGTTGCTAGGTCCTGGTCTGTGGGGAGCTTGCTTCTGATGATGAGATTGGAGGATTGTTCGAACGCCAGAAAAGATTGCTTTCAGGATGGGGTCCCTGTTGAGTATGGGGTGTCATTGTTTGATTTTACCCCATATGGGAGCCCACATGGGGTGACAGCTGACAACTAGGGGTATGTGGTCGGAGGAGGCTTTCTTTCCATATTGAACCAGGTTCTCTTAGGATATTTGGTGGGTCGTTCCATGGGGTGAGTTGGGTGTCGTCAGACGTCACCGGTGTGGTGCTCTGCTCCGTTCAATGTTGATAACAGTCAGCCGTGTGCGTGTGTTCCCTCTGTGTGCTGCTCTGTGCAGATCGCTGACACAGCAGGCCCCGAGAGAAACCCCAATGACCACAGACTCTGATAAGGTAGGAAGGCACCTGGCCAGGTTTATTGCCAAACGAAACACAGTGTCTAGCTCCCCGGATCAGATGTCTATGGTTCTGCTAGTACATATTTGCTCCCTGACAATGGACGCAACTCAATCAGTGGTGGGACCCTCCACTGGCCCCTAGGCTGGACAAAGAAACCTCCTCAGGGGTGCATTCTTATACACAGGTACAAACAAGTGACACATCACTCCTGACGTATTGAGGTACAACCCCTCTGAGTGTTGGGGTGCTGCCTCTCTCCTGGTACATGTTGGTTCGAAAAAACAAGCCTATCCATCATATTATCCTTTTGACCCTGTCTTTTCATAGAATCATAGAATATCAGGGTTGGAAGGGACCTCAGGAGGTCATCTAGTCCAACCCTCTGCTCAAAGCAGGACCGATCCCTGACTAAATCATCCCAGCCAGGGCTTTGTCAAGCCTGACCTTAAAAACTTCTAGGGAAGGAGATTCCACCACCTCCCTAGGTAACGCATTCCAGTGTTTCACCACTCTCCTAGTGAAAAAGTTTTTCCTAATATCCAACCTAAACCTCCCCCACTGCAACTTGAGACCATTACTCCTTGTTCTATCATCTGCTACCACTGAGAACAGTCTAGAGCCATCCTCTTTGGAACCCCCTTTCAGGTAGTTGAAAGCAGCTATCAAATCCCCCCTCATTCTTCTCTTCTGAAGACTAAACATCCCCAGTTCCCTCAGGTCCCAGTTTTAGGATGGGTCAGCCTATTCCTCATTATCTCTGTGGAATGTGTTCGTACCAGACTGTTCTGGTGCCATCCTGGCCCATGTTTAACCTATTAGTGCTTGATCCCCTTTAGATATGTGTATATGTCCAATTAGCAGCCTTCTCCTTGCCAGCTTTTGTGAGCAGAGCGTGCCTCCTGCTCACAGCTTAGCTTTGCTTTATGTTAGCAAAGTCTTGACCATTACTTTAGTTCAGGCCTTAGGCCTCATACCAGGTCTCTGATACCAAAGGTTTACGTTTCAGGGCCTCATCTTACTACATTGGGTACCATGGACACTGGATCCCTGAGGCTGGCGAAGGGAGTGGGGGTATCTGGGTGCCACCACCATGGCAAACCTGAGGCTGGCGAGGGTGGTGGTGGGTGGAGTCGGCCCATTGCTGCTGCCACTTGATCCCTGAGGGAGGGGTGTAGGCCTGGTGTCAGCACCACTGGATCACTCAGGCCAGCAGGGGGAAGGGGGGAGCAGCCAGATGAAGCCACCAATGGATCCATGGTGCTGGCTGGTGGGTGGCCAGGTGCTGCCCCTCCCTCCACTGGATCCCTGAGGCCAGCAAGGGGGCAGGGGAGAGCTTGCTACTGCCCCCACAGGATGTCTGAATTTGTTCAGAGGGGGCAGAGGTGGGTTGTGGCTGGGTGTTGCGTGTGTGTGTGTGTGAATGAATCCCTGAGAGGAAGGGTGCTCAGATCCTGCTGCCATTAGATCCCTGAGGCTGGCAGGGGTGGGGGCAGCTGGGGGTCACCATGATGGGATCCCTTAATATGTCAGGGAGGGTAGGAGTCATCTGGTTGCCTCCACCACTTGGATCCCTGAGGCCATGTGGGTGAGCCATGTTCAGGTGATTGCCACTCCCAAAGAGCCAGTCACTCACCATAGGTCAATTACACCTTAGATCTCACACCAAAGACAACACTTGTAGCCAATCCTGTAATAAACTATGTAGAGATTGATTAATAGGAAAAGGAAACAAGTGGGTGATTTACAATGTTAAAGCAGGTAAACACATACCCACACAAACGAGTTCCACTCTTAAATTTCAAAAAGTAATAGAAGCTTCTATGACAAGCAAGGTCTGTGTGGCCTTCAGGGCTAACCCAGGCCAAGCACTGGGGGCCTCTTGCTTATACCTAGAAAACCTTGCCCCCCACAGCACAAGCAGCATAAAGATACAGTTCCTCCTTGTTAGGGGGTTTTATTCCCTTCCCCCTTCAGCTTGGAGCTGCAAACTCAGCAAACTCAAATTCACTTTCAAGACTCATCTTCATGGGGATGGGAAGAGTAACAACAAAGTACTTTGTCCTCTTTAGTGTTCCACTCTAGTCCAGTAGTTTTCAAACTGCTGGTCGTGACCCAGTATTGGGTCGCGGAACGTAAGGCACTGGGTCACGGTGGCTCTGGTCAGCACTGCCGACTGGGCCATTAAAAGTCCCATCAGTGGTGCTGCCTGGCTAAGGCAGGCTAGTCCCTACCTGTTCTGACACTATGCTGCACCGTGGAAGTGGCCAACAGCAGGTCCAGCTCCTAGGCGGGGGAGCCACAGGGCTCTGCACGCTGCCTCCACCCCGAGCACTGGCTCCACACTCCCATTGGCTGGTTCCCAGCCAATGGGAGCTGGAGGGGTCAGTGTCTGTGGGCAAGAGCCATGTGGAGCTGCTTGCGTGCCTCTGCCTAGGAGATGGACCTGCTGCTGGCCGCTTCCGGGGCGCAGCACAGTCTGCAGTGCCAGGCCAGGCAGGAAGCCTGCCTTAGCACCCCCACTGTGCTGCTGACCGGGAGCTGCCCGAGGTAAACCCATGCCCCAACCCCACGCCCCAATCCCCTGCCCCAGCCCTGAGCCCCCCCCAAAACCGGAGCCCCTCATTCCCAGCCCCATATGCTCTCCCCCATACCCCAATGCTCTGCCCCAGCCCTGAGCCACTCCCAAACCCCTCATCCCCAGCTCCATTGGGTCATGTGCGTCAACAATTTTCTTCAACTGGGTCACCAGAAAAAAAGTTTGAAAACCACTGCTCTAGTCTGTCTGGTGTGGACAGGCCTTCCTTGTCCTAAAGGACACAACACCTTCTGCTGGAGACCAGAACTTCACACTAGTTAATGTATCTTCCTTTCTGGTGACACAGTCATGGTGGCTTATAACAAATGCTTAACTATGACCTTCCAAGATGGGATAGATACAGATGCTATACGTGAGATTAATGCAGGCAGTAATTTACAAGCATTCCATAAAGACTAAACATATTCTTATAATTCTAATACATCTTCTACCAATCCCAACACACAGCTGAGCCAGACTGGTTCCAACCATATGTGTGTCAATGTTCGTTTGAGACATGGGGACCTTGGCATGAACTGGCACCTGCTCTGCCAGCATCCCAGGGGGTGTCTGGACCCTAGGTCAAGGTGCTTGTAGCACGGGTGTACCTGAGATGGGGTGCCAAGGAGGGGCACAAAGAGGTTGGGGTGCAGGATCAGTTACCTGCAGATGGGGAATGATCTGGAGGAGTGGCCAGGCGGTGCCCACAGCTCCCTGGTCCTTACCAGGAGACAGAGCCAGAGAGCACCACCAGGACCTGGCCCAGGCTCAAAGGCTACCACTCTTGGGGCTAGCAAGCCACCACCTCTGGCTTGGGGGGATAAGCTCCCTGAGGCAGGGCTGAATGGAGATGGGTCCAAGACTCTGTCCCAAGTTGCGGAAACTAAGGTCCAGCCAAGCGGTGCTGTGACTCCAAACCCCACCAGCAAGGAGGGATGGGTCCCCCTCCCTGCCCCAGCAGCTGAATTTCATACTGAACTGCCAAGGGATTCCCTGCTTAGAAAAGCTGAGGGCCCCGCCGGCCACAGCCCTGCAAACCCTCTTCAGGAGGATGGCAGGGAAAGATTCCTGTGGGGAAGGGATTCCTGTGCTGGGCGTGGGTCCCCCGGGGAAAATTAAGTCTTGGGGGATCAGGAGACAGCTGGTGCTTCCCCAAGGGTGCTGCCGCAGGCTACTGTACCTGGCCCATGACGTCTCCCTCGGGCCAGCAGGGGATCTAGTGCACCAAGCACAAGTTGCTGCAGAACTTTTACCAGCCCAGAGTCTCAGAAGCAGTCCAGCAGTACTGCAAGTCCTGTGAGCCCTGCCAGAGGGTGGGGAAAGCCCAGGGTAAGTGTAGAGCAGCCCTGAGACCACAGCCCATCACAAAGACACCCTGTCAGCAGGTGGCCATGGCCAGGGTGGATTCTTTAAAACAAAAGACTCCCAAGTCACAGCCCTGGGGTTACGAGACAACTCCAGAGGGAGCCTGCAAATATGCAGGAGCATCCTGCATCCCTGCCTCACCAGCCCCTGGGGCACCAGAGCCCCAGAGACATGGTTGGGTTAAGACCAACCTCGCAGGGTATGATGAAGTAGGAAGCTTTTGTTATATTTGTGTGACCCCTAAATTTTGCATGATTGTCCAGTGTGGGAAAGGGGACTGTTTGCCCCCTGGGCAGGCTAGGAGACACAGGTATGAATGTCGTCCAGCTTTCTGAGCTACAACAGGTCACAGGAAAAGGACTGGCTGAGGCCAACCCCAGATCAGTGGAAAATCCAGAAGATAACAGAAAACCCAGTCCCCAGGACATGGACACCTAGCACCCAATGGCCCAGAGGGGGATGGTTTCCCCCCCACCCTTCCCGGCCCCTGCAGGGAAGCTGGGCACAGGCCCCAGCTTGAGAACAGGACTGGAGAGGTGGGAGGCGGGAGGTAAGAACTGGCTACTGGAAGGAGTTGGGGCTCTCACCTGGGAACTGAATAAGCAGGTCAGGTCGAGGGACCCAGAACCTGAACATGGGGTTCCCTACAGCTTGGCTTGGCTCTGTGCTGGTCGGAACGAACTATGCTTTAACCTCCAGCTCTCTGTGCTGAGCTAAGGACGGCCGGTGCTGTGTGTCGCTGACTAAAAACCCAACTGCTTGGAAGGCACGAGTGTCATTGCAAATACTGGCTGAGATGCACTGGTCCCTGCAGAGTGGACAATCTTTCCCAGGAGTCTGTCTCAGCTGGATGCACTGGGCAGAGCTCATGGGGGTGAAGCAGGAGGGCTGCAGCCCAGAGGTTCAGTCTTAGGAGGTGATGAGACCGCGTGGTGCAGGAAGTGATACCCCATGGCGGTCTGGCACACTGAAGTGGTTCTCCCTAAAGACTGTTCCAAAGCAGGAGGCACGGCACCAATCCTCTGGACTTGTGACAGAGGGGAAAAACCTACACTGATCCCCCTAATGCTCAAGGGATCGTTTTGTACCCCAGCTTAGGGCTCCAGACACCCCAGGCTGCAGCCAAGACAGCTGACACATGGAGAAATGTGGGTGCATTGCCCTCCTCCCTCCCCGGCTGATGAAGGGGAGGAGAGAGCGGCAGCACCCCAGCCCAGTTTCAAACCCAAAGGTTTTGGGGTGGCAGAAGGGCACAGGCCATGTGAAAACGCCCCATGTGTCAGCCGACAGACCAGACCTAAGGGAGGATGTGAAAAATCCACAGCCCTGTGTGGTGTAGTTAAGGCGAACAAATCCCCATGTAGACAGCGCTGGGTCGAGGGAAGAATTCTTCCATCCACACAGCTATTGCACCTCGAGGAGGTGGCTTCCCTCTGCTGCTTTGGTTCCCGGGAGAGCCCTGTGGTTCAGCGGATACCGATTTCTGTCTGCCGATATCTGCATCCACAGATAGAAATGTGTATCCGTGCAGGGCTCTGCTGATGGAGGAGGTCAGACCGAGTGAGACAGGGACAGAGCTTTGAACCTTCATTTCTCTGTGCTCCCCAAGGGCTTCCTGCACTGGGGGCCAGTCGACAAATAAACCTGCCTGTGTGACAGCGCTGGCTGAGTGTCCCTGCACATGCTGGCAGAGGGGTGTGTTGCTCCCTACGATTGTACAAGTCTCTCTCAGGGGTCTGTCTCAGTGGGACTCCCTGAACGGAGCTCAAGGGTGGTGCAGTGGGGCTGACGGCTCAGAGATCCAGCCTAAGGAGGCGGTGAGGCCGTGTGGCTTACTCTGGAGAAAGAGTGAGAGCCCTAGGGGGTCTGGCACACTGACAGGCTCCTCCCAGGGACTGTTACAAAGCTGGGGCCATAGCCCCGATCCTGTGGATCTATGTCAAAGGTTTATAAAGCAGAGTCAGGAGAATCCCCCAACCCTGCAGGAAGCTGCTCCAGGCATTAGTTTGCTTCATTTCAAAATCTGCACCTTATTCCCAGCCTGCATCAGCCTGGTTTGAGCAGTGGGTCTGGTTCTGCCTTTGCCCTGGGGGAGCACAGAGCCCCCTGCTCTCCGAAATCTCCTCCCTGGCCAGGTACCCAGAGGCTGGGATCACAGGACCCTCCTCTGGGTGGAGATACTTAATCCACTGAGCTTCTTCAGCCTCTCCCTGCCTGGCAGGTTCCCAGCCCCCAAATCCTTCTTGTAGCTCTTCTCTGCCCCCTCCCTGCTAGTCCCTGTCCTGTTTGCAGTGAGCTGAGCCCAGGGCCCAGTAACGGTCCCACTTACCCTCCCTGACCATGCTGGGTACCCCTTGCTGCTCCAGCCCGTAGCCACAGCCCTACGCTGGGAGCCGCTGGCCAATGGGCCGCCTTGAGCTCAGAGTGCCCCCCATGGCTGGGCTCATCACCCGTGACTTACTGCACACACAGGCAGGCTCCTTTGCCCACCCAGCAGGGGTTGGCGCTGTCGGAGGGGAACAGGCTCCTTGAGCCCAGCCCTTGGCAAGGGCAGCTCTGGCAGGGAGCCCCGGGCTGCCCCTTTGTCTCAGGATCCTCAGCAGGAACTGATCGGAATGGGGGCCGAGGAGACAGAGGGGTGGCAGGAGATGGAAGCTATGGCAGGGGGTGCTGGCTTCCCTCCCCCTCCGCTCCTGCCAGTGCCTCCTCCCTTTTCCTCTGCTCCTTCCTCCCCTCCCCCCACCTCTTTTCCCAATTTGGACTGGGGCCTGCCCCCCGCAGCTTGGGCAGAGCTCTCGGTGGGGGGGGCTGTGCTGCAGGCAGCACCTGGGCTGCTTCGGGGGTGTTCCTGACTGTGCTGCTCTCCGGCCAGGCTCTGGCTGTGCCCCTGGCCCCCCAGTCCCCCGGCACCATCCAGCTCCCGGAGGCTGCTTGCCAGCCAGACCAGGGGCAGGTACTTGTGCACCTCGATGGCTGGGCTGCGGCGGTTGGGGTCGAGGGTCAGCAGCCGCCGGAACATCTCCTGGGCGGCGGAGCTGAAAGCCCTCCAGGGTGCCGGCACCTCCCCCGGAACCGTGCTGTTCTGCCAGGCGCCGAACTCCTCAAACTGGGGGTCGGGGCTGACAGCCACGTCCCAGGGGAAGCAGCCGGTGCCAAGGCAGAAGAGCAGCACCCCGAAGGCCCACACGTCCAGGCTGGCGTCCAGCTCCAGCGTCTCCGAGGCCTCAAGCAGGCAGAGCTCGGGCGGCGCGTAGGGCAGAGTGCCCGACATGGCGCAGACGGGCGTGCCCTCCAGCCGCGTCAGCCCGAAGTCGCCCAGCTTCACCCGCCGGCACTCGCAGTCGAAGAGCAGCACGTTGTCCAGCTTGATGTCCCGGTGCACCAGGGCTTTGCCGTGCATGAAGTCCAGGGCCTCAGCCAGTTGGGCTGCACAGCGCTTCACCTGGGCCTCTGGGAGACCCTCCTGTGGGGGCATGGGGGTTACACAAGGGCAGCCCTGGCCTCCCACCAACAGCACCCCCTTTGGGGACCTCCTCACACAGTGCCCCACCAGGGACCTCCCCCACATAGCGCACAGCGCCCCCTTCGGAGACCTCCCCACACAGTGCCCCACCAGGGACCTCCCGCTCACAGCGCACAGCGCCCCCTTTGGGGACCTCCCCACACAGTGCCCCACCAGGGACCTCCCGCTCACAGCGCACAGCGCCCCCTTTGGGGACCTCCCCACACAGTGCCCCACCAGGGACCTCCCCCACACAGCGCCACAGCGCCCCCTCCAGAGCTCCTCCGCACAGCACCCCAGCACCCCCTCTGGGGACCTCCCCTGCACCCCCTCTCGGGACCTCCCCACAGAGCACCCCCACTGGAGACCTCCCCGTCACAGTGCAGCTCCCCCCCACAGCACCCTATGCTCCCTCTGGCCCCAACCCCTCAGCACCCCACAGTGCCCTGAACTGTAACTCCCCACAGCACACCAGTGTCTCCTCCAGCATCTCCCATGCTTCACCCCAGGTCCCAAGGCCTCCTGTTGAGAGCCCATTCTGCATCCCTTGCTCCCCTGCCCCAAGACTCCAGCCCACCAGCCGCTACTCCCCTGGAACCCTGAGACCCTGCACCCCAGCAACCCCTTCCCAGCCCTCTCCGCTGAGCCTCCAGCCACACACTCCCGAGACCCCCAGCACCGATCCCCCCTCCTCCACTCCCCAGCTCCCTGTTTCACAGGCCCCCCTGAGACCCAGTGGCCCATGCCCCTGCTCCCCATCCCATCCCCTGCTCTCCATCCCATCCCCTACTCAGCAGCCCTGCTGACATCTGATGCTCCGTCCCCTGATCGCCACTCCCCAGAACGCCCCTGCCCCCCCTGCCTCACACCAGCATACCCCGTCATGCACGATGGCACACAGGTCCCCAGCGGGCGCGAGTTCCTGGGCAAAGGCAAAGTGGGTGGGGCTCTCAAAGACAATGGGCAGAGTGCGCAGGAATCCGGCGTGGGCAGACAGGCAGAGCGCAATGCAGTACTCCCGCAGGAACGCCCGCCGCTCCGTCCTCTCCTTTGGCATCAGCTTCAACGCCAGGGCCGTGCCTGGGTACAAAGGGGGGGGTCAGTGTGTCCCAGCAGGGCCGTGCCTGGGTACAAAGGGGAGGTCAATGTGTCCCAGCAGGGTCAGGGCCTCGGTACAAAGGGGGAGGGGGTCAATGTGTTTCAGCAGGGGAAGGGCCTGGGTACAAAGAGAGTGTGGATGTGTCCCAACAGGGGGCGGAGCCTGGGTACAAAGTGGGGGTCAGTGTGTTTCATCAGGGGCAGTGCCTGGGCACAAAGGGGGGGTCGGTGTGCCCCAGCAGGGGGCAGTGCTTGGGCACAACCAGAGGGGGTGGAGGGGCCCTGTGGGCGGGCTCAGAGAGTACCATTGTGTCAGTAGCTTCTGGGAGTAGAGGGCCCCTTCTGTGGCTGCCCCCTCACCTCACTGACTGCTCCCCTGGGCCCCTGTGAGTTGGCAGTGGGTGCCCGAGTGGCTGGCCTGGCAGTTGCAATGGATCACCTGCCGGGTGGCATGGGGCCATCGGTGCCTGTGCCGGGAGCAGAGAGCAAAAGGGAGCTGGCTATTTTGAAGTAAGTGGTGTCAGACAGCAGCCGGGTGAGTCCCTGAGTTCCTGCCCCACTCCCTTCAGCACAGTGCCCCCTAGCACGCCCTGGGGCACTGGGGCCAGCACTGACTGCTGGGGAGAGCGCCCCCTACTGAGCCCCCACCCCCTGCAGCACAGCGCCTCACAGTGCCCCACTGGGGACAGCACTGACTGTGAGGAGACAGAGCCCTCTACGAGTCCCCACCCGGCTCCCTGCAGGGGCCCAATGCAGGCTGCGGCTACTCAGGCCTGGCCCACCCAGGAGCAGCTGGCGCTGCCCTCACCTTGCTCCCGGTGCTCTGCCAGCAGCACGTTGCCGTAGGTGCCCCTGCCCAGCTCCTTGATGATGGTGTATTGCTCCTGTAGCTCCAGCTGGGGCAGGCGGCGCGAGGTCACCTCCATCAGCCGCTCCAGGAACTCCGCGTTGTCCTCCACCTCAGGGAGCTCCATGCCACTCGCTGCCCGCACCTGAGTGGAGAAGGCAGTGCCCATCCAAGGAGAGCTATCCCCCCATGGGGCACCCACCGCACCCGCCTCCTGATGCCTAGAGCCAAGGGCGGGCAGTGGGGTCTACTGGGTTAGAGTGGGGAGGAAGGGCTGAGACACCTGGGTTCAATCACAGCTCCAGGAGGGAGTGGGGTTTGGTGGTAAGGGGAGTGTGGGAGCCAGGACTCCTGGGTTCTATTTCTGGCTCTGTCCCAGCTGAGCTGAGTGAATTCCCTTCAGCTCTCAATTTCCCTGCTCTGGGAAGTGCTCAGATATTTGCAGGCCTGAGCTGAGAGGTGTGAGATAAACCCAGTGACAGGTCAGCTCCTTCTCACTGCTGTTGAGGTGCTGCCCCTCCAGAGCAGGGCTCGGCGTCTGGCTGTCCCCACAGGGCCTCCTGCCATTGATTAGCACTACAGCTAGCTGGGAGGGCAGCCCGGGCCAGGCTGTATGGTGTGGGCCTGCCCCACTTGCTGCCACCCCTTGCTGCTGTGGGATGCGTATCTGCACATGGAGTGCTGCTGGCTCAGACATATGGGTCCAGAATCCCACCCACCTAGCTCAAGCACAGTGGGGGGGGGGGGCCGAGAGGGGCAGGGCTGGCTGGTTCTAGCATGGGGGGCACTGAGAGGGGCAGGGCTGGGTTGTTCTAGTGGGGGGGCACTGAGAGGGGCAGGGCTGGGTTGTTCTAGCTGGGGGGGGCACTGAGAGGGGCAGGGGCTGGCTGGTTCTAGCTGGGGGGCACTGAGAGGGGCAGAGCTGGGTTGTTCTAGCTGGGGGGGCACTGCGAAGGGCAGGGCTGGGTTGTTCTAGCTGGGGGGCACTGAGAGGGGCAGGGCTGGGTTGTTCTAGCAGGGGGGCACTGAGAGGGGCAGGGGCTGGCTGGTTCTAGCATGGGGGGGCACTGAGAGGGGCAGGGCTGGGTTGTTCTAGCTGGGGGGGCACTGCGAAGGGCAGGGCTGGGTTGTTCTAGCTGGGGGGCACTGAGAGGGGCAGGGGCTGGCTGGTTCTAGCATGGGGGGGCACTGAGAGGGGCAGGGCTGGGTTGTTCTAGCCGGGGGGCACTGAGAGGGGCAGGGCTGGGTTGTTCTAGCCGGGGGGGCACTGAGAGGGGCAGGGCTGGGTTGTTCTAGCAGGGGGGCACTGAGAGGGGCAGGGGCTGGCTGGTTCTAGCATGGTGGGGCACTGAGAGGGGCAGAGCTGGGTTGTTCTAGCTGGGGGGGGGCACTGAGAGGGGCAGGGGCTGCGTGATTTGCTCCCCAGCTCATGGGATGGGGAAACTGTGCAGAGTGCTGCTGTTGGGGGCCAAAGGCTGAGGTGCACGGGACGACATCCATGACCAGGCGTATGCCTGGCAAAGTACGTGCCCCTCTGTCTGGGCCAATTCCCCCTCCATGGCAGGGCCCTTATTCCACCCGCATGTGGGGCCCATCCCTACCCTCCTGGCACCCCCTGGACACCCTGGGGTGTCAGTGTGGGTAGCATCAGTCCCACTGTCTGAGTTAGATGAGGAAGACGGGGTCTAGGTGCGAGAGCAGGGAGGGTTGGGAGCCAGGGCTCCTCCTGACTGTGAAGTTCCCTCTAAGCTGCGTGGCCACAGGGCCGTGCAGCAGGCTATCAAGGACCGCACAGGCGCACAGCGGGGCGAGGCACCTCTCACCTGGCCCCGGCCTCAGCTACCACAGCGGGAAGAGGAGCTCTCCCCCAGCCCTGGGCTGCTGAGGTGAGAGAGGTCTGGGGGGAGTCCTCTCTCCCCTCTGCAACCCTGGGGCAGCCTGCACCCCAAACCTCTCAGCCCCAGCACCACCCCAGAGACCACACCCCCAGCCCAGAGTCCCCGCCCACACCCAAACTCCCTCCCAGAGCCCGCACCTCTCACCCCCTCCCACACCCCAACCCCCTTCCCCAGCCCTGAGCCCCCTCCCACTCTCCAAACCCCTCAGCCCCCCCCCCCCGCCGCCGCCACACGTCACCCCAGAGTGGTGCACAGTGATGCACATTCATTCTGCACATGGACGTAAAAAATTAGAGGGAACATTGCTGGGTTCTACCCCGGCTGTGGGAGGGGATTGGGGTCTAGTGGGTCCTAACTAGGGGTTGGGGCTGGGAACAGGAATCTTGGGCTTTTTCCGCAGCTCTGGGAAGCAGGGGTGAGGTCTAATGGTTAGAGCAGGGGGCTGGGCTCTGCCCCTGGTAGCCGAGCCCCAGTGCTGTTGCTGCCCCACACAGGGCTGATGCGAGGGAGTCATACCCACAGGGGAAATGCAGTCATGGGGTGGGGGCAGGGGGGAAGGCTGGTGCCTCTTTGTGCACAAGCCCTGCTGCCCGCCCAGCAAAGGCCACCTGTGAGCTTTGGCTAGGTGCTTCCTGCTGAGCTGGCCCTGGCCCTGATCCCATCCACCATGCGCCCCTACCCCCGTGGGGGAGACTGTCCCCCAGTGTGGGTCTAGGCCCAGGCCCTCCCAACCAGGGCGATCACCACCCCAGGTCTGGGACTGTCCCCACCCAGATGGGGGCTCCCTCTGCCTGCCAGGCTGCTGGATTTTCCTGTCTGCTAGCCAGTGCTAATTAGTGCTGATTGTGACTTGCCTGTGTCCCCAGGGCCTCCTGCTGGAGCTGCCAGCCCCGAGCGTGACTCGTGTGGGCAGCCCTGGAGCCTCACTCACCCCGCAGGGGTTACAGAGCAGGAGCTGCACCTGCCTGCGGGCCTGGCCCCAGTCCCCTCCCAAAGCAGAAAAGCAGATCCGAGCCGAGGGACCAGGGCTGGGTGCACAAAGAGCTCTGCGGTGCAGCGCCTGGCCCCCGGCCACCAGCGGACTGCACAGACCACAGTTCCTCAGCCCGCTCCCTCTGAGATAGTTTGGCCCCCAGCCCAGGTTTGTCACCCGGGACCCCTGTCCTAGAGCTGGGTTCCTGAGCCAGGTCAGCCCTGTCTCATGAAAACCCCCCAGGAGAGCTCCCTGCTTACAGCCCTAGCCCAGTGAGCAGTAAACTCTGCGAGGAGAGGGGAGAGCTAGGTTCAAATCCCGCCTCTACCTGCTGTGGTGCAGGTCTCCTGCTTCCCAGTAAATGCTCCAGCCACTGGGCTGCAGAGTCAAACTCCCTGGGGCTTTCGCACTTGCTGGCCCTGTAATTATTTCAGTCTTTATACACTATGGACCAGCTTCAACAGCAGAGACTAAGGGCAAGTCTATGCTACAAAATTAAGTCGACCTAAGTTACATGGACGTAGAAGCACCGCAGAAATTCGATTCTTTTTGTATGTCTACACAATGCTCCTTGTGTCGGCGGTGTGTGTCCTCACCAGGAGCGCTTGCACCACTTTAACTGTCAGCATGGGGCATTGTGGGACGGCTTCGGAAAGGTGGCAACAGGTGATATCAGTAACACAGTGTCTACCCTGGCACTGCGTCGACCTACCGACGGCGACCCAAACGCTACGCCTCTCGCAGTGAAGGAGTTATTAAGTCGGTGTAGTAGGCCAGTGGCTCCCAAGCTTTCCAGACTGCTATACCCTTTCGGGAGTCTGATTTGTCTTGCGTACCCCCAAGTTTCACCTCACTTAAAAGCTGCTTGCTTACAAAATAAGATATAAAAATACAAACGTGTCCCAGCACACGATTACTGAAAAATGGCTGGTTTTCTCATGTTACCATATAATTATAAAATAAATCAACTGGAATATAAATATTGTACTTACATTTCAGTGTATCGTATATAGAGCAGTATAAACAAGCCATCGACTGAATGAAGTTTTAGTTTATACTGACTGCGCTAGGGCTTTTTATGCAGCCTGTGGTGAAACTAGGCAAATGCCTAAATGAATGGATGTACCTCCTGGAAGATCTCTGCGTACTCCCAGGGGTACACGTATCTCTGGCTGAGAGCCACTGTAGTGGGGCACTTACTTCAGTGGGAGCTACACGAGTTAGAGCTGACGCTTACGGAGTGAGATCGACATAAGTTGCCTCTCTTTGACCTAACGGTGTAGACCAGGCCTAAGAGCTTGTCTACACGGACAGCAGTGCCGCTGTAGCGCTTAGTGAAGATGTGAAGAGCTTCTCCCACCTGCGTAGGGATTCCACCTCCCGCAGAGGCAGTAGCTATGTGGACAGGAGAAGCCCTCCCATCGACATAGCCCTGTCTACGTGGGGGGTTAGGTCGGTATAACTGCGTCACTCAGGGATGTGGACCTACCCCTGAGCAACGTAGTGTGGAGTGCCGACCAAGGCTAAGGTGGTAGCGCTTCAGTGCAGAGACTCACGACAGCGATGGGAGGGGCTCTCCTGTCAGCGTATTTAACCCACCTCCGTGGGAGGCGGCAGCTAGATGAATGGAAGAATTCTCCCGTGGACCAATCGCTGTCTGCACCAGGGGTTAGGCAGGCTTAAGGATGCTGCTCAAGGGGGTAGATTTTTCTCACCCCTCAGCAATGTAGTGGTGCCAATGTAAGTTCCCAGGATAGACCAGCCCTGAAAGAGATGCCCCTAGAACAGCCTATAGCCCGGTGGTCAGCTCTGAGCAGCTCAGAGAGGAGCCTACTCAGATCTGGGGAGGATGTGGATCCATCTCTCTTCATACACACTGTCTATCCCCCACACATACACATTCACTCTCTCCACACACCTGTCTATTCTGTACATCCATCCGTCTATCCATGTATCTATCTATACACATACACCCCCTCTATCTATCTATCTATCTATTATAGAATCTCAGGGTTGGAAGGGACCTCAGGAGGTCATCTAGTCCAGCCCCCTGCTCAAAGCAGGACCAATCCCCAACTAAATCATTCCACTCAGGGCTTTGTCAAGCCTGACCTTAAAAACCTCTAAGGAAGGAGATTCCCCACCTCCCTAGGTAACCATTCCAGTGCTTCACCACCCTCCTAGTGAAAAAGTTTTCCCTAATATCCAACCTAAACCTCCCCCACTGCAACTTGAGACTATTACTCCTTGTTCTGTCACCTGCTACCACTGAGAAGAGTCTAGATCCATCCTCTTTGGAACTCCCTTTCATTCTTCTCTTCTGCAGACTTAAGTAATCCCAGTTCCCTCAGCCTCTCCTCATAAGTCATGTGCCCCAGCCCCCTAATAATTTTTGTTGCCCTCCGCTGGACTCTTTCCAGTTTTTCCACATCCTTCTTGTAGCGTGGGGCGCAAAACTGGACACAGTACTCCAGATGAGGCCTCACCAATGCCGAATAGAGGGGAACAATCACGTCCCTTGATCTGCTGGCAATGCTCCTACTTATACAGCCCAAAATGCCGTTAGCCTTCTTGGCAACAAGGGCACACTGTTAACTCATATCCTGCTTCTCGTTCGCTGTAACCCCTAGGTCCTTTTCTGCAGAACTGCTGCCTAGCCACTCGGTCCCTAGTCTGTAGCAGCGCATGGGATTCTTCCATCCTAAGTGCAGGACTCTGCATTTGTTTTTGTTGAACCTCATCAGATTTCTTTTGACCCAATCCTCTAATTTGTCTAGGTCCCTCTGTATACTATCCTTACACTCCAGGGTATCTACCTTTTCTCCCAGTTTAGTGTCATCTGCAAACTTGCTGAGGGTGCAATCCACACCATCCTCCAGATCATTAATGAAGATATTGAAAAAAATGGCCCCAGGACCGACCCCTGGGGCACTCTGCTTGATACCGGCTGCCAACCAGACAGGGAGCCATTGATCACTACCCGTTGAGCCCAATGATCTAGCCAGATTTCTATCCACCTTATAGTCCATTCATCCAGCCCATACTTCTTTAACTTGCTGGCAAGAATACTGTGGGATACCGTATTAAAAGCTTTGCTAAAGTCAAGGAATAACTCGTCCACTGCTTTCCCCTCATCCACAGAACCAGTTATCTAATCTATCTATCTATCTATCCCTACACAACCCTCTGTCTATGTATCTGACCGCACTGCAGTCAGGGAGGGACTCCAGATTTATCAGCATGCAGGCTGCTGTGAGGCTTAGTGGATGGAAAAGTCCCGTTAGCTCTGTGCAGCGGGATCGGAACCATGAAGATGCAATGGCAGGGCAGGGCTCTAGAGCTCACAGACCCTCATGGGGGTATGGAGCCAGTGCCCCACCAGGGCTGGGGGAGTGGCGTTTTGTCACACCCTGCAGCACTGTGCGCTCCTTGCCACGGAGTGAGCCTAGCCTTGTGCCAGCCTAGCAGGGAGTCGGGAGCAGCCAGCATCCATTGGGTGCTTGGGCACCCTCCTCTGCTGATACGAGAACTGGCGGCAATGTGGCATACAACCCTGGCTCTCTCCCTGAGCCCCCACAGAGACCTGGAGACATTGCAGCACCCCTCCCCGCATGCCTTGTCCTCCAGCATGCAAGGGCAGAGCATTCCTGCTCCCCGGGCCGGGGGAGCCAGCTGATGCACTTGTACCCTGAGATGGGTACCAGCACCCATTCCCCCAGCTTAGAGAGCATGATGGCATTCCCAGGCAGCTTCCCAGGGCTGTGGGACAGGGTGTGTATGGGGAGGGATAGAGAGATAGAAGGGGGGGATGGATAGAGGGGCTGTGGGGATGGATAGATAGATTAGATTAGATGATAGATGGATGATGGTGTTTGAAGGCCTCTCTCTCACCCTAGTGTCCACACTTGGCCTGGCTGGCGTCTCTCAGGAGGTGCGGTGCAGGGATCCTGTTGCTGGCATGCACCCAGGGACCATGTCGGTGAGCTCCGTATGCAGGGACTCTGTGCTGCTGTGTCTCCGTGTCTCTCCCTGCACCGGGCCAAGCCGCGAGCCACCGGCCAGCCGTGCAGTCCCCAGGAGCTGGAGCTGTGACTCAGACTTTCCCTGCTCTGGCCAGCGCTCTCTGTCCCCGGGGCTGTCCTGCGCTGGGATAATCTCTCCCGCTCGCGGAGAACATGTGTCATTGACTCAAACACAATTCATGACGACTTCCAAACATAGGCAGGGAGGCTGGTGCTGAACAGCCCGCTGACAACAATGAACCCAGCATTGCTGCCCTGTGCAGGGATCTTGCCCCAGCCCCCTCCCCACAGCCCTCAGCAGTGCCCCTTAGCTCCCCCCAGCTGCAGGGTGAGGGCAACCAGAGAGAGAGCGTAGAGCTCTGTGCTGTAGATAGATAGATAGATAGATAGATAGACAGATAGATAGATAGAGGGGGTGTATGAGGATAGATAGATAGATTAGATTAGATAGAGGGGGGTGTATGAGGATAGATAGATAGATTAGATTAGATAGAGGGGGGTGTATGAGGCTAGATAGATAAAGGGGGTGTATGGAGATAGATAGATAGATAGATAGATAGATAGATAGATAGATAGATAGATAGATAGATAGATAGATAGATAGATGCACTCAGTATGGCCATAGTTAGAGGGTGATGTGTCTGGGGACAGAAAGACAGGTGCGCGGGAAGA
Organism: Lepidochelys olivacea; assembly: GCF_965140295.1. Lineage (NCBI taxonomy): Eukaryota > Metazoa > Chordata > Testudines > Cheloniidae > Lepidochelys > Lepidochelys olivacea. The sequence continues at coordinate 8,571,743 of NC_140433.1, read as the reverse complement.
CTGGCTCTGCTGGGCCTATGCTGAATCCCATGGCAGGGAGTCCATGGAAGTGGAGTTGCTTAGAGGGAGTGAAGTGAATGAAATCATGGAGCATAGACAACATGACCCCTGTGGGGGGCGCTGAACGCCTGTTCCCACTTGGGGTTGCCCTGACCAGGGGCACTTCTATTCTGGCCTGGCACAGACCACCCCCCAGGGCTGGGTAGATGTGCTTCAGTATCAATTACCCCCCCCTCCAAAGAAAGCCAGACTTGGGGGGCTGTGAGTGCCAGAGCACCTAGGAACTGTGACAGGCAGGGGAGAGCCGCACAGCACAGGGGCTCAGCCACACAGCCCTGCACCAGCTGTCCACAGCACGCCAGGCAGAGCCATGGCAGGCAGACAGCTGGAGCTCATCCATCTGTGTGGGTGGGCAGGGAGGTGTTTGTGGTATGTGTGTGGGTGCTGGCTTGTGCCCTGTGTTGGCGTTTGTTTGTGGTAGCTCTGTGGGGTGGCATTTGTGTGTTTGGGGCTCTATGTGTGGGGGGGTCTGTATGTGTGTGAGGGGTGTATATGAATATGTAAGATGGGGGTGTATGTATATATATAAGGGGGTATATGTATGTGTATTGGTGGGTGTATATCTAGGGGGTGTATATGAGAGGGTGGTGTATGAGTGGAGGAGTGTATACGTGGGGGTGTAAGTGTGTGGGGGCTGTGTGTATATGTGTGTGGGTTGTATATGTGTGGGCAGGTATATACATTTGTGTGTATATAGGGGTATATATGTGTTTGTGGGGATGTATATGGGAGCAGCTTGTGTGTATATGTGGGGGGCAGGCTATACGTGGATGTATATGTGGGTTGTATTGGTGTGGGGGTGTATGTGTTTGGGGCAGGTGCATGTTTGGGGTGTGTACATATGTGTGTATATGTGTGGGGTATATATGTGTTTGTGGGACTGTGTATACATGTATATGTGTGGGGGGGGTGCATATGGGGGTATATAGGTGGGGACGGATGTGCATGGGGGATGGATGTGCACAGGTGTGTATGTGGGGTGGTGTAGTGTGCAGGGTGAATGTGTCTTCGGCAGTGTATGTGGGGGTATATGTCTATGGTGGGGGTGCGTGTGTGTATGTGTGCATGGGGGTAACTATGTGGGGGGAGGTACATGTGGGGGGTATAGTGTGTGGAGAGAGGTACGTTTCTGAGGGGTACAGTGTGTGGAGAGAGGTACGAGTGTGGGGGGTATAGTGTGTGGAGGGAGGTGCGTGTGTGGTGGGTACAGTGTGTGGAGGGAGGTGCGTGTGGGGTTACAGTGTGTGGAGGTACGTGTGTGAGGGTGTAGTGTGTGAAGGTAAGTGGGGGGTATAATGTGTGGAGGGACATACGAGTATGAGGGGTACAGTGCATGGTGGGAGGTACGAGTGTGAGGGGTATAGTGTGTGGGGAGAGGTACATGTGTGAGGGGTGCAGTCATGTGGGGGGAGGTACATGTGTGGCGGGTATAGTGTATGGAGGAAGGTACGTGTCTGAGGGGTATAGTGTGTGGAGAGAGGTACGTGTTTGAGGGGTGCAGTCATGTAGAAGGAGGTACAAGTGTGGGGGTACAGTGTGTGGAGGGAGGTACATGTGTGAGGGGTACAGTGTGTGGAGGGACGTACATGTGGAGGGGGTATAAGGTGTAGAGGGAGGCATATGTGTGGCGGGTATATTGTGGAGGGAGGTAAGTGGGGGGTATAGTGTGTGGAGGGAATATAAGAACAGAAGAATGGCCGTACTGGGTCAGACCAAAGGTCCATCTAGCCCAGTATCCTGTCTTCCGAGAGTGGCCAGTGCCAAGTGCCTCCTAGGGAATGAACAGAACAGGTTATCATCAAATGATCCATCCCCTGTCACTCATTCGTAGCTTCTGGCAAACAGAGGCTGGGGACACCATTCCTGCCCATCCTGGCTAATAGCCATTGATGGACTATCCTCCATGAATTTATCTAGTTCTTTTTTGAACCCTGTTATGGTCTTGGCCTTCACAACATCCTCTGGCAAGGAGTTCCACAGATTGACTGTGTGTTGTGTGAAGAAATACTTCCTTTTATTTGTTTTAAACCTGCTGCCTATTAATTTCATTTGGTGACCCCTAATTCTTGTGTTATGAGAAGTAGAAAACAACACTGCCTTATCTACTTTCTCTATATCAGTCATGATTTTACAGACCTCAATCATATCTCCCCTTAGCCGTCTCTTTTCTAAGCATCAAAGTCCCAGTCTTATTAATCTCTTCTCATACAGAAGCCTTACCATACCCCTAATAATTTTTGTTGCCATTTTCTGAACCTTTTCTAATTTGAATATTTCTTTTTTGAGATGGGGTGACCACATCTGCACACAGTATTTAAGATATGGGCATAGCATGGATTTATATAGAGGCAACATGATATTTTCTGTTCTATTTTCTGTCCCTTTCTTAATTATTCCCAGCATTTTGTTCGCTTTTTTGGCTGGCATTGAGTGGATGTTTTAAGAGAACTATCCACAATGACTCCGAGATCTCTTTCTTGAATGGTAACAGATAATTTAGACCCCACCATTTTATATGCATATGATTATGCTTTCCAATGTGCATTACTTTGTATTTATCAATGTTAAATTTCATCTGCCATTTTGTTGCCCAGTCACCCAGTTTTGAGAGATCATTTTGTTGCTCTTCGCAGTCTGCCTGGGACTTTACTATGTTGAGTAGTTTTGTATTATCTGCAAATTTTGCCACCTCACTGTTTACCCCTTTTCCCAGATCATTTATGAATTTTTGAATAGGACTGGTCCCAGAACAGACCTGGTGGACACCACTATTTACCTCTCTCCATTCTGAATACTGACCATTTATACCTACCCTTTGTTTCTTATCTTTTAACCAGTTATGAATCCATGAGAGCACCTTACCTCTTATCCCGTGGCAGCTTACTTTGCATAAGAGCCTTTGGTGAAGGACCTTGTCAAGCATTTCTGAAAATCTAAGTACACTATATCCACTGGATCCCTTGGTCCACATGCTTGTTGACCCCTTCAAAGAATTCTAGTAGATTGGTGAGGCATGATTTCCCTTTACTAAAACCATGTTGACTCTTCCTCAACAAACTATGTTTATGTATATGTCTGACAATTTTGTTCTTTACTATAGTTTCAACCAGTTTTCCCGGTACTGAGGTCAGGCTTACAGGCCTGTAATTGCCGGGATCACCTCTGGAGCCCTTTTTAAAAATTGGCGTCACATTCGCTACCCTCCAGTCATCTGGTGCAGAAGCTGATTTAAATGACAGGTTACAGCTGACAGTTAGTAGTCCTGCAATTTCACATTTGAGTTCCTTCAGAACTCTTGGGTGAATACCATCTGGCCCTGGTGACTTATTGCTGTTTAATTTATCAGTTTGTTCCAAAATCTCCTCTAATGGTGCCTCAATCTGGGACAGTTCTTCAGATCTGTCACCTAAAAAGAATGGCTCAGGTTTGGGAATCTCCCTCACATCCTCAGCCATGCAAATAATTCATTCAGTTTCTACTCAATGACCTTATTGTCCTTGAGTGCTCCTTTAGCACCTCGATCGTCCAGTGGCCCTACTGGTTGTTTGGCAGGCTTTCTGCTTCTGATGTACTTAAAAACATTTTTGCTATTACTTTTTGGGTCTTTGGCTAACTTGTTCCTCAAATTCTTTTTTGGCCTTCCTGATTGTATTTTTATACTTCATTTGCCAGAGTTTATGCTCCTTTCTATTTTCCTCACTAGGATTTAACTTCCACTTTTTAAAGGATGCCTTTTTGCCTCTCGCTGCTTCTTTTACTTTGTTGTTTAGCCATGGTGGCTCTTTTTTGGTTTTCTTACTATGTTTTTTAATTTGGGATATAATTTAAGTTGAGCCTCTATTATGGTGTCTTTAAAAAAGTTTCCACGCAGTTTGCAGAGATTTCACTTTTGGCACGGTACCCTTTAATTTCTGTTTCACTAACCTCCTCATTTCTGTGTAGTTCCCCTTCTGAAATTAAATGCTACTGTGCTGTGTCGCTGTGGAGTTTTCCCTGCCACAGGGATATTAAATTTAATTATATTATGGTCACTATTACCAAGCGGTCCAGGACCTGATCCTGTGCTCCACTTAGGACTAAATCAAGAATTGTCTCTCCTCTGGTGGGTTCCAGACCAGCTGCTCCAAGAAGCAGTCATTTAAGGTGTCAAGAAACTTTATCTCTGCATCCTGTCCTGAGGTGACATGTACCCAGTCAATATGGGGATAACTGAAATCCCCCATTATTATTACTGAGTTTTTTATTTTAATAGCCTCTCTAATCTCCCTGAGCATTTCACAGTCACTATCACCATCCTGGTTGGTAATATTCTTACCGCTATCCTTACTGCTATCTTCGTATTATTAGAGCATGGAATTTCTATCCATAGAGATTCTTTGGTACAGTTTGATTCATTTACGATTTTTACTTCATTTGATTCTACGCTTTCTTTCACAGATAGTGCCACTCCCCCACCAGCACGACCTGTTCTGTCCTTCCGATATGTTTTGTACCCTGGTATTACTGTATCCCATTGATTATCCTCATTCCCCCAAGTTTCTGTGATGCCTATTATATCAATATCCTCATTTAATACAAGGCTCTCTAGTTCACCCATTTTATTATTTAGACTTCCAGCATTAGTGTATAAGTACTTTGAAAACTTGTCTCCTTTCAGCTGTCTGCCATTACACAATGTAATTGAATGGGACTCTTTTTTATTTGACTGTTTCTGATCAGACCTTGCCTTTATTTTATCATTTTCCATCCTCTTGTCCTCACTAGGACATAGAGATTCTCTATTAATAGATCCTCCCCTAAGGGATGTCCGAACCACGTGCTCCTCCGCACCTGTCAGCTTTCCCCCAGCCCTTAGTTTAAAAACAATTCTACGACCTTTTTAATGTTAAGTGCCAGCAATCTGGTTCCATTTTGGTTTAGGTGGAGCCCATCCTTCCTGTATAGGCTCCCCCTTTCCCAAAGGTTTCCCCAGTTCCTGATAAATCTAAACCCCTCCTCCATATACCATCGTCTCATCCACGCATTGAGGCTCTGCAGTTCTGCCTGTCTAACTGGCCCTGTGCGTGGAACTGGGAGCATCTCAGAGAATGCTACCATGGAGGCCCTGGAAGTCAATCTCTTACCTAGCAGCCTAAATTCGGCCTCCAGGACCTCTCTCCTATCCTTCCCTAGGTCATTGTTACCTACATGTACCACAATCACCGGCTCCTCCCCAGCACTACACATAAGTCTATCTAGGTGTCTCGAGAGATCCGCAACCTTCACACCAGGCAGGCAAGTCACCATGTGGTTCTCCCAGTCATTGCAAACCCAGCTATCTATGTTTCTAATGATTGAATAGCCCATTAGTAATACTTGTTTCTTCCTAATAACTGGAGTTCCCTCCCCCAGAGACGTATCCTCAGTGTGAGACAATACCACATCATCATCTAGAAGGAAGGTCCCAACTATGGGATTGTTTCCCTCTGCTCCAGTTAGATGTTCTCCTTCCCTGGGACTTTTATCCTCCTCAGCAGCAGAGAGGCTGTCAGACTGGGAGTAGGACTATTCTATTGTGCCCCGGAAAGTCTCATCTATGTACCTCTCTGTCTCCCTCAGCTCCTCCAGTTCAGCCACTCTGGTCTCCAAAGCCCGTACACAGTTTCTGAGGGCCAGGAACTCCTTGCCTAGCAGGCCGCTAGGCTCAGCACACACACGGTCAGCACACGGTCCCCTAAATAAACAAACAGAGCACACCATATATTTCAGTCACACAGCAAGCACACCACAAACACAGATACACACACTATATCTGTGTTTGAAGGGTACTGTGTGTGGAGGGAGTTACGAGTGTGGTGGGTACAGTGTGTGGAGGTACGTGTGTTAGCGGTGTAGTGTGTGGAGGTAGGCATGGGGGTATAGCGTGTGGAGGGACGTATGTGTGTGAGGGGTATAGTGTGTGGAGGGAGGTACATTTGGAGGGGTATAGTGCTTGGAAGGAGGAACGTGTAGGTGGGCGGTATGTAGGTGTGTGGGGCAGTATATGTCTGAGTATAGCATGTGGAGGGAGGTATATGTGGAGGGAGGTACATGTGTGTGGGGGGTATGTATGTCTGCAGGGAGGTACATGAGCATGGGCGTATCTAAGTGTGGGAGGAGGTCATTGGGGGTCATTTATGTGTGTGAGAGGTTCATGTGGGATAGGAATCGTGTGTGGAGGGCGGTCAATGTGTGTGGGGTTTATCTATGTGTGGGGGTGTGATGTTATTGACATGAACTGTAACCATATAGATCATTGTTGCAACCAAGGTCCTACAGTTGCACCAAATCTTGTAGAAAGGAGGTCAGGTAAGGTGTCTATGAAAAGGTTATGGTTTGCTGGTTATGATTATGCTCTCTGTATGCTTGTATCATTTTTGTATTTAAAGTTATAAGTATTGGCTCTATACCTCTTTCAAATCTGGGCTCCTGGGGTAACAACCACAAAGTAATCAGCCAGATAGGCCATGTAAGATATCTGCAAAAATGTTATAATTTGCCAGATATGATAATCTTGTTTATATGTTGGTATCGCCTTTGTATTATGAGTTATAGGTATGTATGTATGTCTGTATTTCAAACTTGTGTTATGCTTCTGGGTGACACCCCAGACAGTTTGGCGTCAGCAATGCCTAGCCTGCTTGATGGCCGATTAAGGACCATCAGCTACACAACTGACCCATTGAGAGAAGGCAGATATACCTTGTGACTCAGCAAGGCCTGCAGGGACATGCCTATGGAGAGAACTCTGAGGCTTCCAAGCCATGTGCTGGGCAGCTTGTGTTTGAAACAAAGAAAGCACAGGCCGCATGGCAAGAGATTATAAAAGGCCCTGGAAACCCCTCCATTTTGTCTTCAGTTCTGCTTCTGACCTCTGTAGGAATTGTGCTTGAAACTGAAGCTCAATAGGTTCAATAAGGTTCAATAAGGATAAGTGCAGGGTCCTGCACTTAGGACGGAAGAACCCAATGCACAGCTACAGACTAGGGACCGAATGGCTAGGCAGCAGTTCTGCGGAAAAGGACCTAGGGGTGACAGTGGACGAGAAGCTGGATATGAGTCAGCAGTGTGCCCTTGTTGCCAAGAAGGCCAATGGCATTTTGGGATGTATAAGTAGGGGCACAGCGAGCAGATCGAGGGACGTGATCGTTCCCCTCTATTCGACATTGGTGAGGCCTCATCTGGAGTACTGTGTCCAGTTTTGGGCCCCACACTACAAGAAGGATGTGGATAAATTGGAGAGAGTCCAGCGAAGGGCAACAAAAATGATTCGGGGTCTAGAACACATGAGTTATGAGGAGAGGCTGAGGGAGCTGGGATTGTTTAGCCTGCAGAAGAGAAGAATGAGGGGGGATTTGATAGCTGCTTTCAACTACCTGAAAGGGGGTTCCAAAGAGGATGGCTCTAGACTGTTCTCAATGGTAGCAGATGACAGAACGAGGAGTAATGGTCTCAAGTTGCAGTGGGGGAGGTTTAGATTGGATATTAGGAAAAACTTTTTCACTAAGAGGGTGGTGAAACACTGGAATGCGTTACCTAGGGAGGTGGTAGAATCTCCTTCCTTAGAGGTTTTTAAGGTCAGGCTTGACAAAGCCCTGGCTGGGATGATTTAACTGGGAATTGGTCCTGCTTCGAGCAGGGGGTTGGACTAGATGACCTTCTGGGGTCCCTTCCAACCCTGATATTCTATGATTCTATGAAGCTCTGAACAAAGGACTGAATGACCCATCCAAACTGGGATGTACCATGTCTGTACTCCAAAGACTTGATTGGTTTAAATCAGCAGTAATCCTATCAAGCCTGAAACAAGCCTGAACTAAGAGTTTTGCAATTGTTGTATGTATTTGATTCCATTTAACCAATTTTAGCCCTCATCTATATTTTTCTTTTTATGAATAAACCTTTAGATTTTAGATGCTAAAGGATTGGCAACAGCGTGATTTGTGGGTAAGATCTGACTGGTATATTCATCTGGGTCTGGGGCTCGGTCCTTTGGAATCAAGAGAACCTTTTTTCTTTTACTGGGGTATTGGTTTTCATAACCATTTGTCCCCACAAGGATGAGTCTGCTCTACAGCCTTAGCTAACAGCCAGTTGGCTTTTAGCTCATGCGGTAGAGGCTCATGCACTAAGCTCCAGAGGTCCCAGGTTCGATCCTGTCCGCTGACGACCAGGATCTGTAGGTGTTACACTTGCATGTATTGGGCCTTTGCAGGGAGTTTGTGTTAGGGCTGTGTGGGTGTGTCCATGCTGTGTGGGTACATTTGCATGTGTGTGGGGTGGGTTGTCATTCCCATCTCTGCAGCACAGTATCTAGGGCTGACACACACAGGCCCTGTGAGGATTTGGGCTCCATCTTTGTGGCCTGAAGCACCCCTTTGTTTACACCCTATGCACTGCTGTCATACTTTTTGTACACTGTGCCTTGTGATGTGTCATTTGAAAACTAATAACTCGCTGGTCAATAACATCCTTAAACAGTTGTCCTGGACGAAGCACTCTGTGTTGACTTCGATTTACTGACCAGCAGTAAACAAGGTCCTCAAGGCAGCAGGGAGACAGAGCCTGACATGGGATCTGGGACAGCTTGGCTGGGGAATTGCTCTGGCATGGCCGGATGGACAATGTGTTAACCTCTGGTTCTCTGAGCTAACCTAAAGACATCCAGTGCTCTGTCCCACAGACTAATACACCCTGCTTTGTTTGGAAACGGCTGATTGGTGTCACTGCAAATCCTAGCTGGGGTGCATTGGTCTCTGCAGAGTGGCCAAGCCTCTGACTAGGGGTCTGGCTCAGTGGACTCGCCGGGCAGAGCTCATGGGGTGAAGCAGGAGGCGGGAGCCCAGAAGCTTTGGGTGGGTGGCAGTGGTGCCGATGGGCCTGCCCTGAAGGACACGGGTCTGACACACTGAAGAGGATCCTCCAAGAGACTGTTTAAAAGATGGGACATAGAACTGATCCTGTGGATCATAGGGAACTCCATCCTGGCCCCATCTGTTTGTCTGTCTCATGGACATATCCCCCTGCCTCATGCTATCCTCAGCCCTGTCTCTCTGTCCATCTGTCTGTCCCATGGATACATCCCCCCACCCCACTCTGTCCCCAGCCCCGTCTGTCTGTCCCACGGACACACGCACTTCCCTCACTCTGTGCCCAGTCCCGTCTGTCTGTCCCACAGACACATTCCCCTTCCCCATGCTGTCCCCCGCCCCATCTGACTGTCTGTTCCATGGACACATCCCTCTACCCCAATCTGTCTCCAGCCCTGTCTCTCTGTCTGTCCCAGGGACACAATCCTCTGCCCTGCTCTGTCTCCAGCCCTGTTGGTCTCTCTGTCCCATATTTACAAAGCCCTGTTTCTCTCTGTTACCAGCCCCATCTGTCTGTCAGATGGACATATTGCTCTGCCCTGCTCTCCTCCCAGCCCTGTCTGTCTGTCCCATGGACACAACCCCCAACCCTGCTCTGTCCCTCCCCTGTCTATCTGTCCCATGGACACAACCCCCAGCCCTGCTCTGTCCCTGCCCTGTCTGTCCGTCTGTCCCATGGACACATCCCCCTGTCCCATACTGTCCTCAGTCTTCTCTCTCTGACTGTCCCATAGACACATTCCCCTTCCTCGCTCTGTTCCCAGCCCCGTCTGTCTGTCTGCCCCATGGACATATATCCCTGCCCAATACTGTCCTCAGCCACATCAGTCAGCCTGTCCTAAAGACATAATCCACTGCCCCACTCTGTCCCCAGCCCTGTCTATCCCTTAGACAGATCCCCCTCCCTGCTTTGTCCCCAACCCCATCTGTCTTTCTGTCCCATGGACACACACCCCTGCGCCATGCTGTCCTCAGCCCCGTCTGTCTGTCTGTTCCATGGACACATCCCTCTGCCGTGCTCTGTCCTCAGCCCTGTCAGTCTGTCTGTCCCATATTTACAACGCCCTGCTTCTCTCTGTCACCAGCCTTGTCTGTCTGTCAGATGGACACATCGCTCTGCCCCACTCTGTCCTTAGCCCTGTCTGTCTGTCTGTCCCATGGACACATCCCCCTGCCCTGTTCTGTCCCCGGCCATGTCTGTCTGTCTGTCCATGGACACAACCCTCTGCCCTGCTGTCCCCACCCCCATCACTCTCTCTAATCCATATTTACAACGCCCTGCTTCTCTCTGTCACCAGCCCGGTCTATCTGTCCATGGACACAGCCTTCTGCCCCAGGCTGTCCTCAGTCTTATCTCTCTGACTGTCCCATATACACATTGCCACTGCTTTGCTCTGTCCCCTTCCCTGTCTGTCTGTCTGTCCCATGGACACAACCCTCTGCCCTGCTCTGGGCCAACCTTTCTCTCTATCTCTGCAATGGACACATTCCCCTACCCAATTTTGTCCCAAGCCCACTCTGTCTGTCCTATGGGTACATCGCCCTGTCCCACTCGGTCCCCAGACCTCTCTGTCTCTCCCTCTCTCCCATTGACATATCCCACTGCCCTGCTTTTTCCCTAACCCTGTCTGTCTGTCTGTCCTATAGACACATCCCACTGCCCTCCCACATCCTCAGCCCCATCTCTCCATCTGTGGCATGGAGACATCCCCCAATCCCATGCTGTCCCCAGCCCCGTCTGTCTCTCTTCCCCGTGGGCACATCCCTATGCCCTGCTCTGTCCCCAGCACCGCCTGTCTGTCTGTCCCATGTTAACATGCTCCTGACCTACTCTGTCCTCATCCCCATCTGTCTGTCCCATGGACACATCCCCCTGCCCTGCTCTATGCCAACCTGTCTCCCTGTCTGCTCCACAGACATATCCCCCTACCCAGTTTTGTTCCTGTCATGGACTCACAGGTCTTGCCCACTCTTGGCCCCATGCAATCCCTGCAGGGAACCCCCTACAGTGAGACAATCCTTCTTGGGGTCCACTCTCTCTCAGGGGTTAAGCCCCTCCGCCTCCTGGAACCGCACCTCTCTGAGCCTTAGCATGCCTGTCTGTCATGGTGGGCCCCCTCAGGGAGTCCATTTGCTCTGGACCCCTGGGGCCTCCACTCCCAGAGGGAATAATGCCACCCTGATCTCTAGACTGGAGCAACTCTCAGCCAGCGTAAAACAGGAGGGTTTGTGGAGCGTTTGAACAGAGCACAGGAAACTCTCAGGGCCTCAGGCCTGGCCTCCCTCAGCACAGCACATCCAAGTCTCCCCTGCATCCAAGTGAGCTCTGCCTGCTCCCTCTCTCCAGTCCCGAGCCTCCCTGCTTCCCAGCTGAGCATCCGATATCACCTGCCCCAAGCCCCACCTCTGTCCATTGTCTTCTCTCCAGGTAAACAGGGTCGCCTGGGCCTCCTCTCTTCTCTTCCATCCTCTGGCCCCCTCTGGCTGGTCAGGTCACCGGGGTCCTCTCTCTGCAGCCCATTGTCCTCCCACTGGCCAAACCCAGCAGTGACTCCTGAGCTGGACCTCCAGGTCACTAGGTCACCAGTCGCTGGGGTATCCATTCTCCAGGCCATTGGCTGGGGTCCCAAGTTCCGTTGCGGTCCTCTGCAACAACCAACTCCCTCTCCCATCACCTCGTGAAACCAGTAACACCGAGGGAAACTGCGCCCCACCCCGTCTGCATGCAAACCATAGAAAACCCAAGGAAAAAACAAGAAAAACCCCCACTTCATCACAGTCCCCAGCCCCATCTATCTGTCTGTACCAGTGTCCAACCCAAGGGCCCCCTCCCTTAGGGGGTCCCCTGGGGAGGCAAATCAGCACTGTATGTTGCTAATGCTGTTGCAAGCATTACAAGGCATGTTGGGAAAGGGTCAAAGGTGTGAGTGTGGAGTGGAAGATTCCTTTGCAGGTTGCGAGAAGCCAAAAGGGGGAGGGGGAAAAAAAGCAAAAAACGGGTTAACTCGACACCTCTGCTAGCTCCATCCAAGGTCAGGGGCTCGACAAGAAGTCAGCAGTTGCTTTCACATCTTACCTAACCCCCCACCGCACCCCCGCCAGCCACTAAAAAAAAAAACCTAAGCAAAGCAGGGCTGCAAAAATTACAATAAAAACAAATAAAATGGCAAAGGCCAACAGGGGGGAAAACAAAGTCTCTAAAGCCGGTGTGTTTTGGGAAAGCCAAGGAGGCCACAGTGAGCCGGTTTGGACTGGTACAAAAAGCACCAAAAACAAAAGCCACCAAATAAAAACGCCCCCAAAAGAACCCAGGACTTAAAAACCCTCCCAAAAGCCACAATAAATCAGAGATCAACAGCGGATCCTGGATGACCTGTGCACACAGGATAGAACTCTCGTCCATCCCTCCCCCTCTTCTTACATTACACCCAGGCCTGGCCAGCCTTGGGTAGGGTGAGTATGAGTTTGAAAGTGGGTTAACACTTTCTTCATTTCTTTGAGTAACATGAGGAATGCCCCCACCCAGCACTCTCCACTATTATTTTATCAATAAAACTTTTAAAATTCCGTCATCTCCTCCCAAATGATCCTGCGGCCTCAGCCTAATCACCTGACGCCTCAGGCAGATTGGTAACGTAAATCTGTCACACTGTGGACACATCCTCCTGCCCCACTCTGTCCGCAGCCTGGTTTGTCCCATGAACACATCCCCCTGCACCACTACATTCACAGCCCCATCTCTCTGTCTGTCCCATGCATGGGCGGCAGGTGAACCCCCACTTTAGGGAGGCTAGCCTGCTGGCCCTGCCCCTTCTGCCCGAGGCCCCACCCCCTCAGGCTGGAGCCCTGAAACCTGCCCCCCCATAACTGGAGGAGCCCAGAGCCCTCCCTCACATGACCAGAGAAATCTTGGCTCACCCACCCCAGCCACCCCGGGCCAGCTCCCCGAGCCCCAGGCTGAGTGCCAGGCCAGGCCACTCCCAGTACCAGGCCTGGCCGAGCCGCTCCCTCCCGAGTGCCAGGCCGGGCCGGGTGAGTCCCCTGCCCAGAGCGGCAGGCCGAGCCACTGCCCCCCACCTCCTGCCAGAGTACCAAGCCACTCCTCCCTGCCCCACACCTGAGCACCAGGCCGAGCCGTCCCTGCCCTAGTGCTGGGCAGCGCCAGCCCTAGGGTGACCAGGTGTCTGGCTTTCGACCAGAACACCTGGTAGAAAAGGGACCCGGCGGCTCCAGTCAGCACCATCGACTGGGCCATTAAAGGTCCGATGGGTGGTGCTGGGGAGCTAAGGCAGGCTAGTCTCTACCTGCCCTGGCTGGCACTGCACTGTGCCCTGGAAGTGGCCAGCAGGTCTTCCACAGGGCTTCATGCGCTACCCCTGCCCCGGGCATTGGCTCTGCACTCCCATTGGCTGGGAACAGGACAGGCAGGAAGCCTGCCTTAGCCCCCCAGCTGTGCCACAGACCAGGAACCACCTGAGGTAGGCCTGCACCCCAACCCCAAGCCCCTACCCCAACCCTGAGCCCTCTCCCACACCCTGAACTCCTCTGTCTCACTGCCCAGCCTGGAGCCCCCTCTTACACCCCAAACCCATCATAGACTCATAGAATATCAGGGTTGGAAGGGACCTCAGGAGGTATCTAGTCCAACTCCCTGCAGGACCAATCCCCAGTTTTTACCCAGATCCCTAAATGGCCCCCTCAAGGATTGAACTCACAACCCTGGGTTTAGCAGGCCAATGGACAAACCACTGAGCTATCCCTCCCCCCACAGGAATTTGTTTCAGCCACGGAGATGGCCCCTTTTGCGTGTGGTGAATCATTTCTGACCCCACCCCAGAGACCACTCCCCCAGCTAGAGCCCTCACCCTCTCCCGCACCCCAGCCCAGTGCAAGTGAGAGAGAGTGGGGGAAAGCGAGCCACCGAGGGAGGGGGAATGTAGTGAGCAGGGGGCAGGGCCTGTGGGAAGGGGGCATGACCTCGGGGAAGGAGCGGGGCTGGGGTGTTCGGTTTTGTGCGATTAGAAAGTTGGCAACCCTATCCGCCCTCCCCGAGTTGGCGGCCCCAGTGCCCGGCTGAGCTGCCTCACTTCCCCGCCAGACCCACGCACCCGCCGCTGGCTCGCAGCATCCCTCCTCAGTTCCCTGCCCCCAGGTGTGAGCAGTGGGGACCTGTGTGAGGAGGGGATGTGGGGTGCAGGTAGGCAGGAGGCAGCAGCAGCAGGCGGTGTATGGGGGGGCCTCGGGGAAGGGGAGGGGCCACCTCGGGGTCGGCTGCGCCAGAGAAGACTTGGCCTCCCCAGGCCTATTATACCCGTCGCCCATGGTCCCATGGACGTGTCCTTCTATCCCTCACTGCACATTTGAGCCCTCTGGTCAGCTAACAAACCTGGGCAAGAGTTGATCACCAGAGCAGGGCCAGAATCCACCCCCTCGCCTTGTAGGGTTGCCAATTTTGGTTGGACGTATTCCTGGAGGTTTGATCACATGACATAATCTTTAATTAAAGATTAACCCATAGGCGCGGACTCCATGGGTGCCGCCGGTGATCAACTCGGGGGGAGGGGGAGGAAACCAGTAAATCGGTGCCTCTGGATTAGCCTTTAATTCCTGGAGACCCCAGGACAATCCTGAAGGGTTGGCAACCCTATCGCTGCAGAGCCAGGGCCCAGAGCCCCTGAGGGCTCCCCTCAGAGGGAGGGGGGTGCTGAAAGGGTTAATCTGCCTGGGAACAGTCTAAGTTAGGATGCTGACCCTGCAACTGTTTCCTCCAGTCTTGGGCAGGCAAAGGAAGCTGGGAGCCAGGCGCAGCCTCACCCCCACCTGGCAGATGGGGGGACCCAGGCTCCCTGCAGAGCTGGGCAATCCCCATGTCCCCCTTTCCTGCAGGACATCTCCTGGGGCTGGGAGTGGGGAAAGGATCATATCAAAGGTGAGGGGCAAAAACTGACAGAGTGACGCTGCCAGCCAGAGCTAGCACTGTGCAGAGCGAACCGGCCCCACGTTCCCAGAGCCCCGCCGGTGCCTCTCAATCCCGACCCGCAGCCCCCGGCTGCCTGGGTCCCCACAGGCCCCTGCTACAGCTCACAGCTGAGCCTCTGCACGTGGAATGCTCCGGGGGTCTATTTCAGGAGGCGTCTATCCTGGCAGTGCTCTTGGCAGCACAAGGGTAGCGTGTCCTGCCAACAGAGTATGATTGTATTGACAGCCAGTGTCTAGTTGTTAGAGGAGAAGGGGCTCAGACCCTGCGCTGCAGTGGTCTTCTAAGAGCCTAGAGACAGCCTGATAAACTGGTAGCCAGGACTACTGGGCTGTATCTCTGGCTCTGGCAGGGGAGTGGGATCTAGTGGTTAGAGCAGGGGGCCTGGGAGCCTGGGTTCTATCCCTGGCTTTGGAAAGGAAGTGGGGTTTAAAGTGGGGGCTGGGGGTGGGGGAGAGAGGGTTTCACCTGCAGTAGAGACAGGGCCCACCCCACATCCGCAGAAGGGCCTGAATTCTGTGTAGCCCCAGGATGGGCCTGTGCCTGTCCAGCCAGGGGCTCCTTGTCCCATTCCCATCTGATCTATCACCACCCCTGCCAACTGCTCAGGGCTGTCCTGACCCCAGCTTCAATGGAGAGGAATTAATACTTGACAGCGCATTAGCAGCACCTGGGCTTGGCTGGCGGCTGAAGAGGAAAGGTCAGGCAGCTGTGTCCCAGCAAAGACTTCCGTGGGCTGCCCTTGTTTGCATAGCCAGCTGAAGTGTTTACTCTCTGAGAGGAGATTGATGGTTGGGGATGGAGGGGTGGGAAAGTTACCAGCCCCGTCAGGATGACAGAGCTGGAGAGACTCACTAGAATTACCCACCACCAGCCCCCCCTGCTCTAACCCTCCAGCCCCCACTCCCCCGCAGAGCTAGGATGGAACCCAGGAGTCCTAGTGCCCATATATAACCAGTCCTTTCCTTCCCAGGCCCTGGGTGGGGCAGGAGAACGTAGGTGTCTGTCCCCTGGGGAGGAGGTGGCGGCATTTGCTGACAAGCTTGCCAGGAGATGTTTGAGAGAGTGCAGTGGCCGGGGTATAAATAGCCGCGTGGAGCTGGAAATAGGTCCCGAGTGGCCAGGCTGTGTGACGAGTGTGGCTTGTGCTTCAGCGCACCAGGGCCGTGCAGCTGCTGCTCCTGGGTGACCCTCGCATGGGGTCATGAGGAGCGGCGGGGGGTGGGGCAGTGACCCCAGGGGGTTGGTACAGGCTCCCAGCCCCCCTTCTCTAACCCACCAGACCCCAATCCCATCTGGTGGAGGGGGCACAATCCAAAGAGGACTGGCACAGGAGTTCGTGGGGGTGTGGCAAAATGGGAACTTTCTATAATGTGGCCATTTAGGGATCTGGGGCAAAAATTGGGGTTTGGTCCTGCTTTGAGCAGGGGGTTGGACTAGATGACCTCCTGAGGTCCCTTCCAACCCTATGATTCTATGATCTCTTGGAAGACTTAAACCAGACAGTGCTGTCCCAGAAAGGCCAATTAAAAATCCCAACCACTATGGCCTACATTTTCAAAAGTGACTATGATCTATGTGGTCTATGTGTGCCTCAGTTTCCCCTATGTGTGACAAGGCATGGCTACCCAGTGGGGGGAAGGGGTCTGTGTGTGAGTGTGTGTGTCCCCTCCCTGTCTGGGTGGAACAAAGAGTCTTGTTGGGAACGGGTTGAAACTGACCCAGATGAGCCCGGGGGCCAGAGAGACGACGCCAGCTCCAGTGACTCCTGGCTCAACGCTATCAGCAGGGAAGCTGGGCACAGACCCCAGCAGGAGAACAAAGGACGGGGAGGTGGGGGGATAAGAGTTAGCTTCTGGGAGATCCTTGATCCTTGGAGCTCTGTCCCTTGGGAACTGACTTAGGCCTGATCTACGCTAGGAAATTAGTTCAGTACAACTACGTCTCCCAGGGGTGCGGCAACTCCACCCCTCTCAGCGACACAGGTGACCCGCCTGAACCCCGGTGTGGCCAGCGCTAGGTCGGCAGGAGAATTCTCCTCTCAGGGAGGGAGGCTGACCACACCGAGGGGAGACCTCCGCCTGTCAGCGTAGGCAGCGTCTTCACGACAGCATTACTGCACCAGCGGTTTACGTGCAGACAAACCCTAAGGAAGAAAGACCCAGAGCCTGAAAAAGGCGTTCCCCATAGGTGCCAACTCTGTGGGTGCTCCGGGGCTGGAGCACCCATGGAAAAAGATAGTGGGTCCTCAGCACCCACCAGCCACAGCTGTTTGGTGGCGCCCCCAATTGGCTGCTTGGTGGTTGTGGGAGGGACTGGGGGAGGGCGGAGAGCAGTGAGCAAGCGGGGGCATCAGGGAGGGGGGCGGGGAAGGGGCAGAAAGAAGTGGAGCGAGGGCGGGGCCTTGGGGCAGAGCAGGCATGGGGGAGGGACCTTGGGGGAGGAGTGGGGCCTCGGGCCAGAGCAGGGGTGGAGCATCCCCTGGGGAAAAGAAAAACATGGTGCCTACGGTGTTCCCTACAGCTCAGCTGGGCTCGGGGCTGACCAGAAGGGACTCAGAATCCTCTCTCACTGCCCTAAGGGCTCCACGTGCTGCGTGCCAAGGGCTAACAAACCCGACTGCTTTGAAAACGCTGCACATTGTAATCGGGGCCCGGCCAGCGACTTGGGCGCCGGATCCAGGGCTTGAGACATCTCACTTTACACAATAGACCCACCCAGTGTCCCCAGCTGAGCCCCTGCCCCACTCCCTGCAGCACATGCCCCCTAGCGCCACCCTGGGCATTGGGGCCAGCACAGACTGCTGGGGAGAGCGCCCCCTACTGAGCCCCTTCATAGAATCATAGACTATCAGGGTTGGAAGGGACCTCAGGAGGTCATCTAGTCCAACCCCCTGCGCAAAGCAGGACCAATCTCCAACTAAATCATCCCAGCCAGGGCTTTGTCAAACCTGACCTTAAAAATATCTAAGGAAGGAGATTCCACCACCTCCCTAGGTAACGCATTCCAGTGTTTCACCACCCTCCTAGTGAAAAAGTTTTTCCTAATATCCAACCTAAACCTCCCCCACTGCAACTTGAGACCATTACTCCTTGTTCTGTCATCAGCTACCACTGAGAACAGTCTAGAGCCATCCTCTTTGGAACCCCCTTTCAGGTAGTTGAAAGCAGCTATCAAATCCCCCCTCATTCTTCTCTTCCGCAGACTAAACAATCCCAGTTCCCTCAGCCTCTCCTCGTAAGTCATGTGTTTCAGTCCCCTAATCATTTTTGTTGCCCTCCGCTGGACTCTTTCCAATTTTTCCACATCCTTCTTGTAGTGTGGGGCCCAAAACTGGACACAGTACTCCAGATGAGGCCTCACCAGTGTCAAATAGAGGGGAACGATCACGTCCCTCCATCTGCTGGCAATGCCCCTACTTATACATCCCAAAATGCCATTGGCCTTCTTGGCAACAAGGACACACTGTTGACTCATATCCAGCTTCTTGTCCACTGTCACCCCTAGGTCCTTTTCTGCAGAACTGCTGCCGAGCCATTCGGTCCCTAGTCTGTAGCGGTGCATGGGATTCTTCCATCCTAAGTGCAGGACTCTGCACTTGTCCTTGTTGAACCTCATCAGATTTCTTTGGACCCATTCTCTAATTTGTCTAGGTCCCTCTGTATCCTATCCCTACCCTCCAAAGTATCTACCTCTCCTCCCAGTTTAGTGTCATCTGCAAACTTGCTGAGGGTGCAATCCACACCATCCTCCAGATCATTTATGAAGATATTGAACAAAACCGGCCCGAGGACCGACCCTTGGGACACTCTACTTGATACCAGCTGCCAACTAGACATGGAGCCATTGATCACTACTCGTTGAGCCCGACAATCTAGCCAACTCCCTTGCCCCACTCCCTGCAGCAGACGCCCCCTAGCACCGCCCTGGGCATTGGGGCCAGCATGGACTGCCAGGGAGAGCGCCCCCTGCTCATTGCACAGTGGGGTCAGCTGGAGCTGGCTCCCATGGGGCTCCGGGCGGGGACAGGGGGCAATTGTCCAGACCTTGGTTTTACTCCAATTCAGAACAAGCTCAAATTTCTCAATATTTTTTGCTACCCGACAAGCCCCGAAAACGCTGGTTGGTTCTGTTGCGATACAGGCTGAGGGCCACTGAACAGGGCTGTGAACCCAACACTGGTGGGGGGCCCTTTGCACCAGGCTAGTCTAAGCCCCACCAAGAGCTGCTCTGCCTGGTTCCTCCCTCCACAGTGTGACCCCTGGGGACAGTCATGGGCTAGGGGCCAGAGCCAGCGACAGGTGGCAGCTCTGGGGGCTGCGGGGGAGGGGTGGGATTAGCTGCTAACCAGCTTTCATAATAGGGTCAGAGATCAGGATGTGACAGGACTTGAGCAACGTGGGGGTGGGCAGGTTGGGCCCTGCAGCATGGGGTGGGGGAGGTTCCGGATCTGCAGCCAGGGCAGGAAGGGGTCCCTGCAGCTGGGTGGGGGGGTGTCCCTCCACCGAGGAGGGTGAGGGGGGTCCCTTCAGCTGGAGTGGTGTCCTTTCAGCATGGGGCTGGGGGAAGGGAGGGATCCCTGCTGCCAGGTCAGGGAGGGGTCCCTGCAGCTGAAGGCAGAGTGTCGGGCACCTGGCATTGGCCACTCTGAAGACAGGATAGTGGGCTAGATGCACCTTTTGGTCTGACCCAGTGTGGCTGTTCTTATGTTATGTTCTGGGCGTCCATCCTTGTAGCTGGGGGGCGATGGGTACCTGCAGCCAAGTGGGGGGATCTCAGAGTCATCGTAGATAGTTCTCTGAAAACAATATGCAGCACAGTCAAAAAAGCGAACCGAATGTTATGAACCATTAGGTAAGGACTAGATAATAAAACAGAAAATATCATATGGCCTCTGTAAATCCATGGTACACCCACATCTTGTACCCGGTGTGCAGTTCTAGTCACCCCATCTCAGAAAGGATATATTGGAAAAGGTCCAGAGAAGGGCAACAAAAAAGATTAGGGGGAGAGGATAAACAGACTGGAGCTGTTCCACTTGGGAAAGAGATGAGAAAGGGGAGAGATATGGTAGAGGCCTGATAAAATCGTGACTGGCGTGGAGAAAGGGCGTACAGAAATGTTATCTACCCCTTCACATAACACAAAAGCCAAGGGGTCACCCCATGAAGCTAATAGGCAGCAGGTATAAAACAAACAGGAGGAAATATTTCCCCATACAAAGCACAGTCAACCTGTGGAACTCTTTGCTGGGGATGTTGCAAAGGCCAGACGTAAAATGGGGTTAATAAAAGAACTGCTTTTAAGGAGGTGTTAGTACCGTTATACAAGGCACTGGTGAGACCTCATCTGGAACACCGTGTGCAGTTCTGGTCCATGTTTAAGAAGGATGAATTCAAACTGGAACAGGTACAGAGAAGGGCTTCTAGGGTGATCCCAGGAATGGAAAACCTGTCTTACAAAAGGAGACTCAAGGAGCTTGGCTTGTTTAGCCTAACCAAAAGAAGGTTGAGGGGAGATATGATTGGTCTCTATAAATATATTAGAGGGATAAATACCAGAGAGGGAGAGGAATTATTTAAGCTCAGTACCAATGTGGACACAAGAACAAATGGATATAAACTGGCCATCGGGAAGTTTAGACTTGAAATTAGATGAAGGTTTCTAACCATCATTAGAGGAGTGAAGTTCTGGAACAGCCTTCCAAGGGAAGCAGTGGGGGCAAAAGACCTATCTGGCTTCAAGATTAAACTCGATAAGTTTATGGAGGAGATGGTATGATGGGATAACATGATTTTGGCAATTAATTGATCTTCAACTATTCATGGTAAATAGGCCCAATGGCCTGTGATGGGATGTTAGAGGGGGTGGGATCTGAGTTACTACAGAGAATTCTTTCCTGGGTATCTGGCTGGTGACTCTTGCCCACATGCTCAGGGTTCAGCTGATCGCCATATTTGGGGTCGGGAAGGAATTTTCCTCCAGGGCAGATTGGAAGAGGCCCTGGGGGGTTTTCGCCTTCCTCTGTAACATGGGGCACAGGTCACTTGCTGGAGGATTCTTTGCACCTTGAAGTCTTTAAACCATGATTTGAGGACTCCAATAGCCCAGACATAGGTGAGAGATTTATTGCAGGAGTGGGTGGGTGAGATTCTGTGGCCTGCATTGTGCAGGAGGTCAGGCTAGATGATCATAATGGTCCCTTCTGATCTTAATATCTATGAATCTATGAAACTAGATAAGTTCATGGAGGATAGGTCTATTAGTGGCTACTGGCCAAGATGGTTTGGGATGCAACCCCATGCTCTTGGTGTCCCTAAACCTCTGGCTGCCAGAAGCTGGGACTTGACAACAAGGGGTGGATCACTTGATAAATTGCCCTGTTCTGTTCACTCCCTCTCAAGCACCTGGCATTGGCCACTGTCGGAAGACAGGATACTGGGCTAGATGGACCATGGGGCTGACCCAGTGTGGCCGTTCTCACGTGTCCCTGCAGCTGGGGGAGGGGTCCCTGCAGCTGGGGGAGGGGTCCCTGCAGCCGGGGGAGGGGTCCCTGCAGCTGGGGGAGGGGTCCCTGCAGCCGAAGGGGGGTCAGTGCTAGTTGGACAGAGTGTAGGTGCCAGGGAGGATGCTGCTCCAGGCCTAGTCCCGCTGCGCCTAGGCTCAGCTCTCAGGCATGCCCCCCCCAACAGTGGCCGCTTGAGGTGCACTGTCCCTTAATCAACCCACCCTAAACATAACCCCAGTTGTGTCCTGAGTGCCCGGCATGCACAATTCCCTGCCAGCATGACCCACAGCACAGACCCCTCACCTCCCCAGACCCGTGACATCGAGAACCCCCAAACCCATCCGAGAACCCACGGCAAGGAGACAAACAGCCCCACGCACCCACAGGATAGACCCCCCCCCATACACATCTGGGACCCACAGCACAGAGCCTATGCACCCCAGGATCCAGAGCACAGTAATCGCCCCAGTGGAACCTCTAGCTGCATGCGACCCTGCCATTCCACAGCACCCTTCCCCACCTCGGGACACAGGGTCAGCTCCCTCCCCAGCACCCCTCCGCTCATTGGGACATAGGGACAGCTCCTTCCCCAGGGCCCCACCCCTCCACAAGGCACAGGGTCCTCTCCCTCCCCAGCGCCCCTCCGCTCCTCGGGGTGCAGGGTCCACTTGTGACGAAGTGGGAATGTTCTTAATATTTTCTCTCAATACTGTGTGTGTGCCTCAGTTTCCCCTATGCATTTCTTAAGTATCTAGGTGGTAGGATAAGGGCATATGATTGTTGCAGAGCCTTAGAGGGGAAAGGGTGTGCAGGGGTCTGCACAGAGAATGGCCGACACCCTGTCTCCTGGCAACTGATGGCCGGGGCCTCTCCCCCACAAGGTGCCAACTGAAGGTGTTGGAGAACAAAGAGATCAGGTGGCCTCCTGGCTTCGGAAAGAGACAAAGGCCAGAGGAGCAGCTGGAGGGGTTTTCAGTTTGGAGCTGGCTGGGGAAACGGAGGGAGGCCCAGCATCGGGGTCTGGGTTCTCTGCCCCCAAGATGGACCTGACTGAGGGGTTCTGTTGTCTGTACCTACAAGCTCTGTTTTGGACTGTGTTCCTGTCACCTAATAAACCTTCTGTTTTACTGGCTGGCTGAGAGTCATGGTGAATTGCAGGAAGTACGGGGTGCAGGGCCCTGACTCCCCTACATTCCGTGACACTGCTCTCTCCCCAGCCCCCTCCCCTCCTCAGGACACAGGGTCAGCTCCCACCCCAGCCCCTCTCCCCTCCATGGGGCACAGGGTCGGTTCCCTCCCGGGTGCCTCTCCCCTACACAGGACACAGGGTCCTGTCCTTCCCCAGCTCCCCTCCTCGGGGCTCAGTGTCAGCTCCATTCCCAGCACCCCCCCTAGACATGTGGAGGTTGGGAGCTGCAGTGGGTGCCTTGAAGGGGAGGAAAGGGTTTCCAGACACATTGTCCACCCCTTCCCTGACTGTAGGGCCCCAAACACTCCCTGAGGTTGGGCAGGGGAGCTGTGCACAGGGGGCGTCTGCATGAATGGGGAACCCTCAGGAGGAGGAGCTGCCCCAACTGCACCAGACCAAAAAGAGGATGCCCCTCCAGCCCCCAACTCCAGGACAGACAGTCACAGCCCAGAGATGCTGGGAGAGGTTACACTGGCCCAGTGTCGGCAGGGACACCAGCCAGTCGTGAGGGAACGGGTGCAGCTGCTGAGAGCAGGGGTCTGGGAGCCAGGACTCCTGGGTTCTGGCTCTGGGAGTGGTGTATAGTAGTTAGAGCGGGGGGGGGGGGGGGGACTGGGAGCCAGGACTCCTGGGTTCTATCCCCAGCTCTGGGAGGGACTGACTTTGATGACAGCTGTGTGCGCTGTCATGCAGACTGTTGCCATCTACTGGCCGAAGCCGGGACTCCCAAAGCCTGCAGGAGCTCGCTGTCTCTGGGCCAGTTCTGGAGGCAGCACCTTCCTTCCCTTGCAGGCACTGCTGTGCCTGGTCCCTCCGGACCCCTCTGCCCACTGCTCTCAGGAATTGGGCTGCTCCCAGTGCCTCAAGCTCTGAACCTGCTGGGGTAAGGCCCGGGCCTGCCTGTGCAGCGCCGAGCGCTTGGCAGACGCAGGCAGACACAGGGCAGTCGGTCATCCAGTGGATTCAGCTCTTTATTCGCATCTGCTCAGCCTGGGATGGCGTGCGGCACCCGGGGCTCTCCCCCTCCCGGCTCCTGCCTGTCCATGCAGCACGGACCCCTCCGGGGGAGACAGTCATGTATCCCGGCCCCCAAGGCGATGGCAGGGTTTATCAGGGACGGCTCCCTTGGCTGGAGTTGGAGTGACGGCCCTGGAGACCCGTGCTCCGAGCGGGGCCTGCCAGGGCGAGCTGCCCCATTGTTAGCGAGACACGAGCCCCAGTCTGTGCCAGCGTTGTGCGGCAGCCCACAGAGTGTGGCTCACAGTGGGAGGGGAATGCCCTGGGCGCCTGTGGTTCATCCCTGAAATGGGAATCCCCCCGGGCACTAACCAAGCCATGCCCCTGCACAGCCAACAGCCATCCCTGGGCTGGGCGGGCAGGGCCAGGGAGCCTGGCAGCAGAGAAGAAGGGCCTGGCAGCAGAGGGGATGCACTGAAAGCTCGGGGACGGGGTGGGGGGGAATCAATGGAAGGCCATGGAGGAGCTGTGGCCGGCTCAGCTGTCCTGCAGGATGAAGAGAACACGGGAGGTTAGGGAGCACTGCCCATGGCCTCGGGCGAGGGCTGCAGGGAGCGCCAGGCACCGCACCCAACTGTGTGCTTCTGTCAGCCCCATTCTCACCCCTTCACTGACACAGCCAGTGCCTACGGCCACTCCCTGCCTGGACCCAGGAGTCCTGGCTCCCAGCCCCCCTGCTAGCCACCTGGATCCCACTCCCCTCCCAGAGCTGGGATAGAACCCAAGAATCCTGGCTCCCAGCCCCCCTGCTAACCACCTGGACCCCACTCTCCTCCCAGAGCTGGGAGAGAACCCAGAAGTTGTGGGGCTCCCTGTATCTCCCTCTCCCTGGCTGTGGGCATGCACCTGGCAGACCACACTGACGTCCTCCCAGTGGGTGCAGTCGTTGTAGCTCCAGAAGCGGTGGGCACATTTCTGCAAGGTCTCCTCGGTGCCTTTGCAGCGGATGTCGTCCAGCCAGATTTTCCCCGTACCCTGGCCAAAGCGGGGCCAGTCCTGCGGCTTTGGGGCCAGTGGCTCAGCTGGGCCACAGCCCAGCTCCTGGCATACCACTTGGGCGATGGTCACTGACCAGTTGTCATCGCAAACGGTGCCCCACACCCCATCATACCGCACCTCCAGCCGCCCGGAGCACTTGCTTGGGCCGTCCACCAGCCGCAGTGCGAAGGGCTCTGCGAGGAAGCGGGGGGGTCAGCTGTGTCGGTGCCCCAATGCATGCTGGGAAGGCATGGCCTGGCTGGTGCAGGGGGCTTGCCCGGCACTGACCCCCACATCGCAGGGGCGCCAGTGCTGTGCTCTCTGTGCCCAACTAGGAGGGGCAGCTGTTGCCAGGCTCAGCTGGGGCCATGGCACACGCTGCCCCAGTGGGCAAGGAGGCTGGGGATGGCCGTGCTCCAAGGGGACCAGCTTGGCACTCAGGGGGAAAAGTGCAGCCATCCCTGTCTGACCTGGGCCTCTGGCAGGTGGTGAGGGCCTGGTACCAGCGCTGCTTTCTCACCTTGGCACATGACTCCGGTGTCCCGGTGGTGGGGGCAGTGCCGCCCCTCCCAGGCTTGGACTCGGCAGTGGGTCAGGGAGGCCTCCTGCCCGGTGCACTCCAGCTGGCCCAGCAGGATGGGTGCTGAGCTCTGACCAAACTTGCTGCAGTGGTGGGTGACGTACCGCGGGCTCCCGCAGCCCAGCTCCCGGCAGAGCACCTTGGCGTCAGTCAGGTCCCAGCCCAACCCACACACAGCACCCCAGCGGCCGTCATGGTAAATCTCCACCTGCCCACTGCAGCGCGTGCTGTTGCCCACCAACCGGACAGGTGGCTCTGGGAGCTCTGCAGCTAGAGACAGGGGGAGAGATATGAATGAGGATCAGGGAGAGATCAGGGGCTGTGGAGAGCAACTTACAGAGCTGGGAAAGACCCAGGAGTGCTGGCTCCCAGCCCCCTGCTCTAACCACTAGGCTCCACTCCCCATGTAAGGTCTGAAGCCTTTTTTCTGCAGCCATATTAGGAGAGCAGCAGCCATGAGCCAAGAAGCAGAAAGTCCCATCCTCACATTCCATCTAAGTTACATTAAAACAATATAGTAGCGGGCTGTTAAGAAGGCTCCTGTCCTAATAGTACCCACATCACCAGATAAAGAAACAGATCTTAAGATGTTTAAATAAAATGTTGTTTGATGCATTCTGTCTGGCAAGGTACCACTTATCAACACTTGTGGGTGTGAAATCTCTATAGCTTTGCCCACTTCTCTCTTGTTTATCTGTATGGTCTCTGTCTGGTTCTTTGATTGTTTCTGTCTATTGCAGTTTCTGTCTGTTGCATAATTAATTTTACAAGATTTAAATCAGCTATGGTGGTGGGGGCTGATTGGTTAAAGAATTGTTTCATAATGGGCTAGGGTTGTGAAAAATACTGTTTTGTAGTTTCTTAGTTTAATATAATCGGTTAAGGTATAGCTAGGCAGGACTCAAGTTTCTTTATATAAACTTGCATTCATCTCCATGCAGCTGAAGAAGTGGGGTTTTTACCCACAAAAGCTTACACCCAAATAAATCTGTTAGTCTTTAAGGTGCCACCGGACTCCTGGTTGTTTTTGTGAATACAGACTATCACGGCTACCCCTCTGATACTATATAAACTGGGGTCCAAAAGGAAGTTTTTTGAAATCAACTCCAGGACACAGTCCCAAGACCAAAGCTGCCAGACCTCAACACCCTGCCAACGACACTGTGCAGAAGTTGGAGTCCCCAGATGATCTGATTTTGACTGGCCAGCAGGAAAATTTCATCTGCCTTATTGGGAGTGCTGAGCATTGTATGCTTAGCCTGTGTATTCTGTGTTGGTAACTGTTAATAAATATAGGTTAAGGGTGTGATGAAGTGGGACTGTTCTTAATGTTTCCTCTGAATACTGTAGGTGTGCCTCAGTTTCCCCATGCATTTCTTAAGTTTCTAGGTGGAGGGATAAGGGGGTGTAATTGTTGCAGAGCAAAGGGTCAGTGTACATAAATGGCCAACACGCTGTCTCCTGGCAACTGATGGCCGGGGCCCTTCCCCCCTGCAAGGTGATAGCTAAAGGTGTTGGAGAACAAAGGAATTAGGTGACCTCCTGGCCCGGGAAAGGGACAAAGCCCAGGAGAGGAGGAGGGGCTGGAGAGTGAGTGAGTTGGGGGCTGGCTGGGGAAGTGGAGTGAAGTGCAGACATGGTTGTCTGGCTCACTGTCCCTCAAAATAGACCCGGCTGAGGGGTCCTGTTCTCTGTACCTACAAGCTTTGTTTTAGACCATGTTCCTGTCATCTAATAAACCTCTGTTTTACTGGCTGGCTAAGAGTCACGTCTGACTGCGGAGTTGGGGTGCAGGACCCTCCGGCTTCCCCAGGAGCCTGACTGGGCGGACTCGCTGTGGGAAGCTCACGGAGGGGCAGAGGATGCTGAATGCTCCGAGGTCAGACCCAGGAAGGTGGAAGCTGTGTGAGCTGTTTGCCCTGCAGACAGGCTGCTCACAGAAAGGAGACTTCCCCAGAGTCCTGCCTGGCTTCGTAGGGAGCAGTTCCAGAGCATCGCCCGGGGACTCCGTGACAACTGGTATTACTGTGTAAGGCTCTTTCCCTGGAAGGCCCCACAAACCCACAGAAGGTTACACCCTGAGCCCTAGGAATTGGGTATGGGTAGCCCTGAGCCCTAGGAACTGGGTAAGGGAAGGTGTCTTTCCCCTGGAGTCCTAGGAACTGGAAAGGGTCAAGGTGCCAAAGTCAACCAGGTTACACCTTAAGCTCTAGGAAGTGGGTAAAGGTGGGTGCCCTAGAGTGTGTAGGTAACACCCTCCCAGAGCCAGGAATAGTCCTCAGGAGACCTGACTCCCAGCTCCCCAACCCACGAGAGCCCACTCCCGTCCCAGAGCTGGGGATGGAACCCAGGAGTCCTGGCTCCCAGCCCTGCTGGGAATGTATTAGTAGCAGATGGTGTGTGTGGATGCTGACCCTACTGCATGAGAGTGTTTTCCCTTCATAACCTTGCCCCATGGCACATGACAGGGAGCAGAGCCCAGGCCCTGCTTGTCCCACCCTCTGGGCCTGTCAGGTCCCCTCCCTGCTCCCTGGGCAGACTGTGCAGTGCTCACCCAGCCAGACCGCTCAGTCAGAACTGAGCACCCTACCCTGGGACTCCAGGCATCCTCCCATCCCTCCCTTAGGGCCAGGGCTCTCCAGGCCGGCTCACCTTGGCAACGAGCCCCCGCGTCCTCATCATGCTTGCAGAAGTTCCCTGGATTCGTGTACAGGCAGCTCCCCAGCGTCGCCTCTGTCCCCTCGCACTCCACGTTCAGCATCAGGACAGGGAGTGACTCAGGGCCCGGGCCGAACACTTTACCACTCAGGGCGTCCATGGCCTGCCCGCAGCCCAGCTGCCTGCACACCACGGCCACGTCGCTCAGGTCCCAGCCGTCGTCACACACGGTGCCCCAGCGCCCGTCCAGACGCACCTCCACCCGCCCGGCACAGCGGTGGTGGCCACCTACCAACCTTACCTCTGGCAAAGCAAACAGCTGCTGGGACACCTGCTCCGGGACTGCGCGGGGAGACCCCAGGGGCTGCAGGGACTGAAGGCCCAGCTCAGCGCGAGACATTGCCAGCAAGTGCAGAACAGGGCAGAATGGGCTTTCCTGCAACACTAACCCTGGGCCCTTCTCCCGCACCTCCCTTCCGCCATGTGCTGCACAGACAAGTCACTGAGCCCCAGGAAATGGTGCAGCATCAGTGCCCCTGCTTTACAGAAGGGAAACTGAGGCACAGAGACAGGAAGTGACTCCATTGCAATGAGTAACAGCTCACATAGAGGCAGCTCCTAGTGCCCTGCTCCAGTTTGCTCCCGTTGTGTGCTTGAACCCAGGCAGCTCCCTTGCTCCCATTGCATGCTGGGATCTGCACTCAGGCAGCCACCTCACTTCCATTGCATGCTGGGATCTGCGTTCGGGCAGCCTCCTCACTCCTGTTGCATTCTGTGACCTAACTTCAGGCAGCTGCCTAATGCCTTTGCACTCTGGGACCTGTGCTTGGGCAGCTGACTCTCCAAAGGGTGGCCGTGGTCACCTCTGCTCAGGCCCCAGCCGTGGTGCCGGGGGGTTGGGATCCTGGCCTGGGTTCTGGCAAAGGGCAGCCCCCTGGGGGCCAGACATACTTACCTGAGGAGGAGGAGACTCCCACGTCGGCAGCTGGGGAGAGACAAGGGGGAAACTGTCAGGAGCAGAGAGGGGCCCGTGCACCCCAAAGCTTCCCAGTCCCAAGGCACCTGAAGGAAAGTGGGGCTGGGCGGGACAGAGTCCGGAGCAGTTAGAGCCAGACACAGCAATGACACATGCTGGGACCCAGGGGAACGGGGGAGCCCCAGGCCGGCTGCCCATCGGCTGCTCTGCTCTGCTCCTCTCCATGGTGCACAGACCAGCCCCATGAGGGCACTGTCTGGCCCCACTAGCACTCAGACTCAGGCCCTTTCCCTGTGGGGGGACTCGGCAGGGCAGGGCTCAACCACATCCCCTGGTCGGGGAAGAACAGGTGAGCTCGTTGTATCCCCACCGAGCTGGCACCTCCCCGTGATGGGGCGGGTGCCTTCCACACCCGGAGGGGCCCTCACCGAAGCAGAGCAAGAGGCACAGCAGCAGATCCATGGCTCCCCCGGGGCGAGCAGCTCCGTCCTGCCGCAATCCAGTGCTCGTCTCACCCCACACCACCCAGGAAGCCCTTTTTAAGGTCTGGCACAGGACTGCCAGGTCAGCATGGGAGGAACCGGAGTGAGGGGCCGGCCCATGAACCCATCACAAGATCATTTCCGGGCACCATGGCACTGGGCTCAGCACGTGTCCCAGGGCTGGGGGAAGGAGGGCAGGGGAGTGACACTGAGGTCAATAGTGTTGCCTGCAAATAAACCTGCTGATGTGGCAATGGATGGCCAGTGCTGCAGGAAGCAGGGCAGGAACTCAGTGGGAGGCAGTCTCCCCGTACAGTCAGTGCTGGCCCCAGTGCTATCCCTGGCTCTGGCAGGGGAGTGGGGTCTGGTGGCTAGAGCAGGGGGCTGGGAGCCAGGACTCCTGGGTTCTATCCCTGGCTCTGGCAGGGGAGTGAGATCTGGTGGTTAGAGCAGGGGGGCTGGGAGTGGGGACCTCAGAGGCACCTCCCCACTCCATGACTGTCCTGAGTCCCATGGCTCTGGCCCAACTTTCTGGGAGCCAGCAGCTGGCTGAGTTCAGACAAACTGGTCTCCAGCTGTAACTCAAGGCTGATGTTGTGCTTATGCCTAGTGAAGGAGGTGTGATGAATGCAGGGATGCTATGGCCGCCCCTTCATAACCTGAGATCCAGGAGTGGGATGCAACCAGGTGACTCTTGGCCTGGAAAGCAAGACAAAGGCCGGAGGAGGAGCAACGGGCAGGGCAGGGGCCAGGCAGCTGGAAGCGAGTCAGTCTCCACTGGCTTGGGGCACAGGAGGAGGGCCAGAGCCCTGGCTCTGGGCTCCCTTCCTCCCAGGGCCAGCCCACAACATTTTGGCACATGAGGCGGGGAGCTCAAATGATGCCCCCATGCCCCCTCGTTTGGGCCAAAACTTTGAAAGATCTCAATTCTGCCTTCTTCCTGTTCTACTCCTCTCATGGTACTGCTCTGCTACCTACCTTAATAAAGGAGAACTAACAATTTAAAATGCCTTGTTCAAAAATTTTAAGTGTAACCCGTCTGCCCGTCAGAGTTGGCAGCAACAAGGGCCGGGTTCAGTATCTAGGGGTTCCGTTTCAATAATACAATGCAAAACCGGCTCGAGCTCCCACCCAGTGACCGGGGACAAATATATACCACCCCCCCTGAGCGCCTCTAAAAGGCAATACTTCCCCTCTCGCAAGCATAGAGTCTGAGTGTAGCAAAAACCTTTTAATAAAGGAGGGAAACAATGCGGGATTATATTGGGGAAACACCACAAACAGGATTCATAACACCAACCACGAGTAAAAGACCCACCCCCAATTAAGTTTGGCAGTGTCCTTTCCCCCTCAGGGTCTTAAGTCCAGCAACCCAATAGTCACCTTCCCCCCACCACAGTTGCTGTCCTTGGTCAGTGCAGCCCCCAGAGTTCATCTGCAGAGTTTACCTCCCAGCCTGGGTGGAAATGAAGGGAGGTATGGGGGGGGGGGGGCATCTTACATGCTACGCTGCTGCTCCTCGATGGCCAAGTGCCATGCCTCCCCATGGGGTTCGCCTCCCCATGGGGTTCTGCTGTAGTCTTTACCACCACCCGCACCTCTCTGTCAGCTTCCCAGCTATTTGCTCTACTCTGCTATCCACGCCTCTTCAGCCACCCAGCTATCCACTCTGCTCGCCAGCCATCTACTCACTAACTTGTCTTCAGGCCCCCCCCCGCTACTTAACACAGCTCTCAACAGCTTCAACTCTTCAGTGATTGCAGCTCTCAGTGATTTTTAGCTGGTAGCAGGGGGAGCCTCAGGGCTGGTGCACCACTACCCCAAAAAGAAAAGGAGTACTTGTGGCACCTTAGAGACTAACCAATTTATTTAGTCTCTAAGTTGCCACAAGTACTTCTTTTCTTTTTGCGAATACAGACTAGGCTGTTACTCTGAAATCTGTCACTACCCCAAAGTAAATCTAATGCTTAGATCTAGGCATCAGTGATTTCAACTCTACAGCACATAACAAACAAGGCTCCTAATGGAACCCATACATAGCAAGAGAAGAGATTAAAGTACTGTTAAAGACCCACACTACTAAGTACACATACCTATCCCCAACCTCTCTCAATTCCCTGGAGTTTGGAACCCATGTCCCTTTCCTGGCAAGTGCTACTTAGTTGGGGGCGACTCCCTTTGTCATAAAATGCCAAGTACAGTTCTACTGTCCTTGATTCACATAACCAAGATAACAACGCTTTATTACTCTGCCCCAATAACAGAGAGACTGGGGATCCCACAGCAGCCTAAATTACCATTTGGTCAAGCAGCCCATCATACTAGGCAGGGTGGGTGTGCCCATGCAAACGAGAGTGCCCATGCAAATGAGATCAGCCCCTGAAGTCCTTTTCCACAGCTCACCACCAGATGTCAGGGCAGAGCTCATTCTGACTCTGCTTACATAAGTAACACTTAACTTTCAAAAAAAAGAAAAGGAGGACTTGTGGCACCTTAGAGACTAACCAATTTATTTGAGCATAAGCTTTCGTGAGCTACAGCTCACTTCATCGGATGCATACCGTGGAAACTGCAGCAGACTTTATATATACACAGAGAATATGAAACAATACCTCCTCCCACCCCACTGTCCTGCTGGTAATAGCTTATCTAAAGTGATCATCATGTGGGCCATTTCCAGCACAAATCCAGGTTTTCTCACCCTCCACCCCCCCACACAAATTCACTCTCCTGCTGGTGATAGCCCATCCAAAGTGACAACTCTTTACACAATGTGCATGATAATCAAGTCTGGCTATTTCCTGCACAAATCCAGGTTTTCTCACATCCCCCCACCCCCATACACACACAAACTCACTCTCCTGCTGGTAATAGCTCATCCAAACAAGCTTGTGCCACACGCTCTCAAAGAAACTGCGGAACCACCTGATCAACATCCTCTACAGCAAACAGGGAAAGATTAAGAATGAGCTCTCAAAAATGCATACTCTCATAAAAAACCAACCTTCCACACAAACTTCCTAGTGGCTGGACTTTACTAAAACTAGACAAGCCATTTACATCACACACTTTGCTTCTCTACAAAAGAAAAAGGACACTAAACTTTCTAAACTACTACATGCCACAAGGGGCCACAGCAATGGTTCCCTCAACCCACCCAGCAACATTGTTAACCTATCCAACTATACTCTCAGCCCAGCAGAAGCAGCTGTCCTATCTCGGGGCCTCTCCTTCTGCCCCTCCACCCCCACGAACATGACACAGTTCTGTGGTGACCTAGAATCCTATTTTCGACGTCTCCGACTCAAGGAATATTTCCAAAATACCTCTGAACAGCATACTAATCCACAGAGGTCTCCCTACCAACACTACAGAAAGAGGGATTCTAGGTGGACTCCTCCTGAAGGTCGAAACAGTAGACTGGACTTCTACATAGAGTGCTTCCGCCGACGTGCACGGGCTGAAATTGTGGAAAAGCAGCATCACTTGCCCCATAACCTCAGCCATGCGGAACGCAATGCCATCTACAGCCTCAGAAACAACTCTGACATCATAATCAAAAAGGCTGACAAAGGAGGTGCTGTTGTCATCATGAATAGGTCGGAATATGAACAAGAGGCTGCTCGGCAGCTCTCCAACACAAGTTTCTACAAGCCATTACCCTATGATCCCACTGAGAGTTACCAAAAGCAACTACAGCATTTGCTCAAGAAACTTCCTGAAAAAGCACAAGATCAAATCCGCACAGACACACCTCTGGAACCCCGACCTGGGATATTCTATCTACTACCCAAGATCCATAAACCTGGAAATCCTGGGCGCCCCATCATCTCAGGCATTGGCACCCTGACAGCAGGATTGTCTGGCTATGTAGACTCCCTCCTCAGGCCTCTACCAGCACTCCCAGCACTCTACCAGCACTCTACCAGCACTCCCAGCTACCTTCGAGACACCACTGACTTCCTGAGGAAACTACAATCCATCGGTGATCTTCCTGATAACACCATCCTGGCCACTATGGATGTAGAAGCCCTCTACACCAACATTCCACACAAAGATGGACTACAAGCCGTCAAGAACACTATCCCCGATAATGTCACAGCTAACCTGGTGGCTGAACTTTGTGACTTTGTCCTTACCCATAACTATTTTACATTTGGGGACAATGTATACCTTCAGATCAGCGGCACTGCTATGGGTACCCGCATGGCCCCACAGTATGCCAACATTTTTATGGCTGATTTAGAACAACGCTTCCTCAGCTCTCGTCCCCTAAAGCCCCTACTCTACTTGCGCTATATTGATGACATCTTCATCATCTGGACCCATGGAAAAGAAGCCCTTGAGGAATTCCACCATGATTTCAACAATTTCCATCCCACCACCAACCTCAGCCTGGTCCAGTCCACACAAGAGATCCACTTCCTGGACACTACAGTGCTAATAAACAATGGTCACATAAACACCACCCTATACCGGAAACCTACTGACCGCTATTCCTACCTGCATGCCTCCAGCTTTCACCCTGACCACACCACACGATCCATCGTCTACAGCCAAGCTCTGCGATACAACCGCATTTGCTCCAACCCCTCAGACAGAGACAAACACCTACAAGATCTCTGTCAAGCTTTCTTACAACTACAATACCCACCTGCAGAAGTAAAGAAACAGATTGATAGAGCCAGAAGAGTTCCCAGAAGTTATCTACTACAGGACAGGCCTAACAAAGAAAATAACAGAACGCCACTAGCCGTCACCTTCAGCCCCCAACTAAAACCCCTCCAACGCATTATTAAGGATCTACAACCTATCCTAAAGGATGACCCAACACTCTCACAAATCTTGGGAGACAGGCCAGTCCTTGCCTACAGACAGCCCTGCAACCTGAAGCAAATACTCACCAACAACCACATACCACACAACAGAACCACTAACCCAGGAACTTATCCTTGCAACAAAGCCCGTTGCCAATTGTGCCCACATATCTATTCAGGGGACACCATCACAGGGCCTAATAACATCAGCCACACTATCAGAGGCTCGTTCACCTGCACATCCACCAATGTGATATATGCCATCATGTGCCAGCAATGCCCCTCTGCCATGTACATTGGTCAAACTGGACAGTCTCTACGTAAAAGAATAAATGGACACAAATCAGATGTCAAGAATTATAACATTCATAAACCACAGTCTGGGCCAGCTCATGCTCTATTGAGATGGTTTCAAAGCTGACCAGCCTCTCCTGCGTCCTTGTGGAGCATAGATGTGTTTTTATTAACTTCAGCTTGGAAAAGCTGCGATCTCCACTGGCAACTGTTACAGGAAGTGTTAGAAGTATGCACAGAGCAACAAAAGCATTTGGAAAGAGGGTGGCAATCTTATTTGTGCACATATATTCCAGAACAGCCTATGGAGTTGATCCTGCTGAAATGTATCTTGAAAGGGCTTTCAGTTCATCACCTAAATCAGTCACATCAATATGGCGCATGTTATCATGTGTCAACACTGTCTCTAGTGCCCTGCATTGCTGGTATAGGTCTTCTTCAGGTATAGTGAGGAGTTTTGGAATATCATACAACATCCCAAATATACTGCTGTGTTCCTTGAGCTGCATGAAACGTTCTTCAACTGACTGTATTGCACAATCTAGCACCTGGTTAAAGAATTCAACTTTGAATTGTTGTTAGGGGTCTCTTATGGGATTATCCCGTGCCTCCTAATCAAAATGTCGTCTTCTTCGGTGACTCTTGTATTCTTGAATGGGTGGGAAAATCGCTTCAGTGTGAAATTCTTCTGCCAACTTCTGTGCACTCTTCAGAACGTTTTGAAATCCCTCATCTGACTGGTAAGACTGTAAGTATGACTATGCTTTGTCCAGTTGTTCCATTGCTCCAGATATATCAAGGTCAACACCTTGGAGTCTCTTGCTTACAACATTTATTTCAAACACTATGTCATGCCACAACACTAAGCCACACAGAAATTTGAAGTTATGTATGTTTCTGGTGATTCCATTTCCCTCTACCACTGTTCTCCCATGAACAGTTCCTGTCACAGCATTATCCTCCATAATGGCAACTATGGCATCATCTATCTTCCCAATTTGGTGTTTGATAGGCTTTATCGCCTCCACTCGACTTTCCCATCGTGTGGCACTCAGTGGTCTCAGTGTCAGAGAGGATGTTCCCAGATGTTGCTTCAAAATTTGCCATCGATGAGTTGATGCAGAGAAAAATACAGAGATGCTTTGAATTACATTAAAAATTCGGCAGCCTCACTAGAAGCTGATGCTGCATCGCTGACCACCAAGGTCAATGAATGAGAACTGAACGGGACAAAAAAAGCTTGAGGGGTTTAACTCTTGGATCCATGTCTGCACTGCTCTGTTCTGTCCTCTCATGTTGGCACCATTACCATAGACCTGACCTCTCCTGTCAGCTATCGCAATTGCCGTCTCTTCCAGCTTGTAAGAAGTACATTTGTCATACCAGCTCCTGTAGTATCATCAATGTCAATAAATTCTAGAAAATGCTCTGACAGTCACCATTGCAGGGACATTTTCACTAGGTTCTGTTGTTATTACAAAACGCACCATTGAAGTCATTTGTTTCATATGGCTGATGTCAGGTGTGCAGTCCAGAATAACAGGGGAATATCTTGCTGACTTCAGATCTGCCCCAATCTTCTGTTTGACTTTTGTTGCCAGTGACTGTATGATCTCATTTTGAATTGTTTTCCAAGGTAGTGGTGTGTGTACATTTCTTGGGTGGTGACTCTTCTTAGATGCTCCTGGAGTACAGCATCAAACTCAGCCATCAGCTCCACAGTGTTAAGGAAGTTTCCATTGTCTGGCACATACAGCGGATCTGAAGTGCCAAGCAGTGCTTGGTTTTGGGTAGCAAGCATTCTCACAATGTCAATAAGCCTTTTCAGAACATTTTGTCAGTAAAGAGACTCTGATGCAATCTTCTCTTGATGCTGATCATCTATGGTGGCCTTTAACCTTAGTCTCATCTCAAGCTCTTTCCACCTATGGAATGAATGCACTCTGGTGATTTGCTGCCTTCTCATGGCATGCCAGATTTCTAGCCAGATTTTTCCAGTCCTTTGTTCCTGTAGAACCCAAGGTGGCTGGAACATTAGACTGGAAGAGTTTGCAACAAAAACAGTATGCAACATTCTGGGTTTTTGAGTACAAAAGGCATGGCCTCTCCACTTTGTCACCATTGGGGATTTCACGCCAGTAATGTGTTGGATGGAAACTTCTATTTTCATTGTCTTTGGGGAACATGAAGTATTTCACTTGCTGTGGCCCATGCAGTACAAGGAACTCCCTCGGGCTACTGCTCAAGTGGGTCCACAGTCCTGGATCATCTAGACCAGGGGTCAGCAACCTATGGCACTCATGCCAAAGACGGCACGCGAGCCAGTTTTTAATGGCACGCTGCTGCCTGCTGGGTCCCAGCCACCGGCCCCGCTCAGTCCGCAGCCGAACCCAGGGGGAGGGGGAGAAGCGGAGGCAGAGCACGCTCACTGCTCGGGGAGGAGGCGAAGAAGAGGTGGAGATAGGGCCTTGGGGAAGGAAGGTGGAATCAGGGCATATCCCCTCCAGTCCCCTGCCGTGAGCCGCTCTGGGCAGGAGGCTGGGAGCACCTCCAGGACCCAAGCCCACACCCCCAGCCCCCAGCCCTGACCCCTGCACCTCCCTCACACACCCCCAGCCCCCGGCCCTGATCCCTGCACCCCCCTCACACACCCCCAGCCCCCAGCTCTGATCCCTGCACCCCCCTCACACACCCCAGCCTCCTGCCCTGACCCCTGCACCTCTCCCATGACCCCAACTCTGACTCCAGCACCCCACACACATACCCAGGCCCCCCACACCTCATGCCCTGACTCCTGCACCCCCCACATTCCCACCCTCACCCTGAGCACCAAACGGGAGCTCCTGCACCCCCCCCCCACATTCCCACCTGCACCCCTCGCACCAAATAGGAGCTGCCCTTGTAAGCACTCCACACCCAAACCTCCTGCCCCAACCCTGAGCCCCCTCCCTCATTTTAGCTCCTGGCCAGATCCTACACCCCAACCCCCACCCTGATCCTTCACCCCCAGCTCTGTGCTCAGTGCACTCCCACCCTCAACTCAGTGCAGAGAGAGAGGAAGAGAATGGGCTAGAACCAGGGAGAAGGTAGGTACCCACTCTATGTGGGCAGGGACGGGATCCCAGCCCAGCAGCAGGCTGACTGGGGCTGGAGCAGCACCTGGGCCTAGTCAGTGAGCAGAGAACCGAGGGGCTGGGCACTTCCACCCACCACCCGCTTGCAGGCACCTTAGAAGGCAACTTTGGGGGAGAGATCCAGCTGGGAGATGGGTTGCTCAGAAGGAGGTCGCTCCCCCAGCCTGGCTGTCCCCCAGCACCTGGGACCCCGAGACCCACTGGGACACACTTGGCCCGTCGTTGTCCTGAGCTTGAGAGAGACGTCCTGACAGACTAGGCCTGGGGAGGGACCCTCCAGCAGCCCCCACGTGGGAGGTGAGTCGGGTTCCTGCTGACACCCCGCTCCCTCATCATGGGTCCTATCCCTGCCTGCCGTGTTGTGTCTTTCTCCTGGCCTTCCCCGGCTGCCTTGGGTCTGTGAGTGTCTGGCTGGGCCAGCCCGGGCTGCCCCTTCTGGTGTGTGGCTCTCTCCTTGTGCAGCTCCCAGGTGCCCTGCCTAGCTCTCCAGCCCTCTCCTGCTGGCAGTTCCCGGGGCCTTTGCGCTCAGGGAAGCTAGTGTTAATGCCCAGGAGTAACGAGCTTTTGAGCAGATGGTGACCTGCTGGGGTCGCCGGCTGCTTCCCAAGCTCTGTCACGGAGGACGTGCCGTGAACCGATCTCCCCGGCGTAGCGCTGGCCAGTCCAGGGCAGAGATGCTGGAGCCCCCTGCTGCCCGGGTTGCTGGCATGGTCAGGCCGTTAGGGTGTCTGCCAGGTGGTGCAGTGCCACCCCCTGCTCGGCCCTTGGGGCCCCAGCTGCATCCAAACCAGGCCATATGGAACCTAGGCATCTCCCACCCAGCAGGGGAGCTCTTCCCCGGGAAGGGCCGCAGGGGCAGGGAGCTCCCCACCCCCACCTCCCCTGTCGGTGCTGCCCCACCCAGCTGCAGGGCGGGGCTCCTGTTCATTTATCCCTGGGGACAGCATCCCGCTGGGGCTTCTGCATGTCCTTGTCCTTGGCCAGAGCCCAGGGGTTGGGGTGGGGGGAGAGGGTGCAGTGCCCAGGGGTTGGTGGGTGTGTGTGCAGAACTCATGGGATGGGAGGCAAAAGCGCAGGAGTAATGGGGGTATGGTGCAGAGCCCAGGAGACGGGGTGGAGCGCGGAGGCCAGGGGATGGGGTCGGGTGCAGTGCCCAGGGGATGGGGCACAGAGCCCGGGGGTGGGGTGCAGAGACCAGGGGATAGGGTGGGGTGCAGAGCCCAGGGGATGGGGTACAGAGTCCAGGGGGGTGGAGCGCAGAACCCAGGGCATGGGGTGGGAGGAGCCAGGTCAGCGGTTCACCCTTCATATTGCACCCCATCACTCAACGCCTCACCCGGCCCCGGGGGAAGGGGGGTGACGAAGTGGAAATTTTCTGTATAATTTTTATGACTCCTGTGTGTGCCTCAGGGTCCCTCTGTGGTTTGTATCACTACCCAGCGGGGGCACAGGGGTTAACGCTGCTCTTGGAGCCAAGCAGAAGCGAGGCCCCTTGCTGGCGGGTGGCGTGACTGGGTCACTAAAGAACTGAAACCAACCCAACTCAGCAGAGGGTCCAGAGAGCCAAGGGAAGCCCCAGTGCTGATCACGGGACACTCGTGTCTCCCTGGCCTGCTGTGAACTCAGCACGGCCCTGCCCGGCGCCAAGGGGGTGAGTGTGGCAGGCAGTGGCTAAGAGCTGCCTTTGAGGAGAGGCTCAGGGCTCACCTGGGACTGAAAAGGACACTGAGAGCTCAAGCCTGGCCAATGGCTTAGCCCCTGCCTCTCCGTGCTAGTCCCCAGGCTGCGGGATGTGGCAGCCAGGTGACTAATTAGTCCTGCTCTCTGTGCAAAGGCTGCTAGTGTGGCTGGGAAGGCTCCCTTGGCCAGGTGCCCTGGAGGAGCCCAGTACAAGCCTCCTGCAGGTTGGCCTGGGCTCACTGCAGGGAGCCACAGGGAGAGACGGGGTTGCTGGTACCGAGGGCATGGCCCTGCCCCTGGGAACGGGCGGGGGGCCTCAGGGCCCAGCATATTAAAGGGGTCACTCGCAGGAGACTGGTGACCTAAACCAGACCCTGTGGATC
The DNA here is from genome assembly GCF_965140295.1 of Lepidochelys olivacea. Classification (NCBI taxonomy): domain Eukaryota; kingdom Metazoa; phylum Chordata; order Testudines; family Cheloniidae; genus Lepidochelys; species Lepidochelys olivacea. The sequence goes on along the minus strand of NC_140433.1, from coordinate 8,532,122 downwards.
TACAATGGGAAGATGGGCAAACTGGGCAGCCAGGCCGAGAGGGCCAGCCAGCTACCCAGAGCACAGACCCCGGGGGCCCTGCATTGCAGAGCACCCTGTGCTGGGGCTACCAGGGGTTACAGGCCACTGCCCTCTGCAAACAGGGCTCCCCAGAACAGACAGACAAGCAGATGCAGCAGATCCAGCTCCTTCCTCTTTACTGGGGGCCGGGCTCAGACTGACGCCTGCAGCCCGGAGCTCGGTGCCAACGAGGGGGGCAGACGGTTGTGATCTCAGGATGGATCCCACAGAGCTCTGCACTGGAGGTTGGGGGGCAGTGCAGGCAGCAGAGGTCAGTCTCTCAGCAGGGGACAGTGCAGGCTGGAGGTGAGTTCAGCCTGGGGGGAAGTCTGTCTCTCACCAAGGGGCAGTGCAGGCCAGGGGCCCAAGGGATCTATCTTTCAGCAGGGGGACAGCAGTGCAGGTTGGGGGGGTCTGTCTCTCAGCAGAGGGCAGTACAGGCAGCAGGGGTCTGTCTTTCACCGGGGGGCAGTGTGGGCTGGGGTGAGTTCAGGATAGGGGATGTCTGTCTCTCAGCGAGGGGGGGGTAGCAGTGCAGGCTAGGAGGGGGCTCTCTCTCAACAGTGGGGGGGAGTGCAAGCTGGGGGGGGGTCTGTCTCTCAGAATGGGGGCAGTGCAGGCTGGGGGGTTGTGACGCTGTGTACCTTGGGGGAACACCCAGCACCCCCATGTTCAGCCTTGTAAAATGCTCGTGTGGTATCTAATGCAAGTTTGTCACATCAGGTGTCTTCAGAAGGCTCATGAAATGATGCTGAAATGAGGCTCAAAGAAGAGGAGGCGGCCCACCGAAGGGCTATAGAAGAAAAAGAGAGCGAGACGAAAGAGAGAGAAAAAGAGAGAGAGCGAAAACACCAACTGGGCATGCTAGAGAAGCAGAATGAGAACCCCCTGACCCCAAGGACCCCCATCACTCCTAAAATCCACAAATGGGAACACTTATGCCCCGCATAGAGTGAGGACGATGATATTGCTGAAGCTCTGACTGCCTTCGAGAGGCTGTGTGTAATACAGGAAATCCCTGATGACAAGAGAGTTCCTGCCCTGATTGCGAAAGTAACTGGTAACGCTGGAAACGTCGTCAATGGAATGCCGAGTGAAGATGCTTTAGACTATTGTAAATTTAAAGATACTGTTTTGCAAAGGTTTCAGATTACCCCTGAATCAGATAGAGTGAAATTTCAGAATCTCAAGAGGGATATTGGGATGAGTAATGGGGAAGATGTGAACAAAATGAAAGATTTGTGGGGAAAATGGGTGAGGGGCAAAGAGGGGGCGAGTTTTGAGGGGATGTTGGATCTTGTTGCTCAAGAGCGTTTCCTAGGCATGTGTCAGCCTGAAGTGAAGCAGCGCCTGTGAGACAAGGATGTAAAGTCTGTGGATGGGATGGCTTTTTTGGCTGATGCCTTCAAACAGACTCAGGCGTCTATTGAGGGCAGGCCACAGAAAGTGCGGTTTAAAACTGGTGAGAAGGGAGGATCCCATTTTGCCCCTGGGAAAAGAGAAGGGGGCTGGGAGCCTAAACATTCTCTTACCCAAAACCATTCCTTTAACCCTCATCCCAAATCTCCTGTAAAAGCAGAAAGAAGAGGAGTACTGGTGGCACCTTAGAGACTAACCAATTTATTTGAGCATAAGCTTTCGTGAGCTACAGCTCACTTCATTGGATGCATTTCCTGGAAAATACAGTGAGGAGATTTATATACACACAGAACGTGAAGGGGAAAAAAAACAAACAAAAAAACCTGTAAGGAGAGCAATCACTTAAGATGAGCTATTACCAGCAGGAGAGCAGGGCGGAGGGCGGGGGGGAGGGACTTTTTGTAGTGATAATCAAGGTGGGCCATTTCCAGCAGTTAACAAGAACGTCTGAGGAACAGTGGAGGGGGGGGGGAAATAAACATGGGGAAATAGTTTTACTTTGTGTAATGACCCATCCATTCCCAGTCTCTATTCAAGCCTAAATTAACTGTATCCAGTTTGCAAATTAATTCCAATTCAGCAGTCTCTCCTTGGAGTCTGTTTTTGAAGAGAGGGTGTGGTATCATAAAGACACTTGTAAAAACACATCTGTGATAAAAATTTTGGTATTAATGTTAAGTTTTGGGGATAAGAATTTTGACAAGGATGTTAAACCTTATGATAATGCTACTTTCCAGTTAATACCTGTAAACAGGTTTAAAGCTTATCACAGCAGAGAAACCATAAAAAACCTGTGTGTGAATGGGGAAACTGAGGCATGGTGCCTCAAGGCCTTAATGGCTGGATGCCAAGAGAACTATAACACAAACTGCCTTTGAGCTAGTCAGGGACTAACCCTCTTGCAGTAAACTAAGAGGGGAGGTGTGATGCTCTGTACCTCGAGGGAGCACCCAGCACCCCCATGCTCATTCTTGTAAAATGATTGTGTGGTATCCAATGCAAAGTTTGTCGTGTCGGGTATCTTCGGAAGGCTCATGATGTACTGAGCATTGTTATTATAATGATATTATAGTAATTGTCGTTACAGTAATTTTATAGTAATGTTATAGGTTATAATTTCATGTATATAGTTATGAGGCTGAAATTGTGTCCCAGGCAAAAACTCTCTAAGAGCAGAGGCGCAGTTCACACCTCATCAAGGCATGTATGGGACAAACTCAACCCAGCCTCACAGGAACAAAGGACACTGGCCTAGAGAGCAACATAGGCTCTGTTGGACTCTCTCTTCCTTTGGTCAGTTTGGGAGTGCGATGAGGTAATGCTCACCTGAATCTGAAGTGGGGGGAGGGCAAAGCCAAGAGGGAAGAAAGGACATGCTAAAAGGGAGAGACATTTGCCATGATCTCTCTCTTCCACCTACATCTACAGACACCACTACCAAGCAGCTGAAGCGCTGATCAAAGGGGAGAGCCTGGCTGAAGGGCAACCAGCTAGGCTGTGGTGAGACACATCTAAGTTTGTAAGGGCATTGAAAGTGTTAAGATCAGCTTAGAATGTGTTTTGCTTTTATTTCATTTGACCAAACTGACTTGTTATGCTTTGACTTATAATCAGTTAAAAATCTATCTTTTTAGTTAATAAATTTGTATGTTTATTCTACCTGAAGCAGTGTGTTTGGTTTGAAGTGTGTCAGAGACTCCACTTGGGATAACAAGCCTGGTACATATCAATTTCTTTGTTAAACTGACAAACTCATATAAGCTTGCAGCGTCCAGAGGGCATAACTGGACACTGCAAGATGGAAGTTCCTAGGGTTGTGTCTGGGATCGGCGCTATTGTCTAGTTTTGTTCAGTTGCACAATCCAAGGAGCAGCTTACATGCCAGAGGCTCTGCGTGAACAGCCCAGGAGTGCGGGTTCTCATAGCAGAGCAGGGTAAGGCTGGCTCCCAGAGTCGAGGATTGGAGTGACCTAGCAGATAACTGGTCCAGATAATACCAGAAGGGAATGTCACAGGGGTCTGTCTTTCAGTAGTGGGGCAGTGCATCTCAGTGGCAGGGTCTGTCTGTCATGGGGGGCAATGCAGGCTAGGGGATGGGGGGGTCTACTCTCAGCAGGGGGGCAGTGCAGGCGGGTGGGGTCTGTCTCTTAGCAAGGGGGGCAGTACAGGCAGTGGGGGTCTGTCTTTCACCAGGGAGGCAGTGCAGGTTGAGGGTGAGTTCAGGCTGGGGATGTCTGTCTCTCAGCAAGGGGGCAGTGCAGGCTGGGGGCCCGGAGGTCTGTCTGTCAGCGTGGGGGGGGGCAGTGCAGCCCGTGGCATCTGTCTTTCAGCGGCGGGGGGGGGGGCAGTGCAGGCCGGAGGGTCTGTCTCTCAGTGTGTGTGTAATGCAGGGTGGGGGGGGGTCTGTCTCTCAGCAGGGGGGCAGGGGGGCAAGGGACAGTGCAGGCTGTGGGATCTGTCTCTCAGCAGAGTGGGGGGCGGGGGGGAGTGCAGGCCGTGGGATCTGCCTCTCAGCAGAGGGGGGGGCAGCAGTGCAGGACAGGGGGGGTTGTCTCTCAGTGCGGGGTTAGTTCAGGCCGGGGAGGGGGTCTGTCTCTCAGTGGGGGGTTAGTTCAGGCCGGGGAGGGGGTCTGTCTCTCAGTGGAGGGTTAGTTCAGGCCGGGGAGGGGGGTCTGTCTCTCAGTGGGGGGTTAGTTCGGGATGGGGAGGGGGTCTGTCTCTCAGTGGGGGGTTAGTTCAGGCCAGGGAGGGGGGTCTGTCTCTCAGTGGGGGGTTAGTTCAGGCCAGGGAGGGGGGTCTGTCTCTCAGTGGGGGGTTAGTTCAGACCGGGGAGGGGGTCTGTCTCTCAGTGGAGGGTTAGTTCAGGCTGGGGAAGGGGTCTGTCTCTCAGTGGGGGGTTAGTTCAGACCGGAGGGGGGTCTGTCTCTCAGTGGGGGGTTAGTTCAGGCTGGGGAGGGGTCTGTCTCTCAGTGGGGGGTTAGTTCGGGCTGGGGAGGGGGTCTGTCTCTCAGTGGGGGGTTAGTTCGGGCCGGGTAGGGGGGTCTGTCTCTCAGTGGGGGGTTAGTTCGGGCCGGGGGAGGGGTCTGTCTCTCAGTGGGGGGTTAGTTCAGGCCGGGGAGGGGGTCTGTCTCTCAGTGGGGGGTTAGTTCAGACCGGAGGGGGGTCTGTCTCTCAGTGGGGGGTTAGTTCAGACCGGAGGGGGGTCTGTCTCTCAGTGGGGGGTTAGTTCGGGCCGGGGAGGGGTGTCTGTCTCTCAGTGGGGGGTTAGTTCAGGCCGGGGAGGGGTGTCTGTCTCTCAGTGGGGGGTTAGTTCGGGCCGGGGAGGGGGGGTCTGTCTCTCAGTGGGGGGTTAGTTCGGGCCGGGTAGGGGGGTCTGTCTCTCAGTGGGGGGTTAGTTCGGGCCGGGGGAGGGGTCTGTCTCTCAGTGGGGGGTTAGTTCAGGCCGGGGAGGGGGTCTGTCTCTCAGTGGGGGGTTAGTTCAGACCGGAGGGGGGTCTGTCTCTCAGTGGGGGGTTAGTTCAGGCTGGGGAGGGGTCTGTCTCTCAGTGGGGGGTTAGTTCGGGCCGGGGAGGGGTGTCTGTCTCTCAGTGGGGGGTTAGTTCAGGCCGGGGAGGGGTGTCTGTCTCTCAGTGGGGGGTTAGTTCAGGCCGGGGAGGGGGGGTCTGTCTCTCAGTGGGGGGTTAGTTCAGGCCGGGGAGGGGGGGTCTGTCTCTCAGTGGGGGGTTAGTTCAGGCCGGGGAGGGGGGTCTGTCTCTCAGTGGGGGGTTAGTTCAGGCCGGGGAGGGGGGTCTGTCTCTCAGTGGGGGGTTAGTTCAGGCTGGGGAGGGGGGTCTGTCTCTCAGTGGGGGGTTAGTTCAGGCTGGGGAGGGGGGTCTGTCATTCAGTGGGGGGTTAGTTCAGGCTGGGGAGGGGGTCTGTCTCTCAGTGGGGGGTTAGTTCGGGCCGGGGAGAGGGGTCTGTCTCTCAGTGGGGATTAGTTCAGGCTGGGGAGGGGGTCTGTCTCTCAGTGGGGGGTTAGTTCAGGCTGGGGAGGGGGGTCTGTCTCTCAGTGGGGGGTTAGTTCAGACCGGAGGGGGGTCTGTCTCTCAGTGGGGGGTTAGTTCAGGCTGGGGAGGGGGTCTGTCTCTCAGTGGGGGTTAGTTCAGGCTGGGGAGGGGGTCTGTCTCTCAGTGGGGGGTTAGTTCAGACCGGAGGGGGGTCTGTCTCTCAGTGGGGGGTTAGTTCGGGCTGGGGAGGGGGTCTGTCTCTCAGTGGGGGGTTAGTTCAGACCGGAGGGGGGTCTGTCTCTCAGTGGGGGGTTAGTTCAGGCTGGGGAGGGGGTCTGTCTCTCAGTGGGGGGTTAGTTCAGGCTGGGGAGGGGGTCTGTCTCTCAGAGGGGGTTAGTTCAGGCTGGGGAGGGGGTCTGTCTCTCAGTGGGGGGTTAGTTCGGGCTGGGGAGGGGTCTGTCTCTCAGTGGGGGGTTAGTTCGGGCCGGGGAGGGGGGTCTGTCTCTCAGTGGGAGGTTAGTTCGGGCCGGGGAGGGGGGTCTGTCTCTCAGTGGGGGGTTAGTTCAGACCGGAGGGGGGTCTGTCTCTCAGTGGGGGGTTAGTTCGGGCTGGGGAGGGGGTCTGTCTCTCAGTGGGGGTTAGTTCAGGCTGGGGAGGGGGTCTGTCTCTCAGTGGGGGGTTAGTTCGGGCTGGGGAGGGGGTCTGTCTCTCAGTGGGGGGTTAGTTCAGACCGGAGGGGGGTCTGTCTCTCAGTGGGGGGTTAGTTCAGGCTGGGGAGGGGGTCTGTCTCTCAGTGGGGGTTAGTTCAGGCTGGGGAGGGGGTCTGTCTCTCAGTGGGGGGTTAGTTCGGGCTGGGGAGGGGTCTGTCTCTCAGTGGGGGGTTAGTTCAGGCTGGGGAGGGGGTCTGTCTCTCAGTGGGGGGTTAGTTCAGGCTGGGGAGGGGTCTGTCTCTCAGTGGGGGGTTAGTTCAGGCCGGGGAGGGGGGTCTGTCTCTCAGTGGGGGGTTAGTTCGGGCCGGGGAGGGGGGTCTGTCTCTCAGTGGGGGGTTAGTTCAGGCCGGGGAGGGGGGTCTGTCTCTCAGTGGGGGGTTAGTTCAGACCGGAGGGGGGTCTGTCTCTCAGTGGGGGGTTAGTTCAGGCTGGGGGGGGGTCTGTCTCTCAGTGGGGGGTTAGTTCGGGCTGGGGAGGGGGGTCTGTCTCTCAGTGGGGGTTAGTTCAGACCGGGGAGGGGGTCTGTCTCTCAGTGGGGGGTTAGTTCAGGCCGGGGAGGGGGGTCTGTCTCTCAGTGGGGGGTTAGTTCAGGCTGGGGAGGGGGGTCTGTCTCTCAGTGGGGGGTTAGTTCAGACCGGAGGGGGGTCTGTCTCTCAGTGGGGGGTTAGTTCGGGCCGGGGAGGGGGGTCTGTCTCTCAGTGGGGGTTAGTTCAGACCGGAGGGGGGTCTGTCTCTCAGTGGGGGGTTAGTTCGGGCTGGGGAGGGGGGTCTGTCTCTCAGTGGAGGGTTAGTTCAGACCGGAGGGGGGTCTGTCTCTCAGTGGGGGTTAGTTCAGACCTGAGGGGGGTCTGTCTCTCAGTGGGGGGTTAGTTCGGGCTGGGGAGGGGGGTCTGTCTCTCAGTGGGGGGTTAGTTCGGGCTGGGAGGGGGTCTGTCTCTCAGTGGGGGGTTAGTTCAGACTGGAGGGGGGTCTGTCTCTCAGTGGGGGGTTAGTTCAGGCTGGGGAGGGGGTCTGTCTCTCAGTGGGGGGTTAGTTCAGACCGGAGGGGGGTCTGTCTCTCAGTGGGGGGTTAGTTCGGGCCGGGGAGGGGGGGTCTGTCTCTCAGTGGGGGGTTAGTTCAGACCGGAGGGGGGTCTGTCTCTCAGTGGGGGGTTAGTTCAGACCGGAGGGGGGTCTGTCTCTCAGTGGGGGGTTAGTTCAGGCTGGGGAGGGGGGTCTGTCTCTCAGTGGGGGGTTAGTTCGGGCTGGGGAGGGGGGTCTGTCTCTCAGTGGGGGTTAGTTCAGACCGGAGGGGGGTCTGTCTCTCAGTGGGGGGTTAGTTCGGGCTGGGAGGGGTCTGTCTCTCAGTGGGGGGTTAGTTCAGACCGGAGGGGGGTCTGTCTCTCAGTGGGGGGTTAGTTCGGGCTGGGGAGGGGGGTCTGTCTCTCAGTGGGGGGTTAGTTCGGGCTGGGAGGGGTCTGTCTCTCAGTGGGGGTTAGTTCAGACCAGAGGGGGGTCTGTCTCTCAGTGGGGGTTAGTTCAGACCGGAGGGGGGTCTGTCTCTCAGTGGGGGGTTAGTTCGGGCCGGGGAGGGGGGGTCTGTCTCTTAGTGGGGGTTAGCTCAGACCGGAGGGGGGTCTGTCTCTCAGTGGGGGGTTAGTTCAGGCTCGGGAGGGGGTCTGTCTCTCAGTGGGGGTTAGTTCAGACCGGAGGGGGGTCTGTCTCTCAGTGGGGGGTTAGTTCAGGCTGGGGAGAGGGGTCTGTCTCTCAGTGGGGGTTAGTTCAGACCGGAGGGGGGTCTGTCTCTCAGTGGGGGGTTAGTTCGGGCTGGGAGGGGTCTGTCTCTCAGTGGGGGGTTAGTTCGGGCCGGGGAGGGGGGTCTGTCTCTCAGTGGGGGGTTAGTTCAGGCTGGGGAGGGGGGTCTGTCTCTCAGTGGGGGGTTAGTTCAGGCTGGGGAGGGGGGTCTGTCTCTCAGTGGGGGGTTAGTTCAGGCTGGGGAGGGGGTCTGTCTCTCAGTGGGGGTTAGTTCAGACCGGAGGGGGGTCTGTCTCTCAGTGGGGGGTTAGTTCAGGCTGGGGAGAGGGGTCTGTCTCTCAGTGGGGGTTAGTTCAGACCGGAGGGGGGTCTGTCTCTCAGTGGGGGGTTAGTTCGGGCTGGGAGGGGTCTGTCTCTCAGTGGGGGGTTAGTTCAGACCGGAGGGGGGTCTGTCTCTCAGTGGGGGTTAGTTCAGGCTGGGGAGGGGTCTGTCTCTCAGTGGGGGGTTAGTTCAGACCGGGGAGGAGGGTCTGTCTCTCAGTGGGGGGTTAGTTCGGGATGGGGAGGGGGTCTGTCTCTCAGTGGGGGTTAGTTCGGGCCGGGGAGGGGGGTCTGTCTCTCAGTGGGGGGTTAGTTCAGGCTGGGGAGGGGGGTCTGTCTCTCAGTGGGGGGTTAGTTCAGACCGGAGGGGGGTCTGTCTCTCAGTGGGGGGTTAGTTCGGGCTGGGGAGGGGGGTCTGTCTCTCAGTGGGGGGTTAGTTCGGGCTGGGAGGGGTCTGTCTCTCAGTGGGGGTTAGTTCAGACCAGAGGGGGGTCTGTCTCTCAGTGGGGGGTTAGTTCGGGCCGGGGAGGGGGGGTCTGTCTCTCAGTGGGGGGTTAGTTCGGGCCGGGGAGGGGGGGTCTGTCTCTCAGTGGGGGGTTAGTTCGGGCTGGGGAGGGGGGTCTGTCTCTCAGTGGGGGTTAGTTCAGACCGGAGGGGGGTCTCTCTCTCAGTGGGGGGTTAGTTCGGGCTGGGAGGGGTCTGTCTCTCAGTGGGGGGTTAGTTCAGACCGGAGGGGGGTCTGTCTCTCAGTGGGGGGTTAGTTCGGGCTGGGAGGGGTCTGTCTCTCAGTGGGGGTTAGTTCAGACCAGAGGGGGGTCTGTCTCTCAGTGGGGGTTAGTTCAGACCGGAGGGGGGTCTGTCTCTCAGTGGGGGGTTAGTTCGGGCCGGGGAGGGGGGGTCTGTCTCTTAGTGGGGGTTAGCTCAGACCGGAGGGGGGTCTGTCTCTCAGTGGGGGGTTAGTTCAGGCTGGGGAGGGGGTCTGTCTCTCAGTGGGGGTTAGTTCAGACCGGAGGGGGGTCTGTCTCTCAGTGGGGGGTTAGTTCAGGCTGGGGAGAGGGGTCTGTCTCTCAGTGGGGGTTAGTTCAGACCGGAGGGGGGTCTGTCTCTCAGTGGGGGGTTAGTTCGGGCTGGGAGGGGTCTGTCTCTCAGTGGGGGGTTAGTTCGGGCCGGGGAGGGGGGTCTGTCTCTCAGTGGGGGGTTAGTTCAGGCTGGGGAGGGGTCTGTCTCTCAGTGGGGGGTTAGTTCAGGCTGGGGAGGGGGTCTGTCTCTCAGTGGGGGTTAGTTCAGACCGGAGGGGGGTCTGTCTCTCAGTGGGGGGTTAGTTCAGGCTGGGGAGAGGGGTCTGTCTCTCAGTGGGGGTTAGTTCAGACCGGAGGGGGGTCTGTCTCTCAGTGGGGGGTTAGTTCGGGCTGGGAGGGGTCTGTCTCTCAGTGGGGGGTTAGTTCAGACCGGAGGGGGGTCTGTCTCTCAGTGGGGGTTAGTTCAGGCTGGGGAGGGGTCTGTCTCTCAGTGGGGGGTTAGTTCAGACCGGGGAGGAGGGTCTGTCTCTCAGTGGGGGGTTAGTTCGGGATGGGGAGGGGGTCTGTCTCTCAGTGGGGGGTTAGTTCGGGCCGGGGAGGGGGGTCTGTCTCTCAGTGGGGGGTTAGTTCAGGCTGGGGAGGGGGGTCTGTCTCTCAGTGGGGGGTTAGTTCAGGCTGGGGAGGGGGGTCTGTCTCTCAGTGGGGGGTTAGTTCAGGCTGGGGAGGGGTCTGTCTCTCAGTGGGGGGTTAGTTCAGACCGGAGGGGGGTCTGTCTCTCAGTGGGGGGTTAGTTCGGGCTGGGAGGGGTCTGTCTCTCAGTGGGGGGTTAGTTCAGGCTGGGGAGGGGGTCTGTCTCTCAGTGGGGGTTAGTTCAGACCGGAGGGGGGTCTGTCTCTCAGTGGGGGGTTAGTTCGGGCTGGGAGGGGTCTGTCTCTCAGTGGGGGGTTAGTTCAGACCGGAGGGGGGTCTGTCTCTCAGTGGGGGTTAGTTCAGGCTGGGGAGGGGGTCTGTCTCTCAGTGGGGGTTAGTTCAGGCCGGGGAGGGGGGTCTGTCTCTCAGTGGGGGTTAGTTCAGGCTGGGGAGGGGGGTCTGTCTCTCAGTGGGGGTTAGTTCAGGCTGGGGAGGGGGGTCTGTCTCTCAGTGGGGGGTTAGTTCGGGCCGGGGAGGGGGGTCTGTCTCTCAGTGGGGGTTAGTTCAGGCTGGGGAGGAGGGGTCTGTCTCTCAGTGGGGGGTTAGTTCAGACCGGAGGGGGGGGGGTCTGTCTCTCAGTGGGGGGTTAGTTCGGGCCGGGGAGGGGTCTGTCTCTCAGTGGGGCTCTTTGGTAGGTAGGTACCAGGCAAGGCTGTCAGTGTGGGGTGCAGGGCCCTGCCTGCGCCACGCTGGAGGGGGAGCTGGCTCTGCCCCCTAAGCACCTGGCTGGGCAGCTCCCCTACCAGCTGCCCTACAGCCCCCACGAGCTCGGCCAGGCTGCCAGCGATGGCTCCCAGCTGGCGACGCTCCTGCCGCTGGGTATGGACGAGGGCCTGCAAGTCCCCCCGCAGCTCCCGCACCACCTGGATCAGCTCCTGCAGCTGGGGAGATTTGTAGCCTGGCTCCTGGCAATCCCCCTTCCCCCTGACTGCCCCCAGCCCTGCAGCCGGTAAGGGGGCTCTTGTCTCCCACACCATAGTCACTGCCCCCTGGGCAGGGGGTGGAGCAGGGGTGGTGGTGGCCTGAGGGGTGGTGGTGTGGAGAGCAGTGGCCAGGGATGGGAGGGCCAGGGTTGAGGGCATGGTTGGGGGGAAGGCCGTGGGTGGGAGGGCGCGGGTGGCAGGGTGTGGCATCTCCAGGACAGGTCCCTGAGGCTGGCCTGGCGTGGTGGCAGCATCTGTGGGATGGGACACAAGAAGCCACCTGTAAAGCTCCATGCTGGACAGACACGCCCCCCCCCCCCACGCCACTATGTGGTCTGGCCACCAGCCACTCACCCACTGACAACAGCCTTGTCTGCTACTGCACAGGCCAAGGCAGCTCTGGGAGGGGAGTGGGATTTAATGGTTAGAGCTGGGGGAGGGCGAGCTGGGAGCCAGGACTCCTGGGTTCTATCCCAGCTTTGCGAGGGGAGTGGGGTCTAGTGGGTTAAAGCAGAAGGGCTGGGAGCCAGGAGTCCTGGGTTCTATCCCAGCTCTGGGAAGGGGCATGAGGCACAGTGGGTTAGGGTGAGAGGGGACATGCTGGCCAGGACTTCAGGGTTTTCTCCCCAGCTTAGGCACTGTCTCACTTCAGAGTCCATGCCTCAGTTTATCCACCTACAAAGGTGGATAATGGTATTTTCCCCTGTGTAAAGGCCTGGGGATCCCAGAACTGGGACGATATTGGGTGGAAAGAAAAGGAGTACTTGTGGCACCTTAGAGACTAACCAATTTTGGCACCTTAGAGACTAACACGGCTGTTACTCTGAAACCTGTCATTATGCAAGGCACTGCATTTAGCCGTATGGAGTGGAATATTTTTATAAATTGGTTAGTCTCTAAGGTGCCACAAGTACTCCTTTTCTTTTTGTGAATACAGACTAACACAGCTGTTACTCTGAAACCTGATATTGGGTGGGTGTCATGGCGGAGAAGGATGGGTTATTGGAGGGCCGGGTCTGGCCCGGCCAGTCTAGGGAGGATGCTATCGCCCCAGGAGGACCTAGTAGAATCCCCCTGACACACATACATGGTGACATTTCCAGTCAGCCTTGGTGTCTAGATGCTGTCCACACACCCTCTGGCCCAGGCCTTTGGACCCCCCCTTCCTGGGACCAGTGCCCCCAGACCCCTACCTGTCTGTGCAGCTGGGGTGCCTGGAAGCCAGGGCGCTCCAGGTGTCTTGGCACAACCTGTCCCATTAATTGCTGGGCTGGCATACTGCGTCCGAGTACCAGGAGGCTCACCCTGGGGCTTGGAGGGAAAGACCAGGCCCATCCGGGAGCTGTGGGTCTCGTCCCGAGGCTGGGTGGTTGTGGGGTCGGAGGGAGCCGGGCCCATCTGGGCGCTGTGGGTCTTGTCCTGAGGCTGGGTGGTTGTGGGGTTGGAGGGAGCTGGGCCCATCCGGGCGATGTGGGTCTCATCCTGAGGCTGGGTGGTTGTGGGGTTGGAGGGAGCTGGGCCCATCTGGGTACTGTGGTTCTGGCTAGGAAGCTGGGTGATTGTGGGGTTGGAGGGAGCCGGGTCCATCTGGACACTGTGGGTTTCGTCCCGAGGCTGGGTGGTTGTGGGGTTGGAGGGAGCCGGGCCCATCCAGCTGCTGTGGGTCTCGCTAGGAAGCTGAGTGGTTGTGGGGTCGGAGAGAGCTGGACCCATCCAGGCACTGTGGGTCTCGTCCTGAGGCTGGGTGGTTGTGGGGTCGGAGGGAGCTGGGCCCATCCGGGCGCTGTGGGTCTCGTCCTGAGGCTGGGTGGTTGTGGGGTCGGAGGGAGCTGGGCCCATCTGGGCGCTGTGGGTCTGGCTAGGAAGCTGAGTGGTTGTGGAGTCAGAGGGAGCTGGGCCCATCCAGGCATTGTGGGTCTCGTCCCGAGGCTGGGTGGTTGTGGGGTCGGAGGGAGCCGGGCCCATCCAGGTGCTGTGGGTCTGGCTAGGAAGCTGGGTGATTGTGGGGTCGGAGGGAGCCGGGCCCATCTGGGCACTGTGGGTCTCGTCCCGAGGCTGGGTGGTTGTGGGGTCGGAGGGAGCTGGGCCCATCCGGGCGCTGTGGGTCTCGTCCCGAGGCTGGGTGGTTGTGGGGTCGGAGGGAGCTGGGCCCATCTGGGTGCTGTGGGTCTCGTCCCGAGGCTGGGTGGTTGTGGGGTCCGAGGGAGCTGGTCTCATCCGGGAGCTGTGGGTCTCATCCTGAGGCTGGGTGGTTGTGGGGTCGGAGGGAGCTGGGCTCATCCAGGTGCTGTGGGTCTGGCTAGGAAGCTGAGTGGTTGTAGGGTCGGAGGGAGCTGGGCCCATCCAGGTGCTGAGGGTCTGGCTAGGAAGCTGGGTGGTTGTGTCGGAGGGGGAGGTGGGGGCCAGGCCTGGCCAGGTGCTGTGGGCCATGTTCAGAGACTGGGTGGTTGCCAGGATGGGGATGCTTGGGTCTGTTTGGGCTCTGTGGGTCATTGTGAGGATACGGGTGGTAGTAGGGGAGGCCAGGCCCATCTGGGTGCTGTGGAGGTGGCTGGAAAGGGGGGTGGTTGTGGGGATGGGGGAGGCTAGGCTGATCCAGGTGCTGTAGGGCTGGCTGGGAGAGTGCATGGTTTTGGGGATGGGGGTAGGGGAGGCCAGGTACATCCGGGTGCTGTGGGGCTGGCCAGGAGGGTGGGTGGTTGTGGAGGTGGGGGTAGAGGAGGCTGGGCGGGTCCAGGTGCTGTGAGGCTGGCTGGGAGGAGGGGTGGGGTTAGGGTAGGCTGGGCTGGTCCAGGCACTCTGGGGCTGGCCGGGTGTGGGGGTGGGGGTGGCTGGGTGGGTCCAGGCGCTGTGGGGCTGGCCGGGAGTCGGGGTGGCTGGGTGGGTCCAGGCGCTGTGGGGCTGGCCGGGAGTGGGGGAGGGGGTGGCTGGGTGGGTCCAGGTGCTCTGCAGCTTGCCGGGAGTGGGGGTGGGGGTGGCTGGGTGGGTCCAGGTGCTGTGGGGCTGGCCGGGAGTGGGAGTGGGGGTGGCTGGGAGGGTCCAGGCGCTGTGGGGCTGGCCGGGAGTGCGGGTGGGGGTGGCTGGGCGGGTCCAGGCGCTGTGGGGCTGGCCGGGAGTGCGGGTGGGGGTGGCTGGGCGGGTCCAGGCGCTGTGGGGCTGGCCGGGAGTGCGGGTGGGGGTGGCTGGGCGGGTCCAGGCGCTGTGGGGCTGGCCGGGAGTGCGGGTGGGGGTGGCTGGGCGGGTCCAGGCGCTGTGGGGCTGGCCGGGAGTGCGGGTGGGGGTGGCTGGGCGGGTCCAGGCGCTGTGGGGCTGGCCGGGAGTGCGGGTGGGGGTGGCTGGGCGGGTCCAGGCGCTGTAGGGCTGGCCGGGAGTGGGGGTGGTTGGGCGGGTCCAGGCGCTGTGGGGCTGGCCGGGAGTGGGGGTGGCTGGGCTGGTCCAGGCGCTCTGGGGCTGGCTGGAAGGGTGGGCTGCGGAGGCCACAGTCATCAGAGTGCTATCCCCAGGCCGGCGTGGGGGACGAGGCACGTTGGGGTCAGTCTGGGCCCCAGCGTGGGTCCCGAGGGTGGGGGTGGCAGCAGGAGCTCGGTGCCGGATGGCGTCTATGTAAGGAAGGGGACAGACACATGGACGCAGGTTTCCAGAGCGCTCTGGGGATGGCTGGGTCTTTCCAGCCCTGCCCCGCCCCAGTGCCCAACGGGCTCCATCCCACGACACCTTCCAGCCCGGCCCACTGTGTCCTGCACCGCCTGGCAGGGGCAGAACGCACTGACCCTCCCTGGCATTTTGCCAGGATGCCAGGGTTTATACCCTGCCCCACTGACTGTCACAACCAACAGGCCCCCTTCAACACCTCCCCCGATGACCACTGTCCTACACCACGGCCCAACTGGCACCCCCTGGGCATCGGGGCCAGCACAGACAGCTGGGGACAGCGCCCCCTACGGAGCCCCCCGCTCCCGGCAGCACAGAACCCCTAGCGCTACCTTGGGCATCGGGGCCAGCACAGACACCCTCTCCCATAGACCCCGAGGGCAGGCCCTGGCCACAGCACGCCGCACAGTGACACTGGTACCTGTGCGTGTCTCCAATGTTTTGGGGTGGGGCCGCCGGTTCTTCGGGACGGGGTGCTGCACCCCCGGGGCTCCATGCCGTTCAGGATGGAGCCCATCCCTGGGGCTGCTCACCCCCATGGCAGCATGTGTCACAGCCTGGCTGTGGGGACAAAGCCGCAGAGCTGGAAGGCGGGTCATGTTCCCCATGCAGAACCCCCCCACCCTGACTGCCCTTCCAGCTGCAGCTCCAGGGGCTGGGTCCGGATGGTGGGTTTCCCCAGAGATGTGCATAGACACCAGGCCGGCACCGGCGCAGCGAGCCACTCGCTGGGCCCTGCCAGCTCCACAGGGTGGGAGACAGAGAACAGGGCCCTGCTGCTCCAGCCAATGGAGACTCCCCTCCTCTGCCTGCAGTGCAGGGCCTCTGAGCTGTGCTGCCAATTGCCTCCTGCTCCCCACACCGTACAGCCCAGCCCCAGCTCAGTCTGCTCAGCCTTACCCGACACTGCCCAGCCTACCCGGATGCTTCCCCAGCTCAGTCTGCCCACCCCGGCGCTGCCCCAGCTCAGTGTGCCCAGCCCTACTCCCACACCACCCACCCAAACCCAGCCCTGCCCCAGCTCAATCTGCCCAGCCAGGCCCCACACCACCCATCCCACCCCGGCGCTGACCCAGCTCAGTCTGCCCAGCCAGGCCCCACACCACCCACCCAAACCCAGCCCTGCCCCAGCTCAGTGTGCCCAGCCAGGCCCCACACCACCCAGCCCAGCCCGGCGCTGACCCAGCTCAGTCTGCCCAGCCCAGCCCCGCACCACCCACCCAAACCCAGCCCTTCCCCAGCTCAGTCTGCCCAGCCCAGCCCCACACTGCCCAGAGCAGCACTAAGATCCATGGCCCTGTATTTGAAAGGCTGAAATAAACTGAGCTATAGAAAGTTAAAGTCACTTGTAAATCCCCTGTTAACAAGAACATAAGAATGGCCACTGGGTCAACTCAACGGTCCATCTAACACACCCATTGCACAACACACTGCCCCACACCACCCAGCGCAGCACTAACACTATCTGTCTATCCCCATACACCCCCCTTCTATCCTTCCCCATACACCCCCTCTATCTCTCTATCTACCCCATACACCCCCCTATCTGTCTATCCACATACACCCCCCATCTATCCATCCCCGTACACCCCCTCTATCTATCTACCCCCTCTATCTGTCTATCCCCATACACCCCCCATCTATCCATCCCCGCACACCCCCTCTATCTCTCTATCTACCCCATACACCCCCTCTATCTGTCTATCCCCATACACCCCCCCATCTACCCATCCCTGTACACCCCCTCTATCTCTCTATCTACCGCATTCACCTCCTCTATCTCTCTATCCCCATCCACCCCCTCTATCTATCTATCTATCTGTCTGTCTATCTATCCCCTTTGTAGCCTATGTTAATTACAAATTAGGGTTTGGCCTAACCCTTTCCCCAAGCTCCTACTCCTATCCTGCCTCTTCCCGCCCCCACTCCACCCCTGCCCCGTCTCTTCCAACCCAGTTCCCCCCCTTCCTCCCCACCCAGCATTTCCTGTCCCGCTCCTCCCCCTTCCTCCCAGTGCCTCCTGCACACCTGGAACAGCTGAGTGCAGGAGGGAGGGGGAGGAGTTGATCCGTGGGGCCGCCAGCAGACGGGAAGCACCGGGGGGAAGGGCGGGAGCTGGCTGTGGTGGGTGCTAAGCACCCACTAACATTTTTTCATGGGTTCTCCAGCTCTGGAGCACCCATGGAGCTGGTGCCTATGAAAGAAACAGTTTTGCTGAATAGCAGTTAACATCCAAAGGGCACCGCTCGGTTCACTTCACTCTGCTGTCCGTGGTACACCCGTCCATCTTTGGTGCGAGTATAACCGCTGTGCTGCCTACGTGGCAATCATTGAAAAGGAAAATGATTAGTTAAGCGAAGCTTGGTTTTATCCCTCCAAGTGCTGCCCTGTGGCCTTTCACTGACCACGGCTTGTCAGCGCTCCAGAGGCTCAACCCTGAAAGCTAAGCTGGGTTTCATCGCACCTTTATCCTTCACAACTTCATATTAATAGCAACTGGGAACATTTCAGTGTAAAGGTTGCAGAAGGTTGCATCTGACACACTAACCCTCAGTCCCCATACACCCCATCTGTCCAGCCGTCCGTCCCCATGTGCACACCCCGATAAAACCACCGCTCCCCCACTCTGCCCTCTCCACCCCTCATCTCACAGCACTTTACAAGGGAGGTGGGTAGCCACTGCCTAGCCCCAGCCCATGGGGAAGGGGGCTGGGAGATAGGACAGGCAGAGGACTGGGGGGCAGAGGGGCAGAGCAAGGATTAGGGCCTAACCCAGCCTGGTTCTTTGCCCTGGGGGCTCAGGCCCAGCCCAAGAGGGCGTCACCCACAGCACTAGCTGGCCCCTGGCTCATCGCTTTGACAGTGAGGCCAGCGCCGTTTGAGCCGCAGGCGTCCCCTACGGGGGGAGGGGGGCAGGGAGGGTCTCCCAGGCAGAAGTGCTGGGGAGATCTGGACAGACAGCAGTGGAAAAAACAGGTGCTGTGCTGGGCGGAGCGCTCGGAGCCAGGGCAGGATGGGTACAGCGAGGATGGCTGGGCAGCTCGAGCTGCAGGTTCCCAGACTGACCTGCGGGTCCAGCAGTGGGCAGCTCTGGCTCTCCTGAGGGCGGGGGGCCCCGTGTGGTCCCCTCTGGCTGGGCGGCCTCCCGGGGGCTGGTGACCTCCAGCAAAGACAACGGCTTCCACTTCCCTGGAATACAGAGCAGCTGGCTTAGCACCCCCCACCAGCCAGGACCCCCCTCACCCACCGCCAGCCAGGACCTCCTGCCAGCCGGACCCCCCTCATCCCCCGCCAGCCAGACCCCCTCACCCTCCACCAGCTAGGACCCCCTGCCACCGGACCCCCCTTACCCTCCACCAGCCAGACCCCCTCACCCCACGCCAGCCGGACCTGCCCCAGGCACACAGGAAACAGGAGCCCAGCCAGCAGCAGAGGGACAGCCTGGCAGCGGGGAGTACAGGGCTGGTTGGACTGCAGGGGTAGAATGAGGGGCATATGGGGGGCTGAGGGCTGGCTGGACGGGTGGGGCGGGATGGGGGGCAGATGGGGAGCTGTGGGCTGGCTGGACTGCAGGGGTGGAATGAGGGGCATATGGGGGGCTGAGAGCTGGCTGGGCAGGTGGGGCGGGATGGGGAGCAGATGGGGAGCTGTGGGCTGGCTGGACTGGAGGGGGGACTGGAGGGGCTGATGGGGGGCTGAGGGCTGGCTGGGCGGGTGGGGCGGGATGGGGGGCAGATGGGGAGCTGAGGGCTGGCTGGGCAGGTGAAGTTTGGGGCAAATGAGGGGCTGGGGGCTGGCTGGGCGGGTGAGGGCAGGATGGGGCCGGACTAAGGGCTAGTGTGCCAAGGCAGGAGTTGCCAGTACTATGTTTCTGATGGGCAGGCGTGGCAGTGCCTTACTGGGCTAGGGAGGGCTGCCAGGGGCAGGGAGGGAAGCTGCTCTGGGGCAGAGCAGGTTGAGAGGACACCACGGTGGCACGGTTCCTTCAAGAGAGTCCTGGCTTGGCCACTCTGGACAACGTCCTGCTACCCTAAGGCCTGCCCCACGCCAGGTGTCACTGTCAATCCCGGCTGAGGTGCAGGAATCCCTGTAGGGCGGCCCAGGAATCCCTGCAGGGCGGCCCAGGCTCTCCCAGGAGTCTCTCAGCTGGACGCGCTGGGCAGAGCTCGCCGGGTGGAGCAGAAGGGCTGGACCCCAGAGGTTCAGTCTCGGAGGCAGTGAGGCTGGTGTGGCTGATCCTGGAGGAAGATTGGGACCCCTTGGGGGTCTAGCACACTGATGGGTTCCTTCAAGGGACTGTCTAATGCAGGATCCTGAGGATCAGGGACAGATGGGTTGGGAGCTAGCAGGGGGATGGCTTTGGGTTGGGATGGGGCAGGTTGGAGGCTGGACTAGGGAGTGGTTGGTGACTGGCTGGCCCGGAACAGGGGGCTGGCTGGGGAGGGTAGTCCCACTGCTCACTCACCTGGTAGCACTGCCTGTGGGGATACCTGGGCTGGTGCCTGTGTCTCCTCCCGTGCCGCTGAAGGGGGCCGGGGCCGGGGCTTCTGCGTCCGTGACTTCTGCGTCCGTGGCTTCTGCATTCGTGGCTTCTGCATTCGTGGCTGTGGGGCCATGGGCTTGGCAAAGCGCTGCCTCACATGGGCCAATTCGTCTGTGAAAGAGATGGAGGAGTGTGACAAAGCGGGACTGTTCTTAATGTTTCCTCTGAATATTGTGGGGGTGCCTCAGTTTCCCCTAGGCAGTTCTTAAGTATCTAGATGGTGGGGTAAGGGTGTATGATCATTGCAGAGCCCTAGAGGGCAGGTGTGTGCAGGGGTCTGGACACAGAGAATGGCCGACACCCTGTTTCCTGGATGCTGATGGCCTGGGCCCTATCCCCCCTGCAAGGTGAGAGCTAAAGGGTTGGAGAACAAAGGAATCCGGTGACCTCCTGGCCCGGGAAAGGGACAAAGCCCAGAGGAGGAGGGGCTGGAGAGAGTTTCAGTTTGGGGCTGGCTGGGGATGAGGAGTGAAGTGCAGACGGGGTTGTCTGGCTCACTGCCCCCCAAAATGGACTCAGCTGAGCGGTCCTGTTCTCTGCACCTACAAGCTCTGTGTTAGATCATGTTCCTGTCGTCAAATAAACCTTTTGTTTTACTGGCTGGCTGAGAGTCACGTCTGACTGCGGAGCTGGGGTGCAGGACCCTCTGGCTTCCCCAAGACCCTGCCTGGGCGGACTCGCTGTGGGAAGCTCATGGAGGGGCAGAGGATGCTGAATGCTCCAAGGTCAGACCCAGGAAGGTGGAAGCTGTGTGAGCTGTTTGCCCTGCAGACAGGCTGCTCCCAGAGAGGAGACTTCCCCAGAGTCCTGACTGACTTCATGGGGAGCAGTTCCAGAGCGTCGCCCGGGGACTCCGTGACAAGGAGATCCTAGCAACCTGAGGGGGTTGGCACAAACACACTCCCAGAGATATACACACACTGTGCACGCTATACACAGACACACTGCACGGACACTGCACACACTGCAAATACACACTGCCCATGCACAATTCACACTGCACACACTGCACACACAGACAGCACTGCGCCCATGCACAATGCACACACACACACTGCTGCACACACAGATTGTACACTGCAAGCACACGCATACACTGCACACACAAACCGCTGCACACACAATGTACCCACACACTCCCCACTGCACATATGCACTGTATGCACACACACTGCATTGCACAAAAATGCACACTGCACACACACGCTGCATGCACATACACGTGCACACACAGCGCACACAGCAAGCTGTACGGAGGTTAAACGTGCCTGGAATAGCTTGGTAAGAGCTATATGCTCCCCCGCGCCTTTGATCAGGTGCTCTCCCTCTGTTCCCCTAGCGAGGGTACTGAAGAAGGTTGCGAGATGGCCCTGGCTCATCCCATCACTTGCCCACAATCCGTGGGCAAGCAGGATCTGACTGAGCTCTGCCCTATCCTCTAGTGACGCAAGATGCGAGGAACAGGCTGTATTTGCATAGACACCGCCTCCTTTGCCTAGGCACTCAGCAGACAGCTGCCTGGCCAAAGTGATCCATTTGGGCTGTTAAGGGTTAATAGTCTTGGATGCAGGGCACCTTATTGTTATCCTTATTGCAGGAGTAAAGGGCAGCAGACCTGTACTTAGCCTGCCCTGACTGAGAGGGTCTCCCTAATCTCCTCACTAAGCAGGCACAGAGATGCCAAACCCCAGGGAAAAGCAACAAGGGCCGGAATAGGGGTTTCTAGCTGGGGGTTAAAGCGTTTTAGCTACTGTGTGATGCTTCTCCAGGGTGTAAAGAGAGCCCTGAGTGGACACCATGGAGCGGCCTGGCTTCTGCTCAGCGCTCACTAGAGCAGGACCTGGGGATGAGCCTTGGCGCGGGTGTCGGGACAGTGGGGTGGTGAAAGCACGGCAGAGGCTGCAGCAGTTAGGCTCCTCGCTGTCCCGTGAAATCCCTGCGGACGGGGCGTCAGACCACGGCATTGCAGCAAGCAGCAGTGACAGAGGTATTGCCCAACCCCCCTTCAGGAGCGGGAGCTGAACCCTGTGAATGCCCCCCGAATTCTGGGAGTTCGCCCACCTCAGACAACCAAGTGGGGTGCAGCGCAGGGGGAGGGGAGTGGCATACTAAAGGGACACTTGTCCATTGGACTTTCACACTGCAATGTGGGAAACTGAGGCAAAGGACACTGCCGGGCTGGTGTTTTACTTACTGATTGCTTATTTGGGAGTCACTGTTATGGTGTCTTCTCAAATTAATGCTGGGTTCCTTTTGCCTTTTCTTAGAAGTTTTCTCTTCTATACTGTACGCAGACTCAGAGTTTGTGAGGGGGAAGCATTGCCTCTTGGAGGCACGTGGGGAGGTGGTAACTTTTCCCAGATTTCTGGGTGGGGGCTTGAACCAGTTCTGTTTTGTGGTGTTAAGAGGAACCCCTAGATATTGAACCTGGCTCTTGTCGCTGCGACCACTAGCTGGCAGCGGGGTTACATACCTTTTAGACACATTGGCCAAGGAATTTCCATGAGCCCAGGAGTAAGAGATGCGATGGTTAAAGCAAATCTACATCCTGCTCAGTGACCAAGCAAGTCTGACAGCCACCTAGGAGCAGAGCTTCTCTCCCTCTGTCCAACTACAGAGACCCTCCAAGGTTCAACACACAGGGGGAGCCCCGGCTGCCAGGGGTAAGTCAAGCATTAGAGAGGAGTGTAAAAAAAACCCATCTAGGAAGAGCTCACTGTGCGCCCAGACAGCTGAACGGCCTCGCGAGCAAACTAGCTGAACTCCAGCGTACAGACACATATCTCACGCCCAACTAGCCACTGTTCCTTTGTGTGCCTTACGAACCCCATCGACAGCTCTCCTTGAGCAAACCCTTGGTTGTGTTCCTTCACACATTCTCAGGCCAGAGAACTGCCCCGAATGGATTTCTGTTTGCACTGCAGCGAAGTGCCTCTTGCTCTCCATTCAGTACAGGGACATCCAGGCTGGGCCCTGCATTCAGAGGCCCAATCCAGGGTTTTGTTTCTAGCTGAGCGTCCTGCTCTAGAAGTGCGATGGGGGTCCAGCCCAGGGAGGGGAAGGGAAGAATGCCAGATCTTGGCTCCTACCCAGGGTATAACTTTGGAATATTAAAAGAAACTGCTTAACGGAGGGATCCCAATGAACCGTCAGGCTAATTCTGATTTACATGAGAATGAACCAAACCCTCTGGCTCAGCGCAGCATGGAGAAAATGTGCCACAAACCAGCGCCATCTGCTGATGGAAGCAGAAGAGAAACGGAGAGAGTTAAAATCTGGGTGCCGGTAGGCGAGAGCCCAGTGCAAGAGACGAGAGATTCCGCCCGCACACACGTTACCTGTACACACCACACCAGCGTCCTCCGCATGCTGGCAGTCGTGCACGCCCCATGGTGCAGCCCGACACCGGCTCAGCGCCGACTCATTGCCCTGGCATCGCACGTTGTCCAGCCAGATGGGACCGCTGCCCTCACCAAAAAAGGCCCCCCTGGGAGCAGAGAGTGGGTTTCCGCAGCCGAGCTCCCGGCACACCACAGCCGCACCTGGCAGCGCCCACATGTCATCACACACTGTGCCCCAGCGGCCCTGGTGGAAAACCTCCAGCCGCCCAGAGCAGGAACCAGCGCCACCCACCAGCCGCAGCACAGCACCCCCTGGGGAGAGAGCAGAGATCAGCCCCCTTGGGAAGAGAGCAGGGATCTGAGGGGGCAGTTTGTCTGGGGGTAGATAGCTCTGGGGAGAAGACTGCTCTGGGAGGTAGTTGGTCCTAGAAGGCTAGGTAGCTTTGGGAGGTAGGTAGTTTGGGGGGTGGGGAGGTAGTTCTTGGGGGGCTAGTTCTGGGAGGGGAAGAGCTCTGAAAGATAGTTGTTCCCAGGGAGGTAAATAGCTCTAAGGTAGGTAGTTTTTTTTGGGGGGGGGAGGTAGCTCTGGGGGGTAGTTGGTCGAGGGGGTCAGTAGCTCTGGGTAGGAGGTAGGTTGGTGAGGTAAGTAGTTCGGGGTGGAGGTAGCTTTGGGGGGAAAATAGCTCAGTGGGATAGTTCGTCCTGGGGGAGAGGTAGCTCTGGGAAGTAGGTAGTTCTGGGTGGGGAGGTAGCTCTGGGGGAGGGGTAGCTCTGTGGGGTAGTAGGTCAGGGGTAGGTAGTTCTGGGGGGTAGTAGGTCAGGGAGAGGTAGCTCTGGGGAGGGGTAGCTCTGTGGGGTAGTAGGTCAGGGGTAGGTAGTTCTGGGGGGTAGTAGGTCAGGGAGAGGTAGCTCTGAGGAGGTAGGTAGTTCTGGAGAGTAGTTTGTCAGGGGGTAGGTAGTTCTCGGGGGGTAGCTCTGGGGGAGGGGTAGCTCTGGGGTGTAGTAGGTCAGGGGGAGGTAGCTCTGGGGTAGAGGTAGTTTTGGTGAATAGTTTATTTGGGGGTAGGTAGCTCTGGGGAGTAGTTTGTCAGGGTGGTAGGTAGTTCTGGGGGGAGGTAACTCTGGGGAAGTAGATAGTTCTGGGTGGGGGGTAGCTCTGTAGGGGAGGTAGTTCCAGGGAATACTTCATCGGGTTGTAGGGAAGGTAGCTCTGGGGGAGGTGTAGCAAGTCGCTGGGGAGGTAGCTCTGTGGGGGAGGCAGTTCTGGGGAATAGTTTGTCGGGGGAGAGATAGCTCTGGGGGGGAAGGTAGTTCTGGGGGAGGTAGCTCTGGGGGGTAGTTGGTCCTAGGCGGGTAGGCAGCTCCTGCGGGGATAGCTCGGAGGGGTACCTGTGCAGATGACGCTGGCATCCTCATCGTGCTGGCAGTTGGTTCGCCCCCAGGGCTGTGCCCGACACTGCTGCAGGGACATCTCCTTCCCACTGCAGCCCACATCATCCAGCCAGATGGGGCCAGTGCCAGTCCCAAAATGCGCCCCCCCGGGGGCAGCCTGTACTGCGCCACAGCCCAGCTCCCGGCACACCACGGCGCCCTCCAGCAGCCCCCAGCCGTCATCACACACCGAGCCCCACTGGCTCCCGTGAAGCACCTCCAGACGCCCCGCGCAGCTGTGGGGGCCCCCCACGAGCCGCAGGGGGGCGCCGCCTGCAGGGCAGATAATAGGTCACCAGGGGATGGGGATCACAGAGGGGCCCATAGGCCAGACTAAGAGGCTGGGGGCTCTCTGTAGAGGAAGGGGCGCCACAGGCCAGGCTGGGGCATGGGGGGGTCTTTCCAAGGGAAGGGAGCCCCACTGCCCAGGCTGATGGGTGGGGGCAAGTCTCTGACAGGGTCATGGCTCTGGCATGCTTGGTGACATCACAGCGGACAGAAAGGGAAGCTTGTAGATTCATAGATCCCAAGGCCAGAAGGGACCCCTTTCATCATCTAGTCTGACCTCCTGAATAGCACAGGCCAGAGAACGTCCCCAGAATAATTCCTCGAGCATATTGTTTACAAAAACACCCAATCTTGAGTCAAAAATTGTCCATGATGGAGAATCCACAACAACTCACGGTAAATTGTTCCAACGCTTCATTACTCTCACTGTTAAAAATGTACATCTTAGTTCCAGTCTGAATTTGTCCAGCTTCAACTTCCAGCCACTGGATAGTGTTAGACCTTCCTCTCTAGACTGAAGAGCCCATTATTAAATATTTATTCCCCATGTAGATATCTATAGTCTGTGATCATCCTCCCTTAACCTTCTCTTTGTGAAGCTAAATAGATCGAGCTCCTTGAGTCTGTCACTCTGAGGCAGGTTTCCTAACCCTTTAATCATTGTTGTGGCTCTTCTTTGACCCCACTCCAATTTATCACTATCCTTCTTGAATTGTGGACACCAGAACTGGTTGATCACATAAGTGGTTACATCAGTGCCAAGTATAGAGGTAAAAATGCCTTTCTACTTCAACCTGAGATTCCCCTCCATCCCAGCATCTCATTAGCCCTTTTGGTTACAGCTTCACACTGGAAGCTCATGTTCAGCCAATTATCCACCACGATCCCCAAATCTTTTTCAGAGTCACTGCTTCCCAGGAGACAGTTCACCATGTAAGCATGGCCTGCATTTTTTGTTCCTAGATGAATACATTTACATTCAGCCATATTAAAACACATATTGTTGCTTGCACCCACTTTATCAACTGATCCAGATCGCTCTGTGTCCATGACCTGTCCCCTTCATTATTTACCACTCCCCCAATATGTGTGTCATTTGCAAACTTTATCAGTGACGATTTTATGTTTTCTTCCAAGTCATTGATAAAAATGTTAAGGAGCATAGGGTCAAGACCTGACCCTAGTGGGATCCCGCTAGAAACACTGCTGCTCGTTGATGATTCCCTCTTTACAGTTACATTTTGAGACCTATCAGCTAGCCAGTTTTTAATCAATTTAATGTGTGCCGTGTTAATTTTATATTGTTTTGTTTCATTCTAGTTGGTCATAGAATCATAGATTAGGATTGGAAGAGACCTCAGGAGGTCATCTAGTCCAACCCCCTGCTCAAAGCAGGACCAAGTCCAACTAAATAATCCCAGCCAGGGCTTTGTCAAGACAGGCCTTAAAAACCTGTAAGGATGGAGATTCCACCACCTCCCTAGGTAACCCATTCCAGTGCTTCACCACCCTCCTAGTGCAATAGTGTTTGCTAATATCCAACCTAGACTTCCCCCATTGCAACTTGAGACCATTGCTCCTTGTTCTGTCATCTGCCACCACTGAGAAAAGCTGCGCTCCATCCTCTTTGGAAACCGCTTTCAGGTAGTTGAAGGCTGCTATGAAATCCCCCCTCACTCTTCTCTTCTGCAGACTAAACAAGCCCAGTTCCCTCAGCCTCTCCTCATAAGTCATGTGCCCCAGCCCCCTAATCATTTTCGCTGCCTTCCACTGGACTCTCTCCAATTTGTCCACATCCTTTCTGTAGTGGGGGGCCCAAAACTGGATGCAGTACTCCAGATGTGGCCTCATCAGTGCCGAATAGAGGGGAATAATTACTTCCCTCGATCTGCTGGCAATGCTCCTACTAATACAGCCCAATATGCCTTTATCCTTCTTGGCAACAAGGGCACACTGTTGACTCATATCCAGCTTCTAATCCACTGTAATCCCCAGGTCCTTTTCTGCAGAAGTGCTGCTTAGCCAGTCAGTCCTCAGCCTGTAGCAGTGCATGGGATTCTTCTAAGTGCAGGACTTTGCACTTGTCCTTGTTGAACCTCATCAGATTTCTTTTGGCCCAGTCCTCCAATTTGTCTAGGTCACTCTGGACCCTATCCCTACCCTCCAGCATATCTACCTCTCTCCACAGTTTAGTGTCATCTGCAACTTGCTGAGGGTGCAATCCATCCCACCCTCCAGATCATTAATAAAGATGTTGAACAAAACTGGCCTCAGGACCGACCCCTGGGGCACTCTGCTTAATACCGGCTGCCAACTAGACATCGAGCCATTGATCACTACCCATTGAGCCCGAAAATCTAGCCAGCTTTCTATCCACCTTATAGTCCATTCATCCAGTCCATACTTTTCTAACTTGCTGGCAAGATAATGTGGGAGACCGTATCAAAAGCTTCGCTAAAGTCCAGATATATCATGTCCACTGCTTTCTCCATATCCACAGAGCCAGTTAACTCATCATAGAAGGCAATCAGGTTGGTCAGACATGACTTGCCCTTTGTGAATCCATGTTGACTGTTCCTGATCACCTTTCTCTCCTCCAAGTACTTCAAAATGGTTTCCTTGAGGACCTGCTCCATGATTTTTCCAGGGACTAAGGTGAGACTGACCGGTCTGTAGTTCCCCGGGTTCTCCTCTTTCCCTTTTTTAAAGATGGGCACTATATTTGCCTTTTTCCAATTGTACGGCACCTCCCCTGATCACCATGAGTTTTCAAAGATAATGGCCAATGGCTCTGCAATCACATCAGCCAAGTCCCTCAGCACCCTTAGATACATTAGATCTGGACCCATGGGCTTGTGCATGTCCAGCTTTTCTAAATAGTCCTTAACCTGTTCTTTCACCACTCACAGCTGCTCACCTCCTCCCCATACCATGCTGCCCAGGACAGCAGTCTGGGAGCTGACCTTGTCTGTGAAGATGGAGGCAAAAATAGCATTGAGTACTTCAGCTTTTTCCACACCCTCTGTCACTAGGTTGCCTCCCCCATTCATTAAGGATCCGACACTTTCCCTGACCTTTTTCTTGTTTCTAACATACAGGTAGAAACCCTTCTTGTTACCCTTCACATCCCTTGCTAGCTGCAACTCCAGTTGTGCTTTGGCCTTCCTGATTACACCCCTGCATGCTCGAGCAACATTTTTATACTCCTCCCTAGTCATCTGTCCAAGTTTCCACTTCTTGTAAGCTTCCTTTTTGTGTTTAAGCTCACCAAAGAGTTCACTGTTAAGCCAAGCTGGTCGCCTGCCATATTTGCTATTCTTTCTGCACATCAGGATGGTTTGTTCCTGCACCCTAAATAAGGCTTCTTTAAAATACAGCCAGCTTTCCTGGGCTCCTTTCCTCATCATATTAGCCTCCCAGGGGATCCTGCCCATCAGTTCCCTGAGGGAGTCAAAGTCTGCTTTTCTGAAGTCCAGGGTCCGTATTTTATTACTGTCCTTTCTTCCTTTTGTGAGGATCCTAAAATTCACCATCTCATGGTCACCGCTGCCCAGGTTGCCACCCACTTCTACTTCCCCTACCAATTCTTCCCTGTTTGTGAGCAGCAGGTCAAGAGGAGCACAGCCCCTAGTTGGTTCCTCCAGCACTTGCACCAGGAAGTTGTCCCCAACACTCTCCAAAAACTTCCTGGATTGTCTGTGCACCGCTGTATTGCTCTCCCAGCAGATGTCAGGGTGATTGAAGTCCCCCATGAGAACCAGGGCCTGTGTTCTGGAAACTTCAATTAATTGTCCAAAGAAAGCCTCGTCCACCTTATCCTCCTGGTCCGGTGGTCTATAGCACACACCCACCACGACATCATCCTTGTTGCTCTTGGTTTTAAACTTAACCCAAAGACTCTCAACAGGCTTTTCTCCAGTTTCATGCTGGAGCTCTGAACAATCATACTGCTCTCTTATATATAGTGCAATGTTTCCACCTTTTCTCCCTGCCTGTCCTTCCTGAACAGTTTATACCCATCCATGACAGTGCTCCAGTCACGTGAGCTACCCCACCAAGTCTCTATTATTCCAATCACATCATAGTTCTTTGACTGTGCCAGGACTTCCAATTCTTTCTGCTTGTTTCCCAGGCTTCTTGCGTTTGTGTACAGGCACCTAAGATAACTAGCCGCTTGCCCTATTTTCTCAGTATGAATCAGGAGGCTGCCCCTGTTGCACCCTCCTCCTTGTGTTTTCTCCCGATATCCCACTTCCCCACTTACCTCAGGGCATAGGTCACCGTCCCCTGGCGAACCTAGTTGAAAGTCTGCAGTGACCCCCTCAAGGTCATTCTTGGCAGTATCATTGGTGCCCACGTGGGGAAGTAGGAAGGGGTAGCGGTCCGAGGGCTGAGTCTCGGCAGACACTCCATCACATCCTGAATTCTAGCTCCTGGCAAGCAGCACACTTCTCGAGTCTCTCAGTCTGGTTGGCAAATGGATGACTCTGCCCCCCTTAGGAGGGAGTCCCCGATCACCACCACCCGTCTCCTCCTCTTGGGAGTGGTGGTCATGCAGTGCTAAGTCAAATGCCTCAGAGAAGACTAAGTATATTACATTAACACTATTACCTTTATCAACCAAACTTGTCATCCCATCAAAAAAGATATCAAGTTAATTTGACAGGATCTATTTTACATAAACCCATGTTGATCTGCAATATTTACATTACTCTACTTTAATACCTTATTAGTCAAGTCCCATGTCATCTGCTCCATGATCTTGCCTAGGATTGATGTCAGACTGACAGGCCTATAATTACCTGGGTGATCCTGTTTACCCTTTTTAAATATTAGCACAATGTTAGCTTTCTTCTAGTCCTCTGGAACTACTGCAATGCTCCAAGACTGAATGAAAATCAACAGTAATGGTCCAGTGAGTCCCTCAGGCAGCTCTTTTAAAACTCTTTGATGGAAGTCATCTGGACCTGCTGATTTAAAAACATTTCTAACTTTAGTAGCTTCTATTTCATATCCTCCAGATATTAGTGGAATAAGAAGAGTGTTATCATCATTCTATGATGAGACTGCATCATCTGT
This sequence comes from Lepidochelys olivacea, assembly GCF_965140295.1. NCBI lineage: Eukaryota > Metazoa > Chordata > Testudines > Cheloniidae > Lepidochelys > Lepidochelys olivacea. The sequence goes on along the minus strand of NC_140433.1, from coordinate 8,502,927 downwards.
TTTCTTCCCATATACAGAACAGAAATAATTATTGAACACATCTGCCTTTTCTGCATTATTATTAATAATTCTACCATTTTCATCTAGTAATGCATCAATACCATGGTCAGGATTCTTTTCGTTACTACTTCACTTAAAAGTCTTCCCTAATCAATTTTATACAATTTCTAGCTTCTGATTTATATTCATTACTGCCAACTTCCTTTTTTCTTCCATTTGTTATATATATTTGTTTTTATTTTTATCACTGCTTTCGCTCCTCCTTTCAAGCAGGTCAGTTTTTTTAACCAGCAAGGCCTTCTTCCTCAGTTGTGGAATTGTGGCTTTTGGAACATCTAATTCTCAAACTATTCCCAATTATCATACACATTTTTCTGATTAAATTCTTCCTCCCAGATGATTTGGCTCATAATTATTTTCAGCTTTGTGAAATTGTCCCTTCTAAAGCATCAAGTATACAGATTGCTGGACTGGAGTTTCTCCTTTTTGAACATTATAAATGTGATCAGGTCATGCTCACTTGTGACAAAGTGGGAATTTTTGGTAATATTTTTATGAATCCTATGTGCACCTCAGTTTCCCTCTGTAGTTTGCAGTGCTACCCAGTGGGATAGCACTACTGCTGGAATAGTGCAGGACACACAGGAGTGTGTGTCATCTCATTGTCTGGGTGGAACAAATGGTTCATTACGGAACTGGTTGAAACAGACCTAGAGCAACAAGGGGTCAAGAGGAACAATGGAAGCTCCAAGGAGTGACCAATGGATACTCCACCATGGGTCGCGCTAGCACAGGGGAGGGAAAACTATGGCCCGCGGGCCAGATCCGGCCCGTCAGGATTGCCAGCCCCATGGCGCAGCAGGGCTAAGGCAGGCTCCCTGCCTGCCCTGGCCTCGCGCCGCTCCCAGAAGCAGCTGGCACCACATCCCTGCAGCCCCTGGGGGTGAGGGGGCAGAGGGTTCAGTGCGCTGCCCTCACCTGCAGGCACTGCCCTCCACAGCTCCCATTGGCTGGGAATGGGGAACCATGCCAATGGGAGCTTCGGGGGTGGTACAGGCAGGCAAGGGCAGCACACGGCGGAGCCGCCTGCCCCACCCCACCCACCCCCAGGAGCCACTGCCAGACATGCTGGCCACTTCTGGGAGTGGTGCAGGGCCAGGGCAGGCAGGGAGCTTGTCTTAGCCCCACTGCGCGCCGCTGCCACCCCAGCATTGCTCGAGGTAAGCGACATTGGGCTGGAGCCTACACCCCGAACCTCTCCTGCACCCCACACCCCAACCCCCTGCCCTGAGGCCCCCTTACCCCTTGCCTTGAGCCCCCTGCTGTTCCCCTCCTGCTCCCCAGCCCCCTGCCCTGAGTCCCCTCCTTCAACCCGCATCCCTCCTGCACCTCAACCCCTTGCCCTGAGCCTCCTCTTGCACTCCACACCCCCTCCTGCACCCCACACTCCCTCCCGCATCCCAACCCCCACCCCAGCCCTACATTCATGGCCCTGCATACAATTTCCCCACCCAGATGTGGCCCTTGGACCAAAAAGTTTGCCCACCCCTGCTCTAGCAGGTGCGGCTGTGAATTCAACATGGCCCTGCCTGGAGACAGAGGACTGGGAGGTGACCAGCAGAGGATAAGTGTAGGCTCTGGCAGAAGCTTGAGGGTTCTCACCTGGCAACTAAGGAACAGAATCTGAAGATGGGGTTTGCTCCCGCTCGACTGGGTTCGGGGCTGACCAGAATGAGCTCTGCTTGACCCTTCCTCTCTCTGCGCTGCCCTAAGGACTCCCTGTGCTGCATGCCACGGGCGAACAAACCCGACTGCTTTGAAAACGCCGCCAGGTATCACTGTAAATACTGGCTGAGGTGCATGAATCCCTTCACACAGACAAGGCTCTCCCCGGAGTATGGCTCAGTTTCACATGCTGGGCAGAGCTCGTGGGGCAAAGCAGGAGGCAAGAGCCCAGAAAGCTCAGTCTCGGGGGCAGTGAGGGCCCATGGCCTGGCAGAAGAGTGAGACCCCTTGTGGGGTCTGGCACACTGAGAGGTTCCTCCAAGAGCCTGTTTAAACACTGGGGTGTAGTACCAATCCTGGGGCTCCGTGACCCTTGAACCTAAGCTGCCATTCATTGTTAGTTCTCTGATCAGTTCCTGTTTTGCAAAAATTCACGGGCCTGTGACCTGTCCATGGCTTTTACTAAAGATACCCGCCCTGACTAACACTTGGGCGGGGAAGCTGCTTGGGGCGGGCGGAGGAAGTCCGGGGGCGCCGTGGGTGCTGGGGGAGGTGGCCCGGGACCCCTGCTGGTGCTGGGGTGGGGGTGATCAGTGGGGCTGGCAGAGGCTTCCTACCTGGCTCCACATCCCTTCAGCTCCTAAGCAGCAGAGGCAGGCCAGGGCAGGGGCTCCACTGCTCCCACCACAAGTGCTGGCTGCCACAGCTCCCACTAACCGGGAGCTGCAGGGGACCCATGCCAGTGGAAGCCAGGGCACCCCCCACCCCAAGGTAAGCACCCCCTCCCACACGCCCAAACTGCTGCTGCTGGCCCAGGGGCTGCCAGGCTCGGGCAGCCCCTCAGCCTGCACCAGCAAATTCAGAAGTCACGGAAGTCACAGAAAGTCACGGAATCCATGACAGACTCACAGCCTTAGCCATGAGATAAGAAGCAGAAAGTCACATCCTCACATTCCCTCTAAATTATATCAAAGCAAAGCAATATCGGGCTGTTAAAGAGGTGCTCCTGTCCTAATGGTACCCACAATCACCAGATAAAGAAATGTTTAAAGAAAACTTTGTTTGATAGCATTCTGTCTGGCAAGGAACCACTTGCCACTGGGTGGGAAATCTACTTCTTTATTGTTTTGCCTTTTTGGTCCCCACTTCTCTCATGGTCATCTGTATGGTCTCTGTCTGGTTCTTTGATTGTTTCTGTCTGTTGCATAACTCATTTTGCAAGATTTAAATCAATTAAGGTGGTGGGGAATGATTGGTTAAAGAATTGTTTTGTAATGGGCTAGGATTGTGAAAAATACTGTTTTGTAGTACTTTAGTTTAAAACAATTGATTAAGGTATAGCTAAGCAGGACTCAAGTTTAACTATATAAATTGGGGTCCCAACTCCAAAAGGAAGTTCTTTAGAACCTAACTCCAGGACAAAGCTCAAGATCAGAGTTGCCAAACCTCAACACCCTGCCAACCACACCATGCTGGAAGCTAGAGCCCCGGATGACCTGATCCTGACTGGACATCAGGAAAATTTCGTCTGCCTTATTGGGAGTGGTCAGCATTGTATGCTTAGCCTGTGTATTCTGTGTTGGTAAGTGTTAATAAATAGAAGTTAAGGATATTACTGTATAAGGCTCTTTCACTGGTAAACAGGCCCCGCAAACCCGCTGATTACTTCCTGAGCCCTAAGAATGGGGGTGGGGGCCCTGAGCCCTAAGAACTGGGTAAGGGTAGGTGCCTTTTGCCCATTGCCCTAGGAACTAAATCAACCGGGTTATGTCTTGAGCCCATGGTAGGGTAAAGGTGGGGTGTCCTAGAGCGTGCGGGTAACAGTTTATAGACAAGCTCAAGTGTAAAATTCCCGTGTTGGCTGCAGCACTCTCTGGGTTAGGAAACTGTCATCTACAATATTCTCAAAAAGAAAAGGAGTATTTGTGGCACCTTAGAGACGAACAAATTTATTTGAGCATAAGCTTTCGTGAGCTACAGCTCACTTCATCGGAATGCATCCGATGAAGTGAGCTGTAGCTCACGAAAGCTTATGCTCAAATAAATTTGTTCGTCTCTAAGGTGCCACAAATACTCCTTTCCTTTTTACAAATACAGACTAACACGGCTGCTACTCTGAAACCTACAATATTCTGAAATTCCTATGACAGTTTGATCCTGGCAGTGTGAGATCTCCAGGGTAGGTCACTCCAATTGGAGGGTTTTCTCAAAGCTCTGCTCTAGGAATTACTTGGGGGATGTTCTCGGGCCTGTGTTATGCAGGAGGTCAGACTAGACATTACCACAATGGCCCCTTCTCCCTTGGAATTGAAAAGAATTGAAGTCCCCCAGGATACAGCTGTTCTTCCACACATGGTAGAGAAGTGACTCAGAAACAAGCAATGCCACTTTTAAGGTCGGGTACCCTCCCTCCCCGTTTGCCCACTTGAGGCTTCCTACCTAGGCTCTAATCCTTGATTTTAACATTCCAGTTCTGCGGCTTATCCCATCAGGGGTCAGTAATAGCAGCTAGCTCCAATCAATGCTCATAAATGAGCAATTCCACTTCCCCTGGGATGAAGCCCCAGGAAGCTGGGGAGATGGAATGGAGGGAGGCATGTGCCAAGGAGTGGGAGGGTCATTGGGGGTGGGGGTCTGCTAGGGGGGGAATTGGTTTGTCTCATACTCACTGTGCTCTGGCGTGGTGGAAGCTGGCCTGGCAGTGCTCTGTGCTGGGGGGCTGTGGTCCCCAAGGGCCGGCTGCACCGAGGGCTCAGTGGTGATGATGGGCAGGAAGTGGTGAGCTGTGGGCACAGCAGGGTCAGACAGGGACACATAGACACGGCCACAGGGAGAGTGTGGCCTTTGGGCCCTGGAAGGATCGGTGCCAGCCACAATGGGCACTGAAATGGAACAGGCCATATCACCTGCACCATACCCAGAGCCCCAGCCACACCATGCTGTAGTGGGACACAGGGCCTTCTAGGGGCATCCGCTCCGCTCCGGCCCAAGGCGGGGACTGGCTGGCTCAGGGGGTGGGGAATGGGACACGGGGCCTGTCCCCTCTATGGGGCGCCGGCTTCCATCCGGCCCCAGGCAGGCACTGGCTGGCTCCGGGGGCGGGGAACGGGACATGGGGACCTCTAGGGGGGTCCGCTCCATTCTGGCCCCAGGCGGGGACCAGCTGGCTCAGGGGGTGGGGAATGGCTCATGGGACCTGATCCCAACAGTTGTCCCAGAGCTCGGTGCGGCCTGGCACAGCTGTGTGGTTTTCCCAGCTGCCACCTCACATGCTCCGGCTGGCCCCACCTGAGCACACAGCGCTGGCGTCCTCCTCGTGGCTGCAGACGTGCTGGCGCCAGCCCCGGTGACGGCAGTGGCGCAGATGTTGCTCTGAGCCCTGGCACCGCACCTCATTGAGCCAGATGGGGCCCGTGCCCTCCCCAAACCAGGCGCCCACCGGGGCGGAGAGCACGGTGCCGCAGCCCAGCTGCCTGCACACCACGGCTGCGTCGGCCAGGTCCCACTCGTCGTCACACACCGAGCCCCAGCGGCCCTTGTAGTTGATCTCCACACGCCCCACGCACTCACTGGGGCCCCCAGCCAGACGCACCAGGAATGGGCCTGCAGGGATGGCACAGCCTGTCAGACCCACAGCCCCTCTCTCATGGCCCCTCTGACCCATAGGGCCCTCCCCTCTCCACACAGCCCCGCGGGGCCTTATCCCCACCCCCAGGGCCCCATTGCACCACTCCTTCCTCCCAGGACCCCATCCCCCCACAGTCCTATCTGCTCCACGGGACTGCTCTCCTCTAGCCCCACCCCAATAGGCCCCTTCCCTCGAGGGCCCCTCCACCCTGAGGGCCCCTCCCCACAGGAAACTCCTACCCCATATAGTCCTTCCCTCCCAGGCTCCCACCCCATAATGGGGCTGTTCCTCCCTGTGCCCATCACCCCTTGGGCCACTCCGCCCCACTGAGCCCACCCCCATGATCCTTCACTCACCTGTGAACCTTCAACCCCTTTGAGCCTCCACCCCACTGCAACACTTCACACCCCCTGCAACCTTTCACCCCACTGCAACCCTTTCACTGCACTGCGATCCTTCATACCCCTGCCTCACATGGGCTGGAGTTGTGGTTGCCCGGTCCCATCCCCATCACATCAGAAACCCTAGAGCCAGCAAGAGCTGGAGGCAGAGAGGGGACCCCCACAGACAGTGCCAGGCCCAGACAGTGCTAGGGTGAGACAGGCAGGGGTGAACACACACAAGGCTAGGGATACACTGGCCAGGCCTACGCGCAGAGTTTGCTGGCATGGCTGTTGGGCAGGGTGTGAAGAGGTGTCACCCCTGCCCAACATGGCTCTGTCAGCAGAGCCCTGAGTGGTACCTGCAGGACAGAGCTTGCATCATCAAGGTGGCTCAGCTGGGCTGGCCAAGCACTGCTCCATGAGCTGCGTCCACACCAGGCTCGCGCAGGTCCTAGGTAGTCCTGTGCCCCGCCTCCCCCCGACACACACAGGGATAGGGACACCCATACCTAGGGCCACACACAGGGACAACAGATACACGCATACACACACACAGAGCCAACAGGGACACATACACAGGGACACACACAGGTGCGCGCACACACCCACAATACGCAGTTACCTGTGCAGTGAAATTCCAGGAACCCAACTGAAAAACAAGAGCGCAATGGGTGAGCAGAGCCCAGCAGATGGCTAATCTCCTGCCCAGTGGGTCAGGACTGTCCTGTAGGGGGGGCTGGCTGGGTGTGGGGGAGCAGCCAGTCTGAGCCCCCAACCCGGGAATGACCAGAATGAGCAGCACTTATACACTGCAAATGCCTGTGAAAGGAGCGAGCCCGGGAGTGCCAGGCACCTTGATCTCCCTGCCTGCGGTTTTGAAACTGAGTATCCCCTGCCCAGAGCTCAGCACCCACTGCCCAGTGCCCCCTGCTTGCCGCCCCCTGCCCAGCATTCAGCACCAGCTTCCCAATGCTCAGTGGCCTCTGCCCAGCACTGTGTCCCCTGCAGCCCTCAGCATCCGGGAGTTCTGACAGTGCCTGAGGTGGGACCCTGGGGCTAGGAAGGGGCTGGGCTTCCCCAGTGCCTGAGCCTCGCCCCCAAAGCAGCTGGTACTCACCAAGGAGGAGCAGGGGCAGCCGCATGGTGGCTGGTGGGGAGCAAGCCCTGGGGCCAGGTCTGCACAGTGTCAGGAAGGGGTGTTTCATGGAGCAGGACTGGCCAGGCCAGGGGATGACTCAGCCTGGCCACAATTTCTAAGGAGGGAGCCTTGCAACGCCCACAGCTCAGGGTGGTGACCTCGGAGCCTGGGAAGCCAGGGGTGGCAGGGAACCCTGTGTACAGGAGTAGGCAAGCATGACACCAGGGATGCTGGATTGGGCGAGCCCTGCCAGCCACATGTCCCAGGACAGAGAGCAGCATCCTTCAGCCAGACCACTGGCAGGCAATGGGTTAATGAGCTGCAACAGAAACAGCTGCAACAGCTGGGCTCATGCCTGTGTGTGCAGCACAAACCAACACCCAGGGCCACACACACACCCAGCCATCCCTACATGCCCGCCCATGCGTGTGCAACTATTCATGCAAAGGGATGCACACGCACAGACACACACAGGTGCTGACATACACGTGCACACACTGACACATGCACTGTCAATTCGTACACATGCCAACGCACACACACAGTCAGTCACACATATACACACACCGACATACTTGTGCGCGCACACTGACACGTCCTCCTGTGATTCCAGCTGCCAGGCTGGCCTCACGCCCTGTGTGCTGTGCCATGTCCGGACCAAGGGGTGTGAGGGGACAGGGGGAGGGGTCCTGTCCTGCCATGGGGGCCCTGGCCTGGCTGGCGCTCATCTCCCCCCACAGCCCTGGGGATGTCCGGGCCTCACAGTCCCAGCCAGGGGCGAGTCATAGAAAGACTGAGTCAGTGCTGTGCGAGCCAGGCTGGCCTGCAGCCAGCAGTGCCGCGGGCAGAGGCACAGCGCAGCCCAGGCCTCTGGGACCCTGCCCGTAAACAGGGGACCCTGGCCACCTGGCACCCCATGCCAGGCACTGCCCCTGCCCAGCCAGCTGCACCGCAGGGCAGTCGCTGCTGAGGGCTGTGTTTCCAGGGTACTGGCAACCATAGCAACCTGTGTTGTCATACAACCAAACATCCCGCTAAACAGCAGCTGCCTGACCCGCCATGGATGGGAGACTGCCAAGGAACAGGCAAGCGGCTGCAAGGAGCAGGCAGGGGCTCTCTCCCCACGCAGTCAGTGCTAGCCCCAATGCCCCAGGGCAGCGCTAGGGGGCTTGTGCTGCAGAAAATGGGGTGCTCAGTAGGGGGCGTTCTCCCCTGGCCATCAGCGCTGGCCCACCATGCACACTAAGATGGGAGGAGGGATATTTGCTGTTGTAAGAACATGTCTGGAGATCGAGAGACAGCTCCCATTGGCCTTTCCTGGCAGTGACTCTCCTGACGACCCCCCTGGGCTGAGTGGATCCCCTTGCTGTGTGTTCCTGCTGGCTGGCCTCTGCCTGGGGAGCTGCCTCAGGCCCATCGGGGTAGGAGATAGATGGAGCTGCTGTATCTACAAAGGCAAGATTTATTCACACACATGCTCGAACATACATGTACCCAGTGACAGCTGGCAGCCTGCGTGACTGCAGCAAGGTCCCATGGCCCCGGGTGGGGCAGTGTGAGCTCTGGGTGCTTGGACAGCAGCTGCCAGACTGTGGGGGCAACTGACAGCTCCAGAGTCCCCATTCTCCTGGCTGCAGCAATGCGATCCTCAGCCAGGCCCAGGCCTGGGAATTTGCCCATGGCAAACCATGGCCAAATGACTCCATCACACAGCCAAGCTGGTGCTGGGGAGAGCCCACTCTGGGGCAGAAGAGAGACACTCCTCCACAGCCCTGCTCTAATGTTGGGGTCCCACCCTCCCCTGAGGCAACGCCTGCACCTCCACCCCAAGGGCAGGACATCCCCAGTCTCCAAGCTCAAGTTCCCTTTTGCTCCGCTCCATGTCAGGGTCGCCCACCCTATATTTCTTTCCCCAGAGCAGTCACCATAGAGCCTGTGATCCCCACCCACCACAGTCACAATCGGGGCTGTGATCTCCTATCGTAGAATATCAGGGTTGGAAGGGACCTCAGGAGGTCATCTAGTCCAACCCCCTGCTCAAAGCAGGGCCAATCCCCAATTTTCCCCCCGATCCCTAAAAGGCCCCCTCAAGGATTGAACTCAAAACCCTGGATTTAGCAGGCCAATGCGCAAACCACTGAGCTAACCCTCCTCCCTCCCAGTCACAATCAGGTCCGGCGGGTCTTGTCCTGCTGAAGCTCCAGCAAGGGACTCATCCAGAACAGGTGGTTTCCAGTCCAGGACAAGGTGGCACTGTTGTCCTGGGAGTGAAGTCCGGCGTTGTCACACCCTAAATCCCACATCCCGGCCATCGCCGCCCTGTGTCCCTCGGTGGCATCCATGGAGCAGAGGGACTCCTGGGCATGAGGACAGATACGGCCCGCCAGCCCTTGGCCAGAATTGCTCTCTGCAAGCCGCTCCCCCGACCCAGCAGGGCAGGGGGCAGGGAGGGGCTGCTAGAGCTCCTTGCTGAACTCCTGCAGGATGGTGTAGCCCAGCCAGCGGCGCCCGCCGGTGGGGCGGTAGCCACTGCTCTCAAAGAGGCCGATGGCAGCCTTGGTGACCACGGCAGCGTAGAGCACCATGCGTTCGTAGCCCTGCGCCCGGGCCTGGGCCTCCAGGAAGGCCAGCAGGCGGCGCCCCACGCCGGAGCGACGGTACCAGCGGCTGACGGCCAAGCGCCTCAGCTCGGCTGTGCGGGTCGCCCCCTGCGGGTGGGGCTGCAGCGCCACGCAGCCGCACACGTCGTCGCCGCCGTACACCGCCACCCAGAGCCCACGCTGCCCCGAGCGGTAGTACGCGCCCAGGCCACCAAGGTCCGGTGAGCGCCGCAGCAGCAGCTTGAGGGCCAGGATGGTGAGGAGCACGGGCCCCAGCAGCGCTGCTACAAAGGAGTTGAGCAGGAAGCGGAGGCCGCTGCTCACCACGGCCAGGAGCAGCAGCACCACGGGCCGTGTCAGGACATACAGGATCAGCCGGTTCTCCGTGTCCTTGAACCCATCCTGGGGGGAAAGGGCATGTCAGCAGGGCCTGGCACAAGGACAGCATAGGCAGGACAAGCAGGGAGGTTGGGGGGAGGGAGAGAGTGCAACGTAGGGTCAGGCTGTGATGTCGGGTTCGCCCCGGGCAGCAGCTTTCCCTAAGGGATGTGACCCCAACTGAAAGGGCACCACAGCCACAGGGGATGGTATCGAGGGCAGTGCAGAGTGCGACACAGGGCCTCAATCCCATGCATTTCTCACAGGTACTGCACACAGAGCACAAAGGCCAGGGGTAGAGGGAAAGGAGCAGGGTTCTAGCTCTGTATCTTGCAGGCCAGCAGGGTTTAGTGCTCACAGCAGGAAATGGCAGGTCAAGAGCAGGTCTTGCACTGACCCTGTGTGACTTCAAGGGTCAGTTGCCTCAGCTCTCTGCGCCTCAGGTCTGGTCTACACTAGGGAGGGATCGATCTAAGTTATGTAACTTCAGCGATGTGAATGACATAGCTGAAGTCGACGAACTTAGATCGACTTACCGTGGTGTCTTCACCGCAGTGAGCCGACTGCTGCTGCTCCCCCGTCGACTCTGCCTGCGCCTCTCGCGGAGCTGGAGTACAGGAGTCGAGGGGAGAGCGCTCGGGGGTCGATTTATCGCGTCTAGACTAGACACAATAAATCGACCCCCGCTGGATCGATCGCTGCCCGCCGACCCTGCGGGTAGCGTAGACATACGCTTAGTTTCCTCCATGAATAATGGTATTCTCACTGACCTGCTGCAACAAGCTAGGTCGGGGTGGGCAAACTACGGCCCGCGGGCCAGAACCGGCCCCTCAGGGCTGTCAATCCAGCCTGCGGGATTGCCAGCCCTGTGGCGCTTTGGGCCCTGTGCCACTCCGGGAAGCGGCCGGCACCACGTCCCTGCGGCCCCTAGGGGAATGATAGAATCATAGAATATCAGGGTTGGAAGGGACCTCAGGAGGTCATCTAGTCCAACCCCCTGCTCAAAGCAGGACCAATCCCCAATTAAATCATCCCAGCCAGGGCTTTGTCAAGCCTGACCTTAAAAACCTCTAAGGAAGGAGATTCTACCACCTCCCTAGGTAACGCATTCCAGTGTTTCACCACCCTCCTAGTGAAAAAGCTTTTCCTAATATCCAACCTAAACCTCCCCCACTGCAACTTGAGACCATTACTCCTTGTCCTGTCCTCTTCTACCACTGAGAATAGTCTAGAACCATCCTCTCTGGAACCACCTCTCAGGTAGTTGAAAGCAGCTATCAAATCCCCCCTCATTCTTCTCTTCTGCAGACTAAACAATCCCAGTTCCCTCAGCCTCTCCTCATAAGTCATGTGTTCCAGACCCCTAATCATTTTTGTTGCCCTTTGCTGGATTCTCTCCAATTTATCCACATCCTTCTTGTAGTGTGGGGCCCAAAACTGGACACAGTACTCCAGATGAGGCCTCACCAATGTCGAATAGAGGGGAACGATCATGTCCCTTGATTTGCTCGCTATGCCCCTACTTATACATCCCAAAATGCCATTGGCCTTCTTGGCAACAAGGGCACACTGCTGACTCATATCCAGCTTCTCGTCCACTGTCACCCCTAGGTCCTTTTCCGCAGAACTGCTGCCTAGCCATTCGGTCCCTAGTCTGTAGCTGTGCATTGGGTTCTTCCATCCTAAGTGCAGAACCCTGCACTTATACTTATTGAACCTCATCAGATTTCTTTTGGCCCAATCCTCCAATTTGTCTAGGTCCTTCTGTATCCTATCCCTCCCCTCCAGCGTATCTACCACTCCTCCCAGTTTAGTATCGTCCACAAATTTGCTGAGAGTGCAATCCACACCATCCTCCAGATCATTTATGAAGATATTGAACAAAACCGGCCCCAGGACCGACCCCTGGGGCACTCCACTTGACGCCGGCTGCCAACTAGACATGGAGCCATTGATCACTACCCGTTGAGCCCGACAATCTAGCCAACTTTCTACCCACCTTATAGTGCCAGGAATGGGGAACCGCAGCCAATGGGAGCTTCGAGGGAGGTACCCACAGGCAAGGGCAGCACGTGGAGCCCTCTGCCCCCGCTCCCCCAGGGGCCGCAGGGACGTGGTGCTGGCCACTTCCCGGAGCGGCGCAGGGGCCGGGGCAGCAGTCAGGGAGCCTACCCTGGCCCTGGTGCGTGCCGCTGCCACCCTGGAGCTGCTCCAGGTAAGAGGCACCGGGCCAGAGCCTGCAGCCCGAACTCCTCCTGCACCCCACACCCCAAATCCCTGCCCTGAGCCCCCTGCCTGCACCCCAACCCCCTGCCATACCGTGCACCCCAAGCTCCTACCCCGAGCCCCCTGCCACACCCTGAACCCCTCCTGCACCCCAACCCCCTACCCTGAACCCCCTCCCGCACTCCACACCCCTCCCTGCACCACTGCCCTGAGCCCCCTCCTGCACTGTGCACCCCCTCCTGCACCCCAACCCCCTTCCCTGAGCCCCCTCGTACACCCTGCACCGCTCCTCTGCCCCAACCCCTTGCCCTGAGCCCCTTCCTTAACACCACACCCCCCTCCCACACTCAGCACTCCTTCCTGCACCCTAACCTCAACCCCAGCCCTACATTCATGGCCCTGCATGCAATTTCCCTACCCAGACGTGGCCCTCAGGCCAAAATGTTTGCCCACCCCGAGCTAGGGGCGGGGGGACATGCAGGATCATTAACTAGCTTTGAGATCCCCACAGGGCAGGTGCTAAAGGCAGGCAAAGCGTTAGAGCTTGAACGGTCGGACAGACAGACGGCTCCAAGCCTGGACAGACTGGCACTGACTGGCCCCTCCCCAGACCTTTAGCAGCTCCAGGACCATCTGCTCCTCATCTTCCTGCATCTCACGGATGGCGAGCTGGCTAGGGTCCAGCATGGGCATCATGTCTGGCAGGAGTGAGAGCACCTGCAAGGCAGGAGACAAGGCTGAGTGCTGGGGCTTTCTCTTTCCCCTTGCAGACCTGGTGAGGCTCCGAATGGCTCACTCCCCCAGCACTGAGAGCAGGCCCTGCTGAGCCAGCTCTGCCACCAGGCCAGTGCCACCCATCACTGCCTTAGAGTCATTCAGCGACTGCAGCACAGAGAAGAGCTGGGCAGGTCCAGGAGGCTGAATCCACAGGGTGTTCCCAGGCAGGAGCAGAGAGAGCACCCCCTAGAGTGGAAAGGCCCCACGTCCCATTCTCCACCCCCTAAGCCAGCCATTCCCCACCCTGAGGCCGGGTGGGAGCTGGAGCCCCCTACAGGGGGAAGGCCCCACGTCCCATTCCCCGCCCGGGGGCAGCTGGAGCCCCCTACAGGGGGAAGGCCCCATGTCCCATTCCCCGCCCTGGGGCTGGGTGGGAGCTGGAGCTCCCTAGAGGGGGAAGGCCCCACGTCCCATTCCCTGCCCCTCTGAGCCAGCCATTCCCCACCCTGGGGCCAGGTGGGAGCCAGCACCCCCTAGAAAGGAAAGGGCCCCATGGCCCAGGTGGCAGAGGGGTCAGAGAGACAAGGTGGGGCAGAAGCAGCTCTCACCACTGATGAGATCTTTGCTCTCCTGTTCCTGCCCCGCCAGAGCAGAGTAGCCCCCTCACAGGGAGAGCTCCCGCCCCCACTGCCCTAGAGATAATGGAGATATGTCCCTCCCCCCATGAAAGAGAAAGGGACTGCCCACCCCTGCCCCCACGGCCCCTCCCCCCATTAAAGGGAATGGGACTGCCCCCCTCCCCCATTAAAGAAATGGGACTGCCCGCCCCTGCAACCACCTCCTCCCCCCAAGAACAGAATGGTACAGTCCTCCTCCCCAGAAAATGCGACCCCTGCAGCACATGCGATGGAGCTCCCCGGCAGCCCGCAAGAATGGAACCTCCCACAACCCGTCATCCCCCCGCCGCTGTGAGCAATGGACCTGCTCCACGGTCTCAGAGCCTCTCACCCCAGCCCAGTGCGCAGGCACCGGCGGCCTCGCTCCTCCTGCCCAGTACGCATGCGCCGTAGCTCACGCCTCCGACTCTTCCCCCACCCGCCCTGGCACTACCTAGCAACCGTTGCTAAGGCAGCAAGTGCGGCCCAGCGGGCCGCATAGGGCCTGCCTCGCAGTGAGGGGGCGCGAGGAGGCCGAGGCCGGGTCCTGCAGGAGGACAGTGGGGTGTGTGCAAGGATGGGGGCTCCTCCTGGGGCACTCACCAAACGGGCACCAATCCCTGGGGGTGGGGGGGGCATGGCCCCTACCCATGGCACTGCTATGAGGGCTCTTGCAATGCCCCCCCCAAAGCCAGGCTCCTGCCATGCTGGCCTGCATATTGGGACAAGACGCCAGGACTGCCCCCACCTCTTGCCTGATCTGCAGCCATGACCAGGCCAGCGGCCCTGCCCAGCCTGCTCCAGAGGCCTCCCCACAAACTGCCGCCAGCCAGCCAGAGGCCAGCCTGGGTCTCTGTGGATGGATGCGCCGTGGGGCAGGCTCAGCCAGACTGTGACCCAGGAGGGAAGGGAGCAAACTGAGCTGTATTCAGTGACCCAGCAGGTGGCCCGACCCCAATCCACTGACCAGTGAGTGAGGGGGCCGGCCGAGCCAGATCCCGTGATCGGGCTGGCAAGCCAAGCCGGACCTGGTGGCTATTGAGTGAGGGGGTGAGCCAAGCTGGACCCAGGGGGACCTGGTGACCAATGAGTTAGAGGGCGAGCCAGTCTGGATCCACTGACCCAGCGTGCAGGCGAAGCCAGATCTAGCAACCAATGAGCGAAGCAAGTCGAACCCAGTGTGTGAGCCAAGCCAGAGCCGGTGACCAAGTGAACAGACAAGCTGAGCCAGACCCAAGGACTGAGCTGAGCTGGACTCAGTGAGCCAGGCCAGACCTGGTGACCACTGAGCAAGGGGACAAGCCAAGATGGACCCAGTGACCTGACAGGCAGGCCCCACCCAACACATATTCAGGGGTCAAATGTACAGTGCAGGATATGGGGGGGCAAAGGGGCCCTTGCCGAGCCCCACCCCACTCTCTGCAGTACAGGCCCCCAAGCACCATCCTGGGGCATTGGGACCAGCACTGATTGCTGCTTTCCTGTGGCAAAGCCCTGCAGCCCCCAGCACAAGAATTATCTGATGAACACTCCTCAAGCTTGGCAGGTCCCCGGGTCCCTCTACCCCAGCTGCTCCAGCACAGGGACCCATCTCTGTGTCTGAGCACATACTGATCTGTTTCATGCATCCACAGCTGCCGGGCTGAGCCCGCAGGCACGCACCAGCCACAGCTAGGTTCGGCACAGGGGCTGCAGCTGTGGTGGCAGCAGGAGGGCACCATCTACCAGCTGGGCCCAGTTCTCATACTGCCCTGTGTGGTACCTGCCGGCTCAGCCCTAGAGAGATGGGAGTGGACGTGAGGCCATGTCCCCCCCATGCACTGAACAAACCAGATAGAGGCGCTTTTGAAGCAGTCATTTATTTGCCTTCTAGGCTGAAGGAACCAACAGGGCAGCGCCAGGTGCCATCATACACAGTGGGCTCTGGAAGAGACTGGGGGTGTTTTGCCTACAGAGGAGGCCATATGGGCATTGGGGGAATAGGCCAAGGCTTCAGGAAGCAGGTATTACCTGGTTGCCAGGACAGGGATACAGGAGGTGGCAGTTGCTCTCATGCCAGTCTTCTGTCTGCCAGAGTCATGGGGAACCCCCCACCTCTGCAGAGTGACAAGTGCCAGCTGCTCCCCTCACCTGGTGATTGCAGAACTCCCAACTTTTATTCATGCACCCTGAGTGCTAGCCCCCACCCACAGCAGTGAAAACGCCACAGCCAGGGAGGGACTTGCTCAGGGTCACCCAGCCCCCCACAGAACCCAGGAGTCCTAGCTCCCAAACCATTCCCCCTCCTGCCCTCCCCACATACACTTTAACCATTAGACACCACTCCCCTCCCAGAGCCAGGGACGGAACCCAGGAATCCTGGCTCCCACACCTCTTCTTTAAACTAATAGGCAGGAGTATCTGTCACCGTCTTTAAGCCTGACATGGAGGAGTGTCAGGAATGGCAATGGATGAGGGCCCTGCT
Organism: Lepidochelys olivacea; assembly: GCF_965140295.1. Lineage (NCBI taxonomy): Eukaryota > Metazoa > Chordata > Testudines > Cheloniidae > Lepidochelys > Lepidochelys olivacea. The sequence continues at coordinate 8,487,012 of NC_140433.1, read as the reverse complement.
CAGCTCGCCACGCTGACCCCGCCAAGGGGTGGGCTAAGGGCTCCTTTTGTGCCAGGTCCTGCCCCTCCTAGATCACAGTGCTGCTGGGCAATCCTGTCCCAGCACAGTTAATACCAGCATGGCTCTGACTGCGGCACAGACACCAGCCCTGCATCCCAGAAGGCTGTAGCCAAGATAGCGAGGGCGAAGGAGAGTTAAGCTGCCTGCATAAGTCCCACAGCTTTCTGCCCATGCTGGTCATCATGTGGGGGCATCCCGCTGTCTCCATGCTGCCTGGGCAGGACAATGGGGGTGGGGGACGCCGACAGGGAGCAAGAGCTCTGGCAGATCCTGCGATGCCAACCCAAGCTGCACACCCTCTGGCTGGCGTCTGTGGAAAGGTGCTCAGAAGGTGTGAACCAGCTGCACGCTGGGCACCGTTTGCACAATCTGGATGGAGGAAAGTTCCTGTGGGGGTGGCACTGGGCTTGGCAGCAACTGTACCATCTGGGTGCTGGTGGTGGAGGGCTGCCCACCAGCTGGCCCCCCTCGCCCCACGCCACTGCCAGAGCCCACATTCTCCAGGACTTGCAGGGTCTGCTCACCGGGCGCGCTGCGGATGATGAAGAGCTTCTGCCCTGAGGATGGTGCCAGGGCCCCCACCCCACTGTCTGGGGGCAGTTCCTGCAGGTTCTCCACCTCCTGCACACAGAGTCGGGTCTGCTCACCGTCAGCACCACGCAACACCAGCACACTCTGCACCCCCTCCTCTGTCTGCAGTGTCTCCAGATGCACACCTACCTCGCCACCCGACCCCAGCAGCTCCTCCCCTGGCCCGCTCTGCACCACCAGCAGGTCCTGGCTCTCCTGCAGGCCTGGCACCTCTGGCCCGGAACCCACAGTGTCCGGAAGGGCTGAGGAGCAGGGCAGGGGCTGCTCCTCACCCCCTGCTGGGGGAGGCTGCGGCAGAGTTTGCAGCTGCATGCTGCCCAGTTCCGGGGGCTGAGGCAGAGCCTGCATGCTGGATGCTTCAGCAGGGGGTGGTGGCAGGGCCTGCAGCTGGATGCTGGCCACCTCCTGAGGCTGAGCCTGGATCTGGACACCGGACACCTCTGCAGGGGCCTGATCAGCCATGTTCTGCAGAACGATGATGTTCTGCCCAGCCGGAAGCACTGGTGCCCGCTGTGTGCCTGGCATCGCCTGGATCTGCACACTGGGCAGCGCCGGCCCACCTCCCGGCACCAGGATAATGTTCTGAGGGTTGCCAGGTGCTGCCGGCTTCCTAGCCTTGCTCTGCTGGCGCGGGGCAGGATTGCTTGGGGCCACAGGGCTGCTGGGCACCAGTGTGAAATTGGGGGTGTTCTGGAGGATGGGCACTTTCTGCTGCGTGGGCACCAGCTGCGTGCTGGGCAGAAGCAGCAGCTTCTGGGGGCTCTGCTGGACACTGGGGATGAGCTGCAGTCCCTGAGCCGTCTGCACCAGCAGGAAGGTCTGCGAGTTGGGGGCACTGGGGGCGGTGCCCACCTCCAGGTTGAGGGTGGCCTGCAGGTTGGGCACAATGTGCACCTCCTGGGTGGCAGGCGGGGCAGAAAGGCCTGGGGCCGGGCCCTCCCCCTTGGTCTCGGCAGCGTGGGTGCGCAGGTGGCGCTGCAGGTAGGAGGCCATGACGAAGCCCTTGGCGCAGATGGAGCACTTGAAGGGGCGCTCGCTGGAGTGCGTGCGCTGGTGGAGCTGCAAGTTGGAGGAGTGGGTGAAGCTCTTGCCACACTCCTGGCAGCTGTAGGGGCGCTCGCCCGTGTGGGTGCGCTGGTGCTGCCGCAGGTTGGAGGTCTGGGTGAAGGCCTTGCCGCACACCAGGCAGGCGAAGGGGCGTTCGCCTGTGTGCAGCTGGCGGTGCCGCCGCAGGCACGAGGTGTTCTTGAAGGCCTTGCCGCAGTCGGCACAGCCGTAGGGGCGCTCGCCTGTGTGCAGGCGCAGGTGGTACTGGTAATGCGACGACCACTTGAAGGTGAGGCCGCACTCGGCACACTTGAAGGCGCGCAGGCCGGTGTGCACACGCTGGTGGATGGACAGCAGCGAGGAGCGCTTGAAGGCCTTGCCGCACTCGGAGCACTTATAGGGGCGCTCGCCGGTGTGGTCGCGCAGGTGGTAGCGCAGCCCCGACGAGCCTTTGAAGGCCTTGCCGCACTCGGTGCACTTGTAGGGGCGCTCAGCCACCTCGGGAGGCACGGGGGGTGGGACCGGCTCGGCTGTGGTTTGGGGACAGGTGACCTCGGCCTCAGCCTGGATGAGCTGCTGCTCGGCCGGGTGGCTGCGCTGGTGCCCCAGCAGACTGGAGAGCTGCACAAATGTCTTCTCGCAGATGGAGCACTTATAGGGGCGCTCGCCCACATGGCTGTGCTGGTGGCGTGCCAGGCCCGAGCCATTCTTGAAGGTCTTGCCACAGGTAGCGCAGGAGTAGAGTGGTGGGATGGGTGGCTCAGCGGGTGCAGCAGGGCTCAGGTGGCTCTGCTGGTGGCCCAGCAGCAGCTCCTCGCTGGGGAAGGTCAGCTCGCATTCCCCACACTTCCACAGCATCTCCACCGTTTCTACTGGCTCGGCTGGAGCCAGGAAGAGCTTGGCCGGTGTGCAGGCCAGCTCCGCTTCGCCGTAGGGTGCCAGCGGCTTGACCGCGTGTGTCTGCAGGTGTTTCTGCAGGTAGGCGTCCGAGATGAAGGCCTTGCCGCAGGCCTGGCACTTGTGGGCCCGGCCCCCGGCGTGGGTGCGCTGGTGCAACAGCAGATTGGAGGAGTGGGTGAAGGTCTTGGGGCACTCGGTGCACTGGTAGGGGCGCTCGCCTGTGTGGATGCGCTGGTGCTGCCGCAGGTTGGTGGACTGGGTGAAGGCCTTGCCGCAGGCGGCGCAGACGTAGGGGCGCTCGCCCGTGTGGATGTTGCGGTGGCGCCGCAGGCTGGAGGAGTTCTTGAAGGCCTTCTCACACAGCGTGCATTTGTAGGGGCGCTCGCCTGTGTGCTGGCGCACGTGGTACTGGTAGTGAGACGACCACTTGAAGGCCATGCCGCACAGAGCACACTTGAAGGCGCGCAGGCCCGTGTGCACGCTCTGGTGGATCTGCAGCAGCGACGAGCGTTTGAAGGCCTTGCCGCAGTCAGCACACTTGTAGGGGCGCTCGCCCGTGTGGCTGCGTTGGTGGTAGAGCAGTGCTGACGAACCCTTGAAGGCCTTGGGGCACTCGGAGCACTTGTAGGGGCGCTCACCCGTGTGCGTGCGCTGGTGGTGAATCAGCCGCGACGACCACTTGAACACCTTGCCACACTCCAGACACTCGTACTGGTGGTCGCTGGTGCCTGGCTGCGGCATTGGCGCTGGCTGCATCTCCGCCATCTCCAGCTGCTGAGCTCCCACCATCTCACCCAAGCCTGCAGGGAAAGAGTGGGCAGGTCAGCAGAACACCAACAACCGGGCCAGAGCCCGCAGTCGCCCACTGCCAGCCAGAGCCCGCACCTACCCAGAGCCCACTGGCAGCCAGGGCCAAGCCAGAATCTGCAGCCACTCAGAGCCCAGTGTCACCCAGAGCCCAAGCCGCCCAGAGCCAGCCAACGATGGCAGGGTAACTCCAGATCAGTCGTGGGGGAACTGAGATCAGAATCCTGATCCCCCAGCAGTCATGGGGTGACTCCAGCTTTACTCTGGAATACAAAGGGGGGATTTGTCTTCGAATTATGAACTTCATGGTTCACATTAACCCCTTGGTTGCTGGGACTCTCTGTGGCATTCTTTCAAAGCAGGATTAGTAAAGGAATCAGTCCTTCACCTACTGCTCTGGCTCCCACCTGCTTACCATGCAACTGATTACAGCCTGCTGTTACTTGAGTGGATGCTGACCCCACTTTGGGAGTACCAGCTAAGATGTGTCCTGGTGCTGCGTTGGTGACAGCCTAGATCCCTGGGAGCACAGGCTTGAAATGCGGCTGCCTCTGGTCTGGGATGTGGTGGCTGTTAACAAATCCAGCAGTGATTTCTGAGATCCAAACAGGATTTTGGCTGGAAACTTGCTAGATGTCAAAAAGCCGAACCACATCCCCACTTGTCCCTGTCACTGGGCCTGGCACCTCCTGCCCTGACTCACGCTCCACTGTTCTGTCATGCTGTTAATAAGATTCAAAGACCAAAAAAGACCACTGTGATCATCTAGTCTGACCTCCTGCATAGCACAGGCCAGAGACCTGCCCCAAAATAAGACCTAGAGCAGAGCTTTTAGAGAAACATCAAGTCTGGACTTAAAAATTGTCAGCGATCGAGAATGCATCATAACCCTTAGTCAATTGTTCTAAGGGTTAATTAATTTCACCATTATAAATTTACACCTTATTTCCAGTCTGAATTTGTGCAGCTTCAACTTCCATTCATTAGCTCATGTTCTACCTTTCAATTGAGAGCCCATTATTAAATATTGGTTCCCATGTAGGTACTTATAGATGGTAATCAGGTTACCATTTAACCTTCTCTTGTTAAGCTAAATAGATTGAGCTCCTTGAGTCTGTCACTCTGAGGCAGCTTTTCTAGCCCTTTAATCATTCTCATGGCTCTTCTCTGACCCCTCTCCAATTCATCAACATCCTTCTTCAATTGAGGGCACCAGGACTGGGCAGAGGATCCCAGCCGTAGTTCTACCAGGGCCACATAAAGAGAGAAAATAACCTCTCTGCTTCCACCTACAATCCGCCAGCTACTCCAGCTCAGCGTCTCATGGGCCCCCTTGCTGCAGCAACACGCAGGGAGCTTGTGTGAAGAGCTATTTGCCCCCCACCTTCTCAGTGTTACACAGCCCACGCCCCCCACGTACAGCCCTCTCTAGTTATACAGCCTCCCTGGGTACAGCCTCCTCCCCCATGAGTATAGTCCCCCAGCCACACAGCCCCCCCATCTTACACAGCCCCCCTGGGTAAAGGCCCCCCCATGTCACACAGCCCCCCCGTGTCACACAGCCCCCCTGGGTAAAGGCCCCCCCGTGTCACACAGCCCCCCCCGTGTCACACAGCCCCCCTGGGTAAAGGCCCCCCCGTGTCACACAGCCCCCCTGGGTAAAGGCCCCCCCATGTCACACAGCCCCCCCCGTGTCACACAGCCCCCCTGGGTAAAGGCCCCCCCATGTCACACAGCCCCCCTGGGTAAAGGCCCCCCTGTGTCACACAGCTCCCCTGGGTAAAGGCCCCCCCGTGTCACACAGCTCCCCCCCGTGTCACACAGCCCCCCTGGGTAAAGGCCCCCCCATGTCACACAGCCCCCCCCCGTGTCACACAGCCCCCCTGGGTAAAGGCCCCCCCATGTCACACAGCCCCCCCCCGTGTCACACAGCCCCCCTGGGTAAAGGCCCCCCCGTGTCACACAGCCCCCCCCCCGTGTCACACAGCTCCCCTGGGTAAAGGCCCCCCCGTGTCACACAGCTCCCCCCCGTGTCACACAGCCCCCCTGGGTAAAGGCCCCCCCGTGTCACACAGCCCCCCCCCGTGTCACACAGCCCCCCTGGGTAAAGGCCCCCCCGTGTCACACAGCCCCCCCCGTGTCACACAGCCCCCCTGGGTAAAGGCCCCCCCGTGTCACACAGCCCCCCCCCGTGTCACACAGCCCCCCTGGGTAAAGGCCCCCCCGTGTCACACAGCCCCCCCCCCGTGTCACACAGCCCCCCTGGGTAAAGGCCCCCCCGTGTCACACAGCCCCCCTGGGTAAAGGCCCCCCCCGTGTCACACAGCCCCCCTGGGTAAAGGCCCCCCCATGTCACACAGCCCCCCCCGTGTCACACAGCCCCCCTGGGTAAAGGCCCCCCCATGTCACACAGCCCCCCCCGTGTCACACAGCCCCCCTGGGTAAAGGCCCCCCTGTGTCACACAGCTCCCCTGGGTAAAGGCCCCCCCGTGTCACACAGCTCCCCCCCGTGTCACACAGCCCCCCTGGGTAAAGGCCCCCCCATGTCACACAGCCCCCCCCCGTGTCACACAGCCCCCCTGGGTAAAGGCCCCCCCATGTCACACAGCCCCCCCCCGTGTCACACAGCCCCCCTGGGTAAAGGCCCCCCCGTGTCACACAGCCCCCCCCCCGTGTCACACAGCTCCCCTGGGTAAAGGCCCCCCCGTGTCACACAGCTCCCCCCCGTGTCACACAGCCCCCCTGGGTAAAGGCCCCCCCGTGTCACACAGCCCCCCCCCGTGTCACACAGCCCCCCTGGGTAAAGGCCCCCCCGTGTCACACAGCCCCCCCCGTGTCACACAGCCCCCCTGGGTAAAGGCCCCCCCGTGTCACACAGCCCCCCCCCGTGTCACACAGCCCCCCTGGGTAAAGGCCCCCCCGTGTCACACAGCCCCCCTGGGTAAAGGCCCCCCCCGTGTCACACAGCCCCCCGGGTACATTTCTCTGGCAAAAACAAGGAGGAGTCTGGTGGCAGCTCAGAGACTCAGGGATTTATTGGGGCGGAAGCTCTCGAGGGCAAACCCCCCTCCCCCCCCGGGGCACGGAGTGACAGTTCCGCCCAAATAAGCCCGCCAGGCCTCGCGGGGCTCGCGCTGCAGACTCACAGGGCCGCCCCCGGCGGCTCCTCGGCCAGGCGCCCTCCCCCCGCGGCCTGGAGGGCAGCACACACGGGGCGCGTTCCCCCCGGGGCCGACAGCACCGCCCCGCAGAGGAGCGGGGACTTCCCCTTTAACGGCAGCACCGCCTGCCCCTTTAACCGCCCCGGGGCCCCACCCAGCTTCGGGCCGGCCCCGCATCTTTGAGCCATTCGCCCCGCCCCGTGACACAGGCCAGCGGACACAAAATCGGCGTCGCGTGCCTGCCCCTTTAAGAGCGGCCCCGCCCCTTTAAACACAGCGCCCACCGCGCCGCCCCTCCCTCTAGGCCCCTGCAATCTCACCTGCGGAAGGGAGGGGCTGTTCTCCCGCCTCGCTGCCTCGTGCTCCGGGCCCCTTCCCAGCGGGGGGCAGAGGGCAGCCGCCCCGCGGGGGGAGCGAGGGGGCGGGGCCGCTCCTGCCTCCCAACGGCCGCCGGCGCGAGACACCCAACCTTTACCGCGCGCACACTAACCACCGGGCCGCGCGCGGGCCCTGCCCCCTCCGCCCGCGCCCATTGGCCGGCTGCCTCCGCGCGGGGCAGCCTGGTAGACGGAGTCCATTAGACGGCCCGAACGAGGCGGGCGGCCATGTTGGGTGAGGGCAGCTGGGGGCGGGGCTAAGCCGAGCCCGGGAGGGCGAGAAGCCCCGCCTCGCGGTAGAGTGACTTCATCGCCCTATGGGGACGTCACCACGCGGTGAGGCAAGGCCTCCCCGCACCCACAGAGGGATGACGTCAGGGCGTAGGTCACCGGGGGGCTGCCAATGAGGGGCTGCGCGGGGGGCCAGGCGGAGCATCATCAGACTCGCCCCCCCAATGACCCCTACATGGTGACCCCCGACCCCGCGGTGACCCCGCTGGCCTCGGCCCTGAGGCGCTTCAGCTCCTGCCCCCCCTCCCCCCTCCCCCCTCCGGCGCGGGCGGCTCCGCAGTGTGGCCCCTCGGGCGGCCTGGGCCCGTCCCCACGGGCGGGGCAGCTCGGGGCGGGGCGTCTGGGCCCGACGTTGGGCCGCGTCGCGGCTCCTTCCCGCGGCCTGTGCGTCCCCCCGCCCCACGGCTCCTGCCCCACGGGTGACGTAGCGCTGCGGCGCCAGGGCTCGGCCGTGGGGTACTGCCCCCGCAGGGTGGGGCCGCAGGGAACCGGTCCTGGCCCACAGGACCGGCTGCGCCGGCGGCGCCCGGGATTGACCTGGCCCCTCCCCTGCCCCAGGCCCTGCACCGCCCCCTTGCCGCTCCCGCTCCGCGTCCACACACGCCTCAGCTCCCCGAGCCTGCCCCCAGCTCCTCCCCGCCCGGGGGCTCCCCACTGTCCGCCTTGGGGCGCGCTGGCGCCGCGGATCCGAGTTCGCTTGGGAAGCCCAGCCCTTGGCTGCGGCGGTCCCGGCCGGCAGGGGGGGGTTCTCCTGCGGGACCACAGCCCGCCAGCCTCCCCAGCGCTCCAGGGCCCAGATCTTGCACCCCCTGTCCCTCGCCGACAGAGCCCGCTGGGCGGGGAATAGGGCACACAGCACTGCAGGAGGCAATGGATTGCGCCATGCACACATACCAAGGCCCCCCGGCACACTGAGCCACGTACACACATAGACCCCCCCACACACACCCACCAAACCCTCCACCAGCAGCTGGGTGCACGCGTAGTTCTACACACCCAGCCCTATGCCAGCCCCCCAGTCAGCTACACGCATACGCAGCTCTACACACATATACACAGCTACTCACACATAATCACAGAGCTCAGCTATGCACATTCACACTCAGCTTTGCACAGGTAAACACAGCTGTGTCCACACACACACAGAGCTTTGTGCACACACACAGCTCTACACTCACACACTGCTGTCACATATACACTGGCAAGGGGTCCTGCAGTGGCTCAGGGCAGACTGTTTTTTGAAGCAGGGCACACGGCCCAAACTGGGTGTGAGTTCTAGACTTACATTTGACCAGCCAAGTATCCAGTGTGAACTCTTCAAGCATTATATAGCCTGACCAGGGAGTCACAGACAGTCCCCTTGGGTTCTTCAAGCTGCCTTGCTGCCTGGATGAGCTTACCTCTGTGATAGATGGTCCCTTATTCCAAAGATCACAGCAATATGCAGGTTACTCCCAAAGGACCAGTCGCTTACCCCAGCATGGGCGGCGCTTGCAAGTTATATGGGCCCATGGTGCCCGTGCTCCACCAACATTCAGGAATGTGGGCCTGGCTCCACCAACTCTCTACACAATGTGCATGACAATCAAGGTGGGCCATTTCCAGCACAAATCCAGGTTTTCTCAATTTGTGCTGGAAATGGCCCACCTTGATTATCATGCACATTGTAGGGAGAGTGGTCACTTTGGATGAGCTATTACCAGCAGGATAGTGAGTTTGTGTGTGTGGTTTTTGTTTGTTTATTTGTTTGTTTTGGAGGGGGGTGAGGGGGTGAGAGAACCTGGATTTGTGCAGGAAATGGCCCACCTTGATTATCATGCACATTGTGTAGAGAGTTTTCACTTTGGATGGGCTATTACCAGCAGGAGAGTGAGTTTGTGTGTGTGGGGGTGGAGGGTGAGAAAACCTGGATTTGTGCTGGAAATGGCCCAACTTGATGATCACTTTAGATAAGCTATTACCAGCAGGACAGTGGGGTGGGAGGAGGTATTGTTTTATGATCTCTGTGTGTATATAAAGTCTGCTGCAGTTTCCACGGTATGCATCCGATGAAGTGAGCTGTAGCTCACGAAAGCTCATGCTCAGATAAATTGGTTAGTCTCTAAGGTGCCACAAGTACTCCTTTTCTTTTTACAGGAAAAGGAAATCAGAGTTATTTACAAGGTTAAAGCAGGTACACAAATGAGTTTCAGTTTTAAGTTTCAAAAAGTAATAGAAGCTTGGATGCTAAGCAAGCTCTATGTGTCCTTCAGGGCTAACCCATGCTAAGCACTGGGGATCTTTTGCTTGTGCTTAGTGATCCTTGCCCCTCAGGGAATGTCTACACAGCAATTAGGCACCTGGGGCTGGCCCATGCCAGCAGACTTGGACTGCGGGGCTGTTTCATTGCTGTCAGGTTTCAGAGTGGTAGCCGTGTTAGTCTGTATCAGCAAACAGAATGAGGAGGACTTGTGGCACCTTAGAGACTAACACATTTATTTGGGCATAAGCTTTCGTGGGCTAAAACCCACTTCATCAGATGCATGCAGTGGAGAATACAGTAGGACTATATATATACACAGAGAACATGAAACAATGGGTGTTGCCATACCAACTCTAACGAGACTAATCAATTAAAGTGGGCTATTATCAGCAGGAGAAAAAAACCTTTTGTAATTGGTATGGCAACACGCATTGTTTCATGTTCTCTGTGTATATACAGTACTGACCCGTTTACATGCGACCCATTTACGCGTGAATCCGCTTAAAGCACGGTAGTGCCATGCCTCCCAGTGCCACCTATTTAAAATATGAGACTCGTTAACATGCGCTACAGGAACTTGCTATGTAGCGCTACAGATTTGCTCACTAACTCACTGACATAGAAATCGACAGGAAGTACAGAGCAGAATCGTGTTTACCGATATTGGTGAAGACGTATCACGCACGCTGAATCATTGTCACGCTACAGAGAGATATAATATATAGTAGTTATATAGTAATATATATACTACATTAGAAAATTTTAACCATAGGCCTAAAATAATGGCAGAGGGCAAGCGTCAGCGTTCCTACAGTGTAGAAGAAAAGCTAGCTGTAACAGATCGAGTAAATAGCGGAGAAACCCAGGCCAAAGTTTCAAAAGATCTTGGCATTGCCGAATCTACTCTCCAAGGATGACTAAAAAAGAATTCTAAACTGAACGGCTTGGTACAAAATATCAATTCTGCCACAGGGCTTAAGCAAAAACTTGTGCGCTATTCAGCAAAACCCACAGTAGACAAAGCCACGCGCACAGGGTTTGCTCAGGAAAGGCTGAAAGGAAGGGGGGAGGGATAGCTCAGTGGTTTGAGCATTGGCCTGCTAAATCCAGGGTTGTGAGTTCAATCCTTAAGGGGGCCATTTTGGGATCTGGGCCAAAAATTGAGGATTGGTTCTGCTTTGAGTAGGGGGTTTAGACTAGATGACCTCCTGAGGTCCCTTCCAACCCTGATAGTCTATGATTCTATGAATGCCACTAAGGGGGCCAATTCTTCAAGCCCAAGCAACAAAATTTGGAAATTTAATGGGGGATGAATCATTCCAAGCCAGCAAGGGGTTCATAAGTCATTTTAAAAAGCTTCATGGCATAGCGCAGGTATCGATTTCTGGAGAAAGCCGATCAGCCGATGAATCAGCCGGGAACGCGAATGACAGACTTCCTAAGAAAGAAAACAAGTGCGAGCCAGACCTAGCAGAAAATAACAGCATTTTTTTCTAAGTGAATCATAGACACTTTTTTCAGCATGGCCCTCCTAACCTGCAGTCCGTTAACATGTGGGAGTGATGGCTTGACTCCCGACATCCACGCGTAAACGGGTCTGTACTGTATATCTTCCGACTGTATTTTCCACTGCATGCATCTGATGAAGTGGGTTTTAGCCCACGACAGCTTGTGCCCAAATAAATTTGTTAGTCTCTAAAGTGCCACACGTACTCCTTGTTCTTTTTTCATTGCAATGTAGACCTCCTGGCTCAGGTGGGAGTCCGAGCTCTGGGATCTTCTCACCTCACAGAGTCCAAGAACCTGGACTCCAGTCCGAGCCCAGAAGTTTACACAGCAATGAAACAGCCCCCGCAGCCTGAGCCCCTAGAGCCCGAGTCAGCTGGCACAGGCCAGCCGTGAGTGTCTCGTTGCTGTGTACACATGCTCTCACAATCCCAGCAGCATACAGTTCCTCCTTGTTAGGACTTTTTATTCTTCCCTCCTGCTTTGAGCTGCAAGTTCAGTTGATAGAAGGAATTCGCTTGCCATCTCCTCTTTGCGAGGTGAGGGAGCAAACAACAAAGTCTTTTGTCCTCTGATATTCCACAATAGTTCCTCTAGTGTTGATGGGCCTTCTTGTTGGTCAGGGGATAACACCTCCTGTTGGCAGCTAGTATTTCAAACTGGTTAATGCTTCTCTCCTGTCTGGCGATTTCTAGTTACAGAGCAAATGCTCACAAATAGTCTTATAGTGCGGGATGCAGCTGCTATAAGTGAGATTAATGCATGCGGCAACTCACAAGCATTTCACAAAGTCTAAGCACTAAACACATTCTTATAACTCTAATACCTATTATGACAACCCTAACAGACAGAGGAGCCAGACTGGATCCAGCGATGGGTTTGTCGGTGTTCAGTCAAGACCTAGGGGCTTGGCGTGAGCTGGCACCTGGTCTGCCAGCGTCACACACAGATGCAGAGCTATGCACACACATACACACATACAGAGCTTGACAGGACAGCGGCCAGTGTGCTGATCCCTGGAATGGTGATGAGAGATCTCACCCACGCAGCTAAATTTGTTGCATGTGAAGCAACACCCCTCCTCCACCCTCCATCCCCCTGTTACACAACAGCCCTCTGGCTGCCATCCAGCCACGGCAGGAGTGCACCAAGGGCATAGCTAGGCCCTGCGACCAGTGGGCCCATGCTGGAGCTGGTGTGGAGTGGGGTGCAAGGCTTATCCCCTTCAGGGAGCTGTAATGACACATCAAAAGGACCTTGGTTTTGCCTCATCTCATATCCCCATATATCATTGCACTAAAGCCAGCAGTGACTGTGAGGGGACAGAGTCCCCTACAGAACCCCTGCCCTGCTCCCTGTGGGGCTGGATTGTCCCTCCACACTGTGACCCAACTAGGCCATGCTGCGCTAATGAGCCATGCAGCCCAGGAGGTTACGAGGATGCATCTGCCCCCGTTGCACACAGGGGCTGCCCTGGGGAATTGCTCCAGCTGGGGTGGCCCTGGGCTGGCTGCTCCCATGGGACAGACTGCAAGGGGGGCAGGGGCCAGGATGGTGTGGCAGAGCCCCCACTACAGAGCTGCCCTGAACCAGCTGGAGCTCCGTCAGCTTCCCTGGGGAGCCAGTACTTGGGGCCATGGACCCAGGCAGCCTAGCAGGCTGGAGCAGGGCAGCTGGGGCACAGATTGCAACCACAGTGGGATCTGCGGGGGCCTTATGGGGTTAGCACTATGAACGTGCTGTAGGTCACTGTGGGCGACTCCATGTGGAAGGGACACTGCCGCTCCCTGAGGAGCTGGAAGCAGTGTGGGTGGGGGGGCACTGCTGTCCCTGCCGGCAAGTGTGGAAACTGCTCCAGAGACGTCCCCTGCCCAGGGTGGCTGGCATAGATTGGCTCAGCCAGGGATCAGAGGCCTAGAGACAAAGAAAAGGTGTGTGCTGTGAAAGGCTGGGTTCAGCCTGAGCGAGGGGCCGTCAGACGGACCTGACCTTTGGGCCAAGGGGGGAGCCACACTGCTGGATCCCTGCCAGAGCCCCGGGCAGGCGGTGGGAAGTTCTGCTCCTAGCAGGGTTCAGGGAGAGCTGTGTGTTCTCTGGGAGGCGTTTCTCAGACGTCTGTTCTGCTGGCTGCTCCCCAGGCCCCACTGGCGTTGCTGGGCAAGTGGCAAGCAGGTGCAGCCTAAACCCCTGCTCTGGAGGGAGTGGGACGTGGGACCCTGCCCAGGGAGAGCCCTGAGACCGGAGCAGCTTTCCTGGAGCAGACCACGGAAGGGCGGTCAAAGGTGCAGTTGCCCAGAAATTGTGCTGGAAGTCCCGAGCTGGCAGGGTCTGTGCTCTGCCCAGCCCTGTTGACACGCTTCTGGTTGACAGCCTGTTTTTCTGCTGATCTGAAGCTGTTTAGAGGCTCAGTCCCAGCAGGAAGCACACCCCAGGGAGCGTGTGCAGCGAGGAATCGCGGCCCATTCAAGACAAGCCGCATTTAATAGTCGCCTGGACCCAGCATGGGAGAGTCGTTATCGTAGCCTGGGGAAGCAGCGCTGCAGACAGTCACTATGGGAAGGAGCATTTGCCCCCTGACTCCTCACCTGTCCCCTGGCTCTGCCTCCTTGGGATCCACCTTGGCTCTGTCCCTGTCCCTGTGTGTCCAACAAGTGCAAGCTCCTCACATCCTGGGTTTCTCTGGCACCTTATAAACAGCCACCAACACCTCCTGCCTCTTCCCCCAGTTGCTGTCCAGCTTCCCCGGCGTTGGTGCCAGCTGTGTGCAGTGATTCCAGTCAGGCCTTGTGTCGCAGATCCCCAGGATCAGTGCTACGCCACAGCTTCTAAACATCCCCAGGAGGAGCCACTTCAGCCTGCCAGACCCCCAGGAGGACCACGCAGCCTCACCATCTCTAAGACTGAGGCCGGGTCTACACTGAAAAGTCAGGTCAACCCAGCTCTGTGAGAAATCCACACCCCTGTGGGGCGTAGGTAAGCCAACCTAACCCCCAGTGCAGACAGCGCTAGGTCCACGGGAGAATTCATCCATCCACCCAGCTACCACCTCTCGGGGAGAGGGATTGCAGAGAGGGCCACACTGCAGCGGTGAAGACATAGCCTGAGCCTCTGGGCTCCCTCCCTCCTGCTTCACCCTGCGAGCTCTGCCCAGCGAGTGCTGCTCAGCCAGATTCCTGGGAGAGCCTTTTCCGCCCTGCAGGGAATAATGCACCCAGCACAGATTTACAGTGCTACCAAGTGGCACCCAGCCTAGGAAGTCCTTAGCTGAACACAGAGAGCTTAGGTGCAAGCAGAACCCATTCTGGCCCAGCTGAGCTGCAGTGAATGTGTTCAGAATCTGTGTCTCTCTCTGACTTCCTCAGTCATTCCCAAGTGAGAGCCCCAAGTTTTCTTCCAGACCCAGAATCCCACACTTATTCTCAGTCCCAGTCCTCTGTCCTCCAGTTGGGGTCTGAGCCCAGCTTCCCTGTTCAGAGTGTCGTTCCAGGACTCATAGAAGCATAGAAGATTAGGGTTCGAAGAGACCTCAGGAGGTCATCTAGTCCAACCCCCTGCTCAAAGCAGGACCAAGCCCAACTAAATCATCCCAGCCAGGGCTTTGTCAAGACGGGCCTTAAAAACCTGTAACGATGGAGATTCCACCATCTCCCTAGGTACCCATTCCAGTGCTTCACCACCCTCCAAGTGAAATAGTTTTTCCTAATATCCCACCTAGGCCTCCCCCATTGCAACTTGAGACCATTGCTCCTTGTTCTGTCATCTGCCACCACTGAGAACAGCCTAGATCCATCCTCTTTGGAACCCTCTTCAGGTAGTTGAAGGCTGCTATCAAATCCCCCCTCGCTCTTCTCTTCTGCAGAGTAAATAAGCCCAGTTCCCTCAGCCTCTCCTCATAAATCATGTGCCCCAGCCCCCTAACCATTTTTGTTGCCCTCCGCTGGACTCTCTCCAATTTGTCCACATCCTTTCTGTAGTGGGGGGATCAAAACTGGACGCAATACTCCAGATGTGGCCTCACCAGTGCCGAATAGAGGGGAATAATCACTTCCCTCGATCTGCTGGCAATGGTCCTACTAATGCAGCCCAATATGCCTTTATCCTTCTTGGCAACAAGAGCACACTGTTGACTCATATCAGGCTTCTCGTCCACTGTAATCCCCAGGTCCTTTTCTGCAGAAGTGCTGCTTAGCCAGTCGGTCCCCAGCCTGTAGCAGTGCCTGGGATTCTTCCATCCTAAGTGCAGGACTCTGCACTTGTCCTTGTTGAACTTCATCAGATTTGTTTTGGCCCAATCCTCCAATTTGTCTAAGTCACTCTGGACCCTATCCCTACCCTCCAGCGTATCTACTTCTCCCCCCAATTTAGTGTCATCCGCGAATTTGATGAGGGTGCAATCCATCCTATAATCCAGATAATTAATGAAGATGTTGAACAAAACTGGCCCCAGTGTTATGCAGACAAAACTACACAGGATCATTTTAGGGGACAAGGCAAAGATGCCACGTTTATCTTTATGATAACAATTTGATCTATAACCACTAGCTAATACATAATGTTGAAGTAAAAAAGAAAACGGTACAGAGTTTAAGCATAGAAGTTTCTGGTTATCAGGCAATAAGGTACAGATTATCAAGGGGTGCGAAATTCGGTTTCGGAACTGGTGGCATAAGGAATACATAATCTGCAATCTCCCCGATTGGGGATAAAAGTTTAACCGGTCAAAGTACAGACATTGAGATGTGGGGGTATGTTTTCCATATAATGGCTATCATAGAATCATAGAATCATAGAATATCAGGGTTGGAAGGGACCCCAGAAGGTCATCTAGTCCAATCCCCTGCTCAAAGCAGGACCAATCCCCAACTAAATCATCCCAGC
Source organism: Lepidochelys olivacea (assembly GCF_965140295.1). Classification (NCBI taxonomy): domain Eukaryota; kingdom Metazoa; phylum Chordata; order Testudines; family Cheloniidae; genus Lepidochelys; species Lepidochelys olivacea. The sequence continues at coordinate 8,471,152 of NC_140433.1, read as the reverse complement.
TAGGGCTTTGTCAAGCCTGACCTTAAAAATATCTAAGGAAGGAGATTCCACCACCTCCCTAGGTAACGCATTCCAGTGTTTCACCACCCTCCTAGTGAAAAAGTTTTTCCTAATATCCAACCTAAACCTCCCCCATTGCAACTTGAGACCATTACTCCTTGTTCTGTCATCAGCTACCACTGAGAACAGACTAAATCCATCCTCTTTGGAACCCCCTTTCAGGTAGTTGAAAGCAGCTGTCAAATCCCCCCTCATTCTTCTCTTCCGCAGACTAAATAATCCCAGTTCCCTCAGCCTCTCCTCATAAGTCATGTGTTCCAGTCCCCTAATCATTTTTGTTGCCTCCGCCGGACTCTTCCCAATTTTTCCACATCCTTCTTGTAGTGTGGGGCCCAAAACTGGACAGAGTACTCCAGATGAGGCCTCACCAATGTCGAATAGAGGGGAACGATCACATCCCTCCATCTGCTGGCAATGCCCCTACATATATATCCCAAAATGCCATTGGCCTTCTTGGCAACAAGGGCACACTGTTGACTCATATCCAGCTTCTCGTCCACTGTAACCCCTAGGTCCTTTTCTGCCAAACTGCTGCCAAGCCATTCGGTCCCTAGTCTGTAGCAGTGCATGGGATTCTTCTGTCCTGAGTGCAGGACCCTGCACTTGTCCTTGCTGAACCTCATCAGATTTCTTTTGGCCCAACCCTCTAATTTGTCTAGGGCCCTCTGTATCCTATCCCTACCCTCCAGCGTATTTACCTCTCCTCCCAGTTTAGTGTCATCTGCAAACTTGCTGAGGGTACAATCCACACCATCCTCCAGATCATTTATGAAGATACTGAACAAAACTGGCCCGAGGACCGTCCTTTGGGGCACTCCACTTGACACCGGCTGCCAACTAGACATGGAGCCATTGAGCACTACCCGTTGAGCCCGACAATCTAGCCAACTTTCTATCCACCTTATAGTCCATTCATCCAGCCTATACTTCTTTAACTTGCTGGCAAGAATACCTGTGGGAGACCGTGTCAAAAGCTTTGCTAAAGTCAAGAAACAACACATCCACTGCTTTCCCCTCATCCACAGAGCCAGTTATCTTGTCATAGAAGGCAATTAGATTAGTCAGGCATGACTTGCCCTTGGTGAATCCATGCTGACTGTTCCTGATCACTTTCCTCTCCTCTAAGTGCTTCAGAATTGATTCCTTGAGGACCTGCTCCATGATTTTTCCAGGGTCTGAGGTGAGGCTGACTGGCCTGTAGTTCCCAGGATCCTCCTTCTTCCCTTTTTTTTAAAGATGGGCACTACATTAGCCTTTTTCCAGTCATCCAGGACTTCCCCCGATCACCATGAGTTTTCAAAGATAATGGCCAATGGCTCTGCAATCACATCCGCCAACTCCTTTAGCACTCTCGGATACAACACATCTGGCCCCATGGACTTGTGCTCGTCCAGCTTTTCTAAATAGTCCTGAACCACTTCTTTCTCCACAGAGGGCTGGTCACCTCCTCCCCATGCTGTGCTGCCCAGTGCAGTAGTCTAGGAGCTGACCTTGTTCGTGAAGACAGAGGCAAAAAAAGCATTCAGTACATTAGCTTTTTCCACATCCTCTGTCACTAGGTTGCCTCCCTCATTCAGTAAGGGGCCCACACTTTCCTGGACTTTCTTCTTGTTGCTAACATACCTGAAGAAACCCTTCTTGTTACTCTTAACATCTCTTGCTAGCTGCAATTCCAGGTGTGATTTGGCCTTCCTGATTTCACCCCTGCATGCCCGAGCAATATTTTCATACTCGTCCCTGGTCATTTGTCCAATCTTCCACTTCTTGTAAGCTTCTCTGGATTCAAACTATGTTCAGGTGTGGAGTATAATAAGTGGCTACGATGATGGAGATGTATCTACCCTCATTTGGTGGGATTTAATGTTCAGTGAGTTTATGGTTCCAGTTCATATGGTCCAACGGAAAAAGTCTCTCAGTCCCTTTCCCATAGTTGATGCACGATGTTGTACCGGCTCACACCTCCAGGTACTGTCGGTGGCTGGTGATGTGTTCGATGGAGATGTCCCTGGGCCATCGGATGGTGTCTGAGACCATGAGGCGCCACATGAGTCATGCGTAGTGTCGACCGATCCCACAGGTCCGCAGCACACACTCGTTGCAGGGGTCCCAAGCGCCCAGGGCTCCAACGATCAGGGCCTCCATCTGCACCTCGTAGCCCTTCACTCTCAGGGTGTCGGCCAGGGGGGCGTATTTTTCCACCTTACGAGCTCGGGCTTCGCGGAAGGCCGGGGTCCTGTTCTCGAAGGAGACCGTGATGTCGACAAGGATGATCTTTTTCTGGGCCTCGTCAATGACTACCACGTCGGGTCGCAGCGGGCTGTCAGTACCGGGGATGGCGCAGTCCACGGCGACCTCCCCCAGGCGTGGTGCGATGGCTTTCACCAGGCGGTTCTGGATGGCGTTGTGGCGCTGCTGCCAGACTCTGGAGTGGGGCTTGCAGCTGCACAGGACGTGGGGCAGGGTCTCGTTGGAGTAGCCGCACTTCCTGCACCGCTTGTCTCGGTTCCCGTGGCGGACGGCTCCGTTGAGAGGGACGCAGTTGAGCCGGGCGCGGTGGATGAACCACCAGTCGGCGAAACGGGTGAAGCCGCCCCCGGCGAGGAAGTGGTTGCTGGTATCCCACTTACTGGTCAGGTCGAAGGCTTTTCCCTGGTCCGGCTTACGCTTCAGGGCTTCTATGTACAGCGAGTGGATGGCTGCCTTCAGGGTCCTCTCCAGCAGGCCCCTGGCGCTCGGGGTGACGATGGTGTTGTCCTCAGACCTGATCTGCGGCACCAGGACTCCCAGCTCCTGGCGCTCCACGCACCACTCCCAGCGGCAGCCGATGCGCTTCCCCAGGTGACGCGTGGCATTCCTATACACACGCACACACACATCGAATGTTCTGCAGCTGCTGGATAGTTACCAGTCCTGAACGTAGCTTGAGTTCGTGGCTTGAGTTCGCAGCTTGGGATTGTGGCTCGTGGCAGCTAACTGGCCAGGAAAGCCGGGCACAAGGAAGAGTCGGGTCTCTGTCGGGCATGCCCCGATGCCCCTTGATGTTGGCAGAGGAACGTTACCCTCCAAAGTCTTCCATCTCACCTGTCCTTTTTGTAGGCTTTAGTCTGAATCCAGAGTCTATCGGTCCTGCTGTGTCACGCTGCCTCTGGGTCCGGTGATTGATCAGCCATCAATTGCAAACATGACTTTCAGCCTGGGACCTGGCTTTGATGTTCCTTCAATTGTACCTTTGTGCTTTTCTTTTTAGGGTGGACTCTTCTTGCTTTGTCGGGGCTGTTGTCTGCATCTTCAGCCTTTGGTGTTTACACTTCATTTCATCAGGACAGGCTGGGGCTGGAGGTTGATTCCATCATCCATACATACCTCATTCCCACATCTAAACTAAACTAATAAGATTACATCGGGTTTTGCAAAATGAAGGTTGCAGCAGGCTTTTACAAAATGGAGTGAGCATTTTAAAATAGAGTTTGAGTTATAATATGGACATGTATAAGGAATGGCAAACAGTGAACAGAAGTTACAATATACACAAGTATAATGAATGACAAACAGTGAGCAGAAGTTACAATGTTGAAGCAGTGCAAGTTTCAGTGATTTAGGCAGCAATTGGATTGAAAGCGAAACTCAGTTAGCCAGTTATTGGGGTAACTGGTTTTATGAATGAATGTTGTTTCATTCATAAAACTTTGCTTATGAAGTTATATGAATAAAGTGAACAATTAAAAACAATTTTATTGATCAGTTCTACACCAGGACTGACCCCTGGGCACTCCGCTGCCAACTAGACATGGAGTCATTGATCACTACCTGTTGAGCCCGACAATCTAGCCAGCTTTCTATCCACCTTATAGTCCATTCATCCAATCCATACTTTTTTAATTTGCTGTAGAGACCATATCAAAAGGTTTGCTAAAGTCAAGATGTATCATGTCCACTGCTTTCCCCATATCCATGGAGCCAGTTATCTCATCAGAGAAGGCAATCAGATTGATCAGACATGACTTGCCCTTGGTGAATCCATGTTGACTGTTCCTGCTCACCTTCCTCTCCTCCAAGTGCTTCAGAATGGATTCCTTGAGCACCTGCTCCATGAGTCATTGGAGCTGACATTGTCTCTCTGGTCCCCTTGCTAATCTGGGTCTGTTTCAGCCAATTCCTTAATGACTCAGTTCATTGCACCCAGGCTGGGAGGTGACACACACACAAACCTGTGTCTTTTAGCCTTTCCTGAGAGCAAACTTGGACCTGTTTCCCCCCACTGAGTAGCCATGCAAATAATGGGGGAAACTGAGGCAGACAGCTGACTAATAAAAATATTACAAAAAATTCCAAATTCCTCACAACTTGTTAATGTCTCTGGTCCCAACCGAGAAAGCATCAATGACACTCAGCTTGAGCTAGGCTACTCCCACTCCACAAAGAAAAATCAACCCATTCCCAGCCAGTGAGGATCCATGCACCAGGAATGGGGAAACTGAGTCATGCCTCGTGTTATACAGGAGGTATACATGATCACAATGGTTCCATCTGGCCTTGGAATCTATGATTCTGTGAATTGTTTTTCATAAAAATACTGGAAAAAAAAATCCCGCATTCTTCACAGGGGACCAGGAAATAGAGCTGGGAGGGAGAAGTACTGCTGGAAGCTAGGACTCCTGGATTCTGTCCCTGGTGCTGGGAGGGGAGTGGGGTTTAGTGGGTTAGAGCAGGGGGCTAGGAGCCAGGACTCCTGGGTTCTGTTCAATTGATGGACTCTATACTGGCAGGCAGAGCCGTCCCTTTTTGGGCCTCAGTTTTCCCACCGTGGCTGGGCTGAGGAGCACAGTGGCTCCTGGTGCTCTCCATCTGCCATGGCCCCCAGTGTGGGCAGGAGGCACTGGGTGGCAGAACCCCCAGCCCCTGGGCTATAACAGGGTTCATAAAAGAACTAGGACAGGTCCATCAATAGCTATTAGCCAGGATGGGCAGGGATGGTGTCCCTTGCCTCTGTTTGCCAGAAGCTGGGAATGAACAACAGGGAATGGTTTCAGAGTAGCAGCCGTGTTAGTCTGTATTCGCAAAAAGAAAAGGAGGACTTGGGGCACCTTAGCGACTAACCAATTTATTAGAGCATGAGCTTTCGTGAGCTACAGCTCACTTCATCGGATGCATTCAGTGGAAAATACAGTGAGGAGACACACAGAACATGAAAAAATGGGTGTTATCATGCACACTGTAAGGAGAGTGATCACTTAAGATGAGCTATTACCAGCAGGAGAGTGGGGGGGGGGGCAAAAACCTTTTGTAGTGGTAATCAAGGTGGGCCATTTCCAGCAGTTAACAGGAACGTCTGAGGAGCAGTGGGGAGTGGGGGTGGGGAAAATAAACATGGGGAAATAGTTTTACTTTGTGTAATGACCCATCCACTCGCAGTCTCTAGTCAAGCCTAAGTTAATTGTAACTGTAGCTCTCGTCCCCGAACGCCCCTACTCTACTTGCGCTATATTGATGACATCTTCATCATCTGGACCCATGGAAAAGACGCCCTTGAGGAATTCCACCATGATTTCAACAATTTCCATCCCACCATCAACCTCAGCCTGGTCCAGTCCACACAAGAGATCCACTTCCTGGACACTACAGTGCTAATAAACAATGGTCACATAAACACCACCCTATACCGGAAACCTACTGACCGCTTGTCAAGGTTCCTCCCCCACTCTGAACTCTAGGGTACAGATGTGGGGACCTGCATGAAAACCTCCTAAGCTTATCCTTACCAGCTTAGGTTAAAACTTCCCCAAGGTACAAAATATTACCCCCGTTATCCTTGGAATGGCCGCTACCACCACCAAACTAATACTGGTTACTGGGGAAGAGCTGTTTGGACGCGTCCTTCCCCCCAAAATACTCCCCAAAACCTTGCACCCCACTTCCTGGACAAGGTTTGGTAAAAAGCCTCACCAATTTGCCTAGGTGACTACAGACCCAGACCCTTGGATCTTAAGAACAATGAACAATCCTCCCAACACTTGCACTCCCCCTTTCCTGGGAAATGTTGGATAAAAAGCCTCACCAATTTGCATAGGTGACCACAGACCCAAACCCTTGGATCTGAGAACAATGAAAAAGCATTCAGTGTTTTACAAGAAGACTTTTAATAAAAAATAGAAGTAAATAGAAATAAAGAAATCCCCCCTGTAAAATCAGGATGGTATATATCTTACAGGGTAATTAGATTCAAAAACATAGAGAACCCCTCTAGGCAAAACCTTAAGTTACAAAAAAGATACACAGATAGAAATAGTTATTCTATTCAGCACAATTCTTTTCTCAGCCATTTAAAGAAATCATAATCTAACACATACCTAGCTAGATTACTTACTAAAAGTTCTAAGACTCCATTCCTGTTCTGTCCCCGGCCAAGACGACTACAGACAGACACCCAAACCCTTTGTTTCTCTCCCTCCTCCCAGCTTTTGAAAGTATCTTGTCTCCTCATTGGTCATTTTGGTCAGGTGCCAGCGAGGTTACCTTTAGCTTCTTAACCCTTTACAGGTGAGAGGAGCTTTCCCCTGGCCAGGAGGGATTTCAAAGGGGTTTACCCTTCCCTTTATATTTATGACACGCCCCCCAAATCTCAGCTAGGGTGAAACACTGGCTGGGATTTCTTCCTGGAGCTCTAGGAAAACAGAGTTAATAAGACACATGCATCTCTAAATATACTACCAAGTACATAAAGACTAACAATATTTTCCACATCTCAAGGACGATTTTAACCAGTTGATTCTGGGAAACTTTCACGGGAGAGTGCATCAGCCACTTTGTTAGAAGCTCCTGAGATGTGTTGGATGTCGAAATCAAAATCTTGGAGAGCTAAACTCCACCGAAGAAGTTTTCTGTTAGTTTCTTTGACGGTGTGAAGCCACTTTAGTGCAGCATGGTCGGTTTGCAGGTGGAAACGCCGTCCCCAAACATATGGGCGTAGCTTTTCCAGAGCGTAGACAATGGCATAACATTCTTTTTCAGTGACTGACCAGTTGCTTTCCCTCTCAGACAGTTTTTTGCTGAGAAACACTACAGGGTGGAATTCTTGATCAGGTCCTTTCTGCATTAAAACTGCTCCCACACCACGCTCGGATGCATCTGTGGTTACTAGGAACGGTTTGTCAAAGTCTGGGGCCCTTAGTACAGGGTCAGACATGAGTGTCGCTTTAAGCTTGTTAAAGGCCTTCTGACACTTTCCGGTCCACTGAACAGCATTTGGCTGTTTCTTTTTGGTTAGGTCTGTCAGTGGGGCAGCGATTTGGCTGTAGTGCGGTACAAATCGTCTGTAATAACCGGCCAAGCCTAAGAAGGATTGAACCTGTTTCTTTGACTTTGGGACAGGCCACTTTTGGATAGCATCCACTTTGGCCTGTAGGGGGCTGATAGTTCCTTGACCCACCTGGTGTCCAAGGTAAGTCACTCTGTTTAGGCCTATTTGACACTTCTTAGCCTTAACAGTTAGTCCTGCCTCCCTTATGCGCTCAAGGACTTTTTGTAGATGTTCCAGGTGGTCTGCCCAGGAATCCGAAAATATGGCCACATCGTCAAGGTAGGCGACTGCATATTCTCCTAATCCCGCTAGGAGACCATCTACAAGTCTTTGGAAAGTGGCGGGTGCATTTCGCAGCCCGAAAGGGAGTACATTAAATTCATACAGCCCGAGATGTGTGATGAAGGCTGACCTTTCCTTGGCAGATCCATCTAGCGGTACCTGCCAGTACCCCTTGGTTAAGTCCAAGGTAGAGATGAACTGGGCCCTTCCCAGTTTCTCTAATAGTTCATCTGTGCGTGGCATGGGATAGTTGTCTGGGCGAGTTACAGCATTTAGCTTACGGTAGTCCACGCAAAAACGTATTTCCCCATCTGGTTTGGGAACTAGAACCACTGGAGATGCCCATGCACTTTCAGAGGGGCGGATTACCCCCATCTGTAACATATCCTGGATCTCCCGTTCTATAGCAGTTTTAGCTTGAGGAGACACCCGGTAAGGTTGGACCCTAATTGGGTGAGCATTACCTGTGTCAATGGAGTGGTATGCCCGTTCAGTCAGTCCTGGGGTGGCTGAGAACGTTGGCGCGTAGCTAGTGCACAGCTCCTGGATCTGCTGTCGCTGCATACGCCCAAGGGTCATGGAGAGGTTCACCTCTTCCACACCACCAGCACATTTCCCTTCGTAGTAGACACCTTCAGGCCACTCAGCATCGTCTCCTCCCTGGGCTGTAAACTGACAAACCTTTAATTCTCTGGAATAAAAGGGCTTTAGAGAATTAATATGGTACACCTTAGGCTTTCGGTTGGAGGTGGGGAATGCTATGAGATAATTAACAGCTCCCAGGCGCTCCTGGACCACGAATGGCCCTTCCCACGAGGCTTCCATTTTATGGGCCTGGAGCGCCTTTAAGACCATGACCTGGTCTCCTACTTTGAAGGAACGCTCTCTGGCATGTTTATCATACCAGGCTTTTTGCTCTTTTTGAGCATCCTGTAAGTTTTCTCTAGCAAGGGCTAAAGAGGTTCGGAGGGTGTTTTGTAGGTTGGTTACAAAGTCCAGAATGTTAGTTCCTGGAGAAGGTGTAAATCCCTCCCATTGCTGCTTCACCAACTGCAATGGCCCCTTAACCTCACGGCCATATACAAGTTCAAATGGGGAAAACCCTAAACTGGGATGTGGTACAGCTCTGTAGGCAAAGAGCAACTGCTGCAATACTAGGTCCCAATCATTGGAGTGCTCATTTACGAATTTACGTATCATGGCCCCCAAAGTTCCATTAAACTTCTCCACCATGCCATTTGTTTGATGATGGTAAGGAGTGGCAACCAAGTGATTTACCCCATGAGCTTCCCAAAGGTTTTTCATAGTTCCTGCCAGGAAATTAGTCCCTGCATCTGTGAGGATGTCGGAGGGCCAACCTACCCTGGCAAAAATGTCTGCTAGTGCCTGGCACACACTTTTAGCCCTGGTGTTGCTTAGAGCTACTGCTTCCGGCCATCGGGTGGCAAAATCCATGAAAGTCAGTATGTACTGCTTTCCTCTGGGTGTCTTTTTCGGAAAAGGACCCAGAATATCCACAGCTACTCGCTGAAATGGAACTTCAATGATGGGGAGTGGCTGGAGAGGAGCTTTGACCTGGTCTTGGGGTTTTCCCACTCTTTGGCACACCTCACAAGACTGGACATAGGTAGAAACATCCTTGCCCATTCCCTCCCAGTGGAATGACCCCCCCAAATGGTCTTTGGTCCTGTTCACCCCAGCATGGCCACTAGGGTGATCATGGGCTAAGCTCAAGAGCTTGGCCCGGTATTTAGTTGGAACTACCAACTGTCTCTGAGGATGCCAGTCTTCCTGGTGTCCCGCAGAAAGAGTTTCCTTGTATAAAAGTCCTCTTTCTACAACAAACCTGGATCGATTAGAAGAGCTGAGAGGCGGTGGGTTGCTCCGTGCCGCCGTCCAAGCTCTCTGGAGGCTTTCATCTGCTTCCTGTTCGGTCTGGAACTGTTCCCTTGATGCTGGAGACATCAGTTCCTCATGGGATTGTGGACCTAGGCTTGGTCCCTCTGGAAGCGATATAGGGGATGGAGCTGTTTCTGTTGACTGTGAACCGCTCTCCGCTGGTGTACTATGTTGGGATTCAGGCTCCGGCTGAGCCTCTTGTGTAGGGTTATCGGCTGCTGCCAGTTCAGGTTCGGTGGGGCCCTCTGGTGTTGAGGTTGCAAGTACTGGATTCAGTGCTGACACGGGGTCTGGTGTTGGTTGTTTGGCTGGTTCCGGTTCTGGGACTGGTTCCGTCTGGGTCTCTGGGACTGGATCCACTACTGCTGTTGCAGACATTGGCCTGGGGTCCAGGTCCATCACCTCTGACTGGGTCCTGATAGAAGTTTCCGGAACAGAGCTAGGCCTCACGGCTTGTTTAGCCTGGTTGCGGGTGACCATTCCCACCCTCTTGGCCTGCTTCACATGATTGGCCAAGTCTTCCCCCAACAGCATGGGGATGGGATAATCATCATAGACTGCAAAAGTCCACATTCCTGACCAGCCCTTGTACTGGACAGGCAACTTGGCTGTAGGCAAATTGAAAGAGTTGGACTTGAAGGGTTGAATCGTCACTTGGATCTCTGGGTTGATTAAATTGGGGTCCACTAAGGAAGCATGGATAGCTGACACTTGTGCTCCGGTGTCCCTCCACGCGGTGACCTTCTTCCCACCCACACTCACAGTTTCCCTCCGCTCCAAGGGTATCTGGGAGGTATCTGGGCCTGTGGACCTCTGGTGTGATTCCGGTGCAATGAACTGTAATCTGTTGGGGTTCTTGGGGCAGTTGGCCTTTACATGCCCCAGCTCGTTACACTTAAAACATCGTCCAGCTGACGGGTCACTGGGGCGAGGAGGGTTGCTGGAGAACGGGGTGGTGGGACGATAAGGGGTCTGGAAGGTTCTTTGGGAGGTAGGTGGGGCTTTGGGCGGCCCCCGGTAATAGGGTGTGGTCTGGGGTGGTCCCTTCTGGTCTCCGCTCCAACTGCGACCAGTTTTCTTCTTCTCTGCCACCTCCACCCATCTGGCTCCAATCTCTCCTGCCTCAATTACAGTTTTGGGTTTCCCATCTAGGATGTATCTTTCTATTTCCTCAGGAACACCCTCTAAGAATTGTTCCATTTGCATTAGGAAGGGCAAATTTACTGGAGATTCAACACTTGCTCCTGATATCCAGGCATCCCAATGTTTTACAATGTGGTAGGCATGTCGGGTAAATGACATGTCTGGTTTCCACCTTAGGGCTCTGAACCTCCGACGAGACTGCTCGGGTGTTATCCCCATTCTGACTCTCGCCTTGGATTTAAACAGTTCATACTTGTTCATGTGTTCTTTAGGCATTTCAGCTGCCACCTCAGCTAAGGGTCCACTGAGCTGCGGCCTCAGCTCTACCATGTATTGGTCAGTAGAGATGTTGTACCCAAGGCAGGCCCTTTCGAAGTTTTCTAAGAAGGCCTCAGTATCATCACCTGCCTTGTAGGTGGGGAACCTTCTGGGATGGGAAGTGGTACCTGGAGAAGGATTGCTAGGGTTTGTTGGTATATTCTGCTGGGCCTTTATCCTCTCCATCTCCTCCACATGCTTCCTCTCTTTTTCCTTCTCCTCCTCCTTCAGCCGCATGAGTTCTATCTGTCTTTCATGTTCCCTTTGTTTTTCCTCAGCCTGAAATTTGGCTAATTCCAGCTGTAGTCGAGCTGAGGATTTGGCCATTCTAACCTCTCTGTTTTTAACTAACTTTACACCCGAGGTTTAGAAATAAACAAACAAAACTTGGCTGTAAAATTTTGCTGTGCTGGAATAGAATACCTATTCTCTGATAGTGATTGTCAGCCTACAGAAAAAGACAATTCCCTTGTCTCTGCTCTGGGCCCAAATTAAAGCAAAAAACCTCCAACTACTTGGAAACCTGCTTACCCAGCCCAAAGAAGAAAAAAAATTTCTTTTCAAACCTGTGCTCCTTGTAAAACAAAAAAAAAATCAAAATCCTAAAAAAAAACCCTGCCACTTTTGTCTCCAGGCAAATGGGTAGAGCACACACCCCCTATTTACTTTTAGGAAGAAAAGAAAGAAAAAAAAAACCTCTGGGTTGGAAGACTGTGAATTTCCCTGCAGGAGTTAAGTACCCTGCCTCTAGGCAAAGAAAACCTGCAATTCACAAGATAATCCCCTTTTGTCTCTGCTTGGCCACAAAGCAGAGAGAAACCAAGCTGCTTTCAGTTTCAAAGCTGCTTTCTGGACTTCCTAAAAATTCCTTTTTAAAATCTGTATTTCTAGTTCAAAAAATCTCAACTGGATCTCAAAATGATTTCAGGTTAATCCCACCGCTGCCACCATGTCAAGGTTCCTCCCCCACTCTGAACTCTAGGGTACAGATGTGGGGACCTGCATGAAAACCTCCTAAGCTTATCCTTACCAGCTTAGGTTAAAACTTCCCCAAGGTACAAAATATTACCCCCGTTATCCTTGGAATGGCCGCTACCACCACCAAACTAATACTGGTTACTGGGGAAGAGCTGTTTGGACGCGTCCTTCCCCCCAAAATACTCCCCAAAACCTTGCACCCCACTTCCTGGACAAGGTTTGGTAAAAAGCCTCACCAATTTGCCTAGGTGACTACAGACCCAGACCCTTGGATCTTAAGAACAATGAACAATCCTCCCAACACTTGCACTCCCCCTTTCCTGGGAAATGTTGGATAAAAAGCCTCACCAATTTGCATAGGTGACCACAGACCCAAACCCTTGGATCTGAGAACAATGAAAAAGCATTCAGTGTTTTACAAGAAGACTTTTAATAAAAAATAGAAGTAAATAGAAATAAAGAAATCCCCCCTGTAAAATCAGGATGGTATATATCTTACAGGGTAATTAGATTCAAAAACATAGAGAACCCCTCTAGGCAAAACCTTAAGTTACAAAAAAGATACACAGATAGAAATAGTTATTCTATTCAGCACAATTCTTTTCTCAGCCATTTAAAGAAATCATAATCTAACACATACCTAGCTAGATTACTTACTAAAAGTTCTAAGACTCCATTCCTGTTCTGTCCCCGGCCAAGACGACTACAGACAGACACCCAAACCCTTTGTTTCTCTCCCTCCTCCCAGCTTTTGAAAGTATCTTGTCTCCTCATTGGTCATTTTGGTCAGGTGCCAGCGAGGTTACCTTTAGCTTCTTAACCCTTTACAGGTGAGAGGAGCTTTCCCCTGGCCAGGAGGGATTTCAAAGGGGTTTACCCTTCCCTTTATATTTATGACACCGCTATTCCTACCTACATGCCTCCAGCTTTCACCCTGACCACACCACACGATCCATCGTCTACAGCCAAGCTCTGCGATACAACCGCATTTCCTCCAACCCCTCAGACAGAGACAAACACCTACAAGATCTCTGTCAAGCTTTCTTACAACTACAATACCCACCTGCAGAAGTGAAGAAACAGATTGATAGAGCCAGAAGAGATCCCAGAAGTCACCTACTACAGGACAGGCCTAACAAAGAAAATAACAGAACGCCACTAGCCGTCACCTTCACCCCAACTAAAACCCCTCCAACGCAACATCAAGGATCTACAACCTATCCTGAAGGACGACCCAACACTCTCACAAATCTTGGGAGACAGGCCAGTCCTTGCCTACAGACAGCCCTGCAACCTGAAGCAAATACTCACCAGCAACCACATACCACACAACAGAACCACTAACCCAGGAACCTATCCTTGCAACAAAGCCCGTTGCCAACTGTGCCCACATATCTATTCAGGGGACACCATCATAGGGCCTAATCACATCAGCCACACTATCAGAGGCTCGTTCACCTGCACATCCACCAATGTGATATATGCCATCATGTGCCAGCAATGCCCCTCTGCCATGTACATTGGTCAAACTGGACAGTCTCTACGTAAAAGAATAAATGGACACAAATCAGATGTCGAGAATTATAACATTCATAAACCAGTCAGAGAACACTTCAATCTCTCTGGTCACTCGATCTCAGACCTAAAGGTCGCAATATTAAAACAAAAAGACTTCAAAAACAGACTCCAACGAGAGACTGCTGAATTGGAATTAATTTGCAAACTGGATACAATTAACTTAGGCTTGAATAGAGACTAGGAGTGGATGTGTCAATACACAAAGTAAAACTATTTTCCCATGTTTATTTTCCCCACCCCCACTCCGCATTGCTCCTCTGACGTTCCTGTTAACTGTTGGAAATGGCCCACCTTGATTACCACTACAAAAGGTTCCCCCCCGCCACCCCGCCAGCTCTCCTGCTGGTAATAGCTCATCTTAAGTGATCACTCTCCTTACAGTGTGTATGATAACACCCATTTTTTCATGTTCTGTGTGTATATAAATCTCCTCACTGTATTTTCCACTGAATGCATCCGATGAAGTGAGCTGTAGCTCACGAAAGCTGATGCTCAAATAAATTGGTTAGTCTCTAAGGTGCCACAAGTACTCCTTTTCTTTTTGCGAATACAGACTAACACGGCTGCTACTCTGAAACCTGTTGGAAGACAGGATACTGGGCTAGAGGGACCTTTGATCTGACCCAGTATGGCCACTCTTATGTCCCCTGGACTCAACCAGCCACGTGCAGTGGGATTCCATGACATACATGGCTCTGTGCTGCTGGGTGCTGGCAGATCCAGGACATGGCCAGAGATTTATGGGCAGTGCCAGGGCCAGACCTCCATTGGGCTGAGCAGGGAGGCTGGCTTGCTGCCAGGAGCAGAATTAGAAATGGCTGGTACAGAGCTGGGGGGCGGGGGAGGAGGGGGCTGCTGCAGAGCTGCAACTCAGCTGGACACTACACAGCCAGGGAGCACAGAGTGGGGAAGGGGGAGGTGTAGGCTGACCCCCGCAGAGCCCCTCAATCCCAACCCGCAGCTCCCTGGCCCCTGCTAGTCCTGGGCTTCCCCCCAGGCAGCTCTGCCAGTGCCCCTCAATCCCAACCCACAGCCCCTGCTATCCCAGCCCTGGACTCCCCCTCAAGTTCTCTGCCAATGCCCCTCACTTCCGACCCACAGCACCTGCTGTGGCAGCTCCCCACTGCAGCCCCGGGTCCCTTGGCTGCTCTCTTGCTGTCACACCTTGAGCCTGCAGATAGTGACATGTTTCAGCGATAAACAAAAGTGGTTTGGGCTGGGCTGGTAGGAGAGACCTGCCTGGAGCTGAGCAGGTGTAGGGCACGGGGTGTTGGCTCTGCACCTGGCTTCCCTTTAATCACCAATTCAAGGCGGGGACGGGGGGATTAGCCAGTGTTCCCTGGAGGGACAGTAAATCTGGCCCAGTAAACAGGGATGGGGGTCAACAGCCCTGGGGCGGGTGACGGGGTCCAAGGGGCAGCCCATCTCGCTGGGATGCAGCCAGCCAGGGAGCCCAATGCATCCCGCTGCCACGGTGCTGTGTGTAACCCCGCAGCCTGTGGGCCCCGCCCCACATGAACACCAAACGCCAGGGCATTGGTACCTACTGCCCAGCAGGGAAGCACTGGGCCCCATGGGGCAGAGCCGTGGTTATGCAGGTAGAGCCAGTGCCATCACATCTGTGCCACAGGAGAGGGGGGATACAGAGTCCTGAACTGTGCCCAGGGCTCTGGGAGTTTGAGATGCCCAAACCCCCACAGCCAGAGCCTTCCCATCCCCTCCATGGTGGGGGGGGCACTGCCCCTTTTGTGGGCCCCTGGACATCCCTGTTACCCAGAGAGAGGCTTGCTGCATGCTGAGGCCTGGCCCGACCCAGTCCGGTGGCAGGGAGTTCCCCAGGCTCAGTGGGTGTTGTCTGAAATCAGCTCCCCTGGGAGCAGCCTGAAATGTATGGCTCTGTCTTACTGCTCACCCCTGCTCTGCATCGCCACCTGCCCACGGAGCCCTGCGCCGAGCAGCACCACCCATGGACCGGTCTCTGAACAGGGACATTTAGTGCAGACACAGGGAGGGGTCTGAGGAGGTCAAATGACGTCCCTCCCCTCCCACCCCCACCACCCAGGTGCATGAATCTGTATCAGCCCCAGAGACCCACAGCTTCAGCAGCAGGGGGACAGCAGCTAGGCCAGGGCCAGCCTTTCCCACAGCACGTCCTGGGAATGGCCTCTTGTGTGTCATTCCCTGGGGCCTTAAAGCACAATGGCTTTATTTAAATGCGGCCTGAAGAGCCTCCCACCAGGCTTCCTCAGCAGCGCCTGGGCTCTGGCCCCCCAGCACGGAGTGCGACTGCCTGAGCTGCGGGACTGACTGCGCTAGCTGGCAGCAGCAGGAGACCATTATCCAGGCTGGCTGGGGATGGGCTGTGAGTGGGGGCAGGTACTTGGGGTTCTCAGGGCTCTCCCCCTCATTAGGGGCTCTCCCAGCCCCTCTCCCAGGGCCGTGCTTGTTGCTGCTGCCACGGCTTCAAGGGCCTTGGCGTGAGCCCAGCTCTTCAGAAGGTTCATGGCCAGTGATGATTTCGGCCGCGGCCCCCTTTTCCCTGCGCCGGCGAAAGATGGGAAATGACGGATTTTTAACACGCATTTTGGCCAAGCCCGGTGGATTTTCACTGCCAGCAAAGGCACTGCTGGAGCCAGGGTCTTTCTGTGCCAGATGGCAAAGGCCTGCAGCAAACGATGAGGGTAGGGGGCGACAAGGAAGGACTCTTAGAATGGAAGGTGTAGGGCAGCCTAAGTACTGGGTGCTCCCCATTGCTCCTAACCAGGCACCCATCAGTGCCCTGGCACCTGCTGTTCACCTGCCCTCGCCCGGTCTCTGAGACGGTTTCTGCTCAGGACAGGACTTGGCCCTCTCACGCTGGCACCACCTCAGCCTGGCCACCATGGCCCCTGGGATGGCTCTTGGGGTGCCCAGGGTTGGGCATCACCATGTTACCCCCTGCTGCCTCCAGCCACAGACAGACTTGCTGGTGCTTAGTTGGGTGCCAGCTCCCTGATCCCTCCAGCCTGGCAGCCACTAGGCCAGCCTGTTACCCGGGGTTCTTTCAACCCAAAGCTCTTGGTAACTTTTACTCTGTGCGAGGTGGTGTCAGCCAGGGCCGACCAATCAATGGCTGGCACAAACAGGACAACACAAGAGGGCTTTCACTTAAAGCTAAACTTTACTTAGTCTCAAGCACTTATACACACATCCGCACCAGGAAATCACCCCCAACCCTTGATCATTACCAAAGCTGAGTGTGGCTCTCGAGTGGCACAGCGGCAGCCCGTCTGCTGTCTGCCGGTGGGGAACACAAGATGCTTCCAGAGGGAGAGTCCAGTCCCAAAGAGTCCCCCTACCTCAAACTTTCCCTCCTTATTTAGACATGAGTAATAGCATGACATGTCCCTTAAAGAAAACTTGTTAAGCAAGCAGTTCCAATGGGCAAGAAAGAGGCTCCTTCTGATTATTGATTAACCAGGGGTGGGTTTTTCCAGAGTTTGCAGCCTTGAGGCCCCAGTAGAGATTCCTGGGGCACATCCTGCTCTTCTAAAATGCGTGTATCAGCAACTTCAACACAATTCATATCAGGAAGGATGCGGGGTCAAGCTGCCCTTTCTGTGGCACCCAACTCCCCCCCCCCCCCAGCCTTGGTTAAACTGAGACTGTTGAATGGCCAGTTTAGAGCCTGCTGCCTTGAAGCCATACTGGTTTCAGGCACTTTACTGGTTTGCCAAAGTCTCCGCTTACAAGCCCACGTTTGCCTCGTGGGTGAACAGCTGGGCCTGAGCCCCTTAGAAAACC
Source organism: Lepidochelys olivacea (assembly GCF_965140295.1). Taxonomy (NCBI): domain Eukaryota; kingdom Metazoa; phylum Chordata; order Testudines; family Cheloniidae; genus Lepidochelys; species Lepidochelys olivacea. The sequence goes on along the minus strand of NC_140433.1, from coordinate 8,453,814 downwards.
TCCTGCTGTGGTGTGCTGCCCCCTCTCCATTGAGCACACCCCATAATGCTGGGGCTGCAGCCCCCATGGGACCGGGGCACACACCAGCGTGCCCAGTTCCGCTGCAGCCCCTTGCATGACAGCCCCGCCCTGAACTCTGGTCCCAGAGAGGCCCGTGAGGAAGGGCAGTGGCAACAGAAGGGTGCCACATAAACCAAAAGCAACACCTGGTGTCTGGAGCCTGCCCTAAACCCACCTCCCCAGGCTAATCTGGCTAAAGTGTACCCGCACTGCCCAGGTGCAGGACAGAGTGGGTCTCTCGGCATTCTGCTCATAGCCCCAAAGTTCATTCTCTGTCCTCCGAGTCTGGATAGCCCCCTTCGCTTAGTGTCAGGCATGTTGCTGCCCTGTTGATTTCACCAGCGCACAGCCTGGGTGCTGCGTTCCCCTCCCTACACCCCTCCATGCAGAGACTGGGTGCTGAGTTCCCCCCCCCAGCACAGACTGGGTGCTGGGTCCCCCTGCAAAGACTGGATGCTGGGTTCCCCCCCACCCCATGCATAGATTGGATGCCCTTCAAACCCAAGCCGCAGCCTCCAGCTACCCCAGCTCTGAGGTCCCCACCATGTCTTGGACCCATTTGCAGTACAGAAGCCCCCTTGCCAGCCCAGTTATATTTAGTGGCCGTGTGCGGCCGCGTGCCTTGGCCACTTGTTGACAGTTTCCAATTACAGTTGTGCGCGGAGGTTCGTGTCTTGAGGCCTTTGGCATCTGGGGTCAGCAACAGGCCACATGCTGGAAACACAGCCAGGAAACAGGGTGCAAAGCCAGCCCTGTTCCTGTACGGGATGTGCACCGTGGGGCTCAGCCCCCACGCCTCACAGTCTCCACCACAGGGGCTGACCCCACTGCTCATGCAGCCCCACCATGGGGAGTCTCAGTCCCTCCCCTCACCTCATGCACCTCCACTGCAAGTCCCTGCCCTCCTGCCCTATACAGCCATGGGGCTCAGTTCCTGCCCTCCTGCCCATACATTCCCATCGTGGGCAGCTGGCCCAGCTCAGAGAGTCCATGGTGGTTGGGGCCAATAACATCAACCTGGGGCCTGTCGGACGAAAGCAGTGACTGAGGAGTGGGAATGGGCCGTGGGTCTGATCTGGGGCTTTGTGGGTCGTGGGGGACGGTGTCAGGCAGGTGGACCTATTGCTCTGGTATGCTGAAGGAAGCTCCGAGCCGCTAGTGTTAGGATTGTGCTTTTATTCCCTCCCCCCGTCCCCCTGCCATCTCTGCAATCCCCCAGGCCTGGCCCCCAGCACCAGCCTCTGGCCATGGTCCCTGCTAAGCAATGTGTCCTGCAAGTCCTTGGTCCCTGCGGCCCCTTGGCCGTGGCGGGTGCCTGTGCCTGGCGGCAGTGCCCATGAGGCTGGGCTCAGCGGCAATGGCTACTCCCCCGCAGAGTCCTGCCTCCACGGGCAGCGCCCGGCTCCTTGGGTTCCAGCCAGGGGCACTTGATGTGGGCCATGGCAATGCTGGCTGGGCTGCGCTGGCTGGGGTCAGGGGTCAGCAGCCCTCGCAGCATCTCCTGGGCCTCATAGGTGAAGCGCCCCCAGCGGGGTGGGCGCGGGCGGACGCGGGGGCTGCGATGCCAGCGCTCAAAGTCCCGGTAGTGCCGGTCGGCGGCCGTGTGCCAGGGGAAGAAGCCAGTCAGCACGCAGAAGAGCAGCACGCCCAGGGCCCAGGCGTCCAGGCTAGGCTGGGCCGGCAGGCGGGCCGAGGGCCCCAGGAGGCACAGCTCGGGTGCCGTGTAGGGCAGGTTCTCAGGCAGGGCCTCGATGGCAGTGCCCTGCGGGCAGCTCAGCCCAAAGTCGGTCAGTTTGACACGCCGGCACTCAAGGTCGAGCAGCAGCACGTTCTCAGGCTTGACATCGCGGTGAACCAGCCCCTTGGCCCCCATGAACTCGAGGGCGCTGGCGAGCTGCAGAGCACAGCGCTTGACATGCAGCTCTGCGAGCCCGAACCCCACCTAGGGAATCATAGAATCATAGAATATCAGGGTTGGAAGGGACCTCAGGAGGTCATCTAGTCCAACCCCCTGCTCAAAAGCAGGACCAATCCCCAATTAAATCATCCCTCAGCACGGGGGAGAGAGGTTACACACAGTGCCCTGGAGGGGAAGGACTCTGGGTCCCACTGCCCACCTCAGGGCCAGCCAGTCCCTGCCCTGGGCGGATGGGAGCCACCCCCCGCCATCCCCAACGGGGAAAGGCCTCCTGTCCCATTCCCTGTGCCTGCCTTGGGGCTGGATCTGAGTTGGTGCCCAACAGAGGGGAAAGGTCCCATGTCCCAATCCCCACCCCTTGAGCCAGCCAGTCCCCGTCCTAAGGCCGGGTGGGGCGTCCCCTAAAGGGGACAGGCCCATGTCCCATGCCCGTCCTCAGTGTGGCTACATCGGAGACTCTGGCTCATAGTACCTGTGGCTGCAGCAGGGAGAAGAGGTCCCTGGCAGGGGCGAGGTCCTGCGCGAAGACATAGTGGTGCTCGGTCTGGAAGGCGATGCCCAGGGCGCTGGCAATGCAGGGGTGGGCGGCCAGGCTCAGCGAGATGCAGTACTCGCTCAGGAAGTCCCGCAGCTCAGTGTCCCGCTTCTCGATGAACTTCAACGCCATCGGCCTGCCTGGGGGGGAGGGACGTGCGGAGAAGTCAAGGCTGCTGCCCCCCCCCCGCCAGATCATACCCCCTCCCCTATGCTGGATCAGACCCACATATTCTCCACACCCCTCCCATGGATCAGCCCCCTGCCACCCCACGCTGCTCTGTGGGGCCAAGGGCTGTCAGGCTGTAGGATCCCAGGGCCCAGCAGCTAACCAGGTGTGGAGTCGGGGGGCAGAGGGGCTCAGTGCTCCATGCCTGGCCCTGGACAGGGCTCCCCCTCCCCAGCCGGTGCCCATCAGGGGGTGGGCTCAGTGCTGGCGCTCCTGGGGGAACAGGAGCAGTGGGTTCTGTGGGAGGTGGGGCCACATGGACACAGACTGCCCCCCCCCCCGGGGCAGCCCAGGCCCTACCTTGCCGCTGGTGCACGGCCAGCAGCACGTGGCCATAGGAGCCGCTGCCCAGCTCCCTCAGGATGGTGTATGACTGGGTCACCTCCAGCCTGGGCAGGTTCTGCGCCGTCAGCTCCATCATCTCCTCCAGCTGCTGCTCTGCGCCCCACGGGGCGGGCAGGGTCATGGCTGCGGGAGGGGGAGGGATGGGGTTGTTACCACCGGGAGCAGTGCCCAGACGGCCCCCGGGGGACACGGACATCACCAGCCCAGCACTGAGACACGGCTGGCGTCGGCACCTTTGCTTCGCCATGCTGGCCTCAGGGCTGCCCACCTACGGTAACCAGGCATCCGGTTTTCGACTGGAACACCTCGTTGAAAAGGGATCCTGGTGGCTCTGGTCAGCGCCACTGACTGGGCCATTGACTGTCCAGTTGGCCGCGGGGTCTCAGAGGAGGGGCAGGGCAAGGGTATTTCGTTTTGTGAAAGTAGAAAGTTGGCAACCCTATGCCCATGCCGTGCCCAGCTGGCTAATGCACCCTGATCCGTTTGGGGACGCCTGGGCCCCTGCACAGCAGACAAGTCTCCCCCAGGGCTCTGGCTCAGGTGGGCTCACTGGGCAGAGCTCACAGGGTGGAGCAGGAGGCTGGAGCTTGGGGGCGGTGAGGCCAGGTGGCCTGCCCTGAAGGGCGAGTGAGACCCCTCAGGGGTTTGGCACTCAGGATTCCTCCAAGAGACAATTTAAAAGCTGGGGCATAGCACTGCTCCTGTGGATCTGTGACAGCTGCTTATACAGGGACCCCTCGCCCTGTGCTGAGATGCGACTGCCTCTGGGGAGGGGTACGGGGGGCTGTTTATACAGGGACCTCGCCCAGTGCTGAGACGTAGCCACCTGTGATGGAGTACAGGGTTTGTTTCACACAAGGTTATGTCCCATTGAATAACAGCCCCTCCCAAGCCCCTTGGGGCCTGACAGCAGCTTCTCCATCCCTCTCTGCATGGGCCTGGGGCACCAAGACATGGCTTCCTGTAGATGCCCAGCTGTGGACCAAGGGGACATACCCCCCACACTGGGCTCCCCTTCCAGCCTGTGGAGTTTGGACAGACTCCAGGTCCCACTGATGCTCTGCACCTGGGGAAGAACAGCTCCCTTGCCCCGGTGACACCTCTTCCTGCCCCACTGAGCCTGAACTGCCCCAGGCCCCTCTACAACCCTGGGTTCGGGCACCAAATTCATACCGGCAGCAAACCCTGTATCACTTCCGAGCGCAGTCAAGGCCTTAGTCAGAGGCAGAGCCAGGGAAGCAACCTGGCTCCCAGCCCTCCTGCTGGAATCACTAGACCCCACTCCCCTCCCAGAGTTTGGGATAGAACCCAGGAGTCCCGGCTAATACCTGGACTTGCTCAGGGGAGGAAGTGGCCCTGGTGTCAGTGCCCCAGCACCATGTGCAGTGAATGTGGGACCAGCAGCCCTGGACACCCCCCGGCATCTTCAGGCTGGGAGCTGCCAGCAGCAAGAGAAGGGCAGCATTGAGAGGCCCACCCAGATAAATCAGTGGAACCCTGTGGGCTTGGGGGGCACCAGATGAAAGAGGGACCCCACTTACCTGCCTCCTGGAGCTGGAGCCCCACAGTATGCACAGGGGAGCCTCTACCTTCCCGTCTGTCTGTCCGCTGGCCTGGGATGAGCCTTTTATCCCGTCCACCCCGAGCTGGAAAGGGTCCCGTGGTGGCTGGCAGATCCCAGCTGGCAGTGCGGGCCAGGGGTCGGGTGCGGTCAGTGCCGGGGGCTGGCACTCGCTGGGCCGGGATTAGCAGGCACTTATCTGGGTTATTTTTACCAGCTGGCACTGGATACTCCAGTCCCCCAGCCCCCACTCTCATTTACTGCTCCCCTCCCCCTGGCCCCCCAGTACCCTCTGTCCAGGATTAGCTTGTCCCAGGTGTTCCTGGAAAGTCAGCTCCTGACAGCAGGGGAGCGCCCCACCCTGGAAACCCACTGGGGAGCTGGAGCAGGGCAGAGACCCTGCTGGGGTGAAGCTCCAGGAAACACCTTCCCCCCAACAGAGCCCAAAGCATTTTCTGCCACGGTATACAGGGACCCCTTGCCAGGCACGGAGATACAGCCACCTCTGGGGTGGGGCACAGGAGCTGTTTATACAGGGACACCTTGCCGGGCACTGAGATACAGCCCTTCTGGGCTGGGAGCAGGGGCTGTTTAAATGGGGACCTCTCGCCCAGCACTGAGATGCAGCCACCTCTGGGGTGGGTGTGGAAGTGGTGGACTAGCACCTGGACAGGCTGCATGGGCATAGGGAGGTGGAGATGGGAACATTTCTCAAGAAGGAAGGTAGCCAGGATTGTCCAGGACGTGTGGTTCATGCCGAGACATCAGAGAACATATCTCCCTCACACTGCAATGTGAGAACCCCACATACAGTCTGGGCCTGTGGTGTTACTTTTGGTAAGACAGATATGAGGCCCCTTTCACCACATGGGGGCACTGGGGGTAAGCACTGACTGCTGGGAATTGCCCCCAGCCAGCCCCCCATCCCAACACTGGGTTGTCCTTGGCAGAATCTACCAGGGGGGCTGGGAGCCAGGACTCCTGGGTTCTATCCCCTGCTGGTACAAGCTGCCACCCCTTTATCTTCCCCATGCCCCCTGCAGATCCTGCCCTGCCTGCCAGGTATGCTTCCTGCTGGAGACTCTGGCTTGTGAGGGGCAGCGTGGGGGGCCCTGCCAGTCTGGGGAACTGCAGAGATTGGGGTCGGCTGGGGAAGCTCTGGGGCGCTCATGAGCAACTGAGCCCCCCACCCCCACAGGGTCGAGTCCCGGAGGCCTGCTCCCGCCTCCCTCTGTTGTTTGCCTGAGTCTCTGGGTGGGGGAAGGAAGGGCAAAGGAGGCCTGGGGGCAGGGCAGGGACGGCTCAGGCGGGCATCAGAGACTTGGGCCGTTCCTGTTCCCAGAACCACGGCAACATGGCCACAACAAAGGCCTATTCTGGGATCCCCTCAGGGGGTCTCTGTGCTTGTGCCATGGCGACAGCCCCAGATACAGCACATGGCATCTGCTCTGGGCAGGGGGTGGTGGTGGCAGGGACAGCATGACTCCCCCACCACTAGCCCCCCACCCTCTGGGCCACATGCAACCTCCTCAGCATGGGGCCTTCCCCTGGGAACAGGTTGGCTTGGGGACACCACGCCCAGTGGTAACAAGACCAGGCTGGGCTGCACTTCGCAGGCACCAGATGCCAACGAACAGGGGGCACCAGACCTGATGAGACTCGGCCACCCCCCCCAGCTCCCAGGCAGGACAACCAGGGCCATGCTCCTGCTCTCTGCCCAAGGGCCAGACCCCACAGACACCAAACCGCCTTGGGGTAGTGTGGGGACTTTATACGGGGACCCCTTCCCTGGTGCTGAGATGCAGCCACCTCTAGTTTGGTGCAGCTGTTTATACAGGGACCCCTCGGCCAGCGGTGAGATGCAGCCACCTCTGGGGTAGGGCAGCTGTGCATACAGGGACCCCTTGCCTGGCGCTGAGATGCAGTTCTACGTGGGCTGTGGAGGTTTGTCCAGGCCCCAAGCTTCACTCCCAGACTCCAGGGGGAAACGACCTGGGTTAGGGAACCCTCCACAACAGTCTGAGTCCTTAATATTAGTTTTTCAACACCAGCCATCAGGTCCAAGAGGGGCAGCCGGGGCCACCAGCGACTGTGAGGGGAGAGTGCCTTGTGACAAAGGTGGGGATTGTCTGTAGCATTTTATGAACTGTCTGTGTGACTCTGTACTGATCTCCTTGGATAGTATTCAAGACAGAGAGCTGCCAGGAGGACTGGCTGGGCTGGTGTGGGCCCTGCGAAGGCCGAGCCAGGCTGGCTGGGCTGGTGTAGCACCAAGGAAGGCAGAGCTGGGCCGGCACAGCACCAAGGAAGGCAGAGCCGGGTCGGCTGGGCTGGCGTGGGCCCTGTGAAGGCACAGCCGGGCTGGCTGGGCTGCGGCTGCGCCAGGGAAGGCAGGATTCCTGGCCAGCTTGGTCCCATTCCCCTTCTTCCCTCCTACCTGTCAAAACTGTTCCCATTCAACACCATCCCGACTACTGAGTTGGGACCATCTGATTCCTTGTCCCCCAGCCTCAGCTGCCCCTCCAGCTCCACTGCCCACTAGTGACCAATCTCAATATTTCTCCTCTCTCTTCTCCCCAGTGGGGGATAGTGGGGACCCACCCATTGTCCAAATCACCCACGACTCTTACACAAGTAGGGTCAGGAACTGGGACAGTGCCTGTGGGGGGAGGAGATTCTGGCTGGTGTGTGACAAACAAACCCATCTTGGGGGTCCCAGATCACAGAGAAGAAAGGTTCCCATTAGGGGTGGTGAACAATTTCAGTTCCAGCCTAGCTGGGGAACATTTGTACCTTTTCTCTGCCCTGGAGCTGCTCTCGGATGTCCTTGAGAGCAGCCTCCTCTATGGCCACGTCCACCCGTTCCTTCTCCTCCTCATCCTCTGAGTCCCTGGGAGTCCCTGCACCAGGGAGAGAAGGGGACAGGGTGACTCCTGCTGCCACTCAGGGGAAGGACAGGGGAGTGGTGGGGAGAGCAGAGTTAATGTTCCCTCTTCCCACCTCAGGGACCCAGGGCAAATTGGGCCCCACACTCCCCCTCTCGGGGATGCCTTCAGCCTCCAATAGCTTCAGGAGCCCCTTCCCCCCCCCCGCCACTGTGCTGGATTCCCTGGGAGGTGCCTGCCCCCCAGGCTGGGCTGCGGCAGCACCAGGGAAGGCAGAGCCGGGCTGGTGTGGTTCACTGATTGTTACCTGCATGTTAGTTTTAGTCTAGCAGAGTCTTGAAGAGTTTGCTGGCAAGGTAGAGAGGCTGGCGTGTCTGGCACAGGGTAACAGTGGCTGATGGTTCTGGGTGTCCTGAGCAGAACCTCAAAGATGGAGAAGTAGTTCCTGTTTGTTTCACGTTCACAGACCCACAGCAACATAGCCAAAGTGGGAGGAGAGAAGAGAGTGTAGCAGGGGAAGTGCTGGGGTGGGACCCAGTTCAGTTCCCAGGTCTCTCCCAGGTTTGTGGGTGAGATCTAGGGCAGGTCTCTGTTGGACAAAGGACAGTCTCCTGCTCCTTACAATAATTTGTGTCCACGGAAGAGAAGGGCTGATTCCCTCCTTGTGACTCTCAGCAGCTCCCTAGGAAGGAGCCACTGCTCTTCTCTGCAGACCTTCTCCTGGATCTCACAGGAGTCTGATGCTCTCACTCCGCAAGCCTGCCTGGGGCCCTGGAGTTAGTGCTCAGCAGAACCAGGCAGAGCCCTGTCTTAGAGCACCAGCGCCTTCCCTCTGTCCCTGAAGGAGGCAGGGCCCCAACACTGCTCTGCACTGACTGCTCTGACTAAGGGTGGCCCAATGTGCTCTCAGGTAGCATGACACAATGGAAATGTGGATCATCCAGTCTCTCATTTCCAGGCCTCCCCAGGGTTACAGTAAAATTCCTGTTGCCCCTCCCCATTGTGCTCAACTCCCAGATGTGCTGGAGGTTGCTGTCAGCAGGCTCTTCAGCATGGCATCCATGGACCAGAGGCCTTCCTGCTCCTGGGACAGAGGAGTAGGTTGATGATCTACCTGCCCATGGCCATGGTTTATACTCCATGCAGGGCAGTGCACAGGAACTGCGATTTCCTGTTTCGGATCTAGTGGCAGCTTCAGGAGACTGTATATGAGACCTTGCAGTTGGGGGGGTGTGGTCCAGACAGGCAGTGATTTGGGTGTGGAAGTTTGAGGAATAAGGCAGAGGCCCATATGGGGCAAGGAGGGCAGGGACTTGGGAAGCAAGAGCAGAGGATCAAACACTTTCTAAATGCGGGTCAGAATTATCCCCACCTTCAGAGATGCCCCGAGGGGTAAATGGCTCTTACCTCCACGAGGGGGCGGGTCTTCCATTTAAGCCGCTTTGAGACCCAGCACTGCTTGGGTTGATGGGACGAAGTGACCTGTCCCCACTGCTCCCTGAGGTGGCTCAGCTGCAGGCTGCCCCCATCTGGGAGGCGGTGACAGATCCCAGGGCCTGGGAGACAGCTGGGGAGGAGGCTCCTATCCATTTCCCACTCGGAGACCCCGTGGAAGGGCCAAGGGGAGAATAAAGGGCGGAAGGTGAAGCTAGCCCTGAGTCTCTGTCCCATCCCCATCTCCTCAAAAGTGGAGCTTTCCGAGCTTCAGTAGGGCAGAGGGGCTGTAGCCATGACCCAAAGACCTCTCTGCACCATATGGGTCAGGGAGAGCTCTGCCTGGGCGCAGGGGGAATGGGATGGGGGTCAGGCCAAGGAATGGGGGGAGGGGAAAGAGAGTGAGAGGAAGAGCTCATGCCCCAGATGAAGGAATTTTGGGGGCAGAGGGAAGGACCCTGCTCCACAAAGAGGGGAGAGAATTTCTATCACTGCCGGGGGCTCCATTTCCCCATCCACTAGCTCCCCATTTACAGTGAGCCAGAGCACGACCTGCAGCAGGGAGCGGGAGTTGCTGAACATGGGAGGGGAACCTTTCAAGGCATCCGATGTGGCACAGCCCCTGCAGCGCCTCGGGCAGCAGGCGCAAGGGGCGGATGACGTGGAGCTGGTGCCTAATATTGGCCGTGACGTCCTCCTGCTGCAAGGGAACGAGAACGTGTCATAGACTCAGGATTAACCATAGGCACTAACTTTAGCCGGCGCCGGTGGGTGTTCGTGCCCCCTGCCTCCAGCCCCGCCCCAACTCCACCCCCTCTCCGCCCCGCCCCCATTCCAACCCCTTCGCCAAAATTCCCTGCCCTGCCTCCTCCCCTGGGCACGCCGCATTTTCCCTCCTCCCCGGCAAGCCTGGGAGGGAGGGGGGAGAAGCGGAGAGGCGGCGCGATCAGGGGAGGAGGTGGAACAGAGGTGAGCGGGGGGGGGCCCCTCAGGAAGTAACCTGGGGGGGCGCACAGAGGAACCGCTCCCTGCCCCAGCTCACCTCTGCTCCGCCTCCTCCCCTGGGCGCGCTGCCACCTCTCCTCTTCTCCCCCTCCCTCCCGCTCCCAGGCTTGCCCTGCCCTTGAACCGGGGAGTGGGGGGGGGGAGAAGTGGAGCGCTGCGCTCAGGGGAGGAGGCAGAGGTGTAGCGGAGGGGAGCTGGGGGGGGCCAGTGCTGAGCACCCACCAATTTTTCCCGGTGGGTGCTCCAGCCCCGGAGCACCCACGTAGTCGGCGCCTACGGGATTAAGGGCACCTGGAACCAGCAGCATTTCCCCCCAGCACCTGCGCACATCCGAGGGATGGATTCACCCTCCTGACCCCCAGGATGGAGTCTTGTTGTCCTCTCTAGCGGCTTCCAGTACCAACCCCTGTCCCTGTAGGGTGAGCTCCTGCCGCGTCCCCCTCAATGCCCCTAACAGCTGTTCCACTCCCAACCCACCTGGGGATACAGCTCAAGTTCTCAGAACCCTCTCCTCCAACCTCACCCCCACCCCTACCCAGGTAGGGCAGGGAGGGGGCTCCAGTGGGGGGGGGCAGGAGGGATTCTGGCAGCAGTGAAGTGGGATGGTGGGAGGTTGAGATCCTTCCCCAAGTCACACCAGTGACTAATGCTGAAGCCACAGGATGGCAGCCCTGGCGAATGGGCCAGGTCAGCAGCCCCTGCTGACCGAATCCTCCTGTTCTCTCAAGTGTGGATCCAGCCCTGCCAGCAGCAGGACAAGCGTCCCCCGCCCATGTGCCTTGGCCCTGCCCGGTCAATTGCCGTCACCAGTCAGTCCTTGGCCTCTCAGGCTGCCAGTGATGGAAACAACTCTGGATGGTGGCTCGGGTGACACGGACACTAGGCCACAGGGAACTGGGTGCAGCCCTGTGGGGCAGGCAGGAAAGGCTCGCAGAGGGCACTTAGGGGACTCTCCTGCCCTTCCCAGGACTGATAGTATCGTGTCCTAAGAACCTAAATCCAGGATGAGGTAATGCTTGCAATTAATTAGCCTTGCTAAAGATGGCACCTGCTCCGACTCTCATTCCCCACCAGGCTCCTTGCTCCCAGGCCAGTGAATGGCGATAGGATGGGAATGAGGCCCTGCCCCCCCCCCAATCTCCTGAGTCCAATGCAGCTGCTCACCTTGTCCCCCATCAGCTGCTGGACTTCCCCCAGGAGGGAGGAGGCCAGGACCAGCCCAGCCTGGCTGACAGGCAGCAGAGGGGAATGGATGGCCAGCACTGCCATCTGGAGGAAGAATCTTCTCTCCCCTCTGAGAAGAACTTTCCGAAGACCTGAAACCAAGAGGACGCAAGGCCTTAGCAGGTTGCCCAAAGCCAGGCTCCACGTGCTGGGGCTAGAACAGCATCACCCTCTAGTGACCCAGGGGCAGAGAGCTGCTCCAGCCCAGGCAGCTCATTCCCTGGAGGCTTTCAGGGGCCCCTGGCTCAGGGAAGCCCTTTAGTAAAAGGTGGCAGGCACTAAGGGATCCAAAGCCTGTAGTGGCTCTTTCTGGAGGGCAATTTATCGCAGGGGCTGGGCTGGAAATGGCTCTGTGTGTGTGGGAGCAGGGACGCTCTGGTGTGCAGCTCACAGCGATGACAGAGGACCCTGCATTGCTTCCAGCAGAGAGATCTCCTGCACCTCAGTGGCTAGAGGTAGAGTGTATATGTGTATGTGTGTGGGGGGGGGGGTGTTGTGTTTGGAGCTGACAGACCAAAGCTCTATTCCCCCCCAACTGAGTGATTTCTCTAGTAGCTGGGTCTGGCGCCTGGAGCTCCTGCGCTTCTCCCAAGGGGAATCCAAACTGCACCATGACAAGGACCAGGAGACTCAGGTCCCAGTCCCCAACACACAGACACGCCTGTGAACCTTTTGTTCTGGGGCAGTAGTTCAGCTTGTGGGAGGGAGGACAAGCTCAGTGTCTCTCTCACACGGCGTCTGCAGAGCAGCATTCTGTAGATGCACTTGTAGATCCAGGAGCCCTTCGAAGGCCTCCTCTGTGACGTTGTGGAGATCCCCCATTTCACCTTGGACTCCAATTCTGGGGCACTGTGTTATGGGGTGTTCAAGGGTTTGGATGTTCTCACCGCAGACGTGCGAAGGGGAGTCTTTGATTTTCTACCTGTGCATCAAGTAGCCACAACTTGGGTCAGTGATAATGGGCTTCTTTGGAAGAGCGGCTGAGGTCCAGGCACTCTACCATTCCCTGGCCGGGTCCAGAGACATGAGGGGGCGCATATGGTCCATAGTGGTTTCGGAGTTCACTGTGTCCCCTACCCAGTTCCCAGGTTGGGGCATTCTGCTTCCTGACTGGTGATGGCATTGGGCAAACCCCACCTCCTTTCTCTGCTTCTATGGGGCAGGGAATCTAGCAAGGGTCTGGCCAGGCAATAGTGACTCACTGACCCAGTGCTCTCCTCTCTGACCCTCAGGTATCAGCCAGGGGGACAAGTTGTGGAGACAAACCTATAGCCACAATCCTACGCTAACTCACCCACCCGGGGATTCTCCTTATGCCACATAGCAATGGATCCATGTGAGACACACAAATCATGGCAACTAGCGAGGCTCCAACGTGGGACCTTTAGTACCAGCCTCTCCCACTGGGGGCTGGATAGGAAACTGGTGGCTGCACAGTGGGCAGAGTCTTCGCTGCATCCCTGGCCCAATAGAATTGGAGGGGGTGGAGCAGAACAGAGAGCGAGACAGAGAGAGACTCATCCTCCAGCTGGGGTCAGGCTGAGAGAAATTGGCTGGGGTCTCATTACCCAGCTGTGGTCACTCCTATTGGGTCCCATTTCCCAGCTGGGTTCCTTACCCTCTGGTGCAGCAGCAGCTGGTAGAGCCGGTAAACCCCCTCCCTGGCCTGCTGGCTGATGTCCTTGGCTGGGTCACCGACAAACAGAGCCAGCTGTGCCACATGGTGACCCATCCTAGGGAACTCGGCTGAGATCTAATGGAAGGGAGAGGAGAAGGGACTCCATCAACATTTTTCTGTCAGCTCCCAGTCCCCCCTGGGCCAGGAGTCTTCTTCCCCTCAGCCCCTGTGCAGGAGATGCTGGGGGAAAGAAGACAGAGCTAGACCCTTCATTTTCTCTGCCCCCAAGGGAGCCTAGAGTTGCTCCAGGATACCAAGAAGGGACCCAAGGCCAGGCATGAACCTGGTTGGAGCACGGACTGGAGCATGGTCCCCTTAAAGGCCCAGAGTCATCACCAACCAGGAAAAGAAGGACTTGACTCAAGCCTCGCTCATTCCCTGCTCTGATTCTGCATCCCCAAGGGGAACACTCCTAACTGATAGCCTCTGCAGCAGCAAATCCTACAGCCCGTTGGGGCCAGTCTACGCCTGGAGTCAAGAAGCTGGGGTCAGAGGTCACTAACATCAAACTCAGGGAGGGTGATGGTGAATCTGAGCAGGGCCGTGATGCTCCTAACAGCCCTGGCTCTCTCTTGGGACATGAGCCAGAAGTTTACGTGCTGTGGGGGAAAGAGGCAGGTCAGGATCAATAGGCAGGTGCACGTGCTGTGCAAATGAGCCCCTTCCCATCCCCAGGGGGCTGAGACACTGTGCGCAGGGGGGGAATATCTGAGTCATTGATCGCAGAGCTTTATAAGGGGATTGTTGCCCCCAAGCCGATACTTGTATTCTGCAGGTCACAACTTGTCAGTGTCTCTCTAGATTGGGACAGTGTTTGGTGTCGGGGCTGGTCCCATCCTTCCTGAACTCCTGATTCCTGAACAGTTCACCAGGAAAGAGACAGACCCTCACCCCTCCCTGACTCTCAAGTCCTTTGGTGGATGAAGGGAGTGACTGTAAGCACCATTCCCCCAGGAATCTCAGGGCCCGTCGGAGACAAGGGCAGATTCCCTGGGGTCCTCCTGTTTCTCTGAGGAGCCTGTGCCTATTCTCTGAGGACCTGGATCCCACACGGGGGTTCAGACTCTCACTCCCCAAGCCAGCTAGGGACCCTGTGGTTAGTGCTCAACAGAACCAGGCAGAGTTCTGGCTTGAAGTCCCAGCTCCTTCTTCTGTCCTTCAAAGATGAAGGGCCTGACACGGCATTGCCCCGACCAAGGATGGCCCACTGTGGGACCAGCTAGGAGGGCAAACTGGAAAATGGATCTTCCAGTCTCTCCTTAGCAGTCCTCTTAAAAGTTAAGGTAAAATTGCCCCCTGTCCCCCTCCTCATGGGGCTCACCTCTAAGATGTAGTGGAGCCTGTCGGTGTCTGGGGACTCTGCCAGCAGGTTCCCCAGCATGGTGTCCAGGAGCTCTGGCAAGACTTTGTGCAGAGCCTGCAAAGCGAGGGAGAACCATAGGTCAGAGTTAGGGAAACTGGGGCTATACCTGCCACAGGATGGGAAGAGGGGTCTTTGGGAAGCACTGGTGAGACCCCCAAATACATATCCTAGCCTCTGTCATTCACATCCCACTGCAGGCAATTAGCAAGGATTCATGGCACGATGACAGCTGGCTCTTTGATCCATGGCAGGATGGGAAGAGGGGTCTCTGCAGAGGACCTTGTAGGCAGCAGAGTATGGAACAGCCAAGCTGCTATGGATGGAAGCTGGGCTGCTGGGCAAAACACAGCATGTGGAAGGATGGAAGGAATTCCCCCTAGAGGGGTAACATCATCCCCCCTGGAGGGAAGGATCCAACCCTGCAGCTTGTTCCATCTCTGCCCTCCCCACCCCTATCTCTGGAGCTCCAGCAAATGAGGGAAGCAGGGACCATAGGCCACTCCTGCTCCTGGCAGAGAGGAGAAGGATGATCTAGAGCCATCTTGGGTGGCGTTCTTCTCCATGCCCAGGGTGAAGATGGCATGCAGGGCAGCTCACAGGAGGGGAGTCTCCAGCTCTGGCTCCAGGGCAGGTTTCATGGTGCTGGCAAGAGAGAGGAGCCAGTATCGGACTGTGCAGTGCGGGGGTGGGATTGGCACCAACACAGATGTGAAACTGCAGGAAATAGGCACAGTCTGGTGAGAATGGGGTGGGATAGCTCAGTGGTTTGAGCATTGGCCTGCTAAACCCAGGGTTGTGAGTTCAATCCTTGAGGGGGCCATTTAGGGATCTGGGGCAAAAATTGGGGATTGGTCCTGCTTTGAGCAGGGGGTTGGACTAGATGACCTCCTGAGGTCCCTTCCTACCCTGATATTCTATGAATCTATGAGAATGGAAACTGAGGCACCGAGCCAGGGAAGGACCAGGCCAAGGCCTCACATCTGGGGCAGGGCAGGAATAGCGCCTGTTCCCTGGACCCTGCTGCCCCTCCTGTATCTGACCCTGGGAGTGAGCCTCGCCCCAAGGCCCCTGTAATGTTACTGGAGTGAAAAGAACAGCCGAGCCAGGAGAGTGAACCTTCCCCACCACCTCTGTCAGAGGAGTCACCCTTGGGAGGTGACCTGGGAGCGGGAGGGGCCGTGACTCCCAGCCCTAGGCCTGAGCAGCACCGGGGTTAGGGGAACTGGGCAAGAGGGTCTCGGTACCTGAGGTTGCCCACAGCAATCAGGGAGTTGGCGAGGACGGCAGGTGGAGAGTTGCCAAGCAGCTCCTCAATGAGCTCCTGTGATACCCAAAGGAGACAAAGGAGCGTGCGAGATTCGGGCCTCACTGACACTTCCCAGTGAGAAGATTACATAGCCAGCGCCCACCATGCCTAGCAGGATCCCCCCACCTGCCTCCCGCTCCTCCGATTCCTTCCTGCCCAACAAACTTGGCCTCCTCCCAGGATTCCCGGCCAGCTTAGTCTCATTCCCCTTCTTCCCTTCTACCTATCAAAACTGTTCCCATTCAACAGCATCCTGACTACTGAGTTGGGACCATCTGATTCCTTGTCCCCCAGCCTCAGCTGCCCCTCCAGCTCCACTGCCCACTAGTGACCAATCTCAATATTTCTCCTCTCTCTTCTCCCCAGTGGGGGATAGTGGGGACCCACCCATTGTCCAAATCACCCACAACTCTTACACAAGCAGGGTCAGAAACTGGGACAGTGCCTGTGGGGGGAGGAGATTCTGGCTGGTGTGTGACAAACAAACCCATCTTGGGGGTCCCAGATCACAGAGAAGAAAGGTTCCCATTAGGGGTGGTAGATTATCATAGACAAGACCTTTGGCAGGGAGTGGGCAGGACAATTTCAGTTCCAGCCTAGCTGGGGAACATTTGTACCTTTTCTCTGCCCTGGAGCTGCTCTCGGATGTCCTTGAGAGCAGCCTCCTCTATGGCCACGTCCACCCGTTCCTTCTCCTCCTCATCCTCTGAGTCCCTGGGAGTCCCTGCACCAGGGAGAGAAGGGGACAGGGTGACTCCTGCTGCCACTCAGGGGAAGGACAGGGGCGTGATGGGGAGAGCAGGGTTAATGTTCCCTCTTCCCACCTCAGGGACCCAGGGCAGATTGGGCCCCACACTCCCCCCTCTCGGGGATGCCTTCAGCCTCCAATAGCTTCAGGAGCCCCTAGTAGAGAAGCCCCCCCGCTGCTGTGCTGGATTCCCTGGGAGGTACCTGCCCCCCCAACCCGGAGCATCAAGGGACCAAAGTGGCAGCAGCTCTTGCTGCCCCCACCCGCCAGCTCCCCTTGCTGCAGGGGCAGCTGTGTGACTGCTGCTGGTGTCAGTGTGGTTCATGGGGCTCAGTCCAGACACCTGGGCTGGGGACCCGCCCCACATAGCACTGGTAGAGCGCCTGGGCCCAGGGTGTTCACAGCCCCGTCCTCACCCCTCCCTGAGCCCAGCCAGGCTCCTCACCTGGTACAAAACAGCGGCAGCCATCGGCCTCGCTGCTGCCAGAGTCCCAGGTGCTGCTGCTGTCCCATGGGGAGCTGCTGTTGCTGGGACAGGGACACTCCACCTCCTGCCCTGGGGAGGCTGGAAGGTCCTCAGTGACCGGGCAGGGTGATGTCTCCTGCCGGGAATCAGGGCTGGGGCTTCCCACACAACAAGCCCCAGAGCCACCCTGCCCAGCTCCCCTCCTGGGCTGGGTCCCACCTGCCCAGCCACATCCTGGGCCAGCTCCATTTGGGCCTGGACAGTGCCTCTCCCAGATCAGTGCTTGTGCCTGGAGTGGGTTTTCTTCACCAGAAGGCTGGGCACTTCCACCTCCTGGCCCAGCCGGGAGCTCCTTCCCCGCCAGCGGGGACGGAGGGGCCGCTCTGCTCCTGGGGAAAATAGCAACTGCTTCCCTCAGGCCCTGGGGCCACCTGCAGAGCCTTCTTCCAGAACATCCTCAGGAGCCTGGCCATCCTGGAACAAAACAGGGAGCAGGCGAGAGTCTGGGATCAAGGCAGCTGCTCACTAACGGGCCTTTTCGGTCCCTCCCCATCCCCACCCCAGCCAGAGCAGCTCCTCCTCCCCCCACAGGGGTGCAGGGAGTGCAAGCTACACACACACTGGCAGGAGTTCATTGCATGATCTGCTCCCAACATTCCCCCTCATCATCCCCGGTGCTGCAATACCCAGGGAGTCTCCCCCTTTTAGAACAGTGGGGTCAGTCACAAAGACCATCGACCACTTTGGACAAGCAACCGCCTCCTCCCATCCTAGGTCACACTTCCGCCCAGGGTAGAGAAGGAACAGAACGCAGGAGTCCAGACTTCTCCTGGGAAACCATTCCCCACATCAAAGTCACAAAGTCCCTAGGCAAAGGAAGCCCAGGGCCCCGTCGTTTCCCATTGATTTCCATGCTCAGCAGGGTCTGGTCCAGCTCAGAGACTCTCAGCCTGGGGAACAGCCTTCCAAAAGGGAAGGGCTGGGAGCCCCATGGCTGGGACGTTTTCAAACACACTGGAGATGGCTCTAGAGAAGCCCCTGCCCAGTCTGAGAGCGAGGGGCTCCTGGGGGATGTTTGCAAATCCAATCTCCTTTGGCAGAGGATCTCTCCCCCTCTTTCTGCCTCTCCCCAGACAGAGGAAGCCACCGAGGAGCCCTAATACCACTAACTTGCTCCAGTGATGGAGAGATGGATGGTGGATGTTCAGTGTCGCCAGCTGTCCCTCGCCCTCCTCATCACTCCCCAAGCCCAAGGCAGGTTGGAGAGGGTGGTGACCTGAGGAGTTACCCTGCCCAGCCAGCAGACAGGGTGATGACACGGGGTGATGTATATTGGCTGTAGAAACAAGAGTCTGTTTTATTGCCAAGGGATGGAGAAACTCAGTCAGCATCCGGGGGTCCAGAACACTTCCTAGTGCGGGGGTGACAGCACCTCCCAGCTCCTGACTCAGGGTCACCCCAAGTGTCAGAGCCATGGATGGGACCCAGCAGTCCTTATTTCCTGGCCCCTTCACTAACCAGGGCTGCACACTCCCTCCCACAGCTGGCAATTACAACCAGGCCCTCCTGTCCAGTCCCCCTGCCTTTCAGAGAGTGTGCGCTCTGCGGTAGTGACTGGACCAGGGGATTGGGAGTCAGGACCCTTGGGTTCCATTGCTGGTTTTCCTATTGACTTGTGGGACTTTGGGCAAGTTGCTCCCCTTCTCTATGGCTCAGTGGGACTCATATCCCTGAATGGGCTTTAAAAAAGACAATGGTTAAAATTTGGCCCCAACTATTTCTTGTTTCTTTAGACTAGACATTTTAGCCAAGTTGAGAATTCTTGGCTCTAAGCAGCTTGAAACATCCCTTTCTCCCCCACAGAGGGCTTTAACAGCCTTTATCTCACCCACGCTCACCACTGCTTGGAGGTAGAGAATTGTCCCCAATCCCATGGGAAAGATGGGAATCCTGAGGTACAGAGAAGGGAAGTGACCTACCCAAGGTCCCACACAGTAATGCGGTGGCAGAGCCAGACAACAGTCTTGACTCCTGTTCTAACTAACACACAACAAACCCTGCAGAGGCAGGGAGAGAGCCCAGGAATTAAGATGATGGGGAAATTTTAATTGAAACCATTTTCTGTCAGGAAATCCCATTCAGACTAAACCAGTTTGTTTCTTGAAATCATAACAAGTTGGATGAAAATTCTTTTCAAAAATATTTGTTTGCAAAACAAAAGCATCTCCTGTTTGTCACAGTGTGTTAAATTGTCTCATCGCACACAAAGAGGAGACATTTTGATGGAGAAAATTTGATGAGATGCTTCAGTCTGAGCTAAGTAGTTGCTGATCTTCACAATTTCAAAATAATAAAATACAAATAAAATAGAATCTGTCAGCTATTATGCCATAATCTGATCCGACTCAATCATAGAATCCTAGAATCATAGAAGATTAGGGTTGGAAGAGACCTCAGGAGGTCATCTAGTCCAACCCCCTGCTCAAAGCAGGACCAACCTCAATTAAATCATCCCAGCCAGGGCTTTGTCAAGCCGGACTTCTAAGGATGGAGATTCCACCACCTCCGTAGGTAACCCATTCCAGTGCTTCACCACCCTCCTAGTGAAATAGTGTTTCCTAATATCCCACCTAGACCTCCCCCATTGCAACTTGAGACCATTGCTCCTTGTTCTGTCATCTGCCACTGCTGAGAACAGCCGAGCTCCATCCTCTTTGGAAACCCCCTTCAGGTAGTTGAAGGCTGCTATCAAATCCGCCCTCACTCTTCTCTTCTGCAGACTAAACAAGCCCAGTTCCCTCAACCTCGCCTCATAAGTCATGTGCCCCAGCCCCCTAATCATTTTTGTTGCCCTCCGCTGGACTCTCTCCAATTTGTCCACATCCTTTCTGTAGTGGGAGACCCAAAACTGAATGCAATACTCCAGATGTGGCCTCATCAGCGCTGAATACAGGGGAATAATCATTTCCCTCTATCTGCTCGCAATGCTCCTACTAATGCAGCCCAATATGCTGTTAGCCTTCTTGGCACCAAGGGCACACTGTTGATTCATATCCAGCTTCTTATCCACTGTAATCCCCAGGTCCTTTTCTGCAGAACTGCTGCTTAGCCAGTCAGTCCCCAGCCTGTAGCAGTGCATGGGATTTTTCCGTCCTAAGTGCAGGACTCTGCATTTGTCCTTGTTGAACCTCATCAGATTTCTTTTGGCCCAATCCTCCAATTTGTCTAGGTCACTCTGGACTCTATCCCTACCCTCCAGAGTATCTACCTCTCCCCCCAGCTTAGTGTCATCCGCAAACTTGCTGAGGGTGCAATCCATCCCATCATCCAGATCATTAATGAAGATGTTGAACAAAACCGGCCCCAGAACCGACCCCTGGGGCACTCCGCTTGATATCGACTGCCAACTAGACATGGAGCCGTTGATCGCTACCCGTTGAGCCAGACTATCTAGCTACCTTTCTATGACAGGTTTCAGAGTAGCAGCCGTGTTAGTCTGTATCCGCAAAAAGTACTTGTGGCACCTTAGAGACTAACAAATTTATTTGAGCATAAGCTTTCGTGAGCTACAGCTCACTTCATCAGGTGCATGCTGTAGCTCACGAAAGCTTATGCTCAAATAAATTTGTTAGTCTCTAAGGTGCCACAGGTACTCCTTTTCTTTTTCCAGCTTTCTATGCACCTTATAGTCCATTCATTCAGCCCACACTTCTTTAATTTGCTGGAAAGAATACTGTGGGAGACTGTATCAAAAGCTTTGCTAAAGTCAAGATATATCACATCCACCACTTTCCCAATATTCACAGAGCCAGTTATCTCATCATAGAAGGCAATGAGGTTGGTCAGGCATGATTTGCCCTTGGTGAATCCATGTTGACTGTTCCTGATCACCTTCCTCTCCTCCAAGTGCTTCAAAATGGATTTCTTGAGGATCTGCTCCATGATTTTTCCAGGGACTGAGGTGAGGCTGTAGTTCCCCAGATTCTCCTTCTTCCCTTTTTAAAAGATGGGCACTATATTTGCCTTTTTCCAATCACCCGATCACCACAAGTTTTCAAAGATAATGGCCAATGGCTCTGCAATCACATCAGCTGACTCCTTCAGCACCCTTGGATGCATTGCATCCAGCCCCATGGACTTGTGTATGCCCAGCTTTTCTAAACAGCCCTTAACCTGTTCTTTCACCACTGAGGGCTGCTCACCTCCTCCCCTTACTGTGCTGCCCAGTGCAGCAGTCTAGGAGCTGACCTTGTCTGTGAAGACTGAGGCAAAAAAAGCATTGAGTACTTCAGCTTTTTCCACACCCTCTGTCACTAGGTTGCCTCCCCCATTCATTAAGAGTCCCACACTTTCCCTGACCACCTTCTTGTTGCTAACATACCTGTAGAAACCCTTCTTGTTACCCTTCACATCCCTTGCTAGCTGCAACTCCAATTGTGCTTTGGCCTTCCTGATTACACCCCTGCATGCTTGAGCAATATTTTTATATTCCTCCCTAGTCATCTGTCCAAGTTTCTACTTCTTGTAAGCTTCCTTTTTGTGTTTAAGCTCACCCAAGATTTCTCTGTTAAGCAAAGCTGGTCCCTGCCATATTTGCTATTCTTTCTGCCCATCGGGATGGTTTGTTCCTGCGCCCTCAATAATGCTACTTTAAAATACAGCCGGCTCTCCTGGACTCCTTTGCCCCTCATATTAGCCTCCCAGGGGATCCTGCCCATCAGTTCCCTGAGGGAGTCAAAGTCTGCTTTTCTGAAGTCCAGGGTCCGTATTCTGCTGCTCTCCTTTCTTCCTTTTGTCAGGATCCTGAACTTGACTATCTCATGGTCACTGCTGCCCAGATTGCCACCCACTTCTACTTCCCCTACCAATTCTTCCCTGTTTGTTAGCAGTAGGTCAAGAGGAGCATGACCCTAGTTGGTTCCTCCAGCACTTGCACCAGGAAGTGGTCCCCAACACTCTCCAAAAACTTCCTGGATTGTCTGTGCACTGCTGTATTACTCTCCCAGCAGATGTCAGGATGATTGAAGTTTCACATGAGGACCAGAACCTGTAAGAACATAAGAATGGCCATACTGGGTCAGACCAAAGGTCCATCCAGCCCAGTATCCTGTCTACTGACAGTGGCCAATGCCAGGTGCCCCAGAGGGAGTGAACTTAACAGGTAATGATCAAGTGAACTCTCTCCTGGCATCCATCTCCCTCCCTCTGACGAACAGAGGCTAGGGACACCATTCCTTACCCATCCTGGCTAATAGCCATTAATGGACTTAACCTCCATGAATTTATCCAGTTCTCTTTTAAACCCTGTTATAATCCTAGCCTTCATAACCTCCTCAGGCAAGGAGTTCCACAGGTTGACTGTGTGCTGAGTGAAGAAGAACTTCCTTTTATTTGTTTTAAACCTGCTGCCCATTAATTTCATTTGGTGGCCCCTAGTTCTTATATTATGGAAACAAGTAAATAACTTTTCCATATTCACTTTCTCCACACCACTCATGATTTTATATACCTCTATCATATCCCCCCTTAGTCTCCTCTTTTCCAAGCTGAAAAATCCTAGACTCTTTAATCTCTCCTCATATAGAACCCGTTCCAAACTCCTAATCATTTCAGTTGCCCTTTTCTGAACCTTTTCTAATGCCAGTATATCTTTTTTGAGATGAGGGGACCACATCTGCATGCAGTATTCAATATGTGGGCGCACCATGGATTTATATAAGGGCAATAAGATATTCTCCATCTTATTCTCTATCCCTTTTTTAATGATTCCTAACATCCCTGTTTGCTTTTTTGACTGCTGCTACACACTGCGTGGAC
Organism: Lepidochelys olivacea; assembly: GCF_965140295.1. Taxonomy (NCBI): domain Eukaryota; kingdom Metazoa; phylum Chordata; order Testudines; family Cheloniidae; genus Lepidochelys; species Lepidochelys olivacea. Next base: position 8,431,241 of record NC_140433.1, on the reverse strand, counting down.
GTCTTCAGAGAACTATCCACGATGACTCCAAGATCTTTCTCCTGATTTGTTGTAGCTAAATTAGCCCCCATCATATTGTATGTACAGTTGGGGTTATTTTTTCCAATGTGCATTACTTTACATTTATCCACATTAAATTTCATTTGCCATTTTGTTGCCCAATCACTTAGTTTTGTGAGATCTTTTTGAAGTTCTTCACAGTCTGCTTTGGTCTTAACTATCTTGAGCAGTTTAGTATCATCTGCAAACTTTGCCACCTCACTGTTTACCCCTTTCTCCAGATCATTTATGCATAAGTTGAATAGGATTGGTCCTAGGACTGACCCTTGGGGAACACCACTAGTTACCCCTCTCCATTCTGAAAATTTACCATTTATTCCTACCCTTTGTTCCCTGTCTTTTAACCAGTTCTCAATCCATGAAAGGATCTTCCCTCTTATCCCATGACAACTTAATTTACTTAAAGAGCCTTTGGTGAGGGACCTTGTCAAACGCTTTCTGGAAATCTAAGTACACTATATCCACTGGATTCCCCTTGTCCACGTTTGTTGACTCCCTCAAAGAACTCTAATAGATTAGTAAGACACAATCTCCCTTTACAGAAGCCATGTTGACTTTTGCGCAACAATTTATGTTCTTCTATGTGTCTGACAATTTTATTCTTTACTATTGTTTCAACTAATTTGCCCGGTACTGACGTTAGACTTACTGGTCTGTAATTGCCAGGATCACCTCTCGAGCCCTTCTTAAATATTGGCGTTACATTAGTTATCTTCCAGTCATTGGGTACAGTAGCTGATTTAAAGGACAGGTTACAAACCATAGTTAATAGTTCCGCAATTTCACATTTGAGTTCTTTCAGAACTCTTGGGTGAATGCCATCTGGTCCCAGTGACTGGTTACTGTTAAGTTTCTCAATTAATTCCAAAACCTCCTCTAGTGACACTTCAGTCTGTGACAATTCCTCAGATTTGTCACCTATAAAAGACGGCTCAGGTTTGGGAATCTCCCTAAGATCCTCAGCCATGAAGACTGAAGCAAAGAATTCAATTAGTTTCTCTGCGATGACTTTATTGTCTTTAAGTGCTCCTTTTGTATCTCAACTGTCCAGGGGCCCCACTGGTTGGTTAGCAGGCTTCCTGCTTCTGATGTACTTAAAAAACATTTTGTTATTACCTTTTGAGTTTTTGGCTAGCTGTTCTTCAAACTCCTTTTTGGCTTTTCTTATTACATTTTTACACTTAATTTGGCAGTGTTTATGCTCCTTTCTATGGGCCAAAAGGAATCTGATGAGGTTCAATAAGGATAAGTGCAGGGTCCTGCACTTAGGACGGAAGAACCCAATGCACAGCTACAGACTAGGGACCGAATGGCTAGGCAGCAGTTCTGCAGAAAAGGACCTAGGGGTGACAGTGGACGAGAAGCTGGATATGAGTCAGCAGTGTGCCCTTGTTGCCAAGAAGGCCAATGGCATTTTGGGATGTATAAGTAGGGGCATAGCGAGCAGATCGAGGGACGTGATCGTTCCCCTCTATTCGACATTGGTGAGGCCTCATCTGGAGTACTGTGTCCAGTTTTGGGCCCCACACTTCAAGAAGGATGTGGATAAATTGGAGAGAGTCCAGCGAAGGGCAACAAAAATGATTAGGGGTCTGGAACACATGAGTTATGAGGAGAGGCTGAGGGAGCTGGGATTGTTTAGCCTGCAGAAGAGAAGAATGAGGGGGGATTTGATAGCTGCTTTCAACTACCTGAAAGGGGGTTCCAAAGAGGATGGCTCTAGACTGTTCTCAATGGTAGCAGATGACAGAACGAGGAGTAATGGTTTCAAGTTGCAGTGGGGGAGGTTTAGATTGGATATTAGGAAAAACTTTTTCACTAAGAGGGTGGTGAAACACTGGAATGCGTTACCTAGGGAGGTGGTAGAATCTCCTTCCTTAGAGGTTTTTAAGGTCAGGCTTGACAAAGCCCTGGCTGGGATGATTTAACTGGGAATTGGTCCTGCTTTGAGCAGGGGGTTGGACTAGATGACCTTCTGGGGTCCCTTCCAACCCTGATATTCTATGATTCTATGATTCTATGATTTGACTTCCACTTTTTAAAAGATGCCTTTTTATCTCTCACTGCTTCTTTTACATGGTTGTTAAACCACAGTGGCTCTTTTTTGGTTCTCTTACTGTGTTTTTTAATTTGGGGTATACATTTAAGTTGAGCCTCTATCTATAAGGGTGGCTTTGAAAAGTGTCCATGCAGCTTGCAGGGATTTCACTCTAGTCACTGTACCTTTTAAATTCTGTTTAACTAACTTCTTCATTTCTGCATAGTTCCCCTTTCTGAAATTAAATGCCACAGTATTGGGCTGTTGAGGTGTTCTTCCCGCCACAGGAATGTTAAATGTTATTATATTATGGTCACTATTTCCAAGTGGTCCTGTTATAATTACCTCTTGGACCAGATCCTGTGCTCCACTCAGGACTAGATCGAGAGTTGCCTCTCCCTTTGTGGGTTTCTGTACCAGCTGCTCCAAGAAGCAGTCATTTAAAGTATGGAGAAATTTTGTCTCTGCATTTGGTCCTGAGGTGACATATACCCAGTCAATATGTGGATAATTGAAATCCCCCACTATTATTGAGTTCTTTATTTTGATAGCCTCTCCAATCTCCCTTAGCATTTCATCGTCACTATCACTATCCTGGTCAGGTGATCAATAATAGATCCTACTGTTATATTCTTATTAGAGCATGGAATTACTATCCATAGAGATTCTATGGAACATGTGGATTCATTTAAGATTTTTATTTCATTTGATTCTACATTTTCTTTCACATATAGTGCCGCCACTCCCCCCCCCCACATGACCTATTCTGTCCTTCCGATAGATTTTGGATCCCGGAATGACTGTGTCCCATTGATTGTTCTCACTCCACCAGGTTTCTGTGATGCCTATTATATCAATATCCTCCTTTAACACAAGGCACTCTAGTTCACCCGTCTTATTATTTAGACTTCTAGCATTTGTGTACAAGCACTTTAAAAACTTGTCACTGTTTATTTGTCTGCCCTTTTCTGATGTGTCAGATTCCTTATGTGAATGTTTCTCGTTTGATCTGGCCCATACTTTATCCTCTTCCATCTTCTCCTCCTGACTAAAAGCTAGAGAATCTCTATCCACTGACTCTCCTCTAGGAGAAGTCTCTGTCCGATCCATGTGTGCCTCTGCAGCAACCGGCTTTCCCCCCCATCTCCTAGTTTAAAAACTGCTCTGCAACCTTTTTAATGTTAAGGGCCAGCAGTCTGGATCCACTTTGGTTTAGGTGGAGCCCATCCTTCCTGTATAGGCTCCCCCTATCCTAAAAGTTTCTGCAGTTCCTAATAAATCTAAACCCCTCCTCTCTACATCATTGTCTCATCCACGCACTGAGACTCCAAAACTCTGCCTGCCTACCTAGCCCTGCGCTTGGAACTGGAAGCATTTCTCAGCATGCAACCATAGAGGTCCTGGATTTCAGTCTCTTTCCTAGCAGCCTAAATTTGGCCTCCTACCCTTCCCTATGTCATTGGTACCTACATGTACCAAGACCACCGGCTCCTCCCCAGAACTACACATAAGTCTATCTAGATGCCTCGAGAGATCCACAACCTTCGCATCAGGCAGGCAAGCCACCATACTTACCCCAAGGGTTGTGTATTTGCTCCTCCTTCACCTGAAGAACTCCCTTTCAAAACTCCCTGTTCACAAAAGCTGTGATCTGGAAACTTCTGTTAGTTGTCCGAAGAAAGCCTCATCTATCTCCTCCTCCTGGTACGGTGGTCTACAGCAGACGCCTACCACGACATCACCCTTGTTGCTCTTGCCTCTACACTTAACTCAACAGGCTTTTTTCCAGTTTCATACTGGAGCTCTGGGTAATCATACTGCTCTTTTACATACAGTGCAACTCCTCCACTTTTTCTCCCCTGCCTGTCCTTCCTGAACAGTTTATACCCATCCATGATGGTGTTCCAGTCATGTGAGTTATCCCACCAAGTCTCAGTTATTCCAATCACATCATAGTTCCTTGACTGTGCCAGGACTTCCAATTCTTCCTGCTTGTTTCCCAGACTTCCTGTGTTCGTGTACACGCACCTAAGATAACTAGCCGATTGCCCTACTTTCTCAGTATGAATCAGGAGGCTTCCCGTCTTGTACTCTCCTCCTTGTGTTTCCTCCTGGTATCCCACTCCCCGACTTACCTCTGGGCTTAGGCCACCATTCTCCATCAAACCTAATTTAAAGCCCTCCTCATTAGGTTAGCAACACCTGCCTGCGAAGATGCTCTTCCCTCTCTTCGTCAGGTGGATCCCATCTCTTCCTAGCACTCCTTCTTCCTGGAACAATATCCCACGGTTGAAGAACCGAAAGCCCTCTCTCCGACACCACCTGCACAACCAGGCATTTACCTCCACAATTCGATGGTCCCTACCTGGGCCTTTTCCTTCAACAGGGAGGATGGATGAGCACTTGACTTGCGCCTCAAACTCTTACCCTTCTTCATTCCTGTTAGCCGACGGCCAAGGATGTTTGGTGAGGTGCCAGCTATGCCCGTTTATATCATCCGTGACTTTAACCGCTAGGACGCACTGTCCCTTCGCGGCGGGCAGCCCGGGCTAGGCTGACGGATGCCCCAAGGTCCTAACCACCCATGACTTTAACTGCTAGAGCTCAGAGCTCCTTCGCAGCGGGCAGTCAATACTGACTGACAGGTGCCCCAATGGCAGCACTAAGAGCCTCTCCACACCCGTGACTTTAACTGCTAGAGCTCAGAGCTCCTTCGCAGCGGGCAGCCAGGATTGACTGACAGGTGCCCCAAGAGTTTGCCCCGTGGAGGCGGCACAACTCAACGCTAGGCTCTTAGTACTCTCACCTAATGGCCAGGCTTTAGAGCCAAAACGGCTGAGGTTCTTTAATTGTGTTGGCTGCTTTACAGTAAACCAGAGAAAACAAGTCAGGCTTATGCATAAATGGTTACCAAAATTTATTAAGCTAGATTCTAATCATGTGGTTACAAAATTGCTAGTGCCTACTTATTTAAATGTAGAGATGTTACACACACAAACAAGTTACAAAACTGAAGCCACAATCCCAAAGAAAGAAAACAAAGTATAGAGCTCTATTTCAAAATATGTGTACACTAAAGATAGGAGATCAGGTGTGGGTGCTTCTTACCCTCCTTGCATCTCTCGATTCCAGCGGTGCCAAGCCAGGATCGGTCACTCAATTCCGCGGAAAGACGAATAAGGGACAAGGCTTAGGGACCCTCTTAGCTGCAGAAGCCTTGGGAGGCTGTCACTTATCTGACCGCAGATAGATAGTGAAAAGCACTCAAAAATCATGGTGCTGTAGGTCCCCTACTTATACCTCTGTACTCCTTTATTCTTTTTCTCCTTTCTTATGCCAAATTGAGGCTGGTCTGTCTGGGTGACGCCAGCTTTCGCAAGAGTAGTTTACACTTGCAAGGGAGAGAAACAATAAGTGTCGACTACTGGACATTTCTTTTATCAGGGTAAATATTTTCCCACCTAGGATGTTGGTGTGTGTGCATCACGCTATTTAGTAGGGGCTAAGAGCCATGTCTGTCACAGGGCCTCTGCCTGCTGTGAGCTTAATCCTTGTATCTGTTCCCAGAGGCACATTGTAGCAGCACACCTGTGCTTTTCACAGCTTCAAAGGCTGTGCTGGAATATATGTTAAGTGCCCTGTTCCGGCTTCCTCCTGTGTTTCCAGCAATGCTAGTCTGAGGGGGGGGGAAGTGGGGGCTGGCTGTCTGGCTACAATGAGCACTTGACTTGCGCCTCAAACTCTTATCCTTCTTCCCAGCGTCACGTAGTCTGCAGTGACCTGCACAGGATCATTCTTGGCAGCATCATTGGTGCCCATGTGGAGAACTAGGAAGGGGTAGCGGTCCAAGGGCTCGATCAGTCTCGGCAGACACTCCGTCACATCCTGAATTCTAGCTCCAGGCAAGCAGCACACTTCTCGATTTTCCCTGTCTGGATGGCAGATGGAGAACTCTGTCCCCCTTAGGAGTGAGTCCCCAACCACCACCAACCGTTCTCCTCCTCTTGGGAGTGGTGGTCGTGGAACCCCCATTCCTAGGACAGGTTTCAGAGTAACAGCCGTGTTAGTCTGTATTCGCAAAAAGAAAAGGAGTACTTGTGGCACCTTAGAGACTAACCAATTTATTAGAGCATAAGCTTTCGTGAGCTACAGCTCACTTACTCAGATGCATATCGTGGAAACTGCAGCAGGCTTTATATATGCACAGAGAATATGAAACAATACCTATTCCCACCCCACTGTCCTGCTGGTAATAGCTTATCTAAAGTGATCATCAGGTGGGCCATTTCCAGCACAAATCCAGGTTTTCTCACCCTCCACCCCCCCACACAAATTCACTCTCCTGCTGGTGATAGCCCATCCAAAGTGACAACTCTTTACACAATGTGCATGACAATCAAGTTGGGCTATTTCCTGCACAAATCCAGGTTTTCTCACATCCCCCCCACCCCCATACACACACAAACTCACTCTCCTGCTGGTAATAGCTCATCCAAACTGACCACTCTTCAAGTTAAAATCCAAGTTAAACCAGAACATCTGGGGGGGGGGGGGTAGGAAAAAACAAGAGGAAACAGGCTACCTTGCATAATGACTTAGCCACTCCAAGTCTCTATTTAAGCCTAAATTAATAGTATCCAATTTGCAAATGAATTCCAATTCAGCAGTTTCTCGCTGGGTCTCCTGATCCCTTTCCTCAGATGACTCTTCCAAACCATTCTCCACCATAGTACCTGTGCAGAGACCCTGAAAATGTTTTCTTACCTCTATCTGCATTGGGGGTTCTAATCTTTCTTCTTCTGGAGGTCACATGCTGCCAATTTTCTTCCCTGTTCTGCACTCATAGAATATCAGTGTTGGAAGGGACCTCAGGAGGACATCTAGTCCAACCCCCTGCTCAAAGCAGGGCCAAGCCCAACTAAATCATCCCAGCCAGGGCTTTGTCAAGCCTGACCTTAAAAACCTCTAAGGAAAGAGATTCCACCACCTCCGTAGGTAACCCATTCCAGTGCTTCACCACCCTCCTAGTGAAAAAGTTTTTCTAATATCCAACCTAAACCTCCCCCATTGCAACTTGAGACCATTGCTCCTTGTTCTGTCATCTCCTACCACTGAGAACAGTCTAGATCCATCTTCTTTGGAACCCCCTTTCAGGTAGCTGAAAGGAGCTATCAAATCTCCCCTCATTCTTCTCTTCTGCGGACTAAATAATCCCAGTTCCCTCAGCCTCTCCTCATAAGTCATGTGTTCCAGTCCCCTAATCATTTTTGTTGCCCTCCTCTGAACTCTTTCCAATTTTTCCACATCCTACTTGCAGTGAGGGGCCCAAAACTGGACACAGTACTCCATATGAGGCCTCACCAATGCCAAACAGAGGGGAACGATCACGTCCCTTGATCTGCTGGCAATGCTCCTACTTACACAGCCCAAAATGCCGTTAGCCTTCTTGGCAACAAGGGCACACGGTTGACTCATATCCAGCTTCTTGTCCACTGTAATCCCTAGGTCCTTTTCTGCAGAACTGCTGCCTAGCCACTTGGTCCCTAGTCTGTAGCGGTGCATGGGATTCTTCCGTCCTAAGTGCAGGACTCTGCATTTGTCCTTGGTGAACCGCATCAGATTTCTTTTGGCCCAATCCTCTAATTTGTCTAGGGCCCTCTGTATCCTATCCCTACCCTCCAGCATATCTACCACTCCTCCCAGTTTGGTGTCATCTGCAAACTTGCTGAGGGTGCAATCCATGCCATCCTCCAGATCACTGCCCACTCTGATTCTTCAGCATGCTGTGTCTGCAGTACCAAATGCTGACTTCTATTCAGAAAGTCTTCATTTTATCTAATGCAACACAGGGTTGATACTTGGGGCTCTAGTCCTTTAACCTTCTCTCCCAATATGGAGACCAGCTTTCACTTCGTACAGACGAAGTCGCATCTGTAGTGCCCCCTTTCCTCCTGGTTACCTCCTTTAATGCTAGTCCACTAACAGGTCTGGGTTCTTTTGGATCTCGTCACCCACTCAGCAGGGTGTATCTTCTTTCTTTTTTCCTATGAAATTATTTGGCGATGCCTCCACCCCCCTCACTCCTTCCTGACAGGGTCACCAGGGCAGCTTGGGCAGAAAATTTTAACTACCGGGTAATCCCCACATACTTGCCAGATAGTTGGAGACTTCCAAGAAATAACACAAACACACACAATAATTATATTAAACAGGAGACAAATACAACATAACAGGGTAAAACACTATTTTTAGAGTCACCGGTGCCAACACTGAAAATACCCGTAATTTGGTGTAGCAAATGTAAAATTAGTGTCCCGTTGATACGCGTACTTTGCAGGGGCCCTTGATGACCTATAACCACAAAATTCTTCTCTGCGGTGGTTTAGCAGCGTGGCTGACTGGGTTCAGTCCAGCCCAAAGGACTCACAAGTGGGAGAAGGTGGTAAATCCCTCCACAGGTGTAATATGCAGCAGGTTATAAAATCCTCAAACCCTTACTCCCTGGCTTGAGGACACAGTTCAGGGAGTAGGGGGTCCCCAAAACAAATTCCCTGACTAACTAACTAAAAGATGGTGCACTCACAAACTCCATGCACGATCCTCAGGTTCGAAGAGGACTCTGGACTCCTCAGTCACGGCAGAGGGGCTGCTCTCTGCTGGCAGGGATCCTCCTCAAGGAGGAATCAGGCTGGGTCGGTCCCAGGATTTCCCCTCAGCACAAAGGGGTGCAGGGCTCAAGGTGTAGGTTACACAACTACACTAACACCCAAACGGTAGCCTCCTAGCCCAGCCTCCAGACACACACTCAGCAGGCAGATTCCCTGGACTAGCAGCCAGAGCAGAGCTGACCATGTGGTGGTGACTGGTCTCACCTAGGGAGCTGGGGGGCGAACTCAGCCTGGCTGGGGAAGTTTCCCAGCAAACTCTACAAATTGGGAATCATCAGTGGGGAAGGAAAAGCCCAGCTGAGGGATCTGCTGTCTGGTCCCTAGAGGCCAGTTCTCAGGGGGAACCCTGAATGCAGGCCTGGGACTCACCAGCTCCCCACACAGCCAGTCCTGCCCTTGCTCAGGCTGGCTCCAGACTGACTCCAAAATGGCTTCTCCCCTTTTCTCAACTCCCTGGGAGGGCCTCTCACTCCCTATTGGTTGCCGGGCAGACTCTGAGTCTGCCTTGGCTCCCTCTCCCTGAGCTGCCAGCAGACAGGGTCCCAGGAATCTAGGTAATCTCCTTGGGGGTTACATGTCTATCCTCTGGGAGATAGACAAACATGGCACATCCTGTGCAGGTCACAGCAGCTGATCACTCACTATCCACATTGTCTCCTTTCTAAGAGCCTCCTCAGATGTTGTATTTACCACTCACAGAAGCCTGAAAGGCAAAAAAACTCTGTGGGAACTCCCCCAGGTGAACTCCCAGGCAAACTCCCTCTTTTTGCCTCCCCATCTCCAATTTTTCAACATCTTTTTCAAACGTGGACACCAAAACCAGATGTCATATTCCAATATCAGTCTCACTGATGCCGTGTCACCTCCCTGTCCTACTCACTGCTCTGCTCATATGTCTAAGGATGGCTTTAGCCCTGTTCACCACAGCATCACCCTGGGCACTCCTGTTGAACGGCTTGTCCAGTATGGCCCCTAAGTCCCCTTCAGAGTCACTGCTTTCCTGGATACACTTCCCCATTCTGTAGGTGTGGCCGGCATGCTTTGTTGCTAGGTATAGGACCTTGCACTTGGCTCCGTTCAAACTTGTTTTGTTTGAATGGGTCCAGCTTATCAAGGGATCCGGATTGCTCTGTATTACTGCCCTGTCCCCATCATTGCTCTTAGGGGTGGGCACCCACTACGGTGGCCAATGAGACCCTCCTGCCCAGTTCTGGGGGCAGTCAGGGGACAGGGGAGGGGGGTGGATGAGGCAGGGGTCCTGGGGGGGGGCGTCAAGGAATGTGGGGGGGTTGGATGTGGCAGGAGTCCCGGGGGGCAGGGATGGGCAACAACCCCCTCGTGGGGTGAGGAGGGAACCCGTTGTTAAGATTTTGGCAGCTCATCACTGCATAAACCAGTACGCGTTCTGCCACCTCATTGGTCTTGGAGACAGGGGTACATCTCTTGGACAGGGGTTATAGCAGGGGCAGGCAAAAATTTTCATATGGGGGTCACTCCACAAATTTTGGTAAGTCATCACATGCCGCGCATTTCTACTATATTAATGGAGGGCGTGCAGGGTCTGGGAGGGAGTTTGGTGCAGGAGTGGGCTGGGACAGTGAGAAGGGGGACACAGGGTAAATGCTCTGCAGTGTTAGAGCTGGGAAGGGAACACTAGGGAACAGACTCTGTGGGCGTCTAGAGATAAGCCCAACTGGTGTGAACGGCTTCGGAATATGCTTGTTTGGAAACTAACCCCAATAAACATCACATTGTCTGCACTTTGGACTTCTGTCTTTTGCTGCTTGCTGTTTGTGTGACAAGAACCAGGGAAGCGGGAGGGTTGAGAGAAAGCCCTCTAACAATGGGGCTGTGGTTTTTTGTTTTTTGCCAGTGACCTGTCCATGACTTTTACTAAAAATACTCATAGCCTTAGCTATATTCATTGTATTACCATGGGGTGGGGGGGAGGAAGAATCCCCCACTTTGCTTTCTGTCTGTCCACAAGGCCATGATTTACAACATTGTGGAATGCTTCTCTATCACTCTTTCATAAATGATTTTACTTCAAATCAATAAAAAAATTAATGAAGCTGGATCTGGCTGATGCGGGGTAGGCTGATGTGTTTTGGGGACATTTACCAATACTGGCTCTGACTTTGTTTGTGGTAAGGGAAGCCCTTAATATTTTAGAAATATTGGAACCTAGTAATTTTCCAGGCGAGTTGTGGGATCCTATCAAACTATGCAGAGGAGCTATTCAGCGAAATGGTGCATGAACAGCACATCAATGAGTGCAATGGTTTAGTAAACTACCGGGGACAGGGGTAGGGTGGTTAACAAAAATTCTCTCTACCCAGAAATCTAAAAAAGTGATCTAAAATTCATGCTCCATGAAAAACTTCCGAATATCACCTTCCAGGAGAGGGAGGAAATCAGGACAAAAATTAACAAACTTTTGGATTAGAATGCAGTTTTCTGCAGGCAGCAGAGGGGATTCTCCCCAACTCTCCTTCCGACCCAGGCAACAGAAAAGCCAAGATGACACAGGGCAAAATAATGCCTGCTGCATGACGCATCATCTAAACTTGCCTTCCAAAGAGTTAAGGAGAAACCAGGATAAAAAAGGATTCAAAATTCACATTGTTCTTGCTAGGCGGGGTAACAATTTGCTACCCAAAATATGCATCTGAAGCATATATAACTAAAAGCTCAACTTGCAAAAATAGGCCCTCAGGCCTGCTAGGTTGTTAGCCATTAACAGTGCGGAAAGCTGTAACTTCAAGGTTTTTTCCCCTCCGTTTGGACTTGTGATGGGGAATACAAATTCCACACTAGGCAACAAGGGGTTAAGGAGCTGTTCTGGCCTCAGCCAGCCCCACCCCAACACACCTGCAGGGGATGCACAGACTGGGGGAGGATTTAAAAGTGAGCAGAACAGCTCACTTGTGAGCAGACCAGGCAAGGGGAAAAAATCTCTACTGTTCTTGCAGGTCCTGAGGGAAGGCAGGATCTCCCCTTCTGCAACTGCCTGAAGGTCCCTCCCTGAGGGAAGAGGGACCTGTCTCTGTTATACCCAGAGAGGGAGGCATTTCCCCCTCACACCTACTAACCAGTTGTTGGGTGTTGATTCCTGGGCTTTTGTTTATGGACTACCTGGAAGGGGAGAAGCTTGGAACTGACCTGGCTGGAGGGCCAAGTCCCGAGATGAGGCAGCTGCTACCCCAAGAGGGAGAGAGCTGCTTAGAAAGTTAGCCCTTTCAATGCACCAACTGTGAATAGGGCTGGTTGGGGCTGCCCTCTATTGGTCCTTACTGAAGACAGTCAAGACATGATCACTGGCCTCAGGGCAACCACTGCACCACAATGAGGCCCACAATATAGTCACCCTTAGTTGGATCCAAAAGTTTGTGTTATAAAAGTATCTGTAATGTTTTTAAATTTCCAAGGATGATTTACCACTGGCTACGTGAGACCTCCCCCGTCTGTCACCCAACAGGAAGTCCCCCAGGCTAACCCAATTGTCTTCCTACAAGTCACAGACAGGTGCTAAAGGAGAAACATCCCCTGGTTTGGATTCAGTGAACTGGTTCCCTTGCTGGGCTGTGTTAGTTAGCCGATTGACCCCTGTCCATTTGAGGTCCTGGGGTTCTCTATAACCAAGAACTTTAAACAGGTAATGACATGTCTAATGTCAAGTGCCACCGAGCCCACCACTTTGATTCTCTCTCCCCTTCCTCTATGGGTTGTAACCAGCGACACTAACATTCCAGTCAATACACATCATCCCACCAGGTTTCCCAGTTCTATCCACTTTCCCCTCCTCCAGCCCAGCAAAGCTGTGCTGGACTCACTACAGGGAGCCATGGGGAGAGACAGGGGTCGCTGGTGCCCAAGTCCCAGGCTGGGAATTGTGGAGGTCCTGGGCCTACCCCTGTTGAATGGTGTGGGTCCTTGGGGCCTGGCATACTAACAAGGTCACTCCCAGTAGGCTGGTAAGGGGACAGGCCCTGTGACTCTGTTACCGCTCCCTACTGAGCCTCCCTCACGACCCACAGCAGAGGCCCACAAGCGCCATGCTGGGACACTGGGGACCCGAGAAGGTTGTGGAACTCCAACAGCAGGGTGCAGGATAAGCGGGGCCTAGCTACACCTTCAATCAGACAGACGTGGTGCTGGGTTCCCCCTGCCCGAAGACTGGGTGCTGGGTCACCCGCTGTGCAGAGACTAGGTGCTGGGTAGGGTGACCAGGTGTCCCGTTTTCTACCAGAACACCCGGTCAAAAAGGGACCCTGGCGGCTCAAACAGGCTGTTAAAAGTCCACTCGGCGGTGCTGTGGAGCTAAGACAGGTAAGTCCCTACCTATCCTGCCACCGCACTGCGCCCCAGAAGTGGCCAACGGGTCCAGCTCCTAGGTGGAAGGGAAGGGCAATGGGAGGTGTGGGGGCACTGCATGCAGGCGAGAGCAGTGCACATAGCCACATTCCCCACCTAGGAGCCAGACCTGCTGGCCGCTTCCAGGGCGCAGCGTGGAGTCAGGACAGGCAGGAAGCCCGCCTTAGCCCTCCCGCTGCGCCGCTGACAGGGAGCCACGGGAGGTAAGCCTATGCCCCAACCCCTGCACCAGCCCTGAGGCCCCCCTCCCCCAAACCTGGAGCCTCCCTGCACCCCAAACTGCTCATCCCTGGCCCCACCCCAGAGCCTGCAACCCCAGCAGGAGCCCTCACCCCAACTCCCTGCCCAGAGCCCCCTCCCCCACCCTGAATCATAGAAGATTAGGGCTGGAAGAGACCTCAGGAGGTCATCTAGTCCAACCCCTGCTCAAAGCAGGACCAACCCCAACTAAATCCCTCATTTCTGACCCCACCCCAGAGACCATTCCCCCAGTTAGAGCCCTCACCTCATCCCGCACCCCAGCCTTGTGAAAGTGAGTGAGGGTGGGGGAGAGCGAGCCACCGAGGGAGGGGGAACATAGTGAGTGGGGGGCAGGGCCTTGAGGAAGGGGCAGGGCAGGGGCCAGGGCTTTGTGGGGGGAAGGGGTGTGGCTAGGGTGTTTGGTTGTGTGTGATTAGAAATTGGCAACCCTCGTGCTGGGATCCCCCCAACTGTCAGGGACTGGGTGCCTCCCCCACCCCGCTGCACAGAGACTGGGTGTTGGGTCGTCCCCCCCCACAAAGAGGCTGGGTGCTGGGTCTCCCCTCCTTCCTCCCGCACAAAGAGGCTGGGGGCTGGGTTCCCCCCCCTCCCCGCGCACAAGCTGGGTTCACCCCGCCCCGCCTTGCACAGGTTGCGGGTCCCTCCACGGAGATGCGCTGTGCTGCGCAAAGGCGCTGCGATGGGGCGTTGTCGGGGAACAGCGACACCTAGTGGCCGCTGGAGGTATCACAGAATCAGATGTGGCAAACAATAGGGGGTATGAAATGCTAAAAAACAAACAACCAGGGGCAGCGTAGACAATGGTCCCTTCCTCGCTGCCCTTCTCCTCCTAGGCCAGGAGGGAGGCGTCCCCCATGACAGGGGCAACAGGCTACATGTCTGGGCTTCCCCGCCATTTCTGCGTGTCTGTCTGTCTAGCTGTGTAACAATAATGGGGTGTTAAGGATCAGAAGGGTGGTGGTGTTAGTCTGTATCCGCAAAAACAACAAGGAGGCCGGTGGCACCTTAAAGACTAAACAGATTTATTTGGGCATAAGCTTTTGTGGGTAAAAAAAAAAAAACCTTTACCCATGAAAGCTTATGCTCAAATAAATTGAATAATAATATGGGGCATTTGTAGAGCCCACACTACAGGGTGCAGTGGGCAGAGCTGGGAGACACACTCGCACACACCAGGCGCAGCGTGCACCGGGCATGGGCACGCCTGGACAGACACAGCGTGCACCGGGCACGGGCACGCCTGGACAGACACACATTGTGCAAGGCACTGGTAAGATCTCATCTGGAATCTTGTGTGCAGTTCTGGTCACCTGGCTGCAAAACTGATGGATTTAGATGGGACCAGGTGCAGAGAAGGGGTGCTAGGGTGGTCAGGGGATAGAGGTCGGTCATAGGAGAGGAGCCTGGAAGAGCTTAGCTGGCACAGTACAAGCTGTGCAGGGATCTGATTGCTCTGTTTGAATCCATCGGGGAATCCTGGGGAGGGAGAAGAGCTACTACAGCCAAAGGACAGTGTTGGAACCAGAACAAGTAGGGATAAATTGGCCAGGAGTTACCTTAGGCTAGAAATGAGAAGGTTTTACCCCTTTCAGGAGGGTAGTTCTGGGACAGCCTCCCCCCATAAGGAGGTGGGGGGGGGAGGGACACCCTGACTGGCTTTCAGGCGGTGTTTGGTAAGTTTACAGGAGGCTGATATGAAGGTTTGGCTGTGATAGCAGGGACTGGCAGGGCTGGATTGTGACATTCTGAGGCCCTAAGCTATGTCAAATGTAAGAAGCCCCAGATCATAAAAATATATATATATATTTTTTTATGGTCATTGAATATATGAACACAAAGCTTTATATTGGCATATATACAAAGGTGAATAATAATCTGCATTTTCAGCAGCCGTCTCTGTAACGATGACATCATGACGAAAATAAATTTTAGACAAATTCTTTGAACAAATTTTGTATGTAAGTAAAGTAGAAGTAAACAATACAATATTAAAAAACAGTAAATAATACAGTTTACTAGAAAAATTCTCAGGAAATTCTTCTTCTCTGTTGGGGCATCTAAATTGTGGAATTCCTTGTCTGAATATGCACGGAGACTCTTACAGGATATCAGGTGGCAATAGAGGACGCAAGAGGCAATAGAGGATATAGGAGGCAGATAACTCACGAGTTTTAAACTCAGCTATCCATTATATTGATATGAATTATCCCCAGGTAATAAGCAAACCATCAGAAAATTGTATGCAGGTTGTATTTTTCCAATAAATTTGTTTTGTTTTTATAGAAGATTATGCTGAATTACCTAATATTGGTACTAAAATTAGTAGCAGAAAGGTTTTAATAAAAACTGTAAAAATTTAGTTTTATATTATAAATATTGAGGTATATATATATATATATATATGCGCGCCAAAATCCAGTGTTATTTTACCAGAATATTTCCATGAAAGTTAGTGCTATTTTGTTTATGTTCTCACAGGAAAACAAGAGGATATATAATTTTCTTAAACCACGAATAAGGAAAATTATTCTTTCCATATGAATAAATGGAAAAAATCTGATTAATTTTGTTAGGGAAATACAAAGTTTATGCAGACTATATATAAAATATATTTACAAATGTTTATTCTAATTTAATTTTTTGCTACAAAACAATTAATTGTTGGGATTTTTCTTTTACCATACTATAAAAATACCATGATTATGCATATGTGTGATTTATAAGTCTATATAAAAACCTGCTGTGCAGAAAATCCCAGAAAAGCCCTTTTTTCTAAGCAGATCTCTCTTTTCACATTTGCTTCTTTATCCTCTGTGTCCCCCAGGACCACTAATTAATCTTGAGTAAACACCTTGGACACAGAGTGACAACAAGCTATACCTGCAAAAGAGAAGGAAAGACTTTACCAGTCTTCCCCTTCCCCCCCCTGTGATCTGTAGACAGGCTAGTTTTTCCTCACTTTCTCAATGTCTATCTTCAAGCAACTATAATTAATATTAGAGGCTTTAATAGCCTATAAATCATATATGCAGAGTTTGGAATAACTTGCTCAGCAAGTACTCAGAACTTATTTTGATATATACATATAGCTTCTTTCACTTCTCTCAAAACCCCCATTTATTCTTTCATCAGCACACTCCAATATTTACTGTGCAGGTTCCCAAAACTGATGGAGGGAAGCCAACACAAATTTATCCTCCTCTAGATCCACTCGACCCAAGTCCGTAAGACGAACACCTGCAAATTCAGTTCTGGGGAGCATGGATAGAGCATGAAGCAGAAAGCAGCATGCCCACTAAAATACACAAGTATACGTATGTACAGATCAAAAGAAGAAGGAACACATTAAGAGACGAGATTATTGGCAGTGAGATTTAAATAAAAGAAAAGGAGTACTTGTGGCACTTTAGAGACTAACCAATTTATTTGAGCTGTAGCTCACGAAAGCTTATGCTCAAATAAATTGGTTAGTCTAAGGTGCCACAAGTACTCCTTTTCTTTTTGCAAATACAGACTAACACGGCTGTTACTCTGAAACCTTTATTTAAGTAAGTTATGAAGGCAGAGTCAGAATTTTACCAGAAGCAGCTGGCCAACAAAACTCTGCTTTAGGAGACTGATAGCAGACATACTCATAGAAATACTAATTTTTCCTAGTGCAATTATTGTTTTTTCTCAGCTCTGGCCTCCCGCCTGTCAATAATGAACAATTAATAAAGGGTAAGGGTATGGACAGTATTTGTGTCACATTTTTGTGAAAATCTCTATATTTAGAGAGAATCTTCTTCCCCATCTCCTTTATCAATCGATTTTGATAAAATTTGAAATGGAGTCAGTTTTTTATTTTTTAGAGGCCCCTCATATGGCGAGGTCCTAAACTGTAGCTTAGTTATCTTATACCTTAATCCAGCACTGGGGACTGGACTCCATGACCCAGGAGGTCCCGTCCAGACCTGTGTCCCTAGACAGTGACTGACACACTGTGCATCAGCCTGGGAACCCAGACAAGGGAACAGTGTTTTGTGACGAGACCTGCCAGCTATCTGCAATGGGAGCGTGTCAAAGCCCAGCTACAGGTGTTGCCTTGCCCCAAGATGAATGCCCCCCACTCCCTGAGGCGTTTTGGCTTTCCAAGTATTACCCCTCACTGCAGAGATCCACTGGGACATGCAGCGCAGTGACAGCCTCTGTGCTTCCCCCCACATACACACCGTGTCTAGATGAGAAGCTCGCCTGGAACCTTTCACACATTGAGATAGAGGGCTAGCACCCTTTTGGCCTCTCGTGCATGCAGCTGTTTGGGGGCTCACACTAGGGGACAACAAAGGACCTAGGGGTGACAGTGGACGAGAAGCTGGATATGAGTCAGCAGTGTGCCCTTGTTGCCAAGAAGGCCAATGGCATTTTGGGATGTATAAGTAGGGGCATTGCCAGCAGATGGAGGGACGTGATCGTTCCCCTCTATTCGACATTGGTGAGGCCTCATCTGGAGTACTGTGTCCAGTTTTGGGCCCCACACTACAAGAAGGATGTGGATAAATTGGAGAGAATCCAGCAAAGGGCAACAAAAATGATTAGGGGTCTAGAACACATGAGTTATGAGGAGAGGCTGAGGGAGCTGGGATTGTTTAGCCTGCAGAAGAGAAGAATGAGGGGGGATTTGATAGCTGCTTTCAACTACCTGAAAGGGGGTTCCAAAGAGGATGGCTCTAGACTGTTCTCAATGGTAGCAGATGACAGAACGAGGAGTAATGGTCTCAAGTTGCAGGGGGGAGGTTTAGGTTGGATATTAGGAAAAACTTTTTCCACTATGAGGGTGGTGAAACACTGGAATGCGTTACCTAGGGAGATGGTAGAATCTCCTTCCTTAGAGGTTTTTAAGGTCAGGCTTGACAAAGCCCTGGCTGGGATGATTTAACTGGGAATTGGTCCTGCTTTGAGCAGGGGGTTGGACTAGATGACCTTCTGGGGTCCCTTCCAACCCTGATATTCTATGATTCTATGAACAAGGATCCTTCTGGCCCTGGAATCAATGAATTGCCGACCTGGCAGGGGCCCTGGGGAAGAAGCTCTCCAGCTGTCTCTTTGGATCAGGAGGCAGCCCAATCACCCTCCTAGCTGTCATCATGGCTATGATACAAACTGTTTCCATGGAGAAATGATGTCAGGAACATTCTCCCAAGGGCTAAAGCAAGGCCCCATTAACTGGGTTAGAACCACACTAAGGTCCCAAGCAGGAGACAGATCCCTGCTGGGAGGGCGAGTATTGACGAGACCCTGCAGGAGCCTTTAACTACAGTGTGGCTAAACACAGGGGTTTTGCTCCACTGGACCATGGGACGGGAATTCCTGCCAAAAGCGCCATGGCTGAGGAAGAAGAGAGTTATTGGGGTTTGAGATGTAAGAGAGACTCCAGTATGGGCTACCCTGGAGCCATGTTTTATCTGCATTCGTGTGGATAGCAGCAGCTTGCTGGTAGTGTTCTGGAGTTCAGTGCTGCTTCTTGCACCCTGCTGCACAATCCAGCTCCGATGCAGGTAGATTCCCACAGCCCAGGCTGCGAGATGGAGTGGGTCCGAGTCTGGGTGCTGGATGCAACCCCTCCTTGGGGTGAGATGGTCTGAAGGCAGGGAGCTTCCTGAATACCACTGTTGTCAGGCCCAGGAAGGGCTGCTAATATTAACTAGGAGGGTGATGGAGCTGCCTTCTGACCCAAAGAGACAGCTGACTAGCTTCTTCCCCAGAGCTCCCTCCTGGCCTGGAGAGGCTCCAGGGCAGCGATTCATAGATCCCAGGGCCAGAAGGACCCTTATGACCATCTAGCCTGACCCTACTAAAGCACCCAGTACATATATTCCTGGTCTGGACTTTATTAATGCTTGCACATTATAAACCTGATCAAGTCATGATCACTTGTACCCAAGTTACCATTAGTTGGTTCGTGTTGGGTGTGTTTGTTAGCGTCTGTGTGTAACAGGTGCATGTGTTAGCATGTATGTGTCTCTCTCTGTGTGAGCATGTTAGCACCCAAATCTGACCAGCTCAGGGAAAACAAATATAACTATCTCCTCCCAGTGGGGTGACCCAGAGAGAGACCTATTTACCAGGGAACACAAGTGGTGGAAAGACTGCCTGAGAGCGGGGATGGACAACAGGGTCCATATCGGAGACACACATGCTCAACTGGTGTAAGGGCTTCTTTCTGCCTCCCGCTGCTTCCTCTAATCCACTGAGCCCAAAAGAAAACCCCACTGGACCAAGCTACCGTACATAAGAATGGCCATATTTGGTCAGACCAATGGTCCATCTAGCTCAGTGTCCTGTCTTCCGACAGTGGCCAATGCCAGGCGCCCCAGAGGAAATGAACAGAACAGGTGATCATCAAGTGATGCATCCTGTCACCCACTCCCAGCTTCTGGCAAACAGAGGCTTAGGAACACTTCAGAGCATGGGGTTCCCTCCCTGACGATCCTGGCTAATAGCCATTGATGCAGCTATTTTCCGTGAACTTATCTAGCTATTTTTTGAACTCTGCTATAGTTTTGGCCTTTGCAGCATCCCCTGGCAACAACTTACATAAGTTGAGTGTGTGCTGTGTGAAGAAATGCTTCCTTGTGTTTGTTTTAAACCTGCTGCCTATTAATTTCATTGAGTGACCCCTACTTCTTATTCACTTTCTTCACACCCATCAAGATTTTATAGACCTCTATCATTTCCCCTCTTAGTCATCTCTTTTCCAAGCTGAAAAGTCCCAGTCATTTTAATCTCTCCTCATACGGAAGCTGTTCTATATCCCTAATCATTTCTGTTGCCTGTCTCTGTATCTTTTCCAATTCTAATATATCTTTTCTGAGATGGAGCAACCAGAACTGCATGCAGTATGCAAAGTGTGGGTGTACCATGGATTTATATAGTGGCATTGTGATATTTTCCGTCTTATCTATCCTTTTCCTAATGGTTCCTAACGGTTCCTAACACTCGGTTCGCTTTTTTGACCACTGCTGCACATTGAGCAGATGTTTTTAGAGAACTATTTACAATGACTCCAAGATCTTTCTTGAGTAATAACAGCTAATTTAGACCCCATCATTTTGTACGTATAGTTTTTATGGGCAAACAGAATAAAGTCCAGACCAGGAATATATATACACACTTGGTGATTTAATAATGACTAGTGCTAGGTGCTTTAGAGAGAATGAACTGAACTTGAATGATCATCAAGTGATCCATCCCCGGTCATCCAGTCCCAGCTTCTGACAACAGGGGCTAGGGACACTCAGAGCATGGACTTGCACACCGGCCAATCTTGGCTAATAGCCATCGATGGACTATCCACCATGATGGGAAATGACTACCTAGGAAGGAGTATTGCGGAAAGGAATCTGGGAGTCAAAGTGGACCATAAGCTAAATATGAGTCAACAGTGTAACACTGTTGCAAAAAAGCAAACATCATTCTGGGATGTATTAGCAGGAGTGTTGTAGGCAAGACATGAGGAGTAGTTCTTCTGCTCTACTCTGCGCTGATTAGGCCTCAGCTAAAGTCTTGTGTCCAGTTCTGGGTGCCACATTTCAGGAAAGATGTGGACAAATTGGAGAAAGTCCAGAGAAGAGCAACAAAAATTATTAAAGGTCTAGAAAACATGACATATGAGGGAAGATTGAAAGGAGAGAAAAATTATTGTTCTTAACCTCTGAGGCTAGGATAAGAAGCCATGGGCTTAAATTGCAGCAAGGGAGGTTTAGGTTAGACATTAGGAAAAAATTCTTACTGTTAGAGTGGTTAAGCACTGGATTAAATTGCCTAGGGAGGTTGTGGAATCTCCATCATTGGAGATTTTTTTAAGAGCAGGTTAGACAAACAGCTGTCAGGAATGGCCTAGATCAGGGTGGGCAAACTACAGCCTGCAGGCCATTTCTGGCCTGCCAGCCATTTTAATCCAGTCCTCGAGCTCCTGCTGGGGAGCTGGGTTTGGGACTTGCCCCACTAGGGCACTGCAACTGGGGAGCAGGGTCAGGGGCCGCTCCACACAGCTCCTGGAAGCAGCAGCATGGCTCTCCTCTGGCTCCTATGCGTAGAGGCAGCCAGGGGGCTCTGCTCTGCACGCTGCCCCCGCCGCTCCCATGAGCTGTGCACCACGGCCAATGGGATCTGCAGGGGCTGTGCCTGCGTATGGGGCAGCGTGCAGAGCTGTCTGGCCGTGCCTCCATGTAGGAGCCAGAGAAGGGACATGCCGCTGCTTCCGAGAGCCACTTGAGATAAGCGCCGCCTGGAGCCTGTGCCCCAATACCCTGATCCGTCCCTCCGAAGGGCTCAGTCCCAGTGCAGAGCACCCTCTTACACCCCAAACTCCTCATTCCCACCCCAGCCTGCACCCCCAACCACAGCCCTCAACCCCTCCTGATCCCCAATCTTTGAGCATTCATGGCCTGCCATACAATTTTTATTCCCAGATGTTGCCCATGGGCCAAAAAGTTCACCCACCACTGCTCTAGATAGTACTTAGTCCTGCCATGAGTGCAGGGGACTGGACTAGGTGACCTCTCGAGGTCCCTTCCAGTCCTATGATTCTATGAACTTATCCGTTCTTTTTTGAACCTCACTTACAGTTTTGGCCTTCACAACATCCCTGGCAAGGAGTTCTACATGTTAACTGTGTGTTATGTGAACAAATACTTCTTTATGTTGGTTTTAAACCTTCTGCATATTAATTTCATTGGATCACTCCTGATTCGTGTGTTACATGAAAGAGTAAATAATTCCTTATTCACTTTCTCCACACCAGTCAAAGTTATAGACCTCTGTAGCCCCAAACACACCTCCCTTCTCCCAGAGGGCAAATGCAACCCCTCACCCTTCAGCTGCCAACTTCCTGCCTTTATAAGCCCAGCCCAGTTCACTCCTCCACAGCTGGACTCCTGCATTATTCAGTCCTGGGATTACTTAAGACACCCAATTCCCTGCAACTGTGGTCTGTCTGGTTAGTTGGCCTCTGTAATGGTATGGCACAGACCTCTCATGAGCACCTTCCTCTGGTTAGGTGTGTCTACAGTCTTTTAAAGCAGCCCCATCCCTGGCATCAGGCTGTACCCCAAGGGTTTCCTCCCCAGAGGAAATGGTTTCACCCTCTTGGTCTGTTTTGGCCATAGCATTCAGCTGGGCCTCCTGACAGTTCAGTGCCCTTCTGCAGGTTTACTAATATCCAATTGTAGGCCCTTCCCCAGTGGCCTATGGGGGAGAATCCAGGCCCACCCAGAGACCCTAAGAATAGCAGCTGCATGCTGCCATGTCCCTTTAGCAAAATCAGCTTCAGTTCCCTGGGCCACTTCTCCTCAACCCCAGCCTTCACCAATGCCTTACTCTTAGCTCAGGGCTCTTCCAAGCTCAGGCCCAGCAGCCAGCTCTTTCTTGCTACACCAGTCCCTACTGGCATTAAGCTCACCAGTCTCCTGCAGTTCCCTTTAGCCAGCCAGGAGCACCATCTTCACTCTTCTAACTCCAGCTGGCTCTGTGTTCCTTTTTATAGGGCCCTCCTGGCCCTGATTGGCTGCTCCCTGCAGCCTCTATGATTGGCTGCTTCCCCTGCAGCTACTCTAGGCCGCTTAGAGGACCTCTCCACTGCTCTTTTCCTGAGACAAGTGTGGCAGGACCTTGAGGCCTTCAGCAGGGGGCCTCTGGGCCTAGCCCACCCTATCACAGCCCCCTTCTTATCCTACATGAACCCCTTCAGGGCAAGTGTGGGGTGAACAAGCCATCACAGGTGGTAGATAATGAAGAGGATACATCACTAATACAGAGCTATCTGGATCACTTGGTAAGTTGAGTGCAAACAAACAATATGCATTTTAATTCAGCTAAATGTACATGTATCCATCTAGGAACACAGAACACAGGCCGTATTTACAGGATGGGGAAGCAGTGACTCTGAAAAAGACTTCATAGAATGAAGATTAGGGTTGGAAGAGACCTCTGGAGACCCCCTGCTCAAAGCAGGACCAACACCAACTAAATCATCCCTGCCAGGCCTTTGTCAAACCGGGCCTTAAAAACCTCTAAGGATGGAGATTCCATCACCTCCCTAGGTAACCCATTCCAGTGCTTCACCACCCTCCTAGTGAAATAGTGTTTCCTAATATCCCACCTAGACCTCCCCCACGGCAACTTGAGACCATTGCTCCTTGTTCTGTCATCTGCCACCACTGAGAACAGCTGAGCTCCATCCTCTTTGGAACGCCCCTTCAGGGAGTTGAAGGCTGCTATCAAATCCTGACCCCCGACTCTTCTCTTCTGCAGACTAAATAACCCCAGTTCCTTCAGACTCTCCTCGTAAGTCATGCGTCCCAGGCCCCTAATCATTTTCGTTGCCCTCCGCTGGACTCCCTCCAATTTGTCCACATCCTTTCTGTAGTGGGGGGGCCCAAAACTGGACGCAGTACTCCAGATGTGGCCTCACCAGCGGCAAATAGAGGGGAATAATCACTTCCCTCAATCTGCTGGCAACGCTCCTACTAATGCAGCCCAATATGCCATTAGTCTTCCTGGTGACAAGGGCACACTGTTGACTCATATCCAGCTTCTCATCCACTGTAATCCCCAGGTCCTTTTCTGTGAACTGCTGCTTAGCTAGTCAGTCCTCAGCCTGTAGCAGTGCATGGGATTCTTCCGTCCTAAGTGCAAGACTCTGCACTTGTCCTTGCTGAACCTCATCAGATTTCTTTTGGGCCAATCCTCCAAATTCTCTAGGTCACTCTGGACTCTATCCCTACCCTCCAGTGTATCTATCTCTACCCCAGCATCATGTCATCTGCAAACTTGCTGAGGGTGCAATTCATCCCATCCTCCAGATCATTAATAAAGATGTTGAATAAAACCGGCCCCAGGACCGACCCATGGGGCACTCTGCTTGATACTGGTTGCCAACTAGACATTGAGCCATTGATCACTACCCGTTGAGACAGCTTTCTATCCACCTTATAGTCCACTCATCCAATCCATACTTTTTTAACTTGCTGGCAAGAATACTGTGGGGGACCCTATCAAAAGCTTTGCTAAAGTCAAGATATATCACATCCACTGCTTTCCCCATATCCACAGAGCCAGTTATCGCGTCATAGAAAGCTATCAGGTTGGTCAGGCATGACTTGCCCTTGGTGAATCCATGTTGACTGTTCCTGATCACCTTCCTTTCCTCCAAGTGCTTCAAAATGGATTCCTTGAGAACCTGCTCCATGATTTTTCCAGGGACTGAGGTGAGGCTGACCGGTCTGTAGTTCCCCAGGTTCTCCTTCCCTTTTTTAAAGATGGGCACTATATTTGCCTTTTTCCAATTGTCCGGGACCTCCCCCAATCGCCACATGACCTATCTTGGATAAAATACATCAGAATTATGCCATAATCATATTGTAATAATATCACTGTGAAGAATATGGGGTGCAGTGTCACAATGGGCATGTCAGACGGTATCAAAGTGCCAAATAAAGAGGTAAAATAACCTCTCTACACGTACTCAAGATTCCCATTTATGCATCCCAGGATCACATTATCCTTCTTGACCACAGTGTTGCACTAGGAGCTCATGTTCACCACCACTCCCACATCTTTTTCAGTCACTGCTTTCCAGCATAGAGTCCCCCCTCCGGTAAGTATGGCCTGTGTTCTTTGTTACTAGATGTGTACCTTTACATTTACCATATGAAAATGCATATTGTTTGCTTGCGCCCAGCTTATGAAGTGTTCCAGATTGCTCTGAACTAGTGCCCAGTCCTCTTCATTATGTACCACTCCCCCAATGTGTGTGTCATCTTCAAACTTCATCAGTGACAACTTCATGTTTTCTTCCAGGTCATTGATAAAAATGCTAAGAAACATTGAGCCAGAAACCTGTGAGACCCCACTAGAAACACTCACTCAATGATTCCCCATTTACAATTATATTTTGAGATCTATCAGTTAGCTGCTTTTTAATCTACTTAATGTGTGCCATGTTAATTTTATATCATTCTAGATTTAAATCAAAATGTGCTGTACCAAGTCAAAGGCCTTAGAGATGTCTAAGTATATTACATCAACACTATTACCTGGATTTGTGCTGGAAATGGCCCAACTTGATTATCATACACATTGTAAGGAGAGTGATCACTTTAGATAAGCTATTACCAGCAGGAGAGTGGGGTAGGAGGAGGTATTTTTTCATGCTTTGTGCGTATAAAAAGATCTTCTACACTTTCCACAGTATGCATCCGATGAAGTGAGCTGTAGCTCACGAAAGCTTATGCTCAGATAAATTGGTTAGTCTCTAAGGTGCCACAAGTACTCCTTTTCTTTTTGCGAATACAGACTAACACGGCTGTTACTCTGAAACCTACTATTACCTTTATGAATCACACTTGTAATTGCAACAAAACCGATACCAAGTTAGTTTGACAGGATCTATTTTCCATCAACCCATATTGACTGGCATCAATTACATTACCGTTGTTTAATTCTTCATTAATCAAATCCCGTATCAATTTCTCCCTTATCTACCCTGGGATCTATCTCAGAATGACAGGCCTATAATTACCTAAGTCATCTTTTTTACCGTTTTTAAATATTGTCACAACATTAGCTTTCTTCCAATCTTCTGGTATTTCCACACTGCTCCAGGACTTACTGAAAACCAACATTAATGGTCCAGGAAGCTCCTCAGCCGGCTCTTTTAAAACTCTTGGATGCCAGTTACCTGGACCTGCTGATTTTAAAATGTCTAACTTTAGTAGTTGCTGTTTAACATCCTCCTGAGATACTAGTGGAATGGAAAGAGTGTTATCATATGATATGACTTCATTATCTGTTTTTATAGCTAGGTTTAGGGAAAGGCTAGAATTAGGGTGAAGGGCAGTTTTCAGATTAGATTTAAGGTTAGTTGTCTAAACTGAATGTATTTCCAATATAAAGTTCACAAAATTGTTTAGTTTATTATTTTAAATAGATTTTGCCTTAAATGGTGAGATTTAGCCACCATTTGCAGATAGTGCACACATACACCCACCATACTCTCTAACACACACCTAGTACACCTAACACGTACACAGTCCCACTAACACTCTCTCACTCCCACTTGACCAGTCCTGGCTTCCTGCCCTTTACATGATCCAGTTCTGATGCTGTCATGCAACTCCCATCTCTTCCCTGGATCTGCTGCTCCTCAGGGTGTGGCAGAGGTGGTGGTGGGGGCAATCAGATCCCCCTGGAGCTAACACTAACCAATGAACAAGGCTTCACATCCAACCACCCTTGTCTTTATTAGGGTGTGAAATGGGTCAGGGCCCACAGTGCCAAACCTAACCTATATCCTCGCGCCCATACCCTGAGGGGTTAGGGCTAGAGTTAGGGATGGGTTATAGTTACGGATATGATTTTGTCACGGTAAAATTAAACAAAATTCCTGGTGCGGTCACGGGAAAACTGTACAAAACCAGGGTCTGGCGACGGCGGGGCTGAAGCGGAGCCCCGCTGCCCAGGGCTGAAGCCGGAGAGGGGCTGAAGCTGACGGAAGAAGTCACAGAGATCTGCGACCAGGTCAGCTCCTTCGCTGGGGTTCGGTCTCGGAGGGGCGTTCGAAGCGGGTTCGGATCAGGGTGCGGGCCCGGGCCAGGTGCAGGTTTAAGGCGAGAGCTCGTTCTGGGTTAGCCGGATAAACGAATGGGTTTCCCACAGGAAAAGTCCCAAACCTTCGAGTTGATTAGACAGATTTTTGGGTGGAATGGCCAGATCTGGCCACCGTTTGGTGAGAGCAGCCTCACCCCCCAGGCCGCCCACCCACGGACACCCGCCCGGCACACCCACTCGTGCCCGCGTGTGCACAACGCACAGCCCCGGGCACACGCGGACACAGCCCCACAACTCCCCCGCGCCCCCAGTCCTGCCTCCCGGCCCGCTCCGGGGTGCAGCCCAGACGCTGCCCCCCCCCGCCCGGTCCGAGCCCCCGGCCCCGCCCCGCACGGCCCCCGGCCCCGGAGAGACGCCCCCGCCCCCGGGCCACGCGCGGTGCACGCTGGGACACCGAGGCATTGTCCTGTCCCGGCTCCCGGCCGCCGCGCGCGCGGTGCATTGTGGGGGAGGAGCCCCGCTGCCCGGGCCCCCGGGACGGGAGGGAGCTCGGCAGGTACCGGGGGCCGGGTCCGTTGCACCGGGAGCGTCGGGGGTTGGGGCCATGGCAAGGGGACCGCGTCGGAGGGGCCGGGCCCATTGCCCAAAGGGGGGCCCGGGGAGCGTCGGGGGGGGGGCCGGGCCCGTTGCCCGGAGGGGGGCCCGGGGAGCGTCGGGGGGGGGCCGGGCCCGTTGCCCGGAGGGGGGCCCGGGGAGCGTCGGGGGGGGGGCGGGCCCGTTGCCCGGAGGGGGGCTCGGGGGGGGGCGGGCCCGTTGCCCGGAGGGGGGCCCGGGGAGCGTCGGGGGGGGGGCGGGCCCGTTGCCCGGAGGGGGGGCCCGGGGAGCGTCGGGGGGGGGGGCGGGCCCGTTGCCCGGAGGGGGGCCCGGGGAGCGTCGGGGGGGGCGGGCCCGTTGCCCGGAGGGGGGGCCCGGTGGGGAGCGTCGGGGGGGGCCGGGCCCGTTGCCCGGAGGGGGGGCCCGGGGAGCGTCGGGGGGGGCGGGCCCGTTGCCCGGAGGGGGGCCCGGGGAGCGTCGGGGGGGGGGGGCCGGGCCCGTTGCCCGGAGGGGGGCCCGGGGAGCGTCGGGGGGGGGGCCGGGCCCGTTGCCCGGAGGGGGGCCCGGGGAGCGTCGGGGGGGGGCCGGGCCCGTTGCCCGGAGGGGGGCCCGGGGAGCGTCGGGGGGGGGCCGGGCCCGTTGCCCGGAGGGGGGCCCGGGGAGCGTGGGGGGGGGGGCGGGCCCGTTGCCCGGAGGGGGGCTCGGGGGGGGGGCGGGCCCGTTGCCCGGAGGGGGGCCCGGGGAGCGTCGGGGGGGGGGCGGGCCCGTTGCCCGGAGGGGGGCCCGGTGGGGAGCGTCGGGGGGGGGGGCGGGCCCGTTGCCCGGAGGGGGGCCCGGGGAGCGTCGGGGGGGGCGGGCCCGTTGCCCGGAGGGGGGGCCCGGTGGGGAGCGTCGGGGGGGGCCGGGCCCGTTGCCCGGAGGGGGGGCCCGGGGAGCGTCGGGGGGGGCGGGCCCGTTGCCCGGAGGGGGGCCCGGGGAGCGTCGGGGGGGGGGGGCCGGGCCCGTTGCCCGGAGGGGGGCCCGGGGAGCGTCGGGGGGGGGGCCGGGCCCGTTGCCCGGAGGGGGGCCCGGGGAGCGTCGGGGGGGGGGCCGGGCCCGTTGCCCGGAGGGGGGCCCGGGGAGCGTCGGGGGGGGGCCGGGCCCGTTGCCCGGAGGGGGGCCCGGGGAGCGTGGGGGGGGGGCGGGCCCGTTGCCCGGAGGGGGGCTCGGGGGGGGGGCGGGCCCGTTGCCCGGAGGGGGGCCCGGGGAGCGTCGGGGGGGGGGCGGGCCCGTTGCCCGGAGGGGGGCCCGGTGGGGAGCGTCGGGGGGGGCCGGGCCCGTTGCCCGGAGGGGGGGCCCGGGGAGCGTCGGGGGGGGCCGGGCCCGTTGCCCGGAGGGGGGCCCGGGGAGCGTCGGGGGGGGCGGGCCCGTTGCCCGGAGGGGGGGCCCGGTGGGGAGCGTCGGGGGGGGCCGGGCCCGTTGCCCGGAGGGGGGGCCCGGGGAGCGTCGGGGGGGGGGCCGGGCCCGTTGCCCGGAGGGGGGCCCGGGGAGCGTCGGGGGGGGGGCCGGGCCCGTTGCCCGGAGGGGGGCCCGGGGAGCGTCGGGGGGGGGGCCGGGCCCGTTGCCCGGAGGGGGGCCCGGGGAGCGTCGGGGGGGGGCCGGGCCCGTTGCCCGGAGGGGGGCCCGGTGGGGAGCGTCGGGGGGGCCGGGCCCGTTGCCCGTCGTGGGGCTGGTCCCATTGCCCGGAGCGGGGTATGGGGAGTGTCGGGAGGCTGGGACCCGGCAGCAGGAAGGGGCCAGGCAGGGCAGGCTGGTTCGGGGTGGACGGGAGGCTGCATTTCCCCCCTGCCCAGCTGACGCTGTCTTGTGTCCCCTGTGGCAGTGGCTCCCCACGCCCACCCTCTGCCCGCAGGGCCATGGGGGACCTGGGCCTGGGCCAGGAGTTCCACACGTGGCATCAGTTCAGCAGCTTCTTCGACGACTGGTGCGAGAAGCACAAGGTGTTATTCATCATCGCCAGCCTCAAGCCGCTGATCTCGCTGCGCCAGAACCCGCTGCACTACCAGCCCAGCCTGGCCGCCACCCTGCGCTTCCGCTTCGTCCGCCTCATCTGCAAGCACAGCGGCACCTACGTGGGCCAGAGCACCGTGCAACGCAACCGGCTGTGAGTGGGGCGCCTTAGGGCTCGCTGCGGCGCTGTGCCCCCCAACTAAGTCCATACTCTGCAGCATTTAGGTTCTGCTGGCAGATCTTGCCTGCCGCTATCTTGACTCTGCTGTTACATGGCGCTCTGCTCTCCCCCAGTGCGGCTGGGGGCCTGTCATGTTCCCCTGGCTGTGGTGGTGGAGGGGGCCCTGCCTGGGCCTGGGGGAGCTGCCATTAGCCTTGCCAGGGGATTGCTGTGCATTACTGGGTTGCGTTTGGCCTCTCCAGTAGGTCTCCAGGCTGGGCCATGACCAGTGTTAATTGTGCTGGTGATGGGGCTCCCTGGCATGCCCTGGAGGCAGCAGTTTGCAGCCTGAGCCCCTCTCCCTGGTTCTGTGCTCTGTGGCACCTGGCAACATCGCCCCATGGGGCCACAGCCCCTCTCCATTTAGTCCCCCCAGGTCAAGGGATGGGTTGGGCACAAGGTGCCAATGTGGGCAGCTTGTCGGAGTGACTTCCACTGCCCACATCATTGGCAACAGCGGGTGATGTCTATCTGCTTCAGGCTCACCCCTTCTGCCAGACCCTAGAGGCTGTCCCTCCCCCCTCTCCCCCCCACCCCCATATGGCTGTCCCATGCTGACCCCTCTGTTTCCCCTCCCCAGCAGCGAGAAGATCGACTGCCCGGCCTCCATCACACTGCGACTGGGCCCCAAGAAGGACCGGCTAGTGGTGATTGAGGCCAGCCTGGAGCACAACCACAAGTTGTCAGAGGTGGAGTTTGCTCACTACTTCAAGCGTCACCAGCTGGAGGCCAGCATGGGGCTGCCCATCCGCATCACCAACAGCGTGTCCAAGCGGTTCCTGGCACCTGACCTGATCTGGAACCTGGAGGACTACAGCAAGGCCAAGGACAAGGGCATGTGCGAGCTGCTGAGCCAGCTGGATGGCCTCTTCAAGAGCGACCCGGGCGCCAAGGTCAAGCTGGTCTTCCAGGAGGACGTGGCCGTGCTCAACAGCATCTTCCTGGCCACATCGCACATGCGGGGGCTGGTGCAGCGCTTCCCCCGCTGCCTCTACATGGACAAGGCGGCCTGCATCAACAGCGAGTTCGAGCTCTACTCGGTGCTCTGCCAGGATGGCAACGGGCGGGGCCGCGAGTGCGCCTACTGCGTGGCCCGCCGGGGCGTGCCCGATCTGGTCATCTTCATTGTGGCCTCCCTGGTGCAGAGCGCACCTGACATCAAGCTGAAGGTGAAGTGTCTGACTGTGGGGGCGGGCATCACGGATGTGGACGCGGTGGAGGAAGTGCTGCCTTGTGCTCGGGTGCAGATCTGCCGGCTGCAGGTGCTGGAGGCGCTGTACCGCAAGGCGCGCGAGCTGGCCGTGCCCAAGGAGGACAAGGTGCGCAACCTGCTGCACAACATGGCCAACGCCAGCTCGCCCCGCGTCTACAGCCAGTACCTGAGCGACCTGGAGGATGTGGCGCCGCTGCCCTTCCTGCAGTACTACCTGGAGCACTGGCACCATAACAAGGGCACGTGGGCGGAGTGCTGGGCCTTCGAGCGCAACTGCGACTGCCCGTTCCTGGAGCACATGAGCTTCCACCAGCAGAAGCTGCGCTCGGTGCTGAGCCCGCCCCTGGGGCTGGCGGCCTGCGTGCGGGGGCTGCTGGAGCTGCAGGCGCTGCGGGTGGAGATGGCGGCGCTCAATGAAGAGCGGGTGTCGGAGCTGTACCGGGCCGTGTGTCCGCCCGACAGTGCTGCGCTCATCGCTGAGGAGCTTGGCCTGGCCAAGCACGCCAACTACCATGTCAAGGAGGTGCCCGAGGGCTTCCTGCTGGATGGCGGCATCTGCTCCTTCCTGGTGAGCCGTGACCTGGCCGCCTGCTCCTGCTCCATATACGTCTCAAGCCGCCGGCCCTGCCGCCACCTTTTCGCCACCCGCCTCTGGACTGGGCAGCCCCTCTACGACCCCGGCTTGCTGCACGCCTCATCGGGAAGTGAGGGGCAGGACACCTAACGCCAGAGGTGCAGCCCAGACTGGCATCTCCTAGCCCTGGGGCATGGCATGGCCCCACTCAGCTGCCTCCTAGTGCTGGGGGTGCTGCACAGACTGGCACCTTCTAGCACAGGGGTGCTGCACCCCCCGCCAGCCACTTCCTAGCCCCTGGGTGCCACGTGGACCGACAGCCTCCGAGCTGCTCCCACAGCACCGCTCTGGGGGTGGAGAGGAGGAGGTTCCTGTGGGCGGAGGAGAGAACTGTCTGCCCACAGGTCCAGGGTATGGGACTGGGGGGGATGTGTGGGAAGGGCAAGTCCCCACAGCACAAGGCTGGGGGAGCGAGGCCTCAGGACAGTGAGAAGGGGCATGGGGGTGCCTGGGAGGGTCAGGGAATGGGGGGTGGGTCTGGTTGTGGACGTGACTCTTTATAAACTTCCCATCAATAAAATGCCTTTGGGAAAGCGCTGTCTGTGACACGGTCCAGCCAGGGGTGGGGGCTCCCTGCCCTGTCCTCAGAGCCCCGCCCCTGCCCAGGGAAACAGACTCCTGGGAGAGAGAGGTTACCTCTGCAGGGGCAGTGCACCTCAGCTGGGATTGACAGCGACACTGGCCAGGTTTGTGAAAGCTGTTGGGTTTGTTACTCAGCGGCACACAGCACAGGCCATCCTTGGCTCAGAACAGAGAGCTGGAGGTTAAAGCAGAGCCCATTCTGGTCAGCCCAGAGCTCAGCTGAGCTGTAGGGAACCCCATTGTTTCAGCTCTGTCTCCCCCCGTCTGACTGCCTTGGTCAATTCCCAGGGGAGAGTCCCAATTCGTTCCAGCAGCCAGCCCTTGTCCCCCACCTCCCCAGTCTGTGCCCAGATTCCCTCTGGGGCGTTGGGTGCTAGGTGTCCCTGTCCTGGGGACTGGGTTTGCCATTGTCTTAACGGACGATTGGCCTTTCAGTGACCCATCTTAGCTCAGGCAGCTGGATGCCTTCCTACCTATGTCTCTTAGGGCATGTCTACACTGCAGTTGGACACCCGCAACTGGCCTGTGCCAGCTGACTCCAGCTACATGCCTGTTCAATTGTAGTTTAGGCTTCTGGGCTTGGGTGAGCTTTGGGCCCCTCCCACCCTGCAGGGTAATGCAGTTCAACAGCTGAGTCAGCTGGCAGGGGCCAGACGTGGGGGTGTCGTGTGGACATACTCTTAGGAGGCCCTGAGAGCAAACAATCCCCACCATAATGATGTGACAGAGAGGGGAAACTGAGGCCCATATTGTGGTCAAATATTACAGGACATTCCCACTTTGTCCCAGGGACTTCACCATGGCCCCCTGTCCAGCGAGAGGCCAGCCCCACATTCAGCCTGTGGTGCCAGCGGGGGCAGCCTGACAGCCCTTCAGCATACCCCATGGATGAGCCCTGAGCTCTTGTCATTGCTTTGTCTTGGTCCCAGAATGTCCTGGGGCCTGCAGAGGGAGCAGGAGCAAGGAGTGGGAGCCCTCAGCTGGCCTCACGGGGGACCCTGGGAATATCAGCTCCTCTGCCTGAGGCAGCAGGGGCGACTCTCCACCCCAGCCTGGTTGCCAGCCCCACCCGCATCCAGGCAAGGGCAGGTGGGTTCTGGTCATGGTATTGGCCTGCTCCCGTTGAGGGCAGCCCTTGAGGGTGGTGGTACCCAAGGGGAGAGCCCCTGCCCACAGGGCCTGCTCTGTGTGTGGCCAGGGAACGAGAGGAGCCCCATTTGCCAGAGGGGGAATGGGATGGGAGCAAGTCATGGGGTCACTATCACTGTGACCTTGCACCCCTCTCATGCCCAAGATCTGCAAGTACCACTCAATCGTGACCCAAGCCCAACTGACCCAGTGCCTCCCACCCCACTAGATAACCACTCCCATTCCACAGCCAGCAATAGAACCGGGGAGTCCTGGCTCTCCCCCCCCCCGCCCCATAATTGACAGCAATGAGCGCAAGGCGATCATTGTGCTATAGGGACAATTGATAAAGGGGGACTAGTCACCCCTGGGGGGTGTCCCGCTGGGCTCTGGTCTCGACCCAGGGTTGGGCAATGGCTGTATTGTTGAGCTGGAAGGAAAGATAGGCCCATTGCTGGTGAAGCCTACAGGTGAGACAGTGTGGGAGTGGTGAGTAACGCAGGGGACACACAGTGCTGCAGGGTGAGCTGCATCGTTGGTACAGTGTGTGCATCCAAACAGCATGCACCTCAACATGGCCAGGGGCAAGGGCACACATCTAGGAACCAAGAGGAGGGGTCACGTGCCGGATGTGGGGCTTGTGTCCTGGAGAGCAGGGATACTGCAAAGGATGGCAGGGTCCTATTGGAATTGAACTGCCCAAGGCTCCCAGCGTGGGCTGTGTCTAAGAGGGTGAGTGCATGGCTGGGCTGGATCAGCAGGGGGAGGGGATCATGTTAGTGAGACTGGTACTGGGTACAGTGTATATTCATAGTTTCACACAGTTTAAGGCCAAATGGGCTCATCTGTTCTAATCTGCATGGCCCAGGTGTTACACTGCACACAGATACCCCTGGACCGAGCCCAGGGACTTCAGTCAGATGAAAGCATTTCAGTCCTCGGGGCACTGATTTCTGTGTGTCAGGCAGAGAGGTGAGACTGAGGGCAATGGCAGGGAATTGATCAGGTGAGATCTGCCCAATGGATCCCAGCAGGTAACCCATGCCTCAGGCTGTAGAGGAGGGTGAAACCCCCCCAAAGCCCCTGCCAGTCTGACCTGGTGGAAAATTCCCATCTGATCCCAAATCAGGTGACCCACATATGAGAGCGAGATAGCACTCAGGCAGCTAGACAGAGGATGTCCTCATTGCAAACAAGACAGGGACGAGTGGGAAGGGGTTGGAGAAGAGCTACAAGAAGGGGGAGCTGGGAACCTGCCGGGCAGGTAGAGGCTGAAGGATCTCAGTGGATTCAGCATCTCCGTGCTGCTGGGTACCTGCCCGGGGAGGAGATTTCAGAGAGCAGGGGGCTCTGTGCTCCCCCAGCAAAGGCAAAGCCTGGCTGGAGCTGAAGCTGGATAATCCCAGACTATCAATAAGAGGCTAATGTTTACCAGGGAGAGGAACTGACAGAACAACTGGCCTGGAACATGGGAGATTCTGCATCCCGGGCAGTCAGTACATCAGGACCACATGTATTTGCTGTAGCCCTGTCAGAGGTCAGTAGGCAGGGCTCACTGGTCGGGTTTGCCCAACCTGGGTGATGCAGAAACCAGACTGGGCCCCTTCTGGCCTTATAGTCCATTAACTGAAGACACTCACAGGCTGTGTCTAACACCGCAGACTGTTACACAAGGCATACAACTGCTAAAGTCCACGCACGTTGCACGAGGCATACAACTGCTGAAGTCTGTATATTGCTCGGGCGGGTGCATACTTGGCTGCTTGTGTTGGTGCTCCACATACCCCACAGGAGTGCTTGTGTTGCTGCACAGTGTGGTGCACCACGGGCAGGTATCCCACGGCCATGAGCTGCTGTCTGGCACAATGCCTTTTGGGAAATTTTCACAATCTATTGTGGGACAGGTATGACTTGCGCAGGGATCTGGGAACTAGGGGGTCAAGTTCCCAGCTTGCAACTTTCTCCATCCCATAATGCCATCCATATCCCATCATTTTCCTGTCTTTTTTTAAAAATCCCCAAACCCTTTTGTCACTCTTCTGTCTCTGCCGTCTGTGAGGGAAGCACGGAGCCTGCAGCGCTCTGCACTGTTCTCATGAACATTACAAACCCAGGATGTGCAGTTCTGTATGTGCAGACCGGCAGGAAGAGCCGCAATAATGGGGGACGTGAGATTTCTTCAAGGACACTTTGCTGAGGGACAGCAACAAACAGTTCAGGATTGTTTGTGGCATTCACAGCGGAGCACTGCTTCCAGGCCCGAGAAATGAGCACCGACTGGTGGCATCGCATTGTAATGCAGGTTGGGACGACGAGCAGTGGCTGCAGAACTTTCAGGTGGGAAAGGCCACGTTCCTGGATCTATGTGCTGAGCGTGCCCCAGCCCCCCCGTGCAGGGACACCAGAATGAGGGCTGCACTGACAATGGAGAAGTGTGTGGAGATCACGCTCTGGACTCTTGCAATGCTGGATTGCTGCCGGTCAGTGGGAATCATTCTGGAGTTGGAAAATCCACTATGGGGGGTGATGGGCCTCAGGGTCCTGCTGCACCCATCCCAGAAAAGGAGCAGTAGAGGAGTCCTCCAAGTAAGGTACCAATTTAAAGATTGCAGACACACCCAACCAGGAAGGAAGGTGGGCGCCACGTCATTACATGGGTCATTGTCATGCGGCGTGTAGGGCTGTTACTTGTCTCCTGCTGCACAGGACTGTGGCTCTCAGCAATGTGCGGGACATAGAGGATGGATTTACAGCAATGGGGTTCCAAAACTGCAGTGGGGTGATAGACAACATGTACATCCCTATTTTGGCACCAGCCTGCCTTGTCACAGGGGACATCAACAGAAAGGGCTTTTTTATGATTGTGCAAGTGTTGGGTGGATCATCTGTGTAGGCTGGTCAGGGAAGGAGCATGACGCACATGTCTTTAAGAACACAGGACAGTGCAGAAAGCTGCAAGCAGGGACTTTCTTTCCTGACTGGCAGATTACCGTTGGCGATCTTGAAATGCCAATAATGATCCTGGGGGACCAGCCTGTCGGAGAGAGAGAGAGCCTGAAGTTCTGGGCCCGGTATAAGATTTGAGGCCTGAACCAGAGACTGAGTCAAAGTTAGGCCCTGTGTTAAAGTAGCTGTTTACGAGTTTACCGTATGATCTTGGCAAAAATATCACTAGTGTTGTTAAAATACAGGCCCCCCCTGAGAAGCAACAGATACAAGGTATGTGTGAAAACACACTCCAGACGATTAGTCCAGGGCCATCCTGAGCTAACACCAGACCAGGATGTTTTGTCCCAGGAACCTGGAGCATGATACCAGGGGAGGTAAGAAGCAGATGTCCTGAACCGGGGAGAGTTGTTTGTCTCAGTCTATAAATACTGGGGTGCCTCGCTTTATCTCTTTGTGCGGCCTGTGGGAGAGCAGAAATTCCTCCAACTGACTGAATCGCTCCTTGCCACAGGGCACTCGTGTTAGCATGCCTGTAGCTCCTATGGGGTGCTAGGATTGTGTCTTGAGGGCACTAAACCTGGCCGAGTGCCTTTGTCAGAGAGCAGTGCCGGTAGTCATTCTTGAATAACACCGAGGTCTGTGGAATTAGCTAGGGGGAGTTTATGCTTGCATTGAGAACACTGGCTTTTTTACGGCAAAGACATGGAGCAGCTGTAACAACTCAAAGCAGCCCTGGACTGTGTCACCACAGCAACGACACTTCAGCCTTCCGCATTTGACAACACAGCCTAGCCCTGGCTCATAAAGCCATACAGCGGCTGCATCGACAGCGCCAAGGAAGGGTTCAACTTTTTTCCGCTCAGCAGTTGCAGAATGACAGCTGAATGTGCTTTTGGTAGATAGGGCGCTGGCATTGTTTACTCAGTAAGTTGGATCTCCATGCAAAAAATACCCCTGTGGCTTACAGCTGCCTGCTGTGTCCTGTGAGGTGAAGGGGGGAAAGCTGCCGGCAGGGTGAAGGGCAGAGCTGGGGTGGCTCTCTGTTGAGCTTGAACAGCCAGACACAAGGGCCAGTACAAGAGCCCAGCATGGAGCTGTGCAGTTGAGGGAGGCTTTGAAAGCACTGTAACGGTTAGCCACAGCAGCGTTCTGTGTGGAGTGTTTTTGGGCCTAGCGCTTTGAGTGCTGCTAGGACCTGCATCATGCTTGCTGGACATATAGAGATGTGGCTAGGTGCCTTTCTGGAGTTGTGAACTCGGCGGCGCTTGCTGCATGTGTCCAAGTCCTGCTTGCTTTGAGGGCCATTCTGCAATAAGTGTCATGAACTAATAAAGAAAACTTGATTTTCCAAAATTAGAACTTTATCGAGTGGGTAAAAAACAGTGCAGAAAATCAATGGGCAAAGAAACCCGCAGGCCATGTTAGACCCATTTTTAACATAGCTTAATGGGGTGAAAATGTAAAATTAGAAAGGAAGTAAACATTACTGTCCATTTGAGTGCACATATGCTGCCCGTTGTGGGTACGCATACAGCAGCTGGGGCAAGCCGTGGTTTTCCTCCCTGTCCCCCGGTGTGGCGTAGTAGGGGTAAGGATGCGGCCTGTGGTGTCCCATGATATGGTGAGGGGTGTGGGGAGCACTGACTGGAGGTCTCCAAGGACTGCAAAGGGTGGAGAGTCAGATTGTTGGATCTGCAGCGTTTGGTTTGTTACCTACCTGAGAAGTCCAATTATGTCCTGGTGCAGTTGCCTCTCCTTGTCTTGTTGGCACTCCTGGGCTGTTCTTCTGTCTGCTCTTTCCTTCTCCAGGCTGTCTGTCAAGTGGGCCATCCAGGGCCTTTATTCACAGTCCAAGGCAGCAGTGGCTGCAGGGTCTCAGTGAATGTGTCCTCGCTAG
The DNA here is from genome assembly GCF_965140295.1 of Lepidochelys olivacea. Taxonomy (NCBI): domain Eukaryota; kingdom Metazoa; phylum Chordata; order Testudines; family Cheloniidae; genus Lepidochelys; species Lepidochelys olivacea. The sequence continues at coordinate 8,393,044 of NC_140433.1, read as the reverse complement.
TCCTCTTCTTCCTTTGCCTCAAGGATGCAATGGCAGCAGCTATGATGAAAACAATCACCGTACCCCTGGATTTACAGTCACAAGGGAACTATATGTTTCCAACCTCCCTTCTCTTACTCCCATAAACCCTTTTAACAAGACATGCCTATCAACACTTGAGCTTTGGAGCGCCTCGGCACAGCACTGCTCTCCAGCCCCAGCCCTAGTGAGTATGGCCTGCTGGGGGGTGGGGGGAAGGATTTTCTCTGACATGATGATGTAAAATTTTGGTCCCTATTCCACAGGTATGAGTACAGGGCAATGGCACTGAATACTGGCACTGTTTTCCACAGGCGGTGGTGATCTTAGCTGATCTCTCACTCCTGAGGGTCACAAAGCACAGAGATCTCAGCTGCTGCTGGTGTCCTGAAGCCACCCAGGCCCATATGCCAATAGCCTGTGTACTGCGATGGTGCCAGTCGAACGCATTGCAGAGTGGCATGGGATAGTGTCCTACGGTGGGGGAAGAAACAAGGCAGCCCTCTCTAGAAACCTTTGGGAGAGGATTGCAGAGAATCTGCATGAACCTTTCCTGGAGATCTCTCAGGAGGATCCCAGGGTCATAAAGCGTTCCTCATGACCCCGCCTACAACCCAACAGGAGAATGAAAAGCAGATGCCAGCCCAACCTCTGTTTGTTGCACCACTACCTCTTCTCGTGAGAGTCAAACAAGGAAACATCAATACATGTGTCAGGTTAACTTGGGGAAGGGCCGGGCACCATCTTTAAACTTAAACACTGTAAGGGAAAATGCATGCATGTGCTTCCCTGCGTTCCCCTCCCCTCATCCGTGCTTGACTGGCGGGACTGGCTAGACTGTGGTCCTGGCTTGCAGCTTGGCTGGAGTCCTCTGGTGCGTCTCCCCCTCCTCCTCACTCTTCTCTGTCTCGGGCTCCTCCAAAGTAACCCCAGCATGCTGGTGGGGTCTCCGCCATGGTTCCCTACAGAAGTGGCAGGTGGGCAGCACTAGATTGACAGTTGGCCTCCCTGGTCTTGTGGTATCCCTGGCGAAATTCCTTTGATTTCACGTTGCACTGCTGCTGATCCCTGTCGTACCGCTGTGCAATCTGGGTGTAGATGTCCATGTTTCTGCAGCTGTTCTGTAGCTATGTATGCACAGTCTCTTCTCCCCACAGGCCCAGGAGATCCACTATTTCCTGTCTGCTCCAGGCAGGAGCGTGGAGCTGGTGTAATTCACCTCTGGCATGGCTTGTTGTGCACCTGTATGTAACAACGGTGAGCGGAGAAGTGTGCTTGCCAAGCTGGGCTGTCAGGAAAAGGCATTTCAAAACCGGAAGTGGGGAGATGGCTTCTGGTCTCTGCGAGCCCACGTCCTGGGCAGTGGAGTTCACAGTTATGAGCAGGGCAGTCACTGTCACAGGGAATTGGACATGGTGGGGCAGCTCCTAGAGGACTGCTGGGGTCAACAAGCGTCATGTAGCGTGTATGTTTGCACTGCATCAGCCTCAGCAGGTCTGCTCCATGCTGTTGGGGGACATGGGTTGGCTACTCACAGTAACGGGGCACACATGTTGGCGGGGGCCACACGTGCAAAAATGGGTTGATGCAAGGCATCTTCTGTCAGCCTAACTTTGTAGTGCAGACCAGGCCTCAGAGGGCACGTGCATTTCCTCACTCCACCCCAGCATTGTGTAGCCTCGGGGTGCCTTCCGTCCAGCCTCAGTGCCCTTATTCCCCCGACAAGGAGAGGTTGCAAGCCAGCCGATCTTTGCCCACAGGTGTTATGCTAGTCTCTAAATCCCAACTCTGTCTTTAGGCCTTTCCCATGGGTCCCTGGCGCTGTGCTCTCAGCATGGCCATACACTTGCTGTGTTGTCACGCCTTACGGCAGTGCCCAGATGGGAACGATACAGAGCTCCTGGTATGGGTCCCGCAACGGGACTGGGGGAACCAGCTTTCTACTCACTAGCCCTGCTCTCCCCTTGGCACTGGGCCAGTGTCACAACTGATCAGCCAGCCCAGTCCATAGATGCTGTCTGCTCTATGCAGGGATGACAATGCCAGGACACACACTGTTATCCCTCTGTGGTGCTGCATCCACCCTAGAGTTGGCCTCTCTGTACCAGACAAGGAGGGTAAAAGCTCTACAGTCCGTGGGCAGAGGCTTCCAACTCCCTAGAGACCCTGCTGCAGCTTTTCCCACCGTCATTGCTCCCTAGAGGGATAGGAGGACTTGTGGCACCTTAGAGACTAACCAATTCATTTGAGGATAAGCTTTCGTGAGCTTAGTAACACCCATTGTTTCATGTTCTCTGTATATATAAAATCCCCCTACTGTATTTTGCACGGCATGCATCCGATGAAGTGGGCTGTAGCTCACGAAAGCTCATGCTCTAAGAAATTGGTTAGTCTCTCAGGTGCCACAAGTCCTCCTTTTCTTTTTGCGGAAACAGACTAACACGGCTGCTACTCTGAAACCTAGAGGGTTTGGAGGCTACACGGCATTGGGGAGCTGGGGGGAGGGCTGGGGGAGGGCTACAGCAGTGCCTTGTGGGAACTGGGGCTGGATGGCAGCTTGTAGTGTATCCTGGAGACTGGCAGGGGGCGAGGGCTGCTGTGCCTTGTGGGGAGTTTAAGGCCGCGGTGCATGGTGGGAAGCGGGGGCTGGGCGAGGGCTGCAGTGCATTGTGGGGCGGGTTAGGGGGCTGGGTCGGCAGCGCAGGGGGGGACCCTTGAGGGGAGGGCCGCGGTGCATGGTGGGAAGCGGGGGCTGGGCGAGGGCTGCGGAGCACTGTGGGGGCGGGTTAGGGGGCTGGGTCGGCAGTGCAGGGGGGGACCCTTGAGGGGAGGGCCGCGGTGCATGGTGGGAAGCGGGGGCTGGGCGAGGGCTGCGGAGCACTGTGGGGGCGGGTTAGGGGGCTGGGTCGGCAGTGCAGGGGGGGGACCCTTGAGGGGAGGGCCGCGGTGCATGGTGGGAAGCGGGGGCTGGGCGAGGGCTGCGGAGCACTGTGGGGGCGGGTTAGGGGGCTGGGTCGGCAGTGCAGGGGGGGACCCTTGAGGGGAGGGCCGCGGTGCATGGTGGGAAGCGGGGGCTGGGCGAGGGCTGCGGAGCACTGTGGGGGCGGGTTAGGGGGCTGGGTCGGCAGTGTAGGGGGGGGACCCTTGAGGGGAGGGCCGCGGTGCATGGTGGGAAGCGGGGGCTGGGCGAGGGCTGCAGTGCATTGTGGGGCGGGTTAGGGGGCTGGGTCTGCAGTGCAGGGAGGGACCCTTGAGGGGAGGGCCGCGGTGCATGGTGGGAAGCGGGGGCTGGGCGAGGGCTGCGGAGCACTGTGGGGGCGGGTTAGGGGGCTGGGTCGGCAGTGCAGGGGGGGACCCTTGAGGGGAGGGCCGCGGTGCATGGTGGGAAGCGGGGGCTGGGCGAGGGCTGCAGTGCATTGTGGGGCGGGTTAGGGGGCTGGGTCTGCAGTGCAGGGGGGGACCCTTGAGGGGAGGGCCGCGGTGCATGGTGGGAAGCGGGGGCTGGGCGAGGGCTGCGGAGCACTGTGGGGGCTGGGTGCTCTAGTCTCGGCTCTTGCTGCTTGTGGAGCATCCTGGTGCTGGTGAGCTGGGCGGGACCCGCAGCAGGCTGCAGCTCGGGGCTGGCCGGGGCGGGGGTTGACCGGGGCGGGGGGCTGGTGCTCAGGGCTGGACCCACACAGGGCAGAAGCTGATGCTCGGGGCTGTCGGTGGGTCCCTCCTGGTCCGATCCCAGCTCCGAGCAGGGCTCGGGGTGGCAGCGCTGGGGCTGGTTGCGGGGTTGGGAATCGATGGGGCTGGGCGAGCAGCTCGGGGAGTGCAGCACAAGGGGTGGACAGCTGGGTGTGTGATGGGGTGCGTGAGAGAGAGCTGGCTGAGGAGCTCGCTGGACCGTTCATGTTGATTTTTTAATACGTCCTGGAGCACTGGGATAATTCCAGAAGACTGGAAGAAAGCTGACGTTGTGCCAATATTTAAAAAGGGGGTAACCGGTGTAGGTATAGCCCTGTCAGCCTGACATCAATTCCAGGCAAGATAATGGAGCAGCTGATACAGGACTTGATTAATAAAGAAATAAAGAAGGGTACTATAATTAATGCCAATCATCATGAAAAATTAACTTGATTTTGGTGGATGAGATTACAAGTTTGGTTGATATAGGTAATAAAGTTGATGTAACAGACTTAGACTTCTGTAAGAGGTTTGACTTGGTACCACATGACATTGTGATTAAAAAACTAGAACAGTATAAAATGAACATGGTCCACATTGAATGGATTAAAAACTGCTTGATAGGGCTCAAAGTGTAATTGTAAATGGGGAATGGTCATTGGTTGGGTATGCTTCCAGTATGTGCCGCAGGGACCAGTTCTAGGACCTTTGCTGTTTAACATAAAATATCACTCATAAAGTTTGAAGTTGTTACAAAAATTGGGGGAGTAGCAAATAATGAAGAGGACAGGTCACTGATACGGAGTGATCTGGTTCGCTTGGTAAACTGGGCACAAGCAAACAATGTGCATTTTAATACAGCTAAATGTAAATGTATACATCTAGCGACAAAGAATGCAGGTCATATTTACATGGTGAACTCTCTGGGGAAGCAGTGACTCTGAAAAAGATTTGGGGATCATGATGGACAGTCAGGTGAATAGAAAAGGAGTACTTGTGGCACCTTAGAGACTAACCAATTTATTTGAGCATGAGCTTTCGTGAGCTACAGCTCACTTCATTGGATGCATACTGTGGGGTGGGAGGAGGTATTGTTTCATATTCTCTGTATATATATAAAGTCTGCTGCAGTTTCCACGGTATGCATCCGATGAAGTGAGCTGTAGCTCACGAAAGCTCATGCTCAAATAAATTGGTTAGTCTCTAAGGTGCCACAAGTACTCCTTTTCTTTTTGCGAATACAGACTAACACGGCTGTTACTCTGAAACCAGTCAGGTGAATATGAGCTCCCAGTGTGACACTGTAGTTAAAAGAGCTAATGCAATCCTGGGATGCATAAATGGGAGTCTTGAGTAGGAGTAGAGTATTTTACCCCTATATTTTGCACTGGTGTCCAGTTCTGGTGTCCACCATTCAAGAAGGATATTGATCAATTGCGGTGGGTTCAGAGAAGAGCCACAAGAATGATTAAAAGATTGGATAACCTGCCTTATAGTGGGAGACTCAGGGAGCTCAATCTGTTTAGTGTAACAAAGAAGAGGTTAAGGGGGGATGATCACAGACTATGAGTACCTAGATGGGGAACAAATAGCTGATAATGAGCTCTTCAGTCTAGCAGAGGGAGGTCTAACACGATCCAATGGGTGGAAGTTGAAGCTAGACAAATTCAGACCGGAAATAAGGTGTACATTTTAACTGAGAGTAATGAATCATTGGAAGACTTTCCCAAGGGTCATGGTGGATTCTCCATCACTGGCCATTTTTGACTCAAGAGTGGATGTTTTTGTAATAGATCTGCTCTAGGAATTATTTTGGGGAAGGTCTCTGGCCTGTGCTATACGGGAGGTCAGAGCAGATGAACACAGTGGTCCCTTCTGGATTTGGAATCTATGGTGTGGGGAAGGGACTGTGTGTGTGACACAGAGTGGTATGGTATGGGAGGGTGTGACACAATAAGGGCTCTGTGGGTGATACAGGGTGTGTGTGACATGGGGATTTGACACTAAAAGGGGGCTGAATTTGTGTGACGGGAGCATATGATTGGGACCCAGGGTATATATATATGACTCAGGGTGTATGACAAGGTGCGTGACACAGTGGAGGCTGTGGCAGTGAAACATGAGGGGTGTATGACATGGGAGTGTGACACACAATGGGGCAGTGTGATTGTGACATGGGGGGGATGGGAAGTTCATTACGATGTGCAGTGGCTGTAGGGTACCTGAGAGCACTGTGCCACAGAAACTTCACCCAAGCGGGGAAATGGCGGCCCCTGGCCGATACAGCCTGTGAAATTTGCCAGAGCTGCTAGTCTGTCTGTGGAATCTCATGGGGTGGGGTTAGTTCCAGAAAACCTGAGATGCCACCAGCACAGAACTCAGCCTATGGAAACAATGACAGGTGCCACCCGCCTTTCTATATAACACAGCCCGAGAGTTCAGCTAGTCACCCTCCTCTGCTGGGCCCAATAACTTGTATCTGACTAAAGCAGCTTCCAGAAGAGCATTCAGCCTGGACCTGAATCCAGCGAGCGATGGGGATGCACCCGCAACAATTATTCAACATCCTTTATAAACATGGACACCAGAACAGCATGCAGAAATCCAAGGCCTGCCCCACCAATGCCGTACCCAGAGGGAAAACTGCCTCCTACCTCCCTATCCAGCCAAAGGTCACCTTTGCCCTTGTTGCCACAGCATTGCCTTAGGAGCCCCTGTTGAGGTGTTTGTCCCCTATGAGCCCTAAATCCCTTTCCGGGTCCCTGCTTTCTAGGGGCCAGCCCCTGTGCGGTCAGTGTGACCTGCATCCCTTGTTCCTAGACGCATGACCTCACATCAAGCTGCATTAAACACACTCTGTTTGAATGGGCCCAGCTGACCAAGCTGTGCAGTTTGCCTGGTCTGGCTGCCCTGGCCTTGTTGCTGATTACTGCTCGCTGGTCTGTGTGTCAGCCGTCAGTGCTCTTCTCAGCTGGGAGTTTGTATTTCCTGCCTGATCGCTGATGAAAATGCAGACTAGCATCAGGCCGGGAGCTGGTCCCTGCAGAGCCCACTTGATGGGGGTCCCACGGATGACTGTGCCGGAGAGCTGTCATGTAGCCAGCTGTTAATCTGCTGAACGTGTGTGTTTGTGTGTGTGTGAGAGAGAGAGACAGACGATGGGCGTGTGTGATAACAGGCTGCTGGTGTGGGGTGCCCCATGGGCTGAGGGGTTTGTGAAGCTGCAGGGGAACATGATCTATACACAGTGGGGGTTCGATACATACCCCAGCTCCCTCCTGCCCCTCTCTCAGTGTCACACCAGAGCTGCCCTGAGGCTGAGGGATGCGGATACTGGGGAGTCACAGCAGTTACTGGGGGGCAGCGCTGGTTGGGCAGAACAGCAAGGGCAGGTGCCCAGAGGACAAGGACTGGGGGGCTGAGTCTGTGCAGCTGTGAGCCCCTTCCTGGTGCCCCTCTGCTCCGTCCCTGGTCAGGAGGCTGGCTGAGGGATGCCTGTTGTGCTGTGGGTCTCCAGCACTGAGCTCTGTACCCTGCCTGTCCCGGTGCTGACCCCAGCTGTCCCCAGCAGGCCCAGCCACCCCGCGGGATGGAGGAGGACGAGCTGCAGGAGAAGGAGTTCTTCTCGTGGGAGGAGTTCAGCGCCTTCTTCGACGCTTGGTGCGAGCGCAGGAAAGTCCTGTTCTTTGTGAAGAACTCGGTGCCGCTCAGCAAGTGCAAGTGGGCAACGGCGCCCCCACGGCCCGACGTGGTGGAGGCCCTCAAGTACAGCTCCGTGCGCCTGGTCTGCAAGGACTTTCGTGGCTCCAGCAAGCCCGACCAGGGGTGAGGACCCACTGTGGGCGGGCCATGGGGGGCGGGCAGTTCGGCAGAGGGGCAGCACACGCAGAAGGGCTGGGGGAGGCACAGGGACACAGCTGGGCAGGACGGTTCAGCGCCAAACTGGGCATGTACTATCTCTCCCGTGGGGCTCCTGTGCATTGTGGTGTCCACCAGAGCCCACCTGCAAAGCAGAGTCTAACTGGGCCAGGGCTTGGAGCCCATATCCTTGCTGTGTGGGTCTCAGTAGGGAGCACTCTCCCCTGACAGTAAGTGCTGGCCCCGATGCCCAGGCCGGCGCTAGGGGGTCTGTGCTGAAGGGAGCTGAGTGGCTGATCTAGATGTAAAATTGTAGTCTTCCTCGCTTGTAGTTAAAACAATCCCATGGAGACTTCCCTTAAGAGCTGGGGTGAGAACCCAGGTATCCCGTTGAAACACTAAGATGGCTACAACCCCCATTTCTGTTCTCTGTCTGACTCCCCTTCCTGATCTCCACTGTTGTGCATTGGTTCTGTGTGACTTTTAAACAGCCCTCATGTCCCACCCCAGAGGCAGTTGCATCACAGTACCGGGCAAGGAATCCCTGTATAAAAACCCTCCACACCCCAGGCACGGGATCCCTCTCTAGCCTTTTCCTATGTCCCATTGGGGCTGAGAGGTGCATGGCTGCTGTCAGTGCATGTTACCCTAGGCAGGAGCGCGGTCTGATGTGGGTGAGGCTGTGATGGGACAAAGCTTACATCCCTCGGCACTGCCAAACTGGCTCAGCCCCAGGCTGCCTAGCTCCATATCCGAGGGTGGCGAATCCCCGCAGTGGGGAGTGCTGGCATAGCCTGCCCCAGGGAACTCCCCCCGGCTCCTGTCAATCTGTGACTGGCTGGGAGGTGGGTCATCTCCCTGCCCCATTTAATCCTGACTAATAATTAACAACCGTCCCCAGCTCTTATCTAGTCCTTTCCCTTGTAGAGCTCACAGCGCTTTACCCACTGTACAGAGGGGAAACTGAGGCACAGAGAAGGGACAGGACTTGCCCAAGGGCATACACCAGGCAGAGCTGAGAACAGAACCCAGCTCTTCTGTGGCCTAGTGCAGAGCTCTATCCAGTAGGCCACACTGCCTCAGTAATGCTGGGTGTTCTTGTTATCCAGACAAAGGCGCAGCTCCATTTTGAGCCCTGCTCGGCCCTGGCCCCACACTTCCTTGTGGTAGTGAGTTCCCCAGGCCTATAGCACTGTGAGGGAAGGATTTCTGCCTGTCTCATTGCCCATGTCCTGGTTCCTGCCTCATGAGAGAGGGGAGCAGAGGTACCTGTTTCCTGTCTCTGTCCCAATCGATGCTGTAGGTCCCTCTGTCCCATCCTTTCCCTGCAGTAACCTGCTTGGGCTCTTCAGCCCCCCAGTTGGGAGCCCCGCCGCACAATATCTGAGCTCCAGCTGGCATGGCTCTGGGGTCTCCCCAGGAGACCTGCAGTGGAGTGCCCTTACCCCAGGGCAGTGAGCCGGTGAGCCAGGCCCCTACTACTAGAGCTAATGGAGGCTCCATGCACACAGGTATATGCTGGCCAGGCCCCCTTGCAGCCCTGCACTGGTACCCGCCAGGCATGGGGTGAGCATAGGCCCCGCTCTGCCAGCTCCCACAGCTGCCTCCTGGCCCATGGGTGAGGCGTGTGCTGGGGTCCCAGCGTGCTCAGCCTCTCTCTCTGCCCACAGGGGGCAGCAGAAGGGCTGCTGCGCCAGCATTGTGCTGAAGATGAGCCCCAAGAAGGACCGGCTGATCGTCACTGAGTGCCAGCTGGCCCACAACCATTCCTTGTGCCCCATCGAGTTTGCCTACTACTTCAAGAAGGGCTACCTGATGGCCAACTCGTGCCTGCCGGTGCGCACCACCAACAAGATCTCCAAGCAGTTTGTGGGGGGGCCGGACGTGCGGCGCCTGCTCTCCTACTGTAAGAGCCGTGACCATGGGGTGCTGGACGTGCTGACAGTGCTGGACGGGCTCTTCGCCAGTGACCCCAGCGCCAAGGTCAAGCTGGTCTTCATGGAGGACAAGGTCATCGTCCAGACTATCTTCTTCCTGAGCTCGCGCATGATGGCGCTGAGCCGGCGCTTCCCGCTCATGCTGTTCTTCGACCGCATGGTGGGGCTGAACGAGGAGTTTGACCTGTATTCGGTGCTGTGCGTGGACGGGGCGGGGCGCGGCCGCGAGGTGGCCTACTGCCTGACGCAACGGGAGACGCCCGACCTGCTACGCTTCACGCTGGCCTCGCTGGTGCAGAGCGTGCCTGAGGTCAAGCTGCAGGTGCGGTGCATCACGCTGGGCGTGGAGATCGCCCACCTGGAGGCGGTGAAGGAGCTGCTGCCCAACGCCCGCGTGCAGATCTGTCGCTCCCAGGTGCTGGAGACGCTCTTTAGCAAGGCGCAGGAGCTGGGCGCCGCCGAAGACGAGCGCATCTGGCCCCTGCTCTGCCGGCTGGCTGCGGCCAAGTCGCCGGCCGCCTACCAGCAGGCAGTGCAGGAGATGAAGGCCATTCTTCCCCCGCGCTTTGTGCGCTACTTCCGGCGCCATTGGCAGCCGCGCAGCGAGATGTGGGTGCAGTTCTGGGCCTTTGAGACAGCCCGCAATGTCAACGCCTGCGAGCTGCTCAAGCAGCACCAGCGCCGGCTGCTGGCAGCCCTCAGCCCCTCGCCCACCGTAGCCCAGTGCATGCTGGACCTGCTGGCCATGCAGGTGGGCAGCGAGGCCCACGAGCTGGACGAGGGAGAGCTGGCCACGCACTACCGTGCCATCTGCAAGCCGGAGCCGGCTGGCCTGATCGAGGAGGAGCTGGGCTTTGCACGGCATGGCCGCTACCACTTCCAGGAGACAGCCGAGGGCTACCTGCTCCACGACGGCCTGTCTGAGTTCGCTATGGACCAGGCCCTGACGCGCTGCTCCTGCTCCATCTACACCTCCAGCCTGCTGCCCTGCCGCCACCTCTTCGCCACACGTCTGCGCACTGGGCTGGCGCTCTTTGACCCTGGCCTGCTACACAGGAACCGGGCAGCACTTCTGGGCGCATGCTAGGGCCGTGGGGCATGGACCCCAGCTGCTCCGGGTGCTTACTATGTAAGTTAGGGGGACAGGCACTGGTGCAGGGCTGGCTGCACATCTGCAGCTCACACAGCAGGGGAGAAGCCAGCCCATTGCCATGATGGCGGTGCCCCGCGATGACGTCAGGATGGATGGGATACCTGGGTGCTGGTCCTGTTTGACTTGTTTTCACAAAAAAGAGAAAGTGGCGGGTGGTGCTGTCCTGTAGCTGAGAACACCTACAGCCAGTGCCGGGCAGGGACCGCAGTGGGTTGGGTGCCTATCATGGGCCTGATGCTGCTTTCCCATACCTCAGAGCACCTGCAGCCCAGGCCGGGTAGAGATCCCGAGGTGTCTGTGTACTCATGGTGGGCTGGGCACTGCTGGCCCATAGCTGAGAGCACCCTGATCCCGCTGGCAGAGGTGGATGGGTGGATGTTGCCATGTGGGGTGTGACGCTTTGGGGTGTGTGCACTGGCAGAGGTGGGTGGGAGGATAGTGCCATGCAGGGTGTGACACTTTGGGGTGTCTGCGCTGGCAGAGGTTGGTGGGTGGACAGTGCCACATGGGGTGTGATGGTCTGGGGTGTCCGTGCTGGCAGTGGCGGGTGGGAGGATGGTGCCATGCGGGCTGTGATGCTCTGGACTGTCTGCACTGACAGTGGTGGGTGGGCGGATGGTGCCACGCGGGGTGTGATGCTCTGGGGTGTCTGCGCTGGCAGTGGTGGGTGGACGGATGGTGCCATGCGGGCTGTGATGCTCTGGACTGTCTGCGCTGGCAGTGGCGGGCGGGCGGATGGTGCCATGTGGGGTGTGACGCTCGGGAGTGTCTACGCTGGCAGGGGCAGGCGGATGGTGCCACGTGGGGTGTGACACTTCAAGGGTGTCTGTGCTGGCAGTGGCAGGTGGGAGGATGGTGCCATGAGGGGTGTGATGCTCTGGGGTGTCTGTGCGGGCAGAGGTGCTTGGATGGATGATGCCATGCAGGGTTTGACACTTTAGGGGTGTCTGCGGTGGCAGAAGCGGGTGGGCGGATGATGCCATACGGGGTGTGATGCTCTGGGGTATCTGCACTGGCAGACACGGGTGGGTGGATGATGCCATGTGGGATGTGACACTCTGGGGTGTCTGCTCTGACAGTGGCGGGTGGGCAGATGGTGCCATGTGGGGTGTGATGCTCTGGGGTGTCTGTGCTGCAGTGGCACGTGGGCGGATGATGCCATATGGGGTATGACGCTCAGGGTGTCTATGCTGGCAAGAGTGGATTGGTGGATGGTGCCATGCGGGGTGTGATGCTCTGGGGTGTCTGTGCTGTCAGAGGTGGGTCTGTGGATGATGCCAGGTAACGCTCTTTGTACAGAGAATACACTTTATTCAATAAACATATATTTTCCTTTTTGACCCTTCCTGGCTTACAGCTCCTCCCTCAATTCCCTTGTGCTCTGATGACTCTGTGGTTTCCTTCAGGGCCCAGTCTGGGGCTGCCCATCTTGGTGCCCATTGCTGTGGTGCCATGCCCCCACCTCTCTCCAGCTGCTGGCTCTTGGCACGGGCTCAGCTTTCATTGCTTTAAAAAGTCCGTCTCTAGCAGCCTGGGTGTGTAGAAAAGATCCCAAAGTGCCCATAGCGTAACCAGTGCAGGGACATTTGCCTGGGCAGCTGGAGAGCTTGAACCCCCCTAGCTCAGCTAGAGGAGGTGTGACCTGCCCTGCTCAGCTCCAAGATGTGCTAACTCTGCTGCTCAGTGCTGATGCTGATTTCGATGTCAGCTCTGGCAACTGATTCATGCCATGGGACAGTGGCAGGGTCATGTCTGCGCCTTGTCCTGGCAGTGACAGAGGGCACTGCTCTGCCACCCCCAGGAAGAAGCCAGTAGAGTCCCTGGCACCTTCAGTGCCCACCAAGGGGCTGAGCCTGGAGAGCCACACAGTCCTGGACTGGACCTCTGCCCTGGGCAGCATGTGCAGGTGGCTTGGCCTGGCGCTAGCCCTGGGCAGAGCGGGAGGGGAGCAGCCCTGTGACCCCGGCCCAGCACCGTGGCCAAGGCAGCACCATGGGGACTCCAGGAGCTGGGCAGATGGGCCATGCAGGGGGGAGGGGAGTGCAGGGACGCCATAGGGCACCATGGGGGAGTGCCCCGGGGGTGGGGGCAGGGGTAACAGAGCTAGGCCAGGCTGTAGATTGGGCAGGTGTGGGTTGGACAATGGCAGGAGTGAGGCTATATTTCCCAGCATGCCCCTGGATATGTTTGGCGAGCCCCGAGCGTCAGATGCTACCAAGACTACATTTCCCAGCGGGCGTAGCGCGTTTGTTTTTGGGTTGCGCGCGCAGCGCACGTCGTCTGTTGTGACGTCAGGAGCTCGGTGGCTGTCGGAACGCGACGGGTTGGATTTTCCCCGCGAAAGGGCGCTGGGAGGCGCGAGCCCCGAGTTGGAATTGGGCGCGAGACCCGCAGGTAGCCGCGCGCGCGCCCTCCCGCGGCCAGCAGAGTGGGGACTGTTGAACATAGACCGTTGGGGGCCAAGGACCGCGCGCAGCCCCTGTGGGGCAGAAATGGCGGGAAAAGGGGCTGCTGCTCACCTGCCCCATCCCCTCTTCCAACGCCCCCTGCGCTTCTCTGCCAACTGCCCCTCCCCTTTCATCCACCTTCCCCTCCAGCCACCTGCCCCTTCCCAGCCGTGCACCCACACCTGGCCCTCAATCCAGCCACCTGCTCCCCCAGCCATCTAACTCCTCCACTGCCAGGCCAACTCCCAGTCTGGTCAGGGAATCCAGTCCCTAGCCATGACCCTGGTACTTCCCAGGGGGCAGCTGCCCCCTCTGCTCTGTGCCCTGGACTCTGGCTTGCGGCTGAGCAGTGGGAACTGGGCTCAATGCCTAGGCAGATGGTTTCGCTTTCCTGTCTGTGTTGCAGACTAATGCTTGCCCTGGTCTGCCCCAGGTTCAGTTCTTGGGTCAGCTTGGGGGCCTCTCACCTCTCTCCCCTTTTCTGCCTGCAGCTGGAGCCGCCATGGTGGAGGGGTGCTGAGTGATCCCTGGTGCTTGGCTCACAGGTCCCGGAGCAGCTGACGTGCCAGAAGGGCTTTGCATCTGCCTGGCCTGCAGTGACAGCTCCCCCCCACCACCCATGATGCAGCGCCCCATCACGTGAGTAATGCCCCCCGGGGGCCTGGAGCCTCGGCACTCCCTTGCTGCCCCACTAGCGACAGGGGAGAGGTGAAGGAGCAGGGGATGGGGAGAGGCTGGTTGTTCCTTGCCAGCCCCGTACCCTCACCCCTCTATCCCTGTGGCAGCAGAACCCGCCTGTGCCATGGCTGTGTTTCCCTGCCCCTCCGCAATGTGTCTCAGCCCACTGGGGAAGGCACAGGCCCTGCCTGCACTGTTTGATGCGTTGCCTTTCAGAGCTGAGGCTGGTCCCTGGGTCTCCTGGCCTGTCTCTCTTGCTGTTAGCCTGTGCTCAGTGCTGTGGGCATGAGTACCTGAGTGACTCAGAGTGCCTGCCTTGCAGGAGGGCCCTGCAGAGAGACTTACCGCCCCACAGAGCTCTGGCCACATGTGCTCCCTTCAAGGATATAACACGGCTTGCAGCTAAGTGAGGCACAGACAAGAGCTGCTTCATTGCATGTGTGGGATGATGCAGTGAGCCCACAGGTGGGGAAATGCAGCAGTTATTCTGGGTATTGCTGGAACACTCCAGGCCCTTCTGTTGGACCTCCATGCAATTAGAGCACCTGGGGCTGCCAATGCAGGGCTTTCTCTCATTTCTCCTTTCCTCAAGAGACTGTCTAGTCTGCCCATGCAGGGGTGTTAGTCAGGCATTTCTGTCTGTTGCTTTGGCCAGGTCATTTTTCCAGCCCATGAAGGCAGTGAAGGAGGAGGAGAAGATCAGACTGCCAGCAGAAGAGGACTCAGCCAGCCAGTGAGTTACTGCCGGGCTCCGTTATGCACCATGGGGGGCAGTTGGAGCGAGGTCTTGCTGGTGTTGGTTCCGGGGCCATCCTTTCTGATCCACAGCTTTGTTACAGGGTGTCAGAGGCAGCTGTGATACAGAGAAATGGCCTAAGCCTCTGTGTGGACTCCCCAGTGAAATCCGCTGCCAAGAGGCCCCTGCGCCGGGTCTTGGAGAGCGACAGTGACGAGGAGGAGGCCGTGCTGACAGCCCAAGCAGAGGTGGATCCCATACAGGAAAAAAGCTCAGAGAAAGCCAGCAGCAAGGAGGTATCATTTGCGCACCACCCATCTCTCTCCTGGAATCCCCATGGGGCTAGCCTGGGATCCTGCATCCCCCCAGCACCAACTGGAGTGTAGGCTGCCCCATGGTGCCCTTCACTCGGCCTGCACCAGCCCAGTGCCTCCTCCATGCCTTGCCTTAGTGCCCTTCACTCCAGCCAGGTTCTGGGCTCCCTCTTGTACGTGTCCCCTAATGCTAGTCCTGCAGTGTGTCCTGGGCAGAGTGCCTTCTGCTGGTGGGAGAGGTACATACAGTACAGTGTCCTCTGTGCTGCTACAGAGACCTGCCTGTGTGTGCCCCCTCCCTCCACTTGGAGCTCTCCTGAAGGTGGCTGTTTTGCCCCCATATCTCTCACAGGCCTCCTTGGAATCCCCGCCTAAATTTCTTCCAGAAGCCTGCTGGCCCCTCTCTTGGGGCTGAGTGCTGCTCCCACCCCACCTTGCCCAGTGCTAGTGATACAGCCAGGTGGGCTGTGGTTTGTGCTCTATGTCTCTGCCCTGCCTGTAGCACTCTTGGGGGGTTGTCTTTCAGGAGCCTATGCAAACTCCTCAGTCTGATCTTTCTGCGGATAGCCCCTCACCAAGCAGTAGCCACTCCGCTGGAGACAGCCCGGCCCTTTCTGACTCCCCTGCCATTGGCCGTGCTGGCATCCCCAGACGCAGGACGGGTAAGGACCCTGCCCGGATGTGATCATGCCCTCACTCTGTCCTTGGGCACTCTTTCCAAATGGCAGGCCTCTACCTGCACTCTCCCAGAATGGGCCTCCATGGTTCAGCCCACCTGAACAGGTGTCTTAGGCCCCGTGCAATCAGACAGAATAATAGTCAGTTATAGATGACTCCCTGGTTCTTTTCCCCAGGGCTCTGGGTAGGACAGCCACAGGAGACAGGCTGGACCCCATGGGCCTGTGGGACAGGACAAGTGAGCTGGCGCTGGGGCTCTGTCTCAGCCCTCAGCCTGACTCCACACCAGCAGGGAGCCTTGCCTGCATGCACCCTAAATGGCCCATAGGACTTCCCATGTTATTGCCTTGAGCAGCCCCTCTTTTGTGTTTCCTGTCACAGTGCAGGGCAACTGTGCCTGTATTCCTCCTTGTGGTGCAGCAAGGGCACCAACTCTAGGCTCCCAGCTCTCCAGCCATTGCTTTTCTTGGACAGAGACATGCATCTCTCTCCTGCCTGACCAGTGTTTTTCTAGGCTGCAGATGATCCCTGCTTGCTCTGTGTTGTTCTCAGCAAATCAGTCTAACCAGTGTCTGTGTTTTGCTTGCTCTTCGAAGGGTATGAACAATGTAATTGCCAGAAGTTAATGTGTTGCGCTCTCCCTGGGCCATGCTTTGTTGAGTTCTCCTCATTAAATCCCATCCATGCTGCTTGTTTGCCTTTTCTCCCTTGGGCCCTGACAGAGACCTGCCCATGTGTGCGTTCACTGCTGGGGTCCTGGGCTCCAGGAGATGTTTCTCTGATTGCTGCTCCTCTCCCTTCCTTTTGGCTTTCTGCTGGCTTGGGCTTCTGTCTTTCTGAACTCTTAAGTCTTGGGAAAGGTTGGAGCTGGTTGAACAGTGTAGAGCGAGATGCAGTGTCGGTGCCTCTCTGCAGTACAGCTGTATTATGGCTGCCACGTTCCTTCTGCCCACCAAGTCACTCAGGCCTTAGTGTTCACGAGGGGCCTGGTCTGGGGTGCCTAGCTGTGCCCCATTCTCAGAGGGGCTGAGCACCCAAACTCCACTGAAGTCAGCTGGAGAATTGGGGGTCAGACAGGGCACCTAAAGCCAGAGGGGCCTCTGGATGAGTTTGGCCTCATTGGGCGCTGTAGGTTACTATGCTGGCCTGGCATGCTCTCTGTAACCCACTGCTGCTTCTGCTTCTGCACCGTGGCAATTGTGCACCTCTGGACTCTGCACCCCCTGTTTTTCCCACAACTTGTCCCAGTCCAAAGGCTCGGGGCTGGCTCCAGACATCCCTCCCAGTAGTTTGAAGGAGGCTGACTCTAAACTCTGCTCTTCAGCTCGCAAGCAGATCCCCAAACGCAAAATAGAGCTGCCAACTAGCAGGGAGAACAACAGGGATGAGGAGCCAAGTGCCAAGAGATGCCGGGAAGAGCAAGGTGAGAGTGTGCCAGCAGCTGCTCTGGGAATGCAGAGCCTCTGGCTTCCCTTCCCTGGATATCTCCTGCTGCTTCCCAGAGGGTCCTGCTGCCAGTGACACTCCCAAGGGGATCTGTCTTTTTCGGCTGGGGGCTCATTTGCGTGGCCTTTCCTTGTGGTGCTCAAGACCTGAGTACTCCCCCGACACAGGGGCCTGTATTGCACTACCATACCTGCAACCAGGAGGTGGCAGCAGTGAGCTTGCTGTAGGCATCCTGTGTAGAGCAGTGGCTCCCATCCTTTCCAGACTACTATACCCCTTTCAGGAGTCTGATTTGTCTTGCATACCCCCAAGTTTCACCTCATTTAAAAACTACTTGCTTACAAAATCAGACATAGAAATACAAAAGTGTCCCAGCACACTGTTACTGAAAAATGGCTTACTTCCTCATTTTTACCATATAATTATAAAATCAATTGGAATACAAACATTGTACTTACATCTCAGTGTATAGTATATAGAGCAGTATAAACAAGTCATTGTATGAAATTTTAGTTTGTACTGACTTTGCTAGTGCTTTTTATGTCGCCTGTTGTGAAACTAGGCAAATATCTAGATGAGTTGATGTACCCCCTGGAATATCTCTGCATACCCCCAGGGGTATGTGTATCCCTGGTTGAGGACCACTGTTGTAGAACCTATCCTCTGGGACTGGCTCTCACCCTTCATCCCCAGCTGCATGGGTCAGCCAGCTGCCTGAGCAATGGGGTCCCTCCCTGCACCCTGTATGCCTGATCGGCTGTGGGCTTCTGTTCTGCTGCAGGCCCAGGAGATGAGGTAGGCAGGGGAGCAAAGGAAGAAGCAGCCATGGACATGCAAGAGATGAAAGGTCAGCATTCGGAGATAGAACTGGCTGAAGTTAATGGCACTTTGGAGGAGGGGGCTGTGAACAAGGGAGAAGAGGACTGCACTAAAGGGGGAGCCCAGGAGAAGCCTGAGCCACCCAAGCCCAGCAGAGCCATCGCCAGCTTCTTTGGTGAGTGTGGGGGCAGTGTAGCCCCACTGGTTCAGGGACCCCTGGGCTGGGGTGGGGGCTGGGCTTGGGGAGCCGGTTTCCAGCATGAGGCATAATCCATCACTTATGTGTGGGGTCAGACTGTCCCCAACTGAGCTCTCCAATCTGGAGCTGCCATGTAGGAAACCGCCTCATAAACATAACAAATGTGGCCAGCAAGGCTCAGTGCCACTGTCCTCGGCACTCTCCAGAGCAGAACTGCGCCCAGGTGGAGGGTCACCTCCCAATAGTGGGGAGAGCAGTCCTGGCACAGGACAGACAGACCCAGGGGAGGGGACAGGAAGACATCCTGGCCCCCAGGATGGGTGGATCCGGGGGAGGGGCATGGGAGGTGGGTGGATCTGGAGATGGGTGTGGAGGCCTGCTAAACCCAGGGTTGTGAGTTCAGTCCTTGAGGGGGCCATTTAGGGATCTGGAGCAAAAATTGGGGATTGGTCCTGCTTTGAGCAGGGGGTTGGACTAGATGATCTCCTGTAGTCCTTTCCAACCCTGATGATCTATGAGCAGGAGCTGATGTGTGCAGATCCCGGGGAGGGGGACTTAGCGTTAAAGGCAGTGGGGTTCCCCTGTGGGTATCTCTCCTGCAGGCAGGTGGGCCTGCTCTCCTCCAATGAATAATGTGCTGTGTGTTGGCCCTTTAAATCCCACATAGCCCCCAAGAAGGTGGCAGTGGCAAGGGCAGGGAAGGCAGATGAACATGCAGCAGTGGAGATCCCGCCTGCCCCAACTGGCTCAGCCACAGCGAGCAGCAATGGGAGTGATGGCACAGCTGGCAGGTAGGGAGCTGTGGGCATGGAGCATCTCCTGTGCCTGGTGCTATGCCCCACCCACGCAGTGGGGGAACAAACACACTGTAGGGCAGCACCTGTGTGGGGTGGCACTCCTCTATCAGGGGCGGTAGCCTTCCCCTCGCCCTCGCCCCTCTCCCAGGCAAGCATGGCCCTTTTTGGGGGTGGCAGGAGGTAGCGTCAGCTTAAGTCCTCCCCCTCGCCCTCCTGCGAGGTACAATTCCTGCAAGGGCTGCACGCCCCTGGGCTGCACCCAGGCCTACGTGCACACACAACTTCCTGTGACACTGCAGCTTCCCCCATGGGGGGCATTGGTGCAGGGGGTGCTGTCTCATCCATTCTATAATGGTGCCTGTTGCTACCTGTGCTAGGATCCCCTCGTTGGGGGTGCTAGTGCAAGTGAATTGTTGGGAGACTCCCAGAAACACTAGTGCGGTGGGGCCTTTGTACTGGGCTTGGTGGCTTCCTATCTCTCTTTGGCTTTGTGATCCCTCCAGTTTCTCCAAGCCAGTTGTGCCACTGGACCCTATGGAGTACAATCCTTCGAAGAGCAGCTACCACCCCATCCAGGATGCCTGCTGGGGGCATGGTCAGAGGTGAGGGGGCCATGAAGAGGCAGTGCTCCCTTATGAAGCCTGCAAGCCCTGCCCCATCTGGGGGTGGGGGGGAAGGAGGGGTGTAATGGGAGGTGCACACCAGGGTGCTTCCCCTGCTATCGGGGATCTCGTCATATCACAGAACTGTCACTATTCTCCTTTGTGGCACATCTGGTCCCAGCAGAGCAGCAGGGTGCTCTGCACTGGCAGTGGGGGAAAGCACCTGGCTGGGCTTAAAAAGCTTCCTGAGGAGTGACGGGGCAGGGGGGCTTGGAAATGGGGAAGCATGAGGGCTTGGGCTGCCCTGGGGATTCATGTGTGAGATTCCCTAGTGCAGACAGAGCTGCGGTGTGAGCCTTGGATGTGGAGCCTTGGGTCTGTTGCCCTGGCCCAAGGCTCTGAGTTTCAGTGGTATGCTTGCAGCTGAAGATACAGCAAGTTCCTTGGGATGTGCACAGGGGGGCTGCAGGACTAGGTGATGGGCCTAGGAACATGCAGTGAGCTGGCAGGAGTGCAGGCAATAGAACCCAGGAGTCCTGACTCCCAGCTGTCCCTGGTCCAACCACTACAACCCATTCCCCTGCCGTGATCAGGAATAGAACCCATAAGTCGTGGCTCCCGCCATGCTGCTCTCCCCACTAGCCTGTGGTTGCAGGGAGAGGAAATGTGTTGGGGTGGTGGTTCTGACAGATCTATGTCTGTCTCTGCAGGGTCCCCTACCTGGCTGTGGCTCGGACCTTTGAGCGGATCGAGGAGGTGTCTGCCCGGTAAGGCCCCGTTGTGCTGCTTGCGCCTGGACTGCTAGGTTGCATTAGCGGTGGCTGATGCCCTTCCCTCATTATGTGTGTGTGTTCCAGGCTGAAGAACATTGAGACCCTGAGCAACCTCTTCCGCTCGGTGATCGCCCTGTCGCCATCTGACATTCTGCCCTGCATCTACCTCTGCCTGAACCGCCTGGGCCCTGCCTACAAGGGGCTGGAGCTGGGCATTGGCGAGACCATCCTCATGAAGGCTGTCGCACAGGCAACGGGTAGGGACCAGGCAGGAGGTCCCTGGCTGTGCTATGGCCTTCATCCCTGCTGACTCTGGGTGTCAGGTGTGCGGCTCCTGGGCAGTGGGACCCTGGCCATGCTGCCGCTTTCCATCCACTTATAGGTGTGGTGGCGCTGGTATAGGGTGTGCCCCCTTTGAGTTACCAAAGTAGCCGATAGCATCCGAGGGCCAAGGCTGTCTCCCTGTGACCATTCCCCCTTCCCAGAGTGCATGACTGCAGGTGCTGGTCTCTGTCTCGAGGCTCAGTCTCCCGTTGGGGTATTAGGGCTGAGCTGCCCAGATTTTCCCAGCATGCCCTGGTACATGCACAGGCAGCACTGTGGTTGCAGGTGAACTGACTTGAGAGTTGGAAGGGACGCTGGTGTGTGTAACAGGTTTGGGGGTGTCACAGCCTGGGTGAGAAATCCATGCTGTATTTGCAATCTGGACAGGCCAAGCTGCCATCCCAAATGGGGGTTTGGCCCCAAAAGACTGGGCCCCAAGAGGCTGCTCCCATCTCCTAGAACTGCCTGCCTGGCCTGGGTCTGGCCGTTGCCTGCTTTGGGCCCACCCAGAGGGGAATAGCCTTCAGCCCCAGCAGTGGGGGGGATCTGGGCCCTAAGCCTCACAGTGCAACAGCTGATGTGCCCCTCCCTGGTGCCTGGGCACCCTGACTTGCACTGAGCAGCAGGCCCACTTGTTTGGGGAATGGCAAAGGGGTGGGGGAAGCTGGTCAGGCCACCCATGTGCTGGGGGCATTGTGGTGTGCTGGGTAAGCTGCCAGCTTGGGAACCTCCCTCCCTCCCTCCCTGTCGCCTGCAGGCCGCCAGCTGGATCAGATCAAAGCCGAGGCCCAGGAGAAGGGGGATCTGGGCTTGGTAGCAGAGAGCAGCCGCAGCAACCAGCGCACCATGTTTACGCCGCCCAAGCTGAGTGCTGCTGGGGTTTTCAGCAAGCTACAGGAGATTGCCAGGATGACAGGCAGTGCTGTGAGTGGGATGGGTCTGCTCGCATAGGTGGAGCTGGTGGGCTTGGCCCTGTCTGACCTAGCTCCGTGTCCCTCTGACAGGGCTGTAGGCAGCTTGGCCCTGGGCATGCAGAGCGCTCAAGCTTTTCGCAGCTACTGGCTGCCTAGAGGGGTTGGCCCCCAAGAGGGGTGGAGAAGTGCCTCTGGCTCTGGGGCTGGCATGGCCACCTCTTGGCTGGCTCCTCAGGATGACAGGGCTTTCTGCGCCATTGCTCCCATGCTAGGGTGTTGGCCTGCAGCCCCTGTAATAAACATGGAAGGGGTGGTGCAAGGAGGGGGGAGTTTACATTTGTGATGCAGCCCTTCGCCAAGGGCCTAAGCTACTGCATGGGGCCAGGTTGGCCTGGGGAGGAGGGCCTGGGGGCACAAGCAATGGGAGTGGAGACCATGTGGGAGAAGAAGACAAGGCAGGGGGTGCAGGGGTGCAGCAGTCAGCCAGGCTGGTGGATGCTGCAGCCCCTTCCTGGCCCAGTGTATGTTTAGCCCAGGCTTGGCTCAGCTGGGCTGTCTGTCCTCCCCCCACACAGTCCATGAACAAGAAGATCGACATCATCAAAGGGCTGTTTGTGGCCTGCCGGCACTCGGAAGCTCGCTACATCACTCGGTGAGACATGCTATCCCTCCTGCATCCCAAGGCCTGGTGAGGCCTGTGTCAGTATCACCATGCTGCTGCTCCAGCTGGAGCCGCTCTCCCGCTCCGCCATGACTCTGCCAGAACCTTCCAGTCCAGCCCTGAGCTCCTCATAGCTCTGCTGTTGCCTCTCGATCCTGATCTGCAGCATGCTGCTACCCCAGCCCTGTGCTCCGCCCACCTGCAGGTCTGCCGGTGCCCCTCAATCCTGACCTGCAGCCCCCTGCTGTCCCAGCCCTGGGCTTTGCACTCCCAGCCCACCTCTACTGGGGCCCTCAATCCCCATCCACAGCCCACTGCTATCCCAGCTCTGGGCTCCCCTCTACCAGGTCAGCCAATGCCCCTCAATCCTGACCCACAGCCTTATGATTTGTCTCTGTCTTCCCTTGTGTATTCCAGGTCCCTGGGCGGGAAGCTTCGGATTGGGCTGGCAGAGCAGTCAGCGCTGTCAGCCATTGCCCATGCCGTGTCTCTTACTCCCCCGGCACAAGGCGAGTCCATGGGGCAGGGTGCTGTGGGGCCATGTGCCCTGGTGGAAGTTGTATGTGAATGGGAAGTGATGTGTACTTCTCTTGCAGGGTTTCCCCCAGAGGTACTAGATGCTGGCCAGGGCAAGTCTGCAGAGGCACGCAAAACCTGGCTGGAGGAGCAGACCCAGATCCTCAAGCAGACCTTCTGGTGAGTGCTGCCTTTGCCCATACCAGGGTGGGGGCAGAGCCACAGCCACACAGATTTCTTTATGCTAGGACAGCTGTCAGAGCATGACCAGCAGGATCCCCAGCCTTCCATCTCCATCTGCAGGACTCCCCAGAGGTGGGGATAGGGGCTGGCCATCATGCCCTGGGAATGGCATGCAGGGTGGGCTGGGGTCCTGGCTCTCTGTGGGCTCTGCTGCTCTTAGGGGTAGGTCAGCATGGCCTTGAGTAGGTCAGCATGGCCTTGCTTGGAGAGCTAGTCTGTATCTCCAGCACTGTTGGTGTGGGGGCTGTAGCAGGGCAATGTCCTCCTGCCCTTGCAGCGCTAAGTAAGATCTGTTGTCTTGGGGCTCATGCTGAGGATCAGTCCCCCCTTCTCCCCAAAATTGGCAATACATGCTGCCACTCCGCCCTGATCCCTGCCAGCTGGTTTCCCCAGGGCAGAGGTAGTGGCAAAGAGCAGCATTCTTCCATCTCTGTATTGCCTTGGGCTGACAAATCCCTTTGAATCCTTCCTGGAAGCTGGGCTCTTCCTGGGGTAGTGCTGGCTGGCGGATGACGGGCATGGGATCCACACACATCCTTGGCTGGTAGGATCTGTTCCAGGGAGTGCCAGCTTGTGTCCGAATTCCCTCCAGAAGCACTAAGTGCACTGTCTCCTCTGGCTTTCAGTGCTGAGGGGTGCGTGGCTGCACATGGGGCTCTCTCTGGGGATGGGTTGCATCCTGCTGCATTGTGCTCCCAGCTCCTTTTAGTATATTTTTAGCTCCTGTGTAATTTGCAGCTCATGCACCCCTTTGATCATCTGTATGTGCAAACTGCTCTCTCCAGTGGCTTTCACCATCTCCCAGTGGGTCTGTCCTTGTGAGGGGAGACCAGTGCTGCTTTGCCAAAGGGGCTCATTGTGAGCCTGCTATACAAAACGCACCCTGTTGTGGACTTGAATCCACTCACTGTTAAGAGGTTACACTCTGCTCCAATGCTGCTGTGCGTTCATTCTCCCGTGTTACCAACTGGAACCTCATTTCATCCATTCAGAGAAACCCCACGGTGAGCCCTGCTCCGTAGCCTCTTCCCCTGGGAGCTTCTCTTCTGCACCTGCCTTGCAGTGTAGTTTGTGTTTGTTACCTGGCTGCTTTGAGTGGCATGCAGTACTTCTGCAAAGTGCTTCCTTGGTTTGCTGACTGACCTCTCTGGATGCCTTTGCATTGGGGATAGTTGCTTCCACGAACAAACCTGGTCTCTGCTGTTCACTTTCTCTTGTTTTCTCTTTCTCCATGCAGAATTACCTGCACTCGAGCTTGCTACCTGGCTGTTAGGGGGAGCACAGATAAATTGGTCCCCAGCTAGCCTGATTCCCAGTAGTTAGCTTTCTCACTTTGCTCTACAGCACAGAGCCTGGCAGCTGGGTCCTATTGGAGAAAACAAGCCTCTCCCGAGTGACAGTCCCACCTGCATCCCAGTGTGGTGTGATGTGTGTGGCGGTTTCCATCCTCCTTCTGGAAGGCAGTGTCAATGTCCTGCTGACTGGGGACTTGCCCCAGGGGGGGAAGTGCACAGTGTCTGTAACCCCAAGGAAATAACTGAACAGCTCCAGCTGATGCTGGCTCTAGGAAAGGGGTTCTCAAACTGGGGGTTGGGACCCCTCAGGGGGTTGTGAGGTTATTATATGGGGGGTCACGAGCTGTCAGCTTCCGCCCCAAACCCGCTTTGTCTCCAGCACTTATGTGTTAAATGTACAAAAATGTGTTTTTAATTTATAAGGGGGGTTGCACTCAGAGGCTTGCTATGTGAAAGGGGTAACTGATAAAAAAAGTTTGAGAACCACTGCTCTAGGGTGCATTCTCTGTGATGCTCCAGGAGAGAGAGCTACAAAGCAGGGAGTCTTCAGAGATGCATGAGCCTGGTGGCCTATCCCAGAAGGGCTGCCCTGGGCTGTCGCAATTCAGGACTGTCTCACAGTGGTGCCCAAGGGCAGCGGTGGGTGAGATAAGGGAAGTTGTCTCAGAAGCATCATCTCCATGCCATCCAGAGAACTCTGTTGACCCCAGCTCCAGTGGACTGGGGCTGTGTGAGGTCCTGGTGCTTCCCCATGGGACAGAGTGCGGGGAGTGAGCGCACTGGAGACTGGCAGGAGGCCTCCTTTATGTTTGTGTTTCAGTGAGTTGCCTAGCTATGACATCATAGTGCCCATCCTGCTGGAGCACGGAGTGGAGAGCCTGCCACAGCACTGCAAGATCACCCCAGGTACCGTCAGCTCCCTGGCACCAGAGCCCCCCACCTAGCACCTCCTGCACCTGCATAGCCTTCTGCACTATGGCATAGCCCCGTTCTTC
This sequence comes from Lepidochelys olivacea, assembly GCF_965140295.1. Taxonomy (NCBI): domain Eukaryota; kingdom Metazoa; phylum Chordata; order Testudines; family Cheloniidae; genus Lepidochelys; species Lepidochelys olivacea. The sequence goes on along the minus strand of NC_140433.1, from coordinate 8,367,972 downwards.
CCATCTGCGCCCCTCCTTGTGTGTAACGGGCCTGTTTTGATTGTACTCTGCGGCAGGGACAGGTGCTATGATAGTGTGCAGTGCCCATTTGGATTGGGGAGGGACTGGATCAGAGTCAGTGTGTGCTCTGGGGCAGCACACGGTTGGCATGTTGGGGGTGAGTCAGACTGCTGTGGGGCAGTGCCCAGTGTTGTGCTGTGGGGGAGCAGGACAGACAGACTGTGCTGTGGGGCAGGGCCTGGCGTGATGTGTGTGTGCGGGGCCAACCTGGCATGGGGGTCGGGGGTTAAGCAGACTGCTGTGGGGCAGTGCCCAGTGCTGTGATGATTGTCTTCAGGGCCCACCTGGAATGGGGAGAGAGGGGGCGGGGTCAGACACTGTGCTGTGGGGCAGTGCCCATCCTGTGATGTGTGTGCAGTACCTGGTGCAGGGGGTCCGGCTCCTGGCCACGGCCCCTGGATGCTGCTATCATCCACATGCTGAGGATCCTGATGCCCCAGTGCGTGGCCTCCCTAGGGATCCCGCTGAAGCCCATGCTGGCCCAGCCCACCAAGGGCATTGGGGAGGTGCTGAAGCGCTTTGAGGAGGCTGCCTTCACCTGCGAGTACAAGTATGACGGGGAGCGAGCCCAGGTAACAATGCCACACCCGGAAACCAGGAGGGGACACCCCCCCCACCCCCTGCAGCCTCCACTGTTTCTCATTGTGCCCCTTCCCCTGCCCAGATCCACATTCTGGAGAATGGCGATGTGCACATCTACAGCCGCAACCAGGAGGACAACACCTCCAAATACCCTGACATCATCAGCCGCATCCCCAAGGTAAGGAAGTTGGGACATAGAGTGCTGGGGGGTGCCAACAGGCAGGAACACTTAAGGGGAGGGTGCTCCCCTGAGCAGCAGGAAATGGAAGGAGGTGGGGCAGGGATACAGGCTGGGGGCTGCAGTGCTATTGGCACCATGAGCCAGCCCTCTGTCCTTTCATGCATTGACACCCCCCTGTGCAGGTGAAGAAGGGCAGTGTGCGGTCGTGTATCCTGGATGCTGAGGCCGTGGCCTGGGACCCTGAGAAGAGGCAGATTCAACCCTTCCAGGTCCTGACCACGCGGAAGCGCAAGGTGAGGGGGCAGTTCCTGTGAAGAGGGGTGTGGGGCTGGTCCCTGGGTGGGCAGGTGAAGCGGGGAGGAGAGTGGGGCTGGTGGTACAGAGTGGGTTGGGTGGGGAAGAGAGCAGGGCTTATGGGGTGGACAAAGCAGGGCAGTAACCCCTGCTGCTGGTTGTCTCCTCAGGATGTGGAAGCTGCTGAGATCAAAGTGCAGGTGTGTCTGTATGCCTTCGACATTCTGTACCTCAATGGGGAGGTGAGTTCCTACCTGTGCTCCCTAACCCCATTGGCCTCACTGCAACCCCCCACATGCTATCTGCCCCATCCCTTATGTCCCCTCACTTGCCTGTGACCAAGCACGGTGCCCTTCTGTCCCTGCAGTCCCTAGTGAAGGAGCCATTTTTCAGGCGCCGTCAGCTGCTGCACGAGTCTTTTGTGGAGACGGAGGGGGAGTTCTTGTTTGCCACCTCCATGGACACCTCCAGCCTGGACGAGATCTCTGAATTTCTTGACCAGTCCATCAAAGGTGAGCTGGAGGGGGTGGGGATGCACTGCCCTGCCTGTTAGGGAGAATGGATTAAGCACTGGCAATGGGTGAGGGGAGATGGGGCACTCCACTCTGCCTTTCAGGCCTTGGTAACCAGCTTCTCTCGCAGACTCCTGCGAGGGCCTCATGGTCAAGTCCCTGGAGGTGGATGCCACGTACGAGATCGCCAAGAGATCCCACAAGTGGCTGAAGGTGAGAAAGCCCTTGCTGCTGGAGTGGGGACCATATGTCCTACTTCACTGGCGGTCAAGTCAGTGGCACACAGCACACGAAGTTCTTAGTGTCACACAGAAAGAGGAAGGCTCAAGCAGAGCCCATTCTGGTCAGCCCTGAGCCCAGCAGCCCAGCTGTGGTGAATGATCTGAAACCGATCTTTTCAGGCTCTCTTTTCCATAGTAAGTTCCCAGGAGAGAGCAAGAGAAACTTCTTCTTCCAGAGCCCACAGTTATCCCTGCTGGTCACCTCCTAGTCTCCTGCTGATCTTGTCAATCCAGGAGTCGCTAGAACTGAGCCTCTCCTGTCCTTTCACACATTGACACACCTCCTCCACTCTGTGCAGGTGAAGGTGGCCTCATTAGGCTGATGCGGTTAAGGCAGGTCAGTTTCTCAGCCAGTGGCACACAAGGGAGTGATGTGGCCAACGTCATATCTGACCACCATAGGCAACCCTAACCCAATGGATCAGGTACCCATTTTGCAGCTGGGTGAACTGGAGGTGGCCTTTCAGTGTGAGATTGAGCGCAACTCAAACCTTCAGGTTTATAGTTGAGTACCTTAACCACTCAGCCACCACCCCTCTCTTGCTACCCCACTGGGGTTTCTGGCACTGGGAGGAGACATGCTGTTCCAGATGTGGAGGGGGGTCCAGAAAGCTCTGGTAGTAGGAAGGGGACAGGCTATCCCACAGTGGGGAGTGGGGGGGCCCGTTGCTCTGATTTGGCAGTGGGGAGAGGAATCGGAGTGGGTTGGAGGCAGCTAACCATACTCTGGGCTCCTGGATGCTGCCTGGTGCCAAGGCACATCCATCTAGGACAATGGCGGCAGGGCGAGGAGCCCCAGCTCTGGGGACACAGGTTGGCATCAACTGAGAGATCCACATCCTGCCTCCTTCAATTGCACTTGCTCCAGCCAGAGTTCCCTCTCCCATGACATGAGGACAGCAAACTATCATTGCATGGAAGTGGCTTTGCATTACGCTGCTGTCCTGGGGCTGCATGGTCCCTGTTGACCCCTGGAGGAGAGAGGACTCGTGTTCCATTCCCCACCCCTCTGAACCAGCCAGTCCTCCCCACCTGTGGCTGGATTGGAGCAGGCAGCCCTTTGAGGAGAAAGGACCTATGTCCCGCATACACTGTTGCTGAGGCTGGCTCTGCTGTTGCAGCTGAAGAAGGATTACCTGGAAGGTGTTGGTGACACTCTGGACTTGGTGGTGATTGGTGCCTACCTGGGTAAGGGCAAGCGAGTAGGCATGTATGGCGGCTTCCTGCTGGCCTGCTATGATGAGGAGAGTGAAGAGTACCAGAGCATCTGCAAGGTAGGGAGCATGGGCTCTTCGCACAGGGCTGGGAGCCTTCAGGCTGGCACAGCCACAGGGGCCCCTGGGAGATGGGCTCCCTTACAATCCCAGGCTCCCATGCTGTTCTGTACCCCATGGATGGGGCTGTGATTTGGGATTACACTAAGCACTCTTGGTGAGAAAGCAGAGCAGCACTGCCCTCTCTAGTGCCCCCTTCTGGGCTGCTGCCTGTGGGCAGGAGCAGGGGAAGGAAAGCAGCTCCCTTCCTGGGTTAGGGGGATGTTAATAAGTGGGGGTAGTTGGGGGATGGCTGTTGGGTGCAGTGTTAGTGTGTCAGGCCCATCTGAGGGCAGTGAAACAGGCCAGAGGGAAGAGAATGGTTTTCATGGCAGGGGGAACCCCAGTGGGCCAAGAGTGGGAGGAGGTGGGTATGCCAGGAAGAGTAAGGGTGAGCATGAGCATGCTGGGACATGGAGGTGAGCAGGCTGGGGGGTGGGGATGAGTGGTGGGGTTGTGCAGGAGGTGCAAGTGAGCATGCTGAGGGGGAATGTGAGTATGGGGTCGTGCAGGGGGGCAATGGCAGAGATAAGCAGGCTTGGGGGAGGAGGGTCGTGCACAGTGGCGAGCAGCCTTGGCGGAGGGGGATCGTGTGTGGTGGGGTGGCAGAGGTGAGCAGGGCAGGGGGGCGCCACGGTCGGGGTGAGTAGGGGTGGTGGTGGGAGTGAGCAGGCCAGGTCGTTGGGGAGGGCTGTTATAACGCCCTGCTCTCTCCACCAGATTGGGACTGGCTTCACAGAGGAGATCCTGGAGAAGCATTACAGCTTCCTGAAGGTAGGAGGCTTTGCCCAGAGCTAGCTTGCAGGGCTGTTCACAGGGAGCTCCCCCATTGCTAGCTCAGCCCAGCTGCTGGGTGCTCTTGAGGGGCATGAGCATTGCCCTCTTGGGCCCTGGCTCCCTGCCCTGAGCCTGCTTCTCAGAACCCCCTGCTGGTCGCTAGAGGTAACCCTCAAGCTCTGGGAAGATCTTTAACCCCTCTGCATGCAGTGAGAGACTTGTCCAGAGGCACTCAACCAATCAGTGGCAGAGCCTTTGGTGGAACCCAGTTCTGGCTCCCAGCCCCCTGCTGTAACCATCAGACCCCACTCCCTTCCCAGTCTTGGCTCCCAGGGCATAAGGTCTCTAGTTGTGTAGCAGCTGTTCTGGAGTGTGTTTGGAGTTAGATGCACACCTCCGGAGAACAGCTGGGCCTGTAACCCTTCCCTTCTGACTGTGGCAGGACCATGTGCTAGAGAAGCCACGGCCCTACTACCGCTGGGATAGCAGCACTGAGCCCAACCACTGGCTGGCAGCTGTGCAGGTGTGGGAAGTGAAGTGCGCTGACCTGTCCATCTCTCCTGTGCACAAGGCAGCTATAGGTCTGGTGAGTCTGGGGCAGGGTCTGCAGTGAGAGGAGGGAGAGGCTGGAGCAGGACCTACAACCAGCCTGCAGTATGGGACCAGCCTCAGGCCTTCCCTAATGGACCACCCGGGGCTGCTGTCTATGCATTGGGAGGAGTGGAACCCCTCATAATTAATCCTGGGCTGCTGGCCCAGTCAGTCTCAGCACCACTGTAACCCTGGGCTCTACCCTGTCCCTCAGAGCTTGGGAGCACCCTCCCAACCTTCCCCCAGGTGCCCAGCTGGCCCCATCCATGTCTCATAGGCCCTTTCTGGCCCCCAGGTGGATGAGGAGAAGGGCATCTCCCTGCGCTTTCCCCGGTTCCTGCGCGTGCGTGATGACAAGAAGCCTGAGGAAGCCACCACCAGTTCCCAGGTAGCACATGGGGCAAGGGTAGGAACAAGTGGCTTAAGTCTGCAGAGCGCCTTCCTCTCTTCTCAGCTGGACTTGGGGCTACTGCTCTGTTGGGAACTTGTGCTAGAGGCCTATGTCCAGGGCAGCCTTAGACTGGCATGCACATGGCACAGAGGAGGGCATCCACCTTTCCTTCACAGGCAGTGCCTGGGAGTGACCTCCAGGACAAAGGCTGGGCCCAGCAGAAATTGCTCACTGTGCAGTGTTGACTGACACTGTGCTAGGGGTGCTGTGCTACAAGGAGCAGGGTAGCGGGAAAGTAGGGGACATGAGCCCCTCAGTGTTGGCCATAATGCCCCAGCATGGCACTAAGGGGCTCTTTCCAAGATGCTAAGCTGATGTCCCCACAGCACTTTAGCTCAGTCAGGGTGTTGATCCCAGCATACTGGCTAAATCCCTCTTAGGGCCAGGCCCCTGTGCCAGGGGTGAGCTAACCTCACTGCAATCATGGGGTTGTCCCTCCCAACAGCAGCCTACATTGCTCAGCTTGGTATGGGCCTATAGGTTGTTACTGCCCTTGTCTCTGGGGCAGCAGGACCTGGCTGAGCTTCTCCGGTGAGTTGATGGGCACAGTTCTAGATGAGCATCTTCCTGTATGTAGGGGCAGCAATGGAGATGAAGCCTCTCTGAGTTAGGCCTGCCTCCTTTTCCAGCACAGCTCCAATGGGGTTTCTCCGAGCCATGTGTCTGGCACTGTATGAGACAGAGTTGGCAGCTTCCATCCCTTTCTCTTGGCTGCAGGTAGCTGAGCTCTACAAGCAGCAGCAGCAGATTCAGAACCAGCAGCCTGTGGAGAAGGCTGAGGAGGAGGACTTCTACTAGTGCTGGTGTGGGGAGCTCAGGAGGGGGTAGGAGACACCAGTGGCTGCCAGGGCAAGGATGGTGAGTGCCCTAGGCTCCCTGCTGCCTCCTCTGTGCTTGGCGCTAAGGCCCAGAGCTCTTGTTGTCCTTCCCTAGGTGCACTGAGCCCCTGGAGGGAAGGGAAGGGAAATGCTGGCCTAAGGCAGCGGCATCTGTTCAGTTGTAATGAGCATTGTTGTGTACAATAAACCTTAAATCTCCTTCTTAGCACCCAGCCTTTGTGTGCAGGGAAAGCCAGGTGTGGACACTGTCAGCCCTGTGATGCAATGGGGAGCTCTGCTTCTAGCAGAGATGGCAGAAGTGGGGTGGGGAAGTCTGCTCCCTTGAGGCTGAGTGCAGGGGGAGCCCCAGCCCCCAGGGAAGAAGGGGTACTCTCACACACACTGCTCAGCCTGAAGGCAGGAACAGCCTTTATTGGCTTTTATGTTCTATAAAAGCTACAAAAAAGTCTATACAAATGTTTTTGTACATAACTCTGCCTGTCTCATGCACTCTCACTGTACCCCTCCAGCACCCTCCCACACCTTTCTTACACATCCCTTCTCTGCCACAGCAGCACCCTGCTCCTGCCATTGTTCGGCTCCAGCCCCACTCCCCCAACATCCCTCTCTCGAGGCAGGGCAGGCTGGCACAGGCAATGCTGGTGCTTGGAGAGCTGACATGCCTGGCAGCCTGGTTCCCCCTCCCAGGTCAGTGTCACCCAGACTTCCCCACATGTCTAGACACTGCTTCCCTAACCCAGACAGAGCATTGTCTAGCTCACTATCCCCTGAACCCCCCTCTACTGCATTAGGGCTTATTGTGCGCCAGGCCTGAAGCTCTGCAGCTGCCAGAGCCCCACCCCCACTGACTTGCGTGTCATGCTCTAGACCTGGGGTGGAGTTTGGGCTAGCTGGCCCTTGCCCTAGCTGGCACGGAGCCTCTGGCTCCGAGCCTTGTAGACCTCAATGAGCAGGTCCTTGACATACTGGATCTCTCGCTCAATGGAGTCTGCCTTCTCCTTGAGCTCACGGTTCCTGGCCTCCAGGCCCTGGCACTCATCATCCAGTGCCTCGTACTCAGCCCGCTTCCGCTGGCGGTACCGCAGTGCTGCTGTCTTGTTCTGGTCCCGCTTCTTTTGCTTACGGTCCCCCTTTTGCTGGGGCAGGGCTGGCCCACAGGGGGCTGCTGGCTGCTCCAAGGGGCTTGGCCTGCTGCGCTTGGCTGCTGGGCTACTGGCACACTCCTCCTGCAGGCCCTGGCCAGGGCACTCCCCAGGCACCCCTGCCCCATACAGGCTGAGGAGCTCCAGGCATCCCGAATCCAGGGTCTGCAGTGGCATGGGGTTATCAGAGCTGAAGGGTGGGAAGGACCCTGCTGGCCCGCTCCCATCCCCGAAGGGGAAGTGGAAGGCAGGCTGGTGCGAAGGTGGTGTGCTTGGGGCTACCTGGTCCAGGCCCAGTCCGGGGGACAGTGACTCCTCCAGGAAGTAGTCCTCCATCTGCTCCAGCTCTTTCTTCAGGAGGGAGGCCATGGCCTCCAGGTCGGGCAGCGGGGGTGAGGGCAGCGATGGGTCCCCTGACTCCATCAGGAGAGAGGAGAAGTCCACCCTCTCCGTCATCCAGTCTGAGAAGCCATCGCCTGTGTGGAGAGAGCAGGCTCAGAGGCTGCATTGGGGAGCCTTGTCAGGAAGCGAGCAGCACAGAGTATGCTGCTCCCATGAAGGGAACCGGCTGCAGCTGGCCTGGAGAAGGGAGGGCTAGGTAGGCAGGTACCAGGCCTAGCCAAACCCCCTAAGGCTTTACAGCTTGCCTTCTGCTGTCCTGGCCTCAGCCTAACCTAGGAGCCAGGTGCCCCATGGGCATTGAGACACCTGAGCAGACATCCTAACCCCTCAACAACACCATCTCCATCAATGGGGAAGGGCTGGGATCTCCCAGCCTGGCAATGTCCTAATGAGGCAAACTCACTGGAGGCAGCACAACCAGTATCCCCCATCTTCTCCCCCTCACCCCTGTACTTCCCACTCCTGCCAGTACTGTACCTGCCAGCATCATTGCCTCTGTGCCATGGGCATAGCGCCCATCCGTGGCCCCTGGCATGGGCTCATAGTGGCCAGGGATCTTGAGGAACTCAGCCCTCCAGGAGAGGGCACTAGCTGGGAGCAGAGTCTTCTCCAGGTCCAGGGTCAGCGCTGCCAGCATTGACATGGTGGGGCAGGTGCGGGTTCACGCAGGCCACAGCACAATAGGGCAAGGGGCCAGAGCGTGGAGGGCGGGGGCCGCGATTCCTGCTGGCAAGAATGGTGGCAGGTAAGGAGATGGGGGCAGAGCAGGAAGACCTGTTGGGGGGACAAGAGAGGGTGAGCAAGGCCCCTGGCATAGGGGAGGGCACCCCTACACCCATGGCAGGGCTCAGTCCCCGCCCTTCTGCACAGCAGCACCCCATAACAGCGAAAGGACAACCCTGTCCAGCTTCCCTCCACTCATCAAACCACATCGCCCTGCCCGGGCTGGGGGCTCAGCTCCCGTCCCTTCGCGCAGGCTCAAGCCCCCGGCAGGGCTAGGAGACGGCGGGCCAGCCCGCCCCGTCCGCTCTACCCGTGTGGGGAGGAGCGAGTCCACGGGGAGACACCTCCAGGGTGCAGCGTGATCCCGGCAGCGCCCCCGCCTTGGGAGCCAGCCAGCCCCGACCCCCGGAGACACCCCGGGTGCATTGCCCGTGCAACAGTGCGCGCCCACCGCGGGGCTGTAGGCGGGCACGCGGCTCCCCCCCCGGGGTCCCCGCGCGATGGGCCCTGCTGTCCCCGCCTAGGGAGCCCCCCATTCCCAGCCGGGGCGCCGCACTCACTCCATGGCGGCGGCGGTGGGGCGGCGCGGCGCGGCGCTCGCTGGTCCGGGGTCGGGCAGCGCTAGAGAGCCATGGCGCGCGGCGCTCGGGTCCCGGGTCTGCGTGTGCGGAGAGAGGCGGAGTGAGGGGGCGGTGAGGAGGAGCCGCTATCTATAGCGCCTACCCCCCCCCCCGGGCCGCATTACAGCCCGTGTTCCTCCGCCCCGCCAGCGGGGCCGTGCGTCCACCAGTCCCCACCCGCCAACCCGGCCCGCCCCCCCGCTGTGCCTCAGGGCTGCGCGGCTCCGGCTCCCCGTCCCCTGCTGCGGCGCCCCCGAGGCAGGAGCCAGGGGCCTATTTTGCGGGAGGGGCGCAGGACCCGGGGGGGCCCGATTGCAGCAGGGTTGCATCAGCTGTGGGCAGAGCTCGCCGATGATTGGCTGCAGTGCGCCGGGAGCGGGGTAGTGATTGGCTGCAGGGAAAGCTGGGCAGCCCCCTCCTCCTCCCAACTTAAGTGGTAGGTGTTGTCAGACGTCACCTGGGACAAAGTGTCTGTCTGGTTCCCCAACACCCCTTCCCCCAGTGGCCAGCTCTTAGCATCCCCAGCTCCCCCGAGCACCCCCCAAACCTCATCTCCCTGAGCATCCAATTTGCTGCAGCTTCTCCCCCACCAGCACCTCTCCGGGGCGCCCTGTGCTCCCCGTACAGCCGCCATAGCATCCAGCTCCCACACCCCCAGAACCACTCCCCACTCACCCCCAACCCCCATGATGAGCACACTGTACCCCCCAAACTCCAGCACCCACGGTCTGCCCTCTCTGACTCAGGAGGGTTCTGAGCTGAGGCCAGTGTCAGCTCTGTGCTGCCATGGCCCCAATCCCAGTGGGGAGCAGGGCCTGCCAGCCAGTCTTGGGCAACCCTGCCCTGCAGCACTGCCAGGAGCTACCCTGCTCTGTGCTCCTGGCCAGTCGGGTGCGGGGCTGGGGGAGACACGATGAGGCGCATCCAGCACTGGAGCCCCTATACGGGCCATAGGCTGGGTGTGTGGCTGGGGGCCTCCCTCAGGTCCTGGGCTGCTGAGATGGGCACACGGCACTCAGCAGCCTGTGACCTGAACCAGGGCATTGTGTCTCCAGGCAAATACCAGGCTCAGGGGATAGGGCTGGGGCTTGCCTGCACGTCCCATCCCACCCTGGGCTGATTCTGGTCTGTGGACTCTCATGTGTCCAGGGGAACAAAAGTCCAGCTGAGCCTGCTGTGTGATTAGTGCCAGGAGACAGGGGCATGGATTAGTGCGAAACATTCTCCTCAGCCCACCCCAGCAGCGTGGGAGAGCGCAATGGGTAAGCAATGAGGCATGGGATCAGGGCATCAACAAGTGTGTCGGAAACTAGACCTAATTGGTGGGCAAAATACCTGCCCTGCCTTGGGGGTCCACAGGAAAAGACTTTGGGGGGATCAAAATGGTGAAGTGTGGTCTGCAAGGAGGGAGTTTCCCCATCCAGGCTGCCCCCCACCCATCTCCTGGGACCCCAGGATCCAACACGGCACATTGGCACATGGCACATCCAACATTGCATCTTCATCATCCTGACATGTCCTGACTGTGCCCCCACTAACATCTCCGCTGGCGTGCCGCCGGCGAAATCCTTACCGCCACTCAGGAGGTGAAAGTTGGGTGCCTGCTGACACCCTCTGTCCATCCTGTGTCACTTTTCTTCCCCGCTCCCTTCCTGCTTAATGAGCATCTCCGTCCTTTCCAAGCTGGGTGCTGAGCGCCCTGCCTGAGGGGCAGTTCCAGCAAGGGTCTACCCCACCTGGCGCTGGTACAAGTTTGCCAGTTCTCCAAGTGGCTGATCCACCTGGGCCAGGCTGGGTCCCTGGGGCAGGAAGGCTGCACATGAGAGCCAGCCCTGGAGACAGCCTCTGCATTGGCTTTTCTCCCCACTGTGTGTTTGTCTTGTTTTATCTTCCAGGAAGCGGGATCGCACATTAACAGCAGCGACGCCCCCAGCCCAGCTCACTGCGTCTCTTCTCCCCGAAAGGGCGGTTAGTTCCATCTTTGGTATAACCCTTGCGGGTGGGGGTCCCTAGGAAAACTCTCTCCTGCTAATGGGAGGGGAAACAGGGGCTGTGGGCACCCTGACAGCCCGACAGGTGCTGTGCTTCCCTTCCCTTCTGCGCTGTATCCTCAGGAACAGGTTAAGCAGGTTGTCAGTGCCCGTTTTTGCCGGAGGACCAGGCAGGCCAAGGTCTCTGTGCTCTCACCCCATTTATTCCAATGAAACTAACCCCCTCCACCTCATGCTCCCCCCCACCAGCCCCCGAAGACCCATGCAGGGAATGGGGGGAGGTCGTGGAGGAGCAGAGCAGCCCGGGCCATGCTGCCACCTGCCCAGTCTGGCTTCGACCGGCTTCCCTGGCCCCAGGCTGGCACCACGGCCTTTGTCCCCTGGCTCTTTCTACCATGGATCAATAGCCCAGAGGTCGCTGTGTGGCACCAGCACAGGAGGGAGCAGGGACAGCCATCCCTCCCCCGACTTTCCCCCCCAGGCTCCTACCTAACCTCCTGCCCTGCATCCTGCCCCCGCCTGACTAAGCCTGGTGGTGCCCAGCCCAGAGCGCGGTGCCCACTGGAGTGGGGGGCAGCCCTGCCAGTGATGGGGGCGGGGGGCAGCTGTTACTGCGGGTGTTGGGGAAGTTAGGCAGTGCAGGGTTGGGCTAGGGGGGTTGACACTGCCCCCCCATGAGCTGCAGGGTCAGGCTGTGCCTCTTAGGCCGTGGAGCAGGTATGTGGAGGTCTCTTTGTCCCTGTGTCCAGGGCCACCTCTGGGTTTGGTGACCCCCTCTTCCCTTGCCGGGCCCGGCCTGGTCCCTGTGGGAGGAGACAGGCTGGTATCCCTTAGGGATGGGGTGAGGGGGCTGAACTGGAGCTGCAGGGCCAGCCCCACCCCACAGCCGGCCCTACTTCCCTCACACCAGGACATGCGGGAGACGGGTGGGTGCTCACTGGCCCTGATGTGGAGCCCAGCCAGACTAGACATGGCCCTTGGGGAGCCCTGCCAACCCCAGGCCACTGTCCTGGGGAACATCCAGGAGGGGGAGCATCTGCTGACATGGCTGGGGTCTGGGCACCGGGAGAGATGTCCCTGCCTGGCTAAGGCCTGCTTAGGGCTGGGGCAGAGCCAGGGTGGAGCTGGGACAGGGCCAGGTCACTGCTGGGGGCCAGGGCAGAGCCAAGTCATTGCTGGGGGCCAGGGCAGGGCTGGGGTCACAGATCCGCAGGATCGGTGCTACGCCCCCAACTTTGGAAAAGTCTCTCGGAGAAACCCTTTAGTGTGCCAGACCCCCAAGGGGTCTCGCTCTTCTCCAGGGCAGGCCACGGGTCCTCACCATCTCCTAGACTGAACCTCTGGGTTCCAGCCTCCTGCTCTACCCCAGTGCGTCCAACAGCGACAGCCTTCACCACCCTGCAGGGATCCATGCACCTCAGCCAGGATTGACAATGACACCCAGTGGCGTTTTCAAAGCAGTCGGGTTTGTTGGCACACAGCACAGGGCATCCTTGGGCAGCGCAGAGAGAGGAAGGGTCAAGCAGAGCCCATTCTGGTCAGCCTCGAGCCCAGGCGAGCTGGGATAAATGCCATTTTCAGGCTCAGTCTCTTCCTTTGTCAGTTCCCAGGAGAGGGCAGGAGAAGCTTCTTCCAGAGCCCATACTTATCCCTGCTGGTCACCTCCTCGTCTCCTGCTGGGGTCTGTGTCCCGCTCCCTGCTGAGAGCATTGAGCCTGGAGTCACTGGAGCTGGCATCATCTCTCTGGCCCTGGGCTCATCTGGGTCAGTTTCAGCCGTTCCTTAAGGTCTCTTGGTTCCACCCAGACAGGGAGGTGACTGACACACATGGACACGCAGCCCCTCTCCCCACCCCCTGACACTGTACTGTCTGGGGGTACACTGGCTAGCCATGCAAAGTACAGGGGAAACTGAGGCACACACTGGACTCATAAAAATACTACAGAAAATTCCCACTTCATCACAGCTGGGTCATTGCTAGATGTGGGGCTGGGGCAAGGGCAGGGATGACTGCCAGCCATAGAGCAGAGCTCAGGAGGGTAACTGTGGAGGGGTGAGTTCCTGCCCTCCCAGACACAACCCTGGCCAGCCAGGCACTGCCAATCCCCTACCTGCAAGGCTGCGCCAGTCTGGCTGGCAGGAGAGACTAATGGTTCAACCAGGCCCCAGGGGAGAATATGGCCCTGGCTCTAGACCCCTCCAGGCCCCCCCCCCACATACACACTCTGTTCCCTGCTGAGCAAGACACCTGTCCCTAGGGTGTATTGTGTTGCCAAATAGCAGCACTGTATCCACAGCAACCTGCTGGTATCCAAGTGTGAGCTCTGGGTGGAGCAGGTTGCCATGGAGACCTCCATAGGGGGGTTGAGAGCTAACAGGAGCCTGCTCCCCACCCTTCCCTCCCAGGTGCCATAGGGCCAGCACATCAGGGGCCTGGAGACATCACAAAGAGGAACCCAGTGACTGCCCCAGCATGCACCAGGCTCACAGCATCCTCACCCCCACATGGGGGTGGGGGTGGGCTAGTGGGTTAGAGCTGGGGATCTGGGAGCCAGGATGACTGGGTTCTATTCCCAGCCCTGGGAAGGAGTGGGGTCTAGTAGTTAGAGCTGGGAGGGGCTGAGAGCCGGACACCTGGGTTCTCTCCCTGGCTGTGGCACTCTAGCTGAGCTGCTGTCCAGTTAGACTGTGAATCTGGTGGGCAGGGGCTGTCTCTTGTGTATCCGTCCTGCCTGGCCCAGCAGCAGCACAGATGAGACCTTCTTCATGGGAATGAAGCCCCCTGTCTTTCCCCCTCCCTCCTTAGCTCTAGGGGGATACCTGCCCCTCCACCCCCTTCAGTGGGGGGCCATCCCCCCACCCCCAGTATGGGCATAGTGGAGGGATAAATCGAGCGATGGCTCGATCCCAGCTGGCCATAACAGGACCCACCCGCTTGCCCCCGGCCTGGCCTGCGGCAGGGCGGTATCTGGGAGTGGCTCGAAGCACCCGCTCCTGGATCCCTGCAGTGGGGTGAAGATGCCAGCTGGCGTCACGCTGGCTCAGGACGGAGCTGGGTACTGCAGCCCCATGGCGCCGAGAGAGCCCCACAGCCTCCCCTGCTGGCCGAGCATTCGGGGCATGTGCTGGTGCTGGGGGGCAGACGCACACTCCCCATCCCCCTGCCCTTCCTCCTGCCAGGCACCAGGTGGGTGAGGGGTGTTGGTCACATGCAAGCACAGGCGATGGGTCGGGGGTGGGGTATTTATGGCCCTTCCCCCAGAGGCCCGTCTCACTTGTTACATCCGGCGGGGCTCACTGCAGGCCCTGCCTGTGCGGAGGGAGGTTACGTGTTGGCCAGCCATTCCCATCGCTCCCGGGACTCTGGCCCCATTGCTTCACAGTCCCCCGGGGTTAAACTCGGGCCAGCAGCAATGGAGCTGCCCTGCCCCCACCGATGCCCACCCCTCTGCTGAGCTGTGCCATGTCCCATTGGTACCGTAGCCGTAGCAACCGCCACAGTCTCCACAGCAGCCCCCACCTGGTTTCCATGGAGGCAGCATTGCCTGGGAGGGTTTAGGGACAAAAGACAAGTTGGCAGGGGAGCCTGGGGAGGGAGCAGCAGAGCCCAGCTCTGCACCCCCAACAGCCCAGCCTGCCAAATGAGATCGCCCCGGCAGGGACCCCAGACCACCGCCCGGCTCCACCGCGATCGCCCCCTCATCTGCCGGGCAAGAGTGGTGCTGGGTGCCACCTCTGCAGTGTCATGGTCTGGGCCCGGGGGAGCCATTTGTGATGGTTAGGGGCCCTGTCACCATCTGCCACCCCTGTGAAATCTCTCTTTTAATTCTGGACACAAATAAAAGCAGATTTCTCCCACTTAGAACATTTATTACTGTAACAAGGTGACGCTGTCCGGGATCCATGGGGCTGGGCTATGGCACGTAACCAACCAGCCCCTTGGGGATGACCCCTGGAGTGTGCCAGACCATGCCATGGGACAGGCCTGCTCCCTCCAGGACTCCCAGACTGGGCCTTCGGGTGTTCTCCCTCTGTGTGCAGCCCAACGAGATATCTGCAGATATCCTGAGCCCCTCCATGGCGTAAGGTAACTACTGATCAGTGCCCGCAGCACGGAATCTGACCATCCTTGGGTTAGCTGAGGTGAGGGTTCCTGGTGGTGGAAGCCAGGGCGTTGCCATGTCCTGCTCCCTGAGCTCCACACTCCCCCCCCATCCCAACAGAGCCGCTGCATGTGCACCTGTGATTCCTGCTCTTATCAGGGGCTCCTGTCCCCTCCAGGCCCCAGCCTCTGCTGCCAGCCACACAGCGTTCACATGGTCAGAGTCAGTCCTTGGCTCAGCAGGGCTCCCGCTGCCTCTCTGGATCCTCCCTTGGTACATGCTGATCCCAGCCAGCTCCTGCTGGCTCATCGCTGCTGCTGCGGCCAGTCCTGCCCTCACCCCGTCACACCAGCCCCCTGCCCCAGGAGAAGCATGGCTTTGGCACAAGGCGGGAATCCTTTGTCTCTCTGGGTCCCACGCCCCCCCCCCCAATGGAAAAGCACCAGGTTTAAGATGTATTTCAGTACCAGGTGACATGGTCACAGGTCACTGTAAGACCCCAAGCCTTCATTCCTTCCAGCCTGACTCACAGGAAGGCCTGCCTGCAAACAGAGCGATCCACAGTCGATTGTCCTGGCTGATGGGAGCCATCAAGGTTCCAAACCACCACTCCCAGCCCTTCTGCACAATCCCCAACCTGGCCTGTTGGTCACCAGTATCATAGCAGATTCCCGCTTCCCTCACGGGGTAACGAGGGCAACATTCTGGGCACATTTCAAAAACCAGCATCCAGTTCTCATCCTGAAACCAGATTTAACCCTTCGTTATTCTTCACCCGTCCAACCAGCGCCTACCGAGGGGCTCAGGAACGTCTGCTGAAGCCACTGCCCTCACCTGCTGTCGTCCTCGGCTATAACCCGACAATTAGTGGGTTAATTAGCACCAGCGCCAGTTCTCACCCACGGGGCAGGCCCCTGCCTACAGCTGCTTCTTCAGGGAGCGGGTTGGTTTGTTTCTTTGGATCCACAAAGGGACTTAGGTGCTGTGATGTTCTGTATCACCCCCCTGCCCCAACTTTTGGGCATTGAGAACGTTAGCAGACCAACGATGGGATCCAGGGAGCCTGCACTGGGGGGCCCCGGGTCCCGGCACAACGGATGGGGTGAGACAGACACTCGCGGATGGGACCCCAAAAGCCAGCACACCAGGTAGGGAACTGCCTATGCCAGCCAATGGACAATGCTGAGCCAAGGGGATGTGTGCGAAGCCCTGCCCCACGCATGGAGTTAGACACCTAAGAAGGCACCCAGCTCTGCTTGTGGCCCATGAGCGGGAACCCCTCTCTGGAGCCAGGTAGCTGAGATGGGGGTGTCTTGTGTGAATGAGTGGGGCGCCTGCCTCGTTCCACACAAAAGGGGCTGAGACAGAGGCCCCCCTTCTTTACCCCAGAGCACTCAGCTGGGCTGTGGGAGACCCCAGTTCAACTCCCCTCCCCCACCTGCAGGGCAGCCCATATCCGAGCAGAGGTCTCCCACGCCTCAAGACAAAGCCCTGTCTGCTGGGTGAGGGCATATTCAGGGGCCTCCTTCACTCCTGCCCATTGAAGCTGCTCCATTTTGGATTACGAAGGAATGAGTCTGTGGGCCGCACCAGCCCATTCCTACACGCCACCCCACTGTCATGGGGAAGGCGCCTGTACATACAGCTCAGAGCACTTCCGTGGGTCAGACCTGTCTTACAGGGATCAGGCCCAAACCAACGCGGGTGGGGAGCGCGGCTCTTCGAAGCTTGGGCTCATTAAAACAGATCTTTGATTGACGATGGCCAATGAGAGACTGACATTGCTTGCTAATTTATTGTTTGAACATGCCATTGGCCAGTCTTTGGCTCTCTCTGACGCTGTGATTCACTTCACAAGGGCAAAGGCGAGAAGAGACCTTGTGAACTGAAGGATGAGGGTTAACATTCTAACACTGTCACCGACTGGGACATTGTGTAATACGGGTCCACCCAGTGTTGGTGCACAGTTCAATTCATAATGTTAGCACATTTCAGTTGTTCTTAAAATTAAAGGTTTCAGAGTAACAGCCGTGTTAGTCTGTATTCGCAAAAAGAAAAGGAGTACTTGTGGCACCTTAGAGACTAACCAATTTATTTGAGCATAAGCTTTCGTGAGCTACAGCTCACTTCATTGAATGCATACTGTGGAAAGTGTAGAAGATCTTTTTATACACACAAAGCATGAAAAAATACCTCCTCCCACCCCACTCTCCTGCTGGTAATAGCTTATCTAAAGTGATCACTCTCCTTACAATGTGTGTGATAATCAAGGTGGGCCATTTCCAGCACAAATCCAGGGTTTAACAAGAACGTCTGCGGGGGGGGGGGGGGTAGGAAAAAACAAGGGGAAATAGGTTACCTTGCATAATGACTTAGCAGTCCCAGTCACGGCTGCTGGGTTACCGGACCTGGCTGGCCGGTGGATGCGTCCCCGCCCTGCCGCTGCTCCTGTTCGCTGCCAAAGGGAGCTGTGGTGGCAGCAGCGTGCGAGAGCCGAGACCCCCTGGCCTGCTGCTACCTTCCCGAGGCTTTTTTCCAGGGGCCGCCAGCAGCAGTGCACCTGCGCTGCCCGGAGTCCAGAGGACAGGCGCGGACAGACGCCCCACCAGGGGAACGCGCATGCCTCCTCTACAGTGTGCCCCCAGCCGGCCCTTCGCCTGCTTGCCATGGTGCATGGGGGCGCCAGCCTGCAGCAGGGGTCCCGGGAGCCAGCAGGAGCCCGGCTTCCTGGCTGGGAGAGCACGCCTCTTAAATGGCTCCCTCCCTGCTCTCCCCCACAGCTTCTGCCCCCCTGCAGGGGGTGCTGGACGGTGCTGGGCTGCCCGGCCCTGGGGCCCCCTATAGTTGGGGGGGCCCCGTGCCAGGGCACTGTGTGCTTCATTGTAAATCCGCCTCTGACGGGTAGGATCTGATGAGAAACAGTCAAATGAAAAAAAAGCCCCATTCAATTACACCATGTACTGTAAAAGCTAAAAAGTGACAAGTTTTTAAAGTGCTTATATACCAATGCTGGAAGTCTAAATAATAAGATGGTGAACTAGAGTGTCTCATTAAATTAGGCTATTGATATAATAGGCATCACAGAAACTTGCTGGAATGAGGACAATCAATGGGGGACGGTAATACCATGGTATACAATATATTGGAAGGACAGAACAGGTCGTGCTGGTGGGGGAGTGCCATTATATGTGAAAGAAAGTGTAGAATCAAATGAAGTAAAAATCTTAAATGAACCAAACTGTACCATAGAATCTCTATGGATAGAAATTCCATGCCCTAATAATAAGGCTTTATTGCCTACCAGGATGGTGATAGTGACTGTGAAGATTAGGGAGATTAGAGAGGCTATTAAAATAAAAAACTCAATAATAATGGGGGATTTCAACTATCCCCATATTGACTGGGTCACCTCAGGACAGGATGCAGAGATAAAGTTTCTTGACACCTTAAATGACTGCTTCTTGGAGCAGCTGGTCCTGGAACCCACCAGAGGAGAGGCAATTCTTCATTTAGTCCCAAGTGGAGCACAGGATCAGGTCCAAGGGGTGAATACAGCTGGACCGCTTGGTAATAGTGACCACAATATAATTAAATTTAACATCCCTGTGGCAGGGAAAACACCACAGCAGCCCAGCACAGTAGCATTTAATTTCAGAAATGGAGACTACACAGAAATGAGGAGGTTAGTGAAACTGAAATTAAAAGGTTCAGTGTCAAAAGTGAAATCCCTGCAAACTGCGTGGAAAATTTTTAAAGACACCATAATGGAGGCTCAACTTAAATGTATACCCCAAATTAAAAAACATAGTAAGAGACCCAAAAAAGAGCCACTGTGGTTAACCAACGAAGTAAAAGAAGCAGCGAGAGGCAAAAAGGCATCCTTTAAAAAGTGGAAGTTAAATCCTAGTGAGGAAAATAGAAAGGAGCATAAACTCTGGCAAATGAAGTGTAAAAATATAGTTAGGAAGGACAAAAAAGAATGTGAAGAACAGTTAACCAAAGATTCCAAAAGTAATAGCTATTTTTTTTAAAGTACGTCAGAAGCAGGAAGCTGCTAAACAACCAGTGAGGCCACTGGACGATCAAGATGCTAAAGGAGCACTCAAGGACGATAAGGCCATTGTGGAGAAATGAATTCTTTGCATTGGTCTTCATGGCTGAGGATGTGAGGGAGTAGGGTGACAAGATATCCTGATAAAATCGGGACTGTCCCAATTTTTAGTTCTTTGTCCTGTGTCCGTTGTGGTGTGTGGTTTTTTTGTTTTGTTTTTTTTTGCTTCCCCCATGTCATCTGGTCACCCTATGAGGGAGATTCCCAAACCTGAGCCATTCTTTTTAGGTGACAAATCTGAGGAACTGTCCCAGATTGAGGCATCATTAGAGGAGGTTTTGGAACAAATTAATAAATTAAACAGTATTTAGTCACCAGGACCAGATGGTATTCACCCAAAACTTCTGAAGGACCTCAAATGTGAAATTGCAGGACTACTAACTGTCGTCTGTAGCCTATCATTTAAATCAGCTTCTGTACCAGATGACTGGAGGATAGCTAATGTGATGCCAATTTATAAAAAGGTCCAGAGGTGATCCCGGCAATTACAGGCCGGTAAGCCTGACTTCAGTACTGGGCAAACTGGTTGAAAGTATTGTAAAGAATCTTGTTGGGGAAGAGTCAACATGGTTTTTGTAAAGGGAAATCATGCCTCACCAATCTCCTAGAATTCTTTGAGGGGATCAACAAGCATGTGGACAAGGGGGATCCAGTGGATGTAGTGTACTTTAGATTTTCAGAAAGCCTTGACAAGGTCTCTCACCAAAAGCTCTTAACAGTAGTGGATTTGCCAGGGCGCCAGGCCCATGCTCCAAAGGGGCCCCGGCCAGGCGCTCTTCTCCACCCCCTGCTCTCTCCTGCATGGCAGGCTCTGCTGGCAACCAAGCTCCCCTGTCCCCGGCCTCTTCCCCCAGCTTGCTACTTCCATCCCTCTCCCTGCTGCTGATCAGCTGTTTGCCAGAGCCAGGGAGCAGGAGGAAGCGGAAAAGAGGCCTTGGGGAAGGGGGTGGAATCGGGGCATACCCCCTCCAGCCCCCTGCCATGAGTCACTGAGGGCAGGGGGCTGGGACCACCCCCATGACCCCAGACCCCCCCAGACCCCTGCCCTGACTCCTGCATCCCCCACACACATACCCAGCCTCTGCCATGCCCTGACTCCTGCACCCTCACACATCACTACCCCCACCCTGAGCACCAAACGGGAGCTTCTGCACCCTCCCCCCCACATTCCCACCTGCACCCCTCACAGCGAATGGGAGCTGCCCCAGGTAAGCGCTCCACACCCCAACCCTGAGCCCCCTCCCTCATTCTACCTCCTGTTCAGACCCTGCACCCCAACCCCCAGCCTGCTCCTGCACCCTAACTCCCTCCCAGACCTTGCACCCCCAACCCTGTGCTCAGAGCACCCCCACCCTCAGCTCGGTGCAGAGCGAGACGAAGAGAATGGGCTAGAGCCAGGGCAAAGGTAGGTACCCTCTCTATGTGGGCAGGGGTGGGGGGGACCCTGTTTATTCCCTCCCCAGTCCTGCTGCGCTTGCAGTTTACCCCCAGTCCCTCTCTTGCTCCAAGAACCAACCCTAGCACTCACCCCTCTGTGCTTTTGCCCTCAGCCCCTGCCTTGCTCCAGTCAACAGGGACTAATCCTCCCCCCCCACCCCACCCCCATTCCCCGCTGTGCTATTGTTGCCCCCGGCCCCTGCCTCGCTCCAGCTGGGGACCAATCCTGCCCCCCCACCATGCCCAACTGTCAGGGTGGATAAAACTCAATGACTTTTTTAAAAAATTCAAATCCGGGTTTTTTTAATTTAAATTGGATTTTTGAGGAAAAAATACCTAAAGATAGTTTTAATTAAGGTACATTATACCTCGTCATGGAATAGGGATTATAA
This sequence comes from Lepidochelys olivacea, assembly GCF_965140295.1. NCBI lineage: Eukaryota > Metazoa > Chordata > Testudines > Cheloniidae > Lepidochelys > Lepidochelys olivacea. The sequence goes on along the minus strand of NC_140433.1, from coordinate 8,347,170 downwards.
ATTCTAATTCTATAGTATGAGACAATATATTCGTGTAATGTTTTAAGAAAAGTTTTGTAAATGAGTTCCAATAGTTGATGGATTAGGGACCCAATCTTATGGGGTTCCACAGGCTTCTCTATAGATTATTTAGGTTAATTTTTCTATCTAGCCAATGGGACTCAGTGCTCAGTCTAGAAGATCCCATCAGAGATGCTTAGTTTTGCCGTTCTCAAATGGTGGATTTGTGTCTCCAGAGGTAACATGCTTGTTAACAGCAAAAATGTTTTAAATAAACAATACACAGAAGTGAGAAATAACAGACCTCAACTCTATTGTCCCACTGCAAATTTGTGTACACAGGGTCAACCCCTTACCTCTCTTTAAAAGTGAAAAGTTTTAAAAAGTTCAATGAATATAAGATTGTTGGGGGCAGACTAGATCTGGACAAGGAAAAGAAGTCTGGAGATAAATGTGAGAAGTGAGGGACATATGCTTTTTTGTTAAACTATTATGTTTGCTGTTAAAGAAAAATATCCAGAATACTTAACATTGTTGTTTTAAATAAAACAATTTAAATATCTGTCTGGTGATGTTCTCCTCCTAATACAGCCTGGCAAGAAAATCCTCCAACTATTAATGATTAACCTGTTGAATTGGAGATAGTTCACCTCCCAATAACTTCATAAATATCTGCTTCAGCTACCTTTGGTAAATGAAATAACCAAACACTCATTCATTTTGTGATATAGCTGTAAAACTAGTCTGAAAAATTTTCAAAATAAATCACTGTTTAAAAATGTATGGTATTTATCTTCTAAAAATGAAACCTACATGTATCTCCGAGTTGTGAAGAACGTGTATTAAGGTTATAACAACCATCAAGAATGCACTTTTATGTAGAAAACCATGATTAGATGGAGTCTTCCTGACTCGTGATTTAAATCAAATCCACCCTGCCCACTGTGCTCTTGCCCCGGCCTCTTCATTCCCCAGGGGGGCCCACAAATATGTTTGGCACCAGGTCCACAAAAAGTTAATCCAGCCCTGGCTCTTTAGCAAAGTTAGCTGTCATGGGATAAGAGAGAAGGTGCTCTCATGGATCGGTAACTGGTTAAAAGATAGGAGACAAAGGGTAAGAATAAATGGTCAATTTTCAGAATGGAGAGAGGTAAATAGTGGTGTCCCCCAGAGGTCTATACTGGCTCCAGTCCTATTCAACATATTCATAAATGATCTGGAAAAAGGGGTAAACAGTGAGGTGGCAAAATTTGCATATGATACAAAACTACTCAAGATAGTGAAGTCCCAGGCAGACTGTGAAGAGCTACGTAAAGGATCTCTCAAAACCGGGTGACTGGGCAACAAAATGGCAGATGAAATTCAATGTTGACAAGTGCAAAGTAATGTACATTGGAAAACATCATCCAAACTATACATATAAAATGATGGGGTATAAATTAGCTGTTACCACTCAAGAAAGAGATCTTGGAGTCATTGTGGATGGTTCTCTGCAAACAGCTCCTAAACGTGCAGCGGCAGCCAAAAAAGCAAACAAAATGTTGGGGATCATTAAGAAAGGGATAGATAATGATACAGAAAATATCATATTGCCTCTATATATATGTCCATGGTACGCCCACATCTTGAATACTGCGTGCAGATGTGGTCGCCCTATCTTAAGAAAGATATGCTGGAATTGGAAAAGGTTCAGAAAAGGGGCAACAAAAATTATTAGGGGTATGGAACGGTTGCCCTATGGGTAGAGAGTAATAAAACTGGGACTTTTCAGCTTGGAAAAGAGATGACTAAGGGGGGATATGCTAGAGGTCTATAAAATGACGGGTGTGGAGAAAGTAAATAAGGAAGTGTTATTTACTACTTCTCATAATGAAATTAATAGACAGAAGGGTTAAAACAAACAAAAGGAAGTATTTCTTCATACAACGCACAGTCAACCTGTGGAACTCTTTGCCAGAGGATGTTGTGAAGGTCAAGACTATAACAGGGTTCAAAAAAGAACTAGATAAATTCATGGAGGATAGGTCCATCAATGGTTATTAGCCAGGATGGGCAGGGATGGTGTCCCTAGAAATGGGTAACAGGGGATGGATCACTTGATGATCACCTGTTCTGTTCATTCCCTAGGAGGCACCTGGCACTGGCCACTCTCGGAAGACAGGATACTGGGCTAGACGGACCTTTGGTCTGACCCAGTGTGGGTGCTCTTATGACCCCTCACTCTCCTCCTTTCCCTTCTGGTGCCCCAGTAGCAGGATTCATTGTCTGCAGCTGGTGAAGTCCCTAAGTCCAGGAGTGCACTCGGGTAGGTCCATCTCCAGCCGTGGGGCGAGGGAGGCAGCCACGTGGGGCAGGGGGAGGCAGAATGTGGGTAGGCACGGAGCGGGCAGAGGAGGCCGAGAATACATCGTCTCCACCACCTATAGCCACAGTGCCACCTCTGCACCATCACCCCCCTCCGCCCGCGTGCCGGCCTCACCCCGCTGCTGGCTCTGCACCTTCTCTGGCGGCACTGTCACCTCTCGCCCCAGCACTGGTCTGGGCTCTCGCCTCTTAATGCAGCTCCAGCAATGACTGCTCAGGGGTGCTGGGCAGCTGCCAGACCCCATCCCTGCTGGAGCTCACTGAGCACTGTGCAGCACTGCAAGGAGGTTTAACAGCACGCAGGGCCCCTGGGCAGCGTCCTTGCCCCCAAGCCCTCACTCCTCCCCACCAGGAAGTCACCCCATCCTCCTCTGGCCAAAGTCCATTAGCCAGACAGAGGTTGTAGCTGGGGGACTCTTCACTGGGGGTGTGTCAAGTTCAGTCCTGTTGGCCTTTAGCCCCCCACAACATTTCACTGCTCTGACACTCTCCTCCTCCTTCTTCCCTGATCTGTCCGAGGCAGCACTGAACTCCACCTGCCTCCCGTCTTCTTCGATGCAATCCTGCCGTCACTTCCTCAGCTTTCCTCGGGTCTCCATCCTGCCAGCCTCTCCAGCCGGGCTATCATAACCAGCTCCCTTTCCCCCACCTGCGTGCATGTGCGGCCCAGCGACGTCGTGCCCCCATTGTCAGCCATCCTTTCGTTTCACAATCTGTCTCTTTGTGGAGCTCCTCTTCTGGCGTGAAGACAACTCTGCTCAAACCCCATTGGTGCCGACCCTGCCACCTTGGTACCACCCTTGCTGCTGCCCCCGGGGCTGTCAGTCTCAGGAGCATCCACTTGTCGTACACAGCACCCGAGATGTCAGCCTCCCCTCACCCAGCTCCCCACGCTGGACTGAGCTCACCCTCCAGCTCGCTGGCTTCCATGGCCCAGCTGGTCAGTCTGGTTTAACTCCCAGGACTGGCCCACGCAACTTCAGTCTTTGTCGTGCTCGTTTTTATCCCGTGCCAGCGCATGGGTCATACCACTGCTGTACCATTTCCTCTCGGGCTCGTTGCCGAGGCGTCTGCGCCCCGACACCCAAAGCTTATCGGAGGTTTAATCAAACGGCTCTCCCCGGGACAGCTCCTTCCTGACGCCAGATCACAGTTCTCCCTGGCATTGGGGACTGCCCTCATCTGACTCAGGACAGCCTCCAAAGGCTGCAGGCCTCATTGGGCAGGGTACTGTCCCTGCGCCCACCAGCTGACAGCCTGCACATCAAGCTGCATCTCGGGGGCTGAAATTTGACACACCAGGGTTTAGCCCCAAGTTCAGGTTTTCAAGCCAGCTTGGCTCAGCTGTTTCACGTGTGAATTAAGACATTTCCCCTTCTGTAACCCAGTGCCCCAGCGGGGTTGTCAGCAGCCAGAACTGACCCAAGGACCATAGGAGCAGTACGGCAGAGCCGCCACGCCCAGAGCTGAGAGCCCTATATGGGTTACCATTGTGGGGTAGCCATAAAGGTGGGGGGAGGGCTGCTTGGAGCCAGACTTGGTCCCACTCGCACACAAACATCTTGTCATGGACTCACAGGTCAGGCTCATGCTTGACCCTGTACGGTCCCTTCAGGGAATCCCCTTCAGTGTCACAGCCCTTCTCGGGGGTCCACTCTCTCTTGGGGGTTAAGCCCCTCCGCCTCCTGGAACTGCACCTCTCTGAGCCTTCAGCACGCCTGTCTCTTGCCATGGGCCCCCTCAGGGAGTCCACTCGCTCTGGACCCCCGGCGCCTCCACTCCCAGAGGGAATAATGCAACCCTGTTCTCTAGACGGGAGTGACTCTCAGCCAACGTAACACAGGAGGGTTTATTGAGCATCTGAACACAGCACAGGAAACTCTCCGGGCTCTCAGTCCTGGCCTCCCTCAGCACAGTACATCTAAATCTCTCCTGCATCCAGGGAGGCTCTGCCTGTTCTCTCTCTCAAGGCCAGAGACCCTGTGTGATGAATTGGGAATGTTCTTAATGTTTTCTCTGAATACTGTGTGGGTGCCTCAGTTTCCCCTATGGATTTCTTAAGTATCTAGGTGGTGGGATAAGGGGGTGTAATTGTTGCAGAGCAAAGGGCCAGGGTACATAAATGGCTGACACTCTGTCTCCTGGCAACTGATGGTCTGGGCCCTTCCCCCCTGCAAGGTGAGAGCTAAAGGGTTTGAGAACAAAGGAATCAGGTGACCTCCTGGCCTGGGAAAGGGACAAAGCCCAGACGAGGAGGGAGAGTCAGTTTGGAGCTGGCTGGGGAAATGGAGAAAGGCACAGCTGGGGCGCTGGCCTTCCTGCCCCTCAAGATGGACCTGATGGAGGAGTCCTGTCCTCTGTACCTACAAGCTCTGGTTTAAACCATGTTCCTGTTGTCAACTAAACCTTCTGTTTTACTGGCTGGCTGAGAGTCACGTCTGACTGCGGAGTTGGGGTGCAGGGTCCTCTGGCTTCCCCAGGAGTCCCACCTGGGCGGACTCTCTGGGGAAAGTGCACAGTGAAGAAGTGGATGCTGAAAGCTCCGAGGTCAGACCCAGAAAGGGGGAAGCTTCTTTCCCGGGAGACTGTCTGCTCGCAGAGAGGAGGCTCTCCCCAGAGTCCTGACTGGCTTCCCAGGGAGTAGTTCCAGAGCATCGCCCAGTGATTCCGTGACACCCTGCGCTTTCCAGCTGGGCATCGGATATCACAGGCCCCAACAGCTCCTCCCCTGTTCTTTGTCTTCCGTCCCAGGTAGACAGGGCTCTGGGGCCCTCTCTCTTCAGTCCTTTGTACCCCTCTGTCTGGAACTGGTTGGTTGGGTCACTGGGGTCCTCTCTCCTCAGCCTTTTGTCTTCCCACTGGCCAAGCTGGGGTGGGCCTCTTAGTCTCCAGGTCACCAGTTGTTAGGGTTCCCCATCTCCAGGCCGTTGTCCAGGGGTTCTGGCTGCTAGGCGAGGTCACACCTGGTCCTCTGCAACAACAAACTCTCTCCCACCACCTTGTTAAATATGCAGCACACAGGGAAACTGAAGTGCGCACACGCTCTTGTAAAGCATGTAAAGCACTAAATTCATGTAAAGCACTAAAAAAATCCCCAACTTCATCACATCTCTCCCCACTTCGAGTCTCAAATGAGCGGGGTCACTCCAGCCGGTGACCTGGGGAAGTTCAGGCCCGGGACACAGCATCAGCTATAACATTTGTGCTCCTCTTAACATGGACCACCCCTGTACGATCATCCTGGCTGATCAGACTTCACCCCTGGAGTTTGGCATTAGCCCCTTTCATCCAGTGCAGCGATGTCAGGGCGAGTGGTCACTGTGTCGCTGCACTGGATGAAAGGGGCTAATGCCAAACTCCAGGGGTGAAGTCTGATCAGCCAGGATGATCGTACAGGGGTGGTCCATGTTAATGTAAGCAGAGACAGGGTGGGCTCCACCCTGACATCTGGTGGTGAGGTGTGGCAAGTTGTGGAAAAGAACTTCAGGGGCTGATCTCATTTGCATAGGCACACCCACCCTGCCTAGAATGAGGCCATAACTGCCCAAATCGTCACTTTGGCTGTTGTGGGATCCCCAGTGTCTCTGTTATTGGGGCGGGAAGAATAAATTGTTAGTACCCTGATTATGGGAACTGTGCTTGGAACTGTACTTGGCCTTTTTGTTATGATGGAGGACTCACCATCAACTGAGTAGCACTCACTAGGCAAGGGACATGGGTTCCAAAACTCTGTGAATTGAGAGAGACTTGAGACAGGTATTAGTGCCTGGTGGTGTAGGCCCCTTTTGTGAGGGCCTGAAGCACCAATTGCACCTCTGTCTCTCTCCACTGTGGAATGTCAGAGCTAATTTTGGGTCTATTAAGAGTTTTGTTACAGGTATTGTGCTGAATTCACTTCAGCCTTATAGTGCACCAGCACTAAGGCTCCCACTACTATGAGCTGAAATCACTGAGAGCTGAAATCACTGAGCACTGTGTCAAGTAGGGGGGAGCTGGAAGTTCTAGTGTGCAGTGGAGCCGGTCGTGAGACAGCAGTGTGTTCGTGAGACGGCGAGCTGAGCGGAGCCGGTCGTGAGACAGCGAGCTGTCCGGAGCCGGTCGTGAGACAGCGGTGTGTTCGTGAGACGGCGAGCTGTCTGGAGCCGGTCGTGAGACAGCGGTGTGTTCGTGAGACGGCGAGCTGAGCGGAGCCGGTCGTGAGACGGTGAGCTGTGCAGAGCGGAGCCGGTCGTGGTGGAGCGGAGCAGAGCCCTGTGGGGCAGTCAGCTTCAGGACACGTAAGGTGCCCCTTACCTCTTTCCCCCACACCCAGGCACATTTTAGCCAGATTGGGGAGTAACACTCTGCAGGTGAACTTTTGAACTCCGGGGCTGGACTTTTTTTGGACTTTGGGCGATTAGTGGATTGCTGGACTCAAGAGACGTTTGGGTTCTGGGACTCAAGAGCCTGAGGGAAAGGAGGTGGCCCAAATTTTCTGGGGTGGGTCAGTGTTCATGGTTTGGTTAATGAACACTAGTTGTGGTGTTTCCCCAATTTAATGCTGATGTTGTTTGCCTCATGTTATTAAAGATTCTCTACTACACCAAGACTCTGTGCTTGCGAGAGGGGAAGTATTGCCTCCTTGAGGCGCCCAGGGGGTGTGTAAGATTTTCCCAGGTCACTGGGTGGGGGCTCGAGCCAGTTTTGCATTTGCTTTAATGAGAGGGAACCCCTGTGTATTGAACCCGGCCCTTGCTGCTATCAACTTGGCCTGGCAGAAGGGTTACATTAAGAGGAGCACAAATGTTATAGCTGATGCTGTGTCCCGGGCCTGAACTTCCCCAGGTCACCGGCTGGAGTGACCCCGCTCATTTGAGACTCGAAGTGGGGAGAGATGTGATGAAGTTGGGGATTTTTTTAGTGCTTTACATGCTTTTCAAGAGCGTGTGCACACTTCAGTTTCCCTGTGTGCACAGTGGGGTGGGAGGAGGTATTGTTTCATATTCTCTGTGTATATATAAAGCCTACTGCAGTTTCCACGATATGCATCCGATGAAGTGAGCTGTAGCTCACGAAAGCTTATGCTCTAATAAATTGGTTAGTCTCTAAGGTGCCACAAGTACTCCTTTTCTTTTTGCGAATACAGACTAACACGGCTGTTACTCTGAAACCTGTACACCATAAAGCGTCGCCCAAATAGATATGGCAGCAGTTTTTTACGATCCCATCCCAGGGCCAGGCATTCCTTCTCTATGACCGGAGGAGCAGCTTCTTGCCCAGGTATGCAATGGATTGGCCTTCGACTGACTGGCACCAGCATCACACTCAGCCCTGCATCTGAGCTGTGTTGGTGAACACCATAAAGGGTTTGTCCAAGTCTGGCTTCACCACCCCCAGCCCCTCGGTTAGAGCCTCCTTCAGTGCACAGAGTGCCCCCCGGCACTGCTTGGTCCAGACCATCTTGTCTGGCTTGTCCAATTTACCAATCTTTGTAATGAGAGCTAAAGTGGGGTACAAACCTTCAGTGGTACCTGGCCATCCCATTAGAGGCTTGGGCCTGTGTCTTGGTTTGAGGAACAGGCCAATCTCTGGTTACCTTCACCTTGGCTGGCTCTGGCTTTAGGCAGCCACTTCCCACCTTGTGGCCCAGGTATGACACCTCTGCCATCCTCATCTTACCCTTTCCAGCCTCTATCATCTGTCCTGCATCCTGGAGGTGCCCCAGCTCCCTTTTCACTGGGACACACGGTTCTCCCAGGTCGGGCTGAAGACATAATGAATGTATGCTAGGCACAGTCCTCCACCCCCCATCAGTCACTGATCCCCCAGCCCCTGGAAGGTGGCAGGCACCCCCTTCAGGCCAAAAGGTAGGATCAGGAACTCAGAGCCCTATAGGGGCGATGGGAGCAGATTTCAACCTGGCAACTGGATCCAAAGGCACCTGCCAGTCGCCCTGGGTGAGATTCACAGTATTAAGTTAACGCCTCCTCCCCCCTCTCTAGGATTTTGTTAGTCCTGGGCATGGGGCAGGCATCAAACACAGTGACGGCACTGAGCTTCCAATAGTGCACACTGGGTCTGATCGACTTGTCTGACTTGGGGGTGAGTCCCAGGGGCTGGAGGATGGCTGGATCACCCCTAAACTCAGCATGTCACTGCCCTCTGTTTCTGGATCCCAGGCTGTTTTCCCGGTGACTGTGAATGGGCCACAGGCAAGGACCAGGGCACCATCTGGCCAGTTCTTCAGTCCATCTCCCATCAGCACCGCTGCAGGTAGCTGATCACGCACCCCAAACTCTTTGGGGCCCCCATTCAGATGTGTCCTCACTACAGAACCTTAACTGGGGGTCCGACCACCCCCACCACCCGTGTCCCAGTGAGGGTAGGGAGAAAGCCCACTGCTTTGGTTGCTACATCAGAGCCAGTGTGAGCCACCTCTCCCCTGGGCAGGGCTGTTGTCCCACTCAACTCCAGAGGCTGGCTACAGACAGACAGGTAACCGGAGCTTGGAGCTTCGCAGTTCTTCCCCTGTGCTACTAGCCAGGGGGGAAAGTAACCCCCCCCCCTGCAGCCGGGCCATTTATGGGCCATTCATATGCTCACTGGCTCCTGCCCTCTCCGCCTTCTGATCTTTGGCCCTTACTGGCACGGGGCCTGGATCCTGTATGAAAGAGACACAGTCACTTCCTAAGAGTACATCAAAGCTCATGTGCTGAAGGACCCCAGCTAACAGCTCTCTACCCCAATCCTCCCTGTGTCTGTACAGGAACCCCAGGTGAATGGCTGCTGTCTGGGAGCCTTCCCCCAAGTTACATGGCCCCTCAGCAGCTGGGGAGGTTGCATCACACCCACAAGAGTCTCAGTCCCAGAATCGCTTCACTCCATGAATGTCTCCCCAATGACCCCCACCTGCTGCTCCCACTGGGGATCAGAAGGGCCTGAGGCTAGGAGTCACAAGCAGACTTAACTGCTGAGCTTGGAGGGGAAGCCCGTCAACCTTCCCCACTCTCCTGTCCAGTTCTGCCCCTGGCACTGGCTGGATGACAGGTTCCCAGCTCACTCTGTCAGCTTGTGTTACAGGCTATCTCCCCTTCGCCTGTTAACCCTTCGAGGGTTCTCTTAGGCAAAAATTTCCTGTCTTTGGGCATGACACTACCTTCGGTCCTTTTTAGCCATAGTAATTACATTTCAGGTCCCTCAAGTCCCATGCGGGGGGTTGGCCCGTCCCAGCCTTCATGGGCACCCCTGAGTTGGGCTTCCTGGAGTCCCACCTTTTGAGAGGTCTCTGGGTGACACCCCTTCTGAGTCCCAGATGTGGGTCTTTCCCCCCCCTCCCCCGCACCAATCTGCTGTCCACAAACTCTGCACAGATCTTTAGGCTTCCGGTCCACTAACCACATCTTAAGGTCTGGAGGGCAGATGTCATACCGCTGCTCCAACCGCACCAGGTTATACACATCCTCAATGGTAGTGGTCCCTGTGCCCTTTCCCCACTTACGGAGATATTCCCCCAGCAGGTTGGTGACCTCCTTGTAGGTGACGCCTGAGGTCTTGCGTACACCCCAGAATCATTTCCTGTTCGCCTCGGGGGTCAGTTCAATCTTCAGCGGCAAGGCCTGTTTGAACAGGTCATAGTCCCCCGTCTCAATACCATCCATTTGGCTGAATGCCTCTATGGCTCTGGGACCAGCAGTGGGGCCAGACAGTGGAGCCTGTCTGTGGGGTCAATCTGGTTCAGATCACAACCCTTCTCAAAGGCTGCGAAGAATCAATATCCCCCCCCCTAAACTGGGGCAGCAGTTTGGTGTCTAGATTCCCCGCAGAACTGGTGTCTCGGGGCCCTTCCCCGGCAGGCCCTCTTGGCCGGCCTCTCGTCCAACTCCAGCTCATGTTTTCACTGCTCTGAGCGGCCCGCAAGCCTCCGCTCCTCCAACTCCAGCTCCTTCACTTTCAGCTCCAGTTTCCATCTCTTCACATCCACTGGGGGGAACCCAGGTGGGAAGACCCCATCCTGGCTGCAGAACTGGGTCCGGTGGACCCCCTGCCACTACCCCAACTGCGCCCTGCTACTCCCCAGGCTCTCCAGGCATGCCAGAAGCCCCGCTGGGATCTGGAACGTGGTCCTCAGACCAGTTACTCTCTACCAGCCAGGCAATCAGCTGCTCCTGGGTGAGCCTCCCAATGCTCTCTCTCCCTGCACAGACATGCCAGGTCCCTCTTATGGAGCTGGTTATAGGTCATTTCTGCACTGGTTCCTTCAGTTCCCTCGTTTTATCGCTGGCAGCTACTCACTGCAAAGTGCCTGCGCTCGCAGCCCACTGTCTACAAGGTAAATCCACAAATCATCTTCTGCGACCACATTGTCACTGACTCACAGCTTGTGCCCACTCTTGGCCCAGTATGGTCGCTGGGGGGAACCCCCTTCAGTGTGACAGCCCTTCTCGGGGGTCCACTCTCTCTCGGAGGTTAAGCCCCTCCACCTCCTGGAACCGCACCTCTCTGAGCCTTAGCATGCCTGTCTCTCACCGTGGGCCCCCTCAGGGAGTCCACTCGCTCTGGACCGCCGGGACCCCCACGCCCAGAGGAAATAATGCCACCCTGATCTCTAGACTGGAGTGACTCTTAGCCAGCGTAAAACAGGAGGGTTTATTGAACATCTGAACACAGCACAGGAAACTCTCAGGGTCTCAGGCCTGGTTTCTCTCAGCACAGCACATCTAAGTCTCTCCTGCATCATAGAATATCAGGGTTGGAAGGGACCTCAGGAGGTATCTAGTCCAACCCCCTGTTCAAAGCAGGACCAATCCCCAACTAAATCATCCCAGCAAAGGCTTTGTCAAGCCGGGCCTTAAAAACCACTAAGGATGGAGATTCCACCACCTCCCTAGGTAACCCATTCCAGCGCTTCACCACCCTCCTAGTGAAATAGTGTTTCCTAATATTCAACCTAGGCCTCCCCCACTGCAACTTGAGACCATTGCTTCTTGTTCTGTCATCTGCCACCATCCAGGTAGGCTCTGCTGTTCTCTCTCTCAAGGCTAGAGACCCTGCGCTTTCCAGCTGGGCATCGGATATCACAGGCCCCAACAGCTCCTCCCCTGTCCTTTGTCTTCCATCCCAGGTAGACAGGGCTCTGGGGCCCTCTCTCTTCAGTCCTTTGTTCCCCTCTGTCTGGAACTGGTTGGTCAGGTCACTGGGGTCCTCTCTCCTCAGCCCATTGTCTTCCCACTGGCCAGAACCGGCTGACTGCCAAGCTGGGATGGGTCTCTTAGTCTCCAGCTCACCAGTTGTTAGGGTTCTGCATCTCCAGGCCGTTGTTGTCCGGGGGTCCCGGCTGCTAAGCGAGGTCACACTTGGTCCTCTGCAACACAGACCCTCTCCCACCACCTTGTTAAATATGCAGCACACAGGGAAACTGAGGAGCACACACACTAGTCACGTAAAACACTATAAAAATCCCCAACTTCATCATACATCTATGTCTCAGGATCAAGCTAAGTTTGCAGATCCCGGCAGTAGCTCTTAAGTTTTTAATTGCATCAACCTCCCTGCCCCCAGCAGTTCCACTCTGGTTTTGTGTGGGTAACTCGGAGTGTGTGAGCCGTGTGTACTGTTATGGTCACGGCACACACAGAGGCGTTAGAGCAAACAGAACGACTCTTGGTTGGAAGATGGCAGCATAACACAGCTTTCTGTCTCAGCATCCAGAACAGTGGAACAGAGTGCGAGAAAGTAGGCTGCTCCCTAAGGTGGAGAGGCCCAACTCACCCCACCTTGTCTAGGCTGTTCTCTGCAGACCGGATGCACCAGAGCCAGATCCACTTTTCCCTGCAGAGCCCCCTGCCTGCCAGCAGGACTAGGAAAAAACCCTCAAATATACAGCAACAGACACCATTTGAACACAAAAAGAAAAGGAGGACTCGTGGCACCTTAGAGACTAACCAATTTATTTGAGCATGAGCTTTCGTGAGCTACAGCTCACTTCATCGGATGCATACCCTGGAAACTGCAGTTTCCACTATACCACATGCACCTAATTGTAGCTATGTGGTGTTACTGTGTGCAGGCTGGACGTGTGTGTGTCTGTTATGGTGTGTGTGCCACTGTGGGGGGTGATGTGAGGGGGCCAGGAGTGTCTCTGGGAGCAGGGAGTTCAGACCTGTCCCCATGCACTCTGTGAAGGGTCTGTGGGTCCCATTCTTGCTGTGGGTCCATTTCTCTCTTGTGCTCAGGGTTACAAATCATGCCAAGTTATACAGCACCCAACTGGGAGCTGCAGGAATGACCCCTCCCATCTCCGCCCTGAAGCACATCAGGGGCTCAAGTCCTGCGTCTCTGTCCTACACTAGCTGGGACAGGCGTGCTCCGGGGTACGTCTACACAGCTCACAGCAGTGAGCTTCCCAGTCTGGATCCGCAGCCTCGGGCTCTTGGCGTTGGGATTCCCTCCGAGACCTCTTTCCACTCAGTGTCCTGAGAGCTCAGTTCAATTCCAGCTGCAGTGCCACTGAGTTGATCAGAGTCAAATGCAGGTAGGTGGATGCAGGGTACTTCACAGCTCCAAAGTGACACAGAAACCCTCTCCCTTCATATACACGGCACATCTCATCGCATTACTGTACACCACATCACACATTTTGGGATTGGCTTGGGATCCCCATTTTGGGACTGGCTTGGTTACTTTGCAGGGATATCCCTGTGCTGCATGTCCTGTCCACGCTTGTCTTCACCTTGACTCTACACCCCTAACTCATCTTTTCCACTGTTATCTTGTTTGTAAATGGTTCCTGGGGTGTTCTCTCTCTTATCTTAGCTGGCTCACACATTCTGTCTTTTAGCCTACTGACCTATTGACTTATCTTATGTATCACAAACTGTCCTGTTTTCAGCCTGATGACTTGTTTACCTCCCTAATCCTGTCTTCCAAAGAATGACGCCTCCCCACATGTGTTTAAACACTCTGGTCAGGCCAGGCTTACCTGCATGTAGGACTCACACTCTGCACAAGAAATAACCGTGTAGACATTGGCGCTTGGGCTGTAGCTCAGACTCTGGCGCCTCGAGGCGGGGGGAGGGGATTTCAGAGCACGAGCTCCAGACTGACCCACAACGTCAAAGCTCCACAGCTATTTGAACGCCATAGGGTGAGCCCCACTGAGCCCGAGTCTGTCGATGCAGGCTGGAGGGCTCAATGCAGTGGGCTGCTACATTCTGTGAGGGGCTGGATGCTCTGGGGTCACTGGCCCAGGAGCTCTGGCTCGGTTCCCTGGCTCACGTTCTGTGGGGAGATGGGGGCTCTGGGGTCACCAGCATAATCTATGGTGGGCTCCGCAGGGAGTGGAGCGGGGGGGATGTTGGCTGCTCAGGTTCCCATGGAGAAAGAAGCTGCCAGATTCGGGGGAGGCAGTTGCCTCACAGCAACGGAAGGGGTCATGCAAAGGCACCCCAGGCCAGAGTGGACTCTCCACACTCAGCTGCTTCTACAGGGATTGCACCCTGTAGCAAACCTGTGGGATTGCTGTGATGCAGCTGCCTCTGGGGTGGAGCACAGGGGTTGTTTCCCCCCCAGTTTTCAGTGGCCTTCAATCTGCTTTCGCAGGAGGCTGGCTGGCTCTGGCTGCACTGCGTCCCTGAGGAGCTCAGTGTTGTAGATCCCAAGGCCAGCAGGGACTGTTGTGTCCATCCAGTCTGACCCCCTACAGCGTCCAGGCCTGAGAACCCCCGCAGTGCTCCCTGCCTCCGGCCCGTCTCTCCTGACCCAGCTAGAGCAGAGCTGTCAGAGACATCCATGGTTCTGTGCAGACTCCCCAGGATGGAGAATCCCCCCCACCCCTTGGCCAGCTGTTCCATGTCCCCTAAACATCTGTCCCTTCTTCCCAGCCTGCATCTGTCTGGGGTCAGCTCCAGCCAGTGGGTCCGGCTCTGCCTTTGCCGGGGGAGCACAGAGCCCCCTGCTCTCTGAAATCTCCTCCCTGGGCAGGTACCCACAGGCCAGGGATCGCGGCTCCTCTGACCTTCTTCTGGTCAGAGACACTGAGTCCACTGAGCTCCTTCAGCCTCTCCCTGCCCTGCAGGTTCCCAGCCCTCTAATCCTTCTTGTAGCTCTTCTCTGACCCCTCCTCGCTAGTCCCTGTCCTGTTTGCAGTGAGGACACCCGACCTGGGCCATTACTGGTCTCACTAACGCCAGACACAGAGGCGATCCCCCTTCCCTGGCTGTGCTGATCCAGCCCAGCCGTGCACCCGCACTGGGAGCCTCTTGGCCCCTGGCTGCCCCCTGCTCTCCGGCACCCAGGCTGTCCTGTCTGGGGAGCAGCAATGCAGATGGGGGCAGGAGTGAAGCACGGGAGAGACTGGGGGTTTCACACTCTCCCCTGCTGGCCAGGGCGTCAGGGCAGAGAGTGGGTGGCCGGGCGAGGGGAGAACAGGATGCTCCCACCCCTGGTGAGGAAAGGAGAAGAGGTCCCAGTCTCACACAGACACGGGAACTTCACTTCTTTCTCAGCCCCCTGGCACAGACATCACACAGGATCCCCCGATGGCGCTCAGTCTCTGGCTGTGTCTGCTCGGTGAGTGTGCGGCCAGTGTGCACCTTCACGGGGGTCGGGGAAGCTGTGCATGTGTGTGTGTGTGTGTGTATGTGTGTTGTGTGTACACTGTGTATGCATGCATGTCCCTGTGTGTGTGTCCCTGTATCTGTGTGCACGTTTGTGTCTCCTTGCATATGTGTGTGTACGCTGTGTGTGTGTGCATGTCGGTGTGTGCACGTTTGTGTGTCCCTGCATGTGTGAGTGTGTGTCCACGTCCCTGTATGTGTGTGTGCTTGTGAAAGTGAGCATCTGTCAATCCCTGCGTGTCCCTGCACGTCTGTGTGTGTGAGATCTACATGGATGTGTGGGAGATCCTGGGGGAGTTGGAGTGATGGGAAAGATCCATGTGGCGGGACAGAACCCTACTCTGCCTGGGGAGAGAGAGCAAAAGGGGGCAGCGGATGGGGTGAGATAGATAGAGGATGTGGATGGGGTGAGATAGATAGATAGATAGATAGATAGATAGATAGATATTTGCAGTGTAGTTGTAGCCATGTGGATCCCAGGATATTAGCGAGATGAGGTGGGTGAGGTAATGTCTTTGTTTGGACCAGCGTCTACAAGGATTCGCACTTACACAGAGCTCTCCTTCAGGGCTGGGAAATGTACTCCCAGCATCACAGCTAAATACAAGGTGGCGCAGATTGTTTACCATACTGGGCCCATTAACACCCTTCCAGTCATAGGACCAAAAGTTATGAAGCCAACTTCGCTAGGCACCAGAAATCATGATCTTCATAAAGAGACTGGATTTATGGCTTATTCCATCAATCTGTAACCCATAACCCTCCTTTTGTCCTATGACTGGAAGGGTGTTAATGGGCCAGGTAACCTCGAATGGTCCCTAGCAATCTGGGTTAACTCTTTATGGTAAACAATCTGCACCACCTTGTATTTAGCTGTGATGCTGGGAGTACATTTCCCAGCCCTGAAGGAGAGCTCTGTGTAAGCGCGAATCCTTGTAGACGCTGGTCCAATCAAAGACATTACCTCACCCACCTCATCTCGCTAATATCCTGGGATCCACATGGCTACAACTACACTGCAAATATCTATCTATCTATCTATCTATCTATCTATCTATCTATCTATCTATCTATCTATCTATCTAACTCCATCCACATCCTCTATCTATCTCACCCCATCCGCTGCCCTCTTTTGCTCTCTCTCCCCAGGCAGAGTAGGGTTCTGTCACGCCACATGGATCTTTCCCATCACTCCAACTCCCCCAGGATCTCCCACACATCCATGTAGATCTCACACACACAGACATGCAGGGACACGCAGGGATTCACAGACAAATGCATCCGATGAAGTGAGCTGTAGCTCACGAAATCTTATGCTCAAATAAATTTGTTAGTCTCTAAGGTGCCTCAAGTCCTCCTGTTCTTCTTACAATCTGTGTATCTCCTTCTGCGACACACTCTGCTGCATCTTGCATTTAGCTGCGACACTCAGTGCCTTCCCCAGCCCTGCAGAAGAGCTCTGTGTGGCCCGAAAGCTTGTCTCTCTCCCCAGCAGAAGCTGGTCCAATACAAGATACGACCTGCATGACTGTGTGCTGGAGCTGTGCGTGCTGGAGAAGTGTGCAGTCTCCGGCCGCACCGCTCTCCCCTCCATGGCTTTCACACAGTTTGTGGTGATGCTACACTTGCAATGTGTGCAGGAACTGAGAGCAGCTCCCTTGCGGTGTAGACACCAGTGGCAGGCATGCGTCATGCATAACTACCTAGCAGTGCTGTGGGGGGACAGCACCAGGGAATGAGGAAGCAGCTACAGTGCCATGGTTACCTCCCCCAGAACCGTGCTAAAAACCCAAGAGGCTGAAACCAGCCGCTGTGCAGCGAGAAACCAGACAGAGCTGGGCTGAGCACCCCGAGTCTGGCTGGGAGCTCGGGGCTGCTGTGGGGGATGGGGAGTGACTAGGACCAGTGGTAGCCAGGCCTAGCGGAGCTGTGTGGTGCACACGCCTGGCTCTTGTCTGGGGGAATCGCACCGTCGCCTGTGGGACTCTGCAAAAATCCCCACTTGACAAGCGGCTCTAATTAACTGCTGGGATTCTGGGCCTGATCTGGCAGCCCTCTGTGATGGAGTCTGTTTACACAGGGGCCCCTGGTCTGGTGCTGAGATAAGGCTGCCTCTGGGGTGGGGGATGGTTATACAGGGACCCCTTCAACTGGCATCAAGAAGCAACTGCCTCTGGGGTGGGGTACAGGAGATATTTATACAGGGACCCCTCACCCGGCTCTGAGATGTGGCCTCATCTGAGGCAGGCCATGGTTTTGGTTATACAGAGACTCCTTGACTGGTGCCGAGATGCAGCTGCCTCTGGGGTGGGGCACAGGGGCAGTTTACACAGGGACCACTCACCCTGTGCTAAGATGCAGCCACCTCTGGGGTGGGGCACAGAGGCAGTGCACACAGGGACCCCTCGCCTGGCGCTCAGATGCAGCAAGTTGGCTACATGGTAGCTCTCACTGGCTCACTGTGCCCTGTCCCCATCACTGCTGTCTGCTCTCTTTTCCAGCCCCGGCTCTGCAGCTTACCAGCCAGAAGTCCTGCTGCCCGGAGGGTATGTGCCCCAGCAGGCCCTAGAAAAGCCAACCCATCTCGGCAGGATGCCAAGCTCAGGGGCCCCAGGGCCCGTTGCCAGTGAGAAGCAGGAAGGGATCCCTCCGCTCTCCCAGCAGCGGAGCCTCCTGGGGCCCCTGTTTCCAGCTTCTCTTCCCAAATCCCAGGGCTGGGACCTGACTTTGTTTAACCAAAAGCAGGGACAGCTCGGATCCCAGGGCTCCGGGAGCTGGGGCTGCAAGGGAACCCCAAACACTGCTAGACTTTGGCAGATTCATGAACATCGGTGACCCTACCAGGCCAGGCAAAGGGGACCCCGATATCCCCCACAGTGACCCTGCACCTCACTCCAGAGGGGGAACCACCCCACCCCCATCTGGGAATCAGTGTCTGGCTCAGATGCTCTGCCCTGGTGGGAAATCTCCTGGGCCCCATGCTGTGTGGGGGTTCCCCTCCCCGTGCCAGGGGATCTACCTGCTGGTCCCCACCAGGGCAGCCCCCTATCAGCATACGCCTTGTCGCCAGCCCCGCGGCACTCACAGGGCAGGAGAGAGGCCCAAAATCCTGCAATTGGCTTCAAAACTAGCCAGACGCTCATTGGTGTTGTGATGGGGAGGCTGAGATTCTCCCCTCCCCCCGCATTGAGGGTCTCCCCATTGCCCCTCAAGTGGTCTCTGCCCCTCCCCCACATTCAGGGACTCCCCACCCTCCCCATGTGGTCTCTGCTCCTTCCCCACATTCAGGGTCTCCCCAATCACCCCATATGGTCTCTGCCCCTCCCCCACATTCAAGGTCTTCCCACCTGCCCCCCATGTGGTTTATGCCCCTCCACCCAAGGATCTGTCCCCTTCCCGACAGCCTGCTTTGGGTTTGTCTATTCTGCAGTTGTGCGCAGTGACTGCAGCTCATATAGACGTACCTGAGCCAGCTAGCTCGGGTCCCCGGCCCCTGGTAAGTGCTCCCCAGGCTCGCCTGTCTGGATGCACACTCTGTGCTATGGGAACTAGCTAGGCCGGGTACGTCTACACGAGCTGCACCCGAGATACTAGTCTGACTCTGGTTTCTCGGTAGCTCCCTGGCCAGGCTCTCACTCCCGCTTCTCCCACCAGGGCCCCTGCTGGCTCCCCAGCTGTTTCTGAACGTGTCCCTGGCTTCCATCGGGGACACGGTTACCATAAGGTGTCTGGTCCCAGGAGAGTCCCCCATGACCTGCATTATCTTCTGCGAGGACGGGCAGGAAGCTGCAAGTCAAGTGATCACCCCTGGGCGATTCTCTCACCCATCGCGTCTCCGAACCGGGGTATGCCAAGGATTTCTCCTGCTGGTACCAGCCCAGGGGTGACAATAACGAGCTGGTTAATTCCAACCTGAGCACCCCCAAGACCCTGCGCGTGACAGGTGAGGCCCTGAGCCCCTGGCCTGCCCCACCCAGAGCGGCAGGGCAGAGACAACCCTGACCCCGCTGCTGGGACAGGAACCAGTCACTGTGCCAAGCTCAGAGGGCTCTGGGGCAGCTGGGGTGTCTGGGCAGGAGCCCCCATCATGCCCCTGCTGCTGGGCAGGGACTCTCTGCCACCTCCCACTGCTGTGTCTAGGGGAGCTGGCTGGGCTGACACAGCCAGAAAAGCCCAGGGTTCCCCAGAGTGCCCCGCGGTGTCCGAAAGCCTGGCTGAGCAGTGACTGCCTGGACTGGCTGGGCACTTTCACAAGCAGGGCCCGAGGCTCTGTGCCAGCTGTTGGTGAGCCCCACGGAACCTGCCCCCACTCTGCATGTGGGGCTGTAACAGCTCCTGTGCCCTGTGGCTCGGCACAGCGGGGACCTGGACACTCTCTCCTGACTGGGTTACGGCAGCAAACCCACTAGCCCCAGCGGGAGTCACCCCCAGGCCATGCAGCACCCCCAGGAGCTCGTCTCTGGCTGGATGGCCCTGGAGGGGTGGTTCTAGCAGGCTCTGGGGGCAGAAGCCCCATCTGACAGAGGGGCAGCCCCTTTCCCTGCAGTCCTTGTGCCAGCTTGGGCATGACTCAGGCTTGGTGCATTGTCCCTGCCATCAGCCTAGGCTGGCACAGGGCTCTCTGCCTTGCCGTTCCCCCTGCCAGCTCTCAGGGCTGACAGGAGGCCCAGGCTCTCTGCCCAGCAGGTGCTGCTGGTGCCACTCTGTGTGCATGTGCCCCCCATCTGGGATCGGAGCTGCCCCCATTCTCCCAGCATGCACTGGGACAGGCTCAGCTGGGATGGCAGAAAAGCTGCAGTCCAGAGCACTCTGAGCTGTACGTGGGCATGGAGCCGGTTCGGGGCTGCTGTGCAGCGGGGCCTGAGCCACTGTGGCTGGGGCGGATAAGGGGCAGGGCAGGAGAGGATGAGGCAGGAAGCATCAGGCTGGTATTTAACCAGGTGCCCATGAACCAGGCAGGCTGCTGCCCCTAGGGGCAGACGTGCTGGCTAACAGGATGGGAGTATGGGGGCCTGGGCCTGCGGGGTAGCTGGGCGAAGCTGGGGGTGGCAGAGGATGCTGCTGTGCGGGACGATCAGCTGTGCCAGAGACCTGGAGGGCAGGCGGCTGCTGCTCTTCTCCTGGAGGCAATTGACTCGTTCTGTGCAGGTTGGGGGAAGAGACGGCTCCTCTGGGGGCAGCCCGGGCCCTGCCTGCCCAGCCTGGCTCTCTCACTGGGGGTCAGTGTCAGCTCCCTGGCCAGAGCCCAGATCCACAGTGGGCACTGCCAGGCAGGGAGAGGGGCTGAGGGGCAGGGGGGGCTGTGGGCAGGTAGCAGGTCGGACCTGAAGGTCCCAGATATCGCGACACAGGGGCCTGGTGAACCTGGGGGACCCAGTGAGAGCCAGGAGCCCCTGTCGCTGCTCCCTGTTCCCCACAGCGCTTAGCACCCACCCGGAGAGCAACACAGAGCCGTGGGAGCCACTAGTGGCCTCTGCTGGGCCCTTCCCAAACTCTGCCCAGGGCTGGTGCTGCCAACGACCTGGGGGCTGGGCTGGGGGGCTGATATTAGGGGAGCGGCCTGGGGGGACTGGTATTAGGCGAGGAGACTGGCTG
The DNA here is from genome assembly GCF_965140295.1 of Lepidochelys olivacea. Classification (NCBI taxonomy): domain Eukaryota; kingdom Metazoa; phylum Chordata; order Testudines; family Cheloniidae; genus Lepidochelys; species Lepidochelys olivacea. Next base: position 8,326,618 of record NC_140433.1, on the reverse strand, counting down.
GTATTAGGGGAGGGGCTTGGGAGCTGGACTGGGGGGCTGGTATTAGGAGGGACTTGGGGGCTGGGTTGGGGGGGTTGGTAGTAGGGGAGGGGCTGGCTGGTATAATGGGCAGCTCTGTTAGCCAGTGGCAAGGTTCATTGCTGGCTCTTGTTATTGCCAAGGTCCCTGCCTGGCTGTAAGGGGGCAGGGTAGGGGGCAGGGGAGGGTTGGGGGCCCAGGGTTTGGGGATTCCCTTCTCTCCCTCTGGTGGTGTCTGGCTTCCATCCCCAGAGGTGGGACCCGGGGCCCCTTGCCAGTGTCGCAGCCCTGGCCCCGCTGGGTCCCTCCTTACCTTACTGCAAATCTTCCTAGACGCGGAACCTGCCCAGGACGGAGGCGACTCTGCCAGCCCAGGTACCCACGCGTGAGCGCTAGTGATGTTCTCAGCCCCCAAAGCCCCTCCTGCTCACTGAGGGACTGCCCCGACCCTTGCCGGGGGTGGGGGGAGCTTAATTCCCTGCCGATGGCCCATGTTTAGGGAGGGAACTGAGGGGCAAAGGCATTGAGTGACACAGCCATTGTCAGAGCTGGGGCTAGAACCCAGGAGTCCTGGTTCCCAGCCCCCCCCACCTCACTGCCCTGTTGGAGCCAGTAATTGAACCCCGGAGTCCTGGCTCCCAGCCCTCCTGTGCTCACTGCTAGGTCCCATTCCCCTCTCCACAAGTGGGAGGATGGCCCCTCATCCCATTGTGGGTGCTGGTGTTGCCCTGTAGTGGTGAGCCCAGCTGGGGCGGGCTAGCGGCCCGGCTTGGGCCAGCCCTCTCAGGGCTGAGAGCCCGTGCGGGACCACCCAAGCTGGCCTGAATATCAAGGTCTGTGCATGGCCCTGGCCCCGGGCCATTCCTGGGCGGGGATCTCACGGCCTCTCCTGGGTGCTCTCTTCCAGCCAGAAACCTGAACCTGATCTTGAGCATCTCGGTGCCCTGCGCCCTGCTGCTGGGGCTGCTGGGGCTGCACAGGGGTAAGTAACGGGGTGGGCTCGGGGGAGAGAGAGGCAGAGATGGGCTTCCAGTGCCTGTGCGTGGCTAGCTCTGGGTGGCATGCTGAGCCCGCCCTCTGGAGCCACGGCGTGATTCCCGGTGCCCAGGGACAATGGGGACAGACAGACAGACAGACTGGCGAGGGGGGCCCAGGAACAAAAGCTGCATGCCCACATATAGGCCATGGAGCCCTCTGGCTCAGGGTGCCAGCCGTCCCTTAGATGGGGAGGGAGCGGGGCGGGCTGGCAGCGGGTTCAAACACAGCCACAGCTTGGTGGAGGAAGGGGGGTTGATGTGTGAGGTTCATAGTGACGTTCTCCCCCTCTCCTTTCCAGTGGCATTGTCCTGGCGAAGATCCAGGTAGGTGGGCGATTGTAGGGCATCGCCCTGGCACCATGCCCCAGGGAGTCCCTTGCAGCAGGGATTGGGGGGGAGGGGCGGGGTGGATTTCGGTGTCATGTCCGAACTGCCCATGATCCCCCCAACAGACGAGAAGGGACGGCCCCGCCTGGGCACGGGTCCTGTCTGGAGCCAGCCCGCAGCGCACTCAGCTCCCCAGTCCCATGGCTGTGTTTGGCCCTCTGCCCTCCGCAGCCAGCCGAGCTGCTGTCTGGCTCCTGGGGTGGGGTTTGGGGTGCACTGGCAGCGCACAGGAGGGAGCGGGTCCGCAGAGGGCGTTGGGAGGGGCGGTGGGACTGGCTTTTGTTGAGCCAGCTGTGCTCATCCTCCACAGGGAGCTGGGCCCCACTGGCGGCGAGGCTGGCGTCGGTGATCATTACGGTGGCCGTGGTGGTGGTGGACACACTGAGGAGCAGCTGCACTGTGAGGACCCGCCAGGCTCCCCCAGCCTGGTGTCGGGAGGCTGGGCACCAAGAGCCGGGTCCTCTTCATCTGCAGATCTCACTGTCTCTGCCTGATGGAGACAGGCCCCCTTCCCCCACAGTGACCGCCCACCCCACGCCCTGTGTGGGGGTCCCCGCCGTGCGCGTCCATAGACTGAAGGGGTGGGGTGGCACCGTGTCCATGTACAGAGCCGGGCCTGACGCTGGAAGGGGCCAGGGGGAGCTGGTGAGGGAAGGACCCCAGTGGGAGCTATGTGGGGGGGAGTGACCAGACAGCAAGTGTGAAAAATCAGAATGGGGTAGGGGGTAATAGGAGCCTATATAAGAAAAAGACCCCAAAATCAGGACTGTCCCTATAAAATTGGGACATCTGGTCACCCAAGGCAGGGGTGTCTGGGGACTCCCCACACTGGGTATGGAGGGGATGGGGACGTCTGGGGACTCCCCTCACTGGGGATGGAGGAGTGCGTGGGGGGGGGTCTGGGAGCTCCCCTCACTGGGGAAGGAGGAAATGTGGGGGTGGTCTGGGAGCTCTCTGCACAGGGAATGGAGGAGTGGAGGGTGGGGGTCTGGGAGCTCCCCGCACTGGGGATGGAAGAGTGGAGGGGGGGTCTGGGAGCTCCACACACTGGGGATGGAGGAAATGGGGAGGGGGTCTGGGAGCTCCCCGCACTGGGGATGGAGGAGATGGGGGGGCGGGTCTGGGATCTCCCAGCACTGGGGATGGAGGCATGCGGGGTGTCTCAGGGCTCCCCGTACTCAGAGGTGGGAGTGTCTGGGGTGGGAAGCTGTGGGACCTACCCAGTCGTGCTCCAATCTCACCCCACCCCATCTCTCTCTCTCAGATGCTGCCATTGGCCAGTTCTGCAGCCCCAGGGTAAGTTCTGCCCCCCCACCTCGGCTTCGTTTGGGGGCCTCTGGGCTGGGTGACCCTGCCTGGGGGAGGTGTAGAGTGAGGCTGAGGGCCATGGGCTTGCCCCACTGCAGCAGGAGCTGACCCTGTCCCAGCAACCCTGGGGGTGTGTGACCCCACTGCACATCTGGGGGGACCCTGCTGCTGTGCGGCTGAGCACCTGGCCTGGGGGAACCCTGCTGCCCTGGGGCTGAGCGTGGGGGGCTGCTCACCTGGGCAGAGACTCTGCAATGGCATTTGCTAACCCCTCTGCTCCTAGGCTGGGTGGGGCCTGGCACCTCCCGGGCAGAAGGGCATGCCCAAGCCACGGTCCCCATGGGCAGAGCAGCCTGACCCGACCCCGCCGGGCTCTTTTTCAGACGCTGCCCCCCAAGAACGAGGACCCGGTGACATACGTGGCGCTGAGGTGAACTTGTGCTGCTGCCCGCCCATACGAGGAGTCTGGTGAGTGGGGCCCAGCGCTGGGGGTGAAGGGAGCGTGGGGTGTGTGTCTGCACAGCCGGCATGTTTGTGGGGCCCAGGGCCCAGAAGGGGGCGCTGGGGGGAGCAATGGGGGACTTGCACGGCTGACACACACGCGGCATGGCCGTGTGGCACAGGGGCCAGCAGGGGGCGCTGGGGGGGTAACAGGGGGCATGCACAGCTGGCTCACACCCAGCATGAGTGAGGGGCACACGGTCCAGCAGAGGGCGCTGAGGGGTAACGGGGGGACTTGCACAACTGGCTCACACGCGGCATGGCTGTGGGGTGCAGGGGCCAGCAGGGGGCGCTGGGGGGAGCAATGGGGGGCTTGCACAGCTGGCTCACACGCGGCATGGCTGTGGGGTGCAGGGGCCAGCAGGGGGCGCTGGGGGGAGCAATGGGGGACTTGCACAGCTGGCTCACACGCGGCATGGCTGTGGGGTGCAGGGGCCAGCAGGGGGCGCTGGGGGGTAATGAGGGGCATGCACAGCTGGCACCCAGCCAGCCATGGCACTGAGACACAGGGAGCAGCAGGGGGTGCTGGGGGGTAGTGGGTGTGCTGGAGAGCTGGGCCCGGTGGAACTCCCTGCTGTTGGAGCACAGGCTCTGGGGGGAGGAGGTTACAGGAGCAGCTCAATCCTAGTGGCACCTCCAGCCCGACCAGGGAACGTGGCCTTCTGCCTCAGCTCAGCATCTGCTGGGGGGTTTCAGGGAGATGCCCCCATATCGCTGGGTGTGTTCCAGCCTCCATGCCTCCAGCACGAGATGCTGGCCAAGGCCCAAGACCAACCAGTCAGAGCCTTGCTGTGATCTGGGTGAGGTGATGGGGACTTAGGCTGGGGCAGTGAAACCGGGGGGCGGCAGGGCTGGGGGCTGGGTGTTCCGGATCAGGTGGCAAGGCTGGGTGCTGTGTGCCCTGGATCGGGGGTGGCAGGGTTAGGTGCTGGGTGCCCCGGATCGGGGTCGGTAGGGCTGGGTGCCCCGGATCGGGGGCAGTAGGGCTGGTGGCTGTAGTGTGTGTGGCTAAGCTCGCTCACATTTTCTCTCCCCAGGACGCAGAGGGGACGCCCCACGTCAGAAGGGCACCAGGACTCTCGGGCGCAGTGGCTGATGCTGGGGGGCAGAGAGGGCGCTGGCTGGGTACGGGGACCATGGTGGAGCCTGGGAGCTGGGTAGAGGCGTCTGGTGTTCCTGGCATCCCCAGGAAAGCCACTCTGGCCCCTCGCTCACCTCTTAAGCAAGGCGTGGTCCTGGCATGACCCCCAGCCCTGCGGCTGGGCTCTGAACACTGCTCAGCCGCCCCAGGAGCGGAGCGGGCACCTGCCCTGCTGCCCCTTGGAGCTGGGAGGAGCTGGCAGGGTGTGACTCACTCCCAGGTTCCCCCTGCAGCCTCTCCCCCATCAGTGCCCTCCCATGGCCCTGGCACCAGGCCCCTCAGCAGCCTGAGACCCAGGCGCTCCTGACCCAGCCGTGTAGCAATGGCCGGGGTCACTGGGTTAATAAAACAAGCCGCGTTCTGCGGCAATGACCAAACCAACCAGGCCACCTCCCTTCGTCCATCTGTCTGTGTCTGGGGGCTGAGTTCACGCCCTGCAGCACAGCGCCCCCTACTGAACCACAGCGCCCCCTACTGAGCCCCATCCCGCTCCCTGCAGCACAGCGGCCCCTAGTGTCACCCACACACTGGCGAGCTGGGCCAGGATTCCTGCATCTCTTTGTTTTTTCCATTTTCAGGAAAATGAGACCAACTTTTAAAAATGAACCCAATTCTGTCTCTGTGAGTGACTCAAGTGATGACCAGTGCTGGCCCCAGGGGGTGCTTGGAGCTGGCCCCATGAAGGGCAGTGCCTGGTGCTGACCCCATAGGGTGCCTTGTGCTGGGGCTGGCCACACAGGGGGGCCCCACGGGAGGAGTGCCTTGGGGCTGGCCTCATGAGGGGTGCCTGAAGCTGGCCCCTGTTGCGGGTGGGGGGGAGGCTGGGGCTGGCCTCACTGTGTGCCTGAGGCTGGGACTGGCCCCACGGGGGGGAGTGCCTTGGGGCTGGCCTCTTGGGGGGTGCCTGAGGCTGGCCCCTGGGGGTGCTGGGGCTTCCCCCATGGGGTGTCTGGGACTGGCCATGGGGGTTGGCTGGGACTGGCCCCAAGTCGGGAGTGGGGCTGGTGCTGGGGGGATGGCTGAGGCTGCCCCCATGGTGGGTGTCTGAGGCTGGCCGGGGAATGGGGCTGGTGCCAGGGGTGTGTGGCTGGGGCTGACCCCAGGGGGCGGGAGTGGGGCTAGTGCCGTGGGGTGGCTGGGGCTGCCCCCATGGGGGGTGTCTGAGGCTGGCCCAGGGGTGGGGGGAGTGGGGCTGGTGCCAGGGTGTGTGGCTGGGGGTATTCCCCAGTCTTGGAGTCTGTAACTCAGGACTGGATGTCTGCCTGAAAGAACTGCAGGAGCTCTGGGCTGGGTGCAGGGATCACTGGGGGGTTCCCGAGTCCAGTTCTCCCTAAGTCCCAGCTTTGGCGGCATGGTGATTCCCAAACTCCTGCTCACTCGGTGCAGGTGCCGTGTGGCCTGGTCACCCCTCTGCCCTCTAGCCCCAGAGCGCCCCATGAATCTGGGGCAGAGCCCTGCAGGGCTGAACCCGTGCATGTGCACGGGGGCTAGACCAGGTGTCGGGGGCAAGACCAGATGTCAAGGCTGATTCCCCACTCTGGCACTCCAAGTGCAGAAGTGGGGCCCACAAGGATTCTAAAAATTAATACTGGCCACTCCAGGTTAGTATTAAACTCCCATGGTTACAGCTTCTCTCTGACCTTGGATGGGTAGATGCTGCCACCACCCAAATGCAAACCCCTGGGAACCCAGGAAGGCGCATTTGGGAATTCCTGCCTGTGGGGTACCCTCAAGCCCTTTCACCCCCACTCCTGGGAAGAGCTGAGAAAGGAAACAAAGGAAATTAGCTGTGGCTACCAGCTAATCAAACAACATGCACAAACCTCTCAGGACACCAAAACTCAATCCTGTTCTTAAAAAAGGTACATTTTATTAAAAACAAAAAGAAAGAAAATACATCTGGAACTTAGCCTTTTGCTAGATTTTAAAAGAGCAATTCCAAAAATTAAGCACCCAAAATAGCTTTCTTGGGGGTTCAGCTTAAAGGTTACAAGTAAACAAAGCACCCCGTGGTTAGCACAGAGGAGTCCACTCGCCATAAGAAATAAACAGAAATAACCCTAATCATGTCTGCCTCCTCTGCTGCAGGGAAAAAATTCACCCCTTCACTCCCAATACGTATCAGTACATATTGAGTGGGGGAAACTGAGTCACACATCTTTTTTTTTTCAGCATGGTTGTGGGGCCCAGGGCCCAGCAGGGGTGCTAGGGGGTAACGGGGGCATGCACAGCTGGCACACACCCTCTGTTGATAGTCACCCCTTCTTGTCAACTGTTGGGAATAGGCCGCATCCACCCTGATTGAATCGGCCTCGTTAGCACTGGCCCCCCCACTTGGTAAGACAACTCCCATCTTTTCATATGCTGTATATTTATACCTGCCTACTGTAATTTTCACTCCAGGCATCTGATGAAGTGGGTTCTAGCCCACGAAAGCTTACGCCCAAATAAATTTGTTAGTCTCTAACGTGGCCACAAGGATGCCGCGTTGCTTTTGCTGATACAGACTAACATGGTTACTGCTCTGAAATCTATCTGCTGTAAAACTTACCCATACACTAAAACTTGGTCGATCTCTAGAGCATTATGGCATGCCGATAGGCAGCGCGTGACTCGCGTTTGGGGAGGCTGGGCGTGAGTGCCAGAAGCTCCCTAGAAATGGGGGTCCAACTGGCACCTGGACCGTGGCCCCGCCTCCCTCTTGGACTTCTCCCTGGGGCCCCGCCCATGCTCCACCCCACGGCCCCACTTCTGCTCCACCTTTTCCCCCAAGGCCCTGCCCCCACTCTATCTCTTCACCTGTGGGCCCCCGTGGCCACTTCACTCCAGCCCCAAGGCCACCCCGTTTGCCACACGCGCCTCTTTTCCCCCTCCCCCAAAGCCCCCCCGGCCAGCGGCTCGCTCCTCTATGCCCCGTCCCCTGAGGCATGTGCATTCCGGGGGCATGCTCCTCCAGCATTCCTATTCTCAGCTCCCCACCCAGAGCTTCCCCAGATGCTGGCTCACAAGGGGGGCAGGGAGAGGCCCCCTCCTAGAGAGACATGCCCCCCCATTCCAGCTGCCATGAAGGGGCCAGGGAGAAAGGCTCAGACGCTCCTGAAGGACAAACCCCCTCCCCCCAGCTCCTGGTGCAGCAGCATGTGGGGCTGAGAGATGCCTCCTGCCCCCCACCTCCACGTCACCCCACTCAGTGTCCCTCCCCTCCCACCCCCTTAGTCCTCATCCTCTCCCCCTGCCCTGAGGCCTCCATCCCTATTTATCCCCACAATCCCACTCCCTTCTCTGCAGCCCAAACCGCTCTCTCCCCTCCCCCTCTCCCTCTCCCCAGCACACATTTGATTGTGTGATTAATTGTCTTTTCAGGAGTAGCTGGAGCACCTCACTCCTCTGCTGCACTTTCCTCCAGCGCTGCCTGGCAGAGGGAGATGTCTCCTTGTTACTAGGGCAGATTTTTGCCCGGGGTGGATGGATTTAAACTCCCACGGCTGGGGGTGGGAGCCACAGGGGCCGTGAAGCTAGTCAAGCCTCCGGGGCTTTCTCTGCACCTACTGAGAGTCAGCAACTTAGGGATTTTTTTTTTCCCAATTAACGTTTGATTAACACTTAAAAAAATACATTCACAGAAAACACCCACCATAAAGTGCACATCAGCTTTTCAGAATCCAGTAACCCAGACGGCCCCAATCTGTGGGGCACGGCCCCTAGAGGGACACGGAGGAATGTTTGGGGGGCACAGCTGGGGCCCGGGCCAGCCCCCAATAGGAGCGGGAAGGGAGTGCCGGCGCCACTCAGCTCCACTCCTGGCCCCAGCCACGGCCCCGTGCCCGGGGATCCGCTCCCACCCGCACAGCTGGGAACCCACTCCCAGCCGCCGGCCCCAGGCGTTAGGTTTTCCCAGGTTACTAGGTGGGGGGCTCAAGCTGGTTCTGTGTTGTATTGTTAAGTGGGACCCCTGAATGTTGCTGCCGACTCCACCTGGAAGAAGGGTTACGCTGCCGAACCATACCTATTGTTGAAACGTTTCATTGTATAATATGAATGGTTAAAATATAAACTCATCATTTGTGTTACCCAATTTACAAACAAACACAATTTGTTAATATCAGTCCAACTAGTTAAAGAAAAATGCTTAAATTATTAAATTAAGATAAGATAAAGAGTAGATACAACTTCTTTAGGAGGGGGATTTAGGCCATGTCTACACTAGAGACCTTACCATGCCAGAGCTATAAGGATGCAGCTGCACCGCTGTAATATCTCTCCTGTAGTCGCTCTTCGAGCCGTGGTAGCCATGTGGGCAGGAGAAGCAGGACCCTCTTCAGACATCTACCCCCGGGGAGCCCAACACAGTTATGCCCCACAGCCAGGGTGCAGGCAGGATGTGGCCACACATGACAGAGGGGGTGTGACATTACTCCCCATATTCTTCATAGAAATCTTGTTATGATATGAATATGGCATAACTAATATATGTTTTATGCAAGATGGATCATGTGAGGTATCATTGAAAAGGTTATGATCTATTGAATGTGATTACCAAATTTGTATATATGTATCATTTCTGTAACTGAAGTTAGGAATATTGACTATGTAACAGTTACAACTGTGTGTGTACTTGGGGAACACCCACCAGACAGTCGGCAATCAGCCTAAATGAGCCATTTAAGAAGGACAATAGAACTTTGAAGATATTAATCTCCCACCTTCCTGGGGAGCTTCCTGGGATGTTGCTTTGACACTGCAGGGTCATCTGATGATGTCACCTGGTAGGGAGTACCACCTTGGACACTGCTGGTATTTTTCCACTGGAAACAAGGGGTTCCCACCTTATGTAAATTCTGTTGAAGGCTGGGGAGTAAGGCAATTGCGGAGATGAAGGAAGAAGGAGGCACGCCTCGGGGCCCTAATTCACCCTGGGGTGTTCGCTACTTCCCACCACCCAGCACGGATGTAATGAGGTTAAGTGGTGTCCGTATAAAAGAAGTAAGAACTACTAATTATTCCTCAAGAAAGACTTTTAATGATTTTTGAACAGCATAAACAAAACAGAAAAAGGAAAACCAAAGACCAGCACTGAATAAGAATTACTCTACATATGCTGGTCCTGGCAAGTCATAATAAAAGCCCCGAAGACAAGCATAAGTAAGGCTCTTATTCATCAGCTTTGTATTCCTGGTGACAAACTATTTCAAAGGCAACATAAAGCTGATGAACGACAGCACCACATGCATCTCCTCAGACTACTTAAAAGACAAGCACAAATACATGCAAAGCTATTATGCATCAGCTACCTACTGTCGACTTTATACTATAGTATCAATACGACTATGATCAATTCGACTCAAGTGACCAGACTTCTTTACTCCATAGACTTACCCTGCATTCGTCCGAAAATACATTACCCTTCAGTCAGCCACCTTCCGCACTGGCCAGGTACAGACAGTCAAGAAGTGCATGTCCCTTTGGTTCAGCGGGTGTGGATCAGGTGTGACCGAAAACGCACACCTCTCCTCCCCCCACAGTCCCATGCCTTTGTCCTTTTTATCCGGTCTGACCGCTGTGTTTTAGAACAGACCAACCAATCAGGGTGGGCCACATTGTTTATGTGGTTGCCCTAATTGTATAATTGATGCATATTTAATTTTTATGTCCAATTGTTAGTTGTTCATATAATTGAGGCCTATTTATTCTCTGCAGCCAATTAGATCTTGATTGTGGGTAATCTGGGGTTGATAAGTACGTAGGAGTCAGCAGAAATTGCTATCTGGTAGCAGTGCGTCCTGAGCACAAGCCACAAGCTTAAGCTTTATTTTTGCAAGGCTCACATTTTGAAGTACACGGAAGTTTGAGGCCTAACATTTGCAATTTTTAAATTTCGTTCAAGCTTGACAAGTCAGTGGTTCAATTTATTCACGTCCCCCCGAGGCCTAAACGTCTGGTTTGGGTACAATAACATTCACTTGTGTATACCCCGCTATAACAGGTGGCAGATAGCAAATACAAGCAAATATTAAGGCTCCAGTATGGAGTGTGGTAAAACATGACTGTGTGTTATGATAAAAAGTATGGTAAAACAGACTGCCAATCCCAGAAGAATGTGTCGCCCTGGGAATGTTAGGTCCGGGACCTTGACTGAGGAATGTAGTATTATGATTGAGCCTTAGAGGCACTCCCAAATCATTAATATATATGAATAATACGGATATGGCACAGATATTTGTAGTGTATATGGGCATATATGTATAGTATGTATGTATACATATAACAGCACTTTATATTCAAGCATAACCATTTTTTTCCAATTTGTCGTTGTAGTTTGGCCCTTGTGGTACTGCAGATAGCAACCCACTTTTATTCGAGCAATTACAGTAACCATTTATATCATTATTAGCAGTAGGCTGAGTGTTTTAAAATACTGAGATAGGGATTGCGATAATGTGTTCCACAGTGCTATGTGTATGAGACGTAAAACAAAAATTTGGAGTAGTGACAACAGTAGCGTCCATTTATGTTATTGATTACCCTTACTGCTGGTTGTCACCCTTTGGTAAGCTTCACTGTGCAGGAAATAGGAACTGCTAGCTTCTCTGTTCCATGGATTGCATGGCCCCGTGATACACCAGTAGTTGCCATAGATCCAGTTGTTTTTATGGATGTTCGCAAAAAGAAAAGGAGGACTTGTGGCACCTTAGAGACTAACCAATTTATTTGAGCATGAGCTTTCGTGAGCTACAGCTCACTTCATCGGATGCATCCGATGCATTATTCAGATGCATCCGATGAAGTGAGCTGTAGCTCACGAGAGCTCATGCTCAAATAAATTGGTTAGTCTCTAAGGTGCCACAAGTACTCCTTTTCTTTTTGCGAATACAGACTAACACGGCTGTTACTCTGAAACCTGTCTTTATGGATGTTGTTTTTCACAAAACCTACTGAATGGACAGTAACCAATTTCTCAAATATTGCTGTGTCAGGATTAGTATCGGTACCCAGACACCGACAAAATTGATAGGGCAGACTTTGAACATGTTGTTTTGAATAACATGTGCCTTAGTTAGGATGCAGTGTATAACCCAGATTATGAATGGTACTCACAAGGAATTTGTTTACCCAGTGTGTAGTTGCTGTGTAACTTAATTTCTTTACTAATTTGTTTTTTCCTTGCCTTTATGTTGTTTGCTGCCATTTATTTGTTGTTGGTTCAACAGTTGAGCAAGGTTATGCCCATTGTAAATGTTATCCAGCAATAATGCAGTTGTTTTTACAGAGTAACCAAGTTGAAATTAATGACAATTTATCCTGGTTCAGCTAGTGGTTTTTAGCTGATTGTTAATTTAATTGTCCATATATGGTAGATAGAGGTGTATTTGACTAGTCTTTTATTAATAAAGCACTTCATTTTTCTTTTTTTGATGCTTGGGGGTTTCTTCACTATATACTGAGATCATCTGGTATTTTTGTGGTGTGATATCTTCTGGTGTCTTTAGTCTGTGGGATGCAATTTAAATAGCTAGTTAGTTAACGTAATAAAGGCTGGTTTTTGTTGTTTTTGGTGTTTTTTACGTTTTTGTTTTTAGTAACCCAAATTTAATACACAGATTAATTTAATGTGTTTACAATGTAATGGGGACCAAATCTTTTATAACACAAACTATCCTTTTTGCAATTGTTGTATAGACATTCATTTTCATTTGAGGTGCATTACTAATATTTTATACTAAATGTAATGCTTAACGGCTAAAACAAATGCTCACAATCTTCCATGAGAAGGTGTATTGCTTTCCCTTGCTGAACATTTTGTTTCAGCAAAAGAGTCAACAACATAATTTTAACAAGCCTTTTAGGGTTAATTTTCTTGTGATACCAACTTCACTCTTGTTAACTGTTTAGAAGCACAAACTTTAACACCCATCGCTTCCCATTAACATAACATAACAAAAGAAAAGCATATGAAATTAAACGAACGATAAAATTAAACCAAAATAAATTTTAAATATAGGTCCGTGCAAATACTTTGAGGGTATTAAACTTTTATGATGCTTTGTTATGTTTGGGAGCCAAAGGTGGAAACCTGTTGAAATTATTTGGTTAGCTTTATGCATAAATTGTTATTTTAAAACATTTTTGCTATCACATTCTTATAACTATGTTCAAAAGTGCAAATAAGTTTATAAAAAACCCACACAAGAAACTGACATTTTTTAAATATTATTTTTACCTTAATATTGAGGTTTCCCCTTACATTTTTTCTTTCAATAACAAATTAAAAAAAAAAATTAAAAAACAAAACAAACTGTGGTTGATAAAAGAGAGCTCTTTTGTTTGCAATTGCATTATTTGTTGAGGCAGAAATATATGTACATATATTTGTAACTGAAACCTTTTTGAACTTTGCACAAAATATTGGTGCTAGTAATACTATGATTATACCCCAACCGTGATCTTAAAATAGCTTGGTACCACATATACACATGCTTTTTAAAGGGTATAAAATTGACTTTTGTTGCAACAAAATAAAAATAATACAAAACAGTCACGTGACACACAACAAACACCACACAGGACAAACTTACAATTAAAACAAATGGTGCCAGAATTCTATTGATCACTATACAAAATAAGGCAAACAAAAATACAAAATAAACAAAAGGGTTAAACATCTAAATAAGCAAGTTATTACCTTGTTATTTAAAGCTTTTAATAAAAATGGATAAAAATCGTATAATTACTTGCAAAATTTGCAGTATTAATTTAGTAACTTAAGGCATTTTTCATTACTTTATATTTAACATTATTTTAAAACTTTGCTATATGGAAATAAGAAAAGAGTGTGCATTTTTGCTGCTTGGCAACCATATCTTTAAGAAAATGAGGTATAATTCCAGCTGTTGTATTCCTGAACGGTTAAAATAATTGATTTACTGGATTTATGTAAAGTAAAGTTTTTACCTTGTTTTCTCTTTGTTTGTTGTTTTGTTTTCAATTGCTTTGTCCTTTGGAGAGTTCTGTAAAAACTCTAACTTTTAACTTTTAAAACAAAGAGAGGGAGCCAGAGGGAGGCGAGGTGGGGGAAATGCGTGAAGAGCAACCTAGGAAGGTAGCGAGATGAAAGTACAGGCAGCAGCAGCGAGGTTAGCAAACTGAGAAAGCCTATAAAGGACAAAACTTAACCGGTGTGTACAGATATTTTAGAAAGAAGGTTATGTTTTTAGATATGAGCGCGGAGTGTGGTTCTGTGGGTCAAAATAGTTGGGACCCTGCCGAGCTGGGAACTGGGCCCCTGGTTTTTATCCTGTCTTTGAGAGGAGGGGAGGGTAGTTACATGCTCTTGTAAAACCTGAATTTGTTCCCCCAGTGTCTGTTGCTTTTGTGTGCATGTCAAATGGATGGCAGGTGTGCTCTTTTTTGCTGTAGTTAACTGTTTTGGGGCAACTCCATGTCTTAATGCATCAATTTTAGGTGTTAACCCACTTAATTTTGGTTTTTTACTTTGAAATTCTTTTTTATTCACTTCCCTGGGATTGAGTCGCAGCTCCTGTCTCCTAATGACAGCCTCTGTGAGCTGTTCCATTTTTTTCTTCATTTGATTTACCAATTCATTTGATTTAAACTTAAGTTTAAGTTTAACCAGAACCTGGCTTTTATTATAAGGTAGTGGCTGCAATGCAGTGGACCCAGTTTCATCTTTTAATTTTGCTAGGGCCACCTTTTTCCATTTCTGTCCCCATTTTTCAGGCACAGAGTAGCTACCTGAAGCCCGCTGTTTACCAAAAATATTTACACTAGGGGACAGCATGTGTATTTTTTGTAGGTTCCTTGCAGCTGTTTTCAGTGTTTTATTCTGTTCTGTGATGGCTGTCTTTGGGCTGCTTGCCACCCTGCAAGGCAGGTGGGAGCATTCCAGGACTGTGTAGTGTCTTTTGATTTTTTTTTTAACTCCTTCCTTGTTACTGTTACTTGCCCCGCCAATTTTGTGGCATGTTGTCTTAACCATTTAGCAGCCATGGTTATAGGTTGCAATACTTTACATTTTAAGGACGATAACAAATCACTCCAACAGCAAACAAACAAAAAAAAAAGTCCAGAAAAAATCCAGGCGGAAATTAATTCTGGATCGGACCATAAACTCATTTAGCTAATCATCAAACTCCACAGGGGGAAATAAAACCATACAATTGTGGACCTGCCACAGAACTTAATACCTGGGGAGAATTATAAATTCACAGTGACAACATAAACCCCAGCACAAGACAATTTTTATAACTTATGCTAACGCTGACATTATCACTGTAGATCAAAGGGATGGCACAATGGAACAAAAGGTAAACTATGTTGCAGAGTCTTTAGAGGCTTACAGGTCTCAGGGCAGATGGGTTAAGTGTCTGACTGCGTCCCCTTATCCCGAAACTATACCGCAGAGTCTCTAGAGGCTTATGGGTCTCAGGGCAGATGGGTTAAGTCTCTGATTACGTTCCCTTATCCCGGATTTTACAATCGCACTGCTGACACCATGTGGAGATGAAGGAAGAAGGAGGCACGCATCGGGGCCCTAATTCACCCCAGGGTGTTCACTACTTCCCACCACCCAGCACGGATGTAATGAGGTTAAGTGGTGTCCGTATAAAAGAACTAGTAATTATTCCTCAAGAAAGGCTTTTAATGATTTTTGAACAGCATAAACAAAACAGAAAAAGGAAAACCAAAGACCAGCACTGAATAAGAATTACTCTACATATGCTGGTCCTGGCAAGTCATAATAAAAGCCCCGAAGACAAGCATAAGTAAGGGTCTTGTTCACCAGCTTTGTATTCCTGGTGACAAACTATTTCAAAGGCAACATAAAGCTGATGAACGACAGCACCACATGCATCTCCTCAGACTACTTAAAAGACAAGCACAAATACATGCAAAGCTATTATGCATCAGCTACCTACTATCGACTTTATACTATGGTATCGATACGGCTATGATCAATTCAACTCAAGTGACCAGACTTCTTTACTCCATAGACTTACCCTGCATTCGTCCGAAAATACATTACCCTTCAGTCAGCAGCCTTCCTCACTGGCCAGGTACAGACAGTCGAGAAGTGTACGTCCCTTCGGTTCAGGGGGTGTGGGTCAGGTGTGACTGAAAACAAACACACACACATACACACAGTCCCATGCCTTCGTCCTTTTTATCTGGTTGTTTTAGAACAGACCAACCAATCAGGGTGAGCCACATTCATAGAATCATAGAATATCAGGGTTGGAAGGGACCCCAGAAGGTCATCTAGTCCAACCCCCACATTGTTTATGTGGTTGCCCTAATTGTATAATTGATGCACATTTAATTTTTATGTCCAATTGTTAGTTGTTGTTAGAGGCCTATTTATTTTCTGTAGCCAATTAGATCTTGATTGTGGGTAATTTGGGGTTGATAAGTACATAGGAGTCAGCAGAAATTGCTATTTGGTAGCAGCACGTCCTGACCACAAGCCACAAGCTTAAGCTTTATTTTTGCAAGGCTCACATTTTGAAGTACACGGAAGTTTGAGGCCTAACATTTGCAATTTTTAAATTTCGTTCAAGCTTGACAAGACGGTTGTTCAATTTATTCACAGCAATCATCACTTGTCTCCATTGCCTCCTGGTCCAAGAAGGAGGATTGCTAAAAACACCTGAAGGGAAAGGCAGGGGCTGAGTGCAGACTGAGACAGGGGTCCAAGTCTGTAAAGAGAAATAACTGGAACTCTAAGCTACAGAAACTCTGTAACCTGCCTGAAACAACATTTAGAGTGAGAAATTGCATTTTGTAACCTGTTTCTTGAGTGTATTAAGCTTATATTGTGTGTTTTGTTTTA
Organism: Lepidochelys olivacea; assembly: GCF_965140295.1. Lineage (NCBI taxonomy): Eukaryota > Metazoa > Chordata > Testudines > Cheloniidae > Lepidochelys > Lepidochelys olivacea. The sequence continues at coordinate 8,310,381 of NC_140433.1, read as the reverse complement.
TTTGCTCGATAATCTGCTTTGTTCTATTTGCTATCCCTTATAATCACTTAAAAATTACCTTTTATAGGTAATAAACTTAGTTTTTTGTTTATTACAAATCCCAGTTTGTACAATTCACATCGGGGGGGGGGGTCTATGGGGGCGCAAAAGCTGTGCATATCTCTCTCCACATTGAGGGAGAGGGTGAATTTTTATGAGCTTGTGCCTTGCAGATCTTTCTATACAGCGCAAGACAATATTATTTTGGGTTTGTACCCCAAAGGAGGTGTGCACGTGAGTGCTGGGCAATCCCCAAGCTGATTCCTCCCACACAGAGCCGATCTCAGTGTCTCTGTGTCCATTTGCCACTGGGGTGTCCCTACCTGTGTGTGTATATATATCCTGGAGAAGGCTTGCGGGCCTGGCACAGCTAGGACAGGATGAGGAAACCCAGGCTGCTGGAATGGGCAAAACCAGTGGGACCCCAGCACATCAGGTGGGACCCCGGAAGGGGAGTTCAACCCATCACAGGGGATATCACAGGGGCTGGTCATGCCCCAGCCTGTCACCAGTCTCCTGGGACTGACCTCTTTAGTCTGCTGAGCCCCAAGGACCCACAGGGGCAGGCCAGTGCCCTCAAACTCCCAGCCTGGGCCTCCAGCACTAGCAACTCCTGTCTCTGTGGCTCCCTGCAGTGAGTCCAACCCAGCCAGACAGCCACGGGAGGCTTGTAGTGAGCCCTCCAGGGCACGATGACCAGGGAACTGTCCCAAGGGCACTGGCAACCTTCGCAAAACAGGGGAACCAACAGAATCTGCAGATCCTTAGGTCAGCACAGAGAGGCAGAAGTTCAGCTGTAGACCACTCTGGCCAAGCCAGTGCCATGATGAGCCAGAGAAGCTGGGATGGCCTCCATCCCTGGCTCTCCCTCACTCTGCTTTGTCCTGCCAGGTGAGAGCGGCCCAGTCCCTCCCCAGGGCCATCTATCTCCTGGTCCCTGACACCTTTTCCCCTTTGTTCTCCAGCTCCTTTCCTACATCTGCCTGCAGGGTGTCCTGCTGTTAGGTGTTGAGTCCTTGGGGCGTCTCTTTGTCCTGCTGGACCAGCTGTGGATCTGGGTCAGGTTCAGCTGGCTCTTAAATGACTCTGTCCATTCCCACAACCAGGGAGGTGACACACACACACCACTCCTGTTGTCTCCTGTACTGTTCCTGGAGCAGTGTTAACCATTTGCTACCCAGTGGGTGCCAAAGGTACAGAGGGAAACTGAGGCACACCTAAGTTTCATGAAAATTCCCACTTTGTCACAAGGGGAAATTTAGGTGCCAAGCAGGGATCGAATATGGAGCTGACAGCAGAGTCTGGAATAGAACCCAGGAATCCTGACTCTTCCCCCCACTCCCAGCTCTAACCATTAGCTCCTGTAAATAGAACCCAGGAGTCCTGATTCCCTGTTTTGGACAAGTCACATCTCTGCTCTGTACCTCAGTTTCCCCATCTGAACAAATGGGGATGACATTTACCTATTTCCGGGGCAGGGCTGTGAAACAGGATTTAAGGAGTTGTAGACTATTTTATCCTCTGCCACAAGGAGGAGCTGGCTGTGGGGAGATCAGAACACCTTGCCTGCTTAGAGCAGCCCCCCAGCCACGGTGCACCTTCAGGCCAGTCCCAAATAACCCTGCCCCCACCATACACCAGTGCCCCTCCCCGTGTGACCCTCGTTCCCTGCAGGGCCCAGCACCCTGCACAAACCACAGGGCAAGCTGGGGAGTTGGCCAAGGGAACTGCCTGTAAAACCAGGGTTTGCCTGCGTGTGTGCACACAAATATGACATGTACACGCATGTGAGCACATGCTGGTGCATGTGCTGCATGCACACATGTGTGTGAACAGGCACGCACCTATGCATGACTGTATCTGCACTCATGAGCCTGGAGCCAGCAAGGTGAGCCCCAGCGACTGGTAGCCCAGTGTGCTGCAGCCAGACACCAGCTGCCTTCTCTTGTCATCTTCCAGCCTGGCACATGTCCACCACTCTGCCCTTCACAACTGCATGCTGCTGAAGCCAGGCAAGGCCTGGGGGGATGTTCTGCCTGGTGCTGCCACCCCAGGCTGTCAGGGGAAGGTGGGGTGTGAGGAATAGTGAATAAATCACTGGTATTTGGAGAGTTTCACATGCTGCTGGGGCACAGTGACGGCTCGGAGAGCCAGGGAGATCCCAGGGGCTGAGGTATGGAAGCACAGAGTTTATATTATTAATGGTTCTATTATACTAACCCCCCCCCCCAACCCCAGAGGGCTCAGGGACCTGTTGTGCCAGGCATGGCTCAGAGCTAACTAAGATGAGAAGCCCTACCCAACAGGGCATCCTCCCTAGCTACGCCCCTCCCCATGCCCCACATACCTTAACCTTGGCTGGTCCCTGTTACCCAAGGTCCTCAAAACTTTGCACAGGTAGCATCACCTCCATTTTAGAGACAGGGAAACTGAGGCACCAGGGCATAACTAGGGTCCTACAATGAGAGAAACAGGGATAGAACTCAGGAGTCCTGACTCCCAGCTGCCTTGCTCTAACCACTTGACCCTCCAGGAGAAAGGCTCCATGTCTTATTCCCAACCAATCCAATTTATCTGGATCCTCCCACCTTGAGTGGAAGTGACCACTGGGTAACTGCTCCAGGGGCTGTACCCCACTGCAGAGCTCATGGTGCAGCTCCTGGCAGCAGCTGGCAGCCAGAGCGTGTGGGAACGACTCACTCTCAGCACTTGGGGCCGCAAAGTAATTCTGTTATTGTTTGCATTGTACTAGTGCCTAGGAGCCCACTCATGGTCCAGGACCCCATGGTGCTCGGTGCTGCACATCCTTTATTAGGTGTATTATGGTAACGCTTAGGAGCCCCAGTCATGGCCCAGGACCCCTGGCCCTAGGCACGGCCCAGCACGTGTTACGGGAGTGCCCAGGAGCCCCAGTCATGGCCCAGGACTCCTGGCCCTAGGCACGGCTCAGCACGAACCCAGGGAGAGACAAAGGATTCCCACCTTGTGACAAAGCTATAAAAGGGGGTGAAACAGAACAAAGAGGGCTGCCAGTCATGGGAAATCCCCTAGTTCCCACCTGAGCTGGAACTAACAAGGGCTGTACCATGGGAAAGGATTGGGCCCAGACTAAGATGGGTCTAGTCTGTGAAAGAAGCTTATTGGAACATCTCTGAGGTTGAGATATTACCTGTAATCAGTTTCTTAATGTGTTAGGCTTAGTCTTGCGTGTTTTTGCTTTATTTAGCCTGGTGACTTACTTTGTTCTGTCTGTTATTACTTGAAACCACTTAAATCCTACTTTTTATACTTAATAATGTAACCCTTCTGCCCGTCAGAGTTGGCAGCAACAAGGGCCGGGTTCAATATCTAGGGGACCCATTTCAATAACACAATGCAAACCGGCTCGAGGCCCCACCCAGTGACCTGGGACAAATATATATACCACCCCCACTGGGAGCCTTCAGGAGGCAATATTTCCCCTCTCCCAAGCACATAGTCTGAGCGTAGCAAAAAGTCTTTTAATAACAGAGAGAAACAATGTGGCATTATGTTGGGGAAACACCACCAACAGGATTCGTAACACAACCCATGAGCAAAAACCCACCCCAAGCAAATTGGGGCATGCCCTTTCCCTTTGGTTCTTGAGTCCAGCAACCCCAAATCATCCAAAGTCCCAAAAGGCCTAGGTAGGGAGCGTCGAATCGTGGAAGTCAACGAATGGCTACGCAGGTGGTGTCGGAGAGAAGGCTTTGGTTTCTTTGACCATGGGATGGTGTTCCATGAAGGAGGAGTGCTGGGCAGAGACGGGCTCCATCTTACGAAGAGAGGGAAGAGCATCTTTGCCAGCAGGCTGGCTAACCTAGTGAGGAGGGCTTTAAACTAGGTTCACCGGGGGAAGGAGACCAAAGCCCTGAGGTAAGTGGGAAAGCGGGATACCGGGAGGAAGCACAGGCAGGAATATCTGTGAGGGGAGGGCTCTTGCCTCATACTGGGAATGAGGGGCGATCAACAGGTTATCTCAAGTGCTTATATACAAATGCACAAAGCCTTGGAAACAAGCAGGGAGAACTGGAGGTCCTGGTGATGTCAAGGAACTATGACGTGATCGGAAGAACAGAGACTTGGTGGGATAACTCACATGACTGGAGTACTGTCATGGATGGTTATAAACTGCTCAGGAAGGACAGGCAGGGCAGAAAAGGTGGGGGAGTAGCCCTGTATGTAAGGGAGCAGTATGACTGCTCAGAGCTCCGGTACGAAACTGCAGAAAAACCTGAGTGTCTCTGGATTAAGTTTAGAAGTGTGTGCAACAAGAGTGATGTAGTGGTGGGAGTCTGCTATAGACCACCGGACCAGGGGGATGAGGTAGATGAGGCTTTCTTCCGGCAGCTCACGGAAGCTACTAGATCGCATGCCCTGATTCTCATGGGTGACTTTAATTTTCCTGATATCTGCTGGGAGAGCAATACAGCGGTGCATAGACAATCCAGGAAGTTTTTGGAAAGCGTAGGGGACAATTTCCTGGCGCAAGTGCTAGAGGAGCCAACTAGGGGGGGCGCTTTTCTTGACCTGCTGCTCACAAACTGGGTAGAATTAGTGGGGGAAGCAAAAGTGGATGGGAATCTGGGAGGCAGTGACCATGAGTTGGTTGAGTTCAGGATCCTGACGCAGGGAAGAAAGGTAAGCAGCAGGATACGGACCCTGGACTTCAGGAAAGCAGACTTCGACTCCCTCAGGGAACGGATGGCCAGGATCCCCTGGGGGACTAACTTGAAGGGGAAAGGAGTCCAGGAGAGCTGGCTGTATTTCAAGGAATCCCTGTTGAGGTTACAGGGACAAACCATCCCGATGAGTCGAAAGAATAGTAAATATGGCAGGCGACCAGCTTGGCTTAATGGTGAAATCCTAGCGGATCTTAAACATAAAAAAGAAGCTTACAAGAAGTGGAAGGTTGGACATATGACCAGGGAAGAGTATAAAAATATTGCTCGGGCATGTAGGAATGTTATCAGGAGGGCCAAATCACACCTGGAGCTGCAGCTAGCCAGAGATGTCAAGAGTAACAAGAAGGGTTTCTTCAGATATGTTGGCAACAAGAAGAAAGCCAAGGAATGTGTGGGCCCCTTACTGAACGAGGGAGGCAACCTAGTGACAGAGGATGTGGAAAAAGCTAATGTACTCAATGCTTTTTTTGCCTCTGTTTTCACTAACAAGGTCAGCTCCCAGACTGCTGCGCTGGGCATCACAAAATGGGGAAGAGATGGCCAGCCCTCTGTGGAGATAGAGGTGGTTAGGGACTATTTAGAAAAGCTGGACGTGCACAAGTCCATGGGACCGGACGAGTTGCATCCGAGAGTGCTGAAGGAATTGGCGGCTGTGATTGCAGAGCCATTGGCCGTTATCTTTGAAAACTCGTGGCGAACCGGGGAAGTCCCAGATGACTGGAAAAAGGCTAATGTAGTGCCAATCTTTAAAAAAGGGAAGAAGGAGGATCTTGGGAACTACAGGCCAGTCAGCCTCACCTCAGTCCCTGGAAAAATCATGGAACAGGTCCTCAAAGAATCAATCCTGAAGCACTTGCATGAGAGGAAAGTGATCAGGAACAGCCAGCATGGATTCACCAAGGGAAGGTCATGCCTGACTAATCTAATCGCCTTTTATGATGAGATTACTGGTTCTGTGGATGAAGGGAAAGCAGTGGATGTATTGTTTCTTGACTTTAGCAAAGCTTTTGACACGGTCTCCCACAGTATTCTTGTCAGCAAGTTAAAGAAGTATGGGCTGGATGAATGCACTACAAGGTGGGTAGAAAGCTGGCTAGATTGTCGGGCTCAACGGGTAGTGATCAATGGCTCCATGTCTAGTTGGCAGCCGGTATCAAGTGGAGTACCCCAAGGGTCGGTCCTGGGGCCGGTTTTGTTCAATATCTTCATAAATGATCTGGAGGATGGTGTGGATTGCACTCTCAGCAAATTTGCGGATGATACTAAACTGGGAGGAGTGGTAGATACGCTAGAGGGGAGGGATAGGATACAGAAAGACCTAGACAAATTGGAGGATTGGGCCAAAAGAAATCTGATGAGGTTCAATAAGGATAAGTGCAGGGTCCTGCACTTAAGATGGAAGAATCCAATGCACAGCTACAGACTAGGGACCGAATGGCTAGGCAGCAGTTCTGTGGAAAAGGACCTAGGGGTGACAGTGGACGAGAAGCTGGATATGAGTCAGCAGTGTGCCCTTGTTGCCAAGAAGGCCAATGGCATTTTGGGATGTATAAGTAGGGGCATAGCGAGCAGATCGAGGGACGTGATCATTCCCCTCTATTCGACATTGGTGAGGCCTCATCTGGAGTACTGTGTCCAGTTTTGGGCCCCACACTACAAGAAGGATGTGGATAAATTGGAGAGAGTCCAGCGAAGGGCAACAAAAATGATTAGGGGACTGGAACACATGACTTATGAGGAGAGGCTGAGGGAGCTGGGATTGTTTAGCCTGCAGAAGAGAAGAATGAGGGGGGATTTGATAGCTGCTTTCAACTACCTGAAAGGGGGTTCCAAAGAGGATGGCTCTAGACTGTTCTCAATGGTAGCAGATGACAGAACGAGGAGTAATGGTCTCAAGTTGCAGTGGGGGAGGTTTAGGTTGGATATTAGGAAAAACTTTTTCACTATGAGGGTGGTGAAACACTGGAATGCGTTACCTAGGGAGGTGGTAGAATCTCCTTCCTTAGAGGTTTTTAAGGTCAGGCTTGACAAAGCCCTGGCTGGGATGATTTAACTGGGAATTGGTCCTGCTTTGAGCAGGGGGTTGGACTAGATGACCTTCTGGGGTCCCTTCCAACCCTGATATTCTATGATTCTATGATTCTAAGTCCAATGACCCAAAAGTCTCTGTCCCTGGTCAGGGCAGCCCAAGAGTTCGAAAGTTTATCTGCAGAGCTTTACCTCCCAACCTGGGTGGAGATGGGGCGGCGGGGGGGGGAAGAGAGAGAGAGGTAAGGGGCACCTTACATGATCTGAAGCTGACTGCCCCACAGCTCCATAGGCCTTCGCTCCGCTCCGCCAGCCGCCTCACAAACTGCTTTGCTCGGCTCCACTCTGCGGCCCACAAGCAGCTCCCGCCATCCTATGAACTGCTCCACCAGCCTGTCCACAACACATTCCAGCCGTCCTGCAAACTGCTCCACAATATGTCTTCAGGCTCCCCCACTACTTAACACAACGCTCAGTGATTTCAGCTCTTAGTCAGTTCAGCTCTTTGATGAATTCAGCTTGTAGTAGGGGAGCCTCAGTGCTGCTGCACCATTAGCCCAAAGTGAGCTCAGCAGCCTGTAACTAGACTCCTAACGGAATCAAAATGAACTCTGATATTGCCCAGTGGAGAGAGGAGGAAGTGCAATCAGCATGTAAGGCCCTTAACAAGGGGCCCACACCACCAAGCATTAATACTTATCCCCAACCTCTCCCAATTCACAGAGTTTTGGAACCCATGACCCTTGCCTAGCGAGTGCTACTTAGTTGATGGTGAATCCCTCCATCATAACAAAAGGCCACGTGCAGTTCCAAGCACAGTTCCCATAATCAGGGTAATAACAATTTATTCTTCCTGCCCCAATAACAGAGACACTGGGGATCGCACAGCAGCCAAAGTGACCCTTTGGGCAGCTATGGCCTCATTCTAGGCGGGGTGGGTGTGCCGATGCAAATGAGATCGGCCCCTGAATTTCTTTTCCACAACTTGCCACACCTCACCACCAGATGTCAGGGTGGAGCTCATCCTGACACAGCTTACATCAAAATCACTTTTGTTTATTAATTAACCCAGAGTAAGTGATAGCAAATATGGCAGGCGACCAGCTTGGCTTAACAGTGAAATCTTTGGTGAGCTTAAACACAAAAAGGAAGCTTACAAGAAGTGGAAATTTGGACAGATGACTATGGAGGAGTATAAAAATATTGCTCGAGCATGCAGGGGTTTAATCAGGAAGGCTAAGGCACAATTGGAGTTGCAGCTAGCAAGGGATGTTAAGAGTAACAAGAAGGGTTTCTACAGGTATGTTAGCAACAAGAAGAAGGTCAGGGAGAGTATGGGACCCTTACTGAATGAGGGAGGCAACCTAGTGACAGAGGATGTGGAAAAAGCTGAAGTACTCAATGCTTTCTTTGCCTCGGTCTTCACAGACAAGGTCAGCTTCCAGACTGCTGCACTGGGCAACAGAGTGTGGGGAGAAGGTGAGTAGCCCTCAGTGGTGAAAGAACAGGTTAAGGACTATTAAGAAAAACTGGACATGCACAAGTCCATGGGTCCAGATCTAATGCATCCAAGGATGCTGAGGGAGTTGGCTGATGTGATTGCAGAGCCACTGGCCATTATCTTTGAAAATTTGTGGCGATCAGGGGAGGTGCCGGACAATTGGAAAAAGGCAAATATAGTTCCCATCTTTTAAAAAGGGAAGAAAGAGAACCCGGGGAACTACAGCCTCACTTCAGTCCCCGGCAAAATCATGGAGCAAGACCTCAAGGAATCCATTTTGAAGCACTTGGTGGAGAGTTGGAGATCAGGAACAGTCAATATGGATTCACCAAGGGCAAGTCATGCCTGACCAAGCTGATTACCTTCTATGATGAGATAACTGGCTCTGTGGATATGGGGAAGCAGATGTGATATATCTTGACTTTAGCAAAGCATTTGACACGGTCTCCCACAATATTCTTGCCAGCAAGTTAAAGAAGTATGGATTGGATGAACGGACTGTAGGGTGGATAGAAAGCTGGCTAGATTCTCGGGCTTAACAGGTAGTGATCAATGGCTCGATGTCTAGTTAGCAGCCGGTATCAAGCGGAGTGCCCCACGGGTCAGTCCTGGGGCCGATTTTGTTCAACATTTTTATTAATGATCTGGACAATGGGATGAATTGCACCCCCGGCAATTGAACCCATCACACCCAGATCTCGGTGACTGTTCCTATCATAGAATCATAGAATATCAGGGTAGGAAGGGACCTCAGGAGGTCATCTAGTCCAACCCCCTGCTCAAAGTAGGACCGATCCCCAATAAAATCATCCCAGCCAGGGCTTTGTCAAGCCTAACCTTAAAAATATCTAAAGAAGGAGATTCCACCACCTCCCTAGGTAACGCATTTCAGTGTTTCACCACCCTCCTAGTGAAAAAGTTTTTCCTAATATCCAACCTAAACCTCCCCCACTGCAACTTGAGACCATTACTCCTTGTTCTGTCATCAGCTACCACTGAGAACAGTCTAAATCCATCCTCTTTGGAACCCCCTTTCAGGTAGTTGAAAGCAGCTATCAAATCCCCCCTCGTTCTTCTCTTCCGCAGACTAAACAATCCCAGTTCCCTCAGCCTCTCCTCATAAGTCATGTGTTCCAGTCCCCTAATCATTTTTGTTGCCCTCCACTGCACTCTTTCCAATTTTTCTACATCCTTCTTGTAGTGTGGGGCCCAAAACTGGACACAGTACTCCAGATGAGGCCTCACCAATGTCGAATAGAGGGGAATGATCACGTCCCTCGATCTGCTCGCTATGCCCCTACTTATACATCCCAAAATGCCATTGGCCTTCTTGGCAACAAGGGCACACTGTTGACTCATATCCAGCTTCTCGTCCACTGTAACCCCTAGGTCCTTTTCTGCAGAACTGCTGCCCAGCCATTTGGTCCCTAGTCTGTAGCGGTGCATGGGATTCTTCCATCCTAAGTGCAAGACCCTGCACTTGTCCTTGCTGAACCTCATCAGAATTCTTTTGGCCCAATCCTCCAATTTGTCTAGGTCCCACTGTATCCTATCCCTACCCTCCAGCATATCTACCTCTCCTTCCAGTTTAGTGTCATCTGCAAACTTGCTGAGGGTGCAATCCACACCATCCTCCAGATCATTTATGAAGATATTGAACAAAACTGGTCCGAGGACCGACCCTTGGGGCACTCCACTTGATAGACTAGACATGGAGCCATTGATCACTACCCGTTGAGCCCGACAATCTAGCCAGCTTTCTATCCACCTTATAGTCCATTCATCCAGCCCATACTTCTTTAACTTGCTGGCAAGAATACTGTGGGAGACAGTGTCAAAAGCTTTGCTAAAGTCAAGGAACAACATGTCCACCGCTTTCCTCTCATCCACAGAGCCAGTTATCTCGTCATAGAAGGCAATTAGATTAGTCAGGCATGACTTGCCCTTGGTGAATCCATGCTGACTGTTCCTGATCACTTTCCTCTCCTCTAAGTGCTTCAGAATTGATTCCTTGAGGACCTGCTCCATGATTTTTCCAGGGACTGAGGTGAGGCTGACTGGCCTGTAGTTTCCAGGATCCTCCTTCTTCTCTTTTTTAAAGATGGGCACTACATTAGCCTTTTTCCAGTCGTCCAGGACTTCCCCGGATCGCCATGAGTTTTCAAAGATAATGGCCAATGGCTCTGCAATCACATCCGCTAACTCCTTTAGCACTCTCGGATGCAGCGCATCTGGCCCCATGGACTTGTGCTCGTCCAGCTTTTCTAAATAGTCCCGAACCATTTCTTTCTCCACAGAGGGCTGGTCATCTCCTCCCCATGCTGTGCTGCCCAGTGCAGTAGTCTAGGAGCTGACCTTGTTCATGAAGACAGAGGCAAAAAAAGCATTGAGTACATTAGCTTTTTCCACATCCTCTGTCACTAGGTTGCCTCCCTCATTCAGTAAGGGGCCCACACTTTCCTTGACTTTCTTCTTGTTGCTAACATACCTGAAGAAACCCTTCTTGTTACTCTTAACATCTCTTGCTAGCTGCAACTCCAGGTGTGATTTGGCCTTCCTGATTTCACTCCTGCATGCCCGAGCAATATTTTTATAATCTTCCCTGGTCATTTGTCCAATCTTCCACTTCTTGTAAGCTTCTTTTTTGTGCTTAAGATCAGCAAGGATTTCACTGTTAAGCCAAAGCTGGTCGCCTGCCATATTTACTATTCTTTCTACACATCGGGATGGTTTGTCCCTGTAAACTCAATAAGGATTCTTTAAAATACAGCCAGCTCTCCTGGACTCCTTTCCCCCTCAAGTTATTCTCCCAGGGGACCCTGCCCATCAGTTCCCGGAGGGAGTCAAAATCTGCTTTTCTGAAGTCCAGGGTCCGTATTCTGCTGCTCTCCTTTCTTCTCTGTGTCAGGATCCTGAACTCGACCATCTCATGGTCACTGCCTCCCAGATTCTCATCCGCTTTAGCTTCCCCTACTAATTCTTCCTGGTTTGTGAGCAGCAGGTCAAGAAGAGCTCTGCCCCTAGTTGGTTCCTCCAGCACTTGCACCAGGAAATTGTCCCCTACATTTTCCAAAAACTTCCTGGATTGTCTGTGCACCGCTGTATTGCTCTCCCAGCAGGGTGATTGAAGTCTCCCATGAGAACAAGGGCCTGCGATCTAGTAAGTTCCGTGAGTTGCTGGAAGAAAGCCTCATTCACCTCATCCCCCTGGTCTGGTGGTCTATAGCGGATTCCCACCACAACATCACCCTTGTTGCTCACACTTCTAAACTTAATCCAGAGACACTCAGGTTTTTCTGCAGTTTCATACTTGAGATCTGAGAAGTCATACTGCTCCCTTACATACAGTGCAACTCCCCCACCTTTTCTGCCCTGCCTGTCCTTCCTGAACAGCTTATATCCATCCATGACAGTACTCCAGTCATGTGAGTTATCCCACCAAGTCTCTGTTATTCCAATCATACCATAATTCCTTGACTGTGCCAGGACTTCCAATTCTCCCTGCTTGTTTCCCAGGCTTCTTGCATTTGTATATAGGCACTTGAGATAACTCACTGATCGTCCCTCTTTCTCAGTATGAGGCAGGAGCCCTGTCCTCTTGCGCGCTCCTGCTCGTGCTTCCTCCCCGTATCCCGCTTTCCCACTTACCTCAGGGCTTTGGTCTCCTTCCCCTGGTGAATCTAGTTTAAAGCCCTCTTCACTAGGTTAGCCAGCCTGCTTGCGAAGATCCTCTTCCCTCTCTTCGTTAGGTGGAGCCCGTCTCTGCCTAGCACTCCTCCTTCTTGGAACACCATCCCATGGTCAAAGAATCCAAAGCCTTCTCTCCGACACCACCTGCGTAGCCATTCATTGACTTCCACTATTCGACAGTCTCTACCCAGGCCTTTTCCTTCCATGGGGATGAGAAGGCTAGAAATTTTTAAAATTGAAAAAAGACTCCCCTTTTGTCTGTGTGTTGCTGTTCTCCCAGGGAGAGGTGGACAGGGCAGCAGCTATGCTGTAAGAAGCTTGGGCCAGGCATGAAAAAATCATACCTAGAAACTACTCCTTTAAAACCCCAGACAGGTAAATAGATCAGGAAATGTCTAGATAGACACAATTAGGTTTATCCCTTTGATTTTGTTATGGCTTGTGGATTCCTCTGTGCTAACCCCAGGTGCTTTTGTTTTGCTTGTAACCTTTAAGATGGACCTTAGGAAAGCTATTCTTGGTGCTTAATCCTTGTAGTTGCTCTTTTAAAATTTAGCAATAGCCTGAGTTCCCATGTGTATTTTCTTTCTTTTTTCATTAATAAAATTTACCCTTTTTAAGAACAGAATTGGATTCTTTTGTGCATATATTGTTTAATTAGCTGGTTGCAACAGCTGATTTCCTTCCCGCCCCCCCGGTCATCTTTTCCCAGGAGGGGGTGTGAAAGGGCTTGAGGGTACCTGACAGGAAGGAATTCCCAAGTGCACCTTCCTGGGCTCCCAAAGGGGTTCTGCACTTGGGTGGTGGCAACATCCAATAGTCCAAGGTCGGAGAAAAGCTGTAACCCTGGGAGTTTAATACTAACCTGGAGTGGCCAGTATTAATTTTTAGAATCCTTGCCAGAGTGGGGAATTAGCCTTGACAGAGCTTTAAAAAGGGAGACTTTTGAGGACCAAACTGGCAGAGCAGACCTCTGGGATTCCCTGGGAAAAGGTTGATAGCTTCTACTTCGATCCAGAGACTCTGTCTTTGTTGCTGAGCTTCAGTCACTGGGATGTCCAGGCCGGCATGTCAGTGAGGGCACCTGGCCATCAGCACTGGACAATCAAGGACCCCAGCCTCGTGCACATGAGATCCTGCCCTGTCTTCCCTTCCCTCCTGTGCTCCTTTCCACCCTCGCTATCTTCCTCCCATCCTCCCCCTCCCTCTCTGCTCTTTTCCTGAGTCATTTTGCAAGAGTCACGCTCCTAGATTGCAAGGTCAGCAGGGACTCTTGTGACCATACAGTCTGACCTTTGTTCAATATCTTCATAAATGATCTGGAGGATGGTGTGGATTGCACTCTCAGCAAATTTGCAGATGATACTAAACTGGGAGGAGTGGTAGATACGCTGGAGGGGAGGGATAGGATACAGAAGGACCTAGACAAATTGGAGGATTGGGCCAAAAGAAATCTGATGAGGTTCAATAAGGATAAGTGCAGGGTCCTGCACTTAGGACGGAAGAACCCAATGCACAGCTACAGACTAGGGACCGAATGGCTAGGCAGCAGTTCTGCGGAAAAGGACCTAGGGGTGACAGTGGACGAGAAGCTGGATATGAGTCAGCAGTGTGCCCTTGTTGCCAAGAAGGCCAATGGCATTTTGGGATGTGTAAGTAGGGGCATAGCGAGCAGATCGAGGGACGTGATCGTTCCTCTCTATTCGACATTGGTGAGGCCTCATCTGGAGTACTGTGTCCAGTTTTGGGCCCCACACTACAAGAAGGATGTGGATAAATTGGAGAGCAAGGGCAACAAAAATGATTAGGGGACTGGAACACATGACTTATGAGGAGAGGCTGAGGGAGCTGGGATTGTTTAGCCTGCAGAAGAGAAGAATGAGGGGGGATTTGATAGCTGCTTTCAACTACCTGAAAGGGGGTTCCAAAGAGGATGGCTCTAGACTGTTCTCAATGGTAGCAGATGACAGAACAAGGAGTAATGGTCTCAAGTTGCAGTGGGGGAGTTTTAGATTGGATATTAGGAAAAACTTTTTCACTAAGAGGGTGGTGAAACACTGGAATGCGTTACCTAGGGAGGTGGTAGAATCTCCTTCCTTAGAGGTTTTTAAGGTCAGGCTTGACAAAGCCCTGGCTGGGATGATTTAACTGGGAATTGGTCCTGCTTCAAGCAGGGGGTTGGACTAGATGACCTTCTGGGGTCCCTTCCAACCCTGATATTCTATGATTCTATGATGCTGCATAGCACAGGCCAGAGACCCTCCCCCGGCAAGCCCTGCATCTAACACCTAGCTTGTGGCTGGGCTGGAGCATGTCATAAAAAGGCATCCAAGATTATCCAGTCCCCTTCAGGTAGCCCCCTCCCGACCTCCTTGCATGGCCCTTCCTCAGCCTCCTCCCCCCAAGAACCCTCCATCACCTGCATGACCCCAAACTGATACTGCCCATTCTTGGCGTGAATGACCCCAAACAGCCAGTTCCATCCCCCCAGCTCCCAAACAGCCAATTACATTCTGGACACACCCACAGCTTTGGGAATGGGCGGGGCAGGATGCACGCTATGAATGGGGGGCGCTAAGCAGAGCTGGGCAGCATGGGCTGAGCCCCTCCCCTTTGTGCAGGACAGAGCGGCTGGGCCTTGCTTCCCGGGCCAGCTCCATTTTCTTCTCTGTGGACACAGGCTCCGGCTCTGTCCCACTCCAGTTAGCGCCTCCCATTGGCGGATGCAGCCCAGCCACTATCACTACTGGGAGTGGGGGGATGCCCAGAAAGGGGCTGGCTCCCAGCTCCAAACACTCAGGCTGTGGGGAGGCGTAACTCGAGCGGGGGTTGCAGGGGAGCCAGAGCCTGTGTCAATGGGGCAGCAGAGCCTGGGGAGCCCTATGAGGCAGCAGCTTTGCTACCAGCCTGCACCCACAGCGACCCAGCTTAGGGTTCCCAAGTATTTCCCTGGCTCTGCGACCCCCCCGGCATGATTCCACCCCACACTGTGATCTCTGAGCAGCATGGCTTTGGCTGGGGTCACCGGGCCTGGCACAGAGGAGGAGAAAAGGCACTTAGTGCAGGGCTGGCCAGGCAAACCATCCAGGCTTGGTGTCACAGGGAGGGGGAGTGACACACCAGAACGGCTCCCCCAGGGCTGGGGGATTTACCACCACAAGGAACCTGTCAGTCAGGATGGGGTGGGGGGGTTACAGCCTGGCCCAGCCCCCTCTGGCAGTCACCAGTCTGCTCTTCCGCAGCCCAGCCACACGGCCCCACCTGCTTCCAAGCCAGCAGGGTCTGGGCTGAGTGTCCTCATTGTTCCTGGCTCTGGGTCTATAGGGCGCATGCCTGGCCCAGATCCCTTGGCTGAGCCCTTCCTTGTGGGATGAGGGTGTGATGAGCTGGGTCACAGAGACCCCTTTGGGACTGTCGCCTGACGTGCTGAGTCTACCTCTGAGCCTGTTTTTCCTGCCAGCTTGGGACTCCAGAAGCCTGTCTTGTTGAGTCAGACACGCTAGCCTGCTGAAAACACGGACCCAGGTCTGAGCCACGTCCCCCATAGCTGCAGGCTTTAACTAAAAACCATTTAGGAGGTACTCCTGTCTCCAACACCCAGATACCCAGTTCCCAATGGGATCCAAACCCGAAATAAATCTGTTTTACTCTGTATAAAGCTTATACAGGGTAAACTCATAAATTGTCCGCCCTCTATAACACTGATAGAGCGATACGCACAGCTGTTTGCTTCCCCAGGTATTAATTGCTTACTCTGGGTTAATTAATAAACAAAAATGATTTTATTAAATATAAAAAGTAGGATTTAAGTGGTTTCAAGTAATAACAGACAGAACAAAGTAAGTTACCAAGCAAAATAAAACAAAACATGCAAGTCAAGCCTAATACATTAAGAAACTGATTACAGATGAAATCTCATCCTCAGAGATGTTCCAATAAGCTTCTTTCACAGACTGGACTCCTTCCTCATCTGGGCCCAATCCTTTTCAGACCAACATTGTAATTTATGGCCTGGTTCCAGCAATCACTCACACCCCCATAGTTACAGTCCTTTGTTCCAGTTTTTTTCAGGCACCCCATTAAGGTGGAAGGGCCATCTCTTGAGCCAGTTGAAGACAAAATGGAGAGGCTTCCAGGGCCTTTTATATTCTCTCTTGTGGGCGGAAACCCCTTTGTTCTACTGTGCAAAGTCACAGCAACAAGATGGAGTTTGTAGCCACCTGGGCAAATCACATGTCCATGAATGATTCAGCTTTTTGCAGGCTGATGCCATTGTTTATATGTTAGTTTGAACATTCCCAGGAAAGATCAGGTGTGGATTGGTGTCTCCCAAAGTCCATTGTCAGTTAAGTGTTTCTTGATTGGGCACTTACTGAGAATAGTCCTCTCTTAAGAAGCTGACTAAATGCTTCACTGAGGCTACTTAGAATCAAGCATAATGAGATATAAGTACATAGCCAATATTCATAACTTCAAATACAAAAATGATACACACATACAGATAGCATAATCATAACCAGCAAACTACAACCTTTCCATAGACATCGCACTTGGCCTCCTCTGTACAAGACCTGATGCAACCATAGGACAATGATCTATATGGTCACGGGTTTCAGAGTAGCAGCCGTGTTAGTCTGTATTCGCAAAAAGATCGGGAGGACTTGTGGCACCTTAGAGACTAACCAATTCATTTGAGCATAAGCTTTCGTGAGCTCGGATGCATTCAGTTCATGTCACAGTTCATGTCAATAATGTCACAGTGGGACTCTGCAGTCCAGCCCCCCCCCAGGCCCTCCCTCAGAGCTCCTGACACCCAGAGCTGGAGGCACTCTGCCTTCTAATGTAACCCAGTCGGGGACAGCGTAGGTGGCAAGCCAGGAGCATGGGCCTAGCAAAGGGATTTCCTAACTTCAGTTATTTCACTCTTCCAAAGCACTAGAGAGTTACAGACGCCTGCTGATGTCTGATCTCACCCTATCCGTGAGCCTAAGGTCTGGCCCAGCTGGGCTGAATCCCTCCAGCCTTCTTCTCCAGCCCAGCCTCCCTGCTTGTGGCAATGGACAATCCCTGACCCTCACAGAGAAACCCTCTTAAATGCAGCCTCTGTCCTTTCTGCCCCATGCTCCATTAGAATGCTTGTCCCATCTCCCCGCTGGACTCCTGTGTAGAGCCCACTGCTCCGCTGTGCTGGTAGCTGAGAGACCTTCAGAGTTGGTGGCCCTAGGGTTGCAAACTTCATGGCTTCTCTGAGATTGTCCTTCAAGGAAGAGTCAAGCCCCTTTCCTAGGCAGGGCAGCTGATGGCCATACACCACCAGGGCCTTGCTAGGGCGTGGTCAGACCAGAGCTCAGCTCGTAACACCAAGTGGAGACCCTATTTGACCATGGAGGCAACAAGACAGAACAGATTGACCCTGATGTTTCCCACTGTGCCACAGGCCTCACTAAATGCCCCACTCTACCTCCAACAGCAGCTACTGGGCTGGATGCAGGAGTCACTGGGCGCAATTGTCTGGCCTGGGAGTGGTAGGGCCCAGACTGGGGGATAGGAGCAGTTCCTGCTGGCCTCTACGTCGAGGGATCTGTGCCCTGCACATGCCAGCGGTTCAGGAAGTGCTGGTACCTCACCAAAGGGAGGAGAGAGGCCGGGATGAACTTTCCCCCGATGTGAATCGTGGGCAGCCCCGTTGCAGGCAGGGAGCTGAATCATTGATACTGGGGTGCATCTGGTCCATGGGGAAGGAGCTGGCCAATCCCGAGTGCAGAGAAGGGAGAGGCTCCAGCCATCACCACCAGAGGCAGTGTGACGGGGAGGAGAGTCCTGCCTGCAGGCACAGGTCAATCTCCGGTCCCCCTTCTCCAAAAGTGATACCTAGGGTTTGCAGGGATTACTGAGCGGCTCTGGGGCTGGAGAGGGTGGCTGTGCTGACTGCACTGATGGGATTAATGCTGTGGGTCCCAGTCCAGCCAGGCATAGCCCTGACTCCCTGTGTCACCTCTGGGTTATAGCTCTTCCTTCTTCTGCAGACCCTGTGTCTCTCTGTCCCCACTGGGGCTCAGGACAGCCTGATTCAGCAGTTGCTGCAGCTGCCCCCACCTGACCCCCAGCTTAGACACAGGAGCCAGCTGGTTTGCAGGGACTGAGGGTGCTGAGGCTTCCAGCACCTCCCTGTGGATTCACAGGGACTGGGACCAGCTCAGTACTTCTGAACCTGGTGACTCCAGGGGGGGACCAGGCCAGAGAGGGGAAGGGGGGTTATTTATATTGTTTCAAATGCTTTGGGATGGGTTAACCCTATTTAATTCCGATGCTGAATGTACATTGGGGAGAAAAGACCTGTCAGTTAAAGATGCTGAACCCTCTTCCCTGCAATGACAGCCTGAGCTCTCGAGTCCATGCTCTCTCTGACAGCTCTCACTTATCCCCCTCTGGGAGCTCTCACCCAGCCCTGGGAGATTCCCAAGGGCTCCTCCCACATGGCCGAGGGAAGCAGCACGGCCACTCATGGGGGCTGTAAACAAACTCCAGCTGGAATAATCCTTTTATGCGGCCACTGCACTTTGGGATCTTTACATGGGACAGAGGAGCTGCCAGAGCAGAGCAGACCAGGGTCCCACCCAGCCCAGGCGCCTCTCTGTTGCTGGGCAGAACCAGCTGCGTCAGAGGAAGCTGCAGGAAGCTAAGCCAGAGGGAAGAACCTGCCCCTGGGGGACTCTAGGGTTGCCAGGTGTCCGGTTTTCAACCAGAACACCCAGTCAAAAATGGACCCTGACGGCTCCAGTCAGCAGCACTGACCGGGCCTTTAGAAGTCCGGTTGGCAGTGCAGCAGGATAAGGCAGGCCCCCTGCCTGCCATGGCTCCGTGTGGCTCTCAGACACAGTGGCATGTCCCCCCTCCAGCTCCTACACATAGGGGCAGCCAGGGGGCTCCACATGCAGCCCCCGCCACAAGCATCGGCTCAGCAGCTCCCATTGGCTGGGAACCACAGCCAATCGGAGCTGCGGGGGTGGCACCTGCAGACAGAGCAGCACATAGAGCCACCCCGAGCGCCTTCAGAGGCTAGCCAGAGACTGAGTCGCGTGACGCTCAATCTGCAAGGAGACCACGTCCTTTTGGGATTTGCCGAGATGACAACATGGGAAGGTGGCTTGGGCGTAAGCTCAGGTGTGAAGGGACCTGCTCTAGGTACACTGGGGGGGGTCCCCACGGGGTGAGGCCAGTGCAGTGATGTCCCATCCCTGGGCAGAGAAGGGCTGTGTCTACTCCACAACCGCAGCAGGGCCACAGCCCGGCGCTGCGGCTACGTCGCTGTGGTGTCGTGATGCAGACGCTGCAGCACTGGAAGGGGCTTTGCCGTCACCGTAGTTAATCCACCCTCCAAGCGGCAGTAGCCAGGCTGATGGGAGAATTCTTCATTCCACCTTCTGGTGTCTGCACTAGGGCTTAGGTTGGCTTAATCCCGTCTCCAGGGGTCCGAATTTTTCACACCCCTGAGCAATGTAGCTGGGTTGACCTAAGCTTTAGGTGTAGATCAGGCCAAGCCTCAGCCTCCTTCATCTGGAGTAAGAGCATCCACACAGCCCTCAGCATCGCTTTAACTGCATGGAATGATCCTCACACACTCAGTCCAACCGGTGCGCCCGTCCCGTGTCCACCAGGCCTCCATGGATCAGTTCTGCTGACTCCTGGTGAACCAGCTCTGGGAACAGTCCCTGCACCCCATGTGTCCCAGAACCAGCTGTTCCAAGAGGGGCTTGTTTGCTCAGCATGTTCCAGGAACACGTATTTCACAATCCAATGATATAAATAAAGCCACAGCGCAGAGCACAAGGATCACTTCTCCTCTGTGGACTCAGTTGCGCACACCCACTGGGTCACTGCAGGGGGGCGTGGAGGGAGGGGTCTCTGCAGTGACAGGCCTGTCACATCCCCTGTCCCCTTGGATCCCTGCCCCCTTGGGTGCCTGCCCCATCTCCCCAGCCCCCCAGCCTGTGACTGTCACACAGACCTCAGCCTGTCTCTCTCACAAGGACGATTGCCTGCCCTAACGCCTGGCCACGCTGCCCCACAAGGACTGTGCGATGAACATGGGGTTTCCCGAGTGCCTCCTGGTCCCAGATGGGCACCCCTTTGGCAGGAGCTCAGCTGCCTGTGCTGGAGCCGGGAACACAAAGGTCCCCATCCTCCTGGCCTGGTTTTGGGGTGAGTGACCTTTTCCCTTTGCTCTGGCTTTGAATAGCCCTGGGGGCAACCTGTGATTCTCCAGCCCCACCCATCAGCTACAGCTGTCCTGGGAGCCAGAAATCCTGGGGTCTATTCTGCCTTGGGAAGGGGAGTGGGGTCTAGTGATTTGAGCAGGGAGTGGAACCAGGATCTATCTAGCTGCGTGTCCGATTTTACAATACAATTAGTTTAACTTTTGTTAAATGTTAAAAGAGTAAAAAGAAACTCACATGTCTCTGAGTCCTGGAGGTGTTTCTCAGCCGCCCTGGGCTGGTCTCTTTAGGAACATGGGACACAGGGCTGGAAGGGCATGTTATATAATCCCAGTCACACACTTATCAAGCGCCATCTTCACGTGAGTTAGCACGTTCTCCCCTCACCCATTAGGAGGCTGTTCCTGAACCTTCTTCTCATTTCCAGCCTAAAGTAACTCCTGGCCAGTTCATGGTTCTCTGGCAGTGGGGAGCACAGGCCACTAGTTGCATGGAGGTGGGAGATTACCTGCAGCCTCCCCCCACCCCTCCCTGGGACAGGGACTGGGCCGTGAGGCTGCACCTGACCCTGACACAGTGCAAGGGCCAGGCTGGCCTCAGAAACACCCTGGGCCCTGCCCCCCTGCGCCAGGTGCGGGTGAGCAGGCTCGGGCCGGCAGCAGGATCCAAGTGCAGAGGGACTTAGTGTGGGGGTATCCAGGTAGGGGTAAGAGAGTTCTCTGTGGGGCAATCTGGGTGTGGGTGGCTCAGTGGGAGATCTGGATGCACAGATGCTCACTGGGGGGTTGCAGGGGCAATGGGATTCTGCAGGGGATCCAGGTGAAGGTGTTTGGGGCTCAGCAGGGGGGTCTAGGTACAGGGCAGGTGGGGTTCATTTAGGTGGGGGTGGTACAGATGCAGGGGAGGTGGGGCTTGTCAGGGTGAAGTTTCGATGGGCCTGCTTAACGGGGGAGCCCCAGCTTCTGCCAAGGGGATGCCACACGCTGGGCTCCAGCTTCCCCCCACTTCCCCCATTCCCTTCTCTTCCCCATCCCATGCCCCTTCCCCACTGCTCCATCTCCTCCCCTCCGCCTCTTCCCCCAGCCCCCACTTCCCCCATCCCATACCCCTTCCCCACCGCTCCATCTCCTCCCCTCCCCTCCGCCTCTTCACCCAGCCCCCACTTCCCCCATCCCATGCCCCTTCCCCACCGCTCCATCTCCTCCCCTCCCCACTGCCTCTTTCCCCCAGCTCCCACTTCCCCCATCCCATGCCCCTTCCCCACCGCTCCATCTTCTCCCCAGGCCGGGGCAAGGTCACTCTATAACCTGCCGCCGGGTGAGTGCCGATGGCGCCTGACCCCTGCTGCTGCCCCCGGGACACGTAGCCCAGAGGAGGGGGTTGAGGGGGGAGGGGTGGAGAGGGGCGGGGGCGGGGCAGCTTTCCTGGCCGGCCAGGGGATCAGGCTGCCTGGGGCCCCTTCTGACTCCAGGCATCGCCCCCTAGCGGCTGTGCGGGTGTCACACCGCTCTGCTCTCCGCTCCACGGCCACGGCAGGGGCGGCGTGTTGTGTGGGCCTCTGGTGAATCACAGAATATCAGGGTTGGAAGGGACCTCAGGAGGTGTCTAGTCCAACCCTCTGCTCAAAGCAGGACCGATCCCCAATTTCTGCCCCAGATCCCTAAATGGCCCCCTCAAGGATCGAACTCACAACCCTGGGTTTAGCAGGCCAATGCTCAAACCACTGAGCTGTCCCTCCCCCCGGCAATGTTTGGGCCGGGTCTCTCCCCCGGCCCCACCTGCCCCCCCCCGCACCTCCCCCGAGTGTCCCGCGGCCCCCACTTGCTGCCCCCACGCACCTGCCCCGGAGCCTGCAGCTCACAGGGACTCTGCTCTGCGGGCTCCCCGCATCAACTGCTGCCGCAGGGTCCTAGTGCCCCCGTCACTGATGGCGGGACAGGCTGCCGTTACCCAGCCCTTCCACCCTAGCCTTGAGCCTCTCCAATGTCCCAAACCCCTCAACGCCAGCCCCAGACAGAGCCCTCATCCCCCTGCACCCTAATCCTCTGCCCCAGCCCTGAGCCCCTCCCAAACCCCTCATCCCCAGCCCCAGCCCTCATCCCCCCGCACCCTAATCCTCTGCCCCAGCCCTGAGCCCCTCCCACACCCCAAACCCCTCATCCCCAGCCCCACAGCCCTCACCCCTGAACCTCCTCCTATCCCCAAACTCCCTCCCAGAGCCTGCACCTCCTCCCCCTTCCCACACACCCCCTCCATCCCCCAAACGCTGTCCTAGAGCCTGAACCCCCTCCCTCTGCACCCCTCCACCCCCAAACGCCGTCCCGGAGCCTACACCCAGCACCCAAACTCCATCCCAGAGCCTGCACCCCAGACCCCCTCCCACAACCAAACTCCCTCCCAGAGCCTGCACCCCTCCTGCACCCTAATCCCCAGGCCAGGGCCTGCACCCCAGACCTCCTCCCCCCACCCAAACTCCCTCCCAGAGCCTTAGGCAGGTGGAGGGTGGAGTTTGGGGGGTGGGTTCTGGGCACCACCAAAATTTCTACAAACCTGCCACTCCAGTGGGCCTGCACACTCAAGGTCGGGGCGGGAAGCCAGGTGTGGGGGTCCTTCAGCGATGCAGGCAGTGTGAAAGCAGGTGGCTTGGTTTGGAAAGTGTGGTGCAGTATCACTGGTTCTGATGTCACTAACCACGTCTTGTCTTTTGCCGGCTACTTAGGGCTCTTCTGCACTTGAAACATTACAGTGGCAGCTCTGCAGCTAAAGCATTTCTGGGTCGACGCTACCGACGCCGACCGGAGGGGCAGGAGGGGCAACCCACCGCCCCGAGAGGCAGTAGCTAGGTCACTGAAATACAACGTGCCTCTGAGTCTTTTCTCTCAGTGCATCAGGAGATGGCAAGGGAGAGCTCACTCAGGCCGCAGCTTACATCAGCCTTGTTTGGAGATCCCCAAGGTGTCCAGCCATGGAGACAGAGACTTATCTCATCTCTTTGCTTTCTTTCAGTTTCCATGACAGGATTCCCCATGGCAGGTAAATACAAACATAGGCAGAGGGTGCGGGGTCTGTCCGTATGTGTGGGGTGCATGCTGCAGTGTGCAGCTATCTCATAAATTGGGGCGAGGAAGGGCAGAGTTAAGGTTATTTAATCTAGTCATTCAAGTGTAGAACTGGAATCTGGGTTCAAATCCTGCCTCCTCCAGACTCACCCCATGGTCTCAGCCCATCTCTTCCTCGCTACATGCCTCAGTTTCCCCTCCAGTGAATTGTTAACAAGGTGCACTGTGTGGCAGAGTGAGCAAGGCGCAGGGGGCATCCTGGCTGTTGGGTACCTGTGGAAATGCCACAGCAATTCATCTCAAGGGCTCACCCTTGCCCAGTAAGACCAATTGAAATTTGGGCTCTGGCAGCGGCTGGCTGAGCTGCATCAGTCTGGGGTGACTCCAGATTTATCCTGAGGTATGATCTGCCCCAACAGATATTTTTGCCTTTAGTTATTGCTAGAGCAGTTTCAGCTCAGCCCTGGCTGTGGCTGGTGAATGGCCTCACCCCTGCAAAGGGCAAATGGAGGTGCTGTGTACCGACACTGGGGTGCCATGATGCTAGCTGGGGCCTGTGAGAGTTGGGGGTGGGGTACCAGGAGCTGGGCTGCCGTAGTGCTGTCACCACAGGAGGGTGCTCTGTCTGGAAGGCCCTGTCTGTCTGGATGCTGTGGAATATAGAGGAGCTGAGTCAGCCCCAGTCAGGGCCAGTGGAGGCTTTGGGGGAGCAGAACTACAGCCCTTCGGAGCTGCTGCTGTTGGCTCTGGTCAGGCAGGGGCATCAGGGCGCAGACGGGGAGGGAGCCCAGGCAGGGGCAAAGGGCAGTTCAGTCTCCTGACCAGTTACGCCCTTTGCCCCTCAGATGGGAGCCGCTCGGACTGAGGGCTGGGCTGGGCTGCACACACCTGTCCTGTCATGGAGGGGAATTAACCCCAGCAGCTCATTTCACATTTTGGGCATCAGAGAGCTGCAATGGCTGCAACTTCCACTCACTACCAGCTTGGACCCACGACCCCAGGTGTGAAAACCCAGTGCCCGTTCCCCCCACACCAGCCACTGCCCTTGCCTGAGTTGGGGCCAAACAGGAACCGGTGCCCTCCAGGGGCAAAGCTCCAGGTCTCCTTCCCCCAATGTTTTGCTCAGCTCTTCCCCCTCGTACAGACTGTACTGCAGCCAGCCAGCCCCTGGGGGGAAAGACCCTGTGTCCCATCCTCCATCCCACGAGTCAGCCATTCCGGCATGCCTGGGGCTGGATCAGCCTGGGGCTGGATCAGAGCTGGTGACCTCCAGAGAGGAACCCCCCAGTGTCCCATTCTCAGCCCCCCTGAGCCAGCCAGTCTGCCACACTGGAACTATCAGAGGCTTGTTCACCTGCACATCTACCAATGTGATATATGCCATCATGTGCCAGCAATGCCCCTCTGCCATGTACATTGGTCAAACTGGACAGTCTCTACGTAAAAGAATAAATGGACACAAATCAGACGTCAAGAATTATAACATTCAAAAACCAGTCGGAGAACACTTAAATCTCTTTGGTCACTCGATTACAGACCTAAGAGTGGCAATTCTTCAACAAAAAACCTTCAGAAACAGACTCCAGTGAGAGACTGCTGAATTGGAATTAATTTGCAAACTGGATACAATTAACTTAGGCTTGAATAAAGACTGGGAGTGGATGCGTCATTACACACTTAGGGCCTGCGCTGCAGGGAGCAGTACGTCTGCCTCAGTGAGAGACCCTTCCCGTCACTGATTGCTCTGATCCCCCTGGCCCATGACAGCACAATGGGGCGCTGGGTAACCGTAGATCCAATTTGTGGGATTTGGGGGTGAATGGAGCCTGCAGCCGCTCAGAGGCAGTAGAAACCTGGGATCCCTTTATGAAGAGTGGGGCTCCTTCCCCCATCACTCCGGGTGGTTTCCATCTCAGCTAATTACCCCCACTGCTATGACTGGAGACAGGGTTCTTCCTCACTCCCTCTCCTACATAGCCCATGAGTTTCTGTGCCTGGTCTCTCAGCAGTCCTGTCCCACTCCAGAGGTGGCTGAATGTCAGTGGTGGGGAATGAAGCCCTGACAGGCAGTTGCAGAGGTGGTTCACAGCCGTCAGTGGGAGGTGCTACTTTCCCCAGGGTCACTAGTGATCAGATGCACAGCAACTTACTTGAGTGTTTATTCCCTTGGGGTGTTTGCAGACTCAGACATTTCAGAGCAGACTCAGCTCCGACTCGTGAATGGCCCGAGTCGCTGCGCTGGGAGAGTCGAGGTGTTTCACAACCAACAGTGGGGAACCGTGTGTGATGACAGCTGGGATTTAACTGAGGCCAGAGTCGTGTGCTGGCAGCTGGGCTGTGGGACGGCGTTATCAGCCCCAGGCAGGTCTCAATTTGGGCGAGGCTCTGATCCCATCTGGCTGGATAACGTTCACTGCACAGGGACAGAAGCTGCCCTCTCCGAATGCAGGGCTCGGCCTTGGGGAATCCATAACTGTCACCACGGAGAAGATGCCAGTGTTGTGTGCTCAGGTAACTCTCATCCATCACGGTGGGTGTTGTGGGGAGCGGGATGGGGGCTCAGTAGGGGGCGCTCTTCCCTCACAGTCAGTGCTGAGCCCCGTGTCCCAGCACAGCACTTAGGGCCTGCACTGCAGGGAGCAGTATGTGCGCCTCAGTGAGAGACCCTCCCTGTCGCTGATCACTCTGATCCCCTGCCCCATGACAGCACAATGGGGCGCTGGGTAACCATAGATCCCATTTGTGGGATTTGGGGTCGAATGGAGCCTCCAGGCACTCAGGGGCAGTAGAAACCCTGGGTCCCTTTATAAAGTGTGGGGCTCCTACCCCCATCATAGTGATTTCAATCTCAGCTAATTACCCCTCAATCTGTAACATCTCCCACTGGTGTGACTGGAGACAGGGTTCTTCCTCACTCCCTCTCCTATATAGCCCATGAGTTTTCATGGCCTGTCTCTCAGCTGCCCGTTCCCACCCCAGAGGTGGCTGTGTATTAGTAGGGCAGAATGAGCCCCTGCCAGGCAATTGGTATGTGTAGAGACTGATCAGATCCGAGGCGCTACGTTCCCCAATGTCACTAGTGATCAGAGGCAAAGGAATCTCCCTGAGTGTTTATTCCCTTGGTGCATTTGCAGATTCAGCCATTCCAGAGCAGGCTCCAATCCGACTGGTTGATGGTTCTAGTCGCTGTGCTGGGAGAGTCGAGGTGTTTCACAACCTGCAGTGGGGAACCGTGTGTGATGACAACTGGGACATAACAGATGCCGGAGTCGTGTGCAGGCAGCTGGGCTGTGGGACGGCGTTATCAGCCCCTGGAAGAGCTCAGTTTGGGAGAGGTTCTGACACCATCTGGCTGGCTGAGGTTAACTGCGCAGGGTCAGAAGCTGCCCTCTCCGAATGCAGGGCTAAGTCTTGGGGAGACCATAACTGTCACCACGGAGAAGATGCCAGTGTTGTGTGCTCAGGTAACCCTCCTTTGTCATGCCCCTGTAAGTGCTGCGAGAAGCAGTTCGGGGACTCACTGGGGCGCTCTCCCCTCACAGTGAGTTCTGACCCTGATGCAAAATGCTGGGCTGGGGCTCAGCGGAGGCTGCTTTCCCTGCAGACTCCTGCGTTACCACAAAGCCCAGGTCGTGTCTAAGGGCCTTGCTGCAGGGGGCAGTTTGGGGATGACAGGAGGGGGCTGCTCTCTCTCTGAGTCAGTGCTGACCCCAATGCCCCAGCATGGTGCTAGGGCACCGTGCTGCAGGCTGAGGTGTATACATCGCTGTGAGTGTCCCTCTGCCATGTCTGCTCACTCTGATCCCCCCACCCAACTCCAGCCCTATGGGCGCTCTGTGACCAGTGAGTTCTCGTCAGACTCACTTGCTGTCTTATTCTTATGAGATGAGAGGTTTGGTTGCTTCAGGGCATAGCCCTGATGTGCCCTGCTTAGACATCTGCCATTTTTGTATGTAGTTTAGTTGCAGCCATGTCGGTCCCAGGATACAAGAGAGACAAGGTGGGTGAGGAAATGTCTTTTATTGGACCAGTTTCTCTTGGTGAGAGAGACAAGCTCTCAAGCTTACATAGAGCCCAGACCCAAAGAAGAGCTCTGCGTGAGCTCCAAAGCTTGTTTCTCTCACCAACTGAAGCTGGTTCAATGAAAGATATTGCCTCACCCACCGTGTCTCCCTAGATTTCTGTAAGGCATTCGACTTAACACTGCACAAGAACGATGCAAAATCAATGTGTCACCCGTTAAACTGATTAAAAATTGGACAACTTACTGGTCTCAAAACATAATTGGGAATGGAGAATCATCATCGGGAAATGTGTTTTGACTGGGGCCCTGCGGGATCACTGCTTGGCTTTACGCTACTTGTCATTTTTATCAATGAACTGGAAGAAAACATAAAAACATCAGTCAGAAAGTTTGCAGATAACACGAAAATTGGGAGACTAGTAAATAGAGAACAGGACAGGTCACTGACACATAGGGATCTGAATCGCTAGGTAAGCTGGGTACAAGGAAACAAGATTCCTTTTAATATGACCAATGTAAAATTATACATCTAGGAACACAGAACGCGGGCTGTACTTACAGGAGTGGGGACTCTGTCTGGGAAGTAGTGACCCTGAGAAAGATTTGTGGGTGGGGGGTGGATAATCAGAAGAAGAGGAGCTCCCAGAGTGATACTGTGACCAGAAGGACTAATGCAATCCTGGGATGCGTACACAGGGGAATCTTGAGTAGCTGTAGAGAGGTTATTTTACCTCTGTAGTTGGTGCGAACGCTGCGGGAATCCTGTTTCCAGTATGATGCAGGGGTGCAGCCTGGGACTGTGGGACCGTTGTGCCCCCTTAACTTTCTCCAGCCTGGTTTGTCTCACACAATGCTTTGCTAGTGACAAGCAGCAAACCCCTCCAGGCACTGTAATCACTCAGCACAACCGCATGTGGAGCCCCCACACCCAGCTAGATTGCATGAATGCTCCTAGAGACATTAATGAATCACACTGAGAAAGGCACCAGCCAAATCCCCCCAGCTACCACCCTTGTACCTCAGGAATATACCGTCTTGTACTGCTCAAGATGAAGAGTGCAAATTTATTAATTGGTTCACTACTTCATCAATGGAAAGTGGATATACACCAGCCTTTGTAAATCTTAGGAGATTTACCAAACACTTCAGGCAAATTTAGTGGTAAAGATAAATAGTTAAACAAATTTATTGATGACAAAAGATATATTTTAATTGATTATAAGTGATAGGCAAAAAAATCAGAGTTCATTACCAAAATAAAATAAAATATAAGCACGCAGCCTAAACTCTCAACCCTATTAGACTGGGCAACAACTAGACTAAGCAGTTTTTCTCACTCCACTGGATATTGCAGTTCTTAGTACACAGATATCGCCCTTGAAACCTGGCCCAGTCTTCTCTGTTGGAGTCTTCAGTCTTCTGAGTGTCCTTGTTGCTTGCAGCATAGGTGGGGCGGGGGAGGAGGAGAAAAGGCCAAGCATGGGCCCGCTGTGTTCTGTTTTATACACTTAGTCCCATGTGCTTGGAGAACACAAGTCCAGGCAAGTCTGGTCCCCAGTCAAGGTTGAGCAATTTCCCAGGTGTGGTCTTATGCAGCTGAGTCACTGAATTGTAACTCCCTTGCTGGACAATGGCTGTTGATGGTTGTTGGACATCCACCTGCGCATTTGTTAGCTCTTTTGTCATTGTCTCTGGTGAGCTAGTATCTGGGTGCTTCCCAAACCCACAGCATATTTTAGTGAAAACTATACAACTCAATTCTTATAATATTATATGCATTAATGATACACATATTTAGATGGAACAATGGCTTTCAGCAGATCATAACCTTTCCCATGATACCTCACGTGGCATGCTTTATATGCAATATCACAATTATATGTAAATGAGGAATATGGGGGTTACAGGGCGCTCCCACAAGGTATAGAATATCACATCCAGTTCTGGTTCCCACAATTCAAGAAGGATGCTGATAAATTTAAGAAGGTTCAGAGAAGAGCCATGAGAATGATCAAAGGATTAGAAAACCTGCCTTGTGGTGACAGACGCAACGAGCTCAGTCTGTTTAGTTTAACAAAGAGAAGGTAAAGGGGTCACTTGATCACAGTCTATAATTACCATCATGGGGAACAGAAATGTGATAATAGAGGACTCTTCAATCTTACAGGAAAGTGTTTCATAAGATCCGAAGGCTGGAAGTTGAAGAGAGACACATTTAGATTACAAATAAAGTGCAAATTTGTAATGATGAGGATTATTGACTGTTGGAACTGTTTACCAATGGCTGTGGGGGATCCTCCCTCACTGGCAATCTTTAAATGAGGATTGGATGTTTCTGAAAGATCTGCCCTAGGAATTACTCTGGGGCAGGTCTCTGGCCTGTGCTACACAGGAGGTCAGACTAGGTGGTCAGAGGGGGCACTTTGGGCCTTGGGAGTCTATGAATCCCACTGATCAGATTCAGTGCCAGATGGAGCCTGCAGCCATTCACAAGGAGTAGGGACCCTGGGTCACTTTGTTAAGCATCAGGCTCCTAACCCCATTGCCCCGGCCAATTAGCATCTTAGCTGATGAGCCATGAACCTTTAATATTTGGCACCATGGTGACTGTATGCAGAATTCTTCCCCATGTCCTGCCTAAATGACTGGGCCAGATTTCCCTCGCCTGTTTCTCAGCTGCACCCTTGTGGCGGCTGCATATCTGTGGTGGAAGTGAGACCCACTGATAGGCGGTAGCTGTGTGTGGAGGCTGTTCAGACCCACCAGTGGGAGGCGCTACGTTCCGCAGCATCACTACTGATCAGATGCAAAGGAACCTCCCTGAGAGTTTATTCCATTGGCGTGTTTGCAGACTCTGGCATTTCAGAAGAGGCTCAGCTCCGACTAGTGAATGGCCCGAGTCGCTGCGCTGGGAGAGTCGAGGTGCTTCACAACCAACGGTGGGGAACTGTGTGTGATGACAGCTGGAACATAACTGATGCTGGAGTCGTGTGCAGGGAGCTGGGCTGTGGAATGGCATTATCAGCCCCAGGAGGGGCTCGATTTGGGCGAGGATCAGACCATATCTGGCTGGATGACGTCAACTGCGCAGGGACAGAAGCTGCCCTCACTGAATGCAGGGCTCGGCCTTGGGGAGACAATAACTGTAACCACGGAGAAGATGCTGGTGCTGTGTGCTCAGGTAACTCTCATCTAGCACCGTGCATGTGGCAGGGAGGAGCGTGGGAAGCTCATTACAGGGCATTGTCCCCTCACAACCGTTACTAACCCCAGCATGGTGCTTGGGGCCTGTGCTTCAGGGAGCTATATGGCGGTTCCAATAGGGGGTGCTCTCCTCTCACACGCTGTGCTGACCCTAATTCCCCTGAGCGGTTCTATAGGCCTGTGCTGCAGGGAGCAGGGTGGAGGCTCAGTAGGGGGCGCTCTCTCCTTGAAGTCCGTGCTGGCACCAGTACCCTAGTGCAGTGTCAAGGGGCCTGTGCTGCAGATAGGGGGATGGGGTGTCAGTAGGGGGTGCTTTCCCCTTGCAGTTGTGCTGACACCAATGCCCCAGTGTGGTGCCATGGGCCCCTGGCATGAGGAAACCTTGTCTGTGCCCGCTGGGGGGAAGCTCCCCGACTCTCCTGGCTACAGAACACAAGCTGTGCCCTTTAGGCCTCACGGGGTGGCTTCTTTCTGGGTTGTGAGAGGCACACTCCAGCCCCCAGCCCTCCGAGCATCCCCCTGCAGCACCCAGCCCCTGTTCCGCCCAGTCACAGATCCGCTGCTCCCAAAGGAACAGGGCCTCCAGCTGACCAGCTCCAGCTCCTATCTCTGCCCCAAACAATACACAGCCCTAGATCCCTTCATAGGCACACCAAGGACAAGTGATTTCACAGAGTGTAGAGTTTCGAGGAGTAGCAAGGAGAAGGGTTGGAAAGAAATGGTTCCATGGCCAATAAAATCAAACCACCTTGACTAGAGCCTAGACTCACTGAACGAGATTCTTTTCTGTCTGGTAGAGCAACACTCACCCCACAGTCCTTCCGGGGTTTTACTCCAGGCTTGGCTGTGATCTCCTGTTCCTGAGACAAACACTGTCAGCCACCTCCTGGGTGAAAGGCAGCTCTTGTCCCCTCTCCTCTTTCTTTGTAGGTACAGACCATTGTCTCTTCCCAGAGGAGGTCTCTCTTTGGAGACTTGTGCTGAGGGTCCTTGGTCTTTGCAAATTCTCAGGCCCCCACTGGGCCCAGACAGTGCATATAGCCTGTCTCCATGGCTGTGCTTTGTTCTATGTGCTGATTGGCTCAGCCAAAGGGATTGCCATGGTGCAGGTGACAAGCTTCACTTCCACACTTCTGGAGCGTCATATTCCACATTTTACATCTCTCTTCAACTGTGTCCCATACAAAGATCTTGCCTCTATTAGGGAGACCAGCTGGCTGCTGGCTGTTAGTAGAGACCTCACATGCCACCTCTGGTGAGCTATTGTGCATATATCTCACCTAGGGGATCCCCGTAAAACTCTAGGCATCCCTCTGCTCTCTGCCAGTTGGTGTCTAGTTATCTCTGGGCCAGCGTCCACAATGGGGACCTGGGTATCTGCAGCTTCCACTGGTTGGATTTTGTGTCAATGGAGCCTGCAGCCATTTACTCAAACTAAATATCCAGGGCCAATTTCTCAAGAGTTCGGTTCCTAATCACTTTATTCTGGCTAATTTCCATCTCAGGAAATAAGCCAAGAACCTGTAATTTTCCCAAGAGCTGAGATGTAGGACATGTGATTCTTCCTCACTTCCTGTCCTACACAGCATACATATTTCCTTGTCCTGTTTCTCAGCTGCCCTGTCCTGCCCCAGAAGTGGCTGCATGTCAGTGCAGGGAGTCTTCTTCTTTTGTGTATGTCACAAGTCGATATCTATGAAACCTTCTGCCAGTGGAGTTGGCAGCGACCAGGGCCGGGTTCAATATCTAGGGGTTCCTTTCCAGGAATATAACACAGGTCTGGTTTGAGCACCCACCCCAGTAACCGGGGACAATTACACACCACCCCCTAGGTGCTTCTACGAGGCAAAGCTTCCCCTCTTGTGAGCAGAGTCTTAGTGCAGAAAAGAAACTTTTTAAATAAAAGCAGGGAAGCCCAGCAGCATTAACTTTGGAAAACGCCGGAAACAGATAAAACCATGAGCAAAACACCTATCCCAGTTTATGCTGGGCAGTATCTTTTGCCTCAGGATCTTGAATCCAGCAACCCAAAGTTCCTTTAATGTGCCCCTCCCTTGTCCCTCCACTGACCCCTCTCACAGTGGTTGTCTTTGGTTAGTGAAGACCCAGAGTTCAGAGGTGCACCTGTGTGAGTTCAGCTCCCACCATGGGGGCGGGGAGGAGAGCGCCTGGCTCGCTCTCCTGTCTGGGTGCTTGCTCTGGTGGCAGCTGCCCTGCCAGCCACTCATCACTCTGCTCGCCCTCACCTCCTGCTGCCCCCGGCCTCTCTACTGTGACCTCTGCAGGTTGCTCTCTTGAGGCTCCCCCCAGCTCTTAGTGGAGAGACCTCAGTGCTGAAGCAGGCTGGGCAGAAACACTGTGTCACAGCAGATGATTTCTGCTCTAGTGATCACTTAATCCCAAAAGACTCCTAATGGAGCCTTAATTAGCTCTACCTTTGAAGAGTGGGGAGGGGCAGATTAAACTATGCCTAGACCTCTTACACAGAGCCCACACGCCTCAGCAGGAACACCCATCTCCACCCCGTCTCACTCTTGATAGGGGTCTGGTGTCTAAGCCCCCTGGTTAGTGGGTTTAGTTCAGTTTTGGGTGACCCCCTCAGTCAGGGCAGGCTAAGCCCAGTTCTGCTGCCCTTTTCTCAATCAGGATAACAACATTTCACTAGCCCTGCATTCAAATACACAGTGATTTGTAACCCAGCACCAGCCAACACAGCTCTGTCTGCTGGATATCTAGGCAGAGTGGGTGTGTGCATGTAAATACCGTCTGGTCCTGAAGCCTTTCCCCCTCCCCAGCTCATCACTAGCTGTCAGGGAAGAGGGTCATTCAGACCTTGCTTATGTAATGCCGACAGACCCTGGTCATCCGTGGACAGGATCAAACTGGGCCCTCTGGAGCTCAGTGCATGAGCCTCTATCACATGAGCTAAAAGCAAACTGGCTGTTAGCTAAGGCTGTAGAGCAGACTCATTAATTGCTCTCTCCTAAGTGGTCTCAGTGCCAGTAGATGGGATACAATACCACACCCAGGAGGTGTGTGGGTTACGCTTATCTCTAGCTTGTTCAGCCATCTGACTGTGCATCCTTAAAGTCCACTCTTCTGACGGGGCTCTCCTCCACCACGACCACGTGTGACTGTCTGTATTGCTGCCCCACAGGCAGACGGAGAATATCGGGCTAAGTCTCATTTCTGCATTGTAGCAATTCCTCAGGTCAGTCTAGTCAGGGCCCATTAAGCCTAGTCCAGGATCTGTATCCCAGGTTGCAAATAGGCAGATACAAGTTAGGGCTTCTGAAAATCCATGAGCAAGCCAGTCTCTCTATCCCAGAGTTGCTGCCCCTCTGTGAGTGCACAGTTGTCAGCCCAGCTCTGCCATCATTCATCTGAGACTGGTCCTGGACTGGCAGCACTAGACCCCACTGCAGCAATGGTTGCCACAAAACGATGTTGCCAAGTCAGTCGTGGCAAGTCAGGAGGAATCGCAGGGGCAGGTGTTTGCTTCAGGAGGGGTCCGATCTGCTTGGAGGAAGTGTGCATTGCCTCTGCACGGGGCACAACCCTTGTCAGCCTGGAGCGCAGCAGATTCCTGGCAGCCGTCACTGCTCTCCAGGCGGTTCTCAGGGGGATGGACTCTGGGTGACATTTTCAGGAGCTATGGAGCCAACACATGTAAATTCGATGCTGATGTCAGGCTAAGGCAGCCACTAAGGACACCGGTGACTGTGTTCATCTCCCAATCACCAATATGCTTATGGCAGCGTCTATCCCCCAGCACTGCACAGTATCCCACTGGAGCGAATTCCAGCCCCAAGAGTGAGGGTGTAAATCTGCTCCCCAGGAGGTTCCCACCAGCTTCTACATCA
This sequence comes from Lepidochelys olivacea, assembly GCF_965140295.1. Taxonomy (NCBI): domain Eukaryota; kingdom Metazoa; phylum Chordata; order Testudines; family Cheloniidae; genus Lepidochelys; species Lepidochelys olivacea. Next base: position 8,276,051 of record NC_140433.1, on the reverse strand, counting down.
AGGCAGTGCTGGGGGGAGGAGGGGATGATCTTTTTCATTAAGTGGTCTAGTGGGAGCAGTAGTTCAGACTGCAGTCCAGTCTGCCTAACTAGGTGAGAGCTGGCTGGGAGGGGAGTGGAAAAACTTCAACACTGCCCCAGTAATTAGCCTGGTCAGTGGTGGGGAGCCCTTGATAGGTAGTTGCTGTGTGCAGAGACTGGTCAGACCCATCAGCAGAAGGCGCTACATTCCCCAGGGACACGAGAGATTAGACGTACAGGAGCCTCGCTGAGTGTTTATTCCCTTGGGTGATTGCAGAATCCGGCATCTCAGAAGTGGCTCAGCTCCGACTGGTGAACGGTTCGAGTCGCTGCGCTGGGAGAGTCGAGGTGTTTCATAACAAGAAGTGGGGAACCATCTGTGATGACAGCTGGGACCTACAGGATGCTGGAGTCGTGTGCAGGCAGCTGGGCTGTGGGACGGCGTTATCAGCCCCCGTTGGGGCTCACTTTGGGCAAGGATCTGAGCATATCTGGCTGGCTAATGTGAACTGCACAGGGTCAGAAGTTGCCCTCTCCGATTGCAGGGCTCAGCCTTGGGGAGACAGTAACTGTACCCACAGAGAAGATGCTGGCGTCGAGTGCTCAGGTAACCTTCATCCATCATGTCACTGTGGGTGGTGCAGGGATTGGGCTGGGAAACTTTCAGCACAGACCCAGCTCTCCTGAATCAGCGCTGACCCCAGTGCCCCAGCATGGTGCTAAGGGAGACAGTTCGGGGTCACAGTAAGTGTCGCTCTTCCCACGGTCTCAGTGCTGACCCCATTGTCCCCACACAGTTCTACATGCCTGCGCTGCAGGGAGCAGGATGGGGGCTCAGTAGGGGGCGCTCTCCCCTCGCAGTCAGTGCTGAGCCCAGTGCCGCAGCACAGCACTTAGGGCCTGCGCTGCAGGGAGCAGTACGTGCGCCTCTGTGAGAGACCCTCCTCGTCGCTGATCGCTGTGATTCCCCTGCCCCACTACAGCACGAATGGGGTGCTGGGTAACCATGGGTTCCATTTATGGGATTTGGGGTTGAATGAATCCTGTAGCCACTGAGGGATCCCTTTATGAAGTGTGGGGTTCCTACCACCATCACTCCGGGTGATTTCCATCTCAGCTAATTACTCCTGAACCTGTAATATGCCCCAATGATGTGGCTGGAGACAGGGTTCTTCCTCACTTCCTCTCCTACACAGCCCATGAATTTCTGTGCCCTGTCTCTCATCTACCCTGGTCCACCCCACAGGTGACTGCATGGTCGTGGTGGGGAGTAGGGCTGTCAAGTTATTATGAAAATCGTAATTAATTGTGAGATTAAAAAATTAATCATGATTAAACATGCAATTAATCGCACCTTTACACAATAATAGCATACCCTCACTTTATATTAATTTTTTATTACAAATATTTGTACTGTAAAAAAGAAACAAAAGAAATAATATTTTCAATTCACCTCATACAAGTACTGTAGTGCAATCTCTTTATCAGGAAAGGAGAATGATTTACAAATAATAACTGCAATCAAAAATAAAACAATGTAAAATTGTAGATCCTACACATCCACTCAGTCCTATATCTCATTCAGCCAATTGTTCAGACAGACAAAAGTTTGTTTGTCAGACAAAGTTTGTTTACATTTGCAGGAGATAATGCTCCTTGCTTCTTGTTTTCAATGTTACCTGAAAATGAGAACAGGCATTCATTCACATGGCACTATTGTACCCAGGGTTACAAAATATTTACGTGCCAGATGTGCTAAAAATTCATATGTCCCTTCATACTTCGACCACCATTCTAGAGGACATGTGTCCATGCTGATGATGGGTTCTGCTCGATAACGATCCAAAGCAGTGCAGACCTACAAAAGTTCATTTTCATCATCTGAGTCAGATGCCACCAGGAGAAGGTTGATTTTCTTTTTTGGTGGTTCAGGTTCTGTAGTTTCTGCATTGTAGTGTTGCTCTTTTAAGAGTTCTGAAGGCATGCTCCACACCTCGCCCCTCTCAGATTTTAGAAGGCACTTCAGATTCTTAAAGCTTGGGTCGAGTGCTGTATCTAGCTTTAGAAATCTCACATTGGTACCTTCTTTGCGTTTTGTCAAATCTTCAGTGAACGTGTTCTTAAAACGAACAACATGTAATGAATCATCATCCGAGACTACTGTAATAGGAAAGATATGGCAAAATGCCGGTAAAATACATCGCAGGAGATACACAATTCTCTCCCAAGAATTTCAGTCACAAATTAAATTAACACATTACTTTTTTAACGAGCATCATCAGCATGGAAGCATGTCGTATGGAATGGTGGCTGAAGCATGAAGGGGCATGTGAATGTTTAGCATATGTGGCACGTAAATACCTTGCAATGCTACCTGCAAAAGTGCCATGCAAACCCCTCTTCTCACTTTCGGGTGACATTGCGAATAAGAAATAGGCAGCATTATCTCTTGAAAGTGTAAACAAACTTGTTTGTCCGAATGATTGGCTGAACAAGAAGTAAGACTGAGAGGATATGTAGGCTCTAAGTTTTACATTGTTTTTTTTCTGAGCGCAGTTATGTAACAAAAAAAATTCTACATTTGTAAGTTGCACTTTCACAGTAAAGAGTTTGCACTACAGGACTTGTATGAGGTGAACTGAAAAATACTATTTCTTTTACCATTTTTACAGCGCTAATATTGTTAATCCAAAATACAGTAAAAGCTGTTTTATCCAACACTTCACCAACTGGAAAGCTCTATAAATCAGCATTTCTGATTTTCATTGAAATGCTGATTTATAGTCCGGTTGGTGCAGGGCTAACAGGGCGTTGGGGCGCAGGATGGGGTGCGGATCAAGGGCTCTGGGAAGGACTTTGGGTGTGGGAGGGGGCTTAGTACAGGAGAGGGGGTGCGGGGTGTTGGATCCAGTTGGATCCAAGTTGGATCCAAGGAGGAAGGGCAGTGTGGATACCAGACTAATAGGTCATACTGGCTGTAGAGTGACCGTGCCTAATCAGGTACAGAATGTGAGCCAGGCCAAACAGCAAAAATGAAGATGTTTGTACACCAGTGCGAGGAGCCTAGGTAACAAAATGGAGGAACTAGAGCTACTGGTGCAGGAAGTGAAACCGGATATTCTAGGGAGAACAGAAACAGGGTGGCCTAGTCGTCATGACTGGACTGCGGGTATTGAAGGGGATGTGCTGTTTAGGAAAGACAGAAATAAAGGTAGAGGTGGTGGAGTAGCACTGTATATCAATGATGAGGTAGATTGTAAAGAAATAAGAAGCAGTGGAATGGATAAGACAGAGTCTGTCTGGGCAAAAATCACATTGGGGAAGAAAACTACCAGAGCCTCCCCTGGGATAGTGCTTGGGGTGAGCTATAGACTGCTGGGATCTAATTTGGATATGGATAGAGACCTCTTTAATGTTTTTAATGAAGTAAATAGTAATGGAAACTGCGTGATCATGGGAGACTTCAACTTAGAATCATAGAATATCAGGGTTGGAAGGGACCTCAGGAGGTCATCTAGTCCAACCCCCTGCTCAAAAGCAGGACCCATCCCCAATTAAATCATCCCAGCCAGGGCTTTGTCAAGCCTGACCTTAAAAACTTCTAAGGAAGGAGATTCCACCACCTCCCTAGGCAATGCATTCCAGTGTTTCACCACCCTCCTAGTGAAAAAGTTTTTCCTAATATCCAACCTAAACCTCCCCCACTGCAACTTGAGACCATTACTCCTTGACCTGTCCTCTTCCACCACTGAGAATAGTCTAGAACCATCCTCTCTGGAACCACCTCTCAGGTAGTTGAAAGCAGCTATCAAATCCCCCCTCATTCTTCTCTTCCGCAGACTAAACAATCCCAGTTCCCTCAGCCTCTCCTCATAAGTCATGTGTTCCAGACCCCTAATCATTTTTGTTGCCCTTCGCTGGACTCTTTCCAATTTATCCACATCCTTCTTGTAGTGTGGGGCCCAAAACTGGACACAGTACTCCAGATGAGGCCTCACCAATGTCAAATAGAGGGGGACGATCACGTCCCTCGATCTGCTCGCTATGCCCCTACTTATACATCCCAAAATGCCATTGGCCTTCTTGGCAACAAGGGCACACTGTTGACTCGTATTCAGGTTCTCGTCCACTGTCACCCCTAGGTCCTTTTCCGCAGAACTGCTGCCTAGCCATTCGGTCCCTATTCTGTAGCTGTGCATTGGGGTCTTCCGTCCTAAGTGCAGGACCCTGCACTTCTCCTTATTGAACCTCATCAGATTTCTTTTGGCCCAATCCTCCAATTTGTCTAGGTCCTTCTGTATCCTATCCCTCCCCTCCAGCGTATCTACCACTCCTCCCAGTTTAGTATCATCCGCAAATTTGCTGAGAGTGCAATCCACACCATCCTCCAGATCATTTATGAAGATATTGAACAAAACCGGCCCCAGGACCGACCCCTGGGGCACTCCACTTGACACCGGCTGCCAACTAGACATGGAGCCATTGATCACTACCTGCTGAGCCCGACAATCTAGCCAACTTTCTACCCACCTTATAGTGCATTCATCCAGCCCGTACTTCTTTAACTTGCTGACAAGAATACTGTGGGAGACAGTGTCAAAAGCTTTGCTAAAGTCAAGATACAATACATCCACTGCTTTCCCTTCCCAGACATAGACTGGAGGACAAGTGCTAGTAATAATAAAAGGGTTCAGATTTTCTTACATGCGATAGCTGATGGATTCCTTCATCAAGTAGTTGCTGAACCGACTAGAGGGGATGCCATTTTAGATTTGGTTTTGGTGGGTAGTGAGGACCTCATAGAAGAAATGGTTGTAGGGGACAACCTTGGTTCAAGTGATCATGAGCTAATTCAGTTCAAACTGAACGGAAGGATAAACAAAAAGAAATCTGCAATTAGGGTTTTCGATTTCAAAAGGGCTGACTTTCAAAAATTAAGGAAATTAGTTAGGGAAGTGGATTGGACTGAAGAACGTATGGATCTAAAGGCAGAGGAGGCCTGGGATTACTTTAAGTCAAAGCTGCAGAAGCTATCGGAAGCCTGCATCCCAAGAAAGGGGAAAAAATTCATAGGCAGGAGTTGTAAACCAAGCTGGATGAGCAAGCATCTCAGAGAGGTGATTAAGAAAAAGCAGAAAGTATACAGGGAGTGGAAGATGGGAGAGATCAGCAAGGAAAGCTACCTTATTGAGGTCAGAACATGTAGGGATAAAGTGAGACAGGCTAAAAGTCAAGCAGAGTTGGACCTTGCAAAGGGAATTAAAACCAATAGTAAAAGGTTCTCTAGCCATATAAATAAGAAGAAAACAAAGAAAGAAGAAGTGGGACTGCTAAACACTGAGGATGGAGTGGAGGTGAAGGATAATCTAGGCATGGCCCAATATCTAAACAAATACTTTGCCTCAGTCTTTAATGAGGCTAATGAGGATCTTAGGGATAATGGTAGCATGACAAATGGGAATGAGGATATGGAGGTAGATATTACCATATCTGAGGTAGAAGCGAAACTCAAACAGCTTAATGGGACTAAATCGGGGGGTCCAGATAATCTTCATCCAAGAATATTAAAGGAATTGGTACATGAAATTGCAAGCCCATTAGCAAGAATTTTTAATGAATCTGTAAACTCAGGGGTTGTACCGTATGACTGGAGAATTGCTAACATAGTTCCTATTTTTAAGAAAGGAAAAAAAAGTGATTGGGGTAACTACAGGCCTGTAGACTTTGACATCTGTAGTATGCAAGGTCTTGGAAAAATTTTGGAAGGAGAAAGTAGTTAAGGACATTGAGGTCAATGGTAAATGGGACAAAATGCAACATGGTTTTACAAAAGGTAGATCGTGCCAAACCAACCTGATCTTCTTTGAGAAAGTAACAAATTTTTTAGACAAAGGAAACGCAATGGATCTAATTTACCTACATTTCAGTAAGGCGTTTGATACGGTGCCAATTAGGGAATTATTAGTTAAATTGGTTTCAGAGTAACAGCTGTGTTAGTCTGTATTCTCAAAAAGAAAAGGAGTACTTGTGGCACCTTAGAGACTAACCAATTTATTTGATCATAAGCTTTCGTTAGCTACAGCTCACTTCATCGGATGCATACTGTGGAAAGTGTAGAATATCTTTTTATACACACAAAGCATGAAAAAATACCTCCCCCCACCCCACTCTCCTGCCGGTAATAGCTTATCTAAAGTGATCACTCTCCTTACAATGTGTATGATAATCAAGTTGGGCCATTTCCAGCACAAATCCAGGTTTTCTCACCCCACCCCCCCCACAACCCACTCTCCTGCTGGTAATAGCTTATCTAAAGTGACCACTCTCCTTACAATGTGTATGATAATCAAGGTGGGCCATTTCCAGCACAAATCCAGGGTTTAACAAGAACGTCGGGGGGGGGGGGTGTAGGAAAAAACAAGGGGAAATAGGTTACCTTGCATAATGACTTAGCCACTCCCAGTCTCTATTCAAGCCCAAGTTAATTGTATCCAATTTGCAAATGAATTCCAATTCAACAGTTTCTCACTGGAGTCTGGATTTGAAGTTTTTTTTGTTGTAATATCGCAACTTTCATGTCTGTAATTGCGTGACCAGAGAGATTGAAGTGTTCTCTGACTGGTTTATGAATGTTATATTCTTGACATCTGATTTGTGTCCATTTATTCTTTTACGTAGAGACTGTCCAGTTTGACCAATGTACATGGCAGAGGGGCATTGCTGGCACATGATGGCATATATCACATTGGTGGATGTGCAGGTGAACGAGCCTCTGATAGTGTGGCTGATGTTATTAGGCCCTGTGATGGTGTCCCCTGAATAGATATGTGGGCACAGTTGGCAACGGGCTTTGTTGCAAAGATAGGTTCCTGGGTTAGTGGTTCTGTTGTGTGGTATGTGGTCGCTGGTGAGTATTTGCTTCAGGTTGGGGGGCTGTCTGTAGGCAAGGACTGGCCTGTCTCCCAAGATTTGTGAGAGTGTTGGGTCATCCTTCAGGATAGGTTGTAGATCCTTAATAATGCGTTGGAGGGGTTTTAGTTGGGGGCTGAAGGTGACGGCTAGTGGCGTTCTGTTATTTTCTTTGTTAAGCCTGTCCTGTAGTAGGTGACTTCTGGGAACTCTTCTGGCTCTATCAATCTGTTTCTTCACTTCCGCAGGTGGGTATTGTAGTTGTAAGAATGCTTGATAGAGATCTTGTAGGTGTTTGTCTCTGTCTGAGGGGTTGGAACAAATGCGGTTGTATCGCAGAGCTTGGCTGTAGACGATGGATCGTGTGGTGTGGTCAGGGTGAAAGCTGGAGGCATGTAGGTAGGAATAGCGGTCAATAGGTTTTCGGTATAGGGTGGTGTTTATGTGACCATCGTTTATTAACACTGTAGTGCCCAGGAAGTGGATCTCTTGTGTGGACTGGTCCAGGCTGAGGTTGATGTTGGGATGGAAATTGTTGAAATCATGGTGGAATTCCTCAAGGGCTTCTTTTCCATGGGTCCAGATGATGAAGATGTCATCAATATAGCGCAAGTAGAGTAGGGGCGTTAGGGGACGAGAGCTGAGGAAGCGTTGTTCTAAGTCAGCCATAAAAATGTTGGCATACTGTGGGGCCATGCGGGTACCCATAGCAGTGCCGCTGATCTGAAGGTATACATTGTCTCCAAATGTAAAATAGTTATGGGTAAGGACAAAGTCACAAAGTTCAGCCACCAGGTTAGCTGTGACATTATCGGGGATAGTGTTCTTGACAGCTTGTAGTCCATCTTCGTGTGGAATGTTGGTGTAGAGGGCTTCTACATCCATAGTGGCCAGGATGGTGTTATCAGGAAGATCACCGATGGATTGTAGTTTCCTCAGGAAGTCAGTGGTGTCTCGAAGGTAGCTGGGAGTGCTGGTAGCGTAGGGCCTGAGGAGGGAGTCTACATAGCCAGACAATCCTGCTGTCAGGGTGCCAATGCCTGAGATGATGGGGCGCCCAGGATTTCCAGGTTTATGGATCTTGGGTAGTAGATAGAATATCCCAGGTCGGGGTTCCAGGGGTGTGTCTGTGCGGATTTGATCTTGTGCTTTTTCAGGGAGTTTCTTGAGCAAATGCTATAGTTTCTTTCGGTAACTCTCAGTGGGATCAGAGGGTAATGGCTTGTAGAAAGTGGTGTTGGAGAGCTGCTGAGCAGCCTCTTGTTCATATTCTGACCTATTCATGATGACAACAGCACCTCCTTTGTCAGCCTTTTTGATTATGATGTCAGAGTTGTTTCTGAGGCTGTAGATGGCATTGTGTTCTGCACGGCTGAGGTTATGGGGCAAGTGATGCTGCTTTTCCACAATTTCAGCCCGTGCACGTCGGCGGAAGCATTCTATGTAGAAGTCCAGTCTGCTGTTTCGACCTTCAGAAGGAGTCCACCTAGAATCCTTCTTTTTGTAGTGTTGGTAGGGAGGTCTCTGTGGATTAGTATGTTGTTCAGAGGTATGTTGGAAATATTCCTTGAGTCGGAGACGTCGAAAATAGGATTCTAGGTCACCACAGAACTGTATCATGTTCGTGGGGGTGGAGGGGCAGAAGGAGAGGCCCCGAGATAGGACAGCTGCTTCTGCTGGGCTGAGAGTATAGTTGGATAGGTTAACAATGTTGCTGGGTGGGTTGAGGGAACCATTGCTGTGGCCCCTTGTGGCATGTAGTAGTTTAGAAAGTTTAGTGTCCTTTTTCTTTTGTAGAGAAGCAAAGTGTGTGATGTAAATGGCTTGTCTAGTTTTAGTAAAGTCCAGCCACGAGGAAGTTTGTGTGGAAGGTTGGTTTTTTATGAGAGTATGCATTTTTGAGAGCTCATTCTTAATCTTTCCCTGTTTGCTGTAGAGGATGTTGATCAGGTGATTCCGCAGTTTCTTTGAGAGCGTGTGGCACAAGCTGTCAGCACAGTCTGTGTGGTATGTAGATTGTAATGGATTTTTTACCTTCAGTCCTTTTGGTACGATGTCCATCTGTTTGCATTTGGAAAGGAAGAGGATGTCTGTCTGTATCTGTGCAAGTTTTTTCATGCAGTTGATAGATTTCCACTCCAAAGTTGCGATATTACAACAAAAAAACTTCAAATCCAGACTCCAGCGAGAAACTGTTGAATTGGAATTCATTTGCAAATTGGATACAATTAACTTAGCCTTGAATAGAGACTGGGAGTGGCTAAGTCATTATGCAAGGTAACCTATTTCCCCTTGTTTTTTCCTCCCCCCCTCCCCCCCAGACGTTCTTGTTAAACCCTGGATTTGTGCTGGAAATGGCCCACCTTGGTTATCATACACATTGTAAGGAGAGTGATCACTTTAGATAAGCTATTACCAGAAGGAGAGTGGGTTGTGTGTGTGTGTGGGGGGGGGGAGGGTGAGAAAACCTGGATTTGTGCTGGAAATGGCCCAACTTGATTATCATACACATTGTAAGGAGAGTGATCACTTTAGATAAGCTATTACCAGCAGGAGAGTGGGGTGGGGGGAGGTATTTTTTCACGCTTTGTGTGTATAAAAAGATCTTCTACACTTTTTACAGTAAGCATCCGATGAAGTGAGCTGTAGCTCACGAAAGCTTATGCTCAAATAAATTGGTTAGTCTCTAAGGTGCCACAAGTACTCCTTTTCTTTTTAGTTAAATTGGGAAAGATGGGGATCAATATGAAAATTGAAAAGTGGATAAGGAATTGGTTAAAGGGGAGACTACAGCGGGTCATACTGAAAGGTGAACTGTCAGGCTGGATGGAGGTTACCAGTGGAGTTACTCAGGGATTGGTTTTGGGACCAATCTTATTTAATCTTTTTATTATTGACCTCGGCACAAAAAGTGAGAGTGTGCTAATAAAGTTTGCGGATGATACAAAGCTGGGAGGTATTGCCAATTGAGAGAAGGACCGGCATACCATACAGGAGGATCTGGATGACCTTGTAAACTGGAGTAATAGTAATAGGATGAAATGTAATAGTGAGAAGTGTAAGGTCATACATTTAGGGATTAATAACAAGAATTTTAGTTATAAGCTGGGGACGCATCAATTAGAAGTAACAGAGGAGGAGAAAGACCTTGGCGTATTGGTTGACCACCGGATGACTATGAGCCACCAATGTGATATGGCAGTGAAAAAAGCTAATGCAGTCTTGGGATGAATCAGGCGAGGTATTTCCAGTAGAGATAAGGAGATGTTAGTACCACTATACAAGGCACTGGTGAGACCTCACCTGGAATGCTGTGTGCAGTTCTGTTCTCCCATGTTCAAGAAGGATGAATTCAAACTGGAACAGGTACAGAGAAGGGCTACTAGGATGATCTGGGGAATGGAAAACCTGTCTTATGAAAGGAGACTCAAGGAGCTTGGCTTGTTTAGCCTAACCAAAAGAAGGTTGAGGGGAGATATGATTGCTCTCTATAAATATATCAGAGGGATAAATACTGGAGAGGAATTCTTTAAACTCAGTAGCAATGTGGACACAAGAAAAAATGGATATAAACTGGCCATTGGGAAGTTTAGACTTGAAATTAGACAAAGGTTTCTAACCATCAGAGGAGTGAAGTTCTGGAACAGCCTTCCAAAGGAAGCAGCGGGGGCAAAAGACCTATCTGGCTTCAAGATTAAACTTGATAAGTTTATGGAGGAGATGGTTTGATGGGATAACATGATTTTGGCAATTAATTGATCTTTAACTATTCATGATAAATAGGCCCAATGGCCTGTGATGGGATGTGAGATGGGGTGGGATCTGAGTCACTACAGAGAATTTTTTCCTGGGTATCTGGCTGGTGACTCTTGCCCACATGCTCAGGGTTCAGCTGATCGCCATATTTGGGGTTGGGAAGGAATTTTCCTCCAGGATAGATTGGAAGAGACCCTGGGGGTTTTTCGCCTTTCTCTGTAGCATGGGGCACGGGTCACAGGTCACTTGATGGAGGATTCTCTACACCTTGAAGTCTTTAAACCATGATTTGAGGACTTTAGTAGCTCAGACATAGGTGAGAGATTTTTTGCAGGAGTGGGTGGGTGAGATTCTGTGGCCTGCATTGTGCAGGAGGTCAGACTAGATGATCATAATGGTCCCTTCTGACCTTAATATCTATGAATCTATGAATCCAGGGGCCGCTCACCTCGGATGGCTCCCCGCAAGCGGCGACCTGTCCTGGAGTCTGGCTACTCCTAAGCGGAGGCGTGTCAGGTGGCTCAGCATGCTGCCCCTCCCAGTGCTGGCTGCACAGGTCCTATTGGCTGGGAACCACGGTCAATGGGAGCTGCGGGGGTGGTGCCTGCAGGCAGAGGGAGCGCGCCAAGCCACCTGCCGCTCCTCCGCCTAGGAGCAGGTGGGACAAGTTGCCGTTTCTGGGGTGCCACCTGAGGTGAATGGCCCACAGATCCAGCACCCTGCACCCTATCTCGTGCCCCAACTGCCTGTCCCGAGCCCCCGCCCGCAACCAAACTTCCTCGCGGAACCCGTGCTCCACACCCCCTCCCATGCTCCAACCCCCATCCCCGCAGACACTCCCGCACCCAAACTCCCTCCCTCTTAGTTAACTGGCATTTTTCATTTACCAGCATCCCCCATTCCCCAGCATGCTGGATAAAACAACTTTAACGGTAATAGTATAAAGTAGGAACTGTACACATTGTATTCTGTGTTGTAATTGAAATCAACATATTTGAAAACATAGAAAAACATGCAAAATATTTAATACATTTCATTTGGTATTCTATTGTTTAACAGTGTGATTAAAACTGCGATTAATAATGATTACTTTTTAAAATCATGATTAATTTTTTGAGTTAATCGCGTGAGTTAACTGCGATTAATCGACAGGGAGTGAACCCCTAACAGGCTGTTGCAGAGACTGCTCAGACCCATCAGTGGGAGGCTCTACGTTCCCCAGCATCACTACTGATCGGATGCACAGGAACCTCCCTGACAGTTTATCCCCTTGGGGTGTTTGCAGACTCAGGCCTTTCAGAAGTGGCTCAGCTCCGACTGGTGAATGGTCCGAGTAGATGCGCTGGGAGAGTCGAGGTGCTTCACAACCAGCTGTGGGGAACCGTGTGTGATGACAGCTGGGATTTAACTGATGCTGGAGTCATGTGCAGGCAGCTGGGCTGTGGGACGGTGTTATCAGCCCCAGGAGGGGCTCGATTTGGGCAAGGATCAGACCGTATCTGGCTGGATGACGTTGACTGCACAGGGACAGAAGCTTCCCTCACCGAATGCAGGGCTCGGCCTTGGGGAGAGAATAACTGTAACCACAGAGAAGATGCCGGTGTTGTGTGCTCAGGTAACCTTCATCTACCACCCTGCGTGTTGTAGGGAGCAGGGTGGGAAGCTCATTACAGAGCATTGTAACCCAGCACCAGCCAACACAGCTCTTTCTGCTGGATACTATGCAGAGTGGGTGTGTTCATATAAATACCGTCTGGTCCTAAATCCTTTCCCCCTCCTCAGCTCATCACTAGCTGTCAGGGGAGAGGTCATTCAGATCTTGCTTCCATCTAGCTTGTTCAGCCATCTGATTGTGCATCCTCAAAGTCCCGTCTTCTAACAGGTCTCTCCTCCATCACGTGTGTGACCATCTGTATTGGTGCCCTACAGATACACTGAGAAGAGCGGGCTAAGCCAAATCTCTGCATTGCAGCAATTCCTCTGGCCAGTCCAGTCTGGGGCCTGTTAAGCCTAGTCCAGGATCTGCATCCTAGGTTTCAAATAGGCAGATACAAGTTAGGGCTAAGAAAAACATCCAAAATATTTAATACATTTCATTTGGTAGTCTATTGTTTAACAGTGCGATTAAAATTACGATTAATAGTGATTAGTTTTTAAAATCACAATTAATTTTTTGAGTTAATCGCGTGAGTTAACTGCGATTAATTGACAGGGAGTGTGTGAGGATGTGACGCAGCAGGGAGGGGGGAGTGTTGACCTGGGAATGTGCCTGGGGATGGGAGACCTGAGAGCCTGTCACCTGAGCCAGAAGGGGGAGGGGGAGGTGACACCTCTGCCCAGGAATGTGGACGGAGACTGCAGCAGTGAACCTGCTGGGTGGGTTTAGTTTTCAGTTTGGGGCTGGGGGGAGGAACACAGGGAACCCCAGGGCTAGGGTCTAAGCTCCCTGCTCCCCCAGAAGGACTTGACGGAGGGGGTCCTGGGTGTACCCACAAGCTCTGTTTTGGACTGTGTTCCTGTTGTCCAATAAACCTTCTGTTTTACTGGCTGGCTGAGAGTCTCAGTGAATCCCAGGAAGAGGGGTGCAGGGCCTGGACTCCCCCACACTCCGTGACAGAGTGAACCCTTAACAGGCTGTTGCAGAGGTTGTTCAGACCTGTCAGTGGGAGGTTCTACGTTCCCCAGCATCACTACTGATCAGATGCACAGGAACCTCCCTGAGTGTTTATTCCCTTGGGGTGTTTGCAGACTCTGGCATCTCGGAAGTGGCTCAGCTCCGACTGGTGAACGGTCTGAATAGATGCTCTGGGAGAGTCGAGGTGCTTCACAACCAGCAGTGGGGAACCGTGTGTGATGACAGCTGGGATTTAACTGAGGCCAGAGTCGTGTGCAGGCAGCTGGGCTGTGGGACGGCGTTATCAGCCCCAGGAGGGGCTCGATTTGGGCGAGGATCAGACCGTATCTGGCTGGATGACGTTCACTGCACAGGGATAGAAGCTTCCCTCACCGAATGCAGGGCTCGGCCTTGGGGAGACAATAACTGTAACCACAGAGAAGATGCCGGTGTTGTGTGCTCAGGTAACCTTCATCTACCACCCTGTGTGTTGTAGGGAGCGGTGTGGGGGCTCAGTAGGGGACGCTCATGCTCTCCCCTTGAAGTCAGTGCTGGCCCCAGTGCCCTAGTGCAGTGCTAGGGGGCCTGTGCTGTTGGTAGGGGGATGTCAGTAGGGGGCGCTCTCCATTTGTAGTTGTGCTGGCCCTAATGCCCCAGTGCAGTTCCATGGGCACCTAGCATGAGGAAGCCTTGTCTGTGCCCACTGAGGGGCAGCTCCCCAACTGCCTCGGCCACACGCCACACAAGCTGTGCCCTCTAGGCCTTTTGTGGGGGAGTGACCTCCTTCCAGGTTGGCAATAGGCACACTTCACCCCTCGGTCCTCCGAGCGTCCCCCTGCAGCACCTAGTCCCTGTCCCACAGGGCACTCACAGCAGTCACAGATCTGCTGCTCCCAAAGGAACAGGGCCCCAAGGTGACCAGCTCCACCTCCCATCTCTGCCCCAATCAACACACAGCTCTAGATCCCTTCAGAGTGACACCAAGGACAAGTGATTTCACAGAGAGTAGAGATTCGAGGGGTAGCAAGGAGAAGGGTTGGAAAGAAATTGTTCCATGGGAAATAAAATCAAACTACGTTGACTAGAGCCTATACCAGGGGTCTCAAACATGCGGCCTGTGGGCCGTATGCATCCTGTGGAATTATTTCCTGCGGCTGCCAAGCTCCCCTCACCCGCCGCCCCAGCACGCTGTGTCCCAGCTCCTGTGCCTACCTCCAGGTGCTTCTCGCCACCAAACAGCTGTTTGGTGGCTCTTAGCGCTTTCCAAGAGGGATGGCAGAGGAGCGGGGAGCTGCGTGCTCAGGGGAGGAAGCGGAGAAGCGGCAGGGCAGGGGCGGGGATTTGGGGAAGAGGTTGGAATAGGGGCAGGGATGGGAAGGAGTTGGGGTTGGGACTTCAGGGAAAGGGTTGGATTGGGGGTGGGGAAGGGGTAGGAAGAGGCAGGGCAGGGCTGGGGCCTCATGGATGGGGTGAAATGGGGGTGGGGCTGGGGGCAGCAGGTGGGAGGCTTTTGTACCTTTATATGGGTATGTCTACACTACGAAATTAGGTCGAATTTATAGAAGTCGGATTTGTAGAAAGCGTTTTTATATAGTCGATTGTGTGTGTTGCCGGCACTCAGTGCCGAGAGGCTGAACAACAGCTTGAGTGGTTCGTTACCCGGTGTGCTACACCCAATAATCACAACGGGGTGGAGAAGCAGAAAAGTTTATTTGAAGCTTCAAATAGGTACAGGGAGATTTGAATCTCAAATCCTGTACCCAGAGCAGGAAGTTACACAGGCTTTTATACATTCTTTTTCCCAGCATACTTATCCAATAGCAAGCTGCCCCAAGTATCCATATAGCCAGCCAATCCAGTTCCCAGCTAGTTCCCTGATTCTCTGTATCATTTGTTAAACTCTACATAAAGCTGCTTTATTCAGCATTGTTCTTCCATATCTGCCCTGTTTGGCCTTGCTTAGTTTCAGGCAGTCTGACTCTGCAGCATATTGTTGCAGATCCTCAGCATAACTGCTGTGTGTGCCTCCAGGCGGGGGGGCCAAGGACACTTGGGCCTAGTACGCAGAGCTGCTGCGAGTGCCTCCAGGCGGGAGGGGGGGCCAAGGACACCTGGGCCTAGTGCGAGGGGGCTTCATCGACACTCGTGGTCTTCCATCCCCTCGAGTTACCTAGTGGCCATGCCCCAGTGTCCCCAACAACTCCCCCCTTTGAGAACACTCAACAACCTTGGCTCTGAGTTTTCTCACTTGGGCTACTTATTTCTTTACAATAGGACTTTGCATAAGCACTTTTTTGATAGCCCTGAAAAGAATGACTTATTAACTTTTGCAAAAGGGCCCTGACACATGATACCGCACAGCATAATACCAGTAATACAAGCAATACAGGAAAGAGAATTTTCAATAGCAGGCTAAATATACCACCAAGCCAAGACGACAAACCCCAGCCTGAAAACAAGGTTTGCAACCAATCGTTCTCTGGGGCAGTATAGGCAACCTGTGCTCCGGCTCGGGCATGGGCCTCAGCCTGTACCACCTTTTCATAGATCTCATAACTGCTATCATTTACATATACACAACATCGGGGCGCGACGAGGGCACAAACCCCTCCTTGGGATGCCAAGATAGTCCAAAGCCAGCCTGTTTTGGAGGGAAAACGTCCTGAGCTGCTGTACCTCTTTATTTAATGTTTTTACTGGTGACCCTAAATCACTAACTGAGTCCTCTAACTCTAAGGCCACCTTCTCAAGTACCATCTGCAGCCTTATAGTATAGCAGCCTATGCATGCCATGGCTGGTCCGGTAAACAGTGGCGCTATTCCCAGTACAGAGCACCCTACAAGCTTCTCGGTTGTGAGGGGATTCTTCATCTTGCCCTCTAATGCCGTAGTCAGTCGCTGCAGGGTCTTTTCTCGTGACTCAACAGAGGTGTCTCGGGCATTTCTAATCTTTCCTTTGGGCAGTGTGGCAGTTATGGAAAGATGAGGAACTCCATGAGCTATATAACAGCTACCTGTCCAGTTGTCTGGCAGCACCTTGTAAGCCTTTCGGCCACATACAAAATAGTGACCCTGTAGGGCCCAGTAAGGACTGTTTCTTAAGGGGATTCCTGGGATATTTAAGGCTGCTTTGGCGGCTTTTTTCAACAATTTATATGCCCCTAAGGGGGCATCTTATTTTTTTGATTGGGTACAAGTGGGGGCGTTTCTAATTGTGCCGTTCAAATTACACTCGCCATAGGGACCACTACAAACCCACCATTGGCTTGCTACATTGGAGATATTAACTGGACGGCAAGTTATATTTCCAAACCTTTCTTTTGTGGTAAGATTATTTGTAAGAGTTTCCCTAAAAGGGGAGGAACCATTACACCCCCACTGTTGGCCTCCCCTTTTGGTTTTTATCCAGTACCCATCAGCCCACTGTGTAATAAAACAGGAGCTTTTCCCCACAGGATGCCCATAGTGATCAGATTGGTTTTGGGTAAAACATAACACTCCCTCAGTGAGTACTGCAACTGAATACTCCTGGTTCTGATAGGTGGCTTGCTGTAAAGAGGTCTTATTCCAGAATGGTGAGTCCGTTCTTTTCTGCTCTTTGGTGGTGGCTAATTCTGCTAGGGTCAAGGGCAGCATGTCAAGGGGCATTCCCGTTTTGGGGGATAGTGGAGTTGGAGCACATACCCAGCAATCAGTCTGGTTTGTTAAATTAGCAACATGGTGCGCAAGCGAAACAAAGGAGTTATGCTCCCGATATGCACAGTTTGGAAATACCAATACAGAGAATAACAATGTTACCCAATTAATTATGACCAGAGTCTTCCCAACCCAGGATCTCCAATACCTGGGTGGGCCCATTTTAGCATTAAGGTGCCCGCTATTTGTGTCTTTTAAACAGTAGCTTTAGCCCGAGATCGTCACTAGCTGAGGAGTCAGCAGGTTGGACGGTCCACTGTTCTGCTGACGAGGGGGCGGGTACTGCCTTCAGACGAGAGTGATGGATCCAGTTCTTGTGTCCCTCGATCTTTGCCGCTGTATGGGAGGTCAGCAGGACGGTATAGGGTCCTTTCCACTTTTCCTGGAGAGGCTCGTCTTTCCAGGTGCGAACAAGCACAGAGTTACCGGGCTGTAAGGAGTGGACGGGAGAGTCCAAGCGGAGAGGCTGGGAATCCTTGGTATACCTGTGAAGAGACAAGAGACCAGCAGACAGGGAACACATATACTGTGACAAAAAAACATTACCCAACTCCCATTCCCCTGACAGAACCGGGGTGCCATTCATAGGCCATGCCCTTCCAAACATAATTTCAAAGGGACTGAGCCCTAATCTACCCTTTGGGAGAACGCGGAAATGGAGTAGGACGAGGGGCAAAGCATCAGGCCATCGCAGTGAGGCTTCTTGGCACGCTTTTGAGAGATGCCGTTTAAGGGTCTGATTGGTACGCTCCACTACACCACTGGCTTGCGGTCTCCAGGGCGTATGGAGTTTCCAGGGGATCTGTAAGGCATGTGAGATGCTTTGAATGATTTTTGACGTGAAGTGTGTCCCGTTGTCAGATTCCATCCACAGGGGGAGTCCAAAGCGAGGAATGATCTCCCTAACAAACTTGAGGGCCACTGTTCTGGCAGTGCACTTACGGCATGGGAAGGCTTCTGGCCATCCGCTGAACCGATCCACTATGACAAGGAGATATTTGAACCCTTGGGTCCGGGGAAACTCGGTAAAGTCTATTTGCCACACTTGTCCGGGGCCCGGAGTGGGTTCTAGGGCAGCTGGTGGCACAGGATGTCCCGGTCGGGGGTTATTCTTTTGGCAGACTAAGCAGTCCGCCTGTACCTGGGCAGCCAGGGGTCGGAGTCCGGAAGTGATAAAGTATTTTCCCATTAGTTGGATAAGTGCTTCCCTGCCAGCATGAGTGGTTTGATGTAGTTTCTGCAGCACTGGCCGGATTAGGCCCTTTGGTAAGAGGATTTTCCCTTCTGGGGAATGGAGCCATCCCTCCTTTTCCCGGAGACCGACTTTGTCAGTTAGCTGTCTCTCCTCCCCAGAGAACTGAGGGGTTGGAAGCTCCCCTACTGATGGGATAAGGGCATGCATATGGGCGTTCTCAGCCTGAGGGGATGGCAGGGTGGCAGCATGCTTAGCCTCTCTATCTGCCCGGGCGTTACCTCTGGCCACATCTTGATCCTCCCTTTGATGGGCTTTACAGTGTACCACCGCCACTTCTGAGGGGAGTTGTACGGCTTCTAGGAGCCGGAGGATTTGGGGCCCGTACTTGACTGGGGAGCCTTGGTCTGTCAGCATTCCCCTTTGCTTCCATAGGCCAGCATGAGCATGCAGCACACCAAAAGCATACTTTGAATCAGTAAAAATGTTGACCCGCTTTCCTTTTGACAGTTCAAGTGCACGGGTCAGGGCTATTAGTTCGGCAAGCTGGGCAGAGGTCCCAGCAGGCAAACCTTCAGCTTCCACAGTGTCATGGAGCGTCACAACAGCATAATCCACCCTCCTTTGCCCATTTATTACAGTACTGCTACCATCAGTGTACCACTCATAATCTGCATTTGGGAGGGGTACATCCTTTAAATCCGGACGGCTGGAGTACTGGACATCTATGATCTCTAAACAGTCATGTTTCTGTTCCTCTGTTTCTGGCAAGAGGGTGGCTGGGTTAAGGGAGGGGCAAGGCTGTTAAGGTGACTTCAGAGTTCTCTAACAGCTTAGCCTGGTACCGAGCAATCAGAGCCTGGGTGAGCCAAAGCCCTCCCTTTGCATCCAGTAAGGCTCGGACCATATGGGGAGTATAGATTTGCATAACCCCTCCCAATGTTAGCTTCTCGGCTTCCTCAAGCAATAGGGCAGTAGCTGCGACCGCCCAATTGCTTAGAAAAATAAGCCACGGGACGTCTCCATGCTCCTAACAGCTGTGTAAGCACTCCTAGGGCCACCCCCCTTCGTTCATGTACATACAACTGAAACGGCTTAGAGAGATCCGGCAGGTCCATAGAATCATAGAATATCAGGGTTGGAAGGGACCCCAGAAAGTCATCTAGTCCAACCCCCTGCTCGAAGCAGGACCAATTCCCAGTTAAATCATCCCAGCCAGGGCTTTGTCAAGCCTGACCTTAAAAACCTCTAAGGAAGGAGATTCCACCACCTCCCTAGGTAACGCATTCCAGTGTTTCACCACCCTCTTAGTGAAAAAGTTTTTCCTAATATCCAATCTAAACCTCCCCCACTGCAACTTGAGACCATTGCTCCTCGTTCTGTCATCTGCTACCATTGAGAACAGTCTAGAGCCATCCTCTTTGGAACCCCCTTTCAGGTAGTTGAAAGCAGCTATCAAATCCCCCCTCATTCTTCTCTTCTGCAGGCTAAACAATCCCAGCTCCCTCAGCCTCTCCTCATAACTCATGTGTTCCAGTCCCCTAATCATTTTTGTTGCCCTTCGCTGGACTCTCTCCAATTTATCCACATCCTTCTTGAAGTGTGGGGCCCAAAACTGGACACAGTACTCCAGATGAGGCCTCACCAACGTCGAATAGAGGGGAACGATCACGTCCCTCGATCTGCTCGCTATGCCCCTACTTATACATCCCAAAATGCCATTGGCCTTCTTGGCAACAAGGGCACACTACTGACTCATATCCAGCTTCTCGTCCACTGTCACCCCTAGGTCCTTTTCCGCAGAACTGCTGCCTAGCCATTCAGTCCCTAGTCTGTAGCTGTGCATTGGGTTCTTCCGTCCTAAGTGCAGGACCCTGCACTTCTCCTTATTGAACCTCATCAGATTTCTTTTGGCCCAATCCTCCAATTTGTCTAGGTCCTTCTGTATCCTATCCCTCCCCTCCAGCGTATCTACCACTCCTCCCTGTTTAGTATCATCCGCAAATTTGCTGAGAGTGCAATCCACACCATCCTCCAGATCATTTATGATTATGGTCCAGAGCTGGGGCTTCCATCAATTTTCTTTTCAGGATTTTAAATGTCCTGTCAACCTCTGGGGTCCAATAGAAGGGGTCATGATCTGCTCCTTTTACACAGTCGTACAGGGGTTTAGCCCGCAGTCCAAACTCTGGGATCCATAGTCTGCAAAAGCCTGCCATACCCAGAAATGCCCTGAGCCGCTACGGTTACTTGGGGTAGGAACTTGACAGATAGCTTCCTTTCTTTCGCTTGAAAGCTGACGCTCCCCTTGCCGTATGTGAAACCCGAGGTACCGTACCTCTGGGAGGGCAATTTGAGCCTTACTCCGTGCTACCCGATATCCCTGGAGTCCAATAAAATTCAGGAGGCTCACGGTGGCTTTAAGGCAGGGTGTTTGGCCCACAGTGGCAATTAACAAATCATCTACATACTGCAGAAGGAGGGCCTCCTCATTATCCCACTCCTGTAGGTCCCTGGCCAGAGCCTGGCCAAAGAGGGTGGGGGAGTTTTTAAATCCCTGGGCCAACGCTGTCCAGCAAAGTTGCTTTTTAACCCTTTTTCGGTCCTCCCACTCGAAGGAGAAGATCTCCTGTGACGGGGTGGCAACTGGGATGGTAAAGAAAGCATCTTTCAGATCAAGGACTGAAAAATGGGTATACTGTCCCCCTATAGAAGCCAATAAGGTATACAGGTTAGGGACAAGAGGGTGCAGAGTCTTAACCCGTTCATTGACTGCCCTTAGGTCCTGTACCAGCCAATACGTGCCATCAGGCTTCTGTATGGGTAGAATGGGAGTGTTCCAGGCTGAATGACATTCCCGGAGAATACCATACATTCGGAATCGATCTACAGTTTCCTGTAAACCTTCTCTGGCTTCCCTCTCGATTGGATACTGTTTTACTTGCACTGGGTCTTTCCCTGGTATGAGCTGAATAGTAATGGGGATCTGATGGGTGGCCTTTCCTGGAATCCCTGATGCCCACACGAGGGGGTACACCTGGTCTTCCCACGGGCTCCATTCTGGGGCTTGCATGGCTGAGGGCTCAACTGCAAGGGTCATGAGCCATGCATTCTCAAGGGGTAAGGTAAGGTTATTTCGTCCTCAGTAAAATGCAGGGTGGCACCGAGGCGACAAAGTAGATCCCGTTCCAGCAGAGGTGTTGGACACTCAGGGAGGTATACCAGCTTGTGGGATATAGTCCTGTTTCCCAAAGCGCATTCCGCTGGGGCATACACTGGGCACTTGGTGTCCCTGCCTGTGGCTCCCACCACAGTAAGGGAATCTGCTACTGGCAACTGAAGAGGCTGATTTACGGCAGTTCGGGCCGCTCCAGAGTCCACTAAAAAATCTATTTCTGAGCTTCCCACCCGCATCTTTACTCGGGGTTCCGGGGGTAGGGTGGTCTGTCTCCCCTGACACCCCTATTCCTGCTCCGCCATCGCCATCATAGGGGCACCCCCCTTTTCTTTCCTCTTTGGGCACTCATTTTTCCAGTGTCCCTCCTGTCGACACAGGGCACACTGGTTGTGACCCAGTCGTCTCTCCTGCAGGCCCGGACGGTCGCGTCCACGGCCCCTTCCTCCCCGGCCACTTCTCTTAGTGCCGGCCTGTACCGCTGTTACCATCAATTTCACTTGCTTTCTCTCCTTCTCTGTCTCTCTTAGACTATAAGCTCGGTTTGCAGTCTCTAAAATTTGTGCCATGGTCATACCCATTAAATCCTCCTTTTTCTGTAACTTTCTCTTAATATCAGGGGCTGCTCTGCTTGTAAAAATTCCCTCAATAATTGACTCAGTTGCCTGATCATCGGGGTCTGCATTAGTGTTCTGTCGAATGGTGTCCCGAATACGCTGTAGAAAGGCCCCTGGGCTTTCTTTTAAATCCTGCATTACTTCATATGGCTTTGCCCAATTATTATGTCGGACAGCCGAGTGACGGAGTCCATGTAAAAGCAACTCCTTATAGGAGGTAAGGCGGGTCATATCCCCATGATCATTTGGATCCCACCTGGGGTCTGCTCGGGGGACTTGTGCATCCGGGTCAGGGACATTAATATGATCCCGGTCGTACCGTCTCTGCGCCTCCTCCCTTGCCTTGGACACAACCTGTTGTCTTTCAACCTCAGACAATAGGGTTCGCAGGAGGACGTTACAATCATCCCAGTCCGGCTTGTGACTACTGAGGCACCCCTCAAAGACTGAAATATACCTGCTTGGGTTTGTTGAGAATTCCGTGTTTTAAAAGCTGCTAAGTCTATTGGATTGAATGGCACGTGGGTGTAAACTTGCATAGTGGTAGCCTGACGTCCGTCTTGCCCCTGGGCAAGTCACAACAGTCTCGGTCAGCAAAGGATAGAGTACCACCGAGGGGACAATCTCTGTAACCCGAGGCATCCTACCCTTATAAGGTGGAGGTGTGGGGGCCGAAGGGGACACCGGCTCTGCCATTACAGTGGGGGTGGGGGTCTGGGGACTAACATTAGCTACTACCGAACCAGTCGGAGTCAAATTTCAACTTTGCAAAATTACAGCTCTGTTCTATTTCTTAAAGCCATAAACGCTTGTGCATACAAATATTCATTCCATTTACCCATTCACTGACAAAACAAAACTAATTGGAGGATCGTGTTGTAATTAATTGACCCTCCTGGTGGCCACCACTCCTGGTCCTCTAGTTGATATTGAGGCCAGTCAACTGTACAGAATCCTTTTAATTGGCTCTTAGTTATTGGATCCGCACCAAACTCCTTCCAGTTTGCTAGAATGCACTCTAGGGGCGTACACCGTGCCCTAACCCCTGAGCTCTGTCCCTGTCCCATACCTACAGGGTAACTCTGGGCGTCCCCAGGTTCCAACAGAGCATATAATCCGGATTTTAAAAGTTTCCTACCTTATCCAAGGGACCGGTTCTTCACCGCTGTCCACAACAGCTTCTCCACTATATGAGTGCGTTGCACCGTTGTGCCCTCTGGGGTTGATCAAATCGCGTCTCCTCCGAGGCCCCCGATGAACTCACCGGTGCGTGCTGGGCGTTGGTTCTCGCCACAATCCTCGACCTCCAGGAAGGGTCCGGGCAAGGCTAAATTGCAGCCTCGTCGCCCACCCAGGGATGCCAAAAGCTGTTGCCGGCACCCAGTGCCGAGAGGCTGAACAACAGCTTGAGTGGTTCGTTACCCGGTGTGCTACACCCAATAATCACAACGGGGTGGAGAAGCAGAAAAGTTTATTTGAAGCTTCAAATAGGTACAGGGAGATTTGAATCTCAAATCCTGTACCCAGAGCAGGAAGTTACACAGGCTTTTATACATCCTTTTTCCCAGCATACTTATCCAATAGCAAGCTGCCCCAAGTATCCATATAGCCAGCCAATCCAGTTCCCAGCTAGTTCCCTGATTCTCTGTATCATTTGTTAAACTCTACATAAAGCTGCTTTATTCAGCATTGTTCTTCCATATCTGCCCTGTTTGGCCTTGCTTAGTTTCAGGCAGTCTGACTCCGCAGCATATTGTTGCAGATTCTCAGCATAACTGCTGTGTGTGCCTCCAGGCAGGGGGTGGGGGGTGGGAGGGGGGGGCAAGGACACTTGGGCGAGTGCCTCCAGGCGGGAGGGGGGGCCAAGGACACCTGGGCCTAGTGCGAGGGGGCTTCATCGACAGTCGTGGTCTTCCATCCCCTCAAGTTATCTAGTGGCCATGCCCCAGTGTCCCCAACATGTGTGTCCCCACACAAATGCTCTAAGTGCATGTAGTCGGCGGAGTGTGTCCACAGTACCGTGGCAACCATCGACTTCCGGAGCAGTGCACTATGGGTAGCTATCCCGCAATCTCCGCCGCCCATTTGAATTCTGGGTAGAAATCCCAGTGCGTGATGGGGCTAAAACATTGTCGCGGGTGGTTCTGGGTACATATCGTCAGGCCCCCCTTCCCTCCCTCCCTCCCTCCGTGAAAGCAAGGGCAGACAATCGTTTTGTGCCTTTTTTCTTGAGTTACCTGTGCAGACGCCATACCACGGCAAGCATGGAGCCCGCTCAGCTAACCGTCACCGTATGTCTCCTGGGTGTCCCCTCAGCACCAGTGATGATCCCCGCATGGTGCTTGGGGCCTCTGCTTCAGGGAGCAATATGGAGGTTCCAGTAGGGAGCGCTCTTCTCTCAGTCTGGGCTGACCATAATTCCCCTGTGTGGTTCTATGGGCCTGTGCTGCAGGGAGCGGTGTGGGGGCTCAGTGCGGGACACAGAAACTCTCCCCTGGAAGTCAGTGCTGGCCCCAGTGCCCTAGTGCAGTGCTAGGGGGACTGTGCTGCAGGCAGAGGGTGTCAGAAGGGGGTGCTCTCCTTTTGCAGTTCTGCTGGCCCTAATGCTGGAAACAGGTAAAACCATAAGCAAAACACCTATCCCAGGGTACGTTGGGCAGTGTCTATTGCTTCAGGATCTTGAATCGAGCAAGCAAAAGTCCCTTTAATGTGCCCCTCCCTTCTCCCTCTGCCGCACCCCACTCACAGTGGTTGTCCTTGGTTAGTGAAGACCCAGAGTTCAGAGGTGCACCTGTGTGAGTTCAGCTCCCACCATGGGGGCAGGGAGGAGAGGGCCTGGTTGGCTCTGCTGTCTGGGTGCTTGCTCTGGTCACAGCTGCCCTGCCAGCCACTCACCACTCTGCTCGCCCTCACCTCCTGCTGCCCCCGGCCTCTCTACTGTGACCTCTGCAGGTCGCTCTCTTGAGGCTCCCCCCAACTCTCAGTGACTGTTGGCTCTTAGTGGGGAAACCTCAGTGCTGAAGCAGGCTGGGCAGAAACACTGTCTCACAGCAGGTGATTTCAGCTCTAGTGATCACTTAATCCCAAAAAGAAATTAATCCCAAAAGACTCCTAATGGAGCCTTAATTAGCTCTATCTTTCAAGAGTGGTGAGGGGCAGATTAAACCATGCCTAGACCTCTTACACACAACGCACACCTCATCTCCACCCCCTCTCACTTTTGGTAGGTGTCTGGTGTCTGATACCTGGTTAGTGGGTTTAGTTCAGTTTTGGGTGACCCCCTCAGTCAGGGCAGGCTAAGCCCAGTTCTGCTGCCCTTTACTCAGACAATCAGAACAACAACATTACACTACCCCTGCATTCAAGTACTACAGTGATTTGTAACCCAGCTCCAACCAACACAGCTCTGTCTGCTGGATACCAAAGCAGAGTGGGTGTGTTCATGTAAATACCGTCTGGTCCTGAAGCCCTTCCCCCTCCCCAGTTTATCACTAGCTGTCAGAGGAGAGCTCATTCCAACCTTGCTTACTTCTAGCTTGTTCAGTCATCTGACTGTGCATCCTCAAAGTCCATTCTTCTGACGTGGCTCTCCTCCACCACGACCACGTGTGACTGTCTGTATTGCTGCCCCACAGGCAGACGGAGAATATCGGGCTAAGCCTCATTTCTGCATTGTAGCAATTCCTCGGGTCAGTCCAGTCAGGGGCCCGTTAAGCCTAGTCCAGGATCTGTATCCCAGGTTGCAAATAGGCAGATACAAGTTAGGGCTTCTGAAAATCCATGAGCAAGCCAGTCTCTCTATTCCAGAGTTGCTACCCCTCTGTGAGTGCACAGTTGTCAACCCAGCTCTGCCATCATTCATCTGAGACAGGTCCTGGACCGGCAGCACTAGACCCCACTGCAGCAACAGCTGCCACAAAACGATGTTGCCAAGTCAGTCGTGGCAAGTCAGGAGGAATTGCAGGGGCAGGTGTTTGCTTCAGGAGGGGGCCGACTTGCTTGCAGGAAGTGTGCATTGCCTTTGCACTGGTCGGAACCATTGTCAGCCTGGTGACATGGCCAGTCCACAACATTTTGGCACCTGAGGCGGGGCGCTCAAATGATGCCCCCATACCTCCTCGCTTGGGCCAAAACTTTGAAAGGTCTCAATTCTGCCTTCCTCCTGTTCTACTCCTCTCATGGTACTGCTCTGCTACCTACCCCAATAAAGGGGAACTAACAACTTAGAATGCCTTGTTCAAAAATTTTAAGTAACACTTAACTTTCAAACGCCTGAACAGCAAATGTAATATTTCTTGTCTGCATAGTAAACACTGGCATTTTTATCTGTTTGAATAATGAAAGTGGTGCTTTCCATGCCTTCTTGGTTGCAAAGATTTGAACTGCTTCCTGCTGAAGGTCCACAGTCTGGGCCAGCTCATGCTCTATTGAGATGGTTGCAAGGCCGACCAGCCTCTCCTGTGTCATTGTGGAGTGTAGACGTGTTTTTATTAACTTCAGCTTCAACATCACGCATGCCATCATGTGTCAACACTGTCTCTAGTGCCTGCTTTGCTGGTGTAGGTCTTCTTGAGGTATAGTGAGGAGTTTTGGAATATCATACAACATCCCAAATATACTGCTGTGTTCCTTGAGCTGCCTGAAATGTTCTTCAACAGATTGTATTGCACAATCTAGCATCTGGTTCAAGAATTCAACTTTGAATTGTTGTTTGGGGTCTCTTGTGGGATTATCCCGTGCCTCGTAATCAAAATGTCTTCTTCTTTGGTGACTCTTGTATTCTTGAATGGGTGGGAAAATAGCTTCAGTGTTGTGGTGGAAAAATTAACCACGCATTCTGTTTGGATCAGAACCAAGCCTGAGGCTCCTTTATTGATTACAAGAGCAGGGGGGTAACAGCTCTAAGTAGCTGCCCCGCCGCATACAGAAAATACAGGAGCTTATATTGCTGAAAACCACAATTTGTTAAGCCCACTTTCTTTAACAGCATTTTCCTTATTTGGCATATAGTGCAAGTTTCAACAGTAGCTTTGCCTTATTTGGAGTTTAGCAAAAACAAGCTTTTCCTGTTATTGACAGGTGTTTTCTTTGCGGTTAATGGTTTTTTTCTAACTTCTGGCGGTTATGGTTACATTTCTTAAGCTGTGCTATTTGCAATCGCCCCTTAATGGAATTTTCCACACTCTTTTCTTATGCTTCATGTACACAGTTAGCTTGACCAAAGTTTTAGGCCTACTTGGGAAGTTTAGGCCTACTTGGGTCCACTGAATTTTTCCTCCACAGTGTGAAGTTCCTCTGCCAACTTCTGAGCACTCTTCAGAATGTTTTGAAATCCCGCATCTGACCGGTAAGACTGTAGCTATGACTTTGCTTTGTCCAGTTGTTCCACTGCTCCAGATATATCAAGGTCAGCACCTTGGAGTCTCTTGCTTACAACATTTATTTCGAACAGTATGTCATGTCACAACACTAAGCCACAGAGAAATTTGAAGTTATGTATGTTTCTGGTGATTCCATTTTCCTCTGCCACTGTTCTCCCACAAACAGTTCCTGTCATAGCATTATCCTCCATAATGGCAACTGTGGCATCATCTATCTTCCCAATTTGGTGTTTGGTAGGCTTTATCGCCTCAGCTCGATTTTCCCATCGTGTGGCACTTAGTGGTTTCAGTGTCAGAGAGGATGTTCCCAGAAGTTGCTTCAAAATTTGCCATCGATGAGTTGATGCAGAGAAAAATACAGAGATGCTTCGAATTACACTAAAAAATTCAGCAGCCTCACTAGAAGCTGATGCTGCATCACTGACCACCAAGTTCAATGAATGAGAACTGCATGGGACAAAAAAAGCTCAAGGGTCCGTGTCTGCACTCTTCTGTTGTTTCCGCTCATGTTGGCACCATTATTGTAGCCCTGACCTCTCATGTCAGCTATCGGAATTCCCGTCTCTTCCAGCTTTTTAAGAAGCACATTTGTCATACCAGCTCCTGTAGTATCATCAATGTCAATAAATTCTAGAAAATGCTCTGACAGTCACCATTGCAGGGACATTTTCACTAGGTTCTGTTGATGTTACAAAACACACCATTAAAGTTATTCGTTCTGTATGGATGATGTCAGGTGTGCAATCCAGAATAACAGAGTAATATCTTGCTGACTTCAGATCTGCCACAATCTTCTGTTTGACTTTTGTTGCCAGTAACTGTATGATCTCATTTTGAATTGTTTTTCCAAAGTAGTGGTGTGTGTACGTTTCTTGGGTGGTGACTCTTCTTAGATACTCCTGGAGTACAGCATCAAACTCAGGCATCAGCTCCACAATGTTAAGGAAGTTTCCATTGTCTGGCACATCCAGCGGATCTGAAGTGCCAAGCAGTGCTTGGTTTCGGGTAGCAAGCATTCTCACAATGGCAATGAGCCTTTTCCAAACATTTTGCCAGTAAAGAGACTCTGATGCAATCTTCTCTCGATGCTGATCATCTATGGTGGCCTTTAACCTTAGTCTCATCTCAAGCTCTTTCCACCTACGGAATGAATGCTCTCTGGTGATTTGCTGCCTTCTCATGGCATGCCAGATTTCTAGCCAGATTTTTCCAGTCCTTTGTTCCTGTAGAACCCAATGTGGCTGGAACATTAGACTAGAAGAGTTTGCAACAAAAAGAGTATGCAGCATTTTGGGTTTTTGAGTACATAAGCCCTGGCCTCTCCACTTTGTCACCATTGGGGATTTCACGCCAGTAATGTGTTGGATGGAAACTTCTATTTTCATTGTCTTTGGGGAACATGAAGTTTTTAGAATCATAGAATCATAGAATATCAGGGTTGGAAGGGACCCCAGAAGGTCATCTAGTCCAACCCCCTGCTCGAAGCAGGACCAATTCCCAGTTAAATCATCCCAGCCAGGGCTTTGTCAAGCCTGACCTTAAAAACCTCTAAGGAAGGAGATTCCACCACCTCCCTAGGTAACGCATTCCAGTGTTTCACCACCCTCTTAGTGAAAAAGTTTTTCCTAATATCCAATCTAAACCTCCCCCACTGCAACTTGAGACCATTGCTCCTCGTTCTGTCATCTGCTACCATTGAGAACAGTCTAGAGCCATCCTCTTTGGAACCCCCTTTCAGGTAGTTGAAAGCAGCTATCAAATCCCCCCTCATTCTTCTCTTCTGCAGGCTAAACAATCCCAGCTCCCTCAGCCTCTCCTCATAACTCATGTGTTCCAGTCCCCTAATCATTTTTGTTGCCCTTCGCTGGACTCTCTCCAATTTATCCACATCCTTCTTGAAGTGTGGGGCCCAAAACTGGACACAGTACTCCAGATGAGGCCTCACCAATGTCGAATAGAGGGGAACGATCACGTCCCTCGATCTGCTCGCTATGCCCCTACTTATACATCCCAAAATGCCATTGGCCTTCTTGGCAACAAGGGCACACTGCTGACTCATATCCAGCTTCTCGTCCACTGTCACCCCTAGGTCCTTTTCCGCAGAACTGCTGCCTAGCCATTCGGTCCCTAGTCTGTAGCTGTGCATTGGGTTCTTCCGTCCCAAGTGCAGGACCCTGCACTTATTCTTATTGAACCTCATCAGATTTCTTTTGGCCCAATCCTCCAATTTGTCTAGGTCTTTCTGTATCCTATCCCTCCCCTCCAGCGTATCTACCACTCCTCCCAGTTTAGTATCATCCGCAAATTTGCTGAGAGTGCAATCCACACCGTCCTCCAGATCATTTACGAAGATATTGAACAAAACTGGCCCCAGGACCGACCCTTGGGTACTCCACTTGACACCGGCTGCCAACTAGACATGGAGCCATTGATCACTACCCGTTGAGGCCGACAATCTAGCCAGCTTTCTACCCACCTTGTAGTGCATTCATCCAGCCCATACTTCCTTAACTTGCTGACAAGAATACTGTGGGAGACCGTGTCAAAAGCTTTGCTAAAGTCAAGAAACAATACATCCACTGCTTTCCCTTCATCCACAGAACCAGTAATCTCATCATAAAAGGCGATTAGATTAGTCAGGCATGACCTTCCCTTGGTGAATCCATGCTGGCTGTTCCTGATCACTTTCCTCTCATGCAAGTGCTTCAGGATTGATTCTTTGAGGACCTGCTCCATGATTTCACTTGCTCCATGATTTCACTTGATTTCACTGCTTTCACTTGCTGTGGCCCATGCAGTACAAGGAAGTCCCTCAGGCTACTGCTCAAGTGGGTCCACAGTCCTGGATCATCTAGACTTCGATGCTGATGTCAGGCTAAGGCAACCACTAATGACACGAGTGACTGTGTTCAGCTCCCAATCACCAAGATGCTTAT
The DNA here is from genome assembly GCF_965140295.1 of Lepidochelys olivacea. Classification (NCBI taxonomy): domain Eukaryota; kingdom Metazoa; phylum Chordata; order Testudines; family Cheloniidae; genus Lepidochelys; species Lepidochelys olivacea. Next base: position 8,245,755 of record NC_140433.1, on the reverse strand, counting down.
GCCAGTGTCTGCCCTGCAACACTGCACAGTATTCCACTGGAGCGAATACCAGCCCCAGGAATGAGGGTGTAAATCTTCTCCCCAGGAGGTTCACACCAGCTTCTACATGAAGGCAGTGGGGGGGGAAGGGGGATGATCTTTTTCATTAAGTGCTCTAGTGGAAGCAGTAGGTCAGACTGCAGTCCAGTCTGCCTAACTAGGTGAGAGCTCGCCAGAATGGGAGTGGAAAAAGCCTGGTCAGTGGTGGGGAGCCCTTGACAGGACCTCACTTTGTGCAGAGACTGGTCAGACCCATCAGCAGGAGGGGCTATATTCCCCATTGACATGAATGATCAGATGTAGAGGAACGTCCCTGAGTGTTTATTCCCTTGGGGTGTTTGCAGACTCTGGCATTTTAGAAGTGGCTTAGCTCCGACTGGTGAATGGTTCGAGTCGCTGCGCTGGGAGAGTGGAGGTGTTTCATAACAAGAAGTGGGGAACCGTGTGTGATGGCGGCTGGGACTTACAGGATGCTGGAATCGTGTGCAGGCAGTTGGGCTGTGGGACGGCGCTGTCAGCCCCCGCTGGGGCTCACTTTGGGCAGGGATCTGATCATATCTGGCTGGATAATGTCACCTGCACAGGGACAGAAGTTGCCCTATCTGATTGCAGGGCTCGGTCTTGGGGAGACAGTAACTGTACCCACGGAGAAGATGCTGGTGTCGAGTGCTCTGGTAACTTGCATCCATGACGTCACTGTGGGTGGTGCAGGTTGGGAAGTTTTCAGCACAGATCCAGCTCTCCTATCTGAGTCAGCGCTGACCCCAGTGCCCCAGCATGGTGCTGAGGGCCTGTACTGCAGCGAGCAGGATGGGGTCTCAGTAGGGGGCTCTCTGCCCTTTCCCTCTGTGCTGGCCCCAGTGCCCCAGCACAGCACTTAGGGCCTGTGCTGCAGGGAACAGTACGTGTGCCTCTGTGAAAGACTCTCCCCATCGCTGATCACTGTGATCCCCCTGCCCCACTCCAGCACAATGAGGTGCTGGGTAACCGTAGATCCCATTTGTGGGATTTGGGGTCGAATGGAGCCTGCAGCCGCTCAGGGGTCCCTTTATGTGGGTATCCTACCCCTGCCATCCCCGGTGATTTGCAGCTCAGCTAATTAACCCTGAACCTGTAATATCCCCCACTGCTGTGACTGGAGATAGGGTTCTTCTTCACTTCCTCTCCTACACAGCCCATCAGTTTCTGTGCCCTGTCTCTCAGCTACTCTGTTCCACCCCAGAAGTGGCTGCATGGCAGTGGTGGGGAGTAGGTCTGTCAAGTGACTAAAAAAATGAATCGTGATTAATCGCTCAATTAATTGTGCTTTTACACAACAATAGAATACCATTTATTTCAATTTTGGGGGAATGTTTTCTCCATCTTCTAATATATTGAATTCAATTACACTACAGAATACAAAGTGTACAGTGCTCACTTTATATTTATTTTTGAGTACAAATATTTGCACTGTGAAAAAGAAACAAAAGAAATAGTATTTTCAATTCACGTTATACAAGTACTGTAGTGCAATCTCTTTATCAGGAAAGTTGAACTTACAAACGTAGAATTATGTACAAAAAATAACTGCACTCAAAAATAAAACAATGTAAAACTTTAGATTCTACAAGTCCACTCAGTCCTACGTCTTGTTCAGCCAATCACTCAGACAGAGAAGTTTGTTCACATTTGCAGGAGATATTACTGCCTGCTTCTTGTTTACAATGTTATCTGAAAGTGAGAACAGGCGTTCGCATGGCACTGTAGTAGCTGGGGTCACAAAGTATTTATGCATCAGATGCGCTAAAGATTCATATGTCCCATGCTTCAGCCATCATTCCAGAGGATGTGTATCCATGCTTATGATGGGTTCTGCTCGATAATGATCCAAAACAGTGTGGACCAACACATGTTCATTTTCATCATCTGAGTCAGATGCCACCATCAGAAGGTTGAATTTCTTCCTTGGTTGTTCAGGTTCTGTAGTTTCCGCATTGGAGTGTTGCTCTTTCAAGACTTCTGAAAGCATACTCCACACTTGGTCCCGCTCAGATTTTGGAAGGCACTTCAGATTCTTAAACCTTGGGTCGAGTGCTGTATCTAGCTTTAGAAATCTCACCTTGGTTCCTTCTTTGTATTTTGTCACATCTGCAGTGAAAGTTCTGAAAACAAACAACATGTACTGTCATTGTGCAAGACTGGTTTAATATTAAATATATGGCAGAATGCAGGTAAAACACAGAGCAGGAGATATACAATTCTCCCCCAAGGATTTCAGTCAGAAATTAAATTAACACATTATTTATTTAACGATCGTCATCACCATGGATGCATGTCGTCTGGAATGGTGGCCGAAGCAAGAAGGGGCATATGAATGGTTAGCATATTTGGCACATAAATAACTTCCAATGCCAGCTACAAAAGTGCCATGTGAATGCCTCTTCTCACTTTCTGGTGACACTGTAAATAAGAAGCAGGCAGCATTATCTCCCGTAAATGTAAATAAACTTGTTTGTCTTAGCAATTGGCTGAACAAGAAGTTGGAGTGAGTGGGACATGTAGGCTCTAAGTTTTAATTGTTAAGTGCAGTTATACAACAACAAAAAAATCTACATTGTACTTTGCACTTACACGAGAAAGAGATTGCCCTACAGTACTTTTATGAGGTGAATTGAACAATACTATTTCTTTTGTTTATCATGTTTACAGTGCAAATATTTGTAATTCAAAAGCACTCTACACTTTGTATTCTGTGTTGTAATTGAAATCAATATGTTTGAAAACGAAGAAAAACATCCAAAAGTATTTAATAAATTTCAAGTGGTATTCTATTGTTTAACAGTGTGATTAAAACCGCGATTAATTTTTAAAATTGTGATTAACATTTTAGTGTTGATTGCGTGAGTTAACTGCGATTAATTGACAGCCCTGTTTTAAAATAAAATGTTTCAGGTATTCCACATGTGGATTCATTTTCCACTAGCCTCCTAGAATGTTCTGGACCTTTGTAGAATCTCTTGAAACCTTCCAGACTTTCTGAGAATGACATTTTCCTCGAACCTCCTCTAGCTTTTCTGTTTCTGGTGTTGACGCTCGCTTACCTCCTCACTGCTGGAGAAACACAGGCCCACGTATGGAAGGGGCGAATTAACATGTTCAGTATAAGGCAAGCAGCAACTTGTGGGTGGGGTTGGGGGGCATGTGACCCCGCACCCAGGCTGATCAGCTGCTCTGAGACAGAGTTAACTGTGAGTTAACTTGCATCCGATGAAGTGAGCTGTAGCTCACAAAAGCTTATGTTCAGATAAATTGGTTAGTCTCTAAGGTGCCACAAGTACTCCTTTTCTTTTTGTGATTAATTGATAGCCTTAGTGGGGAGTGAACGCAGTTGCAGAGGTTATTCAGACCAGTCAGTGGGAGGGGCTATGTCCCCCAGCATCACTAGTGGTCAGATGCACAGGAACCTCCCTGAATGTTTATTCCTTTGGGGTGTTTGCAGACTCAGGCATTTCAGAAGTGGCTCAGCTCCGACTGGTGAACAGCTCCAGTCACTGCGCTGGGAGAGTCGAGGTGCTTCACAACCAGCAGTGGGGAACCGTGTGTGATGACAGCTGGGACATAACTGATGCTGGAGTCGTGTGCAGGCAGCTGGGCTGTGGGACGGCGTTATCAGCCCCAGGAAGAGCTCGATTTGGGCGAGGATCAGACCGTGTCTGGCTGGATGATGTTCACTGCACAGGGACAGAAGCTGCCCTCTCTGATTGCAGGTCTCGGCCTTGGGGAGACAATAACTGTAACCATGGAGAAGATGCCGGTGTTGTGTGCTCAGGTAAACTTCTTTCACCACTGTTGCAGGGAGCAGAGTGGGAAGCTCATTATGGGGCATTGTCCTCTCACAGCCAGTGCTGACCCCAGCATCGTGCTTTGGTGCCTGAGCGTCAGGGAGTAATATGGCAGTTCCAGTAGGGGGCGCTCGCCTTTCACAGTCTGTACTGAGCCTAATTCCCTTGTGTGTTCTATGGGCTTGTGCTGTAGGGAGTGTGGGGGGGACTCAGTAGGGGGCACTCTTCCTTTGAAGGCAGTGCTGGCCCCAGTTCCCCAGTGCGGTGCCAAGGGCCCCTGGCATGAGGAAGCCTTGTCTGTGCCCACTGGGGGGAAGCTCCTCGACTCCCTTGGACTCAGGCCATACAAGTCGTGCCCTCTAGGCCTTGTGGGGTGGCCTCTCTCCAGGTTGATGATAGGCAAACTCCAGCCCCCAGCCCTCCAAGTGTCCCCCTGCGGCACCCAGCCCCTGTCCCACTGGGCATTCACAGCAGTCACAGATCCACTGCTCCGAAAGGAACAGGGCCCCCAGCTGACCAGCTCCAACTCCCATCTCTGCCCCGATCAAAACACAGCTCTAGATCCCTTCATAGGCACACCAAGGACAAGTGATTTCACAGAGTGTAGAGATTCGAGGAGTAGCAAAGAGAAGGGTTGGAAAGAAATGGTTCCATGGCCAATAAAATCATACCACGCTGACTAGACCCTAGACTTATTGAACGAGATACTTTTCTGTCTGGTAGAGCAACACTCACCCCACAGTTCTTCCAGGGTTTTACTCCAGGCTTGGCTGTGATCTCCTGTTCCTGAGACAAATGCTGTCAGCCACCTCCTGGGTGAAAGGGAGCTCTTGTCCCCTCTCCTCTTTCTTCGTAGGTATATGACACTGATAGACCCCGGTCATCAGCAGGCGGGATCAAACCTGGGACCTCTGGAGCTTAGTGCATGAGTCTCTGCCGCATAAGCTGTAGAGGAGACTCATTTTATCTCTCTGTGTGGTCTCGGTGAAACTAGATGGGACAGAACACAGCACCCACGGGGTGTGGGGGTTACAGATATAGACCATTGTCTTCTCAGAGGAGGTCTCTCTTCCGAGACTTGTTCTGAGGGTCCTTTGTTTTTGCATATTCTCAGGTCCCCACAGGGCCCAGACAGTGAATATAGCCTGTCTCCACGGCTGTGCTCTGTACTATGTGCTGATTGGCTCCGCCGAAGGGATTGCCATGGCACAGGTGACAAGCTTTACTGCAACACTTCTGCAACCTCATATTTTACATTTTACATCTCTCTTCAACTGTGTCCCATACAAAGATCTTGCCCCTATTAGGGAGACCAGCGGGCTGCTGGCTCTTGGTAGAGACCTCACATACCACCTTTGGTGAGCTATTGTGCACACAGTATATCTCACCCAGGGGATCCCCATATAACTCTAGGCATCCCTGTGTCCTCTTCCAGTTGGCATCTAGTTATACCTGGGCCAGACCCTGCTGCGACACTTTGGGGACCTGGGTAACTGCAGCTTCTACTGTTTGGATTTGGTGTTGACAGAGCCTGCAGCCGCTCACTCAAACTAAAAATCCAGGGCCAGTTTCTCAAGAGTCCAGTTCCTAATCACTGTGTTCTGGTGGATTTGCATTTCAGGAATTTGGCCCTAAACTTGTAACTTCCCCAAAGGCTGGACACAGGACACGCAATTCTTTGTTACTTTCTGTCTTGCACAGCCGACATATTTCCCTGTCCTCTTTCTCAACTGCCGTGTCCTACCCCAGGCTGCATATCAGTGGGGGGTCTTCTTCTTTTGTGTATGTCACAAGTTGATATCTAAGTAACCCTTCCCCCAGTGGTGTCAGAAGTGACCAGGGATGGGTTTAATATCTCGGAGTTCCTTCTCAGCAATATAACACAGATCCGGCTTGAGCATCCACCCAGTAACCAGGGGCAATTACACACCACCCCGTGGGTGCTTCTATGAGGCAAAGCTTTCCCTCTTGCAAGCACAGAGTGTCAGTGCAGAAAAAAACTTTTTAATGAAAGGAGGGAAATCCCCTCGCATTAACTTGAGAAAACGCCGGAAGAGCAAAACAGTTATCCCAGAGTATGTTGGGCAGTGTCTTTTGCCTTAGGATCTTGAGTCCAGCAACCAAACGTTCCTTTAACGTGTCCCTCCCTTCTCCCTCCAGTGACCCCTCTCACAGTGGTTGTCCTTGGTTAGTGAAGACCCAGAGTTCAGAGGTGCACCTGTGTGAGTTCAGCTCCCACCATGGGGGCGGGGAGGAGAGCGCCTGGTTCGCTCTCCTGTCTGGGTGCTTGCTCTGGTGGCAGCTGCCCTGCCAGCCACTCATCACTCTGCTCGCCCTCACCTCCTGCTGCCCCCGGCCTCTCTACTGTGACCTCTGCAGGTTGCTCTCTTGAGGCTCCCCCCAGCTCTTAGTGGAGAGACCTCAGTGCTGAAGCAGGCTGGGCAGAAACACAGTGTCACAGCAGATGATTTCTGCTCTAGTGATCACTTAATCCCAAAAGATTCCTAATGGAGCCTTAATTAGCTTTACCTTTGAAGAGTGGTGAGGGCATAGGCGCCAACTTTCCCTGGTGCTGGTGGGTGCTCGTGCCCACCCGGTCCTGCCCTGACTCCACCCCTTCCCTGCCCCCATTCCAACCCCTTCCCCAAAGTCATTGTCCCAACTCCGCCCCCCCACCCCTATTGGACCTCTTCCCCAAATCCCCTCCCTGGCCCCGCCTCTTTCCCGAGCACGCCACGTTCCCCCTCCCCCCCCCAGCTGCATGAAACAGGTGTTTCGTGGCGCAAGTGCTGGAAGCTAGGGGGAAAAGCGGGCACGCGGCGTGCTCAGGGGAGGAGGCGGACATGGAGCGGAGGCAGAAGGGAGCTGGGTGGGGGGGTGGGGAGCTGCCGGTGGGTGCAGAGCACCCACCAATTTTTCCCCATGGGTACTTCAGCCCCAGAGCACCCACGGAGTCTGGGCCTATGGGTGAGGGGCAGATTAAATCATATCTATACCTCTTACACACCCCACACCCCTCAGCAGGAACACCCATCTCCATCCCGTCTCACTCTTGATAGGTGTCTGGTGTCTGAGCCCCCTGGTTAGTAAGTTCAGTTCAGTTTGTGGGTGACCAACACAGCTCTTTCTGCTGGATACTATGCAGAGTGAGTGTCTTCATATAAATACCGTCTGGTCCTGAATCCTTTCCCCCTCCTCTGCTCATCACTAGCTGTCAGGGGAAGAGGTCATTCAGATCTTGCTTCCATCTAGCTTGTTCAGCCATCTGACTGTACATCCTCAAAGTCCCGTCTTCTAACAGGTCTCTCCTCCATCACGTGTGTGACCATCTGTACTGGTGCCCTACAAGCACACTGAGAAGAACGGGCTAAGCCAAATCTCTGCATTGCAGCAATTCCTCTGGCCAGTCCAGTCTGGGGCCTGTTAAGTCTAGTCCAGGATCTGCATCCCAGGTTCCAAATAGGCAGATACAAGTTAGGGCTTAGAAAAACATGCAAAATATTTAATACATTTCATTTGGTATTCTATTGTTTAACAGTGCGATTAAAACTACGATTAATAGTGATTAGTTTTTTAAATCACAATTAATTTTTTTGAGTTAATCGCATGAGTTAACTGCGATTGACAGGGAGTGAACCCCTAACAGGCTGTTGCAGAGGCTGTTCAGACCTGTCAGTGGGAGGCTCTATGTTCCCCAGCATCACTACTGATCAGATGCACAGGAACCTCCCTGACTGTTTATTCCCTTGGGGTGTTTGCAGACTCTGGCATCTCAGAAGTGGCTCAGCTCCGACTGGTGAACGGTCTGAATAGATGCTCTGGGAGAGTTGAGGTGCTTCACAACCAGCAGTGGGGAACCGTGTGTGATGACAGCTGGGATTTAACTGAGGCCAGAGTCGTGTGCAGGCAGCTGGGCTGTGGGACGGCATTATCAGCCCCAGGAGGGGCTCGATTTGGGCGAGGATCAGACCGTATCTGGCTGGATGACGTTCACTGCACAGGGACAGAAGCTTCCCTCACCGAATGCAGGGCTCGGCCTTGGGGAGACAATAACTGTAACCACGGAGAAGATGCCGGTATTGTGTGCTCAGGTAACCTTCATCTACCACCCTGCATGTTGTAAGGAGCAGGGTGGGAAGCTCATTACAGGGCATTGTCCTCTCACAGCCAAAGCTGACCCCAGCATGATGCTTTGGGGCCTGTTCTTTAGGGAGCAATATGGCAGTTCCAGTACGGAGTGTTCTCTCAGTCTGTGCTGACCCTAATTCCCCGTGCGTTTCTATGGGCCTGTGCTTCAGGGAGCGGTGTGGGGGCTCAGTAGGGGACGCTCACGATCTCTTCTGGAAGTCAGCGCTGGCCCCAGTGCCCTAGTGCAGTGCTAGGGGGCCTGTGCTGTTGGTAGGGGGATGTCAGTAGGGGGTGCTCTCCATTTGTAGTTGTGCTGGCCCTAATGCCCCAGTGCAGTTCCATGGGCCCCTAGCATGAGGAAGCCTTGTCTGTGCCCACTGAGGGGCAGCTCCCCAACTCCCTCAGCCACACGCCACACAAGCTGTGCCCTCTAGGCCTTTTGTGGGGGAGTGACCTCCTTCCAGGTTGGTAATAAGCACACTTCACCCCTCGGTCCTCCGAGCGTCCCCCTGCAGCACCTAGTCCCTGTCCCACAGGGCACTCACAGCAGTCACAGATCTGCTGCTCCCAAAGGAACAGGGCCCCAAGGTGACCAGCTCCACCTCCCATCTCTGCCCCAATCAACACACAGCTCTAGATCCCTTCAGAGTGACACCAAGGACAAGTGATTTCACAGAGAGTAGAGATTCGAGGGGTAGCAAGGAGAAGGGTTGGAAAGAAATTGTTCCATGGGAAATAAAATCAAACTACGTTGACTAGAGCCTAGACCAGGGGTCTCAAACACATGGCCCGTGGGCCGTATGCATCCTGTGGAATTATTTCCTGCGGCTGCCAAGCTCCCCTCACCCGCTGCCCCAGCACACTGTGTCCCAGCTCCTGTGCCTACCTCCAGGTGCTTCTCGCCACCAAACAGCTGTTTGGTGGCACTTAGCGCTTTCCAAGAGGGATGGCGGAGGAGCGGGGAGCTGCGTGCTCAGGGGAGGAGGCGAGGAAGCGGCAGGGCAGGGGCGGGGATTTGGGGAAGGGGTTGGAGTAGGGGCAGGGATGGGAAGGAGTTGGGGTTGGGACTTTGGGGAAGGGGTTGGAATGGGGGTGGGGAAGGGGTAGGAAGAGGCAGGGCAGGGGCGGGGCCTCATGGAAGGGGTGAAATGGGGGTGGGGCCGGGGGCAGCAGGTGGGAGGCTTTTGTACCTTTATATGGGTATGTCTACACTACGGAATTAGGTCAAATTTATAGAAGTCAGTTTTGTAGAAAATGTTTTTATATAGTTGATTGTGTGTGTCCCCACACAAATGCTCTAAGTGCATGTAGTCGGCGGAGTGCATCCACACTACCAAGGCAACCATCAACTTCCAGAGCGTTGCACTATGGGTAGCTATCCTGCAATCTCCGCCGCCCATTTGAATTCTGGGTAGAAATCCCAGTGCCTGATGGGGCTAAAACATTGTCGCGGGTGGTTCTGGGTACATATTGTCAGGCCCCCCTTCTCTCCCTGCCTCTGTGAAAGCAAGGGCAGACAATCATTTTGTGCCTTTTTTCTTGAGTTACCTGTGCAGATGCCATACCATGGCAAGCACGGAGCCCGCTCAGCTAACCGTCACTGTATGTCTCCTGGGTGTTGGCAAACGTGGTACTGCATTGCTATACAGCAACAGTTTATTGCTTTTGGCAGCAGACACTGCAGTATGACTGGTAGCCATTGTTGACGTAGTCCAGGGTGCTCTTTTAACCGACCTCAATGAGGTAAGGGGCGCCTGGACAAACATGGGTGTGATTCAGCCAAGTCATTTCCCTTTTAAGTTTCTTTTAATCTGCAGCCAGCAGAAGATGATGGCGAGCAGTCAGACTGCACCGTCTTCTGCCAAGCACCCAGGAGATGACGATGGCTAGTGGTCGTACTGCACAGTCTGCTGCCAGCAAAATGTATAAAGATAGATGAAGTGGATCAAAACAAGAAATAGACCAGATTTGTTTTGTATTCATTTTCTCCTCCCTTCCTCCGTGAAATCAAGGGCCTGCTAAACCCAGTTTTGAGTTCTTTCCTTGAGGTTTTGAGTTCTATCCTTGAGGGGACCATTCTGTTTCTCGCAAAGCCACCCCCTTTGTTGATTTTAATTCCCTGTAAGACAACCCTGTAAGCCATGTCGTCAGTCGCCCCTCCCTCCGTCAGAGCAACGGCAGACAATTGTTCCGTGTCTTTTTTCTGCGTAGACGCCATACCATGGCAAGCATGGAGTCCGCTCAGATCACTTTGGCAATTAAGAGCACATTAAACACCACATGCATTATCCAGCAGTATATGCAGCACCAGAACTTGGCAAAGCAAAACTGGGAGAGTAGACGATGTCAGCGCGGTGATGAGAGTGATGAGGATATGGACACAGACTTCTCTCAAAGCACGGGCCCTGCCAATGTGGGCATCATGGTGCTAATGGGGCAGGTTCATGCGGTGGAACGCCGATTCTTGGCTCGGGAAGCAAGCAGAAACTGGTGGGACTGCACAGTGTTGCAGGTCTGGGACGATTCCCAGTGGCTGCAAAACTTTCGCATGCGTAAGGGCACTTTCATGGAACTCTGTGACTTGCTTTCCCCTGCCCTGAGGCGCAAGAATACCAAGATGAGAGCAGCCCTCACAGTTAGAGAAGCAAGTGGCAATAGCCCTGTGGAAGCTTGCAACGCCAGACAGCTACCGGTCAGTCAGGAATCAATTTGGAGTGGGCAAATCTACTGTGGTGGCTGCTGTGATGCAAGTAGCCAACGCAATCAAAAATCTGCTGATATCAAGGGTAGTGACCCTGGGAAATGTGCAGGTCATAGTGGATGGCTTTGCTGCAATGGGATTCCCTAACTGTGGTGGGGCCATAGACGGAACCCATATCCCTATCTTGGCACCAGAGCACCAAACCGGCAAGTACATAAACTGCAATGAGTACTTTTCAATAGTGCTGCAAGCACTGGTGGATCACAAGGGATGTTTCACCAACATCAGCGTGGGATGGCTAGGAAAGGTACATGACGCTCGCATCTTCAGGAACTCTTGTCTGTTTCAAAAGCTGCAGGAAGGGACTTTCTTCCCAGACCAGAAAATAACCATTGGGGATGTTGAAATGCCTATATGTATCCTTGGGGACCCAGCCTACCCCTTAATGCCATGGCTCATGAAGCCATACTCAGGCAGCCTGGACAGTATCATAGAATCATAGAATATCAGGGTTGGAAGGGACCCCAGAAGGTCATCTAGTCCAACCCCCTGCTCGAAGCAGGACCAATTCCCAGTTAAATCATCCCAGCCAGGGCTTTGTCAAGCCTGACCTTAAAAACCTCTAAGGAAGGAGATTCTACCACCTCCCTAGGTAACGCATTCCAGTGTTTCACCACCCTCATAGTGAAAAAGTTTTTCCTAATATCCAATCTAAACCTCCCCCACTGCAACTTGAGACCATTACTCCTCGTTCTGTCATCTGCTACCATTGAGAACAGTCTAGAGCCATCCTCTTTGGAACCCCCTTTCAGGTAGTTGAAAGCAGCTATCAAATCCCCCCTCATTCTTCTCTTCTGCAGACTAAACAATCCCAGCTCCCTCAGCCTCTCCTCATAAGTCATGTGTTCCAGACCCCTAATCATTTTTGTTGCCCTTCGCTGGACTCTCTCCAATTTATCCACATCCTTCTTGTAGTGTGGGGCCCAAAACTGGACACAGTACTCCAGATGAGGCCTCACCAATGTCGAATAGAGGGGAACGATCACGTCCCTCGATCTGCTCGCTATGCCCCTACTTATACATCCCAAAATGCCATTGGCCTTCTTGGCAACAAGGGCACACTGCTGACTCATATCCAGCTTCTCATCCACTGTCACCCCTAGGTCCTTTTCCGCAGAACTGCTGCCTAGCCATTCAGCCCCTAGTCTGTAGCGGTGCATTGGATTCTTCCGTCCTAAGTGCAGGACCCTACACTTATCCTTATTGAACCTCATCAGATTTCTTTTGGCCCAATCCTCCAATTTGTCTAGGTCCTTCTGTATCCTATCCCTCCCCTCCAGTGTATCTACCACTCCTCCCAGTTTAGTATCATCCGCAAATTTGCTGAGAGTGCAATCTACACCATCCTCCAGATCATTTATGAAGATATTGAACAAAACCGGCCCCAGGACCGACTCCTGGGGCACTCCACTTGACACCGGCTGCCAACTAGACATGGAGCCATTGATCACTACCCGTTGAGGCCAACAATCTAGCCAGCTTTCTACCCACCTTATAGTGCATTCATCCAGCCCATACTTCCTTAACTTGCTGACAAGAATACTGTGGGAGACCGTGTCAAAAGCTTTGCTAAAGTCAAGAAACAATACATCCACTGCTTTCCCTTCATCCACAGAACCAGTAATCTCATCATAAAAGGCGATTAGATTAGTCAGGCATGACCTTCCCTTGGTGAATCCATGCTGGCTGTTCCTGATCACTTTCCTCTTATGCAAGTGCTTCAGGATTGATTCTTTGAGCACCTGCTCCATGATTTTTCCAGGGACTGAGGTGAGGCTGACTGGCCTGTAGTTCCCAGGATCCTCCTTCTTCCCTTTTTTAAAGATTGGCACTACATTAGCCTTTTTCCAGTCATCCGGGACTTCCCCGGTTCACCACGAGTTTTCAAAGATAATGGCCAATGGCTCTGCAATCACAGCCGCCAATTCCTTCAGCACTCTCGGATGCAACTCGTCCGGCCCCATGGACTTGTGCACGTCCAGCTTTTCTAAATAGTCCCTAACCACCTCTATCTCTTCCCCATTTTGTGATGCCCAGCGCAGCAGTCTGTGAGCTGACCTTGTTAGTGAAGACAGAGGCAAAAAAAGCATTGAGTACATTAGCTTTTTCCACATCCTCTGTCACTAGGTTGCCTCCCTCATTCAGTAAGGGGCCCACACTTTCCTTGGCTTTCTTCTTGTTGCCAACATACCTAAAGAAACCCTTCTTGTTACTCTTGACATCTCTTGCTAGCTGCAGCTCCAGGTGCGATTTGGCCCTCCTGATATCATTCCTACATGCCCGAGCAATATTTTTATACTCTTCCCTAGTCATATGTCCAACCTTCCACTTCTTGTGAGCTTCTTTTTTATGTTTAAGATCCACTAGGATTTCACCATTAAGCCAAGCTGGTCGCCTGCCATATTTACTATTCTTTCGACTCATCGGGATGGTTTGTCCCTGTAACCTCAACAGGGATTCCTTGAAATACAGCCAGCTCTCCTGGACTTCTTTCCCCTTCATGTTAGTCCCCCAGGGGATCCTGGCCATCCATTCCCTGAGGGAGTCGAAGTCTGCTTTCCTGAAGTCCAGGGTCCGTATCCTGCTGCTTACCTTTCTTCCCTGCATCAGGATCCTGAACTCAACCAACTCATGGTCACTGCCTCCCAGATTCCCATCCACTTTTGCTTCCCCCACTAATTCTACCCGGTTTGTGAGCAGCAGGTCAAGAAAAGCGCCCCCCCTAGTTGGCTCCTCTAGCACTTGCGCCAGGAAATTGTCCCCTACGCTTTCCAAAAACTTCCTGGATTGTCTATGCACTGCTGTATTGCTCTCCCAGCAGATATCAGGAAAATTAAAGTCATCCATGAGAATCAGGGCATGCAATCTAGTAGCTTCCGTGAGCTGCCGGAAGAAAGCCTCATCTACCTCATCCCCCTGGTCCGGTGGTCTATAGCAGACTCCCTCCACTACATCACTCTTGTTGCACACACTTCTAAACTTAATCCAGAGACACTCAGGTTTTTCTACAGTTTCGTACCGGAGCTCTGAGCAGTCATACTGCTCCCTTACATACAGTGCTACTCCCCCACCTTTTCTGCCCTGCCTGTCCTTCCTGAACAGTTTATAACCATCCATGACAGTACTCCAGTCATGTGAGTTATCCCACCAAGTCTCTGTTATTCCAATCACGTCATAGTTCCTTGACATCACCAGGACCTCCAGTTCTCCCTGCTTGTTTCCAAGGCTTTGTGCATTCGTATATAAGCACTTGAGATAACCTGTTGATCGCCCCTCATTCCCAGTATGAGGCAGGAGCCCTCCCCTCACAGAGATTCCTGCCTGTGCTTCCTCCCTGTATCCCGCTTTCCCACTTACCTCAGGGCTTTGGTCTCTTTCCCCCGGTGAACCTAGTTTAAAGCCCTCCTCACTAGGTTAGCCAGCCTGCTGGCAAAGATGCTCTTCCCTCTCTTCGTAAGATGGAGCCCATCTCTGCCCAGCACTCCTCCTTCATTGAGGACCATCCCATGGTCAAAGAATTCAAAGCCTTCTCTCCGACACCACCTGCGTAGCCATTCGTTGACTTCGACGATTCGACGGTCCCTACCCAGGCCTTTTCCTTCCACGGGAAGGATGGACGAGAACACCACTTGCGCCTCCAACTCCTTTATCCTTCTTCCCAGAGCCACGTAGTCCGCAGTGATCCGCTCAAGGTCATTCTTGGCAGTATCATTGGTGCCCTTGTGGAGAAGCAGGAAGGGGTAGCGATCCGAGGGCTTGATGAGTCTCGGCAGTCTCTCCGTCACATCGTGAATCCTAGCCCCTGGCAAGCAGCAGACTTCTCGGTTTTCCCGGTCAGGGCGGCAGATAGATGACTCAGACCCCCGGAGGAGAGAGTCCCCGACCACCACCACCCGCCTCCTTCTCTTGGGAGTGGTGATCGTGGAACCCCCAACCTCAGGACATCGCATCTCATGCCTTCCAACCAGCGGAGTCTCCTTCTGCTTTCTCGCCTCAGACATATCATCTGGTCCACTCTCCGCAACGGTACCTGTGGAGAGAACATGAAAGCGGTTAGTTACCTGTGTCTGTGTTACTGGAACCCGGACATTCCGCTTACCTCTTCTGGAGGTCACATGTTGCCACGCTTCTTCACTGGCCTCTTGGCTCCTCTGTGCAACCTGCTCTATATCTTTAGAGCTTTGTGCCCCTAGAAGGATATCCTGAGTTTTGTCCAGAAAATCCTCAGTTTCTCGTATGCAACGCAGGGTTGTTATCTGTTGCTCCAGACCTTCAATCTTCTCTTCCAATATGGAGACCAGCTTGCACTTTGTACAGACAAAGTCGCTTCTGTCCTGTGGAAGAAAGACAAACATGGCACATCCAGTGCAGGTCACAACAGCTGAACCCCCCCCTTCCATATCACCTTCCTACTATGAGCTTCCTCAGAGCAGTTTGCAAGACGTAAGCCTCACTGGGCTCACTCCAGGCGAACTCCCAGGCAAACTCCTGCTGTGAGCTGCTCTGCTGTCCCCCGCTGCTCAGCTGGTTCGCTGCTGCTCAGCTGGTTCGTGAAGCTCTGGCTATTTTTAAACAGCCAGGCTTCCCTGACACAAACAAACGGACACCCTAATGCCCACCCCCTGCAGGCTAGCAGCCAATCAGACACTCACTCAGGCTCTCACACTGCCCTCCCAGCAAACACACGCTCGGATACTTCCTCAGCAAGCAAACACACACACACTCGGATACTTACCAGTCCCAGGCAAACTCCTGCTGTGAGCTGCTCTGCTGTCCCCCGCTGCTCAGCTGGTTCGCCGCCGCTCAGCTGGTTCGGAAGCTCTGGCTATTTTTAAACAGCCAGGCTTCCCTGACACAAACAAACGGACACCCTAATGCCCGCCCCCATTAGTAGTCAGGAGCTGTTTAACTACAGGCTGAGCAAGTGCAGAATGGTGGTAGAATGTGCATTTGGACGTTTAAAGGCGCACTGGCGCAGTTTACTGACTCGGTTAGACCTCAGCGAAACCAATATTCCCACTGTTATTACTGCTTCTTGTGCACTCCACAATATCTGTGAGAGTAAGGGGGAGACGTTTATGGCAGGGTGGGAGGTTGAGGCAAATTGCCTGGCTGCTGGTTTTGCACAGCCAGACACCAGGGCGGTTAGAAGAGCACAGGAGGGCGCAGTGCGCATCAGAGAAGCTTTGAAAACCAGTTTCATGACTGGCCAGGCTACGGTGTGAAAGTTCTGTTTGTTTCTCCTTGATGAAACCCCCCACCCCTTGGTTCACTCTACTTCCCTGTAAGCTAACCACCTACCCCCACCACCCTTCGATCACCACTTGTAGAGGCAATAAAGTCATTGTTGCTTCACATTCATGCATTCTTTATTAAATCACACAAATAGGGGGATAACTACCAAGGTAGCCCAGGAGGGGTGGTGGAGGAGAGAAGCACCAGGAGGGATGGTGGAGGAGGGAAGGACAAGGCCACACAGCACTTTAAAAGTTTAAAACTTATTGAATGCCAGCCTTCTGTTGCTTGGGCAATCCTCTGGGGTGGAGTGGCTGGGTGGCCGGAGGCCCCCCCACCGCGTTCTTGGGCGTCTGGGTGAGGAGGCTATGGAACTTGGGGAGGAGGGCGGTTGGTTACACAGGGGCTGCAGTGGCAGTCTGTGCTCCAACTGCCTTTGCTGCAGCTCAACCATACACTGGAGCATACTGGTTTGGTCCTGCAGCAGCCTCAGCATTGAATCCTGCCTCCTCTCATCACGCTGCCACCACATTTGAGCTTCAGCCCTCTCTTCAGCCCGCCACTTACTCTCTTCAGCCCGCCACCTCCCCTCCCGGTCATTTTGTGCTTTCCTGCACTCTGACATGGTCTGCCTCCACGCATTCATCTGTGCTCTGTCAGTGTGGGAGGACAGCATGAGCTCAGAGAACATTTCATTGCGAGTGTGTTTTTTTCTCTTTCTAATCTTCACTAGTCTCTGGGAAGGAGAAGATCCTGTGATTATTGAAACACATGCACCTGGTGGAGAAAAAAAAAGGGACAGTGGTATTTAAAGAGACACATTTTATAGAACAATGGGTACACTCTTTCACGGTAAACCTTGCTGTTAACATTACATACATAGCACGTGCTTTTGTTCCAAGGTCGCATTTTGCCTCCTCCCACTGCATGGCTAACCCCTCCCCTCTCCCTGTGGCTAACAGCGGGGAACATTTCTGTTCAGCCACAGGCAAACAGCCCAGCAGGAATGGGCACCTCTGAGTGTCCCCTGAAGAAAAGCACTCTATTTCAACCAGGTGACCATGAATGATATCACTCTCCTGAGGATAACACAGAGAGATAAAGAACGGATGATGTTTGAACACCAGCAAACATACACTGCAATGCTTTGTTGTACAATGATTCCCGAGTACGTTCTACTGGCCTGGAGTGGTAAAGTGTCCTACCATGAAGGACGCAGTAAGGCTGCCCTCCCCAGAAACCTTTTGCAAAGGCTTTGGGAGTACATGCAGGAGAGCTGCGAATGCCAGGGCAAATTAATCATTACACATGCTTGCTTTTAAACCATGTATAGTATTTTAAAAGGTACACTCACCGAAGGTCCCTTCTCCAGGTCCAGGTCCATAAAAGCTCCAGGGTGAGAAACAGTTCCTGGCTGTCGGGAAAACCGGTTTCTCCGCTTGCTTGCTGTGAGCTATCTTCCTCATCCCCAAAACCTGCTTCCGTGTTGCCTCCATCTCCACTGAAGGAGTCAAACAACACAGCTGGGGTAGTGGTGGCTGAACCCCCTAAAATGGCATGCAGCTCATCATAGAAGCGGCATGTTTGGGGCTCTGACCCGGAGCGGCCGTTCGCCTCTGGTTTTCTGGTAGGCTTGCCTCAGCTCCTTAAGTTTCACGGGGCACTGGTTCGGGTCCCTGTTATGGCCTCTGTCCTTCATGCCCTGAGAGATTTTGACAAATGTTTTGGCATTTCGAAAACTGGAACGGAGTTCTGATAGCACGGATTCCTCTCCCCATACAGCGATCAGATCCCGTACCTCCCGTTCAGTCCATGCTGGAGCTCTTTTGCGATTCTGGGACTCCATCATGCTCACCTTTGCTGATGAGCTCTGCACAGTCACTTGCAGCTTGCCACGCTGGCCAAACAGGAAATTGAAATTAAAAAGTTAGTGGGCTTTTCCCGTCTACCTGGCCAGTGCATCTGAGTTGAGAGTGCTGTCCAGAGCAGTCACAATGGAGCACTCTGGGATAGCTCCCAGAGGCCAATACCATCTAATTGTGTCCACAGTACCCCAAATTTGACCCGGCAAGGCCGATTTAAGCGCTAATCCACTTGTCAGGCATGGAGTAAGGAAATCGATTTTAAGAGCCCTTTAAGTAAAAAAAAAAGGGCTTCATTGTGTGGACGGGTGCAGGTTTACTTCGATTTAACGCTGCTAAATTCGACCTAAACTCCTAGTGTAGACCAGGGCTTAGTCGGTACTGGTCCTGCTTTGAGCAGGGGGTTGGACTAGATGACCTCCTGAGGTCTCTTCCAACCCTAATCTTCTGTGATTCCATGATTCTGCTGCCCCCTGCCTCTCTATTGTGACCTCTGCAGGTTGCTCTCCTGAGTCTCCACCCAGCTCTCAGTAACTATCAGCTCTTATTGAGGAAATCTCAGTGCTGAAGCAGGCTGGGCAGAAACACTGTCTCACAGCAGGTGATTTCAGCTCTAGCAATCGCTTAAACCAAAAAGACTCCTAATGGAGCCTTAATTAGCTCTATCTTTGAAGAGTGGGGAGGGGCAGATTAAACCATGCCTAGACCTCTTACACACAGCCCACACATCATCTCCACCCCCTCTCACTCTTGATAGGGGTTTAGTGTCTGAGCCCTTTGGTTAGTGGGTTCAGCTGTGGGCAAGCTGAGCACATTTCTGCTGCCCTTTACTCAGAGAATCAGGACAACAACATTTCACTACCCCTGCATTCAATTACTACAGTGATTTTTAACCAAGCATCAGCCAACACAGCTATTTGTTGGATACCTAGGCAGGGTGGGTGTGTTAATGGAAATACTGTCTGGTCCTGAAGACTTTCCCCCTCCCCTGCTCATGACTAGCTGTCAAGGGAGAGCTCATTCCAACCTTGCTTACCACTAGCTTGTTCAGCCATCTGACTGTGCATCCTCAAGGTCCAGTCTTTTAACTGGGCTCTCCTCCACCATATGTGACTGTCTGTATTGCTGCCCGATAGGCACACTGAGAAGATCGGGCTATGTCAAATCTCTGCATTGTAGCTATTCCTCTGACCAGTCCAGTCAGGGAACTGTTAATTCTAGTCCAGGATCTGTGTCGCATGTTGGAAATAGGCAGATACAAGTTAGGGTTTCTGATATTCATCAGCAAGCCAGTCTCTGTATCCCAGAGTTGCCGCCCCTCTGTGAGGACACAGCTGTCAGCCCAGCTCTGCCATCACTCATCTGAGACTGGTCCTGGGCCGGCAGCACTAGACCCCACTGCAGCAATGGCTGCCACAAAACGATGTTGCCAAGTCAGTCGTGGCAAGTCAGGAGGAACCGCAGGGGCAGGTATTTGCTTCAGCTTTCACTGCGCTCCAGGCAGTTCTCAGGGGGATGGACTCCGGGCGACGTTTTCAGGGAGCTATGGCATCTCAGAAGTGGCTCAGGTCCGATTGGTGAATGGTTCGAGTCACTGCATTGGGAGAGTCGAGGTGTTTTATAAACAAGAAGTGGGGAACCGTGTTTGATGACAGCTGGAACTTACAGGATGCCTCAGTTGTGTGCAGGCAGCTGGGCTGTGGGACGGCGTTATCAGCCCCCGCCGGGGCTCATTTTGGGCAAGGAGCTGACCGTATCTGACTGGATGACGTCAACTGCACAGGGACAGAAGCTGCCCTCTCCGATTGCAGGGCTCGGCCTTGGGGAGACAATAACTGTCACCATGGAGAAGATGCTGGTGTCAAGTGCTCAGGTAACCCTCATCCATCACGTCACTGTCTGTGCTGCAGGGATCGGGCTGGGAAGCTTTCAGCACAGACCCAGCTCTCCTGTCTGAGTCAGCACTGACCCCAGTGCCCCAGCATGGTGCTAAGGGCCTGTACTGCAGGGACCCGGTTCGGGGTCACAGTAAGTGTTGCTCTTCCCATGGTGTCAGTGCTGACCCCATTTCCCCCGCACAAGTCTATGTGCCTGTACTGCAGGGAGCGGGATGGGGGCTCAGTAGGGGGCGCTCTCCCCTCAGTCAGTGCTGAGCCCCGTGCCCCAGCACAGCATTTAGGGCCTGCGCTGCAGGGAGCGGTACGTGCGCCTCTGTGAGAGACCCTCCCCGTCGCTGATCACTCTGATCCCCTGCCCCATTACAGTACAATGGGGGCCTCTGTAACCGTAGATCCTTTTTGTGGGATGTGGGGTCGAATGGAGCCTGCAGCCGCTCCGGAGCAGTAGAAACCTGGGATCCCTTTATGAAGTGTGGGGCTCCTTCCCCCGTCACTCCTGGTGAGTTCCATCTCAGCTAATTACCCTGAACCTGTTGTATCCCCCACTGCTGTTCTGGAGTCAGGGTTCTTCCTCACTCCCTCTCCTACACAGCCCATGAGTTTCTGTGCCTGGTCTCTCAGTTGCCCTGTCCCACTCCAGAGGTGGCTGCATGTCACTGGTGGCGAGTAAACCACTAACAGGCAGTTGCAGAGGCTGTTCAGAACTCTCCATGTGAGCCGCTACGTTCCCCAGGGCAGTGTTTTCCCCAGGAATTGAAATTAGGGGGGTATTTGAATTTACCAGGGAGGGGCAGGACCGATGAGGGGAGAGACCGTGAGGGTGAAGTTTCGCTGTATGGCACTATAGTAAAAACGGAAAAATGTTTCATGACTGTTAGATTTAACTCAACTCATCTTTTAAAATCTTCACACAAATTAAAGTTGGCTACTCAAGCCTTCTATGAAGCACTACATCTACATCCTTCTTGCTTTCTTGTTATAATTTTGCACAACTCTGTTAATGATCTTCTTAAATGCAATGCCTTCATCTTTGGTGGCTTCTCGTGTGTCTGGTACTTCCATTCCTTCAATTGATATGCTCATTGGTTCATTCACATGATCAGACAGAAGGCGACTTTTCAGAACACAAAATTTTATTCAGTGATGATGAAGAACACTCAGCTGTAGCTGTTGTGACTGGGAGTAGCAAGAGATGAATTCCTACTTCTTTCGTCCCAGGAAACAGAGCACAAAGATCAGGCTGAGCCACTAGTGATGAGAAAAAAGAAGTTGAAGTCAAATCTTCATTCATTTGTCGTACGATTTTCCACTCTGTGTTCAAATTCTCTATTCTGTCCTGAGCACATGGCAGCCCAATTGCTGGTAGTGCCTCACTCCACTCAACAGTCGGTGTTTTATAGGACAGGGATTTGTAAAAGCTACGTAGTGGTTGAGTAGAATCTAGAAGTCGCTGCTATAGATTTTTAAGAATCAAGTCTGTGTACTTTTTCAGTTGTCTTAACAAACACTTCTTGTCCTCTTCACTTAAGGGATTCAAGATAAATGCCTTCATTGTCAACTTCTGGACTGAAGTCTTTGCTTCTTCCAGTACTTTTTCCATGGATAGCTCTCTGATTGATCCAAATGTAGCTTCTGTTGCTGGACAAAGATCTACTACTGTTGTAGCAGATGCCTGGATGGCATTGTTTAATGACCCAAGTGGTTTCAACAGTAGACTTGCAAGAGAGAGAATGGCCATAGGCACTGACTCCATGGGTGCTCCGAGGCTGGGGAAAAATTGGTGGGTGCT
Organism: Lepidochelys olivacea; assembly: GCF_965140295.1. NCBI lineage: Eukaryota > Metazoa > Chordata > Testudines > Cheloniidae > Lepidochelys > Lepidochelys olivacea. Next base: position 8,224,222 of record NC_140433.1, on the reverse strand, counting down.
CTACACCCACCGGCAGCCAAGCTCCCCTCCCCGCCTCCCCACCCCCTCTCACCTCACCTCCGCCTCTACCTGTTCCCCTGAGTGCGCCGTGTCACCGCTTCTCCGCCTACCTCCCAGCACTTGCCGCCGCAAAACAGCTGTTTCGTGGTCTAACAAGCTCCGGGAGGGAGGGGGAGGAGTGGGAACACGGCGCACTCGGGATGAGGCGGGGCTGGGGCGGGGATTTGGGGAAGAGGTTGGAATAGGGGCAGGGAGGGGTTGGAGTTGGGGCGGGGACAAACACTCACCAGCGCCAGCAGAAGTCAGTGCCTATGAGAATGGCAATAGTCTTCTCTGAACGTAGTAGCAAAAGTAATCCACAAGCCTCACTACTTTGATCCATCCCATCTTGATAGATACTTTCCAAAGCCAGTAACAATGGCTGGAGTAATTTTAAGACAACAGCCAAGGATCGCTCATGAAAAAGCCAGCGGGTTTTCCCAGGTTGGACTAATTTGAACTTCAGTCCCAGTGTAACTTCTATATTTTCCAAGATATTCAGTCTTTTTGGACTCTTGTTGAAAAAAGAATAGAATGAAGACATTAAATTTATAACTTTTTAAATGCCTTTTGAAGAGTCTGTAGCTCGTACTAGTGCTAGGTGGAGTAGATGGCCTCTGCAGTGTGTGTAGGAGAGATTAGGGTTGCACTTTTCTCTGAGCAAAGCTTGTACTCCACCATGTCTTCCAGGGAAGTTTGCAGCTCCATCAAATGCACAAGCAGCCATCTCTTTGGGGTCCAATTGACAAGCATTTAACTCTTCTAAAAGATATGGGTTGTCACAGATGCAGCGGATGTGTCTTCTATAAAACTTGAACATCTAGAAATGCCTCTACCGGCCTACCACTGACATCAAGATAATGTATACAGTGACTTAAAACTTGATGCCCATTTGCATCGGTGCATTCATCAGCCATGTATGCAAATATTTTGAATGTGGTGAGAGCGTTCTTCACTTTTTCAAATGTTGAGTCTTTCACTGTTGCACCGCATGCATTTAGCCAGTCAGTTGAGTTTCTTGCAGAAAGACAGTGAGCATTTGCTGGTCTTGTTCGGAACCAGTGTTCAACTTCAGGATGAACAAGTGACCATGCACTTAACATTGGCCTCCAGTTTGTAGCGTGTGGTATCTCTTGCTTAAATAGAAAGTAGGATTCCACAGCCATGTTTGTTCACATGAACTGTGTTGTGTCTCCAGCATTCTTAACAGCCTCATTAAGTACTTCTAAAATTGGCTTTGAAAGGGGGCTTATAAGGCCTTCTGCATGTTGATGCACTCCAGAGGCATGGTGTTTTGCAGCCTTTTCACGTAGTTTGTCAGCATTGGCTTTGCTGATCCATCTGACAAACCAAAGTCCTCCACTTTTACCAATTATAGCATTGGAAAGCTTTCCTTCTTCGTAAGCTTTTTTTGCAAGAGGTGCACCAGTAGCCATCTTTTGTAACTTAAATGGAAACACTTTGACTGACAAACATCAGGAACTGCCTTTAGGTTTCGGAGGCACTGTTTCTTCAGTAGGTAGCTGTATTTGTGCTTCGGGCTGGCTGGATGTAGATGCATCACTTGAACCTTCAGATGACACGTTGATATATTCTTGGTTCTTGATGTGTTCTTCACCTTGGTTAGTTTTTGAGGCCTTTGAGTGGAAAAATTGTTGTTTTTTTTTGTCTTTTCATTTTCACTTTGACCTGCAACATATAAGAGATATTCATAACTTAAATGTTTTGTTAGGGTAATGCAAATTTAACGTAAGGATAATGCAGATTACACCAAAACACATAACAGTTTTAGATTTCTAAAACAAAATATAACTTTTTTAAAAAATGTATTTAATTTAAATTACTTTTGAAAAGTAAGCGATCATGGGATAAGAGGGAAGTCCTCTCATGGATGAGTAACTGGTTAAAAGATGGTAAACAAAGGGTCTGAATAAGTTATCAGTTTTCAGAATGGAGAGAGATAAATATAGTGGTATCCCTGTGGGGTCATTGGTATGGGGACCATTACTGTTCAACATATTCATAAATGATCTGGAAAAATGGGTAAACAGTGAGGTGGCAAAATTTGCAGATGATACAAAACTATTCAAGATAGTTAAGTCCAAAGCAGACTGTGAAGAGTTAAAGGGATCTCACAAAACTGGGTGACTGGGCAACAAAATGGCAGATGAAATTCAGTGTTGATAAATGCAAAGTAATGCAGATTGGAAAACATAATCGCAACTATACGTACAAAATGATGGGGTCTAAATTAGTTGTTAACACTCAAGAAAGAGATGTTGGAGTCATTGTGGATGGTTCTCTGAAAATATCCACTCAATGTGCAGCGGCAGTCAAAAAAGCAAACAGAATGTTGGGAATCATTAATGACAGGTTTCAGAGTAACAGCCGTGTTAGTCTGTATTCGCAAAAAGAAAAGGAGTACTTGTGGCACCTTAGAGACTAACCAATTTATTTGAGCATAAGCTTTCGTGAGCTACTTTGCACAGTATGCATCCGATGAAGTGAGCTGTAGCTCACGAAAGCTTATGCTCAAATAAATTGGTTAGTCTCTAAAGTGCCACAACTACTCCTTTTCTTTTTGGGACTCATTAAGAAAGGGATAGATAATAAGACAGAAAATATCATATTGCCTCTATATAAATCCATGGTACGTGCACACCTTGAATACTGTGCAGAAGTGGTCACTCCATCCGAAAAAAGATATATTGGAATTGGAAAAGGTACAGAGATGGGCAACTAAAATGATTAGGGGTATGAAACAGGAGGAGAGATTAAAATGACTGGGAATTTTCAGCTTAGAAAAGAGATGACTAGGGAGGGATATGATAGAGGTCTATAAAATCTTGACTGGTATGAAGAAAGTGAATAAGGAAATGCTATTTAATCCTTCACATAACACAAGAACTAGCAGTCACCCAATGAAATTGATAGGCAATAGGTTTTAAAAAAACAAAAGGAAGTACTTCTTCACACAACATATAGTCAACCCATAGAGCTCTTTGCCAGGGGATGCCGTGAAGACCAAAACCAGGATTAAAAAAAGAACTAGAAAAATTCTTGGAGAATAGGCCCATCAGTGGCTATTAGCTAGGATGGGGAGGGATGCAACACTATACTCTGAGTGTCCCTAGCTTGTTTGCCAAAAGCTGGGAATGGGCAACAGGGGGTGGATCATTTGATGATTACCTATTCTGTTCATTCCCTCTCAAGCATCTGGCCTTGACCACTGTCGGAAGACAGGATATTGGGCTGCATGGACCATTAGTCTGATCCAGTGTGGCCATCCTTATGTAAAAATTAATTATAATAATAAAAATGTTTAGTACAGAAACTCCCCAACATAATGACCTCTCAAGATAGCAACAATGTCAGATAACAACCTTGGCAAATAATGCATTTTAAAAATCTTGGCCTACTAGGAAACATATTTATATAAGTTTCCATTCCCAGTCACAAATCTAGCATTCTGGAGCAAAGTCACTAAAATATAGTCCAACAAACGTTTATGTAACGTGCCCCTCACTTTTCCCTCCATCACACCTCACTTACCAGTGTTGTCCTTGGTCAGTGGAGACTCAGAGTTCAGAGGTGCTTTCACATGAGTTCACCTCCCAGGTAGGGGGCAAGAAGGCACCTTGCTTGTTCCTCCAGCTGCTCACTGTTCGCTCTGGCCACTGTTGTTGGTTGTACCATGTTCACTCCATCGCTCTGTTGCCAATGGACCTGTGCCATCACCTTCTGCTGCCACCAGCCTCTGTGACCTCTGTGAGTTGGTCTCTTGAGGTTCCACCCAGCTATCAGTGATTTCAGCTCAGATGGGGGAACCTCACAGCTAGTGCAGGCTGGGCCATCTCTTCCACAGAAACACTGTCCCACAGCAGGTCTAAGCACTTACACCTGATTGTCAGTGATTTCAGCTGCAGTGGTCACTTAACAAAACAAAAGACTCTCTATGGAGCCTAATCAGCTCTGTCTTTAAACAGTGGAGAGGGGCAGGTCAAATAGTACTTGTGACTCAGGCAGACCATCAAGCAAAACACCTGTCCCCACCCTCTCTCCTGATGCCCTCAATCAGCACAGGCTAGGTACAGTTCTACTGCCCTTTACTCAGACAATAAGAATAATTAATAACAAGATTAATAACAAGAATTTTAATTATAAGCTAGGGACGCATCAGTTAGAAGTAACGGAGGAGGAAAAGGACCTTGGAGTATTGGTTGATCATAGGATGACTATGAGCCGCCAATGTGATATGGCTGTGAAAAAAGTTAATGCGGTCTTGGGATGCATCAGGAGAGGTATTTCCAGTAGGGATAAGGAGGGTTTAGTACCATTATACAAGGCACTGGTGAGACCTCACCTGGAATACTGTGTGCAGTTCTGGTCTCCCATGTTTAAGAAGGATGAATTCAAACTGGAACAGGTACAGAGAAGGGCTACTAGGATGATCCGAGGAATGGAAAACTTGTCTTATGAAAGGAGACTCAAGGAGCTTGGCTTGTTTAGCCTAACTAAAAGAAGGTTGAGGGGAGATATGATTGCTCTCTATAAATATATCAGAGGGATAAATACCAGAGAGGGAGAGGAATTATTTAAGCTCAGTACCAATGTGGACACAAGAACAAATGGATATAAACTGGCCACTAGGAAATTTAGACTAGAAATTAGACAAAGGTATTTAACCGTTAGAGGAGTGAAGTTTTGCAATAGCCTTCCAAAGGAAGCAGTGGGGGCAAAAGATCTATCTGGCTTTAAGATTAAACTCAGTATGTTTATGGAGGAGATGGTATGATGGGATAACATGGTTTTAGTAATTAAATATTCATGGTAAATAGGCCCAATGGCCTGTGATGGCCTATTAGATGGGGTGAGATCTGAGTTACCAAGGAAAGAATTTTCTGTAGTATCTGGCTGATGAATCTTGCCCATATTTCATAGAATCATAGAATATCAGGGTTGGAAGGGACCTCAGGAGGTCATCTAGTCCAACCCCTGCTCAGCCAATCCCCAAGTTTTGTTCCGGATCCCATATGCTCAGGGTTTAGCTGATCGCCATATTTGGGGTCGGGAAGGAATTTTCCTCCAGGGCAGATTGGAAGAGGCCCTGGAGGTTTTTCGCCTTCCTCTGTAGCATGGGGCACGGGTCACTTGCTGGAGGATTCTCTGCTCCTTGAAGTCTTTAAACTACGATTTGAGGACTTCAATAGCACAGATATAGGTGTGAGGGTTTTTTTGTAGGAGTGGTGGGTGAAATTCTGTGGCCTGCGTTGTGCAGGAGGTCAGACTAGATGATCATAATGGTCACTTCTGACCTAAATATCTATGAATAACAACATGTCATTACCCCCGCATTCAAGTGATTTGTAACCCAATCCCAGCCAAAATCTATCACTTGGGCAACACAGCTCTATTTGCTGAATACCTAGGTAGATTAGGTGTGAATGTAAATGCAATCTGGTCCTGAAGCCTTTCCCCCCAGCCCCTAGCTCATCACTAGCTCTCAGGGAGAGCTCATTTTGACTTTGCTTACAAATCATAATTTGAAATTATTAGGTTGGCCATCATCACTGAAATGAATGCACTGACATTGTCATAAAAAACAACAGCTGTATAAGGAAGCTAGTCTATGTTCATACTTTTCACCTGGAGCTGCAGCTAGTGAGAGATGTCAAGAGTAACAAGAAGGGTTTCTTCAGGTATGTTGGCAACAAGAAGAAAGCCAAGGAAAGTGTGGGCCCCTTACTGAATGAGGGAGGCAACCTAGTGACAGAGGATGTGGAAAAAGCTAATGTACTCAATGCTTTTTTTGCCTCTGTCTTCACTAACAAGGTCAGCTCCCAGACTGCTGCGCTGGGCATCACAAAATGGGGAAGAGATGGCCAGCCCTCTGTGGAGATAGAGGTGGTTAGGGACTATTTAGAAAAGCTGGACGTGCACAAGTACATGGCGCCGGACGAGTTGCATCCGAGAGTGCTGAAGGAATTGGCGGCTGTGATTGCAGAGCCATTGGCCATTATCTTTGAAAACTCGTGGTGAACCGGGGAAGTCCCGGATGACTGGAAAAAGGCTAATGTAGTGCCAATCTTTAAAAAAGGGAAGAAGGAGGATCCTGGGAACTACAGGCCAGTCAGCCTCACCTCAGTCCCTGGAAAAATCATGGAACAGGTCCTCAAAGAATCAATCCTGATGCACTTGCATGAGAGGAAAGTGATCAGGAACAGCCAGCATGGATTCACCAAGGGAAAGTCATGCCTGACTAATCTAATCGCCTTTTATGATGAGATTACTGGTTCTGTGGATGAAGGGAAAGCAGTGGATGTATTGTTTCTTGACTTTAGCAAAGCTTTTGACATGGTCTCCCACAGTATTCTTGTCAGCAAGTTAAGGAAGTATGGGCTGGATGAATGCACTATAAGGTGGGTAGAAAGCTGGCTAGATTGTCGGCCTCAACGGGTAGTGATCAATGGCTCCATGTCTAGTTGGCAGCCGGTGTCAAGTGGAGTGCCCCAAGGGTCGGTCCTGGGGCCGGTTTTGTTCAATATCTTCATAAATGATCTGGAGGATGGTGTGGATTGCACTCTCAGCAAATTTGCGGATGATACTAAACTGGGAGGAGTGGTAGATACGCTGGAGGGGAGGGATAGGATACAGAAGGACCTAGACAAATTGGAGGATTGGGCCAAAAGAAATCTGATGAGGTTCAATAAGGATAAGTGCAGGGTCCTTCACTTAGGATGGAAGAATCCAATGCACCGCTACAGACTAGGGACCGAATGGCTAGGCAGCAGTTCTGCGGAAAAGGACCTAGGGGTGACAGTGGACGAGAAGCTGGATATGAGTCAGCAGTGTGCCCTTGTTGCCAAGAAGGCCAATGGCATTTTGGGATGTATAAGTAGGGGCATAGCGAGCAGATCGAGGGACATGATCGTTCCCCTTTATTAGACATTGGCGAGGCCTCATCTGGAGTACTGTGTCCAGTTTTGGGCCCCACACTACAAGAAGGATGTGGATAAATTGGAGAGAGTCCAGCGAAGGGCAACAAAAATGATTAGGGGTCTAGAACACATGACTTATGAGGAGAGGCTGAGGGAGCTGGGATTGTTTAGCCTGCAGAAGAGAAGAATGAGGGGGGATTTGATAGCTGCTTTCAACTACCTGAAAGGGGGTTCCAAAGAGGATGGCTCTAGACTGTTCTCAATGGTAGCAGATGACAGAACGAGGAGTAATGGTCTCAAGTTGCAGTGGGGGAGGTTTAGATTGGATATTAGGAAAAACTTTTTCACTAAGAGGGTGGTGAAACACTGGAATGCGTTACCTAGGGAGGTGGTAGAATCTCCTTCCTTAGAGGTTTTTAAGGTCAGGCTTGACAAAGCCCTGGCTGGGATGATTTAACTGGGAATTGGTCCTGCTTCGAGCAGGGGGTTGGACTAGATGACCTTCAGGGGTCCCTTCCAACCCTGATATTCTATGATTCTATGAAATCTGTTTTACTTTTTTCAGATAAAATATGTGTATCATACACTGTATATGCTTTTAAAGTGTGTATTAATGTTTCAATTTCAATTCAAATTTCCAAACAATTACGAAATTGGCAACACTGCATGTAACTAGTTCACAAAACTGGGGGAGAAGCGGGGGCACGTGTTGGGAAATTCATGGGGGGTGTAGGGAAATCCTTAGGGATCAGATGCACAGGAACCTCCCTGAATGTTTATTCCTTGGGACATTTGCAGACTCTGCCATTCCTGAGCAGACTCCGCTCCGACTGGTGAATGGTCCAAGTAACTGCTCTGGGAGAGTCGAGGTGTTTCACAACCAGCTATGGGGAACCGTGTGTGATGACACCTGGGATTTAACTGAGGCCAGAGTCGTGTGCAGGCAGCTGGGCTGTGGGACGGCGTTATCAGCCCCTGGAAGAGCTCAGTTTGGGCGAGGCTCTGACCGTATCTGGCTGGATGACGTTCACTGCACAGGGACAGAAGCTGCCCTCTCTGATTGCAGGTCTCGGCCTTGGGGAGACAACAACTGTCACCATGGAGAAGATGCCGGTGCTGTGTGCTCAGGTAACTCTCATCCATAGGGGTTGCTCACCCCTGGCAGTCACTACTAACCTGAATGACGCAGTGCAGCGGTGTGCAGAGTTCTGCAGGGACTGGAGGGGGCGCTCTTCCCTCGCAGTCAGTGCTGAGCCCAGTGCCCCAGCACAGCACTTAGGGCCTGCGCTGCAGGGAGCGGTACGTGTGCCTCAGTGAGAGACCCTCCCCGTCGCTGATCGCTCTGATCCCCTGCCCCATTACAGCACAATGGGGTGCTGGGTAACTGTAGATCCCATTTGTGGGATTTGGGGTCGAATGGAGCCTCCAGCCACTCAGGGCCAGTAGAAACACTGGGTCCATTTATGAAGTGTGGGGTTTCTGACAGTGGCCAAGGCCAGGTGCTTCAGAGGGAATGAACAGAACAGGCAATCATCAGCTGATCCATCCCCTGTTGCCCATTCCCAGCTTCTGGCAAAGAGGCTAGGGACACTCCGAGCATGGTGTTGCATCCCTCCCCATCCTGGCTAATAGCCACGGATGGAACTATTCTCCAGGAATTTCTCGAGTTCTTTTTTTAATCCTGGCAAATAATGCATTTTAAAAATCTTGGCCTACTAGGAAACATATTTATATAAGTTTCCATTCCCAGTCACAAACATTCCACTATTCTATCAGGAGGATGTTAAAATAGAAGCTATGTAAGTTAGGTAGTTTAAAATCAGCAAGTCCAGGTAATTTGCATCCAAGGATTTTAAAACAGCCGAGGAAGGAGCATGCTGGACCATTAATATTTATTTTCAATAAGTCTTTGAGAGCTAGGAAAGCTCCAGCAGCCTGGAAGAAAGCTAATGTTATTCCATTTTTTTAAAAGGGTAAAAGGGATAACTCAGCTAATTACAGGCCTGTCAGCCTGACATCAATCCCAGGCAAGACAATGGAGGGACTGATATGGGAGTAGAACAATAAAGAATTAAAGGAGGGTAATGTAATTGATGGAAATGAACGTGGGTTTAATGGAAAATAGATCTTGTCAAACTAACTTGATATCTTTTTTTGATGAGATTACCAGTTTGGTTGATAAAGGTAATAGTGTGGATGAAATAGACTTAGACTTCTGTAAGGTACCGCAAAACATTTTGATTGAAAAGCTAGAACAGTATAAAATTAACATGGCAGGGAGTGGTTCTTCGGTCTATGTTATTTAACATTTTTATCAATGACTTGGAAAAAATATAAAATCATAGGTGTTAAAGTTTGCAGATGATACAAAAATTGGGGGAGGACAGGTCACTGATTCAGAGTGATCTGGATAACATGGTAAGCTAGGTGCAAGCAAACAATATGCATTTTGACATGGCTAAATGTAAATATCTACATCTAGCAACAAAGAATGCAGATCATGTTTACATGGTGGGGGATTATATCCTGAGAAACAGTGGATCAGAAACAGATTTCCAGGTTGTGGTGGACAATCAGCTGGACATGAGCTCTCACGGAGACTCTGTGGTCAAAAGGGCTATGCAATCCTGGGATGTATTTAGAGAGGATATTTTGCCTATATTTGGCACTGCTGTGGCCATTGCAGGAATACTGTATTCAGTTCTGGTGCCCACAATCCAGGAAGGATGTTGATAAATTGGAGAGGGTTGTAGAAGAGCCATAAGAATGATTAAAGGATAAGAAAACCTGCCTTACAGTAATTGGCTCAAGGAGCTCAGTCTATTAACAAAGAAGGGTAAGAGGTGACTTGATCACAGTCCACAAAAATCAACCCAGGGAACAAATATTTAATAATGGGCTCTTCAGTCTAGCAGAGAAAGGTAGAACAAGATCCAATGGCTGGAAGCTGAAGCTAGACAAATTCAGAGTGGAAATGAAGCATACATTTAGAATAATGAGGGTAATTAACTACTGACAATTTACCACGGGTTGTGGTGGATTCTCCATCACTGGCAATTGTTGAGTCAAGAATGGATGTTTCTGTAAAAGCTCTGCTCTAGGAATTATTTAGGGAGAAGTTCTCTGCCCTGTACTGGAGATCAGACTAGATGATCACAAAGGTACGTTCTAGCCTTGGAGTCAATGAACCTATGATCCCCTGCCCTGCTATGGCACAATGGGGCACTGTGTAATCACAGGCCTCACTGGCTGGATATGGTGTCAAATTGAGCCTGTAGCCAATTACATGGACTAGAAACGAGGGTCACTTTGTCCAGAGTAGGTCTGGTATCGCCCATTGTTGTGGCCAATTTGCATCTTAGCTAATTAATCCCGAATGTTCTCCGGGAGCTATGATTGGGCTTAGGCTGCTTCCTCACTTCGTGTTTTAAACAGCTGGGCCATATTTCCCTGTCCTATTTCTCAGCTGCCTGGCCCTACCCAAGAGGTGGCTTCATTTCAGTGGTGAGGAGAGATCCTGTTCTCCCATTCTCATGCAGTCTCGGTGGGTGGAGCCTGTTCAGACTAACAGAGTTTAAGGCTGGAAGGGAGCGTTTTGAGCACTGAGTCAGGCCATCGGCAAAACATGGTGAGAGAATCTCTCAAGCCAAGGGCACAACTCAACCTATCCTGAAGGATGATCCCTCACTTTCACAGACCTTGGGAGACAGGCCAGTCCTCGCTTACAAACAGCCCCCCAACCTGAAGCAAATACTCACCAGCAGCTATACACCACACAACAAAAACACTAACCCAGGAATCAATCCCTGCAACAAACCCTGTTGCCAACTCTGTCTGCATAGTTATTCAAGGGACACCATCATAGGGCCTAACCACATCAGCCATACCATCAGGGGCTCGTTCACCTGCACATCTACCAATGTGATATATGCCATCATGTACCAGCAATGCCCCTCTGCGAAGTACATTGGCCAGACCAGACAGTCTCTATGCAAAAGACTAAATGGGCACAAATCAGACATCAAAAATTGTAACATTCAAAAACCAGTAGAACACTTCAATCTCCTGGACACTCAATAACAGATTAAAAGTGGCAATTTTTCAACAAAAAAACTTCAAAAACAAACTCCAACGAGAAATTGAAGAACTGGAATTAATTTGCAAACTGGATACCATCAAATTAGGCCTGAATAAAAACTGGGAGTGGATGGGTCACTACAAAAAGTAATTTTCCCTCTGCTGATACTCACACCTTCTTGTCAGCTGTTGGAAATGGGCCACCTTGTTTACATTGGCCTTGTTAGCACTACAAAAGTAATTTTCCCTCCCTTGGTATTCGCCCCTTCTTGTCAACTGTTGAGACTAGGCCACTTCCACCTTAATTGAATTGGCTTGTTAGAACTGACCCCCACTTGGTAAGGCAACTCCCATCTTTTCATGTGCTAGAATATATATTCTGCTTACTGTATTTTTCACTTCAGGCATCTGATGAAATGGGTTTTAGCCCATGAAAGCTTATGCCCAGATAAATTCATTAGTCTCTAAGGTGCCACAAGGACTCCTTGTTGTTTTCACAGATACAGACTAACACAGCTACTGCTCTGAAACTTTTGAGTTACCACAGATTTTTAAGAAAGACGCCCAGTCTTCTTCTTCCTGTATAGACTTAAAGTGCCAGAGGATCTTACATGTCTCTAGATACATTGTTCCAGTAATTAATTAAACTCACTGGTATCAATGCCCTGATATTTCTGAATATATCTAGCGTCAGTCACTGGATCTCATTCTGTTTTTGTCTGCTGGATTCGAGAGCCCTCTGTGCCTAAAATCTCATCCCCCGAAAGGTACTGAGAGAGTGTAATCAAGTCACCTCTTAACTTTCTCTTGATTAAACTAAATAGACAGAGTGTCTTATGTTTTTCATTGTGATGCAGGTTTTCCAGACCTCAGACCCTACTTGGTACTCTTTTCTGAACTGTTTCCAGTTGGTCACCATCCCATTTAAAGAGTGGACAGCAGAGCTGGATACAATATCCAGTAACGGTCTCACTAATGCTGTGTACGGAGGTGATACCACTTTCCTGATCGTACTCAACATCATTCTCCAATTTATACATCCTGGGATTGCGGTGGCCCTCCTAGCTACAGCACCGAGCAGAGAGCTCATGTTCAGTTGGTTTCTACCATGACCACTACATTCTTTGCGGAGTCATTCCTTTCCACATTACAGCCCCCTGTACTGTACATGTGACCTACATTCTTTGGCCTATATCCCAAAAGGGAGCCTTGAAGACATGGGCCTTTGTTCCTAGGTGTGTGACCTCACACTTGTCTGTACTTAAATACATGCTGTTCAAATGAGTTCATCTTACAAAGTGACCCAGTTTGCTGTGTAGAAAGGACCTGGCCTCATCATTATTTACCGCTCCACTAGTCTGTGTGTCTCTTGCAGACTTTACCAACAATGAATTGATATGCTCTTCTAGATCACTGATAAAGATATTGAATAGCACTGGATCGAGACCACCTCCCTGTGAGACCCCCACCAGAAACACCCCCTGTGGGATGACAATTCCCCATTTACAATTATTTTTGAGAGCCACTTTTTAATCCATTTGATCTGGGCTATGTTGGTTCTGCATAGTGTTAATGTTTCTTATCAGAATGTCAGACTCCTTACAGAATTTAAGTATGTGCAGCCTTCTGGCAGGTGGAGCCGGCAGCAAGGGTCAGGGTCCATACAAAACAGAAGAAACAAAACAAAGCAAAACAGAACCGGCTCAAGCCCCCACCCACTGATCTGGGAAAATTAAACACCACCTCGGGCGCCTCGCAAAGGCGATAGTATGATGATAGTTACTCCTTTTTGATCGGAGCAGTTAGCTAATTTTCAGGATCAAGTGGGTTGTTTCTGATAGAAGGGGAGATTGAAGATGCTGTAGCTAAGCGGGCAAACGTGATCCTGCGATGTGTAAGTGGAGGAATATCAAGTAAGAGGAGGGAGACAGTTATTAACATTGCTGGATTTCTGCAACGCAGTCCTGGTTATGTACAAAGCATGTACAAAGTCCCGTCTCGCTGAACACAGCAGAAAATCAAACAAAGGGGGAGAGTTTCGTTGCTCACAGTTCAAAGTCTCTCTCAGCTCACCCTGACCCATAGCTCTTAGCATGTTTCAGAAGGTCACATGATCAGCGATTCTCTGGCTGTGTCTGGGCTTCTTTGTGCCTTTTCTGCGTCATTCTCTGTAACTTAAGACTCAGATAAAGATCCAGCATCAGCCCCATCTGTTGGTATTGGTGCTGTCTGCACTGATCACTAGAGCTTTCCCCTCCCCACTGCCAGTTAAATGAGAATTTAAAACAATAACTCCTAGGAACCCAGGTACTCTGCCATCCACACAGGTTTCCTTGTCAGTCTGCCTGCTCGAGTCCTGTATTCGCTCATGGAGATATCAGTCATAGCTGGACCTAGATTATCAGTGAGTTCAAGGCTCATGCCCTCTCGGTGAGGCCTATCTGTTGTGGACAAGCTGTCTGTAGAAGATGGCAGTGTGCTGAGGTAAGCTGCATGCTCTTGCTTTTGGTATCAGCAAGGATAAGGTTGTTCAGCTGGTAATGACCATGTAAAGTCCCCTCCAAAAAGGAGTACGTTTGGAATTGTTTTCTAGGAGGCTTTTTCCAGTTGTGTAGCCACTGCTGCACCTTCTGTCCTTCCTTCAAGGGCATTCCATTCTCCTCTCTCCTGGCATCTCGTGTCTGCTATGCTCCCTTCCGGCTCCTCTTTTCCTCCACCTGCTGGAATGCTGTCCTCAGGCCACTGAGACAAGGCCAGGGTTATGCTACACAATTACTTCAGTATAACTACGTTGCTCAGGGCTGTGAAAAATCCTCACCCCTGAGTGACGTAGCTATACAGACCTCAACTGCCCATGTAGAAGGTGCTATGTTAGCAGGACAGCATCTCCCATGGGCATACCTACTGCCTCTCATGGAGATAGTAAATGTGACAAAGTGGGAATGTTCTTAATGTTTTCTCTGAATATTGTGGGGGTGCCTCAGTTTCCCCTATGCAGTTCTTAAGTATCTAGGTGGTGGGATAAGGGTGTATGATCGTTGCAGAGCCCTAGAGGGCAGGTGTGTGCAGGGGCCTGGACACAGAGAACAGCTGACACCCTGTTTCTGGCAACTGATGGCCTGGCCCTTCCCCCCTGCAAGGTGAGAGCTAAAGTGTTGGAAAAAAAAAAAAAAAAGGAATCAGGTGACCTCCTGGCCCAGGAAAGGGACAAAGCCCAGAGGAGGAGGGGCTGGAGGGTGAGTCAGTTTGGGACTGGCTGGGGACATGGAGTGAAGTGCAGACGGGGTTGTCTGGCTCACTGCCCTCCCCTCCCCCAAAATGGACCCAGCTGAGGGGTCCTGTTCTCTGTACCTACAAGCTCTGTTTTAGACCATGTTCCTGTCATCTAATAAACCTCTGTTTTACTGGCTGGCTGAGAGTCACGTCTGACTGCGGAGTTGGGGGGCAGGACCCTCCGGCTTCCCCAGGAGCCTGCCTGGGCGGACTCGCTGTGGGAAGCGCACGGAGGGGCAGAGGATGCTGAATACTCCGAGGTCAGACCCAGGAAGGTGGAAGCTGTGTGAGCTTTTTGCCCTGCAGACAGGCTGCTCACAGAAAGGAGACTTCCCCAGAGTCCTGCCTGGCTTCGTAGGGAGCAGTTCCAGAGTATCGCCCGGGGACTCTGATAGTAAGCCGAACAGAGAGCTCGCCCCTCGGCTGAGAGCAGTGGTTTTCAGTCTGTGGCCCGCTGGCCCTGGGTGTTTGCAGACTATGCCTAAGGGGTCAACAAAAGGTTGTTGTTACCACAGAACTGTGGTTTTCAGCCTGTGATCCATGAATGCTTGATGGTCCACAATCTAGGTCTGAGATTTCCAAAGGGGTCCCCACCTCCATTCGAAATTTTTTCAGGGTCCACAAATGAAGAAAGGTGGAAAACCCCTGGCTTAGAGCATCCTCATCAGGAGCACCACAGCCGTGCAGCTACAGTGGTGCAGCTGCAAGTTTGTAGTGTCGACCTGCCCTAAGACTCCACCGTATCTCTGACCTGTGTAGGAGCAGGGAGCCTGGCCAGTTCTTACTACCTGAACATCAAGTCACTAGGAAGCCTGGTAGGAAGTGGCCCAGGGCAGGGACTAGCTGTATTCCAGTGGGAAGTTGGCATGTTTCAGTTGGAGCCCCGCTGACTCAGTGGCAGAATGCTCCACCACTGTTAGGGCCCTAGATTGGGACCCAGCAGAGCCTGGTGGGCCCGAGTCCCCCTGCTTCCTCTCAGGGGGGGCAGCTCATTGGCTCTGGCTGCAAAGCCTTAGTCCCCTGTGGATAAGGGCAACTCTGCTGATTCTGGCCATTGGGCCACACAGCCCTGAGGGAGAGGGCATCTGTATCAACCCTTACCATTAGGTCCTCTACCCCTAAGGACAAGGGTAGCCAAATTGACTCTGACCACTAGGCCATACAGTCCTGGAGACAGAGCCAATCATATCAACTCTAGCCATTTGGCCTCACTAATGTGAGGCAGAGGGTAGTTCAGAGGATGGGGTTCCCTCACCCCCATCACAGGTGACTTGATCACAGTCTGTAAGTACCTATTGTGGCAAGATGGCCAATTTTAGTTTGGTGGGTCCTGTGCTTTTCTTGGCGGGGAGCTAAGATGCCCCCCTTTGCCCCTGCTCTGGGGTGCTGAGGGCCCCACTACTAGCCCTGGGAAGGTGGTAGAGGAGGGAAGCGGGGGAGGGGTCTGGGTTTGCTCCTTGCTCTGAGTCCCAGCCCCTCTCAACCACTGTGGGTTTCTTACTCTCATCTCCCTTAGATGGGGTTACCCTCAGACCTTAGATACTGGGGCAGGCAGGGTCTACCTTCTGCCCAGTCTCAGGTCTCTCAACACACCTCCAAGCTCCAGTCCTTCCTCTTTCCTCCTTTAGCTGCCTGATGTAGGGGGTTTTATTAGGTTCCTAACGGGGCCTTAATTGACTGCAGGTGCGCCAATTAACCTGCAGCCACCTTCCCTAGTCTACAGGGAACCACGCCTTAATTAGCCTTGAGCTTATATGTCTAGCACTCTCCCTGGCCCTCCTGTATCACACTATAGGGAACAAACTGTCTAGCTGAGAAGGGTATAGTACAATCCAATGGCTGGAAGTTGAAGCTGGACAAATTCAGACTGGAAATAAGGCGTACGTGAGAGTAATTAAGCATTGGAACAATTTTCCAAGGGTTGTGGTGGATTCTCTATTGCTAGCAATTTTTGAATCAAGATTGGACATTTTTCTAAACCATCTGCTCTAGGAATTATTTCATGGCAGTTTGGTCTTGTGCGATTAGAAAGTTGGCAACCTTGCCCTGTTGCCATGTCTCCATGGGAACAGTGTTCCCTACACTTTCCACTGCTGAGCGCTCACTAACTGTAAAGCAAGTCAGGGTGCTATCCCCCCTCTGCTCTTCCTAAATGAGGAGTGTTGCCTGTTTGTTGCATTAGCCATAGAGGGGCCTTGATGGGTGTTTCTGGGAAGAGGAGAAATTAATTAAACAAATCAGGTGTTTCTTTGGTGTGATCTGGTTTATTTACAAAGTTCTGTTTCCCTGAACACAGTAGAGACGAGCAACAGCTGGCAGTTTCCTTGCTCTCAATTTCCAGAGTCTGCCTCTCCAGCCAGTCCTGTGTCTCAAGGCGCTATGTTCCCTGTGTCACTACAGATCAGATGCACAGAAACCTCCCTAAGTCTTTATTCCCTTGGGGTATTTGCAGGCTCAGGCATTTCAGAAGTGGCTTCGCTCAGACTGGTGAACGGCCCGAGTCGCTGCGCTGGGAGAGTGGAGGTGCTTCACAACCAGCAGTGGGGAACCGTGTGTGATGACAGCTGGGGCTTGTTCGAGGCTGAAGTTGTGTGCAGGCAGCTGGGCTGTGGGACAGCATTATCAGCGCCACATGGGGCTCACTTTGGACAAGGATCTGACCACGTGTGGCTGGATGAGGTTCAGTGCACAGGGGCAGAAGCTGCCCTCACCGAATGCAAGGCTAGGCCTTGGGGAGAGCATGGCTGTAACCCTGGAGAAGATGCCAGTGTTGTGTGCTCAGGTAACACCCAGGGCGGTAGGAGCTTGTGCTGCTGGAAGTGGGGTGCGGGCTCTGCGGAGGGTGCTAACCCCTGAGAGTCGGCCTACATGTGGTGGTGTGTGTGTGCGTCTCTGTACCTGTTTGTGGCAGTGTTGTGTAGGTGTGTGTGTGAAGGGGTATGCACGAGACAGTCTATGAATATTGGCATACATGTGCAGCGGTGCGTGTGTGCATGTGGCAGTCTGTGTGTTTGAGGCAATGTGTGGGGGTGCATAGGGACGTATGGGGGTTGTGCATGGGATTCTGTGTGTGTCTGCTTGTGTGGCATTGCGTGTGGGGGTGTGCGTGTGTGTCTGTGAGTGCGTGTGTGCACACACAGGTGGGGTGATATAGAAATGCTCCTCTCTGCTCTGTGCAGACCCCCCCTCCCCCCCCGCGTGCGGTGCCGGGTATTCGGGCGTCTGGCAGCAGGGAACAGCCTCTTGTGCCCTGTGCTTTGTGTTTCAGATCAGGGCCAGCTGAGGCTGCGGCTGACAAGTGGCCCAAGCTCCTGCTCCGGGCGAGTGGAGGTGCTGATTAACGACACCTGGGGTGCCGTGTGTGACGCCGGCTGGGGCCTGCCGGAGGCGGGGGTGGTGTGCAAGCAGCTGGGCTGCGGCACGGCGCTGTCAGCCCCAGGCGTTGCTCAGTTCGGTCACGGGGCCGGCGACGTCTGGCTGGAGGGCGTGAGCTGCTTGGGCCAGGAGTCTCTCATCACTGAGTGCCAGCTGAGCCGGCTGGGTCCCGGGCTGTGTGGCCGTGGCTCCGAGGCCAGCGTGGTGTGTGCTGGGCAGGCCGGTGAGTGACCAGCGCTGTGCGCCGTAGCCATGCCCATGTTCCTGCAGACATGGGGTGGGCGGGAGTGACACCCTGGCCATGTCAGGGGGTGGCCGGGCTCCAGGGGGACAGCGCCAGGGCTCCTGCTCACCACACCGAGGATACTGGCTGTCCCAGCGGTTCTGACAGCCCTGCTCAGCCTGGGGCACCACTCCTGGGTCTCTGAGCAGCCTCCTCTGCCACGGGGCTCCCTCTCCTGCCAGCCCTGGCTCCGGTGCTGGAGGCTGCAACCCCTGCAGGCAAACCCAGAGCACAGATCTGCGGGGCAGAGAGCCTGTGGGGCCTGGGGAGGAGTCTGGGGGGCAGGGCCTGGGGAGGAGTCTGAGGGACAGGGCCTGTGAGAGCAGCTGGGAAGAGGCCTCTGGGAGCTAGTGCCCCCAACCCTCTCTCTAACCCATTCCCCTGCCCACTCCTTGGGCTGGGAATGGTCCCTGCACCCCCAGTTTTTGACCAGAACATCTGGTCCAAAAGGGATCCTGGTGGCTACGGTCAGCACTGCTGACCATGCCATTGACTGTCCGGTTGGCAGCACCGTGCAGCAGGGCTGGCAGGCTCCCTGCGGCTCTTGGAAAGCAGCCAGCATGTCCCCTCTCTGGATCCTACACTTTGGGCATCCAGGGAGCTCCACATGCTATCCCCGCCCCAAGCACTGCCTCTGCAGCTCCCATTGGCCAGGAACCACGGGCAATGGGAGCAGTGCCTGTGGACCAGGCAGCATGCAGAGCCTCCTGGCCGCGCCACCACGTAGGAGCCAAAGTGGGGACATGCTGCTGCTTCCAGGAGAAGCTTGAGGTAAGTGCTGCCTGGAGAATGCACCCCTGACTCCCTCCCAGGCCCCAGTCCCCTGCCCCAGCTCCAGCCCTGATCCCCCTCCCACCCTCTGAACCCCTTGATCCCAGCTGAGCGCACCCTCCTACATCCCAAACCTCTCATCCACAGCCCCACGCCAGAGCCCGCACCCCCAGCCGGAGCCCTCACTTTCCCCTGCTGTGCCCCAACTCCCTGCCCCAGCCCTGATCCCCCTCCCACCCTCCGAACCCCTCAGTCCCAGCCCAGAGCACCCTCCTACACCCCAAACTCCTCATCCCCAGCTTCACCGTGGAGTCTGCACCCCCAGCCAGAGCCCTCACACCCCCTGTACCCCAAGCCCCTGCCCCAACCCAGAGCCATCTGAACCCCTGAGCCCAAGCCCAGAGCCCGTTTCTGCACCCCAAACCCCGCATCCCTAGCCCCATCCCAGAGCCTGCACCCTCAGCCAGAGCCCTCACTCTCCCCCGCCATGCCCCAACTCCCTGCCCCAGCCCTGAGCCAGCCCGGTGAAAGTGAGTGAGTGAGGGTGGGGAGAGCAAGTGATGGGGTGGGGGGGAATGGAGGGAGCGGGCGGGGAGCCTCAGAGAAGGGGTGGGGCATGGGCAGGGCCTCAGAGGAGGAGCGGGGCGGGGCAAGGGTGTTCAGTTTTGTGCGAGTAGAAAGTTGGCAACTGCCGCGGCCCCGGGCCCGGAGGAGCGCGCCCTCTCCCCGCTGCGGCCCCGGGCCTGTGGCAGTGGGGACAGAGCTTCTCCGGCCTTGGGGCTGAAGTTGGGAGGGGCCGAGAGGAGCAAATGTCTTGTGGGGGCCGCAGTGCGGGGGGTGGAGTGGGTCAGGACAGTGGGTGCACCAGGCGCAGGGCTGCGGGGGAAGGGGCAGAACGGGATGGGGCTGTGGGCGGGGTTGCAGGCAGAAGAGTTAGGGAGGGGCCCCAGGAAACCTTAATCTGCCTCTGGCTGTTGGGGGGGGGGCCTGTGGGGTAGGGTGACCATATTTCCCAAAGGGAAAACAGAACACCACATGGGGATAGACCAAGCCCTCCTCCCCAACCATGCGGGGCTGGTCTGAGCCATTCACCTGAGTCCTGCCTGCCCCCTCATACCAGGCTGGGGCTTGCATTGCTGCTCGCTTGAGCCCTGCCTGCCCCCCACCTGACCCCTGCCTCTCCCTCTGCACGGCGCTGGCATCGCTACCTGCCCCCGCAATGTTCCTCTGAACCCCACTTTTTGACATAAGCCCACTTTTGCCAAAAAAGTCAGAATGGCTGGGACAGGGCTTAAGAAAGGGACTGTCCTGGCCAAAACGGGATGTATGGTCACCCTACTGTGCATGGAGGACGGAGTCGGGCCCAGGCAGGTTATGGAGTCAGCCTTGGCAGGGGCCTGTGCATCTGGAGGGAGTCAGACTCAGGGGCTGTGGGGCAGAGACGAGGCACAGCTCATTGCCTGGCTCTCTCCCTAGGCCCTGGGCTACTCTGCTCTGTGCTCCTCGGCCTGGGTGCCCTGGTGGTGCTGATCTGTGGGGCACTGCTCTGCTGGAGGAGGCGTCGGGACAGAGCCGCTGGGAACCCCCTGGGTAAGAGCCCTGGACCCCTGCAGGGGAGAGAAAGGGGGGGCTGGGACAAGGGTTGCCCTGCTGTCCTGACCCAGGAATCCAACCCCAGCTGGAGCCCAGTATCCCTGAGCTACAGGCCAGTGCCCTGTCCATGCCCTGTGCTGCCTCCCTGCATGGGAACCTTCTGCTCTCACAGCTACTGGGATCTCTGCTCTGACTGCCATGCCCAGGCCCACGGTCCTGGCCTGCGGGTGCCCCATCCCTACAGCCCTGCCCTGGCAGTGGGGTCCCATTCACAAGGTGCCCTGGCATGCTGGCTTGGGGGGAGGGTGGGCTAGGGTTGCCAGGCATCCATTTTTTGACTGGAACGCCCAATCGAAAAGGGACCCTGGTGGCTCGGGTCAGCACCACTGACTGGGCCGTTAAAAGTCCAGTCGGTGGCGCAGCAGGGCTAAGGCAGGCTCCCTCCCTGCCCTGGATGTGCGCAGATCCCAGGAAGTGGCCGCCATGTCCCTGCGATCCCTAGGTGCAGGGGTGACCAGGGAAACCCTGCATGCTGCCCCTGCCCCCAGCGCCGGCTCTGCAGCTCTCATTGGCCGGGAACCAAGGTCCATGGGAGATGTGGGGGCAGTGCCTGCTAGAGCAGGCAGAATGCACCGGGCAGAGCCGCCTGGTGGCTGCGCTTCTGCCTCGGGGCCGGACCTGCCGGCTGCTTCCAGGAGCAGTGTGGAGCCAGGATAGGCAGGGAGCCTGCCTTAAGCCCGCGGCGCTGCAAACCGGGAGCTGCCTGAGGTAAGTGCTGCTTGGCCGGAGCCTGCACCCCGAACCCCCTGTCCTAGGTCAGAACCCCCTCCGGCACCCTAACTCCTTCCCAGAGCCCGCACCCTCACCCCAACCCCTGCCCTAGGTCAGAACTCCCTCCTGCACCCTAACTCCCTCCCAGAGCCCGCACCCTCACCCCAACCCCTGCCCTAGGTCAGAACCCCCTCCTGCACCCTAACTCTCTCCCAGAGTCCGCACCCTCACCCCAACCCCCTGCCCTAGGTCAGAACCCCCTCCTGCACCCTAACTCCCTACCAGAGCCCGCACCCTGACCCCAACCCCCTGCCCTAGGTCAGAACCCCCTCCTGCACCCTAACTCCCTCCCAGAGCCCGCACCCTCACCCCAACCCCCTGCCCTAACTCAGAACCCCCTCCTGCACCCTAACTCCTTCCCAGAGCCCACACCCTCACCCCAACCCCTGCCCAAACTCAGAACCCCCTCCTGAACCCTAACTCCCTCCCAGAGCCCGCACCCTCACCCCAACCCCCTGCCCTAGGTCAGAACCCCCTCCGGCACCCTAACTCCCTCCCAGAGCCTGCACCCTCACCCCAACCCCCTGCCCTAACTCAGAACCCCCTCCTGCACCCTAACTCCCTCCCAGAGCCCGCACCCTCACCCCAACCCCCTGCCCTAGGTCAGAACCCCCTCCCGCACCCTCACCCCAACCCCTGCCCTAGGTCAGAAACCCCTCCTGCACCCTAACTCTCTCCCAGAGCCCGCACTCTCACCCCAACCCCCTGCCCTAACTCAGAACCCCCTCCGGCACCCTAACTCCCTCCCAGAGCCCGCATCCTCACCCCAACCCCTGCCCTAGGTCAGAACCCCCTCCTGCACCCTAACTCCCTCCCAGAGCCCGCACCCTCACCCCAACCCCTGCCTCAGGTCAGAACCCCCTCCTGCACCCTATCTCCCTCCCAGAGCCCACACCCTCACCCCAACCCCTGCCCTAGGTCAGAACCCCCTCCTGCACCCTAACTCCCTCCCAGAGCCCGCACCCTCACCCCAACACCTGCCCTACGTCAGAACCCCCTCCTGCACCCTATCTCCCTCCCAGAGCCCGCACTCTCACCTCAACCCCTGCCCTACGTCAGAACCCCCTCCTGCACCCTATCTCCCTCCCACAGCCCGCACCCTCACCCCAACCCCCTGCCCTAACTCAGAACCCCCTCCTGCACCCTAACTCCCTCCCAGAGCCCGCACCCTCACCCCAACCCCCTGCCCTAGGTCAGAACCCCCTCCTGCACCCTAACTCCCTCCCAGAGCCCGCACCCTCACCCCAACCCCCTGCCCTAGGTCAGAACCCCCTCCTGCACCCTAACTCCTTCCCAGAGCCCACACCCTCACCCCAACCCCCTGCCCTAGGTCAGAACCCCCTCCTGCACCCTATCTCCCTCCCAGAGCCCGCACCCTCACCCCAACCCCTGCCCTAGGTCAGAACCCCCTCCTGCACCCTAACTCCCTCCCAGAGCCCGCACCCTCACCCCAACCCCTGCCCTAGGTCAGAACCCCCTCCTGCACCCTAACTCCCTCCCAGAGCCCGCACCCTGACCCCAACCCCCTGCCCTAGTTCAGAACCCCTTCCTGCACCCTATCTCCCTCCCAGAGCCCGCACCCTCACCCCAACCCCCTGCCCTAGGTCAGAACCCCCTCCTGCACCCTAACTCCCTCCCAGAGCCTGCACCCTCACCCCAATCCCTGCCCTAGGTCAGAACCCCCTCCTGCACCCTAACTCTCGCCCAGAGCCCGCACCCTCACCCCAACCCCTGCCCTAGGTCAGAACCCCCTCCTGCACCCTATCTCCCTCCCACAGCCCGCACCCTCACCCCAACCCCCTGCCCTAGGTCAGAACCCCCTCCTGCACCCTAACTCCTTCCCAGAGCCCGCACCCTGACCCCAACCCCCTGCCTCAGGTCAGAACCCCCTCCTGCACCCTAACTCCCTCCCAGAGCCCGCACCCTCACCCCAACCCCTGCCCTAGGTCAGAACCCCCTCCTGCACCCTAACTCCCTCCCAGAGCCCGCACCCTCACCCCAACCCCCTGCCCTAGGTCAGAACCCCCTCCTGCACCCTAAGTCCTTCCCAGAGCCCACACCCTCACCCCAACCCCCTGCCCTAGGTCAGAACCCCCTCCTGCACCCTATCTCCCTCCCAGAGCCCACACCCTCACCCCAACCCCCTGCCCTAGGTCAGAACCCCCTCCTGCACCCTATCTCCCTCCCAGAGCCCGCACCCTCACCCCAACCCCTGCCCTAGGTCAGAACCCCCTCCTGCACCCTAACTCCCTCCCAGAGCCCGCACCCTGACCCCAACCCCCTGCCCTAGTTCAGAACCCCCTCCTGCACCCTATCTCCCTCCCAGAGCCCGCACCCTCACCCCAACCCCCTGCCCTAGGTCAGAACCCCCTCCTGCACCCTAACTCCCTCCCAGAGCCTGCACCCTCACCCCAATCCCTGCCCTAGGTCAGAACCCCCTCCTGTACCCTAACTCTCGCCCAGAGCCCGCACCCTCACCCCAACCCCCTGCCCTAGGTCAGAACCCCCTCCTGCACCCTAACTCCCTCCCAGAGCCCGCACCCTCACCCCAACCCCTGCCCTAGGTCAGAACCCCCTCCTGCACCCTAACTCCCTCCCAGAGCCCGCACCCTGACCCCAACCCCCTGCCCTAGTTCAGAACCCCCTCCTGCCCCCTAAGTCCCTCCCTGACCCCACACACCCTTCCACACCTCAACCCGCTACCCCAGCCCTGAGCCCCCTCCCGCACTCCAGATCCCTTGGCCCCATTCTGGAGCCCCCTCTTGCACCTCAAACCCCTCATCCTCAGCCCCACCCCAGAGCCCACACCCCCAGCCAGAGCCCTCACCCACTCCCACGCCCCAACCTCCTGCCCTAGCCCCAGCCCAGTGAAAGTGAGTGAAGGTGGGGGACAGCAAGCGATGGAGGGAGGAGGGCTGGAGGGACTGGGGTGTGGGGCCTCATAGAAGGGCAGGGGTGGGGCAAGGGTGTTCGGTTTTGTGCAATTAGAAAGTTGGGAACCCTAGCCTGGGCCCTTCATCCTGTCCTCTTGCTTGCAGGCCATGTGCACCTGGAGGAGCTGGGGGCTCCAGGGACCCTGGCCCGGCCCCAGGGAGTGGCAAATCCAGAGCCCCCTGAGGAGCCCCACAGTGAGATGACCTGGCTGGTGAGGGAAGACGCGGTGCTGTGAGAGCCGCATGCCGGCCAGGCTGGGCTGGGCTCGGCTCAGCCTGCAGTGAGAGACGGGCCGGTGGGACCCTGCACAGAGCAGCCCCAGGGCTGCCAGCTGCCTGGGCTGTGGGGACGCTGATGGGGCTGGGGCTGCTGGCTGGAGGTCTCAGTTCTGCATTGCCTTCCCCAGCTGCCTTGGAAAGCTCCCCTGCTCTGTCCCACCCCCACAGCTTTCCCTGGTGCAGCTCCCACGTCCATCCCTGAGCAGCCTGTGCCCAGCCATGCAGATAGCATGTGGTGCGCCCTGCAGAACCATTGTCCGGTGCACAGGGACAGCCGGCTCCTTCCCCACATTCAGACGAGCTATGGAGAGAGACTGACTACGGGTGTCTGCCTCTGTCCGATGCGCCAGGCCCTGTCTGTCTATACTGGATGTGCCAGGCCCTGTCTGTGCCCAATGCCCCTGAGCTCGGGGAGCCAGGCCCCATCTGTCTGTCTATGCCCGACGCCCCCTGAGCTTGGGGCGTCAGACCCCATCTGTCTGTCTGTCTGTGCCTGATGCCCCCTGAGCTCAGGGCACCAGGCCCACCAGTCTGTGCAGCAGCCAGCCTGGGTCCCCAGTAAATGATCATTACTGTTTCTAGTGTGTAGATAAGGTGCAGCTGCATGATGGTGCCTTGCTTATTGGAAAGGAATGGGCCAGCTTACAGATACAGAAAGCTCCTCTCTATCCTTCCCTCCCCGACCCTGTCCTTGTGCTGTCTAAACACTCTGCGGTACTATTACACAGCTAGACTCGGAGACAGCAGCTGCATCCAGGCGCGAACCTGTTGTGCATTTCACTGCAATGTGCAGGTCAGCCTAAATGATCATGGTGGTCCCTTCTGGCCTTCAGGTCTATAGCTCTATGGAACTGTGTGTATAATGGTAACGAAGCACTATCAGCAAGTCATCCTCTTCCATCCCTGGGGCGTGAAATTAGTAGAGCCCCACGTGGATACAAAATTTGTATCTGCATCCGAGCTGCAATCCACAAAAATGATCCATGGATATCTGGATCCATGGATCCGTGGCTATAAAGCAGATATCAGCGAGCATGCAGGGCTCTAGGAATTAGGTACTTCCATCTTTCTGCAAAAGGCCTGTTCAAGCGGCTCTGCCTCTTTTAGACAACACTTTTGAGACACTTTCTTAGCAGATGCTTCAAAAGTCCATTGACCTCTCCCTAGGTAGGGTAACCATAGTTTAGGTTCCCCCAAAGAGGACACTATTGTGGGGGGAAGGGGGGAATCTGGGGGGAACAGAAGGGAGTACCTGGGGGGTGCTGGCAGGGATGTTTGGGGGGTACTGGAGGGGTGTGTGTGTACTGGGAGGGGTACCTGGGGGAATGTTGGAGGGAGTCCTGCAGCCTCACTCTCGAGGTGGGGGGCAGCGTTACTCCCTGTCACAGTGGCAGGGTGGCTGCACAGACCCGGGACACAGTGTCAACTGTTAGTCAGCATCTCCCTGCAGGCCTCTCCCCCTCCCCAGGACGATGTGGATGGGATCCAGGAGCACCAGAAGTTTCCTAAAAGTGGGGGGGCCACCGGCAACCGAACAGTGGTCCCACCCTCCATGCCACCCGTTCCTCCCAAGTCCCCACCCTCGCGCCGCCCCTTCCCCCCAGGCCCGTGCCCTAGCATCACCCCTTCTCCCAGAGCCCCTGCCCACACACCGCCCCTTCCCCGAGACCCTGCTCTTGCACTGCCCCTCCCCCCGAGTCCCCGCCCTCCTGCTGCCCCATCTCCCCAAGCCCCTGCCCTCGTTCCGCCCCTTCACCCCGGGCCCCTGCCCTCATTCCGCCCCTTCCCCCAGAGCCCCTGCCCTCATGCTGCCCCTTCCCCCCAAACTCCCTCCCTTGCATCATCCCTTTCCCCAGGACCCCCGCCATCTTTCTGCCCCTTCCCCCCCGGGCCCCTGCCCCCTCTCCCCATCGCTCATCCTTACAGCTGGTCAAAAGTGGCCCCCCATTCCGGCATCCATGGCGGGATCCAGCTGCTGTGGCTGCAGGGAAGGGACCAATCAGAGATCCATCTGAGTTGCGACCTTGGCTCACAAAAATTCCAGACGTTGCCTCTTATTTGACAAATCCGCCAGGACAGAGGGCGGTGGATCAAAAAAGAGGAAATATCCGGGAAAACCTGGACGTATGGTAATCCTAATGCTAGGTAAGGACAAACTTCCATCTGTGCTCCAGAGTCTGGGGAAGGAGGGTTGTGAGGGCAGTAGGCTGCCCTCCTCCCCAGGTGCCCAGTACTCTCCATGCTGGTGATGGGGAGCAGGCCAAATGTGACCCAGGCTCTGGCTTTCATTGGGTGTTCAGAACTGGTGCCGGGGATGTCAGGAGCCAGTGCTGCTAAAACCCGATCCTCTATCACAGAGCAGCTGTGTAGGCACCGGATCTGGGCCCCCTGGCTTTCATGGAGCATTGATCTCTGGCACAGGGCCTGCATGGGCTAAACTCCTCCAGTGATTGGTCACCTGAGTGTGTCTGTCACCAGGGAGGCTAGCAGCGAGCCCAGATGTGCCGAAATGCACGGCACTCAGCCAGCGAGGGGTTGCCAAGCCCGGGAACAGAGAGGTTCCCCTTCACAGAGGGGTTCCCAAGCCCCGGGATCTTTTTGTAACTCTGTGTGAGGCCCTGATGGAGCGGTTGGGTTCCTTGCTGGGTGGGTGGGTGTCCTGGGGCTCTGTCTGGCTGAAAGCCCTGTTCTCCCTGTGGAAGAGCTGAGCGTTTTGGGCTCAGGGCAGGATGGCAGGGGTGCATTGCTTTGACATGTGGGCTCTGTGTGTGTGTGTGGGGTCTGCGCTAATATTCCCGCCGGAGCTAGGCTATGGGTGGGCCTGGAGCCTGTGTGTGTTTCAGCAGAGGAAGGCGTTCACAGGGGGTATGTTTTCCAGCAGGGAGCAGGCTCACAGGCATACACTTGGATTATCATGTCCTTTAGAGAGGCAACTAGGCCCAGGGGGAGGGCAGCCCCTCTTTGACTCCCGTGGCAGGAGAGATCTCCCCTCCAGGTGTGGAGCGGCCCAGGGGGGAACTTAGAGCTCTATAGCATAGAGCCATGGTTCTCCTGCTGCATGCTCTAAGGTGCAGGGCATTCCTGGTGTTCGCTGGCATGTGACTGAGTGTGACTGCTGCTAGGGTGTCCCTTGGTTGTGCTCTGCCAGGGAGCGGAGCCTGTGGAAAAGGCATTTGTGTCTGTGTGACCGGGCAGTTCAGCTCACCCCCCCCATTCCGCTCGGCCACACCGCTCTGCTCCCTGCATATGGAATGGATCACAAGTCCCGGTGGCATTTTGGGAGGATTTTTAAGTGTGGAGGTTGTGGCTTGGGTGTCCAGCATCCTGGGGGTACAGCGCTGGGTAGGTGCAGCTCCACACAGATGGTGCAGGTTGAGTGAAATGATGTGTTTGTAGAGGAGTGGGAGCCCCGCCCCGTCCCCTGGGACAATCCATGTCGCTCTGCTTGTCTGTGCGTGTCAGGGAGAGGCTGTCCAGTCCCTCCCAGTTTCAAAGCTGCCATGTGTGGGCCTCGCCGTGCCCCCAGGCTAGCCTGGGCCGGTGGAACCCTAACAGGGAGCTCTTTGAGCCTGGCTGTGTGAGGCACCTCTGGCTCTCCATTCATTGTGTGGGTGCGTTGAGTGCCTAACTCAGGCTGTGAGCAACTCTGTGATTTTTTTTTTTTTTTTTAGCCTCCAAACTCCTTGTGAGTATCCAGCCCTTTCATAGAATCATAGAAGATTAGAGTTGGAAGAGACCTCAGGAGGTCATCTAGTCCAACCCCCTGCTCAAAGCTGGACCAACACCTAGTAAATCATCCCAGCCAGGGTTTTGTCAAGTCAGGCCTTAAAAACCTCTACAGATGGAGATTCCACCATCTCCCTAGGTAACCCATTCCAGTGCTTCAGTACCCTCCTAGTAAAATAGTTTTTTCCGAATATCCAACCTAGACCTCCCCCACTGCAACTTGAGACCATTGCTCCTTTTTCTGTCATCTGCCACCACTGAGAACAGCCGAGCTCCATCCTCTTTGGAACCCCCCTTCAGGAAGTTGAAGGCTGCTATCAAATCCTGACCCCCCACTCTTCTCTTCTGCAGACTAAATAAGCCCAGTTTTCTCAGACTCTCCTTGTAAGTGATGTCTCCCAGCCCCCTAATAATTTTCATTGCCCTCCACTGGACTCTCTCCAATTTCTTCACATCCTTTCTGTAGTGGGGGGCCCAAAACTGGATGCAGTACTCCAGCTGTGGCCTCACCAGTACCAAATAGAGGGGAATACTCACTTCCCTTGATCTGCTGGCAATGGTCCTACTAATGCAGCCCAATATGCTGTTAGCCTTCCTGGTGACAAGGGTACACTGTTGACTCATATCCAGCTTCTCATCCACTATAATCCCCAGGTCCTTTTCTACAGAATTGCCGTTTAGCCAATCCGTCCCCAGCCTGTAGCGATGCATAGGATTCTTCCTTCCTAAGTGCAGGACTCTGCACTTGTCCTTGTTGAACCTCATCAGATTTTTTGGCCCAATCCTCCAATTTGTCTAGGTCACTCTGGACCCTATCCCTACCCTCCAGTGTATCTACTTCTCCCCACAGTTTAGTGTCATCCACAAACTTGCTGAGTGTCCAATCCATCCCAATCCATTAATAAAGATGTTGAACAAAACTGGCCCCAGGACTGACCTCGGGACACTCCACTAGATCCAGGCTGCCAACTAGACATTGAGCCATTGATCATTACCTGTTGAGCCCTTTGCTTGAAACCATTTTGTCTTTATCCCTTGTACTTCAACTCATTTAAAACCTTTTAATTCAATCAACTCGTTTTGCTTTTAATCTAAACCAGCCCAGAGCTGAGTTTGAAGTGAAGTGACTGTTCCCTCCAGGGAAAGTCAGAAGCTGTGCTTTTGTCTCTCTAAAGGCTCAGTCAGCTGTGGTATTTCTCTGAACTGGCCAGGTGAGGGCTGGCCGCTGTGGGGCAGATGGTTGGGGGAAATTCAGGACTAGGAGAATGCTGGGGTCCCCCTGCACATAGTAACCAAGCTGGCAGAGAGCAGGGTGGGGCTGCTGTGCGGTAGGCAGGCTGTGAGGGCCCAAGTGCTGCCCCAGGGCTGAACAGCACATAGACACTCAGGGCCCTGCATGCTTATCTGCTGGCTATGGGTGCCCAGATTGTGAGCCTCAGCAGCAGAGCATTTAAGGCACCCAGAGTTACAGGGCAGGAGGTGACATAACCCCTCACCCCCAGAACGTGACCAAGCACGAGGGCCTCAGTCTATGTAGCGGTTGCTGAGAAAGTTCAGGGGGATGTCACAGGGCCGAGGGATCTTTAATCCAGAAGACACTGAGAGAGCACACTGCAGTGGGTGGAGGCTGCAGCTGGACAGAGTCACAGGGGCAATTGGAGATGCAGTGGGCCCCAGGAGGCTGGGGCCAGGCTGACTGGCCAGGTGGGATGAAGGGGCGTTGGAGGCAGTGCTGGCAGAGGACAGCTGAGCCGGGCAATGCTCCTGGCACTGGTCCATCCTGCTAGGCTGGAGCCATGCCCTCCCATGGCCTGTGTGAACCATGGCAGACAGCTGTCCTCAGTAACTCAGCCCGGCTCCCTGCAGTTCCATGCTTTGCTTTATTCCCGCTGTTCATTCCTAATGTGCACCCCATGGGAATGCCTCCATCAGGCCCCCCATCTGGTCCTGGTATATCGTGTCGAAGGCCTCGCTCTGCGCCACCGTGAAATGGTTCTTCCAGTCCCCACAGATGCCTGTGAAATCAGGAGAGGCGTCAACTCGGGATTTGCACCGTGGCCATCGAGGGGGTTGGGTCAGAGCGTCTCTCCCCGCACCCTGCACATCAAGGGGAGCTTGCTCCCAGAAGGAGGGGCTGAGCCCACCCAGCTCCCAGCAAGGACTCCTGGCTCTGCTCCCTGGCTTATCCCCCTGGAGGGCTGCAGTGGAGTTGCCAGAGCCTGACTCCCCAGAGATGGGGGTCAACCCCATCGGGCTGGCTCACAGCAGCTCCCCTCACTGTCACTATGGGGGGCCCAGACTCACCACCCCCAGTAGCTTGGGGGGAGTGCCCCAGGGCAGCCATCTCCTCACCCTTCCTCAGGAACGTGCCCTTCTCCTGATCCATGATGTCCTTGGGGAGCAGCGTCGAGTTGCACATCTTGTTTTCCTGCATGGCCCTGAAGGAGGCGTTCTCCACCACCGAGGTGATAGCTCCCTCATCCAGCTCCTGCTCCAGGAACTGGCAGAGTCGCCGCACGCTGCCCCTCAGGTCCTGGGGGAAAACAACAGCCTCAGTAACCATGGCACAGGTTGGTGGAGCCCCCCACGCTGCTCCCAGTGACAGTAATTGCGGCGTGGCGTGGCAGAGCCCCGCTCCCCCAACCTCTGGCAGACAGGGTCGGTGACATTACCTGGGGCCTGGCCTGGCAGAGCCCCTCCATGCTGCCCTGGGCAGGCGGTGACAGTAACCATGGCACAGCCAGGCAGAGCCCCCCATGCTGCCCTGGGCAGGCAGTGACAGTAACCATGGCACAGCCTGGCAGAGCCCCCCATGCTGCCCTGGGCAGGCGGTGACAGTAACCATGGCACAGCCAGGCAGAGCCCCCCATGCTGCCCTGGGCAGGCAGTGACAGTAACCATGGCACAGCCTGGCAGAGCCCCCCATGCTGCCCTGGGCAGGCGGTGACAGTAACCATGGCACAGCCAGGCAGAGCCCCCTATGTTGCCCTGGGCAGGTGGTGACTAGGGTTTGCCAGGAGTCTCCCAGAATCAGACTATCTCCTGGAGGCTACGAGATTTTAGGGTGCTAAAATCCAGTGGTGCAGCGGGATAAGGCAGGCTCCCTGCCTGCCCTCGCCCTGCACTGCTGCCAGAATTGGCAACATGTCCCCGCGCCCCGTGGGAAAGGGGCGGGGGAGAAGGACCGGGGGTCTCTGCATGCTCCCTGCACCCCATGTGCCAACTCCCATAGCTCCCATTGGCCGGGAATTGCACCAATGGGAGCTCCGGGGATGGTGCCTGCCTGCAGGGAGTAGCATGCGGAGCCCCCTGCCTGCCCCCCCAAGGGGCCACAGGGATGTTCTGGCTGCTTCTGGGAGCAGCACAGGGGCAGGGAGCCTGCCTCACCCTGCTGCCCCCCAACTGGGAGCCACCCAAGGTATGTGCCACCTGGCCGGAGCACGCACCTCTTCCTGCACCCAAACCCTCTGTAGCCCCCTCCTGAACCCAACTCCCTCCCAGAGCCCACACACCCCTCATCCCTTCAAACACCCTAATCCCTTGACCCGGTCCAGAGCCCCCTCCCAGAGCCTGCACCCCAACCACCTCACTCAGCCCTGAGCCCCCTCCAGTGCCCAAATTCCCTCCCAGAGCTTGCACCCTGCATCCCCTCCTGCACCGCAATGCTCTCCCCCAGGCACAGCCTGGAGCCCCCTCTCACACTCTGAACCTCTCCCTCACCCCCTCCCGCACCCCAACCCCCTGCCCCAACCCGGTGAAAGTGAGCGAGGGTGGGGGCAGACAGGGACGGTTACAGTAACCGGGGCCTGGCCCAACAGAGCCCCCCCCGCCACTCCCTGGCAGACAGGGACAGTTACAGTCATGAGGGCTTGGCCCAGCAGAGCCCCCCTGACTGAAGCTATTCTGGGAGATTTCCCCCCACCCCAATGTTACGTAATATCATTTTCATTTTCTCAAAATATCCTATTAAAGTCTCCCGGATTGCTTTCAGTAGTCACTGGGAGACCAATGCTGAATCTGGGAGTCTCCCAGCCAATGCTGGAGGATTGACAACCCTAGGGCATAGTGACAGTAACCAGGGCAGGGCCTGGCCGGCAGGGCCTGGCAGACAGGGCCGGGGGATGAGGACAATTTCCAAACCCTGGATTGTGTCTGCACTGGAATGCTGTGAAACATGGATGTCAATGGAGCAGCTGGACAGGCATGGAGCTGATTCACCCCCCCACTCCCACTAGTTTACATGGCGCAGCCTACTGGACCTTAATGGGGTGACTCCTGATTAACATCATGATGAATTAGGGGAATCAGCCCCATTGACTCCAGTTCAGTTACTCCTGATTTACCCCAGCCGGGGAGCTGGCCGATTGACTCCAGTGGAGCTATGGCCAGTCTACAACAGCGGAGGATGTGGCCGGGTCACTTTACCTGCTGCAGCTCTTCGTAAGTGATGAAGAAGAAATTCTTTTTGCCCTTCATTTCCATCCAGCCTCTGACATGATCAAACCAGGACCCGTGGGGCACTGCAGGGGCAGAGAGCAGAGCGGG
Source organism: Lepidochelys olivacea (assembly GCF_965140295.1). Lineage (NCBI taxonomy): Eukaryota > Metazoa > Chordata > Testudines > Cheloniidae > Lepidochelys > Lepidochelys olivacea. The sequence continues at coordinate 8,191,559 of NC_140433.1, read as the reverse complement.
GTGGGGCTGTGAGTGTCAGCCAGAGAGTCAGCACAGCGGGGACTCTCATGTAGGCAGGGAATGCTCCTGCCAGGCTGCGAGGAGACACTCCGATGGAGACTCCTAGAAACGTCGGGCTGGAAGGGCCCTCAAGAGGTCAGCATGTCCATCCCCCTGCACCAAGGCAGGGACGAGTCACCCTAGATCAGCCCTGGGAGGGGTTTGTTCAGCCTGTTCTTGGAAACCTCCAGTGACAGGATCCCACAGGGTCACCTGTTCCAGAGCTGAGGTATCCATGGAAAGTTTGTCCTACTATCTAACCTACATCTCCCTTGCTGCACACTGAGCAGATTCCTTCTTGTCCTCCCCTGGGTGAACACAGAGAACAGAGGATCCCCATCCTCTTTACAGCAACCTTTCCCAGCTTCCTCCTCTCTGGACTGAACACGCCCTATTCTTCCAACCTTTCCTCATAGGCCGAGGTTGCCAAACCTCTTAGAACCTTTGTTGCTCTTCTCTGGACTCACCTCAGTTTCTTCCCGTCTTTCCTAAAGACACAGTCCCCCAGCTGACGCCTCACCAGTGCCTAGTGTGGGGCAATGTCCTGGCAGACGAACACTCCTGTTAACATCCCCCAGAACGATAGCAGCCTTTTGTGCGGCTGTCCCATTGCTGACTCACGCTGAATTCGTAAGCCACTCTAACCCTCAGATTAGACCCTCCACCCTCTAGCCAGTTATTCCCCACTGTGTAGCTGGGCAGTTAGTTTGACATGTGATGGACTCGCTGCTCACGTCACCCTAATGAGATGAGACTAAAGAGCCCCAATACCATTAGGCCCGTGCCCTGGGACACATGGGGAACCCCCTTTCCCCCCAGGGAATGGCTAGGGACAGGAGCTGGGACCGGAGAGCCCTGGTGAATACCCCCCCAACACACACACACACCACTGCTCAAGGCTGCAGAATGATGGGATTGTGGAGTCATTGGGATCCGCTCTCTGCCCTGGCAGCAATGTGGGGCAGACTGCATCTGGGGCTGGCCAGGCTTGAATCTGGTATGGCACCTCCCATGTCCCAAGACGTCCCAGGCCCTGAAGCCACACTCACCATCCCCGCTCAGAAAGTCCCGCAGGAACTGCTCAAAGGATTCGGGGTCCTTGTACGAGCTGCACATCTTGGAGAAATAGAAATAGGAGACCAGGACGTCCTTGGGATTGCGGAGTGTGTAGACCACCTGGAGGGGAGCGCAGGCAGGGTCGGACCAGCAGCGTATTAACGCCTAGGCCGACAAGGCCTAGGCCTAGGGCAGCAAATTTGCAGGGGTAGCAAATTTATAATAGCAGCCAGAGGCTGCTTCCCCTGGCACCTGTTCACGCCCTCCGCCCCCGGCCCCGCCCCAACTCCACCCCTTCCCCGCCCCTGCCCTACCCCTATTGGTCCGCTTCCCCAAATCCCCACCCCAGCCCCGCCTCCTCTCCCAAGTGTGCCCCATTCCCCCCTCTTCCCCCCTCCTTCGCGAACCTGTTTCGTGCACAAGCACTGGCAGGGATGGGGGAGAAGCAGGACCCGGTGGCGCGCTCAGGGAGGAGACGGAGTCGGAGCGGAGGTGAGCTGGGGTGGGGGGAGCTGCTGGGGGGGACAATTATTTCAGGGCCTGGGGTGGCAAAATCATTAATCCGCCACTGGGTCAGACCAAGACATAGGCTGGGGGGAAAGGGCAGGGACTGGCACAGGAAATGGGCTATTAACTCTCCTATGGGTCAGGGAGCCCCTGAAGCACTCTGCAGAGCAGAGCTGCCAGCATCACCCTCCCGGCTTGACTGTCCCCGGGCATCCAGCCGTTGGCCCCAGAGCCAGGTAAACACCCGTTGCTCCACAGGGGCAGGGTTAAAGCACTTGGAATTCAGGCACAAGCTTAAGGCACATGCCCCACACCCTACTCCCTATGTGTGACACTCTGTGCCCCAAAGAGACACTCTGCACCCATATTCACCATGGTGATATGATTCGGATAGGTTTTGTACAAAGCATGCCTTGTGAGGTGTCATTCTAAAAGTCTTAATCTGTTGAACATTAATATCCTGTTAAATTCTATGTGCTATGATTGTATGTGAAGTTATGAAGTTTGGCGATGTGTGTGCCACTGAAACCTGTTGTAAGGTTGGGGACACCCACAAGCAGCCTTTGAGATACAACGATAAATAGGCCAAACAGTGTTGATGACCTACTGAGGAAATACAGCCGCTCACAAGGATTACCCCAGGAACTGTGTAGAATAGAAACCTCTCAGAGATAGCACCGGACAATGGGAACTGTTTGACTCAGCAAAAGAGCTTTCCAGCAAGTTGGAAGAAGATATAAAAGGGGGAAGTGACATCATGACTGGACCTCACTCTCCCTACAACAGAATACCCAAGAATACCAGAGGAAAAGACAGAATTGGGGGGCAAGAGCTGGTGCCAGGCAGGAGAGAAGAAAGCCCTGCCTTTGTATGAAACATTAGCAAATTGCTCGTACTATGTATGTAACAGGGTGATACACTGCTTGATTCAGATCCTATTTAGTATATTAGGCTTAGATTGCATTTTTGTTTTATTTCTTATGGTAACTATCTTTGATCTGTTTGCTATCATTTATAATCACCTAAAATCTACATTTCTGTGGTTAATAAATCGATTTTATATTTTTTATATAAAACAGTGTGGTTTAAGTGAAAGGTTGGGGTGGGGAAAGTTCTGCTCAGTTATTAAAGGCTTTGTGCATATTCCTCTCCACATCGAGGGAGGGGGAAGACGGGGTAATAACTAATATACCGTTCATGTTTTTGACCAGGGCAAGACAGTACAGCTCTGGGGTCCTAGTCTGGGGAGTATTTTGGCCGAAGCCTCTCTATTGTTGGCTGGTAGAGCATTCATGAACACAGCCGGGTGTGGCCACTGCCTGTGGATGTTGCTGTGAGTGCAAGCTTGGAGGGCTTTGCAGCTTGCCACAACATCACAGTGTGAGAGGGAACCCACACTGGTAAAACAGAAGGCTTGGCTGTACTCCAGTTCCAGGTGGCACCTGTGGATGTTGCTGTGAGTGCAAGCTTGGAGGGCTTTGCAGCTTGCCACAACATCACAGTGTGAGAGGGAACCCACACTGGTAAAACAGAAGGCTTGGCTGTACTCCAGTTCCAGGTGGCACCATCACACTATGGATCTGCACCTTAGCCCCTGCCACCCCGGCTCTGTACTGTAACCCCCATGCGCAGTCTGCCTGGTCCACCTTGGCCCTGGAGCCAAAGAAGGATGTGGGGAAGAGTTGGACGGGGAGGTGGCAGGTCAACAGACGGGGTCGGGGATAGCTCAGTGCAGACTCCAGCCCCAGGCGGGTAGTGAACCAGGGCACACGGGTGGAGTTGAGGACGGCTCGGTTCCAGGCTGGGTCCCCGCCGCTGCGGATCAGACTCAAGATCTCGATCATCCACACTGTGCCTGGGGGACAGGGGGCTTCTGTCACAGGTGCCTTGTGGGGTCTGGAGCTGTCTCTGAGCACTGCATGCCTCCCTGGGCCAGTGGAGCCAACAGGGCTGAGCCCCACCACTGCCCCATAGCCCTCCCAGCCTTCTCCTATAGCCCTCCCCACCATCCTCCCCATAGACATCCAAGCCTCCTCACCCCATCCCCTATAGCCATCTCAATGCCCCCGAGCCACCCCCAACCCCCAATAGACACCCCAGACACACTCAGCCCTCCCCATCCCCTCCCTGATTGCTGCTCTGGCCACACCCAGCCCTCCCCATGCCCCACATAACTGGATTCCAGGATAACAGGTTGCCCCTCCCCTCCTTCCCAGGGCCCTCTCCCACCACCCTGACTCAGGATGATCCCCCTTCCATGCCTGCAGCACCCTACCTGATTTGGGGTAGGTGACATTGAAGACATCATCATCCTGCACCTGGAACTCCTTGTGGGCGAAGCGCAGGCTCTGCTCAGAGTTATAGGCAGGGGGGAACTTGATGCCCTGGTATGTGACGTACTCTACTGCCATTGCCTGGCCTCGCAATGCCTGAGATGACCAGCCCCGCAGGGAGACACAGGAGCCTGTCACCACGCACAAGGGCCTGTGTCTACCTGATTGCAGACCCATCTCCCACCCTCCTCCCCCCTCCAGCACTGTGCACCCTGCCACAGGGCATCGGGCCTTGCATCAACCCTCCTGCAGACCCATCTCCCCTCCTGCGCAGCACTGTGCACCCTGCCGAGGGGGCATCGGGCCTGTGTCTACCTGACTGCAGATCCATCGCTCCCCCCCATTGTTCACTGCCTGGGCAGCGCTGATATGCAGCCCCCGTAGGCAAGGGTTAAAAGCAGCCCTGGAGAGGGCTGCAATTGGGAAAAGTGAAAGTAGCTGAGGGAGTAGCTGACCACAGGTGTGGCCAGCCCAATCAGGCCACAGCTGGCCCTATAAAGAGGCTGTGAGCCAGCTGCTAGAGGAGTTTGACTCTAGGCCGGGATTGAGAAGGACCTGGTTGCAAGGTGCCTGAAGCAGAGCAGGAAAGGGAAAGGGCCAGGGCCAAGGGAGCTGGGCAGCTCCAGCCTAATAAAACCCCAGGCTGCAGGTTTTGTTGAAGGCCTATGCAGGTACTGGGGCTGAGAGGGGCACTCTGGGGATAGACAGAGGCAGCAGATCCAGCCTCCTTGCCAATGATGAGTGGCCGTTACAGACTGCAGTCTGCCCCACTGAGGTGGGCTTAGAGTATTGGGGGTTCCCCTGGGAGGGGAGACCCAGAGTGTGGGGGTACTCCTGGGGCACCCTGAGGTAAAGGGCACTGGAGTCTGTGAGGGACATGGGGCCTAAGGCAGGCGAGACACTGGCCAGCAGGAGGTGCTCCAGAGCTGGGAAAGAGCTAATTCCCAGACACCAGGAGGAGGTGCTGCACCAGTAAGTCGGTGCTTTGCTACAAGTCCCCATGGGCATCTCCTACCCAACCCTGAGCATGCCTCACCACTGCAATGGGTGCCCCATGCACGTCTCCCTGCTGGGCACCCCTCCCCCTGGTTACCCTCTACCCAGCCCCCTCCCTGCTGGGCACCCCTCCCCCAGGCATCCCCTGCCCAACCCCTCCCCAGAAAAGAGCTTTTCCCCCTTGCCAGGATTAATGACTCACTGCACTGGGGAGAGCTTGCTCCAGCCCTGCCAGGCCCCTGGTTATAGTCTCCCTCCCCCGCAAGCCACGTACCCACCTGCCCAGATGGCTCTGCCTGGGGGTGTGGGAGGCAGCAGTCAGGGTGTGAGGTCCCTGGGAGCTCAGGGGATTGATCCCTGCCAGGGAAGAGAGGCCAGAACAGAAGGTCTCTCTGCAGCACCCCAAACCCTGGCCTGGCACAGCTCTTGGAGATGCGGGGACAAAGGTCTGCCACGGGGAGGGATCAGGGAGCCAGGCCCTGCCCAGCCCCTGAGGCCAATGATTTCCAGGAGAGACAAAGTCCAGGTGGTCAGCCCCTTCCCGAGAACAGAGGTGGAGACACATGTAGGGACAGAGTTCTCTGCCCGTGCACCACAGCCTGCCCACAGAAACCAGCTGAGGGGGTGGGTGTGCGGGCAGGGGGCGAGAATGGGAGAAGGTGGATGGGGGTGGGGGGGAGGGAGAAGATGGAGGGTATGGACGCAGTCAGAGAGAGAGGGCAAGAGACAGACTAACCTAGACAGGAGGGGCTGGGGCTGTTGCGGCTGCCGTTCCCCTTTGGAGCCAGCAGGAAGGGCCGGGAGAAGATGGGCACAGAGCGTTGTCTGTGTGCGCCATAAAAGGTTGAAAGGGGTTTCAATGGTGATTCTTCTCAGGGGACTGGGCAGGACATCCCAGACCACACTGAATGGGGGGTTGTTGTAAGAGTGAGCGACCAAGGATTAGTTACCACGGTATCATTGGCCCTGGGGACACCCCTGTATCGCCACAGCTGGCCCCATTCCGGGGGCTGACTCCCCCTCTCTCAGGCCCCTTTATGCTGCCAGAGGCACTGAGTGTCACCAAGAAGCCGCTCTGGGTGTCGGGCGCTAAATTAGGAAGCGGTCACTTGCTCCCCGGCTGGGGTGGCTCTGGGAGAAGCAGGGGAGGCTGCAGAGGCAGGGACGAGCTGGCTATGGCACAGGCAGGTGGCAATGCCAAGCCGGAGAGCAGTGAGGCCAGGCTGGGCCCAGACACCTCTGCCCCACTCTCGTCTACACCATGCCTCCACCTCAGCTTCCCTCGTGGGGGTTCGCTGCCGGTGTCGGGACAGCTGTCTGCAGCCATAGGGCAGGGTGAGCGGGGCTAAGGGCTGGATTTTCAAGGGTATTTTGATGGCCAGAGATGCAGATAGGTGCCTTGTGATATTTTCAAAAGCACCTTGGTACAACCGGGCACTGCTCTGTGTCTTCAGGCGCCTAAAAATCAGGCCCAAGGTGCTTTGCTTTGTTTGTGTAGGGCCTGGGCCACGTGTCGGGGTGTGTGTACATGTCCAGCACCTGGCACCATGGGCACACAGCTGCTAGGGCTACTGGCAGATAAGTATTAAACAATACATGAGCCTTGCTCAAAGGGTGGGTTCAGGATCTCCGGCCTGAGCATGAAGGATCCTCCAAGCCTGGAGGAGGCAGAGAAAAAGGGGAGCCCTGGCTGTGAGCAGTGATGGATTAGCCAATGGACTGCTGGGGCCCGGGCCTGGCCCTAGGGGCCCTGGCCAACTGGGGGACTCCCTGGAAAAAATGATTTGCAGTAGCAGACCAGGGTGGGGGAAGCCCCCAGCGGCCCCCATCCCCAGCAGAAGCCATGGGATAGAGGAAGCCCCCCCTGTTTTGTCCCCTCACCCATCCCCAGCAGAAGCCGGAGGGTGGCAGGGCAAGCCCCCTGCCCAACACGCTCTCCGGCAAAAACGCCAAGCAGGCGAAGTGGGAGAAGTTCCAGTCCCCGACCCTGGTCCCCTGCGGAAAGCGCAGGGGGCAGCGGCGGAAGCCCCAGCACCCGGACCCCCACTGCGGCCCTGGGACTGGAGGAGCTCTCACTCCCTGCTGCGGCCCTGGGCCGTGTTGCAGGGTCAGAGCTTCTCTGGTCTTGGGGCCACAGTGGAGGGCGTGGGGCAGAAAGGAGCAAAACGGGGTTGCAAGGCTGCAGTTGGGGGCGGGGGGGGGGGCGGAACGGGGACCAGTGTGTCCCTCTGCTTTTTCCCACACGTGCGGAATGAATATTGTTATGTGCACACCACCTCCATATCGGTGCACATAACAAAATTCATGTGGCAGGGCTGGGGCAGAGGGGTCCGGTGTGTGGGAGGGGGCTCAGGGCTGGGGCAAAGGGTTGGGGGGTGTGTGTGTGTATGGGGGGTGAGGGCTCCAGCTGGGAGGTGTGGTCTCTAGAGTGGGGCCAAGGATAAGGGGTTTAGGGCATAGGATTCCCCAGGGCTGCAGTGGGGAGACAGGATTCCCCTCAGCTCTCTCTTGCCTCAGCAGCACCTGGGCTGGGGTGGGAGAGGCACCTCTCCCTGCCACGGCAGGTCTGGGTTGGGGCCGGGTGAGGGGCAGATCTTCCCGCCGTGGCAGGTCTGGGGGTGGGGGGGAAGGCATCTCTCCCCATCACAGCCCTGAGCGCCTGTGCGGCGTTGGGGAGGACCCAGGGTGGAACAGGGGCGGGCCTGAGGAAGGGGCAGAAAAGGGTGGGGCATGGGTAGGACCGCAGGCGGAAGGGGCTGAACTTGGGCTGGGCTGCAGGCAGAAGGGGTCGGGAGGGGCCCCCACTTGCTCTGGCCTAGGGCCCCAGGGGAACATCATCCACCTCTGGCTGCGAGGGCCAGGATCTCCAGAAGGGCTCAGCACGGAAGGAGCCCTGTGTTTAAAGCCATACCTGTGAGTGCTGAGCCGTTCTGGAGATCCGGGTCTCTCGCCAGTTCTGCTCCCTCCCCCCAGCAAACTTGGCTGGCCGTGCCCAGGGACCTGTCCGGGAGCCCCAGGGACAAGCTAGCGGCTGTGGCTGGAGGATGGCCATTCCCCAGGTTCCATCCCATCCCACCGCCCGGCTCCTTGGGAGAACCGGCCCCTGGAGACACTTAGTGAAAGGCTGGTGACGCCGCAGCTCTGATGGGCAGCCTCTGCTCTCCCTGCAGCCGGAGTCTGACCATCGTCAGAAGCCACTGCCAAAAGTCACGCTTCTTACAGTGAGGAAACGAGCACCAGCGCCATGGCTCGGCCCCCAGCGCGGCCAGGGACGAACTTGGCAAGGGAGAGGGGCTGAAAAGTTGTTTCACCAGGCACCTAAAGGTGCAGTGTCCAGCCCGGATCGTCCCAGTGTTGTGCAGAGGAAGCAAGTTTCTGTGTGAAACCCTCCAAGAAGTGCAGCGGGTGGGGTCTTGAAACAGCCTTGTTGTTGTTTAATTCTGCTGTTGGCAGCTGTGCGGGAAGCCAGGGGAGGTGCCCGAAAAGCAAGGACTTCACCGAGAGTCTGTTCAGCCCGGAGCAGCAAACCACAGAGCATGCAATAGAGCAGCATTGCTCAGGCCTGCTCTGCGCTGCACTCCCCGCCCTAGACTCAGCTCTGCAAAACTCTGCAGTGTCGCTAATGCTGGAAGGGGCGGGGGTGTAGCTGTGTCGGCAGAGGACTGCCCTCTGTCAGCTCACGCTGCAGCTCCGCTGGCGTGAGTTGCCGGCATAGCTACACCATCCAAGGCTGTGTAGTGTAGACAAGCCCTCAGGTTGTAAGCAGGGAGGAATACACTCCTCCAGCCTATGGAGCCCCTGCTGCTGGGGATAGTGAGTCACATATGCTAGGATCTACGGAGGGACTTAGGCACTGTGACGGTGAGGGTTGCAATGCCTGCCTTTTAGGCGCCTAGAAAATCACAAGCACACACTGCAATTCCCAAAGGCTAGCTTGGCACTTGTGCTCCCTGTGTGATGTGTGGGGAGAGATGGCAGCTGGGAATGGGATCCCCAAAGCCAGCACCTGGAGCGGCTCCCTGCCTACACCAGCTACAGGGAGATGCTGATGGGAGGGGTGTGAGCTAAGCCCTGACCATTTCACTGCATTCAATGCCTGTGTCCAGGCTGCAGGGAGGGGCCTAGTGCAGTGCCCCTTGGCTAAGCTATGCTCTGCCCTCCCTCCCTCCGAGTCCGGTCAGGTCCCCTTTCAGGATCTCAAAGGCCCAACAGCGTCATGAGGGATCCCACAAGACAGTGGGGGCAGCAGCCATGATGGTGAAGCTTGCTCCTTCCAGTCTGTTGCCCCGTCCCTGCACTCCAGTGTGACGCGTACCCTCCTCTCCCACCTCCCCAAAGGTACACACCGGCTGGCTGTGGGCGGCTGCCCCATCCTGTTGGCACAAACTGATCAGGCACATTTTGGTGACTTTTGAATCCCTTTTCCAGAATCTCTGGGCACGTTGCCATGCCAGCCAGGACACTGATCTCAGCTCTTCTCAGGGACACAAACCAGACCGTCTGCCACCCTCCACCTGGCTGCCTTTCGTAAACAGGGGCTGAGCTGGCCTTTCACACCTCAGACAGCTCAGTGCAGGAGCCTTGGTGAAGCCAGCCTGGCATGAGGAGTGTGCCCAGCCCCTGGCTGTGGGGCAGCACAGGGGTATAGCCAGAATACATTGCGTAGTGGCTGTTCTCTGCTCCCCAGCAGCCACAGGGGGAGCAGAGTGTGAGTTAGAGCCACCCAGTCAGGGTTCCTTCCCCACTCTGAACTCTAGGGTACAGGTGGGGGGACCTGCATGAAAAGACCCCCTAAGCTTATTTCTACCACCTGAAGTTAAAACTTCCCCAAGGCACAAAGTCGTTGACCTTGGATTAAATGCTGCCACCACCACCAAGTGATTTAACAAACAATCAGGAAAAGGACCACTTGGAATTCCTATTTCCCTAAAATATCCCCCCAAGCCCTTACACCCCCTTTCCTGGTGAGGCTTGAGAATAAACAAGATGAGCACAAACCAGCCTTGGATTTTTAAGACCCAAAAAACCCAATCAGATTCTAAAAAACAGGACTTTATTAGAAGAACAAAAAAGGATAAGAGAACAACTCTGTAAGATCAGAATGGAAGATAATCTTACAGGCAGTCAGATTCAAAACATAGAGAATCCCTCTAGGCAAAACCTTAAGTTACAAAAAGACACAGAAACAGGAATACACATTTCCTCCAGCACAGCAAATTTCACAAGCCAAAACAAAGGAAACCTAATGCATTTTCTAGCTAGATTACTTACTAACTTTACACGAGTTGGAGGGCTTGCATCCTTGATCTGTTCCCGGCAAAGGTATCACACAGACAGACAAAAGCCTTTTTCCCCCCCCTCCAGATTTGAAAGTATCTTGTCCCCTCATTAGTCGTTTTGGGTCAGGTGCCAGCCAGGTTACCTGAGCTTCTTAACCCTTTATAGGTGAAAGGACTTTGCCTCTGGCCAGGAGGGATTTTATAGCACTGTATACAGAAAGGTGGTTACCCTTCCCTTGATATTTGACACACCCCAAGGTTGCTCTCCAGGGACCAGGCAAGGGAGCACAAAGGTGGCTTAGAGCAATGGTTCTCAACCAGGGATACGTGTACCCCTGGGGGTACTCGGTCTTCCAGGGAATATATCAACTTATCTAGACGTTTGCCTAGTTTTACAACAGGCTACAGAAAAAGCACTAGCAAAGTCAGTGCAAATTAAAATTTCATACAGACAATGACTGGTTTATACTGCTCTGTAGACTATACACTGAAATGTAAGTACAATATTTATATTCCACTAGATTGATTTTATAATTATATGGTAAAAATGAGAAAGGGAGCCATTTTTCAGTAATTGTGTGCTGGGACATTTTTGTATTTCTGTGTCTCATTTTGTAAGCAAGTAGTTTTTCAGTGAGATGAAACTTGGAGGTACACAAGACAAATGTGACTCCTGAAAGGGGTACAGTAGTCTGGAAAGACTGAGACACTGGCTTAGAGCCCCCATCCCTTTGTGCCTTTCCCAAGTGCAGAGTCACTGAGGGTCAAGGCATGGAGCCAGGCTGCCCTTCACTCAAGAGACCTGCCTCCACCGGACCCCATAAGTGCGTGTCTGCCAGCAAAGCTGCACTGCATTCTGTCGCTGATGGATCAGGCCCTTCCCCCTTTGTGACAGCCCGGTTGCTGAGGTGCAGGGCATTCCCAACCACTTTCCCCAGTGCTCAGCCATCTTGCCGTGCCCTTGGGTGGGCAGATGCCTTGTCAGAGCCGCTCCTCTCAGCAGGCCACTGATAGCTCCTGCCACAAATAACCCAGCCAGGCAGAGAAGCAGCTACAGCCATTAAAGGAGCCCCACAGAGAGAGATACAGTGCGGTTGTGCCCCCTTTGGGGTGCTGGGCACAGAGGCCTGGCAGTTTTGTTGATGTTTAAAGGAGTCCCTTTCCTTCAGCTAGTTTTTCACACGAGGGCAGGACTTTTCTACCTGTCTACATGCCTGACAAGCTGCAGGGCTGGCAGGGTCCCCCCACCACAGCCAGCTTGGAAGTGCCACCAGGCCAGGGAGAGGGGCATGGGTGTTACTGGATTCTTTAGAACTTGTTGGTCTTACTGGTGCCTATTTGACTCTGCCACCCTGCAAACAGCTGGGAGACACGATCTCTTCATTAAAGACTCAGCGCCCTGCCTCACAAGTATGGGCCGAGTCAGCTCACGGTCCCCTCCTCGGACTCTCCCAGCCCACTCTCCAGCAACAGCAGGACAGACAAGTCTTGAGACCCCTGTTATTCCTAAGGTTAAAAAATAAGGAAGGAATCCCCCCACCCCTTTATAACCATAGCAACAAAACCTTGATAGGCTCCTGGAGGAATGACCCTTGCAGAAGGAAGTGAAAATATTCCCTTTATTTTTAACCCAACTTTAAATAGGCAGCAGATATTTCTCTTTGGGTCTTCTGGAAGCCTTGTTTTGCCCCAAGGGCTCACGGCAAAGGAGCATTCTGGGCCACAACCAAAAGAAGGGTGACCGGCTCTACAGAGATGGGCTGCCTCTCATCTTCAGTCCCCAGCTGTTGGGCTCGGGGCAGGGAGCGCCCGGTGCTGGTCCCAGGTCGGACCGGATGGTCACAATAGGCCTTTGGGCCTCACAATTTAGTGATCTGGCTGGGCGAAGGCAGCCAGAACGGGTGACTAGGGATCTCTGTTTGGGGCCGCCTCACCCTACAGACAGGGCCAGGGCCACGGCCACAAAGCCACGCTCACCTGAGCTATCCTGCGGGTACGTCCCCAGGCAGGGGAAGGATGCCTCCCAGCCCGGGTAGACAGACACGCGCTAGCATGTGAAACGCAGCAGTGCAGCCCCTGAGTCCGGGGCAGCGGCTCAGGCCACACACCCGGGGTGGCTGGCTCCTCCTGCAGCACAGGCCTCTGTGGCCACACTGGGGCGAGCGCCAGCAGAGCGAGCCCGTGTCTGCGCACGTGGGCTGGGAAAGAAAGTCACTGTTTCCTGGCGTTCCCAGCCACGCCCCCCTCGTCTGTCACACTAGGTCAATTCCGTGTGCTCTCCAGGCCGGCTGAGTGGGCCGCATCGGATGGGCAGCGGTCTCCCTGCTCGATCTGCACTTTAATGATGGACTTCTTCTTGTTGGACATGGTGGCCTTCACCTGGATCTCCTCATTGGTCACCTCCAGCTGGCCGTCCTGGTCATCGGTGAGCCTCGTTTTCTGGAAGGACTCGCACTTATAAGGAGGGTTGTGGCTGTACATATAGTGGTAGAGGCGCTCCATGCTGTGGAAGTGTTTCCTGCCAGCGAAGAGCTCAATGGCAAACTCAATGCTGTAGAGGAAGCGGTCGAAGGGGTTGGAGAACATGATGGCCAGGGTGAAGGCAGCGGACTCGTAGCTCAGCACCCCGACGCTCCCGCGGGCCGTGTAGCTTGTTTTCACAAACAGAAAGCTCTCCGAGGAGCTGGGGGGGATCTGGGGCACAGGGTCTATCATGGCACTGCCGCTGAAACAGTAAGTCCTGGAGGAAAACACCACGGGGTTCCTTCATTACACAACATCCCTAACAATAATTAATAACTGCATCCCCCAGCAGGGGAATTCTGACCTAGGGCCTGGGGTGGGTCACAGCCTGCCCGCTCTTCTGCAGAGGGGACATGCAAGTCACCGGACAAGGGAGTGCAACCCCACCTGGGCCAGCCCCCAGGGCAGATGGGTCTTTCTGCATGACCAATGCACAAGGTGGTACTGGTTCCTAGCTGATAAAATGTTACGTGGTCATGCACATTGTTCTTAACTACAGAGTAGAGGCCACACACAGTCAGACGGACATCTCATACAGCTGCATATGAGTGTGTAAGTACACATGTACCTGTGTAGGTAAGCATGTGGGTAATGTACATGTGTGTATGTGGAGGTGGTGAACTAAATACACTGAACACCTTTACAATTAATCACAGGCCTATTGCCATGTCATCTGCCCCCAGTCCATCTCCCTGGGACTTACTCTCCAAACTCCCAGGTGGCTTCCAACAGCCGTTTCCTCTCAAATCAACTGCCCAGGGAAATGTTTCTCCCCACCCTGAAAAAATGTGTTTTCCCCCCTAAAATACCCTCAGTCCTGGACACACAAAATATCCTGGCTCGAAGGTCGAATACAATCTTGTGCCCCTGCAGGGATAGAAACTTTAAATATAACCCAGAGGGCAGGGGGATTTGTGGTGATCCAATGGGACATACAGCACTGACGTAATATACAGGAATGGATGGATAGATAGATGGGGTGTATGGGGATGGATAGACAGACAGACAGATATTCAGTAGCAGACACATACCCCACACCGTGGCACATCTGTCTAGACACCAACCACAGGCTGACTTGGGAAGCCGCGTGGACGGGGCTATGGGAACCTGCTTACCTGGGGTTCTCGAGGGTCATGTCTCTGGTGTTGTTGATTATCTGGATGCCCACACACCGGCCTGCAGCCGTCTCCTGTACCAGCTTTTCAACATAAGCCATCTCGCAGCAATGAGGGATTGTTCAGCAATAGCTCCCGCGGAGCACCACCAGCCCCTCCCTGGGCAGAACCGACTCCCTGCCCTCCCAGCCCCTGGCCTAGCACCAGGTCCAGCGCTGGCTGCGTGTGCTTCCTGCTAGCTGAGGTGGAGCCCAGGCTTTGCCTGTGGGGCAGGGCTGTGGACAGGCAGGATGTGACGGGGCAGGAAGTGTGGGCAGGGGCTAATCTGCAAAAGGAAATCCTGGCTAATCAATATTGGGGAGAGCCAACACAATGGTTGGGGAGGCTCACTGCTACCAGTGTGGATTACTTGACAGTTCTCGACAATCAGTTTGTCCTGCTCCTTACAGGGATTGACATGACCTGTACCAGTGCAGGGCGGGGGCCCAGGGCACATCTGCTGGCAGCTCAATGGGCAGTCGTGGGCACACAAAGAAAACCGGTGCTGGAGGCGCATAGGGAACGGGATGGCTGCACCAGCATACTGTGTGCAGAAAAGGACAAGAATGATCCAGGAGCTGGAAGAGCTCTCGTACAGAGACAGCTTGGAAAGCCGGGGATTGTTACCTTAGATGGGATGGAGGGGAGAGGACAGGAAAAGAAGATCCATAAATAATGAAGGGTCAGCAGAGAGATGATTGGGAGCTTCTGGTCTCCCTGTCTCATCACAGAGGAAGGGGACTCTCAATGCCTCTAAAAGATGGGAAATTCAAAACCGAGAAAAGGACATTTTTTATCACATGACATGCAATTTGCCAGTGGAACTCACTGCCACAGGAAGTCATTGAGGCCAAGAATTTAGCAAAATTCAAAATGAGATTAGAGGAAGTGTCACTCAATGGCTAGCACATTGGATGGGAACTCAGGAGTCCTAGGCTGTGCTCCTGGCTCTGCCACTGGTCTGCTGGGTGACCTTGGGAGAGTCACTTTGCTGCTATGTTCCTCAGTTTCCCCAACTGTGCAATGGTGAAACTATCCCTTTGTCCATCCCTGTATACACCTCTCTACCCATCTGCCCACCCTTCTCCATATTGATCCATCTAGAGTCCATCACTCTAACATGGCACAGTAGCTCAGCTCTCCATGTGGGCGGTGGGGAGGGTAAATTGGCCCCTCTCTCACCGGGTGCTGTGAGTCTGTAACTCACTGTGGGACCCTGAGGTGGAGCAGGCCATGGCCCTGTGAAGCAGCAGCAGCTGTACGGATCCAGGTGGGGTGAGGGCATCATCACGTGGCTATAGAACGTAGACAGGTCCCAGGGCTGCAATAGGAGCTGCCTGCAAAGCAGCCGGGGCTCACTCCTTTCCCCCCTGAGGCCAGATTTAGGGGCAGATGACCCAGGCAGATGACCCTGGGGTGCTGGGCTTGAGGGGCACTGGGCTCGGGGTGCTGTTTGTGCCAAAAGGGAAAATAGAATGTTTGAATGTGACAAATGTAACAATACACCCCATATTCTTTATAGAAATATGGTTATGATATGAATATGATATAACTAAGATATACTTTATGTAAGATGGGTCTTGTAAGGTATCATTGGAAAGGCTATGATTTACTGAATGTGTTTATCCAGTTTGTATGCATGTATCATTTTTGTATCTGAAGCTGGGAATATTGACCATGTTTCTGTATTTCAAATGTGCTGCGTTGGATAAGGCCAAACAATGTTAGTGGTTTATTGAAGAAATGCACACAAGCATAAGGATTACCCCAGGAACTGTGTGCAATAGAAACCTCTCAGAGATAGCTTGACACAATGGGAACTGTTTGACCCTTGGGAAACCCAAGGCAACTTGTGCCTTAAGAATCTGCCAGCCTGTTTATCACTCAGGATGAGAATTTGCTAATTTGTATCCTACCTAGCTAGTGTGTTAAACTCAGTTTGCGGCTTTTGTTTATTTACTAAGGTAATCTGTTTTGTTCTGTTTGCTATCCCTTTAACCACTTAAAATATATCTGTAGTAGGAAGAGGACCTGAAACATAAGCCCATGTATCAGAGGCCTGGTGTGAGCCAGAGAAGTGCCCCAAATAATCCCTAGAGCAGACCTCCTAGATGTGACCCTTCTTCCAGTCTGAGTCAGAAACAGCAAGGGCCAGATTCAATATCTAGGGGTTCCTTTTCAACAATGCAACACAAAACCAGCTCGAGCCCCCACCCAGTAACCTGGGACAATTACATAACACCCCCTGGGTGTCTCTAAGAGGCAAAACTTCCCCTCTTGCAAGCACAGAGTGCAGAAAATAATCTTTTAATAAAAGGAGGGAAGCCACCCGGCATTAACTTGGGAAAACACCACAAGCAGGATTCATAAACAGGAAACCATGAGGAAAAGACTCACCCCAGCATTTGTTGGGCAGTGCCCTTTTGCCTCAGGCTCTTAACTCCAGCAACCGAAAGTTCCTTTAACGCAGTGGTCCCCAACCTTTCTTGTGGGAATAGCAATATGAAGAAGACTGTGGCGGGCGCCAGACACCCCACCACCGAAATGCTGCTTCTCGGTGGCATTTCGGCGGTGGGGTGTCCTGCGGGCGGACAAAAATGCCCTGGCGGGCACCATGGCACCCACAGGCACCAGGTTGGAGACCCCTGCTTTAACGCGTCCCTCCCTTCTCCGCACCCCACTCACAGTTGTTGTCCTTGGTCAGCGCAGACCCAGAGTTCAGAAGTGCACCTGCAGACTTCACCTCACACCGTGGCTGGGGTGCACAGCAAGAAGGTACCTTGCTCATTCCCCATCCAGGTGCTTACTCACTGATCCACCAGCCACCCTCCCCTTCATTGGGATGTCTTCAGGTCCCGCCAATTAACACAGCTCTCAGGGATTTCAGCTGTTTGTGGGGCAACCTCACCGCTAATGCAGACTGGGCAGTCACTTACACCAGAGACACTACCCCAAAGCAGGTCTAATGCCTAGATTTGGCTATCAGCAATTTGGGCTCTGCAGTGCATAACAAGACTTTCCACTGGGTCTAAATTAGCTCTGTTATTACACACTGGAAAGAGAAAGGGCCAGATGGTGCCTAGGACCCTTAAACAAGGCCTACACCACCAGGTATGGGAGTCCTGTGACTGTCCCAGTCACCCCCACTCTCAACTCACTGGGCTTTGGCACCCATGGGCCCCGCCTAGCAAATGAAGTTTAGTTGAGGGTGAGTCCCTCAATCAGGGTATGCCAAGCACAGTTCCACTGCCCTGGATTCACACAACAAGGATAACCACGCTTTAGTACCCCTGGACCCAATAACAAGGAGAGTGGTGATCCAACACCAGCCAAAAGTGATCATTTGGGCACAGCAGTCCCCTCATGCCGAGCACCTAGGCAGGGTGGGTGTGCCCATGCAAACAAGATCAGCTTCTGAAGTCCTCTTTCCCAGCTCTTCACTAGCTCATTCAGACCCTGATTACATAGAAAAACATCCATTCTTGATTTAAAAATCGTCAGAGAATGGAGAATCCACCATGGCCCTTGGTAAATTATTCTAGTGGTTAAATACCCTCACAGTTAAAAATGTACACCTTATTTCTAGGGCTGTCAAGTGATTAAAAAAATGAATCACGATTAATCACGATGTTAAACAATAAGAGAATACAATTTATTTAAATTTTTTGGATGTTTTTCTACATTTTCAAATATATTGATTTCAATTACAAAGTGTACAGCACTCACTTTATATTTATTTTTATTACAAATATTTGCACTGTAAAAACTAAAAGAAATAGTATTTTTCAATTCACAAGTACTGTAGTATAATCTCTTAATCATGAAAGCTGAACTTACAAATGTTCTGAAAGCATGCTCCACACCTCATCCCTCTCAGATTTTGGAAGGCACTTCAGATTTTTAAACCTAGGGTCAAGTGCTGTCATTATCTTTAGAAATCTCACATTGATACTTTCTTTGTGTTTTGTCAAATCTGCAGTGAAAGTGTTCTTAAAACAAATTGTGCTGGGTCATCATCTGAGACTGCTATAACATGAAATATAGGGCAGAATGTCAGTAAAACAGAGCAGGAGTCATGAATTCCCCCCCGAGGAGTTCAGTCACAAATTTAATTAATGCATTATTTTTTTAACAAGCATCATCAGCATAGAAGCATGTCCTCGGGAATGGTGGCCAAAGCCTGAAGGGGCATATGAATGTTTAGCATATCTGACATGTAAATACCTTGCAATGCCAGCTACAGAAGTGCCATGTGAATGGCTGTTCTCACTTTCAGGTTACACTGAAAACAAGAAGCAAGCAGCATTATCTCCCATACATGTAAACAAACTTGTTTGTCTTAGCAAGAAGTAGGACTGAGTGGACGTGTAGTCTCTAAAGTTTTACACTGTTTTGTTTTTGAGTGCAGTTATGTACCCAAAAAAATCTACATTTGTAAATTGCATTTTCATGGTAAAAAGATTGCACTACAGTACTTGTATGAGGTGAACTGAAAACTATTTCTTTTGTTCATCATTTTACAGTGAAAATATTGGTAATAAAAATGATAATATAAAGTGAGCACTGTATACTTTGTATTCTGTCTCGTAATTAAAATCAATATATTTGAAAATGTAGAAAAACATTCACAAATATTTAATAAATTTCAATTGGTATTCGATTGTTTAACAGTGCGATAAAAACTGTGGTTAATTTTTTTAATTGTGATTAATTTTTTTGAGTTAATTGCATGAGTTAACTGCGATTAATCAACATCCCTTCTTATTTCCAGTCTGAATTTGTCTTGCTAAAATTTCCATTGAATCATGTTATACCCTTCTTTGCTAAATTGAAGAGCCCATTATTAAATATGTGTTCCCCACGTACATATTTAGAGACTGTGATCAAGTCACCCCTAACCTTCTCTTTTGTAAACCAACTAGATTGAGCTCCTTGGGTCTATCATTATAAGGCAGGTTTTCCAATCTTTTAATCATTCTTGTGGCTCTTCTCT
Source organism: Lepidochelys olivacea (assembly GCF_965140295.1). Lineage (NCBI taxonomy): Eukaryota > Metazoa > Chordata > Testudines > Cheloniidae > Lepidochelys > Lepidochelys olivacea. Next base: position 8,172,679 of record NC_140433.1, on the reverse strand, counting down.
GACCCCTCTCCAATGTATCAACATCCTTCTTGAATTGTGGACCCCAGAACTGGACACGATATTCCAGCAGCAGTCACATTAATGCCCAATACAGACGTAAAATAACCTCTCCGCTCCTATGCGAGATTCCCTTGTTTATACACCCCAGAGTCACGTTCGCCCTTCTGACCGCAGTGTTGCGCTGGCAGCACATGTCCAGCTGATTGTCCCCCACAACCCCCAAACCTTTTTCAGAGTCACTGCTTCCCAGCAGAGTCTCCCAACCTGTAAATTTGGCCTGCATTCTTTGTTCCTAGATGTATATTTACATTTTGCCATGTTAAAACACATATTGTTTGCTTGTGCCCACTTTACCAGTCAATCCAGATGACTCTGTCCTCTTCACTATTTACCATTCCCCCAATTTTTGTGTCATTTGCAAACTTTATCAGTGATGATTTTAAGTTTTCTTCCAGGTCATTGATAAAAACGTTAAACTTGCTTGCAGGAGCCCACTGGAAACATGTGGTTCCCTGTTTATAGTTACATTTTGAGACCTATTAGTTAGCCAGTATTTAATCCATTTAATGTGTTTCATGTTAATTTTATGCAGTATTGTTGTAGCCATGTTGGTCCCGGGATATTAGAGAGACAAGGTGGGTGAGGTAATATCTGTTAGCGGACCAACTTCTGTTGGTGAGAGAGACAAGCTTTCGAGTTTGCACTGACCTCTTCTTCAGGTCTTGGAAATGTACTCAGAGAGTCACAGCTAAATAAAAGGTGGAACAGGTTGTTTAGCATAAATATTTTACACATATTCTAGGGACCATTTGAGATGTTAATTTTATATCATTTAATATCATTCTAATGTTTTAATAAAAATGTTGGCCTGTAATAAGTCAAACATCTTACAGAAGTCTAAGTATATTACATCAACACTGTTACCTTTGCCAACCGGTAGCCTTTTATTTGATTTAAAGTGAATTTTGTAATGTGGTATTACACCCCCATGGGTTTGGCTCTGACGTCTACAGTTTCAAGCTTAACAGAGTAAAAGTCACCACTGCTACTTGCTTCAGATTTAGAGTCTCCAGGAACACATAAAGACCAGGGTAGTGACCGCACAGACATTCGCACGTACAAGGTCTTGTCTGTTTTACAAGATTTATTAAAGTTACAATTAAAGTTATGATTACCCAACCGTCTATACAGACCTATGCACAAGTCACAAATATAGTTACACACACACCCTTAACAACAGTGTTAGGGTCTGGTGGGTCTCTCATGGATTGATCATCAGTGGAGTGATGGTTCCTGCTGGAGTTTCCCATAGGAGGCTCAATTTTTCTGTTCTCGGCATCCTCTTTTATAATGTGATTCTGTCTATACCTACATTCGGCACATGTCCAAAAAAGTGTCAGCCCTCTTTTTCCTTATTAGTCTGATGTCCCCTAGAAATTTAAGGGAGCCCAATTTCTCGTAGACTCTCTTTATTCTCATCAACACTGACGCACAACCTGTATCATATGGTTTAGACACATGTTGGAAACAGCTGTGACTTTACGGTATTGTTATGATTTAAAATTAAACTTCTGGATATTTTTTTTGCAATATTACCACTTGGTACCTCTTTTCCCATAACCTTAGGGCATCGGGTTAGTCTTCGGTCACTTACTTATGTCAGCATTTCTTAGCTCCAAGGCCTAAAATAGCTAAGCTAAAATCTTGCAGTCCTCAGCCTACAGGCCTTGCATTTCAACTCTACTTAATTAGATACCTAATACATGATTATTCCCTCTACATACTGATCAGTCTTGTATTTCTCTACTCCTACAACTTAACTCTATTTAGCATACAATGATTATTTATAACATAACATGTTAGTTAATTATAACATCACACTATAAATGAACAATAAACTACAATCATTGGCTACATCTTCCCCCCCTTGACAGGGTGTGTTATCTCACTATCAAAATGATAATTAGATAATAGGATTCCTGTCATATACATATTACATGACAGTATACAGCAATGATTAATACAATTGTACACATAGTGAGGATACTATGTACAATAATTCACTCCTTTCATTCAATTTTCATCCCTCTTGGTGCAGTGAATACTTTATGTGAACTGCTACTGTCCAAAATTTCAGACAGTGCTTGGTTTGCCTTATTTATGTCATTCCTATTTTTAATTAAATGTGAATCTTTTATCTTTACAATTGTTTTAGCTGTAAAGTTAATGGTGATATGCATGAAGCACTGGTGTACTTTGTCTAATCAGATTCTGATAATCTGGGTTGCTAAGAATAACAGTTTCATTTTCAAAAAGGTACTGGAGATATTGTCATGTGCCCAGTAACTGTGGGTACCTTTCCAGCTGGCCACACAGTGGGGTCTTTACCTCAAACACATTATACCTACAGATCCATTGATACCCCTTTTGAGAGCAACAAGGAATCTGTGGGACTTTCCATGGTTGGGCATTTTGGTGATGCACCAGCAGAGGGATTTGCATACATTCCTTATAGATGGGTGGCCTATGGAATGGACAGCTAATTGATTAAACACATCCTTATTTGTGTGGACGAGTAATGATAATGTGACCGAGATACATAAGGATTGTAAAATATCACAGGTTTTGATTAAATAATGTATCATGATTTGGAGGTGGTGTCACGGATCCCAAGTTTCTAATTGAACCAAATAGTATTTTTTTTATTTGGTTTGGCATTTGACATTCTCTCCTCCGTGTTTTTGAATACAATGTGGAAAATGCCAATTCAAAATTTGTTGATCTTTGATTAATTTGGGTACTTTTCTCTTTGTTCCAAGAATTGTCAGGTATGATCAATAGTGTCTATTACATAGTCATCATATAATGAACAAATAATTTCTTTTCCAAGTTAATGATTTTTTTCCTGATCATTATATTTTATCAATTGATTAATCTTCTTCTGAGTTTCATTAAACAATTTGGTTATTTCATGCATATCACACACTGTGTATCATTGCTCAGTTGCTACACTATAAATTCCCTTTAACGTGGGGTCCATGACTTGAGTTAGCTTTGTCCTGAATCACATAACTGATATGCCTTTTGATTCTTTTAACATGAACCTTATTTCAAATTAGCACTTTTGTACTAAATAAACCTGTGATAGTGTTTAAAACTTCAAAAAAGGATTAATTCCTCCTTTTCTTCCAGAAACACAAAGGTTGGTTTGAATCTTAATACCTAAACTGGTAATAGTCTGTACTCATTGTTGATGAGCAGTAATCTTATCTGTGAGAAGTACTGAAAAGAAAGATGCACGCTTACTATTCTTACGATACTAAATTCATTCATTTACCAATTAGATAAACGTAATACAACAGGGATATGAATCAATTGTACTCAGCTGATTAATATCCCTGGTATGGACGAAGCTGTGAGACCACTAACAGGGCCTTCTTGTAGAACTGGACATTTCGCAGGGTTCTGTGAATCCTAATCCTTTTTCATTACTATTGCCTGTACTTTTACTTTAATATGTTTATTAATAACTTTTACACTACCCAACAACTTCATTTGGATACAAGCTTCATATTCTCCTTTATTTTCATTAGTTCATTATTACATATGACCAATGCTCCATTTTTTTTACTGAGCTTTGACATTTGGTTTTGTTTTTCCATAATCCATATGGAATTCCATTACTTCCTGGTGAAGATTTACCTTCCCTTGTAATATGTTTTATATCCTCCCCCCCCGGATTCCTTAGTTAAGGGAGGTTTTTTTTCCAATTTACAAAATACATTTGCTTTTATGTTATATTTAAGAACAAATTTCTTCCCTGCATGCAGGGGTGTAATCAGGAAGGCCAAAGCACAATTGGAGGTGCAACTAGCAAGGGTTGTGAAGGGTAACAAGAAGGGTTTCTACAGGTATGTTAGCAATGAGAAAAAGGTCAGGGAAAGTGTGGGGCCCTTAATGAATGGGGGAGGCAACCTAGTGACAGATGATGTGGAAAAAGCTGAAGTACTCAATGCTTTTTTTGCCTCTGTCTTCACAGACAAGGTCAGCTCCCAGACTGCTGTCCTGGGCAACATAGTATGGGGAGGAGGTGAGCAGCCCTCAGTGGTGAAAGAACAGGTTAAGGACTATTTAGAAAAGCTGGATATGCACAAGTGCATGGGTCCAGATCTAATGCATCCGAGGGTGCAGAGGGAATTGGCTGATGTGATTGCAGAGCCATTGGCCATTATCTTTGAAAACTAATGGTGATTAAGAAAGGTCCTGGATGAGTGGAAAAAAGGCAAATATAGTGCCCATCTTTAAGAAAGAGAAGAAGGAGAACCTGGGGAACTACAGACTGGTCAACCTCACCTCAGTCCATGGAAAAATCATGGAGCAGGTCCTCAAGGAAACCGTTTTAAAGCACTTGGAGGAGAGGAAGGTGATCAGGAACAGTCAACAGGAATTCACTAAGGGCAAGTCATGCCCGACGAACCTGATTGCCTTCTATGATGAGATAACTGGCTCTGTGGATATGGGGAAAGCAGTGGACGTTATATATCTTGACTTTAGCAAAGCTTTTGATACGGTCTCCCACAGTATTCTTGCCAGCAAGTTAAAGAAGTATGGCTTGGATAAAGTGTTTAGAAAGCTGGTTAGATTGTTGGGCTCAACAGGTAGTGATCAATGGCTTGATGTCTAGTTGGCAGCCAGTATCAAGTGGAGTGTCCCAGGGGTCAGTCCTGGGGCCGGTTTTGTTCAACATCTTTATTAATGATCTGGATGATGGGATAGATTGCACCCTCAGCAAGTCTGTGGATGACACTAAGCTGTGGGGGAGAGGTAGATACACTGGAGGGTAGGGATAGAATTAAGAGTGACCTAGACAAATTGGAGGATTGGGCCAAAAGAAATCTGATGAGGTTCAACAAGGACAAGTGCAGAGTCCTGCACTTAGGAAGGAAGAATCCCATGCACTGCTACAGGCTGGGGACGGACTGGCTAAGAAGCAGTTCTGCAGAAAAGGACCTGGGGATTACAGTGGATGAGAAGCTGGATATGAGTCAACAGTGTGCCCTTGTTGCCAAGAAGGCTAACAGCATATTGGGCTGTATAAGTAGGAGCAATGCCAGCATTTTGAGGGAAGTGATTATTCCCCTGTATTCGGCACTGGTGAGGCCACATCTCGAGTATTGCGTCCAGTTTTGGTCTCCCCACTACAGAAAAGATGTGAACAAATTGGAGAGAGTCCAGTGGAAGGCAACGAAAATTATCAGGGGGCTGGGACACATGACTTACAAGGAGAGGCTGAGGGAACTGAGCTTGTTTAGTCTGCAGAAGAGAAGAGTGAGAAGGGATTTGATAGCTGCTTTCAGCTACCTGAAGGGGGGTTCCAAAGAGGATGGATCTAGACTGTTCTCAGTGGTGGCAGATGACAGAACAAGGAGCAATGGGCTCATGTTGCAGTGTGGGAGGTCTAGGTTGGATATTAGAAAACACTATTTCACTAGGAGGGTGATGAAGCACTGGAATGGGTTACCCAGGGAGGCGGTGGAAGCTCCATCCTTAGAGGTTTTTAAGGCCCGGCTTGACAAACCTTAATCTTCTATGATTCTATAATTCTCTGAAAACACTGACACCCTCCAGCAATGGGCCTGCCATGCGATCAGGACAGAATAAAGAATTTGAACATTTGACTGGAATATCATATGATGAATGAATGAAGATTTGACTTCAACTTCTTTTTTCTCATCCCTGGAGGCTCAACGTGACCTTTGTGCTACGTTTCCTGGGATGAAAGACGTAGGAATTCCTCTCTTGTTACTCCCAATCACAACAACTACAGCTGCGTGGGCTTTTCTATCACTGAAATCTGTGTTCTGAAAGAAGTTGCCTTCTGCCTGATCATGTGAATGAACTAATGAGCATATGAATTGAAGGAGTGGAAGTACCAGATACATGAGAAGCCACCAAAGATGAATGCACTGAATTTGAGAAGTTCATTCACAGAATTGTGCAAAATTATAACAAGAAACCAAGAAGGATGTAGATATAGTGCTTCACAGAAGGCTTGAACAGCCAACTTTAATTTGTGTGATGATTTTAAAACATGAGTTAAATCCAATAAAATGGCCATGAAACACCTTTCAGTTTTTACTATGGTGCTATACAGCCCACCGGTGGCCTCATGGGCTCACCCTTCATTGGCCCTCCCCCTCTCCCCCAGTAAATTCAAATACCCCCCTAGATTCCATTCCTGGGGAAAACACTGGGCCCATGTGCCCTCCCCAAACACTGATCTCCCATTGTGTCACTTGGCAGGGTCAGGCCTGGCATGAGCGGGAGGAGGAGTGCCCCTCAGTGCCCACCATGGAGCAGGTTGGCCCACAGCCTGGGTGAGCCCTTGTGTGCTGGGAGCCTCTCACTGCACACTGAGCCCTGATTCTGACTCAGGTTTGATCCCAAGCCCCCCTTCTGTCCACACACAAATCACATCAGCAAAGATTCAGGACCTGGGTCCCAGGACCCTGCTGGGGAATGGGTCAGAGCCTGAGTCCTGTCCAAGCCCTGTTGTGTCACAGTGTGGATACAGGTCAAGCCACAGACCCAAGGCAGTAGGTCTGCATAGTACAGTATAGATGTGTTAGCATGGCTGTGAGACCCAGCTCCAGCAATTGTAAACTCCCACAGCCTACACCCCCCTCCCACAGGCTCCAGTCATTCTTGTTGTTACTTATTTTCTGATTCCTCGAAACCAGTAAAAGTCCCTGTTATTCATCAGAAAAGCTTGACCAGCTTGTGCGGGCAGCATGCCACCCACACAGCCAGGGGTATGAGATCTCCAGCCCTGTCTCCAGACACTCAGCCTCTACATACCCCCTTCCCTCCCCTCTCTGTCTCCCCCTTTGCTGCCCTCTCCTCCTGTTCTCCTCAGGACGCTCCCCAAGCACCTGCCACCCCTGGCTCTCTAATAATCACAACAGCTGTGTCGCACCCACGTGAATTGCAGAGGGAACGGCTGTTCAGCCTCCTTGATTGCATCCAGCTTCCCTGACTGCTGCACTTTGCATCAGCATGTAAATGTGGCTACAAACCATGGATGGCTAAGCCTCCCCAAACCTCACGCTGCCAGGGGGAGGGGGCACAGTGGCGGATTTGGGGCCCCCGGAAAAATCTTCACCCTGCCATGGCCCCAGGGCTAGTGGAGTTCTTGATCCCTGCTGCAGCCCCAGCTTTTCTGGTCTCGGGGTGCTTGGGGTGCAGGGGGGTTGCCAGGTGTCCAGTTTTTGACTGGAACGTCCCTTTGAAAAGGGAGCCTGGCAGCATTCAGTCAGCATAGCTGACCTGACGCTAAAAGTCCGGTTGGCCGCAGTAACCGGCCACCGCCACTGGGGGTGGGAAGAGCAGCAGCTGTGGCTGGAGCCACATGGAGGAGCAGCTCGCGGCAGGCGAACACTGGCTGGCTTGCACACCTTGCTCCAAGAAGTAGGTGCCGCCACCCGGGGGGGGATCCTGTCCACCCCCCTTCTGCCCCGCTGTGCCCTGATTGCCCCGGCCCTGGTCCCTCACCACCGGGACCGACCCCTCCCCACCCATGCCCCTGGTTCCGGGGACTGACCCTCGCTGTGCCCCGATTGCTCCTCCCAGCCTGGCTCTGCAGGCAGCAGGTGAGTCCAGGGAGAGGGGGCATCAGTGAGGCGGGGGTGAGGAGTGACTGGGGGGCAGGGCCTCAGGGGAAGAGGCAGAGCAGGGGAGACAAGGGTGTTCAGGTTTCAGCAATTAGAAAGCTGGCAACCCGGGAGGGGGGGATGTAGTGAGTGAGGAGCGAGACTGTCAAGGTCCTTTTCCACTCTGAACTCTAGGGTACAGATGTGGGGACCTGCATGAAAACCTCCTAAGCTTACTTTTACCAGCTTAGGTTAAAACTTCCCCAAGGTACAAATTAATTTTACCCTTTGCCCTTGGATTTCCACTGCCACCACCAAACTTTATCTGGGTTCCTGAAAAAAACGGAGTTTGGACACGTCTTTCCCCCCAAAATCCTCCCAACCTTTGCACCCCACTTCCTGGGGAAGGTTTGGTAAAAATCCTCACCAATTTGCATAGGTGACCACAGACCCAAACCCTTGGATCTTAGAACAATGAAAAAGCATTCAGTTTTCTTACAAGAAGACTTTTAATAGAAGTAAAGGAATCACCTCTGTAAAATCAGGATGGTAGATACCTTACAGGGTAATTAGATTCAAAACATAGAGAATCCCTCTAGGCAAAACCTTAAGTTACAAAAAAGACACACAGACAGGAATATTCATTCTATTCAGCACAGCTCTTTTCTCAGCCATTTAAAGAAATCATAATCTAACACATACCTAGCTAGATTACTTACTAAAAGTTTTAAGACTCCATTCCCATTCTGTCCCCGGCAAAAGCAGCATACAGACAGACACAGACCCTTTGTTTCTCTCCCTCCTCCCAGCTTTCGAAAGTATCTTGTCTCCTCATTGGTCATTTTGGTCAGGTGCCAGCGAGGTTACCTTTAGCTTCTTAACCCTTTACAGGTAAGAGGATTTTTCCTCTGGCCAGGAGGGATTTTAAAGGGGTTTACCCTTCCCTTTATATTTATGACAGGGGCCATGAGGGAAGGGGCAGAATGGGGTGGGGCCATGGATGGGGCCGCAGGTGATAGGGGTGGAATGGGGGAGGGGCTCCTGCCAGGGCCAAGAGCTCTGCCGCGGTCCCGGCGAAGGCTGAGAGCTAGCTCTCATCCCCCACCCCGTGGCCCTGACCGAGCTCTCACCTCCCGCCCCGGCCGGGGCCACGGGAGGGGGCTGACGCTGGCCAGCCGTGGGGTGGCCTTGGCCGAAAGAGGCTGGGCAGGGCGGGAGTCAGGCTGAGCGTGGCTGAGGGGTACATGCCTGGGAAAGGCACCAGCACCTTGCGCTCCCACTGAGCAGGGAAAAGAGACGGGGCTTCCTTCCTTTGAGGTTTTTAAGGCCCGGCTTGACAGAGCCCTGGCTGGGATTTAGTTGGGGATCGGTCCTGCTTGGAGCAGGGGGTTGGACTAGATACCTCCTGAGGTCCCTTCCAACCCTGATCTTCTATGATTCTATGGCTGGCAGCACAGCTCCACCAGACAGGGTGCAGGAAGCCCGCTGAGTCCCGTCTCTTCCTTGACAGCAGCCACAGTGCCCTCGCCAGTAGGTGTCTGATGCCGGAGCGCGCGCAGGCCTGGGTCAAGTCCGCAGCGGGAGGCGATGGGAGAAGTGAGTGGGGGAGGAGCTGTGAGGGAAGTGGAGACAAGGTGGTGCCAGCTTGGAGTGGGTGTGGGGAGGGTGTGAAAGGTATGCCATGGTTACCCTGCACATTCATCTTAGCTGTCAGGCACAATGAAATAGCCCGAGCAATGCTTTGTCTTTCAATAATTTACAGCCGTGGTTCTCAACCTGTTTATCATTGTGGGCTGCATATGTGGCCCACAAAGTGTTTCCTGGGCTGCTGGTTGAGAACCACATTGCCCCCCCACCTAATCCCCCCCCAAACCCCTATGCCCAATGCCCTCCTCCCAGAGACCCCTCCACAGAGTGGCACCAGGGGCAGAGGGCTGGGTGGAGGGTGGGTGGCAGGGACCCCCACCCCCGGACCCTGACCCTGCCGGTGTGTGGGTCCGGGCGGCAGCTGGGACCCCGGACCCCAACCCCAACCCTACCACTGTGTGGGGCCGGGTGGCAGTCAGCTGCCCAGACCCTGCCCCTGTGTGGGGCTGGGTGGCAGCCCAGAGCCCACAGCCTGGATCCTGACCCTGCTGTCTGGGGTCAGGTGGCACTGGGACCTCAGACCCCAAGCCTGCCGCGCGGCTGCCAGGACCCCAGGCTGCGAGCCCACTTTAACACACAGCTGAACTAGGCCGCAGCTGTGTGCTAATTGGGCTGCATGTAGCCCACATGCTGCAGGTTGAGAACTGCTGATCTACAGCTGTGTGCCTAAATAAGCACTTTAGGTGCCTTTAAAAGATATAGCTGGCAGCTGCTTAAGCTGATATAAGATCACTATATGGTGATTAATTTCTTGGTGGCATCTTCTTTAGATGAATTCATGCTGGTAATGGACACTGCACTGTGAGAACCCAGTTCCCAGTACAAGTAGATCCAGTGCTTTAGAGGGGCCTGGAAAAGGAAACTTTGTTTTGGTTGTTTAAACCCACGCCCAAGAGTTACATGCTGCCTCTGCCTGAGTTCCCATCCTGCACTCTACCCACATGGTGACACCTCCTCTCGCCGTGTTTCGAGGCTTGCTAAGTGCTTGGCCTCAGTGGCTTCCTGCGCTAGTGTGTTCCCCTTCCCCAGGCACATTGCACATTATGCAATACAGGATTTCCCTTTCTCAGCTCTGAATTTCCTGTCTTTTAGTGCCCCCTTCATGTGTGATGAGACAGGGAGAACAGAAGCTCCTGATCACCTCTTTCTGCAGACCCTCCGTTATTTATATTAGCGTGTGCTTAACACCTACCGGCAGCCAAGCTCCCCTCTCTCCCCCGCAGCACCTCCTGCCTGCTGGCAGCCCCGCTGATCAGCTGCTTCCCCACCCTCCCAGCACCTCCCGCCCACCTGGATCAGCTGTTCCACAGTGTACAGGAGGTGCTGGGAGGGAGGGGGAGGTGCATTGACGGGGCATGCTCGGGGGAGGGGGTGGAACTGGGCAGGAAGAGGTGGGATGGGGTGGGGCCTTGGGGGAAGGGGTGGAGTAGGGGAGGGGCCTGGGGAGGAGGGCGGGCAGGAAGAAGCGGGGTGGGGGTTTGGGGGAAGGGGTCGAGTGGGGGTGGGACCTGGGGCTGAGCAGGGGTTGTGCACCCCAGGGAAAGCTGGAAGCTGGTGCCTGTGGATGGGGATGTTTCGTTTGAACTTGCGGGTACAAGGTGTAGGGTTGGTAACTAGCCATGTCTGGCGTGGAACACGTACCTTGTTGGTATCAATGTTTAAAAAGAGGAGTCATAGGAGGGGCGTCTTTGCCCAGCCGAGGGGGCAGCGTCCTGGTGCCCTGACTGAGCTGGTACCATGGTCAGGGGCATACGCGTGTCAGTGCACCGGTAACCGCGGAGCCCGGGCGCTGGTCCCCTGCTGGTAAGTGCTGAGGACTGTTGTTGCTGCCCCAACACAGTCCAGGCTGCCAAGCTCTTACAGCTGCTCCGTGCTGCTGTTCTTGGAGCTCTGGTGTCAGCTGCACGAGCAGAGAGCAGCCGCTAAGTCAGCAGACCTCGATGGGACTTGTTAAGAGAGACCACAGGCTCAGTTTGGTGGCAAAGGTTTACTGTCGATGAAGCACGGTCCTAGCGCCCTCGCTCCATGGTTACAGGTACCCTAACACCTGTATGCCCCCAACACTGGTACCAGCTCGGTCTCATAGACTCATAGGCTTTAAGGCCAGAGGGGACCATCATGATCATCTAGTCTGACCTCCTGCACATCTCAGGCCACAGAACCTCACCCACTCCTATACCAGACCCCTAACCTCTGGCTGAGTTACTGAAGTCCTCAGATCATGAATTAAAGACTTCAGGTTACAGAGAATCCACCATTTACACTAGTTTAAACCTGCAGGTGACCCATGCCCCACTATGCTGCCCCTCAGCTGGCCAAAGTTGCCCCTCCCAAAGTTGCAGAAAAGGTGGGGGAGTAGCACTGTATGTAAGGGAGCAGTATGACTGCTCAGAGCTCCGGTACGAAACTGCAGAAAAACCTGAGTGTCTCTGGATTAAGTTTAGAAGTGTGTGCAACAAGAGTGATGTAGTGGTGGGAGTCTGCTATAGACCACCGGACCAGGGGGATGAGGTGGATGAGGCTTTCTTCCGGCAGCTCACGGAAGCTACTAGATCGCATGCCCTGATTCTCATGGGTGACTTTAATTTTCCTGATATCTGCTGGGAGAGCAATACAGCGGTGCATAGACAATCCAGGAAGTTTTTGGAAAGCGTAGGGGACAATTTCCTGGCGCAAGTGCTAGAGGAGCCAACTAGGGGGGGTGCTTTTCTTGACCTGCTGCTCACAAACCGGGTAGAATTAGTGGGGGAAGCAAAAGTGGATGGGAATCTGGGAGGCAGTGACCATGAGTTGGTTGAGTTCAGGATCCTGACGCAGGGAAGAAAGGTAAGCAGCAGGATACGGACCCTGGACTTCAGGAAAGCAGACTTCGACTCCCTCAGGGAACGGATGGCCAGGATCCCCTGGGGGACTAACTTGAAGGGGAAAGGAGTCCAGGAGAGCTGGCTGTATTTCAAGGAATCCCTGTTGAGGTTACAGGGACAAACCATCCCGATGAGTCGAAAGAATAGTAAATATGGCAGGCGACCAACTTGGCTTAATGGTGAAATCCTAGCGGATCTTAAACATAAAAAAGAAGCTTACAAGAAGTGGAAGGTTGGACATATGACCAGGGAAGAGTATAAAAATATTGCTCGGGCATGTAGGAATGTTATCAGGAGGGCCAAATCACACCTGGAGCTGCAGCTAGCAAGAGATGTCAAGAGTAACAAGAAGGGTTTCTTCAGGTATGTTGGCAACAAGAAGAAAGCCAAGGAATGTGTGTGCCCCTTACTGAATGAGGGAGGCAACCTAGTGACAGAGGATGTGGAAAAAGCTAATGTACTCAATGCTTTTTTTGCCGGGACTTCCCCGGTTCGCCACGAGTTTTCAAAGATAATGGCCAGTGGCTCTGCAATCACAGCCGCCAATTCCTTCAGCACTCTCGGATGCAACTCGTCCGGCCCCATGGACTTGTGCACGTCCAGCTTTTCTAAATAGTCCCTAACCACCTCTATCTCCACAGAGGGCTGGCCATCTCTTCCGCATTTTGTGATGCCCAGCGCAGCAGTCTGGGAGCTGACCTTGTTAGTGAAGACAGAGGCTTCATCCATTGTCCTGTCATCTCATCCTTATCTTATGAGAGGTGGGTGCGTTCCTCTGAAGGAGATGTTGTTCATGTATCTCGTTACCTGAGAACTCTGGGTGTTCCTGTACCATACTTCTCAGTCAGGAACATGCTTACTAGGTTAGCTAATACTTGGGGTGTTGCTATTCTGCCAAGGCCAGGCCTACTGTGGTTCACAGCCTCTGGTTCACACTGCTACTTATGCCTACAGCTCCAGCAAGGACTACACCTGTCTTTCCAAGCTCTCTTTGTACGTGAGTTTTTCCATTTCCTGCATCATTCCTGTCCTTTTCTGCACACAGGACCCAGGTGTAGCTGCACCATTGATTTCGATAACAGCATGAACATATTCACCATCCCATTCCCCATGTCCATCCAGGACCAGGTTTGCTTTTTGCCTGCCGATTGAGCTGCCTGCAGAGATGCCCGGGCTCCCACCCTGCACTGTACGGGTAGTGTAGGAGCAGGAGAAGTGGATTGCCAGAAAATAGTGTCTATTTCTTGACAGTTCCCCACCTTAGACAGGTTAGACAGGACTTCCTTTTGCAAAAACGCTGATGACTAGAGATCTTCACATCCTGCCACTGTCGTTTATAGACCCTGCCGCACAGGCAAAGACTGGGCTGCACCTCAGCTAGCAGGAAGCACACGCAGCTGGTGCTGGTCCTGAATGCTTGGCTGAGGCCTGGGAAGGCAGTGAGTCGGCTCTGCCCAGAGCGGGGCTGGTGGTGCTCCGCGGGAGCTGCTGCTGAACAATCCCTCATTGCTGCGAGATGGCTTATGTTGAAAAGCTGGTACAGGAGACGGCTGCAGGCCAGTGTGTGGGTATCCAGATAACCAACAACACCAGAGGTGTGACCCTCGAGAACCCCAGGTAAGCAGGTTCCCATAGCCCCGTCCACGTGGCTTCCCAAGTCCATGGTATACGGTATATGTCTGCCACTGAATATCTGTCTGTCTGTCTATCCGTCCCCATACACCCCATCTATCTATCTATCTATCTATCTATCTATCTATCTATCTATCTATCTATCTATCTATCTATCCCCATACACCTCCTCTCTGTCTCCCCTACATATTGGGTGAGTGATATATGTCATTTTGGGTCACTGCAAATCCCGCTGCCCTCTGGGCTGAATTTTCTGTTTCTAGCCCTGCGGAGGCACAAGATTGTAATGGACCTTCGAGCCAGGACATTTTATGTAATGTGTCCAGGACTAGGGTTGGGAGACTTTGGAGGGAAATCACACTTTTGTGAGGGGGAAAGGGATTTGAGAGAAAACAGCTGCTGGAAGCCTCTTGGGAGGTTGGAAAGTCTGAGTAAGTCCCTGGGAGATGGATTGGGGGCAGATGACATGGTGATAAGCCTGTGATGTATTGTAAAGGTGTTCAGTGTATTTATTTCACATTAATACCACCTCCATATACATGTATGTATGTGTCTGTCATGTACACTCACACGTATACACCCACACATACACGTGTACTCAAACACTCATATACAGCCGTATGATGTGTGTGTCTGTCCGTGTGTGGCCCTGAATGCTTTAGTTAATAACATAATGTGCAGGACCATGTAACGCTTTCAGGGTTGCCAGATTTCTACTGCATTAATAGCCCAAAGTTATTTAAATACTAGCCCCAAAGTAGCCCAATACATTTATTGAAACAAAGGTGTTTATTTATTTATTTATTAACCCATTGGTCTGTACATCAAATAACAAAGGACAGCTTTCGTTAGATACCCAGTACAGATTTAATTTTTTTTAAAAAAAGCTACAAGCCCCAGCTGGCGTTCATCCAGATTAGCAACAAAGCTGTGAGAAAACAATCACATTCAAAATCAAAACCCCAAGGGGAATGTTGACAGGAAGGTCACTCCGCCAGCTGGCCCCCACCTCAAACATATTAAATTCCTGTTGACAGTCAGATCGCTACACACCCAGCCCAGATGAGACCTCCTACAAAAACCATGACAGCCAGTGACCCCCACTAAAATCCTTCCACCCAAAGTCCCCTACATCCTAGGGAAACCCAGAACTGCAATATAAGCTCTGTCACCCAGACTCCACCTTTTTGCCCCCCAAGTAAACAACCTGATGCCCAGAGCTTCCTGCCACCCAGTAAAAACCCAGAGCCCCCCAAGAGACACCCTGCCACCTAGACCGCCCCCCTCGCCCAGCCCTGTCATATGCAGCCCCAGGGGGGCAGCTCTGGCTCCTCCCCCTGCCTTAGATCCAGCCTGGCTGCTGCTATCCCCGAGGCCAGAGGGCTCCTCCTTGCCCAATCCCGGAGCCTGCAGGATGCTGCTGGGCTCCAGCAGCTCAGGCCAGGCTCTGCAGCAGGCACTCCCACCAGGCAGGCTGCAGCTGTGTGAGCAGGGAGCACGGCAGTGGGGGAGGCAGAGGGTGGCCCCACCAGTCTGGCCCCACTTATCTATCTCCATTACCTTATGCCTTGATCATGCAGGAAAGACCCTCCAGCCCTGGGGGCTGGCCAAGGTGGGGCTGTGCTCTCTTGTCCAGCAACCTGTGTGTCCCCTCTGCAGAAGAGTGGGTGGGCTGTGATCGTCCCCAGCCCCTCGGGTCAGGATTCCCCCGCTGCTGGGACGCAGTTATTAATTATTGTTAGGGATGTTGTGTAGTGAAGGAACCTCGTGGTGTTTTCCTCTGCGACTTACTGTTTCAGCAGCCATGCCATGATAGAGCCTGAGTCCCGCATCCCCCCCAGCTCTTCGGGGAGCTGCGTGTTTGTGAAAACAAGCTACATGGCCCGCGGGAGCGTTGGGGTGCTGAGCTATGAGTCCGCTGCCTTCACCCTGGCCATCGTGTTCTCCAACCTCTTCGACCGCTTCCTCTACAGCTCTGAGTTTGCCATTGAGCTCTTCGCTGGCAGGAAGCAATTCCACAGCATGGAGCGCCTCTACCACTATATGTTCAGCGACGGCCCTCCCTATAAGTGCAAGTCCTACAGGAAAGTGAAGCTCGAGGTCCAGGATGGCCAGCTGGAGGTGACCAATGAGGAGATGCAGGTGAAGGCCACCATGTCCAGCCAGGATAAGTCCATCATTAAAGTGCAGATTGAGCAAAATGATCCCTGCCCACCCTAGTCAGCCAACCCAGGTGGCCCAAGGAAATCCCCAGTGTGACTGACCAGGAGGCTGCCGGTGGGAAACAGTGACTCTCTTTCTCCCAGCCTGAGTAGGCAGCGATGTGCTACCTCTGCTCGAGTTGGTGCACAATGAATGGCCAGAGCGGCGTGCGTGGTGGGAGGAGCTCGACACCCAAGTGCACTCGCACCTGGGTCCCTGACCCCCATGCCACAGTGTCCACACTGCTATTTTTAGTGCACTCGTGCATGTCTGTCTACCCAGGCTGGGCGGTATCCAGGCATCCAGGGTTTTGTCATCCTTTCATAAAAAAAACTTTTGTTTCTTGCTTATTTTTTAACCTCAGAAATAACAGGTGTTGGCCTATGAAGACCTGAAGCTTCAGCATTTATCCTGGTGATAAAACTCCCAGAAAGCTTTGCAAAAAGTAATGCTAAAAAAGATAACATAGAATTATTAGCAAATAAGAGCTAAACTTCTTGTAAGTGGAAATATGTTTAAGAGCATGACCTTTTGGTATAGCTGTATAAGGTTGTTTTTAATTGCATGTGTGCTTGCTAGGTAAAATATAATTGGCTCAGCAACTTAAAATAAAAGTTATAAATTGTAATGGAAAACAAAAGAAAGGGATAAGTAGATAAGATCATAACATAAGAATATAAGAATGGCCATATTGGATCTGCCCAATGGTCCATCTAGCCCAGTGCAAGATGCTTCAGAGGGAATGAACAGAACAGGGCAATTTCGAGTGATCCGTCCCCTGTTGTCCAGTCCCAGCTTCTGGCAGTCAGAGGTTTAGGGATACCCGGAGCATGGGGTTGTGTCCTTGACCATCTTGACTAGTAGCTGTGATGTGTTCCCCCCAGGGTGCAACCTGGAACTGGGGTACCACTGAACCCGCCTGACTCACAAGCCTGGGCTCCCGTACACTGTCCTGCCGAGACAGGCCCTCAGGCCCCGTCCAGCACACATACAGGTAGGGACACACTCTGCTGCAGCAACATACAAACGCTGAGATCAGCCCTGAATGGGAAGGCTTCAGCTAAGGAACTGCCCAGCACTCAAGTGAACACCACAGAATCACAGAATCACAGAATATCAGGGTTGGAAGGGACCCCTGAAGGTCATCTAGTCCAACCCCCTGCTCGAAGCAGGACCAATTCCCAGTTAAATCATCCCAGCCAGGGCTTTGTCAAGCCTGACCTTAAAAACCTCAAAGGAAGGAGATTCTACCACCTCCCTAGGTAATGCATTCCAGTGTTTCACCACCCTCTTAGTGAAAAAGTTTTTCCTAATATCCAACCTAAACCTCCCCCACTGCAACTTGAGAACATTACTCCTCGTTCTGTCATCTGCTACCATTGAGAACAGTCTAGAGCCATCCTCTTTGGAACCCCCTTTCAGGTAGTTGAAAGCAGCTATCAAATCCCCCCTCATTCTTCTCTTCTGCAGGCTAAACAATCCCAGCTCCCTCAGCCTCTCCTCATAAGTCATGTGTTCTAGACCCCTAATCATTTTTGTTGCCCTTCGCTGGACTCTCTCCAATTTATCCACATCCTTCTTGTAGTGTGGGGCCCAAAACTGGACACAGTACTCCAGATGAGGCCTCACCAATGTCGAATAGAGGGGAACGATCACGTCCCTCGATCTGCTCGCTATGCCCCTACTTATACATCCCAAAATGCCATTGGCCATTGACCCCCCAACATTATACCAGCTTGCGCTGCACAGGGACCTGTACAGCGTACGCTCATGAAATTCGTCCCTCCTTCAATGTGGAGAGGAATATACACAGCTTTCTGCCACCTGGTTATGATTTCCACACGCTGGTTTTAGACAAAACAAAACAAGTATATTAACTATAAAAGATAGATTTTAAGTTATTATAAGGGATAGCAAAGAGATCAAAGCAGATTACCTAGCAGATACACAAAAATACAGTCTAAGCTTAATATACTAAGGAGATGGGATATGAGTAGCAAATTCTCACCCTAACTGTTGATTTAGGCAGTTTGTAGAGATTCTTGAGGGCAAGCTGCACTTGTTTGCAGCTTAAAACCACAGGTATTTCTCTCACAGGCCAGAAATGTCTCTAGCCTGTGTCCAACAGTTCTCCTGCAGTTCAGTCCTTGTTTCTCAGGTGTTTTCAAGCATCTCCTTTGGGCAGGGAGTCAATGAAGAGCCACGATAATGTCATTCCTCCATCTTAAATAGCTTTTGCATATCGTGGGAACCCTTTGTCTCCCAGTTTTGTTCACATGCCAGTCAGTGGAAAAACACTGGTATGGATGGAGTCCAGTACCAGGTGACCTTGTTGTGTCAAAGCAGCCATGAGTCAGAGGCTGTTTGTAGCATCCTGAGGAAGGCTCCCAGTGAGAGATTAGCTTCTTTTAAGACCTCTTCTTGCTAATAGCCCTTTCCAGCCAGCCATCTAGATTGATTGCATTCTGTCTAGTGGGCATTTCCCAGTTGTAAACATATTTGTAATAGATGTATAGACAATATTCCTAACGTTAGATACCACAATGATACATGCATACAAATAGGATAATCATATTCAGTGAACTATAACTTTTCCAATTACATCTTACAGGACCTATCTTGCATAAAATACATTATAGTTATGCCATAATCATATCATAACAATATTACTACTAAGAATAGGGGGTGTAATGCCACACTAGCCATTTATCCTCCATGAACTTATGTATTTCTTTCTTTAACCCCATTATAATTTTGTCCTTCACAACATCGCCTGCCAACGAGTTTCGCAGGTTGTGTGTATGTTGTGTGAAGAAGTATTTCCTTTTCTTTATTTTAAACCTGCTGCCTATTAATTTCATTGGGTGACCCCCTAGTTCTTGTGTTAGTAAAAAGATAACCTTTCCCTAGTTGATAAATAACACTTCCCTATTTGCTTTCTCTGCACCATTCATGATTTTATAGACCTCTGTCATACCCCAGTGGTGGTCTGTACCTTGTATTCACCACTTTCACACTGTTGTAATAATCTTTGTACAAAATTTGAAAACTCATAACTCGCTGGTCAATATTGTCCTCAAGGGTGAACATGCTGTTGGGGGAGGCTAGCCCCCAGCCCCTCCCACTCTGCCCAAGGCCCCACCCTTCTGGCCCCCTCCTCCGCTGGAGCCTGGAGCACACACCCCCAACCCTCCCATGCAACCCCAGCCCCAGTGCGCCAGGCAGGCGGCTTGGCTGGAGCATCCCCAGCCCCAGTGCTGGGCGGGCAGGCAGTGTGACCGGAGCACCTCCAGCCCTGGAGTGCTGGGTGGGCAGTCCGGTCCCAGCGCCGGGAAGACGGGTGGCATGGTGCGGCAAGGCCTCAGCCTGGGGGTGTTGTGTGCATCGTGGCACCCAGCCTGCCACAGAAGGGAACAGCAGGCAGGAGGCAGCTTGGGAGTGAAGCATGGGCGAGGCCACGCCAGCCTGTTTGGGGAGGCACAGCCTTCCCCTGCCTATGATACCTGCCGCCCATGATTGTCCTGATAAAATGTGTGTAGCAACATTGCATGTAAAGTTATAAGATTCCATTGCATGGTGTTAGTAAGAAATATTCCAAGTCTGGGGTCAGCCAAAAAAATCTACATCTTAAAAAGAAATATCTTGGCGTTTCCATCCACACAGCCTCTTTATCTCCTGAACCTCAGCTGGAGATGCTTCTCAAAGTAGGGAAAGGACAATAAGAAGGAAGGGCAGATGCCCCAAATCATTCTTCCCTTTCTCTCTGCCCATGACATCCGTGACACCTGGAGAACAAAGGGAGCAGCATGGGAGCAGGGGAGGGATCTTGACTGAAAGTTCAGCCAGTAGAACTGCTGGAACATGTGGTGACAGAGAGCTTGCTTTGAATTCATTCGAGTTTGTTAAGTTAGGCATTAGGTGTATTTTACTCTTATTTTTCTTTTAACCAATTCTGACTTGTGTCCCATTACTTGTGTTCACTTAAAGCCTATCCTTTTGTAGTTAATAAACTTGTTTTATTGTTTTTTTTTCTAAACCAGTATGTTTGCATTGAAGGGTTTGGGGAAACTCCATTTGGGATAACAGGATTTGTGCATATCATTTTCTTTTAATAAATGCCGGACTTCCTATGAGCTTGTATTGTCCAGGAGGGTGCAGGGCAGTAGAAGACGCACATATCTGAGGAAAGTCTGGGACTGGGAGTTTCCTGGTGTCCCTCTGCAGTGTAATTCATGAGCGGCTGGCTGCAGCACTCACACAATAGCAGTGTAAAAGGCACCGCAGGTTAGAGAGGTGAGGGGACACAGCAGTTCATCAGTCCAGAGCGTAGCCTGGGTATGTCACAATCCCCCCTTAGTTGTCTCTTTTCTTTTTAATCTTTCCTTGCACTGAAGCTGTTCCTTATCCCTAATCATTTTTGTTGCCCTTTTCTGAACCTTTTCCATTTCCAACATATGTTTTCCGAGATGGGATGACCACATCCGCACACAGTATTCAAGATATGGGCTTAGCATGGATTTATATAGAGGCAACATGATATTTTCTGTCTTATTATCTGTCCCTTTCCTAATGATTCCCAACATTCTGTTCACTTTTTTGACGGCTGCTGCACACTGAGCAGATGTTTTCAGAGAACCATCCAGGAGGACTCCAAGATCTCTTTTTTGAGTGGTAACAGCTAATTTACACCCCATCTGTTTTTTTTTTTTTGTATATGTGGGATTATGCTTTCCAATGTGCATTACTTTTCACTTATCAACACTGAATTATGTTTGCCATTTTGTTGCCTAGTCACCCAGTTTTGTGAGATTCCTTTGTAACTCTTTTCAAAGAGTAATCTTTTCTCTCTTGAGTAATTTAGTATCATCTGCAATCTTTGCCATCTCACTTTTACCCCTTTCTCTAGGTCAGGGGTTCTCAAACTTCATTTCACCGTACCCCCTTCTGACAACAAAAATTACTACATGACCCCAGGAGGGTGACCAAAGCCTGAACTCGTCTGAGCCCTGCCACTCCTGGTGGGAGGCCAAAGCCCAAGCCCCGCTGCCCAGGTTGGAGGCAGGCCCAAAGCCAAGACTGAGCCCATTGCCCCACATGGAGGGGCCGAAGCCAAAGGGCTTTAGCCCCAGGCAGGGGGGTTTATAACCTGAGCCCCGCCATGCAGGGCTGAAGTTCTCGGGCTTCAGGCCTGGGCAGTGGGGCTCGGGCTTCAGCTTCGGCCCCAGGCCCCAGCAAGTCTAAAACCAGCTCTGGCGACCCCAATAAAACAGGGACGTGACCCACTTTGGGGTCCTGACCACAGTTGCCAACTTTCATATGATAAATAGACACTGACTTTCATAATAAACCAAAAATCAAGCTAATCCCATTTCAAAACAAGGTCAAAACAAGCCAATCCCTAAGAACCCCACCACTCTTGTGACTAGATCCCCGCAGCGTGCAGTCAGGAGCTGTGGTCGGCCCACTGTGCACCCCTGACTCTCTCCCACCCAGCCCCTGCTTGCCTCTTGCCCCTGCTTGCCCCTCCTTTCCCCTGCTTGCCGGGAGTTGATCAAAAAAAAGAAGCAACAAGCTACAAGCCAAACAAGCAACAAGCCAAAAACTAGCCAACAAGCAACTCACAAACCAATTAAGCCAAAAACAAGCCCAATTTCAGAGGTTTTTTCTGCAGGTTTGGCATGTCTGGTCCTGACCCACAGTTTGAGAACCACTGGTCTAGATAATTTATGGTTGAATGGCAGTGGTCCAAGTACAGATCCTTGTGGGACCCTGATATTTACCTCTCTTCTATGTGAAAACTGACCATTGATTTTTACCCTTTGTTTCCTGTCTGTTAACCAGTTACCAGCCCATGAGAGGACATTTCCATTACTTTGTTTAAGAGCTTTTGTTGAAGGATCTTGTCAAAGGCTTTCTAACAGTCCAAGTATATTACATCCATTGGATCACCCTTGTCTACCTGTTTGTTGACCCCCTCAAAGAATTCTAATAGATTGGTGAGGTACCATTGCCCTTTAAAAAGTTTTGTTGATTCTTCCTCAACATATTGTGTTTATCTCTGCGTGTGACAATTTTGTTCTTTACTATAGTTTCCAACCACATTGCCTGGTACTCAAGTTAGGCTTACTGGCCTGTTATTGCCAGGATCACCTCTGGAACCATTTTAAAAGATAGGTGTTACATTAGCTACCCTCTAGTCATCTGGACAGAGCCTGATTTAAGGGGTAGGTTACATACCACAGTTAGTAATTCTGGAATTTCATATTTGAGTTCCTTCAGCATTCTGGGACAGTTCCTGAGATCTGTCACCTAAAAAGAATGGCTGAAGGGTTGGAATCTCCCTCACATTCTCTGCAGTGAAGACCAATGAGAAAAAAAATCATTTAGCTTCACCGCAATGGACTTTTTCTTCCTTGAGTGCTCATTTAGCACCTCAACCATCCAGTGGCTCCACTAATTGTTTGGCAGGCTTCCCGCTTCTGATGTAATTAACAAAACATTTGCTCTTAGTTTTTGTGTCTTTAGCTGGTTGCCCTACACATTCTTTTTTTGGACTGCCTTATTATACTTTTACACTTGACTTGCCAGAGTTGATGCTCCTTTCTATTTTTCTCAGTAGGATTTGACTTCAGCTTTCTAAAGGATGCCTTTTTGCCTCTAACCATTTCTTGTACATTGTTGTTTATTCCTGGTGGCATTTTTTTGGTCCTCTTGTTGTATTTTTTTTATTTGGAGTATACACTTTGTTGAGCCTCTATTATAGCATTTTAAAATAGTCTACATGCAGTTTGCAGGCATTTATCACTTGTGACTGTTCCTTTTAATTTCCATTTAACTAGTTTCCTCATTTTTGTGTCGTTCCCCTTTCTGAAGTTAAATGCTACTGCTGTGGATCCTTTCATATTTCCCACCCCACACGGATGTTAAATTTAAATATATTATGATTGCTATTACTGAGTGATATAGTGACCTGTTGGGCCAGATCCTGTGCTCTACTTAGCACTAAATCAAGAATTGTCTCTCTCCTTGTGGCATCCAGGATTAGTTGCTCTTAGAAGCAGTCAACTATCCGTTGAGCCCGACAATCTAGCCAGCTTTCTATCCATCTAGTCCATTCATCCAGCCCATACTTCTTTAACTTGCTTGGGTTATGGGTTATGCTTGTTCTTTGTATAACTCAGAGGAAGAGGACAAAAGTAAACAGGAAAAGAAAAGAAAAGCGTTCAAGCAGCTGGCTGATGGTTCTAGAAACAGAAAAAGCTTCCTCTCTTGCAAAGTTTATAAAAAGCAAGAGATAAGATCAGTAAAAATTTCAGCTACAGCATACTCAGAAAACCCAGTAGAATGTTAGAAGGTCAAAGAGAGGTCGAGACAGTTATGAAACAAATAGCTGTGGTAAAGCAGGAAGCTTCCACAAATTATGCAAAACGTGGACAGGTAACCTCTTATGAAAACAACTGAAATATCGTGCTGCTGTATCTAGTGTATTAAAATGCTTTGCTTTTTCTCTTTCTATTTTTATGAATTCCTTCTTTTCTGACATTTTCTTAATAGGTACTTGCTTGTTTTCTTTTCTTTAATTCTGCATATGCAAAGCAGACATAAGCAAAAACTTTTTTCCTAAAATGTATCATTGGACTAAGTAATAGGATTTCGATCTAACACCTCATTGTGTCTAAATTCAGTGATTTATTTTTACTTAGAGACCACTGTAATTTTGGATTTTTGTGTATTAAGACTAATTTAGCAATTACCAGCTACTAAAACTATTCTGCTGTTTTCTAAAAGGAACTGGTGTATTTTTCAAAATGTGGAATTGTACTGTGTGGTGTTAAACCTCTGTGCAAATGTATTATGTAATGGTTAACCTTGTTCTGTTGTTTAAATTTACATGCAACTTAAAACTAACGATTATGCTAAATCTACTCTCTGCGTGTTACGCACTCAGTTCATGTAGTAGAAATGTCTCTCTGGGTGAAAATCACCGCCTGATATGAAAAAGGGATTTTTTATGTAACTTTATACCATGTTAAATAATTTGTCACTTCAAAGACTAAACTAACTGTTACTTTGGTTATTGAGACAGACCCAGACCAGTGGGGTACGGGAGTCTAGTCAAAGGCAAATATACTGGCCACTGGATGAATAGTTTTCTATTCCCTGACTGACCAGAGCAGGAGCTGCCCTCAAGCAACCAGGAACCTGCTAGAACCAATTAAGGCAGGCAAGCTAATTAAGACACCTGGAGCCAATTAAGAATTTACTAGAATCAATTATGGCAGGCAGCTAATCAGGACACCTGGTTTAAAAAGGACCTCCCATCAGTTAGTGGGGGGTGTGCAAGGAGTGAGATACAAATGCTGCTGGAGGACTGAGGAGTACAAGTGTGAACAGGCTTCAGGAGGAAGATCCTGCGGTGAGGACAAAGAAGGTGCTGGGGGCAGGCATGGGGAAGTAGCCCAGGGAGTTGTCGCTGTAGCTGTCACGCAGCTGATACAGGAGACATGGTAGACAGCTGCTATCCACAGGGCCCTGGGCTGGAACCTGGTGTAGAGGTGCGCCTGGGTTCCCCCCATCCTCCCCAACCCCTGAGGAGGAGGAGGGGTTGACCTGGTTCTGTGAGCAACACCAGAAGGGAAGGTCTAATTTGGAAAGGGATCTGGCCTGTCCCTAACCCACTAGGTGGGATAACAGAAACTGCAGAGATTGTTCTCCGTATCCCCAATGCTGGCCAGTGATGAGGTTAGCTGAGTGAATGGCAGGTTTGAGCTCTAGCAGAAGTAGCCAAACTGAGGGCTGCCATGAACCTCTGAGGTGAGCAAATCCACCAAAAAGCGCAGGACCCACCAAGGCAAAGGAGGAATTTTGTCACACTATCTATATTTCATGTGTAAATGTGTTTTATTCATAACAATCTCTATCTAAATGTTCCTTTTTCTGTACCCCTTCCTTTGGTCTTAAAAAAAAGTCAATTCTTTTACAAAACCAAATGTGCAAAAGAGGGAGGACGGTGACGGAAACTATCCTTTAAGTTTCAGAGTAACAGCCATGTTAGTCTGTATTCGCAAAAAGGAGTACTTGTGGCACCTTAGAGACTAACCAATTTATTTGAGCATAAGCTTTCGTGAGCTACAGCTCACTTCATCGGATGCATACTGTGGAAAATACAGAAGATGTTTGTTTTTATACACACAAATCATGAAAAAATGGGTGTTTATCACTACAAAAGGTTTTCTCTCCCCCCACCCCACTCTCCTGCTGGTAATAGCTTATGTAAAGTGATCACTCTCCTTACAATGTGTATGATAAGCAAGGTGGGCCATTTCTAGCACAAATCCAGGTTTTCTCCTGCCCCCCCCCCCCGCACCTTGCTTATCCTATACACTGTAAGGAGAGTGGTCACTTTACATAAGCTATTACCAGCAGGAGAGTGGGGTGGGGGGAGAGAAAACCTTTTGTAGTGATAAACACCCATTTTTTCATGATTTGTGTGTATAAAAACAAACATCTTCTGCAGTTTCCACAGTATGCATCCGATGAAGTGAACTGTAGCTCACGAAAGCTTATGCCCAAATAAATTGGTTAGTCTCTAAGATGCCACAAGTACTCCTTTTCTTTTTATCCTTTAAGTGTAAATCGTCTGCTGTACTAGCAAGTCACAGTGGTAAAAAACACAATATATAAAAAGCAGGTGCAGGAAGAAAAAAAACCCTGCTGCAAGACTCACTTTTAAAATCTTACAAATCAAATTAATCTCAACAAGGAAGAAACTGACCAAAAAAAAAAAAAAGCCCAAGAGGAATTACCAAAATGCTAAAGTTAAAAAAACTTTATTGTAAACAAGTTCAGTAAAGCTAATTATTTTAACCTTGAAAAATCCAAATGTCAATCTTATACTATAATTTCTAAGCAACAAAATGTTGACTTTGTTTCTAAGCCTAAACTCTTTCCTTCTTTCTATATGTACAGCAGTGCTCATGAGGTGAGGAAAATGAAAATAAAGTTTTACTTCATTTTAATTTCTTTTTTGGGAGGGAGGGTTCTTCCTCTTTCTCTCACTCTGCCTCCCAATAAAAAAAGCAAGAGCCACAACCTCTGAGGCACAGAGAGAATCTGGAAACCCCCAAGTAACTCACAAGAAGGAGGCTGTTGATCAGCTACAGTTCCAGGTAAGTAGGTTCCCATTGCCCCTCAGCAATGCTTTCCAAGTGAGTCCACAGCTGCTGTCTTTGTGCAGGCTTGGAAGGGTGAGATTTTAATCAGGGAACGTCAACAAATGTTGTTTTCAGTGTGTGCACACGTAAACCGACGAAACAATATTTCCCTCAATAATAATCAACATTTACTGCTAGGCAGATGAATAAAATGCTGCTTGAGAAATAGTTGGAATTTGCTTAGAGGCAATTTACTTTGGCACTTTCTGAGAGAACACTGGTTTGACATAAACTCCCCAGCCAGCTGTAGATGCTACAGCATTCTGTGTGGACGACACTGATCAATCTAAAATCCTCTGCCGAGTGCCCTCATGAGACAGGGGTTGTGCATTGTGCACTATCCTCCACGTTTTTAGGGTCTGCCCCAATTAGTTGCAGTTTCCACAGCTTGTGACCTTGAACCAACAGTCGTTTGCATTGTGAGACTGTTTGATACACGGGAGGCACTGTCTCTGAGTGTTCACCATGTTGTGCTTTCTTCTTAAGCCCCTTCTTTATTTGTTGTACATGATGATGCTGTTGCTGCTTCCTGGCATCTTTAGTCGCTGCCTCTATTGATACATCAATTTCCAGAGCACATTTTAGGGTCAAATCCACCTCAGTCAATAATCATTCTTGGGTTGCTTCATTTTCTTTAGGATTGTCCTGGAGTCTGACAGGAGTTAAAGATTAATCATTAATTAAAGATTATGTCATGTGATGAAAGCTCCAGAAATACATCCAGTCAAAATTGGCAACCCTACGGTCTCTTAATGCATCACTTAAACCTTCTCCACACTTGCAATGCTCTGTTAATTTCCTTGGCCCAGCTATAAATTCAGGAATGATTTCATTTTCTTTTTGATGCCATGTATAAAAGCGGAAATTCTCTGCAACTCCCAGTGGTTTTGGGCAGATGTGACTTGAGAGAATTTCCAGAATTTCAATGAATGTTTTGTCTGCTGGTTCAATGGGGGGCTATCAGTCTATGCAGCAGGTTTGAGCTTTTAATCCCTGTTTTGCTCAGTATAACAACCACCATGTTCTCATCACTGATCCTGTCATAAATATCAAGGGAAGGGTAACCACCTTTCTGTATACAGTGCTATAAAATCCCTCCTGGCCAGAGGCAAAATCCTTTTACCTGTAAAGAGTTAAGAAGCTCAGGTAACCTGGCTGGCACCTGACCCAAAATGAACAATGAGGGGACAAGATACTTTCAAATCTGGAGGGGGAGGGGAAGGTTTTTTCTGTCTGTGTGATACCTTTGCTGGGAACAGATCAAGGATGCAAGCCCTCCAACTTCTGTAAGGTTAGTAAGTAATCTAGCTAGAAAATGCATTAGGTTTTCTTTGTTTTGGCTTGTGAAATTAGCTGTGCTGGAGGAAATGTGTATTCCTGTTTTTGTGTCTTTTTGTAACTTAAGGTTTAGCCTGGAGGGATTCTGTTTTGAATCTGACTGCCTGTAAGATTATCTTCCATTCTGATTTTACAGAGTTGTTCTCTTATCTTTTTTTGTTCTTCTAATAAAGTTCTGTTTTTTAAGAATCTGATTGGGGTTTGGGGGGTCTTAAAAATCCAAGGCTGGTTTGTGCTCATCTTGTTTGTTCTCAAGCCTCCCCAGGAAAGGGGGTGTAAGGGCTTGGGGGGATATTTTGGGGAAATAGGAACTCCAAGTAGTCCTTTCCCTGATTGTTTGTTTGTTAAATCACTTGGTGGTGGCAGCATACTGTTCAAGGACAAGGTGAAATTTGTGCCTTGGGAAAGTTTTTAACTTAAGCTGGTAAAAATAAGTTAAGGGGTCTTTCATGTGGGTCCCCACATCTGTACCCTAGAGTTCAGAGTGGGGAGAGAACTCTGACAGATCTCATGAGCCATTCTACACACTTCTAGCCTCTCTAGTTGGGTGGGCCTGGTCTCTGCTGAGCTCGGAGATGAGCTCATTTTCCCCAAACAGCCTTGTTTTCCCCTAGCTGAGCAGGTCTCTCAGAGTCCAGGGGCTGCAGGCTGTAGTTTCACTCCCAGAGGCGTATGTACTTGCCCTGTGTTCCTGGGTTGGGATCCCATCCTCATCAATTCTCGTGTCTTTTGCTCTTTAGTGCAAGGGAATGACACAAGTATGGTAGGTCCCAAGTAACTGGGTTTACTAATTATATGCAACAGGCCACGCCTGTCACATACACGCTGCTGCTCCGGTTGGGTTCTGGATACACAGTGAATGCCAGGGCAGTGCTCACCCTATCTTGTACAGTTCAGCTAGCCTATTAAACCCCTGTGCTAATATGCTTCACCGGAACACGTTTCACACCTTGTGAAAGCTGAGGAGCTCTGACTGTGTGCTAGATTCCTGGCCAAATGGGGCTCTCCACAGCAGGAATGGACGGGAGCAGGATACCGAATGGAGATGTCATTGCACAGGGCTGTCCTGTACCTCTAATTAGCACCGGTATGTGGGCATTCATGACTCTGGTCCGCTCAGACGTGCTTTGGGAGAGGCTCAGCCAGTGCTCACTGATGATCTGCTCGATAATTTTTTTCCCTCAGAGCCACTGCAATCTTCCGAGATGGGAAGGGGCAAAGACATCGAAGAGATTCTTAGAGGTGTGACGCATTCCAGATGTGTGGGTGTTGAGATAACCAACAAAACTGCAGTGAACCTCCGCTCCCCCAGGTTTGGAGTTTGTCCATTACACCTGTTTCTAACGGGCTCTTTCAGATGCTTTCAATATAAATGAAGAGAGAATTGAGTTCCCCTTCTGTACCCGCTGCACTGGGCACCCACTCTCATGACTGCAGTCCCCCCTTTGCTTTCATTTCAACCTCATTTTCATGGGGTGCGTTCTACCCAATGCTGAATACTGAGCTTCAAGCTGGGAATCTCTCTGGGCCCATGCACTGGTGGGACAGCTCTGTTAGCAGGACCCTCCGTGCCTTTCCCTCGCCCAGAGCAGAGTAAATGAGAGCAAATGCTGGGATGCCCTGAATGCTGAGGAGAAAAGCGCTCTCCAGTCCAAGTGTCTCTAGATTCTTCCAAGCAGTCAGGCAACGAGGAGGCTGGGGGACAGGTGTGGTGACCCGGCCTGGCGAGGCTTTGTTAACTGTGAGGGGAGGCAGAGCTAAATCTAGATCAAGGGGATCATTTTATCTTTTTAGAACCTTATAAGGGAAAACCCCAAAATTGTACCAGGAGTATAAATAATACAGAACATGTCCAAAGACTTACTATTTATAATAGGTTACCAACTCACTAACCTTTGTGACAGGTTTCAGAGTAACAGCCGTGTCAGTCTGTATTCGCAAAAAGAAAAGGAGGACTTGTGGCACCTTAGAGACTAACCAATTTATTTGAGCATGAGCTTTTGTGAGCTACAGCTCACTTCACTTTGTGAGCTTGTACACACTGTGCAGTTAGTACCAAATGCATTGTTATTAACAAGAACAAAAGAGATTACTGAATAATATACTGTGTCACTTCAGAGAAGAATCAGCTTGTCCTCTCCTTGCTGTAAAAATCCAGCTCCACGCTTGCTGTCCTGTTCTTTGCTTCTCTTTAGCTCAAAGTGCTCCTGACTTTCGATGTTCCTGGGCTGTACCTCTTCTCACCAAGTTTATCCACAAGCTAGTTGATCCCTCACCTAGTGGACCCTCACTTGTCCATTAGGCCCCTTTGACCTGTATTCTGTCAATAGATGTTCAGACAGTCATTCTCTCTGTTCATGTACTTTAGGGCAGTGGCACTCAGACTTTCCAGGCTGCTGTACCCATTTCAGGAGTCTGCTGTGTCTTGTGTACCCCCAAGTTTCACCTCACTTAAAAATAGTGACTATATTTCCCTATGCTGAATATGGGACACCTGGTAAAATTGCTCGTATTCAAGTGAGTTCAATGGCAACCAATCAATCAGAATTATGCAGTACGAATGTTCAAAATAACATTAAGTTGAG
Source organism: Lepidochelys olivacea (assembly GCF_965140295.1). Classification (NCBI taxonomy): domain Eukaryota; kingdom Metazoa; phylum Chordata; order Testudines; family Cheloniidae; genus Lepidochelys; species Lepidochelys olivacea. The sequence continues at coordinate 8,142,548 of NC_140433.1, read as the reverse complement.
TGAGTGTCTGTAAAAAAGAAATACTGCATTATTATAACATTAATAATTGGTCAAAATTAAAACTATATACTTACAATTACTAGAGGGGTTACTACTCTGGGGTTACTACTCTGATTTTTATTTTGGGGGGTAGGGGCTTGCAGGGCTCAAGCCAGCTCCACATGTCAGGATCTGGGGAGGCAGTGCCATCTCCCCCCCCGGATTCACCTCAGCAGGCCACCCAGCCCGTCTTGGTTGCAAGGGGGAGGCGCAACCAAAAATTGTAACTCAAAGGTGGAGGGGTCCGCTTGAAAAGTTTTAAAACAGCTCAAGGTGAAGGGAGGGGGTAGCTAGGGGCTGTGCACGGGCAGGGGGTAGGGAGAGTGTAGCTGGGGCTGTGCATGGGAAGGGGGTAAGTCAGGGTGCAGGGGGAGGGGTACCTAGGGGCTGTGTGCCAGGAGAGCTTCCCTGACATCCCTGAACTATAAGGTCAATAGAAAGCTGGCTAGATCGTCGGGCTCAACGGGTAGTGATTAATGTCTCCATGTCGAGTTGGCAGCCAGTATCAAGCAGAGTGCCCCAAGGCCGGTTTTGTTCAATATCTTCATTAATGATCTGGAGGATGGTATGGACTGCACCCTCAGCAAGTTCGCAGATGATACAAAACTGGGAGGAGTGGTAGATATGCTGGAGGGTAGGGATAGGATACAGAGGGAGCTAGACAAAGTGGAGGATTGGGCCAAGAGAAATCTGATGAGGTTCAACAAAGACAAATCCAGAGTCCTGCACTTAGGACAGAAGAATCCCATGCACCGCTACAGACTAGGGACTGAGTGGCTAGGCAGCAGTCCTGCAGAAAAGGACCTAGGGGTTACAGTGGATGAGAAGCTGGATATGAGTCAACAGTGTGCCCTTGTTGCCAAGAAGGTTAACGGCATTTTGGGCTGTATAAGTAGGGGCATTGCCAGCAGATTGAGGGACATGATCGTTTCCCTCTATTCGACATTGGTGAGGCCTTATCTGGAGTACTATGTCCAGTTTTGGGCCCCACACTACAACTAGGATGTGGAAAAATTGGAAAGCATCCAGCGGAGGGCAACAAAAATGATTAGGGGGCTGGAACATATGACTTATGAGGAGAGGCTGAGGGAACTGGGATTGTTTAGTCTGCAGAAGAGAAGAACGAGGGGGAGGGGGGATTTGATAGCTGCTTTCAACTACCTGAAAGGGGGTTCCAAAAAGGATGGATCTAGACTGTTCTCAGGGGTAGCAGATGACAGAACAAGGCGTAATGGTCTCAAGTTGCAGTGGGGGAGGTTTAGGTTGGATATTAGGAAAAACTTTTTCACCAGGAGGGTGGTAAAGCACTGGAATGCGTAACCTAGGAAGATGGTGGAATCTCCTTCCTTAGAGGTTTTTAAGGTCAGGCTTGACAAAGCCCTGGCTGGGATGATTTAGTTGGGGATTGGTCCCGCTTTGAGCAGGGGATTGGACTAGATACGTCCTGAGGTCCCTTCAAACCTTGATATTCTATGTTCCCTCAGGGCTCTGCCAGCCATGGAGCTGGGTCCCCCACCCCTGCAGCTCTTACCAGCTGCGTAAGCAAAGTGGGCTGGGAGCTGTGGAGCAGCTTCAACCACCTGCACCAGCAGCAGAGTAGAGAACACCACGGCTGCCTGCTTCATGGCACTAGCCAGAGGAGCAGCTGCCCTGCACACAGCCTGGATCCAGCTTCCTGCCTCCGACTTTGGGTGGGAGAGGGAAGGAGCTGTGGCAGGTGTGGAACTGTCCCCTGGACTGCTCTGCACTTGCACTGCAGTTTGGGGGGACAACACTCCCGGTACCCACCCAACTCTGCCCCTGGGCTCAGGAGGCATCTCCCACAGGGGGAACACCCGGGCTCTCAGCTTCAGTCCTACCACTCGTGGCTTGGGGGGGCACCAGGGATCGGGCTTTCAGTCCCGTGGCACCTGACTTCAGCTCCAGGATCCACGCTTCAGTGATGGGGAGGGGATGCCAGGGCTTCAGCCGGGGGGCGATGGGGGCAGTATTGGGGATGGGGATTCAGCCCAGGTGGAGAGAAGGGGCAGCAGGTCTTCAGCCCCGTTGCTCCTGCCTTCAGCCCTGTGGCTCTCCAGGGATGGAGGCTTCAGCCTGGGGAAGGGGGTGCCAGGGTTTCAGCAGGTGTGTGTGTGTTGTGGGGGGCACTAGGGAAAGGGTTTCAGCTGGGGTGGGGAGGACAGGGCTTCAGCAGGGGGTGGCACCAGGGAAGGGGCTTCAGGTGGTGGACACCGGGGCTTCAGCCCCGTGGCAGGCGCTGGAGATCAGGGCTTCTGTCCCGCGGCTCCCGGCTTCTGTCCCGCGGCTCCCGGCTTCTGTCCCGCAGCAGGTGCCGGGATTAGGGCTTCGTCCTGGGGGAGTGTCAGGGCTTCACCTGGGGGGGCAAGGGCAGAGCTTCAGCAGGGGGTGGCACCCGGGAAGGGGCTTCAGCCGGGGGGCACGAAGGCTTCAGCCCTGCAGCAGGCGCCGGGGATCAGGGCTTCAGCTCCATGGCTTCCGTCCTGTGGGGGTCACCAGTGTTCAGGGCTTCAGCCCCACGAGGGGGAAGGGACTCCAGGGGTTGGGGCTTCTACCTCACGGCTTGAAAGGGCTGGCGGACCCCCGTTGAGAAACCCTTCTTTAGGTTTCACACAGGGAGGGGTGATACACACCCCTACCCACGCACATACACACACATCCTTCCCCCTCTATCACACAGGGATGCCTCTCCTCCTGCCTGGCGTTGTGTCTTCCCGCCTCTGCACCCGGCCTGAAGACACCACGTGCTCACTGCATGCCCACACTCACCCGCCAGCCAACCGCAAACAGGAGGTGGCTGGGCTGTGCAGACTGCTGACTAACCAGTAGGGGGAGCAGAAAAGACGGGACAATTTGCCTGTTTTTTTTTTTTAAAAAAGGCGGGACATTTGCAAAAGGGCTTAAATAAGGGACTGTCCTGTTAAAAACGGGATGGATGGTCACCCTACTTAAAAACGACTTGCTTGCAAAATCAGACATGAAAATACAAAAGTGTCCCAGCACACTATTACTGAAACATTGCTGATTTTCTCCTTTTTACCATATAATTATAAAATAAATCAATTTGGAATATAAATATTGTACTTACATTTCAGTGTATAGTGTATACAGCAGTATAAACAAATCATTGTCAGTATGAAATTTTAGTTTGTACTGACTTCACTAGTGTTTTTTATGTAGCCTGTTGTAAAACTAGGTAACTAGCTAGATGTACCCCCTGGAGGACCTCTGCATACCCCTAGGGATACACGTACCCTTGGTTGAGAACCACTGCTTTATGGCCTTTGTGGGGTGGGCCTCTCATTTACTGTTTTTAGGATCTGGTTTAATCTCACACAACTTTTTCATCAATTCCCTTTTCCATGAATTAATTTCCTTTCAGTGTTTTTCCCCTTGATACTCACTCTCTGGTACGTCTATAGATTTTATTTCCCTCTACTTCCCTCCTCTAATAGAACCTGCTCACGTACCTAAGACCGTTTCCCCCTTCTTCTCCTGACCTAAGACCGTTTCCCCTTGCTTTTCCTGACCTAAGACCTTTCCTATTTACCTTCTTTCCTCCTCCTCACTTCCCTGTCCCTGCCTTCTATTCTCCTGTTCTTCTTTTATTTTGTCACCTTCCCACCTATTCCAGTTCTGGTTCATCGGCTAGCTCACTATCTCAATTATTCTCCTTCTCCAACAGCTTTTTCCAACTGCCCTTTCGGGTGGATCCCGAACCCGGTGCTCCCAGCCCCACAGCAGCCCTTTCCCCCAAGCCAGCAGTTCATCATGCCCTCCCTCCACCAACCCCCACATCAGTTTTGACTTCTGGGAGTTCCAGTGAGTCTTAACCCTCCTGTCCCCTTTCCCAGGCTCGATGCTGCCGGGAGGGAGAGGAGAGGGGTTGGGCAGACTGGCCCATTGCTTATAGCAGGGGAAGGGGAGCAGAGTTGCCCTGATCTGCTGAGCTCTTTCCATTCCCTCCTCCCCTGCCATGAGCAATGTGTCCATCCGCCCATCCCCCCACCCAAAAACGCCTCTCAGCTCCTGAGGGGTGGACGGACATTGGCAGCAATCCTGATTGGCTGCCCTTCTCCAGGAGGCAGAGCAGTGTGGTAGGGAGCCAATCAGAGGCAATGTCCCCTGAGCCAGACACTCCGGGGAACCTATATATAAGAACCTATTTAGAACAGAATGGAATAGAATAGCATGAGCGTTTCACATCATCATCAGATGGGTGCCCACAGGGGCCAAACCCACCTTGCTGCTAGGGAATTGCCAGACGTGGAAACACTGAAAGAATGACTGTTGGGGGCTTTTTCTTTGGCTTTTTGGTCATGTTTCCCAGCTTTTGTTTCCATCCTAGGGGCTAGTGCTGTGTCTATGTGCCTTGCCCAATAATAAAAATACAAAGAAATCACAGAGCAGCTGAGTCCTTGATAACTCTGTTTTGCAACTCTGTTAACCAGCTTTACAGGCCCAGCTACTCACAAACTACTGCTCTGACTAGTTTTGGGTGACTTCTAAAACACCAAACACAGTGAGTGCCACATTTGTAAACAAATGAAAGCTGAGATTCCTGCCGCTGAGCTTTAAGAGAAACACCCAGATTCACAAACCTGATGATAAAATTGTGAGAGCTGGCAACACTGTCAATGCTGCAGTCAGGTGACTAAACGCCGTTTCTGCTTTGTTAACTCATGGTTGATTCTAATAACCCCCTGCTGAGGACTGTCACAAACAGAATTCTTGTCTCCCTACAGCTTTTTCTGTTACAGCGGTCACACCTTCATCCCCCCTGCACCAGCCATCAGCCCTGGCTGCAAGGAGACCTGTGTGTTTGTGAAGAGGAACTTCAGTGCCTGGGGAGTTGCAGGGGTTCTCGCGTATGAGTGGGACAGGTTCTCATTTATCGTCATGTTCTTGAACCCCTTTGACAACAACCTGAACCGCCTCCAGTATGCACTGGAAATCCGTGAGGGCAGAATGAGCTGCAGGGAATTGGAGAGTCTGTACCACAGCATGCGTGGCCACAGACCTCTGTCCAGCACCTATCAAAAGGAACAACTTGGGAGAAACACAGCTGCCCTTGTTGTTACCTTACATAGCTTTCAGATTTCTGCCACTATGTCCAATCACAGCAAAGCTGCCCTTAGATTATTAATTGAAGAGAGAGGTTCTCCTCCCGGCTACACTCCACTGCCACCTTGCTCCCAGCAGCCATCTTCTCTGTTCCCCCGCTTCTCTCAGAAGCTGACCAAGTAACATGCCTGAAAATGGTGTTCCTGTCTCAGAAATCCCAAATGAGAGGGAGACACCACCCTGCCTTGGAATGCTCTTCATGCAGAATCCAGGACCTGCAGAGGGCAAATTTTCAGTGGATCCCCCCCCCGCTCCCCCCCGTCTTTTCTTTTCAGATTATTATTTTATTTTGTCCAGGGGAAAAAAATCAACCTGTATAGCTGTTCCTGAACAAAGCAAATAATGGGCTCGGGACCACAGAAAGAAGCTCATCAGAGAACCCATGGGAAATAATCACTGCTCGGTCCCATGTGCCAAGAACCTGAGTAATAACAAAGCTCAGCAGCAGAACCATTCCAAAGCCAGCTGACAAGTAGTAAAGATGACTGGTGGGAAGACAAGAGGGCCTGATTTTGCATTTGGGCCTGATCTGACCACTCTTAGCCACATTAAATGAAATTCCCCTTTGCACAGAGTCAATATTAGTCCCATGAACCCCACCGAAGCTTTCAAAATTTGATTTAGTTGGGGTTGGTCCTGCTTTGAGCAGGGGTTGGACTAGATGACCTCCTGAGGTCTCTTCCAACCCTGAGATTCTATGATTCTATGAAATATAACCTATGTGGTATTTTGGCCTCTGAGGAGTGGGCTTCACCTGTTGAGTGACTAGATCCTCAGCATCACAATTCCAGGGGCCCAGCACCCACAGATGGAGCTAGATTTCCAAATGCGCTCAGCATCCAACATGCTCCCAGCTGTTCTCACAAACTGGCCCTGACTGTGGGTTCTGGGCTTCTCTGGTCATTCTGGCCACGCTCTGCAAGTGAGTCCCAATGGGGGCCCTTGCATAGCAAGGTGCTGCTGAGGTTGAGTCAAGGGGCCAGAGCCGAGCCCCGTTGTCGGCAGTCTGGTCATAGACACATGCAGGAAAATTCCTATTCCCCACAGCTGCTCCAAGTGTCCTATTCCCGGGAGCTGGAGCCATGCGTTTGCATATGTCAATATAGGAGGGGTCAGGAAGGCCTGTGGGAGGGTTTTGTAGCACCAGTTGACAGCCCTGGATCTGGGACTACGCAGCCCTGTTCTGGAGCTGATGTGGAACATAAGAACGGTTATACTGGGTAAGACGAAAAGTCCATCTAGAGCAGTATCCTCTCTCCTGACAGTGGCCAATGCCAGGTGCTCCAGAGGGAATGAACAGAACAGGGAATCGTCATGTGATCCATTACTTCAGCGTTGTGTGAAAAAAGACTTCCTTTGTTTGTTTTAAACCTGCAAGGCACCATCCACGCAGCCTGAGACTTACATCAGCTAAACCCCCTCAACGCACCATCCCCACAGCCTGAGACCTGCACCAGCTAAACCCCCTCAATGCACCATCCCCACAGCCTGAGACCTACATCAGCTAACGCCCCACAAGGCACCATACGGACAGCCTAAGATAGGCACCAGCTAAACCCCTGCAATGCATCATCCAGATAGCCTGAGACCTACACCAGCTAGACGGACAGAACCACATTGGAAATAGCAGCAGTGATGGGGTTAAAGAAGGGCAAAGGTTGCTATTTCTGCTTTCTGTAGTAATGTTGGTTGGCCCCTGCTCTTTCTCCCCACATCACCTCTCATGTCTACAGGAAGACGCTAAGTCCCTGGGTGCATGGACTGTACCCTTGTGTCTGTCCCAGACAAAGGCACGTACATTCTGGGTGCTGTGAAATCTAATAAAACTTCATAATACTAAAAACTGTCCTGAGGAGAGTCACATCTAAACAAAGACCAGAATTAATTGTTTTGTTCTCATAAATACAGAGGGTCCAGGTCACCACTGATATCAATTGGCCATAGCTCCATTGTAGTCAAAGGGCCAGATCCCCAGCTGCAGTAAACTGGTCCTGCTCCATTGGAGTCAATGGGCCAATTTACGTCAGTTGGAGGTCTGGCCCAGAGATCAGCCCAAGCCTATTGCCGCGGACTCCATGGACTGTCTGAGTTTCTCACCTGCAGCTGAACTCTCACTTCAGCCCAGCTCTACTCAAACACACGAAGAGCAATGCACACTGGGAAGGCTACTGACTTTTCTACCATCTCCTCTTTATGGCAGAGGCTTAAGGTAATAAGCTCACAGAAATCTTATACCCCCAGCAGCAAGATGTTCCACCGGGAAGCTGACACATCTCCAAATGCCGCTTGTGGCAGAGTGGGCTGTATCTGTATCCAATGACAAACTCCCTTTTGTATTTGGTGGTGAACACAACTTGCCCAAGACAACCTATTGTGTTGTGTTAACCTTTGTCCCCTGACCTGAGCTCAGGTGGCCATTTATATCTTAGAAAGTGTTAAGATGTTTGCTCAATGAGCGTAAATGAAATTAAAGCAATAAACGCTAGCAGGAGTCAGCGAAGAAACATAACAATTGTTTTAAAATAAGGTTTTACAGCGGGCCTGATGGCTAGTATGTAGCTAGCAGTAGTAATAGCTAGCACAAGACCATATTATGCCAAGTTTAGTAAGTAACCTTGGTTTAGCAGATGATTTAACAATACATAACTTGTGATAGACTGTCTAGACCAGGGGTGATCAATTATTTTTTGTCAAGGTCCACATTTCTTGGTCAAGGTATAGTCAAGGTCCAGTCTCCAGGGAAAATACAAAAATAATAATAATGATAATAAGAAAATAAAAAGATTTTGGGGTCCATTCAAAAGTGTCTGGTGGTCCAGATTTGCCCCGCAGTAATCCTATTGACTACCCCTGGTCTAGACCACAGAGGCTTTATTTAGTCAGCCTTCATCAACCACATTGTACAGAAAACTAGCTGTCTGTGCAACTGCATACAAGAATAACTGTAACCCCATATAGGCAGTAGGAATGATGCATGTGGTTTAGAGGCCAAGACTTAATTGAATATGGTCTCAGAAATAGGTGGGTGTAAGGAATAGGGGCATAAAAAGGAAACAAACCTCAGCTTCTGGGGCAACCTCAGAATGGTAGGACGATGACAACTTTAATGCCTATTTCACCTTAAGGCGAACCCACAACCCTGTGGATTGGTTAGTACACATCTGCTGCTGTTCTTCTCGTGTTTGTCTAGTGTAAGCAGAGTCTGTGCCCTTTGCCAGTTGGCATAAAGGGGTTTTTGGGGTTACACTGCCATGGTGTTACGAGGTTTACAGGGTCAGTGTGTTTAGTTTTGTTTGGGGAAAGGACCTGGTATGTAACCTCACAGCCAGGTTGAACTGAGCCCTGGGCTGACATCTCACAGTGTGCCTGGTGTGGGAGAGGCAGCAGGAGGTGGCTGGATCCCTATAGACATGCTCCAGAGAGCCACTGTTGAGAGGAAGTGTAACACGGAGCCAAAGGAAGGGCAGGAGGTGGAGCTGAGTGTATCTGAACCGAGAGCTCCCACACTGCCTGGGGAGGGGACAGAGTTGTGATAGTGACAGACCAAAGCATGGCTAAGATGAGACTCCGCAATGATGTGGGATATGTGGTGACCCTGAGCAGGAACGGCAGAAGGTCCCTAAAAGCAGCGCCCCAAACCCCTGTGCCGCCCCTTCTCCCTAAGCTCCCTTCCCCACACCACCCCTTCACCTGATGCCCCACCCTTGTGCTACTCCTTCTCTCAGAGGCCCTGCCTTTATGCTGCCCCTTCCCCCTGATTCCCCACCCTCGCACTACCCCTTACCATGAGGCCCGTCTGTGACATTGCACTCCATATGATTTTATGAAAATATGCTAATGAGTGTGAATATAATGTAACTGGAATATGCTTCATGCAAAAGCTCTCTTGTGACATATCATTACAAAGTTTATAATCTACTGCGTGTGTTCATCCTATTTGTATGAATGTATCATTCTTGTATCTGAAACTAGGAATATAAAATAGAACTCTGAGGTCCTATTATAGTTATGCAAAGTGTGGGCCATTAATTGTGGTTTAGAATCTTGATGACTCCTATCAACTAGGACAATTGACTGTAGATGGCTCTGTTTACTTTTAAGTCTTCCTGAGTCAGGCCGGGAAGAATGAAGGCTTGGGGTCTCACAGAACATGTGACCATGTCACCTGGTACTGGAATCCATCTTAAACCTGATGCTTTTCCATTTAGAAGGAGGGGTAGGGACCCAAAGAGACAAAAGATTCCTGCCTTGTGCCAAAGGCATATAAGGCAGTGGAACAGAACAAAGGGGGCTGCAGTCATGAGAAATCCCCTACCTACCACCTGAGCTGGAACAAGGACTGTACCAGGGGAAAGGATTGGGCCCAGATTAGAGAGGAGTCGAGTCTGTGAAAGCTTATTGGAACATCACTGAGGGTGAGATTTATCTGTAATCAGTTTCTTACTGTATTAGGCTTAGACTTACATGTTTTTGTTTTATTTTGCTTCCTAATTTACTTTGTTCTGTTTGTTATTACTTGGAACCACTTAAATCCTACTTTTTATATTTAATAAAATCACTTTTACTTATTAATTAACCTGGAGCAAGTAATTAATTCCTGGGGGAGCAAACAGCTGTGCATATCTCTCTATCAATATTATAGATGGTGGACACTTTATGAGTTTACCTGTATAAGCTTTATACAGAGTAAAACGGATTTATTTGGGGTTTGGACCCCATTGGGAGCTGGGTGTCCGGGTGCTAGAGACAGGAGCACTTGCTAAGCTGTTTTCAGTTAAGTCTGCAGCTTTTGCGGGATGCTATTCGACATAGCTGCTATTGCAGCTATTCGACATTGGTGAGGCCTCATCTGGAGTACTGTGTCCAGTTTTGGGCCCCACACTTCAAGAAGGATGTGGATAAATTGGAGAGAGTCCAGCGAAGGGCAACAAAAATGATTAGGGGTCTAGAACACATGACTTATGAGGAGAGGCTGAGGGAGCTGGGATTGTTTAGCCTGCAGAAGAGAAGAATGAGGGGGGATTTGATAGCTGCTTTCAACTACCTGAAAGGGGGTTCCAAAGAGGATGGCTCTAGACTGTTCTCAATGGTAGCAGATGACAGAACGAGGAGTAATGGTCTCAAGTTGCAGTGGGGGAGGTTTAGATTGGATATTAGGAAAAACTTTTTCACTAAGAGGGTGGTGAAACACTGGAATGCGTTACCTAGGGAGGTGGTAGAATCTCCTTCCTTTGAGGTTTTTAAGGTCAGGCTTGACAAAGCCCTGGCTGGGATGATTTAACTGGGAATTGGTCCTGCTTCGAGCAGGGGGTTGGACTAGATGACCTTCTGGGGTCCCTTCCAACCCTGATATTCTATGATTCTATGATGTGGTTCAGACCTGGATCTGTGTTTGCAGCAGGCTAGCGTGACTGGCTCAACAAGGCAGGCTTCTGGAGGCCCAAACTGACAAAAAAAAAAAGGGCTCAGAGATAGTCTCAGGACATCAGGTGGCAGTCCCAACGGGGTCTCTGTGACCCAACCCGTCACACCATCCTCCACTCATTCCTCTCCAACCCCTCCCCCACCCCGGACCCTTATGGCCAATAAAAAGTGCAAGGCCCCTGGCCACCCCTGTTCTGGTGCCCCTGACCCCGAGACCCTGCAGCACCATCCACGTCAGCTTTCCGGCTTCTCGGGGATCTTCCCCTCCCTGCTACACTGGACCAGGGCATGGTGGGTACTGCAGCTGCTGAGCTCTGGGTTACCCCTGTGCAGTGCAGCCCCCATGGTGCAGAAGTGTAGGTGACCCCAGCCCTGTGTTCTGACAGGCAGAATGTCCAACAGCTGTTTCCTCGCAGCAACACCCAGCATGCCCAGATGTATTCAGGCCTCTGGTTTCAGTCTCCACGGTGCATTGCACATGTGAGCCACACTGCTTGCAGCTGTGTGCACATTTTAAGCACAGTGCAGTTTGCCTCAGATCCTTGTCTGAGGAGCCCCCCCAAACCAAGTGGCATTGTGACCTGGCACATGGAGGTTTCAGTGCCACTCAGGATGGACCCATCCAGCTTACTCTGCTACCCAGCGGGGGCTAAGAGTACTGTGGACTCAGCGGGCTGATGTGTGGGGCCCAGTGGCTGAAGCAGGGGTGGCTCCATAGGGGTTGGTGGTGATTGGGATCTCCCTGGCTCACACCATACATGTGCATACCATGGGAACCATTTATAGGGGCATCCCTGATCTGAGCAAAGCAGCCTCTGTGTCCAAGAGAGAATAAAATGAAAGTGAAAGAGGTTTGCCACAGTTACGAGAATCCAGTTATGCTGCTGGGAAAATGTTTTGTCATCCTTGAAAATCTATCACTTCATTGCAATCTGTGTCAGCAGGGTCTGAGTGAGCTCTCCCCTGCTATCTAGTGATGCGCTGGGGGAATCCTTTGGGAACAGACTGGTTTTGCATAAACACGCCCACTCTTCGCACTGCCCAGAGCGGCTGACAGCCAGGTGGGCAGATCTGGTTGTGATCCCGTTTTCGTGAATGTGCTGCCATCTACTGCTATCAGGCAGGATAACAGGGCCCTTTCTGTGTCCCCCAGTTACAGTCCAGGAAACCTTTGCAGTGCACCCCCAGATACAACTCTTTCCCCCCTGCTGTTCTTCCCTTCCTGTTAAATCTCACAATCCTTCATCTGCATTTGGTGCAGACTGTTGCTGGTGACTGTGAACGAGACAACACCCAATTTATATTGCACCAGACGGATAAACGTCTCTGGTCTGGCAGGAAACTAACTTTTCATCTCTGCTGGGGCTCAATCCCTTCTTGATACAAATGCTCAGAAGATAATTCCGGTATATAGACATAACTCCTTACATAGTAGCTGCACATATATTTTACGATGATATTCACAACCATTGTGACATCAGCCTTCCTTTAATACCTAACACAACACTTTTTGGTGAACCAGGGTCAAGCCCCCCAGGAATCCTGGGCCCAGCCTTGTCGGGGTTATGAGGACTCTGCCACACAAGAGAGTATAAGGGGAGCCCTCGAGGTCAGGCAGGCCTCTGGGTGAAGAGAGTGGGAGCGAGGACTCAGATCCTTTCATTATCCAAATTTCCCCACAGTAACAGGACCATTCCCCCGCTTACACTGGCTACTGACTCCTGTTCTAACCAGTAGGCACAACCACCCATGTCCCGGTAACTTGGTTTCTCTGTTCTCCTCCTGGCTTCCTGGCTCCAGTCCCCACAGCCTGCACCCAATATCCCAGCCCTCGCATTTGCAACTGGGGAAACGTCCCCATCCCTACTCATAGCCCCCTGTTTGCAGTTGTCTCTAGTACCTAAAGGGGCTTTATTACTTCTTCTGCTGAGCCTGAAGGAGGGAGCTTGGCACTCACTTGCTCAACAAGGTCTGTGGTTGTCTGGATCCAGCATGACGGTATGTTGGATCCAGCATATAGCATGACGGTATGGACGTGGAAAGGAAGGCACATGCCTTGTGTCCTGCCAGTACGGTTTGGTTGAGTGCCTGCTACAACTTTCACTAACTGGATTTTTTGTTGGCGTTAATATCAATATGGAAAATGGAAGTACAAATTTCAGCAATAATGGCACTGTTCAGTCTGGAGCCCGGCCCAGGGCGCTGTTCGGCCTGGCCCCTGGCTGTTTTGGGTCTGGTTTTTCCCCTTTTTCCTCTTCCCCCGCCCCGACTCCCCCAGGCATTCGCCCCAGATGCTCACTTCTAAATGCTGATGCTGCTTATTACTATTCCAAAGGGGGCTTTACCTTTCCTTGGCATCCACAGAGATTTCTGGCTGAACTATTCGGAACAATCGGTGGTGAAGACAAGTCACAGACGTCAGAGAAATGTAGGGTTGGAAGGGATCTCGAGAGGTCATCTAGCCCATCCTCCACGCTGAGGCAGGACCCTATAAGTCTAGACCATCCCTGGCAGGGGTTTGTCCAACCTGTCCTTAAAAACCTCCATTGATGGGGATCCCACAGCCTCCCTAGGTCACCGGTTCCACCTGGCCCCTGGCTGTTTTGGGTCTGGAGCCCAGCCCCGGGGCACTGTTCAGTCTGGAAACAGGCTCTAAACCCCCTCCCCTCCTGACCTGGGTCAGCTAGCATGGGCTTAAAGCCCCTGCGAACCCTGGTCAGAGGGCAGCGGCACTGGAACAATGTGTATAGTGGGGGTGCTGAGAGCCATTGAACCAAACTGTAAACCCTGTCTATGATGGAAACCACTTCAAGCTGAGGGGTGCTGCCACAGCCCCAGCACTCCTGGTTCCAGCCCCCCGTCAGAGGGTCTCTGTGTAGATGGATTATCTGTGCAGTGAAGACAGAACCTGAGAGAGCTGCCAAGGCAGATTCCCCACTCTGGCACTTTGAATTAATACTAGCCACTCCAGGCTTGTAGTAAACGTCTCTCTGACCTTGGATGGGTAGATGCTGCCACCACCCAAGTGCAAAAAACCCCTTTGGACCAAGGAAGGACTTGGGAATTCCTCCCTGTGGGGTACCCTCAAGCCTTTCACACACCCCTCTGGGGAAGAGCTGAGAAAGAAAACAAAGGAAATCAGCTGTTGCCAGCAGCTAATCAAACAAGATATGCACAAACCTCTGAGGACACAAAAACCCAATCCTGTTCTTAAAAAAGGTAAATTTTATTAAAAACAAAAAGAAAGAAAATACATCTGGAACTTAGGCTTTTGCTAGATTTTAAAAACCCACTTACAAAAATTAAACATCAAGAATAACCTTCTTGAGGTCCAGCTTAAAGGTTACAAGCAAAAGTATTTGGGGTTAGCACAGAGGAGTCCACAAGCCAGTAAGAAATAAACAGAGATAAATCTAATCACATCTTTCTAGACATTTTCTGATTTACTTACATATCTGGGGTCTCAAATGGGGTGAACTTATGATTTCCATACCTGACAGAATACTTATTTCCAGATGCTCTCTCTGTACATCTAGAGCAGTGTATATTTCTCTCAGTAGCTTCCCCAAACGTCAGCTCCCATCTAGTTTCTTTTCACAAAGCCTCTTTATTTTGTGTAGCTCAAAAGCTTGTCTCTATCACCTCTCCCACCATGTGTCTCTAAAGTAGGTGGGACGGGGAGCTGCTTGGATGGGAAGGGTGCAAGATTGAAGAAAGTGGTGCTTAAATAGGGAAGGCCTTCGTCCAGCAGGGGCCTGAAAACAGATGATTCAATAAAAAAGGAAGGATAAAGAAGAGTCAAGGGCATTGTGCATCTCCACCAGGAGCAGAGTTAAGGATGCATTGTGCCACTTTGATATTTGCTACTTACTATTTTGGTATGTGTAAATAAAGATATTGGGCAGGTGCTACCATAGCAAATGCCAGATAGTGTCAGGGCAAAGGTCTTCAAGTGAAAGTCCACAGGGAATGACTTTTTAAGGGAAAAGATCTTTGAATCTACAAATATCAGCCAGACCTGGTGAGACATTCCTGGCTAAACGCAGACACTAGAAGCTGACTTCTTGTTCAGGGAAAGACAGCTGGGGAACTGCATAGCTACAGCCCCAAAGTGGGTTAACCCAAGGAGATGGAACTTCCTGCTCCATGCATGGAGTACAATCAGCCTGTTCATTCTGCGATCAAACGTCATGTCTGCTTTGCTAACAGCTAGTGATTATAGTAATCCACTGCTGAGGGTGCAACATAACAAGTCAATTTCCTATCTCCCCACAAAAAGAAAAGGAGGACTTGTGGCACCTTAGAGACTAACCAATTTATTTGAGCATAAGCTTTCGTGAGCTACAGCTCACTTCATCGGATGCATACTGTGGAAAGTGTAGAAGATCTTTTATACACACAAAGCATGAAAAAATACTTCCCCCCACCCCACTCTCCTGCTGGTAATAGGGTTTGTGTTTGTGGGGAGGGGGTGAGAAAACCTGGATTTGTGCTGGAAATGGCCCAACTTGATTATCATACACATTGTAAGGAGAGTGATCACTTTAGGTAAGCTATTGCCAGCAGGAGAGTGGGGTGGGGGGAGGTATTTTTTCATGCTTTGTGTGTATAAAAGATCTTCCACACTTTCCACAGTATGCATCCGATGAAGTGAGCTGTAGCTCACGAAAGCTTATGCTCAAATAAATTGGTTAGTCTCTAAGGTGCCACAAGTACTCCTTTTCTTTTTGCGAATACAGACTAACACGGCTGTTACTCTGAAACCTATCTCCCCACAGCGTTTTCTGTTACAGCGGTCACACCTTCAGTCCTGTCCCACCACCTATCGGCCCCCAAAGCAAGGAGACCTGTGTGTTTGTGAAAAGGAACTTCAGCACTTGGGGGATTGCAGGAATCTTCACCTATGAGTCAGACAAGTTCTCATTTATCGCCATGTTTTGCAACCCCTTCGACAACAACCTGAACAAACTTGAGTATGGTCTGGAAATCTTTGAAGGCAAAAAGAACTTCAGGGAAAATGTGCTGAAGTTAAAGTACGAAGAAATACGCAGCTCCAGGGTTCAAAAGGAACATACGTAAGTGAGAAACTTGGCAGAAATTCAACAGCTCTTGTTGTTAAGCTAGGGCAGTTTAAAATTTCTGGCACCATGTCCAACCACAGCAAAGCTGTTTTTAAGATACTGATTGAAGAAATTGATTCCCCTCCCGCCTACGCTCTAGCATCTAATGAGCCAAAATCCTTATTTCAGAAACCTAAGCAATAAATCCCCGCAAATGATTGAACTGGCCCATGGTGCATTTCAGATGAGCAGGAAATGTGCCCCAACTTTTGAATCCCTTTGAACATGCTGCAGAATTCAGGCTGCTTTTCCCCTAAGAAGTTCCCTCCTTTTTGTCTGGTTGGGAACTTCTCATGAACAAACTCTGAGATTTGCAAACTGTTTGAGTTTGAGAGTAACAGCTGTGTTAGTCTGTATTCGCAAAAAGAAAAGGAGTACTTGTGGAAGTGAGCTGTAACTCACAAAAGCTTATGCTCAAATAAATTGGTGGTCTCTAAGGTGCCACAAGTACTCCTTTTCTATTTGAGTGTGGTCATTTTTCACCTACAACTTTTAATGAAGATTTCCCCCCCCGCTCCGTTTGTTTGTCTGCATATGTTGCATTTTAATCTATTTTTTTAATTTCCAATTGCTGCCAGTTATGCTCGCTCCTCAGCTGTCCAAAATCCTGTCACCTTTATCCCAAATAATAGTTTGAAAAGAACATTTTCCTACAAAAATATTTTTGACTAAATCCCATTTTTTGGTGGGAAAATGATTCTGATAAAAAAAGGTTTAATTAGTGGCAGTGCAGTGGTTTGACAGACTCCTCAAAACTAGAGCAGGGGCTTGTTAGGTTATAAGGCACAGTATTGATCAAAAAATTAATGGAAACGAAGAGAGATTTGCTAGGGTGTGTGTATTTAGTAATGGCTATTTTGTCTGTATGTTGTAAAAAATTAAAATCTTATGATCCTAGGCTGGGCTTTTCCCACGTCAATAAAAGAAATTGAAACAGAAGTGAAAAGCCTAAATCAAGAGAGATTGCACATCTGCATTCCTTTGATGATGATGATGCTCATTAAAATGTTTTGCAGTTTTTTTCCCTTTGCTTTTGTGCTTTTCTTGACAAACAGAGGCAGGTTTTATTTTTTTTCAAATGGAGAAGACTCAAACCGCCCTGGGTTAAACAGAACGGTCCCTCAGTACATTTCTAGCACTGAGTGAGAGGTCGGCGTGGGGCTAGGCATGGGACAGGGCCGAAGGGTATTAGCCAGGTTGTGTTTGTGACTACTTGTGCTGTGTAATGAAGGGAGCAGGGCATGTTCCAGCCTCCAGGGGCTATCGTCTGGCGCTGTGGGAGAGACCTGGAGCTGCTCTTTTTGAGCAGTAAAACAATCCAGATGGGAAAGAGCCCCCCCATGGGAATGAGATCCTGCCACACACAGCTGCCCACTGGGTCCTTGGCTATGCTGCTGCACGGGAGGGTGCGGGAGGCTTGGAGCTGCAGGCCAGGTGCTCTGGCTGGGGACACACACAGTGTGAGGTACCATGATGGCGGGGGCGGGGGGGAGTGACGCCTCTAATATCCTGGGACTGGCTTCCCTAGGGGTTGTTGGTGCACAAGAGCCCCCAGCCTGACTCTAAACCTCCAGACTTCTTGGCTGAATTGGCAGGGGGGATGAAACCTACACATCCGCACCAGCTCACAGGACACCAGCAGGGGCGACAGAGCCCTAGGCACACCCCACAGGCCTGCCCCTAGGACATGGCCCTGCCGCTCATTGCTTGGCAATTGCCAGGGTCCCCCCACTGGGTTCGTCAGGGAATTGCCACACCTCCTGTGTGGTTCAGGCCCTGCATGCCTAAGCAGAGAGCTCTGGGGGCTGGAGGGGTGGTGGGGCTTTGCGAGCCATCCCAGCAGAGCCACAACAGGAAGGCAGCAGTGAACAACGGGCCCTCTGCTGGGGAGGTGTTGCTGGTGCCCAACCAGAACGGCGAGTGTCACAGAGCACACCTCTGGGAGCTATTGTCACAGGCTCCCTGCACACTCAGGCAGGTCACATTTCCAAGCCTTTCTCCCCAACTCAAAAGGCCTGAAAAATGTCATCCAATTGTCATCCCATGGTTTCAGGAGATGAGCCCTGGGCACAGGGGTCTGTGCCTTTCTCCAGCGCTGGAGAGGGCCAAATTCAAAACATAGTCCCACAGGCACGCAAGGCTGATCAGGTGCGAGAGGTAACTGCAAGTCCCAGCATGCCTACAGCATGCCAGAGGAGGATGCAGCCTGTGCTATTTCTATGGCACATTGGTAACCAAGAGAGGGGCACGGCGGGGCTGGTGTGAAACCCCAATAATGATCTGAATTGGTGGCAAAAATACTGTCTTAGAAAGAAGGAGCAAAATGAGCATCACCCCAACTGGACGGGCAGCTCTGGAGCACAGCACAGGGTCTGGGGATGTGTCTAGAAATGGTCCCAAGCTAGGAGCTTTTCAGTCAGTGCTAAACCCCTCCAAGTGAGTTACCCCAAACAGCTCAGCGCCAGCCAGCCTGGGGTCTCCACTGAGAGCCAGGGGCTAAAGGCAGCTTCTAGGGCCCTGAGCCACACTGAGCTGTGAGAGCGTGTTGGTTATTTGAACCCAGAGTGCCCCCTGCTGTCAGCTCAGGAAGCTGGTTTGCTGGCATTTCATGGATGGGGAAGGGGCTCCCAGCACACCCCAAAGGCTGAGAGGAATTGGGCTGTTTGCCCTCAATGGAGCTAAGGAGAGTCACCATCTGAGGGTCCCCCATAGCATTATTTGGGGGGCAGTGAATTCCTATAGCCCAAGGCCAGAAGGGACCACTGTGATCATCTAGCCTGAGTTCCTGTTTGGCACTGGCCAGAGACCTACTCCACATAATGGCAGCAATTCCGCAGCTCACAGGCCCCTGGTGAACGTGCTGCGCCAAGGGCATTCAGCTGCAGAAACGGGCTCAGACTTGAGGCACAAAACACCAGGTACAAGCCTCTGGGGCACCATGATCCCCCTTCCCACCAGCAGCACAACAGCCCCTCTCAGCACCCCCGCCCCCAAGAGCAACCTGTCTCGAGCAGTGAATAGCTGTATGCTGCCTCTAACGTGAATAGCTGGGACCCCAATGAACAGCGCTGACAACTTGCATTGCCATCCTTACACTTCAGAATCAACACTCCATTGAGACTCAGGCACCATCACTGTATCAGGGCACACTCACGTCAGTGCTGGCAACGCTCAGGATCTCATTGTGAGTCTGGCAGGATTCTGTGTATTTCTGAAAGCCTGAGCCCCTGGCACCATGACCATAAGCCAGAATTCCAGCTTTTATTTTTAAAAAATGGTTTGTAGTCCTCCTGGTTGCAAAGAAAAGCTTCAAAATGTGACCACTAAAGGCTCAGAAGACACAGCAAATAAAAAGAATTCCAGGTTTTTTAACTGCATGATTTTTAAGCCAATCCCATTATTTCAGGGACCCAAATCATGACTTTTGAAGTCCTGGGGCTGGCAATGCTCAGTGCAGCCTTGGGGGGTTTCTTTGCCCTGTGTGAGACCATCAGTTCCAATGGCCCCCTGGTGTTGGGATGGGGGAAGCTCTCACTTACTTACACCCGACCATGGCTTGCAAACAGGCTCAAAATCTAGGCAGCTGGCTCATTTCTATGTGGTCTACTGGCTAGTGCAGAGGGCCCTATACAACCCAGCACTGCTATAGACCTGCAGCGAATGGGTGACTCCGGCTTGACCCTGGAGGAACTGAGATCATAATCCAATCCGATGGATTTAGGCCACATATATCCGTTAGGGTTGTACTAGGCTGAGCACCAACCTGGCTCCTAGACTCACCCCACCCCCCATGCCCGTGCGGGGAGGCTGCAGTTCCACTGATGTCGGAGAGGCAAGGTTGGGAACAGTTGGCATCTTTTGGGTTAGAACCGTTGCCATTCCAAGCAGTAGCCAGGCCATAAGGGGGCCTGCCTTCGGCCGAGCCCCATGGAAACCTGTGACACAAAGAAGATCAACCACCCACAGAGCAAAAAGATGCACTCCAGCTTGCACCGCTTCTGTGAAACAAGACCTGGCTCCACTCTCTGCATTTGGCCATAAAAGTGGGTCATTTTATGCTGGAGCCCACTTGTGCATGCCACAAAGCCACTGTACAGCACCCTGCTTTTCAGGAGTGGCCTAGCACTGCAGGAGGGAAAGGAGGATGGCTATGGGTCAGGATTGAGGGGCACCAGCAGAGCTAGGCGGGGGAGGGAGGGGAGCCGAGGGCTAGGACAGCAGGGAGCTATAGGTCAGGATTGAGGGGCACCAGCAAAGCTGGGGAGTGACGGACCCAGGGCTGGGATAGGATTGAGGGGCACCTCAGGGCTGGGAAGGCAGGGGTTGAGGGTTGGGACACCAGCATTACTCTGGGAGGTGGATTAGGTAACACCTGCCCGTTCTCCCCCTGTCCCTGCCCTCTTCCACAAGCCCCTCTTCCACAAGCACCAAACTGGGCCCACATTTAAAACCAGTGGCTCTGGGGCAGGTGGCAGTAGATCCCCCTGGAATAGCAGGAGCGACTGGCAAGCTGTGATCAGGCCTGGCCCACAGAGCAGAGATGACACAGAGACACAGTTAAATAACTGTCCTGTAATTAGTGTCGAGGAGCTGAGTGGGGATCCCCCACCCTTCCCTACAGTAGTAATACAAAAGGGGGACCCAGGACAATGAGAGTCCACGCACAGAGTCCCATGGCTTCGGTGCTGGGGAGTTTAGTGTGGAGCCAGGCACCTCCAGGCCAGCACAGATGCAGGGTGAGTCTGGGTGCAGGGGATTGCTAGCCCCCAGTGTGACCTTCTCCGGGAAAGGTCCTTCCCCATCCTCCCCCTGCTGATGGGCAGGCACAGCAGTAAGTCCACAGGAACCAGAGCGGAGCTTAGCAGCAGCCGGAGCCCAGAGACGCTGCCCGGCAGTTGCCCCGTGAAGCAGGCAGGCCCAGCGGTGTAGTGACGAGGCACCTGACTCTCCCCGAGACTGGATGAGTTTCTGGCACAGGCAGGGCCCATTCCCTCCACCCCACACTCCTTCCTGGCTGCAGGCGATGCAGGACCTGCCCAGGAACTTGAAATGTCCCATGACCACTTAAATAATTATCTGTGCCCAGTGGCTGCCCTGCCCCCAACTTCCTGAAGGAAGGCATGGGCCCCGGGCATGCTGGGATAGTGTCCTCAGCCAGGCCCTGCAGATGCCAACCAGCTGTGGATGGGCAGCCCCGGCAAGGCCTGGGCACCCAACAGCCAGGCCCGGCACCTGCGGAGGGGTGGGGATTAGTGTTTGGAATCTATACGCATTGGGTGTGGCACATGCTGAACCAAACATGCCCACTACAGCGTGAACACAGTGCCCTCAGACCACGGGCCGCACACTGCCAAGTGCCAACCCACCGGGCCACACGGAGCAGGGCACGGCCACCACAGCACGGGGATGCAGCACACAGCGACAGGCTGCAGCTGTCAGGTGAACTCCCTGGACACGGCGTGGGTGACTTGCTCTACCCGCTGCTCCCTGGGGCAGAGCCCAGTGCTGCCACTTCCCCTGCCAGGTCACATCCCGTATGCACCCCACAGAGGCTGGAGGGGTGTGTGCGCGACAGGAGAACATCCCATCGCCAGCAACAGGGCAAGTTACTCCTCCCCGCAGCAGGTTCTAGGTGGGCCCAGCTCACCGACCTGTCCCTAGCATCCATCCATCCCTGGGCCGCCCATTAAGTAGCGCCAACCCCATGGGGACAGTGCCCCTTGTGGGGGAACAACCCCACCAGCCAGCTGCACCTGCCTCAGCTCCCTGCCCCTCACCCCAGCAACTGGGCTCTTGCAGGGTATCTTGCAGCAGGCCGGCAGGACACATCCGGACTGCCCCTTAGTTCATACAGCGCCCAGCACGACAGAGCCCTAGGCACCACTGTAACGAACGTGATCCTGCCTCTGCTCCGCCGAGCTCCCTGCTGCA
This sequence comes from Lepidochelys olivacea, assembly GCF_965140295.1. Classification (NCBI taxonomy): domain Eukaryota; kingdom Metazoa; phylum Chordata; order Testudines; family Cheloniidae; genus Lepidochelys; species Lepidochelys olivacea. The sequence continues at coordinate 8,120,892 of NC_140433.1, read as the reverse complement.
TGGCACGACCCATGGGCAGCAAGGTGCCCTGCTGCTGGGTGGCCAGAGCCAGCAGGCATCTCCTCGCAGGCACAGCACCGGCTGGCACGACTCCCACCCGCCCTGCAGGAGCTGTGTGTCTGAGCAAGTCTTCACCTCAGCTACAGCCCTTTGAATTGGGGAGTGGCCTGTTCTGGACTGCCCCCCAGGCTCTTCCCACGTTAGCAGTAACCCTCCCCCCACTCAGCCCCAAAACGCAGCCCTGGAGAGAACTGCTGGCTGATGGGCGCAATCAGCAGCCCCAGGAGAACCTGGCTCACCCCACACCCTGCTCCCCTGGAGTGGGAGGCTGTAAATCCTTCTGCTACTACACACGTGGCTCCGCTGGTCCCATCTCACACATTCTTGCCCTTTCTCTGCTTGGGGGTCCCTCTGAGCAGCCTTAGCTACAGGAACGCACCCAATTTGAGCAGAGAAGGGGGTACTGCAGGGGGGGCACCTGCCTCATTGATCCTGTTCTAAAAGGGAACTTCACAGGGGGTGAGGGACACACTGTGTGCCCTGGGGAGAGCTAAGGGCAGGAAAGGGCCTGAGCTGGGTTCCCTGAGGGTCTCCTCAGAAGGCTTGGAGAGGCAGATGGATCAGGAGCTCTCTCAGCCCCAAATGGGACAAGGCTGCTAAGGCATTAACCAGGGGACTCCTCTCCCAGCGTCCTGTTGGCATGAGTTAAATGGGTGCAGGAAAGGGGGCCCATCTGTGCTGTCCCTGTAGGAGGACTGGCCATTTGAGGAACTGGCTCCACATCTCCTAATCCCCGAGAACAGGGCTGTGTGACACAAGGGCAAGGACCCCACAGCCCCGTCTACATTCCCTCAGGACTAGCACAGAGGTGGTGGGGACACATTCTGCTGCCTACTCCCCACACAGCCAGGCCTGCTGGCTCTGGGTCCACCCTCAGGGGCCAACAGCACCCAACAGCTGCAACTGAACCTCGTCCTCACTAGCCAGGTCCTGCCACGAAGGGGGCTGGAGGGCCGAGGTGACTGACACCATGCCCGGTGTAACTCAGCACAGATGGGAACACCTGTGACCAGAGCTCCAGCAGGGTGACACTCCCTGGGACTGGTGCCAACGCAGGAAAGCCCCTCCCCAGGGTGAGGTACTGTCCACGGGCGGCCCGGCCGCTCCGTAACAAAAGGCAGTGCAGGATCCCATGAGAACAAGCTGCTGTGCTGGGCAGGCACGGCCCGATGCCAGCCGCCCCTCGGCTCATGTGGGTCACCCAGAGGCCAGGCTCTAGCTCAGCTAGCACGGCCCCCTAAACTCCCGCCGGCTCCACAGCTCTGCAATCTGGCACAACTGGCATCTTTAACTCCTGCCTTCCCAGGACAGAGGGGCCAGGAACCAGCCCGGCAAGGGGGGCCTCATTCAACCCCTCTTTGTACCTTCTTGTGTCTCCAAAGGGGCACTCAGAGCTGAGAACTCCCCCGCGCCAACTCACCAGTCCCCAAGGGAGCCCTCCAGCCCAGCAGAGCAGACAACACATCGGGGTGGGCCTCGCACCAGCTAGCAGCAAGTGGCTCTGGGCTGCAATTCACATTGTACGCCATTCTGGCGCGTTCACACTTAGTGCAGGCTGAGAGAGCCCGCTCTGGATCTAGTGTAACTTGTTTTCTTATTGTGACACCAAGAGGGGGGAAAAGGTTTGAGCTGATCCCGTTACCTCCCCTTCTGTCTGTGGAGCGATGGGTGCGACTTGGTCACATGCACATCCCAGCGCCTACGGGCTGCAGGTGCCAGACGAGAGGAGGGGCTGCGACCCACCCCTTGCCCTGTGGGTTCAGTTCCCACAAGAAAGCAACCCAGCATCCTAAACCGGGTGGATGGGACTCCCCATTGCAGTGGGGGAATGAGTCGGAGGTGTGCAGCGAGCATAAGCTCCGCTCAGCTGGAGGCAGCTGGGAGCTCTGTTGCTGACCGAGAAGGAGCCTGTTTTCCCATTCCCCTAGGGCTCATCCAGGAGCCCAGAGAGCCCCTCCCAGCTATTCGGGGAGTTGCCAGCTCGCAACCCCCTGGCAGGGACCATGCTATCCAAGGAGAGGAATCCTGGGCCACAGGGATGCTGATGGAGCATCCCCAAGGGGCCTGGCGAGGGGCCGCCCTGGCTGTGCCCAGTCTGTTTGTTGACCTTCTCGGGAGGCTGCCATGGGGCGATGGCACAGAGGTGGGGCTCACAAACCCCTTCCTAGCCAGGGAGCACAGAGGAGACAGTCTGGTCCCCTGCTCAGTATTCACCAAACTGCAGCTCCCTGTGGGGAGGGGGAGCTCCCCCCAGCTGGATCTAGCGTTGCCCTGCTGAGCAGACGGGTAGAGCTCAGGGGGCTTTTCCCTGCTGTCCGACCTGACTTCTCCCTCTCCAGCCCAGCCCCCATGACAGGCATGAAGCAAACCCCTCCCAGGGGACATGACGCTGAGGAGCCAACCATTCTTCCCTTTCCCCGAGCTCCAGGGAATGCCCAGAGAAGGGTCACCAGGCCCTGGAGCAAAGCAGTGACTCAGGCCAGGGCAACCCAGCCCTCCGCAGACCTATAGCCCATACCCGATGCACACATAGGAGCTTTCATCGCCCCTTATCGTGAGGGGGTGTGGCTAGCTGAAATGCTCCTCCCAGCATGCACTGCTTCACCCTGACACACGAGGGACCGCAGTGCACACTGGGAGATGTAGTCTCCATAGGCCCCCTGGCTGGCACAGTGCCCGCTGGCAGCTGTCTCCCATGAGGGCCCAGCCAGGGCGGCACCCACTGGGAGCTGCACGTAGCCTGGGCTGCACTCCCTGGCGGGGCACGTTGGAGCAAGAGTCGGGTCAGCCGTCACGGTGCACACGCTGGTGCTGCAGCAGGTTGGAGGGGTGGGCGAAGCCCTTGTCGCAGACGCTGCACTTGTAGGGGGTCTCGCCCGTGTGCACTTTCTCATGCACCGTCAGATAGGCCAGGTCCTTGAAGAATTTGTCACAGAAGCTGCACTTGTAGGGGCGCTCCTCGCTGTGCACCCGGTGGTGCTGCAGCAGCAGGGAGGGCCGGGCGAAGGCCTTCTGGCACACCTCGCACTTGTAGGGCCGCTCGCCCGTGTGCGAGCGCTCGTGGATCACCAGGTAGGACGACTGCTTGAAGGCCTTGCCGCAGGTCTTGCAGACGAAGGGGCGCTCGCCGGTGTGCACCCGCTCGTGCGAGGAGAGGGCGTTGGACTGCTTGAAGCCCTTGCCGCAGATGGGGCAGACGAAGGGCCGGTCACCGGTGTGTACCCGCTCGTGCACCTTGAGGCTGTGGCCGTAGGTGAACTTCTTGCCGCAGACGCCGCAGACGTGGGGCTTGTCGTCGCAGTGCTGGCGCTGGTGCAGCAGCAGCGAGTTGGAGGTGGGGAAGTCCTTCCCGCAGTCGCCGCATTTGAAGGGCTTCTCAGTGCAGTGGGTAAGCATGTGGCGCTGCAGCTCGTAGGGCGTCTTGAAGCTCTTGTCGCAGCAGGCGCACTGGTAGGGGCGCTCGCCGGTGTGAATGCGCCGGTGCTCCTGGAGGTTGGACGAGCGCTTGAACTTCTTGCCGCACATCTCGCAGTGGAAAGGCCGCTCCTCGGTGTGCACCAGGCGGTGGCTCTTGAAGTCCGAGTGGCGCTTGAAGGAGGCCTCGCAGAGGTCGCAGTGGAAGGGCCGCTCCTCGTTGTGCACCACCTCGTGGCTGAACAGCTCCCAGGCCCGCTTGAAGGTCTTCTCGCACACGCCGCACGCAAAGGGCTTGTCGTCCACGATCACCTCCCGGATCTCCAGCTGGGGGCCTGCCCGCCTCAGGTGTGGTGGCAGCACCACCCCCTCGTCCAGCTCGCCCGCCGCGCCACCCAGCACCAGCTTGGCAGTGGAATAGATCCCGTGCTCGTCGATCAGCTGCACGAAGTCCGGCTTGGGGCGGGCGGTGCCAGGCCCAGCCAGCCTGGGGGAGCCGAACTTCTTCTCCTCCTCCCCCCACTCCAATGCCAGGCCCTGCTCTTGCTCCTCCTCCCGCTTCAATGCCAGGCCCTGCCCCTCCTCCTCCTCCCGCTTCAATGCCAAGCCCTGTCCCTCCTCCTCCCCCTCCGGTGCAGGGTCCTGCCCCTCCTCCCCACTGCACTGGGGGAGTGGGAGGGAGGGCCCCACGTCACCAGGCCCTGCCTCCTGGCCATTCTCCAAGGGTCTTTTCTTCCTCCGGAAGTTGCTGGCTTGGCCTCGCAGCAGCCGCAGCCTTTTGCCCTGGGAGGGCCCTGGCTCCTCGGCAGTCGTTGGCTGCCTGCGGTCCTGGCTTGGGGACACAGTGACCTGGCCAGGGGCCAGCTTCATGTACAGCCGGTGCTTCCGCCGGAACGGCCTGCGGGGCTGTGGCTCCCGGCACAGAGGGGACACCACCTCCTCTTCTCCCCCATTCTGGTTCTGGCCTGTCCCATCAGTGTCCCGGCAGGTTGCAGTGCTATGCCTCCCTTGGTACTGGCTGGGTGGGCAAGGAGAGGGAGAACTCCTGGGTTGCCCCGGGGAGCTCCCCATCATTGTTGGATCCTGCACGCTTCTGCTCTGCTCCCAGGCCGCATCCTCCTTCTCCAACCAGCCCGCCTGGACCATCCGGATACAGCTCAGCGGGGACGGGGCCTTGCTGGCAGAAGAAGCCGGATCATCCTCCATGACTGTGCCAGCCCCCGTCCCAGGCAGGTTCCTCTGCAAGAGACCAGGATGGAGAGTTAAGAGCCTGGCACGGCCACCTTCACCCTGGCAAGGCCCACTACTCCTGCCCTAGCGGTACCCCTGCAGGCCTGCCTCCCACTCTGCCCAATCTCCAGGCTCCTATCCCAGTAAGAAAGGGGTTTTCCATGGCTCACCTGCAGCAGTTACCATGCTAATCAGCTCACCAGAGGCAGAGAGGGAACGGGGCAGCACCTGCACCAGCCGGACACGTGGAGGGGAGGGAGGTGCATGGTGAATGATTTGGGGAGGAGAGTGTGCAGAGCATGGCCCTTCCCCCCAATCCCAAATCGGCCATTACCCTGGTCTATGCCTTTTCCACACATGATGTTCTACCACCCCCTTGGGTGCGATGGAGTAGGTCAGACATGGGCACAACCGTTCCAGGGGCGGGAGGGTGAAAACCAAAGCTAGGTGGGTGAGAGCTGGGAAAGCACACAGACAGGGATGGGAGTAGAGAACAAGGAGCGGGACAGGAGGGGATGCAGAGCATGGTCAGGATGATGTGTGGCCCACATCCATATAATGCTCCCTCCAGGATGCTCTCCCTCCCCAGGGGTTTCCAGGTTCCCTTGCCCCCACTCCTCCTCTGTGTGTGTGGATGTCCCCACCCCGTGGTCCCCTAGAGGAAGTATCCAGGACAGGGCTCTCAGGACAGGGTCACTGCACCAGGGTCTAGCACTCTGCCCTGAATGACTGAAGGCCTCGGCCATGGGGGCAGTCTGGGTCCAGCTCATTCTGGTGGGACCAATCAGCCTCAGCAACTCTCTTGAGGGTGGGGGGCAGGCCCAGGGGAGCAGGCAGCAGGGAGTTGTCCTGCACTGGCTCCTGCTGCATGGACCAGGCAGGACCCAATGAGCTCGCCCAGCACGATCACCCCCTGCCATATGGCTGAGCCTGCGGCCCAAGGCAGCACATCGGGAGCCTGCGGGGCCCACACCCAAGGCTGCCAGAGAAAGAGTGAGCTTCTGCATTCGAGGGGGAGGGGAGCGGAAAAAGGGGTGGGGGGGGGCAAGGTCCTGCCATGACTACATCCAGCTAGTGCAGAGGGGCTGGCTCTCACCAGCAGAGGCCAGGAAGTTCACATGGCACCACGCTGAGGGAAAGGCAAAAGATACCCGAAGCCCTGTGCAGGGCAGGATCCGACCCCACTCCTCCCGCACCCACTGGCTCAGGAGCTTGGGGGCCTGCATCCCTCTATCTGGGGTCACCCGCACCCCCGGAAAGGTCCCACAACAGCAGGAAAGGATCCTGTTAAAGCATTTCAGGGCCAGGCTCAGTTCACATGACACCAAGCATGACAGTATGGATCTGCGTCACCCATGTCCCAACCATCCCCTCCGCGGTCTCCTCAGCAGCACCAGGACAACAAGGGCCTGTCTCTACGCAGAGTTGTGCCTGTTCAACCATAAGAACGGCCATGCTGGGTCCGACCAAAGGTCCATCTAGCCCAGTGTCCTGCCTTCCGACAGTGGACAGTGCCAGGTGCCCCAGAGGGAATGAACAGAACAGGGCAATTCTTGAGTGATCCATCCCCGGTAATCCACTCCCAGTTTATGGCAGTCAGAGGTTTAGGGACACTCTGAGCATGGGGTTGCATCCCTGCCCATGTTGGATAATAGCCATTGATGGACCTATCCTCCATCAAGCTTCTCTAATTTATTTTTGAACCCAGTTATACTTTTGGCATTCATAACATCCCCTGGCAATGAGTTCCAGAGGCTGACTGTGCATTGCATGAAAAGTACTTCCCTATGATTGTTTTAAACATTCATTACATTGGGTGACCCCTAGTTCTTGTGTTATGTGAAGGGGTAAATAACACTTGCCCATTCACTTTCTCCACACCAGTCATGATTTTACAAACGTCTATTGCATCTCCCCTTCGTTATCTCGTTTCTAAGCTGACCATTTCCAGTTTTTTTAATCTCCCCTAAAAGGAAGCGGTTACATATGTGCAATCTTTGTGTTACCCTTCTCTGTATCTCTTCCAATTCTAAAATAGCTTTTTTTGAGATGGGGCAATCAGAACCGCATGCAGTATTCAAGGTGTGGGCATACCATGGATTTATACAGAGGCATTATGGTATTTTCTGTCTTATTACCTATCCTTGCCTAATGATTCATAACACTGTCAGCTTTTTTGACTGCTGCTATACACTGAGTGGATGTTTTCAGAGATCTCTTTCTTGAGTGGTAACAGCTAATTTAGACCCCATCATTTTGTATGTATTGTCAGGATTAAGTTTTACAATGTGTATTACTTTGCATTTATCAACACTGAATTTCATCTGCCATTTTGTTGCCCGGTCACCTCATTTTGTGAGATCCCTCTGTAACTCTTCAGAGTCAGCTTTGGACTTAACTATCTTGAGTAATTTTGTATCATCTGGAATCTTTACCACCTCACTGTTTATCCCTTTTTCCAGATCATTTATGAATATGTTGAACAGCACTGGTCCCAATACAGATCTGCTATTTTCCTCTCGCTGCTATTTTCCTCTCTCCACTGTGAAAACTGACCATTTATTCCTACCCTTTGTTTCCCATCTTTTAACCAGTTACTGATCCATGAGAGGACCTTCCCGCTTATCCCAAAACTGCTTACTTTGCTTAAGAGCCTTTGGTGAGGGACCTTGTCAAAGGCTTTCTGAAAGTCCAAGTACACAATATCCACTGGATCACCCATGTGCACATTTGTTAACTCCCTCAAAGAATTCTAAAAAGCTTTGGTGACAGTTCCCAAACTAGGAATCTGATAATTCTGTTTTTTACTATAATTTCAACCAATATATCTGGTACTGGAGTCAGGCTTACCAGCCTATAATTGCCAGGATCGCCTCTGGAGCCTTTTTTAAAAATTAGCATTACATTGGCTATCCTCTAGTCAGCTGGTAGGCTGATTTAAGCGATAGGTTACATACCACGGTTAGTATTTCTGCAATTTCATATTTGAGTTCTTTCAGAACTCTTGGTTGAATAAACAATAAGAAATTCTCAGGAGGAGATGGTAATTTATCAATTTGTTCCAAAACCTCCTCTATCGACACCTCAATCTGGGACAGTTCTTCAGATTTCTCACCTAAAAAGAATGATTCAGGTGTGGGAATCTCCCTCACATCCTCTGCAGTGAAGACTGATGCAAAGAATTAATTTAGCTTCTCCACAACAACCTCTATTTCCTTGAATACTCCTTTAGCACCTTGATCATCCAGAAGCCCCAATGATTATTTGACAGGCTTCCTGCTTCTGATGTACTTACAATTTCCTTTTTGCTGTTAGTTGCTGTCTTTTGTTAGCTGCTCTTCAAATTATTTTTTGGCCTGCCTCATTATACTTTTACACTCAACTTGCCAGAATTTATACTCCTTTATATTTTCCTCAGTAGGATTTGACTTCCAATTTTTAAAAAGACATCTTTGTTGCCTCTAACTCTCTCTTTTACTCTGTTGTTTAGCCATGGTGGCATTTTTTGGTCCTCTTACTGTTCTCTTTAAACTATTATTTGGGGTATACATATAGTTTTTATATATAGTAATATATAAAATTACATATAGTAATTGAATAGGACTCTTTTGTTTGACTGTTTCTCTTTGGTTCATACCTGTATTTATCAACTTCTATCCTCACCTCTCTACTGGAATAGAGAGTATCCTCTAATAAATCCTCAAGTAAGGGACGTGTCTGTCTGAACTGCATGCTTCTGCACATCAGCACTACCACTGCAAACCGGTTCAGTTAAACTGGTGCCTAAGGCCCCATGGATGCCCCTACTGGACACAAGTCACCCCCACAGTTTGGTTTGGGCCAGTCCCCTGAAAGCCAGGATCATGGTTGTAGCCAGAAAAGAACCTCCATGTGCCAGCTAGCTATCCTCACTGAGCTGAGGGGCACAGGTGGTCACCCTGATGGGCAGGCAACCGACATGCAGCAGTGACATCAAGAACAGTGACATGAGGTGCCTGAAGCAATTCACAGGTCTACACGGACTCTGCCCCAATGCACAGAAGGCTGATCCACCCCCTATAGGGTGCACACAGTGGTTTCTTCCTTCTCAAAGGGTGCACACTATGGTCTCCCCTATCCCCATCCCATGCCCCCACATAGGACACACACACACTGGTCTCCCCCATAGGGTATATTCACAGACAATGGTCTCCCCCATCTCCATCCCATAGAGCGCACACACACACAATGGTCTCCCCCATCTGGTGCATTCACACAATGGTCTCCCCCATCCCCACACCATAGAGCACACACACACAGGTTTCCCCAATAGGGTGCATTCATACACAATGGTCTCCCCCATCCCCGTGCCATAGAGCATGCAAACACACACACAGGTCTCCCCCATTGGGTGTACACACAGGCTTGGGAAGGTTGGCTTTCACCAAGTTAACCTTTCAAGAGTTCTGTTTAAACCTCATTTCATCAAGCCTTGGGCAATATCCATAGATATCATACCACAGGTCTTTGGGATCTCTTGGAGATGCTCAACCCACATTGGCGGTCTCCCTTGGTTTGGGTTAACTCAAATCCCACTTCTGGGTCAACTGTGTGATGACCCCCCCTTCTAGGTACCCAACCTGGGCCTTAGTGTTCTCCTCACCACTGGGCCCTACCATCCACAAACTCATCACCCAGTTGGACTGCGCTACAATGTTCACTGACCACATTTTAAGCTCATGGGGACAGATCCCACAGAGTTGTTTCAACCCTATAGGTTATATAAATCCTCCAGCGTAGTGATGTAAGAACAACCAAACTGGGTCAGATCAATGGTCTGTCTAGCCCAGTATCCTGTTTTCTGACAATGCCCACTGCCAGAGGCTTTAGAGGGAATGAACAGAACAGGACAATTATTGATTAATTTGCCCTTTGTCATCCAGTCCCAGCTTCTGGAAGTGAGAGGTTTAGGGACACCCAGAGGATGGAGTTGTGTCTCTGACCACCTTGGCTAACAGCCATTGATAGACCTATCCTCCATCAATTTCTCTAATTCTTTTTCAAACCCAGTTATATTTTTGGCCTTCAGAACATCCCTTGGCGACGAGTTGCACAGACTTACTGTGCACTGTGTGAAGAAGTTCTTCCTTATGTTTGTTTTAAACCTCCTGCCTATTAATTTCATCAGGAGACCCCTGCTTCTTGTGTTACGTGAAGGGGGAAATAACACTTCCTTCACACCAGTCGTGATTTTAGAGACCTCTGTCATTACCCCCAGTAGTTGTCTGTGTTCTAAGCTGAACAGTTTGTCTTTTTAATCTCTCCTCATATGGAAGTTGTTTCAAACCCCTCATCATTTTTGATGCCCTTCTCTGCACTTTTCCCAATTCTAATATCTTTTTTGATACCTGCACCTTTTTACCCCATTTGTAGAGAGATTCTCCCATCAGGGTAGTGGCTTCCAAATACGTCACACCCTGGGTCTTTTGTGCACACTGAAACCTTTTCCTAGAAGCTCCAGGTGTCGATTCAAATGTAAGCAACAAAGCCCCCAGTGTCAACTCCACCCATCTGGCTATATGCCTCTTATAGCTTTGGGACCAGGTAACAGGGTGAGGCAGTGAAGCCAGTCCACAGAGTCAACCAAGTTCAAATTGCAAGCCTTTTCAATGGTATCTATATCCCACCTCCCAATAAACTGGAGCAATTTGGTACCTAGACTCCTTGCGGAACTGGCTTCCCATGGTCTCTCCCCACCTACCCTCGTATGGGACCTTGTGCTCCTTCACTTCTCCCTAGCCAGTTCATGTTGGAGCTGTTCCTTCTCATGTTTGTACTGTTTCTATCAATCAGCTCACTCCTTTTCATGGTCCTTTAGTGTCTGTTCCTTTAGCTGAAGCTTTCTCACTTCCAGCTCCAACTTGCACTGTTCCAACTCTGGCGATGGGGAGTCAGGTCGTAAAGACACCCTGCTACTGCCTCTGTTGCCCTCAGACTCTCTCAGGACTCCACCTGGGCCTGGACCCTGGCTCGATCACTCTTCTCCAGACAGGCAATGAGCTGGGCCTTGTTTAACCTCCCAACATTTAACTCTCTTTCCCTACACAGCTCTTCTTAGGGAGGTAGATATACACCACTGTCTTGCCTTTTCTTTTGACTAATCTTGTTTTTATTGCTGCAAGTCACTTACTGCAAAAAATTATTGGTGCATTCAGTATCCTACGGCTCCCACCAAGCGTCCCAGGCCTGTGGGATCTGTGCTATACCCCAGATTCTGAACAGCCCCTTGCAGGAACACCATCAGTGTGCCAGACCCCCAAGGGGTCTCACTCATCCTTAAGGGTAGGCCACACAGCTTCAATGCCTCAAAGCCTCAGACTCTGGGCTCCAGCCCTCCTGCTTCACCCTGTGAGCTCTGCCCAACAAGTCTCACTGAGACAGACTCCTGTTCAGAGACTTTCTGCCCTCTTCAGGGATCAATGCACCTCATCAAGGATTTCCACTGACACCTTTCAAAACAGAGCAGGGTTTATTAGCCAACTGGAACACAGCAGGGCAGTCCTTAGGTTAGCACAGAGAAGCAAAGGCGAAGACAGAGTTCAGACTGGCCAAGGCCAGGGCTCCACCCAGTCAAGCTGCTAGAATCCATTTTGGCTGTCTCTTTGTCCGTCTGTCTCAGGTGACAGCATCTGTTTCTTTCCAAAGACCAGCTCTTAACATAGCCACCTTATACCTCCCCCTTTGTTCTCCAGCTCAGGGTCTTTCTTTGGTCTGCTTCCTTCCTTTTGGCTGTTGGTTGCTAGGCATGAAAGTCCCTGCCATTCGGGTTTCCATTGTTTTTCAGGATGCTCCATTGGTCTGGGTTGGTTTCAGCTAGTCCTTTAACAACCCATAGATACCATCCCAGGCAATTAGTAGGGGAAGCAAAAGTGGAGGGGAACCTGGGAGGTAGTGACCATGAGATGGTCGAGTTCAGGATCCTGACTCGGAAAAAAAAGAAGAATACGGACCCTGGACTTCAGAAAAGCAGACTTTGACTCCCTCAGGAAACTGATAAGCAGGATCCCCTGGGAGAATAACATGAGGGGGAAAGGAGTCCACGAGAGCTGGCTGTATTTTAAAGAATCTTTATTGAGGTTACAGGAACAAACCATCCTGATGTGTAGAAAGGATAGTAAATACGGGAGGCGACAGCTTGGCTTAACAGTGAAATCCTTGCTGATCTTAAACACAAAAAAGAAGCTTACAAGAAGGGGAAGATTGGACAAATGACCAGGGAGGAGTATAAAAATATTGCTCGGGCATGCAGGAGTGAAATCAGGAAGGCCAAATCACACTTGGAGTTGCAGCTAGCAAGAAATGTTAAGAATAACAAGAAGGGTTTCTTCAGGTATGTTAGCAACAAGAAGAAAGTCAAGGAAAGTGTGGGCCCCTTACTGAATGAGGGAGGCAACCTAGTGACAGAGGATGTGGAAAATGCTAAAGTACTCAATGCTTTTTTTGCCTCCGGCTTCACGAACCAGGTCAGCTCCCAGACTGCTGCACTGGGCAGCACAGCATGGGGAGGAGGTGACCAGCCCTCTGTGGAGAAAGAAGTGGTTCGGGACTATTTAGAAAAGCTGGACGAGCACAAGTCCATGGGGCCGGACGTGCTGCATCAGAGAGTGCTAAAGGAGTTGGCCAATGTGATTGCAGAGCCATTGGCCATTATCTTTGAAAACTCATGGCGATCGGGGGAGGTCCCGGATGACAGGAAAAAGGCTAATGTAGTGCCGTTCTTTAAAAAAGGGAAGGAGGAGGATCTGGGGAACTACAGGCCAGTCAGCCTCACCTCAGTCCCTGGAAAAATCACGGAGCAGCTCCTCAAGAAATCAATTCTGAAGCACTTAGAGGAGAAGAAAGTGATCAGGAACAGTCAGCATGGATTCACCAAGGGCAAGTCATGCCTGACTAATCTAATTGCCTTCTATGATGAGATAACTGGCTCTGTGGATGAGGGGAAAAGCAGTGGATGTGTTATTCCTTGATTTTAGCAAAGCCTGTGATACAGTCTCCCACAGTATTCTTGCCAGCAAGTTAAAGAAGTATGGGCTGGATGAATGGACTATAAGGTGGATAGAAAGCTGGCTAGTCATCGGGCTCAACAGGTAGTGATCAATGGCTCCATGTCTAGTTGGCAGCCGGTATCAAGTGGAGTGCCCCAAGGGTCAGTTCTGGGGCCAGTTTTGTTCAATATCTTCATAAATGATCTGGAGGATGGTGTGGATTGCACCCTCAGCAAGTTTGCAGATGACACTAAACTGGGAGGAGTGGTACATACACTGGAGGGTAGGGTCAGGATACAGAGGGACCTAGACAAATTAGAGGATTGGGCCAAAGAAATCTGATGAGATTCAACAAGGACAAGTGCAGAGTCCTGCACTTAGGATGGAAGAATCCCAGGTACTGCTACAGACTAAGGACCGAATGGCTCAGCAGCAGTTCTGCAGAAAAAGACCTAGGGGTTACAGTGGATGAGAAGCTGGATATGAGTCTACAGTGTGCCCTTGTTGCCAAGAAGGCTAACGGCATTTTGGGCTGTATAAGTTGGGGCATTGCCAGCAGATCGCGGGAGGTGATCTTTCCCCTCTATTCGGCATTGGTGAGGCCTCATCTGGAGTACTGTGTCCAGTTTTGGGCCCCACACTGCAAGAAGGATGTGGATAAATTGGAGAGAGTCCAGCGGAGGGCAACAAAAATGATTAGGGGACTGGAACACATGACTTATGAGGAGAGGCTGAGGGAACTGGGATTGTTTAGTCTGCAGAAGAGAAGAATGAGGGGGGATTTGATAGCTGCTTTCAACTACCTGAAAGGGGGTTCCAAAGAGGATGGCACTAGACTGTTCTCAGTGGTAGCAGATGACAGAACAGGGAGTAATGGTCTCAAGTTGCAGTGGGGGAGGTTTAAGTTGGATATTAGGAAAAACTTTTTCACTAGGAGGCTGGTGAAGCACTGGAATGCGTTACCTAGGAAGGTGGTGGAATCTCCTTCCTTTGACGTTTTTAAGGTCAAGCTTGACAAAGCCCTGGCTGGGATTATTTAGTTGGTGATTGGTCCTGCTTTGAGCATGGGGTTGGACTAGATGACCTCCTGAGGTCCCTGCCAACCCTGACATTCTGTGATTCTATGAATAGTTACCTGACCCAATGTCTTATGTCATGTCTCCTGCTCTGTCCCTAAAGCAGCTTTTTAACCCTTTACATTCCATCCACAGCAATGCAAAACACGGAGAGAAACTGAGGCACACATACAAATCATACAGATATTAGCAAAATTCCCACATTTGTCACACCCTACAGAAGTTGGAGGGGGAATGAGGAGGATTCTCCGAAGGACATGGTGAAGGAGTGATTAGAGAGGTAGGAGGAGAACCAGGAGAGGACAGAGTCACAGAAGCCCAAGGAGGACTAGACTGCAAGAAAAATAGCATGGTCAACTGCATCAAAGGTTGGTGGCTGGCTGGAGAAGGATGAGGATGGAGCAGTGGCTCTGAGATTTGGCTAGGGACAGGTCACTGGAGATTTTGGTGACAGCTGCGCCAATGTAGCGTTGGGAGTGGAAGCCAGATTGGAGAGGGTCTCGGATGGAACTGGAGGAAAGGAATTGAGAGAAGAGTGGGCTCAAGGACTTTTGTTTTGTTTTAAAATGGGAACCGACATGGGGAACAAATATTTAACAACATGCTCTTCAGTCTAGGGGAGAAAGCTCGAACATGACCCAATGGCTGGAAGCTGAAGCCAGACAAATTCAGTCTGGCAATAAGGCATAACTGTACAATGGGGAAGGTGACGAATCATTGGAAGAAGGTGCCTGGAGTCGTGGCGGATTCTCCATCACTTGCCATTTCTGAACCCGGACAGGATGTTTTCGTAAGAGCTCTGCCCCGGGGATCAGTGTGGGGCAGTTCTCTGGGCCGTGCTAGCTTACGGGAAGGGTCCCTTCTACCTCGGGATCTAGGACTCCCCACAGGGCACGCACAGAGTGGTCTTCCTGCCCCATCCACACCCACTCCACAGGGTTCATACAATGGTCTCCCCCATCTCCTCCCTGCCCCCCCACATTAGTATCCCTCATCTGCTACCCCATCCCCACCAGGTGCACAAGATGGTCTCCCCCATCCCCTTCCTGCCTCCCCCCCCTCGCACAATGGTCTCCCCCCCATGTGCAACCACATCCCCTCCCCCCTCAGGGTGCACACAATAGTATCCCCCGTCTCCATCCACTCCCCGCCCCAATCACCCTCAACACATCATAATCCTCCCCACATAATGGTCTCCCCCATCCGCAAGTCCATCCTCCCCGTGGTCTCCCCGATCCTCCCCGGGCGCATAGATGGTCTCGTCCGCCCCGCTCTGTGTATGAGGCACGGACGATCACATTCTCTCCCGGGGAGGGGTGTTTATCCCCGGGCGGGCGGTCAGGGAACTCACCGGGCCACCACCAGCTCGCTCCCTTCTACCCTTCACATCCGGCCGGTGTTTCAGCAAAACGACTCCCCCGCTCCGCCGACCGCTCAACCAGCCCTTCCCCCCAGCAACACTTCCGAGCGGCAGCACCCGAGCCCACGTGACTAGGGGCAGCCCCACTTCCGGCGCCAAGGAGGCGGCCGGAGCTTCGGCCCCGCTTTTGCTCGGAGCTAGACTCGCTGGGGGCCGGCTGTGCACATGCGCAGTGACCGCCCCGTCGAGGGCCGAGGGCCCCGAGCCCCCTGCGCCTGCGCCGCGGCTCAGCGATCGCCGGTGTCTGTCTGGTGCCGGCAAACGGCCGCTGCTCCCAGTCGCCAGATCAAAAGCTTCGGGGGGTCGCGGCCTCCTGCCCCCTCGGGACCGCCCCGAGGCGGAATATTGGGGCACTGGGGCCTTATGAGCGGAGGGACTCATCCTGAAAGGGACGCAGGGCAGCCCTGAAGCGCAGCATCGCTGCTGGGGAGCTGAGCTCGGGTCTCTAGTCAAGCCTGCCTGGACCCTGGTCTTTTAAGCAGTGCTCTCTCCCGAGTCTTTGTCATCCATCGTCGTTTAGTTCACGGGGGTTGGCTGCGGGCGCTAGGGCAAGAGCTGAAATAGTCACTGACCTGGGAGGTAAGGTGTCCCAGCCTTTAGCCTTGGCACAGCTTTTTATATGATGAACCAGATTTTCAATAATCCTCATCATATCTGACTTGGCTGTGTGGGTGGACGCCCAGGGCTGGGTTGCTTTAAAGGAACTGTATTTTTGCCTGCTGGGTAACCAGTAAAGCATTGGGGAAGCTGTTTTTGTTGCTGGCAATAACCATCAGTTCTGGGGATTCTCTGCCACATTCTTTGCAATTTGCAATTAAGCAATCTCAGGGTGACCCCCCCCCCCCGGACCCCAGTCACACCCTCTTTTATACTTCTTCAGCTTGCTGGAAAGATCTTCGCTGTGAAGTGGGGATCAGGCAGTCCCCATTGGTCAAGCAGTCTCCGTTGCATATGTGCCTTCTCTAAGGGGTCTCTGGGATAGCGGATTCTTTTTTTGAGGGGTGTTGATGAGCCATTAACGCTGTCTGGCTATTGATGGCTACTCCTTTGTTGTAACTGAAAGGCTGGTTGTGGGTGTTCCCAACTTCACAACCTATTTCAGTAACACACATATAGAAATACTTCATAACTTCACAAACCATGCTAGTTCATACAGTCCAACGGGATATTAATGTTCAACAGATCAAGACTTTTAAAATGATACCTTACAAGGTTTACTTTGTAGAAAACATATCGTAATCATATCACCATGGTGAATATGGAGGTTCAAGGCTGCTACTTTGAGGTACAGACTGTCACACAAATCCAATTATCATTCATACTAAGATAAACACTTATTTTCTGCTGATCAATTATATTTGGGGATAGATTCTGTTAGGATATAGATATAAAGGCCTGTACTCGAAGAATTTAGGTGTATTCTTATCACTTGGCTAGTTATAGAGATATAAAAGAAAGAAAGGATCAAAATCACTGTCTGCTGGTATAAGGGCCTTCTCTTACTGTGACAGTCTGAGGCCCTGTTCTTAGGCTAAGGCCTTTGGCTAAGCACCAGAGGCAGCCATAAGCTGGGAAGCGAACGGTCACATCCTCACATTCCAAACTAGTCACATTGAAATAAGGTGCTATTGGGTTGTTAGGAATACAATCCTGTCGCCTCCAGAGAAAGGGAAGTGCCTAGAAAATGTAAAAGGAAACTTAGTTTGATAGTATCCTGTCTGGCAAGAACTCACTTATCAATAGCTGGGATGTGAAATCCTCACTTCTGTATTGTTTTGTCATTATAGTTCCCACTTTGGTATTGTTTATCTGTATAATCTCTGTCTGGTTCTGTGATTGTTCCTGTCTGCTGTATAATTAATTTTGCTGGGTGTAAACTAATTAAGGTGGTGGGATATAATTGGTTACAATATGTTAGGATCGGTTAGTTAAATTTCAGGAAAATGATTGGTTAAGGTATAACAAAGGAGAACTCAAGTTTTACTATATAGTCTGCAGTCAATCAGGAAGTGTGTGGGGGGGAAATTGGAATCATGTTTTGCTAAAGGGGGAAATGGGAACAGGGACACAAGTGTAAGGTTCTGTGGTGTCAGAGCTGGGAAGGGGGACAAAATTGGAATCATTGCTTGCTGGAAGTTCACTCCAATAAACATCGAATTATTTGCACCTTTGGACTTCGGGTATTGTTGCTCTCTGTTCATGTGAGAAGGACCAGGGAAGTAAGCGGGTGAAGGAATAAGCCCCCTAACAGATTCACAAACGAATTTCGGTGTGGCATTGCTCAGGAAGGGGATTCCTTCACTCTCTCATATTGAAGCTGTTCCAGTGTGGATAAACAATGGAAAACTCATGGGGCTAGAGGGAAAACAAGCATAAGAATGACTGAGTAGTCGAGTGCTTGGTACACTCATCAGAGAGGTGGGAGACCTGGGATCCAGACACTCTGCTCCGATGACTTTTTAAATTATTTCTCCACAGTGGCACAGCTTCAGTAAGAGTGACTGGGGGCTTTTCCCCAGATAAGGGTATCCTCAAGCCCAGTGGTTACAACACCCATGTGGAGGGTGGCAGATCCTAATTCTCCTCCCCTCTCTCAGATGGAAAGGGGAGTTGAACTGGGGATCTCCCATGCCTTAGGTGAGTACCCTAACCACTGGGCTAAAAGTCACGAGCAAGGGCCTCTGCCCCCCTCCCTGTAGTTGTTTTGTGTTAGCTTGGCTATAGGGGCCTGATCCAGTAGGCAAGCTCTGAGTATGCTGACCAGATCAAGCCCCAGGCTAGTTAAGTGGAAGAACTCCTATTTTCCCAGTTTATGCATGGCTCTGGGACTTAGGCATCCAGATGCCTGGCGTGGAGCTGCAGTGCGCGGGCTCAGAAGCAGGAACATAGGTACCTAAGGAATTTTTACTGCAAAAATTCAGGCGCCAGGTGAGTTAAGGCAACTTCAGGGTTCACGAGCAGCTGAGCAGAGGTTTGGTGACTCTCAGTGTGATCTGATTCTGGGATTTAGCTGCCTGAAGTGGCAATTAGGTGCCTACGTCCCTTTGTGAATCCAGCGCACATTGATTATCAGTCTCCTTTACTAAGATTGGCTATTGCTGCCAAATACTGAAGAATATTCTTCATTCCTAGTTATTGGTTACTATGAATTACTGTTTACTTACTACCAATTCTGATCAGTTATTATTAATACTGATATCTTACAGCTAACTATTATTGCTATTCAGTTATAGATTCCTATGCTAATTGCTTTTTGATTGTTTACTAACAATTATTTTGATAAGTAATTAAACGATTACTGATTTTTTGTTACTGATTGCTGATTATTTATATTGATCACTGCTATTATAACCTAGTAATGATCAATTATTGCTTATTCACTAATAAGCTGGACACTGATTAGTGATTATTATAATGGATTATTAAGATGATTGCTTGCTGATTGCTGTGATGTAATACTGATTATTGTAATTGATTATTACTATTGCTGATTATTGATGGATGATTGATTACTCCTGACTCTAATTAATAATAGTTACTATTATCAGTCGCTAAGTGGTGTAATGGGGCACATCACTGATTACTCTAGTTAATTATTGATTGCTGTCGATTGCTGGTTGCTTTGATGGTGGCTGATTCTTGATGACTGATTGGTTATTGATGGCTATTATCAATAGCTGCGAGGGGGGTTGATTACTGATGGCTCGAATTGATTACTGATTACTACGGATGGCTGATTGCAGTAAAGTAGAGCAGATTATTGGTGACCTATAAAGGATTGCAAAAAGAAAAGGAGTACTTGTAGAACCTTAGAGACTAACCAATTTATTTGAGCATAAGCTTTTGTGAGCTACAGCTCACTTCATCGGATGCATAAAGTGAGCTGTAGCTCACGAAAGCTTATGCTCAAATAAATTGGTTAGTCTCTAAGGTTCCTCAAGTACTCCTTTTCTTTTTGCGAATACAGACTAACACAGCTGCTACTGTGAAACCTATAAAGGATTGGTTACTGACAGGGGTTGTTAGTGGTTGGTGATTGGTTACTGATTGCCGGGGATTGGCCGTTGGGGTTGTTAGTGGTTGGTGATGGGTTCCTGATTGTTGGGTACTGGCTGTTGGGGCTGTTACGGTTGGTTGTCGGTTACTGATTGCTGGGGACTGTTGTCGGTTAGTTGTCTGTTGCTGATTGTTGGGGACTGGCCACTGGGGCGGTTAGTGGTTGGTTGTTGGTTAGTGATTGCTGGGGACTGGCCGGTGGCACTGTTACAGTTGGTTGTCAGTTGACTGTTTACATGGTTAACATTAACAAGCCATAAGTAAATACATACAATTAGTATTACCTCTAATTCTCTAACAATACAGATTTGCACTTCAAAGCCTTAGTTCATTTAACATGGCTATGTTAACTATTTATAAGGAATAGCCCTAATTACCATTTATATACTTCTCTAACATGTCTCTAAAGGCTGAGTTTGGGTCAATTAGTTTGCTAGTTGTGTCACCCTTTCTGGTCCTGTGTCACAAAGTGGAAGTGACATCATCACTTGGCTTTTCTCCCTCCCAAATCAACACCTGGAAGAATGTCTGTCAAATAAAGCCTTTGAACTGGGGAAGAGTGGTCCTAGGTTGGAAAGGGAATCCGGTCTGTGTATTGAGGAACTGCTTGTACCATCTGTCAGGGTGAGAAAAGCTGTTCAATTCAACTCTTGCTTAGGCTAAAAGTTTAGGATTTAGAAACCATGCTTACTTTTTATGTTCTTAAGGTAACTATCTCTGACCTTTATGCCTAACCCTTATAATCACTTAAAATCTATCTTTCTGCAGTTAATAAACTTATTTTTATGTTTTATCCTTACCAGCGAGTTTGTCTAAAGTGCTTGGGGAATCTGCTCATATTGCAAAGGCTGGTGCATGTCCACTAGCCTTTGATGAAGTGGCAAACTAATTACTGTGCATTGTTTATGGAAAGGTCTTGAGCAATGTAAGAGAGTACATTTCTAGGGTGCAAGGCTGTGGCTGGGGGGATTTGTTGGTGTCTTCCTGTGTATAGTTCATGAGGGGCTGTGAGAGCCTGCATGTAACTGTGGGTATGCCTTCGCAGGCTAATGGTTGTGTGAGAATGAAGCCTGAAGGGGTTGCTTGTCACTAGCAGAGCAGTATGAGAGGAACCCTGATCCAGAAAGTAAAAGGGGACATCGTGGTCCCACAGTCCAGGTTGTACCCTGTGGGTGACACAATAGCCTATGCAGGAAACTAGGCTATGGACCTGAAAGAATTGATTGCAGATATCACATGCCCTTTCACTGTGTGTGCTGATCTGAGTAGTCACAGCAGATTGTGGGGAAGTAAGGAAAAGGATAACAGTGGAAAATATTTACAGAAATTCCTTGAAGAGAATAACTTTGTGACATTAAAAGATGGAGTACCTACCAGGTTCAATACGGCAGACAGAAATTTCTCATGTCTGGAACTGGGAAGAACTTCTAGCACCATAGCAAGTGAATGCAGCAGGGAAATGTACAGAGAGGAAGGACTGGGTAGCGACCACTTCCTGACATTAACTATAGATCAAGGAAATACTGAAGGCAAGGATAATATCCCCACTAAATAGGCAATTTGGAAATTCTTTAGAAGCAAAAGTGAGGAATATGTGAATGAGCAATGCATCAGTGAAGATATTGAGGAATTCTGTAGTAATGTTACTAAGGGAATCAGAAAGACGGCCAGCCATGGGTGGTGGGTATAATATAATAATAACATTCCCTGGTGCTGCTGCAGCCGCCAAACCCCCAGTTGCTGGGTTTTGGGGGGGGAAGTTTTTGATTTATTATGCCCCATGCAGGTTCCAGGGTGGCTGAGGAGGCGGTATGTGCTATTCAGCTTCAGCACATACCACCTCCTTAGCCACCCCAGAACCTGCATGAGGCTCATCAAAAGCTTCTTCTGGAGGAAAGTCTGGGAGGTGCTTTTCTTCGGGGTCTGGGGAGGGAAGGCACAGCACGATGTGGCTGCAGCTGACCCTGGACTCCTCTGAGCAGGTTGGGAGGTGATGGGATCCCCTCCTGGGGTGCAGCCTGGGCCTGTGGGACTGCTGTGCCCCCTTAACTCTCTCCAGCCTGGGCTGTCTCTCACAGTGTCTTGCTAGTGACCAGTAGCAAACCCCTCCAGGCACTGTGATCACTCAGCACAACCGCATGTGGAACCCCACACCCAGCTAGATTGCATGAATGCTCCCAGAGCCACTCATGAATCACACAGAGAAAGGCACCAGTCAAATCCCCCCAGCTCCTGGCACTGTACTTCAAGAATATACCATTTTGCACTGCTCAAGATGGGCAGTGCAAATTTATTAATTGGTTCACCACTTCAATAATGGAAAGTGGACATACACCAGCCTTTGTTAAACCTGAGCAGATTTACCCCACGCTTCATACAAACTCACTGGTAAAGATAAACAATTAAACGAATTTATTGACTATAAACGATGGATTTTAAGTGATATTAAGTGGTAGGCAAAAAGTCAGAGTTAGTTACCAAAGGAAATAAAATATAAGTACACAGTCTAAACTCTCAACTCTATTAGACTGGACAACATCTAGATTAAGCAGTTTTTCTCACCCCACTGGATACTGCAGTCCTTAATATACAGGTTTGTTCCTTAAATCTGGGCCAGTCTCCTCTGTTGGAGTCTTGTTTTCTTCTCAATGTCTTAGGTGCTTGCAGCATAGGTGGGGGCAGGAGAAGGGCCCAGAACATGGCTTCTGTGTCTGTTTTATGCCCTCAGTCCATGTGCTTGGAAAACACAAGTCCAGGAATGTCTGGGGCATTGCTGAGTCCCCAGGTAAAGTTGAGCAATTCCCCTGGTGTGGCCTTATGCTGGTGAGTCATTGAATTGCAGCTCCCTTGCTGGACAGTGGCTGTTGATGGTTGTTTGACACCTGCCCAGGCGTTGGTTACTTTCCTTGTTGCCTCCGGGGAGCTAATATCTGGCGGATTCCTGAACTTACAGCATGTTTTAGTGACAATCATACAACACAATTCTCTTAACTTCATATGTATTAATGATATACATATATGGATAAAGAAATGGCTCTCAGCAGGTCATAACCTTTCCCCTGATACCTTACAAGACATGCTTTATATGTAAGATTACGATTATATGAATATGGGGGTTCTAGGATGGTCCCCCAAGGTATAGAATGTTACAGAGGGGATCGGGGCTTTGGCTGGCCCCAGGCTCCTCCAGAGCTGGGGGGACTCCTCCGGCCGAGAGGGGTGTCTCAGGGCTCCTCCGGGGGAGCGGTCTGGGGGTCCCGGTGTAGTGCGAGAAACTAGCTCTAGGAATTTGCTACCTGTAGCAGTTACTCATATGTAAGGGATTGTAAAAAAAATGCTATCAGATGTAGCAAATTCCTACAGGTAGCAGTTTCTCGCACTATGCTTGCTGCGGGGTGGGGAGGAGGTCTCGGGGCTCCAGCCATGGGAGGGGGGTGGAAGTGGCAGAGCCGGGGCTAGCCTCCCCAAAGGGGGGGCTCTACCCATCGCCCATGCAGCCAGATGGCTCCAGCGTCCTTCTGAAAACCTCCAGTGAAGGAGTTTCCACAACCTTCCTAGGCGTCTGTTCCATTGTCCTACTGCTCTTACATTTATTTTGTGTGGTGAGCACTTTAAGGATGGTTTCTATGAATCCCGATGTTCCTTCAGTAAGAGTGCCATAGCCAGCTATGATGGGTCCGCCATAGCCAGCTACGGTGGGTCTGCCTGGGTTCCCCTGTTTGTGTATCTTGGGAAGCATGTAGGACAGGAGTGGGCAAGAGTAACAAAGGAACGCTTGTCCAACTCAAGCTGCGCGTTTTCAATGGATAAAGGGGCTAAGACGTTGCAAACGATTGCCTCAGATTTTGTACAAGCAGATGAAAACTTAGGGCTTGGCTACACTTGCAAGTTAGAGTGCATTAAAGCAGCCCCAGGCGCCCTAACTCCCGACCCGTCCACACTGGCAAGGCACTTAGAGCGCCTGGACTCTGCAGCTGGAGCGCTCCTGGTAATCCACCTCCCCAAGGAGCAGAACGCTGGTTGTGCCTCGGCTGAAATGCCCCGGCGTCCGCATGGACGAGGTGTTGCATTACTGCGCTGCGATCGGCCTCCGGAAACACCCCATAATCCCCTTAAGTCAAGTGACTACTTTAGTCAGTGTTTTGGAGTCGGCTGGAGGAATGCGGCTATCCCCTTTCAAAGCTCCGTTTCTGACAGCCGGCTGCTTATCTGCCCCGGGACAAAGCAACCGTTAGTGTGGAATGTTGTTTGCTGTGAGGGTGTGAGAGAGGCGGGGGGAGGGGGGTCTGAACTTAGAAGACAGCACGCTGACACACTCTCAGCACCCCAAAAACCCACTCTCTCCCCCCACATACACACTCCACCCCACCCTCCACATTTTGAAAAGCATGTTGCAACCCCTTGAACGCTGGGATAGCTACCGCAATGCACTGCTCTTTGTGGCGTTGCAAGAGCTGCTAATGTGGCCATGCCAGTGCGCTTCCAGCTGAGAGTGTAAACACTCGGCAGCGTTTTCCCTGCTGTGGTCTCCGAAGGCTGGTTTAACTCCCAGCCCTCTACATCTGCAAGTGTCATCATGCCCTTAGATTAGCATAGTTTCCTAATTAACTGTGATGTACAGTCACTAGAAAAAAGAAAAGGAGTACTTGTGGCACCTGAGAGACTGACAAATTTATTTGAGCATAAGCTTGAATGATGAAGCATCCGATGAAGTGAGCTGTAGCTCACGAAAGCTTATGCTCAAATAAATTGGTTAGTCTCTAAGGTGCCACAAGTCCTCCTTTTCTTTTTGCGGATACCGACTGACACGGCTGCTACTCTGAAACCAGCCACTAGAAAGGAAACTGTGTCCGTGCTGCAGAGTGGTAAGCAAACACTCCCTCACTGGCCAAAACTTTTAGTTTCTGTGTCTTGCCTCAGAAAAAATTCTGAAACACTTTGTGTTAAACACTTACTTTTACCAGCATAAGTGTGTTTCTTGCTTTGAAAGTGCTGGGTAATGTCATTTTGACCACCGTTAGCAATGGAGATGTGCTCTTCATGTTTCACATACAACTTTGCTGTTGTCTAATGTTGAAGTGTCTCTGAAACCTGTCTTTTTTTAAAAACCTGAACTGTTTTTGGAGGTCTTCATTACAATTGCACAGATGTTTCCTAGACATTTTTATAGCAAAAAATGACCACACACAAACTATTGATTCTTCTAAGGACACAGGTATGCACAAGTCCTTCCCCCCCCACCCCACCCCACCCGCAAAAAGAATAAAAGCATCACCTAGCAACATCATGTGACTGCAACATCATGTGACTGGTGGCAGCACTGCCTTCACAGCTGGGCAATGGAGAGCATCGGCTGCTTGCTGGCATGCCTGGCTCCGAAGACAGTGCCCCCCCAGCAGCAGCACAGAAATAAGAGTAGCATGGTGGTATTGCCACCCTTACTTGTAACACAACCAGCCCTTGACAAAGGAGATCATATGTGTGAATGAACTGTGTGTGCTCCTTGTAGGGATGTTTTGGATACATGATGTCAGACGGGTGGCAGGTTTGTAGAAATTTTGCTGGTGCCCAGAACCTGCATTCCCCCCTCCCGCCTAAGGCTCTGGGAGGGAGTTTGGGTGGGGGGAGGAGGTCTGGGGTGCAGGCCCTGGGCTGGGGATTAGCATGCAGGAGGGCTGCAGGCCCTGGGATGGCATTTGGGGGACAGAGGAGGTGTGTGGGAAGGGGGAGGGGTGCAGGCTCTGGGAGGGAGTTTGGGGATAGGAGCAGGTTCAGGGGTGAGGGCTGTGGGGCCGAGGATGAGAGGTTTGGGGAATGGGAGAGGCTCAGGGCTGGGGCAGAGGATTAGGGTGCGGAGGGATGAGGGGTTTGGGGTGTGGGAGGGGCTCAGGGCTGGGACAGAGGATTAGGGTGTGGGGGGGGATGAGGGCTCTGTCTGGGGCTGGCGTTGAGGGGTTTGGGACATTGGAGAGGCTCAAGGCTAGGGCGGAAGGGCAGGGTAAGGGCAGCCTGCCCTGCCATTAATGAAAGGTGGCAGCAGCAGTTGATGCGGGGAGCCCGCAGAGCAGAGTCCATGTGAGCTGCAGGCTCAGAGGCCGGGGCAGGTGCGCGGGGGCAGCAAGTGGGGGCTGGGGGACATTTGGGGGAGGTGCAGAAGGGCGGTTGGCAGGGCTGGGGAGAGACCTGGCCCCAAACGTTGGTGGAGCCAGGCCCTATATATTTCTGGAGCTCAGGCACCACGAGTGTATATAACTCGCTGCCCCTAATGTCAGTCTGCCTCTGGCTGGGACCCAGCTCCTGCTAGCCCCTGTTTTGCTGAACCAATTTCTTGCTATGGGCCAAGTTAATCTCCAAGTCAAAGGGTTTACACCAGAGATCTCCATGGCCTGGTAAATCTGCTACTGAAACACCAGGGTAGAATTGATTTGCAAGTGTTCCTTCACAGGGCTTTCTCAGAACACTGGCCCAGCCCAACAGCTGAACACAGCACTCTGCCTATATGGCAGGCAGCCTGTTTGGCTCAGGGGGACTCTTAGCTACCACGAAATGTGCAATTAAAAGCCCTTCCTATTTCACACTGTCTCAACACTCCGGCTCCCAAGCGAGGCAAACACTGGAGCTGGGAAGAGACCATCTCGCTGCTTTCAGCCTGCGGCTGCAACTCAGCCAACCAGTAAAAATCAGCGTTTACGAATTGGAGCACTGCCACTAACCCCCATCGGATGACCCGCATGCGGCACCCTTCAACCCTGCGGATGCTGACAATCCATGTAGCCATGATCCGTGCCCATCAGTTCCTACTTTCTTGGGGCTGACCTTGCACTGAGCTGATAAGAAAATTAATTTAGTGCTTCTATACAGCCTCCGGTTAAGTTGCTCAAAACATTCTGGAGTGAGCCTCACAGTAAGGAAGGCTCAGACTCTGAGGCAGCGCAGAAGTAAGGGTGGCAATACCATGTCACCCTTACTTCTCTGCTCTGCCCTGCAGCCAGCAAGTGGGGATGCTTCCCTGGGGGCCTGGTCTGAAATTAGCACCGCCTGACAGCAGCAAATTTCTCTGCTGCTGCTGGTGGGCATCGCTGCCTTCAGAGTTGATCCCCCTGGCAGCAGCCACAGCTCTCTGCTCTCCACTCTGTCACCCTACTCTTCGTGCGTCCTACCCAAAGACCAGTCACGACTGCAGTCACTGAGCTCAGGGAGGAGTGCACCATTTTAATGTGTGCAGCACACTCATTTTACCAGAACACCAGGCTCCTTGGGAAGGGATTATACATCGCTGAGGTTCAATCCTTTTAAGTAAACTCCTCACTATCCTGTAATGCAAGCAGTGAAGAGCTGTCCTAGGTTGACCTAGCCATAACAACTGCCTGTAGTGTCCAGAGGAGAGCAGGGACTGCTGCCCAGGGGGGCAGCTCTTTGTGAAGGCAGCGCTGCCTTCACAAATCAGGGCAAATGTCCAGTTTTAGTGAAAAAGTAGGGATGGCCAGAACAGAGCTGAAAAAGGGGACTGTCCCTGCCAAAACAGGGCATATGGTCATCCTACTACAGAAGGGGTGAGAGTGGGGCATTTTGAGGAGTGGGGAGCCATTGACACCTTGTGGAAGCTTTTGGGAATTACAAGAAATCAGAAATGTTTCAGCTGTCAACATGCTACTCACACAAAGAGAAGGGGGAATAATGTGGTTGTTCCCGAACATCATCCCCTGTGAAATGTGCAATGGGGCTCGTGTCTGAATGCAACTGTGTAGTATTACTGCAGGGTGTTTATACAGCACAAGGAGGGGACGGGGAAGGACTGAGGGGCCAGGACAGAGCGGGGAGTGAATTTGGGAAGGTTAGAGGGAAGCTCTCTGTATCTGTAACCTAACCCATTCCTTTCCATTAAGCAAGGCACCATCCTGCAGCTGCACTCAGTTCTGCACCTTATCTACACACTAGAAACTGTAATCATCATTTACTGGGGGCCCAGGCTGGCTGCTGCACAGACAGACATGGCCTGGTGCCCTGAGCTCAGGGTGTATTTGGCACAGACAGACAGATGAAGCCTGGTGCCCCGAGTTCAGGGGGCATTGGGTACAGACAGACAAGAACACTAGGCTTTACCAGGGTCTGGCGCATTGGGCACAGGCAGACACCCATAGTCAGTCTCTCCCCATAGCTCATTTAAATGTTGGGATGGTCATTGTGTGGGGACGGAACCGGCTGTCCTGTGCACCTGACAATGGTTCTGCATGGCGCACCACATGCTGTCTGCATGACTGGGCACAGGCTACTCAGGGATGGGCATGGGAGCTGCTGGGAGCTACACCAGGGAAAGCTGGGGGTGGGGTGGAGCAGGGGATCTTCCAGGTGAGCTGCAGGGGACAATGGAGCCAGGGGCTCCACAGGGGGAGCGGAGACTCCCAGCCCCAGCCCCCAGAGGAGCCCCATCAGCGTCCCCACAACCCAGGCAGCTGGCAGCCCTGGGACTGCTCTGTGCAGGATCCCACTGGCTCGTCTCTCACTGCAGGCGGAGCCCAGCTCAGCCTGGCTTGCATGCGGCTCTCACAGCACGATGTCTTCCCTCACCAGCCAGGTCATCTCGTTGTCGGGCTCTTCGGGGGTTTCTGGATTTGCCACTTCCTGGGTCTGGGGTGGGGTATCCGGAGCCCCCAGCTCCTCCAAATGCACATGACCTGCAAGCAAGAGGACAGGATGAAGCACCCGGGCCAATGACCTTTGCCCCTGGCACCACCTCACCCAGGTGCCAGGGCGCCTTTTAAATAGAACCTCACCGTAGGGTTGCCAACTTTTGAATCGCACAAAGCTGAACACCCCTGCCCCTCCCCTTCTCCAAGGCTATGCCCCCTCCCTCCATTGCTCACTCTCCCCCACCCTCACACACTTTCACTTGGCTGGAGCAGGGGGTTGGGGTGCAGAAGGGGGTGTGGGCTCCAGCTGGGACTGTGGGCTCTGGGGCAGGGATGGGGATGAGGGGTTTGGAGAGCAGGAGGGGGCTGGGGCAGGAGGTTGGGATGTATGGGGCGGGGGGTGCGGGTGGTACGCGCTCCAGGAGGGAGTTTGAGTGAGGGGACTCCAGGCTGGAGCAGGGGGTGGGGGTCCAGGAGGGGGTTAGAGGTGCGAGGTCCTGACACCGCTTACCGCGGCTCCCAGGAAGCAGCCACCAGGTCCTTGTGGCCCCTAGGTGCTTGAGCGACCAGGGAGGGTCTATGCACTGTCTTCATGCACTGCCCCCACAGCTCCCATGGTTGCAGTTCCCGTCCAATGGGCGCTGTGGAGCAAGCACTTGGGGAGGGGCAGCGTGCGGAGACTGGCTTAGCGGGGGCCTGGGGCTGTGGCACTGACCGGAGCTGCCATGGTCATTTTTTGACCAGGCGTTCTGGTTGAAAACTGGATGCCTGGCAACCCAACCCCACTGCCAGGGCAGGGCTGTAGGGATGGGGCACCCGCAGGCCGGGACCGTGGGCCTGTGTGTGGCAGTCAGAGCAGGGTCCCCAGTAGCTGTGAGAGCAGCAGGTCCCCATGCAGGGAGGCAGCACAAGGCATGGACAGGGCACTGGGTTCCAGCTGGTGCTGTACTCCTGGGTTAGGATGGCAACCCTCATCCTAGCCCCACTTCCTTGCAGCGCTGTGCTCGGGGTCCAGGCCTCTTACCCAGGGGGTTCCTAGCAGCTCTGCCCCGACGCCTCCTCCAGCAGAGCAGGGCCCCGCAGATCAGCACCACGACAGCACCCAGGCTGAGGAGCACGGACCAGAGCAGCCCAGAGCCTGGGGAGAGAGCCAGGCAGTGAGCTGTGCCCCCCTCCACGGACCTGCCACAACCATGGGGCTGATCCCTGCCTCTGCCCCACAGCCCCTGAGACTGACTCTCTCCCCTCCCACAGCCCCCTGCCAAGGCTGACTCCATCCCCTCACCTATAACCCCCTATGGCCCGACTGTCCCTACCCCACAGCCACCCCCCCCCCCACGGCTGACTCCCTCCCCTGCCCCACAGTCCCTATGGAGCTGATTCTGTTCTGCCCTCCACAGCCCCCATCCTGAGGCCACCTCCCTGCCCCACCCCGCAGCCCGACCTGGGATTGAGTTTCTTGCCCTCAGAACCTTGGCTGCCAAGCCCCTGCCCTCTGCCACAGGCCCTGAGGAGGAGGGCGAAGTGTGGGGCAGTGCAGGGCCCTGCGCGGGGGATGGCTAAGGGGTTGTCAACTGTCAATCACACAAACCTAAACACCCTTGCCCCGCCCCTGCCCCTTCCCCAAGGCCTCACCCCTTCTCACTCCGTTCCCCCCTCCCTCCGTTGCTCGCTCTCCCCCACCCTCTCTCACTTTCACCAGGCTGAGGCAGGGGGTTGGGTGCGGGAGGGGGTATGGGCTCTGGGAGGGAGTTTGGGTGCGGGAAGGAGCTCAGGGTTGGGCTGCCCCCAGGGAACACTCCCAGCCCAAGGAGTCTGGGGGAGGGGGATGCGTTAGAGAGAGGGTTGGGGGCACTAGCTCCCAGAGGCCTCTTCCCAGCTGCTCTCACAGGCCCTGTCCCTCAGACTCCTCCCCAGGCCCTGCCCCCCAGACTCCTCCCCAGGCCCCACAGGCTCTCTGCCCCGCAGATCTGTGCTCTGGGTTTGCCTGCAGGGGTTGCAGCCTCCAGCACCGGAGCCAGGGCTGGCAGGAGAGGGAGCCCCGTGGCAGAGGAGGCTGCTCAGAGACCCAGGAGTGGTGCCCCAGGCTGAGCAGGGCTGTCAGAACCGCTGGGACAGCCAGTATCCTCGGTGTGGTGAGCAGGAGCCCTGGCGCTGCCCCCCTGGAGCCCGGCCACCCCCTGGCATGGCCAGGGTGTCACTCCCGCCCACCCCATGTCTGCAGGAACATGGGCATGGCTACGGCGCACAGCGCTGGTCACTCACCGGCCTGCCCAGCACACACCACGCTGGCCTCGGAGCCACGGCCACACAGCCCGGGACCCAGCCGGCTCAGCTGGCACTCAGTGATGAGAGACTCCTGGCCCAAGCAGCTCACGCCCTCCAGCCAGACGTCGCCGGCCCCGTGACCGAACTGAGCAACGCCTGGGGCTGACAGCGCCGTGCCGCAGCCCAGCTGCTTGCACACCACCCCCGCCTCCGGCAGGCCCCAGCCGGCATCACACACGGCACCCCAGGTGTCGTTAATCAGCACCTCCACTCGCCCGGAGCAGGAGCTTGGGCCACTTGTCAGCCGCAGCCTCAGCTGGCCCTGATCTGAAACACAAAGCACAGGGCACAAGAGGCTGTTCCCTGCTGCCAGACGCCCGAATACCCGGCACCACACGTGGGGGGGGGGGGTCTGCACAGAGCAGAGAGGAGCATTTCTATATCACCCCACCTGTGTGTGCGCACACGCACTCACAGACACACACGCACACCCCCACATGCAATGCCACACAAGCAGACACACACAGAATCCCATGCACAACCCCCATACGTCCCTATGCACCCCCACACATTGCCTCAAACACACACAGACTGCCATTAGGGTTGCCAACTGTCTAATCGCACAAACCCAAACACTCTTGCCCTGCCCCCTTCTCCGAGGTTCTGCCCCCACTCACTCCATCCTCCCTTCCTCGGTCGCTCGCTATCCCCCACCCACTTTCATCTGGTTGGGGCAGGCAGTTAGGGTGCAGGAGGTGGTGTGGGGTGCAGGCTTTGGGAGGGAGTTTGGGTGCGGGAGGGGGCTTAGGGCTGGGGCAGGCAGTTGGGGTGCAGAAGGGGGATGGGGGCTGCAGCCAATGGGAGCTGCGGAGTCAGCACTCAGGATCAGGCAGCGCCTAGAGACTGCCTGGCCACCCCTGTGCCTAGGAGTCAGAGGGACGTGGTGCTTGCTTCTGGGAGCCATGCGGAGCCAGGGCAGGTAGGGAGCCTGCCTTAGCCCTGTTGCGCTGCTGGACTTTAGCTCCTAAAATCTCCTGGATTGGTTTCAGTAGCCTCTGAGAGATCAAGGCCAATTCCGGGAGACTCCAGGGCAGTCTGGGAGGGTTGGCAACCCTAACTGCCACACATGTATGCAAGTATTCATAGACTGTCCTGTGCACACCCTTTCATACACACACACACACACACATGCTGCCACAAACAGGTACAGAGACAATCACACACAAACCCCAAAACACACACACACCACCACACCTAGGCTGACTCTCAGGGGTTAGCACCCTCTTCAGAGCCCCCACCCCACTATCAGCAGCACAGGCTCCTACCACCCTGTTTGTTACCTGAGCACACAACACTGGCATCTTCTCCGGGGTTACAGCCATGCTCTCCCCAAGGCCTAGCCTTGCATTCGGTGAGGGCAGCTTCTGTCCCTGTGCACTGAACCTCATCCAGCCACACATGGTCAGATCCTTGTCCAAAGTGAGCCCCATGTGGTGCTGATAATGCTGTCCCACAGCCCAGTTGCCTGCACACGACTTCAGCCTCAGACAAGCCCCAGGTGTCATCACACACTGTTCCCCACTGCTGGTTATGAAGCACCTCCACTCTCCCAGCGCAGCGACTTGGGCCGTTCACCAGTCTGAGCGAAGCCACTTCTGAAATGCCTGAGCCTGCAAACACCCAAGGGAATAAAGACTTAGGGAGGTTCCTGTGTATCTGATCTGTAGTGACACAGGGAACGTAGTGTCTTGAGACACAGGACTGGCTGGAGAGGCAGACTCTGGAAATTGAGAGCAAGGAAAATGCCATCTGCTTTTTGGTTTTTACTGTGTTCAGGGAAACAGGACTTTGTAAATAAACCAGACTGCACAAAAGAAACACTTGACTTGTGTAATCAATTTCTCCTCTGCCCAGAAACACCTGTCAAGGCCCCACTATGGATAATGCAACAAATGGGCAACACTCCTCATTTAGGAAGAGCAGAGGGGGCACATGGCAGTGAGGGGTGGCATCCTGACTTGCTTTACAGTTAGTGAGCACTCAACAGTGCTGGACATGGAAAGCATAGGGAACACTGTTCCCATTGAGACATGGCAAGAGGGGGTACCACTGGGATCTGCAACGCCCCACAAATCAAAGACTAGGGTGAACAGCACTTTGAACGCCTGCTGCAATGTGTTGAAAGACACTCTGTGTTGCTCTGGGGAATCAGTGTATGGGAGCCTGCAGGGATCTTGTGCTGCCACGAGAAAAACATCCCTGGAGTTTCTAAGAATGATCAGTGATAATTTTCTAACACAACAAGTATGGCCCCTGACTCGGGCTGGCCCTACAGGAGACTGATGGATAAAGGAGAATTTATCACAGAATTACAAATGGGAAGGTGCAGAGGTGCAAGTGATCCAGACCTGATTACACTGGCTATGTGCAAACACAAAACTGCCCTGACAGTGGTGATGGGGTGTACTAGATGTTTGCTGCCCTCTGCTGGACACCCCACCACTTTGGCACACCCTGCCCTGCTGGAAGGGAAGAGCAGCGAGTTCAGATCGCCAGGGGAAGCCTTGAGAGGTCTCCCACGATCAGCTGCAGGCAGAATCAGCGAGAGTTGGTCCCTCAGCACCTGGAAGCATGGGGAGCAGAGAGAGATCAGGGCCCAGCAGGGCAGATGAAAAGGGCTGGCTCCTTCTAGAGGCCCGTTCTGGTGAAGCTGGGACAGGGAGGGCTGGTGGGCCAGTTTCCCAAAGCTGAAAACAATTATGAGCAAAACTGATTGAAAAGAAAGGTTTAAATCCAAACTGTGAATGATAATTGGAAAATGTTTAGGATGCCCTAGTGATTGCTCTGAATGATCCCAACTAACACTGCAACCCCCCCCCCCCCCCAGCTGTCAACTCCACAATCACAGAAGATGGATTAGTTGGTTAAAAAAATATCCTGGTTAAGAAGGGAAGTAATGCAGCAACAAATAATAATGATGATTAGTAATTAAAAACAATATCTAACAAACAGAAAATGAGGGAAGCTGAAAGCAAAGGCTATAAATTAGCAGTAAGGAGATGCAGACAGTTGATAAGGGAACCTAAAGTATCAGTGTATATAATCTATGGCCAGTACACTTCAGTACAGTTATACTGGGGCTGGTGGGGATTGCAGGGTTAGTTGGGATCATTCAGAGCGATCACTAGGGGCACAGAGCAAATAGGTAAGAGTCTCTGTGTGTAAACAGGAACTGAAGGCAGCCCTGGTATCTGTCATCTCTACAGGGTATGAGGGGTGGGATCGAAGAAAAGCCCAAGAGATCACAGTGCACCCCCTCAGAAAGGGGAAAGGGGGAAAGGAAAACACACCAGTTGGCTCTCCAGCAAGGCCAGAACAGCCAAAAGTTGCAGAGCTAACAACCGAGCAGATGGAGAAGAGGCCTAAATGCACAGAGGGCCCAAAGAGACGGGCTGTGGTGAGTCCAGGCTGCAGCAGGGAATGAGGGTGGGTGAGTAAGGGATGCAGAAGCTAAGATGAGGGTTGCCAACATTGTATTTAAAAATACAGGCCAGACCTCAGATGTCCCCAGTCTTGACTTGAACCCCTAGTGGCAAGTCCCTTCCCCCCACCCCCGACTTCCTAGGGTTTGTCTCTCTGCAGCATCTGGAGCTGGAGAGATCCCAGGGCCTCAGGTGCTGGGTCAGCAGCTGCTGCAACTCCTCTTCAGGTTCTGCGTGGGCGCCAGGTGCCGAGTTGGAGGCTGCAGTTGCTGGTCTTTGCCTGCTGCAGGGCTGTGAACCCTACGGGGGACGTTGGCAAGACTCTGCGAGCAGGGGGCTACACCCTGGAGTACTGACCCCCCCTGCCAGACAGAGCCCCTTCCTGACCATGGCCCTTCAGCACAGCTCCAGGGACCCAGCCCCGTTCACTCGCCCTCTTAGACGGAGCCTGCACCGGGGCCGTGCTCAAGGGCTGGAGTCAGCAGGGGCCCTGTCCAGCAGGGGTCCAGTATTCACAGGCGCATCTTTCTACTCCCCTCCCGACCCTGAGCGCAGCCAGAGAAAGCAGATATGGCTGCGCTCAGGGTCGGGAGGGGAGTAGAAAGATGCACCTGTGAGTACTGGCCCCTGCTGTTGGAATACAGGATAAAAGGTGTCCCATGCTGACTCAGTACGGGACAGGCAATTTTCTGTTTAAATAAGCGACATCCCTTGTAATATGGGACTGTTGGCAACCCTAGATGAGACCCAGAGCAACATCTGTCAACAAATGCTTCCTTACTGGACCACATCACCCTAGGCTACACAAAGGCAGCACAGAAAAAGGGGAAGGGTCTACAGTCTGGTAAAAACAGCAGAAACAGCTCCATCTGACCCAGCTGTTTCCAAACTCCACCCCTGCAGAATGTGATTGACAGCACCCTGCGGGTTGGCCACTCTGGGTAGGCAGATTGCAGAAGTTGCCTCAGGTGTAAGTCTTTCTGAGCTCAGCAATCAGAGGAGAAACAAGGGAGTGCCGTGCACTGTACAATGGGCCTACAGCAGAGTCGTTGTCCCTCCCAGAAGCCTCACAGCTGCTCAGATGAAACCGTTCAAGACAGTGAAAGAAGAACTGGATGAGCATTTCATGCCACGCTGCACGGTGGTGTCTGAGCAGGAACAATTTCACTTATGTAAGCCAGAGAAGGGGGAGCCAGTGAATGAGTTATAAGAGCCCAGGAGCACCTAGTCGAACACTGTGGCTATTGGGAGGTGAGTGAAGAATGTATCAGAGACAGGCTCATGGTAGGGCTGAGGGTCAGCCAACTATCAGAATGACCCCAAAATGTACCCAACTAGACCGTTGCTGGTCTGAGTTCCAGAGAGTTCAGGAGAAGGAAGATGAATAGAAAACTTAGCAGAAGAGGGACTTTGACAGGGGCCACAGAGTCAAATCCTTGGGAACACCAAATCCCAGTGATCACATTGGGGTGGAAGATTCTCGAGAAAAGGGAGCAGCACTGGGATGTGCTGGGACCCCTTGATCCTACTTCATTAGGGAATCATCTGTTGGAACTGGTGTCACAGTTTTGTAGGTTCTAAAGCCAGAAGGGACCACCGTGATCATCTATTCTCACCTCCGGTATAACACAGGCCAGAGAACTGTCCAGAAACAATTCCTAGAGCAGATGGTTTAGAAAAACGTCCAATCTTGATTAAAAAATTACCAGCAATGGAGAATCCACCACAACCCTTGGAAAATTGTTCCAATGCTTAATTACTGTCACTGGTACAAATGTATGCTTTATTTCCAGAATTTGTCCAGCTTCATCTTCCAGCCACTGGATTGTACTATACCCTTCTCGGCTAGACTGTTTGTTCCCTATGTAGGGACTTATAGACTGTGATCAAATCACCTGTGACGGGGTGGGGGAACCCTGTCCAGTGTGGGGTGAGTGCACCCCATCCTCTGAGCTGCCTCAGGTCGGTGAGGCCAAATGGCTAGAGTCAATACAATTGCCTCTGCCTCCAGTACTGTATAGCCTAGTGATCAGAGTCAATTCGGCTGCCCTTGTCCTCAGGGGTTAGAAAACCTGATGGTAAGGGTTGATATCCTTTATCCCTCAGGGCTGTGTGGCCCAATGGCCAGAGTCAATAGGACTTCCCCTGCACCTCAGAGCTGTGCGGTCCATCCTCAAGAGGGCCGTCAACTAGCGGACCAAGCTCTGGTTTGGAGGAATAGGGGTTGATAAGGAGGGCCTCCCTAGCTTTCCATGCCTTCAGCAGATTAACATGATACATGCGCATTGCATGACATCACACTGGTAGCTAGATCTCATAATCTACTGGTCTGACCCGCCGAGTGACCTTGAAGGGACCTTGCCACTTAGCCAGGAGTTTGGATTCCATCGAAGGTAACAGGAGTAGAACCCGGTTTGAAACTCGGTAAGTGGGCCCCTCTGTTATATTGCTGAGCCTGGGTCCTCTGGGCCTGTGTTAAATTTTCTCTTGCAAAGGTCCCCAGCATCAGGAATCGTTCCTGCAACTGCAACACATGATGAGCCACTCCCTTCACCCTCTCGATGGATGCCAGGCCAGAAGAACCTCCGTGATACCCTCTGGAGGGTTTTTTCTCTGAGTGGGCCACATGTAAGAGGCCCCGGTACAATTTTCAAATAACCAACAGCTGTCAGAGCATTTCTTACGTCTGGGGTTCCTCCACTACCCTATAGAGGCAGTCCCATCTTGAAGTAGGGCCCCCAAGAGGTCTGGGGCATACCGTCTTCCTCCTGGTCCCTAAGTGTGTCCTGTTCCCAGGCTCGACTAAGAGTCAGGTCCTCTTGTTGTTTGCGGACGAAATCACCATCACTTTCAAGTTCTGCATGTGAATCTTCTATGGGTGTGTCTGCCTGAGTGAGAGACAAGATCAGGGATCCTCACAAGCTGAGAGGGTCTTCTAGGCTGTGACTGAGGAGCTCCCTCAGTGTTGTCCCATCATTATCCGCTATTAGCGAGTAATGGGTGCATCCTTGCAAGAGTTTCCAAAACCACAGCTAGTCCCACCCCAAGATCACTGGATAGTGCAGTTTAGGGGCCACACCAACTTGAAGGGCTGCACTACGGTGGGAGATGTCTAGCGTTGCCCAGGTAGTTGGATAAGAGCGCACATCTCTGTGGATGCATTGTAATGGTATTTGGGTCTTGTTCGGCTCAGGATCTGGGATCAGTTCACCCTGGAAAAGGGTCTGGCTACATCCAGAGACAATCAGCGCCACCACGGGTGTCCCATTTACAAGCACAGGGACTCCGAGCATCCTCGGGGTCCTCTTTCAAGTGCGTGGGCTGGGGATACCCAAACAGTTACTATCCATATAGTGACAATCCCAGAGGAAATATCCCTGTTGGCCACACACACAAGAACAGTCCCGGGCTTCCTCAGCTGATGGGTATGCTTTTACCAAGCCAGTCTCTGCTCAGGGGTCTTCTTCTTGCCGAGTTGAGACTCGGGTGGCCATCAATCTCCGGATCAGGTCTGAGGTAATGCCCAGGCACCCAGATGAATGTCATGGCCCTCCAGGTTTAGTCTGGTGTGTACTTTCCCCAATGGCTTACCTCTTCCCCCCGACTCACCAGTCGTGTGAGATTGCTCTACACTTTCGGCTGCTAAGTAAGCTTCCAGCAGTACAATGGCATCCACAAGTGTCACAGGCTGGTGTCACTATACCCTTTTCTTCCCTCCTGCCAGGAGCATTTGGGTGAACTGCTCAAGGTTTACAGCCTCTGCCTCCTGGGCTCCAGTCCTCTTGTTGGACTCCAGCCACCTCCAGGCATAATCTCTGAGGCATTGGGCTCCTGCACCTCGGTCTAGCCCCGGTGGGGAACCGCTCACGATGGGATCACTGCTGGTACCAGTCTGGTCAAGGATGGCCACCTTCACCCTGACATAATCCAAGGCATCCTGGTGATCCAAGTTTTGGAAAGACAGCTGGGCTGGCCCCAGGTATGGGGCTAGAAGGGTAGCCCAGTGTTCTGGAGGTCACTGAGCGGCCATGGTCACCCTTTAAAAGTCACTGGGAAAGCCTTGGGGTCATCCCCAGGCCCCATCTTGGCAAGTTGCAGTGGGAGGCCAGGCAGCATGGACCCTGGATTGGACTCTGTCGGGGTGACAGTCAAAGTCCCCCTAGGCCAGAGTAACATTGCCATCTGCTGAACTAGCCTTTGCTGCTGGCCCTGTGGCTGCACAGGCTGTTCACCCATCAGTAGCTGTTGCTAGTTAGCAATCGGTTGCAACAGCTGCGCCTGGTGCTGCTGTTGCTTGTGGTCGCTGGCTCTCAGGTAACCACTGCAAGACTTTATCAGACTCCACTTCTAACCCTAATATTCTGCCAGTGCTAATGCACTACAACACACACATGGAAAACCCGTCCCTCTGTCAGGTTTCCTAGCATAAGCCTATCAGGAGGCTTCGATCGGTGCCCACGTTCTGCACCATGTGTGACGGGGTGAGAGAACCACAATGAATGCGGGCGAGTGCACCCCCTACTCTGAGCTGCCCTCTGCCTCAGCGCCATGAGTCCAATGGCTACGGTCGATATAATTGCCTCTGGGATGGTATGGCTGAGTGGTCAGAGTCAATTCTTCTCCCCTTGTCCTCAGGGGTAGAAAACCTAATGGTAAAGGTTGATACAGATGCCCTCTCCCTCAGGGCTGGATGGCCCAAAGGCCAGAGCCAATAGGACTGCCCGTGTCTCAGGGCTGTGTGGCCCAATGGCCAGAGTCAGCAGAGTTGCCCTCACTCGCAGGGCAGTAAGGCCTTGTGGCCAGAATCAGTAGAGTCGCCCTAATCTGCAGGGCGATAAGGTCTTGCAGTCAGTGCCAATGGGCCACCAGCTGGGGGGTGTGTGTGGCAGCCAGGGTAAGAGGACCCAGGCCCACCCTGCTCCACTGGGTCCCAGCCCAGGGCCCTACCAGTGTCGAAGCGCTCCGCCACTGAGTCAGCGGAGCTCCAACCAAAATACACCAACTTCCCACAGGACTATAGCTAGTCCCCCCCGGGCCACTTCCTACCATGTCTCTTGGAGCTGCCGTCGAGATCACCAGGCTTCTCGTGCATGCGGTTCCCAGTGACTCTGATCCCTCTCGGGTGTCAGCATGCACTTGGGCATATCTCTGGTCTCGGTGCCTCCGGCATCCACAGTCAGGGGTTCCAGCTGTTCCTGGGCAGGAGCCAGCAAGGAACATCTTTCCTGCTCAGTAGTCAGCCCAAACTGAGCCTAGCTGCTCCCTTTTATACTAGGGCTGCACCTGGAGCATGCCCAGTAGGGACGTGGGGATATGACTTCCTCAGCTCACAGCAGGGAGTTAACACTTCCCCTTCCAGTATGGGGTGAGTGCACCTCCCCACATCACCCTTTAACCTTCTCTTTGTTAAACAGATTGAGCTCCTTGAGCCTACCATTACAAAGCATGTTTTTTAATGCTTTAATCATTCTCGTGGCTCTTCGCTGGACCCTCTCCAATTGATCAACATCCTTCTTTAATTCTGGACACCAGAACTGGACACAGGATTCCAGAAGCAGTCACACCAGTGCCAAGTACAGAGATAAAATTACCTCTCTGCTCCCATTTGAGATTCCCCTATTTATGCATCCCAGGATCACAATAGATCTATTGCCCATAGTGTCACACACCCGGAGCAGGGTGAGGCAGGAGATCACTCACACTTGCTAGGCAGGGAGAGGAGGGAAATCGCTCATGCTCCCTCAGCAGGCCAGGCAGGAGATTCCTCCTCTGGCACAGTAAGGCAGGAGATCATTCACACTACCTCAGGCACAGCAAGGCAATAGATCGCTCAAACTCCCTCGGGCAGGGTGAGGCAGGAGATCTCTCACACTGCCTCGGACACAGTGAGGCAGGAGATTACTCACACTCCCTAAGCAAGGCGAGGCAGGAGATCGCTCACCCTCCCTTTGGCAAAGGTGTCCTCCTCTCATCTCCCCTCCAATTGGCTAAGTCATCCTTCCATCCCCCTGGGTTCACCCTATCACAGAGCTCAACATCCTTGGCAAATTGACACACTGCAGTATTCCCCAGTTCCCATGTATGCTGCAAGAAGCTTGTCTCCCTTTTTCGTCAGACCCAATAACCTGAGTTATGTATCCAACACATGTTCTTGCTGCTCCTCTCTGCAGATATTAAGGATCTGATACTTTCCTGTCTTATCTGTCAGCAGGGAGAGGCAAAAGTCCTTTGGGAGTCATGCCCTGCCCCAACCTACTAATGGTCACACAGATGGACTTGAAAAGCCCACTGCCAGAAACACTGCTTGGAAATTGGAAATAGTCACTGACCATGTACGACACTTTCCCAAAGCATGTGGTGCTGCAGTGACTGAAGGGTGAAAGGACTGAAACAGCTATGACTGCACTGATGAAACAGATAGGGTTGCAGTTCATCCCACCAGGCTGCGTCTGCAGTTATGAGGAGAAGGAATTTGTATCACGGTTACTGCACGAGGTTTGCTGAGAACTCCAGATAACCAAGGTGAGTACCCGTGTTGCCTATCCTGTGAGTAAAGGGGCAGTGGAGAGAGTAAACCACACCACTGGTTCCATTCTTACAGCCTGAGTTGATGAAGACCAACAAGATTGGGAAATGAAGATATCATTTGTTATCTTAGCACAGCCATCAATCAACTATGCCTTACTCTGCTTCTGAGATAATTTGTGGACCCTGAAAACCCGGGCTTCTCAGGGACTTGATGTTCAGCAGCAAGAACTGGCTAGGCCCCCTGCACCTACACAGGTCAGAGATACGGTGGAGTCTTAGGGCAGGTCGACACTACCAACTCATTGTAGCTGCACAGCTGTAGCGCTTCTGATGAAGGTGCTCTAAGCCAGGGGGTTTCAACCTTTTTTCATTTGCGAACCTTGAAATATTTCGAATGGAGGAGGGGACCCCTTTGGAAATCTCAGAAATAGTCTGTGGTCCCCCAAGGGTTCATGGACCACAGGCTGAAAACCACGGTTCTATGGTAACGACAACCTTTTGTCACCACAGATTGAAAGCCACTGCTCTCAGTCGAGGGGAGAGCTCTCCAGTTGGCTTACTAACTCCATCTCCGTGAGAGGCAGTAGGTATGTCCACGGGAGATGCTCTCCTGCCAACATAGCACTTTCAACATGGGGAGCTGAGGTCTGTGTACCTACGTCACTCAGGGGTGCGGATTTTTCACAGCCCTGAGCAACGTAGTTATACCGAAGTAATTGTGTAGTGTAACCCTGGCCTTGTCTCAGTGGCCTGTGGACAGCATTCCAGTAGGTGGAGGAAAAGAGGAGCCGGAAGGGAGCGTGGCAGACACGAGATGCCAGGAGAGAGGAGAATGGAATGCCTGTGCAGGAAGGACAGAAGGTGCAGCAGCGGCTACACGCCTGGAAAAAGCCTCCTGGAAAACAATCCCAAACGTACTCCTTTTTGGAGGGGATTTTACATGGTCATTAAAAGCTGAACAATTTATCCTTGCTGATACCGAAATGATGCAACTTACCTCAGCACACTGCCATCTTCTACAGACAGCCTGTCCACCACAGATAGGCCTCACTCACCGAGAGGGCATGAGCCCTGAACTCACTGATAATCTACGTCCAGCTATGACTGATATCTCCATGAGCGAATACAGGACTCGAGCAGGCAGGGTGACAAGGAAACCTGTGTGGATGGCAGAGTACCTGGGTTCCTAGGAGTTATTGTTTTAAATTCTCATTTAACTGGCAGTGGGGAGGGGAAAGCTCTAGTGATCAGTGCAGACAGCACCAATACCAACAGATGGGGCTGATGCTGGATCTTTATCTGAGTCTTAAGTTACAGAGAATGACGCAGAGAAGGAGCAAAGAAGCCCAGACACAGCCAGAGAATCGCTGATCATGTGACCTTCTGAAACCTGCTAAGAGCCTTGGGGTCAGGGTGAGCTGAGAGAGACTTTGAACTGTGAGCAACGAAATTCTCCCCCTTAGTTTGATTTCTGCTGTGTTCAGCGAGACGGGACTTTGTACATGCTTTGTACATAACCAGGACTGCGTTGCAGAAATCCAGCAATGTTAATAACTGTCTCCCTCCTCTTACTTGATATTCCTCCACTTACACATCGCAGGATCATGTTTGCCCGCTTAGCTACAGCATCTTCAATCTCCCCTTCTATCAGAAACAACCCACTTGATCCTGAAAATTAGCTAACTGCTCCGATCAAAAAGGAGTAACTACAGTAAAAAGTAGTGTTTGCAATGTATCAGGAACAAACAGAAATCCTAGGAATGGCCTAGATCCGATGCATGGCAGGGATGGTAAAACTGTCAATAAGGATGCAGAAAAGGCAGACATGGGAGATCAGTATTTCTGTTTTGCCTTTGGGAAGAAGCAGGATTACAGGTTCGGTTGATAAATATAACAGTATTTATGTACTATATGTAAGCACGATCTGAATGAGGGAAAGGACACTTGCCCAACATACTCTGGGGTGGGTATTTGCTCATGGTCATATGCTTTTGAATGGTGGTTGTGGTGTTTTCCCAAACTAATGCGGGTTCCTTTTGCCTTTTCATTAGATATTATCTTTGCTATACGCAGAGTCAGTGCTTGCAAGTTGGCAAGTATTGCCTTTGCAAGGCGCCCGAGGTGGTGTTTAATTTTCCCAGATCAGTGGGTGGGGGCTTGAGTCGGTTCTGTTTTGCTTTGTTTTGTATTGTGTTTCTTCTGTTTTGTATGGACCCTGACCCTTGCTGCCAGCTCCACCTGCCAGAAGGTTGCCCATACTTAGACTCTGTAAGGAGTTAGATATTCTGATAAGAAACATTAACACTATACAGAACCAACATAATACGTGGGGCGTGGGGGGTGGGTGGGATTGTTTCTGGTGGGGTCTCACAGGGATCTGGTCTTGATCCAGTGCTATTCAATATCTTTATCTACTCTAGAAGAGTATATCAATTCCTTGTTGGTAAAGTCTGCAGGAGACACAAAGACTAGTGGAGCAGTAAATAATGATGAGGCCAGGTCCTTTCTACACAGCGAACTGGGTCACTTTGTAAGATGGACTCATTTGGACAACATGTATTTAAACACAGACAAGTGTGAGGTCACACACCTAGGAACAAAGGCCCACGTCTTCAAGGGTATTTAGGTGCCTAAGTCCCATTGACTGCACTGGGATGTGGCTGCCTGAGTCCCTTTTGGGATATAGGCCAAATAACATAGGTCACGTGTACAGTACAGGGGACTGTAATGTGGAAAGGAATGACTCCACAAAGAATGTAGTGGTTGTAGTAGAAACCAACTGAACATGAGCTCTCTGCTCGGTGCTGTAGCTAGGAGGGCCACTGCAATCCCAGGATGTATAAATTGGAGAATGATGTTGAGTGGGATCAGGGAAGTGGTATCACCTCCATAAACGGCATTAGCGAGACCATTACTAGATATTGTATCCAGCTCTGGTGTCCACTCTTCAAACGGGATGATGACCAATTGGAAAGGGTTTAGAAAAGAGCGCCAAGTAGGGTCTGAGTTCTAGAAAACCTGCATCACAATGAAAAAAACGTAGGAAGCTCTGTCATAGAATCACAGAATATCAGGGTTGGAAGAGACCTCAGGAGGTCATCTAGTCCAATCCCCTGCTCAAAGAAGGACCAACCCCAACTAAATAATCCCAGCCATGGCTTTGTCAAGCCAGGCCTTAAAAACCTCTAAGGATGGAGATTCCACCACCTGCCTAGGTAACGCATTCCAGTGTTTCACCACCCTTCTAGTGAAATAGTGTTAAATTTGCAAATGAATTTTAGTTCTGCAGTTTCTTTTTGAAGTCTGTTTCTGAAGTTTTTTTGTTCAAGTATGGCTACTTTTAAATCTGTTATAGAATGTCCAGGAAGACTGAAGTGTTCTCCTACTGGCTTTTGTATGTTACCATTCCTGATGTCCTGATGTCTTCTTCTTCATTTGCAAATTTAACACCATTAATTAGGGCTTGAATAGGAACTGGGAGTGGCTGGCTCACTACAAAAGCAGCTTTCCCTCTCCTGGAATTGACACCTCCTTATCAATTATTGGGAGTGGACTACATCCACCCTGATCGAATTGGCCCTGTCAACACTGGTTCTCCACTTGTGAGGTAACTCCCTTCTCTTCATGTGTCAGTATATAATCCCTGCATCTCTAATTTTCACTCCATGGATCTGAAGAAGTGGGTTTTTTTACCCACAAAAGTTTATGCCTAAATAAATCTGTTAGTCTTTAAGTTGCCACTGGACGCCTTGTTGTCCTCTTCATACCAGCGGCCAACTAGACGTTGAGCTGTTGATCGCTACTCGTTGAGCCCGACGATCTTTCTATCCACCTTACAGTTCATTCATCCTATTTAGTTTAATTAAGAGAAAGTTAACAGATGACTTGATTACACTCTATCAGTACCTATTGAAGGACACAGAGGGCTCTTGAATCCAGCAGGCAAAAACAGAATGAGATCCAGTGACTGAAGCTAGATATATTCAGAAATATCAGGGCATTGATACCAGTGAGGTTAATTAATTCCTGACACCATGTATCTAGGGACATGTGAGATCCTCTGGCACT
Organism: Lepidochelys olivacea; assembly: GCF_965140295.1. Taxonomy (NCBI): domain Eukaryota; kingdom Metazoa; phylum Chordata; order Testudines; family Cheloniidae; genus Lepidochelys; species Lepidochelys olivacea. The sequence continues at coordinate 8,076,636 of NC_140433.1, read as the reverse complement.
TTAAGTCTATACAGGAAGAAGAAGACTGGGCGTCTTTCTTAAAAATCTGTTACAACTCAAACAGAAGTTGTGGCCTTGGCTCAAGAGAGATTCTCTCTAGCCTTGTTTTGCTGATGGCCTGACTCAATGCTCAAAACGCTCCCCTCCAGCCTTAAACTCTGTTAGTCTGAACAGGCTCCACCCACCGAGACTGCATGAGAATGGGAGAACAGGATCTCTCCTCGCCACTGAAATGAAGCCACCTCTTGGGTAGGGCCAGGCAGCTGAGAAACAGGACAGGGAAATATGGCCCAGCTGTTTAGAACAGGAAGTGGGGAAGCAGCCTGAGTCCAATCATAGCTCCCGAAGAACATTACAGGTTCAGGATTAATTAACTAAGATGCAAATTGGCCACAAGAATGGGGATCCAAGACCTACTCTTGACAAAGTGACTCTCATTTCTAGTCCATGTAATTGGCTACGGGCTCAATTTGACACCATACCCAACCAGTGGGGTCTGTGATTACACAGTGCCCCATTGTGCCATAGCAGGGCAGGGGGTCATAGATTCATCGACTCCAAGGCTACAAATGTACCTTTTTGAGCATCTAGTCTGATCCTAGAGCAGAGCTTTTACAGAAACATCCATTCTTGCCTTAACAATTGTCAGCAATGAAGAATCCACCACAACCTGTGGTAATTTGTGCCAGTGGTTAATTACCCTCACCATTCTAAATGTATACCTCATTTCCACTCTGAATTTGTCTAGCTTCAACTTCCAGCCATTGGATCCTGTTCTACCTTTCTCTGCTAGATGGAAGAGCCCTTTATTAAATAGGTTTCAGAGTAGCAGCCGTGTTAGTCTGTATTCGCAAAAAGAAAAGGAGTACTTGTGGCACCTTAGAGACTAACCAATTTATTTGAGCATAAGCTTTCATGAGCTACAGCTCACTTCATCGAATGCATCTGATGAAGTGAGCTGTAGCTCATGAAAGCTCATGCTCAAATAAATTGGTTAGTCTCTAAGGTGCCACAAGTACTCCTTTTCTTTATTAAATATTTATTCCCCAGGTAGATTCTTGTAGACTGTGATCAAGTCACCTCTTACCCTTCTCTTTGTTAATAGATTGAGCTCCTTGTGCCTATCACTGTAAGGCTCTTATCCTTTAATCATTCTTGTGGCTCTTCTATGACTCTCTCCAATTATCAACATCCTTCCTGGATTGTGGGCACCAGAACTGAATACAGTATTCCTGCAATGGCCACAGCAGTGCCAAATATACAGGTAAAATATCCTCTCTACTCCTGCTCATGATTCCTCTCTTAATACATCCCAGGATTGCATTAGCCCTTTTGACCACAGAGTCTCAGTGGGAGCTCATGCCCAGCTGATTGTCCACCTCGACCTGGAAATCTTTTTCTGAGTCACTGTTTCCCAGGATATAATCCCCCATCGTGTAAACATGATCTGCATTCTTTGTTCGTAGATATAGAAATTTACATTTAAATGTATATTGTTTGCTTGCACCTAGTTTACCAAGCAATCCAGATCAGGCTGAATCAGTAACCTATGCACTTCATTATTTACCACTCCCCCAATTTGTATCGTCTGCAAATTTTAATGCCTATGATTTTATATTTTCTTCTCAGTCATTGATAAAAATGTTAAATATCATAGGTCCAAGAACCACTCCCTGCCATGTTAATTTTATACTGTTCTAAGTTTTTTAATCAAAATATTTTGCGGTACCTTACAGAAGTCTAAGTCTATTTCATCCACACTATTACCTTTGTCAACCAAACTGGTAATCTCATCCAAAAAAAAAAAAAAATCAAGTTAGTCTGACAAGATCTATTTTCCATAAACCCATGTTCATTTCCATCAATTACATTACCCTCCTTTAATTCTTTATTGTTTGACTCCCATATCAGCCACTTCATTATCTTCCCTGGGATTGACGTTAGGCTGACAGGCCTTTAATTAGCCGAGTTATCCCTTTTACTCTTTTTAAAAATTGGCACAACATTAGCTTTCTTCCTGGCTGCTGGAGCTTTCCTAGTGCTCCAAGACTTATTGAAAATCAATAACAACAGTCCAGCTCCTTACTTGGCTGTTTTAAAACCCTTGGATGCAAATGATCTGGACCTGCTGATTTTAAACTATCTACCTTTTGTGGCTTCTGTTTAACATCCTCCTGACAGATCAGTGGAATGGACAGAGTATTATCATCACCATATGGTGAGACTATACGATCTCTTTTTCCCAAATACAGAATGAAAATATTTATTGAACACTTCTGCTCTTTCTGCATTGTTATTGATATTTCTCCCATTTCCATCTAAGCATGGACCGATATCATTGTCAGGATTCTTTTGGTTCTTAATATATTTTAAAAATATATTTAAATATATATTTATTTTAAAAATATATTTAAAAATATATTTATTCTTTTGGTTCTTAATATATTTTCTTATTGCCATTAACTCTGCTGGCCACAGATGTCTTATTCTGCCCCTTTGCTTCCCTTATCAATTTTCTACTAACTAGAACAATCAAATGGGGATGAAGGCCTCTCCACACAGCACACACACCCCTCTCTGCGGTAGAGGCTCACCGCACAGTGGTGGGGTGCTGGGGTCAGCACTAACTCAGACAGGAAAGCATGCTCTATTGAGCTTCCCAACAGGCTCTCTGCAGCATCAACAGGGCAAAGGAAGGTGAGAGTTACCTGAGCACACAACACTGGCATCTTCTGCATAATTGAAGTTATGATCTCCCCAAGGCCTAGCCCTGCATTCGGAGATGGCAGCTTCTGACCCCGTGCAGTTAACATCATTCAGCCAGGGACAGTCAGATCCATGTCCAAACCGAGCCCCATGTGGCACTGATAACGCTGTCCCACAGCCCAGCACACAACTCAAGCATCATGTAAGTCCCAGTTGCCATCACACCCAGTTTCCCACTGCTGGTTATGAAACATCTTGACTCTCCCAGCCCAGCGACTGTGGCCATTCGCTAGCTGGAGCAGACATTTCTGAGATGCCTGAGCCTTCAAACACCCAAGGGAATAAACACTGAGAGATTCCTGTCCCTCTGATTGCTAGAGATGCTGGGGAACGTAGCGCTGAGGGGTCTGAATGGCCTCCGCACACAGTGACTGCCTGTCCCGGGCTGAATCACCACCACTGACATCCAGCTCGCATGGTGGTCCCTGAGCTGCTCTCTGCAGCACAGGAGCTCAGCACCACACTGGAGTATTGGGGTCAGCACTGACTGTGAGGGCAGAGTGCCCCTACTGAGTTCCCATCCCCCTCCCTGCATCATGGTGATTGACGTGGGTTACCTGAGCACATAACACTGGCATCTTTTCTGTGGTGAAAGTTATGATTTCCCCAAGGCTTAGCCATGCATTCACTGAGGGAAGCTTCTGATCCTGTGCAGTGAAAATCATCCAGCCAGATGGGATCAGACCCTAGCCCAAATCAAGCCCTGCCTGGGGCTGATAGCGCCGTCCCACAGCCCAGCTGCCTCCACATGATGGCAGCTTCACATAACTGCGAGTTGTCGTCACACACGGTCCCCACTGCTGATTGTGAGGCACCTCAACTCTCCCAGCACAGGGATTTGGGCCATTCACCAGTTGGAATGGAGCAAAGCCTAGACTGACTGAACCTGTAAAAACCCCAAGGGTATAATGACTCAGAGAGATTCCTGTGCATCTGATCTCTAGTGATGCTCGGGAACTTAGCGCCTTCCGCTGACCGGTCTGAACAGCCTCTATACACAGCGCCTGCCTATCAAGGACTCACTCCCCAAATCTGACATGCAGCCACCGCTAGGATGAAACAGGGCAGCTGAGAGACCAGGCACAGAAACTCATGGGCTGTGTAGGAGAGGAAGTGAGGAAGAACCGTGTCTCCAGTCACAGCTTTAGGGGATGTTACAGGTCCAGGAGTAATTAGCTGAGATGGAAATCACCCCGAGTGATGAGGGGAGGAACCCCACACTTCATAAAGGGATCCCAGGTTTCTACTGCCCCTGAGCGGCTGCAGGCTCCATTCAACCCCACATCACACAAATGGGATCTACGGTTACCCAGCGCCCCATTGTACTGTCATGGGGCAGGGGGATCAGAGTGATCAGTGCCGGGACAGGGTCTCTCACTGAAGCATACGTACCGCTCCCTGCAGCGCAGGCCCTAAATGCTGTGCTGGGGCACTGGCTCAGCACTGACTGTGAGGGGAGAGCGCCCCCTACTGAGCCCCCACCCCGCTCCCTGCAGTGCAGGCACATAGACTTGTGCGGGGGAAATGGGGTCAGCACTGACACCATGGGAAAAGCGACACTTACTGTGACCCCGAACCGGGTCCCTGCAGTACAGGCCCTTAGCACCATGCTGGGGCACTGGGGTCAGTGCTGACTCAGACAGGAGAGCTGGGTCTGTGCTGAAAGCTTCCCAGCCTGATCCCTGCAGCACAGACAGTGACGTGATGGATGAGGGTTACCTGAGCACTTGACACCAGCATCTTCTCCATGGTGACAGTTATTGTCTCCCCAAGGCCGAGCCCTGCATTCGGAGAGGGCAGCTTCTGTTCCTGTGCAGTGAACGTCATCCAGCCAGATACGGTCAGATCCTCGTCCAAACTGAGCTCTTCCAGGGGCTGATAACGCCGTCCCACAGCCCAGCTGCCTGCACACGACTCCGGCATCTGTTATGTCCCAGTTGTCATCACACACGGTTCCCCACTGCTGGTTGTGAAACACCTCGACTCTCCCAGCACAGCGACTAGAACCATCAACCAGTCGGATTGGAGCCTGCTCTGGAATGGCTGAATCTGCAAATGCGCCAAGGGAATAAACACTCAGGGAGATTCCTTTGCCTCTGATCACTAGTGACATTGGGGAACGTAGCGCCTCGGATCTGATCAGTCTCTACACATACCAATTACCTGGCAGGGGCTCATTCTGCCCTACTAATACACAGCCACCTCTGGGGTAGGAACAGGCAGCTGAGAGACAGGCCATGAAAACTCATGGGCTATATAGGAGAGGGAGTGAGGAAGAACCCTGTCTCCAGTCACACCAGTGGGAGATGTTACAGATTGAGGGGTAATTAGCTGAGATTGAAATCACTATGATGGGGGTAGGAGCCCCACACTTTATAAAGGGACCCAGGGTTTCTACTGCCCCTGAGTGCCTGGAGGCTCCATTCGACCCCAAATCCCACAAATGGGATCTATGGTTACCCAGCGCCCCATTGTGCTGTCATGGGGCAGGGGATCAGAGTGATCAGCGACGGGGAGGGTCTCTCACTGAGGCGCACGTACTGCTCCCTGCAGTGCAGGCCCTAAGTGCTGTGCTGGGACACGGGGCTCAGCACTGACTGTGAGGGAAGAGCGCCCCCTACTGAGCCCCCATCCCGCTCCCCACAACACCCACCGTGATGGATGAGAGTTACCTGAGCACACAACACTGGCATCTTCTCCGTGGTGACAGTTATGGATTCCCCAAGGCCGAGCCCTGCATTCGGAGAGGGCAGCTTCTGTCCCTGTGCAGTGAACGTTATCCAGCCAGATGGGATCAGAGCCTCGCCCAAATTGAGACCTGCCTGGGGCTGATAACGCCGTTCCACAGCCCAGCTGCCAGCACACGACTCTGGCCTCAGTTAAATCCCAGCTGTCATCACACACGGTTCCCCACTGTTGGTTGTGAAACACCTCGACTCTCCCAGCGCAGCGACTCGGGCCATTCACGAGTCGGAGCTGAGTCTGCTCTGAAATGTCTGAGTCTGCAAACACCCCAAGGGAATAAACACTCAAGTAAGTTGCTGTGCATCTGATCACTAGTGACCCTGGGGAAAGTAGCACCTCCCACTGACAGCTGTGAACCACCTCTGCAACTGCCTGTCAGGGCTTCATTCCCCACCACTGACATTCAGCCACCTCTGGAGTGGGACAGGACTGCTGAGAGACCAGGCACAGAAACTCATGGGCTATGTAGGAGAGGGAGTGAGGAAGAACCCTGTCTCCAGTCACAGCAGTGGGGGATATAACAGGTTCAAGGGTAATTAGCTGAGATGGAAACCACCCGGAGTGACAGGGGAAGGAGCCCCACTCTTCATAAAGGGATCCCAGGTTTCTACTGCCTCTGAGCAGCTGCAGGCTCCATTCACCCCCAAATCCCACAAATGGGATCTATGGTTACCCAGCGCCCCATTGTGCTGTCATGGGCCAGGGGGATCAGAGCGATCAGTGACGGGGAGGGTCTCTCACTGAGGCACACGTACTGCTCCCTGCAGCGCAAGCCCTAAGTGCTGTGCTGCGGCACTGGGCTCAGCACTGACTGCGAGGGGAGAGCGCCCCCTACTGAGCCCCCACCCCGCTCCCTGCAGTACAGGCCCTAAGAGCTGTGCTGGGGCACTGGGGCCAGCACTGCCTGCAATGGGAGGACGTTATTCTTGAAACCGCCACCCTGCCTCCTACAGCACAACAGCCGTCAGCACCCTGGGACACTGGGGTCAGCACGAACTCCAGAGGGAAAGGCCCCCTTGTGTGGTCCCCAAACAGCTCCCTACAGCACAGTACCTTCACCCACATGGGGGCCAACACTGACTGCGAGGGCAAAGCAGTCTCTCAGGAACCCGCACGCTTTCCCTACAGCACGGGCCCCTGGCACAGTGCTGTTACATTGGGATCTGAACTGACTGCCCCGTATTGAGCTCCTACCCCACTCCCTGCAGCGTTACCTGAGCACACAACACCGGCATCTTCTCTGTGGTGACAGTTATTGTCTCCCCAAGGCCGAGCCCTGCATTCGGTGAGGGCAGCTTCTGTCCCTGTGCAGTGAACGTCATCCAGCCAGATGGGGTCAGAGCCTCGCCCATAGTGAGCACTGCCTGGGGCTGATAACGCCGTCCCACAGCCCAGCTGCCTGCACACGACTCTGGCATTCTGTAGGTTCCAGTCATCATCACACACAGTTCCCCACTGCTGGTTGTGAAGCACCTCGACTCTCCCAGTGCAGCGATTTGGGCCGTTCACCAGTCGGAGCGAAGTCTGCTCTGAAATGTCTGAGTCTGCAAATGCCCCAAAGGAATAAACACTCAGGTAGGTTCCTGTGCATCTTATTGCTAGTAATGCTGTGGAACTTAGGGCCTCCCACTGACAGGTCTGAACAGCCTCTAAACAGAGCACCTGCCTTTCAAGGACTCACTCCCCACCTCTGATATGCAGCCACCGCTGGGGTGCAACAAGGCTGCTGAGAGACAGAGCACAGAAACTCCTGGGCTGTGTAGGAGAGGAAGTGAGGAAGAACCCAGTCTCCAGTCACAGCTGTGTGGGGCGTTGCAGGTTCAGGCAAATTAGTTGAGACGGAAATCACCCGGAGTGATGGTGGTAGGAACCCTACACTTTAAAAAGGGGACCCTGCGTGGCTGCAGGCGCCATTGGACACCAAATCCTGCAAATGGGATCCACAGTTACCGAGCGCCCCATTGTGCTGTAATGGGGCAGGTGGATCAGAGCGATCAGCGACGGGGAGGGTCTCTCTCTGAGGCGCACGTACTGCTCCCTGCAGTGAAGGCCCTAAGTGCTGTGCTGGGACACTGGGCTCAGCACTGACTGCGAGGGCAGAGCGCCCCCTACTGAGCCGCCATCCCGCTCCCTGGAGCGCAGGCATGTAGAACTGTGTGGGGAAAATGGGGTCAGTGCTGACAACATTGGAAGAACGACATTTACTGTGACCCTCAACAGGCTCCCTGCAATACAGGCCCTTAGCACCATGCTGGGGCACTGGGGTCAGCGCTGACTCAGACAGGAGAGCTGGGTCTGTGCTGAAAGCTTCCCAACCCAATCCCTGCACCACCCACAGTGAAGTGATGGAGGAGGGTTACCTGAGCACACAACACTGGCATCTTCTTCGTGGGTACAGTTACTGTCTCCCCAAGGCGTAGTCCTGCATTGGGAGAGGGCAGCTTCTGTCCCTGTGCAGCTGACATTACCCAGCCAGATATGATTAGATCCTTGCCCAAAGTGAGCCCCGGTGGGGGCTGATAACGCCGTCCCACAGCCCAGCTGCCTGCACACAACTCCAGCATCCTGTAGGTCCCAGCTGTCATTACACACGGTTCCCCACTTCTTGTTATGAAACACCTCGACTCTCCCAGCGCAGCGACTCGAACCATTCACCAATCGCAGCTGAGCCACTTCTGAGATGCCAGAGTCTGCAAACACCCAAGGGAATAAACACTCAGGGAGGTTCCTGGGCATCTGATCTCTCGTGTCGCTGGGGAACGTAGTGCCTCCTGCCAATGGATCTGACCGGTCTCTGCACACAACCACTGCCTGTCAAGGGCTCCCCACCACTGACCAGGCTAATCACTTGGGCAATGTTGAAGTTTGTCCACTCCCCTCCCAGCCAGCTGTCACCTAGTTAGGCAGACTGGACTGCAGTCTGACCTACTGCTCCCACTAGAGCACTTAATGAAAAAGATCACCTCCCACACTACTGGCAGGAACCTCCTGGGGAGCAGATTTACACCCTCACTCCTGGTGCTGATATTCCCTCCAGTGGGATACTGTGCAGTGCTGCAGGGCAGATGCTGTCATAAGCACCTTGGTGATTGGGAGATGAACACAGTCACCCGTGTCATTAGTGGCTGCCTTAGCCTGACATCAGCATCGAATTTACATGTGTTGGCTCCATAGCTCCCTGAAAACGTCACCCAGAGTCCAGGAACAAACCATCCCAATGTGTAGAAAGAACATTAAATATGGCAGGCGACCTGCTTGGCTTAACAGTGAAATCCTTGCTGATCTTAAACACAAAAAAGAAGCTTACAAGAAGGGGAAGATTGGACAAATGACCAGGGAGGAGTACAAAAATATTGCTCAGGCATGCAGGAGTGAAATCAGGAAGGCCAAATCACAATTGGAGTTGCAGCTAGTAAGAGATGTTAAGAGTAACAAGAAGGGTTTCCATAGGTATGTTAGCAACAAGAAGATCTGGGAAAGTGTGGGTCCCTTACTGAACGGGGGAGGCAGAGAATGTGGAAAAAGCTAATGTACTCAATGCTTTTTTTCCCTCTGTCTTCACGAACAAGGTCAGCTCCCAGATTACTGCACTGGGCAGCACAGCATGGGGAGGAGGTGACCAGCCCTCTGTGGAGAAAGAAGTGGTTCAGGACTATTTAGAAAAGCTGGACAAGCACAAGTCCATGGGGCCAGATGTGCTGCATCCAAGAATGCTAAAGGAGTTTGCGGATGTGATTGCAGAGCCATTTGGGGTTCCAAAGAGGATGGATCTAGACTGTTCTCAGTGGTAGCAGATGACAGAATGAGAAAGAATGGTCTCAAGTTGCAGTGGGGGAGGTCTAGGTTAGATATTAGGAAAAACTTTTTCACTAGGAGGGTGGTGAAACACTGGAATGCGTTACCTAGGGAGGTGGTGGAATCTCCTTCCTTAGAAGTTTTTAAGGTCAGGCTTGACAAAGCCCTGGCTGGGATGATTTGGTTGAGGATTGGTCCTGCTTTGAGCAGGGGGTTGGACTAGATACCTCCTGAGGTCCCTTCCAACCCTGATATTCTATGATTCTATGATCCCCCGTGAGAACTGACTGGAGCGCAGTGACGGCTGGCAGCAACCTGCTGCGCTCCAGGCTGACAAGGGTTGCGCCCAGTGCAGAGGCAATGCACACTTCCTCCAAGCAGATCGGCCCCCTCCTGAAGGAAACACCTGCCCCGTGATTCCTCCTGACTTGCCACGACTGACTTGGCAACATCGTTTTGTGGCAGCTATTGCTGCACTCATGTCTAGTGCTGCCAGCCCAGGACCAGTCTCAGATGAATGACGGCAGAGCTGGGCTGAGAAGCTGTGTCCTCACAGAGGGGCGGCAACTCTGGGATACAGAGACTGGCTTGCTGATGAATTTCAGAAGCCCTAACTTCTATCTTCCTATTTGCAACCTGGGACACATATCCTGGACTAGGCTTCACGGGCCCCTGACAGGACTGGCCAGAGGGACTGCTGCAATGCAGAGTTTTGGCTTAGCCTGATCTTCTCAAGCAGCCGTTACATCTTCAAAGAGCGACTGGAATTCAAATTAGAAATAATAATACAACAAGTAGAAGTGCCTGGGTTCTAGCCCAGGCTGTTCCATGGGCTCACAAAGTGATCTGGGGCAATCCTCTGTGTTTGGGTTCCTTCTTCTGTTAAGCATGGATAATAGCTACCCACCATTTCATAAAGGTGTTGTTTTAAAATTAAGGTTTGCATAGAGCAGGGGAAAGGTAAATTGTTCTGGTAAGTGATAGGCAGCTTTTTTTAATAGTGGCAGAAGCTGTAAAAAGAACGGTAAGGAGTGACCAGGGAACAGAGTGGGAGGACGAGAGAGAGCAAAGGTTAATGAAACAAGAACAAAGAAACAAAGAAACTCAAGTTGCAGTGGGGGAGGTTTAGATTGGATATTAGGAAAAACTTTTTCACTAAGAGGGTGGTGAAACACTGGAATGCGTTACCTAGGGAGGTGGTAGAATCTCCTTCCTTAGAGGTTTTTAAGGTCAGGCTTGACAAAGCCCTGGCTGGGATGATTTAACTGGGAATTGGTCCTGCTTTGAGCAGGGGGTTGGACTAGATGACCTTCTGGGGTCCCTTCCAACCCTGATATTCTATGATTCTATGATTCTAAGAGGTGGGGCAGCAATACAGATGGTCACACGTGATGGAGGAGAGCCCCGTTAGAAGACTGGACCTTGAGGATGCACAGTCAGATGGCTGAACAAGCTAGAGCAGGGATCGGCAACCTTTGGCATGCGGCCCGTCAGAGAAATCTGCTGGCGGGCCAGGATGGTGTGTTTACCTGCAGCATCTGCAGATTCGGCCGATCGCAGCTCCCACTGGCCGCGGTTCGCCGTTCCAGGCCAATGGGGGCTGCAGGAAGTGGCACGGGCCGAGGGATGTGCTGACAGCCTCTTCCCGCAGCCCCCATTGGCCTGGAACGGCAAACCGCGGCCAGTGGGAGCTGCGATCTGCCAAACCTGCAGACGCTGCAGGTAAACAAACCAGCCCGGCCCGCCAGCGGCTTTCCCTGGTGGGCCGCGTAGCAAAGGTTGCCGATCCCTTAGCTAGAGGTAAGCAAGGTTGGAATGAGCTATCCCCTGACAGCTAGTGATGAGCTGGGGAGAGGAAAAGGCTTCAGGACCAGACTGTATTTACATGGACACACCCACTCTGCCTAGGTATCCAGCAGAAAGAGCTGTGTTGCCTGGTGTTGGGTTACAAATCACTGTAGTACTGAATACAGGCGCAATGAAATGTTACCCTGATTGTGTGAGTAAAGGGCAGCACAACTGTGCTTAGCTTGCCCTGACTGAGGCTTGCCCTGACTGGGGGTCACCCACAACTGAACTGAACTCACTAACTAGGGGGCTCAGACACCAGACCCCTATCAAGAGTGAGAGGGAGTGAAGATGGGTTTTTCTTCTGAGGGCTCTGTCTAAAAGGTCTAGGCATGGTTCAATCTGCTACCCCACCCCCTTCAAAGGTAGAGCTAATTAAGGCTCTATTAGGAGTCTTTTTGGTTTAAATGATCACTAGAGCTGAAATCACCTGCTGCGAGACAGTGTTTCTGCTCAGCCTGCTTCAGCACCAAGGTCTCTCCACTAAGAGCTGACAGTCACTGAGAGCTGGGTAGAGACTCAAGAGCTAGACCTGCAGAGGTCACAGTAGAGAGGCCGGGGGCAGCAGGAGGTGAGGGCGAGCACAGTAGTGAGTGGCTGGCAGGGCAGCTGTCACCAGAACAAGCACCCAGACAGCAGAGCGAGCCAGGCGCTCTCCTCCCCACCCCCATGGTGGGAGCTGAACTCACACAGGTGCACCTCTGCATCTTCACTAACTAAGGACAACCACTGTGAGTGGGGTGTGGTGGAGAGAGAAGGGAAGGGCATGTTAAAGGAACTTTTGGTTGCTGGACTAAAGAACCTGAGGCAAGACACTGTCCAATGTACTCTGGGATAGGTGGTTTGGTCATGATTAAACCTATTTCCGGCGTTTTGTCAAGTTAACGCTGGGTTACTTCCCTCCTTTTATTAAAAAGTTTCTTTTCTGCACTGAGACTCTGTGCTTGTGAGCGGGGAAGCTTTGCCTCATAGAAGCACCCAGGGGGTGGTGTGTAATTGTCCCAGGTTACTGGATGGGAACTCAAGCCAGTTCTGTGGTATTGCTGAAAAGGAACCCCTAGATATTGAATTCAGCCCTGATCGCTGCTGACTCCACCTCGCAGAAGGGTTACATAGATATTGACTTGTGAAATATGCAATAGAAGAAGACTCCCCCCACTGACATGCAGCCAGTTCTGGGGTAGGACAAGGCAGCTGAGAAACAGGACAGGGAAATATTTAGGCTGTGTAGGACAGGAAGTGTCCTATATCCAGCTGTTGGGGAAGTTACAGGTTCTGGGCTAATTTCCTGAGATGCAAATCCTTCGGAACACAGTGATTATAGATATTGGTTCTTGAGAAATTGGCCCTGGATTTTTAGTTTGAGTGAGCGGCTGCAGGCTCCATTGACACCAAATCCAACCAGTGGAAGCTATAGTTACCCAGCCCCCCATTGTGCTGCAAGGGGGTCTGGCCCAGGGATAACTAGATGCCAACTGGCAGAGGGCATAGGGATGCCTAGAGTTATACGGGGATCCCCTGGGTGAGATATATGTACAATAGATCATCAAAGGTGGCATGTGAGGTCTCTACCAAGAGCCAGCAGCCCACTCGTCACCCTAATGGGGGCAAGATGTTTGTATGGGACATAGCTGAAGAGAGATGTAAAATGTGGAATATGAGGCTGCAGAAGTGCTGAAGTGAAGCTTGTCACCTGCACCATGGCAATCCCTTCGGCTGAGCCAATCAGCACACAGAACAAAGCACAGCCATGGAGACAGGCTATATTCACTGTCTGGACCCAGTGGGGGCCTGAGAATTTACAAAGACAAAGAGCCCCAGGATATGTCTCCGAAGAGAGACCTCCTCTGGGAAGAGACAATGGTCTGTACCTACAAAGAAAGAGGAGAGGGGACAAGAGCTCCCTTTCACTCAGGGGGCAGCTGACAGTGTTTGTCTCAGGAACAGGAGATCACAGCCAAGCCTGGAGTAAAACCCCGGAAGGACTGTGGGGTGAGCGTTGCTCTACCAGACAGAAAAGTATCTCGTTCAGTGAGTCTAGGCACTAGTCAAGGTGGTTTGATTTTATTGGCCATGGAACCATTTCTTTCCAACCCTTCTCCTTGCTACTCCTCGAATCTCTACACTCTGTGAAATCACTTGGCCTTGTCACTATGAAGTGAACTAGGGCTGTGCATTGATTGGGGAAGAGATGGGAGGTGGAGGTGGAGCTGGTCAGCTGGGGGCCCTGTTCCTTTGGGAGCAGCGGATCTGTGACTGCTGTGAATGCCCAGTGGGACAGGAGCTGGGAGCTTTAGGGGGACACTCGGAGGGCTGGGGGCTGGAGTGTGCCTATTGCCAACCTGGAGAGAGGCCATGCCTCAACGCCTAGAGGGCACAGCTTGTGTGGCCTATGGCTGAGTGAGTTGGAGAGCTGCCCCCCAGCGGGCACAGACAAGGCTTCCTCATGCTAGGGGCCCATGGCACTGCACTGGGGCATTAGGGCAAGCACAACTGCAAGGGGAGAGCGCTCCCTACTGACACCCAGGCCTCCTCCCTGCAGCACAGGCCCCTTGTCACTGCACTGGGGCACAGGGGCCAGCACTGACTTCACGGGGAGAGCACCCCCTACTGAGCCCCATGTCGCTCCCTGCAGCACAGGCCTATAGATCCGTAGAGGGGAATTAGGGTCACCACAGCATGTGAGAGGAGAGTGTCCCCTACTGGAACCACCATACAACTCCCTGAAGCACAGGCCTCAAGCACCATGCTGGGGTTAGTAATGGCTGTGAGGGGACAATGCCCTGTAATGAGCTTCCCACCCTGCTCCCTGCAACACGCACTGTGAAATGAGGATTACCTGTGCAAACAACACCAGCATCTTCTCCGTGGTGACAGTTATTGTCTCCCCAAGGCCGAGCTCTGCATTCGGAAAGGCCAATTTCTGTCCCTTTGCACTGAACATCGTCCAGCCATATACGGTCAGATCCTCGCCCAAATTGAGCCCTTCCTGGGGCTGATAACGCCGTCCCACAGCCCAGCTGCCTGCACACGACTCTGGCCTCAGTTAAATCCCAGCTGTCATCACACACGGTTCCCCACTGCTGGTTGTGAAGCACCTCGACTCTCCCAGCGCAGCGACTCGGGCCGTTCACCAGTCGGAGCTGAGCCACTTCTGAGATATCGGAGTCTGCAGACACCCCAATGGAATAAACACTCAGGGAGGTTCCTGTGCATCTGATCAGTAGTGATGCTGGGGAACGTAGAGCCTCCCACTGACAGTTCTGAACAGCCTCCACACACAGCTACCACCTATCAGGGTCTCACTCCTCACCACAGATATGCAGCCACCACCAGGGTGCAGCTGAGAAACAGGCGAGAGAAATCTGGCCGTCATTTAGAGAGGACATGGGGAAGAATTCTGCATCCAGTCACCATAGTGCCAAAAGTTAAAAGTTCATGGCTCATCAGCTAAGATGCTAATTGGCCAGGGCAATGGGATTAAGAGCCTGATGCTTGACAAAGTATCCCAGGGTCCCTACTCCTTGTGAATGGCTGCAGGCTCCATCTGATCAGCGGGATTCATACATCCCAAGACCCAAAGTGCCCACTGTGACCACTTAGTCTGACCTCCTGTGTAGCACAGGCCAGAGACCTGCCCTGGAGTAATTCCTCAGGCAGATCTTTGAGAAACAGCCAATCTTGATTTAAAAATTACCAGGGAGGGAGGATCCCCCACAGCCCTTGGTAAGATGTTCCAACAATTAATAATCCTCATCGTTACAAATTTATACTTTATTTGTAATCTAAATTTCTCTCTTCAACTTCCAGCCATCGGATCTTATTAATCACTTGCCTGTAAGATTGAAGAGTCCTTTATTATCACATTTCTGTTCCCCATGATGGTAATTATAGACTGTGATCAAGTGGTCCCTTCACCTTCTCTTTGTTAAACTAAACAGATTGAGCTCCTTGCGTCTGTCACCACAAAACAGGTTTTCTAATCCTTTGATCATTCTCATGGTTCTTCTCTGAACCTTCTTAAATTTATCAGCATCCTTCTTGAATTGTGGGCAAGAGAACTGGACACAAGATTCCCGCATTGGTTGCACCAGCACCAACTACAGAGGTAAAATAACCTCTATACAGCTACTCGAGATTCCCCTGTAAGTGCATCCCAGGATTGCACTAGCCATTTTGGTCACAGAGTCATACTGGGAGCTCCTGTTCAGCTGATTATCCACCACCCACTCCCAAGTCTTTCTCAGAGTTAGGGCTTCCCAGGGGAGAGTCCCCCCTCCTGTAAGTACAGCCTGCATTCTGTGTTTCTAGATGTATAATTTTACATTCGGTCATGCTAAAAGGCATCTTGTTTGCTTGCACCCAGCTTACCTAGTGATTTAGATCACTCTGTGTCAGGGACCTGTCCTCTTCACTATTTACCAGTCTCCCAAATTTTGTGTCATCTGCAAACTTTCTTAGTGATGTTTTTATGTTTTTCTCTAGTCCCTTGATAAAATTGTTAAATAGTGTAGAGCCAAGAAGTGATCCCTCAGGACCCCAGTCAAACACATTTGCTCGATGATGATTCCCCATTCACAATTACATTTTGAGACCAGGAAGTTGGCCAGTTTTTAATTGATTTAACATGTACAATGTCGATTTTGCATCGTTCTCGTGCAGTGCCAAGACAAAAGCCTTACAGGAATCTAGAGCAGGGGTGGGCAAACTACGGCCCGTGGGCCGGATCTGGCCCCTCAGGGCTTTGGATCCAGCCTGCGGGATTGCCACCCCTGTGGCGCTGTGGGCGCCGCGCTGCTCCCGGAAGCAGCCAGCACCACGTCCCTGCAGCCCCTGGGTCGGGGGAAAGGTGGCAGAGGACTCCGTGCACAGCCCTCACCTGTGGGTTCCAAACCCCAAGCTCCCATTGGCTGCAGTTCCCCATTCCCGAGAGTGGTGCAGGGCTAGGGCAGGCAGGGAGCCTGCCTTAGTGGTGCCGCACCACTGCCACCCTGGAGCTGCTCCAGGTAAGCGGCACTGGGCCAGAGCCCACACCCCAAACCCTCCTGCATCCCACACCCCAACCCCCTACCCTGAGCCTGCTGCCGCACCCCACACCGCTCCTGCACCCCAACCCCCCACCCCCTGCCCTGAGCCCCCTCCCATACTCTGCACCGCTCCCCTCACCCCAACCCCCTGCCCTGAGCCCCCTCTTACACCCCTCATCCACCCCAACCCCTTGCCCTGAGCCCCTTCCTGCACACCGCACCCCTCCCACACCCTGCACTCCCTCCCGCACCCCAGCCCTACATTCATGGCCATGCATGCAATTTCCCCACCCAGCTGTGGCCCTTGGGCCAAAAAGTTTGCCCACCCCGATCTAGAGAGATGAGGTGAGTGAGGTAATGTCTTTTATTGGACCAGCTTCTGTTGGTGAGAGAGACAAGCTTTGGAGCTTACTCTTCAGGTCTGGGCTCTGTGTGGCTCGAAAGCTCGTCTCTCTCACCAAGAGAAGTTGAGCCAGCAAAAGACATTTCCTCACCCACCTTGTCTCTCTTGTATCCTGGGACCAACATGGCTGCAACTACACTGCATACAAAAATGGCAGATGTCTAAGCAGAGCACATCAGGGCTCTTCCTTTAGGCAACCAAATCTCTCGTCTCATCAGAATAAGACAGCAAGTGAGTCTGACGAGAACTCACTGGTCACAGGGCGCCCATAGGGCTGGAGTTGGGTGGGGGGATCAGAGTGAGCAGACATGGCAGAGGGACACTCACAGCGATGTATACACCTCAGCCTGCAGCACGGTGCCCTAGCACCATGCTGGGGCATTGGGGTCAGCACTGACTCAGAGAGAGAGCAGCCCCCTCCTGTCATCCCCAAACTGCCCCCTGCAGCAAGGCCCTTAGACACGACCTGGGCTTTGTGGTAACGCAGGAGCCTGCAGGGAGAGCAGCCTCCGCTGAGCCCCAGCCCAGCATTTTGCATCAGGGTCAGAACTCACTGTGAGGGGAGAGCGCCCCAGTGAGTCCCCGAACTGCTTCTCGCAGCACTTACAGGGGCATGACAAAGGAGGGTTACCTGAGCACACAACACTGGCATCTTCTCTGTGGTGACAGTTATGGTCTCCCCAAGACTTAGTCCTGCATTCGGAGAGGGCAGCTTCTGATCCTGCGCAGTTAACCTCAGCCAGCCAAATTGGCCCAGATCCTTGTCCAAATTGAGCCCTCCCTGGGGCTGATAACGCCGTCCCACAGCCCAGCTGCCTGCACACGACGCCGGCATCAGTTATGTTCCAGCTGTCATCACACACGGTTCCCCACTGCTGGTTGTGAAACACCTCGACTCTCCCAGCACAGCGACTTGGGCTGTCCAGCAGTCGCACGTCAGCCAGGTGTGGAAGGGCTGAGTCTGCAAACATCCCAAGGGTGTAGTCAGAAAGATTCCTGTGCATCTTAACATTAGCAATGCCAGGGAACGCAGCGCCTCCCACTGATGGGTCTAAACAGCATAAGCACACAGCGACTGACCATCAAGGGCTCACTCCCCACCACAGACATGCTACCACCTCTGGGGTGGAACAGGGCAGATGAGAGAGTTTACGGAAAGCTGGCCCAGTAGTTTAGGCAGGAAGTGGGGAAGAATTATGTCTTTCTTAGTTACTGCAGGTTTGAAAATTAGGCCTATGAGATTGCCCAACTAGAGCATAATGCATCACTGCAGCCAATGGCCCTCCAGCAGAGGCCACAACTGCTGACTTACCATGGTCAGGTAACTAGCTGCAGACTGTTGATTAGACATCTCCAGGTATAAAGATTCCTGTTCCCATCTTTCCCCTTATCTGAACAACCCATTGCTAGGCGGCTGCTGACCAGATCCCTGGGACCTGCCCCAGTTCCTTATCCTTGTTCCTGACTCATGCTTCCTCACCCCGTTCCTGTTCCTTGCTCCTGTTACCGTCCCTTGCTTCTGGCGCCTGTTTCCTGGCCCAGGGAGCGGTGTATGTCTCACAGGGAAACAGCACACCCTGCAGCACAGCCCCCCAGCACCTCTCTGAGACACTGGGGTCAGCACTGGCTCAGACAGGAAAGCAGGGACTGTGCTGAAAGCTTCCCAGCCTGTTCCAGGCAGCACCCCCAGTGACGTGACAGAGGAGGGTTACCTGAGCACACAACACTGGCATCTTCTCCGTGGTGACAGTTACTCTTTCCCCAAGAACTAGCCCTGCATTCGGTGAGGGCAGCTTCTGTCCCTGTGCAGTTAACCTCATCCAGCCAGATACGGTCATATCCTCTCTCAAAGTGAGCCCGCCCTGGGGCTGATAACGCCGTCCCACAGCCCAGCTGCCTGCACACGACTCCAGCATCAGTTAAGTCCCAGCCGTCATCACACACGGTTCCCCACTGATGGTTGTGAAGCACCTCGACTCTCCCAGCACAGCGATTGGGGCCATTCACCAGTTGGAGAGGACCTAGGTCTGGAATGACCGAGTCTGCAAATGCAATAAATACTCAAGGAGATTCCTGTGCATCTGATCACAAGTGATGCTGATGACTGTATCGCCTACCACGGATGGGTGTGACTGGCCTCCTCACACAGCCACTCCATGCCAGGGGCTCAGTCCCCACTGCTGACATGCTGCCACTTCGGGGTGGGACAGGGCAGCTGAGAGTCAGGGCACAGAAATATGGTGACTGTGCAGACAGGAAGTTGGGGGAAATGTTTGTCCAGTCAGAGCTGCGGGGGACATTACAGGTTCAGGGCTAATTGTTTGTGGTGCAAATTGTCCAGCATGGCTGAGTTAGGAGCCCAACTCTTGTCAAAGTGACCCTGGGTTTCTAGTCCCCAGGAGCGACTGCAAGCTCTGTTTGACACCAAGTCCCACAGCTGGGATCCATGCTTACCCAGTGCCCCATTGTGCCAGGGAGGGCGGGGGATCAGAGCAATCAGAGCAGGGAGAGGGCCTCTCACTGTGCCCCACACTCCACCCTCTGCAGCTCACGCACCTAGCGCCGCTCTGGGGAACTGTGAGCGTCGCTGACTGTGAGGTGAGAGCCCCATACCCTGCAGCACAGACCTTTTGTTAGCCAGCGGGAGGACTGGGGTCATCCCAGACTGCTAGGGGAGAGCACCCCCTCCTGTGTTCCCAGTCTGCTCCCTTCAGTACAGGCCCATAGCGCTGCGCTGGGGCACGGGAACTCAGATGGGGAACCAGGGGCTGGGCTGAAAGCTTCCTAATCCACTCCCTGCAGCACCCACCGTGACAGAAGAGATGAGGCTTACCTGAGCATACAACACTGGCATCTTCCACGTGGTTACAGTTATGCTCTCCCCAAGGCCTAGCCTTGCATTCGGAGAGGGCAGCTTCTGTCCCTGTGCAGTTAACCTCATCCAGCCAGATACGGTCAGTTCCCTGTCCAAACCGAGACCCGCGTGGGGCTGATAACGCTATCCCACAGCCCAGCTGCCTGCACACGACTCTGGCCTCAGTTAAATCCCAGCCGTCATCACACACGGTTCCCCACTGCTCGTCATGAAGCACCTCGACTCTCCCAGCACAGCGACTCGGGCCATTCACCAGTCGGAGCTGAGCCACTTCTGGAATGCCAGAGTCTGCAAACACCCCAAGAGGATAAACAGGGAGTTTCCTGTGCATCGGATCACTAGTGACACTGGAGAATGTAGTGCTTCCCACGTACGGGTCCACACAGCGAATACCCATCACAGGCTCACTCCCCACCACTGACATGCTCCCACTTCTGGGGTGAATCAGGGCAGCTGAGAGACAAGCTCGGCAAAGTTGGCTGAGCTGTTTATGCAGGAAATGGGAAAGAATTAGGCACCTCCCATGCACGACAGGGCTCAAGCCCAGATCCACGAGCTTGCTGAACTACAGCCTTACCTGTCACATCACCGGGAGATGAGGGAATTGTAGCTAATGGGTCACCAGCAGAGGCCCACCCACCACGAGCAGGTGAAGAGAAGCAGACTGCTGATTGGACACCTCCAGCTGTAAAGCTCCCTGTTCCCATCCTACCCTTTGTCTGAGCAACTCCTTGCTAAGGCTGCTGCTGGCCAGACCCCAGGGACCAGATTCCTGCCACCTCACACGATTTCTGCTCCTTGCTTCCGTTACCACCCCTAGTTCCTGGCTCCTGCTGCCTGGCCCAGGCCAGTTCCTCCTCCTTGTTCCCGTTACCACTCCTAGTTCCTGGCTCCTGCTGCCTGGCCCGGGCCAGTTCCTCCTCCTTGTTCCTGTTACCACCCCTTGTTCCTGGCTCCTGCTGCCTGGCCCTGTGCCTGCTCCTTGCTCCCATTACTGCCCCTTTTTCCTGCTTCCTCACCCTAACTCCAGGGACCAATTCTGACTGCAGCTTGACCTTGGGCAAGGCTTCGGACTCTGTTTCTGGCTTTTACCTTTTGTGTGACATCCAGCCGTGATCCTGATGCCATCCTGGCTCTGGCCACTAGGCAACACCACCTTGTTACTGGACCTGACAGTGTCCAATCCCGTCTGCCCAAGGATAACATTAGTTAAGTTGCCAATTTCCCGGGACAATGGAGTCAGGAGCATGATGCTCAGCAAAGTGATGTAGGGTTCCCAGTCCCAGTGAACAGCTATAGGCTCCAGCTGACACTGAATCTGACTGGAAGGAACAATGGCGACGGAGTGCCAGATTGTGCCATAGCTTGGAATGGAACTGGAGCAAGCAGAGACGGGGGAAGGTTTCTCAGAGGGACACATACACACCTCCCTGCAGCACAGCCCCCCAGCACCTCTCTGAGACACTGGGGTCAGCACTGGCTCAGACAGGAAAGCAGGGACTGTGCTGAAAGCTTCCCAGCCTGTTCCAGGCAGCACCCCCAGTGACGTGACAGAGGAGGGTTACCTGAGCACACAACACTGGCATCTTCTCCGTGGTGACAGTTACTCTTTCCCCAAGAACTAGCCCTGCATTCGGTGAGGGCAGCTTCTGTCCCTGTGCAGTTAACCTCACCCAGCCAGATACGGTCATATCCTCTCTCAAAGTGAGCCCGCCCTGGGGCTGATAACGCTTTCCCACAGCCCAGCTGCCTGCACACGACTCCAGCATCAGTTAAGTCCCAGCCGTCATCACACACGGTTCCCCACTGATGGTTGTGAAGCACCTCGACTCTCCCAGCGCAGCGATTGGGGCCATTCACCAGTTGGAGAGGACCTGGGTCTGGAATGACCGAGTCTGCAAATGCAATAAATACTCAAGGAGATTCCTGTGCATCTGATCACAAGTGATGCTGATGACTGTATCGCCTACCACGGATGGGT
Organism: Lepidochelys olivacea; assembly: GCF_965140295.1. NCBI lineage: Eukaryota > Metazoa > Chordata > Testudines > Cheloniidae > Lepidochelys > Lepidochelys olivacea. The sequence goes on along the minus strand of NC_140433.1, from coordinate 8,055,196 downwards.
GTGACTGGCCTCCTCACACAGCCACTCCATGCCAGGGGCTCAGTCCCCACTGCTGACATGCTGCCACTTCGGGGTGGGACAGGGCAGCTGAGAGTCAGGGCACAGAAATATGGTGACTGTGCAGACAGGAAGTTGGGGGAAATGTTTGTCCAATCAGAGCTGCGGGGGACGTTACAGGTTCAGGGCTAATTGTTTGTGGTGCAAATTGTCCAGCATGGCTGAGTTAGGAGCCCAACTCTTGTCAAAGTGACCCTGGGTTTCTAGTCCCCAGGAGCGACTGCAAGCTCTGTTTGACACCAAGTCCCACAGCTGGGATCCATGCTTACCCAGCGCCCCATTGTGCCAGGGAGGGCGGGGGATCAGAGCAATCAGAGCAGGGAGAGGGCCTCTCACTGTGCCCCACACTCCACCCTCTGCAGCTCACGCACCTAGCGCCGCTCTGGGGAACCGTGAGCGTCGCTGACTGTGAGGCGAGAGCCCCATACCCTGCAGCACAGACCTTTTGTTAGCCAGCGGGAGGACTGGGGTCATCCCAGACTGCTAGGGGAGAGCACCCCCTCCTGTGTTCCCAGTCTGCTCCCTTCAGTACAGGCCCATCGCGCTGCGCTGGGGCACGGGAACTCAGATGGGGAACCAGGGGCTGGGCTGAAAGCTTCCTAATCCACTCCCTGCAGCACCCACCGTGACAGAAGAGATGAGGCTTACCTGAGCACACAACACTGGCATCTTCCACGTGGTTACAGTTATGCTCTCCCCAAGGCCTAGCCTTGCATTCGGAGAGGGCAGCTTCTGTCCCTGTGCAGTTAACCTCATCCAGCCAGATACGGTCAGGTCCCTGTCCAAACCGAGACATGCATGGGGCTGATAATGCTATCCCACAGCCCAGCTGCCTGCACACGACTCTGGCCTCAGTTAAATCCCAGCCGTCATCACACACGGTTCCCCACTGCTCGTCGTGAAGCACCTCGACTCTCCCAGCACAGCGACTCGGGCCATTCACCAGTCGGAGCTGAGCCACTTCTGAAATGCCAGAGTCTGCAAACACCCCAAGGGGATAAACACTCAGGGATGGGCTAAAGGAAAGGAATATGGGGCTTGTTCCCTATCATTTGCTCTGGCTCCCATTCAGTCTCAGTGTGGCAGACTGGCTTGCTCCGGAGGGCTGAGAATGGGACACTGGGGGGTTCCTCTCTGGAGGTCACCAGCTCTGATCCAGCCCCAGGCACGGTGGAATGGCTGACTCGTGGGATGGGGGATGGGACACAGGGTCTTTCCCCCAGGGGACTCTGGCTCCAGTACAGTCTGTGCGAGGAGGATGAGGTGACACAGTACATTGGGGGAAGGAGACCTGAAGCTTTTCCCCTGGAGGGCACTGGTTCCCGTTTGGCCCCAGCTCAGGCAGGGGCTGTGGCTGGCTTGGGGGGAACAGGCACTGCACTTTCACGTCTTGGGGCCCTGGGTCCAAGCTGGTAGTGAGTGGAAGTTGCAGCCATTGCAGCTCTCTGATGCCCAAAATGTGAAATGAGCTGCTGGGGTTAATTCCCCTCCATGACAGGACAGGTGTGTGCAGCCCAGCCCAGCCCTCAGTCCGAGCGACTCCCAGCCGAGGGGCAAAGGGCGTAACTGGTCAGGAGACTGAACTGCCCTTTGCACCTGCCCGAGCCCCCTCCCCGTCTGCGCCCCGACGCCCCCGTCTACCAGAGCCAACAGCAGCAGCCTCACGGGGCTGTAGTTCTGCTCCCCGAAAGCCTCCACTGGGGTTGACTCAGCTCCTCTATATTCCACGGTATCCACATAGACAGGGCCAGCCCCGTGCTGAACTGAGCACTGTCCTGGTGCTGAGGGTGTCACAGCAGCCCAGCTCCTGGCACACCACCGCCGCCTCCTGCAGGCCCCAGCTGGTGTCACTCACGGCACCTCCACTCCCCCAGTGCAGGGATTGGGGCCATGCACCAGCTACAGCCAGAGCTGAGCTAAAATGGCTCTAACAATAACTAAAGGCAAAAATATCTCTTGGGGCAGATCCTATTCCAGGGGAAATCTGGGCCACCCCAGACTTAAGCGGCTCAGCCAGGCGCTGCCACAGCCCAAATGTAACTCGGACTTGCTAGGCAAGGCTGAGTTCTCGAGATGCTGGGTGGCCTGAGTATTTCCACAGGGACCCAATAGCCAGGATGCCCTTCACTCTGCCACACAGTCCACCTTGTTAACAATTCACTGGTGGGGAAACTGAGGCACGTAGCGAGGCAGTGATAGGCTGAGTCCACAGGGTGAGTCTGGCAGAGGCAGGATTTGAACCCAGGTCTCCAGTTCTACATTTGAACCACTAGATTAAATCATCTTAACTCTGCCCTTCCCCACCCCGATTTATAAGCCAGCTGCACAAAGAGCTGCACCTTGCAGCATGCACCCCACATACACCCCGCACCCTCTGCCTATGTTCGTATTTACCTGCCAAGGGGAATCCTGTCATGGAAGCTGAAAGAAAGCAAAGGGATGAGGTAAGTCTCTGTCTCCATGATTGGACATTTCAGGGATCTCCAAACACTGGCTGATATAAGTAGTGGCCCGAGTAAGCTCTTCCCTGCCATCTGTTGATGCACTGAGAGAAAAGGTCTCAGCTGCATGTTATATTTCAGTGACCCTAGCTACTGACTCTCAGGGAGGTGGATTGCCTACACTGATGGGAGAACCTCTTCTGTCAGCGTTGGTAGCATCTACGCTGTAATGTTTCCAGTGCAGAGGAGCCCTAAGTAGCAGACAAAATACAAGATGTGGTGAGCGACATCAGAACCAAAAAGAAAAGGAGTACTTGTGGCACCTTAGAGACTAACCAATTTATTTGAGCATGAGCTTTCGTGAGCTACAGCGAAAGCTCATGCTCAAATAAATTGGTTAGTCTCTAAGGTGCCACAAGTACTCCTTTTCTTTTTGCGAATACAGACTAACAAGGCTGTTACTCTGAAATCAGAACCAATGACACTGCACCCGCCCTTCCAAACCGAGCCACCTGCTTTCAAACTGCCTGCATCACTGAAGGTCCCACACACCCTGCTCCCCCTAGGCCTTACTGGGGCTAGTATCCCCTGACCCTGGAGTGAAACTCCACACACCTTGTAATGGAATGCAAAAGTGTATTATACTGTTCAGCCACTAGATGGTGATGTGTGTAAAATACCTTATTTTAAGCTGATCTCAGCCATTCCTGGCAGAGCATTAAAGGATCATGGTATGTAAAAGCAAGCTCTGTGATCAGTCCATGTCTGGTACAGAAGAACATGACATAGTGTGTGGAGTAACATAAGAACATAAACAGAAGGAACAAAGCTACACAGGTTGCAGGATCTCAACACCATGCCACTCTTTAGTGCCCTAGAGAACTTTAGCTTTCACAAACTTCACCATGGATAGACTGGAAACAAGATTTCACATTGCTGCCAAGTTGCAAGGAAACTGGAGATATGCAGGTATCGTCTTTAATGTAGGCTATGGGAAGGAGGCAGAGCATATCTTTAAATCCTTTGACTTTACTGAAGACAGTCACAAAGGTGACAATGAAAGGGACCTGGCTCTGTTTGATGCATACATTATATCTCAGAGAAATGTAGCTTATGAAAAAGCTTCTTTCCACCAGAGAACTCAAGAACCAGGGGAAAGTTTGGAATGTTTTATAAGAGCTCCACATATATTGGGAGAAAACTGTGATTTTGGGAATGCAAAGGTTGAAAATAACCCAATAATCAGCCTCTGTGTGCTAACAGATAAAAAAAATTCACAGCAGCTACAACTGAGGAGAGATTTAACTCTAGCCACAGCTATTCAAATAGCAAACCAGTCTGAATTAGTCAAACAACAGAACAAAAGGCAGGAGCAAATTGAGAAACCTGAAACTAGCTATGGTTTAGCTTAGGCTATGTCTACACTAGCACTTGCTGTGGTATAACTTATGTCACTCAGAAATGTGAAAAAGCCACCCCCTGAGCAATGTAAGTTACACCGACCTAAGCACCAATATGGACAGCGCTATGTGGGCAGAAGAAGCTGTCCTACCAACATAGCTACTGCCACTCATGGAGCTGGAGTAGTGAAGCCAACTGGAGAGCTCTTCTGTCAGCTTAGGGCATGGCTACACTTGCAGATGTAGAGGGCTGAGAGTCAAACCAGCCGTCGGGAACCGCAGCAGGGAAAACGCTGCCGAGTGTTTACACTCTCAGCTGGAAGCGCACTGGCGTGGCCACATTAACATCTCTTGCAACGCCACAAAGAGCAGTGCATTGCGGTAGATATCCCAGCGTTCAAGTGGCTGCAACATGCTTTTCAAATGCGGGGGGGTGGAGTGGAGTGTGACAGAGAGTGTGCTGTGTGTATGTGGGGGGAGAGAGAGTGGGTTTTTGGGGTGCTGAGAGTGTGTCAGCGTGCTGTCTTGTTAGTTCAGACGCCCCTCCCCACCACCTCTCTCTCACACATTCACAGCAAGCAACATTCCACACTAACTGTTGCTTTGTCCCGGAACAGATAAGCAGCCGGCTGTCAGAAACGGAGCTTTGAAAGGGCATATCCGCATTCCTACAGCCAATTCCAAAACAATGGCAAGAGTGGCCACTTGACTTAAGGGGATTATGGGATGTTTCGGGAGGCCGATCGCAGCGCAGTAAAGCAACACCTCGTTCACAATGATGCTGGGGTGTTTCAGCGGAGGCACAACCAGCGTTATACTTCTCGTGGAGGTGGATTACCAGGAGCGCTCCAGCTGCAGAGTCCAGGCGCTCTAAGTGCCTTGCCAGTGTGGACGGGTCGGGAGTTAGGGCGCCTGGGGCTGCTTTAATGCACTCCAACTTGCAAGTGTAGCCAAGCCCTTAGGCCATGGCTACACTTGCAAATGTAGAGCACTTTGAGTTAAACCAGCCTTCGTAGAGTGCAGTAGGGAAAGTGCTGCAGTCTGTCCACACTGACAGCTGCAAGCGCACTGGCGTGTCCACTTTTGTGGCACTTGCAGTGGCATTGGGAGCAGTGCATTGTGGGCAGCTATCCCACAGAGCACCTCTTCCCATTCTGGTGCTGTGGCTTGTGGGAAGGAGGCGGGGGGTGCAGGGCATTCTGTGTCCTGTCCCAATGCCCCGTGATGCATTGGTTCACATCCCAGCAATCCCTCTGCTTCCATCCACAATTGACGCCATCTTTCAATGGTTTTTGTACTGCACGCTCTGCCTTCCCTTTTGGTCTGTGGGAATGGAGCCCGAACTGCTGAGGAATATGCTGACGAGTCTCGCCAGCACATCACGTTTGGCAGTCAAGTTACTCCTTAAGATCCAAGTGACAGTGAGGACTCCGACAATGATATTGATGTGAGTAATGCATACAACACGAGATTGCTTGTGGTATTCATGGACATGCTCACCACCACGGAACAGTGCTGTACCCTCCATAACATTTGTGAAGGGAAGGGTGAAAGATTCACTCAGGCATGGAACTCGGAGGTTCAACACCTGGAGGCTGAATTTGAACAGCCAGAGAGCAGGGCTATTAAAGGGGCCCAGCGTGGGGCTGGAAGGATTAGGGATGCCTCGAGGAAGCAATTTGAGGCTGAATGCCACCAGTAATGTCTGGTGCCCTGCACGGGAGTGAAGTGCAGTGGTTCCAGTGTTAGTAGGAATCTGTGTTTGCTACGTATGATACACTGACTTGCAGTGCCTGTTGCTTTCCTGGGCTAAGGTATCTTTTATGTTATGCAATAATAAAGAATGTTTTCAAAGCAAAAAAATCCATTTAATGAAAAGAAAATGTATTTATTGAAAAGAAACACAACTGCTTGGGAAACACAAAGGGCAAAGGGGTGGGGTGGTGAATGGTTCAGTCACAGGTTTGCGTATGTCCTGTTCTCATACTCAGCCTTCCTGTCTGGAGTGCTGTGCAATGAGTGCTGCACTTCAGGATGGCTCGACTGCATGGTGCTGGGGGTTGAGTGCAGTGGGTCAGGGTCCTAGTTTTCAGGGCTGGGTGGTGAAGCTACAGGTGTTGGAGGCAGCTGATTGCAAATATGAACTCGGATGTTGGGGAAAGTGGGTTGGAGGTGACATGGGGGCACAGGGGAAAGAGTTTTGGGACAAGGGCTGCCGTGGGGGGGGCGCAGAAGTGCTCCACCTGCATGGCTACAAGCACCTGGATTGAGTCTTCTTGGTGCTCCATGATGCTTCTCAGCTGCTCTGCGCTTTGGTGCCGGTGAGCCGCATTCTGCTGGAGAACCCTCCTTTCACTCTCCCGCTGCTCCTGCACTTTTTGATTTTCATTAAGGGAGTGCTGCATGACTTCATGCAGCATGTCCTCTTCGCTTCTACTCAAGGGAGACTGATTCTTTCATGGCTGTTCTGTCCTCTGGGTTTCTGTGTCTTGGGGAGAGCCAACAGCTGCAGGGGGCACCTATGCTGAACACTGTCCTCACATTTTCCACAGGAGTTCGTCCTAAAAGATATCTCGTTGCTGAGGGTGACTTGGGAAGCAAGGGAGGGTCTTCTACTGCAATCCAGCTTCTGCCCTGGCCCATAAGCAGCTTGCCTGTGTGCAGCAATGGCCCTCCCGCCCCTCATGGCACAGTGACGCAGACATGTTAGCCTGACTGGGACAAGGACCACAGTGACTCTCCCATGAAACCTGCTTAAGTGCATTGCCCAAGTTCTGGATGAGACCTTTGAAGAGATCACTGAAGCCGATTACCATGATGTGAGAGAGCACATCAATGCCGTATTCCGTATCTAGGCATGCATGCAGTCCTAACCCTCCTTGCCCCAAGAGCCCGCACTGAATAACTTCCTTCCCAAAATAAAAGCCGCTTACCGGGAACCTCCTCTGGTGTTTGTCCTTCCCCAAGCACCGTCTGCCGCTCCTGGCTACCTTCCTCCTGGCTTCAGAACAGCTCCTGGCTGCAAGCATCTAGGGATGCCGGGGTGTCTTCCTCCTCCTGTGCACCCTCGCTCCTGCTTTGCTCCTCCTCCTCCTGCCTTGTTGGACTGTGCTCTGAGGTGTCCATGGTGGTACTCGGAGTGGAGGTGGGGTCGCCCCCAAGTATCATGTGCAGCTCTTTGTAGACATGGCAGGTTGCAGGACCAGCACCGGAGCGGCTGTTTGCCTTGCGGGCTTTGTGGTAGGCATTCCGCAGCTCCTTCACTTTAACCCTACACTGCAGAGCGTCCTGGTCATGGCCCCTTTCCATCATGTCCCTTGATATCTGCCCAAAGGTATCATAATTCCTACAGCTGGAGTGAAGCTGGGACTGGACAGCTTCCTCCCCACAAACACGGATGATGTTCATCAGTGGGGATCTGCTTGATACATGCTGACTGCTGTAGGGACAATGGCTAGTCCTTCCCTGGGCTACTTCCTACTGTGACTCCTGTAGTCTTGGTCTAGACATCTTCTGGGTCTCCAGTCTCCCTAGGCTGTGCTGCTCCCGGTGGCTCCAACCTCTGAGTGGTGTCCTCAGGTACCTGGGCATGTGCCTGAGTCTTGGCACCTCTGGCTTGCACAGTCTGGGGCTTCGACAGCTCCCGGGCTGGAGCCTGGGGCGTGAGTCCTTCGTCTCCAGCAGTCTGCACTCACTGAGCTGTGCTGCTCCCTTTTATAGAAGCACTACCCTTGGTGCATGCCTGGTAGGGACATGGAGGTGTGGCCTCTTCTACCCACAGTGAGGAATTAACCCTTCCCCATCCAGTTTGGGGTAAGTGCACCCTGTCACATCCTCCCATAGCTGAAGTCACCTGAGGGCTGTGACTAGCCCTGGAGGTACTCTTAAATGCATGGGCCAGTTCACCACAGAAATGGCTTACTAAGACAAAAGCTTTGCATTCAGAGTGCATGTGATCAAAGAACCACAGAACATCAACCTTCTCAGCAGCAGCCTATCAACCACCATGGGCCTAGTGAGAAAGGTGGAAGAACTCACTGGAGGATTTGATGATATAACACAAAATCAACCTGTGGAACGCTTTGTGGGCAGATGTTGTGAAGGCCCAAACTATAACATGGTTCAAAAGTTAGTGAAGCTCATGGAGGATAGGTCCACCAAAGACTATTAGCCAGGAGGGGCAGGCATGGTATCCATAGCCTCTTTTTGTCAGAAGCTGGGAATGGGTGACAGGGGATGGATCACTTGATGATTACCTGTTCTGTTCATTCCCTCTGGGGCACCTGGCATTGGCCACTGTTGGAAGACAAGATACTGGGCTAGATGGACCACTGCTGTGATCTAGTATGGCCATTCTTATATTCTTATGATACTGAGGTTTTGAAAGGAGATCCAGTACAGATCAATTTAAGAGACAGTGCTGAACTGTACAGTGTACAAACATTTCTACTCTTGAAGAGACTAGCTGCAGATTTATGGAAATTCGGAGGCTGTCATTACCCAGTCATCATGTACTATTTCCCCAGGTATATAGAGATAATGTACTTGAAAGACATATCATAGTGTTATGGAGAAACCGAAGTGCACTTTTGCTCACTTTGGTAATCCAGAGCAACTAGTGAGAGACAACAGACCACAATTCAGAGCAGCAGAATTTGTCATTCCAAACTAAATATGATTTTGATCTTATTGTGAGCCTCCCACATTACCCCAAGTGAACAGAGAAGCTGAAAGAGCTGTACAGACAGCCAAGAAAATCCTACAGCAGGAAGTCCCATTCTTTGTTCTTCCGAGTTACAGATCAACGCTGATAGCAGCTGCTGGATATAGTCCTGCACAACTCCTGATGGGAAAACAACTCAGAACAGGCTCTTTTCCAAAGTTGGACCAATCTCCAAAGGGGCCAGACATGAAGAGATTTGCCAAATCGGATAAAAAGGCAAAACTGAGATTATTGTAATGTCATTAGGGGTGGGGTATTGTAAAATGGGACCTGTCAGGGTTTCCTCCCCACTCTGAACTCTGGGGTACAGATGTGGGGACCCGCATGAAAGACCCCCTAAGCTTATACTCCACCAGTTTAGGTTAAAAACTTCCTCAAGGCACAAATTCCTTGTCCTTGGATGGTATTGCTGCCACCACCAAGTGATTTAAACAAACATTCAGGGAGGGGCCACTTGGAGCCCTATCCCCCCCCCAAAATATCCCCCCAAACCCTTCACCCCCTTTCCTGGGGAGGCTTAAGAATAACATACCAACCAAATAGGTAAACAAGGTGAGCACAGACCAGACCCTTGGGTTTTTAGGATACTAAAAACTAATCAGGTTCTTAAAAGCAGAACTTTATTATAAAGAAAAAAAGTAAAAGAAGCACCTCTCTAAAATCAGGATGAAAGGTAATTTTACAGGGTAATAAACAGATTTAAAACACAGAGGATTCCCCTCTAGGCTCAACTTCAAAGTTACAAAACAGGAATAAACCTCCCTCTTAGCACAGGGAAAATTCACAAGCTAAAACAAAAGATAATCTAAAACATTTCCTTGCTATTACTTACAATTTCTGTAATGTTAGATATATCATTTCAGTAGGAGCTGGATTACCTGCTTGGTCTCTCTCTTTGTCTCAAGAGGGAACACAAAGAGAGCACAAACAGAACCTTCCCCCTCCCCCCAGATTTGAAAGTATCTTCTTTCCCCACTGGTCCTTCTGGTCAGGTGCCAACTAGGTTAATTGAACTGATTAACCCCTTACAGGTAAGTGATTCCGTACCTCTGGCCAAGAGGGATTTTATATTACTGCATACATAAAGGTTGTTACCCTTCCCTTTATATTTATGACAGGACCCTACTCCACCCTAAGTTATCTCGGTGAGAAGCAACCCATCTCTTACCAACCCTAGTGTTACCCAGAGGAACAGGCTGGGCATGATGCACAGTCCTTGGGAAGGGGAGGGACACTAGTAACTTCAGGGGACTTCCTTCCCCCAATTTACCTAGCAAGGCTACACCAGCAGGGCCTTGCCTACTGGGACCCCAGAACACCCTGGGATTGGGTTTAAGGCTGCAACCCAATTACCAGTCATTCTCCCTCTTGTGGGACCTCACAGCTACTTGTGAGACCTCAGGACTGAATCTGAACAACGGAAACTATTGCACAGGGGGTTCCAAATTCCACAATACCTCCTCCCCAGCTTCTCCTTTTATCCATGTTGGGTCTATCTGCGAGCTGGAGTGCTCCTGCCTGGCTACTAGATAGATTCCCAATAAATAACATTCCCCTAACTGGGGTAGTAGGTTTATCCACACCTAAGCTGTTAAAAGGGGAACACACACAAAACGCCAACTCAAATACAATAGATTAATCTCTCTCAGGAACAGCCTGAAACTGGGAAAAAACTTATTAGCAGGTTTCAGAATATACTAAGCAGCTGAAAGGCTTAAAATATACTAAAACCATCATCACACTACGACCTACACCTGGATGGGAAGCATACCGAACTATTTACTCTGTATGTACACATACAAACCATACTTTTAACAGTAACAATTAAATCACTCTTCTCTGGGGTGCTGAAATTTCTCTGTTCAGTTTGCTAGTGCCAGAAAGGGGTGTGATGAGGGTGAAGTCCCATTCCCTGGGTTAGGGCTTCCTTCGACGTTCCACAGAAATGATCACAGCAGTGTCCAGACTTTCCCCCTTTTTTTCTCTTTTTGTGCTAGCCCCACATCTTCCCCCCAACAGAGAGCCTAGTTCGGATGGTCACTAGATATTGTTCCCCAGTAGCTTTTGTGAGTGACAAAGGCCCATCTCCCACACTGGTGAATGCCCCAGCCAAGTACGCACTGCGGGATCAGACCACTCAGCCCCTGAGGCCAAGGATCAACTGAAAAGGAGAGAAATCAAGAAAAGAAAAACCCGTCCTCCTCTGAGCCATGGACTCCCTGACCTGCTGTGAGGTAGGGCTGCCTTAGTCCAGGCCGTGCATGGCTAACGCAGGGGCCTTGCCTCAGGACCAGATCAGAGAAGTCTCTGCAGAGCTGACTGCAGTCATCAGCCTGGCTCAAGGGCTGCCAGAAACCCCTCAGGCCAGGGTAGTCATGGCTCCCTGCATGGCAAGTCTCAGGGCAGTAAGGGGGACTGGCAGTTTCTAGGATACCACAGCTCAGCCCTCTGCTGCCCACTCACTCCCCCTCGCTAGGTCTCTGCCTGTCTCCTGCTCCTTCACAGCAAGGTCATGATGCCCCAGGCTCCCCTGCAGCCCCGTCTCTGCTGCTTGGTTCGCTCCCCTCCATAGGGTCCTGCCAGGCTGGGCCTGTCACCATGTCACAGTGGGGCCCCGTCCCCTCACAAACTGTCATCCCACCCCCCTCACAAACCCTCACCCCACTCCTCGCTGAACCTCACCCCACTCCTCACCCTGCCACCTGACTGATCCTGGCCCTGCCACCCCACCGCCTCTCACCCCACTTGGCAACTCTTGCCCCACTCACAGGACATGCCCCACTCACCAACCCTGGCTCCAACCCCCCTCACCAACCCTCACCCTACCCTTCTCACTGACCCTGGCCCGGCTCCCCTGTGAACTCTCGCCCTGCCCCCCAAACCAACTCTCACCCTGCTCACTGGCCCCACTCCCTGCCCCACCTCCAGACCCTGATCAACCCTCACCCTGCCCCCTTGCTGCCCCACCCTCTGAATGTCCCTGACCCCGCCCCTCACTGACCTGTGACACCGCCCCTCAGCAATCCTGGTCCTGTCCCCTCACTGTTCATGACCCCATTCACTGGCCCCACCTCCCTAGCTGACTCTGGCTCCACTCCCCTCAGTGACCATGACCCCGTCCCCTCCCACATCCTGCCTGCCTCACTGACCTTCACCCTGCCCTCTGACCAACCCTGGCCCCACCCCCTCACCAACCTTGATGCTGTCCCCATCACTGACCCTCACCGGACGCACTGACCCCAGCCCAGCCCCGCCCCACTTGCCAGCTCCCACATGTGTTACTAGGTCTTTACTCAGCCCCACCCAGTCCCCGGCCTCTCCCTGGCCCCACCCCAGCTCCTCCCCAGTGGCTGCTCTCGCTGTCTCCTTCCCCAACATGCATGAAGGCTAGATCTGAGCTGGGCTCCCTGATTGGCCTGGTTGCCTGGTCAATCAGACTGACTTGGGGTGATGGCTACTGCCCATTGGCCCTACTCCACAGTTCTCTGATTGGCCAGAGGTCCTCTCAATCCCAGGGTCCCAAATCCACCTTGTCCCCTCCCCTCTCTCCTGGCATGGGGAGAGGGCAGCCAAACAACCCACCCAGTGCCAATGAGGGCAGCTGGTCCCTACATGATAAGACACGTTTACAAGAGCCATCACTCTGTTTGAGATCTGCCGGGTCTGGGACCCGGTGACCATGTTCACATCGAATTGGAAGAAGAAAAAGGATGGATGACTCCAGCGGTCGTCAAGGGAAAGAATGCAGCGCTCAGATTACGTGTGACTGAGACTGACAGGGGAGAATCCAACAGAAACCATCTGCAGCTACAGTTAGTTCCTCAGAAGGAACAATCCACAGAGCAAACCTGACAAACGGCAGATGCAGAACAAATAGCCAACAACTCAAGGATTCCAAAACTACTCCAAGCAGTCATTGCAACTAATGGCCAGCCAGATGGCCAAGCTGCTACACATTGGCATTTTACAGTTAGGAACCCAGGACGGTTTAGAGACACTGGGCAGACTGATCTGTCCTGAACTTCACAGCCAGTGTGACAGTGTGAATAAATGGCAGGAGCATGGAACTTAATGGGGGAGATGGACTGGGATGTTAACCTGTAGTGCTCGCTCAGCCACTGGGTGGCGCTGTGTGTAACATCCCTTATGGAGCCGAACCTCAGCCATACTTGGCAGGTCATTAAAGGATCTAACGATGAATTCAGCTGGGGTGGGCGAACAAGTTCTGTAGTCAGACCACATCTGGAAGAGGAGCATGACACACCCTGTTCCCCCCACGTCTGGCCAGGCCTTGCACTCTCCCTAGTGTGTGTGTGGGGGGCAGTTACAGTGTTTGAGCCCCCCCTTCCCGCCTAGTGTAGGTGGGCGTTGTTAATGTAGTTACCATAGTCTTCTTTCAAACAGCATGTTAACTCGAATTAGGAAACTTCAGTTCACGCCAGCAACGTCCACACAGGGCAGTCCAAGCGCAGCTCTTTGGTGTGCTCTGCAATTCACACCCCCGCAGTATGCTCTGTGTGCAATGTAGATATGCCGCATGACTGGGGAGTGTGCGTCCTTCCAAAAATGGGGGAAATTGGGTTTGAAAATTGGAGCACTGGAGTTCGAGCAAGAAGCCAAGATCGTGGGTGAGTTAATAATTGGTTTGGATTTCATTGGGAGAGGTAGATAAGCTGGAGGGTAGGCATAAGGTCCAGAGTGACCTAGACAAATTGGAGGATTGGGCCAAAAGAAATCTGATGAGGTTCAACAAGGACAAGTGCAGAGTCCTGCACTTAGGATGGAAGAATCCCATGCATTGCTACAGGCTGGGGACCGACTGGCTAAGTGGCAGTTCTGAAAAAAAGGACCTGGGGATTACCGTGGACAAGAATTGGGATATGAGTCAACAGTGTGCCCTTGTTGCCAAGAATGCCAATGGCATATTGGGCTGCATTAGTAGAAGCATTGCCAGCAGATCGAGGGAAGTGATTATTCCCCTCTGTCACTGGTGAGGTCACATCTGGAGTATTGCGTCCACTTTTGGGGCCCCTACTACAGAAAGGATGTGTACAAATTGGAGAGAGTCCAGTTGAGGGCAACGGAAATGATTAGGGGGCTGGGGCACATGACTTATGAGGCGAGGCTGAGGGAACTGGGCTTATTTAGTCTGCAGAAGAGAAGAGTGAGGGGGGATTTGATAGCAGCCTTCAAGTACCTGAAGCAGGGTTCCAAAGAGGATGGAGCGTGGCTGTTCTCAGAGGTAGCAGATGACAGAACAAGGAGCAATGGTCTCAAGTTGCAGTGGGGGAGGTCTAGGTTGGATATTAGGAAAAAATATTTCACTAGGAGGGTGGTGAAGCACCGGAATGGGTTACCTAGGGAGGTGGTGGAATCTCCTTCCTTAGAGGGTTTTAAGGCCCGGCTTGACAAAGCCCTGGCTGGGATGATTTGGTTGGTGTTAGTCCTGCTTTGAGCAGAGGATTGGACTAGATGGCCGCCTAAAGTCTCTTACAACCCTAATCTTCTATGATTCTATGATCCATCATGGCTAATAAGTATGTAATGAACCAATGTACTACGTTCAGTCTAGTGAATGAATTCTTTACCAGACTTGGAATCCTAGTGCGGTCGCAACGGCACTCGTCTCAAATCAAGGGAGAAACTTTGAATGCAAAGTGTTTCAGCAGCTTTGTGAGATTCCAGGGGCTTCACAAAACCTCCAGTCCTGCACACCCAGCACAGTTTGATAGGATGGTAGAAAGTTTTAGTCTGACTCAGTAATTTTTACAGATTCATAGATTCCTAGGTCAAAAGGGACCACTGTGATCATCTAGTCTGAGTCCTGTATAGCACAGGCCAGAGACCTGCCCTGAAATAACTCCTAGAGCAGACTGTTTAGAAAAACATCCAATCTTGAGTTAAAAGCTGACAGTGATGGAGAATCCACCACGACCCTTGATAAATGAGTCATTTCCAGCGTGAATTTGTCTAGCTTCAACTTCCAGGTGTTGGATCCTGTTCTCCCTTTCTCTGCTAGATTGAAGAACCCATTATGAAATACTTGTTCCATGAGTAGATACTTACAGACTGTGATCAAGTCACTCCTTAACCTTCTCTTTGTTAAGATCTAGCTCTTTGAGTCCATCATTATAAAGCAGGTTTTCTAATCCTTTCCTCATTCCCATGGCTCTTCTCTCAGCCCTCTCCAATTCTTCAGCCTCTTTCTTGAATTAGGGACACCAGAACTGGACACTGGATTCCAGCATCGGTCACACCAGTGCCCAATGCGGAGGTAAAATAAACTATCTACTCGTACTAGAAATTCTCTTGGTCATGCATCCTATGATCACAGCAGATCTTTTGGCCATAGTGTCACACTGGGAGCTCACGTTCATCCACCGTGACCCCAAACCTTTTCAGAGTCATTGCTTCCCAGGAGAGAGTTCAACATGTAAGTATGGCCAATGTTGTTGGTCCCAAGATATATACATTTGCATGTAGCTCTGTTAAAATGCATATTGTTCGCTTGCACCCAGTTTACAAAGTGCTCAGATCACTCAATCAATGACCTGTCCTCTTCATTATTTACACTCCCACAATTGTGTCATCTGCAACCTTTCTCAGTGATGAGCTCTTCTTTCAGTGTCCAGCAACAGAGCCATTGTCTCTTTATTTGGGCTTACAAAGTTGGTTGCTGGCCCTCTGGAAATGCTGGTGGATGCTGAGAGGGAGCTGAGATTTGTAATATTAACTTGTCCTTGTCTCACAGGCTCTGAAAGTGCCTACCTGAGTCTGAGAAGGGCTGTATCTAGGAACAGCACATTTCATGACTGACTGTGAGGCCAGCAGGATAATGGCTGTCTCTGGTTGTGTGTTGCGACACAACCAGGGAGGGGCACTGGGCTGGGAGTGATGAGACCAGGGTCCATTCCCAACCCCTGCTATCACATTCCCTCTCTGTGTCCCTATCCCCCTCTCATTTAAACTGAGCTCTCGAGCACACAGACTGCCTGTTGTCCTGCCAGTGCAGAGCCCAGCACCACAGGGCCTTGAGTTTGGCATACAGTGCTGCTGTAACATGAATTCTTGTGTTTGCATAATAAATAATAATTAAGAAATGAAGTATCAAACACTCACAGAATCATAGAATATCAGGGTTGGAAGAGACCTCAGAAGGTCATCTAGTCCAACCCCCTGCTCAAAGCAGGATTAACTCTAAATAAAGCCAAAGGAAATTGGTGGCACAAGAACAAGTGGGGATAAACGGGCCAGGAGTCATGTTAGGCTGGAAATGAGAAGAAGGTTCAGAAACAACCTCCTAATGGGTAAGGGGACAATGTGCTAACTCACGTGAAGATAGCGCTTGATAAGTATGTGACTACGATTATATGACGCATCCTGTGTCCCGTGTTCCTAAAGAGACCAGCCCAGGGCATCTGGGAAACACCTCCAGGACTCAGAGACATGGCAATTTCTTTTTACTCTTTTAACACTTAACAAAAGTTAAACTAATTGTATTGTAAAATCGGACACGCAGCTAGATAGATCCTGGTATCACCTCCTGCTCTATCCACTAGACCCCACTCTCCTTCCCAAGGCAGAATAAACCCCAGAAGTCCTGGCTTCCAGCCCCTCTGCTCTATCCACTAGACCCCACTCTCCTTCCCAAGGCAGTAATAAACCCCAGAAGTCCTGGCTTCCAGCCCCTCTGCTCTATCCACTAGACCCCACTCTCCTTCCCAAGGCAGTAATAAACCCCAGAAGTCCTGGCTTCCAGCCCCTCTGCTCTATCCACTAGACCCCACTCTCCTTCCCAAGGCAGTAATAAACCCCAGAAGTCCTGGCTTCCAGCCCCTCTGCTCTATCCACTAGACCCCACTCTCCTTCCCAAGGCAGTAATAAACCCCAGAAGTCCTGGCTTCCAGCCCCTCTGCTCTATCCACTAGACCCCATTCCACTTCCCAAGGCAGTAATAAACCCCAGAAGTCCTGGCTTCCAGCCCCTCTGCTCTATCCACTAGACCCCACTCTCCTTCCCAAGGCAGTAATAAACCCCAGAAGTCCTGGCTTCCAGCCCCTCTGCTCTATCCACTAGACCCCACTCTCCTTCCCAAGGCAGTAATAAACCCCAGAAGTCCTGGCTTCCAGCCCCTCTGCTCTATCCACTAGACCCCATTCCACTTCCCAAGGCAGAATAGACCCCAAGAGTTCTGGCTCCCAGGACACAGTTAAGCCACGTCTGATGGGTGGGGCTGGAGAATCACAGGTTGCCCCCAGGGCTATTCAAAGCCAGAGCAAAGGGAAAAGGTCACTCACCCCAAAACCAGGCCAGAAGGATGGGGATCCTTATGTTCCCAGCTCCAGCACAGGCAGCTGAGCTCCTGCCAAAGGGGTGCCCATCTGGGAGCAGGAGGCACCCGCGAAACCCCATGTTCATAGCACAGTCCTTGTGGGGCAGCGTGGCCAGGCGTTAGGACAGGCAATTGTCCTTGTGAGAGCGGCAGGCTGAGCTCAGTGTGCCAGGGGTGGCAGGTTTGTAGAAATTTTGGTGGTGCCCAGAACCCGCCCCCGCCCAAACTCCGCCCCCCACCTGCCCAAGGCTCTGGGAGGGAGTTTGGGTGGGGGAGGAGGTCTGGGGTGCAGGCCCTAGGCTGGGGAAGGGGATTGGGGTGCAGGCTCTGGGAGGGAGTTTGGGGATGGGTGGGGGTGCGGAGGGAGGGGGTGCAGGCTCTGGGAGGGACTTTGGGGATGGGTGGGGGTGCGGAGGGAGGGGGTGCAGGTTCTGGGAGGGAGTTTGGGGATGGGAGGGGGTGCAGAGGGAGGGGGTACAGGGTGAGGGCTGTGGGGTGTGGCTGCAGATGAGGGGTTTGGGGTATGGGAGAGGCTCAGGGCAAGAGTAGGGGTATAGGGGGTGAGGGCTCTGCTGGGGCTGGGAATGAGGGGTTTGGGGTGTGGGAGGGGCTCAGGGTGAGAGTAGGAGTGAGGGGGGTGAGGGCTCTGTCTGGGGCTGGTGGGTTTGGGGGGTTAGAGAGGCTCAGGGCTGGGGCAGAGGGTTGGAGTGCAGGGGAATGAGGGCTCTGTCTAGGGCTGGAGATGAGGGGTTTGTGGTGTTGGAGGGGCTCAGGACTGGGGCAGAGGGTTGGGGGGATGAGGGCTCTGGCTGGGACTGGGAATAAGGTGTTTGGGGTGTTGGAGGGGCTCAGGGCTACAGTAGAGAGTTGAGGGTGCGGTGGGGAGGTGAAAGCTCTGGCTGGGGGTGTGGGGTCTGGGGTGGGGCAGGGCTGGGGATGAGTTTGGGGTGCAGGCAGGCTGCTCTGGGACAGGGGCCAGAGAGGAGGACTCCTCCCAGCCTTTTCCCTGCTAGCAACAGCGAGCTCTGGGGGAGGAGTCCCCCTTTCCCACCCCCCCATCAGCACACTCACCCCCACCACTGTCACTGCATGTGTTCTAGGGCTCCTCTCAGGTCCAGGAATCTCCCTCGCCTCCAACGCGGTGGGTGCCGGTGGGTGCTGCGTGCGCCTCCTCCCCTGCTGTTGCCCCTGACTGTAGCCTCACTGGGGGTGAGGGATGGGGCTGCCTCCTTGCCCAGCATGGGAAAGAAGCAGTGACTGCGGGGGGCGGGGGGGCTGTGCTGGTGGAGGGTCCCGCCGGAAAGGTCTGAGGTGGAAGGGCAGGCTCAGTCAGTCTGCCCTGGCAGTGGAGTTGGGGGGCACGAGGACCATGGAGCTGCTTGGAAGAGGCAGAGGCAGGGGCAGGGATGCTCTGCTCCAGGGCCCCAGGCAGGGTGCGCGGGGGGCCGGGGGCAGCAAGAGAGGGCTGGGGGACACTTGGGGGGGACACTCGGCCCCAAATATTGGTGGAGCTGGGCCCCTGGGCTCTGAATATTGCTGGTGCTAAGGCACCACGTGGAGATATAACTCACCGCCCCTGCTTGTGACGGTCACAGGCTGGGAGGCTGGGGAGATGGGGCAGGCACCCAAGGAGGCAGGGATCCAAGGGGACAGGGGATGTGACAGGCCTGTCACTGCAGAGACCCCTCCCTCCACGCCCCCCTGCAGTGACCCAGTGGGTGTGTGCAACTGAGCCCACAGAGAAGTGACCCTTGTGCCCTGCGCTGTGGCTTTATTTATATCATTGGATTGTGAAATACGTGTTCCTGGAACATGCTGAGCAAACAAACCCCTCTTGGAACAGCTGGTTCTGGGACACATGGGGTGCAGGGACTGTCCCCGGAGCTGGTTCACCGGGAGTCAGCAGAACTGATCCATGGAGGCCTGGTGGACACGGGACGGGCGCACGGGTTGGACTGAGTGTGCGAGGATCATTCCATGCAGTTAAAGCGATGCTGAGGGCTGTGTGGGTGCCCTTATTCCAGTTGAAGGAGGCTCAGGCTTGGTCTGGTTGACACTTATAGCTTAGGTCGACCTAGCTTGGAGGGTGGATTAACTACGGTGATGGCAAAGCCCCTTCCAGTGCTGCAGCGTCTGCATCACGACACCACAGCGGCGAAGCCGCAGCGCTGGGCTGTGGCCCTGCTGCGGTTGTGGTGTAGACACAGCCCTTGTCTGCCCAGGGAAGGGGCATCACTGCACTGGCCTCACCCATAGAGCGGGTCCATTCACACCTGAGCTTATGCCCAAGCCACGTTCCCATGTTGTCATCTCGGCAAGTCCCGAAAGGACGCGGCCTCCTTGCAAATCGAGCGTCACGTGGCTCAGTCTCTGGCTAGCTCCTGAAGGTGCTCAGGGTGGATGTTTGGTCTATGCCCCTCCTTGGTGATCTCAGCGGAACAGGGAAGCATTTGATGCCTACGTGATCACTGTCTGCCTAGCATATTTCATTGGTAAACATGTTTAGTAATTCATTGGTCTCCTGTCCCAAGAGAGCAGCCGAAACTGAACCGAGAGCTGATGGAGGCGGGTGCTGGGTTTGGCTACCAAGGTCCTCACTGCTGATATGGTCTAGCCCCTGCACAGGAAGCAGCTGACAAGAACTGAGAAGGTTCCCATGGGGACAAGGCCTAATATGAGCTTTACCCCCAATCTGAATGGAGACGGTGTCTGAATGTGTAGCCGAGGCGTGCGGCTGCCAGGACATGCGGCTGTTCAGAGGTGTTCGCTCTGACCCCCACCAAGCCTGTTCCAAAGCCTGGTGCAGACAGCGCCCTGACAACTCAGCCTGCACCGTGTGTGCTTCCCCTGGGCCTGGCCACACCCAGCTCACACGCATTTAAAGGGCTCTGCTCAGCCTGCACGAGGGTTTACAGCCGGGCTAGTTAACGTCTTAGCCTGCGAGCCTCCAACTGCAGCTACTGGCCTGGTGTGGACAGGGCCAAAGAGGAGCCCCCAGCGGTGACTCTCCCCCTGGCAGCAGGGAGATATGGCTTGGGCTCGTCCTGAGGTGGGTGTTTCACACATTTATGCCCCCTCTGGGAGCAGGGTGAGTGGGGGAAGGGGAGACTGGTGCAGAGGACACAGAGCTACGCAGGGAGTCCAGGGACGGGAGCAGGCTGGGGGATGGGCAGCACAATGGCAGGGAGTCAGGAGGCTGGTAAATGGTCAGGTGCCTGGGGCTGGGGGGAGCCATGTGAACCCCTCACCCTCATCCCCTGAGTCTGCACAAACTGTCACAGCACAGGGACAGGCCATGGGCGGCTGCATGGAAGTCAGGGCTCAGTGCGTAGCAGGGTCACTGGCACAGTGCTGGGTGCATGAGGGCTGGACTGGGGCCCCACGAGAATGTGCCCTGCCTTTGGATAGAGCCGTGGGTGCCCCCTGGAGACAGTGAACAGTGCACCCCCTCTCCCCTCCAGTGCCGAGATCCATCTGCAAAAGTCTCCAGCAGAGCTGAAGGGTCAGGGCCCGAGGGTGAGGATGGTTACATCTGGGGGAGGGGGCTCCTCTGTGGGGGGACTGAACATCTGGGGCTGGTTACTATACGGAGGGGGAAAGTCTGGGGGATGGGACAGAGGGACCCACAGCGTTGGCTGGGACAGAGATGGGAGATGGGGTGCTTCCACTGACCTTTGGTCCCTGCAAACCAGCTGGCTCCTTCATATAACCCAGGAGTTGGGGTGGGAGAGGGAGCCCAACCGAGACCTGAATCTGGCTATCCCAAGCCCCACCCTGGGGGAGCTGCTCCACTCTCTCTCTTCCCTCCTTGTGACATCAGCCAGGCTGGTCTGGCTGGCTCAGCCCCTCAGTGAGCAACTTTCCTCCTGGTCTGTGCCAGGCTTGGTGACCCTGGCCAGTGCCACACTGCTTAGAGCTCACAGTGTGTGTGTGAGCCAGGCCACCAAGGGCTGCAGGCTGCTTGCAAAGCTGCTGCCTCGTAGGGCTCCCCAGGCTCCGCTACCCCATCAACACAGGCTCCGGCTTCCCCCCGCCCCTCCGCTCCAGTTACGCCACCCCACTGGCTGAGTGTTGGGACCTGGGAGCCAGCCCCATTCTGGGCAGCCCCCACTCCTGGCAGTGATGGTGGGTGGGCTCCCTCCACCAAGGGAGATGGTAACTGGAGTGGGGTGGCCTAGGACAGAGCTGGAGCCTGTGGAGACGGGGAATGGAGAGGAGCCAGCATGGGGAGCAGGAGCCCTTGCGTG
Organism: Lepidochelys olivacea; assembly: GCF_965140295.1. Classification (NCBI taxonomy): domain Eukaryota; kingdom Metazoa; phylum Chordata; order Testudines; family Cheloniidae; genus Lepidochelys; species Lepidochelys olivacea. The sequence continues at coordinate 8,033,996 of NC_140433.1, read as the reverse complement.
GTTTTGCAGTGCCACCCACTGGCCGAGCTGCTCCTGTGCTGCATGCAGGGGAGGGGCTCGGCCCCACATTGCCTAGCTCTGCTTACTGCCCCCCACTGGGGGCGTGCATCCCTCCATTCTCCGAGCTGTGGGGATGGCCAGAATGTGATTGGCTGTTTGGGAGCTGGGGGGATGGGATTGGCTGTTTGGGGTCTGTCAGGCCTGGAATGGCCAGTATCAGTTTGGGGTCACACAGGTGACGGAGGATCCCAGGCGGGAGGAGGCTGAGGAAGGGCCGTGCAGAGACACAAGAAGGGGGGCTTCCTTCAGGGGACTGGATAATTTTGGATGTCTTTCTATGACATGCTCCAGTCCAGCCACAAGCTAGGGGTTAGATGCAGGGCTTGCCGGGGGAGGGTCTCCGGCCTGTGCTATGTAGAAGGTCAGACTGGATGGTCACAAGAGTCCCTGCTGGCCTTGAAATCTAGAAATGTGACTCTTGCAAAATGGCTCAGGAAAAGAACAGAGAGAGGGGGGTAGGATGGGACGAAGATAGCGAGGGCTGCAAAGGAGCACAGGAGGGAAGGGAAGACCGGGGAGGATCTCATGTGCATGCAGCTGGGGTCTTTATGATCCAGCTTTGAGGACGGTTTTCCTCACTGGTGTGCTGGCCTGGACATCCCAGTGAATGAGTCCCACCTCTGAAGTCAGAGTCTCTGGAGTGAAGCAATAGCTGTCAACCTCTCCCCAGGGAATCCCAGGGGTCTGCTCGGCCAATTTGGTCCCCCAAATCTCCCTTTTTAAAGCTCCAAACAGGCAGAGGTAGCGGGCAAAATAGCCCTGTCAAAATTCAGGGCAACTGCACCTGTATTCCCCTCTCTGTTGTCCAGCAAGGGCACCCAGTCTAGGTTCCCAGCTCCCCAGCTGTCATCTCTCTTGGGTAGAGACCTTTGTCTCCCTCCCTCCTGACTGGGGTGTTTCCAGGCTGCCTTTGCTGCTTTTTGCCTTCTCTTCAGTGACTAACAGCAGTGTCATTGCACACTGATAAGTTAGCACCCAGCTCTTTCTAAGCAAGCACATTAACTCACAGGGTAAAAGCATTACAGAGAAAGCATGTTAAAACAGTAACAGAACCTACATGCATGCTAGTAATCTTACCTGAGATCGCCCCAACTGCAGCGTGGGCTCTGGCAGGTGATTAGTCCTTCAAACACCACCAAGGAATTGCTTCTGTGGTCACAAGTTCCTAACAGCCTCAGCTCAGAACTAGCACACTCATGAAAAGTTTAGACCACCCTTTCTACAGTTCAGTTGGATAGTTGGATATGGGGTTTCCAGGTGCAGCTAATCAGCAGATAGTGGGCTTTTCTCCTCAGGGCATAGCTTCAAAAGGCCTCCCGTGTGCCTGCTAGGAAACACACTTCACACGTATTATCCCAGCCAGTTCTTTGAAGTGCTTAACATTTCCCAAGGTTTACATTAGTCACATCTCCTAGAAAAGTTACATGTAATTCTACAACACATGAAACAATTGCATTTGGAATACAATGGACCACAAAGGTATTAAAATTAATTCAATAAGGTTTAACTTACTTCAGGTTTCAGAGTAACAGCCGTGTTAGTCTGTATTTGCAAAAAGAAAAGGAGTACTTGTGGCACCTTAGAGACTAACCAATTTATCTGATCATGAGCTTTCGTGAGCTACAGCTCACTTCATCGGATGCATACCGTGGAAACTGCAGCAGACTTTATATACACACAGAGATCATGGATGAGCTATTACCAGCAGGAGAGTAAGTGCTCTCCTGCTGGTAATAGCTCATCCATGATCTCTGTGTGTATATAAAGTCTGCTGCAGTTTCCATGGTATGCATCCGATGCTCTCCTGCTGGTAATAGCTCATCCATGATCTCTGTGTGTATATAAAGTCTGCTGCAGTTTCCATGGTATGCATCCGATGCTCTCCTGCTGGTAATAGCTCATCCATGATCTCTGTGTGTATATAAAGTCTGCTGTAGTTTCCACGGTATGCATCCGATGAAGTGAGCTGTAGCTCACGAAAGCTCATGCTCAAATAAATTGGTTAGTCTCTAAGGTGCCACAAGTACTCCTTTTCTTTTAACTTACTTCAGTAAGGTTTATCCAGGATATTGTCCTTTGTTACAAGCCCATTCAGTCATTGTTTCATTCACCAATTAGGCCTAATTTCTGACACACGAACTTTGGTCCATTGATTTCCAGTCCCTACCCTTCCCTTATTTATCAGTCACAACGCTAACACAGACGTTTGGTGGCATCAATAGCTATTTCTGTTTGGACTAATCCAGTCTTTGTCTCCTTTTCCTATCCCTTCTACCAACTTTCATTGTTATTAGTTATCAGTGAAGACTGATGCAAAGAATTCATTTAGCTTCTCCACAATGGCCTTGTGTTCCTTGAGTGCTCCTTTAGCACCTCAATCATTCAGTGTTCCCACTGCTTATTTGGCAGACTTCTGCTTATGATGTATTTAATTTTGTCATTGTTGTTACCTGTACCATCACCAGCTCCTCCTCAGCACTGCAGATAATTCTACCTGGATGTCTTGTACATCCAAAACCTTCACATTTGGCCCATAATTCACCATGCGATTCTCTAGGTTGTCACAAACCCAGCTATCTGTATTTCTAATAATCAAATCCCCCATTACTTTTGCCTGTCTCTTCCTAATAACTAGGGTCCCTTTCCTCGGAGGGGTATCTTTATTGTGGGAGGACATCCTGAGATCTGGAAGGAGGGTCTCAACTAAGGGATTCTTTCCCTCAGCTCCAGCTTGATATTCTCCTTCCCTGAGACTTTCATCCTCCTCAACAGCAAATAGGGTTTCAGACTGAGAGAGGACCACATTATTGTGTGCCAGAAAGTCTCCTCCATGTACCTCTTTCTCTCTTTCCCTTAGCTCCCCCAGTTCAGCCACTCTTGCCTCAAGAGCTGACACTTGGTTTTTTGAGGGCCATGAGTTGCTTGCACTGAGTGCACGCGTATGCCATCTGCCCACTAGGCAGGTCATTGTACATGCTGCATTCAGTGCAAAAAACTGCATAGTCCCCTCTCTACTGCTGGATTTCTGCCTGCATTATTTTGATTCCTGCAGGATATTTTGTTTGTTAGTTCTTTGGGGGGGAGGGGGGCTTTGGGGGGGCTATTGGTCTGTGTTTACAGTAACTTTGTTAGATGTGTCTGACTGTCACATGCCCTTGCAAAACTGCCATTTGCTGCCCCCAAAAGAGTCCACACTAGAACTTCAATCCAGGAAGCACACAACAAGCAAACTACCAGACAACAACTCATCCCAAGCATCACGTAGTCTCTGGGTTCATTCCCTCTGGGATACCGGGCACTGGTCACTGTTGGAAGACAGGATACTGGACTAGATGGACCTTTGGTCTGACCCAGTATGTCTGTTCTTATGTTCTTATGGACTTGGTACATCTGGACTGTCTAGGAGAGGGCTGGACAATGCAAACCCACGTTGTGGGGGTAAATACATGACTGGGCGTGCGTTGGGTTCACCCTGCAGTAGTCACTGAGGCTGGTGAGAGCCAGATTGTAAGCAGTGTGTGGCTAGCATCCGGCAGTTACATACAGATACTCAGGGGCACCTGCATGTTGGTGGCTGTTTGTGAGTGATCCAGGTTGCGAGCTACAGCAGCAAAGCATTACAGGAACCCCAGGTTACAGGTCAGGTGATGACAGAGCCTCTCACTGGTCTGGATAACACCCTGGATCAACATAGAGAGACAAGAGTCTCAGTCTAATTATGGTGATGGCTGAGGAGCCAGGATCCTTCATGACACCATAGAGGGGAATACAGGTGCAGTTGTCCTGGACTGCGGTGTTCCATTATTACAACAGGTCTGGGGTTAGATGAAGGGTTATGTCTCAGGTTCAAGGCAGCACTTGGCTTATGACTGCTTCCATTGTACTTAATGGCATGTTGGACTCTGTGATGGGGTGGACTAGGTCCAGGGCCCCACTGCTGGAGGCCTCACGGCTTTGCAGCTCTGCACTCCAGAATAGAGTTGCAGAGAACTACAGTGGCTGCAGAGGAGCAACAAGCTGAGGGGCTGCTGGAGTGACCAATCAGGTGCCAGAAAAGCCATATAAAAGGCAAGCAGCAGGGCAGAGAGTCTGGTTCCTGCCTGGGGGAGGGATAGCTCAGTGGTTTGAGCTTTGGCCTGCTAAACCCAGGGTTGTGAGTTCAATCCTTGAGGGAGCCATTTAGGGATTGGGGCAAAAATTGGGGATTGGTCCTGCTCCAAGCAGGGAGTTGGACTAGATGACCTCCTGAGGTCCCTTCCAACCCTGATATTCTGTGAAGCTTGAAGAGGGAGGACCAAGTGGGGCAGGACTGTGGACAGGTCAGTGGGGGCAGGCTGAGCCTGGGGTTCTGAGCCCAGAACCTGGCCCTGCTGATTTGGTTGCAGACTGAGCTCAGGGAGGACTGCTGAAAGGACACCAGCTGTGGGTACTGAGATGGGTTGTTTAAGAAGGCAGGGCCTCTGAGAAGAAGCCCTAGTGCTACAGCCCCTACCAGGGTTGGGAAATGAATCTGAGCCTGTAGACCCCAGAAGCAGGGGTCAGTGAATGTGGCTTGGAGTGATTTGCTGAAGACCTGTGATTGCAGGCACTATCAGCCAGGGAAGGGGGCACTTGTGAGAGGTGGGTGCTGACCCTCTTACAGACACCAACTTAAGCATGCAGTGAGCTAGGGCCAGTGTTATGTATTTCATAATGAAGTATTCTAGATATTCATATGACACACCCACCAGTAGATCACTGCAGAGCACATTGAGAACAGAAATTGGAACAAAAAAAGCCCAGATCTGTTGGACCCTGAGACATCCACTTGGTCAAACAGTGTTGTTTTCATGGCTGTTACCTGGCAAGTGCTATAGAGCAGGTTAAACACAAAGATTTCACCACAAAAGGACCAAGTTCTAGTAGATTTTACAGACAGTTTGGACCCTAAAACACACATTCATTGGAATAGCACCAAATTCATGCTTTTAACTGTCATGTTAAAGTCAGAACAGAATCCCCCAAAGGCCTAGCTCTACTGGATTCCACAGCCTGTTGGATCCTAACACCACCATTCATAGAAATCATGGAAATGTGGAACTGGAAGGGACCTTAATAGGTCAACTAATCCAGTCCTCTGCACCGAGGAAGGACTAAATATTATCTAGACTAGTGGTCACCAACCGATCGATCATGATCAACTGGTTGATCCTAGAGGATCTCCCAGTTGATTGCGATCTCCTGCGGCACAGCGGGGCTGGTGACCACTGGGGTAGAGGTTTAGCGAGAAACATAAAGGAGAGAGAAAACAGAATCAAGAAGGAAAAATGAAAATTAAACCCTTTAAAGCTATAAAGAGACTGAAAGTATTTGTCTCTTTGCTCTTCAGTGACCAGGGCTCTGGTCTTGAAGTTAGGACACCTGGGGTTTATTTCTGACTCAGTGAGTGACTTCCTTTGTAATGCTAGGTAAGTCACAGCCTCTCTCTGTGCCTCAGTTTCCCTTCCCACCCTTTGCTTCATCGATTTTTGAGCTCTCTGAAGCATCAACTGTCTTTTGCAATGTGTTTGTGCAGCATTTTGCACATATCCTTGATCTCATTCGGGGTCTGTGCAATACCTGAAACAATAGGATCCGGATCTTAGTTGGGATCAGAATTTGGGTGGACTCCTATCACAATTGTTGTGGTCACTCCAAATGGACTCTGGAGTAACTGAGGTTGAGATCTGATTCCTTGTTCCAAGATGCAGCTAAATCCCACAGCATTTCTGGTGTAAATCATTTGCAATATAAAAAACAAACAAACAAAAAAACACCCTATCAGAGCCAGTTTCTAAAAAGGACTAGGATGAATTTGGGGATTAGACCAATTCTGAAATCAGAATGAAGAACTTCCTGTAAGTGCCTGTGTTGCTGACTGTAGATTTACCTACTCTTCCCCTCCTGAGCTGGTGTAAATTGGCATAACTCCATGGGTTTCACTTTATCTGTGGCTGTTTTACACTATCTGAGGATCTGGCCTATTGATTCCAATAAGGCAACACTGCTTTATGCCACTTGTGGTTGTAATTTGTCTGTCTTTGATTTCTCTGTGTTTCACTTTCAGACTCAGGCTCTCCGACCTGCTCCTTCTCCTTTATTTACAAGGGGAAATCATACTCTTCATGCACTAGAGAGGGAAGCCAAGACAAGTGGCTCTGGTGCATGACCACCACCAACTATGACAATGACGGCCAGTGGAACATCTGCTCACCCAAGGGTGAGTGATTGCAGAGTCCACCTCCCACTCCATTCACCTGGATCACACAGCAGTCATTCTGATGGGCAGTAATGCCTAGAAAGCAGCCCCACTTGGTTCAAGGAAACAGTCCCAGGGCCAAATCCTTTGGCCAAACTTTTCTGGGACTCGAGTTAATTGTTTCTCTTTCTCACTCCTGCTCTCTTTCCACTTGCAAGAATAATTTTTACTTCTTCATGTGCAAAAATACACCCCCACTCAGCACAAGTAAACAGTGATGTTCCCACAGTGTTATACACTAATGCCCTTAACTGTACATGTGCATGTATGCACAGACATGAGCGGAATGAGAAAGAACCCATGATGGTGTCGTGGATTAATACTAGCAGACTAAGGCAGAACCAGCTGCAATGGCTGGAAGCTGAAGCTAGACAAATGTAGACTGGAACTTAAATGTAGACTTGTAACAGTGGAGATAATTAATTCCTGGAACAACTTTTCACATGATGGAGAATCCAGCACATATCTAAGTGTCTCTATATGGCGACTGGATGGCTCTCTAAAAGATCTGTTCTAGCTCTGTTACAACTTATTGGCTGGATGCAGGAATTCCTGAGCGTAAATCTGTTAAGCAGGAGGTCAGACTAGCTAATCAGGCTGGTCTTTAGGCACCTTAAAATTTATGAACCTACAAAGATTTTTTTTTTTATGCACCTGAGTTTGATTTGGCCACATTATTCCAAAAAGAAAAAGGAGGAGTTAATGTTTTCCTTTGTAAATTTATGCTGACAAAAGCTTCAACTCCTAGTATTGTGTGTCATGTACATGCTGCACAGTGGGTAGGAGGTAATTTAGGAAAGTTTCAGAGTCTGTAATAACCAGGGGTAGGTGACTTTCCATGGGTCATGAACTTCACAGTCACGGAGGCACTTTTGAATCTCCCACCCTAGGCAGGTACAATCCTTCCTATCATTAACTGTGAAATTGTTGTGCTATTAGACCATCTGCAGCAGACTTAATGGGGAGCAAATAGAAAGAACACATTTTAGAGGTGAGACTGGATGGGGTGCGTGTGGGAAGGGCTGTAGGGTGGGGGAACCACGTGGGGGAGAGTAAACAGGCTTGTGAATAGAAAATAGAAAGCAAACCCTGTGAAAATACAGAAAATGTCAAAAGAGACAAAAAAAGAGAGGAGTGGGGAAAAGACAAGAGAGAACCTTAGCTGGCTGCTGATAAACCTGTTCTAGCAGCAGGGAGGGCCAGGGCAGGAGGAAGAATCACATCTTCAGAGACTGGAGAATGTCAGGATCCTCTGAGTTTGTTACTTTTAAATTTTGCCAATCTCTGTCCCTTCTCTGCAGCAGTTACTAACCCCAGACCTGTTGTAATAATGGGACATCACAGTCCAGGACAGCTGTGCACACAGCCCCCAGCTGCTCCACTCTCTCTTCCCTCCCTGTGACATCAGCCAGGTTGGTCTGGCTGGCTCAGCCACTCAGTAAGCATCTTTCCTCTTGGTCTGTGCCAGGCATGGTCAGTTATGCCACCCCACTGGCTGGAGCATTTAGGGTGTGGACACAGGGGCACATTGTATTGCACCAATCAATTCCAACATTTCAGGGAATGCTCCAGATGTCACGGGGCAGAACCCTCTCAGTTTTGGGCGGGGGGAGAAATCAGGAAAAATGAAAGGGGGAAATAGTTTACATGTGATTGTGTTCTACTCTATGGGGGAGGGGTACGGCAATTCCTGCAGGAACTAAAGGAATAGGAGTGATCACCCCTGAGACTGGAAACAGATATTCCACCCCCTGGAGTAGGTTGCATAAGATGGTTGAAACTGTGTTTGAGGGAGACTAGGAGGGAAAATTGGAGGATTGGGCCAAGAGAAATCTGATGAGGTTCAATAAGGATAAGTGCAGGGTCCTGCACTTAGGATGGAAGAATCCAATGCACCGCTACAGACTAGGGACCGAATGGCTAGGCAGCAGTTCTGCGGAAAAGGACCTAGGGGTGACAGTGGACGAGAAGCTGGATGTGAGTCAGCAGTGTGCCCTTGTTGCCAAGAAGGCCAATGGCATTTTGGGATGTATAAGTAGGGGCATAGCGAGCAGATCGAGGGACGTGATCGTTCCCCTCTATTCGACATTGGTGAGGCCTCGTCTGGAGTACTGTGACCAGTTTTGGGCCCCACACTACAAGAAGGATGTGGATAAATTGGAGAGAGTCCAGCGAAGGGCAACAAAAATGATTAGGGGTCTAGAACACATGACTTATGAGGAGAGGCTGAGGGAGCTGGGATTGTTTAGCCTGCAGAAGAGAAGAATGAGGGGGGATTTGATAGCTGCTTTCAACTACCTGAAAGGGGGTTCCAAAGAGGATGGCTCTAGACTGTTCTCAATGGTAGCAGATGACAGAACGAGGAGTAATGGTCTCAAGTTGCAGTGGGGGAGGTTTAGATTGGATATTAGGAAAAACTTTTTCACTAAGAGGGTGGTGAAACACTGGAATGCGTTACCTAGGGAGGTGGTAGAATCTCCTTCCTTAGAGGTTTTTAAGGTCAGGCTTGACAAAGCCCTGGCTGGGATGATTTAACTGGGAATTGGTCCTGCTTCGAGCAGGGGGTTGGACTAGATGACCTTCAGGGGTCCCTTCCAACCCTGAGATTCTATGATTCTATGAAAGAAAGGGCTTTGGGTAAAAAAGGATTAGCTTGAACTGACAAGGGGCCTTCTTTCTGACACAGGAAACAAACCGGATCTTCTGTCCAAGAGTGCAGGGGAGACCCTTTTGGAAGGGCTAGCAAGACTTTGACCAACTAGGGCCCCATCAGGCTAATGGGCAGGGCTGTCCCTAGGGGTGTGCAGGGCCCAGGACATAAGAAACACAGTGCCTATCTGCTGGGGGGTGCTCCCCCAGGCTCTGCCCAGGCCCTGCCCCCATTCCAACCCTTTCCCCAAAGCCCCATACCTTCCTGCCTCTTCCTGCCCTGCCTCTTCCCCACCCAGTTCAGCCCACAAACGCTGCACCCTCACTCCTTCCCCCTCCCCCCCAGTACCTCCTGATCCTGTGACACATCTGATCTGTGGTAGGTGCTGGGAGGGGGAAGTGGTGATTGGTGGGGCCTGCCTGCAGGCAGGACACACTGGGGGGAGTGGGAGGATCTGGTAGGGGGCTCATCCTCACCCCCCAACCCACCTGCCACTCGCCTCCCTCTTTGCCTCCTCACCCTGCTTGCCCACCTGCCTTCTGCCTCACCTCCCCGCCCGCAGGGTCCCCCAAAGTGCAGGGCCCAGGGCAGTTGCCCCAATTCGCCGTACCCAAGGAACGACTCTACCAATGGGTGACCAGTGGTATGCTTAGCATCTGTTTACATCTGTTTATTGTTTTTATTTACGGTTTCTCCACTGTGCTTTTACCTTAAGAATAAAGGTAAAAGGGAGGGGCTCTGGCCTGGGGTCTGCAGGAGCTGGGACTAGAGGAGCCCAGCGGTCCCTTCCGGCCTAACGTCTGTGACTGTGGGGAGCGGAAGGTCCCTGCCATGGCCCCGGTGGGGAAGGACAGGCTCTAAAGCCTTGGCGAGGCCAGAGCAAGTCTGGGCTGGGGCATCCCATGGCTGGGGAGTCACACATTGGCTGGCCTGTGACTCGCCTGCCCATTGTGACACGCCCCTGCTGGCTGGCACAGCCTCATCCCCTCACTGCCAGGCTTGGCTCTGGCAGAGCGAGAGCTGGCAGGTGCCGCTGGGGAACGCTGAGCCAGCAGATCCAGCTCCGCCACCGGCAGCAGAAAGTGGGTGGCCCATTTACGCGCAGGCTTCTGCCCACTCCTGACTCCAGGTAGGAGAATCTTCTATTGCCCACCTCTGCTTTTCCATTGCATCGCCAACCACACCGAGCCTTCCCCGAGCTCCTGGCTGGGTGGCGCACGTCTGCCAAGTGCCCCGGTGCCGCCGGTCTAGCCGAGTGCCAGTGAGGAAGTGGGCAGCGGCATGCGCACAGGAGGGAGTCTGGGGCGGTTCGACAGAAGGGGTCGCACCAGTCGAGCTCGGAGGGGACGGAGACAAGGAGGAGGGTTTGGCAGGGCTGGTGGTAAGGCACGGGAAGGCGGCACAGGTTGTTAGATGAGGCATTGGGCTGGGACCCAGGAGAGCTGTGTTCAGTTCCCCGCTCCTCTGTAAGTCTTCTGCATGAGATCAGGTGAGTCCCTGCCGCTCCGGGCCTCAGCTAACGAGGGAGAGCAGATCCCTGCTCTGCCGGGTGGGGAGCAGGGGTTGAGAGCCTAAATACCACAACACTTGTGTGCTCAGCCACTGGCATGATGGGGCCAGGTAAGTGCCCAGACCAGGAGGTAGCTGGTGGCCCTGCTCCTCGTCCTACTCCAGCCCTGCTCTCGCTCCAGCCTCACTCCACCCACGCCCCGGCCTCCTGAGTCCAGCTCCAACCACGAGACCTGACCACCTCCAGCACCTTTGCGGACACCATCACTTCCAGAGGGAATGAAACTGAGGTTGCCAGGAGAACAGGCATTCTCCGACTGCCCAGAGCCATTGTTCCATTCACCAGGACAGTCCGATGCCAGGACAGTCCCCTGAGCTCTGGAGAGGACTAGAGGTGCCTTAGGACGCCTGATGTGCAGCTGCTGGAGAGTCAGCAGGAGACACTGGGTGAGGAATGGAGCCCCCCAGGGCAGGGGCCATTCAGGAGACCCAGCCTGGGGGGAATCAGGCCTGGGATTCTCTGCAGCGGCTGCTGCCACACAGGCCTTGGAGAGAGTAGCTGCGAAACCCCCACAAAGCGCCGTCCCGGCACAGAGCTCTGTAGCACTGGTACCCTGTTCACGTGAGCCACAATCCAGTAGGCCCTTGGGCCAGCCCCACCCTCTCCCATTGCCCCGCTCTGGGAGGCCAGGGCACAGTTCACAGTTTAGCACTGACCAGCTGCAAGGATCCTGGCGGGCCCTGGTATGGTTGGAGCAGCATTTTCAATGTTCGGGAAAAGCGAGATCTGTGCAATAGGCAACGTAGCTCCATCTGGGCACCAGCCAGCTCCTGTGCCCCAAAGAGCTCCCACAGCTCCCACTGAACCAGGGACGAAGAGGGCAGGGGGTTGAAAGAGAAGGTGCCATCCTGGGACCTAGGAGACCCATGTTCATTTCCCAGCTCTGCCACAGATGCTCTGTTTGGCTTCGAGCAAGTCCCTTCTTCCCTCTGTGCTGTAGTTTCCTGTCTGTACAGTGGGAGTAGCTGCCAGACCCTGCCCTGAAGGGGGCAGTTAGAATAAATGCAATCGAGGTTGGGCAGTGCTCGGATGCCAGGGGGATGAGGGCCAGGATGGTGTCTAAGACAGACCGAAAGCAAAGAGGAGCTACAGAGCCGGTGGTGAGAGGGGTTTGGCCTTTGACAATCTGCTCTGAGTGCCAGGGCTGCCAGACCCCAGCCAGCCAATGGCATTGCCAGACCTCCCTGATCTACGGTGCTGCTGCTCTCCCTGCTTCTAGGAGTCACTGCCTCTCCCCGGGCCGAGACCCCCGTGTCACGGAGTCCCCGGGCGATGCTCTGGAACTGCTCTCTATGAAGTCAGTCAGGACTCTGGGGAAGTCTCTGTTCTGTGAACAGCCTGTCTGCAGGGCAAACAGCTCACACAGCTTCCACCTTCCTGGGTCTGACCTCTGAGCGTTCAGCATCCTCTGCTCCTCCGTGCGCTTCCCACAGCGAGTCCACCCAGTCAGGCTCCTGGGGAAGCCGGAGGGTCCGGCCCCCCAGCTCCGCAGTCAGACGTGACTCTCAGCCAGCCAGTAAAACAGAAGGTTTATTAGATGACAGGAACATGGTCTAACACAGAGCATGTAGGTGCAGAGAACAGGACCCCTCAGCTGAGTCCATTTTGGGAGGTAGTGAGCCAGACAACCACGTCTGTACTTCACTCCATGTCCCCAGCCAGCCTCAACTGAAACTCTCTCCAGCCCCTCCTCCTCTGGGCTTTGTCCCTTTCCCGGGCCAGGAGGTCACCTGATTCCTTTGTTCTCCAACCCTTTCAGCTCTCACCTTGCAGGGGGGAAGGGCCAGGCCATCAGTTGCCAGGAAACAGGGTGTCGGCCATTCTCTGTGTCCAGACCCCTGCACATACCTGCCCTCTAGGGCTCTGCAATGATCATACACCCTTACCCCACCACCTAGATACTTAAGACCTGCATAGGGGAAACTGAGGCACCCCACACTATTTGAGGAAACATTAAGAACAGTCCCACTTCGTCACATGCCACAGCAATCATCTCCTGGGGCTGTCATGGCACTGAGCATTAGCAAGGTCTGAGACTCAGTTGGGCGGGGTGGAGGGGCTGCTATTAAAGCAGCTTCTGTGTCGTTGCAGCGGTGGGAGAGGAAGCAGAGATGGGACCATTTTACACCCCATGGCCAAAGCACCCAGCAGCTTGGGAAAGTGGAAAGAGCCTCCCATGTGGGCTGGGAGCTGGGGGTGGGGAGAGTTCATGGATCCCCGTTCTGCACTGTTACGAGAAGGAGGAAACAGGATGGAACTGATGCTCCCACTCGGGGATCCAGAGACCCCCTGGCTCCAATAGCATGGACGCAGGGAGGGGCTCTGGCCTGGGGTCTGCAGGAGCTGGGACCAGAAGAGCCCAGCGGTCCCTTCCGGCATAAGTTCTGTGACTGTGGGGAGCGGAAGGTCCCTGCCATGGCCCCGGTGGGGAAGGACAAGCTCTAAAGCCTTGGCAAGGCCAGAGCAAGTCTGGGCTGGGGCATCCCATGGCTGGGGAGTCACACATTGGCTGGCCTGTGACTCGCCTGCCCATTGTGACACGCCCCTGCTGGCTGGCACAGCCTCATCCCCTCACTGCCAGGCTTGGCTCTGGCAGAGCGAGAGCTGGCAGGTGCCCCTGGGGAACACTGAGCCAGCAGATCCAGCTCCGCCACCGGCAGCAGAAAGTGGGTGGCCCATTTACGCGCAGGTTTCTGCCCACTCCTGACTCCAGGTAGGAGAATCTTCTATTGCCCACCTCTGCTTTTCCACTGCATCGCCAACCACACCGAGCCTTCCCCGAGCTCCTGGCTGGGTGGCGCATGTCTGCCAAGCGCCCCGGTGCCGGCGGTCTAGCCGAGTGCCAGTGAGAAAGTGGGCACCGGCATGCGCACAGGAGGGAGCCCGGGGTGGCTCAACAGAAGGGGTCGCACCAGTCAAGCCCGGAGGGGACGGAGACAAGGAGGAGGGTTTGGCAGGGCTGGTGGCACGGCACGGGAAGGCGGCACAGGTTATTAGATGAGGCATTGGGCTGGGACCCAGGAGAGCTGTGTTCAGTTCCCCGCTCCTCTGTAAGTTTTCTGCATGAGATCTGGTGAGTCCCCGCCGCCCCCGGCCTCAGCTAACGAGGGAGAGCAGGTCCTTGCTCTGCGGGGGGGTTGAGAGCCTAAATACCACAACACCCGTGTGCTCAGCCACTGGCATGATGGGGCCAGGTAAGTGCCCAGACCGGGAGGTAGCTGGTGGCCCTGCCCCTCGTCCTACTCCAGCCCTGCTCTCGCTCTAGCCTCGCTCCACCCACGCCCCGGCCTCCTGAGTCCAGCTCCAACCACAAGACCTGACCACCTCCAGCACCTTTGCGGACACCATCACTTCCAGAGGGAATGGCACTGAGGTTGCCGGGGGAACAGGCATTCTCCGGCTGCCCGGAGCCATTGTTCCATTCACCAGGACAGTCCGATGCCAGGACAGTCCCCCTGAGCTCTGGAGAGGACTAGAGGTGCCTTAAGATGCCTGCCGTGCAGCTGCTGGAGAGTCAGCAGGAGACACTGGGTGAGGAATGGAGCCCCCCAGGGCAGGGGCCATTCAGGAGACCCAGCGTGGGGGGAATCAGGCCTGGGATTCTCTGCAGCGGCTGCTGCCACACAGGCCTTGGAGAGACGAGCTGCGAAATCGCCACAAAGCTCTGTCCCGGCACAGCCTGCCTGCCTGCTGCTCTCCCGCCTTCTGCTCCTTCCCCTTCATGGTGGTGTCAGAGGAACTCCTGTTGCTCACCAGACCGCCCCCCACTCCCCCACCCCGCTTGCCTCCCTCACCTGGGACCTGCCATGGCCCCAATGTTCCTGGGGGAAGGGATCAGGGTAATTTCCCTGGGCAGGAAGAATCCTGAGTGGTTGGATGCAGCCTGTCTGCTGGGCAGTTTGTGAACCAGCAGAAGGAGAGGCGGGAGTGACCCGGGGGAGGCCGTTTGGCCTGCGGGATGGGCCTGGGAGTCCGGAGACCTGGGTTCTAATCCTGCCTGTACTGCTGACTGCCTGGGTGACTTTGAGCACATCCATTGGCTTGTTTCCCTGCTGGCAGCTGTAGGCACTGGTGGAACGGCCATACGTGGACTGGCCCTGATGCTGAACGGGGCAGTTGCCTCTCACCTCTCACAAGCAATGCCTTGTCCTGGCTTCTTGCAGGATGGCTGAGGAAGTCCGCAAGGTCCCCTTGAAGCCCATCCGTGCCTGGGAGGAGACGAGACCTCCTCGAAGGAAGAGTCCGCGGAAGAGCCCACAGCAGCAGCAGGAGCTGCGTGTGCCTCAGCCCTTCCATGCTGGTGAGTGGGTGCCTCCTGGGTGGGCGGAGGGGCTGCAAAAATGGCCGGGGCCATGGCCCTGCATTGCGGTGGGGCTTGGCCCCTGGGGATTGGGGTTGCAAGACCAGGGTGTCAGTGGCGGGAGAAGACTCCATCACCTTTGTACAACTCTGGGCTGCCATGAGATGGAGAGACAAGAAAACCCAGGCAGGGGGGAATGGCCCCTCCTGCTGGCAGCAGCTGCAGCCCCGACATCTGATCGGGGCATTAGGGGCGGCAGCAGAAGCATCAGGTGGAGACTGATTGAATTGCCCACCCCGATCCGTCACACACAGGGTCGGAAGATGTTTTCCACCAGTCGAAGGGGATGCTCTGTGCACGGTGGGTTGTTAAGCCTAGGATTGCAGGGCGCCGGCCAAAGCATGAGATGCCCCCTGATGTTGCAGCCCCATCTGCTGGCTCCTTTGCAGGGGGGTGACCCATGGCACAGCACAGGGCATTTGGGTGGGGGGGTTGATGATGGGAGCCCAGGGCCTGCCCAGGTTACACCCGGTGGCTGTCGATGGCAGGAGAGGCAGTCAGAGGAAGCAGTACGGGCAGGCCCTGGGTCCACGTATCCCACGCAGACTGGGTAGCTCCTCCCTCTCCCGCAGCGGGGAGCAGAGCAATTCACTGCCAGTCCCTCTGCCCCCTCCAGCAATGGCCCGCAGAGCGGGGACACCACTCGGAGCCTGACATCATGTCTCCTTCCAGGTGTGGCGCTCCCCAAATCGCCAGGCTCAGCCTGCATGCTGGGTGTGCACGGGGAAGTGGGGTGGCCTCTGGGAACCAGGGCTCTGACTGGATCTTTGCTGGGCTGAGCAGCAAAGAGTTGGGGAAACCAGGGATGGCTGTGCCAGACCCTGTTGTGCATCGGGGCTGCTACCCTGCTGGGGTGGGAGCCGGGGTCAAGGGTTTCTGCTAAGATCTCTGTCACCCAGCCTGCAGCTTGGCAGCCCCAGGTATTACCACTGCTCTGTCTTTGATCAGATTCACCATCACCTGGGAATGCCTCCTGCTTTATGGGGCCAGACTCGCAGGAGAAAGACACCCTAGACTCCATCAACACCTTTCTCAAGGGCAATGAACAGGTAGCAAGAGCCCTCCTCTGATCTCTCAGCTACTGCCCTGTCCACATGCACCATCCGTCCTTCTCCGGATGAGGCATGGATTCTAAGGCCAGACGGGACCACTGTGACCTCCTGTATAACACAGGCCAGAGACCTGCCCCCAAATAATTCCTGTTTAAACTAGAGCATCTTAAAAACATCCTCTCTTGAGTTACAAAAGGCACCCGCCATGCCCCTTGCCCACTGGATTTGGCCAGTCCCCAGCGTGATGGGTTGCCCCCCTTTGAGGTGCCACCTGATGTCCTGCCTTATCACTGAGCCCGCCTGTTCTGCCAGCCTGGGCCCTGTTACCTTGTCTTGTTGGGCTCGGCTCACAAGCCTCTTCCAGCCATACACACAGGCAGGGCCACACCCAGCTGCAGAAAGACACAGACACTGAGATCAGCTCTGGGAAGACTCAGCTGAAGGGCCTTGTCCCAGTTCTCTGGTGCCCACCTCCTTTGGAGTACGGACCCAAAGGTTTTATGACATTCGCCCCCTCCCTCGATGTCGAGAGAGGTATGAACAACTCTTTGCCCCTCCTCCCAGTTACTAATTTATACTACAAACTGGGTTGTGGTATAAACAAGAAAGAAGATGATTAACTACAAGAGGTAGATTTTAAGGGGTTAGAAGAGATAGCAAACAGAACAAAGCAGATTACCCTAGTAAATAAAGAAAACACACAAACGAAGCTTTACACACCAGATAGATAGGATATCCATTAGCAAATTCTCCCCGAGTGATAAACAGGTTGGCAGATTCTTAAGGCAGAAGCTGCCTTGGTTTTGCAGCTTGGATTTCCCAGGTTTTCTTGCACAGGCTAGGAATCTCTCTCTAGCCTAGGACCATCACTTCTCATGGTTCAATCTTTGTCTCTCAGGTGTTTCCAGGTATCTTATTGCAGGGAGTCTGAGGTCCCGTCCCGTCCCCACCGCGATGTCCTTGTTCCCCTTTTATCTTCTCTTCCCACCTGCTGGAAAACTCTTTTGCTGTGACCTGGGTCCAACAGGTCCTGTTGTGTTGCGTTATCTCGGGGAGGTTTCTATTGCACACAGTTCCTGGGGTAGCCCTAATGCTTGTGCATTTCCTCCAGGAGCCAGTGTTTGGCTTTTTTGCTCTTACCTGAAAGGCTGTTTTGAACCTCACAGTGTTTTTCAGGAACACATACACAGCTGAAATTCAGAACATCACATACAACGATAGCACATGCAATCCAATGAGACATTAATGTCTAGCAGATAAAGACTTTTAGACTGATACCTTACAAAACATACTTGGTACCAAACATATCCTAATTATATGACAGTGGCGAATATTGGGGTGTCAGGGTGTCACACCCAGATGTTCCTCCCACTCTATCAAGCCCCCCAGTAAGACTGTCTGGATGCTTAGCCCCCATGTTGCAGTTCCTCTTTGGACACCTACCCCATGAGATCTGCTCCCTCTCTGGTCTGGTTTCACACAGAGCTGCCCTGCCCTCCCCACATAGTCACTCCTGTTGGGAGATGAATGGCCTTCTGGCCTTCGGCATATCAAAGCCTGAGCAGCGCTGGGGGGAAGCTTTCTGACATCTCTCCCACTGGCAGCTCCTTTCCACGCTAACCTTCCTGTTTTTGTCTAATCTCTGCGGGGCATAGGAGGAGGCCAAGAAACTTGAATTCTTGGATCATGTCATCACCATCAGCAGGGCCGCCCTCATGAGGCACCCAGAACAAAACCTGGCAGCTTTTCTCTGCAAAGCCCTCCTTGTGGAGAAGATAAAGGTGAGTAAAACACACACTTGGGCTATGCTACTTGGCGGGTTTAGTGATTGGCCTGGAGAGCTCTGCAGATTTGTCTACCTTCAACTGCCAATCGCTGGATCGTGTTGGACGTTTGTCTGTTAGACTGAAGAGCCCATTATCAAGCATTTGCTCCCTGTGTAGATACTTACAGACTGTCATCAAGGCACCCTGTAACCTTCTCTTTGTGAAGCTGAACTGATTGATTTCTGGAGTCTCTCACTATAAGGCATGTTTCCCAGTCCTTCAGTCACTCTTGTGGCTCTTCTCTGACCCCTCTCCAATTTATCAACATTCTCCTTGAATTGTGGGCACCAGACCTGGACAGAGGATCCCAGCAGAAGTTGCACCACTGCCAAATACCGAGGGAAAATAACCTCTCTAACAACTGGAGATTGCCCTGTTTGCACAGCCCAGGATGGCATAAGCCCTTTTGGCCCCAGCCTCGCACTGGGCGCTCCTGTGCAGCTGATTACCATGACTGCCAAGTCTTTTCCAGAGTCACCGCTTCCCAGGTTAGAGCCCCCCATGCTGTGAGTGTGGCCTGCATTCTTTGTTCCTGAACATGTCACTGTATTGAAACGGTTTCAGAGTAACAGCCGTGTTAGTCTGTATTCGCAAAAAGAAAAGGAGTACTTGTGGCACCTTAGAGACTAACCAATTTATTTGAGCATGTGCTTTCGTGAGCTACAACTCACGAAAGCTCATGCTCAAATAAATTGGTTAGTCTCTAAGGTGCCACAAGTACTCCTTTTCTTTTTGTATTGAAACGTAGGTTGTTCCCTTGCACCCAGCTTCCCAAGTCACCAGGTCACTCTGTATACACCAGTCTCCCTGCACAGAGCCCCAACACTCCGCAGTCAGTGCCCACTAGGGAACTAGCAACAAATCTGCTCCGTAGATTTGGAAAGTCTTTGCTCTGCGGCTCTGCAGAAAGCTTTCCGGAGCTTTCCGGAGCTTACCTCCCTTCCCTGAACGTGGGACAGCATGTGCTGGTGGGTGGTCCAGTGGGCTGGGGCTCAGTTCCTCAGTGAGACCTTTGGGCAAATCACTTCCCCCTCTGTGCCTCAGTTTCCCTCCCATGCCTTGTCTCATCCAGTTAGCTTGTGAGTTCTCTGGGGCAGGGACTGGCTCTCACTGTGTGTGTGCAGCACCTGGCACAAGGAGCTTGATCTCAGGTGGAGTCCCTGGGTGCTAATGCTGATGGAGCCTTTGCAGTGCACTGGTGCGTGACGCTGGGGCACTGACCACAGGCCCTGCACTGCGCTCCCCAGCCTGAGCCCTGCACACCGTCAAGCCCACAGTAGGACGACCTGTCTGCCGAGGCCACGTGTTGCAGGCCCTGCGCTTTGCTCCCCAGTAGGAGCCTTACGGGAGCTTGGAGCCCGGCTGGCACTTCCCCACATTGTCTCCCCAGGAGCTGATTGATCTTGAGTCCGTCGACTCCCTGACCAGCGGGGTGCGTCAGCAAGTGATGCTCGCCATCATGGAGCTGAGGTACCCGGCCTGCCCGCCCAGCCCCAGCTAGTGCTGTGTGCAGCCAGACACGCCAGCCTCTTGGCGTGGCCAGTTCTCCAGGGCATTGCCCCCTCTGCTCCTCCCCCGTCTTCCGATTCCCCCGGGCACGTGGCACCCGTGGGTTGGTGGTGGAGGATCCTTCGGTGCCTGGCGACCTCTCCAAGTGGCCGTGTGAAGATGTGGGGGAGGGAGCGAGGGGGTTGGACCGGTCCCCTCTGGGACCCGCAGGTGATGGCTTCGGGGGGAGAGGGGCAGTTGGGCACTGCCGGAGCAGAGCCACCGGAGTCGCCGCCAGCTGTGCCAGCTGCATCCCACCGGCAGCTCAGCGACTCCCTGTGGCTCAGAGGCTGGGCAGGCTGAGCCCTGACACGTGGCACAGCCTACGCCATGGGGGGCTCTCTCTCAGTGCCGCTGGCGCCCTGCTCTCAGCTTCCCAGAAGCCTGCCCATCATGTCCTGGGAGCCTGAGGCCAACATCAGTGCATCAGTCTCGCCTCAGCCCTCCAATCCGCGCGTGTCTCTTCTCTTAGCAAAGTGAAGCCACTGCTGTGGGGAATGGAGCTATCCAGCCTGCTCACCGTCTGCTTCTCCAGCGTCTTCTCCCTGCCTCCAGCAGAGACCAACCAAGGCGTGGAGGCTGCTCTATACAACAACGTAAGCCCCAAACTAGCCATGAGGAGCCACCCCAAACCGAGGGGGAATCCTGCAAGTCGCTCGTGTCCCTGCCCCCTGGGTTACCTGGCGCTGGCATAAGAGTGTAATGATCACAGCTCCTTGGCAGCGCTTCAGCTCAGGACCTGCAGTACCAAAGCACAAGCCCCACTGCCGCAGAAAAAGGAGTAACTCCCTCATAGGGTAGCAGTAGTAGGCATTTATCCTTCACAGGCACTGGCAATTAGTGGGGAACAGACACTCCCTTCACAAGCACATTCATCCCCAGTGCATGGCTGGGGGCACAGGCCTGAGATCGGTCGGCTGCTTGAGATGCACACAGGCCAGGGAAAGTGAAGCTTGGCTGGAAATCTCCCCTCCCACTCAAATGCGGAGACCTTCCAGACTCTTCTAATGCGTGAGACTGTGTGCTGTGGCCTCCCTGGGGACAGCAAAAGCGGGTGGGGTCCTGTTGCCAGGAGGAGTTTGCAGTAGGTCCCCTGCGGGTACAAGTGAGTGGGTGAACTGGAATAGCAGAGCCTGCCATGGCCTGGGGCGTGTCACACGCCAGGGCATTGGTTTGTCGCCTGGCTGGGTAACGCCACTTGCTGTGGTTTCTCCTCTGCTCTGCACGCAGACTCTGAACACCATGGATGAGCTGCTGAAGCCCTTGGTGTGCGAGGATGAGAAGCCCAACCTTGTGGTGCTGCAAAACATCGTGGAGGTGTGGAGGCATGGGGCAGGAAGGGGACGAGGCCTGTAACTGGGGTGGGGCTCTGGGACCAAAGCTCCATTTAATCCCAAGCATGGGACACCCCCATGCCTTCTGCTCCTCAGAGTACGCTCTATACAAAGGTTCTTGGGCTGGAGGACCAAGTGCCCCCGCTATATCTGAAAAACGTCTGCATGGGGTGGGGGTGGAGGAGGGCGGGATCTGCCATCTTCTCCACTGAGCCTCATCTGAGCCCGGGATTCATTTGTGTTCACCATGGGCCCCACCAATACTGGCCAGAGCCCAGAGCTAGATTCCCCCAACGTTCTAGTTCTGGGGCCACAGGAAGTCGATTCTGTGGGTGGTTTGTGCTCCAAAAAGAGGGAAATGTCCTCAGCAGATATTTGGTCTTGTCGTTCCCAGAGCTTGGGAAGAGGGAATCACAGAAGTGCAGGGCTGGAAGGGATCTCAAGAGAATCATAGAATCATAGAATATCAGGGTTGGAAGGGACCCCAGAAGGTCATCTAGTCCAACCCCCTGCTCAAAGCAGGACCAATTCCCAGTTAAATCATCCCAGCCAGGGCTTTGTCAAGCCTGACCTTAAAAACCTCTAAGGAAGGAGATTCTACCACCTCCCTAGGTAACTCATTCCAGTGTTTCACCACCCTCTTAGTGAAAAAGGTTTTCCTAATATCCAATCTAAACCTCCCCCACTGCAACTTGAGACCATTACTCCTCGTTCTGTCATCTGCTACCATTGAGAACAGTCTAGAGCCATCCTCTTTGGAACCCCCTTTCAGGTAGTTGAAAGCAGCTATCAAATCCCCCCTCATTCTTCTCTTCTGCAGGCTAAACAATCCCAGCTCCCTCAGCCTCTCCTCATAACTCATGTGTTCCAGTCCCCTAATCATTTTTGTTGCCCTTCGCTGGACTCTCTCCAATTTATCCACATCCTTCTTGAAGTGTGGGGCCCAAAACTGGACACAGTACTCCAAATGAGGCCTCACCAATGTCGAATAGAGGGGAACGATCACGTCCCTCAATCTGCTCGCTATGCCCCTACTTATACATCCCAAAATGCCATTGGCCTTCTTGGCAACAAGGGCACACTGCTGACTCATATCCAGCTTCTCGTCCACTGTCACCCCTAGGTCCTTTTCTGCAGAACTGCTGCCTAGCCATTCGGTCCCTAGTCTGTAGCTGTGCATTGGGTTCTTCCGTCCTAAGTGCAGGACCCTGCACTTATCCTTATTGAACCTCATCAGATTCCTTTTGGCCCAATCTTCCAATTTGTCTACGTCCTTCTGTATCCTATCCCTCCCCTCCAGCGTATCTACCACTCCTCCCAGTTTAGTATCATCCGCAAATTTGCTGAGAGTGCAATCCACACCATCCTCCAGATCATTTATGAAGATATTGAATAAAACCGGCCCCAGGACCGACCCTTGCGGCACTCCACTTGATACCGGCTGCCAACTAGACATGGAGCCATTGATCACTACCCGTTGAGCCCGACAATCTAGCCAGCTTTCTACCCACCTGGTAGAGGTCATCTACTCCACCCCCTGCACTGAAGCAGGGCCAAGCATTCCTCGACCGTCCCTGAGGAGTGTTTGTTCAGCCTGTTTTTTTAAAACATCCATGATGGGGAGTCCACCACTTCCCTAGGTCACCTGTTCCAGTGCTTAGCCACCCTTAGACTTTTTCCGAATATTTAACCTCAATCTCCCTTGCTGCAGATTAAGCCCACTACTTCTTGTCCTACCTTCAGGGTACGTGGAGAACAATTAGTCACCATCCTCTGTAAAACAGCCCTTAACGTATTCGAAGAGTGTTAGGAGGTGCCCCCTCCATCTTCTCAAGACGAAACATGCCCAAGTCGTTCACCCTTTCTTCATAGGGCAGGTTTTCTAAACCGCTGATCATTTTTGTCGCTGTCCTCTGGACGGGCCCCAGTTTGTTCACATCTTTCTTCAAGCGGGGTGCCAAGAACTGGACACAGTGCTCCAAGCCAATACACCTCAGAATGACATTTCCCTCTTCCACAACAGCATCACACTCTTGATTCCTGTTCAGTGTGAGATTCAGGATAACCCCCAGATCCTTTTCTGCAGTCCTGCCACCTAGCTGGTTATCCCCCACTTTCTTTTTATGCAATTGGGTTTTTCCTTCCTAAGTGCGTTACGTCACATTTGTTTTGACTGAATTTCATCTTGTTGACTTCAGACCAACTCTCCAATTTGGCAAGCTCATTCTGAATTCTAATCTGTCCTCCAAAGTGCTTGTAACTCTCCCCAGCTTGGTGTCATCTGCCAACTTGACAAGCATACTCTCCTCTCTGTTAACCAAGTTCTTCATGAAAATATTGAGCAGTACTGGACCCAGGCACACCCCTGGGGGACCCCACTTCAGACACACTCCCAGTTTGCCAGCGAGTCAGTGATAACTCCTCTTTGAGGATTGCCTTGCCATCAGTTGTGCGCCCACTTTAGAGTAGTCTCATCTGGAGCATATTTGGCTTAGTTTGCTTATGAGAATGTCTTGTGGAACTGTGTCAAAAGCCTTACGAAACTTCATATACATCAACATATACTGCCTCCCTCCATCCACTAAGCAAGTAACCCGGTCAAAGAAGGAAGTTAGATTTGTTTGGCATGGTTTGTTCTGGACAAATCCATGGTGCTATTCCTTATCACCCTATTATCTCCTCTAGGTTCTTACAAACTCTTTAATAATTTGTTCAATAATCTTTCTGGGTACCAAAGATAGGCTGACAGGTGGATAATTCCTTGGGGCCTCCTTGTTCCCCTTTCTGAAGATAGGCTCTGTGGCTGCTCTTCTCCAGTCCTCTGGGACCTTCAGCCCCCCTAAAGGTTCAGAGATTGCTTTGTCTAGCTCCATCTCCTGTGAATATCATGAGGCTCTGCCAACCTGAATACATCTAACTGACCTAAATTGTCTTTTATCTGTTCTCTCCCTACTCTGGCCTGTATTCCTTCTCCCTTGTTGTTAATATTGTGGTCATCATCTAGTCGCCATTAACCTTTTTAGTGAAAACTGAAGCAAAAAAGGCATTAAACACCTTGGCTTTGTCTGTATCATCCATTATTTGCTCTGCTTCCCTGCTGAGTAGTGGCCCCACACTTTCTTGTGTCTTTCTCTTGCTCCTAATGCATTTACAGAGCTGCTTCTGATTGCCTTTTATGTCCCTTGCCAGTTCGAACTCATTTTTGCCTTAGCCTTTCTGATTTTCACTCTATGTGCTTGTGCTATTTTTTGGTCCTTCTCCTTCACAATTTGTCCCAATCTGTTTCTCTCAGGTCCTGCTCCCCTGGACAGCATCCAAGGAGGTGCATGTGCGGCTGAGGGCAATGGGAAGAATCACCTGGCTGACCAAATTCATCTCCAGTCAACACAAATTCAAGGTGAGCAGCCTGTGACTCTGGCCGTCTCCTAACTGCACTGAGCAGGCTCGCGGTGCAGCGCTCCCTGGCAGGGAAAACCCGGGCCTGGAATAGTGACTCAGCAAGATCCACGGTAGGGTCCAATCTAATGAGGCCTGATGTGGCGGGTCTCTCCTCTGACTCCAGTGGGCCTTGGGTGGAGCCCCATCATTCTATCTCCAAGGACTCTCCCCGCTGTTCCCCTAGGACCAAAGTCTGCTCCGCAGGGTCAGCGGATTTACACAGGATCGCCCTGAGAGCACCCTCTGAACCCAGGTGTCTCTTCACCCCCTTTGTCAGTTGCCCCCGGGACGCTTTGGCATCAGCTCCTGCCAGGCTGCCAGATGAAGACCCCCTGCTCTGGGTGCTCAGGGCCATTGAGCTGCTGCAGCTGGTCCATCCCCCCTGTGGCAGGGCCTCCCCTCCGGCAGCTGGAGGGGGGCGCTTGGATGTTATGCCCCCAGAGGCTGGGGCAGCAGAAGAGAAGGAGGGAGGTGGGAGGGGACACAGTGAAAGGGATGGGAGGGGCCAAAGGAGCCAGAGCAATGGGGAGTGGGTCGGGGAGGCCGTGCAGACCCCAGGAGAGGAGGGCCAGGGGCTTGGTGCAACGTGGGGAAGAGCAGGGAGCGAGCGCAGGGGCTGCAGGAGGGGCAAGGGAAGGTCTGGCAGGAGCGGGAGGCTAGAGGACAGGCTGCAGGAGAGAGCCGGCAGGAGAGAGCCGGCAGGCTGGGTGCGGCGCAGAAAGTGGGGGTTGTGGGGAGCTCCAGGATGGAGTGAGAGAGGCGGAATGCAGAGAAGAGGAGTCCAAGGTGACCTCACGCTCCTGGACCTGAGGTCAGTGGAGGGAGGGGGATGGGAGAAGGGGCTGGGATTAGGAGCTTGCCCTTGAGATGGAGACTGGACGTTAGTTCATTCCTTACCCAGGTCCTCACTCGAGGGCAACGTTTGCTGACTTTGCTACCCAGACTTCCCGTCCCTGCTGAGCTTCCCTCAGTCCCTGGTGATGGGTCCCATGGCTCCTCCTGCTCTCATTGTCCCCAGTCTCTCTGCGCTGGGCTCTGCCTCCCCCGGTTCTAGCCCGTTGCTAGTGCAATGCCAGGGGGACATGCTGCGCTGGGCCTGCAGGGGCGAGTGACTCCCCTTGCTCCCTCTCTCCGTCAGGGAGTGGAGGAGTTCAGAGTCCTGGGCCAGCTGGTGGGCTGTCCCACTCTGCACTGTGCTGAGCAGGAGCAGGAGATCTGCCGATCGGCTATGGAGGGACTTCACCACCTCTACGCCTTCATGCTGCGGCAAAAATGTAAGAGCACTGGAGACCCTTGTCCTTCCTAAACACATTGACATGGGGTTTCCAAACATGGGAAACATATTTATTGAACACTTCTGCCTTTTCTGCATCCTTTTAAACAGTCTCCATTTAGTAATGAGCCTACACCATTGCTCGGATTTCTTTTGTTCCTAATACACTTTTTAAAAAAAACCTCCTTAGTATCCATAGTCCTTCAAGCCATGGACTTTCCCCTGATGTCTTTAGCTTCCCCTGTCCATATTCTACTCTTCATAACTCACATAAGAATGGACATACTGACTCAGATCAGTTCATCTAGCCCAGTATTGTGTCTTCTGATAACCTATATTGTTATCAGAAGACCTGTAGACCTATATTGTTATCACTCCATTGCTCACTGCTGTGAAAAATCCACACCCCTGTTGGCAGAAGCACCCCTCCCACTGACATAGCTAGCGCCTCTCCGGGAGGTGGATTAAGAGCTTGTTGGCAGAGGACCATCTTCTCTTCAACGCTACAGCGCCGGTGCAGCTATGGCGATAGAGTGGTTGAAGTGTAGACTTGCCCCCAGTCTTTTTAATCTTTCCTCATATGGAAGCTCTTCCATACCCCTAATCATTTTTGTCGCCCTTCTCTGCACCTTTTACAATTCTGGTATATCTGTTTTGAGATGGGGCGACCAGAACTACACGCGGTATTCAAGGTGTGGGCGCGCACATTGGATTTGTATTGAGGCATTCTGACATTTTTCTGGTTTATTATCTATCCCTTTCCTCATGGTTCCCAACATTCTGTCTGGCTTTTTTAACTGCCACTGCACGGTGATTGGATGTTTTCAGAGAACTCTTTACGATGACTCCAAAATCTCTTTCTTGAGTGGTAATTTAAACACCATAATTGTGTATGTATTGTTGGGATTTTGGTGTCCAGTTTGCATTTATCAAAATTGAATGTCATCTGCCATTTTGTTGCCCAGTCCCCCCCCAGTTTTGTGAGGTCCCTTTGTAGCTCTTCACACTCTGCTTTGGATGTAACTATCTTGAGTCATTTTGTATCATCTGCAAATTTTGCGACCTCACTGGTTATCCCTTTTTCTGGATCATTGATGACTATGTTGAACTAGACTGGTGTCAACACAGATCCTTGGGGTGCCCCGCTCTTTACCTCTCTCCACTGTGTAAACTGACCATTTATTCCTGTTGTTTGCTTCCGATCTTTTAACCACTGACCCATGAGAGAACCTTCCCTCTTATCCCATGACAGCTTACTTTGGTTAAGAGCCTTTGGTGAGGGACCCTGTCAAAGGCTTTCTGAAAGTCCAAGTACACTATTTCCACTGCATCACTCTTCTCCACATTCTTGTTAACCCCCTTCAAAGAATTCTAGTAGATTGGTGAGGCATGATTTCCCTTTCCAAAAGCCATGTTGACTCTGCCCCAACAAACTGTGTTCACCTATGTGTCTGATAATTCTGTTCTTTCCTATCGTTTCAACAATTTGCCTGGTACTGAAGTCAGGCTTACCAGGGATCACATCTGGAGACTTTTATAAAATTCACTCTCACATTCGCTATCTCGTACAGAGGCCGATTTAAACATTAGTTTACATACCACAGCACTGCACATAAGTTTGTTTGTATGTCTCCTGAGAGCTGCAACCTTTGCACCAGGCAGGCAATTTACCATGCCGTTCTCCCACTCATCACAAACCCAACTGCTTACATGTCTATTGATTGAATCCCCCATTACTATTACCTGGCTTTTCTTTGTAACTGGGCTTCCCGCCTCAGGAGGGGCAGCCTCAGTGTGAGAGGATATCCTGACTTCATCTGGCAGGGGGGTCCCAACTATGGGATCGTCTCCCTCTGCTCCAGCTCGATGTTCTCCTTCCCAGAAACTTTCACCCTCCTCAGCAGCACAGAGGCTGTCAGACTGGGGGTGCGACCACTCTACTGCATCCCTAAAAGTCTCCTCTCTGTACCTCGCTGTCTTCCTTGGCTCCACCAGTTCAGATCCTCTGGCCTCCTGGTCTCCGAGGGCAGTAGCTCCTTGGGCCAAATGCCCAGATGTGCTACCTGCCCACAGGGCTGGGAATCCTACATGCTGCGTTCAGTGCAATCAACTGGAGAACCTCACACTGCTGCTGCACTTCCGCCTGGTTTATTTTTACTCTTCCAGGGGGGTTAGTTTGTTTAGTTTTCTTCGGGGGGGGGGGTAAGGTTATTGGCCTGAATTTACGGTATGTTTCTTAGATGTACTTGTCTCTAAACTTCCTTGCAAAACTCCCGTGTCCAAAGCTAACCTCTGATTTATATTGCCTGCTGTCTGTTTCCCCTCCCTGGTTCAGGCACGATGCTGGCAAACCAGAGTGCAGAGTATCTGCAGGTCCTCAGGGAGTGGCGAGCGGAGAACACCTTCTGGGTCACCTGGTTCACCAACACCAGCAATATTGCCATGGTAACTACCGTCAATGCTTCCTGTGATTGTTGTGCCCAGAGTTATCAGGAGAGAGAAATTAAGACCCTAGGAGTCAGGGAGAAAGGACAGACCCAGGCATGTGACTGACCCCATCCAGCTGGGCCGGAGCCTGCCTGTGGCCCACTCCATCTCATAGAATCATAGACCTCAGGAGGTATCTAGTCCAACCCCCTTCTCAAAGCAGGACCAACCCCAACTAAATCATCCTAGCCAGGGCTTTGTCAAGCCTGACCTTAAAACTCTCGAAGGATGGAGATTCCCCACCTCCCTAGGTAACCCTTTCCAGTGCTTCACCACCCTCCTAGTGAAATAGTGTTTCCTCATATCCAACCTGGACCTCCCCCACTGCAACTTGAGACCATTGCTCCTTGTTCTGTCATCTGCCACCACTGAGAACAGCCGAACTCCAGCCTCTTTGGAACGCACCCCCCCGCAGGTAGTTGAAGGCTGCTATCAAATCCCCCCTCACTCTTCTCTTCTGCAGACTAAATAAGCCCACTTCCCTCAGTCTCTCCTCATAATTCATGTGCTTCAGCCCGCTAATCATTTTCGTTACCCTCTGTTGGACTCTCTCCGATTTGTCCACATCCTTTCTTTTGTGGGGGGCCAGATGTGACCTCACCAGTGCCGAATAGAGGGGAATAATCACTTCCCTCCATCTGCTGGCAAGGCTTCTACTATTGCGGGCCAATATGCCTCCCTCCATGCCACATCCCAAGATGCACTGGGTCTCATCCAAACCTGATCCCAGCTCCTTGTCAGGTGTGGTGGGAGCTTCCCCAGAGATTAATGCTCTCCAAGGCATCATTGCGTCCACGCACCAGTGCTAGGCCCTGCTGAGCACTAGAGAGTGTATCCGTGCTGTGCAGTATTGTGCCCCCGTGCACTGCCACGCTGGCCTGTGCCATGCACGACAGCTCCTGATTGCTGGCTGGGTACTGTGCGTCCCAGGTGCAGTAACCCAGCCCTGTCCCGGCAGAGCGGGCTTTGCCTGCACTCCTGGCTGGGCCAGTCCTGGCTGCTCGGTCCGACTGGAACCGTACTGGGCAGCAAAAGGGGTTTCACTGGCAGGTTTGTTTCAGATGTTTGGGAAGTACTTCAACCCATCCGAGCACATGGACTTCCTCCTCACTGCTATCGAGGGCATGAGAGACACCAGCATCCATGACTCGGTGGCAGCCAGGCACGTGCTGCATGTGATCCTGTGGGTCCCCAGCCCAAGCTTGGAGAGGGTAAGAGCTACAGTGAGAACAGCCTGCTGGGGGAGCCCATCCGTGGGAGACTCTGTCTCTGGGCGCTCGGCATTACTGGGGGGCAGGTCCTGTGCAATGCGGGGGGTCAGTCTAGGTGATCTCCATGGCCGCTTGTGGCTTTGCAGTCTGTGAATCGATAGGCCGGGAATTGGCCCTGTGTTCTAGGCCTGGAGCTGGAGAAGAGGATGTGGGAGGGCAGATGGCTCTCAGGTACGGCAGCTCCCTGGCACCCCAGATCAATAGCAGCGCGAGGAAGCCAAGGCTCCCATCTCCCCACTTCCCTTCCAGGTGTCGGAGGCTGTGACGAGCATCTACCACAACCTGGACTCCATCAGCGAGCCGCTGGCCCAGCAGCAGCTGCTCAAGGCCCTTGTCGTGCTGGGCGACCAGTACAGCGAGGAGGTGGTCACAACCCTGCTGGGCTGCTCGTTGTCATGTGACAGGTACGGGGCTGGGGCTGCTGCCGCTTGAGCTCCGGGTCCCCCGGACTGGTCCCGCTGCCAGGGACAGGGGCGTGCAGAACCTTCCAGAGACCTCCTGCTCCCTGCAGAGCTTCTGCTTGTTCTGGAGGGTTTTGCAGGCTGACATGCCGTGGAGACAGGCCAGCCTGCAAAACCCCATATGGCAGCCCTCGGCCTCCCCCAGGGCTGACACTCAGACCCGGCCCCCATGCAGCCTGTGCCAGGCAGTGGGGGCCCTTGCTGCAGCAGGAGGGCAACAAAGGGCCGGCCATGGGCGGGAGACTCAGCCGGGTGCGGGTGGCGGTGGGTGCTGGAGGCTGGCAGGGCTCTGGCCAGGTGAAATCGGCTCTCTCCCTTTGCAGCGTTGCTGTGGAGATGTGGAGGGTGCTGACATCCCACCCCAAGACCGCAGGAAAGGTCCTACGGGAGCTGCTCGACAGGCTGCAGCAGCGGCCGCTGCGCCAGGATCACGACATCTCTCAGCAAGAGGCTGGTGTCGCCCCCTTGGCCGTAAGTTCCAGCCCCTGCAGCAAGGGAAGGAGCGCTGTGTTTCCCGTCCACGGCCTGAGGGTGTCTTTCTGTCTCCCACTGGGTATCGCCATTGGGCCGAAGAGAGAGAGCGTGACTCTAGCCAGCGCTATAGTCGAGGCGGAACACGCCGAAACCCTCTCCTGGTGCTCTGGAACACCTCTCATAGAACCGCAGGGTGAGAAGGGATCGCAAGGTCAGCTTGTCCAGCCCCCTGCCAAGATGCAGGATTTGTTGTGTCTATCCCAGCCCAGACAGATGGCTCCAGCCTCCTTCTATAAACCTCCAGCAAAGGGGCTTCCACAAGCTCCCTAGTCGTCTGTCCCATTGTCCTACTCTTCTTACAGTTAGGAAGGTTTTCCTGAGATTTAATCTAAATCTGCAGTGCTGTCGTTTGAACCCATCCCCTCTTGTCCTGCCCTCTGTGGCAAGAGAGAACAACTTTTCACCATCTTTTTTTGGGCAGCCTTCCAAGTATCTGAAGACCATTAGCACGTCCCCCCTTAATCTCCTCTTTTCCAAACTAAACATAGCCAGTTCCTTCAACCTTTGCTCATATGGCTTGCGTTCCATCCCTCTGATCATCTTTGTCACTTGCCTCTGGATCCATTACAGTTTCTCCACATCCTTTCTAGACATTGGTGACCAAAACTGGACACCGTACTCCAGCTGAGGCCTAACCAGCACTGAGTAGAGTGGTACTATCACCTCCCATGACTTGCAAGCTATACCTCTGTTAATGCAACCTAAAATTGCATTTGCTTTTTTGCAACAGCATTGCTTTGCTGACTCATGCGGAGGCTGTGATCCACCGCAGCTCCCAGATCCTTCTCAGCAGTGCTGCTGCCAAGCCGGTTATCCCCCATTCTGTATCTGTGCATTTATTTTTTCTTCTCTAAATGTAGCAGCTTACATTTGTCTTTGGTGATTTTCATTTTGTTGTCTGTAGCCCAGTCTTCCAATTTACCATGATCCCTCTGAATTTGAGATCTTTCCTTCAAAGTATTGGCAACTCCTCCTCGCTTTGTGTCATCTGCAAACTTGACCACTCTGCTCTCTCTATCTACATCCAGGTCATTAATAAAGATGTTAAACAACACCAGACAAAATGTTGTAGTCGATCCAGAACGTACACAGTAGCTAAGCTAAATCACAGGATTCACATCTCCGGCACAACTGACTGTTACAGCCAGCAGCCCTCTGATGCAGTGAAAAGAGAATTAGGAATTCTTCTATTCCTAACTACTTCTTTGGGAAGGCTAAAGACGCTGACCAAGACAGCAGCAGCCGTGCATCGACTGCAGACACAAACACAAAAACAGAGCTCTTCCTGGAATGGAGTTCACTGAGGTGGCTATTGCAGTGAAAGCGAACCGTGAAGATTACCCTTCAACAGCCAAAGATCAGCTGGCATGAAGTCTGGTTAGTGGATGCCGAAGAAGAGGGATTATCCTTGGCTGTCCTGCCATGATGGTAAGCTTGGATGCCTTATCTGTAGCAAAGTTTCACCAAGGTCTCTCCATAGCAGTCGGGTGGTGGTAGTTTTCTGTTTCTCCTTATGGACCTAGCTGAAAGTCCAAATTAACATCTCTGCCCATGAAGATAAAGGAAGAGAAAGATTCAACTGCCTCTGCATTAGCTTTACAGCTTTCAAAAGAAGCAGAAACCACAACTTTTGAAGTTGAAGTGGTGGTTAACATGACAAAACCAGAACCTGACACAACGGTGCAGGTAAAGCAAATGGCATATTACATTGCTAAACGTAGCAAACCCTACGCTGATCACCCCGATTGAACTGAATTCCAGATACTACATGGTGTAGATATTGGTATCAGTCATAGAATCATAGAATATCAGGGTTGGAAGGGACCTCAGGAGGTATCTAGTCCAACCCCCTGCTCAAAGCAGGACCAATCCCCAATTTTTGCCCCAGATCCCTAAATGCCCCCCTCAAGGATTGAACTCACAACCCTGGGTTTAGCAGGCCAATGCTCAAACCACTGAGCTATCCCTCCCCCAAAAGGGCTCATAATTCAGTGCTACAGACATGCTAGACCCTCTCTCGTCTGCAATGCACCGAAAGCATTGCAAACGACGAATGAGTGCTCAGATGCCGGAGAGAGACGGAAAGATTGCCATGTCTATTGATGAATCAACTACTCTGAGCAATGAATCGACAATTAGAATCTATTTAAAATGTGACACTTTGAAGATGATGATCCTCACTTCATGTTTCTTGATCTGATTGCACTTCCACATTCGGCGGCTTCAGGCACTGTAGATTGTGGGCTGAAATGCCTCAAGAAATAGAATTCCGATCACAATGACTCTTGTAGCATTTGCGAGTGATGGTGCTGGTGTTATGCTTGGCAAGAACTCTGGTGTAGCGAGCTGTATTGTGAAGAAGTACCCAAATGGTCTAGCGAGCTCGTGTTTGAACCACAGGTTGGATTTGGCAGCTGCTGAAAAGTTAAGTGAAGTAAGAGCTGTAAATCACTTGGACATCTTTGACAAACTGTATACGCTTTACAGCCGCTCACCTAAAACCAAGACAGAACTAAGTGGCTGAGCAGCTGAGAAAGATTGGGGATGTCAAGTTCATATTGCACTGTATTTGCTGTCTGGCATAACCGCAGTCATTGGGCCTTCCCCTTCAGGCTGAATCTCATGACACACAAAGAGACAACAAAGAGAGGTCTATGTTTGTTGGGCTGCTGAAAAGAAGTCAGTCCCCTGAATTCTTGATGGATCTTGACATAACGTATGACACGTTGTTTGAGCTGTCATCTCTCTGAATTGCTTCAGCATTGAGATACTTTGTTGGCATCTGCAGATAAACTGACACACCGTACCATCCACATGCTGGAAACCATGAGAGAAAAACCTGGCACAAAGTCATTCCAAGCCAACTGTGCAGCTAAAAACCTGAAGCTCAGGACCAGCACACTGGCTGAAAACATGAAGCTTGTGAAAAGGAATGACAACTAATTTCTGACAAGTTGGATCAATAATATGAATGCCCCATTATTCTGCAGCACCTCGTCAAAGTATAGAAACCCTGGTGATGGTGTTGCTACTAAGGGAGAGAGGCGTGTGATAAAGCGGGACTGTTCTTAATGTTTCCTCTGAATAGTGTGGGGGTGCCTCAGTTTCCCCTTGGCAGTTCTTAAGTATCTAGGGGGTGGGATAAGGGTGTATGATCGTTGCAGAGCCCTAGAGGGCAGGTGTGTGCAGGGGTCTGGACACAGAGAATGGCCAACACCCTGTTTCCTGGCAACTGATGGCCTAGGCCCTTCCCCCCTGCAAAGTGAGAGCTAAAGGGTTGGAGAACAAAGGAATCAGGTGACCTCCTGGCCCGGGAAAGGGACAAAGCCCAGAGGGGGAGGGGCTGGAGAGAGTTTGGGGCTGGCTGGGGACATGGAGTGAAGTGCAGACGTGGCTGTCTGGCTCACTGCCCCCCAAAATGGACCCGGCTGAGGGGTCCTGTTCTCTGTACCTACAAGCTCTGTGTTAGACCATGTTCCTGTCGTCTAATAAACCTCTGTTTTACTGGCTGGCTGAGAGTCAAGTCTGACTGTGGAATTGGGGGGCAGGACCCTCTGGCTTCCCCAGGAGCCCGCCTGAGCGGACTCGCTGTGGGAAGCGCACGGAGGGGCAGAGGATGTTGAATGCTCCAAGGTCAGACCCAGGAAGGTGGAAGTTGTGTGAGCTGTATGTCCTGAAGACAGTCTGCTCGCAGAAAGGAGACTTCCCTGGAGTCCTGCCTGGGTTCGTAGGGAGCAGTTCCAGAGTATCGCCCGGGAACTCCGTGACAAGGCAATATGCCAATTGGGCTGAAGCAGTTCTCCATTGCTGACAAAGAGAACTGGATACTAGATAGGTTTCAGAGTTGTAGCTGTGTTAGTCCTTATTAGCAAAAACAATGAGGGGTCCTTGTTGCACCTTAGAGACTAACAAATTTATTTGGGCATAAGCTTTTGTGGGCTAAAACCCACTTCATCAGATGCATGGAGTGAAAAATACAGTAAGCAGAATATATATATATATATATATATATATATATAGCACATGAAAGGATGGGAGTTGCCTTATCAAGTGGGGGATCAGTAGTAACAAGCCAATTCAATTAAGGTGGAAGTGGCCTATTCTCAACAGTTGACAAGAAGGGGTGAATACCGAGGGAGTAAAAAATTACTTTTGTCGTGCTAATGAAGCCAATGCAATCAAGGTGGCCTATTTCCAACAGTTGACAAGAAGGTGTGAGTATCAGCAGAGGGCAAATTACTTTTTGTAGTGACCCATTATTCTTGGATAAAGTGAAAAGGAGGTAGGGCAGCTGTGCAACCGATGTGGTCTACCAGTGACAGGAATGATCAATGCCTAGTGTGACTTTCTTGACTATACTAAATATTTGTTCCTCAGGGAGATACCTATAGGCAGTAATCAAGGCACTCCTCAATCTTCTCTTTGTTAAGCTGAATAGATCGAGCTTCTTGAGTCTCTCACTATAAGACATGGTTTTTAATCCTTTAATCATTCTCAGGACTCTTCTCTGAACCCTCTGCAATTTATCAACATTGGTCTTGCATTGTGGGCACCGGAACTGGACCGTGGATCCCAGCAGTGGGTCACACCAGTGCCAAATACTCCCACTCCAGATTCTTCTGTTATTTATCCCAGGATCACATGAGCTCTTTTGGCCACAGCGCCACACTGGGAGCTCCTGTTCAGCTGATTCTCCACCAGCACTCCCAAGTCCTTTTCAGAGTCTCTGCTTCCCAGGACAGAGTCCCCCATCCTGTTCCTAGATGTATTCATTTACAATGAGCCATATGAAAACACATACTGTTTGCTTGCCCCCCCAGTTTACCAAGCGATTCAGATCGCTCTGTGTCAGTGACTTGTCCTCTTCATTATTTACCACTCACCCAATTCTTGTGTCATCTGCAAACTTTATCAGTGATGATTTTATGTTTTCTTCCAGGTCATTGATCAAAATGTTAAATGGCATAGGGCCAAGACCCAATCCCTGCGGAGACCACACTGGAAACACACCAGTGTAATGCTGATTCCCAGTTTACAATTACATTTTGAGACCTATCAGCCAGTTGATAATCCAACTGTTGTGGGCCACGTTACTTTTGTATCGTTCTAGGTTTCCGATCAAACTGCCGTGCGGGGCCAACTCAAGCGCCTTACAGAAGTCTGTATACACAATGCCAATGCTCTTTCCTTTAACTACCAAACTTGTAATCTCATCGAAAAACAGATAGCAATGATCTTGGCGGGAAATATTTTCCATACACCCATGTTGATTTGCATTAATGAAATTATCCTCTTTAATTCTTTATGAATTGAATCTTACACCAGCCGCTCCATTATCAACAGTTAAAATATACGAGGCTTAAAAAGGAGATTCGTAGGAAAAAATGGTTCCTAATTGAAGCAAAATGGCTCTGTCCGGGCGTCCCTGATCACTGGTGTCGCCAGCATTCCCTGGGGGTCTAGAGTCCGCAGCTCTGCTGCTACTCTAGTGCTAGGGTTCTTTGGATCCCAGAGACCCCAGACACAATCAGGCCCAGGTGTGCCAGGTGCTGCACACACCCAGAGATGCACCCCGCAGGAGCCAGGCCCTGCCCTGCAGAACAAGAGACAAAGGCCAGGCACCCCCTGCACTCCTACTTCCCGTGCCTCTGTCTCCAGGGGAGGCAGACGTTGTTTTGGAAATGGCTTGTTGGGTCACCGGAGGGTGTTTCATAAAGCAGCTCCTCGTTTCACACAGGTGGGGAAACTCCAGCATCTGCTGCCAGACTTCGTGGAGCAGCTACACGAGGCAGACAGGGACGTCATCTCCAATACCATCACCGTGCTGAAAAACATCCTCGCCGGCATGGACAGGCAGAGCGCCAGCCCCGTGGCTGTGCGAGTGGCTGAGAAACTCCTGCCGTTCTTTCATGATGTAAGGCCTGGGGGCTCGCGGGAGACCCTTCAACCCACAGACGTGTGAATGGGGGCTAGCGGGTGGGCTAGTGGGACCTATGCTATGGCCCTAGCCAGAAAAAGGATTGTCGTAAATGATGTGACCCCATTCCCGCCTTCCTCTGCTACCCCATTCTCCATCAGAGCATATGGCATTAAGGGTGGGAACCCTGGTGTCCTGCAGGCCTGCTGACAAGGATCAGGGCAGGCCAGGGACAAGGCTCCCCTTGAAGAAGGACATGCATTCCTGAGCCTGCATGCAGCGAGGGGGCGTCTGCAGCACAGGGTGCCGCAATGCTCCTGCTGGCTTCCAGGGTAACAAGTGATGGTACCCTGGTGAAAATCCTGCCCCTCCCCTCCCTGGCCAGGAATCCCACAGCTGGCCTGTCAGCTCCATAAGGAAACGGCTCCATCTGTAGGTTCTGCAGCTACCGCCCTTTCCTCTCCCCTTCGTTCTCATGGCAGGGCAGCATCAAAGGAGGGGCTAGTTCTCCCCAGGCCTTCTGTAACCACAAAAAAAGTAGCCCCCGCCAGCGTGTTCACCAGACTGATGTTCAGTCCCCCACTGCACGGCAAGATCCAGCAAAGTGGGCGGGAGAAAGGGACCCATCCATTACTGCCTTCCAGGGGTAACGCCCCAGTGGGAGCTCCTGGAGGGACCACCCACCTCCCCAGCTCTCACAACGCTAAATCCTACCCTCAGCCCTCCCGAACTCTGCTGGGACCCGGCCGCTCTTTATTTAGTAGTGGCACAGGCCCAGCTAAAGCTCTTCCCAGGGTCTCCTGGATCCCCAGCTGACCGAAGGGACAGGGCAGCCCAGACCGAAGATGCAGGATCTCGCCCTGGCGTGAGCCTTTAAACCAAAACCCTGTGGGGCCCGGGGGGAACAGAACAGGTTCTCTGGCCAAGAAGATACCAGGCCAGCCCCTCAGCTGGTGGAAACCTGCATCTCTATTGCCTTCTGTGGCGCTATGCCCAAGAGACTCTGGCCCCAGCTGTGCCTGTATGACTGGGGGTGAGTTAGCAATACCCCCTGCAGGGCAGACATCTCTGTCACAGTGAGCACTCACCCAGCTGGGTGGGCACGACCGTCACAGCGTCTCCTCCCCACATCCTCTCTTGCAGGAGTCCAGCAAACTCCGGGTGCTCTCCATCACCCTCTTTAAACACCTGCTGGAGCTTGTAAGGGGGCCCAGCAGGAGGAAGATGAAGGAGCACGTCCTCCGCAGCCTGGTCCCGCTGCTCCTCCTCCTGCACGATGAGCGTCCCAATGTGTCCCAGGTGAGGCCACGAGCTGGAGCCTGCAGCTGAGATCGTTACAGAGTGACCAGGAATTTGTTGGGGGGGCCAACATGAGACACCCCCCTTTAAAAGGTCTGGCCGGCAGAGGGCAGGTGCTCAGTGCTGTGACAATCAGATGCTCAAAATCACTTGAACGTTGAGTCCAGTAGCGCCATGACCATGGCAACCCACCCAACTGCTGAGTCTTCCCTGCCTCCTCTGAGGCCAACACTCCCCCCTGCAGCCAGGCTGAGAGAATGGGTGGGCGGAGGGGTCAGCTCACCACTCCTACAGCCACTGGCCTCCGCACATTCCCCTGGCTGTGCTGGTGGGAAGAGCACAACCCTGGCCATGGCCCCTACCCGGAGCAGAGCTACCCAGCCTCCGGATGGTGCCCAAGACCCAATGTGCCCTTGGCCAAGCAGCCCGGACAGCTCTTACTAGCCATGACATGCCCAAGCCCCCCCTCCGCCCCACCCCAGGTGCCTATGCACACGCTCGCTCTCATGGCCCCCATCACTTGGGAGCCAAATGCCCCCAGCAGTAATGAATTCACCCTCCTACCCCCCATGAGGTGGGGAACTAAGGCACAGCGTGAGGCCTAGCGCCTCAGAAGTATTGAATGCCCATGGGCATTAGGCACCTAAATCCCTTTGTAGCCCTGGGTCGAAGCAACTTGCCTGAGTTCCTGCAGAAAGAGCTGGGAATTGAGTCAGGTCTCCAGCCATTGCCTTAGCCATACCACCGCCCTTCCGCGAGCAGCCGCGGGCCGGGAACCGTTCCGCACACACAGCCTCCGGTAACTAGGCTAGTGGCTTTCAGCCAGGCCATCCCTAGCCATTCGGGTGCCCTATCCAGCCCCCCCGCAGTGGGGCTGTGTGGGGTCCCAAGCCTCCTCCTCCCCTCCACCAGGGTCTGGGAGGCAGGAGCTGTGTGGGGCCACTTTTGGGGGGCCCACAGGCCCAGAGTGGCCTGGGGGATTAGCGGAGAGCTGGGAGTAGCCCGCTCTGCTTCCCTCGCCCCGCATCCAGCCGTGTGGCTCGAGGGAGGGGGTTTGGGGAAAGGGATCCCTCCCACATACACACTCACTGACAGCAGCGGGAAGCGGAGCAGCCTGGCCCCAGCCCGCTCTACTCTGCCAGCTCCCAGCCGTGGCACTCCGCTTCCCACCGCCGGTGAGTGCGGGGGGCAATCCTTTTGGAGTAGAGCGGGCTGGGAACGGTTGCTCCGCTTCCTGCCAGTGCCGGTGAGTGTGGGTCGCTGGGGGAAGAGGCTTCCAGAGAAGAGGTGGAATGGGGGCAGGCCGGGGACGGAGCAGGGGGGAAGGGGAAGAGGCCGGGCGGAGGGAATTGTCTGGGCCCCCTCCAGGGTTGGCCCTGCCCTTTGCAGTGGGCACAGCCCGCGGCGGGGCTGACTGAGGTATAGGGCGGGTCACTGGGGCTGGGGCTGCTGCATGTGCAGCATGCAGCCGCCTAGTGACACCGTGAAATTTGGGGCAATTTGGTGCCCCAAATTTCATGGTGTCCTACGCAGGCGCGTATGCCGAGGGATGGCCCTGGCTTCCAGCTCCCATAACCGTTGTCGGCTCGCCGCGGCCCCTCTTGTTTTGCAGGTGTGTTGGGACACCCTCAGGAGTGCTCTGGAATTCCTAAGGTGGAGCCAGCTCGGTGCCCTCCTCCAGAAAAAGGAGCTTTGGCGAGGCTGTGACTGCCTGGTGAGGGAGCCCTCCATTGCCCGGCTCCGTGCCCACACCGAGCCCCAGCCCCGGGACCACACCTGGCCCTGGCTGTAGTCCCTCTGTGCGATCCCCCCGGCACAGGAAGGAGGGCCGAAAGCAGGACACTCCACAGATGTGGAACCTGGCCTGCAGGATGGAAAGGCCTTTAATAACCTTGTGCTCTCTTGTTCTGGCTCCTAGGTGGCGTGCTACAAGGGGAGGGCAGAAACCTTCCTCTGCCAGGCCATGGCCTTTGTGGAAAACCCGCAGGCTCCCATTAGAGAAGCGGCCATCAGGTTTCTAGGTAACCACAGAGCAGAGGGGTCCCTTAAGCAGAGGGGCTGGATCCAGTCCCAGGCTCTCCTCAGTCCCTGCCGGCAGCGAGAAGTAACCCCTGGGCTCCTGATTGCCGAATGAAGGCTCAGGGGTGTCAGAAACCCGCAGGAGCAAGCTCACCCCAAACTGCCCTGATCGGCTGATGGGCCCCTCGAACCCCACTGCTCCCCATGCAGTCCCCCTCCCCCCTCCCCCACCCCGCCATGGGCTCTTGGTAGTGGAACCTCAAGGCGCTGTGCTCTCCTTTGGCAGCCAGCCCCACAGCCATCCCTGGGGCCTCGCCCTTTCCCCTGGGGACTCAGGAGTGTGTCCTGGACAGCGAGGGGCAGGGGAAAGCCCCACTGCTTGGAGGGTGACAGACACTTTGACACCCTCGCTGGGGACGCAGGGATGTGACGAGCTGTTTGTGTGTGCAGGGCTCACTGCCCGGCAGCTGGACCAGCAGAGCCAGGAGAAGTTGGAGGCCATCTGCAACGGTGAGTGGTGTCTGCTTTGAGCACTGAGCGCTAGAGGGACGAATGGCCCAGGGCCGCAGGCTGGGTTCAATCTCCGACGCCAGCAATGTGATCTTGGGCAAGAGCCACAAAGGGTTGCAAACTGTAGGTCCCCAAACCCCTGATCAGCTTCCCCCTCACCCTGTGGTGTCTGCTGGTTGGCATGTGCCCAGGCACTTACCCTGACCTCAGAGCTGTGGCCTGGCAAATCCCCAAACTGGGCCTGAGCTGGCTGGCCTTCGCAGACGATTGCCCCCCCCACCCCAACACAGCAAAGATGGGGTCCTGCCTTCGCCCCTTGCACTCACTAGCCCAGGGTGGAGGGGGGGTGACATAGCTCAGGCTCCTCACTCCCAGAGCAGGTTCACAGCTGGGCCCCAACCAGAGCTAGAGAATGGCTGAGCTCCCTCCTCTTTATTTCCTGGAGGGCAGCAGGGCACCGGAAGCTAGGTGTAGCCTAACAATGCCCAGGCCCCCTTTGTGAATCTCTCCCTCTCTGGGCTTAAGTGCCCATCTGTGCACCGGGGGGAAGGGGGAGCTTAAATACAGGCAGGGATGAGGCCATCAGATACTGCAGGGGTGGGGCAGTCCTAGAAATAGTGAGTTAATGGGGTTCATAATGACTTCTTGCCTGTGTCTGGAGGCTCCCCCAGCTGTGGAGGGCAGCGGGGATGTTTAGTGGGGGTTGGTGGTTGTTCCTGTTAGTCCGCTGCCTCCCGCCTCCCAGCCTGCTGCCTCCTTGTCGCAGGCCAAGAGGTACAGCGCTGGCTTGGTCTGCCAGGGCTTTCCAGAGCGCCATGGCTCTGACCTCCATTTCCTTCCTTTCAATCTTAGTCCTGAAAGGCTTGCAGCAGGACAGCAAGTCCTCCGTCAGATGCCTGGCTCTGCAGACCATGCTCATCCTAAATGCCTTCAAGAAACACCGTCCAGTCCGCGCCAGCCTACGAACACTCTTGTACAGGATGAGACTGATGTGTACAAGGGAGAGCCCAGTCATTGAAGCTGCCCAGCTGCCCGAGTAAAAGCCAGCCTCCCTACTCTGGGGGTTTGGTGCACCACAGCCCGCCTGGAGCAGGGTGGAACACATCATGCCGCACCATGGCTTCCTCCCCATTGGCCGCCTGCCCTGCCCAGCCACGTGAGTAGTTAACCGCTCAATAGCTTTTATCACCATGTACTTTTTGACAGGTTTCCATGCCCCATGTAGAGTTTACGTCCCGCCCTC
This sequence comes from Lepidochelys olivacea, assembly GCF_965140295.1. Lineage (NCBI taxonomy): Eukaryota > Metazoa > Chordata > Testudines > Cheloniidae > Lepidochelys > Lepidochelys olivacea. Next base: position 7,992,867 of record NC_140433.1, on the reverse strand, counting down.
CATCCCCATTTCCGGTCGTGTACATTTTTGGCACCATCGGCCCTTTTGAACATTTCTTTTGTATTATTTTTCTGTCTCTGGCGGGGGGAAGGTTGGGTGCTTGTGCTACAGTCAGGCAGGCAGAGCAGCAGAAGCCCTTCTGACGACCACATCGGGAGGCTGCCACTCCTGAAGGGAGGGTGGTGGGCATTGGGGAACCCAGGTCCTCCCGCTCCACTGTGTCCCCGCCCAGGGCCCTAACAGCCTGCTGTGTTTTGACATATTTCGAGAAAAAGTATGAACGAGTAGAAAGAGAGGCTGTAGGGGGTTCGCGGCTCCCTCCCCGTCTGTCTGGGCGGGAGACCATGCCCCTCGCTATGATACTTCCGGGGTACCTTGGTTCAGGGGAAATAGCTCAGTGTTCATGGTTCTGGCCTGCAGTCAGGCCGACCAACGGTCAAGAGTCTGTTTGCCCGGGGACTTCATTCAGGACAGGGCTGCTGTCGAGTAGGGGCTCTGGCCTACAGTCAGGCAGGCAGAGCAGCAGAAGGTCCATTTGCCTGGCCCTTGATCAGGGCGGGGCAGCAATCAAGTAGGGGGGCTCTGGCCTACAGTCCGGCAGAGCCGTCGCCGTCTAGGGGAGGTTAGCTCTCTGGTGGAAGAGTCAGCACAACCGTCTGGCGTCCTGATTCAGGCGGGTGCCAGACCAATCAGGCCTCCTGACAACCAAGTGGGGAGGCTGCTTCTCCTGACGGTGGGGTGCTGGTGGTCAGGGAACCCAGGCCCTCCCGTTCCACTGCGTCCCCACCCAGGGCCCTAACAGCTGTGGAGCGGTCCGCCACTGCGTCAGTGGGAAAAATCCGACCGCAACTCGCTGGACGGCTTGTAGTCAATAACACAGCTGAACCCAATTCTGCTGCCCTGGGCTGCTTGCTACAAGCCCATTCCGTGTGTACATGGGTTCAGGGGTGGCAGGTTTGTAGAAATTTTGGTGGTGCCTAGAACCCACCCCAACTTTGCCCCCCACCTGCCCAAGGCTCCGGGAGGGAGTTTGGGTGGGGAAGGACGTCTGGGGTGCAGGCCTTAGGCTTAGGCAGAGTATTGGGGTGCAGGCTCTGGGAGGGAGTTTGGAGATGGGAGGGGGTGCAGAGGGAGGGGGTGCAGGGCTGAGGGGTTTGGGAGGGGCTCAGGACAAGAGTAGGGGTGTAGGGGTCAGGGCTCTGTCTGGGGCTGGGGGGTGAGAGAGGCTCAGGGCTGAGGCAGAGGGTTGGAGTTCAGGGGGATGAGGGCTCTGTCTAGGGCTGGAGATGAGGGGTTTGTGGTGTTGGAGGGGGCTCAGGGCTGGGGCAGACGGTTGGAGTTCAGGGGGATTAGGGCTCTGTCTAGGGCTGGAGATGAGGGGTTTGTGGTGTTGGAGGGGGGCTCAGGGCTGGGGAAGAGGGTTGGGGTGTGGGGGGATGAGGGCTCTGACTAGGACTGGGGATAAGGTGTTTGGGGTGTTGGAGGGGCTCAGGGCGAGGGTGCGGTGGGGAGCTGAAAGCTCTGGCTGGGGATGTGGGCTCTGGGGTGGGGCAGGGCTGGGGATGAGTTTGGGGTGCAGGCAGGCTGCTCCGGGACAGGGTTCAGAGAGGAGGACTCCCCCCCAGCCCTTTCCCTGCTGGCAACAGCGAGCTCTGGGGGAGGACGGTGAGTGGCAGCCCCACCAGCTCCTCGGCGTCCCCGGCGTCTGGCAGCCCCTCTGGGTCTCTGTCAGGATAGCGCTCTCCATTAGCTCTATCCTTCCGCAGCAGGGAAGAGACATGCTGCTCAGCTGGCTGGAGGGCCAGCCTTTTATAGTGCCGCTTCCTGCCCCGCCCCTCTGCTGCCATGGGTGTCCCAGTTCTGCCCACCAGGGGGCGTTCGCGGCTCCCTCCCAGGCTGTCAGGGCAGGAGACCATGCCCCCTCGCGACAGAGGCCTTAAAGGAAAGGAGTTTTAACAAAAGAAAAATTGCTTAGCCTTAGAAGAAAAAAGGAAAGAAAGGTTATTTTAAATAGAAGGAAGAGGGGAAACTATAGAAAGCAACACGAGAGAGGAGTGTTTTTATAGATTAGTAAGAACATGGTAAAAGGTTATTTTTGTTGGGTCTAAAAAATAATAAGAGTCAAAAAATTGAAATAAATTTTAAAAAGCAAAGGCTCATTAAAGAAAAGAGGAAACTCCAAAGGAAGGTTGAGAAGGTCGGGTGAAAGAAATCACACGGCCGAAAAATGAGCTAGAGATCCTGTGTCAGTGACACAGGGCTGTGTAAAGTACAGAAAACAGAAAGAGAGAGAAAGATCCTTTTTTCTTAGTAAGCAGAACACAGAGCTGTGCAAAAGAGAGAAAGATCCTTTTTTTGGTTAGTTAGAGAAGGAGAGCATAGAAAACAGGAAGAGATCCTTTTTGGTTGGTGAGACAAGGAAAGTATAAAGAAGAGGAGTCCTTGTGGCACCTTAGAGACTAACACATTTATCTGAGCATTAGCTTTCGTGAGCATCCGATGAAGTGAGCTGTAGCTCACGAAAGCTTATGCTCAAATAAATGTGTTAATCTCTAAGGTGCCACAAGTCCTCCTATTCTTTTTGCCAATACAGACTAACAGGGCTGCTCCTCTGAAACCTGTCATTATGCAAGGAAAGTAGAGCAAGCTGCAGGGGGGCGGACGGGGAGGGGGAAGAGAACTTACCCTTGAGGCTGCCCCCGGGTAAAGAGGGAGCTCCCAAGGCTCACAGCCCCCAGCATGGTTATCTCTGCCTCTCGGGCGGGCCAATCAGAAACTGTTCTACAGCTGCATCATAGAATGCATTTTCCTGAACCAATCCTATCAACCCAAGATTTTTAAACAAGAGCCCCCTATCTCCCCTCCCCGCTGCTCCCCTCACTACCCACCCCCTTTAACTGCCTTATTCTTATCTAAAAAAACAGGCCCCAAGCACCTTTCCCACTAGATAGATAGATAGATAACCCCATTGGCTTTAAGGCCTTTTAAATTTTATGGGACTTTTCCCACTGGGGCTGACAAACAACAAAAATAATTTTCGGGGTTTTTAGAGAGTGTTCCCTGTTTTAAAATGTCACAGTTCAATTAGGGCTTGTCTACACTGCCACTTACAGCGCTGAAACGTGCACCGCTCAGGGGTGTGAAAAAACACCCTCCTCAGCTGGAGCCGCGAGGACACTGCCACCTTAAAGCGTTGTCGCGGCAGCGATTTCACGTGGGCAGTGTAGACACCTTCTTAAGAGTTTAAACCAGTTCGTGTTACAAAGGGGCCTCTTTATTTCACTGCAGAACAAGGGAGTTCATTTCAACGGTTAAAAAGGTGTTAAATAGACCGTGAATGGTAATATTGCTATGTCCTTACCATTAAGGTTCCTGTAAACAGGTGTTGATCTTATTAGTTTTCAGTAAAACTTGGCAGCCCTTTAGGTTTACATTTAGTTTTAGTCCTCTGCCTTTGCTGCAAAAAATTTTTAAAAGCAGAAGGGCCTGCTTCAAATAGGTCAAATCTCTTAAAAACTTTATTTGATATGATTAAACACTGTATGTTTAGCAAGTGTTAAGTGGCAGGGGAAAAGTCAGGAAAGAGGTAGGGTGGGGGTTTTCCAAAATCGCCGGCAGGCAGGCCAGCGGCCTCATCGCTGTGTGCTAGAAAACAAGTGTACCTAGTCAGAGGGCTGTTTCCTGTGCCTATCTGCTACCAGTAGATATAACAACTTATGACCACAGGCTATAAAATGTGCTGTAGTAGGGCCCTCTCCCAGTAGAAACCAGCATTCAGAGGAGAAGTACACACAGAATGCTGGATGCTTCTGTCCTAACAGTTGTGAAATTCGTGGGCTTGGACCATGAAAAAGTTCAAGGAGCTGAGTTTACAGAATCTAATTAAACTGTTTCAGAGTAACAGCCGTGTTAGTCTGTATTCGCAAAAAGAAAAGGAGTACTTGTGGCACCTTCAAGACTAACCAATTTATTTGAGCATAAGCTTTCGTGAGCTACAACATCCGATGAAGTGAGCTGTAGCTCACGAAAGCTTATGCTCAGATAAATTGGTTAGTCTCGAAGGTGCCACAAGTACTCCTTTTCTTTTAATTAAACTGTGAAATTTTAAAACAGAGAACTCTCTCTAAAAACCCCCAAAATCATTTTTGTTGTTCGTCTGTCAGCCCCAGTGGGAAAAGTCCCATCAAATTTAAAAGGGATTAAAGACATTGGGGTTCTATAGACATCATGCTAAAGATTTAAGGGGTTTAATAAAGAGTGTGAGCCTTTTTGTAGGTTTTTAAAAAATACAGCCTACAAAATTTGGTAGCCAGGATAAAAATTAGCATTCAATTCTATCAGGAGTTTAAAAAACCTCTGGAAAGGTTTCTTAAATTCATTAGGAATTTTCATAAGGGGCAGGAGCCACTGCATTGCTTGGTCACATATTCAAGAAATCATACAAAAGTACTCGTAGGCAAATGCTTTAAAAAGAAACTAATGCTATATTTTTGTACTCTGGTCAATTGACTTGGGCAAAACTCTGAAAAGCAAATGAACACTTTAAAAAAAAAAAACCTTTCATCATGTCTTTTTATGTTTCCTTTTAGCATTTTAAAACCCTTCCAAGTTTGTTTGCCTTTGGTTTCCATTTAAAAAATCATTAGAAAAGAAAAATGTGTGTGCGGGGGCGGCGAAGGGGGGCGACAAATACCTTATCTCTGGTTTAAAAAAAAAAGCTAACTGGTTCACATAAGCTGCTTTTTCTTGTGTTTTGTAGAAATCCATACTTCCAAAACATGAGGTTTTTAACTGTACCCTGATTTTTAAAGCTTTCTTTACAATTTCAAGGTAACCAAACAAAAACAGCTTTCTCTTTTTGCATTCTTTGATATATTAAGTCCATTTAAACAGTTAAAAAAGAGCTTGTACCTGGATCTCAGCACACGGACTGCAAACATTTAGAAACAAATGCAGCAAAAAATTCAGACAAAAATCCCGAAGTCAATAAAAACTTAATTTAACTTTAACCAATTACTTTTGTAAACTGCCTGTGGTTTTAACCCCGAGGTGCTTCTTTATTTCACACTCTTAATAAGTTCAAAGGGTGTCTTTTGAAAAGCAATCTGCTGTGGGTTCTTGTTTGTTTTAAATTCATACATGTTCTGGCCATCTTTACAGTGAAACAACTTTTGTCACAGGACAGGCGAGCTAAACAGGGGAAGGGAGCTATTTTTAAATCCTGCTCCATGCAGATTTTATATAACAGGCCTAAAGCAAACTTGTGTGTCCTGGTTTACATTTCAAAAAAACATGAGAAAAGAAGAAGAACGTATGTGTGGTGTGTATGTTGGGAACAGAACAAGCCCCTTATCTCTGTCAGAACTTTTTCACATCAGCTGCTTTTTCTTCTTTTTTTGTCTAAATCCAAACCTTAAAAACATGCGGGTTTTAACTGTACCCTGATTTTTAAAGCTTTCTTGACAATTTAAAGGTAAATCTGTTTTGGTTTGGGTCTCTTTTTGTATTCTTTTATATAGTAAGTTTATTTAAACAGTTAATAAAAAGATTTTGTAAATGGTGATGTGGCCATTCACATTTCTGTAACCAGGAGGCTTTGAAATCTACATGCCTGTTTCCTTTAATTAACTTTACGGCCCTGGCTTTTGCTTAATGGTAGTGTAAGCAGTGTCAGGATGAGCTCCACCCTGACATCTGGTGGTGAGGTGTGGCAAGTTGTGGAAAAGAACTTCAGGGGCCGATCTCATTTGCATAGGCACACCCACCATGCCTAGAATGAGACCATAGCTGCCCAAATGGTCACTTTGGCTGCTGTGGGATCCCCAGTGTCTCTGTTATTGGGGCAGGAAGAATAAATTGTTATTACCCTGATTATGGGAACTGTGCTTGGAACTGTATGTGGCCTTTTGTTATGATGGAGGGATTCACCATCATCTAAGTAGCACTCGCTAGGCAAGGGTCATGGGTTCCAAAACTGTGTGAATGGAGAGAGGCTGGGGACAAGTATTAATACTTGGTGGCATGGGCCCCTTGGTGAGGGCCTTACATGCTGATTGCACTTCCTCCTCTCTCCACTGTGGAATATCAGAGCTAATTTTGATTTCATTAGAAGTCTAGTTATAGGCTGCTGAGCTCACTTTGGGCTGACAGTGCACCAGCACTGGGGCTCCCCTACTATAAGCTGAATTCACCTAAGAGCTGAAATCACTGAGTGTTGTGTTAAGTAGTGGGGGAGCCTGAAGATATATTGTGGAGCAGTTTGCGGGACGGCTGGTGAAGCAGTTTGACGCGGAGCAGTGTGTGGATGGCAGGAGCTGCTTGTGGGCCGCGGAGCTGAGTGAAGGAGTTCGTGGGGCGGCTGGTGGAGTGGAGTGCAGCTGCGCGAAGGAGTTTTATGGGGCGGCTGGCGGAGCGGAGCGCCGCTATGGGGCGGTCAGCTTCAGATCACGTAAGGTGCCTCTTACCCCCGTCCCATTTCCACCCAGGTTGGGAGGTAAAGCTCCGCCGATAAACTTTCAAACTCTGGGGCTGCCCTGACCAGGGACAGAGACTTTTGGGGCATTGGACTTTTGGGACTTTGGGTGATTTGGGGTTGCTGGACTCAAGAACCAAAGGGAAAAGGGCATGCCCCAATTTGCCTGGGGTGGGGTTGTTTTTGCTCATGGGTTGTGTTATGAATCCTGTTGGTGGTGTTTCCCCAACATAATGCCACATTGTTTCTCTCTGTTATTAAAAGACTTTTGCTACACTCAGACTATGTGCTTGCGAGAGGGGAAGTATTGCCTCTTGGAGGCGCCCAGCGGGGGTGGTATATATTTGTCCCAGGTCACTGGGTGGGGGCTCGAGCCGGTTTGCATTGTGTTATTGGAATGGAACCCCTAGATATTGAACCCGGCCCTTGTTGCTGCCAACTCTGACGGGCAGAAGGGTTACAGTAGCTAGACATCTTTTGAAAACAAACTGGCTAATTCAAAAATGCCCCTGTTAAACTTATTACTCAAATGCTTTTTGTCTTCTTAGAAACACAAAGTACAAATGAAAAAACCTTTTTGTTTTTATAAAGCGTTACTTTTAATACAGCTTCTAGACCCAAAACAAACACAGAAGCATGTATTTATGTCTCAGCCCGTGGGCTGCAAACATTTAAGAACAAAAGCAGTCTGATAATGCAACAAAAATCTAAAATGTTTAATAAGCTTAATATAACTTTCATCGTGTGTTAAAACTGTGAGAACCTGGATTTATGCAGGAAATAGCCCAGCTTGATTGTCATGCACATTGTGTAAAGAGTTGTCACTTTGGATGGGCTATCACCAGCAGGAGAGTGAATTTGTGGGGGGGGGGTGGAGGGTGAGAAAACCTGGATTTGTGCTGGAAATCACTTTAGATAAGCTATTACCAGCAGGACAGTGGGGTGGGAATAGGTATTGTTTCATATTCTCTGTGTATATATAAAGCCTGCTGCAGTTTCCACGATATGCATCTGAGGAAGTGAGCTGTAGCTCACGAAAGCTTATGCTCTAATAAATTGGTTAGTCTCTAAGGTGCCACAAGTCCTCCTTTTCATTTTTAAAAGGTACATTTTTATTCCACTCCAAAACACATCCTTGTTTTTTTCCGGTGAACAGGAGGTTTAAAGTCATGGCACTGTTTCCTTAGGTCCTGTCTACGCTGGCAAGTTGCTTTAAAAAAAGCACTGCCCAGTTTAAAAATCTTTCTGCACCGGGGCTACAGGCTGCGGTGGCAGTGTAGACACCGAGGTCGATTACGGCGCTGCGATTGGCCTCCGGGAGGTGTCCCACAATGCCTGCTCTCGCCTCTCTGGTCATCGGTTTGAACTCTACTGCCCGGCCCTCAGGTGACCATCCATCATCCCCACTCCATAAACTCCTTTGCCATTTTGACAGTCCCCTTCCTGTTTGCTCAGTGATGAGTGCAGCGCATCTTTCCAGGTGGCCAGACCTGCTCCACGCACCAGGCGATCCACCTGCTTGGAGCTATGCCGAGCTGCTGGACCTCATCAGCATTTGGGGAGAGGAGGCTGTACAGTCCCAGCTGCACTCCGGACGTAGCAATTATGATACCTACTGTGACGTTATTGACTTGAACTGGGACCATATAGATCATTGTTGCAACCAAGGTCCTGTAGTGGCACCAAATCTTGTTTAAAGGGGGGTCCAATAAGGTGTCTAAGGCAAGGTTACGGTTTGCTGGTTATGACTGTGCTCTCTATATGCTTGTGTCATTTTTGTATTTTAAGTTATAAGTATTGGATCTATAGTGTCTGTGGTTCAAACTTGTACTATGCTTCTGGGTGACACCCCAGACAAGTTCAAAAGGAGGACTTGTGGCCCTTAGAGACTAACAAATTTATTTGAGCATAAGCTTTCGCGAGCTACAGCTCACTTCATCGGATGCAATGCCTAGCCTGCTTGATGGCCGATTAAGGACCATCAGCTACACAATTGACCCATTGAGAGAAGGCAGACAAGCCTTGGGACTCAGCAAGGTGTGCAGGGACCTGCCTATGGAAAGAACTTGGAGGTTTTACCAGGCCACGTGATGGACAGCTTGTCTTTGGGACAAAGAAAGAAAGACCACATAGCAAGAGAATATAAAAAGCTGCTGCAGCTCCTCCATCTTCTCTTCAGTCCCGCTTCATCCCTCTGGAGGGACTTCGCTACACTGAAGCTTTGAACCAAGAACTGAAAGACGCATCCCAGCTGTGGATGTTCTCCAGAGACTTGATGTGAACCTGCAGTGTATTCTGTCGCTGCCACAAGCCTGAACCAAAAACTTGGCCATGACCGTATGTCATTGATTCCATTTCACCAATTCTAGCTCTCATCTATAGCTTTTTCCTTTTATGAACAAACCTTTAGATTATAGAGTCTAAAGGGCTGGCTACAGCGTGATTTGGGACAAGGTCTGCTTTGCATATTGACCTGGGTCTGTGGCTTTGTCCTTTGGGATCAAGAGAACCTTTTTTCTTTTCCTGGGGTATTGGTTTTCATAACCATTTGTCCCCATAACAAGTGGTACTGTTACAAAGTCTGCTCTGTTTGGCTGGTTTGGTTTGCCTTAGAGGTGGAAAACCCCCAGCCTTCGGCTGTAACTGCCCTGCTTGAAGCAGTTTGTCCTGAACTGGCACTCTCAGTTGGGTCCCGCCAGAACCAGCATCATTACACCTATGGACAGATTTCACGATGCATGACAGAAAGGGGCGATGACCGGGACACACGGCAGTTTAGGATGAAAGTGAAGGAGCTGCAGAACGCCGGGCACAGGGCGCGGGAGGCAAACCGCCACTCCGGTGCTGCGCCTATGAGCTGCCAGTTCTCCAAAGAGCTGGACATGATACTCCGCGGCGACCCCACCTCCGTTGCTAACACCACTGTGGATACTTCGGTGGCTCGCATGTCAGTTGAGAGTGGACCGAGCCAGGAGGAGGAAATCTTGGACGAGGATGTGGAGGGGGACCCAGAGGCAGAAGATGACTCGGAGGTCAGAGAGGCATGCAGCCAGGAGCTCTTTTCTACCCCGGATGTTGGCGAAGCGCAAAGAGGAGAGGAGGCCCCTGGTAAGTGGATTTGATTTTGGGACTCGCTGAAGTGGGTTTTTGGGGGCAGGAGGGTTGCAGAAAGCAGGCTTGTCTCCCACCGCATGACACCCTGCCAGAAGCAGAGGGGTGGGACAGGAAGCGGAACTATAAAAGGCCGCCCCTCCAGCTGAGTTGGGAGAGAGCTGCTGGAGGAGCAGGACGTCTCTTCCCTGCTCCCCTAATGGAGAGCGCTATCCTGACAGAGAGCCAGAGGGGCTGCCGGCGCTGCCAGACGCCGGGGACTCCAAGGAGCTGGTGGGGCTGCCACTAGCCGTCTACCCCAGCGAAGCGAACAACAACCCTGGGACCCATGTACACACGGAATGGGTGTGTAGGAAGGAGCCCAGGGCAGCCGAATCGGGTTCAGCTGTGTTATTGACTACAAGCCGGCCAGCGTGTTGTGATCGGATTTTCCCCTCTGACCCAGTGGCGGACCACTCCGCTGCTGTTTAGGGCCCTCAGTGGAGCGGGAAGGCCTGGGTTCCCCTACCACCGCCACGCCACCGTCAGGAGTGGCAGGTTCCCCACCTGGTTGTCAGGAGGCCTCATTGGTCTGGCACCCGCCTGAATCAGGACGCCAGACGGTTGTGCTGACTCTCCCACCAGAGAGCTAACCTCCCCTAGACGGCGACGGCTCTGCCAGACTGTAGGCCAGAGCCCCCCTACTTGATTGCTGCCCCGCCCTGATCAAGGGCCAGGCAAATGGACCTTCTGCTGCTCTGCCTGCCTGATTGTAGGCCAGAGCCCCTACTAGACTGCAGCCCTGCCCTGAATGAGGGCCCTAGGCAAACAGACTCTCTACCATTGCTCGGCCTGACTGCAGGCCTGAACCATTAACACTGGGCTAATTTTCCCCTGAACCAAGGTACCCCAGAAGTATCGTAGCGAGGGGCGTGGTCTCCCACCCTGATGGACGGGGAGGGAGCCGCGAACCCCTTACAGCCTTTCTTTCTACTTGTTCAACTGTTTCTCTAAATATGTCAAAACACAAGAACGCAACCTTCCCCAGGCCAAACACAGAAAACAATACAAAAGAAATGTTCAAAAGGGCCGACGGCGCCAAAAACGTACATGACCGGAAACGGGGACGGAGGGTGGGACGTAAACCCTACACAGGGCGTGGAAACCTGTCAGAAAGTACCCGGTGATGAAAGCTCTCGAGCAGTTAACTAGTCACGTGCAATCCCCCCTGTACATAGCAATCCCCCCGTACATAGCAATCCTCTCTTTCATTTTGATGCTTTTTGATGTATTGTTCTGCTTTTATTTGTTATATTAAATAACTGTATTTACTGTGATCCATTGAGGTATAAATGATCTACACGCCTTGTCCTGTACAGAGCACACAGATGGCTCCCCTGGATCCCACAACCCACACAGGGAGAAAGCTGTCGCAAGCGTCGCCATCTCCAAAATCGTATCAGGGCAAGAAAAGGCACCTGCTATTTCCCACTCTTGTACAGTGTAGACACGGGGTGAGGGCGAGACTCAGTGACCCCGGTTAGTCCTGCTCCATCTCTGCTGTCTGGGTTTCCATCGACAGCTGTTCACACTGGAAACGCAGGGCGGGGTGAGGTTTGCCCATCAGCCAAAGAACCTTAATGTAAAGCAGGGCGCGCCTGCCAGTGCCCGTGGCAGATACCCCATTCGAAGGGTGTGATCATTTCCGCCCTGAGACGGACGAGACCTCGTGTCCTGGTGTTAGGGGGCGCTGTGCTCTGTACCCCACATATCCCGCCTCTCCCTGCCCCCCAGCCTGGTGTTAGGGGATGCTGTGCTCCGGATCCTACATATTCCCCCAGCTTCCAGGCCCCCTGGCCGGCGTTAGGGGGCGCTGTGCTCTGTACCCTACACCCCCCATCTCTCAGCCCCCCTGCCAGGTGTTAGAGGGCGCTGTGCTCTGTATCATATGCATTTCCCAGCGCTCCTGCCCGGCCTTAGGGGGTGCTGTGCTCTGTACCCTACACATCCCCAGCCTGGCGTTAGGCAGTTTCTAGTGTCTGTGAACTTACTGCATGTACCGGAGTCTATCGGCGCACGCTGGGTGCCACACGCTGTGGGTATGGACAGGGCCCGATGCTGGAACCTGACCTGAAGGTGGGATTGGCCACTGTCCTGGTGGTTCGGACACAGGCAGGTAGTAGAGGGGCTCTGTGCGGGGACCCGATTCTGCCTTTCTGTCTGGCCGATCCCTTCTAATGAGGCTGAACCTGCCCATCTCCCCAGACTCAGCATAGCACAGGACTTGGGGGGCACCTGCTGGCAAAGTGGCCTCAGTCCCCACCGTACAGGCAGGGGTCATTCAGCTGGTGATAGCCCTTCTCTCAAGCCCCCAAGCACCTGTGTGTCATGGCTGCCTGCAGGAGTTCAGGGCCAACAACTGCCTGGGGGGAGGGAACAGGGCCTGGCTAGGCAGGGGCTCAAACCGGGGAGTGTCAGTTTGGATCCCCAGCTAGCCATTGGGGTGCAACACGCCGGAGGGAGCCGGGGGGGGGGGGGAGATCAACTCCAGCCCGTTCATCATAAACCCTGTCCCTGAGGCCTCAGTAGAAATGGGGATGTTCCCCTGGCAGTATGCAGGTGCGAAGGACTTGAGAGGGAGGTGGCAGACGTGCCCTTTTGATGGCGGTCCCTGAACACACTGGGAGAGCAGGGGGCAAACGTCTGCTGGCAAATGTTCGTTGGCAAACGTCTGCGACTCACAGGCCCTGGGTGCACACACCCCTACAGGGGAACGTGTACAGGCCCAGCCCAGCCTGAAGAACACCAGCTCCTGTGTAAGGGAAGTCACTGTAAGGGAAGAGCGGGAAACTGACGTTGCATAAGACAGGAAATCCTGATCATAGAATCATAGAATCATAGAATATCAGGGTTGGAAGGGACCCCAGAAGGTCATCTCGTCCAAGCCCCTGCTCAAAGCAGGACCAATTCCCAGTTAAATCATCCCAGCCAGGGCTTTGTCAAGCCTGACCTTAAAAACCTCTAAGGAAGGAGATTCTACCACCTCCCTAGGTAACGCATTCCAGTGTTTCACCACCCTCTTAGTGAAAAAGTTTTTCCTAATATCCAATCTAAACCTCCCCCACTGCAACTTGAGACCATTACTCCTCGTTCTGTCATCTGCTACCATTGAGAACAGTCTAGAGCCATCCTCTTTGGAACCCCCTTTCAGGTAGTTGAAAGCAGCTATCAAATCCCCCCTCATTCTTCTCTTCTGCAGGCTAAACAATCCCAGCTCCCTCAGCCTCTCCTCATAACTCATGTGTTCCAGTCCCCTAATCATTTTTGTTGCCCTTCGCTGGACTCTCTCCAATTTATCCACATCCTTCTTGAAGTGTGGGGCCCAAAACTGGACACAGTACTCCAGATGAGGCCTCACCAATGTCGAATAGAGGGGAACGATCACATCCCTCGATCTGCTTGCTATGCCCTACTTATACATTCCAAAATGCCATTGGCCTTCTTGGCAACAAGGGCACACTGCTGACTCATATCCAGCTTCTCGTCCACTGTCACCCCTAGGTCCTTTTCCGCAGAACTGCTGCCGAGCCATTCGGTCCGTAGTCTGTAGCTGTGCATTGGGTTCTTCCGTCCTAAGTGCACTGATGGGCACTTTCGTCCCTCCGGGAGACCAACCCATCTAGCACAGAGAACAGGGGGACATAAAGGCTGAGCTGAAGCTAGATTCATGCTCTCCAGGATGCTGGGGTGCCCTCATGCTTGAGCTGAAGACAGCCTGGGGGTTCCCAGCATTGCCCTCCTGCCGTTTCTCTCTGGGAGCCCTCGCCCTGCACCCTGGCCTGTGTGTTCTCAGGAGGCTGCATGCTGCCAGGTGCACATCCCCAGTGCGGAGTCCCTGGATTAATGCCAGAGGAACGGGGACTGGGACTCTGCTCCTGGCTCATTCCCAGGAAGCTGGGAGTGTGAGTGGTGGAGCTGCCGGCTCTTGGAACCTCCCTTCCCAGCACGGGGTTGTCTCTGGGGGAAGCCCACCCCAGGAGCTGGCATTTGTTGGCCTCTTCCCCAGAGCGCTGGAGTCTCAGCCACTCCAGATCGGGGGGAGGGACCAGCTGTGAATTGGGAGCCAGATCTGGGTTTAGATGTGAATCCGCCGGCGCTGCAGAGCGTTCGGATGTGGGGAGCCAGCTCCCGCCTGCGCCAGATCACAAAGTGCCACTTCAGCCAGCCGCCTGCCAGGCTCTGGCCGCGCCCCGTGTGGAGCTGCAGCTGGGCCCTCCACAGCTGGGTGCTGCTCCTCCTCCCTGCTGGCCAGCCGGCCGCAGCTCCTCAGCACCTGCCCGCTCAGCCCCACCTCAGCGCTCCTGCCTCCCCAATGTCCTCCCTGGCGCTGCGCCTGGCCCCCTGCACCTGGCCTGTCAGTGCCCAGCGGGGCCGGGAGCCAAGCGCCCCCTGGAGCCATGTGTCAGGCCCTAAGTCCCTCCTGTGCCGGGCTCCCGCCAATCCACAAGCCAGGAACAGGCCCGTGACTCCCAGAGCAAGTATTTCAGTCTCACAGCAGCAGCCTCGCTCCACCCACGCCCCGGCCTCCTGAGTCCAGCTCCAACCACGAGGCCTGACCACCTCCAGCACCTTTGCTGACACCATCACTTCCAGAGGGAATGGCACTGAGGTTGCCAGGGGAACAGGCATTCTCCAGCTGCCCGGAGCCATTGTTCCATTCCCCAGGACAGTCCCGTTGGGGACACTGGGGCATGGCCACTAGGTAACTCGAGGGGATGGAAGACCACGAGTGTCGATGAAGCCCCCTCGCACTGGGCCCAGGTGTCCTTGTGTTGGGGACACTGGGGCATGGCCGCTAGGTAACTCGAGGGGATGGAAGACCACGAGTGGCGATGAAGCCCCCTCGCACTAGGCCCAGGTGTCCTTGGCCCCCCCTCCCACCTGGAGGCACTCGCAGCAGCTCTGCGTACTAGGCCCAAGTGTCCTTGGCCCCCCCGCCTGGAGGCACACACAGCAGTTATGCTGAGGATCTGCAACAATATGCTGCAGAGTCAGATGCCTGAAACTAAGCAAGGCCACACAGGGCAGATATGGAAGAACAATGCTGAATAAAGCAGCTTTATGTAGAGTTTAACAAATGATACAGAGAATCAGGGAACTAGCTGGGAACTGAATTGGCTGGCTATATGGATACTTGGGGCAGCTTGCTATTGGATAAGTATGCTGGGAAAAAGAATGTATAAAAGCCTGTGTAACTTCCTGCTCTGGGTACAGGATTTGAGATTCAAATCTCCCTGTACCTTTTTGAAGCTTCAAATAAACTTTTCTGCTTCTCCACCCCGTTGTGATTACTGGGTGTAGCACACCGGGAAACGAACCACTCAAGCTGTTGTTCAGCCTCTCGGCACTGGGTGCCGGCAACAGTCTGATGCCAGGACAGTCCCCCTGAGCTCTGGAGAGGACTAGAGGTGCCTTAGGACACCTGCCGTGCAGCTGCTGGAGAGTCAGCAGGAGACATTGGGTGAGGACTGGAGCCCCCCAGGGCAGGGGCCATTCAGGAGACCCAGCGTGGGGGGAATCAGGCCTGGGATTCTCTGCAGCGGCTGCTCCCACACAGCCTTGGAGAGAGGAGCTGTGAAACCCCCACAAAGCGCTGCCCCGGCACAGAGCTCTGTAGCACTGGGACCCTGTACGTGTGAGCCGCAATCCAGCAGGGCCTTGGGCCAGCCCCACCCTCTCCCATTGCCCTGCTCTGGGAGGCCAGAGCACAGTTCACAATTTAGCACTGACCAGCTGCAAGGATCCTGGCGGGCCCTGGTATGGTTGGAGCAGCATTTTCAATGTTGGGGAAAAGCGAGATCTGTGCAATAGGCAACGCAGCTCCACCTGGGCACCAGCCAGTTCCTGTGCCCCAGAGGGCTCCCACTGAACCAGGGACGAAGAGGGCAGGAGGTTGAAAGAGAAGGTGCCATCCTGGAACCCAGGAGACCCATGTTCATTTCCCAGCTCTGCCACAGATGCTCTGTTTGTCTTCGAGCAAGTCCCTTTTTCTCTCTCTGCAGCGGTTCCCTGTCTGTACAGTGGGGGTAGCAGCCAGGCCCTGCCCTGAAGGGGGCAGATAGAATAAATGCAATCGAGGTTGGGCAGTGCTCGGATGCCAGGGGGATGAGGGCTAGGATGGTGCCTAAGACAGACCGAAAGCAAGGGGGAGGTAGAGAGCCGGTGGTGAGAGGGGTTTGGCCTTTGACAATCTGCTCTGAGTGCCTGGGGTGCCAGACCCCAGGCAGCCATTGGCATTGCCAGACCTCCCTGATCTACGGTGCTGCTGCTCTCCCTGCTTCTAGGAGTCACTGCCTCTCCCCGGGCCGGGAACCCCGCAGCAATCATCTCCTGGGGCTGCCGTGGCTCTGAGAGTTAGCAAGGCCTGGGACACAGTACGGGGGCGGGGGAGGGGGGGCTGCTATTAAAGCAGCTTCTGCGTCATTGCAGCGGTGGGAGAGGAAGCAGAGAGGGGACCGTTTTCCATCCCGTGGCCAAAGCACCCGGCAGCTTGAGAAAGTGGAAAGAGCCGCTCAGGTGGGCTGGGAGCCGGGGGTGCGGAGAGTTCATGAATCCCCGTTCTGCACTGTCACGAGAAGGAGGAGCCGGGATGGAAGTGATCCTCCCACTCGGGGATCCAGAGACCCCCTGGCTCCAATAGCATGGACGCAGGGAGGGGCTCTGGCCTGGGGTCTGCAGGAGCTGGGACTAGAGGAGCCCAGCGGTCCCTTCCGGCCTAACGTCTGTGACTGTGGGGAGCGGAAGGTCCCTGCCATGGCCCCGGTGGGGAAGGACAGGCTCTAAAGCCTTGGCGAGGCCAGAGCAAGTCTGGGCTGGGGCATCCCATGGCTGGGGAGTCACACATTGGCTGGTCTGTGACTCGCCTGCCCATTGTGACACGCCCCTGCTGGCTGGCACAGCCTCATCCCCTCACTGCCAGGCTTGGCTCTGGCAGAGCGAGAGCTGGCAGGTGCCGCTGGGGAACGCTGAGCCAGCAGATCCAGCTCTGCCACCGGCAGCAGAAAGTGGGTGGCCCATTTACGCGCAGGCTTCTGCCCACTCCTGACTCCAGGTAGGAGAATCTTCTATTGCCCACCTCTGCTTTTCCATTGCATCGCCAACCACACCGAGCCTTCCCCGAGCTCCTGGCTGGGCGGCGCACATCTGCCAAGTGCCCCGGTGCCACAGGCCTCAGCTAACGAGGGAGAGCAGGTCCTTGCTCTGCGGGGGGGTTGAGAGCCTAAATACCACAACACCCGTGTGCTCAGCCACTGGCATGGTGGGGCCAGGTAAGTGCCCAGACCAGGAGGTAGCTGGTGGCCCTGCTCCTCCTCCTACTCCAGCCCTGCTGTTGCTCCAGCCTCGCTCCACCCACACCCCGGCCTCCTGAGTCCAGCTCCAACCACGAGGCCTGACCACCTCCAGCACCTTTGCTGACACCATCACTTCCAGAGGGAATGGCACTGAGGTTGCCGGGGGAACAGGCATTCTCCGTCTGCCCGGAGCCATTGTTCCATTCCCCAGGACAGTCCGATGCCAGGACAGTCCCCCTGAGCTCTGGAGAGGACTAGAGGTGCCTTAGGACGCCTGCCGTGCAGCTGCTGGAGAGTCAGCAGGAGACACTGGGTGAGGAATGGAGCCCCCCAGGGCAGGGGCCATTCAGGAGACCCAGCGTGGGGGGAATCAGGCCTGGGATTCTCTGCAGCGGCTGCTGCCACACAGGCCTTGGAGAGACGAGCTGCGAAATTGCCACAAAGCTCTGCCCCGGCACAGCCTGCCTGCCTGCTGCTCTCCCGCCTTCTGCTCCTTCCCCTTCATGGTGGGGTCAGAGCAACTCCTGCTGCTCACCAGCCCATCCCCGGCACCCCACCCCGCTTCCCTCCCCCACCTGGGACCTGCCACAGCCCCAATATTCCTGGGGGAAGGGATCAGGGTAATTTCCCTGGGCAGGAAGAATCCTGAGTGGTTGGATGCAGCCTGTCTGCTGGGCAGTTTGTGAACCAGCAGAAGGAGAGGCGGGAGTGACCCGGGGGAGGCCGTTTGGCCTGCGGGATGGGCCTGGGAGTCCGGAGACCTGGGTTCTAATCCTGCCTGTACTGCTGACTGCGTGGGTGACTTTGAGCACATCCATTGGCTTGTTTCCCTGCTGGCAGCTGTAGGCACTGGTGGAACGGCCATACGTGGACTGGCCCTGATGCTGAACGGGGCAGTCGCCTCTCACCTCTCACAAGCAATGCCTTGTCCTGGCTTCTTGCAGGATGGCTGAGGAAGTCCGCAAGGTCCCCTTGAAGCCCATCCGTGCCTGGGAGGAGACGAGACCTCCTCGAAGGAAGAGTCCGCGGAAGAGCCCACAGCAGCAGCAGGAGCTGTGTGTGCCTCAGCCCTTCCATGCTGGTGAGTGGGTGCCTCCTGGGTGGGCGGAGGGGCTGCAAAAATGGCCGGGGCCATGGCCCTGCATTGCGGTGGGGCTTGCCCCCTGGGGGTTGGGGTTGCAAGACCAGGGTGTCAGTGGCGGGAGAAGACTCCATCACCTTTGTACAACTCTGGGCTGCCATGAGATGGAGAGACAGGAAAACCCAGGCAGGGGGGAATGGCCCCTCCTGCTGGCAGCAGCTGCAGCCCCTACATCTGATCGGGGCGTTAGGGGTGCCAGCAGAAGCATCAGGTGGAGACTGACTGAATTGCCCACCCCGATCCGTCACACACAGGGTCGGAAGATGTTTTCCACCAGTCGAAGGGGATGCTCTGTGCACGGTGGGTTGTTAAGCCTAGGATTGAAGGGCGCCGGCCAAAGCATGAGATGCCCCCTGATGTTGCAGCCCCATCTGCTGGCTCCTTTGCAGGGGGGTTACGCATGGCACAGTGTCACGGAGTCCCTGGGCGATGCTCTGGAACTGCTCCCCATGAAGCCAGTCAGGACTCTGGGGTAGTCGCCTTTCTGTGAGCAGCCTGTCTTCAGGACACACAGCTCACACAGCTTCCACCTTCCTGGGTCTGACCTCGGAGCATTCAGCATCCTCTGCCCCTCCGTGCGCCTCCCCCCAGCGAGTCCACTCAGGTGGGGCTCCTGGGGAAGCCAGAGGGTCCTGCCCCCCAACTCCGCAGTCAGACGTGACTCTCAGCCAGCCAGTAAAACAGAAGGTTTATTAGACGACAGGAACATGGTCTAAAACAGAGCTTGCAGGTGCAGAGAACGGGACCCCTCAGCTGGGTCCATTTTGGGGCCAGTGAGCCAGACAACCACGTCTGCCCTTCACTCCATGTCCCAGCCAGCCCCAAACTGAAACCCCCTCCAGCCCCTCCTCCTCTGGGCTTTGTCCCTTTCCCGGGCCAGGTGGTCACCTGATTCCTTTGTTCTCCAACCCTTTAGCTCTCACCTCGCAGGGGGGAAGGGCCCAGGCCATCAGTTGCCAGGAAACAGGGTGTCAGCCATTCTCTGTGTCCAGACTCCTGCACACACCGGCCCTCTAGGGCTCTGCAATGATCATACACCCTTACCCCACCACCTAGCTACTTAAGAACTGCCTAGGGGAAACTGAGGCACCCCCATACTATTCAGAGGAAACATTAAGAAGAGTCCCACTTCGTCACATCTCTCCCCCCTTCGATATCGAACTGAGCGGGGTCACTTTAGCCGGTGACCTGGGGAAGTTTGAAGCCACCAACGTTCCCATGGATGCCCCAGCCTTCCTTGGTAGGAGTTACACCAGGCCCTTCCAGTTTCACGCCCTCCCTTGGGTCGGGGGTGGTCGATAGCACTCGCAGGCCGCATGTGGGAAGGTTTATGCAGCCCATGCCCTTTGGCCACCCCAAGAATGTCTCCCCATTGACCATCACGTTCTTCTCCCACTGGAGGTCCGAGGGGCCTGACCCCAGGAGACTCCACGCAGACATATAGGTTGGGGTCAGGAGTGGGAGCCTGTCCACCTCCCCACCCATCTGGCTGACGGAGTCTGTGGCCTTGGGACCCAGCAAGGGAGCTAGACACCGGGGCTTTTCCGCAGGGACCCCTTGGTTCAAATCGCCAGCCTGCTCAAAGGCAGTGAGGTGGCATCCACATCCCCCCCTCCTTAACCAGGGGCAGCAATTTACTCTCGAGGTTCCCTGCGGAACTGGCCCCCCGGGATCTATCCCCACTCACCCCTGGGGGGTCCCCTAGGCCTCTCCGCCCCACCACCGCCAGTTCATGCTGCTGCTGCTTCTGCAGCTCTTTCTCGGGCTCTCGCTGTCTCTCACAGTCCTCTTGCTCCCTCGGACTCAGCTCCAATCCCGTCCATCTCCGATCCCCCGATGGGGAACCCGATCGTGAAGACCCCCATCTGGTCGGGGACAGGAGTCTTGGCGATGCCTGGCTACCACTCCAGCTGCTCCCGGATCCTGCTATAGCCCCAGTTGGGGTCAGGAATCTGTCCCTTAGAGCGGTCATCCTCCTCCAGCTGCACGATGAACTGTGCCTTGGTGAACTTTCCAATGTGTAACCCTCTCTTTCTGCATAGGGTTACAATGTCCTTCTTAAGGAGACGGGGACAGACCATCACTCCGCTCCTCCCAAGGTGTTGTGGACTCACAGGCCCGTGTGTTCTCAGCTCCCCACGGTTTCTAGGGAGAACCCCTAGTGTGCCAGCCCTTCTCGAGGTCACCACCTCTTTGCCAGGGTCGAGCTGCAGACTCCTCCGCCCCTTGGACTGCTCGCTGCAATCCCCAGGGGAACCCTGTTACTGCAACAGTCCTTCTCTCTCCCCGGGCCAAGCTGCAGGCTCCTCCGCCCCTGCGACTGCTCACTGCAGTCCCCAAGGGGACCCCATTACTGCACAGTCCTTCTCGCTGGTCACAAACTCCCAGGGGTTAACCGCCCCCCGAAACCGCTCCTCTCTGAGCCTTCAGCAGGCCTGGTCCTCGGCGATCCCCCTTCGTGTTACTGCTCCCCAGTCACTTACTGCAGGAAGTGCCATCCACGGGGTGCAGTACATCCCACCGCTGCCACCAGTTGTCACGGAGTCCCTGGACGATGCTCTGGAACTGCTCCCCATGAAGCCAGTCAGGACTCTGGGGTAGTCGCCTTTCTGTGAGCAGCCTGTCTTCAGGACACACAGCTCACACAGCTTCCACCTTCCTGGGTCTGACCTCGGAGCATTCAGCATCCTCTGCCCCTCCGTGCGCTTCCCCCCAGCGAGTCCACTCAGGTGGGGCTCCTGGGGAAGCCAGAGGGTCCTGCCCCCCAACTCCGCAGTCAGACGTGACTCTCAGCCAGCCAGTAAAACAGAAGGTTTATGAGACGACAGGAACATGGTCTAAAACAGAGCTTGCAGGTGCAGAGAACGGGACCCCTCAGCTGGGTCCATTTTGGGGCCAGTGAGCCAGACAACCACGTCTGCCCTTCACTCCATGTCCCAGCCAGCCCCAAACTGAAACCCCCTCCAGCCCCTCCTCCTCTGGGCTTTGTCCCTTTCCCGGGCCAGGTGGTCACCTGATTCCTTTGTTCTCCAACCCTTTAGCTCTCACCTCGCAGGGGGGAAGGGCCCAGGCCATCAGTTGCCAGGAAACAGGGTGTCGGCCATTCTCTGTGTCCAGACTCCTGCACACACCGGCCCTCTAGGGCTCTGCAATGATCATACACCCTTACCCCACCACCTAGCTACTTAAGAACTGCCTAGGGGAAACTGAGGCACCCCCATACTATTCAGAGGAAACATTAAGAAGAGTCCCACTTCGTCACACACAGCACAGGGCATTTGGGTGGGGGGGTTGATGATGGGAGCCCAGGGCTTGCCCAGGTTACACCCCGTGGCTGTCGATGGCAGGAGAGGCAGTCAGAGGAAGCAGAACAGGCAGGCCTGGGCCCCCGTATCCCGCACAGACTGGGTAGCTCCTCCCTCTCCCGCAGCGGGGAGCAGAGCGATTCACTGCCAGTCCCTCTGCCCCCTCCAGCAATGGCCCGGAGAACGGGGACACCACTCATAGCCTGACATCATGCCTCCTTCCAGGTGTGGCGCTCCCCAAATCCCCAGGCTCAGCCTCCATGCTGGGTGCGGGCAGGGAGGTGGGGTGGCCGCTGGGAACCAGGGCTCTGACTGGATCTTTGCTGGGCTGAGCAGCAAAGAGTTGGGGAAACCAGGGATGGCTGTGCCAGACCCTGTTGTGCATCGGGGCTGCTACCCTGCTGGGGTGGGAGCGGGGGGCAAGGGTTTCTGCTAAGATCTCTGTAACCCAGCCTGCAGCTTGGCAGCCCCAGGTATTACCACTGCTCTGTCTTTGATCAGATTCACCATCACCTGGGAATGCCTCCTGCTTTATGGGGCCAGACTCGCAGGAGAAAGAGACCCTAGACTACATCAACGCATTTCTCAAGGGCAATGAACAGGTACCAAGAGCCCTCCTCTGATCTGTCAGTTACTGCCCTGTCCACATGCACCATCCGTCCTTCTCCGGATGAGACATGGATTCTAAGGCCAGACGGGACCTCCCCACTGTGACCTCCTGTATAACACAGGCCAGAGACCTGCCCCCAAATAATTCCTGTTTAAACTAGAGCATCTTAAAAACATCCTCTCTTGAGTTACAAAAGGCACCCACCATGCCCCTTGCCCACTGGATTTGGCCAGTCCCCAGCGTGATGGGTTGCCCCCCTTTGAGGTGCCACCTGATGTCCTGCCTTATCACTGAGCCCGCCTGTTCTGCCAGCCTGGGCCCTGTTACCTTGTCTTGTTGGGCTCGGCTCACAAGCCTCTTCCAGCCATACACACAGGCAGGGCCACACCCAGCTGCAGAAAGACACAGACGCTGAGATCAGCTCTGGGAAGACTCAGCTGAAGGGCCTTGTCCCAGTTCTCTGGTGCCCACCTCCTTTGGAGTACGGACCCAAAGGTTTTATGACATTCGCCCCCTCCCTCGATGTCGAGAGAGGTATGAACAACTCTTTGCCCCTCCTCCCAGTTACTAATTTATACTACAAACTGGGTTGTGGTATAAACAAGAAACAAGATGATTAACTACAAGAGGTAGATTTTAAGCGGTTAGAAGAGATAGCAAACAGAACAAAGCAGATTACCCTAGTAAATAAAGAAAACACACAAACGAAGCTTTACACACCAGATAGATAGGATATCCATTAGCAAATTCTCCCTGAGTGATAAACAGGTTGGCAGATTCTTAAGGCAGAAGCTGCCTTGGTTTTGCAGCTTGGATTTCCCAGGTTTTCTTGCACAGGCTAGGAATCTCTCTCTCTAGCCTAGGACCATCACTTCTCATGGTTCAATCTTTGTCTCTCAGGTGTTTCCAGGTATCTTATTGCAGGGAGTCTGAGGTCCCGTCCCGTCCCCCCCGCGATGTCCTTATTCCCCTTTTATCTTCTCTTCCCACCTGCTGGAAAACTCTTTTGCTGTGACCTGGGTCCAACAGGTCCCGTTGTGTTGCGTTATCTCGGGGAGGTTTCTATTGCACACAGTTCCTGGGGTAGCCCTAATGCTTGTGCATTTCCTCCAGGAGCCAGTGTTTGGCTTTTTTGCTGTTCTACCTGAAAGGCTGTTTTGAACCTCACAGTGTTTTTCAGGAACACATACACAGCTCAACTTCAGAACGTCACATACAACGATAGCACATGCAATCCAATGAGACATTAATGTCTAGCAGATGAAGACTTTTAGACTGATACCTTACAAGACATACTTGATACCAAACATATCCTAATTATATGACCGTGGCGAATATTGGGGTGTCAGGGTGTCACACCCAGATGTTCCTCCCACTCTATCAAGCCCCCCAGTAAGACTGTCTGGATGCTTAGCCCCCATATTGCAGTTCCTCTTTGGACACCTACCCCGTGAGATCTGCTTCCTCTCTGCTCTGGTTTCACACAGAGCTGCCCTGCCCTCCCCACATAGTCACTCCTGTTGAGAGATGAATGGCCTTCTGGCCTTCAGCATATCAAAGCCTGAGCAGCGCTGGGGGGAAGCTTTCTGACATCTCTCCCACTGGCAGCTCTTTCCACGCTAAGCTTCCTGTTTTTGTCTAATCTCTGCGGGGCATAGGAGGAGGCCAAGAAACTTGAATTCTTGGATCGTGTCATCACCATCAGCAGGGCAGCCCTCACGAGGCACCCAGAACAAAACCTGGCAGCTTTTCTCTGCAAAGCCCTCCTTGTGGAGAAGATAAAGGTGAGTAAAACACACACTCGGGCTATGTTACTTGGCGGGTTTAGTGATTGGCCTGGAGAGCTCTGCAGATTTGTCTACCTTCAACTGCCAATCGCTGGATCGTGTTGGACGTTTGTCTGTTAGACTGAAGAGCCCATTATCAAGCATTTGCTCCCTGTGTAGATACTTACAGACTATCATCAAGGCACCCTGTAACCTTCTCTTTGTGAAGCTGAACTGATTGATTTCTGGAGTCTCTCACTATAAGGACAGGTTTCAGAGTAACAGCCATGTTAGTCTGTATTCGCAAAAAGAAAAGGAGTACCTGTGGCACCTTAGAGACTAACCAATTTATTAGAGCATAAGCTTTCGTGAGCTGTAGCTCACGAAAGCTTATGCTCTAATAAATTGGTTAGTCTCTAAGGTGCCACAAGTACTCCTTTTCTTCTCACTATAAGGCATGTTTCCCAGTCCTTCAGTCACTCTTGTGGCTCTTCTCTGACCCCTCTCCAATTTATCAACATTCTCCTTGAATTGTGGGCACCAGACCTGGACAGAGGATCCCAGCAGAGGTCGCACCACTGCCAAATACCGAGGGAAAATAACCTCTCTAACAACTGGAGATTGCCCTGTTTGCACAGCCCAGGATGGCATAAGCCCTTTTGGCCCCAGCCTCGCACTGGGCGCTCCTGTGCACCTGATTACCATGACTGCCAAGTCTTTTCCAGAGTCACCGCTTCCCAGGTTAGAGCCCCCCATGCTGTGAGTGTGGCCTGCATTCTTTGTTCCTGAACATGTCACTGTATTGAAACGTAGATTGTTCCCTTGCACCCAGCTTCCCAAGTCACCAGGTCGCTCTGTATACACCAGTCTCCCTGCACAGAGCCCCAACACTCCGCAGTCAGTGCCCACTAGGGAACTAGCAACAAATCTGCTCCGTAGATTTGGAAAGTCTTTGCTCTGCGGCTCTGCAGAAAGCTTTCCGGAGCTTACCTCCCTTCCCTGAACGTGGGACAGCGTGTGCTGGTGGGTGGTCCAGTGGGCTGGGGCTCAGTTCCTCAGTGAGACCTTTGGGCAAAGCACTTCCCCCTCTGTGCCTCAGTTTCCCTCCCATGCCTTGTCTCATCCAGTTAGCTCGTGAGTTCTCTGGGGCAGGGACTGGCTCTCACTGTGTGTGTGCAGCACCTGACACAAGGAGCCTGATCTCAGGTGGAGCCCCTGGGTGCTAATGCTGATGGAGCCTTTGCAGTGCACTGGTGCGTGACGCTGGGGCACTGACCACAGGCCCTGCACTGCGCTCCCCAGCTGGAGCCCTGCACACCGTCAAGCCCACAGTAGGACGACCTGTCTGCCGAGGTCACGTGTTGCAGGCCCTGCGCTTTGCTCCCCAGTCGGAGCCTTACGGGAGCTCGGAGCCCGGCTGGCACTTCCCCACATTGTCTCCCCAGGAGCTGATTGATCTTGAGTCCGTCGACTCCCTGACCAGCGGGGTGCGTCAGCAAGCAATGCTCGCCATCATGGAGCTGAGGTACCCAGCCTGCCCGCCCAGCCCCAGCTAGTGCTGTGTGCAGCCAGACACGCCAGCCTCTTGGCATGGCCAGTTCTCCAGGGCATTGCCCCTTCTGCTCCTCCCCCGTCTTCCGATTCCCCCGGGCACGTGGCACCCGTGGGTTGGTGGTGGAGGATCCTTCGGTGCCTGGCGACCTCTCCAAGTGGCCGTGTGAAGATGTGGGGGAGGGAGCGAGGGGGTTGGACCGGTCCCCTCTGGGACCCGCAGGCGATGGCTCCGGGGGGAGAGGGGCAGTTGGGCACTGCCGGAGCGGAGCCACTGGAGTCGCCGCCAGCTGTGCCAGCTGCATCCCACCGGCAGCTCAGCGACTCCCTGTGGCTCAGAGGCTGGGCAGGCTGAGCCCTGGCACGTGGCTCAGCCTGCGCCATGGGGGGCTCTCTCTCAGTGCCGCTGGCGCCCTGCTCTCAGCTTCCCAGAAGCCTGCCCATCATGTCCTGGGAGCCTGAGGCCAACATCAGTGCATCAGTCTCGCCGCAGCACTCCAATCCGCGCGTGTCTCTTCTCTTAGCAAAGTGAAGCCACTGCTGCGGGTAATGGAGCTATCCAGCCTGCTCACCGTCTGCTTCTCCAGCGTCTTCTCCCTGCCTCCAGCAGAGACCAACCCGGGCGTGGAGGCTGCTCTATTCAACAACGTAAGCCCCAAACTAGCCATGAGGAGCCGCCCCAAACCGAGGGGGAGTACTGCAAGTCACTTGTGTCCCTGCCCCCTGGGTTACCTGGCGCTGGCATAAGAGTGTAATGATCACAGCTCCTTGGCAGCGCTTCAGCTCAGGACCTGCAGTACCAAAGCACAAGGCCCACCTCCACAGATAAAGGAGTAACTCCCTCATAGGGTAGCAGTAGTAGGCATTTATCCTTCACAGGCACCGGCAATTAGTGGGGAACAGACACTCCCTTCACAAGCACATTCATCCCCAGTGCATGGCTGGGGGCACA
Source organism: Lepidochelys olivacea (assembly GCF_965140295.1). NCBI lineage: Eukaryota > Metazoa > Chordata > Testudines > Cheloniidae > Lepidochelys > Lepidochelys olivacea. Next base: position 7,966,628 of record NC_140433.1, on the reverse strand, counting down.
GGCCTGAGATCAGCTGCTTGAGACGCACACAGGCCAGGGAAAGTGAAGCTTGGCTGGAAATCTCCCCTCCCCCTCAAATGCGGAGTCCTTCCTGACTCTTCTAATGCGTTCGACTGTGTGCAGTGGCCTCCCTGGGGACAGCAAAAGCGGGTGGGGTCCTGTTGCCAGGAGGAGTTTGCAGTCGGTCCCCTGCGGGTACAAGTGAGTGGGTGAGCTGGAATAGCTGGGGCTGCCATGGCCTGGGACGTGTCACACGCCAGGGCATTGGTTCGTCGCCTGGCTGGGTAACGCCACTTGCTGTGCTTTCTCCTCTGCTCTTCACGCAGACTCTGAACACCATGGATGAGCTGCTGAAGACCTTGGTGTGTGAGGATGAGAAGCGCAACCTTGTGGTGCTGCAAAACATCGTGGAGGTGTGGAGGCATGGGGGCAGGAAGGGGACGAGTCCTGTAGCTGGGGTGGGGCTCTGGGACCAAGGTTCCATTTAATCCCAAGCATGGGACACCCCCGTGCCTTCTGCTCCTCAGAGTACGTTCTAGACAAAGGTTCTTGGGCTGGAGGACCAAGTGCCCCCGCTATATCTGAAAAACCTCTGCATGGCATGGGGGTGGAGGAGGGCGGGATCTGCCGTGTTCTCCACTGAGCCTCATCTGAGCCCGGGATTCATTTGTGTTCACCATGGACCCCACCAATACTGGCCAGAGCCCAGAGCTAGATTCCCCCAACGTTCTAGTTCTGGGGCCACAGGAAGTCGATTCTGTGGGTGGTTTGTGCTCCAAAAAGAGGGAAATGTCCTCAGCAGATATTCGGTCTTCTCGATCCCAGAGCTTGGGAAGAGGGAATCACAGAAGTGCAGGGCTGGAAGGGATCTCAAGAGGTCATCTACTCCACCCCCTGCACTGAGGCAGGGCCAAGCATTCCTCGACCGTCCCTGAGGAGTGTTTGTTCAGCCTGTTTTTTTAAAACATCCATGATGGGGAGTCCACCACTTCCCTAGGTCACCTGTTCCAGTGCCTAGCCACCCTTCGACTTTTTCCAAATATTTAACCTCAATCTCCCTTGCTGCAGATTAAGCCCATTTCTTCTTGTCCTACCTTCAGAGGACGTGGAGAACAATTAGTCACCATCCTCTGTGAAACAGCCCTTAACGTATTGGAAGGGAGGGGGTTTGGGGAAAGGGATCCCTCCCACACACACACTCACTGACAACAGCGGGAAGTGGAGCAGCCTGACCCCAGGCCGCTCTACTCTGCCAGCTCCCAGCCGCAGCACTCGGTTTCCCACCGCCGGTGAGTGCGGGGGGCAATCCTTTTGGAGGAGAGCGGGCTGGGACCATGTTACTCCACTTCCTGCCACTGCCAGTGAGTGTGGGGTCGCTGGGGGAAGAGGCTTGCGGAGAAGAGGTGGAATGGGGGCAGGCTGGGGATGGAGCAGGGGGGAAGGGGAAGAGGCAGGGCGGAGGGAGTTGTCTGGGCCCCCCCCCAGGGACGGCTCTGCCCTTTGTAGTGGGTGCAGCCCGCGGCGGGGCTGACTGAGGTTTAGGGCGGGTCACTGGGGCTGGGGCTGCTGCATGTGCAGTATGCAGCCGCCTAGTGACACCATGAAATTTGGGGCAATTTGGTGCCCCAAATTTCATGGTGCCCTACGCAGGCACGTATGCCGAGGGACGGCCCTGGCTTCCAGCTCCCATAACCGTTGTCGCCTCGCCCCGGCCCCTCTTGTTTTGCAGGTGTGTTGGGACACCCTCAGGAGTGCTCTGGAATTCCTAAGGTGGAGCCAGCTCAGTGCCCTTGTCCAGAAAAAGGAGCTTTGGCGAGGCTGTGACTGCCTGGTGAGGGAGCCCTCCATTGCCCGGCTCCGTGCCCACACCGAGCCCCAGCCCCAGGACCACACCTGGCCCTGGCTGTAGTCCCTCTGCATGATCCCCCCGGCACAGGAAAGAGGGCCGAAAGCAGGACACTCCACAGATCTGGAACCTGGCCTGCAGGATGGAAAGGCCTTTAATAACCTTGTGCTCCCTTGTTCTGGCTCCTAGGTGGCGTGCTACAAGGAGAGGGCAGAAACCTTCCTCTGCCAGGCCATGGCCTTTGTGGAAAACCCGCAGGCTCCCATTAGAGAAGCGGCCATCAGGTTTCTAGGTAACCACAGAGCAGAGGGGTCCCTTAAGCAGAGGGGCTGGATCCAGTCCCAGGCTCTCCTCAGTCCCTGCCGGCAGCGAGAAGTAACCCCTGGGCTCCTGATTGCCGAATGAAGGCTCAGGGGTGTCAGAAACCCGCAGGAGCAAGCTCACCCCAAACTGCCCTGATCGGCTGATGGGCCCCTCGAACCCCACTGCTCCCCATGCAGTCCCCCTCCCCCCTCCCCCACCCCGCCATGGGCTCTTGGTAGTGGAACCTCAAGGCGCTGTGCTCTCCTTTGGCAGCCAGCCCCACAGCCATCCCTGGGGCCTCGCCCTCTCCCCTGGGGACTCAGGAGTGCGTCCTGGACAGCGAGGGGCAGGGGAAAGCCCCACTGCTTGGAGGGTGACAGACGCTTTGACACCCTCGCTGGGGACGCAGGGATGTGACGAGCTGTTTGTGTGAGTAGGGCTCACTGCCCGGCAGCTGGACCAGCAGAGCCAGGAGAAGTTGGAGGCCATCTGCAACGGTGAGCGGTGTCTGCTTTGAGCACTGAGCGCTAGAGGGACGAATGGCCCAGGGCCGCGGGCTGGGTTCAATCTCCGACGCCAGCAATGTGATCTTGGGCGAGAGCCACAAAGGGTTGCAAACTGTAGATCCCCAAACCCCTGATCAGCTTCCCCCTCACCCTGTGGTGTCTGCTGGTTGGCATGTGCCCAGGCACTTACCCTGACCTCAGAGCTGTGGCCTGGCAAATCCCCAAACTGGGCCTGAGCTGGCTGGCCTTCGCAGACGATTGCCCCTTCCCCGCCCCCGCAACACAGCAAAGGTGGGGTCCTGCCTCCCCCCCTTCCACTCACTAGCCCAGGGTTTGTTGCAGTCACCTCCAAGTGGGGTGCCTGGTGTCAAGCCACTGCTCCAAAGGAGACTGAGGTGACGTCCGGTCATCTACCTCCCTGCTGTGTGCCCGGACCCCTGGGCCAGCGCAGGGCAGAGCAGCGTCTCCTCCACATTTGTTGGGGAAAAGGGGGATGGGGGGGTGACATAGCTCAGGCTCCTCACTCCCAGAGCAGGTTCACAGCTGGTCCCCAACCAGAGCTAGAGAATGGCTGAGCTCCCTCCTCGGCATTTGCTGGAGGGCAGCAGGGCACCGGCAGTTAGGCGTAGCATAACAATGCCCAAGCCCCCTTTGTGAATCTCCCCCTCTCTGGGCTTGAGTGCCCATCTGTGCACTGGGGGGAAGGGGGAGCGTAAATACAGGCAGGGATGAGGCCATCAGATCCTGCAGGGACGGGGCAGTCCTAGAAATAGTGAGTGAATGGGTTTCAGAGTAACAGCCGTGTTAGTCTGTATTCGCAAAAAGAAAAGGAGTACTTGTGGCACCTTAGAGACTAACCAATTTATTTGAGCATAAGCTTTCGTGAGCTACAGCTCACTTCATTGGATGCATACTGTGGAAACTGCAGAAGACATTATATACACAGAGACCATGAAACAATACCTCCTCCCATCCCACTCTCCTGCTGGTAATAGCTTATCTAAAGTGATCACTCTCCTTACAATGTGTATGATAATCAAGTTGGGCCATTTCCAGCACAAATCCAGGTTTTCTCACCCTCCGCCCCCCACACACAAACTCACTCTCCTGCTGGTAATAGCCCATCCAAAGTGACCACTCTCTTTACAATGTGTATGATAATCAAGGTGGGCCATTTCCAGCACAAATCCAGGTTTTCTCACCCCCCACCCCTCCTCCAAAAACCACACACACAAACTCACTCTTCTGCTGGTAATAGCTTATCCAAAGTGACCACTTTCCTTACAATGTGTATGAAAATCAAGGTGGGTCATTTCCAGCACAAATCCAGGTTTTCTCACACACCCCCCACAAAAAAAAAAAAAAACCACACACACACAAACTCACTCTCCTGCTGGTAATAGCTTATCCAAAGTGACCACTCTCCCTACTATGTGCATGATAATCAAGGTGGGCCATTTCCAGCACAAATCCAGGTTTTCTCACCTCCCCACCCCCATACATACAGAAACTCACTCTCCTGCTGGTAATAGCTCATCCAAACTGACCATTCTCCTTACAATGTGTATGATTATCAAGGTGGGCCATTTCCAGCATAAATCCAAGTTTAACCAGAACGTCTGGGGGGTGGGGGGTAGGAAAAAACAAGGGGAAATAGGCTACCTTGCATAATGACTTAGCCACTCCCAGTCTCTATTTAAGCCTAAATTAATAGTATCCAATTTGCAAATGAATTCCAATTCAGCAGTTTCTCGCTGGAGTCTGGATTTGAAGTTTTTTTGTTGTAAGATAGCGACCTTCATGTCTGTAATTGCGTGACCAGAGAGATTGAAGTGTTCTCCGACTGGTTTATGAATGTTATAATTCTTGACATCTGATTTGTGTCCATTTATTCTTTTACGTAGAGACTGTCCAGTTTGACCAATGTACCTGGCAGAGGGGCATTGCTGGCACATGATGGCATATATCACATTGGTGGATGTGCAGGTGAACGAGCCTCTGATAGTGTGGCTGATGTGATTAGGCCCTGTGATGGTGTCCCCTGAATAGATATGTGGGCACAGTTGGCAACGGGCTTTGTTGCAAGGATAGGTTCCTGGGTTAGTGGTTCTGTTGTGTGGTATGTGGTTGTTGGTGAGTATTTGCTTCAGGTTGGGGGGCTGTCTGTAGGCAAGGACTGGCCTGTCTCCCAAGATTTGTGAGAGTGTTGGGTCATCCTTCAGGATAGGTTGTAGATCCTTAATAATGCGTTGGAGGGGTTTTAGTTGGGGGCTGAAGGTGACGGCTAGTGGCGTTCTGTTATTTTCTTTGTTAGGCGTGTCCTGTAGTAGGTGACTTCTGGGATCTCTTCTGGCTCTATCAATCTGTTTCTTCACTTCCGCAGGTGGATATTGTAGTTGTAAGAATGCTTGATAGAGATCTTGTAGGTGTTTGTCTCTGTCTGAGGGGTTGGAGGAAATGCGGTTGTATCGCAGAGCTTGGCTGTAGACGATGGATCGTGTGGTGTGGTCAGGGTGAAAGCTGGAGGCATGTAGGTAGGAATAGCGGTCAGTAGGTTTCCGGTATAGGGTGGTGTTTATGTGACCATTGTTTATTAGCACTGTAGTGTCCAGGAAGTGGATCACTTGTGTGGACTGGACCAGGCTGAGGTTGATGGTGGGATGGAAATTGTTGAAATCATGGTGGAATTCCTCAAGGGGTTCTTTTCCATGGGTCCAGATGATGAAGATGTCATCAATATAGCGCAAGTAGAGTAGGGGCGTTAGGGGACGAGAGCTGAGGAAGCGTTGTTCTAAATCAGCCATAAAAATGTTGGCATACTGTGGGGCCATGCGGGTACCCATAGCAGTGCCGCTGATCTGAAGGTATACATTGTCCCCAAATGTAAAATAGTTATGGGTAAGGACAAAGTCACAAAGTTCAGCCACCAGGTTAGCCGTGACATTATCGGGGATAGTGTTCTTGACGGCTTGTAGTCCATCTTTGTGTGGAATGTTGGTGTAGAGGGCTTACACATTGTAAGGAGAGTGATCACTTTAGATAAGCTATTATCAGCAGGAGAGTGGGATGGGAGGAGGTATTGTTTCATGGTCTCTGTGTATATAATGTCTTCTGCAGTTTCCACAGTATGCATCCAATGAAGTGAGCTGTAGCTCATGAAAGCTTATGCTCAAATAAATTGATTAGTCTCTAAGGTGCCACAAGTACTCCTTTTCTTTTTGAGTGAATGGGGTTCATTGTGACTTCTTGCCTGTGTCTGGGGGCTCCCCCAGCTATGAAGGGCAGTGGGGATGTTTAGTGAGGGTTGAAGGTTGTTCCTGCTAGTCCCCTGCTTCCCGCCTCCCAGCCTGCTGCCTTCTTGTCGCGGGCTGAGAGGTACAGCGCTGGCTTGCTCTGCCAGGGCTTTCCAGAGCACCATGGCTCTGACCTCCATTTCCTTCCTTTCAATCTTAGTCCTCAAAGGCTTCCAGCAGGACAGCAAGTCCTCTGTCAGGTGCCTGGCTTTGCAGACCATGCTGATCCTCAAGGCCTGCAAGAAACACCGTCCAGCCCGCACCAGCCTACGGACACTCTTGCACAGGATGAGACTGATGCATACAAGGGAGAACCCAGTCATTGAAGTTGCCCAGCTGCCCCAGTAAAAGCCAGCCTCCCTACTCTCGGGGTTTGGTGCACCAGAGCCCGCCTGGAGCAGGGTGGAACACATCATGCCGCACCATGGCTTTCTCCCCATTGGCCGCCTGCCCTGCCCAGCCACGTGAGTTGTTAACCGCTCAATAGCTTTTATCACCATGTACTTTTTGACAGGTTTCCATGCCCCGTGCAGAGTTTACGTCCCGCCCTCCGTCCCCGTTTCCGGTCGTGTACTTTTTTGGCACCATCAGCCCTTTTGAACATTTCTTTTGTATTATTTTTCTGTGTTTGGCTGGGGGAAGGTTGCGTGCTTGTGCTACAGTCAGGCAGGCAGAGCAGCAGAAGGTCCATTTGCCTGGCCCTTGATCAGGGCGGGGCAGCAATCAAGTAGGGGGGCTCTGGCCTACAGTCCAGCAGAGCCGTCGCAGTCTGAGGGAGGTTACCTCTCTGGTGGGAGAGTCAGCACAACTGTCTGACGTCCTGAATCAGGCGGGTGCCAGAGCAATCAGGCCTCCTGACAACCAAGTGGGGAGGCTGCTACTCCTGACGGTGGGGTGGCGGTGGTCGGGGAACCCAGGCCCTCTCGCTGTACTGCGTCCCATCCCAGGGCCCTAACAGCCGTGGAGCAGTCCGTTACTGCGTCAGTGGGGAAAATCCGACAGCAACACACTGGCCGGCTTGTAGTCAATAACACAGCTGAACCCAATTCGGCTGCCCTGGGCTCCTTGCTACACACCCATTCCGTGTGTACATGGGTTCAGGGGTGGCAGGTCTGTAGAAATTTTGGTGGTGCCCAGAACCCGCCCCTACTTCGCCCCCCACCTACCCAAGGCTCCGGGAGGGAGTTTGGGTGAGGAAGGACATCTGGGATGCAGGCCCTAGGCTTAGGCAGAGTATTGGGGTGCAGGATGCAGGCTCTGGGAGGGAGTTTGGGGATGGGAGGGGGTGCAGAGGGAGGGGGTGCAGGGCTGAGGGGTTTGGGAGGGGCTCAGGGCAAGAGTCGGGGTATAGGGGGTGAGGGTTCTGTTTGGGGCTGGGAGATTTGGGGGGTTAGAGAGGCTCAGGGCTAGGGCAGAGGGTTGGGGAATGTAGGGAGATGAGGGCTCTGTCTAGGGCTGGAGATGAGGGGTTTGTGGTGTTGGAAGGGGCTCAGGGCTGGGGCAGAGGGTTGGGGTGTGGGGGGATGAGGGCTCTGGCTAGGACTAGGGATAAGGTGTTTGGGGTGTTGGAGGGGCTCAGGGCGAGGGTGTGGTGGAGAGGTGAAAGCTCTGGCTGGGGGTGTGGGCTCTGGGGTGGGGCAGGGCTGAGGATGAGTTTGGAGTGCAGGCAGGCTGCTCTGGGATAGGGGTTAGAGAGGAGGACTCCCCCCAGCCCTTTCCCTGCCGGCAACAGCGAGCTCTGGGGGACGACAGTGAGTGGCAGCCCCACCAGCTTCTCAGTGTCCCTGGCATCTGGCAGCCCCGCTGGGTCTCTGTCAGGATAGCACTCTCCGTTACGTCTATGCTTCCACAGTGGGGAAGAGACATGCTGCTCATCTGGCAGCTCTCTCCCTTCTGAGCTGGAGGCCCAGCCTTTTATAGTGCCGCTTCCTGCCCCGCCCCTCTGCTGCCATGGGTGTCCCGGTTCTGCCCACCAGGGGGTGTTCGCGGCTCCCTCCCAGGCTGCCAGGGCAGGAGACCACGCCCCCTCATGACAGAGGCCTTAAAGGAGTTTTAAAGGAAAGGAGTTTTAAAAAAAGAAAGATTGCTTAGCCTTAGAAGAAAAAAGGAAAGAAAGGTGATTTTAAATAGAAGGAAGAGGGGAAACTATAGAAAGCAACAAGAGAGAGGAGTGTGTTTTATAGATTAGTAAGACCGTGGTAAAAGGTTATTGTTGTTGGGACTAAAAAATAATAAGAGTAAAAAAATTGAAATCAATTTTAAAAAGCAAAGGCTCATTAAAAAAAAGAGGAAACTCTAAAGGAAGGTTGAGAAGGTCGGGTGAAAGAAATCACACGGCCGAAAAATGAGCTAGAGATCCTGTGTCAGTGACACAGGGCTGTGTAAAGTACAGAAAACAGAAAGAGAGAGAAAGATCCTTTTTTGTTACTAAGCAGAACACAGAGCTGTGGGAAAGATCCTTTTTTTGGTTAGTGAGAGAAGGAGAGCATAGAAAACAGGAAGAGATCCTTTTTGGTTAGTGAGACAAGGAAAGTATAAAGAAAAGGAGTCCTTGTGGCACCTTAGAGACTAACAAATATATCTGAGCATAAGCTTTCATGAGCATCCAATGCGTTGGTCTCTAAGGTGCCACAAGTCCTCCTTTTCTTTTTGCGAAAACAGACTAACACGGCTGCTACTCTGAAACCTGTCATTATACAAGGAAAGTATAGCAAGCTGCAGGGGGAGCGGAGGGGGAGGGGGAAGAGAACTTACCCTTCATAGAATCATAGAATCATAGAATATCAGGGTTGGAAGGGACCTCAGGAGTTCATCTAGTCCAACCTCCTGCTCAAAGCAGGACCGATCCCCGACTAAATCATCCCAGCCAGGGCTTTGTCAAGCCTGACCTTAAAAACTTCTAAGGAAGGAGATTCCACCACCTCCCTAGGTAACACATTCCAGTGTTTCACCACCCTCCTAGTGAAAAAGTTTTTCCTAATATCCAACCTAAATCTCCCCCACTGCAACTTGAGACCATTACTCCTTGTTCTGTCATCTGCTACCACTGAGAACAGTCTAGAGCCATCCTCTTTGGAACCCCCTTTCAGGTAGTTGAAATCAGCTATCAAATCCCCCCCATTCTTCTCTTCTGCAGACTAAACATCCCAAGTTCCCTCAGCCTCTCCTCAAAAGTCATGTGTTCCAGACCCCTAATCATTTTTGTTGCCCTCCGCTGGACACTTTCCAATTTTTCCACATCCTTCTTGTAGTGTGGGGCCCAAAACTGGACACAGTACTCCAGATGAGGCCTCACCAGTGTCGAATAGAGGGGAACGATCACGTCCCTCCATCTGCTGGCAATGCCCCTACTTATACATCCCAAAATGCCATTGGCCTTCTTGGCAACAAGGGCACACTGTTGACTCATATCCAGCTTCTCCTCCACTGTAACCCCTAGGTCCTTTTCTGCAGAACTGCTGCCGAGCCATTCGGTCCCTAGTCTGTTGCTGTGCATTGGATTCTTCCATTTTAAGTGCAGGACTCTGCACTTGTCCTTGCTGAACCTCATCAGATTTCTTTTGGCCCAATCCTCCAATTTGTCTAGGGCCCTCTGTATCCTATCCCCACCCTCCAGCATATCTACCTCTCCTCCCAGTTCAGTGTCATCTGCAAACTTGCTGAGGGTGCAATCCACACCATCCTCCAGATCATTCATGGAGATATTGAACAAAACCAGCCCCAGGACCGACCCTTGGGGCACTCCACTTGATACCGGCTGCCAACTAGACATGGAGCCATTGAGCACTACCCGTTGAGCCTGACAATCTAGCCAGCTTTCTATCCACCTTATAGTCCATTCATCCAGCCCATACTTCTTTAACTTGCTGGCAAGAATACTGTGGGAGACAGTGTCAAAAGCTTTGCTAAAGTCAAGGAACAACACGTCCACCGCTTTCCCCTCATCCACAGAGCCAGTTATCGCGTCATAGAAGGCAATTAGATTAGTCAGGCATGACTTGCCCTTGGTGAATCCATGCTGACTGTTCCTGATCACTTTCCTCTCCTCTAAGTGCTTCAGAATTGATTCCTTGAGGACCTGCTCCACGATTTTTCCAGGGACTGAGGTGAGGCTGACTGGCCTGTAGTTCCCAGGATCCTCCTTCTTCCCTTTTTTAAAGATGGGCACTACATTAGCCTTTTTCCAGTCGTCCGGGACTTCCCCCGATCGCCAAGAGTTTTCAAAGATAATGGCCAATGGCTCTGCAATCACATCCGTCTACTCCTTTAGGCCTCTCGGATGCAACACATCCGGCCCCATGGACTTGTGCTCGTCCAGCTTTGCTAAATAGTCCCGAACCACTTCTTTCTCCACAGAGGGCGGGTCCTGTCTACGCTGGCAAGTTGCAGCGCGGTAAAGCAGCTTTCTGCGCTGCAACTGGTGAGGTGGACGCACGGCCACGCCACTCAGGGCGCGGAAACAGGGCAGTTGCAGCGCTTTAAAAAAAGCACCGCACAGTTTAAAAAAGTTTCTGCACCGGGGCTACAGGCTGCGGTGCCAGTGTAGACACCGAGGTCCATTACGGCGCTGCGATTGGCCTCCGGGAGGTGTCCCACAATGCCTGCTCTCACCTCTCTGGTCATCGGTTTGAACTCTACTGCCCGGCCCTCAGGTGACCATCCATCATCCCCACTCCGTAAACTCCTTTGCCATTTTGACAGTCCCCTTCCTGTTTGCTCAGTGATGAGTGCAGCGCATCTTTCCAGGTGGCCAAGCCTGCTCCACGCACCAGGCGATCCACCTGCTTGGAGCTATGCCGAGCTGCTGGACCTCATCAGCATTTGGGGAGAGGAGGCTGTACAGTCCCAGCTGCACTCCGGACGTAGCAATTATGATACCTACTGTGACGTTATTGACTTGAACTGGGACCATATAGATCATTGTTGCAACCAAGGTCCTGTAGTGGCACCAAATCTTGTATAAAGGGGGGTCAAATAAGGTGTCTAAGGCAAGGTTATGGTTTGCTGGTTATGATTATGCTCTCTATATGTTTGTGTCATTTTTGTATTTTAAGTTATAAGTATTGACTCGATACTGTCTGTGGTTCAAACTTGTACTATGCGTCTGGGTGACACCCCAGACAAGTTGAAAAGGAGGACTTGTGGCCCTTAGAGACTAACAAATTTATTTGAGCATAAGCTTTCGTGAGTTACAGCTCACTTCATCGGATGCAATGCCTAGCCTGCTTGATGACCGATTAAGGACCATCAGCTACACAATTGACCCCTTGAGAGAAGGCAGACAAGCCTTGGGACTCAGCACAGTGTGCAGGGACCTGCCTATGGACAGAACTCGGAGGTTTTTCCAGGCCACGTGATGGACAGCTTGTTTTGGGACAAAGAAAGAAAGACCACATGGCAAGAGAATATAAAAAGCTGCTGCAGCTCCTCCATCTTGTCTTCAGTCCTGCTTCATCCCTCTGGAGGGACTTTGCTACACTGAAGCTTTGAACCAAGAACTGAAAGACGCATCCCAGCTGTGGATGTTCTCCAGAGACTTGATTTGAACCTGCAGTTTATTCTGTCGCTGCCGCAAGCCTGAACCAAGAACTTGGTCATGACTGTATGTCATTGATTCCATTTCACCAATTCTAGCTCTCATCTATAGCTTTTTCCTTTTATGAACAAAACCTTTAGATTTTAGATTCTAAAGGATTGGCAACAGCGTGATTTGGGACAATATCTGATTTGTATATTGACCTGGGTCTGGGGCTTGGTCCTTTGGGATCAAGAGAGCCTTTTTTCTTTTCCTGGAGTATTGGTTTTCATAACCATTTGTCCCCATAACAATTGGTGATACTGGGAAACTGGAGCGTCTAAGGGAATTGCTTGTGTGACTTGTGGTGAGCCAGTGGGGTGAGACCAAAGTCTGCTCTGTTTGGCTGGTTTGGTTTGCCTTAGAGGTGAAAAAACCCCCAGCCTTCGGCTGTAACTGCCCTGCTTGAAGCAGTTTGTCCTGAACTGGCACTCTCAGTCGGGTCCCGCCAGTACCAGCATCATTACACCTACGGACAGATTTCACGATGCATGACAGAAAGGGGCGATGACTGGGACACACGGCAGTTTAGGATGAAAGTGAAGCAGCTGCGGAACGCCGACTACAGGGCGCGGGAGGCAAACCGCCACTCCGGTGCTGCGCCTATGAGGTGCCGGTTCTCCAAAGAGCTGGACATGATACTCCGCGGCGACCCCACCTCCATTGCGAACACCACTGTGGATACTTCGGTGGCTCGCATGTCAGTTGAGAGTGGACCGAGCCAGGAGGAGGAAATCTTGGACGAGGATGTGGAGGGGGACCCAGAGGCAGAAGATGACTCGGAGGTCAGAAATGCCTGCGGCCAGGAGCTCTTTTCTACCCCGGATGTTTGCGAAGCACAAAGAGGAGAGGAGGCCCCTGGTAAGTGGATTTGATTTTGGGACTCGCTGAAGTGGGTTGTTGGGGGCAGGAGGGTTGCAGAAAGCAGGCTTGTCTCCCACCACATGCCACCCTGCCAGAAGCAGAGGGGTGGGACAGGAAGCGGAACTATAAAAGGCTGCCCTTCCAGCTGAGTTGGAAGCGAACTGCTGGAGGAGCAGGACGTCTCTTCCCTGCTCCCCTAATGGAGAGCGCTATCCTGACAGAGAGCCAGAGGGGCTGCCGGCGCTGCCAGACGCCGGGGACTCCAAGGAGCTGGTGGGGCTGCCATTAGCCGTCTACCCCAGCGAAGCGAACAACCCTGGGACCCATGTACACACGGAATGGGTGTGTAGGAAGGAGCCCAGGGCAGCTGAATCGGATTCAGCTGTGTTATTGACTACAAGCCGGCCAGCGTGTTGTGATCGGATTTTCCCCGCTGACCCAGTGGCGGACCACTCCGCTGCTGTTTAGGGCCCTGGGTGGGGACGCAGTGGAGCGGGAAGGCCTGGGTTCCCCTACCACCGCCACGCCACCGTCAGGAGTGGCAGGTTCTCCACCTGGTTGTCAGGAGGCCTGATTGGTCTGGCACCCGCCTGAATCAGGACGCCAGACGGTTGTGCTGACTCTCCCACCAGAGAGCTAACCTCCCCTAGACGGCGACGGCTCTGCCGGACTGTAGGCCAGAGCCCCCCTACTTGATTGCTGCCCCGCCCTGATCAAGGGCCAGGCAAATGGACCTTCTGCTGCTCTGCCTGCCTGACTGTAGGCCAGAGCCCCTACTTGACTGCAGCCCTGCCCTGAATGAGGGCCCCAGGCAAACAGACTCTCTACCATTGCTCCGCCTGACTGCAGGCCTGAACCATTAACACTGGGCTAATTTTCCCCTGAACCAAGGTACCCCGGAAGTATCGTAGCGAGGGGCGTGGTCTCCCACCCTGATGGACGGGGAGGGAGCCGCAAACCCCTTACAGCCTTTCTTTCTACTTGTTCTTACTTTTTCTCTAAATATGTCAAAACACAAGAAAGCAACTTTCTCCCGGCTAAACACAGAAAACAATACAAAAGAAATGTTCAAAAGGGCCGACGGCACCAAAAATGTACATGACCGGAAACGGGGACGGAGGGCGGGACGTAAACACTACACAGGGCGCGGAAACCTGTCAGAAAGTACACGGTGATGAAAGCTCTCGAGCAGTTAACTAGTCACGTGCAATCCCCCCTGTACATAGCAATCCCCCCTGTACATAGCAATCCTCTGTTTCATTTTGATGTTTTTTGATGTATTGTTCTGCTTTTATTTGATATATTAAATAACTGTATTTACAGTGATATATTGAGGTATAAACGATCTACACACCTTGTCCTGTACAGAGCACACAGACGGCTCCCCTGGATCCCACAACCCACACTGGGAGAAAGCTGTCGCAAGCGTCGGCATCTCCAAAATCGTATCAGAGCAAGAAAAGGCACCTGCTATTTCCCACCCTTGTACAGTGTAGACACGGGGTGAGGGCGAGACTCAGTGACCCCGGTTAGTCCTGCTCCATCTCTGCCGTCTGGATTTCCATCGACAGCTGTTCACACTCGAAACGCAGGGCGGGGTGAGGTTCGCCCATCAGCCAAAGAATCTTAATGTAAAGCAGCGCGCTCCTGCCAGTGCCCGTGGCAGACCCCCATTCGAAGGGTGTGATCATTTCCGCCCTGAGATGGACGAGACCTCGTGTCCTGGTGTTAGGGGGCGCTGTGCTCTGTACCCCACATATCCCCCCTCTCCCTGCCCCCCAGCCTGGTGTTAGGGGATGCTGTGCTCCGGATCCTACATATTCCCCCAGCTTCCAGGGCCCCTGGCCGGCGTTAGGGGGCGCTGTGCTCTGTACCCTACACCCCCCATCTCTCAGCCCCCCTGCCAGGTGTTAGAGGGCGCTGTGCTCTGTATCATATGCATTTCCCAGCCCTCCTGCCCGGCCTTAGAGGGTGTTGTGCTCTGTACCCTACACATCCCCAGCCCCCAGCCTGGTGTTAGGCAGTTTCTAGTGTCTGTGAACTTACTGCATGTACCGGAGTCTATTGGCGCATGCTGGGTGCCACACGCTGTGGGTATGGACAGGGCCCGACGCTGGAACCTGACCTGAAGGTGGGATTGGCCACTGTCCTGGTGGTTCGGACACAGGCAGGTAGTAGAGGGGCTCCGTGCGGGGACCCGATTCTGCCTTTCTGTCTGGCCGATCCCTTCTAATGAGGCTGAACCTGCCCATCTCCCCAGACTCAGCATAGCACAGGACTTGGGGGGCACCTGCTGGCAAAGTGGCCTCAGTCACCACCATACAGGCAGGGGTCATTCAGCTGGTGATAGCCCTTCTCTCAAGCCCCCAAGCACCTGTGTGTCATGGCTGCCTGCAGGAGTTCAGGGCCAACAACTGCCTGGGGGGAGGCCTGGCTAGGCAGGGGCTCAAACCGGGGAGTGTCAGTTTGGATCCCCAGCTAGACGTAGGGGTGCAACACGCCGGGAGGGGCGGGGGAAGAGATCAACTCCAGCTGGTTCATCATAAACCATGTCCCTGAGGCCTCAGTAGAAATGGGGATGTTCCCCTGGCAGTATGCAGGTGCGAAGGACTTGAGAGGGAGGTGGCAGACGTGCCCTTTTGATGGCGGTCCCTGAGCACACGGGGAGAGCAGGGGGCAAACGTCTGTTGGCAAATGTTCATTGGCAAACGTCTGCGACTCACGGGCCCTGGGTGCACACACCCCTACAGAGGAACGTGTACAGGCCCAGCCCAGCCTGAAGAACACCAGCTCCTGTGTAAGGGAAGTCACTGTTTTTTTCACAAGAGCGGGAAACTGACGTTGCATAAGCCAGGAACTCCTGATGGGCACTTTCGTCCCTCCGGGAGACCAACCCATCTAGCACAGAGAACAGGGGGACATAAAGGCTGAGCTGAAGCTAGATTCCTGCTCTCCAGGATGCTGGGGTGCCCTCATGCTTGAGCTGAAGACAGCCTGGGGGTTCCCAGCATTGCCCTCCTGCCGTTTCTCTCTGGGAGCCCTCGCCCTGCACCCTGGCCTGTGTGTTCTCAGGAGGCTGCATGCTGCCAGGTGCACATCCCCAGTGCGGAGTCCCTGGATTAATGCCAGGGGACGGGGACTGGGACTCTGCTCCTGGCTCATTCCCAGGACGCTGGGAGTGTGAGTGGTGGAGCTGCCGGCTCTTGGAACCTCCCTTCCCAGCACAGGGTTGTCTCTGGGGGAAGCCCACCCCAGGAGCTGACATTTGTTGGCCTCTTCCCCAGAGCGCTGGAGTCTCAGCCACTCCAGATTGGGGGGAGGGGCCAGCTGTGAATTGGGAGCCAGATCCGGGTTTAGATGTGAATCCGCCGGCGCTGCAGAGCGTTCGGATGTGGGGAGCCAGTTCCCGCCTGCGCCAGATCACAAAGTGCCACTTCAGCCAGCCACCTGCCAGGCTCTGGCCGCGCCCCGTGTGGAGCTGAAGCTGGGCTCTCCACAGCTGGGTGCTGCTCCTCCTCCCTGCTGGCCAGCCGGCCGCAGCTCCTCAGCACCTGCCCACTCAGCCCCACCTCAGCGCTCCTGCCTCCCCAATGTCCTCCCTGGTGCTGCGCCTGGCCCCCTGCACCTGGCCTGTCAGTGCCCAGCGGGGCCGGGAGCCAAGCGCCCCCTGGAGCCATGTGTCAGGCCCTGAGTCCCTCCTGTGCTGGGCTCCCGCCAATCCACAAGCCAGGAACAGGCCCGTGACTCCCGGAGCAAGTATTTCAGTCTCACAGCAGCAGCCTCGCTCCACCCACGCCCCGGCCTCCTGAGTCCAGCTCCAACCCCGAGGCCTGACCACCTCCCCACCTTCGCTGACACCATCACTTCCAGAGGGAATGGCACTGAGGTTGCCGGGGGAACAGGCATTCTCCAGCTGCCCGGAGCCATTGTTCCATTCACCAGGACAGTCCCGTTGGGGACACTGGGGCATGGCCACTAGGTAACTCGAGGGGATGGAAGACCACGAGTGGCGATGAAGCCCCCTCACACTAGGCCCAGGTGTCCTTGTGTTGGGGACACTGGGGCATGGCCGCTAGGTAACTCGAGGGGATGGAAGACCACGAGTGGCGATGAAGACCCCTCGCACTAGGCCCAGGTGTCCTTGGCCCCCCCTCCCACCTGGAGGTACTCGCAGCAGCTCTGCGTACTAGGCCCAAGTGTCCTTGGCCCCCCCGCCTGGAGGCACACACAGCAGTTATGAGGAGGATCTGCAACAATATGCTGCGGAGTCAGACTGCCTGAAACTAAGCAAGGCCACACAGGGCAGATATGGAAGAACAATGCTGAATAAAGCAGCTTTATGTAGAGTTTAACAAATGATACAGAGAACCAGGGAACTAGCTGGGAACTGGATTGGCTGGCTATATGGATACTTGGGGCAGCTTGCTATTGGATAAGTATGCTGGGAAAAAGAATGTATAAAAGCCTGTGTAACTTCCTGCTCTGTGTACAGGATTTGAGATTCAAATCTCCCTGTACCTTTTTGAAGCTTCAAATAAACTTTTCTGCTTCTCCACCCCGTTGTGATTATTGGGTGTAGCACACCGGGTAACGAACCAACTTCAGCTGTTGTTTAGCCTCTTGGCACTGGGTGCCGGCAACAGCTTTTGGCATCCCTGGGTGGGCGACGAGGCTGCAATTTAGCCTTGCCCGGACCCCTCCTGGAGGTCGAGGATTGCAGCGAGAACCGACGCCCAGCGCGCACCGGTGAGTTCATCGGGGGCCTCGGAGGAGACACGATTTGATCGACCCCGGAGGACACAACGGTGCAACGCATTCATATAGTGGAGAAGCAGTTGTGGACAGCGGTGAAGAACCGGTCCCTTAGACGTGGGGGAGGAGCAGCTGCAGGCCACCGTGAAGAGCCGGTCCCTTGGATAAGATAGGAACCTTTTAAAATCCGGATTATATGCTCTGTTGGAACCTGGGGACGCCCAGAGTTACCCTGTAGATATGGGACAGGGACAGAGCTCAGAGGTTAGGGCACGGTGTACGCCCCTAGAGTGCATTCTAGCAAACTGGAAGGTATTTGGTGCGGATCCAATGATTAAGAGCCAATTAAAACGATTCTGTACAGTTGACTGGCCTCAATATCAACTAGAGGACCAGGAGTGGTGGCCACCAGGAGGGTCAATTAATTACAACACGATCCTCCAATTAGTTTTGTTTTGCCAGTGAATGGGTAAATGGAATGAATATTTGTATGCACAAGCGTTTATGGCTTTAAGAAATAGAAAAGAGCTGTAATTCTGCAAAGTTGTAATTTGACTCCGACTGGTTCGGTAGTAGCTAATGTTAGTCCTCAGACCCCCACCCCCACTGTAATGGCAGAGCCGGTGTCCCCTTCGGCCCCCACATCCCTACCTTATAAGGCTAGGATGCCTCGGGTTACAGAGATTGCCCCCTCGGTGGGACTCTATCCTTTGCTTACCGAGACTGTTGTGGCTTGCCCACGGGCAGACGGACGTCAGGCTACCACTATGCAAGTTTACACCCATGTGCCATTCAATCCAATAGACTTAGCAGCTTTTAAAACACAGGCTGGGGAATTCTCAACGAACCCAAGCAGGTTTATTTCAGTCTTTGAGGGGTGCCTCAGTAGTCACAAGCCGCTTGAGACGACTGTAATATCCTCCTGAGAACCCTGTTGTCTGAGGTAGAAGCGAAACTCAAACAGCTTAATGGGGCTAAATCGGGGGGCCCAGATAATCTTCATCCAAGAATATTAAAAGAATTGGCACAAGAAATTGCAAGCCCATTAGCAAGAATTTTTAATGAATCTGTAAATTCAGGGGTTGTACCATATGATTGGAGAATTGCTAACATAGTTCCTATTTTTAAGAAAGGGAAAAAAAGTGATCCAAGTAATTATAGGCCTGTTAGTTTGACATCTGTAGTATGCAAGGTCTTGGAAAAAATTTTGAAGGAGAAGGTAGTTAAGGACATTGAAGTCAATGGTAAATGGGACAAAATACAACATGGTTTTACAAAAGGTAGATCGTGCCAAACCAACCTGATTTCCTTCTTTGAGAGAGTAACAGATTTTTTAGATAAAGGAAACGCAGTGGATCTAATTTATTTAGATTTTAGTAAGGCGTTTGATACTGTGCCACATGGGGAATTATTAGTTAAATTGGATAAGATGGGCATCAATAGGAAAATTGAAAGGTGGATAGGGAATTGGTTAAAGGGGAGACTACAACGGGTCCTACTGAAAGGTGAACTGTCAAGTTGGAGGGAGGTTACCAGTGGAGTTCCTCAAGGATCAGTTTTGGGACCAATCTTATTTAATCTTTTTATTACTGACCTGGGCACAAAAAGTGGGAGTGTGCTAATAAAGTTTGCAGATGATACAAAGCTGGGAGGTATTGCTAATTTAGAGAAGGACAGGGATACCCTACAGGAGGATCTGGATGACCTTGTAAACTGGAGTAATAGGAATAGGATGAAATTTAATAGTGAGAAGTGTAAGGTCATGCATTTAGGGATTAATAACAAGAATTTTAGTTATAAGCTAGGGACGCATCAACTAGAAGTAACGGAGGAGGAAAAGGACCTTGGAGTATTGGTTGATCATAGGTTGACTATGAGCTGCCAATGTGATATGGCTGTGAAAAAAGCTAATGTCGTCTTGGGATGCATCAGGAGAGGTATTTCCAGTAGGGATAAGGAGGTTTTAGTACCGTTATATAAGGCACTGGTGAGACCTCACCTGGAATACTGTGTGCAGTTCTGGTCTCCCATGTTTAAGAAGGATGAATTCAAACTGGAACAGGTACAGAGAAGGGCTACTAGGATGATCCGAGGAATGGAAAACTTGTCTTATGAAAGGAGACTCAGGGAGCTTGGCTTGTTTAGCCTAACTAAAAGAAGGTTGAGGGGAGATATGATTGCTCTCTATAAATATATCAGAGGGATAAATACCAGAGAGGGAGAGGAATTATTTAAACTCAATACCAATGTGGACACAAGAACAAATGGATATAAACTGGCCACTAGGAAATTTAGATTAGAAATTAGACGAAGGTTTCTAACCATCAGAGGAGTGAAGTTTTGGAATAGCCTTCCGAGGGAAGTAGTGGGGGCAAAAGATCTATCTTGCTTTAAGATTAAACTCGATAAGTTTATGGAGGAGATGGTATGATGGGATAACATGGTTTTGGTAATTAAATATTCATGGTAAATAGGCCCAATGGCCTGTGATGGGTTTTTAGATGGGGTAAGATCCAAGTTACCCGGGAAAGAATTTTCTGTAGTATCTGGCTGATGAATCTTGCCCATATGCTCAGGGTTTAGCTGATCGCCATATTTGGGGTCGGGAAGGAATTTTCCTCCAGGGCAGATTGGAAGGCCCTGGAGGTTTTTCGCCTTCCTCTGTAGCATGGGGCACGGGTCACTTGCTGGAGGATTCTCTGCTCCTTGAGGTCTTCAAACTACAATTTGAGGACTTCAATAGCACAGATATAGGTGTGAGGTCTTTTTTAGGAGTGGTGGGTGAAATTCTGTGGCCTGCATTGTGCAGGAGGTCAGACTAGATGATCATAATGGTCCCTTCTGACCTAAATATCTATGAATCTATGAATCTAAGGTGGAGAGGGATCAGGTTACAGCTAAGGCAAGGGGAGCGTCAGCTTTCAAGCGAAAAAAAAAAAAGAAAGGAAGCTATCTGTCAAGTTCCTCGCCAAGTAATTGTAAGCGGCTCAGGACATTTCTGGGTATGGCAGGCTTTTGCAGGATATGGATCCCAGAGTTTGGACTGTGGGCTAAACCCCTGTACGACTGTGTAAAAGGAGCGGATCATGACCCCTTCTATTGGACTCCAAAGGCTGACAGGGCATTTAAAATCCTGAAAAGAAAATTGATGGAAGCCCCGGCTCTGGACCTGCCAGATCTCTCTAAGCCGTTTCAGTTGTATGTACATGAATGAAGGGGGGTGGCCCTAGGAGTGCTCACACAGCTGTTAGGAGCATGGAGACATCCCGTGGCTTATTTTTCTAAGCAATTGGATCAGGTTGCAAAGGGTTGGCCGGCATGTTTACGGGCGGTCGCAGCTACTGCCCTAGTGCTTGAGGAAGCGGAGAAGCTAACATTGGGAGGGGTTATGCAAATCTATACTCCGCATATGGTCCGAGCCTTATTGGATGCAAAGGGAGGGCTTTGGCTCACCCAGGCTCGGATTGCTCGGTACCAGGCTAAGCTGTTAGAGAACTCTGAAGTCACCTTACAGCCTTGCCCCTCCCTTAACCCAGCCACCCTCTTGCCAGAAACAGAGGAACAGAAACATGACTGTTTAGAGATCATAGATGTCCAGTACTCCAGCCGTCCGGATTTAAAGGATGTACCTCTCCCAAATGCAGATTATGAGTGGTACACTGATGGTAGCAGTACTGTAATAGATGGGCAAAGGAGGGCGGGTTATGCTGTTGTGACCCTCCATGACACTGTGGAAGCTGAAGGTTTGCCTGCTGGGACCTCTGCCCAGCTTGCTGAACTAATAGCCCTGACCCGTGCACTTGAACTGTCAAAAGGAAAGCGGGTCAACATTTTTACTGATTCAAAGTATGCTTTTGGTGTGCTGCATGCTCATGCTGGCCTATGGAAGCAAAGGGGAATGCTGACAGCCCAAGGCTCCCCAGTCAAGTACGGGCCCCAAATCCTCCGGCTCCTAGAAGCCGTACAACTCCCCTCGGAAGTGGCGGTGGTACACTGTAAAGCCCATCAAAGGGAGGATCAAGATGTGGCCAGAGGTAACACCCGGGCAAATAGAAAAGCTAAGCATGCTGCCACCCTGCCATCCCCTCAGGCTGAGAACGCCCATATGCATGCCCTTATCCCATCAGTAGGGGAGCTTCCAACCCCTCAGTACTCTGGGGAGGAGAGACAGCTAACTGACAAACTCGGTCTCCGGGAAAAGGAGGGATGGCTCCATTCCCCAGAAGGGAAAATCCTCTTACTAAAGGGCCTAATCCAGCCAGTGCTGCAGAAACTACATCAAACCACTCATGCTGGCAGGGAAGCACTTATCCAGCTAATGGGAAAATACTTTATCACTTCCGGACTCCGACCCCTGGCTGCCCAGGTACAGGCGGACTGCTTAGTCTGCCAAAAGAATAACCCCCGACCGGGACATCCTGTGCCACCAGCTGCCCTAGAACCCACTCCGGGCCCCGGACAAGTGTGGCAAATAGACTTTACCGAGTTTCCCCGGACCCAAGGGTTCAAATATCTCCTTGTTATAGTGGATCGGTTCAGCGGATGGCCAGAAGCCTTCCCATTCCGTAACTGCACTGCCAGGACAGTGGCCCTCAAGTTTGTTAAGGAGATCATTCCTCGCTTTGGACTCCCCCCGTGGATGGAATCTGACAATGGGACACACTTCACGTCAAAAATCATTCACAGCATCTCACATGCCTTACAGATCCCCTGGAAACTCCATACGCCCTGGAGACCGCAAGCCAGTGGTGTAGTGGAGCGTACCAATCAGACCCTTAAACGGCATCTCTCAAAAGCGTGCCAAGAAGCCTCACTGCGATGGCCTGATGCTTTGCCCCTCGTCTTACTCCGTATCCGCGTTCTCCCAAAGGGTAGATTAGGGCTCAGTCCCTTTGAAATTATGTTTGGAAGGGCATGGCCTATGAATGGCACCCCGGTTCTGTCAGGGGAATGGGAGTTGGGTAATGTTTTTTTGTCACAGTATATGTGTTCCCTGTCTGCTGGTCTCTTGTCTCTTCACAGGTATACCAAGGATTCCCAGCCTCTCCCGTTCACTCCTTACAGCCCGGTGACTCTGTGCTTGTTCGCACCTGGAAAGACAAGCCTCTCCAGGAAAAGTGGAAAGGACCCTATACCGTCCTGCTGATCTCCCATACAGCGGCAAAGATTGAGGGTCACAAGAACTGGATCCATCACTCTCGTCTGAAGGCAGTAACCGCCCCCTCGTCAGCAGAACAGTGGACCGTCCAACCTGCTGACTCCTCAGCTAGTGACGATCTCGGGCTAAAGCTACTGTTTAAAAGACACAAATAGCGGGCACCTTAATGCTAAAATGGGCCCACCCAGGTATTGGAGATCCTGGGTTGGGAGGACTCTGGTCATAATTAATTGGGTAACATTGTTATTCTCTGTATTGGTATTTCCAAACTGTGCATATCGGGAGCATAACTCCTTTGTTTTGCTTGCGCACCATGTTGCTAATTTAACAAACCAGACTGATTGCTGGGTATGTGCTCCAACTCCACTATCCCCCAAAACGGGAATGCCCCTTGACATGCTGCCCTTGACCCTAGCAGAATTAGCCACCACCAAAGAGCAGGAAAGAACGGACTCACCGTTCTGGAACAAGACCTCTTTACAGCAAGCCACCTATCAGGACCAGGAGTATTCAGTTGCAGTACTCACTGAGGGAGTGTTATGTTTTACCCAAAACCAATCTGATCCCTATGGGCATCCTGTGGGAAAGAGCTCTTGTGTTATTACACAGTGGGCTGATGGGTATTGGATAAAGACCAAAAGGGGAAGCCAGCAGTGTGGGTGTAATGGTTCCTCCCCTTTTAGGGAAACTCTTACAAATAATTGTACCACAAAAGAAAAGTTTGGAAATATAACTTGCCGTCCAGTTAATATCTCCAATGTAGCAAGCCAATGGTGGGTTTGTAGTGGTCCCTATGGCGAGTGTAATTTGAACGACACAATTAGAAATGCCCCCACTTGTACCCAATCAAAAAAATAAGATGCCCCCTTAGGGGCATATAAATTGTTGAAAAAAGCCGCCAAAGCAGCCTTAAATATCCCAGGAATCCCCTTAAGAAACAGTCCTTACTGGGCCCTACAGGGTCACTATTTTGTATGTGGCCGAAAGGCTTACAAGGTGCTGCCAGACAACTGGACAGGTAGCTGTTATATAGCTCATGGAGTTCCTCATCTTTCCATAACTGCCACACTGCCCAAAGGAAAGATTAGAAATGCCCGAGACACCTCTGTTGAGTCACGAGAAAAGACCCTGCGGCGACTGACTAAGGCATTGGAGGGCAAGATGAAGAATCCCCTCACAACCGAGAAGCTTGTAGGGTGCTCTGTACTGGGAATAGCGCCACTGTTTACCGGACCAGCCATGGCATGCATAGGCCGCTATACTATAAGGCTGCAGATGGTACTTGAGAAGGTGGCCTTAGAGTTAGAGGACTCGGACTCAGTTAGTGATTTAGGGTCAGCAGTAAAAACATTAAATAAAGAGGTACAGCAGCTCAGGACGTTTTCCCTCCAAAACAGGCTGGCTTTGGACTATCTCTTGGCATCCCAAGGAGGGGTTTGTGCCCTCGTGGCGCCCCGATGGTGTGTATATGTAAATGATAGCAGTTATGAGATCTATGAAAAGGTGGTACAGGCTGAGGCCCATGCCCGAGCCGGAGCACAGGTTGCCTATACTGCCCCAGAGAACGATTGGTTGCAAACCTTGTTTTCAGGCTGGGGTTTGTCGTCTTGGCTTGGTGGTTTATTTAGCCTGCTATTGAAACTTCTCTTTCCTGTATTGCTTGTATTACTGGTATTATGCTGTGCGGTATCATATGTCAGGGCCCTTTTGCAAAAGTTAATAAGTCATTCTCTTCAGGGCTATCACAAAGTGTTTATGCAAAGTCCTATTGTAAAGAAATAAGTAGCCCAAGTGAGAAAACTCAGAGCCAAGGCTGTTGAGTGTTCTCAAAGAGGGGAGTTGTTGGGGACACTGGGGCATGGCCGCTAGGTAACTCGAGGGGATGGAAGACCACGAGTGGCGATGAAGCCCCCTCGCACTAGGCCCAGGTGTCCTTGGCCCCCCCTCCCTCCTGGAGGCACTTGCAGCAGCTCTGGGTACTAGGCCCAAGTGTCCTTGGCCCCCCCTGCCTGGAGGCACACACAGCAGTTATGCTGAGAATCTGCAACAATATGCTGCAGAGTCAGACTGCCTGAAACTAAGCAAGGCCACACAGGGCAGATATGGAAGAACAATGCTGAATAAAGCAGCTTTATGTAGAGTTTAACAAATGATACAGAGAATCAGGGAACTACCTGGGAACTGGATTGGCTGGCTACATGGATACTTGGGGCAGCTTGCTATTGGATAAGTATGTTGGGAAAAAGGATGTATAAAAGCCTGTGTAACTTCCTGCTCTGTGTACAGGATTTGAGATTCAAATCTCCCTGTACCTATTTGAAGCTTCAAATAAACTTTTCTGCTTCTCCACCCCATTGTGATTACTGGGTGTAGCACACCGGGAAACGAACCACTCAAGCTGTTGTTCAGCCTCTCGGCACTGGGTGCCAGCAACAGCCTGATGCCAGGACAGTCCCCCTGAACTCTGGAGAGGACGAGAGGTGCCTTAGGACACCTGCCATGCAGCTGCTGGAGAGTCAGCAGGAGACATTGGGTGAGGACTGGAGCCCCCCAGGGCAGAGGCCATTCAGGAGACCCAGCGTGGGGGGAATCAGGCCTGGGATTCTCTGCAGCGGCTGCTCCCACACAGCCTTGGAGAGAGGAGCTGCGAAACCCCCACAAAGCGCTGCCCCGGCACAGAGCTCTGTAGCACTGGGACCCCGTACGCGTGAGCCGTAATCCAGCAGGGCCTTGCGCCAGCCCCACCGTCTCCCATTGCCCCGCTCTGGGAGGCCAGAGCACAGTTCACAATTTAGCACGGACCAGCTGCAAGGATCCTGGCGGGCCCTGGTAAGGTTGGAGCAGCATTTTCAATGTTGGGGAAAAGCGAGATCTGTGCAATAGGCAACGTAGCTCCATCTGGGCACCAGCCAGTTCCTGTTCCCCAGAGGGCTCCCACTGAACCAGGGACGAAGGGGGCAGGAGGTTGAAAGGGAAGGTGCCATCCTGGGACCCAGGAGACCCATGTTCATTTCCCAGCTCTGCCACAGATGCTCTGTTTGTCTTCGAGCTAGTCCCTTATTCTCTCTCTGCAGCGGTTCCCTGTCTGTACAGTGGGGGTAGCAGCCAGGCCCTGCCCTGAAGGGGGCAGATAGAATAAATGCAATCGAGGTTGGGCAGTGCTCGGATGCCAGGGGGAT
This sequence comes from Lepidochelys olivacea, assembly GCF_965140295.1. Taxonomy (NCBI): domain Eukaryota; kingdom Metazoa; phylum Chordata; order Testudines; family Cheloniidae; genus Lepidochelys; species Lepidochelys olivacea. Next base: position 7,941,152 of record NC_140433.1, on the reverse strand, counting down.
GAGGGCCAGGATGGTGCCTAAGACAGACCGAAAGCAAGGGGGAGCTAGAGAGCCGGTGGTGAGAGGGGTTTGGCCTTTGACAATCTGCTCTGAGTGCCTGGGCTGCCAGACCCCAGGCAGCCACTGGCATTGCCAGACCTCCCTGATCTATGGTGCTGCTGCTCTCCCTGCTTCTAGGAGTCACTGCCTCTCCCCGGGCCGAGAACCCCGCAGCAATCATCTCCTGGGGCTCCTGTGGCTCTGAGCGTTAGCAAGGCCTGGGACACAGCACGGGGGCGGGGGAGGGGGGGCTGCTATTAAAGCAGCTTCTGCGTCATTGCAGCAGTGGGAGAGGAAGCAGAGACGGGACCGTTTTCCATCCCGTGGCAGAGCACCCGGCAGCTTGAGAAAGTGGAAAGAGCCGCTCAGGTGGGCTGGGAGCCGGGGGTGCGGAGAGTTCATGAATCCCCGTTCTGCACTGTCACGAGAAGGAGGAGCCGGGATGGAAGTGATCCTCCCACTCGGGGATCCAGAGACCCCCTGGCTCCAATAGCATGGACGCAGGGAGGGGCTCTGGCCTGGGGTCTGCAGGAGCTGGGACTAGAGGAGCCCAGAGGTCCCTTCCGGCCTAACGTCTGTGACTCTGGGGAGCGGTGTTGGATCATATTAAAGAAGTTCTGTATTAAAATCACAAATGAGTTTGATTCCCAATAGTTGAAAGTCCAGGGTATTACTAATGAAGAGGTCTCTTGGTTTTTGGTGCTGTTTCTCTCCCTCTATGTGTGAAACCTGCAAGCTGCTAATTGTGTTCGTACATTCTAAGACTGAGTCTGTTCTCAAAGCAATTCACAGAGAGAGAGACTCAAAGCAATACTCGAACAACAGAAACAGCACCCAGAGACTCCCCGCCCTTTTGTTGTATTAACAATTGTGATTAAAATAGAGAGAGAGGATGTATGTGGATGGATGCTTGGTGTGGATAATAACTGAATGATCAGGGAGGTGCCAGCCTAAGAATCCAGTGTCTATCCTCTGAAGAAGGCGTCAAGTGGAAATAAGCAGAGGACCCCCGGAGGGCAGACTGGAATCCACCCAACAGCCTCAAGAAAGGGAGAACCAAAGAACAAGATAACATCTAGCAGCTCGGAGCCCTCAGGAATGTGCTATCTGCTGATTGATTCAGCAACAGCATGATGAAGGAATTCCCATAGACTGGCATAGGAAGAAATTCCTATAAAAATAGACTCTAAAAAGTGAGAACTTTGGGGTCTGATTCTGCAAACCAACTTCCAGGAGCATCAGATGACCATCTGACAAGGCCCTGCTCTCTCCTCATGTCCAGGCCACATGGCCAGTGGCTTGGCATGAGCAACTCTAAGGCTGGTAACTATGATAACAACCTTGCAGAACCTGTGTGTGTGTGTTTGTATGAATGAATGTGTGAATAAATATGAGATTGAATGGAATGTTATAGCTATAACTAACTGCTTACTATGATTCTTTCTGTATTCACAATAAATGTGGTATTTTGCCTTTTTCGCTTTCATGAGATCCTGTTGGTTTTTATTTTATTGGTATAACAGCAGAATGTCCCTCCCATGACCCCGGTGGGGAAGGACAGGCTCTAAAGCCTTGGCGAGGCCAGAGCAAGTCTGGCTGGGGCATCCCATGGCTGGGGAGTCACACATTGGCTGGCCTGTGACTCGCCTGCCCATTGTGACACGCCCCTGCTGGCTGGCACAGCCTCATCCCCTCACTGCCAGGCTTGGCTCTGGCAGAGCGAGAGCTGGCAGGTGCCCCTGGAGAACGCTGAGCCAGCAGTTCCAGCTCCGCCACCGGCAGCAGAAAGTGGGTGGCCCATTTACAGGCAGGCTTCTGCCCACTCCTGACTCCAGGTAGGAGAATCTTCTATTGCCCACCTCTGCTTTTCCACTGCATCGCCAACCACACCGAGCCTTCCCCGAGCTCCTGGCTGGACGGCGCACGTCTGCCAAGTGCCCCGGTGCCGGCCGTCTAGCCTGGTGCCAGTGAGGAAGTGGGCACCGGCATGCGCACAGGAGTGACCCCTTGGCGGCTCCACAGAAGGGGTGGCACCAGTCGAGCCCGGAGAGGACGGAGACAAGGAGGAGGGTTTAGCAGGGCTGGTGGCACGGCACGGGAAGGCGGCACAGGTGGTTAGGTGAGGCATTGGGCTGGGACCCAGGAGAGCTGTGTTCAGTTCCCCGCTCCTCTGTAAGTCTTCTGCGTGAAATCAGGTGAGTCCCCGCCGCTCAGGGCCTCAGCTAACAAGGGAGAGCACGTCCCTGCTCCGCGGAGCGGGCGTTGAGAGCCTAAATACCACAACACCCGTGTGCTAAACCACTGGCATGATGGGGCCAGGTAAGTGCCCAGACACTGAGGTTGCCGGGGGAACAGGCATTCTCCGGTTGCCTGGAGCCATTGTTCCATTCACCAGGACAGTCCGATGCCAGGACAGTCCCCCTGAGCTCTGGAGAGGACTAGAGGTGCCTTAGGACGCCTGCCGTGCAGCTGGTGCAGAGTCAGCAGGAGACACTGGGTGAGGAATGGAGCCCCCCAGGGCAGGGGCCATTCAGGAGACCCAGCGTGGGGGGAATCAGGCCTGGGATTCTCTGCAGCGGCTGCTCCCACACAGGCCTTGGAGAGAGGAGCTGTGAAACCCCCAGAAAGCGCTGCCCCGGCACAGAGCTCTGTAGTACTGGGACCCCGTACGCGTGAGCCGTAATCCAGCAGGGCCTTGCACCAGCCCCACCCTCTCCCATTGCCCCGCTCTGGGAGGCCAGAGCACAGTTCACAATTTAGCACGGACCAGCTGCAAGGATCCTGGCGGGCCCTGGTATGGTTGGAGCAGCATTTTCAATGTTCGGGAAAAGCGAGATCTGTGCAATAGGCAACGTAGCTCCATCTGGGCACCAGCCAGCTCCCGTGCCCCAGAGAGCTCCCACAGCTCCCACTGAACCAGGGACGAAGGGGGCAGGAGGTTGAAAGAGAAGGTGCCATCCTGGAACCCAGGAGACCCATGTTTATTTCCCAGCTCTGCCACAGATGCTCTGTTTGTCTTTGAGCAAGTCCCTTCTTCCCTCTGTGCTGTAGTTCCCTGTCTGTGCAGTGGGGGTAGCTGCCAGACCCTGCCCTGAAGGGGGCAGTTAGAATAAATGCAATGGGCAGTGTTCAGATGCCAGGGGGATGAGGGCCAGGATGGTGCCTAAGACCGACCGAAAGCAAGGGGGAGCTACAGAGCCGGTGGTGAGAGGGGTTTGGCCTTTGACAGTCTGCTCTGAGTGCCTGGGTGCCAGACCCTAGGCAGCCACTGGCATTGCCAGACCTCCCTGATCTACGGTGCTGCTGCTTTCCCTGCTTCTAGGAGGCACTGCCTCCCCCTGGCCGAGACCCCCGTGTCATGGAGTCCCCGGGCGACGCTCTGGAACTGCTCCCTACGAAGTCAGTCAGGACTCTGGGGAAGTCTCCTTTCTGTGAACAGCCTGTCCGCAGGGCAAAGAGCTCACACAGCTTCCACCTTCCTGGGTCTGACCTCTGAGCATTCAGCATCCTCTGCTCCTCCGTGAGCTTCCCACAGCGAGCCCGTCCAGGCAGGCTCCTGGGGAAGCCGGAGGGTCCTGCACCCCAGCTCCGCAGTCAGACGTGACTCTCAGCCAGCCAGTAAAACAGAAGGTTTATTAGACGACAGGAACATGGTCTAACACAGAGCATGTAGGTGCAGAGAACAGGACCCCTCAGCTGAGTCCATTTTGGGAGGTAGTGAGCCAGACAACCACGTCTGTACTTCACTCCATGTCCCCAGCCAGCCTCAACTGAAACTCTCTCCAGACCCTCCTCCTCTGGGCTTTGTCCCTTTCCCGGGCCAGGAGGTCACCTGATTCCTTTTTTCTCCAACCCTTTTAGCTCTCACCTTGTAGGGGGGAAGGGCCAGGCCATCAGCACCCAGGAAATAGGGTGTCGGCCATTCTCTGTGTCCAGACCCCTGCACATACCTGCCCTCTAGGGCTCTGCAAAGATCATACACCCTTACGCCACCACCTAGATACTTAAGAACTGCATAGGGGAAACTGAGGCACCCCCACACTATTCGGAGGAAACATTAAGAACAGTCCCACTTCGTCACATCCCACAGCAATCATCTCCTGGGGCTGTCATGGCACTGAGCATTAGCAAGGTCTGAGACTCAGTTGGGCGGGAGGAGGAGGCTGCTATTAAAGCAGCTTCTGCGTCGTTGCAGCGGTGGGAGAGGAAGCAGAGATGGGACCATTTTACACCCCATGGCCAAAGCACCCGGCAGCTTGGGAAAGTGGAAAGAGCCTCCCATGTGGGCTGGGAGCTATGGGTGGGGAGAGTTCATGGATCCCCGTTCTGCACTGTTACGAGAAGGAGGAACCGGGAGGGAACTGATTCTCCCACTCGGGGATCCAGAGACCCCCTGGCTCCAATAGCATGGACGCAGGGAGGGGCTCTGGCCTGGGGTCTGCAGGAGCTGGGACTAGAGGAGCCCAGCGGTCCCTTCCGGCCTAACGTCTGTGACTGTGGGGAGCGGAAGGTCCCTCCCATGACCCCGGTGGGGAAGGACAAGCTCTAAAGCCTTGGCGAGGCCAGAGCAAGTCTGGGCTGGGGCATCCCATGGCTGGGGAGTCACACATTGGCTGGTCTGTGACTCGCCTGCCCATTGTGACACGCCCCTGCTGGCTGGCACAGCCTCATCCCCTCACTGCCAGGCTTGGCTCTGGCAGAGCGAGAGCTGGCACGTGCCCCTGGGGAACGCTGAGCCAGCAGATCCAGCTCCGCCACCGGCAGCAGAAAGTGGGTGGCCCATTTACGGGCAGGTTTCTGCCCACTCCTGACTCCAGGTAGGAGAATCTTCTATTGCCCACCTCTGCTTTTCCATTGCATCGCCAACCACACCGAGCCTTCCCCGAGCTCCTGGCTGGGCGGCGCACGTCTGCCAAGTGCCCTGGTGCCGGCCGTCTAGCCTGGTGCCAGTGAGGAAGTGGGCACCGGCATGCGCACAGGAGGGAGCCCGGGGCGGCTCGACAGAAGGGGTCGCACCAGTTGAGCCCAGAGGGGACGGAGACAAGGAGGAGGGTTTGGCAGGACTGGTGGCACGGCATGGGAAGGCGGCACAGGAGGTTAGATGAGGCATTGGGCTGGGACCCAGGAGAGCTGTGTTCAGTTCCCCGCTCCTCTGTAAGTCTTCTGCATGAGGTCAAATGGGTCCCCGCCGCCCCTGGCCTCAACTAATGAGGGAGAGCAGGTCCTTGCTCTGCGGGGGGGTTGAGAGCCTAAATACCACAACACCCGTGTGCTCAGCCACTGGCATGGTGGGGCCAGGTAAGTGCCCAGACTGGGAGGTAGCTGGTGGCCCTGCCCCTCGTCCTACTCCAGCCCTGCTTTCGCTCCAGCCTCGCTCCACCCACGCCCCGGCCTCCTGAGTCCAGCTCCAACCACGAAGCCTGACCACCTCCAGCACCCTTCCGGACACCATCACTTCCAGAGGGAATGGCACTGAGGTTGCCGGGGGAACAGGCATTCTCCGTCTGCCCGGAGCCATTGTTCCATTCCCCAGGACAGTCCGATGCCAGGACAGTCCCCCTGAGCTCTGGAGAGGACTAGAGGTGCCTTAGGACGCCTGCCGTGCAGCTGGTGCAGAGTCAGCAGTTGACACTGGGTGAGGAATGGAGCCCCCCAGGGCAGGGGCCATTCAGGAGACCCAGCGTGGGGGGAATCAGGCCTGGGATTCTCTGCAGCGGCTGCTGCCACACAGGCCTTGGAGAGACGAGCTGCGAAATCGCCACAAATCTCTGCCCCGGCACAGCCTGCCTGCCTGCCTCTCTCCCGCCTTCTGCTCCTTCCCCTTCACGGTGGGGTCAGAGCAACTCCTGCTGCTCACCAGCCCGTCCCCGGCACCCCACCCCGCTTCCCTCCCCCACCTGGGACCTGCCACGGCCCCAATATTCCTGGGGGAAGGGATCAGGGTAATTTCCCTGGGCAGGAAGAATCCTGAGTGGTTGGATGCAGCCTGTCTGCTGGGCAGTTTGTGAACCAGCAGAAGGAGAGGCGGGAGTGACCCGGGGGAGGCCGTTTGGCCTGCGGGATGGGCCTGGGAGTCCGGAGACCTGGGTTCTAATCCTGCCTGTACTGCTGACTGCCTGGGTGACTTTGAGCACATCCATTGGCTTGTTTCCCTGCTGGCAGCTGTAGGCACTGGTGGAACGGCCATACGTGGACTGGCCCTGATGCTGAACGGGGCAGTCGCCTCTCACCTCTCACAAGCAATGCCTTGTCCTGGCTCCTTGCAGGATGGCTGAGGAAGTCCGCAAGGTCCCCTTGAAGCCCATCCGTGCCTGGGAGGAGACGAGACCTCCTCGAAGGAAGAGTCCGCAGAAGAGCCCACAGCAGCAGCAGGAGCTGTGTGTGCCTCAGCCCTTCCATGCTGGTGAGTGGGTGCCTCCTGGGTGGGCGGAGGGGCTGCAAAAATGGCCGGGGCCATGGCCCTGCATTGCGGTGGGGCTTGGCCCCCTGGGGGTTGGGGTTGCAAGACCAGGGTGTCAGTGGCGGGAGAAGACTCCATCACCTTTGTACAACTCTGGGCTGCCATGAGATGGAGAGACAGGAAAACCCAGGCAGGGGGGAATGGCCCCTCCTGCAGGCAGCAGCTGCAGCCCCTACATCTGATCGGGGCATTAGGGGTGGCAGCAGAAGCATCAGGTGGAGACTGACTGAATTGCCCACCCCGATCCTCCGGGGGACTGAGTCATCTATCTGCCGCCCTGACCGGGAAAACCGAGAAGTCTGCTGCTTGCCAGGGGCTAAGATTCGTGATGTGACGGAGAGACTGCCGAGACTCATCAAGCCCTCGGATCGCTACCCCTTCCTGCTTCTCCACGTGGGCACCAATGATACTGCCAAGAATGACCTTGAGCGGATCACTGCGGACTATGTGGCTCTAGGAAGAAGAATAAAGGAGTTGGAGGCGCAAGTGGTGTTCTCGTCCATCCTCCCCGTGGAAGGAAAAGGCCTAGGTAGGGAGCGTCGAATCGTGGAAGTCAACGAATGGCTACGCAGATGGTGTCGGAGAGAAGGCTTTGGTTTCTTTGACCATGGGATGGTGTTCCATGAAGGAGGAGTGCTGGGTAGAGACGGGCTCCATCTTACGAAGAGAGGGAAGAGCATCTTTGCCAGCAGGCTGGCTAACCTAGTGAGGAGGGCTTTAAACTAGGTTCACCGGGGGAAGGAGACCAAAGCCCTGAGGTAAGTGGGAAAGCGGGATACCGGGAGGAAGCACAGGCAGGAATGTCTGTGAGGGGAGGGCTCCTGCCTCATACTGGCAATGAGGGGCGATCAACAGGTTATCTCAAGTGCTTATATACAAATGCACAAAGCCTTGGAAACAAGCAGGGAGAACTGGAGGTCCTGGTGATGTCAAGGAACTATGACGTGATCGGAATAACAGAGACTTGGTGGGATAACTCATATGACTGGAGTACTGTCATGGATGGTTATAAACTGTTCAGGAAGGACAGGCAGGGCAGAAAAGGTGGGGGAGTAGCACTGTATGTAAGGGAGCAGTATGACTGCTCAGAGCTCCGGTACGAAACTGCAGAAAAACCTGAGTGTCTCTGGATTAAGTTTAGAAGTGTGTGCAACAAGAGTGATGTAGTGGTGGGAGTCTGCTATAGACCACCGTACCAGGGGGATGAGGTGGATGAGGCTTTCTTCCGGCAGCTCACGGAAGCTACTAGATCGCATGCCCTGATTCTCATGGGTGACTTTAATTTTCCTGATATCTGCTGGGAGAGCAATACAGCGGTGCATAGACAATCCAGGAAGTTTTTGGAAAGCGTAGGGGACAATTTCCTGGCGCAAGTGCTAGAGGAGCCAACTAGGGGGGGTGCTTTTCTTGACCTGCTGCTCACAAACCGGGTAGAATTAGTGGGGGAAGCAAAAGTGGATGGGAATCTGGGAGGCAGTGACCATGAGTTGGTTGAGTTCAGGATCCTGACGCAGGGAACAAAGGTAAGCAGCAGGATACGGACGCTGGACTTCAGGAAAGCAGACTTCGACTCCCTCAGGGAACGGATGGCCAGGATCCCCTGGGGGACTAACTTGAAGGGGAAAGGAGTCCAGGAGAGCTGGCTGTATTTCAAGGAATCCCTGTTGAGGTTACAGGGACAAACCATCCCGATGAGTCGAAAGAATAGTAAATATGGCAGGCGACCAACTTGGCTTAATGGTGAAATCCTATCGGATCTTAAACATAAAAAAGAAGCTTACAAGAAGTGGAAGGTTGGACATATGACCAGGGAAGAGTATAAAAATATTGCTCGGGCATGTAGGAATGTTATCAGGAGGGCCAAATCGCACCTGGAGCTGCAGCTAGCCAGAGATGTCAAGAATAACAAGAAGGGTTTCTTCAGGTATGTTGGCAACAAGAAGAAAGCCAAGGAATGTGTGGGCCCCTTACTGAATGAGGGAGGCAACCTAGTGACAGAGGATGTGGAAAAAGCTAATGTACTCAATGCTTTTTTTGCCTCTGTCTTCACTAACAAGGTCAGCTCCCAGACTGCTGCGCTGGGCATCACAAAATGCGGAAGAGATGGCCAGCCCTCTGTGGAGATAGAGGCGGTTAGGGACTATTTAGAAAAGCTGGACGTGCACAAGTCCATGGGGCCGGACGAGTTGCATCCGAGAGTGCTGAAGGAATTGGCGGCTGTGATTGCAGAGCCACTGGCCATTATCTTTGAAAACTCGTGGCGAACCGGGGAAGTCCCGGATGACTGGAAAAAGGCTAATGTAGTGCCAATCTTTAAAAAAGGGAAGAAGGAAGATCCTGGGAACTACAGGCCAGTCAGCCTCACCTCAGTCCCTGGAAAAATCATGGAGCAGGTCCTCAAAGAATCAATCCTGAAGCACTTGCATGAGAGGAAAGTGATCAGGAACAGCCAGCATGGATTCACCAAGGGAAGGTCATGCCTGACTAATCTAATCGCCTTTTATGATGAGATTACTGGTTCTGTGGATGAAGGGAAAGCAGTGGATGTATTGTTTCTTGACTTTAGCAAAGCTTTTGACACGGTCTCCCATAGTATTCTTGTCAGCAAGTTAAGGAAGTATGGGCTGGATGAATGCACTATAAGGTGGGTAGAAAGCTGGCTAAATTGTCGGGCTCAACGGGTAGTGATCAATGGCTCCATGTCTAGTTGGCAGCCGGTATCAAGTGGAGTGCCCCAAGGGTCGGTCCTGGGGCCGGTTTTATTCAATATCTTCATAAATGATCTGGAGGATGGTGTGGGTTGCACTCTCAGCAAATTTGCGGATGATACTAAACTGGGAGGAGTGGTAGATACGCTGGAGGGGAGGGATAGGATACAGAAGGACCTAGACCAATTGGAAGATTGGGCCAAAAAGAATCTGATGAGGTTCAATAAGGATAAGTGCAGGGTCCTGCACTTAGGACGGAAGAACCCAATGCACAGCTACAGACTAGGGACCGAATGGCTAGGCAGCAGTTCTGCAGAAAAGGACCTAGGGGTGATAGTGGACGAGAAGCTGGATATGAGTCAGCAGTGTGCCCTTGTTGCCAAGAAGGCCAATGGCATTTTGGGATGTATAAGTAGGGGCATTGCGAGCAGATCGAGGGACGTGATCGTTCCCCTCTATTCGACATTGGTGAGGCCTCATCTGGAGTACTGTGTCCAGTTTTGGGCCCCACACTTCAAGAAGGATGTGGATAAATTGGAGAGAGTCCAGCGAAGGGCAACAAAAATGATTAGGGGACTGGAACACATGAGTTATGAGGAGAGGCTGAGGGAGCTGGGATTGTTTAGCCTGCAGAAGAGAAGAATGAGGGGGGATTTGATAGCCGCTTTCAACTACCTGAAAGGGGGTTCCAAAGAGGATGGCTCTAGACTGTTCTCAATGGTAGCAGATGACAGAACGAGGAGTAATGGTCTCAAGTTGCAGTGGGGGAGGTTTAGATTGGATATTAGGAAAAACTTTTTCACTAAGAGGGTGGTGAAACACTGGAATGCGTTACCTAGGGAGGTGGTAGAATCTCCTTCCTTAGAGGTTTTTAAGGTCAGGCTTGACAAAGCCCTGGCTGGGATGATTTAACTGGGAATTGGTCCTGCTTTGAGCAGGGGGTTGGACTAGATGACCTTCTGGGGTCCCTTCCAACCCTGATATTCTCTGATTCTATGATTCTATGATCCGTCACACACAGGGTCGGAAGATGTTTTCCACCAGTAGAAGGGGATGCTCTGTGCACGGTGGGTTGTTAAGCCTAGGATTGCAGGGCGCCGGCCAAAGCATGAGATGCCCCCTGATGTTGCAGCCCCATCTGCTGGCTCCTTTGCAGGGGGGTGACCCATGGCACAGCACAGGGCATTTGGGTGTGGGGGTTGATGATGGGAGCCCAGGGCTTGCCCAGGTTACACCCCGTGGCTGTCAATGGCAGGAGAGGCAGTCAGAGGAAGCAGAACGGGCAGGCCCTGGGTCCCCGTATCCCGCGCAGACTGGGTAGCTCCTCCCTCTCCCGCAGCAGGGAGCAGAGCGATTCACTGCCATTCCCTCTGCCCCCTCCAGCAATGGCCCGCAGAGCGGGGACACCACTCATAGCCTGACATCATGCCTCCTTCCAGGTGTGGTGCTGCATGCTGGGTGCGGGCAGGGAAGTGGGGTGGCTGCTGGGAACCAGGGCTCTGACTGGATCTTTGCTGGGCTGAGCAGCAAAGAGTTGGGGAAACCAGGGATGGCTGTGCCACACCCTGTTGTGCATCGGGGCTGCTACCCTGCTGGGGTGGGAGCGGGGGGCAAGGGTTTCTGCTAAGATCTCTGTCACCCAGCCTGCAGCTTGGCAGCCCCAGGTATGACCACTGATCTGTCTTTGATCAGATTCACCATCACCTAGGAATGCCTCCTGTTTTATGGGGCCAGACTCGCAGGAGAAAGAGACCCTAGACTACATCAACACCTTTCTCAAGGGCAATGAACAGGTAGCAAGAGCCCTCCTCTGATCTCTCAGCTACTGCCCTGTCCACATGCAGTATCCGTCCTTCTCCGGATGAGGCATGGATTCTAAGGCCAGACGGGACCACTGTGACCTCCTGTATAACACAGGCCAGAGACCTGCCCCCAAATAATTCCTGTTTAAACTAGAGCATCTTAAAAACATCCTCTCTTGAGTTACAAAAGGCACGCACCATGCCCCTTGCCCACTGGATTTGGCCAGTCCCCAGCATGATGGGTTGCCCCCCTTTGAGGCCTGATGTACTGGCTTATCACTGAGCCCCTGTTACTTTGTCTTGTTGGGCTCGGCTCACAAGCCTCTTCCAGCCATACACACAGGCAGGGCCACACCCAGCTGCAGAAAGACACAGACACTGAGATCAGCTCTGGGAAGACTCAGTTGAAGGGCCTTGTCCCAGTTCTCTGGTGCCCACCTCCTTTGGAGTATGGACCCAAAGGTTTTATGACATTCGCCCCCTCCCTCGATGTCGAGAGAGGTATGAACAACTCTTTGCCCCTCCTCCCAGTTACTAATTTATACTACAAACTGGGTTGTGGTATAAACAAGAAACAAGATGATTAACTACAAGAGGTAGATTTTATGCGGTTAGAAGAGATAGCAAACAGAACAAAGCAGATTACCCTAGTAAATAAAGAAAACACACAAACGAAGCTTTATACACCAGATAGATAGGATATCCATTAACAAATTCTCCCCGAGTGATAAACAGGTTGGCAGATTCTTAAGGCAGAAGCTGCCTTGGTTTTGCAGCTTGGCTTTCCCAGGTTTTCTTGCACAGGCTAGGAATCTCTCTCTCTAGCCTAGGACCATCACTTCTCATGGTTCAATCTTTGTCTCTCAGGTGTTTCCAGGTATCTTATTGCAGGGAGTCTGAGGTCCCGTCCCGTTCCCCCTGAGATTTTATTGTTCCCCTTTTATCTTCTCTTCCCACCTGCTGGATAACTCTTTTGCTGTGACCTGGATCCAACAGGTCCCGTTGTGTCGCGTTATCTCGGGGAGGTTTCTATTGCACACAGTTCCTGGGGTAGCCCTAATGCTTGTGCATTTCCTCCAGGAGCCAGTGTTTGGCTTTTTTGCTGTTCTACCTGAAAGGCTGTTTTGAACCTCACAGTGTTTTTCAGGAACACATACACAGCTGAACTTCAGAACGTCACATACAATGATAGCACATGCAATCCAATGAGACATTAATGTCTAGCAGATAAAGACTTTTAGACTGATACCTTACAAGACATACTTGGTACCAAACATATCCTCTTTATATGACCGTGGCGAATATTGGGGTGTCAGGGTGTCACACCCAGATGTTCCTCCCACTCTATCAAGCCCCCCAGTAAGACTGTCTGGATGCTTAGCCCCCATGTTGCAGTTCCTCTTTGGACACCTACCCCGTGAGATCTGCTCCCTCTCTGCTCTGGTTTCACACAGAGCTGCCCTGCCCGCCCCACATAGTCTCTCCTGTTGGGAGATGAATGGCCTTCTGGCCTTCGGCATATCAAAGCCTGAGCAGCGCTGGGGGGAAGCTTTCTGACATCTCTCCCACTGGCAGCTCCTTTCTACGCTGACCTTCCTGTTTTTCTCTAATCTCTGCGGGGCATAGGAGGAGGCCAAGAAACTTGAATTCTTGGATCGTGTCATCACCATCAGCAGGGCCGCCCTCACGAGGCACCCAGAACAAAACCTGGCAGCTTTTCTCTGCAAAGCCCTCCTTGTGGAGAAGATAAAGGTGAGTAAAACACACACTCGGGCTATGTTACTTGGCGGGTTTAGTGATTGGCCTGGAGAGCTCTGCAGATTTGTCTACCTTCAACTGCCAATTGCTGGATCGTGTTGGACGTTTGTCTGTTAGACTGAAGAGCCCATTATCAAGCATTTGCTCCCTGTGTAGACTTACAGACTGTCATCAAGGCACCCTGTAACCTTCTCTTTGTGAAGCTGAACTGATTGATTTCTGGAGTCTCTCACTATAAGGCATGTTTCCCAGTCCTTCAGTCACTCTTGTGGCTCTTCTCTGACCCCTCTCCAATTTATCAACATTCTCCTTGAATTGTGGGCACCAGACCTGGACAGAGGATCCCAGCAGAGGTCGCACCACTGCCAAATACCGAGGGAAAATAACCTCTCTAACAACTGGAGATTGCCCTGTTTGCACAGCCCAGGATGGCATAAGCCCTTTTGGCCCCAGCCTCGCACTGGGCGCTCCTGTGCACCTGATTACCATAACTGCCAAGTCTTTTCCAGAGTCACCGTTTCCCCGGTTAGAGACCCCATGCTGTGAGTGTGGCCTGCGTTCTTTGTTCCTGAACATGTCACTGTATTGAAACATAGGTATTTCCCTTGCACCCAGCTTCCCAAGTCACCAGGTCGCTCTGTATATACCAGTCTCCCTGCACAGAGCCCCAGCACTCCGCAGTCAGTGCCCACTAGGGAACTAGCAACAAATCTGCTCCGTAGATTTGGAAAGTCTTTGCTCTGCGGCGCTGCAGAAAGCTTTCCGGAGCTTATCTCCCTTCCCTGAACGTGGGACATCGTGTGCTGGTGGGTGGTCCAGTGGGCTGGGGCTCAGTTCCTCAATGAGACCTTTGGGCAAAGCACTTCCCCCTCTGTGCCTCAGTTTCCCTCCCATGCCTTGTCTCATCCAGTTAGCTCGTGAGTTCTCTGGGGCAGGGACTGGCTCTCACCGTGTGTGTGCAGCACCTGGCACAAGGAGCCTGATCTCAGGTGGAGTCCCTGGGTGCTAATGCTGATGGAGCCTTTGCAGTGCACTGGTGCGTGACGCTGGGGCACTGACCACAGGCCCTGCACTGCGCTCCCCAGCTGGAGCCCTGCACACCCTCAAGCCCACAGTAGGACGACCTGTCTGCCGAGGCCACGTGTTGCAGGCCCTGCGCTTTGCTCCCCAGTTGGAGCCTTACGGGAGCTCGGAGCCCGGCTGGCACTTCCCCACATTGTCTCCCCAGGAGCTGATTGATCTTGAGTCCGTCGACTCCCTGACCAGTGGGGTGCGTCAGCAAGCGATGCTCGCCATCATGGAGCTGAGGTACCCGGCCTGCCCGCCCAGCCCCAGCTAGTGCTGTGTGCAGCCAGACACGCCAGCCTCTTGGCATGGCCAGTTCTCCAGGGCATTGCCCCCTCTGCTCCTCCCCCGTCTTCCGATTCCCCCGGGCACGTGGCACCCGTGGGTTGGTGGTGGAGGATCCTTCGGTGCCTGGCGACCTCTCCAAGTGGCCGTGTGAAGATGTGGGGGAGGGAGCGAGGGGGTTGGACCGGTCCCCTCTGGGACCCGCAGGCGATGGCTCCGGGAGGAGAGGGGCAGTTGGGCACTGCCGGAGCGGAGCCACCGGAGTCGCCACCAGCTGTGCCAGCTGCATCCCACCGGCAGCTCAGCGACTCCCTGTGGCTCAGAGGCTGGGCAGGCTGAGCCCTGGCACGTGGCACAGCCTGCGCCATGGGGGGCTCTCTCTCAGTGCCGCTGGCGACCTGCTCTCAGCTTCCCAGAAGCCTGCCCATCATGTCCTGGGAGCCTGAGGCCAACATCAGTGCATCAGTCTCGCCTCAGCCCTCCAATCCGCGCGTGTCTCTTCTCTTAGCAAAGTGAAGCCACTGCTGCGGGGAATGGAGCTATCCAGCCTGCTCACCGTCTGCTTCTCCAGCGTCTTCTCCCTGCCTCCAGCAGAGACTAACCCGGGCGTGGAGGCTGCTCCATACAACAACGTAAGCCCCAAACTAGCCATGAGGAGCCGCCCCAAACCGAGGGGGAATCCTGCAAGTCGCTCGTGTCCCTGTCCCCTGGGTTACCTGGCACTGGCATAAGAGTGTAATGATCACAGCTTCTTGGCAGCGCTTCCGCTGTGGACCGGCAATTAGTGGGGAACAGACACTCCCTTCACAAGCACATTCATCCCCAGTGCATGGCTGGGGGCACAGGCCTGAGATCGATCGGCTGCTTGAGATGCACACAGGCCAGGGGAAGTGAAGCTTGGCTGGAAATCTCCCCTCCCCCTCAAATGCGGAGTCCTTCCTGGCTCTTCTCATGCGTTAGACTGTGTGCAGTGGCCTCCCTGGGGACAGCAAAAGCGGGTGGGGTCCTGTTGCCAGGGGGAGTTTGCAGTAGGTCCCCTGCGGGTACAAGTGAGTGGGTGAGCTGGAATAGCAGGGGCTGCTATGGCCTGGGACGTGTCACACGCCAGGGCATTGGTTTGTCGCCTGGCTGGGTAACGCCAGTTGCTGTGGTTTCTCCTCTGCTCTGCACACAGACTCTGAACACCATGGATGAGCTGCTGAAGGCCTTGGTGTGTGAGGATGAGAAGCGCAACCTTGTGGTGCTGCAAAACATCGTGGAGGTGTGGAGGCATGGGGGCAGGAAGGGGACGAGTCCTGTAGCTGGGGTGGGGCTCTGGGACCAAGGCTCCATTTAATCCCAAGCATGGGACACCCCCGTGCCTTCTGCTCCTCAGAGTACGTTCTAGACAAAGGTTCTTGGGCTGGAGGACTGCATGGCATGTCAAAAGTCTGCATGGCATGGGGCTGGAGGAGGGCGGGATCTGCCGTGTTCTCCACTGAGCCTCATCTGAGCCCGGGATTCATTTGTGTTCACCATGGGCCCCACCAATACTGGCCAGAGCCCAGAGCTAGATTCCCCCAACGTTCTAGTTCTGGGGCCACAGGAAGTCGATTCTGTGGGTGGTTTGTGCTCCAAAAAGAGGGAAATGTCCTCAGCAGATATTCAGTCTTCTCGATCCCAGGGCTTGGGAAGAGGAAATCACAGAAGTGCAGGGCTGGAAGGGATCTCAAGAGGTCATCTACTCCACCCCCTGCACTGAGGCAGGGCCAAGCATTCCTCGACCGTCCCTGAGGAGTGTTTGTTCAGCCTGTTTTTTTAAAACATCCATGATGGGGAGTCCACCACTTCCCTAGGTCACCTGTTCCAGTGCCTAGCCACCCTTAGACTTTTTCCAAATATTTAACCTCAATCTCCCTTGCTGCAGATTAAGCCCATTACTTCTTGTCCTACCTTCAGAGGACGTGGAGAACAATTAGTCACCATCCTCTGTGAAACAGCCCTTAACGTATTGGAAGAGTGTTAGGAGGTGCCCCCTCCGTCTTCTCAAGACGAAACATGCCCAAGTCATTCACCCTTTCTTCATAGGTCAGGTTTTCTAAACCTCTGATCATTTTTGTCGCTGTCCTCTGGACGGGCCCCAGTTTGTTCACATCTTTCTTAAAGCGGGGTGCCAAGAACTGGACACAGTGCTCCAAGCTAATACACCTCAGAATGACATTTCCCTCTTTCACAACAGCATCACACTCTTGATTCCTATTCAGTGTGAGATTCACGCTAACCCCCAAATCCTTTTCTGCAGTCCTGCCACCTAGCCGGTTATCCCTCACTTTGTTTTTATGCATTTGAGTTTTCCTTCCTAAGTGCGTTACGTCACATTGGTTTTGACTGAATTTCATCTTGTTGACTTCAGACCAACTCTCCAATTTGGCAAGCTCATTCTGAAGTCTAATCTGTCCTCCAAAGTGCTTGTAATTCTCCCCAGCTTGGTGTCATCCGCCAACTTGACAAGCATACTCTCCTCTCTGTTAACCAAGTTCTTCATGAAAATATTGAGCAGTACTGGACCCAGGCACACCCCTGGGGGACCCCACTTCAGACACCCTCCTAATTTGCCAGCGAGTCAGTGATAACTCCTCTTTGAGGATTGCCTTTCCATCAGTTGTGTGCCCACTTTAGAGTAGTCTCATCTGGATCATATTGGCTTAGTTTGCTTATGAGAATGTCTTGTGGAACTGTGTCAAAAGCCTTATGAAACTTCATATACATCATCATATACTGCCTCCCTCCATCCACTAGGCAAGTAACCCGGTCAAAGAAGGAAGTTAGATTTGTTTGGCATGGTTTGTTGTGGACAAATCCATGGTGCTATTCCTTATCACCCTATTATCTCCTCTAGGTTCTTACAAACTCTTTAATAATTTGTTCAATAATCTTTCTGGGTACCAAAGATAGGCTGACAGGTGGATAATTCCGTGGGGCCTCCTTGTTCCCCTTTCTGAAGATAGGCTCTGTGGCTGCCCTTCTCCAGTCCTCTGGGACCTTCAGCCCTCCTAAAGGTTCAGAGATTGCTTTGTCTAGCTCCATCTCGTGTGAATATCATGAGGCTCTGCCAACTTGAATACATCTAACTGACCTAAATTGTCTGTTATCTGTTCTCTCCCTACTCTGGCCTGTATTTCTTCCCCCTTGTTGTTAATATTGTGGTCATCATCTAGTCGCCATTAACCTTTTTAGTGAAAACTGAAGCAAAAAAGGCATTACACACCTTGGCTTTGTCTGTATCATCCATTATTTGCTCTGCTTCCCTGCTGAGTTTGGCCCCACACTTTCCTTTGTCTTTCTCCTAATGCATTTACAGAGCTGCTTCTCTTTGCCTTTTATGTCCCTTGCCAGTTAGAACTCATTTTTGCCTTAGCCTTTCTGATTTTCACTCTATGTGCTTGTGCTATTTTTTGGTCCTTCTCCTTCGCAATTTGTCCCAATCTGTTTCTCTCAGGTCCTGCACCCCTGGACCGCATCCAAGGAGGTGCATGTGCGGCTGAGGGCAGTGGGAAGAATCACCTGGCTGACCAAATTCATCTCCGGTCAACACAAATTCAAGGTGAGCAGCCTGTGACTCTGGCCATCTCCTAACTGCACTGAGCAGGCTCGTGGTACAGCGCTCCCTGGCAGGGAAAACCTGGGCCTGGAATAGTAACTCAGCAAGATCCTCGGTAGGAGTCCAATCTAATGAGCCCTGATGTGGACAGGTCTGTCCTCTGACTCCAGTGGGCCTTGGGTGGAGCCCCATAATTCTATCTCCAAGGACTCTCCCCGCTGTTCCCCTAGGACCAAAGTCTGCTCCGCAGGGTCAGCGGATTTACACAGGATCGCCTTGAGAGCACCCTCTGAACCCAGGTGTCTCTTCACCCCCTTTGTCAGTTGCCCCCGGGATGCTTTGGCATCAGCTCCTGCCAGGCTGCCAGATGAAGACCCCCTGCTCTGGGTGCTCAGGGCCATTGAGCTGCTGCAGCTGCTCCATCCCCCCTGTGGCAGGGCCTCCCCTCCGGCAGCTGGAGGGGGGCGCTTGGATGATATGCCCCCAGAGGCTGGGGCAGCAGAAGAGAAGGAGGGAGGTGGGAGGGGACACAGTGAAAGGGATGGGAGGGGCCAAAGGAGCCAGAGCAATGGGGAGTGGGTCAGGGGAGGCTGTGTAGACCCCAAGAGACGAGAGCAAGGTGCTTGGTGCGACGTGGGGAAGAGCAGGGAGTGAGCGCAGAGGCTGCAGGAGGGGCAAGGGAAGGTCTGGCAGGAGGGGGAGGCTAGAGGACAGGCTGCAGGAGAGAGCCGGCAGGAGAGAGCCGGCAGGCTGGGTGCGGCGCAGAAAGTGGGGGTTGTGGGGAGCTTCAGGATGGAGTGAGAGAGGCGGAATGCAGAGAAGAGGAGTCCAAGGTGACCTCACGCTCCTGGACCTGAGGTCAGTGGAGGGAGGGGGATGGGAGAAGGGGCTGGGATTAGGAGCTTGCCCTTGAGATGGAGACTGGACGTTAGTTCATTCCTTACCCAGGTCCCCACTCGAGGGCAACGTTTGCTGACTTTGCTACCCAGACTTCCCGTCCCTGCTGAGCTTCCCTCAGTCCCTGGTGATGAGTCCCATGGCTCCTCCTGCTCTCATTGTCCCCAGTCTCTCTGCGCTGGGCTCTGCCTCCCCCGGTTCTAGACCGTTGCTAGTGCAATGCTGGGGGACATGCTGCACTGGGCCTGCAGGGGCGAGTGACTCCCCTTGCTCCCCTTGTGACCACTTTCCTTACAATGTGTATGAAAATCAAGGTGGGCCATTTCCAGCACAAATCCAGGTTTTCTCACCCCCCCCCCCCACCCAAAAAAAAAAAACCACACACACACACAAACTCACTCTCCTGCTGGTAATAGCTTATCCAAAGTGACCACTCTCCTTACAATGTGCATGATAATCAAGGTGGGCCATTTCCAGCACAAATCCAGGTTTTCTCACCTCCCCACCCCCATACATACACAAACTCACTCTCCTGCTGGTAATAGCTCATCCAAACTGACCATTCTCCTTACAATGTGTATGATTATCAAGGTGGGCCATTTCCAGCATAAATCCAAGTTTAACCAGAACGTCTGGGGGCGGGGGGGGATGGGTAGGAAAAAACAAGGGGAAATAGGCTACCTTGCATAATGACTTAGCCACTCCCAGTCTCTATTTAAGCCTAAATTAATAGTATCCAATTCGCAAATGAATTCCAATTCAGCAGTTTCTTGCTGGAGTCTGGATTTGAAGTTTTTTTGTTGTAAGATAGCGACCTTCATGTCTGTAATTGCGTGACCAGAGAGATTGAAGTGTTCTCCGACTGGTTTATGAATGTTATAATTCTTGACATCTGATTTGTGTCCATTTATTCTTTTACGTAGAGACTGTCCAGTTTGACCAATGTACCTGGCAGAGGGGCATTGCTGGCACATGATGGCATATATCACATTGGTGGATGTGCAGGTGAACGAGCCTCTGATAGTGTGGCTGATGTTATTAGGCCCTGTGATGGTGTCCCCTGAATAGATATGTGGGCACAGTTGGCAACGGGCTTTGTTGCAAGGATAGGTTCCTGGGTTAGTGGTTCTGTTGTGTGGTATGTGGTTGTTGGTGAGTATTTGCTTCAGGTTGCGGGGCTGTCTGTAGGCAAGGACTGGCCTGTCTCCCAAGATTTGTGAGAGTGTTGGGTCATCCTTCAGGATAGGTTTTAGATCCTTAATAATGCGTTGGAGGGGTTTTAGTTGGGGGCTGAAGGTGACGGCTAGTGGCGTTCTGTTATTTTCTTTGTTAGGCCTGTCCTGTAGTAGGTGACTTCTGGGATCTCTTCTGGCTCTATCAATCTGTTTCTTCACTTCTGCAGGTGGGTATTGTAGTTGTAAGAATGCTTGATAGAGATCTTGTAGGTGTTTGTCTCTGTCTGAGGGGTTGGAGGAAATGCGGTTGTATCGCAGAGCTTGGCTGTAGACGATGGATTGTGTGGTGTGGTCAGGGTGAAAACTGGAGGCATGTAGGTAGGAATAGCGGTCAGTAGGTTTCCGGTATAGGGTGGTGTTTATGTGACCATTGTTTATTAGCACTGTAGTGTCCAGGAAGTGGATCACTTGTGTGGACTGGACCAGGCTGAGGTTGATGGTGGGATGGAAATTGTTGAAATCATGGTGGAATTCCTCAAGGGGTTCTTTTCCATGCGTCCAGATGATGAAGATGTCATCAATATAGCGCAAGTAGAGTAGGGGCGTTCGGGGACGAGAGCTGAGGAAGCGTTGTTCTAAATCAGCCATAAAAATGTTGGCATACTGTGGGGCCATGCGGGTACCCATAGCAGTGCCGCTGATCTGAAGGTATACATTGTCCCCAAATGTAAAATAGTTATGGGTAAGGACAAAGTCACAAAGTTCAGCCACCAGGTTAGCCGTGACATTATCGGGGATAGTGTTCTTGACGGCTTGTAGTCCATCTTTGTGTGGAATGTTGGTGTAGAGGGCTTACACATTGTAAGGAGAGTGATGACTTTAGATAAGCTATTACCAGCAGGAGAGTGGGATGGGAGGAGGTATTGTTTCATGGTCTCTGTGTATATAATGTCTTCTGCAGTTTCCACAGTATGCATGCAATGAAGTGAGCTGTAGCTCATGAAAGCTTATGCTCAGATAAATTGGTTAGTCTCTAAGGTGCCACAAGTACTCCTTTTCTTTTTGAGTGAATGGGGTTCATTGTGACTTCTTGCCTGTGTCTGGGGGCTCCCCCAGCTATGAAGGGCAGTGGGGATGTTTAGTGAGGGTTGGTGGTTGTTCCTGCTAGTCCCCTGCCTCCCGCCTCCCAGCCTGCTGCCTTCTTGTCGCGGGCTGAGAGGTACAGCGCTGGCTTGCTCTGCCAGGGCTTTCCAGAGCACCATGGCTCTGACCTCCATTTCCTTCCTTTCAATCTTAGTCCTCAAAGGCTTCCAGCAGGACAGCAAGTCCTCTGTCAGGTGCCTGGCTTTGCAGACCATGCTGATCCTCAAGGCCTGCAAGAAACACCGTCCAGCCCGCGCCAGCCTACGGACACTCTTGCACAGGATGAGACTGATGCATACAAGGGAGAACCCAGTCATTGAAGTTGCCCAGCTGCCCCAGTAAAAGACAGCCTCCCTACTCTCGGGGTTTGGTGCACCAGAGCCTGCCTGGAGCAGGGTGGAACACATCATGCCGCACCATGGCTTCCTCCCCATTGGCCGCCTGCCCTGCCCAGCCACGTGAGTAGTTAACCGCTCAATAGCTTTTATCACCATGTACTTTTTGACAGGTTTCCATGCCCCGTGTAGAGTTTACGTCCCGCCCTCCGTCCCCGTTACCGGTCGTGTACATTTTTGGCACCATCAGCCCTTTTGAACATTTCTTTTGTATTATTTTTCTGTGTTTGGCTGGGGGAAGGTTGCATGCTTGTGCTACAGTCAGGCAGGCAGAGCAGCAGAAGGTCCATTTGCCTGGCCCTTGATCAGGGCGGGGCAGCAACCAAGTAGGCTGCCACTCCTGACGGTGGGGTGGCGGGGATAGGGGAACCCAGGTCCTCCCGCTCCACTGCGTCCCCGCCCAAGGCCCTAACAGCGTGCTGTGTTTTGACATATTTAGAGAAAAAGTATGAACGAGTAGAAAGAGAGGCTGTAGGGGGTTCGCGGCTCCCTCCCCATCCGTCTGGGCGGGTGACCACGCCCCTCGCTACGATACTTCCGGGGTACCTTGGTTCAGGGGAAATAGCTCAGTGTTCATGGTTCTGGCCTGCAGTCAGGCCGACCAACAGTAGAGAGTCTGTTTGCGCGGGGCCCTCATTCAGGGCAGGGCTGCTGTCGAGTAGGGGCTCTGGCCTACAGTCAGGCAGGCAGAGCAGCAGAAGGTCCATTTGCCTGGCCCTTGATCAGGGCGGGGCAGAAATCAAGTAGGGGGGCTCTGTTCTACAGTCCGGCAGAGCCGTCGCAGTCTGGGGGAGGTTAGCTCTCTGGTGGGAGAGTCAGCACAACTGTCTGACGTCCTGAATCAGGCGGGTGCCAGAGCAATCAGGCCTCCTGACAACCAAGTGGGGAGGCTGCTACTCCTGACGGTGGGGTGGCGGTGGTTGGGGAACCCAGGCCCTCTCGCTTTACTGCGTCCCATCCCAGGGCCCTAACAGCCGTGGAGCAGTCCGTTACTGCGTCAGTGGGGAAAATCCGACAGCAACACACTGTCCGGCTTGTAGTCAATAACACAGCTGAACCCAATTCGGCTGCCCTGGGCTCCTTGCTACACGCCCATTCCATGTGTACATGGGTTCATGGGTGGCAGGTCTGTAGATATTTTGGTGGTGCCCAGAACCCGCCCCTACTTCGCCCCCCACCTGCCCAAGGCTCCGGGAGGCAGTTTGGGTAAGGAAGGACATCTGGGGTGCAGGCCCTAGGCTTAGGCAGAGTATTGGGGTGCAGGCTGCAGGCTCTGGGAGGGAGTTTGGGGATGGGAGGGGGTGCAGAGGGAGGGGGTGCGGGGCTGAGGGGTTTGGGAGGGGCTCAGGGCAAGAGTCAGGGTGTAGGGGGTGAGGGTTCTGTTTGGGGCTGGGAGGTTTGGGGGGTTAGAGAGGCTCAAGGCTGGGGCAGAGGGTTGGAATGTAGGGAGATGAGGGCTCTGTCAAGTCTGGAGATGAGGGGTTTGTGGTGTTGGAAGGGGCTCAGGGCTGGGGCAGAGGGTTGGGGTATGGGGGGATGAGGGCTCTGTCTTGGGCTGGAAGAGAGGGGTTTGTAGTGTTGGAGGGGGCTCAGTGCTGGGGCAGAGGTTTGGGGTATGGGGGGATGAGGGCTCTGTCTAGGGCTGGAGATGAGGGGTTTGTGGTGTTGGAGGGAGCTCAGGGCTGGGGCAGAGGGTTGGGGTGTGGGGGGATGAGGGCTGTGTCTAGGGCTGGAGATGAGGGGTTTGTGGTGTTGGAGGGGGCTCAGGGCTGGGGCAGAGGGTTGGGGTATGGGGGGATGAGGGCTCTGGCTAGGACTGGGGATAAGGTGTTTGGGGTGTTGGAGGGGCTCAGGGCGAGGGTTGAGGGTGTGATGGAGAGGTGAAAGCTCTGGCTGGGGGTGTGGGCTCTGGGGTGGGGCAGGGCTGGGGATGAGTTTCGGGTCCAGGCAGGCTGCTCCGGGATAGGGGCCAGAGAGGAGGACTCCCCCCAGCCCTTTCCCTGCCGGCAACAGCAAGCTCTGGGGGAGGACACTGAGTGGCAGCCCCACCAGCTTCTCAGTGTCCCTGGCATCTGGCAGCCCCGCTGGGTCTCTGTCAGGATAGCGCTCTCAGTTAGGTCTGTGCTTCCACAGTGGGGAAGAGAGGTGCTGCTCATCTGGCAGCTCTCTCCCTTCTGAGCTGGAGGCCCAGCCTTTTATAGTGCCGCTTCCTGCCCCGCCCCTCTGCTGCCATGGATGTCCTGGTTCTGCGCACCAGGGGGTGTTCGCGACTCCCTCCCAGGCTGCCAGGGCAGGAGACCACGCCCCCTCATGACAGAGGCCTTAAAGGAGTTTTAAAGGAAAGGAGTTTTAAAAAAAGAAAGATTGCTTAGCCTTAGAAGAAAAAAGGAAAGAAAGGTGATTTTAAATAGAAGGAAGAGGGGAAACTATAGAAAGCAACAAGAGAGAGGAGTGTGTTTTATAGATTAGTAAGACCGTGGTAAAAGGTTATTGTTGTTGGGACTAAAAAATAATAAGAGTAAAAAAATTGAAATCAATTTTAAAAAGGAAAGGCTCATTAAAGAAAAGAGGAAACTCTAAAGGAAGGTTGAGAAGGTCGGGTGAAAGAAATCACCCAGCCGAAAAATGAGCTAGAGATCCTGTGTCAGTGACACAGGGCTGTGTAAAGTACAGAAAACAGAAAGAGAGAGAAAGATCCTTTTTTGTTACTAAGCAGAACACAGAGCTGTGCAAAAGTGGGAAAGATCCTTTTTTTGGTTAGTGAGAGAAGGAGAGTATAGAAAACAGGAAGAGATCCTTTTTGGTTAGTGAGACAAGGAAAGTATAAAGAAAAGGAGTCCTTGTGGCACCTTAGAGACTAACAAATTTATCTGAGCATAAGCTTTCATGAGCATCCAATGCGTTGGTCTCTAAGGTGCCACAAGTCCTCCTTTTCTTTTTGCGAAAACAGACTAACACGGCTGCTACTCTGAAACCTGTCATTATACAAGGAAAGTATAGCAAGCTGCAGGGGGGGCGGAGGGGGAGGGGGAAGAGAACTTACCCTTCATAGAATCATAGAATATCAGGGTTGGAAGAGACCTCAGGAGGTCATCTAGTCCAACCCCCTGCTCAAAGCAGGACCGATCCCCGACTAAATCATCCCAGCCAGGGCTTTGTCAAGCCTGACCTTAAAAACTTCTAAGGAAGGAGATTCCACCACCTCCCTACGTAACACATTCCAGTGTTTCACCACCCTCCTAGTGAAAAAGTTTTTCCTAATATCCAACCTAAACCTCCCTCAATGCAATTTGAGACCATTACTCCTTGTTCTGTCATCTGGTACCACTGAGAACAGTCTAGAGCCATCCTCTTTGGAACCCCCTTTCAGGTAGTTGAAAGCAGCTATCAAATCCCCCCCATTCTTCTCTTCCGTAGACTAAACATCCCAAGTTCCCTCAGCCTCTCCTCAAAAGTCATGTGTTCCAGACCCCTAATCATTTTTGTTGCCCTCCGCTGGACTCTTTCCAATTTTTCCACATCCTTCTTGTAGTGTGGGGCCCAAAACTGGACACAGTACTCCAGATGAGGCCTCACCAGTGTCAAATCCAGAGGGGAACGATCACGTCCCTTCATCTGCTGGCAATGCCCCTACTTATACATCCCAAAATGCCATTGGCCTTCTTGGCAACAAGGGCACACTGTTGACTCATATCCAGCTTCTCGTCCACTGTAACCCCTAGGTCCTTTTCTGCAGAACTGCTGCCGAGCCATTCGGTCCCTAGTCTGTAGCGGTGCATTGGATTCTTCCATCTTAAGTGCAGGACTCTGCACTTGTCCTTGCTGAACCTCATCAGATTTCTTTTGGCCCAATCCTCCAATTTGTCTAGGGCCCTCTGTATCCTATCCCCACCCTCCAGCGTATCTACCTCTCCTCCCAGTTTAGTGTCATCTGCAGACTTGCTGAGGGTGCAATCCACACCATCCTCCAGATCATTCATGGAGATATTGAACAAAACCAGCCCCAGGACCGACCCTTGGGGCACTCCACTTGATACCGGCTGCCAACTAGACATGGAGCCATTGAGCACTACCCGTTGAGCCCGACAATCTAGCCAGCTTTCTATCCACCTTATAGTCCATTCATCCAGCCCATACTTCTTTAACTTGCTGGCAAGAATACTGTGGGAGACAGTGTCAAAAGCTTTGCTAAAGTCAAGGAACAACACGTCCACTGCTTTCCCCTCATCCACAGAGCCAGTTATCGTGTCATAGAAGGCAATTAGATTAGTCAGGCATGACTTGCCCTTGGTGAATCCATGCTGACTGTTCCTGATCACTTTCCTCTCCTCTAAGTGCTTCAGAATTGATTCCTTGAGGACCTGCTCCACGATTTTTCCAGGGACTGAGGTGAGGCTGACTGGCCTGTAGTTCCCGGGATCCTCCTTCTTCCCTTTTTTGAAGATGGGCACTACATTAGCCTTTTCCAGTCGTCAAGAGTTTTCAAAGATAATGGTCAATGGCTCTGCAATCACATCCGTCAACTCCTTTAGGACTCTCGGATGCAACGCATCCGGCCCCATGGACTTGTGCTCATCCAGCTTTGCTAAATAGTCCTGAACCACTTCTTTCTCCACAGAGGGCTGCTCCTGTCTACGCTGGCAAGTTGCAGCACGGTAAAGCAGCTTTCTGCGCTGCAACTGGTGAGGTGGACGCACGGCCACGCCACTCAGGGCGCGGAAACAGGGCAGTTGCAGCGCTTTAAAAAAAGCCCTGCACAGTTTAAAAAACTTTCTGCACCGGGGCTACAGGCTGCGGTGCCAGTGTAGACACCGAGGTCGATTACGGCGCTGCGATTGGCCTCCGGGAGGTGTCCCACAATGCCTGCTCTCGCCTCTCTGGTCATCGGTTTGAACTCTACTGCCCGGCCCTCAGGTGACCATCCATCATCCCCACTCCATAAACTCCTTTGCCATTTTGACAGTCCCCTTCCTGTTTGCTCAGTGATGAGTGCAGCGCATCTTTCCAGGTGGCCAGGCCTGCTCCACGCACCAGACGATCCACCTGCTTGGAGCTATGCCGAGCTGCTGGACCTCATCAGCATTTGGGGAGAGGAGGCTGTACAGTCCCAGCTGCACTCCGGACGTAGCAATTATGATACCTACTGTGACGTTATTGACTTGAACTGGGACCATAGAGATCATTGTTGCAACCAAGGTCCTGTAGTGGCACCAAATCTTGTATAAAGGGGGGTCAAATAAGGTGTCTAAGGCAAGGTTGTGGTTTGCTGGTTATGATTATGCTCTCTATATGTTTCTGTCATTTTTGTATTTTAAGTTATAAGTATTGACTCGATACTGTCTGTGGTTCAAATTTGTACTATGCTTCTGGGTGACACCCCAGACAAGTTGGAAAGGAGGACTTGTGGCCCTTAGAGACTAACAAATTTATTTGAGCATAAGCTTTCGTGAGCTACAGCTCACTTCATCGGATGCAATGCCTAGCCTGCTTGATGACCGATTAAGGACCATCAGCTACACAATTGACCCCTTGAGAGAAGGCAGACAAGCCTTGGGACTCAGCACGGTGTGCAGGGACCTGCCTATGGACAGAACTCGGAGGTTTTTCCAGGCCACGTGATGGACAGCTTGTTTTGGGACAAAGAAAGAAAGACCACATGGCAAGAGAATATAAAAAGCTGCTGCAGCTCCTCCATCTTGTCTTCAGTCCTGCTTCATCCCTCTGGAGGGACTTTGCTACACTGAAGCTTTGAACCAAGAACTGAAAGACGCATCCCAGCTGTGGATGTTCTCCAGAGACTTGATTTGAACCTGCAGTTTATTCTGTCGCTGCCGCAAGCCTGAACCAAGAACTTGGTCATGACTGTATGTCATTGATTCCATTTCACCAATTCTAGCTCTCATCTATAGCTTTTTCCTTTTATGAACAAAACCTTTAGATTTTAGATTCTAAAGGATTGGCAACAGCGTGATTTGGGACAAGATCTGATTTGTATATTGACCTGGGTCTGGGGCTTGGTCCTTTGGGATCAAGAGAGCCTTTTTTCTTTTCC
Source organism: Lepidochelys olivacea (assembly GCF_965140295.1). Taxonomy (NCBI): domain Eukaryota; kingdom Metazoa; phylum Chordata; order Testudines; family Cheloniidae; genus Lepidochelys; species Lepidochelys olivacea. The sequence continues at coordinate 7,913,793 of NC_140433.1, read as the reverse complement.
TGGGGTATTGGTTTTCATAACCATTTGTCCCCATAACAATTGGTGATACTGGGAAACTGGAGTGCCTAAGGGAATTGCTTGTGTGATTTCTGGTGAGCCAGTGGGGTGAGACCAAAGTCTGCTCTGTTTGGCTGGTTTGGGTTGCCTTAGAGGTGAAAAACCCCCAGCCTTCGGCTGTAACTGCCCTGCTTGAAGCAGTTTGTCCTGAACTGGCACTCTCAGTCGGGTCCCGCCAGTACCAGCATCATTACACCTACGGACAGATTTCACGATGCATGACAGAAAGGGGCGATGACCGGGACACACGGCAGTTTAGGATGAAAGTGAAGGAGCTGCGGAACGCCGAGCACAGGGCGCGGGAGGCAAACCGCCACTCCGGTGCTGTGCCTATGAGCTGCCGGTTCTCCAAAGAGCTGGACATGATACTCCCTGGCGACCCCACCTCCATTGCGAACACCACTGTGGATACTTCGGTGGCTCGCATGTCAGTTGAGAGTGGACCGAGCCAGGAGGAGGAAATCTTGGACGAGGATGTGGAGGGGGACCCAGAGGCAGAAGATGACTCGGAGGTCAGAGATGCCTGCGGCCAGGAGCTCTTTTCTACCCCGGATGTTGGCGAAGCACAAAGTGGAGAGGAGGCCCCTGGTAAGTGGATTTGATTTTGGGACTCGCTGAAGTGGGTTGTTGGGGGCAGGAGGGTTGCAGAAAGCAGGCTTGTCTCCCACCGCATGCCACCCTGCCAGAAGCAGAGGGGCGGGCCAGGAAGCGGAACTATAAAAGGCCGCCCCTCCAGCTGAGTTGGGAGAGAGCTGCTGGAGGAGCAGGACGTCTCTTCCCTGCTCCCCTAATGGAGAGCGCTATCCTGACAGAGAGCCAGAGGGGCTGCCGGCGCTGCCAGACGCCGGGGACTCCAAGGAGCTGGTGGGGCTGCCATTAGCCGTCTACCCCAGCGAAGCGAACAACCCTGGGACCCATGTACACATGGAATGGGTGTGTAGGAAGGAGCCCAGGGCAGCTGAATCGGATTCAGCTGTGTTATTGACTACAAGCCGGCCGGCGTGTTGTGATCGGATTTTCCCCGCTGACCCAGTGGCGGACCACTCCGCTGCTGTTTAGGGCCCTGGGTGGTGACGCAGTGGAGCGGGAAGGCCTGGGTTCCCCTACCACCGCCACGCCACCGTCAGGAGTGGCAGGTTCCCCATCTGGTTGTCAGGAGGCCTGAGTGGTCTGGCACCCGCCTGAATCAGGACGCCAGACGGTTGTGCTGACTCTCCCACCAGAGAGCTAAGCTCCACTAGACGGCGACGGCTCTGCCGGACTGTAGGCCAGAGCCCCCCTACTTGATTGCTGCCCCGCCCTGATCAAGGGCCAGGCAAATGGACCTTCTGCTGCTCTGCCTACCTGACTGTAGGCCAGAGCCCCTACTTGACTGCAGCCCTGCCCTGAATGAGGGCCCCAGGCAAACAGACTCTCTACCATTGCTCGGCCTGACTGCAGGCCTGAACCATTAACACTGGGCTAATTTTCCCCTGAACCAAGGTACCCCGGAAGTATCGTAGCGAGGGGCGTGGTCTCCCACCCTGATGGACGGGGAGGGAGCCGCGAACCCCTTACAGCCTTTCTTTCTACTTGTTCATACTTTTTCTCTAAATATGTCAAAACACAAGAAAGCAACCTTCCCCCAGCTAAACACAGAAAACAATAAAAAAGAAATGTTCAAAAGGGCCGACGGCGCCAAAAACGTACACGACCGGAAATGGGGACGGAGGGTGGGACGTAAACCCTACACAGGGCGCAGAAATCTGTTAGAAAGTACACGGTGATGAAAGCTCTAGAGCAGTTAACTAGTCACGTGCAATCCCCCCTGTACATAGCAATCCCCCCTGTACATAGCAATCCTCTGTTTCATTTTGATGTTTTTTGACGTATTGTTCAGCTTTTATTTGATATATTAAATAACTGTATTTACAGTGATATATTGAGGTATAAACGATCTACACACCTTGTTCTGTACAGAGCACACAGACGGCTCCCCTGGATCCCACAACCCACACAGGGAGAAAGCTGTCGCAAGTGTCGGCATCTCCAAAATCGTATCAGAGCAAGAAAAGGCACCTGCTATTTCCCACCCTTGTACAGTGTAGACACGGGGTGAGGGCGAGACTCAGTGACCCCGGTTAGTCCTGCTCCATCTCTGCCGTCTGGGTTTCCATCCACAGCTGTTCACACTCGAAACGCAGGGCGGGGTGAGGTTCGCCCATCAGCCAAAGAACCTTAATGTAAAGCAGCGCGCTCCTGCCAGTGCCCGTGGCAGATCCCCCATTCGAAGGGTGTGATCATTTCCGCCCTGAGATGGACGAGACCTCGTGTCCTGGTGTTAGGGAGCGCTGTGCTCTGTACCCCACATATCCCCCCTCTCCCTGCCCCCCAGCCTGGTGTTAGGGGATGCTGTGCTCCGGATCCTACATATTCCCCCAGCTTCCAGGGCCCCTGGCAGGCGTTAGGAGGCACTGTGCTCTGTACCCTACACCCCCCATCTCTCAGCCCCCCTGCCAGGTGTTAGAGGGCGCTGTGCTCTGTATCATATGCATTTCCCAGCCTGGCTAGGCAGGGGCTCAAACCAGGGAGTGTCAGTTTGGATTCCCAGCTAGCCGTAGGGGTGCAACACGCCGGGGGCGGGGGGGGAAGAGATCAACTCCAGCTGGTTCATCATAAACCATGTCCCTGAGGCCTCAGTAGAAATGGGGATGTTCCCCTGGCAGTATGCAGGTGCGAAGGACTTGAGAGGGAGGTGGCAGATGTGCCTTTTTGATGGCGGTCCCTGAGCACACGGGGAGAGCAGGGGGCCAACGTCTGTTGGCAAATGTTTGTTGGCAAATGTCTGCGACTCACAGGCCCTGGGTGCACACACCCCGACAGGGGAACGTGTACAGGCCCAGCCCAGCCTGAAGAACACCAGCTCCTGTGTAAGGGAAGCCACCGTTTTTTTCACAAGAGCGGGAAACTGACGTTGGATAAGCCAGGAACTCCTGATGGGCACTTTCGTCCCTCCGGGAGACCAACCCATCTAGCACAGAGAATGGAGGGACATAAAGGCTGAGCTGAAGCTAGATTCCTGCTCTCCAGGATGCTGGGGTGCCCTCATGCTTGAGCTGAAGACGGCCTGGGGGTTCCCAGCATTGCCCTCCTGCCGTTTCTCTCTGGGAGCCCTCGCCCTGCACCCTGGCCTGTGTGTTCTCAGGAGGCTGCGTGCTGCCAGGTGCACATCCCCAGTGCGGAGTCCCTGGATTAATGCCAGGGGACGGGGACTGGGACTCTGCTCCTGGCTCAGTCCCAGGAAGCTGGGAGTGTGAGTGGTGGAGCTGCCGGCTCTTGGAACCTCCCTTCCCAGCACGGGGTTGTCTCTGGGGGAAGCCCACCCCAGGAGCTGGCATTTGTTGGCCTCTTCCCCAGAGCGCTGGTGTCTCAGCCACTCCAGATCGGGGGGAGGGGCCAGCTGTGAATTGGGAGCCAGATCCGGGTTTAGATGTGAATCCGCCGGCACTGCAGAGCGTTCGGATGTGGGGAGCCAGTTCCCGCCTGCGCGAGATCACAAAGTGCCACTTCAGCCAGCCGCCTGCCAGGCTCTGGCCGCGCCCCGTGTGGAGCTGCAGCTGGGCCCTCCACAGCTGGGTGCTGCTCCTCTTCCCTGCTGGCCAGCCGGCCACAGCTCCTCAGCACCTGCCCACTCAGCCCCACCTCAGCGCTCCTGCCTCCCCAATGTCCTCCCTGGTGCTGCGCCTGGCCCCCTGCACCTGGCCTGTCAGTGCCCAGCGGGGCCGGGAGCCAAGCACCCCCTGGAGCCATGTGTCAGGCCCTGAGTCCCTCCTGTGCCGGGCTCCCGCCAATCCACAAGCCAGGAACAGGCCCGTGACTCCCGGAGCAAGTATTTCAGTCTCACAGCAGCAGCCTCGCTCCACCCACGCCCCGGCCTCCTGAGTCCAGCTCCAACCCCGAGGCCTGACCACCTCCCCACCTTCGCTGACACCATCACTTCCAGAGGGAATGGCACTGAGGTTGCCGGGGGAACAGGCATTCTCCAGCTGCCCGGAGCCATTGTTCCATTCACCAGGACACTCCCGTTGGGGACACTGGGGCATGGCCACTAGGTAAGTCAAGGGGTTGGAAGACCACGAGTGTCGATGAAGCCCCCTCGCACTAGGCCCAGGTGTCCTTGTGTTGGGGACACTGGGGCATGGCCGCTAGGTAACTCGAGGGGATGGAAGACCACGAGTGGCGATGAAGCCCCCTTCCACTAGGCCCAGGTGTCCTTGGCCCCCCCTCCCACCTGGAGGCACTCGCAGCAGCTCTGCGTACTAGGCCCAAGTGTCCTTGGCCCCCCTGCCTGGAGGCACACACAGCAGTTATGCTGAGAATCTGCAACAGTATGTTGCAGAGTCAGACTGCCTGAAACTAAGCAAGGCCACACAGGGCAGATATGGAAGAACAATGCTGAATAAAGAAGTTTTATGTATAGTTTAACAAATGATACAGAGAATCAGGAAACTAGCTGGAAACTGGATTGGCTGGCTATATGGATACTTACTTGGAACAGCTTGCTATTGGATAAGTATGCTGAAAAAAAGAATGTATAAAAGCCTGTGTAACTTCCTGCTCTGTTGTACAGGATTTGAAATTCAAATCTCCCTGTACCTTTTTGAAGCTTCAAATAAACTTTTCTGCTTCTCCAACCCGTTGTGATTATTGGGTGTAGCACACCGGGTAACGAACCAACTCAAGCTGTTGTTCAGCCTCTCGGCACTGGGTGCCAGCAACAGCCTGATGCCAGGACAGTCCCCCTGAGCTCTGGAGAGGACTAGAGGTGCCTTAGGACACCTGCCGTGCAGCTGCTGGAGAGTCAGCAGGAGACATTGGGTGAGGACTGGAGCCCCCCAGGGCAGAGGCCATTCAGGAGACCCAGCGTGGGGGGAATCAGGCCTGGGATTCTCTGCAGCGGCTGCTCCCACACAGCCTTGGAGAGAGGAGCTGCGAAACCCCCACAAAGCACTGCCCCGGCACAGAGCTCTGTAGCACTGGGACCCCGTACGCGTGAGCCGCAATCCAGCAGGGCCTTGCGCCAGCCCCACCCTCTCCCATTGCCCTGCTCTGGGAGGCCAGAGCACAGTTCACAATTTAGCACGGACCAGCTGCAAGGATCCTGGCGGGCCCTGGTAAGGTTGGAGCAGCATTTTCAATGTTGGGGAAAAGCGAGATCTGTGCAATAGGCAACGCAGCTCCATCTGGGCATCAGCCAGTTCCTGTGCCCCAGAGAGCTCCCACTGAACCAGGGACGAAGAGGGCAGGAAGTTGGAAGAGAAGGTGCCATCCTGGCACCCAGAAGACCCATGTTCATTTCTCAGCTCTGCCACAGATGCTCTGTTTGTCTTTGAGCAAGTCCCTTATTCTCTCTCTGCAGCGGTTCCCTGTCTGTGCAGTGGGGGTAGCAGCCAGGCCCTGCCCTGCAGGGGGCAGTTAGAATAAATGCAATCGAGGTTGGGCAGTGCTCAGATGCCAGGGGCATGAGGGCCAGGATGGTGCCTAAGACAGACCGAAAGCAAGGGGGAGCTACAGAGCCGGTGGTGAGAGGGGTTTGGCCTTTGACAATCTGCTCTGAGTACCTGGGCTGCCAGACCTCAGGCAGCCACTGGCATTGCCAGACAGCCCTGATCTACGGTGCTGCTGCTCTCCCTGCTTCTAGGAGTCACTGCCTCTCCCCGGGCCGAGAACCCCGCAGCAATCATCTCCTGGGGCTGCCGTGGCTCTGAGCGTTAGCAAGGCCTGGGACACAGTACGGGGGCGGGGGAGGGGGAGCTGCTATTAAAGCAGCTTCTGCGTCATTGCAGCAGTGGGAGAGGAAGCAGAGACGGGACCGTTTTACATCCCGTGGCCAAAGCACCCAGCAGCTTGGGAAAGTGGAAAGAACCGCTCGGGTGGGCTGGGAGCCGGGGGTGCAGAGAGTTCATGAATCCCCGTTCTGCACTGTCACGAGAAGGAGGAGCCGGGATGGAAGTGATCCTCCCACTCGGGGATCCAGAGACCCCCTGGCTCCAATAGCATGGACGCAGGGAGGGGCTCTGGCCTGGGGTCTGCAGGAGCTGGGACTAGAGGAGCCCAGAGGTCCCTTCCGGCCTAACGTCTGTGACTGTGGGGAGCGGTGTTGGATCATATTAAAGAAGTTCTGTATTAAAATCACAAATGAGTTTGATTCCCCATAGTTGAAAGTCCAGGGTATTACTAATGAAGAGGTCTCTTGGTTTTTGGTGCTGTTTCTCTCCCTCTGTGTGTGAAACCTGCAAGCTGCTAATTGTGTTCGTACATTCTAAGACTGAGTCTGTTCTCAAAGCAATTCACAGAGAGAGAGACTCAAAGCAATACTCGAACAACAGAAACAGCACCCAGAGACTCCCCGCCCTTTTGTTGTATTAACAGTTGTGATTAAAATAGAGATAGAGGATGTATGTGGATGGATGCTTGGTGTGGATAATAACTGAATGATCAGGGAGGTGCCAGCCTAAGAATCCAGTGTCCATGGGCTGAAGAAGGCGTCAAGTGGAAATAAGCAGAGGACCCCCGGAGGGCAGACTGGAATCCACCCAACAGCCTGAAGAATGGGAGAACCAAAGAACAAGATAACATCTCGCAGCTCGGAGCCCTCAGGAATGTGCTATCTGCTGATTGATTCAGCAACAGCATGATGAAGGAATTCCCATAGACTGGCATAGGAAGAAATTCCTATAAAAATAGACTCTAAAAAGTGAGAACTTTGGGGTCTGATTCTGCAAACCAACTTCCAGAAGCATCAGATGACCATCTGACAAGGCCCTGCTCTCTCCTCACGTCCAGGCCACCTTGCCAATGGCTTGGCATGAGCAACTCTAAGGCTGGTAACTATGATAACAACCTAGCAGAACCTGTGTGTGTGTGTTTGTATGAATCAATGTGTGAATAAATATGAGATTGAATGGAATGTTATAGCTATAACTAACTGCTTACTATGATTCTTTCTGGATTCACAATAAATGTGGTATTTTGCCTTTTTCCCTTTCATGAGATCCTGTTGGTTTTTATTTTATTGGTATAACAGCGGAAGGTTCCTCCCATGACCCCGGTGGGGAAGGACAGGCTCTAAAGCCTTGGCGAGGCCAGAGCAAGTCTGGCCTGGGGCATCCCATGGCTGGGGAGTCACACATTGGCTGGCCTGTGACTCGCCTGCCCATTGTGACACGCCCCTGCTGGTTGGCACAGCCTCATCCCCTCACTGCCAGGCTTGGCTGTGGCAGAGTGAGAGCTGGCAGGTGCCGCTGGGGAACACTGAGCCAGCAGTTCCAGCTCCGCCACCGGCAGCAGAAAGTGGGTGGCCCATTTACGCCCAGGCTTCTGCCCACTCCTGACTCCAGGTAGAAGAATCTTCTATTGCCCACCTCTGCTTTTCCATTGCATCGCCAACCACACCGAGCCTTCCCCGAGCTCCTGGCTGGGTGGCGCACGTCTGCCAAGTGCCCCGGTGCCGGCGGTCTAGCCTGGTGCCAGTGAGGAAGTGGTCAGCGGCATGCGCACAGGAGGGAGCCCGGGGCAGCTCGACAGAAGGGGTCGCACCAGTCGAGCCCGGAGGGGACGGAGACAAGGAGGAGGGTTTGGCATGGCACGGGAAGGCGGCACAGGTGGTTAGATAAGGCATTGGGCTGGGACCCAGGAGAGCTGTGTTCAGTTCCCCGCTCCTCTGTAAGTCTTCTGCGTGAGATCAGGTGAGTCCCCGCCGCTCTGGGCCTCAGCTAACAAGGGAGAGCACATCCCTGCTCCGCGGAGGGGGGGTTGAGAGACTAAATACCACAACACCCGTGTGCTAAGCCACTGCCATGATGGGGCCAGATAAGTGCCCAGACACTGAGGTTGCCGGGGAAACAGGCATTCTCCGGTTGCCTGGAACCATTGTTCCATTCACCAGGACAGTCCGATGCCAGGACAGTCCCCCTGAGCTCTGGAGAGGACTAGAGGTGCCTTAGGACGCCTGCCGTGCAGCTGGTGCAGAGTCAGCAGTTGACACTGGGTGAGGACTGGAGCCCCCCAGGGCAGGGGCCATTCAGGAGACCCAGCGTGGGGGGAATCAGGCCTGGGATTCTCTGCAGCGGCTGCTCCCACACAGGCCTTGGAGAGACGAGCTGCGAAATCGCCACAAAGCTCTGCCCCGGCACAGCCTGCCTTCCTGCCGCTCTCCCGCCTTCTGCTCCTTCCCCTTCACACTGGGGTCAGAGCAACTCCTGCTGCTCACCAGCCCGTCCCCGGCACCCCACCCCGCTTCCCTCCCCCTCCTGGGACCTGCCACGGCCCCAATATTCCTGGGGGAAGGGATCAGGGTAATTTCCCTGGGCAGGAAGAATCCTGAGTGGTTGGATGCAGCCTGTCTGCTGGGCAGTTTGTGAACCAGCAGAAGGAGAGGCGGGAGTGACCCGGGGGAGGCCGTTTGGCCTGCGGGATGGGCCTGGGAGTCCGGAGACCTGGGTTCTAATCCTGCCTGTACTGCTGACTGCCTGGGTGACTTTGAGCACATCCATTGGCTTGTTTCCCTGCTGGCAGCTGTAGGCACTGGTGGAACGGCCATACGTGGACTGGCCCTGATGCTGAACGGGGCAGTCGCCTCTCACCTCTCACAAGCAATGCCTTGTCCTGGCTTCTTGCAGGATGGCTGAGGAAGTCCGCAAGGTCCCCTTGAAGCCCATCCTTGCCTGGGAGGAGACGAGACCTCCTCGAAGGAAGAGTCCGCGGAAGAGCCCACAGCAGCAGCAGGAGCTGTGTGTGCCTCAGCCCTTCCATGCTGGTGAGTGGGTGCCTCCTGGGTGGGCGGAGGGGCTGCAAAAATGGCCGGGGCCATGGCCCTGCATTGCGGTGGGGCTTGCCCCCTGGGGGTTGGGGTTGCAAGACCAGGGTGTCAGTGGCGGGAGAAGACTCCATCACCTTTGTACAACTCTGGGCTGCCATGAGATGGAGAGACAGGAAAACCCAGGCAGGGGGGAATGGCCCCTCCTGCTGGCAGCAGCTGCAGCCCCGACATCTGATCGGGGCATTAGGGGCGGCAGCAGAAGCATCAGGTGGAGACTGACTGAATTGCCCACCCCAATCCGTCACACACAGGATCGGAAGATGTTTTCCACCAGTCGAAGGGGATGCTCTGTGCATGGTGGGTTGTTAAGCCGAAGGATTGAAGGGCGCCGGCCAAAGCATGAGATGCCCCCTGATGTTGCAGCCCCATCTGCTGGCTCCTTTGCAGGGGGGTTACGCATGGCACAGCACAGGGCATTTGGGTGTGGGGGTTGATGATGGGAGCCCAGGGCTTGCCCAGGTTACACCCCGTGGCTGTCGATGGCAGGGGAGGCAGTCAGAGGAAGCAGAACGGGCAGGCCCTGGGTCCCCGTATCCTGCGCAGACTGGGTAGCTCCTCCCTCTCCCGCAGCAGGGAGCAGAGCGATTCACTGCCATTCCCTCTGCCCCCTCCAGCAATAGCCCGGAGAGCGGGGACACCACTCATAGCCTGACATCATGCCTCCTTCCAGGTGTGGTGCTGCATGCTGGGTGCGGGCAGGGAAGTGGGGTGGCCGCTGGGAACCAGGGCTCTGACTGGATCTTTGCTGGGCTGAGCAGCAAAGAGTTGGGGAATCCAGGGATGGCTGTGCCAGACCCTGTTGTGCATCGGGGCTGCTACCCTGCTGGGGTGGGAGCGGGGGGCAAGGGTTTCTGCTAAGATCTCTGTCACCCAGCCTGCAGCTTGGCAGCCCCAGGTATGACCACTGCTCTGTCTTTGATCAGATTCACCATCACCTGGGAATGCCTCCTGTTTTATGGGGCCAGACTGGCAGGAGAAAGAGACCCTAGACTACATCATCGCCTTTCTCAAGGGCAATGAACAGGTACCAAGAGCCCTCCTCTGATCTCTCAGCTACTGCCCTGTCCACATGCAGTATCCGTCCTTCTCCGGATGAGGCATGGATTCTAAGGCCAGACGGGACCACTGTGACCTCCTGTATAACACAGGCCAGAGACCTGCCCCCAAATAATTCCTGTTTAAACTAGAGCATCTTAAAAACATCCTCTCTTGAGTTACAAAAGGCACCCGCCATGCCCCTTGCCCACTGGATTTGGCCAGTCCCCAGCGTGATGGGTTGCCCCCCTTTGAGGTGCCACCTGATGTACTGGCTTATCACTGAGCCCGCCTGTTCTGCCAGCCTGGGCCCCCGTTACCTTGTCTTGTTGGGCTCGGCTCACAAGCCTCTTCCAGCCATACACACAGGCAGGGCCACACCCAGCTGCAGAAAGACACAGACGCTGAGATCAGCTCTGGGAAGACTCAGCTGAAGGGCCTTGTCCCAGTTCTCTGGTGCCCACCTCCTTTGGAGTACGGACCCAAAGGTTTTATGACATTCGCCCCCTGCCTCGATGTCGAGAGAGGTATGAACAACTCTTTGCCCCTCCTCCCAGTTACTAATTTATACTACAAACTGGGTTGTGGTATAAACAAGAAACAAGATGATTAACTACAAGAGGTAGATTTTAAGCAGTTAGAAGAGATAGCAAACAAAACAAAGCAGATTACCCTAGTAAATAAAGAAAACACACAAACGAAGCTTTATACACCAGATAGATAGGATATCCATTAACAAATTCTCCCCGAGTGATAAACAGGTTGGCAGATTCTTAAGGCAGAAGCTGCCTTGGTTTTGCAGCTTGGATTTCCCAGGTTTTCTTGCACAGGCTAGGAATCTCTCTCTCTAGCCTAGGACCATCACTTCTCATGGTTCAATCTTTGTCTCTCAGGTGTTTCCAAGTATCTTATTGCAGGGAGTCTGAGGTCCCGTCCCGTCCCCCCTGCGATTTTATTGTTCCCCTTTTATCTTCTCTTCCCACCTGCTGGATAACTCTTTTGCTGTGACCTCAATCCAACAGGTCCCGTTGTGTCGCGTTATCTCGGGGAGGTTTCTATTGCACACAGTTCCTGGGGTAGCCCGAATGCTTGTGCATTTCCTCCAGGAGCCAGTGTTTGGCTTTTTTGCTATTCTACCTGAAAGGCTGTTTTGAACCTCACAGTGTTTTTCAGGAACACATACACAGCTGAACTTCAGAACGTCACATACAACGATAGCACATGCAATCCAATGAGACATTAATGTCTAGCAGATAAAGACTTTTAGACTGATACCTTACAAGACATACTTGGTACCAAACATATCCTAATTATATGACAGTGCCGAATATTGGGATGTCAGGGTGTCACACCCAGATGTTCCTCCCACTCTATCAAGGCCCCCAGTAAGACTGTCTGGATGCTTAGCCCCCATGTTGCAGTTCCTCTTTGGACACCTACCCCGTGAGATCTGCTCCCTCTCTGCTCTGGTTTCACACAGAGCTGCCCTGCCCTCCCCACATAGTCACTCCTGCTGGCAGATGAATGGCCTTCTGCCCTTCAGCATATCAAAGCCTGAGCAGCGCTGGGGGGAAGCTTTCTGACGTCTCTCCCACTGGCAGCTCCTTTCTACGCTGACCTTCCTGTTTTTGTCTAATCTCTGCGGGGCATAGGAGGAGGCCAAGAAACTTGAATTCTTGGATCGTGTCATCACCATCAGCAGGGCTGCCCTCACGAGGCACCCAGAACAAAACCTGGCAGATTTTCTCTGCAAAGCCCTCCTTGTGGAGAAGATAAAGGTAAGTAAAACACACACTCGGGCTATGTTACTTGGCGGGTTTAGTGATTGGCCTGGAGAGCTCTGCAGATTTGTCTACCTTCAACTGCCAATTGCTGGATCGTGTTGGACGTTTGTCTGTTAGACTGAAGAGCCCATTATCAAGCATTTGCTCCCTGTGTAGGTACTTACAGACTATCATCAAGGCACCCTGTAACCTTCTCTTTGTGAAGCTGAACTGATTGATTTCTGGAGTCTCTCACTATAAGGCATGTTTCCCATTCCTTCCATCACTCTTGTGGCTCTTCTCTGACCCCTCTCCAATTTATCAACATTCTCCTTGAATTGTGGGCACCAGACCTAGACAGAGGATCCCAGCAGAGGTCGCACCACTGCCAAATACCGAGGGAAAATAACCTCTCTAACAACTGGAGATTGCCCTGTTTGCACAGCCCAGGATGGCATAAGCCCTTTTGGCCCCAGCCTCGCACTGGGCGCTCCTGTGCACCTGATTACCATGACTGCCAAGTCTTTTCCAGAGTCACCGCTTCCCAGGTTAGAGACCCCATGCTGTGAGTGTGGCCTGCGTTCTTTGTTCCTGAACATGTCACTGTATTGAAACATAGGTATTTCCCTTGCACCCACCTTCCCAAGTCACCAGGTCGCTCTGTATACACCAGTCTCCCTGCACAGAGCCCCAACACTCCGCAGTCAGTGCCCACTAGGGAACTAGCAACAAATCTGCTCCGTAGATTTGGAAAGTCTTTGCTCTGCGGCGCTGCAGAAAGCTTTCCGGAGCTTATCTCCCTTCCCTGAACGTGGGACATCATGTGCTGGTGGGTGGTCCAGTGGGCTGGGGCTCAGTTCCTCAGTGAGACCTTTGGGCAAAGCACTTCCCCCTCTGTGCCTCAATTTCCCTCCCATGCCTTGTCTCGTCCAGTTAGCTCGTGAGTTCTCTGGGGCAGGGACTGGCTCTCATTGTGTGTGTGCAGCACCTGGCACAAGGAGCCTGATCTCAGGTGGAGTCCCTGGGTGCTAATGCTGATGGAGCCTTTGCAGTGCACTGGTGCGTGACGCTGGGGCACTGACCACAGGCCCTGCACTGCGCTCCCCAGCTGGAGCCCTGCACACCCTCAAGCCCACAGGAGGACGACCTGTCTGCCGAGGCCACGTGTTGCAGGCCCTGCGCTTTGCTCCCCAGTCGGAGCCTTACGGGAGCTCGGAGCCCGGCTGGCACTTCCCCACATTGTCTCCCCAGGAGCTGATTGATCTTGAGTCCGTCGACTCCCTGACCAGCGGGGTGCGTCAGCAAGCGATGCTCGCCATCATGGAGCTGAGGTACCCGGCCTGCCCGCGCAGCCCCAGCTTGTGCTGTGTGCAGCCAGACACGCCAGCCTCTTGGCGTGGCCAGTTCTCCAGGGCATTGCCCCCTCTGCTCCTCCCCCGTCTTCCAATTCCCCCGGGCACGTGGCACCCGTGGGTTGGTGGTGGAGGATCCTTCGGTGCCTGGCGACCTCTCCAAGTGGCCGTGTGAAGATGTGGGGAGGGAGCGAGGGGGTTGGACCGGTCCCCTCTGGGACCCGCAGGCGATGGCTCCGGGGGGAGAGGGGCAGTTGGGCACTGCCGGAGCGGAGCCACCGGAGTCGCCGCCAGCTCTGCCAGCTGCATCCCTCCGGCAGCTCAGTGACTCCCTGTGGCTCAGAGGCTGGGCAGGCTGAGCCCTGGCACGTGGCACAGCCTGCGCCATGGGGGGCTCTCTATCAGTGCCGCTGGCGCCCTGCTCTCAGCTTCCCAGAAGCCTGCCCATCATGTCCTGGGAGCCTGAGGCCAACATCAGTGCATCAGTCTCGCCTCAGCCCTCCAATCCGCGCGTGTCTCTTCTCTTAGCAAAGTGAAGCCACTGCTGAGGGGAACGGAGCTATCCAGCCTGCTCACCGTCTGCTTCTCCAGCGTCTTCTCCCTGCCTCCAGCAGAGACCAACCAGGGCATGGAGGCTGCTCTTTACAACAACGTAAGCCCCAAACTAGCCATGAGGAGCCGCCCCAAACCAAGGGGGAATCCTGCAAGTCACTTGTGTCCCTGCCCCCTGGGTTACCTGGCGCTGGCATAAGAGTGTAATGATCACAGCTCCTTGGCAGCGCTTCAGCTCAGGAACTGCAGTACCAAAGCACAAGCCCCACCGCCTCAGATAAAGGAGTAACTCCCTCATAGGGTAGCAGTAGTAGGCATTTATCCTTCACAGGCACTGGCAATTAGTGGGGAACAGACACTCCCTTCACAAGCACATTCATCCCCAGTGCTTGGCTGGGGGCACAGGCCTGAGATCAGCTGCTTGAGACGCACACAGGCCAGGGAAAGTGAAGCTTTGCTGGAAATTTCCCCTCCCCCTCAAATGCGGAGTCCTTCCTGACTCTTCTAATGCGTTCGACTGTGTGCAGTGGCCTCCCTGGGGACAGCAAAAGCGGGTGGGGTCCTGTTGCCAGGAGGAGTTTGCAGTCGGTCCCCTGCGGGTACAAGTGAGTGGGTGAGCTGGAATAGCAGGGGCTGCCATGGCCTGGGGCGTGTCGCACGCCAGGGCATTGGTTTGTCGCCTGGCTGGGTAACGTCACTTGCTGTGGTTTCTCCTCTGCTCTGCGCGCAGACTCTGAACACCATGGATGAGCTGCTGAAGACCTTGGTGTGTGAGGATGAGAAGCGCAACCTTGTGGTGCTGCAAAACATCGTGGAAGTGTGGAGGCATGGGGGCAGGAAGGGGACGAGTCCTGTAGCTGGGGTGGGGCTCTGGGACCAAGGCTCCATTTAATCCCAAGCATGGGACACCCCCGTGCCTTCTGCTCCTCAGAGTACGTTCTATACAAAGGTTCTTGGGCTGGAGGACCAAGTGCCCCCGCTATATATGAAAAACCTCTGCATTGGGTGGGGGTGCAGCAGTGTGGGATCTGCCGTGTTCTCCACTGAGCCTCATCTGACCCCGGGATTCATCTGTGTTCACCATACTGGCCAGAGCCCAGAGCTAGATTCCCCCAACGTTCTAGTTCTGGGGCCACAGGAAGTCGATTCTGTGGGTGGTTTGTGCTCCAAAAAGAGGGAAATGTCCTCTGCAGATATTCGGTCTTCTCGATCCCAGGGCTTGGGAAGAGGGAATCACAGAAGTGCAGGGCTGGAAGGGATCTCAAGAGGTCATCTACTCCACCCCCTGCACTGAGGCAGGGCCAAGCATTCCTCGACCGTCCCTGAGGAGTGTTTGTTCAGCCTGTTTTTTTAAAACATCCATGATGGGGAGTCCACCACTTCCCTAGGTCACCTGTTCCAGTGCCTAGCCACCCTTAGACTTTTTCCAAATATTTAACCTCAATCTCCCTTGCTGCAGATTAAGCCCATTACTTCTTGTCCTACCTTCAGAGGACGTGGAGAACAATTAGTCACCATCCTCTGTGAAACAGCCCTTAACGTATTGGAAGAGTGTTAGGAGGTGCCCCCTCCGTCTTCTCAAGACGAAACATGCCCAAGTCATTCACCCTTTCTTCATAGGTCAGGTTTTCTAAACCTCTGATCATTTTTGTCGCTGTCCTCTGGACGGGCCCCAGTTTGTTCACATCTTTCTTAAAGCGGGGTGCCAAGAACTGGACACAGTGCTCCAAGCTAATACACCTCAGAATGACATTTCCCTCTTTCACAACAGCATCACACTCTTGATTCCTATTCAGTGTGAGATTCACGCTAACCCCCAAATCCTTTTCTGCAGTCCTGCCACCTAGCCGGTTATCCCTCACTTTGTTTTTATGCATTTGAGTTTTCCTTCCTAAGTGCGTTACGTCACATTGGTTTTGACTGAATTTCATCTTGTTGACTTCAGACCAACTCTCCAATTTGACAAGCTCATTCTGAAGTCTAATCTGTCCTCCAAAGTGCTTGTAATTCTCCCCAGCTTGGTGTCATCCGCCAACTTGACAAGCATACTCTCCTCTCTGTTAACCAAGTTCTTCATGAAAATATTGAGCAGTACTGGACCCAGGCACACCCCTGGGGGACCCCACTTCAGACACCCTCCCAGTTTGCCAGCAAGTCAGTGATAACTCCTCTTTGAGGATTGCTTTTACATCAGTTGTGCGCCCACTTTCGAGCAGTCTCATCTGGATCATATTGGCTTAGTTTGCTTATGAGAATGTCTTGTGGAACTGTGTCAAAAGCCTTACAAAACTTGATATACATCATCACCTATGGCCTCCCTCCATCCACTAGGCAAGTAACCCGGTCAAAGAAGGAAGTTAGATTTGTTTGGCATGGTTTGTTGTGGACAAATCCATGGTGCTATTCCTTATCACCCTATTATCTCCTCTAGGTTCTTACAAACTCTTTAATAATTTCTTCAATAATCTTTCTGGGTACCAAAGATAGGTTGACAGGTGGATAATTCCGTGGGGCCTCCTTGTTCCCCTTTCTAAAGATAGGCTCTGTGGCTGCCCTTCTCCAGTCCTCTGGGACCTTCAGCCCTCCTAAAGGTTCAGAGATTGCTTTGTCTATCTCCATCTCGTGTGAATATCATGAGGCTCTGCCAACTTGAATACATCTAACTGACCTAAATTGTCTTCTATCTGTTCTCTCCCTACTCTGGCCTGTATTTCTTCCCCCCTGTTGTTAATATTGTGGTCATCATCTAGTCGCCATTAACCTTTTTAGTGAAAACTGAAGCAAAAAAGGCATTACACACCTTGGCTTTGTCTGTATCATCCATTATTTGCTCTGCTTCCCTGCTGAGTAGTGGCCCCACACTTTCCTTTGTCTTTCTCCTAATGCATTTACAGAGCTGCTTCTGATTGCCTTTTATGTCCCTTGCCAGTTAGAACTCATTTTTGCCTTAGCCTTTCTGATTTTCACTCTATGTGCTTGTGCTATTTTTTGGTCCTTCTCCTTCTCAATTTGTCTCAATCTGTTTCTCTCAGGTCCTGCTCCCCTGGACCGCATCCAAGGAGGTGCATGTGCGGCTGAGGGCAGTGGGAAGAATCACCTGGCTGACCAAATTCATCTCCGGTCAACACAAATTCAAGGTGAGCAGCCTGTGACTCTGGCCGTCTCCTAACTGCACTGAGCAGCCTCACGGTGCAGCGCTCCCTGGCAGGGAAAACCTGGGCCTGGAATAGTGACTCAGCAAGATCCTTGGTAGGAGTCCAATCTAATGAGCCCTGATGTGGACAGGTCTGTCCTCTGACTCCAGTGGGCCTTGGGTGGAGCCCCATCATTCTATCTCCAAGGACTCTCCCCGCTGTTCCCCTAGGACCAAAGTCTGCTCCGCAGGGTCAGCGGATTTACACAGGATCGCCCTGAGAGCACCCTCTGAACCCAGGTGTCTCTTCACCCCCTTTGTCAGTTGCCCCCGGGACGCTTTGGCATCAGCTCCTGCCAGGCTGCCAGATGAAGACCCCCTGCTCTGGGTGCTCAGGGCCATTGAGCTGCTGCAGCTGCTCCATCCCCCCTGTGGCAGGACCTCCCCTCCGGCAGCTGGAGGGGGGCGCTTGGATGATATGCCCCCAGAGGCTGGGGCAGCAGAAGAGAAGGAGGGAGGTGGGAGGGGACACAGTGAAAGGGATGGGAGGGGCCAAAGGAGCCAGAGCAATGGGGAGTGGGTCAGGGGAGGCCGTGCAGACCCCAGGAGAGGAGGGCCAGGGGCTTGGTGCGACGTGGGGAAGAGCAGGGAGCGAGCGCAGGGGCTGCAGGAGGGGCAAGGGAAGGTCTGGCAGGAGGGGGAGGCTAGAGGACAAGGCTGCAGGAGAGAGCCGGCAGGAGAGAGCCGGCAGGCTGGGTGCTGCGCAGAAAGTGGGGGTTGTGGGGAGCTCCAGGATGGAGTGAGAGAGGTGGAATGCAGAGAATCATAGAATCATAGAATCATAGAATATCAGGGTTGGAAGGGACCCCAGAAGGTCATCTAGTCCAACCCCCTGCTCAAAGCAGGACCAATTCCCAGTTAAATCATCCCAGCCAGGGCTTTGTCAAGCCTGACCTTAAAAACCTCTAAGGAAGGAGATTCTACCACCTCCCTAGGTAACGCATTCCAGTGTTTCACCACCCTCTTAGTGAAAAAGTTTTTCCTAATATCCAATCTAAACCTCCCCCACTGCAACTTGAGACCATTACTCCTCGTTCTGTCATCTGCTACCATTGAGAACAGTCTAGAGCCATCCTCTTTGGAACCCCCTTTCAGGTAGTTGAAAGCAGCTATCAAATCCCCCCTCATTCTTCTCTTCTGCAGGCTAAACAATCCCAGCTCCCTCAGCCTCTCCTCATAACTCATGTGTTCCAGTCCCCTAATCATTTTTGTTGCCCTTCGCTGGACTCTCTCCAATTTATCCACATCCTTCTTGAAGTGTGGGGCCCAAAACTGGACACAGTACTCCAGATGAGGCCTCACCAATGTCGACTAGGAGTCGAAGGTGACCTCACGCTCCTGGACCTGAGGTCAGTGGAGGGAGGGGGATGGGAGAAGGGGCTGGGATTAGGAGCTTGCCCTTGAGATGGAGACTGGACGTTAGTTCATTCCTTACCCAGGTCCCCACTCGAGGGTGACGTTTGCTGACTTTGCTACCCAGACTTCCTGTCCCTGCTGAGCTTCCCTCAGTACCTGGTGATGGGTCCCATGGCTCCTCCTGCTCTCATTGTCCCCAGTCTCTCTGCGCTGGGCTCTGCCTCCCCCGGTTCTAGCCCGTTGCTAGTGCAATGCCAGGGGGACATGCTGCGCTGGGCCTGCAGGGGCGAGTGACTCCCCTTGCTCCCTCTCTCCGTCAGGGAGTGGAGGAGTTCAGAGTCCTGGGCCAGCTGGTGGGCTGTCTCACTCTGTGCAGTGCTGAGCAGGAGCAGGAGATCTGCCAAGCGGCTATGGAGGGACTTCACCACCTCTACGCCTTCATGCTGTGGCAAAAACGTAAGAGCACTGGAGACCCTTGTTCTTCCTAAATACATTGAAATGGGGTTTCCAAACATGGGAAACATATTTATTGAACACTTCTTCCTTTTCTGCATCCTTTTAAACAGTCTCCATCTAGTAATGAGCCTACACCATTGCTCGGATTTATTTTGTTCCTAATACACTTTTTTAAAAAAACCTCTTTAGTATCCATATTCCTTCAAGCCATGGAGTTTCCCCTGATGTCTTTAGCTTCCCCTGTCCATATTCTGCTCTTCATAACTCACATAAGAATGGACATACTGACTCAGATCAGTTCATCTAGCCCAGTATTGTGTCTTCTCATAACGGCCAGTGCCTCATGCTTCAGAGAGAATGAACTGAAAAGGGAAATTTTGAGTGATCCATCCCCTCTCATCCAGTCCCAACTTCTGGTAGTCAGAGGTTTAGGGTCATGCAGAGTCTGGGGTTGCATGGCCTAATTATCTTGAACCCAATTATACTTTTAGGCTTCACAGCATCCCACGGCAACAATTTCCACAGGTTGCCTGTGCATTGTGTGCAGAGATACCTTCTTTTCTTTGCTTTTAACTTGCTGCCTATTAATTTCAGAAAGTGACCCCTAGTTCCCGTGTTATGTGCAGGGGTAAATAACACTTCCCTATTCACTTTCTCCTCCCCAGTCATGATTTTATAGACCTCTGTCATCTCCCCCCTTAGTAAGCTCTTTTCTAAACTAAATGGTCCCAGGTCTACACTGTAGACCTATATTGTTATCACTCCATTGCTCAGGGCTGTGAAAAATCCACACCCCTGTTGGCAGAAGCACCCCTCCCACTGACATAGCTAGCGCCTCTCCGGGAGGTGGATTAAGAGCTTGTTGGCAGAGGACCATCTTCTCTTCAACACTACAGCACCGGTGCAGCTATGGCGATAGAGTGGTTGAAGTGTAGACTTGCCCCCAGTCTTTTTAATCTTTCCTCATATGGAAGCTCTTCCATACCCCTAATAATTTTTGTCGACCTTCTCTGCACCTTTTACAATTCTGGTATATCTGTTTTGAGATGGGGCGACCAGAACTACACGCGGTATTCAAAGTGTGGGCGCGCACACTGGATTTGTATCGAGGCATTATGACATTTTTCTGATTTATTATCTATCCCTTTCCTAATGGTTCCCAACATTCTGTTGGCTTTTTTAACTGCCACTGCACAGTGAGTGGATGTTTTCGGAGAACTCTTCACGATGACTCCAAAATCTCTTTCTTGAGTGGTAATTTAAACCCCATAATTGTGTATGTATAGTTGGGATTGTGGTTTCCAGTTTGCATTTATCAATAGTGAATGTCATTTGCCATTTTGTTGCCCAGTCCCCCCCCAGTTTTGTGAGGTCCCTTTGTAGCTCTTCGCAGTCTGCTTTGGATTTAACTATCTTGAGTCATTTTGTATCATCTGCAAATTTTGCGACCTCACTGTTTACCCCTTTTTCTGGATCATTGATGACTATGTTGAACTAGACTGGTGTCAACACAGATCCTTGGGGTGCCCCGCTCTTTACCTCTCTCCACTGTGAAAACTGACCATTTATTCCTGTTGTTTGCTTCCTATCTTTTAACCACTGACCCATGAGAGAACCTTCCCTCTTATCCCATGACAGCTTACTTTGGTTAAGAGCCTTTGGTGGGGGACTCTGTCAAAGGCTTTCTGAAAGTCCAAATACATTATATCCACTGGATCACCCTTCTCCACATTCTTGTTGACCCCTTTCAGAGAATTCTAGTAGATTGGTGAGGCATGATTTCCCTTTCCAAAAGCCATGTTGACTGTGCCCCAACAAATTGTGTTCACCTATGTGTCTGATAATTCTGTTCTTTCCTATCATTTCAACAATTTGCCTGATACTGAAGTCAGGCTTGTCAGGGATCACATCTGGAGACTTTTATAAAATTCACTGTCACATTCGCTATCTCATACAGAGGCCGATTTAAACATTAGCTTACATACCACAGCACTGCACGTAAGTATGTTTGGATGTCTCGTGAGAGCTGCAACCTTTGCACCAGGCAGGCAATTTACCATGCGGTTCTCCCACTCATCACAAACCCAACTGCTTATATGTCTATTGATTGAATCCCCCATTACTATTACCTGGCTTTTCTTTGTAACTGGGCTTCCCGCCTCAGGAGGGGCAGCCTCAGTGTGAGAGGATATCCTGACTTCATCTGGCAGGTGGGTCCCAACTATGGGATCGTCTCCCTCTGCTCCAGCTCGATGTTCTCCTTCCCAGAAACTTTCACCCTCCTCAGCAGCACAGAGGCTGTCAGACTGGGGGTGGGACCACTCTACTGCATCCCTAAAAGTCTCCTCTCTGTACCTCGCTGTCTCCCTTGGCTCCACCAGTTCAGATCCTCTGGCCTCCTGGTCTCCGAGGGCAGTAGCTCCTTGGGCCAAATGCCCAGATGTGCTACCTGCCCACAGGGCTGGGAATCCTACATGCTGCGTTCAGTGCAATCAACTGGAGACCCTCACACTGCTGCTGCACTTCTGCCTGGTTTATTTTTACTCTTCCAGGGGGGTTAGTTTGTTTAGTTTTGTTGGGGAGGGAGGGGGAGTTTATTGGCCTGAATTTACAGTATGTTTCTTAGATGTACTTGTCTCTAAACTTCCTTGCAAAACTCCCGTTTCCAAAGCTAACCTCTGATTTATATTGCCTGCTGTCTGTTTCCCCTCCCTGGTTCAGGCACGACGCTGGCAAAGCAGAGTGCAGAGTATCTGCAGGTCTTCAGGGAGTGGCGAGCGGAGAACACCTTCTGGGTCACCTGGTTCACCAACACCAGCAATATCGCCATGGTAACTACTTTCAATGCTTCCTGGGATTGTTGTGCCCAGAGTTATCAGGAGAGAGAAATTAAGACCCTAGGAGTCAGGGGGAAGGGAGAGACCCAGGCGTGTGACTGACCCCATCCAGCTGGGCCGGAGCCCTGCCTATGGCCCACTCCACCTCACAGAATCATAGACCTCAGGAGGTATCTAATCCAACCCCAACTAAATCATCCCGCCAGGGCTTTGTCAAGCCTGACCTTAAAAATCTCGACGGATGGAGATTCCCCACCTCCCTAGGTAATCCTTTCCAGTGCTTCACCACCCTCCTAGTGAAATAGTGTTTCCTCATATCCAACCTGGACCTCCCCCACTGCAACTTGAGACCATTGATGCTTGTTCTGTCACCTGCCACCACTGAGAACAGCCGAGCTCAAGCATCTTTGGAGACCCCCTTCAGGTAGTTGAAGGCTGCTATCAAATCCCCCCTCATTCTTCTCTTCTGCAGACTAAATCAGCCCACTTCCCTCAGTCTCTCCTCATAATTCATGTGCTTCAGCCCGCTAATCATTTTCGTTTTGCTCTGCTGGACTCTCTCCGATTTGTCCACATCCTTTCTCTTGTGGGGGGCCAGATGTGACCTCACCAGTGCCGAATAGAGGGGAATAATCACTTCCCTCAATCTGCTGGCAAGGCTTCTACTATTGCGGGCCAATATGCCTCCCTCCATGCCACATCCCAAGATGCACTGGGTCTCATCCAAACCTGATCCCAGCTCCTTGTCAGGTGTGGTGGGAGCTTCCCCAGAGATTAATGCTCTCCAAGGCATCATTGCGTCCACGCACCATTGCCAGCCCCTGCTGAGCACTAGAGAGTGTATCCGTGCTGTGCAGTATTGTGCCCCCGTGCACTGCCACGCTGTCCTGTGCCATGCACGACAGCTCCTGATTGCTGGCTGGGTGCTGTGCGTCCCAGGTGCAGTAACCCAGCCCTGTCCCGGCAGAGCGGGCTTTGCCTGCACTCCTGGCTGGGCCAGTCCTGGCTGCTCGGTCCAACTGGAACCGCACTGGGCAGCAAAAGGGGTTTCACTGGCAGGTTTGTTTCAGATGTTTGGGAAGTACTTCAACCCATCCGAGCGCATGGACGTCCTCCTCACTGCTATCGAGGGCATGAGAGACACCAGCGTCCATGACTCGGTGGCAGCCAGGCACGTGCTGCATGTGATCCTGTGGGTCCCCAGCCCAAGCTTGGAGAGGGTAAGAGCTGCAGTGAGAACAGCCTGCTGGGGGAGCCCATCTGTGGGAGACTCTGTCTCTGGGCACTCGGCATTACTGCGGGGCAGGTCCTGTGCAATGCGGGGGGTCAGTCTGGGTGATCTCCATGGCCGCTTGTGGTCTTGCAGTCTATGAATCGATAGGCCAGGAATTGGCCCTGTATTCTAGGCCTGGAGCTGGAGAAGAGGATGTGGGAGGGCAGATGGCTCTCAGGTGCGGCAGGTCCCTGGCACCCCAGATCAATAGCAGCGCGAGGAAGCCAAGGCTCCCATCTCCCCACTTCCCTTCCAGGTGTCGGAGGCTGTGACGAGCGTGTACCACAACCTGGACTCCATCAGCGAGCCGCTGGCCCAGCAGCAGCTGCTCAAGGCCCTTGTCGTGCTGGGCGACCAGTACAGCGAGGAGGTGGTCACAACCCTGCTGGGCTGCTCGCTGTCATGTGACAGGTACGGGGCTGGGGCTGCTGCCGCTTGCGCTCCATGTCGTTTGAACCCATCCCCTCTTGTCCTGCCCTCTGTGGCAAGAGAGAACAATTTTTCGCCATCTTTTTTTTGGCAGCCTTCAAAGAATCTGAAGACCATTAGCACGTCTCCCCTTAATCTCCTCTTTTCCAAACTAAACATAGCCAGTTCCTTCAACCTTTGCTCGTATGGCTTGTGTTCCATCCCTCGGATCATCTTTGTCACTCGCCTCTGGATCCATAACAGTTTCTCCACATCTTTTGTAGACATTGGTGACCAAAACTCCAAAACTGGACACCGTACTCCAGCTGAGGCCTAACCAGCACTGAGTTGAGTGGTACTATCACCTCCCATGACTTGCAGGCTATACCTCTGTTAATGCAACCTAAGATTGCATTTGCTTTTTTTTTTTGCTTTTTTTTTTTTTTGCAACAGCATCGCTTTGCTGCCTCATGCTGAGGCTGTGATCCACTGCAGCTCCCAGATCCTTCTCAGCAGTACAACTGGTTATCCCCCATTCTGTTTCTGTGCATTTGCTTTTTCTTCTCTAAATGTAGCACCTCACTTTTGTCTTTGGTGAGTTTCCTTTTGTTGTCTGTAGCCCAGTCCTCCAATTTACCATGATCCCTCTGAATTTGAGCTCTTTCCTTCAAAGTCTTGGCAACTCCTTCATCAGGGAGCTGATGCAGGGCAGGGGTCATTGAAAGCTTCCCAGGGGACCTGGCCCTGGCCTGGAGTCAGGAGCCCTGGTTTCTCTTCCTGGCTCTGCCACTGACCCGCTGGGTGACCTTGGGCAAATCCCTGCCTGGCTTTTGTCTGTTGTTCTGCAGGGCAGGGCCTGGCTCCTGCAGGGGGCGTCTCTGGGTTTGTGATCCAAAGAACCCTAGCACTAGAGTAGCAGCAGAGCTGTGGACTCTAGACCTCCAGGGAATGCTGGTGACACCAGTGATCCGGGACGCCCGGACAGAGCCATTTTGCTTCAACTGGAACCATTTTTTCCTACGAATCCCCTTTTTGAGCCTCGTAGGTTTTAACTGTTGACGTCACAGCTCTGTCCCGCAGCACTCGCTCCTCTGAAGAGCTCGAGAAAGGCCTTTTGCTGCTCAGACCTCATACCAAGTGTGACAGACACGTTATAGTGAAGGCAGAGAAAACCCTTGGGACTTAAATACACAGATCTGGCAGCCTGGTCAAAGAGGAGACCATCTGAAGGCAACTCTCCCTAATGATAATTTACTTACCCTGAGAATAGCAGGTCAGTCCGGTTTATTAAAGCCGGACGATGAATCGATCAGACATGGAGAGGGCATGACTGTAATTCTCTTTGTTATCCACCATTCCCATTGTTCCATGTCCTCTGCCTGGTTTTCACTTGCTTGTGTTTTATTTTTCCTTCCGGAACCGGTAAGCCTGTTTTGGACACTTTTTCCCCTCATCCCGGTTGAGGTTTTGTGGGGCTGTCTTTGAACAGTTCAAAAGCCAAATACAGAAATGATTGAATCTGGCTTTTAGTAACAGACCAACCCTAGAAGTCGTGTACAAAATCGGCTCCCTCGCCGAGGCTGGGCTGTAAGGCCCGGGACTCAGGAGAACCCAAGTTCAGTTTCGGGCTCTGCCAGACTCCCTGGGTGACCATGGGTGAGTCACGTCGCCTCTCTGTGCCTGAGTTCCATGTCTGTACAACGGGGATAGAAATCCTTCCTTTGTGTGTCTAGCCTGTAAGCTCTAGGCCAGGGAATGTCTCTTCCTGTGCCTGGAAAGCTCCCAGCACACGCCCTGATTGCAGATAGGTGCTGGAGGTGCTATTCTAACCCTTCTAACAATAATACACTTGATTTGTTTGGGGTCAAGGTGTTGTGCAGAGAAGTTTCCACAGATGATACCTGCTAATAAATACCACCCCCTGAGATTGGGGGTTCAAGGAAGCAGCTGCTTATGTTGCAGGTAGCCGGCCCCGCTGCCTGCGATCCTAGCTGGGGCTGTGCAAGGGCTTTGAGGCTCTAACATGTCATCTGGAGGCGGGGCGCTAGAAGACTTTTTATAGTGGAGGTGCTGAGCACCCCCTTACACCTGTCCACACACCCCACCACCCCTAGAGCTGGGGTCAGGAGCAGGGCCATGGCTCCAGGGGACGGGAGATGGATGGGGCAAGGGGGCCGAGGCTGGGGCCACAGCTGGGAGTTGGCGCAGGGCCGGCAGCTGGGACCTTGTGTGTGGGGCCAGGAGCAGTGCCCCGCGAAAAACCTTGGAGTGCTGCAGCACCCCCTGCACTCCTAGTTCCCGTGGCTCTGTCTGCAGGGGAGGCAGACGTTGTTTTGGAAATGGCTTGTTGGGTCACCGGAGGGTGTTTCGTAAAGCAGCTCCTCCTTTCACACAGGTGGGGAAACTCCAGCATCAACTGCCAGTCATCGTGGAGCAGCTACACGGGGCAGACAGGGACATCATCTCCAATGTCATCACCGTGCTGAGAGACATCCTCGCCGGCATGGACAGGGAGAGCGCCAGCCCTGTGGCTGTGCGAGTGGCTGAGAAACTCCTGCCGTTCTTTCATGATGTAAGGCCTGGCGGCCCGCGGGAGACCCTTCAAGCCACAGACGTGTGAATGGGGGCTGGCGGGTGGGCTAGCGGGACCTATGCTATGGCCCTAGCCAGAAAAAGGATTGTCGTAAATGACATGAACCCATTCCCGCCTTCTTCTGCTACCCCATTCTCCACCAGAGCATATGGCAGTAAGGGTGGGAACCCTGGTGTCCTGCAGGCCTGCTGACAAGGATCAGGGCAGCCTGGGGACGAGGCTCCCCTTGAGGGAAGGCCATGCATTCCTGAGCCTGCATGCAGCGAGGGGGCCTCTGCAGCACAGGGTGCCGCAATGCTCCTGCTGCCTTCCAGGGTAACAAGTGATGGTACCCTGGTGAAAATCCTGCCCCTCCCCTCCCTGGCCAGGAATCCCACAGCTGGCCTGTCAGCTCCATAAGGAAACGGCTCCGTCTGTAGGTTCTGCAGCTACCGCCCTTTCCTCTCCCCTTCGTTCTCATGGCAGGGCAGCATCAAAGGAGGGGCTAGTTCTCCCCAGGCCTTTTGTAACCAAAAAAAAAGGAGCCCCCGCCAGCGTGTTCACCAGACTGATGTTCAGTTCCTCACTGCACGGCGAGAGCCAGCAAAGTGGGCGGAAGAAAGGGACCCATCCATTACTGCCTTCCAGGCGTAACGCCCTAGTGGGGGCTCCTGGAGGGACCACCCACCTCCCCAGCTCTCACAACGCTAAATCCTACCCTCATCCCTCCCGAACTCTGCTGGGACCCGGCCGCTCTTTATTAAGCAGTGGCACAGGCCCAGCTAAAGATCAACACCAAGAGCAGCTCCTGCATCTAGTCCAGCACCCGCTCCTGATGGAAAGACAACTGAGAACTACTGTTCCAAGAGCCTGTCTCCAAAGTGGCCAGACAGGAGAGCGCAGCCAAATCAGATAAACAGACTAAAAGAACTTATGAACACTTTTACAACAGACGTCACTCAGAGAACTGCCTGCTCTAGAACCTGGTGCCCAGAGGCGACATGTAACTGCTGATTGGGGGGACACCATTTAAAGGTTCAGCCACTCTCAGAACAGCTCAAGTCAACCCGCCCCCCCCAGGCTGCCCCCCCTTACCCTCAGCCTCACCTCCCAGAAAGCAGTGGCCCCTCCCTACAGCCCCCAGCTATTCCTTCTGGTTCTCCCTGCTGGGCACAGCTCGCCCGGCCTCCCAGGTCACTGGACTGGTCCAGCTCTGCCAGCTGCCATGCAGCGAGGGGGCATCATGTGACCAAGTGGGGCCGACCCTGAGTTAACAAGAAACCCATGTGTAGGAGTGGGACAGCCCTTGCCGAAGCCCAAGCCCCTGGAGGCTGGGTGGTTTCCAGTCATGGCTTCCAAGGCCCCCTATCTGGGAGCTCCTGCACATTTACCACCCCTTGCTCCTGGTTAAATCCCCCCCAGGTCCCTGTGCGTGGCCCGAACAAACACCAGTGTAGGAATTTCCCCCCATGCCTGGCCCCCTTGGCCTCGTTAAAGGGTCGCTGTAGGTCAGCACCAGTTTGAATCAGGCACGCAAAGCGGGAGGACAAAGTACACACATCCCTTCCCTCTTTGAATCTTTCCTCATCGCTCCCTCTCTGCCGCCCCTGTCCTGGTGCTGCTCTGCCCTGAGCGTTTCCCCTTGGCTTGACAGGCGGGTGCTGATGTCAGTGTGCCCAGAGCTGGCTGTGAGATCCCAGGGGCTGTCTCACCCCACCTTACTGCTCTCTCTGGCCAAGAAGTTACCAGGCCAGCCCCTCAGCTGGTGGAAACCTGAATCTCTATTGCCTTCAATGGCGCTATGCCCATGAGACTCTGGCCCCCAGCTGTGCCTGTATGACTGGCGGTGAGTTAGCAATACCCCCTGAAGGGCAGACATCTCTGTCACAGTGAGCGCTCACCCAGCTGGGTGGGCACGACCGTCACAGCGTCTCCTCCCCACGTCCTCTCTTGCAGGAGTCCAGCAAACTCCGGGTGCTCTCCATCACCCTCTTTAAACACCTGCTGGAGCTTGTAAGGGGGCCCAGCAGGAGGAAGATGAAGGAGCACGTCCTCCGCAGCCTGGTCCCTCTGCTCCTCCTCCTGCACGATGAGCGTCCCAATGTGTCCCAGGTGAGGCCACGAGATGGAGCCTGCAGCTGAGATCGTTACAGAGTGACCAGGAATTTGTTGGGGGGGCCAACATGAGACACCCCCCTTTAAAAGGTCTGGCCGGCAGAGGGCAGGTGCTCAGTGCTGTGACAATCACGTGCTCAAAAACACTTGAACGTTGAGTCCAGTAGCGCCATGACCATGGCAACCCACCCAACTGCTGAGTCTTCCCTGCCTCCTCTGAGGCCAACACTCCCCCCTGCAGCCAGGCTGAGAGAATGGGTGGGCGGAGGGGTCAGCTCACCACTCCTACAGCCACTGGCCTCCGCACATTCCCCTGGCTGTGCTGGTGGGAAGAGCACAACCCTGGCCATGGTCCCTACCCAGAGCAGAGCTACCCAGCCTCCGGATGGTGCCCAAGACCCAATATGCCCTTGGCCAAGCAGCCCGGACAGCTCTTACTAGCCGTGACATGCCCAAGCCCCCCCTCCGCCCCGCCCCAGGTGCCTGTGCACACGCTCGCTCTCATGGCCCCCATCACTTGGGAGCCAAATGCCCCCAGCAGTAATGAATTCACCGTCCTACCCCCCATGAGGTGGGGAACTAAGGCACAGCGTGAGGCCTAGTGCCTCAAAAGTATTGAATGCCCATGGGCATTAGGCACCTAAATCCCTTTGTAGCCCTGGGCCAAAGCAACTTGCCTGAGTTCCTGCAGGAAGAGCTGGGAATTGAGTCAGGTCTCCAGCCATGGCCTTAGCCACACCTCCGCCCTTCCGCGAGCAGCCGCGGGCCGGGAACCGTTCCGCATACACGGCTTCCAGTAACTATGTTAGTGGCTTCCAGCTGGGCTGTCCCTAGCCATTTGGGTGCCCTATCCAGCCCCCCCGCAGTGGGGCTGTGTGGGGTCCCAGGCCTCCCCCTCCCCCCCACCAGGGTCTGGGAGGCAGGAGCTGTGTGGGGCCACTTTTGGGGGGCCCACAGGCCCAGAGTGGCCTGGGGGATTAGCGGAGAGCTGGGAGTAGCCCGCTCTGCTTCCCTCGCCCCGGCTCCAGCCGTGTGGCTCGAGGGAGGGGGTTTGGGGAAAGGGATCCCTCCCACACACACACTCACTGACAGCAGCGGGAAGCGGAGCAGCCTGGCCCCAGGCCGCCTTACTCTGCCAGCTCCCAGCCGCAGCACTCGGTTTCCCACCGCCGGTGAGTGCGGGGAGCAATCCTTTTTGGAGGAGAGCGGGCTGGGACCGGGTTGCTCCACTTCCTGCCACTGCCAGTGAGTGTGGGGTCGCTGGGGAAAGAGGCTTGCGGAGAAGAGGTGGAATGGGGGCGGGCTGGGGATGGAGCAGGGGGGAAGGAGAAGAGGCAGGGCGGAGGGAGTTGTCTGGGCCCCCCCCAAGGATGGTCCTGCCCTTTCTAGTGGGTGCAGCCTGCAGCGGGGCTGGCCGAGATATAGGGCGGGTCACTGCGGCTGGGGCTGCTGCATGTGCAGCATGCAGATGCCTAGTGACACCATGAAATTTGGGGCAATTTGGTGCCCCAAATTTCATGGTGCCTTATGCAGGCGTGTATGCCGAGGGACGGCCCTGGTTTCCAGCTCCCGTAACCGTTGTCGCCTCGCCCGGCCCCTGTTGTTTTGCAGGTGTGTTGGGACACCCTCAGGAGTGCGGTGAAATTCCTAAGGTGGAGCCAGCTCAGTGCCCATGTCCAGAAAAAGGAGCTTTGGCGAGGCTGTGACTGCCTGGTGAGGGAGCCCTCCATTGCCCGGCTCCGTGCCCACACCGAGCCCCAGCCCCGGGACCACACCTGGCCCTGGCTGTAGTCCCTCTGCGTGATCCCCCCGGCACAGGAAGGAGGGCTGAAAGCAGGACACTCCACAGATCTGGAACCTGGCCTGCAGGATGGAAAGGCCTTTAATAACCTTGTGCTCCCTTGTTCTGGCTCCTAGGTGGCGTGCTACAAGGAGAGGGCAGAAACCTTCCTCTGCCAGGCCATGGCCTTTGTGGAAAACCCGCAGGCTCCCATTAGAGAAGCGGCCATCAGGTTTCTAGGTAACCACAGAGCAGAGGGGTCCCTTAAGCAGCACTGAGCCCCTGCCCTCTGCCGGCCAGACCTTTTAAAGGGGGGTGTCACATGTTGGCCCCCCCAACAAATTCCTGGTCACTCTGTAACGATCTCAGCTGCAGGCTCCAGCTCGTGGCCTCACCTGGGACACATTGGGACGCTCATCGTGCAGGAGGAGGAGCAGCGGGACCAGGCTGCGGAGGACGTGTTCCTTCATCTTCCTCCTGCTGGGCCCCCTAACAAGCTCCAGCAGGTGTTTAAAGAGGGTGATGGAGAGCACCCGGAGTTTGCTGGACTCCTACAAGAGAGGATGTATTTCAAGGAATCCCTGTTGAGGTTACAGGGACAAACCATCCCGATGAGTCGAAAGAATAGTAAATATGGCAGGCGACCAACTTGGCTTAATGGTGAAATCCTAGCGGATCTTAAACATAAAAAAGAAGCTTACAAGAAGTGGAAGGTTGGACATATGACCAGGGAAGAGTATAAAAATATTGCTCGGGCATGTAGGAATGTTATCAGGAGGGCCAAATCGCACCTGGAGCTGCAGCTAGCCAGAGATGTCAAGAGTAACAAGAAGGGTTTCTTCAGGTATGTTGGCAACAAGAAGAAAGCCAAGGAATGTTTGGGCCCCTTACTGAATGAGGGAGGCAACCTAGTGACAGAGGATGTGGAAAAAGCTAATGTACTCAATGCTTTTTTTGCCTCTGTTTTCACTAACAAGGTCAGCTCCCAGACTGCTGCGCTGGGCATCACACAATGCGGAAGAGATGGCCAGCCCTCTGTGGAGATAGAGGCGGTTAGGGACTATTTAGAAAAGCTGGACGTGCACAAGTCCATGGGGCCGGACGAGTTGCATCCGAGAGTGCTGAAGGAATTGGCGGCTGTGATTGCAGAGCCACTGGCCATTATCTTTGAAAACTCGTGGCAAACCGGGGAAGTCCCGGATGACTGGAAAAAGGCTAATGTAGTGCCAATCTTTAAAAAAGGGAAGAAGGAAGATCCTGGGAACTATAGGCCAGTCAGCCTCACCTCAGTCCCTGGAAAAATCATGGAGCAGGTCCTCAAAGAATCAATCCTGAAGCACTTGCATGAGAGGAAAGTGATCAGGAACAGCCAGCATGGATTCACCAAGGGAAGGTCATGCCTGACTAATCTAATCGCCTTTTATGATGAGATTACTGGTTCTGTGGATGAAGGGAAAGCAGTGGATGTATTGTTTCTTGACTTTAGCAAAGCTTTTGACACGGTCTCCCATAGTATTCTTGTCACCAAGTTAAGGAAGTATGGGCTGGATGAATGCACTATAAGGTGGGTAGAAAGCTGGCTAGATTGTCGGGCTCAACGGGTAGTGATCAATGGCTCCATGTCTAGTTGGCAGCCGGTATCAAGTGGAGTGCCCCAAGGGTCGGTCCTGGGGCCGGTTTTATTCAATATCTTCATAAATGATCTGGAGGATGGTGTGGATTGCACTCTCAGCAAATTTGCGGATGATACTAAACTGGGAGGAGTGGTAGATACGCTGGAGGGGAGGGATAGGATACAGAAGGACCTAGACCAATTGGAAGATTGGGCCAAAAGGAATCTGATGAGGTTCAATAAGGATAAGTGCAGGGTCCTGCACTTAGGACGGAAGAACCCAATGCACAGCTACAGACTAGGGACCGAATGGCTAGGCAGCAGTTCTGCGGAAAAGGACCTAGGGGTGACAGGGGACGAGAAGCTGGATATGAGTCAGCAGTGTGCCCTGGTTGCCAAGAAGGCCAATGGCATTTTGGGATGTATAAGTAGGGGCATAGCGAGCAGATCGAGGGACGTGATCGTTCCCCTCTATTCGACATTGGTGAGGCCTCATCTGGAGTACTGTGTCCAGTTTTGGGCCCCACACTTCAAGAAGGATGTGGATAAATTGGAGAGAGTCCAGCGAAGGGCAACAAAAATGATTAGGGGACTGGAACACATGAGTTATGAGGAGAGGCTGAGGGAGCTGGGATTGTTTAGCCTGCAGAAGAGAAGAATGAGGGGGGATTTGATAGCTGCTTTCAACTACCTGAAAGGGGGTTCCAAAGAGGATGGCTCTAGACTGTTCTCAATGGTAGCAGATGACAGAACGAGGAGTAATGGTCTCAAGTTGCAGTGTGGGAGGTTTAGATTGGATATTAGGAAAAACTTTTTCACTAAGAGGGTGGTGAAACACTGGAATGCGTTACCTAGGGAGGTGGTAGAATCTCCTTCCTTAGAGGTTTTTAAGGTCAGGCTTGACAAAGCCCTGGCTGGGATGATTTAACTGGGAATTGGTCCTGCTTTGAGCAGGGGGTTGGACTAGATGACCTTCTGGGGTCCCTTCCAACCCTGATATTCTATGATTCTATGATTCTATGATTCTAACTCGTAGCATCATTTTGTGTCCAGTTATAGGCATCGATGGTCTTATGGTCTTATTAAGGGAGTCCTTCCAGTCTGATTTTTGTTCTTCTGGCAAGGTTATCAATGTAGCCAGCAGAATTTGATTCAGCCTTTCTACTTGCCCATTGCCCTGTGGGTGGTATGGGGTTATGGGAGAAGTTTAAATCTTATTGTAGTACTCTACCCTTTGAGAGTACTATTTTCAAACTCTGCTCCTTATTGATGATGGATTCTTTTGGGGAAATCAAATCTTAAAACAAACTAATTGAAGATCTTGTCTGTCACTGTCTTTCCTGAGTTTTTGGTGGTAGGGTAGACTTTGACAAACCAAGTAAAGTGATCCACCGAGGCTCAGATGTATTCGTATCTTTCTTTGCTTCTTTCTAGATGGAAGAAGCCTATGGATACAAGTACAAATGCTTTTGTTGTAACTAAGGAAGTAAGGTGCCACCAGACTCCTTGTTGTTTTTGTGGATACAGACTAACACGGCTACCCCCTGGTACTTGTTGTAACTATGGTAGTTAGATGAAATCTGGTACGCTGGTGAGGTTTCTTTTGCTTGGTGCACATACAAACTCTAGTGACACAATGTTCGATGTACCACATCCTCCTGTGTTCTCTTGGTATTTGGTTTGTGCCCCAAAAACTTATACGGCAGCATTTTAGCAATAGCTGGATCTTTCTTCTGAGTTGCCAAAATGTCTTCTCCTGGAATAAGTTTTATGGTGGATGTAATGCCCATGAAGGAGACTTCTTCTGTCAAAGGATTGGTAGTAATAACCACTAACCTGGACACCTTGCCATCAGTTTGTATATCCAAGGAGTTTGACTGCTTTTAACAACACCTGTGTTCGTCTCTTCTGTGTATTCTGTGCATCCTGTCAATATCAAGGGGAATTCCTGATAAAGCATTAGATTTCCCTAGATGATATTTAACTACAGTAGAACCTCAGAGTTACGAACACCTTGGGAAAGGAGGTTGTTCGTAACTCTGAAATGTTCGTAATGCTGAACAAAATGTTATGGTTGTTCTTTCAAAAGTTTACAACTGAGCATTGACTTAATAGAGCTTTGAAACTTTACTACGCAGAAGAAAAATCCTGCTTTCCCTTTATTTTTTTAGCAGTTTATGTTTAATACACTACTGTACTGTAGTTGTTTTTTCTCTCTCTGTTGCTGCTGCCTGATTGTGTACTTCAGGTTCCAAAGAAGGTGCATGGTTGGCTGGTCAGTGTGTAACTCTGATGTTCATAACTCAGGTTTTCTACTGTATGAAGTTAAAGTCAGCTAATTCTGCAACCCACCAGTGCACTATGGGGTTCAGCCTGGCAGTGGTGGAGATGTAGGTTAGCACATTATTATCTCTGTTAACTGTGAAGGATTGTGCATCGCAGATTTAGTCTACTAAATAAATAAATGGTCAGTTTTCGGAGTGGAGAGAGGTAAATAGCAAGGTCTCCAGGGATCTGTACTGGGACCAGTGCTGTTCAGCATATTCATCAATGATCTGGGAAAGGGGGTACACAATTTTGGCAGGCTCAGCTTAGTTTTTCACTCCAGCTAGCTCCTGAAGCTCAATCCTGGGCAAACTACCCTGATTACAGTTTCCATGATCTCTGTCTCAGTGGTCCCCTTGGGAACACCATTTGCAATTTGATAAGCCAAACTGCTTTGGTTTAGCCTGTCCTTTTGCAGGGAGTTCCTAAACTGTCCTGTTATTTTAAAGTCTTTCTTTAACACTAGTTTTCTTTTCTAGGATGGGATTGACAGATCTTTTGCTCCTCTTTTGCTGTACCAATGGCTTGTAAAATCTTCTCTCTTAATGCCAGCAATGTAAGACAATCCCTGATTTTCCAGCAGGTTTGGCTCTTCACTATTGAAATGAATTCTTATATATTTGGGTAAGGTCAAAGAGCTTTTGGCTGCAGTTTCACTGTGATGTGTCCCAGAAATGCCCAGGGAGTCACAGACTTCTCTTAAATGCTCATCCTTTAGCTGGTATCAGAGTCCTCCTACCTCCAGGACTGGTCTTTTAACTCTCTCCCAGCCATAGCGCTTGCAACCAATGAAATCTTCCCTGGCAGCTTTCTCTGGAGCAGTCTGCAGCAGTTTGGTGGGTTCATCTCTTGGAGAGGTCAGATCATTGCAATTCAGCCTCTCCTGTCTGGGCTCACCAAATCTTACACTCCCGGAGCAGGGGCGGTTTGAATAGTGGAGTCTTATTAAACTTAGTATCCACAAAACAAACAAGAGCTTCAAGCCTTTTCTGGTTCCCTTGGGAGTGCTACACTGCAGCTGAATTGAGCCGAGGCGAACGTATGGCTCCTCTCAGAGAGTGCACTAAAGACACGAAGTGATGGGGCTTGTTTCCCTTCTGGGGAGCTGCATTCACTCAGCTGGGGGGGAGGGAAGTTTGAGCATTGGTCTGCTAAACCCAGGATTGTGAGTTCAATCCTTGAGGGAGCCATTTAGGGATCTGGGGCAAAAAGTGGGGATTGGCCCTGCTTTGAGCAGGGGGTTGGACGAGATGACCTCCTGCGGTCCCTTCCAACCCTGATATTCTATGATGCTAGAACAGGCCAGCAGGGGAGCGTCTCCTCTTGTGCGGGGAGTCATCTCAGGAGAAGCACAAGGAACAGAACAGCCTTTGGACTGTACACATCTGTCCTAGACTACACAACACCTCTTCTCTCCTCCTCGCTTCATCTTCAGGGAGCAGTATTTTACTGCACGCCGTCTGCTCTGACCCCTTTTGTTGATACACAAAAAGTGTTCATGGGAACATTGCTGGTGCCAGCACTGCCAGGGCACTAGCGCGTGTGCACATTTCATCGCCATTGCCAGCGCTGGGCATTTCCACAGCAACAGGCTGCATCGGCAAGAGGTGTGTGGCTCCGGGGTCGTCATCCCAGTATCCCTCATGCCGCCATCAGGCATGTTGTCTTGTGTGGGCTTTTTGCAGTGCATTGTGGGATACGAGCACCCCTCTCAGGGAATGTTAGCGTTTAGGGTGCGGGACAGATCTGGCAATGTCCCGGCACATCCTGGGCGAACCTACCTGAATTAAGGGTAAGTCACTTTGGAGTCCATTGTATTAAAAATGCAAAGTTTCTGTATTATTGGGGGTTGTACAAAATTTCTCTAAGGGGCAGGCGTGGCCAGTGTAAACCTCCAGAAGCATTATGAGCTTCAAAGGACTATTTCAAAGAACTCGCCAGACAAACAAAGTTACATGGGGCTCTGGGGAAATACCTGGGGGAGGCAAATGCACGTTACTAGGCATGGCAGGGTGTAGAGGATTCGTGCATGAGTCCCCACTGACAAAAAAAACAACCACTTTGTTGGGAGCTGTTCTTCGTTTGGTCACTGTAAGAGTTGCTTTGGCAGGAAGGGGCAGAAGAGGAATGGAGGAAGGACCCAATAGCCATCACAGCCAAAAGATGGAGTAAAAACAAAGGACAGATTTGTACCCACACGTTCAGAACACACGAGATTACCAGTCCATTGCTTTAATGACTTGGCTAACTCATCATGCGAAAGGACCCCATTGCCACCAGCTGTCCTTTGATCAGCCAAAGTCAGGAATACAAGACATAGCCGTTAAAGCCTGCGGTGGTGCAGAGATATCTAGTAAGAGTCCCTGTGATAAATGAAGGTTGGGGGAGCTCCCTTTTATGGACAGCCAGCCAGTTAGCTATAAAGTCCCTCTTGGTGGCTGTTCTCTGCTTGCTTTACCTATAAAGGCTTAAAAAGTCCCCCAGGTAATGGAAAGGGAATGGGCACCTGACCAAAAGAGCCAATGGGAAGGCTAGAACTTTTTAAAATGGGGAAAAAACATCTGATGTTGTTCTCCAGGAAAGAGGGGGACGGGGAGCAGTTATGCTATGAGAAGCTTTAAGCCAGATATGATCATAGAGCATCAGATCATTCCTAGAACAACTTATTTGGAACCCCCAGATGTGTAAGTAGATCAGGAATGTTTAGAAAGACACAATTAGGTTTATTTCTGTTTATTTCTTATGGCTAGTGGACTCCTCTGTGCTAACCCCAGGTGCTTTTGTTTGCTTGTAACCTTTAAGCTGAACCCCCAAGAAAGCTATTTTGGGTGCTTAATTTTTGGAATTGCTCTTTTAAAATCTAGCAAAAGCCTAAGTTCCAGATGTATTTTCTTTCTTTTTGTTTCTAATAAAATTTACCTTTTTTAAGAACAGGATTGAGTTTTTGGTGTCCTAAGAGGTTTGTGCATGTTGTTTAATTAGCTGGGGGCAACAACTAATTTCCTTTGTTTTCTTTCTCAACTCTTCTCCGGAGTGGGTGGGGGTGAAAGGGCTTGAGGGTACCCCAGAGGAAGGAATTCACAAGTGCGCCTTCCTGGGCTCTCAAAGGGGTTCTGCACTTGGGTGGTGGCAGCATCTATCCATCCAAGGTCAGAGAGAAGCTGTAACCTTGGGAGTTGAATACAAGCCTGGAGTGGCCAGTATTAATTTTTTGAATCCTAGCGGGCCCCCACCTTGTGCCAGAGTGGGGAATCAGCCTTGACAGTCCCAGTCTTTCAAGCAGGATTCAAGTTCCGGTTAGTACAAGCAGGAACTTTGGCAGGAAGGACCAGAAGAGCAATGGAGGAATAACCCGGCCATGGCCAAGATAAGAAGCAAAGGCCAATGACCACAAGGGGTGTTTGAATGCAGCCATACAGAGCACAACGGATTATCAGTCCATCGCCTTAACCAGTCAGCCAGGCCATCAGTTAAAAGGGCTCTGGTGTCACCAGCTGATCTGCTGAAGACAGTGCTGAAGCCTGTAATCATGCTAGTGTTGGGGAAGCCTCCTGCAAGATTCCCATTCTCGAGAGGTGGCTGTGAGTCCTGGTGGGTGAAAGACATGCTATGGCAATTGCTCCCTAGCTGCTGCCACCAGAACAAGGAGGAAAGGCCAAAGATAAATGTGGTGTTTGAAATCACATGGGCAGATCACAATGGAAGTGCTGGGACATCAGTTGGGGGGGGGGGGTGTGGCTGAGTCACATGACTGACCCCATAACATGTGCTGTGTTTGTTTCTGGAGGATGCCCCCAGGTGGCTCCTGCAGGTCCCAGCCCTGGGTTATAATTAGGCTTCATAGAACTCAATTTTTAATTTTTTTCTTTATAATTTTGACAATGTCAATGTTGATTTTTAAGGGTTTTTAAATTTTTGTTATCAGTTTAAATGTCCACTATTGGTTAAAATCATGGGTTTTCAGCAACGTTTTTATATTTCTTGATTTATATTTCACAGTGGAGAGAATTAAAGGGGGGGTCAGACAATAATTATTTAATGGCAGTAGATGTTGAGATGCAAAAAGTTAAAGCTTTCTAACCATTAAGACACAAATTGGCATAATCACATGTCAAAATATACAGTAAATATCCCAAAATCAACCTCTAACAATGTCTCGAGCAGCATTTCTCTTACTTTGCTTATCTGCAAATGTATGATTATTATCGATGGAAATATTTTCCTGTGGGTTTGTGTGCATGCAGGGAACTTGATGTTTACTGATATTTACCAATAACAATCTCATCCATCCAGGCCTAGTTCTAAACAGAGCCCCGTGCTGTGCGTGAGATGAGCATGGCTGTGGTTGCAGGCTGTGGTCCCTGTTCCCAGCATAGGAGTGTCTCCTCCCCCAACCCCAACCCCATCCCCTCGGCCCTGGCAGTATTTATAGACACACAGCCCCAGGGATGGCAGGCAAACAGCACCCTTTGGGACAGGCCCACAGCTCTCTCCTGCTGGATCTGGCTCCCTCTCCCCAGGCCAGGCCCTACAGGAATGAAAATTAAACCCTTATGAAGTGAATGTGTCACTGCTCACACACGGGGCCGGACTCTGTCCTGGGGACAGGAGCATGATCCCAGAATGACACTGCTGCAAGCCGTGGGGTTCCTCTGTATTTACACACACACAGAGAGCTGTGTGACTGAAGAGCATGGACTGGGGTGTGTGCGGGAGGGTCATTTTACATAGTCGCCTCGCAGTCTCTCCAGGACATGGGCACAGAGAGCGGGAGCTGCCATAGCAATGTTCCCTCTCATTTTTTCCATCCATGTGCAGAATAAATTTTGTTATGTGCACCGAGGTATGTGCCTATGTGTGCCATCAGTAGAAACAAAAAAGCTAGATATAATATATATTTTTAAAAAGTTACCATAGGGATAATTACTCCAGCCAGGACAGGTTAGGCCTTTTAGAACTCACTACTCAAAGAATTAAATTTAAGGGGAAGAGAAATGAAAAATATGAAATGCACAAACCAGTCAAAACACTAAAATCACATACTTTGAAAGAATAAAATTACAGAGAATATATGTGCATTACAGGAAGTACAAAGAAGTAACAACAACAATAATACGAGTATGTGTTGGGAGGTGAGTGTGAAAGAGACAGTGTGTGTGTGTGAGAGAGAGAGAGAGAGAGACAATGTGAGCTGGCTGCTTGCGAAATCTCAGAAACAGTGCACTGTCCCTTTAAGAAAGGGCCATTTCCAGCATTATGCCCACCTTGATTATCATGCACATTGTAGGGAGAGTGGTCACTTTGGATAAGCTATTACCAGCAGGAGATTGAGTTTGTGTGTGTGGTTTTTGGAGGGGGGTGAGGGGGTGAGAGAACCTGGATTTGTGCAGGAAATGGCCCACCTTGATTATCATACACATTGTGAAGAGAGTGGTCACTTTGGATGGGCTATTACCAGCAGGAGAGTGAGTTTGTGTGGGGGGTGGGGGGCGGAGGGTGAGAAAACCTGGATTTGTGCTGGAAATGGCCCAACTTGATGATCACTTTAGATAAGCTATTACCAGCAGGACAGTGGGGTGGGAGGGGGTATTGTTTCATGGTCTCTGTGTGTATATAATGTCTACTGCAGTTTCCACAGTATGCATCCGATGAAGTGAGCTACAGCTCACGAAAGCTCATGCTCAAATAAATTGGTTAGTCTCTAAGGTGCCACAAGTACTCCTTTTCTTTTTGAGTGATTTAAAACGGCCCTGGCAATATTCAGTGCTGGGTCCGTGCTCAGGCCAGGGCCTGAGATCGCACAGACATTGCAGCTGTTAAAATATGTGGATTTTGCCTGAAGGGTTGAAAGTGTTTTAAATCCCCTGATATAGAAAACAGTAAGCAGGGAAAAGTAACAGTGTTTGGCAGTGCTAGGGATGTACTGGAGACCAGGGGTGTGTGATGAGGGTGGTGGGCTGGCACAGGCCTCTCTGGGGTCTAGGGCAGCGATGGCAATCTAACAGCCCACCTGGAACATGCCTCTCAGGACTAATTAAGCAAACAATTCTCTGCCTGTCTCATCTCAGCCTTCTCCTAAAACCCAACCAGGCCCGTTGTGTCCATACTCACAGAGAAGCCATAGGCCCAGCGGCAGGATCATGGGGAGAAGCCGTGATAACCCCACAGGCTGGCAATGCCATAGCGGCATCTGCCTCTCGGGGATCCAGGCGCCGTCTCTCACGCTCTGCTTCATAGTGTCTCAGTGAGAGAAATGCCGTGGCTCTCTGATCTGGCCACTCCGCTGCTGATCTGCAGGGACCAGAGAAGCTGCAGGTGCTCTCTGATCTGCCACGTGCTCCCCAAGGTTCAGAGAGAAAAGCCACAGCCCCTGTGAGAGACGGGGCCGTGTCTGCTACTGGCCTCGCAATGGCCAGGGACCTCACTCCCTGGTGAGAGGGGGAGGTTGTTTGCACAGCTCCTCTCTCATGGGCTGGGCAGTTTCTCTGTTGTTCCCAAATGCTGAAGATTGAGGGGTTGATACCTGATCAGAGCAGCCCCCCTGAGCCCAACTCTCCAGCTTTGGGGTTTGATACTGGACTAGACCAGCCCCTCTGAGCCCAACTCCCAGGCGAGCCAAGAGAGAGAATTACAGAGCAATGGTGGCTTCCCAATGCAGCAACAAAGTTTCTGTTTAAAGCAGAATATTAAACTTTGCCTAAAATCCACAGGACAAGTCAAATCCACCTGAAAAGTGGAAGCCTGGGTGAGTGGCTGAGGCAGAGTGTGTGAAGGAAATCTGAGGCCCTTTGAGAAAGAGGTTCTCCAGATAAAGCCCCTAAAAATGGAGCTGTTTCCACAATAACAACATTATTTTAGGGTTAGGTGTTGAAAAGGCCCCAAAGGAGTCAGGCACCCCTCACTCATGGCCTTTCATGGCAGTCAGCACCTCAGACACTCAAGCCCCTTTGGAAATTCCTCCCTGCATATCCTGCTGTCACAAATGGCAGCCATCTTTACTAAGGGCAGCTTCCCTTTCACATCCCAAGGGTGTAGCAACATGGCAGCTATCTGTCTAGAGGGAAGCCTGTGACTTTAATGCCATTATAGAAAAAGCCTGAAGCTGCCTGGGGGAAGATGGTTGCCATGAGACTATAGGCTTGGAATGTGAAAGGGAGGTTGCCCCTAGTAAAGATGGCTCTGATTTCCCATTGTTCCCAATAAGTCTGAAGTTACAGGCTGCCTTCAGGGAAAATGGCTACTATGCCATTAAATACCATGGATGTGAAAGGGAGGTTGCCCCTAGTAAAGATGGCTGCCATTTTCCATTGTTTCTGCTAGGATTGAAGATGTAGGCTGCCCTCTGGGTAATGGTTATCATTTCCATAAAGCCTTGGGAGGCTGCCCATGGCCTTGATGTCCAATTTCCTCCTTGTTTTCAAATGGAAGTGAAGCCATAAGCTGCCCTCAGAGAAGATGGCCACCCATGTCCCTGATGTGGCAGAGAGGTTGCCCTTTTTGTGACCTGCAGAATTGAAGACTGTGGCTTCATTTCCCTTAGAAACAATGGGAAATGGTGGCCATCTTTACTTGGGGCACACTCCCTGTCATACCCGAAGGTATCACTGACATGGCAGTGCTGCTTCCCATTGTTTCCAATGGAAGCGGTGGCCATCCTCATAACAATGGCCTCCATTTCCCCTCCTGCATGAGTACCATCTGCTCCTGCCCTCCCCCCCGAGAATTCATCCCATTCCCCAGTTTGTTCCATTTCCCCAGGAGGGCTCTCCAGGGCTCTTCATAAAGAAGCAACCGCCCCCCTTCCCTCCCGCCACCAGACAATCCCCTTGTCCCTTTTCTAGCCATGTGGGGGTGACACTGCGCCCTCTCCCCACACTGCCCCCGTGCCCTGGGAGAGGACCGTGTTGAGCGTTGTGCCTCCATCTAATTGCCAGGATGCTGGATCCAGAGCACCCCATGTCCCATCCCTCTCTGTATGCTTAGTTGCCCATGGGCAGATCACAATGGGGGTGCTGGGACATCACTTGGGGGTGTGACTGAGTCACATGACTGACCCCATAACATATGCTGTGTCTGTTTCTGGATGACGTCCCCTGGTGGCTCCCGCAGGTCCCAGCCCAGGGTTATAAATAGCCTTCTCAGAATTCAATTTTTATTATAATTTTGAAACATAATGTCGATATTGATTTTGAAGGGTTTTTTTTAACATTTGTTATCAATTTAAATGTTCACTATTGGTTAAAATCATGGGGTTTCGGCAACGTTTGTATATTTATTGATTTATATTTCACAGTGGAGGAAATTACAATGAGGGGTCAGACAATAATTATTTAATGACAGTAGACGTTGAGATTCAAAAGTTAAAGCTTTATAACCATTAAAACATAAATTGCCATATATACACAGTATATATCCTTAAATCAGCCTCTAATAATGTCTCACACAGCCTTTCTCTTACTTCGCTTAATTGCATATTTCTATTATTATCGATGGAAATATTTTCTCGTGGGTTTGTGTGGGTCCTGGGAAAATGATGTTTGCTGACATTTACCAATAAGAAGCAAATCCGTCCAATCCTAGTTCTAAACAGAGCCCCCCTGCCTGTGAGGTGAGCAGAGAGACGGGCCTGTGGTTACTGGCTGTGGTCCTGTTCTCAGCGCAGGAGTCTCTCCCCCGCCCCCTGTGACCCTGTCCCCACAGCCCGGTAGTATTTATAGACAGTCTCAGAGCGATGCTGCTCTCAGGACACAATGATCCCCCATCACTTGTCTGCCACGCTCATTTCTAGCTCAGGGATGATTGCCGTGTTGCATTCGCAGCATGGCTGAGGGGCTGGAAGAATACCCCCCAGGCTTTTCAGATCCCAGGGAAATCCCATCGTTACCCCCTAAAATCTAATCACATTTAGCCGCGTATGCAGCATTTCTGCTGTTTGCGCCCATGTGCGAGGTGAACATGTAGCATTTTCCCTTCCTGGACGTCATCTCCACTTTAGGTTTCATCAAACGAAATGTCTGTCATCTTGAGCCAGTGATTTCATGCATGCCAAGATTTACATCTGAATCTGAGTGTGCAAAACAGCATCCCAGTGTGAAAATGGGCATCCCCTTCTGTGTCCAGCCCAGCCAGCTCGCACGGGCTAGTACCTTTTGTGTGTGCAGCGAGTGGGATGGTGCAAATCCGTTGTGCCACAGACATCTGCACCCCCATGTGACATGCTGTGGGTGTGAAGGTGGCAAACACACCCACACGCTGGCAACCTTGGGGTGTGAGTGCAGGGTGGTGTATGTGGGCTCAGGGCCAGGGTGCAGCCCTTGGAAAACGACAGAGCATTTCGTTGCTGAGGTTCAGAGCTGGAATCTAACCAGCGATTTCCATCGTCCTTAACCCTGAGTCAGGTGGTGGTAATTAAACATGCAGTTGCTATTATTAAATCTCTTGGAAGCTTCGATGCGAGGTGGCAAGCTCTGATCCCATCCCAGGCAGTGTTGGCACTTTCAGATCCACACAGCACATTACCAGAGGAACCTCACAGGATTGGAGCCTAATTAAGCAAACGATCCTCTGCCCCGTGATCTCACCCTTCCAGCTAAACCCGGCCAGTGCTGGCCATACTCACAGAGAAGCCAGAGACCCAGCGTCGGGATGCTCAGGGGACAAGGTGATAACAGCATGGTCTGGCGATGCAGCAGGGAAGGCCTGTCTCTCTGCTCCTCAGAGTCTCAGTGAGCCGTGTCTCTCTCATCTGACCTCTCCCCTTCTGATCTCCAAGAAGCAGAGAGCAGAGAAGCGGCAGGCGCTCTCTAGTCTGGATCTTGGCCCTAAGATTAACATATGAAAAGCCACAGACTCTCTGCTAAGGTGGGGCTGTGTCTGCTATGCGCCTGGCTGCGGCCAGGGGGACACTTGCTCCCTTGTGCGGGTGGAAGTTGCTCTCCCAGCTCTTCTCTCACAGGTGCTGGGCAGGCTCTCTGCTGTCCCCAAGCTCTGAGTGTTGGGGATTTGGTTACTGGGTCAGACCAGCCCTTCTGAGCCTAGCTCCCAGCCTTTGGGGTCCGATGCTGGATCAGATCAGCCCCTCTGAGCTGAACTCCCAGCATTTCAATTTTCATACAGACTGGATTTCTTCTGTATCAGACCCCACAGCCTCAGAGAACCCCAAAGACTGGGAGCTGCATTCAGAAGGGCTGGTTTGATTCAGGATCAGATCCCTTCAGTAATCACTGGGCCTATCAATTTATCCTACTATGGGCCCAACTTTGGGAAAGAGGATAAACGTTTATGTAGTGCCACAAGACAGGTTGATGGGAAAAGCTGAAAA
This sequence comes from Lepidochelys olivacea, assembly GCF_965140295.1. Classification (NCBI taxonomy): domain Eukaryota; kingdom Metazoa; phylum Chordata; order Testudines; family Cheloniidae; genus Lepidochelys; species Lepidochelys olivacea. Next base: position 7,869,926 of record NC_140433.1, on the reverse strand, counting down.
GGGGACACAGGAAGATTGAATTAAGCCAAATAAAAAGGCCTAGTGATATAATTCAAGGACTGTATTAAGAGCATGCTTGATAAACAGGAGATGTGTGGGATGGGAAATTAATTAATCAAAATTGGTGTGTCAGAAATCAGGCCTGTTGGATAAGAATATGAGAACGAGTCATACTGGGTGAGGCCAATGGTCCATCTAGCCCAGTATCATGTCTTCTGACAGTGGCCAATGCCAGGTCCTTCAAAGGGAAAGAACAGAAGAGGCAATCAACGATCGATCCATCCCTTGTCATCCACTCCCAGCTTCTGGCAAGAAGCGGCTAGGGACCCCCAGTGCATGGGATTGCATCCCAAACTATCTTGGCCAATAGCCATTGATAGACCTATCCTCCAGGAATGTATCTGTGTTTTTTTTTTTTTTTTTTAACCCTGTTATAGTTTTGGCCTTCACAGCATCCCCTGGCAACAAGTTCCAAAGATTGACTGTGCGCTTAATGAAGAAATACTTCCTTTTGTTTGTTTTAAACTCGCTGCCTATTAATTTCATTGGGTGATTCTTGTTTCTTGTGTTATGTAAAGGAATAAACAACACTTCCTTATTCACATTCTCCACATCATTCATAATTTTATAGACCTCTATCACGTCCCGTCTTACTCTTCTCTTTTCCGAGATGAAAAGTCCCACTCTTTTTAATCTCCCTGCATATGGAAGCTGTTCCATACCCTTATTCAATTTTGTTGCCCTTCTCTGCACCTTTTCCAATTCTAATATATCTTTTTCGAGGTGGGGCAACCGGAACTGCATGCAGTGTTCAAGATGTGGTCGTATCATGGATTTATATAGTGGCATTGTGATATTTTCTATCCCTTTCCTAATGGCTCCTAACATTCCTTTAGCTTTTTTGACTGCTGCTGCACATTGAGCAGCTGTTTTAGAGAACTACCCACAATGACTCCAAGACCTCTTTCTTGAGTGGTCACAGCTAATATAGACCCCATCATTTTGCATGTAGAATTGTGATTGTGTTTTCCAATGTGCATTACTTACAGAGGCGACATCCAACAACTGTGGCTCATGGGGGAGCACAAATGAAATGTTCTGGGGGAATCATGTGCCCCCCCCCCCGCATTTCTCAGCACACCGCTGGTGGGGATGCCTAGCAAGGAGGAGGCCGCACTCCCCCTGGCAGTGGCATCTCCCTGTGTCCATGCAGAGCGGGGAAGGGAGGAAGCAGCAAGGTGGCTGGCTGCTGACTGAGCCCCTCCCCTCCACATGGGGCTGCTTCATCTTCCCTGCTGCTGGAGTCCCACACCTTGCCTCGGCCTCTGCCCCCTGACTCAGCGCATGGTCTGCAAAGCAGGCAGCATCGCTGGGACTCCAGCAGCGGGGAAGGAGAAGCAGCAGCTGTGAAGGGGGGGAGAACAAGGCCTAATTGGTGAACAAAATAGCAAGGGGGTGGGCTATGCTGCCCACCACACACTTTTGTGATCTTTTAAAGACAGGGGTGGCAGGGGAGAATCAAGCTGTCCGTAGGCCACAACGCTGTCTGACGGAAGAACTGGAAGAAGCAAGCTTCACTGCTACAGCCGCTTACACAGGGCGCCCGAAGTGGCGTGTTACTTTCGGGGACTATATGGGCCTAAAGCGTTAACATGCTGATGTGACTCGGTCACTGTTTAATATTGGAGCGTGACCGAGCCATGTTAACTCCTTGAGCCCTTTGGGCCCCTTTGCTGGAGCCCAACGCCCAGGCCATAGGCTGTGATATTGGATCACGTTAGCTCCTCTGGGCTGAGCTCTTGGGCTGTGGAATTTGAAACTGGAGAGGTGACTGTTTCCAGACCAAACTGCATCTCAGGGGCCAGCCGTTTGGGGCCGGTCCCTGCAATGAACTCCACTCAGGTGCCTCCCTGGGAGCAGAGCACTGTGGAAACCCTGGCCCTGTGTCTATGGGGCAGCTCGAATAATGGCAGCGAGAATGGTTTGATCATGGGAGAATGAGCATTTTTCCATTTTCCTCCCACTCCAAAGCAGATCAGCTGTTTTTGCTCAAACTTTTATCTCTGGGCAGCAACCAAGCCTGGTAATTTTCACCCACACCGCTGAATTCTGAGCGAAGCTACAATCCCCTGAAAACAAGATTTACAACAAAGCTGTTTTGGAAGCTATTCCTGCCGTGAGTTCTGACTGCACCGCGTCGCACCTGATTGTGCAGTGTGGGAAAGTCACTGCCACCTCGTCTGTAACCAGGGCAGCTGGGGTTATAATACACTGGCAGGGCTGTAGCAGATATGCCCCTAGATTGCAGCAAAGCAAGTCTAATGGGGATTCATCTCTGGAGAGGCAGAACCTGACCCAGATGGATGTCTATGGGGAGAGTGAGGGGGGAGAGTGGAGAGAGAGCAGGACATGATTAGGGGACTGGAACACATGAGTTATGAGGAGAGGCTGAGGGAGCTGGGATTGTTTAGCCTGCAGAAGAGAAGAATGAGGGGGGATTTGATAGCTGCTTTCAACTACCTGAAAGGGGGTTCCAAAGAGGATGGCTCTAGACTGTTCTCAATGGTAGCAGATGACAGAACGAGGAGTAATGGTCTCAAGTTGCAGTGGGGGAGGTTTAGATTGGATATTAGGAAAAACTTTTTCACTAAGAGGGTGGTGAAACATTGGAATGCGTTACCTAGGGAGGTGGTAGAATCTCCTTCCTTAGAGGTTTTTAAGGTCAGGCTTGACAAAGCCCTGTCTGGGATGATTTAACTGGGAATTGGTCCTGCTTCGAGCAGGGGGTTGGACTAGATGACCTCCTGAGGTCCCTTCCAACCCTAATATTCTATGATTCTATGATTCTATGATTTTGATGCCTTTAATAGAACATACACATGCAGCAGATGCTACCCCTTACAAATGCATCTAACCTACTGCCATGTGACGGCAGAGGGGTGCGACTGAGCTGGCATTGTATCAAAGACAGGGACTCTCAGAGTTATGGCACCTGCTTTAGCTGGGAGGTGGGTTCTTTGCTTTGATTGGGGGAGTGGGGGCTCATGTTTTGTAAATAAATAGAAATTTGGGGCTGGGTGTTAACAGGGAGATGCTGAGAAATTTTTACTGAAGGATCAAAATATGGAATCTAAAACCAGAGTTATTTTCATGATGCTGTTTTGGCAGCAGTCACCAGGTAGTGACACTACATAGTCTGACAAGTTCTTTTGCATGCAAGCTGTCCGCAGTCATTGAGGACGTGCTATATTGTTGTCAGCTTTATGATGCACATTACTTTGGGGTGAGCTGTGGCAAGTGGCAGGAGAGTTTGCCCTTTGCCTTTTTCTTTCTACATATTTGATTCTTGGAGCGGAGCTGGTCCCTGGAAACCAGGCATTGGTGTTGATCTGAGATCCCTGAAAGAAGGGTTTGTCTGTGTGTCATTTATGGCCATCTCTGTTCCAGGGCTGGTGCATAACTAAACAAGCTGCACTAAGGCTCCATACAAAGTCGACATCTCTGAATTCTCCTCCAATAAGAAACTGGTATGCATGGCCCTGAGACCTGCCATCACTTTCCAAAGGGCCACACTACAATGAAGCCTCAGAGGCCAGGTGGGAATACAGTGCCCCAATATGGAACAATCACAGTTTGGTCACACTTGGGTCAAATCCTGATCCAATTGAAGTCAAGGGCAAAACTCCTGTTGATTTTAGTGGGGCCAAGATTTACCCCCTAGCTTTGGAGGTAGATTGTGTGCTGACTAATAGCAATGCTCTCACCAGAACCCCTCCCAATGGTGTTTAGTTGTTATAGCGTTTTGTCAGTTGCAGATTGATGGACACCAGGGGGCGCTGGAGTCAATTTAGAGGTCTCCTCTGAACTGACAGGACTTGGAGTTCAGGTTTTGCTTTAAAAAACAGGCCCTTTGACTGTGGATTTTTGGGTCCCAGTCATTGTGTTAAGCATTGAAAGACACACAGGGGACACTGCACTTTACACACATTGATTGCCAGGGCAAAACCACACACCAGCAGTAACAGCTGCGCTGCCAAGTGTGTTTCATTCCAAGACTGAGGATCTCCAGTGGAGGAGGCCTGAGAATGTGAAGCCAGAATCCGAGGGGCACCGGCAGAGCTGTGGGTGGGTGGCTGGGAGCCCAGCTCTGGGACAGCAGGGCACTGACTGTCAGGGTTGAGAAGAGAAAATATAACATGAGAAGAAATCGCAGGAAGAAAGAGCAGAGCCACAAGCCGCCTATAAATAAGCCCAGCCTGAGCTGTGGTCAGGAAGCGAGTTTGTGCGACTCTGGAGACACGTGCTGCTGGTGCAATGCACAAACACAGAGACCCGGCCGCAGGCCGCCCCTGGGCTGTGGTCACTGTATTACCAGAGGCATCTCCAGTGCAGAAGCTGCTCCCCCAGCCCCTGTGGGCCTGGCTTCGCTAGCATCTCGTAGCCCTTTGTACCACGGCACTGAGGAGTATTTTTAACAACACAGACCCGGAGTGAGGCTGCTCCTGTGACACAGAGTCCCCTCCCCTGGGTTGGCCCTTACACATGCAGTCATGGGCCTGCTCAGGGCCCAGCAGGTAGTGTGGGTCCCCCACAATCGACCCCATCCACTGCAAACCTCTCATATCAAGTGCTGGTGCAAAGAGCAGCTAGAGGAAGCCACCGGTAGCCCCCACAGCAAGTGTGGTTGTTCACTGAGCACCCAGGCACTACGCCAGCGCTCCTGAGAGCCACTTATCTGTTAACTGGCTATTGACGTAGACACAAGGCTAGAGCATGGCTGTGACACTGGATATGGCCCAAAGCAGCAGCCAGTGATGGCAACCTCTCCCCTCCCACATATGCGGGCTCAGCTGTGCTGATAGGTGCATAAGCAGGGGGGGTTGAGACAAGTTAGTCAGGTCTCCTGGTGTCTGGGACAACACCGAATCATAGATTCCAAGGCCAGAGGGGACCTTTGTGATCCTCTGATCTGACTCCCTGTGTAGCACAGGCCAGAGAACTGCCCCAAAGTAATTCCTAGAGCAGATCTCATACAAAAACATCCTATCTTGATTTAAAAATGGTCAGCAATGGAGAATCCATCACGACCCCTGGTAAATTGTAATTGGTAATTGGTAATTTCTCTCACTGTTAACAATTGAGGCTTTATTTACAGTCTGAATTTGTCTAGCTTCAACTTCCAGCCATTGGATCGTGTTCGACCTTCTTCTGCTAGACAGAAGAGCTCATTATCACTTTTTGTCCCCCCTGTAGGTACTTATAGACTGAGATCAAGTCACCCCTTAACGTTCTCTTTGTTAAGCTAAATAGATTGAGCTCCTGGAGTTTATCTCTATAAGACAGGTTTTCCAATCCTGTAATCATTCTTGTGGCCACCAAACACATCATGAACCTCCATGATGTTCTCTCCTGAACCAGATCTGGTGCCTTACAGGGTAGTATGCCTATGAAGGAGAGGTGTCTGTTGACATCAGTCAGCCATCATGTTTTGTGTCTTCCCAGTGGTCTTTTCCATCCTGCTTTCATTGGCTTAAGACACAGCCCAGCCCATTCTCTACATCGGGGTGGGTCAGGCCTATTACACCGGTGAGCCTGGTGACCCGTGTTGGGGGTTCTTTCCTACTTCCTCTCCCGGGTGGGTGCACAGCCCAACTCAAATTCTAAACCAGAACTAATTAACCTCTTAGCTGATAGAGGAAACGTTCCACAAAGCTCATCTCTAGTGACATCACTGAGGATATTGACGGGTGTGTGAGACTCTCTACACCCAGCCCATACTAATGCTGAGCTGTGATGGGGAAGGGCTGGGAGGGCACAGACTGATTCTGGTGGGCAGGGAGGTGAGACAGGTGGGCGGGGAGGTACCCAGGACTGTGAGTCACCTTGTTATTGCCCGTCCACCACCATCCCCACCTCCAGCGTGCAAAGTCTTGCTTGTGCCCGGCTCCCTGACACCACCAGCCTGTCAGCTGCTCAGGCCTTCTTGTGTGGGTGACATCTTGAAGGTTAACAGTAGGTGCAGCCCAGACCCTGAGTCCCTGTGATTCATTCCCTGGTGATACCTAGCCCCTGTCACTGGCTACTCACAGAAATTCCAGAGCCTCTGCCCCCCACAGGAGCAAGGTACCCCAATGTACTGGTTTTACCTTAACCCCCCATGCCTGTAAACCATGCAGCGCTCGTGAGCACTTACAATAAAACCCAGGCAGGGTTATTTAAGAAAGGATAAAGATTTAACTAGAAACAAGAGAAAGTGACAACAACAAATGGTTATACCAGAGAACAAAATCATAAACCACAAACCCGGGTCTACACTGATTAAAAGAAAAGGAGTACTTGTGGCACCTTAGAGACTAACCAATTTATTTGAGCATAGGCTTTTGTGAGCTACAGCTCACTTCATCGGATGCATACTGTGGAAAGTGTAGAAGATCTTTTATACACACAAAGCATGAAAAAATACCTCCCCCCACCCCACTCTCCTGCTGGCAATAGCTTATCTAAAGTGATCACTCTCCTTACAATGTGTATGATAATCAAGTTGGGCCATTTCCAGGACAAATCCAGGTTTTCTCCCCCCCGCCCCCCCCAACACACACAAACCCACTCTCCTGCTGGTAATAGCTTATCTAAAGTGACCACTCTCCTTACAATGTGTATGATAATCAAGGTGGGCCATTTCCAGCACAAATCCAGGGTTTAACAAGAACATCTTGGGGGGGGGGGGTTAGGAAAAAAACAAGGGGAAATAGGTTACCTTGCATAATGACTTAGCCACTCCCAGTCTCTATTCAAGCCTAAGTTAATTGTATCCAATTTGCAAATGAATTCCAATTCAACAGTTTCTCGCTGGAGTCTGGATTTGAAGTTTTTTTGTTGAACAATTGCAACTTTCATGTCTGTAATCGCGTGACCAGAGATTGAAGTGTTCTCCATCTGGTTTATGAATGTTATAATTCTTGACATCTGATTTGTGTCCATTTATTCTTTTACGTAGAGACTGTCCAGTTTGACCAATGTACATGGCAGAGGGGCATTGCTGGCACTTGATGGCATATATCACATTGGTGGATGTGCAGGTGAATGAGCCTCTGATAGTGTGGCTGATGTTATTAGGCCCTGTGATGGTGTCCCCTGAATAGATATGTTGGCACAGCTGGCAATGGGCTTTGTTGCAAGGATAGGTTCCTGGGTTAGTGGTTCTGTTGTGTGGTATGTGGTTGTTGGTGAGTATTTGCTTCAGGTTGGGGAGCTGTCTGTAGGCAAGGACTGGCCTGTCTCCCAGGATTTGTGAGAGTGTTGGGTCATCCTTCAGGATAGGTTGTAGATCCTTAATAATGCATTGGAGGGGTTTTAGTTGGGGGCTGAAGGTGACGGCTAGTGGCGTTCTGTTATTTTCTTTGTTAGGCCTGTCCTGTAGTAGGTGATTTCTGGGAACTCTTCTGGCTCTATCAATCTGTTTCTTCACTTCCGCAGGTGGGTATTGTAGTTGTAAGAATGCTTGATAGAGATCTTGTAGGTGTTTGTCTCTGTCTGAGGGGTTGGAGCAAATGCGGTTGTATCGCAGAGCTTGGCTGTAGACGATGGATCGTGTGGTGTGGTCAGGGTGAAAGCTGGAGGTGTGTAGGTAGGAATAGCGGTTCAGTAGGTTTCCGGTATAGGGTGGTGTTTATGTGACCATCGTTTATTAGCACGGTAGTGTCCAGGAAGTGGATCTCTTGTGTGGACTGGACCAGGCTGAGGTTGATGGTGGGATGGAAATTGTTGAAATCATGGTGGAATTCCTCAAGGGGTTCTTTTCCATGGGTCCAGATGATGAAGATGTCATCAATATAGCGCAAGTAGAGTAGGGGCGTTAGGGGACGAGAGCTGAGGAAGCGTTGTTCTAAATCAGCCATAAAGATGTTGGCATACTGTGGGGCCATGCGGGTACCCATAGGAGTGCCGCTGATCTGAAGGTATACATTGCCCCCAAATGAAAAATAGTTAATACACTGATTAAGTTACCTTTCCTAGCTAATAAAGTAGGTTCCCCGTACCTGAATGGACCATTACCGAGACATATTCTCCCCTGGTGACTAGTTTCTACTCCAAGTCTGGAAATAAATTCATTATTCCTTAAAGATTACCCGTACAAACATCTCACAATGATTATGAGTCGTGACAAGTTACTCACTCTCTGTAGGTATCTTAGACGTTTGTCTTTATGGATAATATCCTGTAAGATGTATGTTCAGTGTTGTGAGTTTGTCTGAGTTGAGGGTTGTTTGCAAAGAACAAGGAACCCTTTGCCCAGAAGTCTCTGTGTCTCTGCTCTGTCTTTGCCCTTTGTGGCTCTGGATGTACCCACAGGGCTAGACTGTGAGAAAAATCAGTGTGAGAGGCAGGGTGTTCCTTTAACCTGGCTCCATCACACCTGTGGGACACTGGCCCAGCACACGCAGGGACCCTTCATCTGTCAGCTGGGAGAGACCCTATGCCTGTGACACCTGGGGGACCCTGTGCCTGTCACATCCAGGAGGCCCTGCCCCTGCCACTCCTGGGGGACCCTGCATCTGTCACATGGGGGAGACCCTGTGCCTGTCATATCTGCATGGAGGGGGGTGGTGGTGTCCTGCATCTGTCACACGGGGGAGACCCTGCACCTCTCATACCTGGGGGATCCTGTGTCTGTCACATCCAGGGGGGTCCTTCCCCTGTCACATCCGGGGGTCCCTGCCCCGTCACATCTGAGGGGCCCTGCCCCATCACACATAGGGGATCCTGCCCCTATCACACCTGGGGGATCCTGTGTCTGTCACATCCGGGGGGCCCTGCCCCGTCACACCTGGGGGACCATGTGCCTGTCATTCAGGTGGCCCTGCCCCTGTCACACCTGGGGGTCCTGACCCTGTCACACCTGGGGGACCCTGTGCCTGTCATATGGGGGAGGGCTGTCTCTGGGGAACCCGCGTGTCTGACACTCCAAGACACAGCCCATCCTGAGCCTCACAAGAGAAGCATCTGAGAGTTGTTTCCATCTCGTCTCAGTGGGGGAGGGCCGGGCTGCTCCCAGACACGCTACTAGAGCCCACAGCCCATCCGGTTCCTCTGCTCCCCACCCCGTGGTGAGAAGGAGGGGACGGGGGCACAGAGCCGCGGTGGATTCTCTTTGGAGGCCCAGATGCTGCTGCAGGGTCCCTGGCTTGGTCCCTGGCTCCCACTCCCCATGATCCTGCTGTGGCTGCTCTGTGAGTTTGGGGAGAGCTCCCTTCCAATGGACTGGGAAAGGGGTCTCCGGGAGGTGGGGAGCAGGGGGAGAGGCAGGCTCATGGCTCTGCCTGGACCGGGGGAACATGGGAACCGGGCTGGGTGAGCACCACAAGTGGGGAATAGCAGGAATGTGGGGATGGGTCACTGGGAGCCACACGGTGCAGGAGGAGTGAGAAGCTGGGTATAAATTCCTGGCACAAGTTTCCTGAGGCAGATCAGAGAGAATATTTAGCCCTCAGGAGATGTTTGTAACAATCCCCTGTTCTGCAGTACAGCTAATACCCTGGGGGTTATATAAATTGTTTGTAATTATGCTAATGTATAATAATCTCTATGGCTGAGATTTTCAAAGCCGCTCAAAGGATTTGGACACACAACTCCCACCATACCCCGAGAGGGCTTTGGAAATAGGACCCTACGTGTACACGTAATATTGAGGACAAAGGAATTAGTGAGAGATGGTCTCAAAGTTGACAGTGTCTACACTGCAAAGAAAGACCCATGGCAGCAAGTCTCACAGCCTGGGTCCACAGACTTGGACTTGTGGGGCTCAAGCTACGAGGCTGAAAATAGCAGTGTAGACGTTCCCTCTTGGGCAGGAGCGTGGGCTGTGAAACCTGGCGAGGTGGAAAGGTCTCAGAGGTTGGGCAGGAACTTTGAACTGTTACTTTTATCTCCGCTGGTTTAGGCAACAAAGCTGAATTGCTTTTATCACCTGCGTCTTAATCTCTCTCTGTAGCATTCACAGTAATCCAGCTAATAACGTGTCTGCCATGACCTAGTGATTTATGACTCTGATGTTGTGTCATAGGGATTGTATTGCCCAATGAGCCAGTCCCCAGCGGGTGGAAGTCCATGCTGATGTCGGTGCCGTGTGCCCATTTCCACCAGTTGAGGCTCAGCCCCGTATTGTTATATTTGTATTGATATTGTCTCAATTGGAACGGTATCTGCACTGGTGTGGGGGCTCCAATGACCGGGCTAGGGCCCATTAAGTGACTGATCTTTCAATCAAATCCACGTGTCCTGTTGAAGGATTGGGGCCTACAAATCTTGCAATCTCCTTAACTTGGGGTTTTCTGGCTTTTCTTTGCTTAACTATCAATGTTAACTTTGCCCCAGAGTAGCTGTGTGTGTTGTCAGAGCCGCAGGGACTGCCACTCACCGCTCTCTTGCTGTCTGGTGCAGGTGCTGGGGTCACAGGCCAGGAGCCCTGCAGCTCCCCTGGTGAGCAAAAGCATAAGAGACGTGGAAGAAGGGGAGACACAGAAAGGAGTGAAACTCCTGACAATGGCAACAGGAGGGCAGATGGGAAGGTGTAGGAGGGGGATGGGTGGGGAATGCCTCTTGCATGATTGCTGCCTGAAATCCTCGTAATCAAACAGTAAATTGGACTTCTCACAGTGCCACACCATAAATATGACTGGAAATGAAGCACACTTGGGCCAGATCCTCAGCAGGTATAAATCAGCATAGCTCTGCTGACTCCAATGGAGTGGTGCCGATTTACACCAGCCGGGAATCTGGCCCAATGTCACTGGGATACATATCTAACAAACTTTCCATATGTAAATCTTGGCAGGCTTGGAGCTAATACAGGAGTGTATTAATGAGACCAGGGTACTGCACTAGACTGAATTAGTCTTAAATCTCCTGCTTTGCACCATATTTATTTTAATTTCAATGAGAAGAGAGACAGCTCGTTCCATCAGCCAAGCGTATTTCTCATCTAATTCATCACGAATGCCTAGTTCCCTGCCTGGCAGAGTTAAGTTATCCACCTCTGGTGACTCCTCTCGAGTTAGCCGAGCTCCTGCGAGAACGGCCACACTGCTGTGCCCCCACTGGCTCTACACTCGCTCGCACGTGGGGCTGTGGATTCTGGGGGCATGTCCCGTCGCTCTTAGAGATGAATTGTGGGAGAACTTCTCTGTCCTTTCTGGGCACTCTAGGGAAATAGTGGGAAGGCACTAGAGGACTCATCAAGCCCTCGGATCGCTACCCCTTCCTGCTTCTCCACGTGGGCACCAATGATACTGCCAAGAATGACCTTGAGCGGATCACTGCGGACTACGTGGCTCTGGGAAGAAGGATAAAGGAGTTGGAGGCGCAAGTGGTGTTCTCGTCCATCCTTCCCGTGGAAGGAAAAGGCCTGGGTAGGGACCGTCGAATCGTCAAAGTCAACGAATGGCTACGCAGGTGGTGTCAAAGAGAAGGCTTTGGATTCTTTGACCATGGGATGGTGTTCCATGAAGGAGGAGTGCTGGGCAGAGACGGGCTCCATCTTACAAAGAGAGGGAAGAGCATCTTTGCCAGCAGGCTGGCTAACCTAGTGAGGAGGGCATTAAACTAGGTTCACCGGGGGAAGGAGACCAAAGCCCTGAGGTAAGTGGGAAAGCGGGATACCGGGAGGAAGCACAGGCAGGAATGTCTGTGAGGGCAGGGCTCCTGCCTCATACTGGGAATGAGGGGCGATCAACAGGTTATCTCAAGTGCTTATATACGAATGCACAAAGCCTTGGAAACAAGCAGGGAGAACTGGAGGTCCTGGTGATGTCAAGGAACTATGACGTGATTGGAATAACAGAGACTTGGTGGGAAAACTCACATGACTGGAGTACTGTCATGGATGGTTATAAACTGTTCAGGAAGGACAGGCAGGGCAGAAAAGGTGGGGGAATAGCACTGTATGTAAGGGAGCAGTATGACTGCTCAGAGCTCCGGTACGAAACTGTAGAAAAACCTGAGTGTCTCTGGATTAAGTTTAGAAGTGTGTGCAACAAGAGTGATGTAGTGGAGGGAGTCTGCTATAGACCACCGGACCAGGGGGATGAGGTAGATGAGGCTTTCTTCCGGCAGCTCACGGAAGCTACTAGATCGCATGCCCTGATTCTCATGGGTGACTTTAATTTTCCTGATATCTGCTGGGAGAGCAATACAGCAGTGCATAGACAATCCAGGAAGTTTTTGGAAAGCATAGGGGACAATTTCCTGGCGCAAGTGCTAGAGGAGCCAACTAGGGGGGGCGCTTTTCTTAACCTGCTGCTCACAAACCGGGTAGAATTAGTGGGGGAAGCAAAAGTGGATGGGAATCTGGGAGGCAGTGACCATGAGTTGGTTGAGTTCAGGATCCTGACGCAGGGAAGAAAGGTAAGCAGCAGGATACGGACCCTGGACTTCAGGAAAGCAGACTTCGACTCCCTCAGGGAACGGATGGCCAGGATCCCCTGGGGGACTAACATGAAGGGGAAAGGAGTCCAGGAGATCTGGCTGTATTTCAAGGAATCCCTGTTGAGGTTACAGGGACAAACCATCCCGATGAGTCGAAAGAATAGTAAATATGGCAGGCGACCAGCTTGGCTTAATGGTGAAATCCTAGCGGATCTTAAACATAAAAAAGAAGCTTACAAGAAGTGGAAGGTTGGACATATGACCAGGGAAGAGTATAAAAATATTGCTCGGGCATGTAGGAATGATATCAGGAGGGCCAAATCGCACCTGGAGCTGCAGCTAGCAAGAGATGTCAAGAGTAACAAGAAGGGTTTCTTCAGGTATGTTGGCAACAAGAAGAAAGCCAAGGAAAGTGTGGGCCCCTTACTGAATGAGGGAGGCAACCTAGTGACAGAGGATGTGGAAAAAGCTAATATACTCAATGCTTTTTTTGCCTCTGTCTTCACTAACAAGGTCAGCTCCCAGACTGCTGCGCTGGGCATCACAAAATGGGGAAGAGATGGCCAGCCCTCTGTGGAGATAGAGGTGGTTAGGGACTATTTAGAAAAGCTGGACGCGCACAAGTCCATGGGGCCGGACGAGTTGCATCCGAGAGTGCTGAAGGAATTGGCGGCTGTGATTGCAGAGCCATTGGCCGTTATCTTTGAAAACTCGTGGCGAACGGGGGAAGTCCCGGATGACTGGAAAAAGGCTAATGTAGTGCCAATCTTTAAAAAAGGGAAGAAGGAGGATCCTGGGAACTACAGGCCAGTCAGCCTCACCTCAGTCCCTGGAAAAATCATGGAGCAGGTCCTCAAAGAATCAATCCTGAAGCACTTACATGAGAGGAAAGTGATCAGGAACATGGATTCACCAAGGGAAGGTCATGCCTGAGTAATCCAATCGCTTTTTATGATGAGATTACTGGTTCTGCGGATGAAGGGAAAGCAGTGGATGTATTGTTTCTTGACTTTAGCAAAGCTTTTGACACGGTCTCCCACAGTATTCTTGTCAGCAAGTTAAGGAAGTATGGGCTGGATGAATGCACTATAAGGTGGGTAGAAAGTTGGCTAGATTGTCGGGCTCAACGGGTAGTGATCAATGGCTCCATGTCTAGTTGGCAGCCGGTGTCAAGTGGAGTGCCCCAAGGGTCGGTCCTGGGGCCGGTTTTGTTCAATATCTTCATAAATGATCTGGAGGATGGTGTGGATTGCACTCTCAGCAAATTTGCGGATGAGACTAAACTGGGAGGAGTGGTAGATACGCTGGAGGGGAGGGATAGGATACAGAAGGACCTAGACCAATTGGAGGATTGGGCCAAAAGAAATTTGATGAGGTTCAATAAGGATAAGTGCAGGGTCCTGCACTTAGGACGGAAGAACCCAATGCACCGCTACAGACTAGGGACCGAATGGCTAGGCAGCAGTTCTGCGGAAAAGGACCTAGGGGTGACAGTGGACAAGAAGCTGGATATGAGTCAGCAGTGTGCCCTGGTTGCCAAGAAGGCCAATGGCATTTTGGGATGTATAAGTAGGGGCATAGCAAGCAGATCGACGGACGTGATCGTTCCCCTCTATTCGACATTGCTGAGGCCTCATCTGGAGTACTGTGTCCAGTTTTGGGCCCCACACTTCAAGAAGGATGTGGATAAATTGGAGAGAGTCCAGCGAAGGGCAACAAAAATGATTAGGGGACTGGAACACATGAGTTATGAGGAGAGGCTGAGGGAGCTGGGATTGTTTAGCCTGCAGAAGAGAAGAATGAGGGGGGATTTGATAGCTGCTTTCAACTACCTGAAAGGGGGTTCCAAAGAGGATGGCTCTAGACTGTTCTCAATGGTAGCAGATGACAGAACGAGGAGTAATGGTCTCAAGTTGCAGTGGGGGAGGTTTAGATTGGATATTAGGAAAAACTTTTTCACTAAGAGGGTGGTGAAACACTGGAATGCGTTACCTAGGGAGGTGGTAGAATCTCCTTCCTTGGAGGTTTTTAAGGTCAGGCTTGACAAAGCCCTGGCTGGGATGATTTAATTGGGAATTGGTCCTGCTTCGAGCAGGGGGTTGGACTAGATGACCTTCTGGGGTCCCTTCCAACCCTGATATTCTATGATTCTATGATTCTATGAGGGAGCTCTGGGCTAGGGCAGGGGGTTGAGGTGTCGGGGGAAAGATGAGGGCTCCAGCTGGGGTGCGGGGTCTGGGGTGGGGCTGGGTATGAAGGGCTTGGGGTGTATGAGGGAGCTGTAGGTTGGGGCCAAGGGGTTCGGAGTGTGGGAGAGGAGTGTGGAGTCCGGGAAGGAATTCGGGTGTGGGAGGGAATGTGGGGTGCAGGCTCCAGGAGGGAGTATGGGTGTGTGAGGGGGCTCTGAGTTATTGCAGGGGGTTGGGGTCCAGGAGGCGGCTTGGAGGGCAGGCTCTGGGTGGCTCTGGCTGGTGTGGTTTGTGGGGGTCTGGGAGGCATTAATGTCAGGTTGCCCCTTAAATAGCAGCCACACCAGCACGGCCCTGGCATTTCCCGGGTGTCAGAGGCTGCTCTAACAGCCATGAATCCTGGACACCTGGCTCGGTGAGGACAAAAGTTTTTCCTGTTCTCTGGAACGTGGGGGGGAGGGGGGGTGAGAGAATTCCCCGCTAGTGACACACCCATCCCACTGCTGCCCCTGGCTCGCTGCTCCCCCAGCATAGTGCAAATCACAGCAGCTCTAGGGAGAGAGCTGATGCAGGCCCCCCCTCCTCCTCCTGCCATTTGCAGTGACCCCCAACCCCTCTCCTTCATTCTCCCCCACAGCCCGGCTGCTGGCTGGGGCCTCCACACTCAGCTGCTGCCCGACTCTGTATGGACCCGTTCCCAAGCAGAGCAGCCCAATTTTACCCCATGCTTCCACGCAGCCCATTCATCCCCGGGAGGAGAGTGACCTGCCCACAGCCCCTTACCTGCTGGCCGCATGGTCCCGAGTTGAACCCAGCACAGTAGCCCCACAGGGAGCAGGTGTGGGCCCCAGGACAGGTGGCTGACCCCTCCTCTCTCAGCTCCCAACAGCTGGGGAGCAGTGGGCCGGGTAGGGAGGGGGCTGAAGGCACTTCCTAAAGGCCACAGCCCGCTCTGCAGGGAACCCCTGGCCACCGCAGAGGCTGCTGCCGGGGGTTAACCCTGCCGGCCCCAGCCTGCAGCCGAATGCCTTTCCCAGCCCCTCCGCTGGGATCCACCCCCTGCCAGTGGGGGCTTGCACCGCCCCCGAGCTCCACAGAGAGAGCTGCTGCAGGCCCCCTCCTCATCCCTCTGCCACCAACCAGACTTTTAACGGCCCAGTTGGCAGTGCTGACCGGAGCTGCCAGGGTCTCTTTTCGAAAGAGAAAACCGGATGCCTGGCAACCCTAAGAGTGACTGTGTTCAGGCCTAATTCCCCCAGCGCTCAGCACGCTGAGATCACGTTGGGTCTGAGCTCTAAAGAATCTCACCCTGATTCCCTGACCCACAGCCCATCGGCATCCCTGGGACCCTGGCACTGAGTCCAGTGGGCCGGGTTACTCCTATGTTCAGAACTGGGAGGAGGTGTCCTGTTCTAGGCCGGTCCTTGAGCAGCCCCTCTCCAACCTCCCCCACAGCAGGGTGTGTGGGGAGGGGAATAGCACATATAGGAGCGTCCGCAGCTGAGGGAGACCCATCTGTCTCCCCACAGCCATTCCCCCCTCTCACCCTGCAGCTGGCAGCATCTCCTATTAAAGCAGCTTCTGTGTCGTTGCAGCGATGGGAGAGGACGCAGAGATGGGACCATTTTACACGCCATAGCCAAAGCACCCGGCAGCTTGGGAAAGTGGAAAGAGCCTCCCCTGTGGGCTGGGAGCTGGGGGTGGGGTGAGTTCATGAATCCCCATTCTGCACTGTTACGAGAAGGAGGAACCGGGATGGAACCAGAGGACCCCCGGAGGGCAGACTGGAATCCACCCAACAGCCTCAAGAATGGGAGAACCAAAGAACAAGATAACATCTAGCAGCTCGGAGCCCTCAGGAATGTGCTATCTGCTGATTGATTCAGCAACAGCATGATGAAGCAATTCCCATAGACTGGCATAGGAAGAAATTCCTATAAAAATAGACTCTAAAAAGTGAGAACTTTGGGGTCTGATTCTGCAAACCAACTTCCAGGAGCATCAGATGAGCATCTGACAAGGCCCTGCTCTCTCCTCATGTCCAGGCCACCTGGCCAGTGGCTTGGCATGAGCAACTCTAAGGCTGGTAACTATGATAACAACCTTGCAGAACCTGTGTGTGTGTGTTTGTATGAATCAATGTGTGAATAAATATGAGATTGAATGGAATGTTATAGCTATAACTAAGTGCTTACTATGATTCTTTCTGTATTCACAATAAATGTGGTATTTTGCCTTTTTCCCTTTCATGAGATCCTGTTGGTTTTTATTTTATTGGTATAACAGCGGAAGGTCCCTCCCATGACCCCGGTGGGGAAGGACAGGCTCTAAAGCCTTGGCGAGGCCAGAGCAAGTCTGGGCTGGGGCATCCCATGGCTGGGGAGTCACACATTGGCTGGCCTGTGACTCGCCTGCCCATTGTGACACGCCCCTGCTGGCTGGCACAGCCTCATCCCCTCACTGCCAGGCTTGGCTCTGGCAGAGCAAGAGCTGGCAGGTGCCGCTGGGGAACGCTGAGCCAGCAGATCCAGCTCCGCCACCGGCAGCAGAAAGTGGGTGGCCCATTTACGGGCAGGCTTCTGCCCACTCCTGACTCCAGGTAGGAGAATCTTCTATTGCCCACCTCTGCTTTTCCATTGCATCGCCAACCACACCGAGCCTTCCCCGAGCTCCTGGCTGGGTGGCGCACGTCTGCCAAGTGCCAGTGAGGAAGTGGGCAGCGGCATGCGCACAGGAGGGAGTCTGGGGCAGCTCGACAGAAGGGGTCGCACCAGTCGAGCCCGGAGGGGACGGAGACAAGGAGGAGGGTTTGGCAGGGCTGGTGGCACGGCACGGGAAGGCAGCACAGGTGGTTAGATGAGGCATTGGGCTGGGACCCAGGAGAGCTGTGTTCAGTTCCCCGCTCCTCTGTAACTCTTCTGCGTGGGATCAGGTGAGTCCCCGCCGCTCTGGGCCTCAGCTAACGAGGGAGAGCACGTCCCTCTGCGGAGGGGGGGTTGAAAGCCTAAATACCACAACACCCGTGTGCTAAGCCACTGGCATGATGGGGCCAGGTAAGTGCTTAGACACTGAGGTTGCCGGGGGAACAGGCATTCTCCGGTTGCCTGGAGCCATTGTTCCATTCCCCAGGACAGTCCGATGCCAGGACAGTCCCCCTGAGCTCTGGAGAGGACTAGAGGTGCCTTAGGACGCCTGCCGTGCAGCTGCTGGAGAGTCAGCAGGAGACACTGGGTGAGGAATGGAGCCCCCCAGGGCAGGGGCCATTCAGGAGACCCAGCGTGGGGGGAATCAGGCCTGGGATTCTCTGCAGCGGCTGCTCCCACACAGGCCTTGGAGAGAGGAGCTCTGAAACCCCCACAAAGCTCTGCCCCCGCACAGAGCTCTGTAGCACTGGGACTCCGTACGCGTGAGCCGTAATCCAGCAGGGCCTTGGGCCAGCCCCACCCTCTCCCATTGCCCCACTCTGGGAGGCCAGGGCACAGTTCACAATTTAGGACGGACCAGCTGCAAGGATCCTGGCGGGCCCTGGTATGGTTGGAGCAGCATTTTCAATGTTCGGGAAAAGCGAGATCTGTGCAATAGACAACGTAGCTCCATCTGGGCACCAGCCAGCTCCTGTGCCCCAGAGAGCTCCCACAGCTCCCACTGAACCAGGGACGAAGAGGGCAGGAGGTTGAAAGAGAAGGTGCCATCCTGGAACCCAGGAGACCCATGTTCATTTCCCAGCTCTGCCACAGATGCTCTGTTTGTCTTCGAGCAAGTCCCTTCTTCCCTCTGTGCTGTAGTTCCCTGTCTGTGCAGTGGGGGTAGCTGCCAGACCCTGCCCTGAAGGGGGCAGTTAGAATAAATGCAATCGAGGTTGGGCAGTGCTCGGATGCCGGGGGATGAGGGCCAGGATGGTGCCTAAGACAGACCGAAAGCAAGGGGGAGCTACAGAGCCGGTGGTGAGAGGGGTTTGGCCTTTGACAATCTGCTCTGAGTGCCAGGGGTGCCAGATCCCAGACAGCCACTGGCATTGCAAGACCTCCCTGATCTACGGTGCTGCTGCTTTCCCTGCTTCTAGGAGTCACTGCCTCCCCCTGGGCCGAGACCCCCGTGTCACGGAGTCCCCAGGCGACGCTCTGGAACTGCTCCCTACGAAGTCAGTCAGGACTCTGGGGAAGTCTCCTTTTTGTGAGCAGCCTGTCTGCAGGGCAAACAGCTCACACAGCTTCCATCTTCCTGGGTCTGACCTCTGAGCATTCAGCATCCTCTGCTCCTCCGTGAGCTTCCCACAGCGAGTCCGCCCAGTCAGGCTCCTGGGGAAGCCGGAGGGTCCTGCCCCACAGCTCCGCAGTCAGACGTGACTCTCAGCCAGCCAGTAAAACAGAAGGTTTATTAGATGACAGGAACATGGTCTAACACAGAGCATGTAGGTGCAGAGAACAGGACCCCTCAGCTGAGTCCATTTTGGGAGGTAGTGAGCCAGACAACCACATCTGTACTTCACTCCATGTCCCCAGCCAGCCTCAACTGAAACTCTCTCCAGCCCCTCCTCCTCTGGGCTTTGTCCCTTTCCCGGGCCAGGAGGTCACCTGATTCCTTTTTTCTCCAACCCTTTTAGCTCTCACCTTGTAGGGGGGAAGGGCCAGGCCATCAGCACCCAGGAAATAGGGTGTCGGCCATTCTCTGTGTCCAGACCCCTGCACATACCTGCCCTCTAGGGCTCTGCAATGATCATACACTCTTACCCCACCACCTAGATACTTAAGACCTGCATAGGGGAAACTGAGGCACCCCCACACTATTCAGAGGAAACATTAAGAACAGTCCCACTTCGTCACATGCCACAGCAATCATCTCCTGGGGCTGTCATGGCACTGAGCATTAGCAAGGTCTGAGACTCAGTTGGGCAGGGTGGGGGGGCTGCTATTAAAGCAGCTTCTCTGTCGTTGCAGCGGTGGGAGAGGAAGCAGAGATGGGACCATTTTACACCCCATGGCCAAAGCACCCGGCAGCTTGGGAAAGTGGAAAGAGCCGCTCAGGTGGGCTGGGAGCTATGGGTGGGGAGAGTTCATGGATCCCCGTTCTGCACTGTTACGAGAAGGAGGAACCGGGAGGGAACTGATTCTCCCACTCGGGGATCCAGAGACCCCCTGGCTCCAATAGCATGGACGCAGGGAGGGGCTCTGGCCTGGGGTCTGCAGGAGCTGGCACTAGAGGAGCCCAGCGGTCCCTTCCGGCCTAACGTCTGTGACTGTGGGGAGCGGAAGGTCCCTCCCATGGCCCCGGTGGGGAAGGACAAGCTCTAAAGCCTTGGCGAGGCCAGAGCAAGTCTGGGCTGGGGCATCCCATGGCTGGGGAGTCACACATTGGCTGGTCTGTGACTCGCCTGCCCATTGTGACACGCCCCTGCTGGCTGGCACAGCCTCATCCCCTCACTGCCAGGCTTGGCTCTGGCAGAGCGAGAGCTGGCAGGTGCCGCTGGGGAACGCTGAGCCAGCAGATCCAGCTCCGCCACCGGCAGCAGAAAGTGGGTGGCCCATTTACGCGCAGGTTTCTGCCCACTCCTGACTCCAGGTAGGAGAATCTTCTATTGCCCACCTCTGCTTTTCCATTGCATCGCCAACCACACCGAGCCTTCCCCGAGCTCCTGGCTGGGCGGCGCACGTCTGCCAAGCGCCCCGGTGCCGGCTGTCTAGCCTGGTGCCAGTGAGGAAGTGGGCACCGGCATGCGCACAGGAGGGAGCCCGGGGCGGCTCGACAGAAGGGGTCGCACCAGTTGAGCCCGGAGGGGACGGAGACAAGGAGGAGGGTTTGGCAGGGCTGGTGGCACGGCACGGGAAGGCGGCACAGGTGGTTAGATGAGGCATTGGGCTGGGACCCAGGAGAGCTGTGTTCAGTTCCCCGCTCCTCTGTAAGTCTTCTGCGTGAGATCAGATGAGTCCCCGCCGCCCCTGGCCTCAGCTAATGAGGGAGAGCAGGTCCTTGCTCTGCGGGGGGGTTGAGAGCCTAAATACCACAACACCCGTGTGCTCAGCCACTGGCATGGTGGGGCCAGGTAAGTGCCCAGACTGGGAGGTAGCTGGTGGCCCTGCCCCTCATCCTACTCCAGCCCTGCTCTCGCTCCAGCCTCGCTCCACCCACGCCCCGGCCTCCTGAGTCCAGCTCCAACCACGAAGCCTGACCACCTCCAGCACCCTTGCCGACACCATCACTTCCAGAGGGAATGGCACTGAGGTTGCCGGGGGAACAGGCATTCTCCGTCTGCCCGGAGCCATTGTTCCATTCACCAGGACAGTCCGATGCCAGGACAGTCCCCCTGAGCTCTGGAGAGGACTAGAGGTGCCTTAGGACGCCTGCCGTGCAGCTGCTGGAGAGTCAGCTGTTGACACTGGGTGAGGAATGGAGCCCCCCAGGGCAGGGGCTATTCAGGAGACCCAGCCTGGGGGGAATCAGGCCTGGGATTCTCTGCAGCGGCTGCTCCCACACAGGCCTTGGAGAGATGAGCTGCGAAATCGCCACAAAGCTCTGCCCTGGCACAGCCTGCCTGCCTGCTGCTCTCCCACCTTCTGCTCCTTCCCCTTCACGGTGGTGTCAGAGCAACTCCTGCTGCTCACCAGCCCGCCCCCCGCACCCCACCCCGCTTCCCTCCCCCACCTGGGACCTGCCACGGCCCCAATATTCCTGGGGTAAGGGATCAGGGTAATTTCCCTGGGCAGGAAGAATCCTGAGTGGTTGGATGCAGCCTGTCTGCTGGGCAGTTTGTGAACCAGCAGAAGGAGAGGCAGGAGTGACCCGGGGGAGGCCGTTTGGCCTGCGGGATGGGCCTGGGAGTCCGGAGACCTGGGTTCTAATCCTGCCTGTACTGCTGACTGCCTGGGTGACTTTGAGCACATCCATTGGCTTGTTTCCCTGCTGGCAGCTGTAGGCACTGGTGGAACGGCCATACGTGGACTGGCCCTGATGCTGAACGGGGCAGTCGCCTCTCACAAGCAATGCCTTGTCCTGGCTTCTTGCAGGATGGCTGAGGAAGTCCGCAAGGTCCCCTTGAAGCCCATCCTTGCCTGGGAGGAGACGAGACCTCCTCGAAGGAAGAGTCCGCAGAAGAGCCCACAGCAGCAGCAGGAGCTGTGTGTGCCTCAGCCCTTCCATGCTGGTGAGTGGGTGCCTCCTGGGTGGGCGGAGGGGCTGCAAAAATGGCCGGGGCCATGGCCCTGCATTGCGGTGGGGCTTGCCCCTCTGGGGGTTGGGGTTGGAAGACCAGGGTGTCAGTGGCGGGAGAAGACTCCATCACCTTTGTACAACTCTGGGCTGCCATGAGATGGAGAGACAGGAAAACCCAGGCAGGGGGGAATGGCCCCTCCTGCTGGCAGCAGCTGCAGCCCCTACATCTGATCGGGGCATTAGGGGCGGCAGCAGAAGCATCAGGTGGAGACTGACTGAATTGCCCACCCCGATCCGTCACACACAGGGTCGGAAGATGTTTTCCACCAGTCGAAGGGGATGCTCTGTGCATGGTGGGTTGTTAAGCCTAAGATTGCAGGGCGCCGGCCAAAGCATGAGATGCCCCCTGATGTTGCAGCCCCATCTGCTGGCTCCTTTGCAGGGGGGTTACGCATGGCACAGCACAGGGCATTTGGGTGGGGGGGTTCATGATGGGAGCCCAGGGCTTGCCCAGGTTACACCCCGTGGCTGTCGATGGCAGGAGAGGCAGTCAGAGGAAGCAGAACAGGCAGGCCCTGGGTCCCCGTATCCCGCGCAGACTGGGTAGCTCCTCCCTCTCCCGCAGTGGGGAGCAGAGCGATTCACTGCCAGTCCCTCTGCCCCCTCCAGCAATGGCCCGGAGAGCGGGGACACCACTCATAGCCTGACATCATGCCTCCTTCCAGGTGTGGCGCTCCCCAAATCCCCAGGCTCAGCCTGCATGCTGGGTGCGGGCAGGGAGGTGGGGTGGCCGCTGGCAACCAGGGCTCTGACTGGATCTTTGCTGGGCTGAGCAGCAAAGAGTTGGGGAATCCAGGGATGGCTGTGCCAGACCCTGTTGTGCATCGGGGCTGCTACCCTGCTGGGGTGGGAGCGGGGGGCAAGGGTTTCTGCTAAGATCTCTGTCACCCAGCCTGCAGCTTGGCAGCCCCAGGTATGACCACTGCTCTGTCTTTGATCAGATTCACCATCACCTGGGAATGCCTCCTGCTTTATGGGGCCAGATTCGCAGGAGAAAGAGACCCTAGACTACATCAACGCCTTTCTCAAGGGCAATGAACAGGTACCAAGAGCCCTCCTCTGATCTGTCAGTTACTGCCCTGTCCACATGCAGTATCCGTCCTTCTCCGGATGAGGCATGGATTCTAAGGCCAGACGGGACCTCCCCACTGTGACCTCCTGTATAACACAGGCCAGAGACCTGCCCCCAAATAATTCCTGTTTAAACTAGAGCATCTTAAAAACATCCTCTCTTGAGTTACAAAAGGCACCCACCATGCCCCTTGCCCACTGGATTTGGCCAGTCCCCAGCGTGATGGGTTGCCCCCCTTTGAGGTGCCACCTGATGTCCTGCCTTATCACTGAGCCCGCCTGTTCTGCCAGCCTGGGCCCCCGTTACCTTGTCTTGTTGGGCTCGGCTCACAAGCCTCTTCCAGCCATACACACAGGCAGGGCCACACCCAGCTGCAGAAAGACACAGACACTGAGATCAGCTCTGGGAAGACTCAGCTGAAGGGCCTTGTCCCAGTTCTCTGGTGCCCACCTCCTTTGGAGTACGGACCCAAAGGTTTTATGACATTCGCCCCCTCCCTCGATGTCGAGAGAGGTATGAACAACTCTTTGCCCCTCCTCCCAGTTACTAATTTATACTACAAACTGGGTTGTGGTATAAACAAGAAACAAGATGATTAACTACAAGAGGTAGATTTTAAGCGGTTAGAAGAGATAGCAAACAGAACAAAGCAGATTACCCTAGTAAATAAAGAAAACACACAAACGAAGCTTTACACACCAGATAGATAGGATATCCATTAGCAAATTCTCCCTGAGTGATAAACAGGTTGGCAGATTCTTAAGGCAGAAGCTGCCTTGGTTTTGCAGCTTGGATTTCCCAGGTTTTCTTGCACAGGCTAGGAATCTCTCTCTCTAGCCTAGGACCATCACTTCTCATGGTTCAATCTTTGTCTCTCAGGTGTTTCCAGGTATCTTATTGCAGGGAGTCTGAGGTCCCGTCCCGTCCCCCCCGCGATGTCCTTATTCCCCTTTTATCTTCTCTTCCCACCTGCTGGAAAACTCTTTTGCTGTGACCTGGGTCCAACAGGTCCCGTTGTGTTGCGTTATCTCGGGGAGGTTTCTATTGCACACAGTTCCTGGGGTAGCCCTAATGCTTGTGCATTTCCTCCAGGAGCCAGTGTTTGGCTTTTTTGCTGTTCTACCTGAAAGGCTGTTTTGAACCTCACAGTGTTTTTCAGGAACACATACACAGCTGAACTTCAGAACGTCACATACAACGATAGCACATGCAATCCAATGAGACATTAATGTCTAGCAGATAAAGACTTTTAGACTGATACCTTACAAGACATACTTGATACCAAACATATCCTAATTATATGACCGTGGCGAATATTGGGGTGTCAGGGTGTCACACCCAGATGTTCCTCCCACTCTATCAAGCCCCCCAGTAAGACTGTCTGGATGCTTAGCCCCCATATTGCAGTTCCTCTTTGGACACCTACCCCGTGAGATCTGCTCCCTCTCTGCTCTGGTTTCACACAGAGCTGCCCTGCCCTCCCCACATAGTCACTCCTGTTGAGAGATGAATGGCCTTCTGCCCTTCAGCATATCAAAGCCTGAGCAGCGCTGGGGGGAAGCTTTCTGACATCTCTCCCACTGGCAGCTCTTTCCACGCTAACCTTCCTGTTTTTGTCTAATCTCTGCGGGGCATAGGAGGAGGCCAAGAAACTTGAATTCTTGGATCGTGTCATCCCCATCAGCAGGGCAGCCCTCACGAGGCACCCAGAACAAAACCTGGCAGCTTTTCTCTGCAAAGCCCTCCTTGTGGAGAAGATAAAGGTGAGTAAAACACACACTCGGGCTATGTTACTTGGCGGGTTTAGTGATTGGCCTGGAGAGCTCTGCAGATTTGTCTACCTTCAACTGCCAATCGCTGGATCGTGTTGGACGTTTGTCTGTTAGACTGAAGAGCCCATTATCAAGCATTTGCTCCCTGTGTAGATACTTACAGACTGTCATCAAGGCACCCTGTAACCTTCTCTTTGTGAAGCTGAACTGATTGATTTCTGGAGTCTCTCACTATAAGGACAGCTTTCAGAGTAACAGCCGTGTTAGTCTGTATTCGCAAAAAGAAAAGGAGTACCTGTGGCACCTTAGAGACTAACCAATTTATTAGAGCATAAGCTTTCGTGAGCTGTACGAAAGCTTATGCTCTAATAAATTGGTTAGTCTCTAAGGTGCCACAAGTACTCCTTTTCTTCTCACTATAAGGCATGTTTCCCAGTCCTTCAGTCACTCTTGTGGCTCTTCTCTGACCCCTCTCCAATTTATCAACATTCTCCTTGAATTGTGGGCACCAGACCTGGACAGAGGATCCCAGCAGAGGTCGCACCACTGCCAAATACCGAGGGAAAATAACCTCTCTAACAACTGGAGATTGCCCTGTTTGCACAGCCCAGGATGGCATAAGCCCTTTTGGCCCCAGCCTCGCACTGGGCGCTCCTGTGCACCTGATTACCATGACTGCCAAGTCTTTTCTAGAGTCACCGCTTCCCAGGTTAGAGCCCCCCATGCTGTGAGTGTGGCCTGCGTTCTTTGTTCCTGAACATGTCACTGTATTGAAACGGTTTCAGAGTAACAGCCGTGTTAGTCTGTATTCGCAAAAAGAAAAGGAGTACTTGTGGCACCTTAGAGACTAACCAATTTATTTGAGCATGAGCTTTCGTGAGCTACTCACGAAAGCTCATGCTCAAATAAATTGGTTAGTCTCTAAGGTGCCACAAGTACTCCTTTTCTTTTTGTATTGAAACGTAGGTTGTTCCCTTGCACCAAGCTTCCCAAGTCACCAGGTCACTCTGTATACACCAGTCTCCCTGCACAGAGCCCCAACACTCCGCAGTCAGTGCCCACTAGGGAACTAGCAACAAATCTGCTCCGTAGATTTGGAAAGTCTTTGCTCTGCGGCTCTGCAGAAAGCTTTCCGGAGCTTACCTCCCTTCCCTGAACGTGGGACAGCGTGTGCTGGTGGGTGGTCGAGTGGGCTGGGGCTCAGTTCCTCAGTGAGACCTTTGGGCAAAGCACTTCCCCCTCTGTGCCTCAGTTTCCCTCCCATGCCTTGTCTCATCCAGTTAGCTCGTGAGTTCTCTGGGGCAGGGACTGGCTCTCACTGTGTGTGTGCAGCACCTGGCACAAGGAGCCTGATCTCAGGCTGTGCCAGCTGCATCCCACCGGCAGCTCAGCGACTCCCTGTGGCTCAGAGGCTGGGCAGGCTGAGCCCTGGCACGTGGCTCAGTCTGCGCCATGGGGGGCTCTCTCTCAGTGCCGCTGGCGCCCTGCTCTCAGCTTCCCAGAAGCCTGCCCATCATGTCCTGGGAGCCTGAGGCCAACATCAGTGCATCAGTCTCGCCTCAGCCCTCCAATCCGTGCGTGTCTCTTCTCTTAGCAAAGTGAAGCCACTGCTGCGGGGAATGGTGCTCACCGTCTGCTTCTCCAGCGTCTTCTCCCTGCCTCCAGCAGAGACCAACCAGGGCGTGGAGGCTGCTCTATTCAACAACGTAAGCCCCAAACTAGCCATGAGGAGCTGCCCCAAACCGAGGGGGAGTACTGCAAGTCACTTGTGTCCCTGCCCCCTGGGTTACCTGGCGCTGGCATAAGAGTGTAATGATCACAGCTCCTTGGCAGCGCTTCAGCTCAGGACCTGCAGTACCAAAGCACAAGGACAACCTCCACAGATAAAGGAGTAACTCCCTCATAGGGTAGCAGTAGTAGGCATTTATCCTTCACAGGCACTGGCAATTAGTGGGGAACAGACACTCCCTTCACAAGCACATTCATCCCCAGTGCATGGCTGGGGGCACAGGCCTGAGATCGGCTGCTTGAGATGCACACAGGCCAGGGGAAGTGAAGCTTGGCTGGAAATCTCCCCTCCCCCTCAAATGTGGAGTCCTTCCTGGCTCTTCTCATGCGTTAGACTGTGTGCAGTGGCCTCCCTGGGGACAGCAAAAGCGGGTGGGGTCCTGTTGCCAGGAGGAGTTTGCAGTCGGTCCCCTGTGGGTACAAGTGAGTGGGTGAGCTGGAAAAGCTGGGGCTGCCATGGCCTGGGACGTGTCACACGCCAGGGCATTGGTTCGTCGCCTGGCTGGGTAACGCCACTTGCTGTGGTTTCTCCTCTGCTCTTCACGCAGACTCTGAACACCATGGATGAGCTGCTGAAGACCTTGGTGTGTGAGGATGAGAAGCGCAACCTTGTGGTGCTGCAAAACATCATGGAGGTGTGGAGGCATGGGGGCAGGAAGGGGACGAGTCCTGTAGCTGGGGTGGGGCTCTGGGACCAAGGCTCCATTTAATCCCAAGCATGGGACACCCCCGTGCCTTCTGCTCCTCAGAGTACATTCTAGACAAAGGTTCTTGGGCTGGAGGACCAAGTGCCCCCGCTATATCTGAAAAACGTCTGCATGGCATGGGGGTGGAGGAGGGCGGGATCTGCCATGTTCTCCACTGAGCCTCATCTGAGCCCGGGATTCATTTGTGTTCACCATGGGCCCCACCAATACTGGCCAGAGCCCAGAGCTAGATTCCCCCAACGTTCCAGTTCTGGGGCCACAGGAAGTTGATTCTGTGGGTGGTTTGTGCTCCAAAAAGAGGGAAATGTCCTCAGCAGATATTCGGTCTTCTCGATCCCAGAGCTTGGGAAGAAGGAATCACAGAAGTGCAGGGCTGGAAGGGATCTCAAGAGGTCATCTACTCCACCCCCTGCACTGAGGCAGGGCCAAGCATTCCTCGACCGTCCCTGAGGAGTGTTTGTTCAGCCTGTTTTTTTAAAACATCCATGATGGGGAGTCCACCACTTCCCTAGGTCACCTGTTCCAGTGCCTAGCCACCCTTCGACTTTTTCCAAATATTTAACCTCAATCTCCCTTGCTGCAGATTAAGCCCATTTCTTCTTGTCCTACCTTCAGAGGACGTGGAGAACAATTAGTCACCATCCTCTGTGAAACAGCCCTTAACGTATTGGAAGGGAGGGCGTTTGGGGAAAGGGATCCCTCCCACACACACACTCACTGACAGCAGCGGGAAGCGGAGCAGCCTGGCCCCAGGCCGCCTTACTCTGCCAGCTCCCAGCCACAGCACTCGGTTTCCCACCGCCGGTGAGTGCGGGGGGCAATCCTTTTGGAGGAGAGCGGGCTGGGACCATGTTACTCCACTTCCTGCCACTGCCAGTGAGTGTGAGGTCGCTGGGGGAAGAGGCTTGTGGAGAAGAGGTGGAATGGGGGCAGGCTGGGGATGGAGCAGGGGGGAAGGGGAAGAGGCCGGGCGGAGGGAATTGTCTGGGCCCCCTCCAGGGTTGGCCCTGCCCTTTGCAGTGGGCGCAGCCCGCTGCGGGGCTGGCTGAGGTATAGGGCGGGTCACTGGGGCTGGGGCTGCTGCATGTGCAGTATGCAGCCGCCTAGTGACACCATGAAATTTGGGGCAATTTGGTGCCCCAAATTTCATGGTGTCCTACGCAGGCACGTATGCCGAGGGACGGCCCTGGCTTCCAGCTCCCATAACCGTTGTCGGCTCGCCCCGGCCCCTCTTGTTTTGCAGGTGTGTTGGGACACCCTCAGGAGTGCTCTGGAATTCCTAAGGTGGAGCCAGCTCAGTGCCCTCCTCCAGAAAAAGGAGCTTTGGCGAGGCTGTGACTGCCTGGTGAGGGAGCCCTCCATTGCCCGGCTCCATGCCCACATCGAGCCCCAGCCCCGGGACCACACCTGGCCCTGGCTGTAGTCCCTCTGCATGATCCCCCCGGCACAGGAAAGAGGGCCGAAAGCAGGACACTCCACAGATCTGGAACCTGGCCTGCAGGATGGAAAGGCCTTTAATAACCTTGTGCTCCCTTGTTCTGGCTCCTAGGTGGCGTGCTACAAGGAGAGGGCAGAAACCTTCCTCTGCCAGACCATGGCCTTTGTGGAAAACCCGCAGGCTCCCATTAGAGAAGCGGCCATCAGGTTTCTAGGTAACCACAGAGCAGAGGGGTCCCTTAAGCAGAGGGGCTGGATCCAGTCCCAGGCTCTCCTCAGTCCCTGCCGGCAGCGAGAAGTAACCCCTGGGCTCCTGATTGCCGAATGAAGGCTCAGGGGTGTCAGAAACCCGCAGGAGCAAGCTCACCCCAAACTGCCCTGATCGGCTGATGGGCCCCTCGAACCCCACTGCTCCCCATGCAGTCCCCTCCCCCCTCCCCCACCCCACCATGGGCTCTTGGTAGTGGAACCTCAAGGCGCTGTGCTCTCCTTTGGCAGCCAGCCCCACAGCCATCCCTGGGGCCTCGCCCTCTCCCCTGGGGACTCAGGAGTGCGTCCTGGTCAGCGAGGGGCAGGGGAAAGCCCCACTGCTTGGAGGGTGACAGACGCTTTGACACCCTTGCTGGGGACGCAGGGATGTGACGAGCTGTTTGTGTGTGTAGGGCTCACTGCCCGGCAGCTGGACCAGCAGAGCCAGGAGAAGTTGGAGGCCATCTGCAACGGTGAGCGGTGTCTGCTTTGAGCACTGAGCGCTAGAGGGACGAATGGCCCAGGGCCGCGGGCTGGGTTCAATCTCCGACGCCAGCAATGTGATCTTGGGCGAGAGCCACAAAGGGTTGCAAAATGTAGATCCCCAAACCCCTGATCAGCTTCCCCCTCACCCTGTGGTGTCTGCTGGTTGGCATGTGCCCAGGCACTTACCCTGACCTCAGAGCTGTGGCCTGGCAAATCCCCAAACTGGGCCTGAGCTGGCTGGCCTTCGCAGACGATTGCCCCCCCCACCCCCGCAACACAGCAAAGGTGGGGTCCTGCCTCCCCCCCTTGCACTCACTAGCCCAGGGTTTGTTGCAGTCACCTCCAAGTGGGGTGCCTGGTGTCAAGCCACTGCTCCAAAGGAGACTGAGGTGACGTCCGGTCATCTACCTCCCTGCTGCGTGCCCGGACCCCTGGGCCAGCGCAGGGCAGAGCAGCGTCTCCTCCACATTTGTTGGGGAAAAGGGGGGTGGGGGGGTGACATAGCTCAGGCTCCTCACTCCCAGAGCAGGTTCACAGCTGGGCCCCAACCAGAGCTAGAGAATGGCTGAGCTCTCTCCTCGGCATTTGCTGGAGGGCAGCAGGGCACCGGAAGTTAGGCATAGCCTAACAATGCCCAAGCCCCCTTTGTGAATCTCCCCCTCTCTGGGCTTGAGTGCCCATCTGTGCACTGGGGGGAAGGGGGAGCGTAAATACAGGCAGGGATGAGGCCATCAGATCCTGCAGGGACGGGGCAGTCCTAGAAATAGTGAGTGAATGGGTTTCAGAGTAACAGCCGTGTTAGTCTGTATTCGCAAAAAGAAAAGGAGTACTTGTGGCACCTTAGAGACTAACCAATTTATTTGAGCATAAGCTTTCGTGAGCTACAGCTCACTTCATTGGATGCATACTGTGGAAACTGCAGAAGACATTATATACACAGAGACCATGAAACAATACCTCCTCCCATCCCACTCTCCTGCTGGTAATAGCTTATCTAAAGTGATCACTCTCCTTACAATGTGTATGATAATCAAGTTGGGCCATTTCCAGCACAAATCCAGGTTTTCTCACCCTCCGCCCCCCACACACAAACTCACTCTCCTGATGGTAATAGCCCATCCAAAGTGACCACTCTCTTTACAATGTGTATGATAATCAAGGTGGGCCATTTCCAGCACAAATCCAGGTTTTCTCACCCCCCACCCCTCCTCCAAAAACCACACACACAAACTCACTCTTCTGCTGGTAATAGCTTATCCAAAGTGACCACTTTCCTTACAATGTGTATGAAAATCAAGGTGGGTCATTTCCAGCACAAATCCAGGTTTTCTCACCCCCCCCACAAAAAAAAACAAACCCACACACACACAAACTCACTCTCCTGCTGGTAATAGCTTATCCAAAGTGACCACTCTCCCTACTATGTGCATGATAATCAAGGTGGGCCATTTCCAGCTCAAATCCAGGTTTTCTCACCTCCCCACCCCCATACATACACAAACTCACTCTCCTGCTGGTAATAGCTCATCCAAACTGACCATTCTCCTTACAATGTGTATGATTATCAAGGTGGGCCATTTCCAGCATAAATCCAAGTTTAACCAGAACGTCTGGGGGGTGGGGGGTAGGAAAAAACAAGGGGAAATAGGCTACCTTGCATAATGACTTAGCCACTCCCAGTCTCTATTTAAGCCTAAATTAATAGTATCCAATTTGCAAATGAATTCCAATTCAGCAGTTTCTCGCTGGAGTCTGGATTTGAAGTTTTTTTGTTGTAAGATAGCGACCTTCATGTCTGTAATTGCGTGACCAGAGAGATTGAAGTGTTCTCCGACTGGTTTATGAATGTTATAATTCTTGACATCTGATTTGTGTCCATTTATTCTTTTACGTAGAGACTGTCCAGTTTGACCAATGTACCTGGCAGAGGGGCATTGCTGGCACATGATGGCATATATCACATTGGTGGATGTGCAGGTGAACGAGCCTCTGATAGTGTGGCTGATGTGATTAGGCCCTGTGATGGTGTCCCCTGAATAGATATGTGGGCACAGTTGGCAACGGGCTTTGTTGCAAGGATAGGTTCCTGGGTTAGTGGTTCTGTTGTGTGGTATGTGGTTGTTGGTGAGTATTTGCTTCAGGTTGGGGGGCTGTCTGTAGGCAAGGACTGGCCTGTCTCCCAAGATTTGTGAGAGTGTTGGGTCATCCTTCAGGATAGGTTGTAGATCCTTAATAATGCGTTGGAGGGGTTTTAGTTGGGGGCTGAAGGTGACGGCTAGTGGCGTTCTGTTATTTTCTTTGTTAGGCGCGTCCTGTAGTAGGTGACTTCTGGGATCTCTTCTGGCTCTATCAATCTGTTTCTTCACTTCCGCAGGTGGATATTGTAGTTGTAAGAATGCTTGATAGAGATCTTGTAGGTGTTTGTCTCTGTCTGAGGGGTTGGAGGAAATGCGGTTGTATCGCAGAGCTTGGCTGTAGACGATGGATCGTGTGGTGTGGTCAGGGTGAAAGCTGGAGGCATGTAGGTAGGAATAGCGGTCAGTAGGTTTCCGGTATAGGGTGGTGTTTATGTGACCATTGTTTATTAGCACTGTAGTGTCCAGGAAGTGGATCACTTGTGTGGACTGGACCAGGCTGAGGTTGATGGTGGGATGGAAATTGTTGAAATCATGGTGGAATTCCTCAAGGGGTTCTTTTCCATGGGTCCAGATGATGAAGATGTCATCAATATAGCGCAAGTAGAGTAGGGTAAACCCCTTTGAAATCCGTCCTGGCCAGGGGAAAGCTCCTCTCACCTGTAAAGGGTTAAGAAGCTAAAGGTAACCTCGCTGCCCCACTGACAGACCTAACCAAAAAGAAACAGCCAAATGCTGTTCAGTGGACCGGAAAGTGTCAGAAGGCCTTTAACAAGCTTAAAGCGACACTCATGTCTGACCCTGTACTAAGGGCCCCAGACTTTGACAAACCGTTCCTAGTAACCACAGATGCATCCGAGCGTGGTGTGGGAGCAGTTTTAATGCAGAAAGGACCTGATCAAGAATTCCACCCTGTAGTGTTTCTCAGCAAAAAACTGTCTGAGAGGGAAAGCAACTGGTCAGTCACTGAAAAAGAATGGTTTCAGAGTAGCAGCCGTGTTAGTCTGTATTCGCAAAAAGAAAAGGAGGACTTGTGGCACCTTAGAGACTAACCAATTTATTAGAGCATAAGCTTTCGTGAGCTACAGCTCACTTCCTCAGATGCATATCGTGGAAACTGCAGCAGGCTTTATATATACACAGAGAATATGAAACAATACCTATTCCCACCCCACTGTCCTGCTGGTAATAGCTTATCTAAAGTGATTTCCAGCACAAATCCAGGTTTTCTCACCCTCCACCCCCCCACACAAATTCACTCTCCTGCTGGTGATAGCCCATCCAAAGTGACAACTCTTTACACAATGTGCATGACAATCAAGCTGGGCTATTTCCTGCATAAATCCAGGTTCTCACATCCCCCCCACCCCCATACACACACAAACTCACTCTCCTGCTGGTAATAGCTCATCCAAACTGACCACTCTTCAAGTTAAAATCCAAGTTAAACCAGAACATCTGGGGGGGGGGGGTAGGAAAAAACAAGAGGAAACAGGCTACCTTGCATAATGACTTAGCCACTCCAAGTCTCTATTTAAGCCTAAATTAATAGTATCCAATTTGCAAATGAATTCCAATTCAGCAGTTTCTCGCTGGAGTCTGGATTTGAAGTTTTTTTGTTTTAAGATAGCGACCTTCATGTCTGTGATCGCGTGACCAGAGAGATTGAAGTGTTCTCCGACTGGTTTATGAATGTTACAATTCTTGACATCTGATTTGTGTCCATTTATTCTTTTACGTAGAGACTGTCCAGTTTGACCAATGTACATGGCAGAGGGGCATTGCTGGCACATGATGGCATATATCACATTGGTGGATGTGCAGGTGAACGAGCCTCTGATAGTGTGGCTGATGTTATTAGGCCCTGTGATGGTGTCCCCTGAATAGATATGTGGGCACAGTTGGCAACGGGCTTTGTTGCAAGGATAAGTTCCTGGGTTAGTGGTTCTGTTGTGTGGTATGTGGTTGTTGGTGAGTATTTGCTTCAGGTTGTGGGGCTGTCTGTAGGCAAGGACTGGCCTGTCTCCCAAGATTTGTGAGAGTGTTGGGTCATCCTTTAGGATAGGTTGTAGATCCTTAATAATGCGTTGGAGGGGTTTTAGTTGGGGGCTGAAGGTGACGGCTAGTGGCGTTCTGTTATTTTCTTTGTTAGGCCTGTCCTGTAGTAGGTAACTTCTGGGAACTCTTCTGGCTCTATCAATCTGTTTCTTTACTTCTGCAGGTGGGTATTGTAGTTGTAAGAAAGCTTGACAGAGATCTTGTAGGTGTTTGTCTCTGTCTGAGGGGTTGGAGCAAATGCGGTTGTATCGTA
Source organism: Lepidochelys olivacea (assembly GCF_965140295.1). Lineage (NCBI taxonomy): Eukaryota > Metazoa > Chordata > Testudines > Cheloniidae > Lepidochelys > Lepidochelys olivacea. The sequence continues at coordinate 7,836,151 of NC_140433.1, read as the reverse complement.
GAGCTTGGCTGTAGATGATGGATCGTGTGGTGTGGTCAGGGTGAAAGCTGGAGGCATGCAGGTAGGAATAGCGGTCAGTAGGTTTCCGGTATAGGGTGGTGTTTATGTGACCATTGTTTATTAGCACTGTAGTGTCCAGGAAGTGGATCTCTTGTGTGGACTGGACCAGGCTGAGGTTGGTGGTGGGATGGAAATTGTTGAAATCATGGTGGAATTCCTCAAGGGCTTCTTTTCCATGGGTCCAGATGATGAAGATGTCATCAATATAGCGCAAGTAGAGTAGGGGCTTTAGGGGACGAGAGCTGAGGAAGCGTTGTTCTAAATCAGCCATAAAAATGTTGGCATACTGTGGGGCCATGCGGGTACCCATAGCAGTGCCGCTGATCTGAAGGTATACATTGTCCCCAAATGTGAAGTAGTTATGGGTAAGGACAAAGTCACAAAGTTCAGCCACCAGGTTAGCCGTGACATTATCGGGGATAGTGTTCTTGACGGCTTGTAGTCCATCTTTGTGTGGAATGTTGGTGTAGAGGGCTTCTACATCCATAGTGGCCAGGATGGTGTTATCAGGAAGATCACCGATGGATTGTAGTTTCCTCAGGAAGTCAGTGGTGTCTCGAAGGTAGCTGGGAGTGCACAAGGGGCCACAGCAATGGTTCCCTCAACCCACCTAGCAATATTGTTAACCTATCCAACTATACTCTCAGCCCAGCAGAAGCAGCTGTTCTATCTCGGGGCCTCTCCTTCTGCCCCTCCACCCCCACGAACATGATACAGTTCTGTGGTGACCTAGAATCCTATTTTCGACGTCTCCGACTCAAGGAATATTTCCAAAATACCTCTGAACAGCATACTAATCCACAGAGGTCTCCCTACCAACACTACAGAAAGAGGGATTCTAGGTGGACTCCTCCTGAAGGTCGAAACAGCAGACTGGACTTCTACATAGAGTGCTTCCGCCGACGTGCACGGGCTGAAATTGTGGAAAAGCAGCATCACTTGCCCCATAACCTCAGCCATGCGGAACGCAATGCCATCCACAGCCTCAGAAACAACTCTGACATCATAATCAAAAAGGCTGACAAAGGAGGTGCTGTTGTCGTCATGAATAGGTCGGAATATGAACAAGAGGCTGCTCGGCAGCTCTCCAACACGAGTTTCTACAAGCCATTACCCTCTGATCCCACTGAGAGTTACCAAAAGCAACTACAGCATTTGCTCAAGAAACTTCCTGAAAAAGCACAAGATCAAATCCGCACAGACACACCCCTGGAACCCCGACCTGGGATATTCTATCTACTACCCAAGATCCATAAACCTGGAAATCCTGGGCGCCCCATCATCTCAGGCATTGGCACCCTGACAGCAGGATTGTCTGGCTATGTAGACTCCCTCCTCAGGCCCTACGCTACCAGCACTCCCAGCTACCTTCGAGACACCACTGACTTCCTGAGGAAACTACAATCCATCGGTGATCTTCCTGATAACACCATCCTGGCCACTATGGATGTAGAAGCCCTCTACACCAACATTCCACACAAAGATGGACTACAAGCCGTCAAGAACACTATCCCCGATAATGTCACGGCTAACCTGGTGGCTGAACTTTGTGACTTTGTCCTTACCCATAACTACTTCACATTTGGGGACAATGTATACCTTCAGATCAGCGGCACTGCTATGGGTACCCGCATGGCCCCACAGTATGCCAACATTTTTATGGCTGATTTAGAACAACGCTTCCTCAGCTCTCGTCCCCTAAAGCCCCTACTCTACTTGCGCTATATTGATGACATCTTCATCATCTGGACCCATGGAAAAGAAGCCCTTGAGGAATTCCACCATGATTTCAACAATTTCCATCCCACCACCAACCTCAGCCTGGTCCAGTCCACACAAGAGATCCACTTCCTGGACACTACAGTGCTAATAAACAATGGTCACATAAACACCACCCTATACCGGAAACCTACTGACCGCTATTCCTACCTGCATGCCTCCAGCTTTCACCCTGACCACACCACACGATCCATCATCTACAGCCAAGCTCTACGATACAACCGCATTTGCTCCAACCCCTCAGACAGAGACAAACACCTACAAGATCTCTGTCAAGCTTTCTTACAACTACAATACCCACCTGCAGAAGTAAAGAAACAGATTGATAGAGCCAGAAGAGTTCCCAGAAGTTACCTACTACAGGACAGGCCTAACAAAGAAAATAACAGAACGCCACTAGCCGTCACCTTCAGCCCCCAACTAAAACCCCTCCAACGCATTATTAAGGATCTACAACCTATCCTAAAGGATGACCCAACACTCTCACAAATCTTGGGAGACAGGCCAGTCCTTGCCTACAGACAGCCCCACAACCTGAAGCAAATACTCACCAACAACCACATACCACACAACAGAACCACTAACCCAGGAACTTATCCTTGCAACAAAGCCCGTTGCCAACTGTGCCCACATATCTATTCAGGGGACACCATCACAGGGCCTAATAACATCAGCCACACTATCAGAGGCTCGTTCACCTGCACATCCACCAATGTGATATATGCCATCATGTGCCAGCAATGCCCCTCTGCCATGTACATTGGTCAAACTGGACAGTCTCTACGTAAAAGAATAAATGGACACAAATCAGATGTCAAGAATTGTAACATTCATAAACCAGTCGGAGAACACTTCAATCTCTCTGGTCACGCGATCACAGACATGAAGGTCGCTATCTTAAAACAAAAAAACTTCAAATCCAGACTCCAGCGAGAAACTGCTGAATTGGAATTCATTTGCAAATTGGATACTATTAATTTAGGCTTAAATAGAGACTTGGAGTGGCTAAGTCATTATGCAAGGTAGCCTGTTTCCTCTTGTTTTTTCCTACCCCCCCCCCCAGATGTTCTGGTTTAACTTGGATTTTAACTTGAAGAGTGGTCAGTTTGGATGAGCTATTACCAGCAGGAGAGTGAGTTTGTGTGTGTATGGGGGTGGGGGGGATGTGAGAACCTGGATTTATGCAGGAAATAGCCCAGCTTGATTGTCATGCACATTGTGTAAAGAGTTGTCACTTTGGATGGGCTATCACCAGCAGGAGAGTGAATTTGTGTGGGGGGGTGGAGGGTGAGAAAACCTGGATTTGTGCTGGAAATCACTTTAGATAAGCTATTACCAGCAGGACAGTGGGGTGGGAATAGGTATTGTTTCATATTCTCTGTGTATATATAAAGCCTGCTGCAGTTTCCACGATATGCATCTGAGGAAGTGAGCTGTAGCTCACGAAAGCTTATGCTCTAATAAATTGGTTAGTCTCTAAGGTGCCACAAGTCCTCCTTTTCTTTTTTTGAAAAAGAATGTTATGCCATTGTCTACGCTCTGGAAAAGCTACGCCCATATGTTTGGGGACGGCGTTTCCACCTGCAAACCGACCATGCTGCACTAAAGTGGCTTCACACCGTCAAAGAAACTAACAGAAAACTTCTTCGGTGGAGTTTAGCTCTCCAAGATTTTGATTTCGACATCCAACACATCTCAGGAGCTTCTAACAAAGTGGCTGATGCACTCTCCCGTGAAAGTTTCCCAGAATCAACTGGTTAAAATCGTCCTTGAGATGTGGAAAATATTGTTAGTCTTTATGTACTTGGTAGTATATTTAGAGATGCATGTGTCTTATTAACTCTGTTTTCCTAGAGCTCCAGGAAGAAATCCCAGCCAGTGTTTCACCCTAGCTGAGATTTGGGGGGCGTGTCATAAATATAAAGGGAAGGGTAAACCCCTTTGAAATCCCTCCTGGCCAGGGGAAAGCTCCTCTCACCTGTAAAGGGTTAAGAAGCTAAAGGTAACCTCGCTGGCACCTGACCAAAATGACCAAAGAGGAGACAAGATACTTTCAAAAGCTGGGAGGAGGGAGAGAAACAAAGGGTTTGTGTGTCTGTCTGTAGTCGTCTTGGCCAGGGACAGAACAGGAATGGAGTCTTAGAACTTTTAGTAAGTAATCTAGCTAGGTATGTGTTAGATTATGATTTCTTTAAATGGCTGAGAAAAGAATTGTGCTGAATAGAATAACTATTTCTGTCTGTGTATCTTTTTTGTAACTTAAGGTTTTGCCTAGAGGGGTTCTCTATGTTTTTGAATCTAATTACCCTGTAAGATATATACCATCCTGATTTTACAGGGGGGATTTCTTTATTTCTATTTACTTCTATTTTTTATTAAAAGTCTTCTTGTAAAACACTGAATGCTTTTTCATTGTTCTCAGATCCAAGGGTTTGGGTTTGTGGTCACCTATGCAAATTGGTGAGGTTTTTTATCCAACATTTCCCAGGAAAGGGGGGGTGCAAGTGTTGGGAGGATTGTTCATTGTTCTTAAGATCCAAGGGTCTGGGTCTGTAGTCACCTAGGCAAATTGGTGAGGCTTTTTACCAAACCTTGTCCAGGAAGTGGGGTGCAAGGTTTTGGGAAGTATTTTGGGGGGAAGGACGCGTCCAAACAGCTCTTCCCCAGTAACCAGTATTAGTTTGGTGGTGGTAGCGGCCATTCCAAGGATAACGGGGGTAATATTTTGTACCTTGGGGAAGTTTTGACCTAAGCTGGTAAAGATAAGCTTAGGAGGTTTTTCATGCAGGTCCCCACATCTGTACCCTAGAGTTCAGAGTGGGGGAGGAACCTTGACAGGGGCGTTAGGGGACGAGAGCTGAGGAAGCGTTGTTCTAAATCAGCCATAAAAATGTTGGCATACTGTGGGGCCATGCGGGTACCCATAGCAGTGCCGCTGATCTGAAGGTATACATTGTCCCCAAATGTAAAATAGTTATGGGTAAGGACAAAGTCACAAAGTTCAGCCACCAGGTTAGCCGTGACATTATCGGGGATAGTGTTCTTGACGGCTTGTAGTCCATCTTTGTGTGGAATGTTGGTGTAGAGGGCTTACACATTGTAAGGAGAGTGATCACTTTAGATAAGCTATTATCAGCAGGAGAGTGGGATGGGAGGAGGTATTGTTTCATGGTCTCTGTGTATATAATGTCTTCTGCAGTTTCCACAGTATGCATCCAATGAAGTGAGCTGTAGCTCATGAAAGCTCATGCTCAGATAAATTGATTAGTCTTTAAGGTGCCACAAGTACTCCTTTTCTTTTTGAGTGAATGGGGTTCATTGTGACTTCTTGCCTGTGTCTGGGGGCTCCCCCAGCTATGAAGGGCAGTGGGGATGTTTAGTGAGGGTTGAAGGTTGTTTCTGCTAGTCCCCTGCTTCCCGCCTCCCAGCCTGCTGCCTTCTTGTCGCGGGCTGAGAGGTACAGCGCTGGCTTGCTCTGCCAGGGCTTTCCAGAGCACCATGGCTCTGACCTCCATTTCCTTCCTTTCAATCTTAGTCCTCAAAGGCTTCCAGCAGGACAGCAAGTCCTCTGTCAGGTGCCTGGCTTTGCAGACCATGCTGATCCTCAAGGCCTGCAAGAAACACCGTCCAGCCCGCACCAGCCTACGGACACTCTTGCACAAGATGAGACTGATGCATACAAGGGAGAACCCAGTCACTGAAGTTGCCCAGCTGCCCCAGTAAAAGCCAGCCTCCCTACTCTCGGGGTTTGGTGCACCAGAGCCCGCCTGGAGCAGGGTGGAACACATCATGCCGCACCATGGCTTTCTCCCCATTGGCTGCCTGCCCTGCCCAGCCACGTGAGTAGTTAACCACTCAATAGCTTTTATCACCATGTACTTTTTGACAGGTTTCCATGCCCCGTGTAGAGTTTACGTCCCGCCCTCCGTCCCCGTTTCCGGTCGTGTACTTTTTTGGCACCATCAGCCCTTTTGAACATTTCTTTTGTATTATTTTTCTGTGTTTGGCCGGGGGAAGGTTGCATGCTTGTGCTACAGTCAGGCAGGCAGAGCAGCAGAAGGTCCATTTGCCTGGCCCTTGATCAGGGCGGGGCAGCAACCAAGTAGGCTGCCACTCCTGACGGTGGGGTGGCGGGGATAGGGGAACCCAGGTCCTCCCGCTCCACTGCGTCCCCGCCCAGGGCCCTAACAGCGGGCTGTGTTTTGACATATTTCGAGAAAAAGTATGAACGAGTAGAAAGAGAGGCTGTAGGGGGTTCGCGGCTCCCTCCCCATCCGTGTGGGCGGGAGACCACGCCCCTCGCTACGATACTTCCGGGGTACCTTGGTTCAGGGGAAATAGCTCAGTGTTCATGGTTCTGGCCTGCAGTCAGGCCGACCAACGGTCGAGAGTCTGTTTGCCCGGGGCCCTCATTCAGGGCAGGGCTGCTGTCGAATAGGGGCTCTGGCCTACAGTCAGGCAGGCAGAGCAGCAGAAGGTCCATTTGCCTGGCCCTTGATCAGGGCGGGGCAGCAATCAAGTAGGGGGGCTCTGGCCTACAGTCCAGCAGAGCCGTCGCAGTCTGAGGGAGGTTAGCTCTCTGGTGGGAGAGTCAGCACAACCGTCTGACGTCCTGATTCAGGCGGGTGCCAGAGCAATCAGGCCTCCTGACAACCAAGTGGGGAGGCTGCTACTCCTGACGGTGGGGTGGCGGTGGTAGGGGAACCCAGGCCCTCTCGCTCCACTGCGTCCCAGCCCAGGGCCCTAACAGCCGTGGAGCGATCCGCCACTGCGTCAGTGGGGAAAATCCGACAGCAACACACTGGCCGGCTTGTAGTCAATAACACAGCTGAACCCAATTCGGCTGCCCTGGGCTCCTTGCTACACACCCATTCCGTGTGTACATGGGTTCAGGGGTGGCAGGTCTGTAGAAATTTTGGTGGTGCCCAGAACCCGCCCCTACTTCGCCCCCCACCTACCCAAGGCTCCGGGAGGGAGTTTGGGTGAGGAAGGACATCTGGGATGCAGGCCCTAGGCTTAGGCAGAGTATTGGGGTGCAGGATGCAGGCTCTGGGAGGGAGTTTGGGGATGGGAGGGGGTGCAGAGGGAGGGGGTGCAGGGCTGAGGGGTTTGGGAGGGGCTCAGGGCAAGAGTCGGGGTATAGGGGGTGAGGGTTCTGTTTGGGGCTGGGAGGTTTGGGGGGTTAGAGAGGCTCAGGGCTAGGGCAGAGGGTTGGGGAATGTAGGGAGATGAGGGCTCTGTCTAGGGCTGGAGATGAGGGGTTTGTGGTGTTGGAAGGGGCTCAGGGCTGGGGCAGAGGGTTGGGGTGTGGGGGGATGAGGGCTCTGTCTCGGGCTGGAGATGAGGGGTTTGTGGTGTTGGAGGGAGCTCAGGGCTGGGGCAGAGGGTTGGGGTGTGGGGGGGATGAGGGCTGTGTCTAGGGCTGGAGATGAGGGGTTTGTGGTGTTGGAGGGGGCTCAGGGCTGGGGCAGAGGGTTGGGGGATGAGGGCTCTGTCTAGGGCTGGAGATGAGGGGTTTGTGGTGTTGGAGGGGGCTCAGGGCTGGGGCAGAGGGTTGGGGTATGAGGGGATGAGGGCTCTGGCTAGGACTAGGGATAAGGTGTTTGGGGTGTTGGAGGGGCTCAGGGCGAGGGTTAAGGGTGAGGTGGAGAGGTGAAAGCTCTGGCTGGGGGTGTGGGCTCTGGGGTGGGGCAGGGCTGGGGATGAGTTTGGAGTGCAGCCAGGCTGCTCTGGGATAGGGGTCAGAGAGGAGGACTCCCCCCAGCCCTTTCCCTGCCGGCAACAGCGAGCTCTGGGGGAGGACAGTGAGTGGCAGCCCCACCAGCTTCTCAGTGTCCCTGGCATCTGGCAGCCCCGCTGGATCTCTGTCAGGATAGCACTCTCCGTTACGTCTATGCTTCCACAGTGGGGAAGAGACATGCTGCTCATCTGGCAGCTCTCTCCCTTCTGAGCTGGAGGCCCAGCCTTTTATAGTGACGCTTCCTGCCCCGCCCCTCTGCTGCCATGGGTGTCCCGGTTCTGCCCACCAGTGGGTGTTCGCAGCTCCCTCCCAGGCTGCCAGGGCAGGAGGCCACGCCCCCTCATGACAGAGGCCTTAAAGGAGTTTTAAAGGAAAGGAGTTTTAAAAAAAGAAAGATTGCTTCGCCTTAGAAGAAAAAAGGAAAGAAAGGTGATTTTAAATAGAAGGAAGAGGGGAAACTATAGAAAGCAACAAGAGAGAGGAGTGTGTTTTATAGATTAGTAAGACGGTGGTAAAAGGTTATTGTTGTTGGGACTAAAAAATAATAAGAGTAAAAAAATTGAAATCAATTTTAAAAAGCAAAGGCTCATTAAAAAAAAGAGGAAACTCTAAAGGAAGGTTGAGAAGGTCGGGTGAAAGAAATCACACGGCCGAAAAATGAGCTAGAGATCCTGTGTCAGTGACACAGGGCTGTGTAAAGTACAGAAAACAGAAAGAGAGAGAAAGATCCTTTTTTGTTACTAAGCAGAACACAGAGCTGTGGGAAAGATCCTTTTTTTGGTTAGTGAGAGAAGGAGAGCATAGAAAACAGGAAGAGATCCTTTTTGGTTAGTGAGACAAGGAAAGTATAAAGAAAAGAAGTCCTTGTGGCACCTTAGAGACTAACAAATTTATCTGAGCATAAGCTTTCATGAGCATCCAATGCGTTGGTCTCTAAGGTGCCACAAGTCCTCCTTTTGTTTTTGCGAAAACAGACTAACACGGCTGCTACTCTGAAACCTGTCATTATACAAGGAAAGTATAGCAAGCTGCAGGGGGGGCGGAGGGGGAGGGGGAAGAGAACTTACCCTTCATAGAATCATAGAATCATAGAATATCAGGGTTGGAAGGGACCTCAGGAGGTCATCTAGTCCAACCTCCTGCTCAAAGCAGGACCGATCCCCGACTAAATCATCCCAGCCAGGGCTTTGTCAAGCCTGACCTTAAAAACTTCTAAGGAAGGAGATTCCACCACCTCCCTAGGTAACACATTCCAGTGTTTCACCACCCTCCTAGTGAAAAAGTTTTTCCTAATATCCAACCTAAATCTCCCCCACTGCAACTTGAGACCATTACTCCTTGTTCTGTCATCTGCTACCACTGAGAACAGTCTAGAGCCATCCTCTTTGGAACCCCCTTTCAGGTAGTTGAAATCAGCTATCAAATCCCCCCCATTCTTCTCTTCTGCAGACTAAACATCCCAAGTTCCCTCAGCCTCTCCTCAAAAGTCATGTGTTCCAGACCCCTTATCATTTTTGTTGCCCTCCGCTGGACTCTTTCCAATTTTTCCACATCCTTCTTGTAGTGTGGGGCCCAAAACTGGACACAGTACTCCAGATGAGGCCTCACCAGTGTCGAATAGAGGGGAACGATCACGTCCCTCCATCTGCTGGCAATGCCCCTACTTATACATCCCAAAATGCCATTGGCCTTCTTGGCAACAAGGGCACACTGTTGACTCATATCCAGCTTCTCCTCCACTGTAACCCCTAGGTCCTTTTCTGCAGAACTGCTGCCGAGCCATTCGGTCCCTAGTCTGTTGCGGTGCATTGGATTCTTCCATTTTAAGTGCAGGACTCTGCACTTCTCCTTGCTGAACCTCATCAGATTTCTTTTGGCCCAATCCTCCAATTTGTCTAGGGCCCTCTGTATCCTATCCCCACCCTCCAGCATATCTACCTCTCCTCCCAGTTCAGTGTCATCTGCAAACTTGCTGAGGGTGCAATCCACACCATCCTCCAGATCATTCATGGAGATATTGAACAAAACCAGCCACAGGACCGACCCTTGGGACACTCCACTTGATACCGGCTGCCAACTAGACATGGAGCCATTGAGCACTACCCGTTGAGCCCGACAATCTAGCCAGCTTTCTGTCCACCTTATAGTCCATTCATCCAGCCCATACTTCTTTAACTTGCTGGCAAGAATACTGTGGCAGACAGTGTCAAAAGCTTTGCTAAAGTCAAGGAACAACACGTCCACCGCTTTCCCCTCATCCACAGAGCCAGTTATCGCGTCATAGAAGGCAATTAGATTAGTCAGGCATGACTTGCCCTTGGTGAATCCATGCTGACTGTTCCTGATCACTTTCCTCTCCTCTAAGTGCTTCAAAATTGATTCCTTGAGGACCTGCTCCACGATTTTTCCAGGGACTGAGGTGAGGCTGACTGGCCTGTAGTTCCCAGGATCCTCCTTCTTCCCTTTTTTAAAGATGGGCACTACATTAGCCTTTTTCCAGTCGTCCGGGACTTCCCCCGATCGCCAAGAGTTTTCAAAGATAATGGCCAATGGCTCTGCAATCACATCCGTCTACTCCTTTAGGACTCTCGGATGCAACACATCCGGCCCCATGGACTTGTGCTCGTCCAGCTTTGCTAAATAGTCCCGAACCACTTCTTTCTCCACAGAGGGCGGGTCCTGTCTACGCTGGCAAGCTGCAGCGCGGTAAAGCAGCTTTCTGCGCTGCAACTGGTGAGGTGTACGCACGGCCACGCCACTCAGGGCGCGGAAACAGGGCAGTTGCAGCGCTTTAAAAAAAGCACCGCACAGTTTAAAAAACTTTCTGCACCGGGGCTACAGGCTGCGGTGCCAGTGTAGACACCGAGGTCCATTACGGCGCTGCGATTGGCCTCCGGGAGGTGTCCCACAATGCCTGCTCTCACCTCTCTGGTCATCGGTTTGAACTCTACTGCCCGGCCCTCAGGTGACCATCCATCATCCCCACTCCGTAAACTCCTTTGCCATTTTGACAGTCCCCTTCCTGTTTGCTCGGTGATGAGTGCAGCGCATCTTTCCAGGTGGCCAGGCCTGCTCCACGCACCAGGCGATCCACCTGCTTGGAGCTATGCCGAGCTGCTGGACCTCATCAGCATTTGGGGAGAGGAGGCTGTACAGTCCCAGCTGCACTCCGGACGTAGCAATTATGATACCTACTGTGACGTTATTGACTTGAACTGGGACCATATAGATCATTGTTGCAACCAAGGTCCTGTAGTGGCACCAAATCTTGTATAAAGGGGGGTCAAATAAGGTGTCTAAGGCAAGGTTATGGTTTGCTGGTTATGATTATGCTCTCTATATGTTTGTGTCATTTTTGTATTTTAAGTTATAAGTATTGACTCGACACTGTCTGTGGTTCAAACTTGTACTATGCTTCTGGGTGACACCCCAGACAAGTTGAAAAGGAGGACTTGTGGCCCTTAGAGACTAACAAATTTATTTGAGCATAAGCTTTTGTGAGCTACAGCTCACTTCATCGGATGCAATGCCTAGCCTGCTTGATGACCGATTAAGGACCATCAGCTACACAATTGACCCATTGAGAGAAGGCAGACAAGCCTTGGGACTCAGCACAGTGTGCAGGGACCTGCCTATGGACAGAACTCGGAGGTTTTTCCAGGCCACGTGATGGACAGCTTGTCTTTGGGACAAAGAAAGAAAGACCACATGGCAAGAGAATATAAAAAGCTGCTGCAGCTCCTCCATCTTGTCTTCAGTCCTGCTTCATCCCTCTGGAGGGACTTTGCTACACTGAAGCTTTGAACCAAGAACTGAAAGACGCATCCCAGCTGTGGATGTTCTCCAGAGACTTGATTTGAACCTGCAGTTTATTCTGTCGCTGCCGCAAGCCTGAACCAAGAACTTGGTCATGACTGTATGTCATTGATTCCATTTCACCAATTCTAGCTCTCATCTATAGCTTTTTCCTTTTATGAACAAAACCTTTAGATTTTAGATTCTAAAGGATTGGCAAGAGCGTGATTTGGGACAAGATCTGATTTGTATATTGACCTGGGTCTGGGGCTTGGTCCTTTGGGATCAAGAGAGCCTTTTTTCTTTTCCTGGGGTATTGGTTTTCATAACCATTTGTCCCCATAACAATTGGTGATACTGGGAAACTGGAGCGTCTAAGGGAATTGCTTGTGTGACTTGTGGTGAGCCAGTGGGGTGAGACCAAAGTCTGCTCTGTTTGGCTGGTTTGGTTTGCCTTAGAGGTGAAAAACCCCCCAGCCTTCGGCTGTAACTGCCCTGCTTGAAGCAGTTTGTCCTGAACTGGCACTCTCAGTCGGGTCCCGCCAGTACCAGCATCATTACACCTACGGACAGATTTCACGATGCATGACAGAAAGGGGCGATGACCGGGACACACGGCAGTTTAGGATGAAAGCGAATGAGCTGCGGAACGCCGAGCACAGGGCGCGGGAGGCAAACCGCCACTCCGGTGCTGCGCCTATGAGCTGCCGGTTCTCCAAAGAGCTGGACATGATACTCCGTGGCGACCCCACCTCCATTGCGAACACCACTGTGGATACTTCGGTGGCTCGCATGTCAGTTGAGAGTGGACCGAGCCAGGAGGAGGAAATCTTGGACGAGGATGTGGAGGGGGACCCAGAGGCAGAAGATGACTCGGAGGTCAGAGATGCCTGCGGCCAGGAGCTCTTTTCTACCCCGGATGTTGGCGAAGCACAAAGAGGAGAGGAGGCCCCTGGTAAGTGGATTTGATTTTGGGACTCGCTGAAGTGGGTTGTTGGGGGCAGGAGGGTTGCAGAAAGCAGGCTTGTCTCCCACCGCATGCCACCCTGCCAGAAGCAGAGGGGTGGGACAGGAAGCGGAACTATAAAAGGCCGCCCCTCCAGCTGAGTTGGGAGAGAACTGCTGGAGGAGCAGGACGTCTTTTCCCTGCTCCCCTAATGGAGAGCGCTATCCTGACAGAGAGCCAGAGGGGCTGCCGGCGCTGCCAGACGCCGGGGACTCCAAGGAGCTGGTGGGGCTGCCACTAGCCGTCTACCCCAGCGAAGCGAACAACAACCCTGGAACCCATGTACACACGGAATGGGTGTGTAGGAAGGAGCCCAGGGCAGCCGAATCGGGTTCAGCTGTGTTATTGACTACAAGCCGGCCAGCGTGTTGTGATCGGATTTTCCCCGCTGACCCAGTGGCGGACCACTCCGCTGCTGTTTAGGGCCCTGGGTGGGGACGCAGTGGAGCGGGAAGGCCTGGGTTCCCCTACCACCGCCACGCCACCATCAGGAGTGGCAGGTTCCCCACCTGGTTGTCAGGAGGCCTCATTGGTCTGGCACCCGCCTGAATCAGGACGCCAGACGGTTGTGCTGACTCTCCCACCAGAGAGCTAACCTCCCCTAGACGGCGACGGCTCTGCTGGACTGTAGGCCAGAGCCCCCCTACTTGATTGCTGCCCCGCCCTGATCAAGGGCCAGGCAAATGGACCTTCTACTGCTCTGCCTGCCTGACTGGAGGCCAGAGCCCCTACTAGACTGCAGCCCTGCCCTGAATGAGGGCCCCAGGCAAACAGACTCTCTACCATTGCTCGGCCTGACTGCAGGCCTGAACCATTAACACTGGGCTAATTTTCCCCTGAACCAAGGTACCCCGGAAGTATCGTAGCGAGGGGCGTGGTCTCCCACCCTGATGGACGGGGAGGGAGCCGCAAACCCCTTACAGCCTTTCTTTCTACTTGTTCTTACTTTTTCTCTAAATATGTCAAAACACAAGAAAGCAACTTTCTCCCGGCTAAACACAGAAAACAATACAAAAGAAATGTTCAAAAGGGCCAACGGCACCAAAAATGTACATGACCGGAAACGGGGACGGAGGGCAGGACGTAAACCCTACACAGGGCGCGGAAACCTGTCAGAAAGTACACGGTGATGAAAGCTCTCGAGCAGTTAACTAGTCACGTACAATCCCCCCTGTACATAGCAATCCTCTGTTTCATTTTGATGTTTTTTGATGTATTGTTCTGCTTTTATTTGATATATTAAATAACTGTATTTACAGTGATATATTGAGGTATAAACGATCTACACACCTTGTCCTGTACAGAGCACACAGACGGCTCCCCTGGATCCCAGAACCCACACAGGGAGAAAGCTGTCGCAAGCGTCGGCATCTCCAAAATCGTATCAGAGCAAGAAAAGGCACCTGCTATTTCCCACCCTTGTACAGTGTAGACACGGGGTGAGGGCGAGACTCAGTGACCCCGGTTAGTCCTGCTCCATCTCTGCCGTCTGGATTTCCATCGACAGCTGTTCACACTCGAAACGCAGAGCGGGGTGAGGTTCGCCCATCAGCCAAAGAATCTTAATGTAAAGCAGCGCGTTCCTGCCAGTGCCCGTGGCAGATCCCCCATTCGAAGGGTGTGATCATTTCCGCCCTGAGATGGACGAGACCTCGTGTCCTGGTGTTAGGGGGCGCTGTGCTCTGTACCCCACATATCCCCCCTCTCCCTGCCCCCCAGCCTGGTGTTAGGGGATGCTGTGCTCCGGATCCTACATATTCCCCCAGCTTCCAGGGCCCCTGGCCGGCGTTAGGGGGCGCTGTGCTCTGTACCCTACACCCCCCATCTCTCAGCCCCCCTGCCAGGTGTTAGAGGGCGCTGTGCTCTGTATCATATGCATTTCCCAGCCCTCCTGCCTGGCCTTAGAGGGTGCTGTGCTCTGTACCCTACACATCCCCAGCCCCCAGCCTGGTGTTAGGCAGTTTCTAGTGTCTGTGAACTTACTGCATGTACCGGAGTCTATCGGCGCATGCTGGGTGCCACACGCTGTGGGTATGGAGAGGGCCCGACGCTGGAACCTGACCTGAAGGTGGGATTGGCCACTGTCCTGGTGGTTCGGACACAGGCAGGTAGTAGAGGGGCTCCGTGCGGGGACCCGATTCTGCCTTTCTGTCTGGCCGATCCCTTCTAATGAGGCTGAACCTGCCCATCTCCCCAGACTCAGCATAGCACAGGACTTGGGGGGCACCTGCTGGCAAAGTGGCCTCAGTCCCCACCATACAGGCAGGGGTCATTCAGCTGGTGATAGCCCTTCTCTCAAGCCCCCAAGCACCTGTGTGTCATGGCTGCCTGCAGGAGTTCAGGGCCAACAACTGCCTGGGGGGAGGCCTGGCTAGGCAGGGGCTCAAACCGGGGAGTGTCAGTTTGGATCCCCAGCTAGCCGTAGGGGTGCAACACGCCGGGAGGGGGGGGGAAGAGATCAACTCCAGCTGGTTCATCATAAACCATGTCCCTGAGGCCTCAGTAGAAATGGGGATGTTCCCCTGGCAGTATGCAGGTGCAAAGGACTTGAGAGGGAGGTGGCAGACGTGCCCTTTTGATGGCGGTCCCTGAGCACACAGGGAGAGCAGGGGGCAAACGTCTGTTGGCAACTGTTCATTGGCAAACGTCTGCGACTCACGGGCCCTGGGTGCACACACCCTTACAGAGGAACGTGTACAGGCCCAGCCCAGCCTGAAGAACACCAGCTCCTGTGTAAGGGAAGTCACTGTTTTTTTCACAAGAGCGGGAAACTGACGTTGCATAAGCCAGGAACTCCTGATGGGCACTTTCGTCCCTCCGGGAGACCAACCTATCTAGCACAGAGAACAGGGGGACATAAAGGCTGAGCTGAAGCTAGATTCCTGCTCTCCAGGATGCTGGGGTGCCCTCATGCTTGAGCTGAAGACAGCCTGGGGGTTCCCAGCATTGCCCTCCTGCTGTTTCTCTCTGGGAGCCCTCGCCCTGCACCCTGGCCTGTGTGTTCTCAGGAGGCTGCATGCTGCCAGGTGCACATCCCCAGTGCGGAGTCCCTGGATTAATGCCAGGGGACGGGGACTGGGACTCTGCTCCTGGCTCATTCCCAGGAAGCTGGGAGTGTGAGTGGTGGAGCTGCCGGCTCTTGGAACCTCCCTTCCCAGCACGGGGTTGTCTCTGGGGGAAGCCCACCCCAGGAGCTGGCATTTGTTGGCCTCTTCCACAGAGCGCTGGAGTCTCAGCCACTCCAGAACGGGGGGAGGGGCCAGCTGTGAATTGGGAGCCAGATCCGGGTTTAGATGTGAATCCGCCGGCGCTGCAGAGCGTTCGGATGTGGGGAGCCAGCTCCCGCCTGCGCCAGATCACAAAGTGCCACTTCAGCCAGCCACCTGCCAGGCTCTGGCCGCGCCCCGTGTGGAGCTGAAGCTGGGCTCTCCACAGCTGGGTGCTGCTCCTCCTCCCTGCTGGCCAGCCGGCCGCAGCTCCTCAGCACCTGCCCACTCAGCCCCACCTCAGCGCTCCTGCCTCCCCAATGTCCTCCCTGGTGCTGCGCCTGGCCCCCTGCACCTGGCCTGTCAGTGCCCAGCGGGGCCGGGAGCCAAGCGCCCCCTGGAGCCATGTGTCAGGCCCTGAGTCCCTCCTGTGCCGGGCTCCCGCCAATCCACAAGCCAGGAACAGGCCCGTGACTCCCAGAGCAAGTATTTCAGTCTCACAGCAGCAGCCTCGCTCCACCCACGCCCCGGCCTCCTGAGTCCAGCTCCAACCCCGAGGCCTGACCACCTCCCCACCTTCGCTGACACCATCACTTCCAGAGGGAATGGCACTGAGGTTGCCGGGGGAACAGGCATTCTCCAGCTGCCCGGATCCATTGTTCCATTCACCAGGACAGTCCCGTTGGGGACACTGGGGCATGGCCACTAGGTAACTCGAGGGGATGGAAGACCACGAGTGTCGATGAAGCCCCCTCGCACTAGGCCCAGGTGTCCTTGTGTTGGGGACACTGGGGCATGGCCGCTAGGTAACTCGAGGGGATGGAAGACCACGAGTGGCGATGAAGCCCCCTCGCACTAGGCCCAGGTGTCCTTGGCCCCCGCTCCCACCTGGAGGTACTCGCAGCAGCTCTGCGTACTAGGCCCAAGTGTCCTTGGCCCCCCCGCCTGGAGGCACACACAGCAGTTATGCTGAGGATCTGCAACAATATGCTGCAGAGTCAGACTGCCTGAAACTAAGCAAGGCCACACAGGGCAGATATGGAAGAACAATGCTGAATAAAGCAGCTTTATGTAGAGTTGAACAAATGATACAGAGAACCAGGGAACTAGCTGGGAACTGGATTGGCTGGCTATATGGATACTTGGGGCAGCTTGCTATTGGTAAAAATATGCTGGGAAAAAGAATGTATAAAAGCCTGTGTAACTTCCTGCTCTGGGTACAGGATTTGAGATTCAAATCTCCCTGTACCTTTTTGAAGCTTCAAATAAACTTTTCTGCTTCTCCACCCCGTTGTGATTATTGGGTGTAGCACACTGGTTAACGAACCAACTTCAGCTGTTGTTTAGCCTCTTGGCACTGGGTGCCGGCAACAGCTTTTGGCATCCCTGGGTGGGCGACGAGGCTGCAATTTAGCCTTGCCCAGACCCCTCCTGGAGGTCGAGGATTGCGGCGAGAACCGACGCCCAGCGTGCACCGGTGAGTTCATCAGGGGCCTCGGAGGAGACACGATTTGATCGACCCCGGAGGGCACAACGGTGCAACGCACTCATATAGTGGAGAAGCAGTTGTGGACAGCGGTGAAGAACCGGTCCCTTAGATGTGGGGGAGGAGCAGCTGCAGGCCACGGTGAAGAACCGGTCCCTTGGATAAGGTAGGAACCTTTTAAAATCCGGATTATATGCTCTGTTGGAACCTGGGGACGCCCAGAGTTACCCTGTAGGTATGGGACAGGGACAGAGCTCAGAGGTTAGGGCACGGTGTACGCCCCTAGAGTGCATTCTAGCAAACTGGAAGGTATTTGGTGCGGATCCAATGACTAAGAGCCAATTAAAACGATTCTGTACAGTTGACTGGCCTCAATATCAACTAGAGGACCAGGAGTGGTGGCCACCAGGAGGGTCAATTAATTACAACACGATCCTCCAATTAGTTTTGTTTTGTCAGTGAATGGGTAAATGGAATGAATACTTGTATGCACAAGCGTTTATGGCTTTAAGAAATAGAAAAGAGCTGTAATTCTGCAAAGTTGTAATTTGACTCCGACTGGTTCGGTAGTAGCTAATGTTAGTCCCCAGACCCCCACCCCCACTGTAATGGCAGAGCCGGTGTCCCCTTCGGCCCCCACATCCCCACCTTATAAGGGTAGGATGCCTCGGGTTATAGAGATTGCCCCCTCAGTGGGACTCTATCCTTTGCTTACCGAGACTGTTGTGGCTTGCCCAGGGGCAGACGGACGTCAGGCTACCACTATGCAAGTTTACATCCATGTGCCATTCAATCCAATAGACTTAGCAGCTTTTAAAACACAGGCTGGGGAATTCTCAACGAACCCAAGCAGGTTTATTTCAGTCTTTGAGGGGTGCCTCAGTAGTCACAAGCCGATTGAGACGACTGTAATATCCTCCTGAGAACCCTGTTGTCTGAGGTGGAGAGGGATCAGGTTACAGCTAAGGCAAGGGGAGCGTCAGCGTTCAAGCGGAAAAAAAAAAAAAAAAGAAAGGAAGCTATCTGTCAAGTTCCTCTCCAAGTAATTGTAAGCGGCTCAGGACATTTCTGGGTATGGCAGGCTTTTGCAGGATATGGATCCCAGAGTATGGACTGTGGGCTAAACCCCTGTACGACTGTGTAAAAGGAGCGGATCATGACCCCTTCTATTGGACTCCAAAGGCTGACAGGGCATTTAAAATCCTGAAAAGAAAATTGATGGAAGCCCCAGCTCTGGACCTGCCAGATCTCTCTAAGCCGTTTCAGTTGTATGTACATGAACGAAGGGGGGTGGCCCTAGGAGTGCTCACACAGCTGTTAGGAGCATGGAGACATCCCCTGACTTATTTATCTAAGCAATTCGATCAGGTTGCAAAGGGTTGGCCGGCATGTTTACGGGCGGTCGCAGCTACTGCCCTAGTGCTTGAGGAAGCGGAGAAGCTAACATTGGGAGGGGTTATGCAAATCTATACTCCCCATATGATCCGAGCCTTATTGGATGCAAAGGGAGGGCTTTGGCTCACCCAGGCTCGGATTGCTCGGTACCAGGCTAAGCTGTTAGAGAACTCTGAAGTCACCTTACAGCCTTGCCCCTCCCTTAATCCGCCACCCTCTTGCTAGAAACAGAGGAACAGAAACATGACTGTTTAGAGATCATAGATGTCCAGTACTCCAGCCATCCGGATTTAAAGGATGTACCCCTCCCAAATGCAGATTATGAGTGGTACACTGATGGTAGCAGTACTGTAATAGATGGGCAAAGGAGGGCGGGTTATGCTGTTGTGACGCTCCATGACACTGTGGAAGCTGAAGGTTTGCCTGCTGGGACCTCTGCCCAGCTTGCTGAACTAATAGCCCTGACCCGTGCACTTGAACTGTCAAAAGGAAAGCGGGTCAACATTTTTACTGATTCAAAATATGCTTTTGGTGTGCTGCATGCTCATGCTGGCCTATGGAAGCAAAGGGGAATGCTGACAGCCCAAGGCTCCCCAGTCAAGTACGGACCCCAAATCCTCCGGCTCCTAGAAGCCGTACAACTCCCCTTGGAAGTGGCGGTGGTACACTGTAAAGCCCATCAAAGGGAGGATCAAGATGTGGCCAGAGGTAACGCCCGGGCAAATAGAAAAGCTAAGCATGCTGCCACCCTGCCATCCCCTCAGGCTGAGAACGCCCATATGCATGCCCTTATCCCATCAGTAGGGGAGCTTCCAACCCCTCAGTACTCTGGGGAGGAGAGACAGCTAACTGACAAACTCAGTCTCCGGGAAAAGGAGGGATGGCTCCATTCCCCAGAAGGGAAAATCCTCTTACTAAAGGGCCTAATCCAGCCAGTGCTGCAGAAACTACATCAAACCACTCATGCTGGCAGGGAAGCACTTATCCAGCTAATGGGAAAATACTTTATCACTTCCGGACTCCGACCCCTGGCTGCCCAGGTACAGGCAGACTGCTTAGTCTGCCAAAAGAATAACCCCCGACTGGGACATCCTGTGCCACCAGCTGCCCTAAAACCCACTCCGGGCCCTGGACAAGTGTGGCAAATAGACTTTACCGAGTTTCCCCGGACCCAAGGGTTCAAATATCTCCTTGTTATAGTGGATCGGTTCAGCGGATGGCCAGAAGCCTTCCCATGCTGTAACTGCACTGCCAGGACAGTGGCCCTCAAGTTTGTTAGGGAGATCATTCCTCGCTTTGGACTCCCCCTGTGGATGGAATCTGACAGTGGGACACACTTCACGTCAAAAATCATTCAAAGCATCTCACATGCCTTACAGATCCCCTGGAAACTCCATACGCCCTGGAGACCGCAAGCCAGTGGTGTAGTGGAGCGTACCAATCAGACCCTTAAACGGCATCTCTCAAAAGCGTGCCAAGAAGCCTCACTGCGATGGCCTGATGCTTTGCCCCTCGTCCTACTCCGTATCCGCGTTCTCCCAAAGGGTAGATTAGGGCTCAGTCCCTTTGAAATTATGTTTGGAAGGGCATGGCCTATGAATGGCACCCCGGTTCTGTCAGGGGAATGGGAGTTGGGTAATGTTTTTTTGTCACAGTATATGTGTTCCCTGTCTGCTGGTCTCTTGTCTCTTCACAGGTATACCAAGGATTCCCAGCCTCTCCGCTTGGACTCTCCCGTCCACTCCTTACAGCCCGGTAACTCTGTGCTTGTTCGCACCTGGAAAGACGAGCCTCTCCAGGAAAAGTGGAAAGGACCCTATACCGTCCTGCTGATCTCCCATACAGTGGCAAAGATCGAGGGACACAAGAACTGGATCCATCACTCTCGTCTGAAGGCAGTACCTGCCCCCTCGTCAGCAGAACAGTGGACCGTCCAACCTGCTGACTCCTCATCTAGTGACGATCTCGGGCTACTGTTTAAAAGACACAAATAGCGGGCACCTTAATGCTAAAATGGGCCCACCCAGGTATTGGAGATCCTGGGTTGGGAAGACTCTGGTCATAATTAATTGGGTAACATTGTTATTCTCTGTATTGGTATTTCCAAACTGTGCATATCGGGAGCATAACTCCTTTGTTTTGCTTGCGCACCATGTTGCTAATTTAACAAACCAGACTGATTGCTGGGTATGTGCTCCAACTCCACTATCCCCCAAAACGGGAATGCCCCTTGACATGCTGCCCTTGACCCTAGCAGAATTAGCCACCACCAAAGAGCAGGAAAGAACGGACTCACCGTTCTGGAACAAGACCTCTTTACAGCAAGCCACCTATCAGGACCAGGAGTATTCAGTTGCAGTACTCACTGAGGGAGTGTTATGTTTTACCCAAAACCAATCTGATCCCTATGGGCATCCTGTGGGAAAGAGCTCCTGTGTTATTACACAGTGGGCTGATGGGTATTGGATAAAGACCAAAAGGGGAAGCCAGCAGTGTGGGTGTAATGGTTCCTCCCCTTTTAGGGAAACTCTTACAAATAATCGTACCACAAAAGAAAAGTTTGGAAATATAACTTGCCGTCCAGTTAATATCTCCAATGTAGCAAGCCAATGGTGGGTTTGTAGTGGTCCCTATGGCGAGTGTAATTTGAACGGCACAATTAGAAATGCCCCCACTTGTACCCAATCAAAAAAATAAGATGCCCCCTTAGGGGCATATAAATTGTTTAAAAAAGCCGCCAAAGCAGCCTTAAATATCCCAGGAATCCTCTTAAGAAACAGTCCTTACTGGGCCCTACAGGGTCACTATTTTGTATGTGGCCGAAAGGCTTACAAGGTGCTGCCAGCCAACTGGACAGGTAGCTGTTATATAGCTCATGGAGTTCCTCATCTTTCCATAACTGCCACACTGCCCAAAGGAAAGATTAGAAATGCCCGAGACACCTCTGTTGAGTCATGAGAAAAGACCCTGCGGTGACTGACTAAGGCATTGGAGGGCAAGATGAAGAATCCCCTCACAACCGAGAAGCTTGTAGGGTGCTCTGTACTGGGAATAGCGCCACTGTTTACCGGACCAGCCATGGCATGCATAGGCCGCTATACTATAAGGCTGCAGATGGTACTTGAGAAAGTGGCCTTAGAGTTAGAGGACTCGGTTAGTGATTTAGGGTCAGCAGTAAAAACATTAAATAAAGAGGTACAGCAGCTCAGGACGTTTTCCCTCCAAAACAGGTTGGCTTTGGACTATCTCTTGGCATCCCAAGGAGGGGTTTGTGCCCTCGTCGCGCCCCGATGGTGTCTATCTGTAAATGATAGCAGTTATGAGATCTATGAAAAGATGGTACAGGCTGAGGCCCATGCCCGAGCCGGAGCACAGGTTGCCTATACTGCCCCAGAGAACGATTGGTTGCAAACCTTGTTTTCAGGCTGGGGTTTGTCGTCTTGGCTTGGTGGTTTATTTAGCCTGCTATTGAAACTTCTCTTTCCTGTATTGCTTGTATTACTGGTATTATGCTGTGCGGTATCATGTGTCAGGGCCCTTTTGCGAAAGTTAATAAGTCATTCTCTTCAGGGCTATCACAAAGTGCTTATGCAAAGTCATATTGTAAAGAAATAAGTAGCCCAAGTGAGAAAACTCAGAGCCAAGGCTGTTGAGTGTTCTCAAAGAGGGGAGTTGTTAGGCAGACTGGGGCATGGCCGCTAGGTAACTCGAGGGGATGGAAGACCACGAGTGGCGATGAAGCCCCCTCGCACTAGGCCCAGGTGTCCTTGGCCCCCCCTCCCGCCTGGAGGCACTTGCAGCAGCTCTGCGTACTAGGCCCAAGTGTCCTTGGCCCCCCCTGCCTGGAGGCACACACAGCAGTTATGCTGAGGATCTGCAACAATATGCTGCAGAGTCAGACTGCCTGAAACTAAGCAAGGCCACACAGGGCAGATATGGAAGAACAATGCTGAATAAAGCAGCTTTATGTAGAGTTGAACAAATGATACAGAGAATCAGGGAAATAGCTGGGAACTGGATTGGCTGGCTATATGGATACTTGGGGCAGCTTGCTATTGGATAAGTATGTTGGGAAAAAGGATGTATAAAAGCCTGTGTAACTTCCTGCTCTGTGTACAGGATTTGAGATTCAAATCTCCCTGTACCTATTTGAAGCTTCAAATAAACTTTTCTGCTTCTCCACCCCATTGTGATTACTGGGTGTAGCACACCGGGAAATGAACCACTCAAGCTGTTGTTCAGCCTCTCGGCACTGGGTGCCAGCAACAGCCTGATGCCAGGACAGTCCCCCTGAGCTCTGGAGAGGACTAGAGGTGCCTTAGGACACCTGCCGTGCAGCTGCTGGAGAGTCAGCAGGAGACATTCGGTGAGGACTGGAGCCCCCCAGGGCAGAGGCCATTCAGGAGACCCAGCGTGGGGGGAATCAGGCCTGGGATTCTCTGCAGCAGCTGCTCCCACACAGCCTTGGAGAGAGGAGCTGCGAAACCCCCACAAAGCGTTGCCCCGGCACAGAGCTCTATAGCATTGGGACCCCGTACGCGTGAGCCGCAATCCAGGAGGGCCTTGCGCCAGCCCCACCCTCTCCCATTGCCCCGCTCTGGGAGGCCAGAGCACAGTTCACAATTTAGCACGGACCAGCTGCAAGGATCCTGGCGGGCCCTGGTAAGGTTGGAGCAGCATTTTCAATGTTGGGGAAAAGCGAGATCTGTGCAATAGGCAACGCAGCTCCATCTGGGCACCAGCCAGTTCCTGTGCCCCAGAGAGCTCCCACTGAACCAGGGACGAAGGGGGCAGGAGGTGGAAAGAGAAGGTGCCATCCTGGAACCCAGGAGACCCATGTTCATTTCCCAGCTCTGCCACAGATGCTCTGTTTGTCTTCGAGCAAGTCCCTTATTCTCTCTCTGCAGCGGTTCCCTGTCTGTACAGTGGGGGTAGCAGCCAGGCCCTGCCCTGAAGGGGGCAGATAGAATAAATGCAATCGAGGTTGGGCAGTGCTCGGATGCCAGGGGGATGAGGGCCAGGATGGTGCCTAAGAAAGACCGAAAGCAAGGGGGAGCTACAGAGCCGGTGGTGAGAGGGGTTTGGCCTTTGACAATCTGCTCTGAGTGCCTGGGCTGCCAGACCCCAGGCAGCCATTGGCATTGCAAGATCTCCCTGATCTACGGTGCTGCTGCTCTCCCTGCTTCTAGGAGTCACTGCCTCTCCCCGGGCCGAGAACCCCGCAGCAATCATCTCCTGGGGCTGCCGTGGCTCTGAGCGTTAGCAAGGCCTGGGACACAGTACGGGGGCGGGGGAGGGGGGGCTGCTATTAAAGCAGCTTCTGCGTCATTGCAGCAGTGGGAGAGGAAGCAGAGAGGGGACCGTTTTCCATCCCGTGGCCAAAGCACCCGGCAGCTTGGGAAAGTGGAAAGAACCGCTCAGGTGGGCTGGGAGCCGGGGGTGCAGAGAGTTCATGAATCCCCGTTCTGCACTGTCACGAGAAGGAGGAACCGGGATGGAAGTGATCCTCCCACTCGGGGATCCAGAGACCCCCTGGCTCCAATAGCATGGACGCAGGGAGGGGCTCTGGCCTGGGGTCTGCAGGAGCTGGGACTAGAAGAGCCCAGAGGTCCCTTCCGGCCTAACGTCTGTGACTCTGGGGAGCGGTGTTGGATCATATTAAAGAAGTTCTGTATTAAAATCACAAATGAGTTTGATTCCCCATAGTTGAAAGTCCAGGGTATTACTAATTAAGAGGTCTCTTGGTTTTTGGTGCTGATTCTCTCCCTCTGTGTGTGAAACCTGCAAGCTGCTAATTGTGTTCGTACATTCTAAGACTGAGTCTGTTCTCAAAGCAATTCACAGAGAGAGAGACTCAAAGCAATACTCGAACAACAGAAACAGCACCCAGAGACTCCCCGCCCTTTTGTTGTATTAACAATTGTGATTAAAATAGAGATAGAGGATGTATGTGGATGGATGCTTGGTGTGGATAATAACTGAATGATCAGGGAGGTGCCAGCCTAAGAATCCAGTGTCCATCGGCTGAAGAAGGCGTCAAGTGGAAATAACCAGAGGACCCCCGGAGGGCAGACTGGAATCCACCCAACAGCCTCAAGAATGGGAGAACCAAAGAACAAGATAACATCTAGCAGCTCGGAGCCCTCAGGAATGTGCTATCTGCTGATTGATTCAGCAACAGCATGATGAAGGAATTCCCATAGACTGGCATAAGAAGAAATTCCTATAAAAATAGACTCTAAAAAGTGAGAACTTTGGGGTCTGATTCTGCAAACCAACTTCCAGGAGCATCAGATGAGCATCTGACAAGGCCCTGCTCTCTCCTCATGTCCAGGTCACCTGGCCAGTGGCTTCGCATGAGCAACTCTAAGGCTGGTAACTATGTTAACAACCTTGCAGAACCTGTGTGTGTGTGTTTGTATGAATGAATGTGTGAATAAATATGAGATTGAATGGAATGTTATAGCTATAACTAACTGCTTACTATGATTCTTTCTGTATTCACAATAAATGTGGTATTTTGCCTTTTTCCCTTTCATGTGCCCTGTTGGTTTTTATTTTATTGGTATAACAGCAGAATGTCCCTCCCATGACCCCGGTGGGGAAGGACAGGCTCTAAAGCCTTGGCGAGGCCAGAGCAAGTCTGGCTGGGGCATCCCATGGCTGGGGAGTCACACATTGGCTGGCCTGTGACTCGCCTGCCCATTGTGACACGCCCCTGCTGGCTGGCACAGCCTCATCCCCTCACTGCCAGGCTTGGCTCTGGCAGAGCGAGAGCTGGCAGGTGCCCCTGGGGAACGCTGAGCCAGCAGATCCAGCTCTGCCACCGGCAGCAGAAAGTGGGTGGCCCATTTACGCGCAGGCTTCTGCCCACTCCTGACTCCAGGTAGGAGAATCTTCTATTGCCCACCTCTGCTTTTCCATTGCATCGCCAACCACACCGAGGCTTCCCCGAGCTCCTGGCTGGGCGTCGCACGTCTGCCAAGTGCCCCGGTGCCGGCCGTCTAGCCTGGTGCCAGTAAGGAAGTGGGCAGCGGCATGCGCACAGGAGGGAGCCCGGGGCGGCTCGACAGAAGGGGTGGCACCAGTCAAACCCGGAGGGGACGGAGACAAGGAGGAGGGTTTAGCAGGGCTGGTGGCACGGCACGGGAAGGCGGCACAGGAGGTTAGATGAGGCATTGGGCTGGGACCCAGGAGAGCTGTGTTCAGTTCCCCGCTCCTCTGTAACTCTTCTGCGTGGGATCAGGAGAGTCCCCGCCGCTCTGGGCCTCAGCTAACAAGGGAGAACACGTCCCTGCTCTGCGGAGCGGGGGTTGAGAGCCTAAATACCATAACACCCGTGTGCTAAACCACTGGCATGATGGGGCCAGGTAAGTGCCCAGACACTGAGGTTGCCGGGGGAACAGGCATTCTCCGGTTGCCTGGAGCCATTGTTCCATTCACCAGGACAGTCCGATGCCAGGACAGTCCCCCTGAGCTCTGGAGAGGACTAGAGGTGCCTTAGGACGCCTGCCGTGCAGCTGCTGCAGAGTCAGCAGGAGACACTGGGTAAGGAATGGAGCCCCCCAGGGCAGGGGCCATTCAGGAGACCCAGCGTGGGGGGAATCAGGCCTGGGATTCTCTGCAGCGGCTGATCCCACACAGGCCTTGGAGAGAGGAGCTGTGAAACCCCCACAAAGCGCTGCCCCGGCACAGAGCTCTGTAGCACTGGGACCCCGTACGTGTGAGCCGTAATCCAGCAGGGCCTTGCGCCAGCCCCACCCTCTCCCATTGCCCCGCTCTGGGAGGCCAGGGCACAGTTCACAATTTAGGACGGACCAGCTGCAAGGATCCTGGCGGGCCCTGGTATGGTTGGAGCAGCATTTTCAATGTTCGGGAAAAGCGAGATCTGTGCAATAGGCAACGTAGCTCCATCTGGGCACCAGCCAGCTCCTTTGCCCCAGAGAGCTCCCACAGCTCCCACTGAACCAGGGACGAAGGGGGCAGGAGGTTGAAAGAGAAGGTGCCATCCTGGAACCCAGGAGACCCATGTTTATTTCCTAGCTCTGCCACAGATGCTCTGTTTGTCTTTGAGCAAGTCCCTTCTTCCCTCTGTGTTGTAGTTCCCTGTCTGTGCAGTTGAGGTAGCTGCCAGACCCTGCCCTGAAGGGGGCAGTTAGAATAAATGCAATGGGCAGTGCTCGGATGCCAGGGGGATGAGGGCCAGGATGGTGCCTAAGACAGACCGAAAGCAAGGGGGAGCTACAGAGCCGGTGGTGAGAGGGGTTTGGCCTTTGACAGTCTGCTCTGAGTGCCTGGGGTGCCAGACCCCAGGCAGCCACTGGCATTGCCAGACCTCCCTGATCTACGGTGCTGCTGCTTTCCCTGCTTCTAGGAGTCACTGCCTCCCCCTGGCCGAGACCCCCGTGTCACGGAGTCCCCAGGCGACGCTCTGGAACTGCTCCCTACGAAGTCAGTCAGGACTCTGGGGAAGTCTCCTTTCTGTGAACAGCCTGTCTGCAGGGCAAAGAGCTCACACAGCTTCCACCTTCCTGGGTCTGACCTCTGAGCATTCAGCATCCTCTGCCCCTCCGTGAGCTTCCCACAGCAAGCCCGTCCAGGCAGCCTCCTGGGGAAGCCGGAGGGTCCTGCACCCCAGCTCCGCAGTCAGTCGTGACTCTCAGCCAGCCAGTAAAACAGAAGGTTTATTAGATGACAGGAACATGGTCTAACACAGAGCATGTAGGTGCAGAGAACAGGACCCCTCAGCTGAGTCCATTTTGGGAGGTAGTGAGCCAGACAACCACGCCTGTACTTCACTCCATGTCCCCAGCCAGCCTCAGCTGAAACTCTCTCCAGCCCCTCCTCCTCTGGGCTTTGTCCCTTTCCCGGGCCAGGAGGTCACCTGATTCCTTTTTTCTCCAACCCTTTTAGCTCTCACCTTGTAGGGGGGAAGGGCCTGGCCATCAGCACCCAGAAAATAGGGTGTCGGCCATTCTCTGTGTCCAGACCCCTGCACATACCTGCCCTCTAGGGCTCTGCAATGATCATACACCCTTACGCCACCACCTAGATACTTAAGAACTGCATAGGGGAAACTATGAGGCACCCCCACACTATTCAGAGGAAACATTAAGAACAGTCCCACTTCGTCACATGCCACAGCAATCATCTCCTGGGGTTGTCATGGCACTGAGCATTAGCAAGGTCTGAGACTCAGTTGGGCAGGGGGAGGGGGGGCTGCTATTAAAGCAGCTTCTGCGTCGTTGCAGCGGTGGGAGAGGAAGCAGAGATGGGACCATTTTACACCCCATGGCCAAAGCACCCGGCAGCTTGGGAAAGTGGAAAGAGCCTCCCATGTGGGCTGGGAGCTATGGGTGGGGAGAGTTCATGGATCCCCGTTCTGCACTGTCACGAGAAGGAGGAACCGGGAGGGAACTGATTCTCCCACTCGGGGATCCAGAGACCCCCTGGCTCCAATAGCATGGACGCAGGGAGGGGCTCTGGCCTGGGGTCTGCAGGAGCTGGGACTAGAGGAGCCCAGCGGTCCCTTCTGGCCTAACGTCTGTGACTGTGGGGAGGGAAGGTCCCTGCCATGGCCCCGGTGGGGAAGGACAGGCTCTAAAGCCTTGGCGAGGCCAGAGCAAGTCTGGGCTGGGGCATCCCATGGCTGGGGAGTCACACATTGGCTGGTCTGTGACTCGCCTGCCCATTGTGACACGCCCCTGCTGGCTGGCACAGCCTCATCCCCTCACTGCCAGGCTTGGCTCTGGCAGAGCGAGAGCTGGCAGGTGCCGCTGGGGAACGCTGAGCCAGCAGATCCAGCTCTGCCACCGGCAGCAGAAAGTGGGTGGCCCATTTACGCGCAGGTTTCTGCCCACTCCTGACTCCAGGTAGGAGAATCTTCTATTGCCCACCTCTGCTTTTCCATTGCATCGCCAACCACACCGAGCCTTCCCCGAGCTCCTGGCTGGGTGGCGCACATCTGCCAAGTGCCCCGGTGCCGGCTGTCTAGCCTGGTGCCAGTGAGGAAGTGGGCACCGGCATGCGCACAGGAGGGAGCCCGGGGCGGCTCGACAGAAGGGGTCGCACCAGTTGAGCCCGGAGGGGACGGAGACAAGGAGGAGGGTTTGGCAGGGCTGGTGGCACGGCACGGGAAGGCGGCACAGGTGGTTAGATGAGGCATTGGGCTGGGACCCAGGAGAGCTGTGTTCAGTTCCCCGCTCCTCTGTAAGTCTTCTGCGTGAGATCAAATGAGTCCCCGCCGCCCCTGGCCTCAGCTAATGAGGGAGAGCAGGTCCTTGCTCTGCGGGGGGGTTGAGAGCCTAAATACCACAACACCCGTGTGCTCAGCCACTGGCATGGTGGGGCCAGGTAAGTGCCCAGACTGGGAGGTAGCTGGTGGCCCTGCCCCTCGTCCTACTCCAGCCCTGCTCTCGCTCCAGCCTCGCTCCACCCACGCCCCGGCCTCCTGAGTCCAGCTCCAACCACGAAGCCTGACCACCTCCAGCACCCTTGCCGACACCATCACTTCCAGAGGGAATGGCACTGAGGTTGCCGGGGGAACAGGCATTCTCCATCTGCCCGGAGCCATTGTTCCATTCACCAGGACAGTCCGATGCCAGGACAGTCCCCCTGAGCTCTGGAGAGGACTAGAGGTGCCTTAGGACGCCTGCCGTGCAGCTGCTGCAGAGTCAGCAGTTGACACTGGGTGAGGAATGGAGCCCCCCAGGGCAGGGGTCATTCAGGAGACCCAGCGTGGGGGGAATCAGGCCTGGGATTCTCTGCAGCGGCTGCTCCCACACAGGCCTTGGAGAGATGAGCTGCGAAATCGCCACAAAGCTCTGCCCCGGCACAGCCTGCCTGCCTGCTGCTCTCCCGCCTTCTGCTCCTTCACGGTGGTGTCAGAGCAACTCCTGCTGCTCACCAGCCCGCCCCCCGCACCCCACCCCGCTTCCCTCCCCCACCTGGGACCTGCCACGGCCCCAATATTCCTGGGGGAAGGGATCAGGGTAATTTCCCTGGGCAGGAAGAATCCTGAGTGGTTGGATGCAGCCTGTCTGCTGGGCAGTTTGTGAACCAGCAGAAGGAGAGGCGGGAGTGACCCGGGGGAGGCCGTTTGGCCTGCGGGATGGGCCTGGGAGTCCGGAGACCTGGGTTCTAATCCTGCCTGTACTGCTGCCTGCCTGGGTGACTTTGAGCACATCCATTGGCTTGTTTCCCTGCTGGCAGCTGTAGGCACTGGTGGAACGGCCATACGTGGACTGGCCCTGATGCTGAACGGGGCAGTCGCCTCTCACCTCTCACAAGCAATGCCTTGTCCTGGCTTCTTGCAGGATGGCTGAGGAGGTCCGCAAGGTCCCCTTGAAGCCCATCCTTGCCTGGGAGGAGACGAGACCTCCTCGAAGGAAGAGTCCGCAGAAGAGCCCACAGCAGCAGCAGGAGCTGTGTGTGCCTCAGCCCTTCCATGCTGGTGAGTGGGTGCCTCCTGGGTGGGCGGAGGGGCTGCAAAAATGGCCGGGGCCATGGCCCTGCATTGCGGTGGGGCTTGCCCCTCTGGGGGTTGGGGTTGCAAGACCAGGGTGTCAGTGGCGGGAGAAGACTCCATCACCTTTGTACAACTCTGGGCTGCCATGAGATGGAGAGACAGGAAAACCCAGGCAGGGGGGAATGGCCCCTCCTGCTGGCAGCAGCTGCAGCCCCTACATCTGATCGGCGCATTAGGGGCGGCAGCAGAAGCATCAGGTGGAGACTGACTGAATTGCCCACCCCGATCCGTCACACACAGGGTCGAAAGATGTTTTCCACCAGTCGAAGGGGATGCTCTGTGCACGGTGGGTTGTTAAGCCTAGGATTGAAGGGCGCCGGCCAAAGCATGAGATGCCCCCTGATGTTGCAGCCCCATCTGCTGGCTCCTTTGCAGGGGGGTGACGCATGGCACAGCACAGGGCATTTGGGTGGGGGGGTTCATGATGGGAGCCCAGGGCTTGCCCAGGTTACACCCAGTGGCTGTCGATGGCAGGAGAGGCAGTCAGAGGAAGCAGAACGGGCAGGCCCTGGGTCCCCGTATCCCGCGCAGACTGGGTAGCTCCTCCCTCTCCCGAAACGGGGAGCAGAGCAATTCACTGCCAGTCCCTCTGCCCCCTCCAGCAATGGCCCGGAGAGCGGGGACAACACTCATAGCCTGACATCATGCCTCCTTCCAGGTGTGGCGCTCCCCAAATCCCCACGCTCAGCCTGCATGCTGGGTGCGGGCAGGGAGGTGGGGTGGCCGCTGGGAACCAGGGCTCTGACTGGATCTTTGCTGGGCTGAGCAGCAAAGAGTTGGGGAAACCAGGGATGGCTGTGCCAGACCCTGTTGTGCATCGGGGCTGCTACCCTGCTGGGGTGGGAGCGGGGGGCAAGGGTTTCTGCTAAGATCTCTGTCACCCAACCTGCAGCTTGGCAGCCCCAGGTATTACCACTGCTCTGTCTTTGATCAGATTCACCATCACCTGGGAATGCCTCCTGCTTTATGGGGCCAGACTCGCAGGAGAAAGAGACCCTAGACTACATCAACACCTTTCTCAAGGGCAATGAACAGGTACCAAGAGCCCTCCTCTGATCTCTCAGCTACTGCCCTGTCCACATGCAGTATCCGTCCTTCTCCGGATGAGGCATGGATTCTAAGGCCAGACGGGACCACTGTGACCTCCTGTATAACACAGGCCAGAGACCTGCCCCCAAATAATTCCTGTTTAAACTAGAGCATCTTAAAAACATCCTCTCTTGAGTTACAAAAGGCACCCACCATGCCCCTTGCCCACTGGATTTGGCCAGTCCCCAGCGTGATGGGTTGCCCCCCTTTGAGGTGCCACCTGATGTCCTGCCTTATCACTGAGCCCGCCTGTTCTGCCAGCCTGGGCCCCCGTTACCTTGTCTTGTTGGGCTCGGCTCACAAGCCTCTTCCAGCCATACACACAGGCAGGGCCACACCCAGCTGCAGAAAGACACAGACACTGAGATCAGCTCTGGGAAGACTCAGCTGAAGGGCCTTGTCCCAGTTCTCTGGTGCCCACCTCCTTTGGAGTACAGAACAAAGGTTTTATGACATTCGCCCCCTCCCTTGATGTCAAGAGAGGTATGAACAACTCTTTGCCCCTCCTCCCAGTTACTAATTTATACTACAAACTGGGTTGTGGTATAAACAAGAAACAAGATGATTAACTACAAGAGGTAGATTTTAAGCGGTTAGAAGAGATAGCAAACAGAACAAAGCAGATTACCCTAGTAAATAAAGAAAACACACAAACGAAGCTTTACACACCAGATAGATAGGATATCCATTAGCAAATTCTCCCCGAGTGATAAACAGGTTGGCAGATTCTTAAGGCAGAAGCTGCCTTGGTTTTGCAGCTTGGATTTCCCAGGTTTTCTTGCACAGGCTAGGAATCTCTCTCTCTAGCCTAGGACCATCACTTCTCATGGTTCAATCTTTGTCTCTCAGGTGTTTCCAGGTATCTTATTGCAGGGAGTCTGAGGTCCCGTCCCATCCCCACTGCGATTTTATTGTTCCCCTTTTATCTTCTCTTCCCACCTGCTGGAAAACTCTTTTGCTGTGACCTGGGTCCAACAGGTCCCGTTGTGTCGCGTTATCTTGGGGAGGTTTCTATTGCACACAGTTCCTGGGGTAGCTCTAATGCTTGTGCATTTCCTCCAGGAGCCAGTGTTTGGCTTTTTTGCTGTTCTACCTGAAAGGCTGTTTTGAACCTCACAGTGTTTTTCAGGAACACATACACAGCTGAACTTCAGAACGTCACATACAACGATAGCACATGCAATCCAATGAGACATTAATGTCTAGCAGATAAAGACTTTTAGACTGATATCTTACAAGACATACTTGGTACCAAACATATCCTAATTATATGACCGTGGCGAATATTGGGGTGTCAGGGTGTCACACCCAGATGTTCCTCCCACTCTATCAAGCCCCCCAGTAAGACTGTCTGGATGCTTAGCCCCCATATTGCAGTTCCTCTTTGGACACCTACCCTGTGAGATCTGCTCCCTCTCTGGTCTGGTTTCACACAGAGCTGCCCTGCCCTCCCCACATAGTCTCTCCTGTTGGGAGATGAATGGCCTTCTGGCCTTTGGCATATCAAAGCCTGAGCAGCGCTGGGGGGAAGCTTTCTGACATCTCTCCCCCTGGCAGCTCCTTTCCACGCTAACCTTCCTGTTTTTGTCTAATCTCTGCGGGGCATAGGAGGAGGCCAAGAAACTTGAATTCTTGGATCGTGTCATCACCATCAGCAGGGCCGCCCTCATGAGGCACCCAGAACAAAACCTGGCAGCTTTTCTCTGCACAGCCCTCCTTGTGGAGAAGATAAAGGTGAGTAAAACACACACTCGGGCTATGTTACTTGGCGGGTTTAGTGATTGGCCTGGAGAGCTCTGCAGATTTGTCTACCTTCAACTGCCAATCGCTGGATCGTGTTGGACGTTTGTCTGTTAGACTGAAGAGCCCATTATCAAGCAGTTGCTCCCTGTGTAGATACTTACAGACTGTCATCAAGGCACCCTGTAACCTTCTCTTTGTGAAGCTGAACTGATTGATTTCTGGAGTCTCTCACTATAAGGCATGTTTCCCAGTCCTTCAGTCACTCTTGTGGCTCTTCTCTGACCCCTCTCCAATTTATCAACATTCTCCTTGAATTGTGGGCACCAGACCTGGAGAGCGGATCCCAGCAGAGGTCGCACCACTGCCAAATACCGAGGGAAAATAACCTCTCTAACAACTGGAGATTGCCCTGTTTGCACAGCCCAGGATGGCATAAGCCCTTTTGGCCCCAGCCTCGCACTGGGCGCTCCTGTGCAGCTGATTACCATAACTGCCAAGTCTTTTCCAGAGTACCGCTTCCCAGGTTAGAGACCCCATGCTGTGAGTGTGGCCTGCGTTCTTTGTTCCTGAACATGTCACTGTATTGAAACATAGGTTGTTCCCTTGCACCCAGCTTCCCAAATCACCAGGTCGCTCTGTATACACCAGTCTCCCTGCACAGAGCCCCAACACTCCGCAGTCAGTGCCCACTAGGGAACTAGCAACAAATCTGCTCCGTAGATTTGGAAAGTCTTTGCTCTGCGGCGCTGCAGAAAGCGTTTTGGAGCTTACCTCCCTTCCCTGAACGTGGGACAGCGTGTGCTGGTGGGTGGTCCAGTGGGCTGGGGCTCAGTTCCTCAGTGAGACCTTTGGGCAAATCACTTCCCCCTCTGTGCCTCAGTTTCCCTCCCATGCCTTGTCTCGTCCAGTTAGCTCGTGAATTCTCTGGGGCAGGGACTGGTTCTCACCATGTGTGTGCAGCACCTGGCACAAGGAGCCTGATCTCAGGTGGAGCCCCTGGGTGCTAATGCTGATGGAGCCTTTGCAGTGCACTGGTGCGTGACGCTGGGGCACTGACCACAGGCCCTGCACTGTGCTCCCCAGCTGGAGCCCTGCACACCGTCAAGCCCACAGTAGGACGACCTGTCTGCCGAGGCCACGTGTTGCTGGTCCTGCTCTTTGATCCCCAGTCGGAGCCTTACGGGAGCTCGGAGCCCGGCTGGCACTTCCCCACATTGTCTCCCCAGGAGCTGATTGATCTTGAGTCCGTCGACTCCCTGACCAGCAGGGTGCGTCAGCAAGCGATGCTCGCCATCATGGAGCTGAGGTACCCGGCCTGCCCGCCCAGCCCCAGCTAGTGCTGTGTGCAGTCAGACACGCCAGCCTCTTGGCATGGCCAGTTCTCCAGGGCATTGCCCCCTCTGCTCCTCCCCCGTCTTCCGATTCCCCCGGGCACGTGGCACCCGTGGGTTGGTGGTGGAGGATCCTTCGGTGCCTGGCGACCTCTCCAAGTGGCCATGTGAAGATGTGGGTGAGGGAGCGAGGGGGTTGGACCGGTCCCCTCTGGGACCCGCAGGCGATGGCTCCGGGGGGAGAGGGGCAGTTGGGCACTGCCGGAGCGGAGCCACCGGAGTCGCCGCCAGCTGTGCCAGCTGCATCCCACCGGCAGCTCAGCGACTCCCTGTGGCTCAGAGGCTGGGCAGGCTGAGCCCTGGCACATGGCACAGCCTGCGTCATGGGGGGCTCTCTCTCAGTGCCGCTGGCGCCCTGCTCT
This sequence comes from Lepidochelys olivacea, assembly GCF_965140295.1. Lineage (NCBI taxonomy): Eukaryota > Metazoa > Chordata > Testudines > Cheloniidae > Lepidochelys > Lepidochelys olivacea. The sequence goes on along the minus strand of NC_140433.1, from coordinate 7,801,572 downwards.
TAGCTTCCCAGAAGCCTGCCCATCATGTCCTGGGAGCCTGAGGCCAACATCAGTGCATCAGTCTCGCCTCAGCCCTCCAATCCGCGTGTGTCTCTTCTCTTAGCAAAGTGAAGCCCCTGCTGCGGGGAATGGAGCTATCCAGCCTGCTCACCGTCTGCTTCTCCAGCGTCTTCTCCCTGCCTCCAGCAGAGACCAACCAGGGCGTGGAGGCTGCTCTATACAACAACGTAAGCCCGAAACTAGCCATGAGGAGCTGCCCCAAACCGAGGGGAAATCCTGCAAGTCGCTCGTGTCCCTGCCCCCTGGGTTACCTGGCACTGGCATAAGAGTGTAATGATCACAGCTCCTTGGCAGCTCAGGACCTGCAGTACCAAAGCACAAGCCCCACCGCCACAGATAAAGGAGTAACTCCCTCATAGGGTAGCAGTAGTAGGCATTTATCCTTCACAGGCACTGGCAATTAGTGGGGAACAGACACTCCCTTCACAAGCACATTCATCCCCAGTGCATGGCTGGGGGCACAGGCCTGAGATCGATCGGCTGCTTGAGATGCACACAGGCCAGGGGAAGTGAAGCTTGGCTGGAAATCTCCCCTCCCCCTCAAATGCGGAGTCCTTCCTGACTCTTCTAATGCGTTCGACTGTGTGCAGTGGCCTCCCTGGGGACAGCAAAAGCGGGTGGGGTCCTGTTGCCAGGAGGAGTTTGCAGTAGGTCCCCTGCGTGTACAAGTGAGTAGGTGAGCTGGAATAGCAAGGGCTGCCATGGCCTGGGGCGTGTCACACGCCAGTGCATTGGTTTGTCGCCTGGCTGGGTAACGCCACTTGCTGTGGTTTCTCCTCTGCTCTTCACGCAGACTCTGAACACCATGGATGACCTGCTGAAGGCCTTGGTGTGTGAGGATGAGAAGCACAACCTTGTGGTGCTGCAAAACATCGTGGAGGTGTGGAGGCATGGGGGCAGGAAGGGGACGAGTCCTGTAGCTGGGGTGGGGCTTTGGGACCAAGGCTCCATTTAATCCCAAGCATGGGACACCCCCGTGCCTTCTGCTCCTCAGAGTACGTTCTAGACAAAGGTTCTTGGGCTGGAGGACCAAGTGCCCCCGCTATATCTGAAAAACGTCTGCATGGCATGGGCGTGGAGGAGGGCGGGATCTGCCGTGTTCTCCACTGAGCCTCATCTGAGCCCGGGATTCATTTGTGTTCACCATGGGCCCCACCAATACTGGCCAGAGCCCAGAGCTAGATTCCCCCAACGTTCTAGTTCTGGGGCCACAGGAAGTCGATTCTGTGGGTGGTTTGTGCTCCAAAAAGAGGGAAATGTCCTCAGCAGATATTCGGTCTTCTCGATCCCAGAGCTTGGGAAGAGGGAATCACAGAAGTGCAGGGCTGGAAGGGATCTCAAGAGGTCATCTACTCCACCCCCTGCACTGAGGCAGGGCCAAGCATTCCTCGACCGTCCCTGAGGAGTGTTTGTTCAGCCTGTTTTTTTAAAACATCCATGATGGGGAGTCCACCACTTCCCTAGGTCACCTGTTCCAGTGCTTAGCCACCCTTAGACTTTTTCCAAATATTTAACCTCAATCTCCCTTGCTGCAGATTAAGCCCATTACTTCTTGTCCTACCTTCATAGAATCATAGAATCATAGAATATCAGGGTTGGAGGGGACCCCAGAAGGTCATCTAGTCCAACCCCCTGCTCGAAGCAGGACCAATTCCCAGTTAAATCATCCCAGCCAGGGCTTTGTCAAGCCTGACCTTAAAAACCTCTAAGGAAGGAGATTCTACCACCTCCCTAGGTAACGCATTCCAATGTTTCACCACCCTCTTAGTGAAAAAGTTTTTCCTAATATCCAATCTAAACCTTCCCCACTGCAACTTGAGACCATTACTCCTCGCTCTGTCATCTGCTACCATTGAGAACAGTCTAGAGCCATCCTCTTTGGAACCCCCTTTCAGGTAGTTGAAAGCAGCTATCAAATCCCCCCTCATTCTTCTCTTCTGCAGGCTAAACAATCCCAGCTCCCTCAGCCTCTCCTCATAACTCATGTGTTCCAGTCCCCTAATCATTTTTGTTGCCCTTCGCTGGACTCTCTCCAATTTATCCACATCCTTCTTGAAGTGTGGGGCCCAAAACTGGACACAGTACTCCAGATGAGGCCTCACCAATGTCGAATAGAGGGGAACGATCACGTCCCTCGATCTGCTCGCTATGCCCCTACTTATACATCCCAAAATGCCATTGGCCTTCTTGGCAACAAGGGCACACTGCTGACTCATATCCAGCTTCTCGTCCACTGTCACCCCTAGGTCCTTTTCCGCAGAACTGCTGCCTAGCCATTCGGTCCCTAGTCTGTAGCTGTGCATTGGGTTCTTCCGTCCTAAGTGCAGGACCCTGCACTTATCCTTATTAAACCTCATCAGATTTCTTTTGGCCCAATCCTCCAATTTGTCTAGGTCTTTCTGTATCCTATCCCTCCCCTCCAGCGTATCTACCACTCCTCCCAGTTTAGTCTCATCCGCAAATTTGCTGAGAGTGCAATCCACACCATCCTCCAGATCATTTATGAAGATATTGAACAAAACCGGCCCCAGGACCGACCCTTGGGGCACTCCACTTGATACCAGCTGCCAACTAGACATGGAGCCATTGATCACTACCCGTTGAGCCCGACAACCTAGCCAGCTTTCTACCCACCTTATAGTGCATTCATCCAGCCCATACTTCCTTAACTTGCTGACAAGAATACTGTGGGAGACCGTGTCAAAAGCTTTGCTAAAGTCAAGAAACAGTACATCCACTGCTTTCCCTTCATCCACAGAACCAGTAATCTCATCATAAAAGGCAATTAGATTAGTCAGGCATGACTTGCCCTTGGTGAATCCATGCTGGCTGTTCCTGATCACTTTCCTCTCATGCAAGTGCTTCAGGATTGATTCTTTGAGGACCTGCTCCATGATTTTTCCAGGGACTGAAGTGAGGCTGACTGGCCTGTAGTTCCCAGGATCCTCCTTCTTCCCTTTTTTAAAAATTGGCACTACATTAGCCTTTTTCCAGTCATCCGGGACTTCCCCGGTTCGCCACGAGTTTTCAAAGATAATGGCCAATGGCTCTGCAATCACAGCCGCCAATTCCTTCAGCACTCTCGGATGCAACTCGTCTGGCCCCATGGACTTGTGCACATCCAGCTGTTCTAAATAGTCCCTAACCACCTCTATCTCCACAGAGGGCTGGCCATCTCTTCCCCATTTTGTGATGCCCAGCGCAGCAGTATGTGAGCTGACCTTGTTAGTGAAAACAGAGGCAAAAAAAGCATTGAGTACATTAGCTTTTTCCACATCCTCTGTCACTAGGTTGCCTCCCTCATTCAGTAAGGGGCCCACACATTCCTTGGCTTTCTTCTTGTTGCCAACATACCTGAAGAAACCCTTCTTGTTACTCTTGACATCTCTGGCTAGCTGCAGCTCCAGGTGCGATTTGGCCCTCCTGATAACATTCCTACATGCCAGAGCAATATTTTTATACTCTTCCCTGGTCATATGTCCAACCTTCCACTTCTTGTAAGCTTCTTTTTTATGTTTAAGATCCGCTAGGATTTCACCATTAAGCCAAGCTGGTCGCCTGCCATATTTACTATTCTTTCGACTTCAGGGGACGTGGAGAACAATTAGTCACCATCCTCTGTGAAACAGCCCTTAACGTATTGGAAGAGTGTTAGGAGGTGCCCCCTCCGTCTTCTCAAGACGAAACATGCCCAAGTCATTCACCCTTTCTTCATAGGTCAGGTTTTCTAAACCTCTGATCATTTTTATCGCTGTCCTCTGGACGGGCCCCAGTTTGTTCACATCTTTCTTAAAGCGGGGTGCCAAGAACTGGACACAGTGCTCCAAGCTAATACACCTCAGAATGACATTTCCCTCTTTCACAACAGCATCACACTCTTGATTCCTATTCAGTGTGAGATTCACGCTAACCCCCAGATCCTTTTCTGCAGTCCTGCCACGTAGCTGGTTATCCCTCACTTTCTTTTTATGCATTTGATTTTTCCTTCCTAAGTGCGTTACGTCACATTGGTTTTGACTGAATTTCATCCTGTTGACTTCAGACCAACTCTCCAATTTGGCAAGCTCATTCTGAATTCTAATCTGTCCTCCAAAGTGCTTGTAATTCTCCCCAGCTTGGTGTCATCCGCCAACTTGACAAGCATACTCTCCTCTCTGTTAACCAAGTTCTTCATGAAAATATTGAGCAGTACTGGACCCAGGCACACCCCTGGGGGACCCCACTTCAGACACCCTCCTAGTTTGCCAGCGAGTCAGTGAAAACTCCTCTTTGAGGATTGCCTTGCCATCAGTTGTGTACCCACTTTAGAGTAGTCTCATCTGGATCATATTGGCTTAGTTTGCTTATGAGAATGTCTTGTGGAACTGTGTCAAAAGCCTTATGAAACTTCATATACATCATCATATACTGCCTCCCTCCATCCACTAGGCAAGTAACCCGGTCAAAGAAGAAAGTTAGATTTGTTTGGCATGGTTTGTTGTGGACAAATCCATGGTGCTATTCCTTATCACCCTATTATCTCCTCTAGGTTCTTACAAACTCTTTAATAATTTCTTCAATAATCTTTCTGGGTACCAAAGATAGGCTGACAGGTGGATAATTCCTTGGGGCCTCCTTGTTCCCCTTTCTGAAGATAGGCTCTGTGGCTGCTCTTCTCCAGTCCTCTGGGACCTTCAGCCCTCCTAAAGGTTCAGAGATTGCTTTGTCTAGGTCCATCTCCTGTGAATATCATGAGGCTCTGCCAACTTGATTACATCTAACTGACCTAAATTGTCTTTTATCTGTTCTCTCCCTACTCTGGCCTGTATTTCTTCCCCCCTGTTGTTAATATTGTGGTCATCATCTAGTCACCATTAACCTTTTTAGTGAAAACTGAAGCAAAAAAGGCATTAAACACCTTGGCTTTGTCTGTATCATCCATTATTTGCTCTGCTTCCCTGCTGAGTAGTGGCCCCACACTTTCCTTTGTCTTTCTCCTAATGCATTTACAGAGCTGCTTCTGATTGCCTTTTATGTCCCTTGCCAGTTAGAACTCATTTTTGCCTTAGCCTTTCTGATTTTCACTCTATGTGCTTGTGCTATTTTTTGGTACTTCTCCTTCACAATTTGTCCCAATCTGTTTCTCTCAGGTCCTGCTCCCCTGGACCGCATCCAAGGAGGTGCATGTGTGGCTGAGGGCAGTGGGAAGAATCACCTGGCTGACCAAATTCATCTCCGGTCAACACAAATTCAAGGTGAGCAGCCTGTGACTCTGGCCGTCTCCTAACTGCATTGAGCAGGCTCGCGGTGCAGCGCTCCCTGGCAGGGAAAACCCGGGCCTGGAATAGTGACTCAGCAAGATCCTCGGTAGGAGTCCAATCTAATGAGCCCTGATGTGGACAGGTCTGTCCTCTGACTCCAGTGGGCCTTGGGTGGAGACCCGTAATTCTATCTCCAAGGACTCTCCCCGCTGTTCCCCTAGGACCAAAGTCTGCTCCGCAGGGTCAGCGGATTTACACAGGATCGCCCTGAGAGCACCCTCTGAACCCAGGTGTCTCTTCACCCCCTTTGTCAGTTGCCCCCGGGACGCTTTGGCATCAGCTCCTGCCAGGCTGCCAGATGAAGACCCCCTGCTCTGGGTGCTCAGGGCCATTGAGCTGCTCCAGCTGCTCCATCCCCCCTGTGGCAGGGCCTCCCCTCCGGCAGCTGGAGGGGGGCGCTTGGATGATATGCCCCCAGAGGCTGGGGCAGCAGAAGAGAAGGAGGGAGGTGGGAGGGGACACAGTGAAAGGGATGGGAGGGGCCAAAGGAGCCAGAGCAATGGGGAGTGGGTCAGGGGAGGCCGTGAAGACCCCAGGAGAGGAGGGCCAGGGGCTTGGTGCGACGTGGGGAAGAGCAGGGAGCGAGCGCAGGGGCTGCAGGAGGGGCAAGGGAAGGTCTGGCAGGAGGGGGAAGCTAGAGGACAAGGCTGCAGGAGAGAGCCGGCAGGAGAGAGCCGGCAGGCTGGGTGCGGCGCAGAAAGTGGGGGTTGTGGGGAGCTCCAGGATGGAGTGAGAGAGGCGGAATGCAGAGAAGAGGAGTCCAAGGTGACCTCACGCTCCTGGACCTGAGGTCAGTGGAGGGAGGGGGATGGGAGAAGGGGCTGGGATTAGGAGCTTGCCCTTGAGATGGAGACTGGACGTTAGTTCATTCCTTACCCAGGTCCCCACTCGAGGGCAACGTTTGCTGACTTTGCTACCCAGACTTCCCGTCCCTGCTGAGCTTCCCTCAGTCCCTGGTGATGGTTCCCATGGCTCCTCCTGCTCTCATTGTCCCCAGTCTCTCTGCGCTGGGCTCTGCCTCCCCCGGTTCTAGACCGTTGCTAGTGCAATGCTGGGGGACATGCTGCACTGGGCCTCCAGGAGCGAGTGACTCCCCTTGCTCCCTCTCTCCGTCAGGGAGTGGAGGAGTTCAGAGTCTTGGGCCAGCTGGTGGGCTGTCCCACTCTGCACTGTGCTGAGCAGGAGCAGGAGATCTGTCGATCAGCTATGGAGGGACTTCACCACCTCTACGCCTTCATGCTGTGGCAAAAACGTAAGAGCACTGGAGACCCTTGTCCTTCCTAAATACATTGACATGGGGTTTCCAAACATGGGAAACATATTTATTGAACACTTCTGCCTTTTCTGCATCCTTTTAAACAGTCTCCATCTAGTAATGAGCCTACACCATTGCTAGGATTTCTTTTGTTCCTAATACACTTTTTGAAAAAAACCTCCTTAGTATCCATAGTCCTTCAAGCCATGGAGTTTCCCCTGATGTCTTTAGCTTCCCCGTCCATATTCTACTCTTCATAACTCACATAAGAATGGACATACTGACTCAGATCAGTTCATCTAGCCTAGTATTGTGTCTTCTGATAATGGCCAGTGCCTCATGCTTCAGAGAGAATGAACTGAAAAGGGAAATTTGGAGTGATCCATCCCCTCTCATCCGGTCCCAGCTTCTGGTAGTCAGAGGTTTAGGGACATGCAGAGTCTGGGGTTGCATGGCCTAATTATCTTGAACCCAATTATACTTTTAGGCTTCACAACATCCCACGGCAACAATTTCCACAGGTTGCCTGTGCATTGTGTGCAGAGATACCTTCTTTTCTTTGCTTTTAACTTGCTGCCTATTAATTTCAGAAAGTGACCCCTAGTTCCTGTGTTATGTGCAGGGGTAAATAACACTTCCCTATTCACTTTCTCCTCACCAGTCATGATTTTATAGACCTCTGTCATCTCCCCCCTTAGTCAGCTCTTTTCTAAACTAAATGGTCCCAGGTCTGCACTGCAGACCTATATTGTTATCACTCCATTGCTCAGGGCTGTGAAAAATCCACACCCCTGTTGGCAGAAGCACCCCTCCCACTGACATAGCTAGCGCCTCTCCGGGAGGTGGATTAAGAGCTTGTTGGCAGAGGACCATCTTCTCTTCAACGCTACAGCGCCGGTGCAGCTATGGCGATAGAGTGGTTGAAGTGTAGACTTGCCCCCAGTCTTTTTAATCTTTCCTCATATGGAAGCTCTTCCATACCCCTAATCATTTTTGTCGCCCTTCTCTGCACCTTTTACAATTCTGGTACATCTGTTTTGAGATGGGGCGACCAGAACTACACGCGGTATTCAAGGTGTGGGCGCGCAGACTGGATTTGTATCGAGGCATTATGACATTTTTCTGGTTTATTATCTATCCCTTTCCTAATGGTTCCCAACATTCTGTTGGCTTTTTTAACTGCCACTGCACGGTGAGTGGATGTTTTCGGAGAACTCTTTACGATGACTCCAAAATCTCTTTCTTGAGTGGTAATTTAAACCCCATAATTGTGTATGTATAGTTGGGATTGTGGTGTCCAGTTTGCATTTATCTATATTGAATGTCATCTGCCATTTTGTTGCCCAGTCCCCCCCCAGTTTTGTGAGGTCCCTTTGTAGCTCTTCGCAGTCTGCTTTGGATTTAACTATCTTGAGTCATTTTGTATCATCTGCAAATTTTGCTACCTCACTGGTTACCCCTTTTTCTGGATCATTGATGACTATGTTGAACTAGACTGGTGTCAACACAGATCCTTGGGGTGCCCCGCTCTTTACCTCTCTCCACTGTGAAAACTGACCATTTATTCCTGTTGTTTGCTTCCTATCTTTTAACCCCTGACCCATGAGAGAACCTTCCCTCTTATCCCATGACAGCTTACTTTGGTTAAGAGCCTTTGGTGAGGGACCCTGTCAAAGGCTTTCTGAAAGTCCAAGTACACTATATCCACTGGATCACCCTTCTCCACATTCTTGTTGACCCCTTTCAGAAAATTCTAGTAGATTGGTGAGGCATGATTTCCCTTTCCAAAAGCCATGTTGACTCTGCCCCAGCAAATTGTGTTCACCTATGTGTCTGATAATACTGTTCTTTCCTATCATTTCAACAATTTGCCTGGTACTGAAGTCAGGCTTGCCAGGGATCACATCTGGAGACTTTTATAAAATTCACTGTCACATTCGCTATCTTGTACAGAGGCCGATTTAAACATTAGCTTACATACCACAGCACTGCACGTAAGTTTGTTTGGATGTCTCGTGAGAGCTGCAACCTTTGCACCAGGCAGGCAATTTACCATGCGGTTCTCCCACTCATCACAAACCCAACTGCTTATATGTCTATTGATTGAATCCCCCATTACTATTACCTGGCTTTTCTTTGTAACTGGGCTTCCCGCCTCAGGAGGGGCAGCCTCAGTGTGAGAGGATATCCTGACTTCATCTGGCAGGTGGGTCCCAACTATGGGATCGTCTCCCTCTGCTCCAGCTCGATGTTCTCCTTCCCAGAAACTTTCACCCTCCTCAGCAGCACAGAGGCTGTCAGACTGGGGGTGGGACCACTCTACTGCATCCCTAAAAGTCTCCTCTCTGTACCTCGCTGTCTCCCTTGGCTCCACCAGTTCAGATCCTCTGGCCTCGTAGTCTCCGAGGGCAGTAGCTCCTTGGGCCAAATGCCCAGATGTGCTTCCTGCCCACAGGGCTGGGAATCCTACATGCTGCATTCAGTGCAATCAACTGGAGAGCCTCACACTGCTGCTGCACTTCTGCCTGGTTTATTTTTACTCTTCCAGGGGGGTTAGTTTGTTTAGTTTTGTTGGGGAGGGAGGGGGAGTTTATTGGCCTGAATTTACAGTATGTTTCTTAGATGTACTTGTCTCTAAACTTCCTTGCAAAACTCCCGTTTCCAAAGCTAACCTCTGATTTATATTGCCTGCTGTCTGTTTCCCCTCCCTGGTTCAGGCACGACGCTGGCAAAGCAGAGTGCAGAGTATCTGCAGGTCTTCAGGGAGTGGCGAGCGGAGAACAGCTTCTGGGTCACCTGGTTCACCAGCACCAGCAATATCGCCATGGTAACTACTTTCAATGCTTCCTGGGATTGTTGTGCCCAGAGTTATCAGGAGAGAGAAATTAAGACCCTAGGAGTCAGGGGGAAGGGACAGACCCAGGCATGTGACTGACCCCATCCAGCTGGGCCGGAGCCTGCCTATGGCCCATTCCACCTCATAGAATCATAGACCTCAGGAGGTATCTAATCCAACCCCCTTCTCATAGCAGGATGAACCCCAACTAAATCATCCTAGCCAAGGCTTTGTCAAGCCTGACCTTAAAAATCTCGACGGATGGAGACTCCCCACCTCCCTAGGTAACCTTTTCCAGTGCTTCACCACCCTCCTAGTGAAATAGTGTTTCCTCATATCCAACCTGGACCTCCCCCACTGCAACTTGAGACCATTGATGCTTGTTCTGTCACCTGCCACCACTGAGAACAGCCGAGCTCCATCCTCTTTGGAGCCCCCCTTCAGGTAGTTGAAGGCTGCTATCAAATCCCCCCTCATTCTTCTCTTCTGCAGACTAAATACGCCCAGTTCCCTCAGTCTCTCCTCATAATTCATGTGCTTCAGCCCGCTAATCATTTTCGTTACCCTCTGCTGGACACTCTCTGATTTGTCCACATCCTTTCTCTTGTGGGGGGCCAGATGTGACCTCACCAGTGCCGAATAGAGGGGAATAATCACTTCCCTCAATCTGCTGGCAAGGCTTCTACTATTGTGGGCCAATATGCCTCCCTACATGCCACATCCCAAGATGCACTGGGTCTCATCCAAAACTTAATCCCAGCTCCTTGTCAGGTGTGGTGGGAGCTTCCCCAGAGATTAATGCTCTCCAAGGCATCATTGCGTCCACGCACCAGTGCCAGGCCCTGCTGAGCACTAGACAGTGTATCCGTGCTGTGCAGTATTGTGCCCCCGTGCACTGCCACGCTGGCCTGTGCCATGCACGACAGCTCCTGATTGCTGGCTGGGTGCTGTGCGTCCCAGGTGCAGTAACCCAGCCCTGTCCCGGCAGAGCGGGCTTTGCCTGCACTCCTGGCTGGGCCAGTCCTGGCTGCTCGGTCCGACTGGAACCGCACTGGGCAGCAAAAGGGGTTTCACTGGCAGGTTTGTTTCAGATGTTTGGGAAGTACTTCAACCCATCCGAGCGCATGGACTTCCTCCTCACTGCTATCGAGGGCATGAGAGACACCAGCATCCATGACTCGGTGGCGGCCAGGCACATGCTGCATGTGATCCTGTGGGTCCCCAGCCCAAGCTTGGAGAGGGTAAGAGCTGCAGTGAGAACAGCCTGCTGGGGGAGCCCATCCGTGGGAGACTCTGTCTCTGGGCGCTCGGCATTACTGGGGGGCAGGTCCTGTGCAATGCGGGGGTCAGTCTAGGTGATCTCCATGGCCGCTTGTGGTCTTGCAGTCTATGAATCGATAGGCCGGGAATTGGCCCTGTGTTCTAGGCCTGGAGCTGGAGAAGAGGATGTGGGAGGGCAGATGGCTCTCAGGTAGGGCAGGTCCCTGGCACCCCAGATGAATAGCAGCGCGAGGAAGCCAAGGCTCCCATCTCCCCGTTTCCCTTCCAGGTGTCAGAGGCTGTGACAAGCATGTACCACAACCTGGACTCCATCAGCGAGCCGCTGGCCCAGCAGCAGCTGCTCAAGGCCCTTGTTGTGCTGGGCAACCAGTACAGCGAGGAGGTGGTCACAACCCTGCTGGGCTGCTCGCTGTCATGTGACAGGTACGGGGCTGGGGCTGCTGCCGCTTGCGCTCCAGGTCCCCCGGACTGGTCCCGCTGCCAGGGACAGGGGCGTGCAGAACCTTCCAGAGACCTCCTGCTCCCTGCAGAGCTGCTGCTTGTTCTGGAGGGTTTTGCAGGATGACATGCCGTGGAGACAGGCCAGCCTGCAAAACCCCATATGGCAGCCCTCGGCCTCCCCCGGGGCTGACACTCAGACCCGGCCCCCATTCAGCCTGCGCCAGGCAGTGGGGGCCCTTGCTGCAGCAGGAGGGCAACAAAGGGCCATCCGGGGGCAGGAGACCCAGCAGGGTGCGGGTGGCGGTGGGTGCAGGAGGCTGGCAGGGCTCTGACCAGGTGAAATCGGCTCTCTCCCTTTGCAGCGTTGCTGTGGAGATGTGGAGGGTGCTGACATCCCACCCCAAGACCGCAGAAAAGGTCCTACGGGAGCCGCTTGACAGGCTGCAGGAACGGCCTCTGCGCCAGCATCACGACATCTCTCAGGAAGAGGCTGACGTCGCCCCCTTGGCCGTAAGTTCCAGCCCCTGCAGCAAGGGAAGGAGTGCCGTGTGTCCCCACCATGGCCTGAGGGTGTCTCTCTGTCTCCCACTGGGTATCGCCATTGGGCCGAAGAGAGAGAGCGTGACTCTAGCCAGCGGTATAGTGGAGGCAGAACACGCCGAAACCCTCTCCTGGTGCTCTGGGACACCTCTCATAGAACCGCAGGGTGAGAAGGGATCGCAAGGTCAGCTTGTCCAGCCCCCTGCCAAGATGCAGGATTTGTTGTGTCTATCCCAGCCCAGACAGATGGCTCCAGCCTCCTTCTATAAACCTCCAGCAAAGGGGCTTCCACAAGCTCCCTAGTCGTCTGTCCCATTGTCCTACTCTTCTTACAGTTAGGAAGGTTTTTCTGAGATTTAATCTAAATCTGCAGTGCTGTCGTTTGAACCTATCACCTCTTGTCCTGCCCTCTGTGGCAAGAGAGAACAACTTTTCGCCATCTTTTTTTTGGCAGCCTTTGAAGAATCTGAAGACCATTAGCACGTCCCCCCTTAATCTCCTCTTTTCCAAACTAAACATAGCCAGTTCCTTCAACCTTTGCTCGTATGGCTTGTGTTCCATCCCTCTGATCATCTTTGTCACTCGCCTCTGGATCCATTACAGTTTCTCCACATCTTTTCTAGACATTGGTGACCAAAAGTGGACACCGTACTCCAGCTGAGGCCTAACCAGCACTGAGTAGAGTGATACTATCACCTCCCATGACTTGCAGGCTATACCTGTGTTCATGCAACCTAAGATTGCATTTGCTTTTTTTTTTTTTTTTTTTGCAACACCATCGCTTTGCTGCCTCATGCTGAGGCTGTGATCCACCGCAGCTCCCAGATCCTTCTCAGCAGTACAACCGGTTATCCCCCATTCTGTTTCTGTGCATTTGCTTTTTCTTCTCTAAATGTAGCACCTCACTTTTGTCTTTGGTGAGTTTCATTTTGTTGTCTATAGCCCAGTCCTCCAATTTACCATGATCCCTCTGAATTTGAGCTCTTTCCTTCAAAGTCTTGGCAACTCCTTCATCAGGGAGCTGATGCAGGGCTGGGGTCATTGAAAGCTTCCCAGGGGACCTGGCCCTGGCCTGGAGTCAGGAGCCCTGGTTTCTCTTCCTGGCTCTGCCAGTGACCTGCTGGGTGACCTTGGGCAAGTCCCTGCCTGGCTTTTGTCTGTTATTCTGCAGGGCAGGGCCTGGCTCCTTCAGGGTGCGTCTCTGGGTGTGTGATCCAAAGAACCCTAGCACTAGAGTAGCAGCAGAGCTGTGGACTCTAGACCTCCAGGGAATGCTGGTGACACCAGTGATCCGGGACGCCCGGACAGAGCCATTTTGCTTCAGTTGGAACCATTTTTTCCTACGAATCCCCTTTTTGAGCCTCGTAGGTTTTAACTGTTGATGTCACAGCTCTGTCCCGCAGCACTTGCTCCTCTGAAGAGCTCGAGAAAGGCCTTTTGCTGCTCAGACCTCATACCAAGTGTGATAGACACAAAATAGTGAAGGCAGAGAAAACCCTTGGGACTTAAATACACAGATCTGGCAGCCTGGTCAAAGAGGAGACCATCTGAAGGCAACTCTCCCTAATGATAATTTACTTACCCTGAGAATAGCAGGTTAGTCCGGTTTATTAAAGCCGGACGATGAATCGATCAGACATGGAGAGGGCATGACTGTAATTCTCTTTGTTATCCACCATTCCAATTGTTCCATGTCCTCAGCCTGGTTTTCACTTGCTTGTGTTTTATTTTTCCTTCCGGAACCGGTAAGCCTGTATTGGACACTTTTTCCCCTCATCCCGGTTGAGGTTTTGTGGGGCTGTCTTTGAACAGTTCAGAAGCCAAATACAGAAATGATTGAATCTGGCTTTTAGTAACAGACCAACCCTAGAAGTCGTGTACAAAATCGGCTCCCTCGCCAAGGCTGGGTTGTAAGGCCCGGGACTCAGGAGAACCCAAGTTCAGTTTCGGGCTCTGCCAGACTCCCTGGGTGACCATGGGTGAGTCACATCACCTCTCTGTGCCTGAGTTCCATGTCTGTACAACGGGGGTAGAAATCCTTCCTTTGTGTGTCTAGCCTGTAAGCTCTAGGCCAGGGAATGTCTCTTCCTGTGCCTGGAAAGCCCCCAGCACATGCCCTGATTGCAGATAGGTGCTGGAGGTGCTATTCTAACCCTTCTAACAATAATACACTTGATTTGTTTGGGGTCAAGGTGTTGTGCAGAGAAGTTTCCACAGATGATACCTGCTAATAAATACCACCCGCTGCGATCGGGGGTACAAGGAAGCAGCTGCTTATGTTGCAGGTAGACGGCCCCGCTGCCTGCGATCGTGGCTGGGGCTGTGCAAGGGCTTTGAGGCTCTAACATGTCATCTGGAGGCGGGGCGCTAGAAGACTTTTTATAGTGGAGGTGCTGAGCACCCCCTTACACCTGTCCACACACCCCACCACCCCTAGAGCTGGGGTCAGGAGCAGGGCCATGGCTCCAGGGGACGGGAGATGGATGGGGCAAGGGGGCCGAGGCTGGGGCCACAGCTGGGAGTTGGCGCAGGGCCGGCAGCTGGGACCTTGTGTGTGGGGCCAGGAGCAGAGCCCCGCGAAAAACCTTGGAGTGCTGCAGCACCCCCTGCACTCCTAGTTCCCGTGGCTCTGTCTGCAGGGGAGGCAGACGTTGTTTTGGAAATGGCTTGTTGGGTCACCGGAGGGTGTTTCATAAAGCAGCTCCTCCTTTCACACAGGTGGGGAAACTCCAGCATCAACTGCCAGTCGTCGCGGAGCGGCTAAACGAGGCAGACAGGGACGTCATCTCCAACGCCATCACCGTGCTGAGAGACATCCTCACCGGCATGGACAGGCAGAGCGCCAGCCCCATGGCTGTGCGAGTGGCTGAGAAACTCCTGCCGTTCTTTCATGATGTAAGGCCTGGCGGCCCGCGGGAGACCCTTCAAGCCACAGACGTGTGAATGGGGGCTGGCGGGTGGGCTAGCGGGACCTATGCTATGGCCCTAGCCAGAAAAAGGATTGTCGTAAATGACATGAACCCATTCCCGCCTTCCTCTGCTACCCCATTCTCCATCAGAGCATATGGCAGTAAGGGTGGGAACCCTGGTGTCCTGCAGGCCTGCTGACAAGGATCAGGGCAGCCTGGGGACGAGGCTCCCCTTGAGGGAAGAACATGCATTCCTGAGCCTGCATGCAGCGAGGGGGCCTCTGCAGCACAGGGTGCCGCAATGCTCCTGCTGCCTTCCAGGGTAACAAGTGATGGTACCCTGGTGAATATCCTGCCCCTCCCCTCCCTCACCAGGAATCCCACAGCTGGCCTGTCAGCTCCATAAGGAAACAGCTCCGTCTGTAGGTTCTGCAGCTACCGCCCTTTCCTCTCCCCTTCGTTCTCATGGCAGGGCAGCATCAAAGGAGGGGCTAGTTCTCCCCAGGCCTTTTGTAACCACAAAGTAGCCCCCGCCAGCGTGTTCACCAGACTGATGTTCAGTCCCCCACTGCACGGCGAGAGCCAGCAAAGTGGGCGGGAGAAAGGGACCCATCCATTACTGCCTTCCAGGGGTAACGCCCCAGTGGGGGCTCCTGGAGGGAACACCCACCTCCCCAGCTCTCACAACGCTAAATCCTACCCTCAGCCCTCCCGAACTCTGCTGGGACCCGGCCGCTCTTTATTAAGCAGTGGCACAGGCCCAGCTTAAGATCAACACCAAGAGCAGCTCCTGCATCTAGTCCAGCACCCGCTCCTGATGGAAAGACAACTGAGAACTACTGTTCCAAGAGCCTGTCTCCAAAGTGGCCAGACAGGAGAGCGCAGCCAAATCAGATAAACAGACTAAAAGAACTTAGGAACACTTTTACAACAGACGTCACTCAGAGAACTGCCTGCTCTAGAACCTGGTGCCCAGAGGCGACATGTAACTGCTGATTGGGGGGGCACCATTTAAAGGTTCAGCCACTCTCAGAACAGCTCAAGTCAACCTGCCCCCCCCAGGCTGCCCCCCTTACCCTCAGCCTCACCTCCCAGAAAGCAGTGGCCCCTCCCTACAGCCCCCAGCTGTTGCTCCTGGTTCTCCCTGGTGGGCACAGCTCGCCCGGCCTCCCAGGTCACTGGACTGGTCCGGCTCTGCCAGCTGCCATGCAGCGAGGGGGCATCATGTGACCAAGTGGGGCCGACCCTGAGTTAACAAGAAACGCATGTGTAGGAGTGGGGCAGCCCTTGCCGAACCCCAAGCCCCTGGAGGCTGGGTGGTTTCCAGTCATGGCTTCCAAGGCCCCCTATCTGGGAGCTCCTGCACATTTACCACCCCTTGCTCCTGGTTAAATCCCCCCCAGGTCCCTGTGCTTGGCCCAAACAAACACCAGTGTAGGAATTTGCCCCCCATGCCTGGTCCCCTTGGCCTCGCTAGAGGGTCGCTGTGGATCAGCACCAGTGTGAGTCGGGCACGCAAAGCAGGAGGACAAAGTACACACATCCCTTCGCTCTTTGAATCTTTCCTCATCGCTCCCTCTCTGCCGCCCCTGTCCTGGTGCTGCTCTGCCCTGAGCGTTTCCCCTTGGCTTGACAGGCGGTGTTAGCCGACGGCCAAGGATGTTTGGTGAGGTGCCAGCTATGCCCGTTTATACCATCCGTGACTTTAACCGCTAGGACGCACTGTCCCTTCGCGGCGGGCAGCCCGGGCTAGGCTGACGGATGCCCCAAGGTCCTAACCACTCGTGACTTTAACTGCTAGAGCTCAGAGCTCCTTCGCAGCGGGCAGTCAATACTGACTGACAGGTGCCCCAATGGCAGCACTAAGAGCCTCTCCACACCCGTGACTTTAACTGCTAGAGCTCAGAGCTCCTTCGCAGCGGGCAGCCAGGATTGACTGACAGGTGCCCCAAGAGTTTGCCCCGTGGAGGCGGCACAACTCAACGCTAGGCTCTTAGTACTCTCACCTAATGGCCAGGCTTTAGAGCCCAAACGGCTGAGGTTCTTTAATTGTGTTGGCTGCTTTACAGTAAACCAGAGAAAACAAGTCAGGCTTATGCATAAATGGTTACCAAAATTTATTAAGCTAGATTCTAATCATGTGGTTACAAAATTGCTAGTGCCTACTTATTTAAATGTAGAGATGTTACACACACAAACAAGTTACAAAACTGAAGCCACAATCCCAAAGAAAGAAAACAAAGTATAGAGCTCTATTTCAAAATATGTGTACACTAAAGATAGGAGATCAGGTGTGGGTGCTTCTTACCCTCCTTGCATCTCTCGATTCCAGCGGTGCCAAGCCAGGATCGGTCACTCAATTCCGCGGAAAGACGAATAAGGGACAAGGCGTAGGGACCCTCTTAGCTGCAGAAGCCTTGGGAGGCTGTCACTTACCTGACCAGCAGATAGATAGTGAAAAGCACTCAAAAATCATGGTGCTGTAGGTCCCCTACTTATACCTCTGTACTCCTTTATTCTCTTTCTCCTTTCTTATGCCAAATTGAGGCTGGTCTGTCGGGGTGACGCCAGCTTTCGCAAGAGTAGTTTACACTTGCAAGGGAGAGAAACAATAAGTTTCGACTACTGGACATTTCTTTTATCAGGGTAAATATTTTCCCACCTAGGATGTTGGTGTGTGTGCATCACGCTATTTAGTAGGGGCTAAGAGCCATGTCTGTCACAGGGCCTCTGCCTGCTGTGAGCTTAATCCTTGTATCTGTTCCCAGAGGCACATTGTAGCAGCACACCTGTGCTTTCACAGCTTCAAAGGCTGTGCTGGAATATATGTTAAGTGCCCTGTTCCTGCTTCCTCCTGTGTTTCCAGCAATGCTGGTCTGAGGGGTGGGGGGGGGGGGGGGGCTGGCTGTCTGGCTACAGGCGGGTGCTGATGTCAGTGTGCCCAGAGCTGGCTGTGAGATCCCAGGGGCTGTCTCACCCCACCTTACTGCTCCCTCTGGCCAAGAAGTTACCAGGCCAGCCCCTCAGCTGGTGGAAACCTGCATCTCTATTGCCTTCAATGGCGCTATGCCCATGAGACTCTGGCCCCCAGCTGTACCTGTATGACTGGGGGTGAGTTAGCAATACCCCCTGCAGGGCAGACATCTCTGTCACAGTGAGCGCTCACCCTGCTGGGTGGGCACGACCGTCACAGCGTCTCCTCCCCACATCCTCTCTTGCAGGAGTCCAGCAAACTCCGGGTGCTCTCCCTCACCCTCTTTAAACACCTGCTGGAGCTTGTAAGGGGGCCCAGCAGGAGGAAGATGAAGGAGCACGTCCTCCGCAGCCTGGTCCCGCTGCTCCTCCTCCTGCACGATGAGCGTCCCAATGTGTCCCAGGTGAGGCCACGAGATGGAGCCTGCAGCTGAGATTGTTACAGAGTGACCAGGAATTTGTTGGGGGGGCCAACATGTGACACCCCCCTTTAAAAGGTCTGGCCGGCAGAGGGCAGGTGCTCAGTGCTGTGACAATCACGTGCTCAAAAACACTTGAACGTTGAGTCCAGTAGCGCCATGACCATGGCGCCCCACCCAACTGCTGAGTCTTCCCTGCCTCTCTGAGGCCAACACTCCCCCCTGCAGCCAGGCTGAGAGAATGGGTGGGCGGAGGGGTCAGCTCACAACTCCTACAGCCACTGGCCTCCGCACATTCCCCTGGCTGTGCTGGTGGGAAGAGCACAACCCTGGCCATGGCCCCTACCAGGAGCAGAGCTACCCAGCCTCCGGATGGTGCCCAAGACCCAATGTGCCCTTGGCCAAGCAGCCCAGACAGCTCTTACTAGCCATGACATGCCCAAGCCCCCCCTCCGCCCCGCCCCAGGTGCCTGTGCACACGCTCGCTCTCATGGCCCCCATCACTTGGGAGCCAAATGCCCCCGGCAGTAATGAATTCACCCTCCTACCCCCCATGAGGTGGGGAACTAAGGCACAGCGTGAGGCCTAGTGCCTCAAAAGTATTGAATGCCCATGGGCATTAGGCACCTAAATCCCTTTGTAGCCCTGGGCCAAAGCAACTTGCCTGAGTTCCTGCAGAAAGAGCTGGGAATTGAGTCAGGTCTCCAGCCCTGGCCTTAGCCACACCTCCGCCCTTCCGCGAGCAGGAACAATTTCATGGTGCCTTATGCAGGCACGTCTGCCGAGGGACGGCCCTGGTTTCCAGCTCCCGTAACCGTTGTCGCCTCGCCCCGGCCCCTCTTGTTTTGCAGGTGTGTTGGGACACCCTCAGGAGTGCTCTGGAATTCCTAAGGTGGAGCCAGCTCAGTGCCCATGTCCAGAAAAAGGAGCTTTGGCGAGGCTGTGACTGCCTGGTGAGGGAGCCCTCCATAATCAAGGTGGGCCATTTCCAGCACAAATCCAGGTTTTCTCACCCCCCACCCCTCCTGCAAAAACCACACACACAAACTCACTCTTCTGCTGGTAATAGCTTATCCAAAGTGACCACTTTCCTTACAATGTGTATGAAAATCAAGGTGGGTCATTTCCAGCACAAATCCAGGTTTTCTCACCCCCCCCCCAAAAAAAAAAAACCACACACACACAAACTCACTCTCCTGCTGGTAATAGCTTATCCAAAGTGACCACTCTCCCTACTATGTGCATGATAATCAAGGTGGGCCATTTCCAGCACAAATCCAGGTTTTCTCACCCCCCCCCAAAAAAAAAAAACCACACACACACAAACTCACTCTCCTGCTGGTAATAGCTCATCCAAACTGACCATTCTCCTTACAATGTGTATGATTATCAAGGTGGGCCATTTCCAGCATAAATCCAAGTTTAACCAGAACGTCTGGGGGGTGGGGGGTAGGAAAAAACAAGGGGAAATAGGCTACCTTGCATAATGACTTAGCCACTCCCAGTCTCTATTTAAGCCTAAATTAATAGTATCCAATTTGCAAATGAATTCCAATTCAGCAGTTTCTCGCTGGAGTCTGGATTTGAAGTTTTTTTGTTGTAAGATAGCGACCTTCATGTCTGTAATTGCGTGACCAGAGAGATTGAAGTGTTCTCCGACTGGTTTATGAATGTTATAATTCTTGACATCTGATTTGTGTCCATTTATTCTTTTACGTAGAGACTGTCCAGTTTGACCAATGTACCTGGCAGAGGGGCATTGCTGGCACATGATGGCATATATCACATTGGTGGATGTGCAGGTGAACGAGCCTCTGATAGTGTGGCTGATGTGATTAGGCCCTGTGATGGTGTCCCCTGAATAGATATGTGGGCACAGTTGGCAACGGGCTTTGTTGCAAGGATAGGTTCCTGGGTTAGTGGTTCTGTTGTGTGGTATGTGGTTGTTGGTGAGTATTTGCTTCAGGTTGGGGGGCTGTCTGTAGGCAAGGATTGGCCTGTCTCCCAAGATTTGTGAGAGTGTTGGGTCATCCTTCAGGATAGGTTGTAGATCCTTAATAATGCGTTGGAGGGGTTTTAGTTGGGGGCTGAAGGTGACGGCTAGTGGCGTTCTGTTATTTTCTTTGTTAGGCGTGTCCTGTAGTAGGTGACTTCTGGGATCTCTTCTGGCTCTATCAATCTGTTTCTTCACTTCCGCAGGTGGATATTGTAGTTGTAAGAATGCTTGATAGAGATCTTGTAGGTGTTTGTCTCTGTCTGAGGGGTTGGAGGAAATGCGGTTGTATCGCAGAGCTTGGCTGTAGACGATGGATTGTGTGGTGTGGTCAGGGTGAAAGCTGGAGGCATGTAGGTAGGAATAGCGGTCAGTAGGTTTCCGGTATAGGGTGGTGTTTATGTGACCATTGTTTATTAGCACTGTAGTGTCCAGGAAGTGGATCACTTGTGTGGACTGGACCAGGCTGAGGTTGATGGTGGGATGGAAATTGTTGAAATCATGGTGGAATTCCTCAAGGGGTTCTTTTCCATGGGTCCAGATGATGAAGATGTCATCAATATAGCGCAAGTAGAGTAGGGGCGTTAGGGGACGAGAGCTGAGGAAGCGTTGTTCTAAATCAGCCATAAAAATGTTGGCATACTGTGGGGCTATGCGGGTACCCATAGCAGTGCCGCTGATCTGAAGGTATACATTGTCCCCAAATGTAAAATAGTTATGGGTAAGGACAAAGTCACAAAGTTCAGCCACCAGGTTAGCCGTGACATTATCGGGGATAGTGTTCTTGACGGCTTGTAGTCCATCTTTGTGTGGAATGTTGGTGTAGAGGGCTTACACATTGTAAGGAGAGTGATCACTTTAGATAAGCTATTATCAGCAGGAGAGTGGAATGGGAGGAGGTATTGTTTCATGGTCTCTGTGTATATAATGTCTTCTGCAGTTTCCACAGTATGCATCCAATGAAGTGAGCTGTAGCTCATGAAAGCTTATGCTCAGATAAATTGATTAGTCTCTAAGGTGCCACAAGTATTCCTTTTCTTTTTGAGTGAATGGGGTTCATTGTGACTTCTTGCCTGTGTCTGGGGGCTCCCCCAGCTATGAAGGGCAGTGGGGATGTTTAGTGAGGGTTGAAGGTTGTTCCTGCTAGTCCCCTGCTTCCCGCCTCCCAGCCTGCTGCCTTCTTGTCGCGGGCTGAGAGGTACAGCGCTGGCTTGCTCTGCCAGGGCTTTCCAGAGCACCATGGCTCTGACCTCCATTTCCTTCCTTTCAATCTTAGTCCTCAAAGGCTTCCAGCAGGACAGCAAGTCCTCTGTCAGGTGCCTGGCTTTGCAGACCATGCTGATCCTCAAGGCCTGCAAGAAACACCGTCCAGCCCGCACCAGCCTACGGACACTCTTGCACAAGATGAGACTGATGCATACAAGGGAGAACCCAGTCATTGAAGTTGCCCAGCTGCCCCAGTAAAAGCCAGCCTCCCTACTCTCGGGGTTTGGTGCACCAGAGCCCGCCTGGAGCAGGGTGGAACACATCATGCCGCACCATGGCTTTCTCCCCATTGGCCACCTGCCCTGCCCAGCCACGTGAGTAGTTAACCACTCAATAGCTTTTATCACCATGTACTTTTTGACAGGTTTCCATGCCCCGTGCAGAGTTTACGTCCCGCCCTCCGTCCCCGTTTCCGGTCGTGTACTTTTTTGGCACCATCAGCCCTTTTGAACATTTATTTTGTATTATTTTTCTGTGTTTGGCCGGGGGAAGGTTGCGTGCTTGTGCTACAGTCAGGCAGGCAGAGCAGCAGAAGGTCCATTTGCCTGGCCCTTGATCAGGGCGGGGCAGCAACCAAGTAGGCTGCCACTCCTGACGGTGGGGTGGCGGGGATAGGGGAACCCAGGCCCTCCCGCTCCACTGCGTCCCCGCCCAGGGCCCTAACAGCGCGCTGTGTTTTGACATATTTAGAGAAAAAGTATGAACGAGTAGAAAGAGAGGCTGTAGGGGGTTCGCGGCTCCCTCCCCATCCGTCTGGGCGGGAGACCACGGCCCTGGCTACGATACTTCCAGGGTACCTTGGTTCAGGGGAAATAGCTCAGTGTTCATGGTTTTGGCCTGCAGTCAGGCCGACCAACGGTAGAGAGTCTGTTTGCCCGGGGCCCTCATTCAGGGCAGGGCTGCTGTCGAGTAGGGGCTCTGGCCTACAGTCAGGCAGGCAGAGCAGCAGAAGGTCCATTTGCCTGGCCCTTGATCAGGGCGGGACAGCAATCAAGTAGTGGGGCTCTGGTCTACAGTCCGGCAGAGCCGACGCAGTCTGGGGGAGGTTAGCTCTCTGGTGGGAGAGTCAGCACAACCGTCTGACGTCCTGAATCAGGCGGGTGCCAGAGCAATCAGGCCTCCTGACAACCAAGTCGGGAGGCTGCTACTCCTGACGGTGGGGTGGCGGTGGTAGGGGAACCCAGGCCCTCTCGCTCCACTGCGTCCCATCCCAGGGCCCTAACAGCTGTGGAGCGATCCGCCACTGCGTCAGTGGGGAAAATCCGACAGCAACACACTGGCCGGCTTATAGTCAATAACACAGCTGAACCCAATTCGGCTGCCCTGGGCTCCTTGCTACACACCCATTCCGTGTGTACATGGGTTCAGGGGTGGCAGGTCTGTAGAAATTTTGGTGGTGCCCAGAACCCGCCCCTACTTCGCCCCCACCTGCCCAAGGCTCCGGGAGGGAGTTTGGGTGAGGAAGGACATCTGGGATGCAGGCCCTAGGCTTAGGCAGAGTATTGGGGTGCAGGATGCAGGCTCTGGGAGGGAGTTTGGGGATGGGAGGGGGTGCAGGGCTGAGGGGTTTGGGAGGGGCTCAGGGCAAGAGTCAGGGTGTAGGGGGTGAGGGTTCTGTTTGGGGCTGGGAGGTTTGGGGGGTTAGAGAGGCTCAAGGCTGGGGCAGAGGGTTGGAATGTAGGGAGATGAGGGCTCTGTCAAGGGCTGGAGATGAGGGGTTTGTGGTGTTGGAAGGGGCTCAGGGCTGGGGCAGAGGGTTGGGGTGTAGGGGGATGAGGCTCTGTCTAGGGCTGGAGGTGAGGGGTTTGTGGTGTTGGAGGGAGCTCAGGGCTGGGGCAGAGGGTTGGGGTGTGGGGGGGATGAGGGCTGTGTCTAGGGCTGGAGATGAGGGGTTTGTGGTGTTGGAGGGGGCTCAGGGCTGGGGCAGAGGTTTGGGGTGTGGGGGGATGAGGGCTCTGTCTAGGGCTGGAGAGGAGGGGTTTGTGGTGTTGGAAGGGGCTCAGGGCTGGGGCAGAGGGTTGGGGTATGAGGGGATGAGGGCTCTGGCTAGGACTAGGGATAAGGTGTTTGGTGTGTTGGAGGGGCTCAGGGCGAGGGTGTGGTGGAGAAGTGAAAGCTCTGGCTGGGGGTGTGGGCTCTGGGGTGGGGCAGGGCTGGGGATGAGTTTGGGGTGCAGGCAGGCTGCTCTGGGATAGGGGTCAGAGAGGAGGACTCCCCCCAGCCCTTTCCCTGCCAGCAACAGCGAGCTCTGGGGGAGGACAGTGAGTGGCAGCCCCACCAGCTTCTCAGTGTCCCTGGCATCTGGCAGCCCCGCTGGGTCTCTGTCAGGATAGCACTCTCCGTTACGTCTATGCTTCCACAGCGGGGAAGAGAGGTGATGCTCATCTGGCAGCTCTCTCCCATCTGAGCTGGAGGCCCAGCCTTTTATAGTGCCGCTTCCTGCCCCGCCCCTCTGCTGCCATGGGTGTCCCGGTTCTGCCCACCAGGGGGTGTTCGCGGTTCCCTCCCAGGCTGCCAGGGCAGGAGACCATGCCCCCTCATGACAGAGGCCTTAAAGGAGTTTTAAAGGAAAGGAGTTTTAAAAAAAGAAAGATTGCTTAGCCTTAGAAGAAAAAAGGAAAGAAAGGTGATTTTAAATGGAAGGAAGAGGGGAAACTATAGAAAGCAACAAGAGAGAGGAGTGTGTTTTATAGATTAGTAAGACCGTGGTAAAAGGTTATTGTTGTTGGGACTAAAAAATAATAAGAGTAAAAAAATTGAAATCAATTTTAAAAAGCAAAGGCTCATTAAAAAAAAGAGGAAACTCTAAAGGAAGGTTGAGAAGGTCGGGTGAAAGAAATCACACGGCCGAAAAATGAGCTAGAGATCCTGTGTCAGTGACACAGGGCTGTGTAAAGTACAGAAAACAGAAAGAGAGAGAAAGATCCTTTTTTGTTACTAAGCAGAACACAGAGCTGTGGGAAAGATCCTTTTTTTGGTTAGTGAGAGAAAGAGAGCATAGAAAACAGGAAGAGATCCTTTTTGGTTAGTGAGACAAGGAAAGTATAAAGAAAAGGAGTCCTTGTGGCACCTTAGAGACTAACAAATTTATCTGAGCATAAGCTTTCATGAGCATCCAATGCGTTGGTCTCTAAGGTGCCACAAGTCCTCCTTTTCTTTTTGCGAAAACAGACTAACACGGCTGCTACTCTGAAACCTGTCATTATACAAGGAAAGTATAGCAAGCTGCAGGGGGGGCGGAGGGGGAGGGGGAAGAGAACTTACCCTTCATAGAATCATAGAATCATAGAATAATAGAATATCAGAGTTGGAAGGGACCTCAGGAGGTCATCTAGTCCAACCTCCTGCTCAAAGCAGGACCGATCCCCGACTAAATCATCCCAGCCAGGGCTTTGTCAAGCCTGACCTTAAAAACTTCTAAGGAAGGAGATTCCACCACCTCCCTAGGTAACACATTCCAGGGTTTCACCACCCTCCTAGTGAAAAAGTTTTTCCTAATATCCAACCTAAATCTCCCCCACTGCAACTTGAGACCATTACTCCTTGTTCTGTCATCTGCTACCACTGAGAACAGTCTAGAGCCATCCTCTTTGGAACCCCCTTTCAGGTAGTTGAAATCAGCTATCAAATCCCCCCCATTCTTCTTTTCTGCAGACTAAACATCCCAAGTTCCCTCAGCCTCTCCTCAAAAGTCATGTGTTCCAGACCCCTAATCATTTTTGTTGCCCTCCGCTGGACTCTTTCCAATTTTTCCACATCCTTCTTGTAGTGTGGGGCCCAAAACTGGACACAATACTCCAGATGAGGCCTCACCAGTGTCGAATAGAGGAGAACGTTCACGTCCCTCCATCTGCTGGCAATGCCCCTACTTATACATCCCAAAATGCCATTGGCCTTCTTGGCAACAAGGGCACACTGTTGACTCATATCCAGCTTCTCCTCCACTGTAACCCCTAGGTCCTTTTCTGCAGAACTGCTGCAGAGCCATTCGGTCCCTAGTCTGTAGCGGTGCATTGGATTCTTCCATTTTAAGTGCAGGACTCTGCACTTCTCCTTGCTGAACCTCATCAGATTTCTTTTGGCCCAATCCTCCAATTTGTCTAGGGCCCTCTGTATCCTATCCCCACCCTCCAGCGTATCTACCTCTCCTCCCAGTTTAGTGTCATCTGCAAACTTGCTGAGGGTGCAATCCACACCATCCTCCAGATCATTCATGGAGATATTGAACAAAACCAGCCACAGGACCGACCCTTGGGACACTCCACTTGATACCGGCTGCCAACTAGACATGGAGCCATTGAGCACTACCCATTGAGCCCGACAATCTAGCCAGCTTTCTATCCACCTTATAGTCCATTCATCCAGCCCATACTTCTTTAACTTGCTGGCAAGAATACTGTGGGAGACAGTGTCAAAAGCTTTGCTAAAGTCAAGGAACAACACGTCCACCGCTTTCCCCTCATCCACAGAGCCAGTTATCGTGTCATAGAAGGCAATTAGATTAGTCAGGCATGACTTGCCCTTGGTGAATCCATGCTGACTGTTCCTGATCACTTTCCTCTCCTCTAATGGCTTCAAAATTGATTCCTTGAGGACCTGCTACAAGATTTTTCCAGGGACTGAGGTGAGGCTGACTGGCCTGTAGTTCCCAGGATCCTCCTTCTTCCCTTTTTTAAAGATGGGCACTACATTAGCCTTTTTCCAGTCGTCCGGGACTTCCCCCGATCGCCAAGAGTTTTCAAAGATAATGGCCAATGGCTCTGCAATCACATCCGTCTACTCCTTTAGGACTCTCGGATGCAACACATCCGGCCCCATGGACTTGTGCTCGTCCAGCTTTGCTAAATAGTCCCGAACCACTTCTTTCTCCACAGAGGGCGGGTCCTGTCTACGCTGGCAAGTTGCAGTGCGGTAAAGCAGCTTTCTGCGCTGC
This sequence comes from Lepidochelys olivacea, assembly GCF_965140295.1. Classification (NCBI taxonomy): domain Eukaryota; kingdom Metazoa; phylum Chordata; order Testudines; family Cheloniidae; genus Lepidochelys; species Lepidochelys olivacea. Next base: position 7,775,366 of record NC_140433.1, on the reverse strand, counting down.
AACTGGTGAGGTGTACGCACGGCCACGCCACTCAGGGCGCGGAAACAGGGCAGTTGCAGCGCTTTAAAAAAAGCACCGCACAGTTTAAAAAACTTTCTGCACCGGGGCTACAGCCTGCGGTGCCAGTGTAGACACCGAGGTCAATTACGGCGCTGCGATTGGCCTCCGGGAGGTGTCCCACAATGCCTGCTCTCACCTCTCTGGTCATCAGTTTGAACTCTACTGCCCGGCCCTCAGGTGACCATCCATCATCCCCACTCCGTAAACTCCTTTGCCATTTTGACAGTCCCCTTCCTGTTTGCTCGGTGATGAGTGCAGCGCATCTTTCCAGGTGGCCAGGCCTGCTCCACGCACCAGGCGATCCACCTGCTTGGAGCTATGCCGAGCTGCTTGACCTCATCAGCATTTGGGGAGAGGAGGCTGTACAGTCCCAGCTGCACTCCGGACGTAGCAATTATGATACCTACTGTGACGTTATTGACTTGAACTGGGACCATATAGATCATTGTTGCAACCAAGGTCCTGTAGTGGCACCAAATCTTGTATAAAGGGGGGTCAAATAAGGTGTCTAAGGCAAGGTTATGGTTTGCTGGTTATGATTATGCTCTCTATATGTTTGTGTCAAATTTGTATGTTAAGTTATAAGTATTGACTCGATACTGTCTGTGGTTCAAACTTGTACTATCCTTCTGGGTGACACCCCAGACAAGTTGAAAAGGAGGACTTGTGGCCCTTAGAGACTAACAAATTTATTTGAGGATAAGCTTTCGTTAGCTACAGCTCACTTCATCGGATGCAATGCCTAGCCTGCTTGATGACCAATTAAGGACCATCAGCTACACAATTGACCCATTGAGAGAAGGCAGACAAGCCTTGGGACTCAGCACGGTGTGCAGGGACCTGCCTATGGACAGAACTCGGAGGTTTTTCCAGGCCACGTGATGGACAGCTTGTTTCGGGACAAAGAAAGAAAGACCACATGGCAAGAGAATATAAAAAGCTGCTGCAGCTCCTCCATCTTGTCTTCAGTCCTGCTTCATCCCTCTGGAGGGACTTTGCTACACTGAAGCTTTGAACCAAGAACTGAAAGACGCATCCCAGCTGTGGATGTTCTCCAGAGACTTGATTTGAACCTGCAGTTTATTCTGTCGCTGCCGCAAGTCTGAACCAAGAACTTGGCCATGACTGTATGTCACTGATTGCATTTCACCAATTCTAGCTCTCATCTATAGCTTTTTCCTTTTATGAACAAACCTTTAGATTTTAGATTCTAAAGGATTGGCAACAGCGTGATTTGGGACAAGATCTGATTTGTATATTGACCTGGGTCTGGGGCTTGGTCCTTTGGGATCAAGAGAGCCTTTTTTCTTTTCCTGGGGTATTGGTTTTCATAACCATTTGTCCCCATAACAATTGGTGATACTGGGAAACTGGAGCGTCTAAGGGAATTGCTTGTGTGACTTGTGGTGAGCCAGTGGGGTGAGACCAAAGTCTGCTCTGTTTGGCTGGTTTGGTTTGCCTTAGAGGTGAAAACCCCCCCAGCCTTCGGCTGTAACTGCCCTGCTTGAAGCAGTTTGTCCTGAACTGGCACTCTCAGTCGGGTCCCGCCAGTACCAGCATCATTACACCTACGGACAGATTTCACGATGCATGACAGAAAGGGGCGATGACCGGGACACACGGCAGTTTAGGATGAAAGCGAATGAGCTGCGGAACGCCGAGCACAGGGCGCGGGAGGCAAACCGCCACTCCGGTGCTGCGCCTATGAGCTGCCGGTTCTCCAAAGAGCTGGACATGATACTCCGCAGCGACCCCACCTCCATTGCGAACACCACTGTGGATACTTCGGTGGCTCGCATGTCAGTTGAGAGTGGACCGAGCCAGGAGGAGGAAATCTTGGACGAGGATGTAGAGGGGGACCCAGAGGCAGAAGATGACTTGGAGGTCAGAGATGCCTGCGGCCAGGAGCTCTTTTCTACCCCGGATGTTGGCGAAGCACAAAGAGGAGAGGAGGCCCCTGGTAAGTGGATTTGATTTTGGGACTCGCTGAAGTGGGTTGTTGGGGGCAGGAGGGTTGCAGAAAGCAGGCTTGTCTCCCACCGCATGCCACCCTGCCGGAAGCAGAGGGGTGGGACAGGAAGCGGAACTATAAAAGGCCGCCCCTCCAGCTGAGTTGGGAGAGAACTGCTGGAGGAGCAGGACGTCTTTTCCCTGCTCCCCTAATGGAGAGCGCTATCCTGACAGAGAGCCAGAGGGGCTGCCGGAGCTGCCAGACGCCGGGGACTCCAAGGAGCTGGTGGGGCTGCCACTAGCCGTCTACCCCAGCGAAGCGAACAACAACCCTGGGACCCATGTACACATAGAATGGGTGTGTAGGAAGGAGCCCAGGGCAGCCGAATCGGATTCAGCTGTGTTATTGACTACAAGCCGGCCAGCGTGTTGTGATTGGATTTTCCCCGCTGACCCAGTGGCGGACCACTCCGCTGCTGTTTAGGGCCCTGGGTGGGGACGCAGTGGAGCGGGAAGGCCTGGGTTCCCCTACCACCGCCACGCCACCGTCAGGAGTGGCAGGTTCCCCACCTGGTTGTCAGGAGGCCTGATTGGTCTGGCACCTGCCTGAATCAGGACGCCAGACGGTTGTGCTGACTCTCCCACCAGAGAGCTAACCTCCCCTAGACGGCGACGGCTCTGCTGGACTGTAGGCCAGAGCCCCCCTACTTGATTGCTGCCCCGCCCTGATCAAGGGCCAGGCAAAAGGACCTTCTGCTGCTCTGCCTGCCTGACTGTAGGCCAGAGCCCCTACTTGACTGCAGCCCTGCCCTGAATGAGGGCCCCAGGCAAACAGACTCTCTACCATTGCTCGGCCTGACTGCAGGCCTGAACCATTAACACTGGGCTAATTTTCCCCTGAACCAAGGTACCCCGGAAGTATCGTAGCGAGGGGCGTGGTCTCCCACCCTAATGGACGGGGAGGGAGCCGCAAACCCCTTACAGCCTTTCTTTCTACTTGTTCATACTTTTTCTCTAAATATGTCAAAACACAAGAAAGCAACTTTCTCCCGGCTAAACACAGAAAACAATACAAAAGAAATGTTCAAAAGGGCCGACGGCACCAAAAATGTACATGACCGGAAACGGGGACGGAGGGCGGGACGTAAACCCTACACAGGGCGCGGAAACCTGTCAGAAAGTACACGGTGATGAAAGCTCTCGAGCAGTTAACTAGTCACGTGCAATCCCCCCTGTACATAGCAATCCCCCCTGTACATAGCAATCCTCTGTTTCATTTTGATGTTTTTTGACGTATTGTTCTGCTTTTATTTGATATATTAAATAACTGTATTTACAGTGATATATTGAGGTATAAACGATCTACACACCTTGTTCTGTACAGAGCACACAGACGGCTCCCCTGGATCCTACAACCCACACAGGGAGAAAGCTGTCGCAAGCGTCGGCATCTCCAAAATCGTATCAGAGCAAGAAAAGGCACCTGCTATTTCCCACCCTTGTACAGTGTAGACACGGGGTGAGGGCGAGACTCAGTGACCCCGGTTAGTCCTGCTCCATCTCTGCTGTCTGGGTTTCCATCGACAGCTGTTCACACTCGAAACGCAGGGCGGGGTGAGGTTCGCCCATCAGCCAAAGAACCTTAATGTAAAGCAGCGCGCTCCTGCCAGTGCCCGTGGCAGATCCCCCATTCGAAGGGTGTGATCATTTCCGCCCTGAGATGGACGAGACCTCGTGTCCTGGTGTTAGGGGGCGCTGTGCTCTGTACCCCACATATCCCCCCTCTCCCTGCCCCCCAGCCTGGTGTTAGGGGATGCTGTGCTCCGGATCCTACATATTCCCCCAGCTTCCAGGGCCCCTGGCCAGCGTTAGGAGGCGCTGTGCTCTGTACCCTACACCCCCCATCTCTCAGCCCCCCTGCCAGGTGTTAGAGGGCGCTGTGCTCTGTATCATATGCATTTCCCAGCCCTCCTGCCCGGCCTTAGGGGGTGCTGTGCTCTGTACCCTACACATCCCCAGCCCCCAGCCTGGCATTAGGCAGTTTCTAGTGTCTGTGAACTTACTGCATGTACCGGAGTCTATCAGCGCATGCTGGGTGCCACACGCTGTGGGTATGGACAGGGCCCGACGCTGGAACCTGACCTGAAGGTGGGATTGGCCACTGTCCTGGTGGTTAGGACACAGGCAGGTAGTAGAGGGGCTCCGTGCGGGGACCCAATTCTGCCTTTCTGTCTGGCGTGGTTTGAGCATTGGCCTGCTTAAACCCAGGGTTGTGAGTTCAATCCTTGAGGGGGCCATTTAGAAATCTGGAGCAAAAATTGGGGATTGGTCCTGCTTTAAGCAGTGGGTTGGACTAGATGATCTCCTGAGGTCCCTTCCAACCCTGATATTCTATGATTCTAATGAGCTTGAACCTGCCCATCTCCCCAGACAAAGCATAGCACAGGACTTGGGGTCACCTGCTGGCAAAGTGGCCTCAGTCCCCACCATACAGGCAGGGGTCATTCAGCTGGTGATAGCCCTTCTCTCAAGCCCCCAAGCACCTGTGTGTCATGGCTGCCTGCAGGAATTCATGGCCAACAACTGCCTGGGGGGAGGCCTGGCTAGGCAGGGGCTCAAACCGGGGAGTGTCAGTTTGGATCCCCAGCTAGCCGTAGGGGTGCAACACGCCGGGGGGGGGGGGGGGGGGGAGAGATCAACTCCAGCAGGTTCATCATAAACCATGTCCCTGAGGCCTCAGTAGAAATGGGGATGTTCCCCTGGCAGTATGCAGGTGCGAAGGACTTGAGAGGGAGGTGGCAGACGTGCCCTTTTGATGGCGGTCCCTGAGCACACGGGGAGAGCAGGGGGCAAACGTCTGTTGGCAAATGTTCATTGGCAAACGTCTGCGACTCACGGGCCCTGGGTGCACACACCCCTACAGAGGAACGTGTACAGGCCCAGCCCAGCCTGAAGAACACCAGCTCCTGTGTAAGGGAAGTCACTGTTTTTTTCACAAGAGCGGGAAACTGACGTTGCATAAGCCAGGAACTCCTGATGGGCACTTTCGTCCCTCCGGGAGACCAACCTATCTAGCACAGAGAACAGGGGGACATAAAGGCTGAGCTGAAGCTAGATTCCTGCTCTCCAGGATGCTGGGGTGCCCTCATGCTTGAGCTGAAGACAGCCTGGGGGTTCCCAGCATTGCCCTCCTGCCGTTTCTCTCTGGGAGCCCTCGCCCTGCACCCTGGCCTGTGTGTTCTCAGGAGGCTGCGTGCTGCCAGGTGCACATCCCCAGTGCGGAGTCCCTGGATTAATGCCAGGGGACGGGGACTGGGACTCTGCTCCTGGCTCATTCCCAGGAAGCTGGGAGTGTGAGTGGTGGAGCTGCCGGCTCTTGGAACCTCCCTTCCCAGCACGGGGTTGTCTCTGGGGGAAGCCCACCCCAGGAGCTGACATTTGTTGGCCTCTTCCCCAGAGCGCTGGAGTCTCAGCCACTCCAGATCGGGGGGAGGGGCCAGCTGTGAATTGGGAGCCAGATCCGGGTTTAGATGTGAATCCGCCGGCGCTGCAGAGCGTTCGGATGTGGGGAGCCAGCTCCCGCCTGCGCCAGATCACAAAGTGCCACTTCAGCCAGCCGCCTGCCAGGCTCTGGCCGCGCCCCGTGTGGAGCTGCAGCTGGGCCCTCCACAGCTGGGTGCTGCTCCTCCTCCCTGCTGGCCAGCCGGCCGCAGCTCCTCAGCACCTGCCCACTCAGCCCCACCTCAGCGCTCCTGCCTCCCCAATGTCCTCCCTGGTGCTGCGCCTGGCCCCCTGCACCTGGCCTGTCAGTGCCCAGCGAGGCCAGGAGCCAAGCGCCCCTTGGAGCCATGTGTCAGGCCCTGAGTCCCTCCTGTGCCGGGCTCCCGCCAATCCACAAGCTAGGAACAGGCCCGTGACTCCCAGAGCAAGTATTTCAGTCTCACAGCAGCAGCCTCGCTCCACCCACGCCCCGGCCTCCTGAGTCCAGCTCCAACCCCGAGGCCTGACCACCTCCCCACCTTCGCTGACACCATCACTTCCAGAGGGAATGGCACTGAGGTTGCCGGGGGAACAGGCATTCTCCAGCTGCCCGGAGCCATTGTTCCATTCCCCAGGACAGTCCCGTTGGGGACACTGGGGCATGGCCACTAGGTAACTCGAGGGGATGGAAGACCACGAGTGGCGATGAAGCCCCCTCGCACTAGGCCCAGGTGTCCTTGTGTTGGGGACACTGGGGCATGGCCGCTAGGTAACTCGAGGGGATGGAAGACCATGAGTGGCGATGAAGCCCCCTCGCACTAGGCCCAGGTGTCCTTGTGTTGGGGACACTGGGGCATGGCCGCTAGGTAACTCGAGGGGATGGAAGACCACGAGTGGCGATGAAGCCCCCTCGCACTAGGCCCAGGTGTCCTTGGCCCCCGCTCCCACCTGGAGGCACTCGCAGCAGCTCTGCGTACTAGGCCCAAGTGTCCTTGGCCCCCCCGCCTGGAGGCACACACAGCAGTTATGCTGAGGATCTGCAACAATATGCTGCGGAGTCAGACTGCCTGAAACTAAGCAAGGCCACACAGGGCAGATATGGAAGAACAATGCTGATTAAAGCAGCTTTATGTAGAGTTTAACAAATGATACAGAGAACCAGGGAACTAGCTGGGAACTGGATTGGCTGGCTATATGGATACTTGGGGCAGCTTGCTATTGGATAAGTATGCTGGGAAAAAGAATGTATAAAAGCCTGTGTAACTTCCTGCTCTGGGTACAGGATTTGAGATTCAAATCTCCCTGTACCTTTTTGAAGCTTCAAATAAACTTTTCTGCTTCTCCACCCTGTTGTGATTATTGGGTGTAGCACACCGGGTAACGAACCAACTTCAGCTGTTGTTTAGCCTCTTGGCACTGGGTGCCGGCAACACTTGGCTTCCCCTCCCTCCTGGAGGCACTCGCAGCAGCTCTGCGTACTAGGCCCAAGTGTCCTTGGCCCCCCTGCCTGGAGGCACACACAGCAGTTATGCTGAGGATCTGCAACAATATGCTGCAGAGTCAGACTGCCTGAAACTAAGCAAGGCCACACAGGGCAGATATGGAAGAACAATGCTGAATAAAGCAGCTTTATGTAGAGTTTAACAAATGATACAGAGAATCATGGAACTAGCTGGGAACTGGATTGGCTGGCTATATGGATACTTGGGGCAGCTTGCTATTGGATAAGTATGTTGGGAAAAAGGATGTATAAAAGCCTGTGTAACTTCCTGCTCTGTGTACAGGATTTGAGATTCAAATCTCCCTGTACCTATTTGAAGCTTCAAATAAACTTTTCTGCTTCTCCACCCCATTGTGATTACTGGGTGTAGCACACCGGGAAACGAACCACTCAAGCTGTTGTTCAGCCTCTCGGCACTGGGTGCCAGCAACAGCCTGATGCCAGGACAGTTCCCCTGAGCTCTGGAGAGGACTAGAGGTGCCTTAGGACACCTGCCGTGCAGCTGCCGGAGAGTCAGCAGGAGACATTGGGTGAGGACTGGAGCCCCCCAGGGCAGAGGCCATTCAGGAGACCCAGCGTGGGGGGAATCAGGCCTGGGATTCTCTGTAGCGGCTGCTCCCACACAGCCTTGGAGAGAGGAGCTGCGAAACCCCCAGAAAGCGCTGCCCCGGCACAGAGCTCTGTAGCACTGGGACCCCGTACGCGTGAGCCGCAATCCAGCAGGGCCTTGCGCCAGCCCCACCCTCTCCCATTGCCCCGCTCTGGGAGGCCAGAGCACAGTTCACAATTTAGCACTGACCAGCTGCAAGGATCCTGGCGGGCCCTGGTATGGTTGGAGCAGCATTTTCAATGTTGGGGAAAAGCGAGTTCTGTGCAATAGGCAACGTAGCTCCATCTGGGCACCAGCTAGTTCCTGTGCCCCAGAGAGCTCCCACAGCTCCCACTGAACCAGGGACGAAGAGGGCAGGAGGTTGAAAGAGAAGGTGCCATCCTGGCACGCAGGAGACCCATGTTCATTTCTCAGCTCTGCCACAGATGCTCTGTTTGTCTTTGAGCAAGTCCCTTATTCTCTCTCTGCAGCGGTTCCCTGTCTGTACAGTGGGGGTAGCAGCCAGGCCCTGCCCTGAAGGGGGCAGATAGAATAAATGCAATCGAGGTTGGGCAGTGCTCGGATGCCAGGGGGATGAGGGCCAGGATGGTGCCTAAGACAGACCGAAAGCAAGGGGGAGCTAGAGAGCCGGTGGTGAGAGGGGTTTGGCCTTTGACAATCTGCTCTGAGTGCCTGGGCTGCCAGACCCCAGGCAGCCACTGGCATTGCCAGATCTCCCTGATCTACGGTGCTGCTGCTCTCCCTGCTTCTAGGAGTCACTGCCTCTCCCCGGGCCGAGAACCCCGCAGCAATCATCTCCTGGGGCTGCCGTGGCTCTGAGCGTTAGCAAGGCCTGGGACACAGTACGGGGGCGGGGGAGGGGGAGCTGCTATTAAAGCAGCTTCTGCGTCATTGGAGCGGTGGGAGAGGAAGCAGAGACGGGACCGTTTTCCATCCCGTGGCCAAAGCACCCGGCAGCTTGGGAAAGTGGAAAGAACCGCTCGGGTGGGCTGGGAGCCGGGGGTGCGGAGAGTTCATGAATCCCCGTTCTGCACTGTCATGAGAAGGAGGAGCCGGGATGGAAGTGATCCTCCCACTCGGGGATCCAGAGACCCCCTGGCTCCAATAGCATGGACGCAGGGAGGGGCTCTGGCCTGGGGTCTGCAGGAGCTGGGACTAGAAGAGCCCACAGGTCCCTTCCGGCCTAACGTCTGTGACTGTGGGGAGCGGTGTTGGATCATATTAAAGAAGTTCTGTATTAAAATCACAAATGAGTTTGATTCCCAACAGTTGAAAGTCCAGGGTATTACTAATTAAGAGGTCTCTTGGTTTTTGGTGCTGATTCTCTCCCTCTATGTGTGAAACCTGCAAGCTGCTAATTGTGTTCGTACATTCTAAGACTGAGTCTGTTCTCAAAGCAATTCACAGAGAGAGAGACTCAAAGCAATACTCGAACAACAGAAACAGCACCCAGAGACTCCCCGCCCTTTTGTTGTATTCACAATTGTGATTAAAATAGAGATAGAGGATGTATGTGGATGGATGCTTGGTGTGGATAATAACTGAATGATCAGGGAGGTGCCAGCCTAAGAATCCAGTGTCCATCCGCTGAAGAAGGCGTCAAGTGGAAATAACCAGAGGACCCCCGGAGGGCAGACTGGAATCCACCCAACAGCCTCAAGAATGGGAGAACCGAAGAACAAGATAACATCTAGCAGCTCGGAGCCCTCAGGAATGTGCTATCTGCTGATTGATTCAGCAACAGCATGATGAAGGAATTCCCATAGACTGGCATAGGAAGAAATTCCTATAAAAATAGACTCTAAAAAGTGAGAACTTTGGGGTCTGATTCTGCAAACCAACTTCCAGGAGTATCAGAAGACTGACAAGGCCCTGCTCCCTCCTCATGTCTAGGCCACCTGGCCAGTGGCTTGGCATGAGCAACTCTAAGGCTGATAACTATGATAACAACCTTGCAGAACCTGTGTGTGTGTGTTTGTATGAATCAATGTGTGAATAAATATGAGATTGAATGGAATGTTATAGCTATAACTAAGTGCTTACTATGATTCTTTCTGTATTCACAATAAATGTGGTATTTTGCCTTTTTCCCTTTCATGAGATCCTGTTGGTTTTTATTTTATTGGTATAACAGCGGAATGTCCGTCCCATGACCCCGGTGGGGAAGGACAGGCTCTAAAGCCTTGGCGAGGCCAGAGCAAGTCTGGGCTGGGGCATCCCATGGCTGGGGAGTCACACATTGGCTGGTCTGTGACTCGCCTGCCCATTGTGACACGCCCCTGCTGGCTGGCACAGCCTCATCCCCTCACTGCCAGGCTTGGCTCTGGCAGAGCGAGAGCTGGCACGTGCCCCTGGGGAACGCTGAGCCAGCAGATCCAGCTCCGCCACCGGCAGCAGAAAGTGGGTGGCCCATTTACGCGCAGGCTTCTGCCCACTCCTGACTCCAGGTAGGAGAATCTTCTACTGCCCACCTCTGCTTTTCCACTGCATCGCCAACCACACCGAGGCTTCCCCGAGCTCCTGGCTGGGCGGCGCACGTCTGCCAAGAGCCCCGGTGCCGGCCGTCTAGCCTGGTGCCAGTGAGGAAGTGGGCAGCGGCATGCGCACAGGAGGGAGTCTGGGGCAGCTCGACAGAAGGGGTCGCACCAGTCGAGCCCGGAGGGGACGGAGACAAGGAGGAGGGTTTGGCAGGGCTGGTGGCACGGCACGGGAAGGCGGCACAGGTGGTTAGATGAGGCATTGGGCTGGGACCCAGGAGAGCTGTGTTCAGTTCCCCGCTCCTCTGTAAATCTTCTGCGTGGTATCAGGTGAGTCCCCGCCGCCCTGGGCCTCAGCTAACAAGGGAGAGCACGTCCCTGCTCTGCGGACGGGGGGTTGAGAGCCTAAATACCACAACACCCGTGTGCTAAACCACTGGCATTATGGGGCCAGGTAAGTGCCCAGACACTGAGGTTGCCGGGGGAACAGGCATTCTCCGGTTGCCTGGAGCCATTGTTCCATTCCCCAGGACAGTCCGATGCCAGGACAGTCCCCCTGAGCTCTGGAGAGGACTAGAGGTGCCTTAGGACGCCTGCCGTGCAGCTGCTGGAGAGTCAGCAGGAGACACTGGGTGAGGAATGGAGCCCCCCAGGGCAGGGGCCATTCAGGAGACCCAGCGTGGGGGGAATCAGGCCTGGGATTCTCTGCAGCGGCTGATCCCACACAGGCCTTGGAGAGAGGAGCTGTGAAACCCCCACAAAGCGCTGCCCCCGCACAGAGCTCTGTAGCACTGGGACCCCGTACGCGTGAGCCGCAATCCAGCAGGGCCTTGCGCCAGCCCCACCCTCTCCCATTGCCCCGCTCTGGGAGGCCAGAGCACAGTTCACAATTTAGCACGGACCAGCTGCAAGGATCCTGGCGGGCCCTGGTATGGTTGGAGCAGCATTTTCAATGTTCGGGAAAAGCGAGATCTGTGCAATAGGCAACGTAGCTCCATCTGGGCACCAGCCATCTCCTGCGCCCCAGAGAGCTCCCACAGCTCCCACTGAACCAGGGACGAAGGGGGCAGGAGGTTGAAAGAGAAGGTGCCATCCTGGAACCCAGGAGACCAATGTTCATATCCCAGCTCTGCCACAGATGCTCTGTTTGTCTTTGAGCAAGTCCCTTCTTCCCTCTGTGCTGTAGTTCACTGTCTGTGCAGTGGGGGTAGCTGCCAGACCCTGCCCTGAAGGGGCAGTTAGAATAAATGCAATGGGCAGTGCTCGGATGCCATGGGGATGTGGGCCAGGATGGTGCCTAAGACAGACCGAAAGCAAGGGGGAGCTAGAGAGCCAGTGGTGAGAGGGGTTTGGCCTTTGACAATCTGCTCTGAGTGCCTGGGGTGCCAGACCCCAGACAGCCACTGGCATTGCCAGACCTCCCTGATCTACGGTGCTGCTGCTTTCCCTGCTTCTAGGAGTCACTGCCTCCCCCTGGCCGAGACCCCCGTGTCACAGAGTCCCCGGGCGACGCTCTGGAACTGCTCCCTACGAAGTCAGTCAGGACTCTGGGGAAGTCTCCTTTTTGTGAGCAGCCTGTCTGCAGGGCAAACAGCTCACACAGCTTCCACCTTCCTGGGTCTGACCTCTGAGCATTCAGCATCCTCTGCTCCTCCGTGAGCTTCCCACAGCGAGCCTGTCCAGGCAGGCTCCTCGGGAAGCCGGAGGTTCCTGCACCCCAGCTCCGCAGTCAGACGTGACTCTCAGCCACCCAGTAAAACAGAAGGTTTATTAGATGACAGGAACATGGTCTAACACAGAGCATGTAGGTGCAGAGAACAGGACCCCTCAGCTGAGTCCATTTTGGGAGGTAGTGAGCCAGACAACCACGCCTGTACTTCACTCCATGTCCCCAGCCAGCCTCAACTGAAACTCTCTCCAGCCCCTCCTCCTCTGGGCTTTGTCCCTTTCCCGGGCCAGGAGGTCACCTGATTCCTTTTTTCTCCAACCCTTTTAGCTCTCACCTTGTAGGGGGGAAGGGCCAGGCCATCAGCACCCAGGAAATAGGGTGTCGGCCATTCTCTGTGTCCAGACCCCTGCACATACCTGCCCTCTAGGGCTCTGCAATGATCATACACCCTTACCCCACCACCTAGACACTTAAGAACTGCATAGGGGAAACTGAGGCACCCCCACACTATTCAGAGGAAACATTAAGAACAGTCCCACTTCGTCACATGCCACAGCAATCATCTCCTGGGACTGTCATGGCACTGAGCATTAGCAAGGTCTGAGCCTCAGTTGGGCGGGGGGAGGGGGCTGCTATTAAAGCAGCTTCTGCGTCGTTGCAGCGGTGGGAGAGGAAGCAGAGATGGGACCATTTTACACCCCATGGCCAAAGCACCCTGCAGCTTGGGAAAGTGGAAAGAGCCTCCCATGTGGGCTTGGAGCCGGGGGTGGGGAGAGTTCATGAATCCCCGTTCTGCACTGTCACGAGAAGGAGGAACCGGGAGGGAACTGATTCTCCCACTCGGGGATCCAGAGACCCCCTGGCTCCAATAGCATGGACGCAGGGAGGGGCTCTGGCCTGGGGTCTGCAGGAGCTGGCACTAGAGGAGCCCAGCGGTCCCTTCCGGCCTAACGTCTGTGACTCTGGGGAGCGGAAGGTCCCTCCCATGACCCCGGTGGGGAAGGACAGGCTCTAAAGCCTTGGCGAGGCCAGAGCAAGTCTGGGCTGGGGCATCCCATGGCTGGGGAGTCACACATTGGCTGGCCTGTGACTCGCCTGCCCATTGTGACACGCCCCTGCTGGCTGGCACAGCCTCATCCCCTCACTGCCAGGCTTGGCTCTGGCAGAGCGAGAGCTGGCAGGTGCCACTGGGGAACGCTGAGCCAGCAGATCCAGCTCCGCCACCGGCAGCAGAAAGTGGGTGGCCCATTTACGGGCAGGCTTCTGCCCACTCCTGACTCCAGGTAGGAGAATCTTCTATTGCCCACCTCTGCTTTTCCATTGCATCGCCAACCACACCGAGCCTTCCCCGAGCTCCTGGCTGGGTGCCGCATGTCTGCCAAGTGCCCCGGTGCCGGCCGTCTAGCCTGGTGCCAGTGAGGAAGTGGGCAGCGGCATGCGCACAGGAGGGAGCCCGGGGCGGCTCGACAGAAGGGGTCGCACCAGTTGAGCCCGGAGGGGACGGAGACAAGGAGGAGGGTTTGGCAGGGCTGGTGGCACGGCACGGGAAGGCGGCACAGGTGGTTAGATGAGGCATTGGGCTGGGACCCAGGAGAGCTGTGTTCAGTTCCCCGCTCCTCTGTAAGTCTTCTGCGTGAGATCAAATGAGTCCCCGCCGCCCCTGGCCTCAGCTAATGAGGGAGAGCAGGTCCTTGCTCTGCGGGGGGGTTGAGAGCCTAAATACCACAACACCCGTGTGCTCAGCCACTGGCATGGTGGAGCCAGGTAAATGCCCAGACCGGGAGGTAGCTGGTGGCCCTGCCCCTCGTCCTCCTCCAGCCCTGCTCTCGCTCCAGCCTCGCTCCACCCACGCCCCGGCCTCCTGAGTCCAGCTCCAACCTCGAGGCCTGACCACCTCCAGCACCTTTGCGGACACTATCACTTCCAGAGGGAATGGCACTGAGGTTGCCGGGGGAACAGGCATTCTCCGTCTGCCCGGAGCCATTGTTCCATTCACCAGGACAGTCCGATGCCAGGACAGTCCCCCTGAGCTCTGGAGAGGACTAGAGGTGCCTTAGGACGCCTGCCGTGCAGCTGGTGCAGAGTCAGCAGGAGACACTGGGTGAGGAATGGAGCCCCCCAGGGCAGGGGCCATTCAGGAGACCCAGCGTGGGGGGAATCTGGCCTGGGATTCTCTGCAGCGGCTGCTCCCACACAGGCCTTGGAGAGACGAGCTGCGAAATCGCCACAAAGCTCTGCCCCGGCACAGCCTGCCTGCCCGCTGCTCTCCCGCCTTCTGCTCCTTCCCCTTCACGGTGGGGTCAGAGCAACTCCTGCTGCTCACCAGCCCGCCCCCCGCACCCCACCCCGCTTCCCTCCCCCACCTGGGACCTGCCACGGCCCCAATATTCCTGGGGGAAGGGATCAGGGTAATTTCCCTGGGCAGGAAGAATCCTGAGTGGTTGGATGCAGCCTGTCTGCTGGGCAGTTTGTGATCCAGCAGAAGGAGAGGCAGGAGTGACCCGGGGGAGGCCGTTTGGCCTGCGGGATGGGCCTGGGAGTCCGGAGACCTGGGTTCTAATCCTGCCTGTACTGCTGACTGCCTGGGTGACTTTGAGCACATCCATTGGCTTGTTTCCCTGCTGGCAGCTGTAGGCACTGGTGGAACGGCCATACGTGGACTGGCCCTGATGCTGAACGGGGCAGTCGCCTCTCACCTCTCACAAGCAATGCCTTGTCCTGGCTCCTTGCAGGATGGCTGAGGAAGTCCGCAAGGTCCCCTTGAAGCCCATCCTTGCCTGGGAGGAGACGAGACCTCCTCGAAGGAAGAGTCCGCGGAAGAGCCCACAGCAGCAGCAGGAGCTGTGTGTGCCTCAGCCCTTCCATGCTGGTGAGTGGGTGCCTCCTGGGTGGGCGGAGGGGCTGCAAAAATGGCCGGGGCCATGGCCCTGCATTGCGGTGGGGCTTGGCCCCTGGGGGTTGGGGTTGCAAGACCAGGGTGTCAGTGGCGGGAGAAGACTCCATCACCTTTGTACAACTCTGGGCTGCCATGAGATGGAGAGACAGGAAAACCCAGGCAGGGGGGAATGGCCCCTCCTGCTGGCAGCAGTTGCAGCCCCTACATCTGATCGGGGCATTAGTGTCGTACCAATAAAATAAAAACCAGCAGGATCTTATTAAAGGGAAAAAGGCAAAATACCACATTTATTGTGAATACAGAAAGAATCATAGTAAGCAGTTAGTTATAGCTATAACATTCCATTCAATCTCATATTTATTCTCACATTCATTCATACAAACACACACACACACACACACAGGTTCTGCAAGGTTGTTATCATAGTTACCAGCCTTAGAGTTGCTCATGCCAAGTCACTGGCCAGGTGGCCTGGACATGAGGAGGGAGCAGGGCCTTGTCAGATGCTCATCTGATGCTCCTGGAAGTTGGTTTGCAGAATTAGACCCCAAAGTTCTCACTTTTTAGTCTATTTTTATAGGAATTTCTTCCTATGCCAGTCTATGGGAATTGCTTCATCATGCTGTTGCTGAATCAATCAGCAGATAGCACATTCCTGACGGCTCCAAGATGTTATCTTGTTCTTTGGTTCTCCCATTCTTGAGGCTGTTGGGTGGATTCCAGTCTGCCCTCTGGGTGGGGTCCTCTGGTTATTTCCACTTGACGCCTTCTTCAGCCGATGGACACTGGATTCTTAGGCTGGCACCTCCCTGATCATTCAGTTATTATCCACACCAAGCATCCATCCACATACATCCTCTATCTCTATTTTAATCACAACTGTTAATACAACAAAAGGGCGGGGAGTCTCTGGGTGCTGTTTCTGTTGTTCGAGTATTGCTTTGAGTCTCTCTCTCTGTGAATTGCTTTGAGAACAGACTCAGTCTTAGAATGTACGAACACAATTAGCAGCTTGCAGGTTTCACACATAGAGGGAGAGAATCAGCACCAAAAACCAAGAGACCTCTTAATTAGTAATACCCTGGACTTTAAACTATTGGGAATCAAACTCATTTGTGATTTTAATACAGAACTTCTTTAATATGATCCAACATAATCCCCCTTTTGACACTAAGATTTATAATCGTCAGTGTCACTTTCTATGTAGCCTATTTAAGAGAAAGTACTGTGAGGCAATTTGAGTTTGTGATTCCAATTCATGCCACATACATGATCCTAGTGATGTATCTTTACTACAAGGTTCTGGGGCAACAGGCAAGGTGAGGCACACCCACTTTTGAGGAGTCCATTCGGTACAACCTCTAGTGTCCAATAGCTTCCCTCCCTCCCCAGCCCACTGGCTCAAGGTCCAGGGTAGCCAAAAGGATCCCATGTGTAATATGGGGAGTGGGTTAACCTTCAATACCTTTGCCTCCAGGGACTGTTGGTGTGCAATTTTGACAACAATTTCTCCCATTAACAAGTCTGGTTTACAATAGTGGAAACATATTGCATCCATTCATATTGATAAGTGTCAAACAATGATCTCTTTCTTTTTTAACAAATGCATCAAACCCTTAATATTTCCCAATATGACCCAGAACATTTTGTGTTCCAAAGTAGCTAGGGCAAGTATCTGCATTTCAGTGCATCCCATAGCTATGCCTGTGTAGTTTCCTATTTCTAATATTTTTTTTTTCTTATGGATAAGCCATGTGGTAGTATTAAGCCATTACTAAAGATTCCATTGGCCTTTTAGGTTACCCAGACCAATTTGGACCAAGTCTACTTTGGCATGTACTTGTTTTTGTATCAGGCTGTCCTGTAGCTGGGACAGAAAGCTTAATTTATTTTTAAGTTCCTGCAGGTCTTCAGTATTTTTTTTTTTAAACACACAACAGTGCTAGCAACAACACAAAACACAAGACAAAACATAGAACACAGAACACAATTTCTATTGTGACAGTAGATTCGTGGTATTGGGTTGCTTTTCAGCTGGCAGCTTTTCCTGATTTTCTGAAAGACAAAAAGAACATGTTTCTACCCCTTTTGGGGTGGCAGATTATTGCTTAAAATATTTCTCTTACAAATACCCTTGCTGATTGCAGGCAAAACAGAGAAATTGCCCCCATATTTTCCTGTTTTTGTTCTATAGGCAGGCCAGGTTTCAAAGGCTTTTATCTTTTAAGATAAAAAATGGGGAAATTATCCCACTGTTTAGTCATTAAATCCCTGAGTTTTCCTTCTTATACAGCAGACCAAGTTTATAATGTTTTTCCTGCTGTGTTAAGCTTTAAGTTTTATTTACAGGTAATAACTGAGAAGCATCATTACCATACGACCTTAAAGGATTTTTCCAAAAATCATACACACTATACGTTGTTACAGGGATACTTATTATCATTACATTTATTAAAATTATCTTGTTATCCCATGCCTTTTATTTAGACAATTTGTTTGCTGACCAGGTATGTCCTTTATCTGCAGCTCCTTTGTGCTGCTAGTTCTTTCCTTCCTTTATCATTTAGGTAATTTGCATTTTCACAGAAACTTCCTGCTTTCGGATTTAAAGCCATCAGCAGCTCAGAGACTCTATCTTAAAAGGGACACAATCAACTTTCACCAGAGTTTTGATTACTTTTAACTTCTGCTTCCAAAACACACAGCAATCTGAAAAAGAAAACCCAACCTATTGTGGCTCCCTTTGGAGCCCTAATAGCATTTTAATTAAGTAGCATGGTATGTTTGCATTTCTTTTGCCCCTTCTACAATATACCCTGCACATGTTCTGGGGCAAATGCACATTTCTTCCATAGTTTAACTTCTATAACATTATCCAGATCCATTTTTACATAAGGTGTCACTATTTCTTTTTTTTGCTTACAGAGTTTTCATGTACCTTTATCAAAGTGACAGTCTGATTACTCAGAGCCATTTTAAGACTCAGTGTTTCTAACATTGCTTCTTTTTGTTTTGTGCACCTCACCCCTGCTGTTGCTTCAGAGAGGCACTGTCTTTTTTTAATTTTTTTTTTTTACTACAACTCTCATCTGCTATTTTGTTACAAAAACAAACAAACAAAAAACAAACAAAAAGAATCCAAATTTTTTTTTTATATATTCTCCTGATTTTGACTGCCCTGCTGCAGCCACAACTTAAAAACATTTTAAATTTTGTAAAGCATTGAGTTACCTTTTAAGGGTTAAATGCCAAATCCCAAAGCCAAACAACACTAATTACCTGTGTCTAGCAAAAAGGTCTGTCAGTTTTGCAACTTTGAATTAAAGAGTCAAATGGATTTTTAGTGGCATTAACAAAAACAAAACTAACTGGTCCTTAGAACTTTACATATTTACACACACACAGACAGATACATACACATTTTCTTTTCCTTAACATCCCTTCCACGCTGCTCTGTTTTTTACATCTTACATTCCCTTTATACATTTGAGGCAGTTAAGTTCCAATAGAACCCTCTTATGTTCTTTTAGCAAATTTGACTAAATTGTCCAGTCAAATGATTTTAATCAGATAGTTTATTTTTGCCTGGCTAATTTACAGACATTCCTTTGGAAAAGGGCTCATTTTTCTTTCAGAATGGCTGCAAAGAAACCAAGAATGCTCTAACACTTTTCCTTTTTAACATTTTCGGTTAAAAGTTGTTTGGGTGAAATACAAAGTTTAACTGCTTAATTCCCTCCAGCCTCTGCAGAGTTAACTTTTTTTTTTTTTACTCTCTTTTCTCTTTGTAATTATGCCTGGGGGTGCCGTACATAGGACCTTCTCCCCCTTTACCTGCCTCCCTCCAGCCTCTGCAGAGTTAACTTTTTCACTCTTTTTGTATTCCTGGAGTGCCTCTTTCACTATTTTCAGCTGGCTTTGGATATGTGTAGCCAGCACCTTCCAATTGTCTGCTCCCTTTTCCATTTGTGCCTTTTCCTCTTTACATGAAGACAAGCGGAGGGAAGAATCCTTACATGCCTCCCACAACAACCAAATTGCTGCTGCATCTCTTTTGGCAGCACTAGAAGGTTTGTTTATGAGGATATACTGAGCCAATCTATCCTCTAGGTCCGAAATAGTGCAGACATCAGCTAGGGCTTGTTTAGTCCAAGGACTGTGCCCAAATTTTTGAAGGATTTGTTTAAAAGGTGTAATTTCTTTAACAAAAGGTAAGGTTGGAGTTCCTTCTGACTCCATTCCTCCCTCTGGTACTGGCTTACCCTGTTTTCTTTTAAACATCTTAACATGGATATTTCAATCTCTTTGTCACTGCTGGTATTACTTAGCAAGTGACACAGCCTAGATTCTGAAATCATAGCTTAATCTATGCGTTTTTCCCCTGCTACCTTCCCGGAGGCCAGCAGGTCCCCTGCTACCTTCCCAGAGGCCAGCAGGTCCAGTTAACCTATTTCTCCCTGCTACCTTCTCGGAGGCCAGCAGGTCCGGTTAACCTGTTTCTCCCTGCTACCTTCTCGGAGGCCAGCAGGTCCGGTTAACCTGTTCTTCCCTGCTACCTTCTCGGAGGCCAGCAGGTCCCCTGCTACCTTCTCGGAGGCCAGCAGGTCCCCTGCTACCTTCTCGGAGGCCAGCAGGTCTGGTTTAATCTGTTTTTCCTGCTACCTTCTCGGAGGCCAGCAGGTCCCCTGCTACCTTCTCGGAGGCCAGCAGGTCTGGTTTAATCTGTTTTCCCTACTACCTTCTCGGAGGCCAGCAGGTCCCCTGCTACCTTCTCAGAGGCCAGCAGGTCTGGTTTAATCTGTTTTTCCTGCTACCTTCTCGGAGGCCAGCAGGTCCCCTGCTACCTTCTCGGAGGCCAGCAGGTCTGGTTTAATCTGTTTTCCCTACTACCTTCTCGGAGGCCAGCAGGTCTCCTGCTACCTTCTCGGAGGCCAGCAGGTCTGGTTTAATCTGTTTTTCCTGCTACCTTCTCGGAGGCCAGCAGGTCCCCTGCTACCTTCTCGGAGGCCAGCAGGTCTGGTTTAATCTGTTTTTCCTGCTACCTTCTCGGAGGCCAGCAGGTCCCCTGCTACCTTCTCGGAGGCCAGCAGGTCTGGTTAACCTAATAGAAATGCATAGCTCACTAGAGCTGGCGGTGTGCACACCAATATTTACAATAACTGAGGTTTTTTACCAATATTCCCCCTTTCGCAATTCTCCACCAAAATGTCGTACCAATAAAATAAAAACCAGCAGGATCTTATTAAAGGGAAAAAGGCAAAATACCACATTTATTGTGAATACAGAAAGAATCATAGTAAGCAGTTAGTTATAGCTATAACATTCCATTCAATCTCATATTTATTCTCACATTCATTCATACAAACACACACACACACACACACACAGGTTCTGCAAGGTTGTTATCATAGTTACCAGCCTTAGAGTTGCTCATGCCAAGTCACTGGCCAGGTGGCCTGGACATGAGGAGGGAGCAGGGCCTTGTCAGATGCTCATCTGATGCTCCTGGAAGTTGGTTTGCAGAATCAGACCCCAAAGTTCTCACTTTTTAGAGTCTATTTTTATAGGAATTTCTTCCTATGCCAGTCTATGGGAATTGCTTCATCATGCTGTTGCTGAATCAATCAGCAGATAGCACATTCCTGACGGCTCCAAGATGTTATCTTGTTCTTTGGTTCTCCCATTCTTGAGGCTGTTGGGTGGATTCCAGTCTGCCCTCTGGGTGGGGTCCTCTGGTTATTTCCACTTGACGCCTTCTTCAGCCGATGGACACTGGATTCTTAGGCTGGCACCTCCCTGATCATTCAGTTATTATCCACACCAAGCATCCATCCACATACATCCTCTATCTCTATTTTAATCACAATTGTTAATACAACAAAAGGGCGGGGAGTCTCTGGGTGCTGTTTCTGTTGTTCGAGTATTGCTTTGAGTCTCTCTCTCTGTGAATTGCTTTGAGAACAGACTCTGTCTTAGAATGTACTAACAGAATTAGCAGCTTGCAGGTTTCACAAATAGAGGGAGAGAAACAGCACCAAAAACCAAGAGACCTCTTAATTAGTAATACCCTGGACTTTAAACTCTGGGGAATCAAACTCATTTGTGATTTTAATACAGAACTTCTTTAATATGATCCAACATAATGGGCGGCAGCAGAAGCATCAGGTGGAGACTGACTGAATTGCCCACCCCGATCCGTCACACACAGGGTCGGAAGATGTTTTCCACCAGTCAAAGGGGATGCTCTGTGCACGGTGGGTTGTTAAGCCTAGGATTGCAGGGCGCCGGCCAAAGCATGAGATGCCCCCTGATGTTGCAGCCCCATCTGCTGGCTCCTTTGCAGGGGGGTTACGCATGGCACAGCACAGGGCATTTGGGTGGGGGGGTTGATGATGGGAGCCCAGGGCTTGCCCAGGTTACACCCGGTGGCTGTCGATGGCAGGAGAGGCAGTCAGAGGAAGCAGAACGGGCAGGCCCTGGGTCCCCGTATCCCGCGCAGACTGGGTAGCTCCTCCCTCTCCCGCAGCGGGGAGCAGAGCGATTCACTGCCAGTCCCTCTGCCCCCTCCAGCAATGGCCCGGAGAGCGGGGACACCACTCATAGCCTGACATCATGCCTCCTTCCAGGTGTGGCGCTCCCCAAATCCCCAAGCTCAGCCTGCATGCTGGGTGCGGGCGCGGAAGTGGGGTGGCTGCTGGGAACCAGGGCTCTGACTGGATCTTTGCTGGGCTGAGCAGCAAACAGTTGGGGAAACCAGGGATGGCTGTGCCAGACCCTGTTGTGCATCGGGGCTGCTACCTTGCTGGGGTGGGAGCCGGGGGCAAGGGTTTCTGCTAAGATCTCTGTCACCCAACCTGCAGCTTGGCAGCCCCAGGTATTACCACTGCCTTTGATCAGATTCACCATCACCTGGGAATGCCTCCTGCTTTATGTGGCCAGACTGGCAGGAGAAAGAGACCCTAGACTACATCAACGCCTTTCTCAAGGGCAATGAACAGGTACCAAGAGCCCTCCTCTGATCTGTCAGTTACTGCCCTGTCCACATGCAGTATCCGTCCTTCTCCGGATGAGGCATGGATTCTAAGGCCAGACGGGACCTCCCCACTGTGACCTCCTGTATAACACAGGCCAGAGACCTGCCCCCAAATAATTCCTGTTAAACTAGAGCATCTTAAAAACTTCCTCTCTTGAGTTACAAAAGGCACCCGCCATGCCCCTTGCCCACTGGATTTGGCCAGTCCCCAGCGTGATGGGTTGCCCCCCTTTGAGGTGCCACCTGATGTCCTGGCTTATCACTGAGCCCGCCTGTTCTGCCAGCCTGGGCCCCCGTTACCTTGTCTTGTTGGGCTCGGCTCACAAGCCTCTTCCAGCCATACACACAGGCAGGGCCACACCCAGCTGCAGAAAGACACAGACACTGAGATCAGCTCTGGGAAGACTCAGCTGAAGGGCCTTGTCCCAGTTCTCTGGTGCCCACCTCCTTTGGAGTACGGACCCAAAGGTTTTATGACATTCGCCCCCTCCCTCGATGTCGAGAGAGGTATGAACAACTCTTTGCCCCTCCTCCCAGTTACTAATTTATACTACAAACTGGGTTGTGGTATAAACAAGAAACAAGATGATTAACTACAAGAGGTAGATTTTAAGGGGTTAGAAGAGATAGCAAACAGAACAAAGCAGATTACCCTAGTAAATAAAGAAAACACACAAACGAAGTTTTACACACCAGATAGATAGGATATCCATTAGCAAATTCTCCCCGACTGATAAACAGGTTGGCAGATTCTTAAGGCAGAAGCTGCCTTGGTTTTGCAGCTTGGCTTTCCCAGGTTTTCTTGCACAGGCTAGGAATCTCTCTCTAGCCTAGGACCATCACTTCTCATGGTTCAATCTTTGTCTCTCAGGTGTTTCCAGGTATCTTATTGCAGGGAGTCTGAGGTCCCGTCCCGTCCCCCCTGCGATGTTATTGTTCCCCTTTTATCTTCTCTTCCCACCTGCTGGAAAACTCTTTTGCTGTGACCTGGGTCCAACAAGTCCCGTTGTGTCGCGTTATCTCGGGGAGGTTTCTATTGCACACAGTTCCTGGGGTAGCCCTAATGCTTGTGCATTTCCTCCAGGAGCCAGTGTTTGGCTTTTTTGCTGTTCTACCTGAAAGGCTGTTTTGAACCTCACAGTGTTTTTCAGGAACACATACACAGCTCAACTTCAGAACGTCACATACAACGATAGCACATGCAATCCAATGAGACATTAATGTCTAGCAGATAAAGACTTTTAGACTGATACCTTACAAGACATACTTGATACCAAACATATCCTAATTATATGACAGTGGCGAATATTGGGGTGTCAGGGTGTCACACCCAGATGTTCCTCCCACTCTATCAAGCTCCCCAGTAAGACTGTCTGGATGCTTAGCCCCCATGTTGCAGTGCCTTTTTGGACACCTACCCCGTGAGATCTGCTCCCTCTCTGCTCTGGTTTCACACAGAGCTGCCCTGCCCTCCCCACATAGTCACTCCTGTTGGGAGATGAATGGCCTTCTGGCCTTCAGCATATCAAAGCCTGAGCAGCGCTGCGGGGAAGCTTTCTGACATCTCTCCCACTGGCAGCTCCTTTCCACGCTAACCTTCCTGTTTTTGTCTAATCTCTGCGGGGCATAGGAGGAGGCCAAGAAACTTGAATTCTTGGATCGTGTCATCACCATCAGCAGGGCCGCCCTCACGAGGCACCCAGAACAAAACCTGGCAGCTTTTCTCTGCAAAGCCCTCCTTGTGGAGAAGATAAAGGTGAGTAAAACACACACTCGGGCTATGTTACTTGGCGGGTTTAGTGATTGGCCTGGAGAGCTCTGCAGATTTGTCTACCTTCAACTGCCAATCGCTGGATCGTGTTGGACGTTTGTCTGTTAGACTGAAGAGCCCATTATCAAGCATTTGCTCCCTGTGTAGGTACTTACAGACTGTCATCAAGGCACCCTGTAACCTTCTCTTTGTGAAGCTGAACTGATTGATTTCTGGAGTCTCTCACTATAAGGCATGTTTCCCAGTCCTTCAGTCACTCTTGTGGCTCTTCTCTGACCCCTCTCCAATTTATCAACATTCTCCTTGAATTGTGGGCACCAGACCTGGACAGAGGATCCCAGCAGAGGTCGCACCACTGCCAAATACCGAGGGAAAATAACCTCTCTAACAACTGGAGATTGCCCTGTTTGCACAGCCCAGGATGGCATAAGCCCTTTTGGCCCCAGCCTCGCACTGGGCGCTCCTGTGCAGCTGATTACCATAACTGCCAAGTCTTTTCCAGAGTCACCGCTTACCTCCCTTCCCTGAACGTAGGACATCGTGTGCTGGTGGGTGGTCCAGTGGGCTGGGGCTCAGTTCCTCAATGAGACCTTTGGGCAAAGCACTTCCCCCTCTGTGCCTCAGTTTCCCTCCCATGCCTTGTCTCATCCAGTTAGCTCGTGAGTTCTCTGGGGCAGGGACTGGCTCTCACCGTGTGTGTGCAGCACCTGGCACAAGGAGCCTGATCTCAGGTGGAGTCCCTGGGTGCTAATGCTGATGGAGCCTTTGCAGTGCACTGGTGCGTGACGCTGGGGCACTGACCACAGGCCCTGCACTGCGCTCCCCAGCTGGAGCCCTGCACACCGTCAAGCCCACAGTAGGACGACCTGTCTGCCGAGGCCACGTGTTGCAGGCCCTGCGCTTTGCTCCCCATTCGGAGCCTTACGGGAGCTCGGAGCCCGGCTGGCACTTCCCCACATTGTCTCCCCAGGAGCTGATTGATCTTGAGTCCGTCGACTCCCTGACCAGCAGGGTGCGTCAGCAAGCGATGCTCGCCATCATGGAGCTGAGGTACCCGGCCTGCCCGCCCAGCCCCAGCTAGTGCTGTGTGCAGCCAGACACGCCAGCCTCTTGGCGTGGCCAGTTCTCCAGGGCATTGCCCCCTCTGCTCCTCCCCCATCTTCTGATTCCCCCAGGCACGTGGCACCCGTGGGTTGGTGGTGGAGGATCCTTCGGTGCCTGGCGACCTCTCCAAGTGGCCGTGTGAAGATGTGGGGGAGGGAGCAAGGGGCTTGGACCGGTCCCCTCTGGGACCCGCAGGCGATGGCTCCGGGGGGAGAGGGGCAGTTGGGCACTGCCGGAGCGGAGCCACCGGAGTCGCCGCCAGCTGTGCCAGCTGCATCCCTCCGGCAGCTCAGTGACTCCCTGTGGCTCAGAGGCTGGGCAGGCTGAGCCCTGGCACGTGGCACAGCCTGCACCATGGGGGGCTCTCTCTCAGTGCCGCTGGCCTCCTGCTCTCAGCTTCCCAGAAGCCTGCCCATCATGTCCTGGGAGCCTGAGGCCAACATCAGTGCATCAGTCTCGCCTCAGCCCTCCAATCCGCGCGTGTCTCTTCTCTTAGCAAAGTGAAGCCACTGCTGCGGGCAATGGAGCTATCCAGCCTGCTCACCGTCTGCTTCTCCAGCGTCTTCTCCCTGCCTCCAGCAGAGACCAACCAGGGTGTGGAGGCTGCTCTTTAAAACAATGTAAGCCCCAAACTAGCCATGAGGAGCCGCCCCAAACCAAGGGGGAATCCTGCAAGTCACTTGTGTCCCTGCCCCCTGGGTTACCTGGCGCTGGCATAAGAGTGTAATGATCACAGCTCCTTGGCAGCGCTTCAGCTGAGGACCGGCAATTAGTGGGGAACAGACACTCCCTTCACAAGCACATTCATCCCCAGTGCATGGCTGGGGGCACAGGCCTGAGATCGGCTGCTTAAGATGCACACAGGCCAGGGGAAGTGAAGCTTGGCTGGAAATCTCCCCTCCCCCTCAAATGTGGAGTCCTTCCTGGCTCTTCTCATGCGTTAGACTGTGTGCAGTGACCTCCCTGGGGACAGCAAAAGCGGGTGGGGTCCTGTTGCCAGGAGGAGTTTGCAGTAGGTCCCCTGCGGGTACAAGTGAGTGGGTGAGCTGGAATAGCAGGGGCTGCCATGGCCTGGGACGTGTCACACGCCAGGGCATTGGTTCGTCGCCTGGCCGGGTAACGCCACTTGCTGTGCTTTCTCCTCTGCTCTGCACACAGACTCTGAACACCATGGATGAGCTGCTGAAGACCTTGGTGTGTGAGGATGAGAAGCGCAACCTTGTGGTGCTGCAAAACATCATGGAGGTGTGGAGGCATGGGGGCAGGAAGGGGACGAGTCCTGTAGCTGGGGTGGGGCTCTGGGACCAAGGCTCCATTTAATCCCAAGCATGGGACACCCCCGTGCCTTCTGCTCCTCAGAGTACATTCTAGACAAAGGTTCTTGGGCTGGAGGACCAAGTGCCCCCGCTATATCTGAAAAAGTCTGCATGGCATGGGGGTGGAGGAGGGCGGGATCTGCCGTGTTCTCCACTGAGCCTCATCTGAGCCCGGGATTCATTTGTGTTCACCATGGGCCCCACCAATACTGGCCAGAGCCCAGAGCTAGATTCCCCCAACGTTCTAGTTCTGGGGCCACAGGAAGTCGATTCTGTGGGTGGTTTGTGCTCCAAAAAGAGGGAAATGTCCTCAGCAGATATTCGGTCTTCTCGATCCCAGGGCTTGGGAAGAGGGAATCACAGAAGTGCAGGGCTGGAAGGGATCTCAAGAGGTCATCTACTCCACCCCCTGCACTGAGGCAGGGCCAAGCATTCCTCGACCGTCCCTGAGGAGTGTTTGTTCAGCCTGTTTTTTTAAAACATCCATGATGGGGAGTCCACCACTTCCCTAGGTCACCTGTTCCAGTGCCTAGCCACCCTTAGACTTTTTCCAAATATTTAACCTCAATCTCCCTTGCTGCAGATTAAGCCCATTACTTCTTGTCCTACCTTCAGAGGACGTGGAGAACAATTAGTCTCCATCCTCTGTGAAACAGCCCTTAACGTATTGGAAGAGTGTTAGGAGGTGCCCCCTCCGTCTTCTCAAGACGAAACATGCCCAAGTCGTTCACCCTTTCTTCATAGGTCAGGTTTTCTAAACCTCTGATCATTTTTGTCGCTGTCCTCTGGATGGGCCCCAGTTTGTTCACATCTTTCTTAAAGCGGGGTGCCAAGAACTGGACACAGTGCTCCAAGCTAATACACCTCAGAATGACATTTCCCTCTTTCACAACAGCATCACACTCTTGATTCCTATTCAGTGTGAGATTCACGCTAACCCCCAAATCCTTTTCTGCAGTCCTGCCACCTAGCCGGTTATCCCTCACTTTGTTTTTATGCACTGGATTTTTCCTTCCTAAGTGCGTTACGTCACATTGGTTTTGACTGAATTTCATCTTGTTGACTTCAGACCAACTCTCCAATTTGGCAAGCTCATTCTGAAGTCTAATCTGTCCTCCAAAGTGCTTGTAATTCTCCCCAGCTTGGTGTCATCTGCCAACTTGACAAGCATACTCTCCTCTCTGTTAACCAAGTTCTTCATGAAAATATTGACCAATACTGGATCCAGGCACACCACTGGGGGACCCCACTTCAGACACCCTTCTAGTTTGCCAGTGAGTCAGTGATAACTCCTCTTTGAGGATTGCCTTTCTATCAGTTGTGTGCCCACTTTAGAGTAGTCTCATCTGGAGCATATTGGCTTAGTTTGCTTATCAGAATGTCTTGTGGAACTGTATCAAAAGCCTTATGAAACTTCATATACATCATCATATACTGCCTCCCTCCATCCACTAGGCAAGTAACCTGGTCAAAGAAGGAAGTTAGATTTGTTTGGCATGGTTTGTTGTGGACAAATCCATGGTGCTATTCCTTATCACCCTATTATATCCTCTAGGTTCTTACAAACTCTTTAATAATTTCTTCAATAATCTTTCTGGGTACCAAAGATAGGCTGACAGGTGGATAATTCCGTGGGGCCTCCTTGTTCCCCTTTCTGAAGATAGGCTCTGTGGCTGCCCTTCTCCAGTCCTCTGGGACCTTCAGCCCTCCTAAAGGTTCAGAGATTGCTTTGTCTAGTTCCATCTCCTGTGAATATCATGAGGCTCTGCCAACTTGAATACATCTAACTGACCTAAATTGTCTTTTATCTGTTCTCTCCCTAGTCGGGCCTGTATTCCTTCCCCCTTGTTGTTAATATTGTGGTCATCATCTAGTCGCCATTAACCTTTTTAGTGAAAACTGAAGCAAAAAAGGCATTAAACACCTTGGCTTTGTCTGTATCATCCATTATTTGCTCTGCTTCCCTGCTGAGTAGTGGCCCCACACTTTCCTTTCTCTTTCTCCTAATGCAGTTGCAGAGCTGCTTCTGATTGCCTTTTGTGTCCCTTGCCAATTAGAACTCATTTTTGCCTTAGCCTTTCTGATTTTCACTCTATGTGCTTGTGCTATTTTTTGGTCCTTCTCCTTCTCAATTTGTCCCAATCTGTTTCTCTCAGGTCCTGCTCCCCTGGACCGCATCCAAGGAGGTGCATGTGCGGCTGAGGGCAGTGGGAAGAATCACCTGGCTGACCAAATTCATCTCCGGTCAACACAAATTCAAGGTGAGCAGCCTGTGACTCTGGCCATCTCCTAACTGCACTGAGCAGGCTCGTGGTACAGCGCTCCCTGGCAGGGAAAACCCGGGCCTGGAATAATGACTCAGCAAGATCCTCGGTAGGAGTCCAACCTAATGAGGCCTGATGTGGACGGGTCTGTCCTCTGACTCCAGTGGGCCTTGGGTGGAGCCCCATCATTCTATCTCCAAGGACTCTCCCCGCTGTTCCCCTAGGACCAAAGTCTGCTCCGCAGGGTCAGCGGATTTACACAGGATCGCCCTGAGAGCACCCTCTGAACCCAGGTGTCTCTTCACCCCCTTTGTCAGTTGCCCCCGGGACGCTTTGGCATCAGCTCCTGCCAGGCTTCCAGATGAAGACCCCCTGCTCTGGGTGCTCAGGGCCATTGAGCTGCTGCAGCTGCTCCATCCCCCCTGTGGCAGGGCCTCCCCTCCGGCAGCTGGAGGGAGGCGCTTGGATGATATGCCCCCAGAGGCTGGGGCAGCAGAAGAGAAGGAGGGAGGTGGGAGGGGACACAGTGAAAGGGATGGGAGGGGCCAAAGGAGCCAGAGCAATGGGGAGTGGGTCAGGGGAGGCCGTGCAGACCCCAGGAGAGGAGGGCAAGGGGCTTGGTGCGACGTGGGGAAGAGCAGGGAGCGAGCGCAGGGGCTGCAGGAGGGGCAAGGGAAGGTCTGGCAGGAGGGGGAAGCTAGAGGACAAGGCTGCAGGAGAGAGCCGGCAGGAGAGAGCCGGCAGGCTGGGTGCGGCGCAGAAAGTGGGGGTTGTGGGGAGCTCCAGGATGGAGTGAGAGAGGCGGAATGCAGAGAAGAGGAGTCCAAGGTGACCTCACGCTCCTGGACCTGAGATCAGTGGAGGGAGGGGGATGGGAGAAGGGGCTGGGATTAGGAGCTTGCCCTTGAGATGGAGACTGGACGTTAGTTCATTCCTGACCCAGGTCCCCACTCGAGGGCAACGTTTGCTGACTTTGCTACCCAGACTTCCCGTCCCTGCTGAGCTTCCCTCAGTCCCTGGTGATGGGTCCCATGGCTCCTCCTGCTCTCATTGTCCCCAGTCTCTCTGCGCTGGGCTCTGCCTCCCCCGGTTCTAGACCGTTGCTAGTGCAATGCCAGGGGGACATGCTGCGCTGGGCCTGCAGGGGCGAGTGACTCCCCTTGCTCCCTCTCTCCGTCAGGGAGTGGAGGAGTTCAGAGTCCTGGGCCAGCTGGTGGGCTGTCTCACTCTGCACTGTGCTGAGCAGGAGCAGGAGATCTGCCGATCGGCTATGGAGGGACTTCACCACCTCTATGCCTTCATGCTGCGGCAAAAATGTAAGAGCACTGGAGACCCTTGTCCTTCCTAAACACATTGACATGGGGTTTCCAAACATGGGAAACATATTTATTGAACACTTCTGCCTTTTCTGCATCCTTTTAAACAGTCTCCATTTAGTAATGAGCCTACACCATTGCTCGGATTTCTTTTGTTCCTAATACACTTTTTAAAAAAAACCTCCTTAGTATCCATAGTCCTTCAAGCCATGGACTTTCCCCTGATGTCTTTAGCTTCCCCTGTCCATATTCTACTCTTCATAACTCACATAAGAATGGACATACTGACTCAGATCAGTTCATCTAGCCCAGTATTGTGTCTTCTGATAACCTATATTGTTATCAGAAGACCTGTAGACCTATATTGTTATCACTCCATTGCTCAGTGCTGTGAAAAATCCACACCCCTGTTGGCAGAAGCACCCCTCCCACTGACATAGCTAGCGCCTCTCCGGGAGGTGGATTAAGAGCTTGTTGGCAGAGGACCATCTTCTCTTCAACGCTACAGCGCCGGTGCAGCTATGGCGATAGAGTGGTTGAAGTGTAGACTTGCCCCCAGTCTTTTTAATCTTTCCTCATATGGAAGCTCTTCCATACCCCTAATCATTTTTGTCACCCTTCTCTGCACCTTTTACAATTCTGGTATATCTGTTTTGAGATGGGGCGACCAGAACTACACGCGGTATTCAAGGTGTGGGCGTGCACATTGGATTTGTATTGAGGCATTCTGACATTTTTCTGGTTTATTATCTATCCTTTTCCTAATGGTTCCCAACATTCTGTCTGGCTTTTTTAACTGCCACTGCACGGTGATTGGATGTTTTCAGAGAACTCTTTACGATGACTCCAAAATCTCTTTCTTGAGTGGTAATTTAAACCCCATAATTGTGTATGTATTGTTGGGATTTTGGTGTCCAGTTTGCATTTATCAATATTGAATGTCATCTGCCATTTTGTTGCCCAGTCCCCCAGTTTTGTGAGGTCCCTTTGTAGCTCTTCACACTCTGCTTTGGATGTAACTATCTTGAGTCATTTTGTATCATCTGCAAATTTTGCGACCTCACTGGTTATACCTTTTTCTGGATCATTGATGACTATGTTGAACTAGACTGGTGTCAACACAGATCCTTGGGGTGCCCCGCTCTTTACCTCTCTCCACTGTGAAGACTGACCATTTATTCCTGTTGTTTGCTTCCTATCTTTTAACCACTGACCCATGAGAGAACCTTCCCTCTTATCCCATGACAGCTTACTTTGGTTAAGAGCCTTTGGTGAGGGACCCTGTCAAAGGCTTTCTGAAAGTCCAAATACACTATATCCACTGGATCACTCTTCTCCACATTCTTGTTAACCCCCTTCAAAGAATTCTAGTAGATTGGTGAGGCATGATTTCCCTTTCCAAAAGCCATGTTGACTCTGCCCCAACAAACTGTGTTCACCTATGTGTCTGATAATTCTGTTCTTTCCTATCGTTTCAACAATTTGCCTGGTACTGAAGTCAGGCTTACTAGGGATCACATCTGGAGACTTTTATAAAATTCACTCTCACATTCGCTATCTCGTACAGAGGCTGATTTAAACATTAGTTTACATACCACAGCACTGCACATAAGTTTGTTTGGATGTCTCGTGAGAGCTGCAACCTTTGCACCAGGCAGGCAATTTACCATGCCGTTCTCCCACTCATCACAAACCCAACTGCTTACATGTCTATTGATTGAATCCCCCATTACTATTACCTGGCTTTTCTTTGTAACTGGGCTTCCCACCTCAGGAGGGGCAGCCTCAGTGTGAGAGGATATCCTGACTTCATCTGGAAGGGGCGTCCCAACTATGGGATCGTCTCCCTCTGCTCCAGCTCGATGTTCTCCTTCCCAGAAACTTTCACCCTCCTCAGCAGCACAGAGGCTGTCAGACTGGGGGTGGGACCACTCTACTGCATCCCTAAAAGTCTCCTCTCTGTAACTCGCTGTCTCCCTTGGCTCCACCAGTTCAGATCCTCTGGCCTCGTGGTCTCCGAGGCCCAGTAGCTCCTTGGACCAAATGACCACATGCACTACCTGCCCACAGGGCTGGTAATCCTACATGCTGCGTTCAGTGCAATCAACTGGAGAGCCTCACACTGCTGCTGCACTTCCGCCTGGTTTATTTTTACTCTTCCAGGGGGGTTAGTTTAGTTTTCTTCGGGGGGGGGTAAGGTTATTGGCCTGAATTTACGGTATGTTTCTTAGATGTACTTGTCTCTAAACTTCCTTGCAAAACTCCCGTTTCCAAAGCTAACCTCTGATTTATATTGCCTGCTCTCTGTTTCCCCTCCCTGGTTCAGGCACGATGCTGGCAAACCAGAGTGCAGAGTATCTGCAGGTCCTCAGGGAGTGGCGAGCGGAGAACACCTTCTGGGTCACCTGGTTCACCAACACCAGCAATATTACCATGGTAACTACCGTCAATGCTTCCTGTGATTGTTGTGCCCAGAGTTATCAGGAGAGAGAAATTAAGACCCTAGGAGTCAGGGAGAAAGGACAGACCCAGGCGTGTGACTGACCCCATCCAGCTGGGCCGGAGCCTGCCTATGGCCCACTCCATCTCATAGAATCATAGACCTCAGGAGGTATCTAGTCCAACCCCCTTCTCAAAACAGGACCAACCCCAACTAAATCATCCTAGCCAGGGCTTTGTCAAGCCTGACCTTAAAACTCTCGAAGGATGGAGATTCCCCACCTCCCTAGGTAACCCTTTCCAGTGCTTCACCACCCTCCTAGTGAAATAGTGTTTCCTCATATCCAACCTGGACCTCCCCCACTGCAACTTGAGACCATTGCTCCTTGTTCTGTCATCTGCCACCACTGAGAACAGCCAAACTCCAGCCTCTTTGGAACGCACCCCCTCCAACCCCCCGCAGGTAGTTGAAGGCTGCTATCAAATCCCCCCTCACTTTTCTCTTCTGCAGACTAAATAAGCCCACTTCCCTCAGTCTCTCCTCATAATTCATGTGCTTCAGCCCGCTAATCATTTTCGTTACACTCTGTTGGACTCTCTCCGATTTGTCCACATCCTTTCTTTTGTGGGGGGCCAGATGTGACCTCACCAGTGCCGAATAGAGGGGAATAATCACTTCCCTCCATCTGCTGGCAAGGCTTCTACTATTGCGGGCCAATATGCCTCCCTCCATGCCACATCCCAAGATGCACTGGGTCTCATCCAAACCTGATCCCAGCTCCTTGTCAGGTGTGGTGGGAGCTTCCCCAGAGATTAATGCTCTCCAAGGCATCATTGCGTCCACGCACCAGTGACAGGCCCTGCTGAGCACTAGAGAGTGTATCCGTGCTGTGCAGTATTGTGCCCCCGTGCACTGCCACGCTGGCCTGTGCCATGCACGACAGCTCCTGATTGCTGGCTGGGTACTGTGCGTCCCAGGTGCAGTAACCCAGCCCTGTCCCGGCAGAGCGGGCTTTGCCTGCACTCCTGGCTGGGCCAGTCCTGGCTGCTCGGTCCGACTGGAACCGTACTGGGCAGCAAAAGGGGTTTCACTGGCAGGTTTGTTTCAGATGTTTGGGAAGTACTTCAACCCATCCGAGCGCATAGACTTCCTCCTCACTGCTATCGAGGGCATGAGAGACACCAGCGTCCATGACTCGGTGGCAGCCAGGCACATGCTGCATGTGATCCTGTGGGTCCCCAGCCCAAGCTTGGAGAGGGTAAGAGCTGCAGTGAGAACAGCCTGCTGGGGGAGCCCATCCGTGGGAGACTCTGTCTCTGGGCGCTTGGCATTACTGGGGGGCAGGTCCTGTGCAATGCGGGGGGTCAGTCTAGGTGATCTCCATGGCCACTTGTGGCTTTGCAGTCTATGAATCGATAGGCCGGGAATTGGCCCTGTGTTCTAGGCCTGGAGCTGGAGAAGAGGATGTGGGAGGGCAGATGGCTCTCAGGTACGGCAGCTCCCTGGCACCCCAGATCAATAGCAGCGCGAGGAAGCCAAGGCTCCCATCTCCCCGTTTCCCTTCCAGGTGTCGGAGGCTGTGACGAGCGTGTACCACAACCTGGACTCCATCAGCGAGCCGCTGGCCCAGCAGCAGCTGCTCAAGGCCCTTGTCGTGCTGGGCGACCAGTACAGCGAGGAGGTGGTCACAACCCTGCTGGGCTGCTCGCTGTCATGTGACAGGTACGGGGCTGGGGCTGCTGCCGCTTGCGCTCCAGGTCCCCCGGACTGGTCCCGCTGCCAGGGACAGGGGCGTGCAGAACCTTCCGGAGACCTCCTGCTCCCTGCAGAGCTTCTGCTTGTTCTGGAGGGTTTTGCAGGCTGACATGCCGTGGAGACAGGCCAGCCTGCAAAACCCCATATGGCAGCCCTCGGCCTTCCCCGGGGCTGACACTCAGACCCGGCCCCCATGCAGCCTGCGCCAGGCAGTGGGGGCCGTTGTTGCAGCAGGAGGGCAACAAAGGGCCGGCCATGGGCGGGAGACTCAGCCGGGTGCGGGTGGCGGTGGGTGCTGGAGGCTGGCAGGGCTCTGGCCAGGTGAAATCAGCTCTCTCCCTTTGCAGCGTTGCTGTGGAGATGTGGAGGGTGCTGACATCCCACCCCAAGACCGCAGGAAAGGTCCTACGGGAGCTGCTCGACAGGCTACAGGAGCGGCCGCTGCGCCAGGATCACGACATCTCTCAGCAAGAGGCTGGTGTCTCCCCCTTGGCCGTAAGTTCCAGCCCCTGCAGCAAGGGAAGGAGCGCCGTGTGTCCCCACCATGGCCTGAGGGTGTCTTTCTGTCTCCCACTGGGTATCGCCATTGGGCCGAAGAGAGAGAGCGTGACTCTAGCCAGCGCTATAGTCGAGGCAGAACACGCCGAAACCCTCTCCTGGTGCTCTGGGACACCTCTCATAGAACCGCAGGGTGAGAAGGGATCGCAAGGTCAGCTTGTCCAGCCCCCTGCCAAGATGCAGGATTTGTTGTGTCTATCCCAGCCCAGACAGATGGCTCCAGCCTCCTTCTATAAACCTCCAGCAAAGGAGCTTCCACAAGCTCCCTAGTTGTCTGTCCCATTGTCCTACTCTTCTTACAGTTAGGAAGGTTTTCCTGAGATTTAATCTAAATCTGCAGTGCTGTCGTTTGAACCCATCCCCTCTTATCCTGCCCTCTGTGGCAAGAGAGAACAACTTTTCACCATCTTTTTTTGGGCAGCCTTCCAAGTATCTGAAGACCATTAGCACGTCCCCCCTTAATCTCCTCTTTTCCAAACTAAACATAGCCAGTTCCTTCAACCTTTGCTCATATGGCTTGCGTTCCATCCCTCTGATCATCTTTGTCACTTGCCTCTGGATCCATTACAGTTTCTCCACATCCTTTCTAGGCATTGGTGACCAAAACTGGACACCGTACTCCAGCTGAGGCCTAACCAGCACTGAGTAGAGTGGTACTATCACCTCCCATGACTTGCAAGCTATACCTCTGTTAATGCAACCTAAAATTGCATTTGCTTTTTTGCAACAGCATTGCTTTGCTGACTCATGCGGAGGCTGTGATCCACCGCAGCTCCCAGATCCTTCTCAGCAGTGCTGCTGCCAAGCCGGTTATCCCCCATTCTGTATCTGTGCATTTATTTTTTCTTCTCTAAATGTAGCAGCTTACATTTGTCTTTGGTGATTTTCATTTTGTTGTCTATAGCCCAGTCTTCCAATTTACCATGATCCCTCTGAATTTGAGCTCTTTCCTTCAAAGTATTGGCAACTCCTCCTCGCTTTGTGTCATCTGCAAACTTGACCACTCTGCTCTCTCTATCTACATCCAGGTCATTAATAAAGATGTTAAACAACACCAGACAAAATGTTGTAGTCGATCCAGAACATACACAGTAGCTAAGCTAAATCACAGGATTCACATCTCCGGCACAACTGACTGTTACAGCCAGCAGCCCTCTGATGCAGTGAAAAGAGAATTAGGAATTCTTCTATTCCTAACTACTTCTTTGGGAAGGCTAAAGACGCTGACCAAGACAGCAGCAGCCGTGCATCGACTGCAGACACAAACACAAAAACAGAGCTCTTCCTGGAATGGAGTTCACTGAGG
Source organism: Lepidochelys olivacea (assembly GCF_965140295.1). Classification (NCBI taxonomy): domain Eukaryota; kingdom Metazoa; phylum Chordata; order Testudines; family Cheloniidae; genus Lepidochelys; species Lepidochelys olivacea. Next base: position 7,739,860 of record NC_140433.1, on the reverse strand, counting down.
TGGCTATTGCAGTGAAAGCGAACCGTGAAGATTACCCTTCAACAGCCAAAGATCAGCTGGCATGAACTCTGGTTAGTGGATGCCGAAGAAGAGGGATTATCCTTGGCTGTCCTGCCATGATGGTAAGCTTGGATGCCTTATCTGTAGCAAAGTTTCACCAAGGTCTCTCCATAGCAGTCGGGTGGTGGTAGTTTTCTGTTTCTCCTTATGGACCTAGCTGAAAGTCCAAATTAACATCTCTGCCCATGAAGATAAAGGAAGAGAAAGATTCAACTGCCTCTGCATTAGCTTTACAGCTTTCAAAAGAAGCAGAAACCACAACTTTTGAAGTTGAAGTGGTGGTTAACATGACAAAACCAGAACCTGACACAACGGTGCAGGTAAAGCAAATGGCATATTACATTGCTAAACGTAGCAAACCCTACGCTGATCACCCCGATTGAACTGAATTCCAGATACTACATGGTGTAGATATTGGTATCAGTCATAGAATCATAGAATATCAGGGTTGGAAGGGACCTCAGGAGGTATCTAGTCCAACCCCCTGCTCAAAGCAGGACCAATCCCCAATTTTTGCCCCAGATCCCTAAATGCCCCCCTCAAGGATTGAACTCACAACCCTGGGTTTAGCAGGCCAATGCTCAAACCACTGAGCTATCCCTCCCCCAAAAGGGCTCATAATTCAGTGCTACAGACATGCTAGACCCTCCCTCGTCTGCAATGCACCGAAAGCATTGCAAACGACGAATGAGTGCTCAGATGCCGGAGAGAGATGGAAAGATTGCCATGTCTATTGATGAATCAACTACTCTGAGCAATGAATCGACACTTAGAATCAATTTAAAATGTGACACTTTGAAGATGATGATCCTCACTTCATGTTTCTTGATCTGATTGCGCTTCCACATTCGGCGGCTTCAGGCACTGTAGATTGTGGGCTGAAATGCCTCAAGAAATAGAATTCCGATCACAATGACTCTTGTAGCATTTGCGAGTGATGGTGCTGGTGTTATGCTTGGCAAGAACTCTGGTGTAGCGAGCTGTATTGTGAAGAAGTACCCAAATGGTCTAGCGAGCTCGTGTTTGAACCACAGGTTGGATTTGGCAGCTGCTGAAAAGTTAAGTGAAGTAAGAGCTGTAAATCACTTGGACATCTTTGACAAACTGTATACGCTTTACAGCCGCTCACCTAAAACCAAGACAGAACTAAGTGGCTGAGCAGCTGAGAAAGATTGGGGATGTCAAGTTCATATTGCACTGTATTTGCTGTCTGGCATAACCGCAGTCATTGGGCCTTCCCCTTCAGGTTGAATCTCATGACACACAAAGAGACAACAAAGAGAGGTCTATGTTTGTTGGGCTGCTGAAAAGAAGTCAGTCCCCTGAATTCTTGATGGATCTTGACATAACGTATGACACGTTGTTTGAGCTGTCATCTCTCTGAATTGCTTCAGCATTGAGATACTTTGTTGGCATCTGCAGATAAACTGACACACCGTACCATCCACATGCTGGAAACCGTGAGAGAAAAACCTGGCACAAAGTCATTCCAAGCCAACTGTGCAGCTAAAAACCTGAAGCTCAGGACCAGCACACTGGCTGAAAACATGAAGCTTGTGAAAAGGAATGACAACTAATTTCTGACAAGTTGGATCAATAATATGAACGCCCCATTATTCTGCAGCACCTCGTCAAAGTATAGAAACCCTGGTGATGGTGTTGCTACTAAGGGAGAGAGGCGTGTGATAAAGCGGGACTGTTCTTAATGTTTCCTCTGAATAGTGTGGGGGTGCCTCAGTTTCCCCTTGGCAGTTCTTAAGTATCTAGGGGGTGGGATAAGGGTGTATGATCGTTGCAGAGCCCTAGAGGGCAGGTGTGTGCAGGGGTCTGGACACAGAGAATGGCCAACACCCTGTTTCCTGGCAACTGATGGCCTGGGCCCTTCCCCCCTGCAAGGTGAGAGCTAAAGGGTTGGAGAACAAAGGAATCAGGTGACCTCCTGGCCCGGGAAAGGGACAAAGCCCAGAGGGGGAGGGGCTGGAGAGAGTTTGGGGCTGGCTGGGGACATGGAGTGAAGTGCAGACGTGGCTGTCTGGCTCACTGCCCCCGAAAATGGACCCGGCTGAGGGGTCCTGTTCTCTGTACCTACAAGCTCTGTGTTAGACCATGTTCCTGTCGTCTAATAAACCTCTGTTTTACTGGCTGGCTGAGAGTCACGTCTGACTGTGGAATTGTGGGGCAGGACCCTCTGGCTTCCCCAGGAGCCCGCCTGAGCGGACTCGCTGTGGGAAGCGCACGGAGGGGCAGAGGATGTTGAATGCTCCAAGGTCAGACCCAGGAAGGTGGAAGTTGTGTGAGCTGTATGTCCTGAAGACAGTCTGCTCGCAGAAAGGAGACTTCCCCGGAGTCCTGCCTCGCTTCGTAGGGAGCAGTTCCAGAGTATCGCCCGGGAGCTCCGTGACAAGGCAATATGCCAATTGGGCTGAAGCAGTTCTCCATTGCTGACAAAGAGAACTGGATACTAGATAGGTTTCAGAGTTGTAGCTGGGTTAGTCCTTATTAGGAAAAACAACGAGGGGTCCTTGTTGCACCTTAGAGACAAACAAATTTATTTGGGCATAAGCTTTTGTGGGCTAAAACCCACTTCATCAGATGCATGGAGTGAAAAATACAGTAAGCAGAATATATATATATATATAGCACATGAAAGGATGGGAGTTGCCTTATCAAGTGGGGGATCAGTAGTAACAAGCCAATTCAATTTAGGTGGAAGTGGCCTATTCTCAACAGTTGACAAGAAGGGGTGAATACCCAGGGAGGAAAAAATTACTTTTGTCGTGCTAATGAAGCCAATGCAATCAAGGTGGCCTATTTCCAACAGTTGACAAGAAGGTGTGAGTATCAGCAGAGGGCAAATTACTTTTTGTAGTGACCCATTATTCTTGGATAAAGTGAAAAGGAGGTAGGGCAGCTGTGCAACCGATGTGGTCTACCAGTGACAGGAATGATCAATGCCTAGTGTGACTTTCTTGACTATACTAAATATTTGTTCCTCAGGGAGATACCTATAGGCAGTAATCAAGGCACTCCTCAATCTTCTCTTTGTTAAGCTGAATAGATCGAGCTTCTTGAGTCTCTCACTATAAGACATGGTTTTTAATCCTTTAATCATTCTCAGGACTCTTCTCTGAACCCTCTGCAATTTATCAACATTGGTCTTGCATTGTGGGCACCGGAACTGGACCGTGGATCCCAGCAGTGGGTCACACCAGTGCCAAATACTCCCACTCCAGATTCTTCTGTTATTTATCCCAGGATCACATGAGCTCTTTTGGCCACAGCGCCACACTGGGAGCTCCTGTTCAGCTGATTCTCCACCAGCACTCCCAAGTCCTTTTCAGAGTCTCTGCTTCCCAGGACAGAGTCCCCCATCCTGTTCCTAGATGTATTCATTTACAATGAGCCATATGAAAACACATACTGTTTGCTTGCCCCCCCAGTTTACCAAGTGATTCAGATCGCTCTGTGTCAGTGACTTGTCCTCTTCATTATTTACCACTCACCCAATTCTTGTGTCATCTGCAAACTTTATCAGTGATGATTTTATGTTTTCTTCCAGGTCATTGATCAAAATGTTAAATGGCATAGGGCCAAGACCCAATCCCTGCGGAGACCACACTGGAAACACACCAGTGTAATGCTGATTCCCAGTTTACAATTACATTTTGAGACCTATCAGCCAGTTGATAATCCAACTGTTGTGGGCCACGTTACTTTTGTATCGTTCTAGGTTTCCGATCAAACTGCCGTGCGGGGCCAACTCAAGCGCCTTACAGAAGTCTGTATACACTATGCCAATGCTCTTTCCTTTAACTACCAAACTTGTAATCTCATCGAAAAACAGATAGCAATGATCTTGGCGGGAAATATTTTCCATACACCCATGTTGATTTGCATTAATGAAATTATCCTCTTTAATTCTTTATGAATTGAATCTTACACCAGCCGCTCCATTATCAACAGTTAAAAGGTACGAGGCTTAAAAAGGAGATTCGTAGGAAAAAATGGTTCCTAATTGAAGCAAAATGGCTCTGTCCGGGCGTCCCTGATCACTGGTGTCGCCAGCATTCCCTGGGGGTCTAGAGTCCGCAGCTCTGCTGCTACTCTAGTGCTAGGGTTCTTTGGATCCCAGAGACCCCAGACACAATCAGGCCCAGCTGTGCCAGGTGCTGCACACACCCAGAGATGCACCCCGCAGGAGCCAGGCCCTGCCCTGCAGAACAAGAGACAAAGGCCAGGCACCCCCTGCACTCCTACTTCCCGTGCCTCTGTCTCCAGGGGAGGCAGACGTTGTTTTGGAAATGGCTTGTTGGGTCACCGGAGGGTGTTTCATAAAGCAGCTCCTCGTTTCACACAGGTGGGGAAACTTCAGCATCTGCTGCCAGACTTCGTGGAGCAGCTACACGAGGCAGACAGGGACGTCATCTCCAACGCCGTCACCGTGCTGAGAGACATCCTCGCCGGCATGGACAGGCAGAGCGCCAGCCCCGTGGCTGTGCGAGTGGCTGAGAAACTCCTGCCGTTCTTTCATGATGTAAGGCCTGGGGGCCCGCGGGAGACCCTTCAATCCACAGACGTGTGAATGGGGGCTAGTGGGTGGGCTAGCGGGACCTATGCTATGGCCCTAGCCAGAAAAAGGATTGTCGTAAATGATGTGACCCCATTCCCGCCTTCCTCTGCTACCCCATTCTCCATCAGAGCATATGGCAGTAAGGGTGGGAACCCTGGTGTCCTGCAGGCCTGCTGACAAGGATCAGGGCAGGCCAGGGACAAGGCTCCCCTTGAAGAAGGACATGCATTCCTGAGCCTGCATGCAGCGAGGGGGCGTCTGCAGCACAGGGGGCCGCAATGCTCCTGCTGGATTCCAGGGTAACAAGTGATGGTACCCTGGTGAAAATCCTGCCCCTCCCCTCCCTGGCCAGGAATCCCACAGCTGGCCTGTCAGCTCCATAAGGAAACGGCTCCATCTGTGGGTTCTGCAGCTACCGCCCTTTCCTCTCCCCTTCGTTCTCATGGCAGGGCAGCATCAAAGGAGGGGCTAGTTCTCCCCAGGCCTTCTGTAACCACAAAAAAAGTAGCCCCCGCCAGCTTGTTCACCAGACTGATGTTCAGTCCCCCACTGCACGGCAAGATCCAGCAAAGTGGGTGGGAGAAAGGGACCCATCCATTACTGCCTTCCAGGGGTAACGCCCCAGTGGGAGCTCCTGGAGGGACCACCCACCTCCCCAGCTCTCACAACGCTAAATCCTACCCTCAGCCCTCCCGAACTCTGCTGGGACCCGGCCGCTCTTTATTTAGAAATGGCACAGGCCCAGCTAAAGCTCTTCCCAGGGTCTCCTGGATCCCCAGCTGACCGAAGGGACAGGGCAGCCCAGACCGAAGATGCAGGATCTCGCCCTGGCGTGAGCCTTTAAACCAAAACCCTGTGGGGCCCGGGGGGAACAGAACAGGTTCTCTGGCCAAGAAGATACCAGGCCAGCCCCTCAGCTGGTGGAAACCTGCATCTCTATTGCCTTCTGTGGCGCTATGCCCATGAGACTCTGGCCCCAGCTGTGCCTGTATGACTGGGGGTGAGTTAGCAATACCCCCCGCAGGGCAGACATCTCTGTCACAGTGAGCACTCACCCAGCTGGGTGGGCACGACCGTCACAGCGTCTCCTCCCCACGTCCTCTCTTGCAGGAGTCCAGCAAACTCCGGGTGCTCTCCATCACCCTCTTTAAACACCTGCTGGAGCTTGTTAGGGAGCCCAGCAGGAGGAAGATGAAGGAGCACGTCCTCCGCAGCCTGGTCCCGCTGCTCCTCCTCCTCCACGATGAGCGTCCCAATGTGTCCCAGGTGAGGCCACGAGCTGGAGCCTGCAGCTGAGATCGTTACAGAGGGACCAGGAATTTGCTGGGGGGGCCAACATGAGACACCCCCCTTTAAAAGGTCTGGCCGGCAGAGGGCAGGTGCTCAGTGCTGTGACAATCAGATGCTCAAAATCACTTGAACGTTGAGTCCAGTAACACCATGACCATGGCAACCCACCCAACTGCTGAGTCTTCCCTGCCTCCTCTGAGGCCAACACTCCCCCCTGCAGCCAGGCTGAGAGAATGGGTGGGCAGAGGGGTCAGCTCACCACTCCTACAGCCACTGGCCTCCGCACATTCCCCTGGCTGTGCTGGTGGGAAGAGCACAACCCTGGCCATGGCCCCTACCCGGAGCAGAGCTACCCAGCCTCCGGATGGTGCCCAAGACCCAATGTGCCCTTGGCCAAGCAGCCCGGACAGATCTTACTAGCCGTGACATGCCCAAGCCCCCCCTCCGCCCCGCCCCAGGTGCCTATGCACACGCTCACTCTCATGGCCCCCATCACTTGGGAGCCAAATGCCCCCGGCAGTAATGAATTCACCCTCCTACCCCCCATGAGGTGGGGAACTAAGGCACAGCGTGAGGCCTAGTGCCTCAGAAGTATTGAATGCCCATGGGCATTAGACACCTAAATCCCTTTGTAGCCCTGGGCCGAAGCAACTTGCCTGAGTTCCTGCAGAAAGAGCTGGGAATTGAGTCAGGTCTCCAGCCATTGCCTTAGCCACACCTCCGCCCTTCCGCAAGCAGCCGCGGGCCGGGAACCGTTCCGCACACACGGCCTCCGGTAACTAGGCTAGTGGCTTTCAGCCAGGCCATCCCTAGCCATTTGGGTGCCCTATCCAGCCCCCCCGCAGTGGGGCTGTGTGGGGTCCCAAGGCTCCTCCTCCCCTCCACCAGGGTCTGGGAGGCAGGAGCTGTGTGGGGCCACTTTTGGGGGGCCCACAGGCCCAGAGTGGCCGGGCGGAGGGAGTTGTCTGGGCCCCCTCCAGGGACGGCTCTGCCCTTTGCAGTGGGCACAGCCCGCGGCGGGGCTGGCTGAGGTATAGGGCAGGTCACTGGGGCTGGGGCTGCTGCATGTGCAGCATGCAGCCGCCTAGTGGCACCATGAAATTTGGGGCAATTTGGTGCCCCAAATTTCATGGTGTCGTACGCAGGCGCGTCTGCCGAGGGACAGCCCTGGCTTCCAGCTCCCATAACCGTTGTCGGCTCTCCGCGGCCCCTCTTGTTTTGCAGGTGTGTTGGGACACCCTCAGGAGTGCAGTGGAATTCCTAAGGTGGAGCCAGCTCGGTGCCCTCCTCCAGAAAAAGGAGCTTTGGCGAGGCTGTGACTGCCTGGTGAGGGAGCCCTCCATTGCCCGGCTCCGTGCCCACATCGAGCCCCAGCCCCGGGACCACACCTGGCCCTGGCTGTAGTCCCTCTGTGCGATCCCCCCGGCACAGGAAAGAGGGCCGAAAGCAGGACACTCCACAGATCTGGAACCTGGCCTGCAGGATGGAAAGGCCTTTAATAACCTTGTGCTCTCTTGTTCTGGCTCCTAGGTGGCGTGCTACAAGGAGAGGGCAGAAACCTTCCTCTGCCAGGCCATGGCCTTTCTGAAAAACCCGCAGGCTCCCATTAGAGAAGCGGCCATCAGGTTTCTAGGTAACCACAGAGCAGAGGGGTCCCTTAAGCAGGGGGCTGGATTCAGTCCCAGGCTCTCCTCAGTCCCTGCCGGCAGCGAGAAGTAACCCCTGGGCTCCTGATTGCCGAATGAAGGCTCAGGGGTGTCAGAAACCCGCAGGAGCAAGCTCACCCCAAACTGCCCTGATCGGCTGATGGGCCCCTCGAACCCCACTGCTCCCCATGCAGTCCCCCTCCCCCCTCCCCCACCCCACCATGGGCTCTTGGTAGTGGAACCTCAAGGCGCTGTGCTCTCCTTTGGCAGCCAGCCCCACAGCCATCCCTGGGGCCTCGCCCTTTCCCCTGGGGACTCAGGAGTGCGTCCTGGTCAGCGAGGGGCAGGGGAAAGCCCCACTGCTTGGAGGGTGACAGACGCTTTGACACCCTCGCTGGGGACGCAGGGATGTGACGAGCTGTTTGTGTGTGTAGGGCTCACTGCCCGGCAGCTGGACCAGCAGAGCCAGGAGAAGTTGGAGGCCATCTGCAACGGTGAGCGGTGTCTGCTTTGAGCCCTGAGCGCTAGAGGGACGAATGGCCCAGGGCCGCGGGCTGGGTTCAATCTCCGACGCCAGCAATGTGATCTTGGGCGAGAGCCACAAAGGGTTGCAAACTGTAGATCCCCAAACCCCTGATCAGCTTCCCCCTCACCCTGTGGTGTCTGCTGGTTGGCATGTGCCCAGGCACTTACCCTGACCTCAGAGCTGTGGCCTGGCAAATCCCCAAACTGGGCCTGAGCTGGCTGGCCTTCGCAGATGATTGCCCCCCCCACCCCAACACAGCAAAGTTGGGGTCCTGCCTTCGCCCCTTGCACTCACTAGCCCAGGGTGGAGGGGGGGTGACATAGCTCAGGCTCCTCACTCCCAGAGCAGGTTCACAGCTGGGCCCCAACCAGAGCTAGAGAATGGCTGAGCTCCCTCCTCGGCATTTCCTGGAGGGCAGCAGGGCACCGGAAGCTAGGCGTAGCCTAACAATGCCCAGGCCCCCTTTGTGAATCTCTCCCTCTCTGGGCTTAAGTGCCCATCTGTGCACTGGGGGGAAGGGGGAGCTTAAATACAGGCAGGGATGAGGCCATCAGATACTGCAGGGGTGGGGCAGTCCTAGAAATAGTGAGTTAATGGGGTTCATAGTGACTTCTTGCCTGTGTCTGGAGGCTCCCCCAGCTGTGGAGGGCAGCGGGGATGTTTAGTGGGGGTTGGTGGTTGTTCCTGTTAGTCCCCTGCCTCCCGCCTCCCAGCCTGCTGCCTCCTTGTCGCAGGCCGAGAGGTACAGCGCTGGCTTGGTCTGCCAGGGCTTTCCAGAGCGCCATGGCTCTGACCTCCATTTCCTTCCTTTCAATCTTAGTCCTGAAAGGCTTGCAGCAGGACACCAAGTCCTCCATCAGATGCCTGGCTCTGCAGACCATGCTCATCCTAAATGCCTTCAAGAAACACCGTCCAGCCCGCGCCGGCCTACAAACACTCTTGTACAGGATGAGACTGATGTGTACAAGGGAGAGCCCAGTCATTGAAGCTGCCCAGCTGCCCGAGTAAAAGCCAGCCTCCCTACTCTGGGGGTTTGGTGCACCACAGCCCGCCTGGAGCAGGGTGGAACACATCATGCCGCACCATGGCTTTCTCCCCATTGGCCGCCTGCCCTGCCCAGCCACGTGAGTAGTTAACCGCTCAATAGCTTTTATCACCATGTACTTTTTGACAGGTTTCCATGCCCCGTGTAGAGTTTACGTCCCGCCCTCCGTCCCCGTTTCCGGTCGTGTATATTTTTGGCACCATCGGCCCTTTTGAACATTTATTTTGTATTATTTTTCTGTCTCTGGCGGGGGGAAGGTTGGGTGCTTGTGCTGCAGTCAGGCAGGCAGAGCAGCAGAAGCCCTTCTGACGACCACATCGGGAGGCTGCCACTCCTGACGGGAGGGTGGCGGGCATTGGGGAACCCAGGTCCTCCCGCTCCACTGTGTCCCCGCCCAGGGCCCTAACAGCCTGCTGTGTTTTGACATATTTCGAGAAAAAGTATGAACGAGTAGAAAGAGAGGCTGTAGGGGGTTCGCGGCTCCCTCCCCGTCCGTCTGGGCGGGAGACCACGCCCCTCGCTACGATACTTCCGGGGTACCTTGGTTCAGGGGAAATAGCTCAGTGTTCATGGTTCTGGCCTGCAGTCAGGCCGACCAACGGTCAAGAGTCTGTTTGCCCGGGGACTTCATTCAGAGCAGGGCTGCTGTCGAGTAGGGGCTCTGGCCTACAGTCAGGCAGGCAGAGCAGCAGAAGGTCCATTTGCCTGGCCCTTGATCAGGGCGGGGCAGCAATCAAGTAGGGGGGCTCTGCCCTACAGTCCAGCAGAGCCGTCGCCGTCTAGGGGAGGTTAGCTCTCTGGTGGGAGAGTCAGCACAACCGTCTGGCGTCCTGATTCAGGCGGGTGCCAGACCAATCAGGCCTCCTGAGAACCAAGTGGGGAGGCTGCTACTCCTGACGGTGGGGTGCTGGTGGTCGGGGAACCCAGGCCCTCCCGTTCCACTGCGTCCCCATCCAGGGCCCTAACAGCTGTGGAGCGATCCGCCACTGCGTCAGTGGGGAAAATCCGACCGCAACACGCTGGACGGCTTGTAGTCAATAACACAGCTGAACCCAATTCGGCTGCCCTGGGCTCCTTGCTACAAGCCCATTCCGTGTGTACATGGGTTCAGGGGTGGCAGGTTTGTAGAAATTTTGGTGGTGCCCAGAACCCGTCCCTACTTTGACCCCCACCTGCCCAAGGCTCCGGGAGGGAGTTTGGGTGGGGAAGGACGTCTGGGGTGCAGGCCCTAGGCTTAGGCAGAGTATTGGGGTGCAGGCTCTGGGAGGGAGTTTGGGGATGGGAGGGGGTGCAGAGGGAGGGGGTGCAGGGCTGAGGGGTTTGGGAGGGGCTCAGGACAAGAGTAGGGGTGTAGGGGTCAGGGCTCTGTCTGGGGCTAGGGGGTTTGGGGGGTGAGAGAGGCTCAGGGCTGAGGCAGAGGGTTGGAGTTCAGGGGGATGAGAGCTCTGTCTAGGGCTGGAGATGAGGGGTTTGTGGTGTTGGAAGGGGCTCAGGGCTGGGGCAGAGGGTTGGGGTGTGGGGGGATGAGGGCTCTGACTAGGGCTGGAGATGAGGGGTTTGTGGTGTTGGATGGGGGCTCAGGACTGGGGCAGAGGGTTGGGGTGTGGTGGGGATGAGAGCTCTGTCTAGGGCTGGAGATGAGGGGTTTGTGGTGTTGGAGGGGGCTCAGGGCTGGGGCAGAGGGTTGGGGTGTGGGGGGATGAGGGCTGTGTCTAGGGCTGGAGATGAGGGGATTGTGGTGTTGGAGGGGGCTCAGGGCTGGGGCAGAGGGTTGGGGTGTGGGGAGATGAGGGCTGTGTCTAGGGCTGGAGATGAGGGGATTGTGGTGTTGGAGGGGGCTCAGGGCTGGGGCAGAGGGTTGGGGTGTGGGGGGATGAGGGCTCTGGCTAGGACTGGGGATAAGGTGTTTGGGGTGTTGGAGGGGCTCAGGGCGAGGGTTGAGGATGCGGTGGGGAGGTGAAAGCTCTGGCTGGGGGTGTGGGCTCTGGGGTGGGGCAGGGCTGGGGATGAGTTTGGGGTGCGGGAAGGCTGCTCCGGGACAGGGTTCAGAGAGGAGGACCCCCCCCCAGCCCTTTCCCTGCCGGCAACAGCGAGCTCTAGGGGAGGACGGTGAGTGGCAGCCCCACCAGCTCCTCGGCGTCCCCGGCGTCTGGCAGCCCCTCTGGGTCTCTGTCAGGATAGCGCTCTCCATTAGCTCTGTCCTTCCGCAGCAGGGAAGAGAGGTACTGCTCAGCTGGCTGGAGGGCCGGCCTTTTATAGTGCCGCTTCCTGCCCCGCCCCTCTGCTGCCATGGGTGTCCCAGTTCTGCCCACCAGGGGGCGTTCGCGGCTCCCTCCTAGGCTGTCAGGGCAGGAGACCATGCCCCCTCGCGACAGAGGCCTTAAAGGAAAGGAGTTTTAACAAAAGAAAAATTGCTTAGCCTTAGAAGAAAAAAGGAAAGAAAGGTTATTTTAAATAGAAGGAAGAGGGGAAACTATAGAAAGGAACATGAGAGAGGAGTGTTTTTATAGATTAGTAAGAACATGGTAAAAGGTTATTTTTGTTGGGTCTAAAAAATAATAAGAGTCAAAAAATTGAAATAAATTTTAAAAAGCAAAGGCTCATTAAAGAAAAGAGGAAACTCCAAAGAAAGGTTGAGAAGATCGGGTGAAAGAAATCACACGGCCGAAAAATGAGCTAGAGATCCTGTGTCAGTGACACAGGGCTGTGTAAAGTACAGAAAACAGAAAGAGAGAGAAAGATCCTTTTTTCTTAGTAAGCAGAGCACAGAGCTGTGCAAAAGAGAGAAAGATCCTTTTTTTGGTTAGTTAGAGAAGGAGAGCATAGAAAACAGGAAGAGATCCTTTTTGGTTGGTGAGACAAGGAAAGTATAAAGAAGAGGAGTCCTTGTGGCACCTTAGAGACTAACACATTTATCTGAGCATTAGCTTTCGTGAGCATCTGATGAAGTGAGCTGTAGCTCACGAAAGCTTATGCTGAAATAAATGTGTTAATTGCTAAGGTGCCACAAGTCCTCCTATTCTTTTTGCCAATACAGACTAACACGGCTGCTCCTCTGAAACCTGTCATTATGCAAGGAAAGTAGAGCAAGCTGCAGGGGGGCGGACGGGGAGGGGGAAGAGAACTTACCCTTGAGGCTGCCCCCGGGTAAAGAGGGAGCTCCCAAGGCTCACAGCCCCCAGCATGGTTATCTCTGCCTCTCGGGCGGGCCAATCAGAAACTGTTCTACAGCTGCATCATAGAATGCATTTTCCTGAACCAATCCTATCAACCCAAGATTTTTAAACAAGAGCCCTCTCCCTCCCCTCCCCGCCCCGCCCCTCCCCTCACCACCCACCCCCTTTAACTGCCTTATTCTTATCTAATAAAACAGGCCCCAAGCACCTTTCCCACTAGATAGATAGATAGATAGATAGATGATAACCCCATTGGCTTTAAGGCCTTTTAAATTTTATGGGACTTTTCCCACTGGGGCTGACAAACAACAAAAATAATTTTCGGGGTTTTTAGAGAGTGTTCCCTGTTTTAAAATGTCACAGTTCAATTAGGGCTTGTCTACACTGCCACGTACAGCGCTGAAACGTGCACCGCTCAGGGGTGTGAAAAAACACCCTCCTGAGCTGGAGCCGCGAGGACACTGCCACCTTAAAGCGTTGTCGCGGCAGCGATTTCACGTGGGCAGTGTAGACACCTTCTTAAGAGTTTAAACCAGTTTGTGTTACAAAGGGGCCTCTTTATTTCACTGCAGAACAAGGGAGTTCATTTCAATGGTTAAAAAGGTGTTAAATAGACCGTGAATGGTAATATTGCTATGTCCTTACCATTAAGGTTCCTGTAAACAGGTGTTGATCTTATTAGTTTTCAGTAAAACTTGGCAGCCCTTTAGGTTTACATTTAGTTTTAGTCCTCTGCCTTTGCTGCAAAAAATTTTTAAAAGCAGAAGGGCCTGCTTCAAACAGGTCAAATCTCTTAAAAAGTTTATTTGATATTGTCATAAATATAAAGGGAAGGGTAAACCCCTTTGAAATCCCTCCTGGCCAGGGGAAAGCTCCTCTCACCTGTAAAGGGTTAAGAAGCTAAAGGTAACCTCGCTGGCACCTGACCAAAATGACCAATGAGGAGACAAGATACTTTCAAAAGCTGGGAGGAGGGAGAGAAACAAAGGGTTTGTGTGTCTGTCTGTAGTCGTCTTGGCCGGGGACAGAACAGGAATGGAGTCTTAGAACTTTTAGTAAGTAATCTAGCTAGGTATGTGTTAGATTATGATTTCTTTAAATGGCTGAGAAAAGAATTGTGCTGAATAGAATAACTATTTCTGTCTGTGTATCTTTTTTGTAACTTAAGGTTTTGCCTAGAGGGGTTCTCTATGTTTTTGAATCTAATTACCCTGTAAGATATATACCATCCTGATTTTACAGGGGGGATTTCTTTATTTCTATTTACTTCTATTTTTTATTAAAAGTCTTCTTGTAAAACACTGAATGCTTTTTCATTGTTCTCAGATCCAAGGGTTTGGGTCTGTGGTCACCTATGCAAATTGGTGAGGCTTTTTATCCAACATTTCCCAGGAAAGGGGGAGTGCAAGTGTTGGGAGGATTGTTCATTGTTCTTAAGATCCAAGGGTCTGGGTCTGTAGTCACCTAGGCAAATTGGTGAGGCTTTTTACCAAACCTTGTCCAGGAAGTGGGGTGCAAGGTTTTGGGAAGTATTTTGGGGGGAAGGACGCGTCCAAACAGCTCTTCCCCAGTAACCAGTATTAGTTTGGTGGTGGTAGCGGCCATTCCAAGGATAACGGGGGTAATATTTGTTACCTTGGGGAAGTTTTGACCTAAGCTGGTAAAGATAAGCTTAGGAGGTTTTTCATGCAGGTCCCCACATCTGTACCCTAGAGTTCAGAGTGGGGGAGGAACCTTGACATGGTGGCAGCGGTGGGATTAACCTGAAATCATTTTGAGATCCAGTTGAGATTTTTTGAACTAGAAATACAGATTTTAAAAAGGAATTTTTAGGAAGTCCAGAAGGCAGCTTTGAAACTGAAAGCAGCTTGGTTTCTCTCTGCTTTGTGGCCAAGCAGAGACAAAAGGGGATTATCTTGTGAATTGCAGGTTTTCTTGCCTGGAGGCAGGGTACTTAACTCCTGCAGGGAAATTCACAGTCTTCCAACCCAGAGGTTTTTTTTTTTTTTCTTTTCTTCCTAAAAGTAAATAGGGGGTGTGTGCTCTACCCATTTGCCTGGAGACAAAAGTGGCAGGGTTTTTTTTTTTGGATTTTGATTTTTTTTTTTTTGTTTTACAAGGAGCACAGGTTTGAAAAGAAATTTTTTTTTTCTTTGGGCTGGGTAAGCAGTTTTCCAAGTAGTTGGAGGTTTTTTGCTTTAATTTGGGCCCAGAGCAGAGACAAGGGAATTGTCTTTTTCTGTAGGCTGACAATCACTATCAGAGAATAGGTACTCTATTCCAGCACAGCAAAAGTTTACAGCCAAGTTTTGTTTGTTTATTTCTAAACCTCGGGTGTAAAGTTAGTTAAAAACAGAGAGGTTAGAATGGCCAAATCCTCAGCTCGACTACAGCTGGAATTAGCCAAATTTCAGGCTGAGGAAAAACAAAGGGAACATGAAAGACAGATAGAACTCATGCGGCTGGAGAAGGAGGTACAGGAGGCTGCCCACAAGAGGGAAATGGAGGCAAGGAAGCATGTGGAGGAGATGGAGAGGATAAAGGCCCAGCAGAATATACCAACAAACCCTAGCAATCCTTCTCCAGGTACCACTTCCCATCCCAGAAAGTTCCCCACCTACAAGGCAGGTGATGATACTGAGGCCTTCTTAGAAAACTTCGAAAGGGCCTGCCTTGGGTACAACATCTCTACTGACCAATACATGGTAGAGCTGAGGCCGCAGCTCAGTGGACCCTTAGCTGAGGTGGCAGCTGAAATGCCTAAAGAACACATGAACAAGTATGAACTGTTTAAATCCAAGGCGAGAGTCAGAATGGGGATAACACCCGAGCAGTCTCGTCGGAGGTTCAGAGCCCTAAGGTGGAAACCAGACATGTCATTTACCCGACATGCCTACCACATTGTAAAACATTGGGATGCCTGGATATCAGGAGCAAGTGTTGAATCTCCAGTAAATTTGCCCTTCCTAATGCAAATGGAACAATTCTTAGAGGGTGTTCCTGAGGAAATAGAAAGATACATCCTAGATGGGAAACCCAAAACTGTAATTGAGGCAGGAGAGATTGGAGCCAGATGGGTGGAGGTGGCAGAGAAGAAGAAAACTGGTCGCAGTTGGAGCGGAGACCAGAAGGGACCACCCCAGACCACACCCTATTACCGGGGGCCGCCCAAAGCCCCACCTACCTCCCAAAGAACCCTCCAGACCCCTTATCGTCCCACCACCCCGTTCTCCAGCAACCCTCCTCGCCCCAGTGACCCGTCAGCTGGACGATGTTTTAAGTGTAATGAGCTGGGGCATGTAAAGGCCAACTGCCCCAAGAACCCCAACAGATTACAGTTCATTGCACCGGAATTACACCAGAGGTCCACAGGCCCAGATACCTCCCAGATACCCTTGGAGCGGAGGGAAACTGTGAGTGTGGGCGGGAAGAAGGTCACCGCGTGGAGGGACACCGGAGCACAAGTGTCAGCTATCCATGCTTCCTTAGTGGACCCCAATTTAATCAACCCAGAGATCCAAGTGACGATTCAACCCTTCAAGTCCAACTCTTTCAATTTGCCTACAGCCAAGTTGCCTGTCCAGTACAAGGGCTGGTCAGGAATGTGGACTTTTGCAGTCTATGATGATTATCCCATCCCCATGCTGTTGGGGGAAGACTTGGCCAATCATGTGAAGCAGGCCAAGAGGGTGGGAATGGTCACCCGCAACCAGGCTAAACAAGCCGTGAGGCCTAGCTCTGTTCCGGAAACTTCTATCAGGACCCAGTCAGAGGTGATGGACCTGGACCCCAGGCCAATGTCTGCAACAGCAGTAGTGGATCCAGTCCCAGAGACCCAGACGGAACCAGTCCCAGAACCGGAACCAGCCAAACAACCAACACCAGACCCCGTGCCAGCACTGAATCCAGTACTTGCAACCTCAACACCAGAGGGCCCCACCGAACCTGAACTGGCAGCAGCCGATAACCCTACACAAGAGGCTCAGCCGGAGCCTGAATCCCAACATAGTGCACCAGCGGAGAGCGGTTCACAGTCAACAGAAACAGCTCCATCCCCTATATCGCTTCCAGAGGGACCAAGCCTAGGTCCACAATCCCATGAGGAACTGATGTCTCCAGCATCAAGGGAACAGTTCCAGACCGAACAGGAAGCAGATGAAAGCCTCCAGAGAGCTTGGACGGCGGCACGGAGCAACCCACCGCCTCTCAGCTCTTCTAATCGATCCAGGTTTGTTGTAGAAAGAGGACTTTTATACAAGGAAACTCTTTCTGGGGGACACCAGGAAGACTGGCATCCTCAGAGACAGTTGGTAGTTCCAACTAAATACCGGGCCAAGCTCTTGAGCTTAGCCCATGATCACCCTAGTGGCCATGCTGGGGTGAACAGGACCAAAGACCGTTTGGGGGGGTCATTCCACTGGGAGGGAATGGGCAAGGATGTTTCTACCTATGTCCAGTCTTGTGAGGTGTGCCAAAGAGTGGGAAAACCCCAAGACCAGGTCAAAGCTCCTCTCCAGCCACTCCCCATCATTGAAGTTCCATTTCAGCGAGTAGCTGTGGATATTCTGGGTCCTTTTCCGAAAAAGACACCCAGAGGAAAGCAGTACATACTGACTTTCATGGATTTTGCCACCCGATGGCCGGAAGCAGTAGCTCTAAGCAACACCAGGGCTAAAAGTGTGTGCCAGGCACTAGCAGACATTTTTGCCAGGGTAGGTTGGCCCTCCGACATCCTCACAGATGCAGGGACTAATTTCCTGGCAGGAACTATGAAAAACCTTTGGGAAGCTCATGGGGTAAATCACTTGGTTGCCACTCCTTACCATCATCAAACAAATGGCATGGTGGAGAAGTTTAATGGAACTTTGGGGGCCATGATACGTAAATTCGTAAATGAGCACTCCAATGATTGGGACCTAGTATTGCAGCAGTTGCTCTTTGCCTACAGAGCTGTACCACATCCCAGTTTAGGGTTTTCCCCATTTGAACTTGTATATGGCCGTGAGGTTAAGGGGCCATTGCAGTTGGTGAAGCAGCAATGGGAGGGATTTACACCTTCTCCAGGAACTAACATTCTGGACTTTGTAACCAACCTACAAAACACCCTCCGAACCTCTTTAGCCCTTGCTAGAGAAAACTTACAGGATGCTCAAAAAGAGCAAAAAGCCTGGTATGATAAACATGCCAGAGAGCGTTCCTTCAAAGTAGGAGACCAGGTCATGGTCTTAAAGGCGCTCCAGGCCCATAAAATGGAAGCATCGTGGGAAGGGCCATTCATGGTCCAGGAGCGCCTGGGAGCTGTTAATTATCTCATAGCATTCCCCACCTCCAACCGAAAGCCTAAGGTGTATCATATTAATTCTCTAAAGCCCTTTTATTCCAGAGAATTAAAGGTTTGTCAGTTTACAGCCCAGGGAGGAGACGACGCTGAGTGGCCTGAAGGTGTCTACTACGAAGGGAAATGTGCTGGTGGTGTGGAAGAGGTGAACCTCTCCATGACCCTTGGGCGTATGCAGCGACAGCAGATCCAGGAGCTGTGCACTAGCTACGCGCCAACGTTCTCAGCCACCCCAGGACTGACTGAACGGGCATACCACTCCATTGACACAGGTAATGCTCACCCAATTAGGGTCCAACCTTACCGGGTGTCTCCTCAAGCTAAAACTGCTATAGAACGGGAGATCCAGGATATGTTACAGATGGGTGTAATCCGCCCCTCTGAAAGTGCATGGGCATCTCCAGTGGTTCTAGTTCCCAAACCAGATGGGGAAATACGTTTTTGCATGGACTACCGTAAGCTAAATGCTGTAACTCGCCCAGACAATTATCCAATGCCACGCACTGATGAACTATTAGAGAAACTGGGACGGGCCCAGTTCATCTCTACCTTGGACTTAACCAAGGGGTACTGGCAGGTACCGCTAGATGAATCTGCCAAGGAAAGGTCAGCCTTCATCACACATCTCGGGCTGTATGAATTTAATGTACTCCCTTTCGGGCTGCGAAATGCACCCGCCACTTTCCAAAGACTTGTAGATGGTCTCCTAGCGGGATTAGGAGAATATGCAGTCGCCTACCTTGACGATGTGGCCATATTTTCGGATTCCTGGGCAGACCACCTGGAACATCTACAAAAAGTCCTTGAGCGCATAAGGGAGGCAGGACTAACTGTTAAGGCTAAGAAGTGTCAAATAGGCCTAAACAGAGTGACTTACCTTGGACACCAGGTGGGTCAAGGAACTATCAGCCCCCTACAGGCCAAAGTGGATGCTATCCAAAAGTGGCCTGTCCCAAAGTCAAAGAAACAGGTTCAATCCTTCTTAGGCTTGGCCGGTTATTACAGACGATTTGTACCGCACTACAGCCAAATCGCTGCCCCACTGACAGACCTAACCAAAAAGAAACAGCCAAATGCTGTTCAGTGGACCGGAAAGTGTCAGAAGGCCTTTAACAAGCTTAAAGCGACACTCATGTCTGACCCTGTACTAAGGGCCCCAGACTTTGACAAACCGTTCCTAGTAACCACAGATGCATCCGAGCGTGGTGTGGGAGCAGTTTTAATGCAGAAAGGACCTGATCAAGAATTCCACCCTGTAGTGTTTCTCAGCAAAAAACTGTCTGAGAGGGAAAGCAACTGGTCAGTCACTGAAAAAGAATGTTATGCCATTGTCTACGCTCTGGAAAAGCTACGCCCATATGTTTGGGGACGGCGTTTCCACCTGCAAACCGACCATGCTGCACTAAAGTGGCTTCACACCGTCAAAGAAACTAACAGAAAACTTCTTCGGTGGAGTTTAGCTCTCCAAGATTTTGATTTCGACATCCAACACATCTCAGGAGCTTCTAACAAAGTGGCTGATGCACTCTCCCGTGAAAGTTTCCCAGAATCAACTGGTTAAAATCGTCCTTGAGATGTGGAAAATATTGTTAGTCTTTATGTACTTGGTAGTATATTTAGAGATGCATGTGTCTTATTAACTCTGTTTTCCTAGAGCTCCAGGAAGAAATCCCAGCCAGTGTTTCACCCTAGCTGAGATTTGGGGGGCGTGTCATAAATATAAAGGGAAGGGTAAACCCCTTTGAAATCCCTCCTGGCCAGGGGAAAGCTCCTCTCACCTGTAAAGGGTTAAGAAGCTAAAGGTAACCTCGCTGGCACCTGACCAAAATGACCAATGAGGAGACAAGATACTTTCAAAAGCTGGGAGGAGGGAGAGAAACAAAGGGTTTGTGTGTCTGTCTGTAGTCGTCTTGGCCGGGGACAGAACAGGAATGGAGTCTTAGAACTTTTAGTAAGTAATCTAGCTAGGTATGTGTTAGATTATGATTTCTTTAAATGGCTGAGAAAAGAATTGTGCTGAATAGAATAACTATTTCTGTCTGTGTATCTTTTTTGTAACTTAAGGTTTTGCCTAGAGGGGTTCTCTATGTTTTTGAATCTAATTACCCTGTAAGATATATACCATCCTGATTTTACAGGGGGGATTTCTTTATTTCTATTTACTTCTATTTTTTATTAAAAGTCTTCTTGTAAAACACTGAATGCTTTTTCATTGTTCTCAGATCCAAGGGTTTGGGTCTGTGGTCACCTATGCAAATTGGTGAGGCTTTTTATCCAACATTTCCCAGGAAAGGGGGAGTGCAAGTGTTGGGAGGATTGTTCATTGTTCTTAAGATCCAAGGGTCTGGGTCTGTAGTCACCTAGGCAAATTGGTGAGGCTTTTTACCAAACCTTGTCCAGGAAGTGGGGTGCAAGGTTTTGGGAAGTATTTTGGGGGGAAGGACGCGTCCAAACAGCTCTTCCCCAGTAACCAGTATTAGTTTGGTGGTGGTAGCGGCCATTCCAAGGATAACGGGGGTAATATTTGTTACCTTGGGGAAGTTTTGACCTAAGCTGGTAAAGATAAGCTTAGGAGGTTTTTCATGCAGGTCCCCACATCTGTACCCTAGAGTTCAGAGTGGGGGAGGAACCTTGACAGATATGATTAAACACTGTATGTTTAGCAAGTGTTAAGTGGCGGGGGAAAAGTCAGGAAAGAGGTAGGGTGGGGGTTTTTCAAAATCGCCGGCAGGCAGGCCAGCGGCCTCATCGCTGTGTGCTAGAAAACAAGTGTACCTAGTCAGAGGGCTGTTTCTTGTGCCTATCTGCTACCAGTAGATATAACAACTTATGACCACAGGCTATAAAATGTGCTGTAGTAGGGCCCTCTCCCAGTAGAAACCAGCATTCAGAGGAGAAGTACACACAGAATGCTGGATGCTTCTGTCCTAACAGTTGTGAAATTCGTGGGCTTGGACCATGAAAACGTTCAAGGAGCTGAGTTTACAGAATCTAATTAAACTGTTTCAGAGTAACAGCCGTGTTAGTCTGTATTCGCAAAAAGAAAAGGAGTACTTGTGGCACCTTCAAGACTAACCAATTTATTTGAGCATAAGCTTTCGTGAGCTACAGCATCCGATGAAGTGAGCTGGAGCTCACGAAAGCTTATGCTCAGATAAATTGGTTAGTCTCGAAGGTGCCACAAGTACTCCTTTTCTTTTAATTAAACTGTGAAATTTTAAAACAGGGAACTCTCTCTAAAAACCCCCAAAATCATTTTTGTTGTTCATCTGTCAGCCCCAGTGGGAAAAGTCCCATCAAATTTAAAAGGGATTAAAGACATTGGGGTTCTATAGACATCATGCTAAAGATTTAAGGAGTTTAATAAAGAGTGTGAGCCTTTTTGTAGGTTTTTAAAAAAATACAGCCTACAAAATTTGGTAGCCAGGATAAAAATTAGCATTCAATTCTATCAGGAGTTTAAAAAACCTCTGGAAAGGTTTCTTAAATTCATTAGGAATTTTTATAAGGGGCAGGAGCCACTGCATTGCTTGGTCACATATTCAAGAAATCATACAAAAGTACTCGTAGGCAAATGCTTTAAAAAGAAACTAATGCTATATTTTTGTACTCTGGTCAATTGACTTGGGCAAAACTCTGAAAAGCAAATGAACACTTTAAAAAAAAAAACCTTTCATCATGTCTTTTTATGTTTCCTTTTAGCATTTTAAAACCCTTCCAAGTTTGTTTGCCTTTGGTTTCCATTTAAAAAATCATTAGAAAAGAAAAATGTGTGTGCGGGGGGCGGTGAAGGGGGGCGACAAATACCTTATCTCTGGTTTAAAAAAAAAAGCTAACTGGTTCACATAAGCTGCTTTTTCTTGTGTTTTGTAGAAATCCATACTTCCAAAACGTGAGGTTTTTAACTGTACCCTGATTTTTAAAGCTTTCTTTACAATTTCAAGCTAACCAAACAAAAACAGCTTTCTCTTTTTGCATTCTTTGATATATTAAGTCCATTTAAACAGTTAAAAAAGAGCTTGTACCTGGATCTCAGCACACGGACTGCAAACATTTAGAAACAAATGCAGCAAAAAATTCAGACAAAAATCCCGAAGTCAATAAAAACTTAATTTAACTTTAACCAATTACTTTTGTAAACTGCCTGTGGTTTTAACCCCGAGGTGCTTCTTTATTTCACACTCTTAATAAGTTCAAAGGGTGTCTTTTGAAAAGCAATCTGCTGTGGGTTCTTGTTTGTTTTAAAATCAATTCTGGCCATCTTTACAGTGAAACAACTTTTGTCACAGGACAGGCGAGCTAAACAGGGGAAGGGAGCTATTTTTAAATCCTGCTCCATGCAGATTTTATATAACAGGCCTAAAGCAAACTTGTGTGTCCTGGTTTACATTTCAAAAAAACATGAGAAAAGAAGAAGAACGTATGTGTGTGTGTATGTTGGAAACAGAACAAGCCCCTTATCTCTGTCAGAACTTTTTCACATCAGCTGCTTTTTCTTCTTTTTTTGTCTAAATCCAAACCTTAAAAACATGCGGGTTTTAACTGTACCCTGATTTTTAAAGCTTTCTTGACAATTTAAAGGTAAAACTGTTTTGGTTTGGGTCTCTTTTTGTATTCTTTTATATAGTAAGTTTATTTAAACAGTTAATAAAAAGATTTTGTAAATGGTGATGTGGCCATTCACATTTCTGTAACCAGGAGGCTTTGAAATCTACATGCCTGTTTCCTTTAATTAACTTTACGGCCCTGGCTTTTGCTTAATGGTAGCTAGACATCTTTGGAAAACAAACTGGCTCATTGAAAAATGCCCCGGTTAAACTTATTACTAAAATGCTTTTTGTCTTCTTAGAAACACAAAGTACAAATGAAAAAAACTCTTTGTTTTTATAAAGCATTACTTTTAATACAGCTTCTAGACCCAAAACAAACACAGAAGCATGTATCTATGTCTCAGCCCGTGGGCTGCAAACATTTAAGAACAACAGCAGTCTGCTAATGCAACAAAAATCTAAAATGTTTAATAAGCTTAATATAACTTTCATCGTGTGTTAAAACTGTTACAGCATTTTTAAAAGGTACATTTTTATTCCACTCCAAAACACATCCTTGTTTTTTTCCGGTGAACAGGAGGTTTAACGTCATGGCACTGTTTCCTTAGGTCCTCTCTACGCTGGCAAGTTGCTTTAAAAAAAGCACTGCCCAGTTTAAAAATCTTTCTGCACCGGGGCTACAGGCTGCGGTGGCAGTGTAGACACCGAGGTCGATTACGGCACTGCGATTGGCCTCCGGGAGGTGTCCCACAATGCCTGCTCTCGCCTCTCTGGTCATCGGTTTGAACTCTACTGCCCGGCCCTCAGGTGACCATCCATCATCCCCACTCCATAAACTCCTTTGCCATTTTGAAAGTCCTCTTCCTGTTTGCTCGGTGATGTGTGCAGCGCATCTTTCCAGGTGGCCAGGCCTGCTCCACGCACCAGGCGATCCCCCTGCTTGGAGCTATGCCGAGCTGCTGGACCTCATCAGCATTTGGGGAGAGGAGGATGTACAGTCCCAGCTGCACTCCGGACGTAGCAATTATGATACCTACTGTGACGTTATTGACTTGAACTGGGACCATATAGATCATTGTTGCAACCAAGGTCCTGTAGTGGCATCAAATCTTGTATAAAGGGGGGTCCAATAAGGTGTCTAAGGCAAGGTTACGGTTTGCTGGTTATGACTGTGCTATCTATATGCTTGTGTCATTTTTGTATTTTAAGTTATAAGTATTGGATCTAT
Source organism: Lepidochelys olivacea (assembly GCF_965140295.1). NCBI lineage: Eukaryota > Metazoa > Chordata > Testudines > Cheloniidae > Lepidochelys > Lepidochelys olivacea. The sequence goes on along the minus strand of NC_140433.1, from coordinate 7,716,431 downwards.
AGTGTCTGTGGTTCAAATTTGTACTATGCTTCTGGGTGACACCCCAGACAAGTTGGAAAGGAGGACTTGTGGCCCTTAGAGACTAACAAATTTATTTGAGCATAAGCTTTCGTGAGCTACAGCTCACTTCATCGGATGCAATGCCTAGCCTGCTTGATGGCCGATTAAGGACCATCAGCTACACAATTGACCCATTGAGAGAAGGCAGACAAGCCTTGGAACTCAGCATGGTGTGCAGGGACCTGCCTATGGACAGAACTTGGAGGTTTTACCAGGCCACGTGATGGACAGCTTGTCTTTGGGACAAAGAAAGAAAGACCACATGGCAAGAGAATATAAAAAGCTGCTGCAGCTCCTCCATCTTGTCTTCAGTCCTGCTTCATCCCTCTGGAGGGACTTCGCTATACTGAAGCTTTGAACCAAGAACTGAAAGACGCATCCCAGCTGTGGATGTTCTCCAGAGACTTGATGTGAACCTGCAGTGTATTCTGTCGCTGCCACAAGCCTGAACCAAAAACTTGGCCATGACTGTATGTCATTGATTCCATTTCACCAATTCTAGCTCTCATCTATAGCTTTTTCCTTTTATGAACAAACCTTTAGATTATAGAGTCTAAAGGGTTGGCTACAGCGTGATTTGGGACAAGGTCTGCTTTGCATATTGACCTGGGTCTGTGGCTTTGTCCTTTGGGATCAAGAGAACCTTTTTTCTTTTCCTGGGGTATTGGTTTTCATAACCATTTGTCCCCATAACAAGTGGAACTGTTGGGGATCCTGGGAAACTGGAGTGTCTAAGGGAATTGCTTGTGTGACTTGTGGTGAGCCAGTGGGGTGAGACCAAAGTCTGCTCTGTTTGGCTGGTTTGGTTTGCCTTAGAGGTGGAAAACCCCCAGCCTTCGGCTGTAACTGCCCTGCTTGAAGCAGTTTGTCCTGAACTGGCACTCTCAGTTGGGTCCTGCCAGAACCAGCATCATTACACCCACGAACAGATTTCACAATGCATGACAGAAAGGGGCGATGACCGGGACACACGGCAGTTTAGGATGAAAGTGAAGGAGCTGCGGAACGCCGAGCACAGGGCGCGGGAGGCAAACCGCCACTCCGGTGCTGCGCCTATGAGCTGCCGGTTCTCCAAAGAGCTGGACATGATACTCCGCGGCGACCCCACCTCCATTGCGAACACCACTGTGGATACTTCGGTGGCTCGCATGTCAGTTGAGAGTGGACCGAGCCAGGAGGAGGAAATCTTGGACGAGGATGTGGAGGGGGACCCAGAGGCAGAAGATGACTTGGAGGTCAGAGATGCCTGCGGCCAGGAGCTCTTTTCTACCCCGGATGTTGGCGAAGCGCAAAGAGGAGAGGAGGCCCCTGGTAAGTGGATTTGATTTTGGGACTCGCTGAAGTGGGTTTTTGGGGGCAGGAGGGTTGCAGAAAGCAGGCTTGTCTCCCACCGCATGCCACCCTGCCGGAAGCAGAGGGGCGGGACAGGAAGCGGAACTATAAAAGGCCGCCCCTCCAGCTGAGTTGGGAGAGAACTGCTGGAGGAGCAGGACGTCTCTTCCCTGCTCCCCTAATGGAGAGCGCTATCCTGACAGAGAGCCAGAGGGGCTGCCGGCGCTGCCGGGCGCCGGGGACTCCAAGGAGCTGGTGGGGCTGCCACTAGCCGTCTACCCCAGCGAAGCGAACAACAACCCTGGGACCCATGTACACACGGAATGGGTGTGTAGGAAGGAGCCCAGGGCAGCCGAATCGGGTTCAGCTGTGTTATTGACTACAAGCCGGCCAGCGTGTTGTGATCGGATTTTCCCCGCTGACCCAGTGGCGGACCACTCCGCTGCTGTTTAGGGCCCTGGGTGGGGACGCAGTGGAGCGGGAAGGCCTGGGTTCCCCTACCACCGCCACGCCACCGTCAGGAGTGGCAGGTTCCCCACCTGGTTGTCAGGAGGCCTAATTGGTCTGGCACCCGCCTGAATCAGGACGCCAGACGGTTGTGCTGACTCTCCCACCAGAGAGCTAACCTCCCCTAGACGGCGACGGCTCTGCTGGACTGTAGGCAAGAGCCCCCCTACTTGATTGCTGCCCCGCCATGATCAAGGGCCAGGCAAATGGACCTTCTGCTGCTCTGCCTGCCTGATTGTAGGCCAGAGCCCCTACTTGACTGCAGCCCTGCCCTGAATGAGGGCCCCAGGCAAACAGATTCTCTACCATTGCTCGGCCTGACTGCAGGCCTGAACCATGAACAATGGGCTAATTTTCCCCTGAACCAAGGTACCCCGGAAGTATCGTAGCGAGGGGCGTGGTCTCCCACCCTGATGGACGGGGAGGGAGCCACGAACCCCTTACAGCCTTTTTTTCTACTTGTTCAAACTTTTTCTCTAAATATGTCAAAACACAAGAACGCAACCTTCCCCCAGCCAAACACAGAAAACAATACAAAAGAAATGTTCAAAAGGGCCAACGGCGCCAAAAACGTACACAACTGGAAACGGGGACGGAGGGCTGGACGTAAACCCTACACAGGGTGCGGAAACCTGTCAGAAAGTACACGGTGATGAAAGCTCTCGAGCAGTTAACTAGTCACGTGAAAACCCCCCTGTACATAGCAATCCCCCCTGTACATAGCAATCCTCTGTTTCATTTTGATGTTTTTTGATGTATTGTTCTGCTTTTATTTGATATATTAAATAACTGTATTTACAGTGATATATTGAGGTATAAACGATCTACACACCTTGTTCTGTACAGAGCACACAGACGGCTCCCCTGGATCTCACAACCCACACTGGGAGAAAGCTGTCGCAAGCGTCGGCATCTCCAAAATCGTATCAGAGCAAGAAAAGGCACCTGCTATTTCCCACCCTTGTACAGTGTAGACACGGGGTGAGGGCGAGACTCAGTGACCCCGGTTAGTCCTGCTCCATCTCTGCCGTCTGGGTTTCCATCCACAGCTGTTCACACTCGAAACGCAGGGCGGGGTGAGGTTCGCCCATCAGCCAAAGAACCTTAATGTAAAGCAGCGTGCTCCTGCCAGTGCCCGTGGCAGATCCCCCATTCGAAGGGTGTGATCATTTCCGCCCTGAGATGGACGAGACCTCGTGTCCTGGTGTTAGGGAGCGCTGTGCTCTGTACCCCACATATCCCCCCTCTCCCTGCCCCCCAGCCTGGTGTTAGGGGATGCTGTGCTCCGGATCCTACATATTCCCCCAGCTTCCAGGCCCCCTGGCCGGCGTTAGGGGGCGCTGTGCTCTGTACCCTACACCCCCCATCTCTCAGCCCCCCTGCCAGGTGTTAGAGGGCGCTGTGCTCTGTATCATATGCATTTCCCAGCCCTCCTGCCCGGCCTTAGGGGGTGCTGTGCTCTGTACCCTACACATCCCCAGCCCCCAGCCTGGTGTTAGGCAGTTTCTAGTGTCTGTGAACTTACTGCATGTACCGGAGTCTATCGGCGCATGCTGGGTGCCACACACCGTGGGTATGGACAGGGCCCGACGCTGGAACCTGACCTGAAGGTGGGATTGGCCACTGTCCTGGTGGTTAGGACACAGGCAGGTAGTAGAGGGGCTCTGTGCGGGGACCCGATTCTGCCTTTCTGTCTGGCTGATCCCTTCTAATGAGGCTGAACCTGCCCATCTCCCCAGACTCAGCATAGCACAGGACTTGGGGGGCACCTGCTGGCACAGTGGCCTCAGTCCCCACCGTACAGGCAGGGGTCATTCAGCTGGTGATAGCCCTTCTCTCAAGCCCCCAAGCACCTGTGTGTCATGGCTGTCTGCAGGAGTTCAGGGCCAACAACTGCCTGGGGGGAGGGAACAGGGCCTGGCTAGGCAGGGGCTCAAACCGGGGAGTGTCAGTTTGGATCCCCAGCTAGCCATTGGGGTGCAACACGGGGGGCGGGCGGGGAGATCAACTCCAGCCGCTTCATCATAAACCCTGTCCCTGAGGCCTCAGTAGAAATGGGGATGTTCCCCTGATAGCACGCAGGTGCGAAGGACTTGAGAGGGAGGTGGCAGACGTGCCCTTTTGATGGCGGTCCCTGAGCACATGGGGAGAGCAGGGCCAAACGTCTGTTGGCAAATGTTCGTTGGCAAACGTCTGCGACTCACGGGCCCTGGGTGCACACACCCTGCAGGGGAACGTGTACAAGCCCAGCCCAGCCTGAAGAACACCAGCTCCGGTGTAAGGGAAGTCACCGTTTTTTTCACAAGAGCGGGAAACTGACGTTGGATAAGCCAGGAACTCCTGATCGGCACTTTCATCCCTCCAGGAGACCAACCCATCTAGCAGAGAACAGGGGGACATAAAGGCTGAGATGAAGCTAGATTCATGCTCTCCAGGATGCCAGGGTGCCCTCATGGTCTAGCTGAAGACGGCCTGGGGGTTCCCAGCATTGCCCTCTTGCCGTTTCTCTCTGGAGCCCTCACCCTGCACCCTGGCCTGTCTGTTCTCAGGCAGCTGTGTGCTGCCAGGTGCACATCCCCAGCATGGAGTTCTTGGTTTAACGGCAGGGGACAGGGACTGGGAAGGAAATGTACTGCCATGCCAAGACTGGGAACGGGCTGGTGATAATGCCCTGGGGTGCCTGGCATGTCAGTACCCAGCGGGGCTGGGAGCCAAGCGCCCCCTGGAGCCATCTGTCAGGCCCTGGGTCCGTCCTGTGCTGGGCTCTCTCCTGCCTGACATTGGCAACAGTCTTAGGCTGCTCCAGCCCTGCTCCTAGTCCTCCTGCAGCCCTGCTCTCGCTCCAGCCTCGCTCCACCCACGCCCCGGCCTCCTGAGTCCAGCTCCAACCACGAGGCCTGACCACCTCCAGCACCTTTGCTGACACCATCACTTCCAGAGGGAATGGCACTGAGGTTGCCGGGGGAACAGGCATTCTCCGTCTGCCCGGAGCCATTGTTCCATTCCCCTGGACAGTCCGATGCCAGGACAGTCCCCCTGAGCTCTGGAGAGGACTAGAGGTGCCTTCGGACACCTGCCGTGCAGCTGCTGGAGAGTCAGCAGAATTGCCCGAAGACAGCCTCGCTTGCCTCCCAGCCTGGGAAGCCCAGAGGCCCAGAGCGTAGACGTCTCTCAGAGCATCTCTGCTAGCAGGAGACACTGGGTGAGGAAAGGAGCCCCCCCACCCCCCAAGCAGGGGCCATTCAGAAGACCCAGTGTGGGGGGAATAGGGCTGTGTCTGTACAATGTCTAGCACTGCGGGGCCCTGATCCGGGACTGAGGCCCCTGGGCACTACAGAAATACAAAGGAGAACAGCAGGGCTGGAGGATTTGTAGGCTCCATTTGAGGAGGGCTGGTTGCGTTGAGCCAGCAGTGAATCCCCAGTAACACAGAGCTCCGCTAGTGAGGGAAGATCTGTTTCATCTTCCCTACCTAGCACAGTTCACAGCTAAGCACTGACAAGCTGCAAGGATCCTGGCGGGCCCTGGTATGGTTGGAGCAGCATTTTCAATGTTCGGGAAAAGCGAGATCTGTGCAATAGGCAACGTAGCTCCATCTGGGCACCAGCCAGCTCCTGTGCCCCAGAGAGCTCCCACAGCTCCCACTGAACCAGGGACGAAGGGGGCAGGAGGTTGGAAGAGAACGTACCAGCCTGGGACCCAGGAGACCCATGTTCATTTCCCAACTCTGCCACAGATGCTCTGTTTGGCTTCGGGCTAGTCCATTATTCCCTCTGTGCTGCGGTTCCCTGCCTCTACAGTGGGGGTAGCAGCCAGGCCCTGCCCTGCAGGGGGCAGTTAGAATAAATGCAATCGAGATTGGGCGGTGCTCGACTGCCATGGGGATGTGGGCCAGGATGGTGCCTAAGACAGACCGAAAGCAAGGGGGAGCTACAGAGCCGGTGGTGAGAGGGGTTTGGCCTTTGACAAACTGCTCTGAGTGCCTGGGCTGCCAGACCCCAGACAGCCACTGGCATTACCAGACCTCCCTGATCTACGGTGCTGCTGCTCTCCCTGCTTCTCGGAGTCACTGCCTCCCCCTGGGCTGACACCCCCGCAGCAATCATCTCCTGAGGCTGCCGTGGCACTGAGCGTTAGCAAGGCCTGGGACTCAGTTGGGCGTGCGGCGGGGGAGGGGGAGGCTGCTATTAAAGCAGCTTCTGCACCGTTGCAGCGGTGGGAGAGGAAGCAGAGACGGGACCGTTTGACACCCCATGGCCAAAGCCCCCGGCAGCTTGGGACCGTTGGGTTCTGTCACCAGCCCTGGGAGGGGAGTGGGTGTGATGAAGTGGGACTGTTCTTAATGTTTCCTCTGAATATTGTGGGGGTGCCTCAGTTTCCCCTAGGCAGTTCTTAAGTATCTAGGGGGTGGGGTAAGGGTGTCTGATCATTGCAGAGCCCTCGAGGGCAGGTGTGTGCAGGGGTCTGGACACAGAGAATGGCCGACACCCTGTTTCCTGGCAACTGATGGCCTGGGCCCTTCCCCCCTGCAAGGTGAGAGCGAAAGGGTTGGAGAACAAAGGAATCCGGTGACCTCCTGGCCCGGAAAAGGGATAAAGCCCAGAGGAGGGCGGGCACTGGAGATAGTTTCACTTTGGGGCTGGCTGGGGACATTGAGTGAAGTGCAGACGTGGTTCTCTGGCTCACTGCCACCCAAAATGGACCCGGCTGAGGGGTCCTGTTCTCTGCACCTACAAGCTCTGAGTTAGACCATGTTCCTGTCGTCTAATAAACCTCTGTTTTACTGGCTGGCTGAGAGTCACGTCTGACTGTGAAGTTGGGGTGCAGGACCCTCTGGCTTCCCCAGGACTCCACCTGGGTGGACTCCCCATGGGAAGCGCACGGAGGGGCAGAGGATGCTGAATGCTCCGAGGTCAGACCAAGGAAGGTGGAAGTTGTGTGAGCTGTGTGTCCTGAAGACAGGCTGCTCACAGAAAGGAGACTTCCCCAGAGTCCTGACTGGCTTCGTCTGGAGCAGTTCCAGAGTATCGCCAGGGGGCCCCATGACAGTGGGGTCTAGTGGTTAGAAAGGGGGGCTGGGAGCCAGGACTCCTGGGTTCTATCCCAGCCCTGGAAAAGGGATAGGAAACCCCTACCTGGATACATCACCATATCACAAAACCCATCACCCCTGGCTCAGATTGACCGCCCCAGTGTGGATGCTGCCTTGGATTTGCATCACCAGGGCGCCATCTCGCTATTATTTTGCACCACTTGCATTTCAGAGAATCACAGAATATCAGGGTTGGAAGAGACCTCAGGAGGTATCTAGTCCAACCCCCTGCTCAAACCAGGACCAATCCAAACTAAATCATCCCAGCCAGGGCGTTGTCAAGCCAGGCCTTAAAAACTTCTAAGGATGGAGACTCCACCACCTCCCTAGGTAACCGATTCCAGTGCTTCACCAACCTCCTAGTGAAATAGTGTTTTCTAATATCCCACCTAGACCTCCCCCACTGCAACTTGAGACCATTGCTCCTTGTTCTGTCATCTGCCACCACTGAGAACAGCCGAGCTCCATCCTCTTTGGAGCCCCCCTTCAGGTAGTTGAAGGCTGCTATCAAATCCCCCCTCACTTTTCTCTTCTGCAGACTAAATAACCCCAGTTCCCTCAGCCTCTTCTCGTGCGTCATGTGCCCCAGCCCCCTAATCATTTTCATTGCCCTCTGCTGGACTCTCTCCAATTTGTCCACATCCCTTCTGTAGTGGGGGGATCAAAATTGGACGCAATACTCCAGATGTGGCCTCACCAGTGCCGAATAGAAGGGAATAATCTCGTCCCTCGATCTGCTGGCAACACTCCTATTAATGCAGCCCAATATGCCTTTGGCCTTCTTGGCAACAAGGGCACACTGTTGACTCATATCCAGCTTCTCGTCCACTGTAATCCCCAGGTCCTTTTCTGCAGAACTGCCGCTTAGCCAATCGGTCCCCAGCCTGTAGCAGTGCCTGGGATTCTTCCGTCCTAAGTACAGGACTCTGCACTTGTCCTTGTTGAACCTCATCAGATTTCTTTTGGCCCAATCCTCCAATTTGTCTAGGTCACTCTGGACCCTATCCCTACCCTCCAGTGTATCTACCTCTTCCCCCAGCTTAGTGTCATCTGTGAATTTGCTGAAGGTGCAATTAATCCCATTATCCAGGTCATTGATAAAGATGTTGAACAAAACCGGCCCCAGGACCAACCCCTGGGGCACTCCGCTTGATACCGGCTTCCAACTAGACATCAAGCTGTTGATAACCCATTGAGCCCGACAATCTAGCCAGCTTCTATCCACCTTATAGTCCATTCATCCAATCCATACGTTTTTAACTTGCCGGCAGTAATACTTTGGGAGACCGTATCAAAAGCTTTGCCGTATCACAACCACCACTTTCCCCATATCCGCAGAGCTAGTTATCTCATCACAGAAGGCATGACTTGCCCTTGGTGATTCCACGTTGGCTGTTCCTTATCACCTTCCTCTTCTCCAAGTGGTTCAAAATGGATCCCTTGTGGACCTGCTCCATGAATTTGCCGGGGACTGAAGTGAGGCTGACCAGTCTGTAATTCCCCGGGTTCTCTTTTTCCCCTTTTTTAAAGATGGGCACTATATTTGTCTTTTTCCAATCATCCGGGACCTCCCCCGATCACCACAAGTTTTCAAAGATAATGGCCAATGGCTCTGCAATCACATCAGCCAAGTCCCTCAGCACCCTTGGATGCATTAGATCTGGACCCATGGGCTTGTGCACGTCCCGCTTTACTAAATAGTCCTTAACCTGTTCTTTCACCACTGAGCACTGCTCACCTCCTCCCCATACTGTGTTGTCCAGTGCAGCAGTCTGGGAGCTGACCTTGTCTGTGAAGACTGAGGCAAATAAAGCATTGAGTACTTCACCTTCTTGCACATCATGTGTCACTAGGCTGCCTCCCACTTTCAGTAAGGGGCCCACACATTCACTGACCTTCTTCTTGTTGCTAACATACCCGTAGAAACCCTTCTTGTTCCCCTTCACATCCCTTGCTAGCTGCAACTCCAGTTGTGCCTTGGCCTTCCCGATTACACCCCTGCATACCCAAGCAATATTTTTATACTCCTCCCTAGTCATCTGTCCAAATTTCCACTGCTTGTAAGCTTCCTTTTGGAGTTTAAGCACCAGCGCGTGGGGGCAGCCCAAGCAGAAATCCCCTCCCCCCCGACACACATGAGAGAGGTGCTGGGGGCCGTGCTGGGGGCGATGACAGTGGGGTCAGGCATCAGGGCACGTGGCTGTTGGGTGCGTTGCTGGACTCTGGAGAGACCTCCCCTTCTGCCACCAACCCGCCCCACTGGAGCCCAGCACAGCGCCCTCTGCTACCCATGTCTGCCACCATCTCTCCGCTCCACGAAGCTCCCACGACCTGCCTGGGGCAGCAACAGACCCTCTTGCTCCCCAGTTATAACACCTGGCCCTGAGCTAGCCCCTTTCTCCAGCTGATCTCAACGCCCTTCACAAAGGAAGTTGGCATCACTATCCCCACTTTATAGATGAGGAAACTGAGGCACACAAGGGGGACGTGACTTAACCAAGGTCACTCCACAGGCCGACCATGTGTGTATGCAAAAGCCTGAGGACTTTAACTGGACCGGTCTAGTTAAAACATTACAACCCCCCCACCCCCACCCCATCCATGGGGATGCCGTAAAACCAGTACAAAGGTTTGTTGACTGGTAGAGGCCAAATTACTAACAGACCTCAGGCCAACTGGTGACCCAAACTCCCGAGATGCTTTGGGAATGCTGCTAAACTCTCACAGGCAGTGAAAAATGCCAGTTTGCTAAAGTTTGTAGCCTAGCGCCCTGTTATTTGCGTTGCCACGCAACTGTGCGAGAAATGTACTAACCACAAACAAATGGAAATGTATAAATAACATAGTGATGGTAAAAGTTTATGCTTAAGCAGCAGATGTGTGATTGTGTGCTGGGAAGTCTATGATATTTACCAGACACAAATTTTGCAGGCGACAGACTGATCCCCGTGATGTCTTTTGCCACGGCTTGCATACAGCTTGGACTACTTATAGGTAACTTAGTTCCAGCTTATCTCTTCCTCTTTCCCAATGCAAGGCTGTATGCAAGCCGTGGCAAAAGACATCACGGGGATCAGTCTGTCGTTTACGTCAACGGCTGCAAAATTTGGTTCAGCAGACTTGGTAATGGATCTGCCTTTCTGTTTGAGCGCTGTACTAATAACTAATAAATACTGGCTGGGGCTTGGGTCCTTGAGGTCTCTTTAAGTAGGAAGTAAGATCGAAGCTGAATTGGTAATAAATCTGCTTCCCTGGGGGATCCTCCAACCCAAGTTTACCGGCTGGAACCGGACCGGGCAGGGTAACAACCTCTGTGTTGGGAGTAAAGACCTAGCCATGTGTGGAGACTCTGGCTGGGACGGTCTAGGGGCCTACAGGGGAGGGGAAAAGTTTGAAGAAGAGATGTAAGACTAGATCCAGCGAAACGTTAACTCCATCAAGAGTAAAATGCGGGCAAAGAATGGCCGAAATAGTAAAGGAGGGCTTGGATTGTTTGTAAAGAAATGTGCTGTTATGCATGGAGGATCTGGGGCCGCACAGCGGCCAGCCGGCCTGTGGGATCACACGTGTGCACTGCTTGTCTCTGAGGCTGACCAGAGAGTGGAGGGGAAAGCGTGACCCGGGGCGGCAGCTCAGCATCAGGCGCGCGAGGCTTTTAATCAGAAGCTTAAGGAAGTGACAGAAAATGCTCAGAAAGGGAAGCCGCAAAATGGGGAAGTCAACTGGCGGCTGGCGAGCGCCGCAAGGAAAGGGGAAGGCGGGCGAGTGGAAGGAGCTGAGGAGACGGTGCAGACGTGGGGTTGTCAGAAACGGGCGGAGGATGGTGGAAGTGCTCATCGGCCAGCACAGGAGCAATTGGCTGCGGTGACACTGGGAGCACCGGGGAAGCCGGCTGAGTGCAAGGAGGACCCGGAGGATGTGATGGAGCAGGACAAGCCTCATCGTTAATAATGCAGCCGAGCCGTGTTGGAAGTTAAGAAAATGAACTGCGTGCTGGAAGGAAAAGGTTTGGGGGCACCCCAAGTAAGGAGGGGCGTGGGAGAGATCGGCCCAGGGGCTCTAGAGAGAACTGGGGTAGGAGGCTGCCAGCCGACCGGGCAGGTTTGTGGAGGCCGGGTGCTGGCATGATGGCAGAATGCTTCTTAAACGCAACGTCAAAACCTGACTGTGACGAAGTGGGCCTGTTCTTAATGTTTCCTCCGAATAGTGTGGGTGTGCCTCAGTTTCCCCTATGCAGTTCTTAAGTATCTAGGTGGTGGGGTAAGGGTGTATGATCATTGCAGAGCCCTAGAGGGCAGGTGTGTGCAGGGGTCTGGACACAGAGAATGGCCGACACCCTGTTTCCTGGCAACTGATGGCCTGGGCCCTTCCCCCCCTGCAAGGTGAGAGCTGAAGGGTTGGAGAACAAAGGAATCAGGTGACCTCCTGGCCCAGGAAAGGAACAAAGCCCAGAGGAGGAGGGGCTGGAGGGAGTTTCAGTTTGGGGCTGGCTGGGACATGGAGTGAAGGGCAGACGTGGTTGTCTGGCTCACTGGCCCCAAAATGGACCCAGCTGAGGGGTCCCGTTCTCTGCACCTGCAAGACCATGTTCCTGTCGTCTAATAAACCTTCTGTTTTACTGGCCGGCTGAGAGTCACGTCTGACTGCGAAGTTGGGGTGCCGGACCCTCTGGCTTCCCCAGGAGCCCCGCCTGAGCGGACTGGCTGGGGGAAGCGCACGGAGGGGCAGAGGATGCTGAATGCTCCGAGGTCAGACCCAGGAAGGTGGAAGCTGTGTGAGCTGTGTGTCCTGAAGACAGGCTGCTCACAGAAAGGCGACTGCCCCAGAGTCCTGACTGGCTTCATGGGGAGCAGTTCCAGAGCATCGCCCAGGGACTCCGTGACAACTGGTGGCAGCGGTGGGATGTACTGCACCCCGTGGATGGCGCTTCCTGCAGTAAGTGACTGGGGAGCAGTAACACGAAGGGGGATTGCCGAGGACCAGGCCTGCTGAAGGCTCGGAGAGGAGCGGTTTCGGGGGGCGGTTAACCCCTGGGAGTGTGTGACCAGCGAGAAGGACTGTGCAGTAACAGGGTTCCCCTGGGGATTGCAGCGAGCAGTCCAAGGGGCGGAGGAGTCTGCAGCTCGACCCTGGCAAAGAGGTGGTGACCTCGAGAAGGGCTGGCACACTAGGGGTTCTCCCTGGAAACCGTGGGGAGCTGAGAACACACGGGCCTGTGAGTCCACAACACCTTGGGAGGAGCGGAGTGATGGTCTGTCCCCGTCTCCTTAAGAAGGACATTGTAACCCTGTGCAAAAAGAGAGGGTTGAGCGTTGGAAAGTTCACCAAAGCACAGTTAATCGTGCAGCTGGAGGAGGATGACCGCTCTAAGGAACAGATTCCTGACCCCAAATGGGGCTATAGCAGGATCTGGGAGCAGCTGGAGTGGGAGCCAGGCATCCCCAAGACTCCTGTCCCCGACCAGATGGGGGTCTTCACGATCGGGTTCCCCATCGGGGGATCGGAGATGGACGGGATTGGAGCTGAGTCCGAGGGAGCAAGAGGACTGTGAGAGACAGCGAGAGCCCGAGAAAGAGCTGCAGAAGCGGCAGCAGCATGAACTGGCGGTGGGGGAGTGGAGAGGCCTAGGGGACCTCCCCGGGGTGAGTGGGGATAGACCCCGGGGGGCCAGTTCCGCAGGGAACCTCGAGACTAAATTGCTGCCCCTAGTTAAGGAGGGAGGGGGTGTGGATGCCCACCTCACTGCCTTTGAGCAGGCTGGCGATTTGAACCAGGGGGACCCTGCGGAAAAGCCCCGGTGTCTAGCTCCCTTGCTGGGTCCCAAGGCCACAGACTCCATCAGCCAGATGGGTGGGGAGGTGGACACGCTCCCACTCCTGACCCCAACCTATATGTCTGTGTGGAGTTTCCTGGGGCCAGGCCCCTCGGACCCCCAGTGGGAGCGGAAGGTGATGGTCAATGGGGAGACATTCCTGGGGTGGCGAGATCCTGGGACAGAGAGAACTGGTGTCAGGCCCTGGGTGGTGCAGCCTCAGATGCTGAGGGGCTGTGTGAGCTGTGTGAGGGTCCCAGGGACGAAGCCCCTCACCTTCCCTATGGTCCAGATCCCTGTGCAGACCCAGGAGGAGTGGGGCTGGCTGGTCGTTGGGGTGCCCCAGGACACCAGCTGCGAGACCCTGTTGTGGGGTGACTGTGTCTCTTTGGGACAGGATCCAGGCCCTGTTCCTGTAACTGCCAAGGGTTTGAATTTGAATCCAGGGAACCAATCGGCGGAGAGGGAAATGGTCAGTGAAAATGCAGATGACCTGGCTGGCAGCAGGGAGGAGCCGCTAGGCTCAGGATACCTGCCTGCCTGTAACCAGACCCCTGGGGCTGGGTGGGACAGAGAGATGCTCCCTGCCCCCTTGCACACAAGAGTGGGGACTCTCCCTGGCTCTGATGCAATGAGGAAAGCAGTGGCCTGCCCCACTGGGACAGCCAGGGCAGCGCTGAGCACAGTGGGAGCTGAGACCCCAGCAGAGTGGGGGGAGACACAGGCAGGGCAGGGGATCTGTGGGGAGTGGCAAGGTGCTTGGTAAGGAAAGTTTGGATGAGCCTAGGCAGCCTTGTGATCTGATGGCTGTGTCCAGTCAGCAGGGTGGGAAGGCGAGGAGAGCGGAAGATGAGAGTCCCTGGACCTTACCTGTTAGCTGGGTGGAGAATTGGGACAGTGAAGGAAATGGGTCTCTGTCTGTCAGGGGTATTGACTTGCCTATGGAGGGAGCTACCCTGATCTCCAAGCAGTTGTCTGTGACCAGCCTTGTGTGCTGGGACAAAGGGAATGAGATCCCAACCTGGGTGTCTGGTAAAGGAGAAAGTGTGTCCGGCTCTTCTTGGTCTGTGGAGCAGACAGAACGGGCCTTTCAGCCTGTGATGGTTGAGGGTCGTGCAGTTGTCTCAGAGCTGGTTCTGGATTCAGCTAAAGCCCAGGAAGGGAAGGGTCCTAAGTTTCTGTCTGCTCGGGAGAATGGCCCTGTAACTAGGTCGCATCCAGTTAGGGTCTATGTAAAATCCCAGAGACCAGACAATTCTGGTGCTTGTATTTTGCCTGTTGCTAGTGTGTTGTTGGAAAGGGTGGAGCAACTCTGTCTAATCAGGGTGAGATCCTAGCCAGGGCACAAGGAGAGCATGAAGGTGTGTGATTGTGTTACCTACTGAGGGTGTGGAAACCTGTAGCAAGAAGGAAAAGATTCCTGAACTTGTGTGTGGCAAAGGGAAGGAGAATGCTTCTAACCTTTTATCTAGGAAGTCTGTAAGTTTGCCTCAAAGGGGATTATGTAGGAATCCGCCTGATGGGCCAGAAATGATTCTGGATGTAAGGGAGACCCAGAAAGAGTCTGTTGTTGCTCAGGAAAGTGTTCCCCTAGAGCAAGCCCTAGGTAAAGAGGGTAAGAGCAGAATTTCTGGGAGGGGTGAATTGTTGCATAGAGAAGCCCTAGGGAAAGGAATCCTCATGGAGTCTTTGCAAGCAGTTTACTGCAACTGAAGGGTGTGAAAATGATTTAATCAAGAAAGTTTCAGTTCCTAACAGCCAGAAATTTTCTGTTGTGAATGGATCCACTGACTGTCCTGTTGAAAGATCCAGTGTGGATAGCTTTGAGAAGGTCTCAGATGGAGTGAAAGCTGTTAAGAAAGGTATACCGTCCTATAACCAAGTGGCTGTGTTTGGCCAGCTTGTTGGGAGACAAGGTTGTGGAGAAAGGGATGTCTCCATGCTAGTTCTGTAAGTGAACAGTATGTGGCCCAGGTCAAGATGGGGGCCCTTAACCAAGAGAGCCCGAATTGCAGCCCTCCAGACTGAGCACTCGGAGAAAACCCAATCCCAGTTTGACCCCCTGGGGTTTTGGGGTGGCCAAAGGGCATGGGCTGCAGAAACCTTCCCACATGCAGCCTGCTAGTGCTATCGACCACCCCCGACCTAAGGGAGGGCGTGAAACTGGAAGGGCCTGGTGTAACTCCTACCAAGGAATGGGAGAGATGCTGGGGCATCCATGGGAACATTGGTGGCTTCGAACTTCCCCAGGTCACCGGGTAAAGTGACCCCTCTCAGTTCGATCTCGAAGGGGGGAGAGATGTGACGAAGTGGGCCTGTTCTTAATGTTTCCTCCGAATAGTGTGGGGGTGCCTCAGTTTCCCCTATGCAGTTCTTAAGTATCTAGGTGGTGGGGTAAGGGTGTATGATCATTGCAGAGCCCTAGAGGGCAGGTGTGTGCAGGGGTCTGGACACAGAGAATGGCCGACACCCTGTTTCCTGGCAACTGATGGCCTGGGCCCTTCCCCCCCTGCAAGGTGAGAGCTGAAGGGTTGGAGAACAAAGGAATCAGGTGACCTCCTGGCCCAGGAAAGGAACAAAGCCCAGAGGAGGAGGGGCTGGAGGGAGTTTCAGTTTGGGGCTGGCTGGGACATGGAGTGAAGGGCAGACGTGGTTGTCTGGCTCACTGGCCCCAAAATGGACCCAGCTGAGGGGTCCCGTTCTCTGCACCTGCAAGACCATGTTCCTGTCGTCTAATAAACCTTCTGTTTTACTGGCCGGCTGAGAGTCACGTCTGACTGCGAAGTTGGGGTGCCGGACCCTCTGGCTTCCCCAGGAGCCCCGCCTGAGCGGACTGGCTGGGGGAAGCGCACGGAGGGGCAGAGGATGCTGAATGCTCCGAGGTCAGACCCAGGAAGGTGGAAGCTGTGTGAGCTGTGTGTCCTGAAGACAGGCTGCTCACAGAAAGGCGACTGCCCCAGAGTCCTGACTGGCTTCATGGGGAGCAGTTCCAGAGCATCGCCCAGGGACTCCGTGACAACTGGTGGCAGCGGTGGGATGTACTGCACCCCGTGGATGGCGCTTCCTGCAGTAAGTGACTGGGGAGCAGTAACACGAAGGGGGATTGCCGAGGACCAGGCCTGCTGAAGGCTCGGAGAGGAGCGGTTTCGGGGGGCGGTTAACCCCTGGGAGTGTGTGACCAGCGAGAAGGACTGTGCAGTAACAGGGTTCCCCTGGGGATTGCAGCGAGCAGTCCAAGGGGCGGAGGAGTCTGCAGCTCGACCCTGGCAAAGAGGTGGTGACCTCGAGAAGGGCTGGCACACTAGGGGTTCTCCCTGGAAACCGTGGGGAGCTGAGAACACACGGGCCTGTGAGTCCACAACACCTTGGGAGGAGCGGAGTGATGGTCTGTCCCCGTCTCCTTAAGAAGGACATTGTAACCCTGTGCAAAAAGAGAGGGTTGAGCGTTGGAAAGTTCACCAAAGCACAGTTAATCGTGCAGCTGGAGGAGGATGACCGCTCTAAGGAACAGATTCCTGACCCCAAATGGGGCTATAGCAGGATCTGGGAGCAGCTGGAGTGGGAGCCAGGCATCCCCAAGACTCCTGTCCCCGACCAGATGGGGGTCTTCACGATCGGGTTCCCCATCGGGGGATCGGAGATGGACGGGATTGGAGCTGAGTCCGAGGGAGCAAGAGGACTGTGAGAGACAGCGAGAGCCCGAGAAAGAGCTGCAGAAGCGGCAGCAGCATGAACTGGCGGTGGGGGAGTGGAGAGGCCTAGGGGACCTCCCCGGGGTGAGTGGGGATAGACCCCGGGGGGCCAGTTCCGCAGGGAACCTCGAGACTAAATTGCTGCCCCTAGTTAAGGAGGGAGGGGGTGTGGATGCCCACCTCACTGCCTTTGAGCAGGCTGGCGATTTGAACCAGGGGGACCCTGCGGAAAAGCCCCGGTGTCTAGCTCCCTTGCTGGGTCCCAAGGCCACAGACTCCATCAGCCAGATGGGTGGGGAGGTGGACACGCTCCCACTCCTGACCCCAACCTATATGTCTGTGTGGAGTTTCCTGGGGCCAGGCCCCTCGGACCCCCAGTGGGAGCGGAAGGTGATGGTCAATGGGGAGACATTCCTGGGGTGGCGAGATCCTGGGACAGAGAGAACTGGTGTCAGGCCCTGGGTGGTGCAGCCTCAGATGCTGAGGGGCTGTGTGAGCTGTGTGAGGGTCCCAGGGACGAAGCCCCTCACCTTCCCTATGGTCCAGATCCCTGTGCAGACCCAGGAGGAGTGGGGCTGGCTGGTCGTTGGGGTGCCCCAGGACACCAGCTGCGAGACCCTGTTGTGGGGTGACTGTGTCTCTTTGGGACAGGATCCAGGCCCTGTTCCTGTAACTGCCAAGGGTTTGAATTTGAATCCAGGGAACCAATCGGCGGAGAGGGAAATGGTCAGTGAAAATGCAGATGACCTGGCTGGCAGCAGGGAGGAGCCGCTAGGCTCAGGATACCTGCCTGCCTGTAACCAGACCCCTGGGGCTGGGTGGGACAGAGAGATGCTCCCTGCCCCCTTGCACACAAGAGTGGGGACTCTCCCTGGCTCTGATGCAATGAGGAAAGCAGTGGCCTGCCCCACTGGGACAGCCAGGGCAGCGCTGAGCACAGTGGGAGCTGAGACCCCAGCAGAGTGGGGGGAGACACAGGCAGGGCAGGGGATCTGTGGGGAGTGGCAAGGTGCTTGGTAAGGAAAGTTTGGATGAGCCTAGGCAGCCTTGTGATCTGATGGCTGTGTCCAGTCAGCAGGGTGGGAAGGCGAGGAGAGCGGAAGATGAGAGTCCCTGGACCTTACCTGTTAGCTGGGTGGAGAATTGGGACAGTGAAGGAAATGGGTCTCTGTCTGTCAGGGGTATTGACTTGCCTATGGAGGGAGCTACCCTGATCTCCAAGCAGTTGTCTGTGACCAGCCTTGTGTGCTGGGACAAAGGGAATGAGATCCCAACCTGGGTGTCTGGTAAAGGAGAAAGTGTGTCCGGCTCTTCTTGGTCTGTGGAGCAGACAGAACGGGCCTTTCAGCCTGTGATGGTTGAGGGTCGTGCAGTTGTCTCAGAGCTGGTTCTGGATTCAGCTAAAGCCCAGGAAGGGAAGGGTCCTAAGTTTCTGTCTGCTCGGGAGAATGGCCCTGTAACTAGGTCGCATCCAGTTAGGGTCTATGTAAAATCCCAGAGACCAGACAATTCTGGTGCTTGTATTTTGCCTGTTGCTAGTGTGTTGTTGGAAAGGGTGGAGCAACTCTGTCTAATCAGGGTGAGATCCTAGCCAGGGCACAAGGAGAGCATGAAGGTGTGTGATTGTGTTACCTACTGAGGGTGTGGAAACCTGTAGCAAGAAGGAAAAGATTCCTGAACTTGTGTGTGGCAAAGGGAAGGAGAATGCTTCTAACCTTTTATCTAGGAAGTCTGTAAGTTTGCCTCAAAGGGGATTATGTAGGAATCCGCCTGATGGGCCAGAAATGATTCTGGATGTAAGGGAGACCCAGAAAGAGTCTGTTGTTGCTCAGGAAAGTGTTCCCCTAGAGCAAGCCCTAGGTAAAGAGGGTAAGAGCAGAATTTCTGGGAGGGGTGAATTGTTGCATAGAGAAGCCCTAGGGAAAGGAATCCTCATGGAGTCTTTGCAAGCAGTTTACTGCAACTGAAGGGTGTGAAAATGATTTAATCAAGAAAGTTTCAGTTCCTAACAGCCAGAAATTTTCTGTTGTGAATGGATCCACTGACTGTCCTGTTGAAAGATCCAGTGTGGATAGCTTTGAGAAGGTCTCAGATGGAGTGAAAGCTGTTAAGAAAGGTATACCGTCCTATAACCAAGTGGCTGTGTTTGGCCAGCTTGTTGGGAGACAAGGTTGTGGAGAAAGGGATGTCTCCATGCTAGTTCTGTAAGTGAACAGTATGTGGCCCAGGTCAAGATGGGGGCCCTTAACCAAGAGAGCCCGAATTGCAGCCCTCCAGACTGGAGCACTCGGAGAAAACCCAATCCCAGTTTGACCCCCTGGGGTTTTGGGGTGGCCAAAGGGCATGGGCTGCAGAAACCTTCCCACATGCAGCCTGCTAGTGCTATCGACCACCCCCGACCTAAGGGAGGGCGTGAAACTGGAAGGGCCTGGTGTAACTCCTACCAAGGAATGGGAGAGATGCTGGGGCATCCATGGGAACATTGGTGGCTTCGAACTTCCCCAGGTCACCGGGTAAAGTGACCCCTCTCAGTTCGATCTCGAAGGGGGGAGAGATGTGACGAAGTGGGCCTGTTCTTAATGTTTCCTCCGAATAGTGTGGGGGTGCCTCAGTTTCCCCTATGCAGTTCTTAAGTATCTAGGTGGTGGGGTAAGGGTGTATGATCATTGCAGAGCCCTAGAGGGCAGGTGTGTGCAGGGGTCTGGACACAGAGAATGGCCGACACCCTGTTTCCTGGCAACTGATGGCCTGGGCCCTTCCCCCCCTGCAAGGTGAGAGCTGAAGGGTTGGAGAACAAAGGAATCAGGTGACCTCCTGGCCCAGGAAAGGAACAAAGCCCAGAGGAGGAGGGGCTGGAGGGAGTTTCAGTTTGGGGCTGGCTGGGACATGGAGTGAAGGGCAGACGTGGTTGTCTGGCTCACTGGCCCCAAAATGGACCCAGCTGAGGGGTCCCGTTCTCTGCACCTGCAAGACCATGTTCCTGTCGTCTAATAAACCTTCTGTTTTACTGGCCGGCTGAGAGTCACGTCTGACTGCGAAGTTGGGGTGCCGGACCCTCTGGCTTCCCCAGGAGCCCCGCCTGAGCGGACTGGCTGGGGGAAGCGCACGGAGGGGCAGAGGATGCTGAATGCTCCGAGGTCAGACCCAGGAAGGTGGAAGCTGTGTGAGCTGTGTGTCCTGAAGACAGGCTGCTCACAGAAAGGCGACTGCCCCAGAGTCCTGACTGGCTTCATGGGGAGCAGTTCCAGAGCATCGCCCAGGGACTCCGTGACAACTGGTGGCAGCGGTGGGATGTACTGCACCCCGTGGATGGCGCTTCCTGCAGTAAGTGACTGGGGAGCAGTAACACGAAGGGGGATTGCCGAGGACCAGGCCTGCTGAAGGCTCGGAGAGGAGCGGTTTCGGGGGGCGGTTAACCCCTGGGAGTGTGTGACCAGCGAGAAGGACTGTGCAGTAACAGGGTTCCCCTGGGGATTGCAGCGAGCAGTCCAAGGGGCGGAGGAGTCTGCAGCTCGACCCTGGCAAAGAGGTGGTGACCTCGAGAAGGGCTGGCACACTAGGGGTTCTCCCTGGAAACCGTGGGGAGCTGAGAACACACGGGCCTGTGAGTCCACAACACCTTGGGAGGAGCGGAGTGATGGTCTGTCCCCGTCTCCTTAAGAAGGACATTGTAACCCTGTGCAAAAAGAGAGGGTTGAGCGTTGGAAAGTTCACCAAAGCACAGTTAATCGTGCAGCTGGAGGAGGATGACCGCTCTAAGGAACAGATTCCTGACCCCAAATGGGGCTATAGCAGGATCTGGGAGCAGCTGGAGTGGGAGCCAGGCATCCCCAAGACTCCTGTCCCCGACCAGATGGGGGTCTTCACGATCGGGTTCCCCATCGGGGGATCGGAGATGGACGGGATTGGAGCTGAGTCCGAGGGAGCAAGAGGACTGTGAGAGACAGCGAGAGCCCGAGAAAGAGCTGCAGAAGCGGCAGCAGCATGAACTGGCGGTGGGGGAGTGGAGAGGCCTAGGGGACCTCCCCGGGGTGAGTGGGGATAGACCCCGGGGGGCCAGTTCCGCAGGGAACCTCGAGACTAAATTGCTGCCCCTAGTTAAGGAGGGAGGGGGTGTGGATGCCCACCTCACTGCCTTTGAGCAGGCTGGCGATTTGAACCAGGGGGACCCTGCGGAAAAGCCCCGGTGTCTAGCTCCCTTGCTGGGTCCCAAGGCCACAGACTCCATCAGCCAGATGGGTGGGGAGGTGGACACGCTCCCACTCCTGACCCCAACCTATATGTCTGTGTGGAGTTTCCTGGGGCCAGGCCCCTCGGACCCCCAGTGGGAGCGGAAGGTGATGGTCAATGGGGAGACATTCCTGGGGTGGCGAGATCCTGGGACAGAGAGAACTGGTGTCAGGCCCTGGGTGGTGCAGCCTCAGATGCTGAGGGGCTGTGTGAGCTGTGTGAGGGTCCCAGGGACGAAGCCCCTCACCTTCCCTATGGTCCAGATCCCTGTGCAGACCCAGGAGGAGTGGGGCTGGCTGGTCGTTGGGGTGCCCCAGGACACCAGCTGCGAGACCCTGTTGTGGGGTGACTGTGTCTCTTTGGGACAGGATCCAGGCCCTGTTCCTGTAACTGCCAAGGGTTTGAATTTGAATCCAGGGAACCAATCGGCGGAGAGGGAAATGGTCAGTGAAAATGCAGATGACCTGGCTGGCAGCAGGGAGGAGCCGCTAGGCTCAGGATACCTGCCTGCCTGTAACCAGACCCCTGGGGCTGGGTGGGACAGAGAGATGCTCCCTGCCCCCTTGCACACAAGAGTGGGGACTCTCCCTGGCTCTGATGCAATGAGGAAAGCAGTGGCCTGCCCCACTGGGACAGCCAGGGCAGCGCTGAGCACAGTGGGAGCTGAGACCCCAGCAGAGTGGGGGGAGACACAGGCAGGGCAGGGGATCTGTGGGGAGTGGCAAGGTGCTTGGTAAGGAAAGTTTGGATGAGCCTAGGCAGCCTTGTGATCTGATGGCTGTGTCCAGTCAGCAGGGTGGGAAGGCGAGGAGAGCGGAAGATGAGAGTCCCTGGACCTTACCTGTTAGCTGGGTGGAGAATTGGGACAGTGAAGGAAATGGGTCTCTGTCTGTCAGGGGTATTGACTTGCCTATGGAGGGAGCTACCCTGATCTCCAAGCAGTTGTCTGTGACCAGCCTTGTGTGCTGGGACAAAGGGAATGAGATCCCAACCTGGGTGTCTGGTAAAGGAGAAAGTGTGTCCGGCTCTTCTTGGTCTGTGGAGCTAACAGAACGGGCCTTTCAGCCTGTGATGGTTGAGGGTCGTGCAGTTGTCTCAGAGCTGGTTCTGGATTCAGCTAAAGCCCAGGAAGGGAAGTGTCCTAAGTTTCTGTCTGCTCGGGAGAATGGCCCTGTAACTAGGTCGCATCCAGTTAGGGTCTATGTAAAATCCCAGAGACCAGACAATTCTGGTGCTTGTATTTTGCCTGTTGCTAGTGTGTTGTTGGAAAGGGTGGAGCAACTCTGTCTAATCAGGGTGAGATCCTAGCCAGGGCACAAGGAGAGCATGAAGGTGTGTGATTGTGTTACCTACTGAGGGTGTGGAAACCTGTAGCAAGAAGGAAAAGATTCCTGAACTTGTGTGTGGCAAAGGGAAGGAGAATGCTTCTAACCTTTTATCTAGGAAGTCTGTAAGTTTGCCTCAAAGGGGATTATGTAGGAATCCGCCTGATGGGCCAGAAATGATTCTGGATGTAAGGGAGACCCAGAAAGAGTCTGTTGTTGCTCAGGAAAGTGTTCCCCTAGAGCAAGCCCTAGGTAAAGAGGGTAAGAGCAGAATTTCTGGGAGGGGTGAATTGTTGCATAGAGAAGCCCTAGGGAAAGGAATCCTCATGGAGTCTTTGCAAGCAGTTTACTGCAACTGAAGGGTGTGAAAATGATTTAATCAAGAAAGTTTCAGTTCCTAACAGCCAGAAATTTTCTGTTGTGAATGGATCCACTGACTGTCCTGTTGAAAGATCCAGTGTGGATAGCTTTGAGAAGGTCTCAGATGGAGTGAAAGCTGTTAAGAAAGGTATACCGTCCTATAACCAAGTGGCTGTGTTTGGCCAGCTTGTTGGGAGACAAGGTTGTGGAGAAAGGGATGTCTCCATGCTAGTTCTGTAAGTGAACAGTATGTGGCCCAGGTCAAGATGGGGGCCCTTAACCAAGAGAGCCCGAATTGCAGCCCTCCAGACTGGAGCACTCGGAGAAAACCCAATCCCAGTTTGACCCCCTGGGGTTTTGGGGTGGCCAAAGGGCATGGGCTGCAGAAACCTTCCCACATGCAGCCTGCTAGTGCTATCGACCACCCCCGACCTAAGGGAGGGCGTGAAACTGGAAGGGCCTGGTGTAACTCCTACCAAGGAATGGGAGAGATGCTGGGGCATCCATGGGAACATTGGTGGCTTCGAACTTCCCCAGGTCACCGGGTAAAGTGACCCCTCTCAGTTCGATCTCGAAGGGGGGAGAGATGTGACGAAGTGGGCCTGTTCTTAATGTTTCCTCCGAATAGTGTGGGGGTGCCTCAGTTTCCCCTATGCAGTTCTTAAGTATCTAGGTGGTGGGGTAAGGGTGTATGATCATTGCAGAGCCCTAGAGGGCAGGTGTGTGCAGGGGTCTGGACACAGAGAATGGCCGACACCCTGTTTCCTGGCAACTGATGGCCTGGGCCCTTCCCCCCCTGCAAGGTGAGAGCTGAAGGGTTGGAGAACAAAGGAATCAGGTGACCTCCTGGCCCAGGAAAGGAACAAAGCCCAGAGGAGGAGGGGCTGGAGGGAGTTTCAGTTTGGGGCTGGCTGGGACATGGAGTGAAGGGCAGACGTGGTTGTCTGGCTCACTGGCCCCAAAATGGACCCAGCTGAGGGGTCCCGTTCTCTGCACCTGCAAGACCATGTTCCTGTCGTCTAATAAACCTTCTGTTTTACTGGCCGGCTGAGAGTCACGTCTGACTGCGAAGTTGGGGTGCCGGACCCTCTGGCTTCCCCAGGAGCCCCGCCTGAGCGGACTGGCTGGGGGAAGCGCACGGAGGGGCAGAGGATGCTGAATGCTCCGAGGTCAGACCCAGGAAGGTGGAAGCTGTGTGAGCTGTGTGTCCTGAAGACAGGCTGCTCACAGAAAGGCGACTGCCCCAGAGTCCTGACTGGCTTCATGGGGAGCAGTTCCAGAGCATCGCCCAGGGACTCCGTGACAACTGGTGGCAGCGGTGGGATGTACTGCACCCCGTGGATGGCGCTTCCTGCAGTAAGTGACTGGGGAGCAGTAACACGAAGGGGGATTGCCGAGGACCAGGCCTGCTGAAGGCTCGGAGAGGAGCGGTTTCGGGGGGCGGTTAACCCCTGGGAGTGTGTGACCAGCGAGAAGGACTGTGCAGTAACAGGGTTCCCCTGGGGATTGCAGCGAGCAGTCCAAGGGGCGGAGGAGTCTGCAGCTCGACCCTGGCAAAGAGGTGGTGACCTCGAGAAGGGCTGGCACACTAGGGGTTCTCCCTGGAAACCGTGGGGAGCTGAGAACACACGGGCCTGTGAGTCCACAACACCTTGGGAGGAGCGGAGTGATGGTCTGTCCCCGTCTCCTTAAGAAGGACATTGTAACCCTGTGCAAAAAGAGAGGGTTGAGCGTTGGAAAGTTCACCAAAGCACAGTTAATCGTGCAGCTGGAGGAGGATGACCGCTCTAAGGAACAGATTCCTGACCCCAAATGGGGCTATAGCAGGATCTGGGAGCAGCTGGAGTGGGAGCCAGGCATCCCCAAGACTCCTGTCCCCGACCAGATGGGGGTCTTCACGATCGGGTTCCCCATCGGGGGATCGGAGATGGACGGGATTGGAGCTGAGTCCGAGGGAGCAAGAGGACTGTGAGAGACAGCGAGAGCCCGAGAAAGAGCTGCAGAAGCGGCAGCAGCATGAACTGGCGGTGGGGGAGTGGAGAGGCCTAGGGGACCTCCCCGGGGTGAGTGGGGATAGACCCCGGGGGGCCAGTTCCGCAGGGAACCTCGAGACTAAATTGCTGCCCCTAGTTAAGGAGGGAGGGGGTGTGGATGCCCACCTCACTGCCTTTGAGCAGGCTGGCGATTTGAACCAGGGGGACCCTGCGGAAAAGCCCCGGTGTCTAGCTCCCTTGCTGGGTCCCAAGGCCACAGACTCCATCAGCCAGATGGGTGGGGAGGTGGACACGCTCCCACTCCTGACCCCAACCTATATGTCTGTGTGGAGTTTCCTGGGGCCAGGCCCCTCGGACCCCCAGTGGGAGCGGAAGGTGATGGTCAATGGGGAGACATTCCTGGGGTGGCGAGATCCTGGGACAGAGAGAACTGGTGTCAGGCCCTGGGTGGTGCAGCCTCAGATGCTGAGGGGCTGTGTGAGCTGTGTGAGGGTCCCAGGGACGAAGCCCCTCACCTTCCCTATGGTCCAGATCCCTGTGCAGACCCAGGAGGAGTGGGGCTGGCTGGTCGTTGGGGTGCCCCAGGACACCAGCTGCGAGACCCTGTTGTGGGGTGACTGTGTCTCTTTGGGACAGGATCCAGGCCCTGTTCCTGTAACTGCCAAGGGTTTGAATTTGAATCCAGGGAACCAATCGGCGGAGAGGGAAATGGTCAGTGAAAAAGGAGATGACCTGGCTGGCAGCAGGGAGGAGCCGCTAGGCTCAGGATACCTGCCTGCCTGTAACCAGACCCCTGGGGCTGGGTGGGACAGAGAGATGCTCCCTGCCCCCTTGCACACAAGAGTGGGGACTCTCCCTGGCTCTGATGCAATGAGGAAAGCAGTGGCCTGCCCCACTGGGACAGCCAGGGCAGCGCTGAGCACAGTGGGAGCTGAGACCCCAGCAGAGTGGGGGGAGACACAGGCAGGGCAGGGGATCTGTGGGGAGTGGCAAGGTGCTTGGTAAGGAAAGTTTGGATGAGCCTAGGCAGCCTTGTGATCTGATGGCTGTGTCCAGTCAGCAGGGTGGGAAGGCGAGGAGAGCGGAAGATGAGAGTCCCTGGACCTTACCTGTTAGCTGGGTGGAGAATTGGGACAGTGAAGGAAATGGGTCTCTGTCTGTCAGGGGTATTGACTTGCCTATGGAGGGAGCTACCCTGATCTCCAAGCAGTTGTCTGTGACCAGCCTTGTGTGCTGGGACAAAGGGAATGAGATCCCAACCTGGGTGTCTGGTAAAGGAGAAAGTGTGTCCGGCTCTTCTTGGTCTGTGGAGCTAACAGAACGGGCCTTTCAGCCTGTGATGGTTGAGGGTCGTGCAGTTGTCTCAGAGCTGGTTCTGGATTCAGCTAAAGCCCAGGAAGGGAAGGGTCCTAAGTTTCTGTCTGCTCGGGAGAATGGCCCTGTAACTAGGTCGCATCCAGTTAGGGTCTATGTAAAATCCCAGAGACCAGACAATTCTGGTGCTTGTATTTTGCCTGTTGCTAGTGTGTTGTTGGAAAGGGTGGAGCAACTCTGTCTAATCAGGGTGAGATCCTAGCCAGGGCACAAGGAGAGCATGAAGGTGTGTGATTGTGTTACCTACTGAGGGTGTGGAAACCTGTAGCAAGAAGGAAAAGATTCCTGAACTTGTGTGTGGCAAAGGGAAGGAGAATGCTTCTAACCTTTTATCTAGGAAGTCTGTAAGTTTGCCTCAAAGGGGATTATGTAGGAATCCGCCTGATGGGCCAGAAATGATTCTGGATGTAAGGGAGACCCAGAAAGAGTCTGTTGTTGCTCAGGAAAGTGTTCCCCTAGAGCAAGCCCTAGGTAAAGAGGGTAAGAGCAGAATTTCTGGGAGGGGTGAATTGTTGCATAGAGAAGCCCTAGGGAAAGGAATCCTCATGGAGTCTTTGCAAGCAGTTTACTGCAACTGAAGGGTGTGAAAATGATTTAATCAAGAAAGTTTCAGTTCCTAACAGCCAGAAATTTTCTGTTGTGAATGGATCCACTGACTGTCCTGTTGAAAGATCCAGTGTGGATAGCTTTGAGAAGGTCTCAGATGGAGTGAAAGCTGTTAAGAAAGGTATACCGTCCTATAACCAAGTGGCTGTGTTTGGCCAGCTTGTTGGGAGACAAGGTTGTGGAGAAAGGGATGTCTCCATGCTAGTTCTGTAAGTGAACAGTATGTGGCCCAGGTCAAGATGGGGGCCCTTAACCAAGAGAGCCCGAATTGCAGCCCTCCAGACTGGAGCACTCGGAGAAAACCCAATCCCAGTTTGACCCCCTGGGGTTTTGGGGTGGCCAAAGGGCATGGGCTGCAGAAACCTTCCCACATGCAGCCTGCTAGTGCTATCGACCACCCCCGACCTAAGGGAGGGCGTGAAACTGGAAGGGCCTGGTGTAACTCCTACCAAGGAATGGGAGAGATGCTGGGGCATCCATGGGAACATTGGTGGCTTCGAACTTCCCCAGGTCACCGGGTAAAGTGACCCCTCTCAGTTCGATCTCGAAGGGGGGAGAGATGTGACGAAGTGGGCCTGTTCTTAATGTTTCCTCCGAATAGTGTGGGGGTGCCTCAGTTTCCCCTATGCAGTTCTTAAGTATCTAGGTGGTGGGGTAAGGGTGTATGATCATTGCAGAGCCCTAGAGGGCAGGTGTGTGCAGGGGTCTGGACACAGAGAATGGCCGACACCCTGTTTCCTGGCAATTGATGGCCTGGGCCCTTCCCCCCCTGCAAGGTGAGAGCTGAAGGGTTGGAGAACAAAGGAATCAGGTGACCTCCTGGCCCAGGAAAGGAACAAAGCCCAGAGGAGGAGGGGCTGGAGGGAGTTTCAGTTTGGGGCTGGCTGGGACATGGAGTGAAGGGCAGACGTGGTTGTCTGGCTCACTGGCCCCAAAATGGACCCAGCTGAGGGGTCCCGTTCTCTGCACCTGCAAGACCATGTTCCTGTCGTCTAATAAACCTTCTGTTTTACTGGCCGGCTGAGAGTCACGTCTGACTGCAAAGTTGGGGTGCCGGACCCTCTGGCTTCCCCAGGAGCCCCGCCTGAGCGGACTGGCTGGGGGAAGCGCACGGAGGGGCAGAGGATGCTGAATGCTCCGAGGTCAGACCCAGGAAGGTGGAAGCTGTGTGAGCTGTGTGTCCTGAAGACAGGCTGCTCACAGAAAGGCGACTGCCCCAGAGTCCTGACTGGCTTCATGGGGAGCAGTTCCAGAGCATCGCCCAGGGACTCCGTGACAACTGGTGGCAGCGGTGGGATGTACTGCACCCCGTGGATGGCGCTTCCTGCAGTAAGTGACTGGGGAGCAGTAACACGAAGGGGGATTGCCGAGGACCAGGCCTGCTGAAGGCTCGGAGAGGAGCGGTTTCGGGGGGCGGTTAACCCCTGGGAGTGTGTGACCAGCGAGAAGGACTGTGCAGTAACAGGGTTCCCCTGGGGATTGCAGCGAGCAGTCCAAGGGGCGGAGGAGTCTGCAGCTCGACCCTGGCAAAGAGGTGGTGACCTCGAGAAGGGCTGGCACACTAGGGGTTCTCCCTGGAAACCGTGGGGAGCTGAGAACACACGGGCCTGTGAGTCCACAACACCTTGGGAGGAGCGGAGTGATGGTCTGTCCCCGTCTCCTTAAGAAGGACATTGTAACCCTGTGCAAAAAGAGAGGGTTGAGCGTTGGAAAGTTCACCAAAGCACAGTTAATCGTGCAGCTGGAGGAGGATGACCGCTCTAAGGAACAGATTCCTGACCCCAAATGGGGCTATAGCAGGATCTGGGAGCAGCTGGAGTGGGAGCCAGGCATCCCCAAGACTCCTGTCCCCGACCAGATGGGGGTCTTCACGATCGGGTTCCCCATCGGGGGATCGGAGATGGACGGGATTGGAGCTGAGTCCGAGGGAGCAAGAGGACTGTGAGAGACAGCGAGAGCCCGAGAAAGAGCTGCAGAAGCGGCAGCAGCATGAACTGGCGGTGGGGGAGTGGAGAGGCCTAGGGGACCTCCCCGGGGTGAGTGGGGATAGACCCCGGGGGGCCAGTTCCGCAGGGAACCTCGAGACTAAATTGCTGCCCCTAGTTAAGGAGGGAGGGGGTGTGGATGCCCACCTCACTGCCTTTGAGCAGGCTGGCGATTTGAACCAGGGGGACCCTGCGGAAAAGCCCCGGTGTCTAGCTCCCTTGCTGGGTCCCAAGGCCACAGACTCCATCAGCCAGATGGGTGGGGAGGTGGACACGCTCCCACTCCTGACCCCAACCTATATGTCTGTGTGGAGTTTCCTGGGGCCAGGCCCCTCGGACCCCCAGTGGGAGCGGAAGGTGATGGTCAATGGGGAGACATTCCTGGGGTGGCGAGATCCTGGGACAGAGAGAACTGGTGTCAGGCCCTGGGTGGTGCAGCCTCAGATGCTGAGGGGCTGTGTGAGCTGTGTGAGGGTCCCAGGGACGAAGCCCCTCACCTTCCCTATGGTCCAGATCCCTGTGCAGACCCAGGAGGAGTGGGGCTGGCTGGTCGTTGGGGTGCCCCAGGACACCAGCTGCGAGACCCTGTTGTGGGGTGACTGTGTCTCTTTGGGACAGGATCCAGGCCCTGTTCCTGTAACTGCCAAGGGTTTGAATTTGAATCCAGGGAACCAATCGGCGGAGAGGGAAATGGTCAGTGAAAATGCAGATGACCTGGCTGGCAGCAGGGAGGAGCCGCTAGGCTCAGGATACCTGCCTGCCTGTAACCAGACCCCTGGGGCTGGGTGGGACAGAGAGATGCTCCCTGCCCCCTTGCACACAAGAGTGGGGACTCTCCCTGGCTCTGATGCAATGAGGAAAGCAGTGGCCTGCCCCACTGGGACAGCCAGGGCAGCGCTGAGCACAGTGGGAGCTGAGACCCCAGCAGAGTGGGGGGAGACACAGGCAGGGCAGGGGATCTGTGGGGAGTGGCAAGGTGCTTGGTAAGGAAAGTTTGGATGAGCCTAGGCAGCCTTGTGATCTGATGGCTGTGTCCAGTCAGCAGGGTGGGAAGGCGAGGAGAGCGGAAGATGAGAGTCCCTGGACCTTACCTGTTAGCTGGGTGGAGAATTGGGACAGTGAAGGAAATGGGTCTCTGTCTGTCAGGGGTATTGACTTGCCTATGGAGGGAGCTACCCTGATCTCCAAGCAGTTGTCTGTGACCAGCCTTGTGTGCTGGGACAAAGGGAATGAGATCCCAACCTGGGTGTCTGGTAAAGGAGAAAGTGTGTCCGGCTCTTCTTGGTCTGTGGAGCTAACAGAACGGGCCTTTCAGCCTGTGATGGTTGAGGGTCGTGCAGTTGTCTCAGAGCTGGTTCTGGATTCAGCTAAAGCCCAGGAAGGGAAGTGTCCTAAGTTTCTGTCTGCTCGGGAGAATGGCCCTGTAACTAGGTCGCATCCAGTTAGGGTCTATGTAAAATCCCAGAGACCAGACAATTCTGGTGCTTGTATTTTGCCTGTTGCTAGTGTGTTGTTGGAAAGGGTGGAGCAACTCTGTCTAATCAGGGTGAGATCCTAGCCAGGGCACAAGGAGAGCATGAAGGTGTGTGATTGTGTTACCTACTGAGGGTGTGGAAACCTGTAGCAAGAAGGAAAAGATTCCTGAACTTGTGTGTGGCAAAGGGAAGGAGAATGCTTCTAACCTTTTATCTAGGAAGTCTGTAAGTTTGCCTCAAAGGGGATTATGTAGGAATCCGCCTGATGGGCCAGAAATGATTCTGGATGTAAGGGAGACCCAGAAAGAGTCTGTTGTTGCTCAGGAAAGTGTTCCCCTAGAGCAAGCCCTAGGTAAAGAGGGTAAGAGCAGAATTTCTGGGAGGGGTGAATTGTTGCATAGAGAAGCCCTAGGGAAAGGAATCCTCATGGAGTCTTTGCAAGCAGTTTACTGCAACTGAAGGGTGTGAAAATGATTTAATCAAGAAAGTTTCAGTTCCTAACAGCCAGAAATTTTCTGTTGTGAATGGATCCACTGACTGTCCTGTTGAAAGATCCAGTGTGGATAGCTTTGAGAAGGTCTCAGATGGAGTGAAAGCTGTTAAGAAAGGTATACCGTCCTATAACCAAGTGGCTGTGTTTGGCCAGCTTGTTGGGAGACAAGGTTGTGGAGAAAGGGATGTCTCCATGCTAGTTCTGTAAGTGAACAGTATGTGGCCCAGGTCAAGATGGGGGCCCTTAACCAAGAGAGCCCGAATTGCAGCCCTCCAGACTGGAGCACTCGGAGAAAACCCAATCCCAGTTTGACCCCCTGGGGTTTTGGGGTGGCCAAAGGGCATGGGCTGCAGAAACCTTCCCACATGCAGCCTGCTAGTGCTATCGACCACCCCCGACCTAAGGGAGGGCGTGAAACTGGAAGGGCCTGGTGTAACTCCTACCAAGGAATGGGAGAGATGCTGGGGCATCCATGGGAACATTGGTGGCTTCGAACTTCCCCAGGTCACCGGGTAAAGTGACCCCTCTCAGTTCGATCTCGAAGGGGGGAGAGATGTGACGAAGTGGGCCTGTTCTTAATGTTTCCTCCGAATAGTGTGGGGGTGCCTCAGTTTCCCCTATGCAGTTCTTAAGTATCTAGGTGGTGGGGTAAGGGTGTATGATCATTGCAGAGCCCTAGAGGGCAGGTGTGTGCAGGGGTCTGGACACAGAGAATGGCCGACACCCTGTTTCCTGGCAACTGATGGCCTGGGCCCTTCCCCCCCTGCAAGGTGAGAGCTGAAGGGTTGGAGAACAAAGGAATCAGGTGACCTCCTGGCCCAGGAAAGGAACAAAGCCCAGAGGAGGAGGGGCTGGAGGGAGTTTCAGTTTGGGGCTGGCTGGGACATGGAGTGAAGGGCAGACGTGGTTGTCTGGCTCACTGGCCCCAAAATGGACCCAGCTGAGGGGTCCCGTTCTCTGCACCTGCAAGACCATGTTCCTGTCGTCTAATAAACCTTCTGTTTTACTGGCCGGCTGAGAGTCACGTCTGACTGCGAAGTTGGGGTGCCGGACCCTCTGGCTTCCCCAGGAGCCCCGCCTGAGCGGACTGGCTGGGGGAAGCGCACGGAGGGGCAGAGGATGCTGAATGCTCCGAGGTCAGACCCAGGAAGGTGGAAGCTGTGTGAGCTGTGTGTCCTGAAGACAGGCTGCTCACAGAAAGGCGACTGCCCCAGAGTCCTGACTGGCTTCATGGGGAGCAGTTCCAGAGCATCGCCCAGGGACTCCGTGACAACTGGTGGCAGCGGTGGGATGTACTGCACCCCGTGGATGGCGCTTCCTGCAGTAAGTGACTGGGGAGCAGTAACACGAAGGGGGATTGCCGAGGACCAGGCCTGCTGAAGGCTCGGAGAGGAGCGGTTTCGGGGGGCGGTTAACCCCTGGGAGTGTGTGACCAGCGAGAAGGACTGTGCAGTAACAGGGTTCCCC
Source organism: Lepidochelys olivacea (assembly GCF_965140295.1). NCBI lineage: Eukaryota > Metazoa > Chordata > Testudines > Cheloniidae > Lepidochelys > Lepidochelys olivacea. The sequence goes on along the minus strand of NC_140433.1, from coordinate 7,684,627 downwards.
TGGGGATTGCAGCGAGCAGTCCAAGGGGCGGAGGAGTCTGCAGCTCGACCCTGGCAAAGAGGTGGTGACCTCGAGAAGGGCTGGCACACTAGGGGTTCTCCCTGGAAACCGTGGGGAGCTGAGAACACACGGGCCTGTGAGTCCACAACACCTTGGGAGGAGCGGAGTGATGGTCTGTCCCCGTCTCCTTAAGAAGGACATTGTAACCCTGTGCAAAAAGAGAGGGTTGAGCGTTGGAAAGTTCACCAAAGCACAGTTAATCGTGCAGCTGGAGGAGGATGACCGCTCTAAGGAACAGATTCCTGACCCCAAATGGGGCTATAGCAGGATCTGGGAGCAGCTGGAGTGGGAGCCAGGCATCCCCAAGACTCCTGTCCCCGACCAGATGGGGGTCTTCACGATCGGGTTCCCCATCGGGGGATCGGAGATGGACGGGATTGGAGCTGAGTCCGAGGGAGCAAGAGGACTGTGAGAGACAGCGAGAGCCCGAGAAAGAGCTGCAGAAGCGGCAGCAGCATGAACTGGCGGTGGGGGAGTGGAGAGGCCTAGGGGACCTCCCCGGGGTGAGTGGGGATAGACCCCGGGGGGCCAGTTCCGCAGGGAACCTCGAGACTAAATTGCTGCCCCTAGTTAAGGAGGGAGGGGGTGTGGATGCCCACCTCACTGCCTTTGAGCAGGCTGGCGATTTGAACCAGGGGGACCCTGCGGAAAAGCCCCGGTGTCTAGCTCCCTTGCTGGGTCCCAAGGCCACAGACTCCATCAGCCAGATGGGTGGGGAGGTGGACACGCTCCCACTCCTGACCCCAACCTATATGTCTGTGTGGAGTTTCCTGGGGCCAGGCCCCTCGGACCCCCAGTGGGAGCGGAAGGTGATGGTCAATGGGGAGACATTCCTGGGGTGGCGAGATCCTGGGACAGAGAGAACTGGTGTCAGGCCCTGGGTGGTGCAGCCTCAGATGCTGAGGGGCTGTGTGAGCTGTGTGAGGGTCCCAGGGACGAAGCCCCTCACCTTCCCTATGGTCCAGATCCCTGTGCAGACCCAGGAGGAGTGGGGCTGGCTGGTCGTTGGGGTGCCCCAGGACACCAGCTGCGAGACCCTGTTGTGGGGTGACTGTGTCTCTTTGGGACAGGATCCAGGCCCTGTTCCTGTAACTGCCAAGGGTTTGAATTTGAATCCAGGGAACCAATCGGCGGAGAGGGAAATGGTCAGTGAAAAAGGAGATGACCTGGCTGGCAGCAGGGAGGAGCCGCTAGGCTCAGGATACCTGCCTGCCTGTAACCAGACCCCTGGGGCTGGGTGGGACAGAGAGATGCTCCCTGCCCCCTTGCACACAAGAGTGGGGACTCTCCCTGGCTCTGATGCAATGAGGAAAGCAGTGGCCTGCCCCACTGGGACAGCCAGGGCAGCGCTGAGCACAGTGGGAGCTGAGACCCCAGCAGAGTGGGGGGAGACACAGGCAGGGCAGGGGATCTGTGGGGAGTGGCAAGGTGCTTGGTAAGGAAAGTTTGGATGAGCCTAGGCAGCCTTGTGATCTGATGGCTGTGTCCAGTCAGCAGGGTGGGAAGGCGAGGAGAGCGGAAGATGAGAGTCCCTGGACCTTACCTGTTAGCTGGGTGGAGAATTGGGACAGTGAAGGAAATGGGTCTCTGTCTGTCAGGGGTATTGACTTGCCTATGGAGGGAGCTACCCTGATCTCCAAGCAGTTGTCTGTGACCAGCCTTGTGTGCTGGGACAAAGGGAATGAGATCCCAACCTGGGTGTCTGGTAAAGGAGAAAGTGTGTCCGGCTCTTCTTGGTCTGTGGAGCTAACAGAACGGGCCTTTCAGCCTGTGATGGTTGAGGGTCGTGCAGTTGTCTCAGAGCTGGTTCTGGATTCAGCTAAAGCCCAGGAAGGGAAGGGTCCTAAGTTTCTGTCTGCTCGGGAGAATGGCCCTGTAACTAGGTCGCATCCAGTTAGGGTCTATGTAAAATCCCAGAGACCAGACAATTCTGGTGCTTGTATTTTGCCTGTTGCTAGTGTGTTGTTGGAAAGGGTGGAGCAACTCTGTCTAATCAGGGTGAGATCCTAGCCAGGGCACAAGGAGAGCATGAAGGTGTGTGATTGTGTTACCTACTGAGGGTGTGGAAACCTGTAGCAAGAAGGAAAAGATTCCTGAACTTGTGTGTGGCAAAGGGAAGGAGAATGCTTCTAACCTTTTATCTAGGAAGTCTGTAAGTTTGCCTCAAAGGGGATTATGTAGGAATCCGCCTGATGGGCCAGAAATGATTCTGGATGTAAGGGAGACCCAGAAAGAGTCTGTTGTTGCTCAGGAAAGTGTTCCCCTAGAGCAAGCCCTAGGTAAAGAGGGTAAGAGCAGAATTTCTGGGAGGGGTGAATTGTTGCATAGAGAAGCCCTAGGGAAAGGAATCCTCATGGAGTCTTTGCAAGCAGTTTACTGCAACTGAAGGGTGTGAAAATGATTTAATCAAGAAAGTTTCAGTTCCTAACAGCCAGAAATTTTCTGTTGTGAATGGATCCACTGACTGTCCTGTTGAAAGATCCAGTGTGGATAGCTTTGAGAAGGTCTCAGATGGAGTGAAAGCTGTTAAGAAAGGTATACCGTCCTATAACCAAGTGGCTGTGTTTGGCCAGCTTGTTGGGAGACAAGGTTGTGGAGAAAGGGATGTCTCCATGCTAGTTCTGTAAGTGAACAGTATGTGGCCCAGGTCAAGATGGGGGCCCTTAACCAAGAGAGCCCGAATTGCAGCCCTCCAGACTGGAGCACTCGGAGAAAACCCAATCCCAGTTTGACCCCCTGGGGTTTTGGGGTGGCCAAAGGGCATGGGCTGCAGAAACCTTCCCACATGCAGCCTGCTAGTGCTATCGACCACCCCCGACCTAAGGGAGGGCGTGAAACTGGAAGGGCCTGGTGTAACTCCTACCAAGGAATGGGAGAGATGCTGGGGCATCCATGGGAACATTGGTGGCTTCGAACTTCCCCAGGTCACCGGGTAAAGTGACCCCTCTCAGTTCGATCTCGAAGGGGGGAGAGATGTGACGAAGTGGGCCTGTTCTTAATGTTTCCTCCGAATAGTGTGGGGGTGCCTCAGTTTCCCCTATGCAGTTCTTAAGTATCTAGGTGGTGGGGTAAGGGTGTATGATCATTGCAGAGCCCTAGAGGGCAGGTGTGTGCAGGGGTCTGGACACAGAGAATGGCCGACACCCTGTTTCCTGGCAACTGATGGCCTGGGCCCTTCCCCCCCTGCAAGGTGAGAGCTGAAGGGTTGGAGAACAAAGGAATCAGGTGACCTCCTGGCCCAGGAAAGGAACAAAGCCCAGAGGAGGAGGGGCTGGAGGGAGTTTCAGTTTGGGGCTGGCTGGGACATGGAGTGAAGGGCAGACGTGGTTGTCTGGCTCACTGGCCCCAAAATGGACCCAGCTGAGGGGTCCCGTTCTCTGCACCTGCAAGACCATGTTCCTGTCGTCTAATAAACCTTCTGTTTTACTGGCCGGCTGAGAGTCACGTCTGACTGCAAAGTTGGGGTGCCGGACCCTCTGGCTTCCCCAGGAGCCCCGCCTGAGCGGACTGGCTGGGGGAAGCGCACGGAGGGGCAGAGGATGCTGAATGCTCCGAGGTCAGACCCAGGAAGGTGGAAGCTGTGTGAGCTGTGTGTCCTGAAGACAGGCTGCTCACAGAAAGGCGACTGCCCCAGAGTCCTGACTGGCTTCATGGGGAGCAGTTCCAGAGCATCGCCCAGGGACTCCGTGACAACTGGTGGCAGCGGTGGGATGTACTGCACCCCGTGGATGGCGCTTCCTGCAGTAAGTGACTGGGGAGCAGTAACACGAAGGGGGATTGCCGAGGACCAGGCCTGCTGAAGGCTCGGAGAGGAGCGGTTTCGGGGGGCGGTTAACCCCTGGGAGTGTGTGACCAGCGAGAAGGACTGTGCAGTAACAGGGTTCCCCTGGGGATTGCAGCGAGCAGTCCAAGGGGCGGAGGAGTCTGCAGCTCGACCCTGGCAAAGAGGTGGTGACCTCGAGAAGGGCTGGCACACTAGGGGTTCTCCCTGGAAACCGTGGGGAGCTGAGAACACACGGGCCTGTGAGTCCACAACACCTTGGGAGGAGCGGAGTGATGGTCTGTCCCCGTCTCCTTAAGAAGGACATTGTAACCCTGTGCAAAAAGAGAGGGTTGAGCGTTGGAAAGTTCACCAAAGCACAGTTAATCGTGCAGCTGGAGGAGGATGACCGCTCTAAGGAACAGATTCCTGACCCCAAATGGGGCTATAGCAGGATCTGGGAGCAGCTGGAGTGGGAGCCAGGCATCCCCAAGACTCCTGTCCCCGACCAGATGGGGGTCTTCACGATCGGGTTCCCCATCGGGGGATCGGAGATGGACGGGATTGGAGCTGAGTCCGAGGGAGCAAGAGGACTGTGAGAGACAGCGAGAGCCCGAGAAAGAGCTGCAGAAGCGGCAGCAGCATGAACTGGCGGTGGGGGAGTGGAGAGGCCTAGGGGACCTCCCCGGGGTGAGTGGGGATAGACCCCGGGGGGCCAGTTCCGCAGGGAACCTCGAGACTAAATTGCTGCCCCTAGTTAAGGAGGGAGGGGGTGTGGATGCCCACCTCACTGCCTTTGAGCAGGCTGGCGATTTGAACCAGGGGGACCCTGCGGAAAAGCCCCGGTGTCTAGCTCCCTTGCTGGGTCCCAAGGCCACAGACTCCATCAGCCAGATGGGTGGGGAGGTGGACACGCTCCCACTCCTGACCCCAACCTATATGTCTGTGTGGAGTTTCCTGGGGCCAGGCCCCTCGGACCCCCAGTGGGAGCGGAAGGTGATGGTCAATGGGGAGACATTCCTGGGGTGGCGAGATCCTGGGACAGAGAGAACTGGTGTCAGGCCCTGGGTGGTGCAGCCTCAGATGCTGAGGGGCTGTGTGAGCTGTGTGAGGGTCCCAGGGACGAAGCCCCTCACCTTCCCTATGGTCCAGATCCCTGTGCAGACCCAGGAGGAGTGGGGCTGGCTGGTCGTTGGGGTGCCCCAGGACACCAGCTGCGAGACCCTGTTGTGGGGTGACTGTGTCTCTTTGGGACAGGATCCAGGCCCTGTTCCTGTAACTGCCAAGGGTTTGAATTTGAATCCAGGGAACCAATCGGCGGAGAGGGAAATGGTCAGTGAAAATGCAGATGACCTGGCTGGCAGCAGGGAGGAGCCGCTAGGCTCAGGATACCTGCCTGCCTGTAACCAGACCCCTGGGGCTGGGTGGGACAGAGAGATGCTCCCTGCCCCCTTGCACACAAGAGTGGGGACTCTCCCTGGCTCTGATGCAATGAGGAAAGCAGTGGCCTGCCCCACTGGGACAGCCAGGGCAGCGCTGAGCACAGTGGGAGCTGAGACCCCAGCAGAGTGGGGGGAGACACAGGCAGGGCAGGGGATCTGTGGGGAGTGGCAAGGTGCTTGGTAAGGAAAGTTTGGATGAGCCTAGGCAGCCTTGTGATCTGATGGCTGTGTCCAGTCAGCAGGGTGGGAAGGCGAGGAGAGCGGAAGATGAGAGTCCCTGGACCTTACCTGTTAGCTGGGTGGAGAATTGGGACAGTGAAGGAAATGGGTCTCTGTCTGTCAGGGGTATTGACTTGCCTATGGAGGGAGCTACCCTGATCTCCAAGCAGTTGTCTGTGACCAGCCTTGTGTGCTGGGACAAAGGGAATGAGATCCCAACCTGGGTGTCTGGTAAAGGAGAAAGTGTGTCCGGCTCTTCTTGGTCTGTGGAGCAGACAGAACGGGCCTTTCAGCCTGTGATGGTTGAGGGTCGTGCAGTTGTCTCAGAGCTGGTTCTGGATTCAGCTAAAGCCCAGGAAGGGAAGGGTCCTAAGTTTCTGTCTGCTCGGGAGAATGGCCCTGTAACTAGGTCGCATCCAGTTAGGGTCTATGTAAAATCCCAGAGACCAGACAATTCTGGTGCTTGTATTTTGCCTGTTGCTAGTGTGTTGTTGGAAAGGGTGGAGCAACTCTGTCTAATCAGGGTGAGATCCTAGCCAGGGCACAAGGAGAGCATGAAGGTGTGTGATTGTGTTACCTACTGAGGGTGTGGAAACCTGTAGCAAGAAGGAAAAGATTCCTGAACTTGTGTGTGGCAAAGGGAAGGAGAATGCTTCTAACCTTTTATCTAGGAAGTCTGTAAGTTTGCCTCAAAGGGGATTATGTAGGAATCCGCCTGATGGGCCAGAAATGATTCTGGATGTAAGGGAGACCCAGAAAGAGTCTGTTGTTGCTCAGGAAAGTGTTCCCCTAGAGCAAGCCCTAGGTAAAGAGGGTAAGAGCAGAATTTCTGGGAGGGGTGAATTGTTGCATAGAGAAGCCCTAGGGAAAGGAATCCTCATGGAGTCTTTGCAAGCAGTTTACTGCAACTGAAGGGTGTGAAAATGATTTAATCAAGAAAGTTTCAGTTCCTAACAGCCAGAAATTTTCTGTTGTGAATGGATCCACTGACTGTCCTGTTGAAAGATCCAGTGTGGATAGCTTTGAGAAGGTCTCAGATGGAGTGAAAGCTGTTAAGAAAGGTATACCGTCCTATAACCAAGTGGCTGTGTTTGGCCAGCTTGTTGGGAGACAAGGTTGTGGAGAAAGGGATGTCTCCATGCTAGTTCTGTAAGTGAACAGTATGTGGCCCAGGTCAAGATGGGGGCCCTTAACCAAGAGAGCCCGAATTGCAGCCCTCCAGACTGGAGCACTCGGAGAAAACCCAATCCCAGTTTGACCCCCTGGGGTTTTGGGGTGGCCAAAGGGCATGGGCTGCAGAAACCTTCCCACATGCAGCCTGCTAGTGCTATCGACCACCCCCGACCTAAGGGAGGGCGTGAAACTGGAAGGGCCTGGTGTAACTCCTACCAAGGAATGGGAGAGATGCTGGGGCATCCATGGGAACATTGGTGGCTTCGAACTTCCCCAGGTCACCGGGTAAAGTGACCCCTCTCAGTTCGATCTCGAAGGGGGGAGAGATGTGACGAAGTGGGCCTGTTCTTAATGTTTCCTCCGAATAGTGTGGGGGTGCCTCAGTTTCCCCTATGCAGTTCTTAAGTATCTAGGTGGTGGGGTAAGGGTGTATGATCATTGCAGAGCCCTAGAGGGCAGGTGTGTGCAGGGGTCTGGACACAGAGAATGGCCGACACCCTGTTTCCTGGCAACTGATGGCCTGGGCCCTTCCCCCCCTGCAAGGTGAGAGCTGAAGGGTTGGAGAACAAAGGAATCAGGTGACCTCCTGGCCCAGGAAAGGAACAAAGCCCAGAGGAGGAGGGGCTGGAGGGAGTTTCAGTTTGGGGCTGGCTGGGACATGGAGTGAAGGGCAGACGTGGTTGTCTGGCTCACTGGCCCCAAAATGGACCCAGCTGAGGGGTCCCGTTCTCTGCACCTGCAAGACCATGTTCCTGTCGTCTAATAAACCTTCTGTTTTACTGGCCGGCTGAGAGTCACGTCTGACTGCGAAGTTGGGGTGCCGGACCCTCTGGCTTCCCCAGGAGCCCCGCCTGAGCGGACTGGCTGGGGGAAGCGCACGGAGGGGCAGAGGATGCTGAATGCTCCGAGGTCAGACCCAGGAAGGTGGAAGCTGTGTGAGCTGTGTGTCCTGAAGACAGGCTGCTCACAGAAAGGCGACTGCCCCAGAGTCCTGACTGGCTTCATGGGGAGCAGTTCCAGAGCATCGCCCAGGGACTCCGTGACAACTGGTGGCAGCGGTGGGATGTACTGCACCCCGTGGATGGCGCTTCCTGCAGTAAGTGACTGGGGAGCAGTAACACGAAGGGGGATTGCCGAGGACCAGGCCTGCTGAAGGCTCGGAGAGGAGCGGTTTCGGGGGGCGGTTAACCCCTGGGAGTGTGTGACCAGCGAGAAGGACTGTGCAGTAACAGGGTTCCCCTGGGGATTGCAGCGAGCAGTCCAAGGGGCGGAGGAGTCTGCAGCTCGACCCTGGCAAAGAGGTGGTGACCTCGAGAAGGGCTGGCACACTAGGGGTTCTCCCTGGAAACCGTGGGGAGCTGAGAACACACGGGCCTGTGAGTCCACAACACCTTGGGAGGAGCGGAGTGATGGTCTGTCCCCGTCTCCTTAAGAAGGACATTGTAACCCTGTGCAAAAAGAGAGGGTTGAGCGTTGGAAAGTTCACCAAAGCACAGTTAATCGTGCAGCTGGAGGAGGATGACCGCTCTAAGGAACAGATTCCTGACCCCAAATGGGGCTATAGCAGGATCTGGGAGCAGCTGGAGTGGGAGCCAGGCATCCCCAAGACTCCTGTCCCCGACCAGATGGGGGTCTTCACGATCGGGTTCCCCATCGGGGGATCGGAGATGGACGGGATTGGAGCTGAGTCCGAGGGAGCAAGAGGACTGTGAGAGACAGCGAGAGCCCGAGAAAGAGCTGCAGAAGCGGCAGCAGCATGAACTGGCGGTGGGGGAGTGGAGAGGCCTAGGGGACCTCCCCGGGGTGAGTGGGGATAGACCCCGGGGGGCCAGTTCCGCAGGGAACCTCGAGACTAAATTGCTGCCCCTAGTTAAGGAGGGAGGGGGTGTGGATGCCCACCTCACTGCCTTTGAGCAGGCTGGCGATTTGAACCAGGGGGACCCTGCGGAAAAGCCCCGGTGTCTAGCTCCCTTGCTGGGTCCCAAGGCCACAGACTCCATCAGCCAGATGGGTGGGGAGGTGGACACGCTCCCACTCCTGACCCCAACCTATATGTCTGTGTGGAGTTTCCTGGGGCCAGGCCCCTCGGACCCCCAGTGGGAGCGGAAGGTGATGGTCAATGGGGAGACATTCCTGGGGTGGCGAGATCCTGGGACAGAGAGAACTGGTGTCAGGCCCTGGGTGGTGCAGCCTCAGATGCTGAGGAGCTGTGTGAGGGTCCCAGGGACGAAGCCCCTCACCTTCCCTATGGTCCAGATCCCTGTGCAGACCCAGGAGGAGTGGGGCTGGCTGGTCGTTGGGGTGCCCCAGGACACCAGCTGCGAGACCCTGTTGTGGGGTGACTGTGTCTCTTTGGGACAGGATCCAGGCCCTGTTCCTGTAACTGCCAAGGGTTTGAATTTGAATCCAGGGAACCAATCGGCGGAGAGGGAAATGGTCAGTGAAAATGCAGATGACCTGGCTGGCAGCAGGGAGGAGCCGCTAGGCTCAGGCTACCTGCCTGCCTGTAACCAGACCCCTGGGGCTGGGTGGGACAGAGAGATGCTCCCTGCCCCCTTGCACACCAGAGTGGGGACTCTCCCTGGCTCTGATGCAATGAGGAAAGCAGTGGCCTGCCCCACTGGGACAGCCAGGGCAGCGCTGAGCACAGTGGGAGCTGAGACCCCAGCAGAGTGGGGGGAGACACAGGCAGGGCAGGGGATCTGTGGGGAGTGGCAAGGTGCTTGGTAAGGAAAGTTTGGATGAGCCTAGGCAGCCTTGTGATCTGATGGCTGTGTCCAGTCAGCAGGGTGGGAAGGCGAGGAGAGCGGAAGATGAGAGTCCCTGGACCTTACCTGTTAGCTGGGTGGAGAATTGGGACAGTGAAGGAAATGGGTCTCTGTCTGTCAGGGGTATTGACTTGCCTATGGAGGGAGCTACCCTGATCTCCAAGCAGTTGTCTGTGACCAGCCTTGTGTGCTGGGACAAAGGGAATGAGATCCCAACCTGGGTGTCTGGTAAAGGAGAAAGTGTGTCCGGCTCTTCTTGGTCTGTGGAGCTAACAGAACGGGCCTTTCAGCCTGTGATGGTTGAGGGTCGTGCAGTTGTCTCAGAGCTGGTTCTGGATTCAGCTAAAGCCCAGGAAGGGAAGGGTCCTAAGTTTCTGTCTGCTCGGGAGAATGGCCCTGTAACTAGGTCGCATCCAGTTAGGGTCTATGTAAAATCCCAGAGACCAGACAATTCTGGTGCTTGTATTTTGCCTGTTGCTAGTGTGTTGTTGGAAAGGGTGGAGCAACTCTGTCTAATCAGGGTGAGATCCTAGCCAGGGCACAAGGAGAGCATGAAGGTGTGTGATTGTGTTACCTACTGAGGGTGTGGAAACCTGTAGCAAGAAGGAAAAGATTCCTGAACTTGTGTGTGGCAAAGGGAAGGAGAATGCTTCTAACCTTTTATCTAGGAAGTCTGTAAGTTTGCCTCAAAGGGGATTATGTAGGAATCCGCCTGATGGGCCAGAAATGATTCTGGATGTAAGGGAGACCCAGAAAGAGTCTGTTGTTGCTCAGGAAAGTGTTCCCCTAGAGCAAGCCCTAGGTAAAGAGGGTAAGAGCAGAATTTCTGGGAGGGGTGAATTGTTGCATAGAGAAGCCCTAGGGAAAGGAATCCTCATGGAGTCTTTGCAAGCAGTTTACTGCAACTGAAGGGTGTGAAAATGATTTAATCAAGAAAGTTTCAGTTCCTAACAGCCAGAAATTTTCTGTTGTGAATGGATCCACTGACTGTCCTGTTGAAAGATCCAGTGTGGATAGCTTTGAGAAGGTCTCAGATGGAGTGAAAGCTGTTAAGAAAGGTATACCGTCCTATAACCAAGTGGCTGTGTTTGGCCAGCTTGTTGGGAGACAAGGTTGTGGAGAAAGGGATGTCTCCATGCTAGTTCTGTAAGTGAACAGTATGTGGCCCAGGTCAAGATGGGGGCCCTTAACCAAGAGAGCCCGAATTGCAGCCCTCCAGACTGGAGCACTCGGAGAAAACCCAATCCCAGTTTGACCCCCTGGGGTTTTGGGGTGGCCAAAGGGCATGGGCTGCAGAAACCTTCCCACATGCAGCCTGCTAGTGCTATCGACCACCCCCGACCTAAGGGAGGGCGTGAAACTGGAAGGGCCTGGTGTAACTCCTACCAAGGAATGGGAGAGATGCTGGGGCATCCATGGGAACATTGGTGGCTTCGAACTTCCCCAGGTCACCGGGTAAAGTGACCCCTCTCAGTTCGATCTCGAAGGGGGGAGAGATGTGACGAAGTGGGCCTGTTCTTAATGTTTCCTCCGAATAGTGTGGGGGTGCCTCAGTTTCCCCTATGCAGTTCTTAAGTATCTAGGTGGTGGGGTAAGGGTGTATGATCATTGCAGAGCCCTAGAGGGCAGGTGTGTGCAGGGGTCTGGACACAGAGAATGGCCGACACCCTGTTTCCTGGCAACTGATGGCCTGGGCCCTTCCCCCCCTGCAAGGTGAGAGCTGAAGGGTTGGAGAACAAAGGAATCAGGTGACCTCCTGGCCCAGGAAAGGAACAAAGCCCAGAGGAGGAGGGGCTGGAGGGAGTTTCAGTTTGGGGCTGGCTGGGACATGGAGTGAAGGGCAGACGTGGTTGTCTGGCTCACTGGCCCCAAAATGGACCCAGCTGAGGGGTCCCGTTCTCTGCACCTGCAAGACCATGTTCCTGTCGTCTAATAAACCTTCTGTTTTACTGGCCGGCTGAGAGTCACGTCTGACTGCGAAGTTGGGGTGCCGGACCCTCTGGCTTCCCCAGGAGCCCCGCCTGAGCGGACTGGCTGGGGGAAGCGCACGGAGGGGCAGAGGATGCTGAATGCTCCGAGGTCAGACCCAGGAAGGTGGAAGCTGTGTGAGCTGTGTGTCCTGAAGACAGGCTGCTCACAGAAAGGCGACTGCCCCAGAGTCCTGACTGGCTTCATGGGGAGCAGTTCCAGAGCATCGCCCAGGGATACACCCTTACCCCACCACCTAGATACTTAAGAACTGCATAGGGGAAACTGAGGCACCCCCACACTATTCGGAGGAAACATTAAGAACAGGCCCACTTCGTCACACTGACATTGTGACAGGCCATAGCAGAAATGCCAGGCAGAGGAGAAACCTGTCCAGGCACTAAGTCAATGGGTTCCCCAAGGATGCCGGACAGCGCTTGGTTCCACCCATTTCTGTAGGGGGAAATGGGCCAGAGACGGCAGTTCCCTCCCAGACCCTGCACAAAGCAGGTTGGACGAAGTGTGGGTATTTCCAGAGTTCATTGTATTACAAATGCAAATGGGTCTGGAGTCTGGGGGGATGGGACGTGATTCTTCTGGGGGAGACGTGACTCCAGCAAACCCTGGGAAGGGTCAGAACCATCACAGGACACTTGTAAAACGACCGACCAGCCAAGGCGGGGATGCAAATTCCCACCTCTGCCCCCAGCCTTTCGAAGCGACGCCCTGGGGAGCGAGACACTGGCTGTGAATGACCTGTTCCCAGATCGAGGGACCGGCCTGCGGCACTCACAGATTCCCAGGGGTCATGTTCGCAGCAGAAGCTGTGCTGAGCTTGGAAGCACTGAAAAGCCCGTGGGTGGGTTTGACGGGCTGCACCCCGGCCGGAGCCCTGGATGGAGTCAGGGGAGGGATCCCTGGTAAGCCCATTAGCAGGCGGGTGGGTTCGCTGATTGGTTTAACATGTGTTCTTGGCAGTGCTGTCACCGTAAGCACCGAGGATTGTCCCCCCACCGGGGCTGTAATGTGTTAACTAGCCTGGGACAGTTACACTCCTACAGCATTTGTGTGTGGGGCTGGAGCCGTGGCAATGGGGTGAGGTGGGGGCCAGCAAAGGCCTCTGTGACACCGCCCCATGCCGGCGTTATTGACACGTTTCCCTGCAGCCGTCCTGACGTCCCGCAACGAAAACCTGGCCAGAGATTTTGCTCCGTGAAATGCTTTGAGATGGTGATGTCAGGAGATGGAAACCCAGCTGGGAATTTCCTGCAGGGCAGCGGCTCCCAGCGCTGTTCTCCTGCCCCACATCTGGGCCCGCTACAGCCCTCACTCGACCCCCAGCTCTGTCCAGGTGGGGCCCTTGGTGCCTTCCATAAGGGGTGTTACACACAGCGCCACCTAATGGCCAAACAGTGCAATACAGGTTAGGGCCCCTCCATTCCAGTCCTTTTCCTCAGTGGGTCTTTAGCTCCATGGCAGAGGATTGAGCTTCTAGCTCTGATGGTCCCAGGTTCAAACCCGGGACGGGCCAGCAACGACCCTGGGGGAGCTGCCGAGAACGATGGGGAGGGGAGGGTGCGGCCGACGTGCCCATGCGGGTCTCACACTGCGCTCTGCCTGCAGCTTCCTGATCGGTGAAGACGAGAGTCTACAAGGGCAGAGGCTGGAGCAGCATGGGGGCCCATGCCAAGAACTGGAACGATAAGTCACTGGGAATCAGCTTCCTGGGCAGCTTCTCCAGTACGTGGTTCCCGTCTGTACAGATTTCCCTGCTAGGCCCCCAGGGGAACTGGGAAGTCCACAGCTGCTCTTGGTTCCACCACGGTGGGGCACTGGGCTGGGGCACAGGGTCAGGAAAGGGAGGGGGAGGGGGAGCATGCCGAAGCAAATGTGTGTGTGGAGGCGGGGAGCCGCATTACCAAACACAATGGTGGGGGAGAAAGACACTGACATGGCCAATCAAGAACGGGGCTAGAGGGTGTTTATTTACTCAGGCCACATTCACATCCCCTGAGCAGCAGAGAGGGGCCAGGGGCGTGTGTGAAATTAACAGGGGGCTGCTGGTGTCCTGCAGAAACAGCCCCTGACAACACCACCCTGACCGCTGCCAAGAGCCTGATCCAATGTGCTGTCTCCAGGGGCTTCCTGAGTGAAAGCCACACCCTGAAGGGGCATTGCAACGTGAAGTCAACCCAATGCCCCGGGGACGCCCTCTATGAGGCCATAAGCCAGTGGCCTGAGTTTGAAGCCTGAGTCCCTGCAGCCTCAGGGCAGCCCCTGCGCCCATCGGTGACCCCGCCCACGGCTTCTGCCTGCTTGAGCTACACCTCTGCCCCCCAGCAGGGGGTGGCCTCTCACTTCTCACCCACCTGCTGCCTCCTGAGGCCCGGAGAGCAGGGCTCTGAGAGTTGGGGTTATGCTCCCGTCTCCCCTGGGCTCTGCTGCCTCTCCCACCCCCGGGGGCTCAGATTTCTAATGGCGCCTGGGAGCCACCTGCCTCCCCCAGGCTACTTCCTTCGGCAGACGCCAGGCCTAGCCCCTCGCTCCCGCCCGCAACGGGCATGTCAGCTTAGCCCAGGTCCACACACAGCCACGCCCAGGGTCTTACAGCGTCCAGGGGGGTGGGGCCAAGCCTCAGCCGAGCTCTGTGGCGACGGCCCTGCCAATCCCTGGGCAGCTCAGGAAACATCGCCTCCATTCCCGTGTGAAACGTCTGAGCAATTATCAATTCCAAAGTCAAATCCACCTCTGCCCCCAGCCCCCCCGAGCTCTGCAGCGAAGATTTCATCTGGAATCCCCCAGAAACCGGTCGCTAGTTAACCCCCCACAAAGGGAACCCAAGTGTCCCTGAGCCCTGACACTCGGCTCTGCCTGGCCCCCGCAGGGTCTGCCTCTCAAAGCTTTCAGCCCTCGCCCCTTTCGCCCCGACAGTCGTTCCCACGAGCCTCTCTTACCGAGGGGGGCAAAGTGTTTGGACGGGGAAGGACCCGTCGGGTGGGTCGCAGAGTCCCACAAAGGGGTTTTTAGTTCAAGTGCAATTTGCCTTTACCTCAGCGCCCCGTGGCTTAGTGCTTGCTTTGCTTGGGAGCTACTGAGCAGTGACAATAAACCAGCTTCTAGCACATGAAAAGTTGAAGCGCCGGGAATCATTTCATCTCCTGTTAAACCATAACCACCCTGCCGCTGGGCTGGGCTGGGCGAGCTGAGAGGGTGTGATTATGGTCTGTCAGATTAGCACTAAGAGGCCTCCTTGGGCTAGGTGCTATATACACAGAACATGAGACAGACAGTCCCTGCCCTAAATAGCTCACAGTCTAATTAGACAAAGGATGGGAGGGGAAACTGAGGCACAGGGAGGGGAAAAGGGTTTTACCCAAACTCACAGGGCCAGTTAGTGGCAGAGCGTGGAACAGATCCCATGGGTGCAGTCAAGTGCTCTGCCCACTAGGCTGTGCTGCCTCTCAATCCAGAGGGAGGAGGTGGAGAGGAACCAAGGGGGTGCTGGTTCCGCATGGGTCACACACAGTCAGGCCCGGCAGCCCTGAGCTGAAGGAAGGGGAGGGGAGCTGGGGTTTGCGCCTGCTGATGGGAGCTGGGGCTGCGGCTGGAGACTGGCAGGAGGGGCCGGAGCGGAGGGAACAGCCATGCCAGGAGCAGTGTCCCAGCCCCACAGTGCCCAGGGCTGCCCAGCATGTGGGAAGGGGGCAACAGCACTGACAGGGCAGCTCTTTGTTACGAGAGTCGCTGTGGAGCAGCCCCCGAGCGAGGCTGGGAGCCCAGCACCCCAGGGCTGGACGGGCCCCATAAACAGGAGCAACCCCTGGTGGGCTGGCAGCTGGAGGCCGTGCTGCAGAGAGTGCAGGTCTGGCCCCCCCACAGCCCCCCGTGTCCTGCCCCTGGCACAGTCCAGGTTCAGCCCAGTTATTTCTGCTTCTGAGCCGTGGACCCTGGGGGACGCGATCAGCTGGGATCCAGGCTCCCTGTTGGGAAAAGGCTAGTCCAGGCCCTGGCAGCTGGAGCTCTGGGGGGCGTGTAAAGCCCAGGAAGGGGCTCAAGGGGCTCAAGCAAGAGGTTTCACTCCTGGGCCGGCCACAGCCCCGCTGCAGCCCTGGAACAGACTCAGCACAATCTCCCTTCCCATCCTCCCAGCATTGTAACACCTCCCCAAGACCCTGCGGGGCTGCCACAGCCCGGGCCCCCCAAGCCACCTTGCCTGGTCCCTAGGGTGTTTTGGCTGCTGGCCCCATGGAGCTCGGCCTAGGAGGGGCGAAGGATCCTGCGAGGCCCAGAGAGGGGTTGGTTCCCTCGCCAGGGGAGGCTCTGGGTAGCCACAGCCACAGGTACTCGGCCAGGAAGGCAGCCAGGATCTTGCAGAGGTTCTCCACAGTCGGGGGGTGCAGATTCTGCTCCGTGTCCTCCATCATGTGCCAGACCCACGGGAAAGGGGTGGCGATGAGGTGCAGCACCGGCACTCCTGCGGCCAGACAGATACATGGATAGTCAGCAGGGATCCAACCCAGGATCTGCATCACTGCAAGCCCAGCCTCTACTGCTGGAGCTACAAGAGTAATTCCACTATTGTCAGCAGTAGTAGACTATTATCCCCATGTGGCCCAGCCACTAGCGGGCGACGGGCGACATTCTAAATGCGCACACTGTCTCAGTAGATGGAGCCAGGCCCTCAGGCACAACCTGACCTTACATCTAGGAGCCGTGTGCTCCCCTGACCTAGCAACGAGCAGCTGGCCCAGGTGCATTATGGGAACCAGATTGGCCAGAGACATCAAGCGAGTCAGGGCCAAGTGGCTAGATAGCAACGATATGTTTATAAAGTCTTTCACCCCAAGGATCCCAGAGCCTAAGTTCAAAATGCAGCCACCTCTGGGGTGAAGTGTGCCAGGCAGGCAAACATCATCTATAAAGCATTTTACCCCTGTAAATAACACCTAGCTCTTGCATAGCCCTTGTCCTCAGGGGATCCCAAAGCACTTTACAAAGGGGGTCAGAATGATTCCCCCCACTTCACAGATGGGGAAACTGAGGAAGACAGCAGCAAAGTCACCCAGCAGGGCAGTGGCAAAGCCAGGACCTGAACCCAGGTCTCAGTCCCTTGCTCCACTCATGAGGCCAGGCTTGTGTGGGAGCCTGGGGGAGTCTCACCACACTTTGTCTGCACACATTCCTCCCTGGCTCCCCCGGGGAGGCCTCTCCAGCTGTCCATCCCACACTGCTCTGCACCTGGATGTCCGGTAGCATGGGGCAGGACAGGTACCTTTGCGAAGGAAGGGGACGTGGTCCTCTTCGACAGGCCCATAGACAGGCTCCCTCTGGAAGTACGTCTGCTCCCAGGGGTGGGACTGCAGCAGGCCCAGCCGGTGCAGACACTTCTCTGGGCGACACAGAGAAGAGAGTGAGGAATGGACTGGTTCCTGGGACCTGCCAGGCTGGGGCACGGCAGAATGAGCCCCACAGGGGGCTACACCTGGCCGCTCACAACAGAGCTCCCTGAGGACTTGGAGACGCTGCCAGGGAGGGAGGGGAGATTTCAAACCTGACAAGTCGTGTTTGAGGGAAATAAAGTATTGGTGAAAGATGCCAGGTCAACAGCCCCGGGGACTGAATCCCCAACTCCCAGCTCTGTCTCACAGCTGGGGATAGAGCCCAGGAGTCCTGGTTCCCAGCCCCCCTGCTCTAACCACTAGACCCCACTCCCCTCCCAGAGCTGGGCCTAGAACCCAGGCACCTTTATTCATTGTCAGACAGACGCAGGACCATCAGGACTGGCGGGCGGGGGAGGAGGTAGCTGTCCCGCTACAAGTGTCTGGGGGGGCAAGCCCCCTCCCACCCCTGGAAGAAAGGAAGGTTTGGTACCGATGCCGACGAGCCGGTCGAACCAGGAGGCGGTGAAGGGGAAGTGGTTCTGGATGGTCGGGTGGCGGGCCCCCAGCAGGTCCAGCAAGACAAACAGGCTCTGCAAGGAGGCAATGAGGGGTTAAATCTGTAGGGGCCCAGTCACCCCAGGAGGATCTGAAGGAGGGATTGGTACAAGATCCAGTGCAGACAGACTGAGCCCCCCGCCTACCCCGGACAGGCACCCCCACCATCTCCCTCCAGCCTGAAAGATCCCCCATGCAGAACTCCTCAGAGGGGCAGGCGGGCGGCTCTCACCATAGCCTGGAGCTGGCTGGTGCCCGGCTGGTGCTGAGCCTTGGCCATGGACAGCCCCGTACAGGGAATCCCTCTCACTCCACTCCCGGAAGGCCTCCTTGCCATCCAGGAACAGCAGCTGCAGCGTCATCTCAGAGCCCTGGGGAGAGACACGGGGATCACTCAACACCTGGCACTGCTGGACAGGTGAGGGGACTGCACCCAGGACAGCAGCAGAGCTCGGGATAGAACCCAGGAGTCCCGGCTCCCATCCCCCCCGGTTTTGCACACTAGACTCCATTCCTTTCCCCAAGACAAGAGTAGAATCCCCAACCTGGGAAGCTCTCACCTGCTCCTTGGCCTTCAGCAGCTCCACGTCCAAGGCCGTGGCCAGTTCCAGCAGGATGGCACAGGGCACGGCGGAGTCGGTGGCCCCCAGGAAGGTGCGGCCCTGTCTTTCCCAAGCTGCCACCCCACCGGGCTTGAAACATCACCAGCTCCATCCAGCCCAGGGACCACATGGACAGGTACTGGGGCTGGGATGGGGACTCTGTGGAATCTCAGATTAAAGGAGCACCTTTACATTTGGGATGGAGGGGCTAGCTGCAGAGCAGGGAGGTCTTTCCTAAATTCCCCAGGCTTACCCTGATCTGAGGCTGTACAGAGGAGGCTCCCAGCCAGCAGCTGCCTTATCAGAACTGTGTTCATTAGATAGATAGATAGATAGATAGATAGATAGATAGATAGATAGATAGATAGATAGATAGATAGATAGATAGATAGATAGATTCAGGGTAATGTATCAGAATCTGGCCCTCACCCCATTGCACTCAGCGGGTTTCTTTCGTTTTACCCTGGGGGAGAAGAGATCAGAACCCAAGACCGCCAGTTCCAAGAACTCCACAGACCTGTGTTGTCACTGGATTTATTACCAAGGGGACATTAGACAAGGGGAGGCACCAGAATACCCCTCTGTGGGACAGAATGACAGACTGAGGGGCAGGGTTTGTGTCTCCCGCTTTGAAGTCCTGTGTCTTTGTGCATGCAGAGCTCTGCGCAAAACCCACCATCTCTGTGAGCCCCAGGGCGGATGATGGCCCTGGGAGGAGCTGTGACCATCCTCTGAAAGAGTTGGTGCCAGGGCATAAGGGTTGCTCTGTACAAAGGAGGAGATTAAACTCCTCTGCAATACATATGTAACCCTTCTTCCAGTTCCAGCTCTGGCTTCAATATATAGGGGTTCCTCTCAAAATTATAACACAACACTGGCTTGAGCTCCCACCCAGAAATCTGGGAAAACTAAACACCAGCCCTGGGTGTTTCTAAGAAGCAATACTTCCTGTCTTGCAAGCACTGAGTCTGTGTGCGACAAAAGAAATATTTTATTAAGGGGAGAAGGAAGAATGGCATTAACTTGAGAAAACATGACAACAATGACTCAAACGTATGCAAACAACAGGTAAATCCCTGGGCCCAGGTGGAGCAGTAGCTTTGCCTCAGTTTCCCCCTTTCTGAAAGACCAGCGGACAAATGTCCCGTTAACACACCACTCCCCTTTCTGTCCATGACACTGAACTCTTAGTTTGCTGTCCACCATAAGTGAAGTCCTAGGGTCTAGGGGTGCCGTTAGGTGTATTCAGCTCCAGCCTTAGGGGAGGAATGCAGGAAAATCAAATGATGCCTCTGCCCACTCCGGTCACTGCCCACTCTGCCACTGCACACTGCTGTCACCTTCTGAAGTTTCTGCACTGCTCCAGCCCCAAGTGTTCTCAGCTCTTAGGTTATGGCTACGTTGCAAAAAATACCAGCAGCCACAAATCTCAAAGCCCAGGTCTACAGACTGGGGCTCTCATTATGGTACTAAAAATAGCCATGTCGTTGTTCCTACTGGGACTGGAGCCCAGGTTTCGGAGCCTGAGGAGGAATGTCCACACAGCCATTGTTAGGGCCGAAGCACAAGCCTGAGTCTGTAGACAAACCCTCAGTGATTTCGCTGGGTAGTGCAGAGCTCCAGCTGCTGCTGCCGTTTCTGCACTGTCTGGACAGCAATTCTGTCCAACAATAACGAAGGCTCAGCCCTTAATCTAGCTTCTCGCAGACCAAATAATCACTGAGCAAAACCAAAATCCCCGTTGATCACTATCAAGTGTTTCTCCAAACACCAGAGGAAAAGAATCACAATTTTCCAAAACCCTAGAAGGAGGGATCACACCACCACACTGACGGAGCGAATTAGGTTCATCTTAAGGTGACCACATCTCTTAGGGAATATTACAGACAGTGCTGCTGGCCTCTAGTCACACTGTGTATTGTGGGCCTAGCACAGTCATGGATTAGAAACACAGACATGTGCGCACAGTGACTGATTCTGCACTGCACAGAGAAAAACCGTAACCCCTATATAACTGCAAATTCAACATAAGCAACTGCTTAGGCGTAACCCTTCTGCCGGGGGGAGTCAGCAGCAACCAGGGCTGGGTTCCTTTTGACAACACAACACAGAACCAGCTCGAGTCTCCACCCAGTAATCTGAAAAAAATTACACCCCACACTTGGTACCTCTAAGAGCCAGTACGTCTCCTCTCACAAGCACTAAGTACATGTATAGAAGAGAAAACTTTTAATACAAGGGGAAAGGAACCTGGCATTACTTGGGAAAACACCACAAGCATGATTTGAAAACATCTGACCATGAATAAAACACCCACCCCAGAGTACATTGGCAGCATCCGTTTCCTCAGTCTCTCACCTTGCAGTGTGACAGTCCGACAAACAAATGTCCCTTTGACACGCCAGTCCTCTCTCCCTCCACCGCACCCCACTCACAGTTGTCCTTGGTCAGTGAAAACCCAGTGTTTGGAGGTGTGTTTGCGTGAGTTAACCTCCCACCCCGGGGGGAGGGGGGCAGCACTGAGCAGTGATTCAGCAGCCCTCGCTGTGCCGCTGTTCACTCTGCATCGCTGTCTGCCTTTGTTCACTCCACAGCCGGCCACTCCACCATCATTGACTGCACCGCCAGCCACCCCCCAGTGTTCCCTCTGCCACTCTCCGGCGCTCTGCCATCAGTCACCCTGCCACGGCCCTCTCCACTGCAACCTCTGGGGTGTTTTGAAGTTCCACCACTTAACTCAGCTCTCAGCAATTCCAATTCTCAGTGATTCCAGCAGTTAGCGAGGCAACCTCGTTCACCAGAGACACTGTCCCACAACGGACCGAAGGCTTCATATTTAGACTGGGCTATCAGTGATGTCAGCTCGAGTGATCCAAACCAAGGGTATGTCTACACTACGAAATTAGGTCAAATTTATAGAAGTCGGTTTTTTAGAAATCGGTTTTATATATTCGAGTGTGTGTGTCCCCACAGAAAATGCTCTAAGTGCATTAAGTGCATTAACTCGGCGGAGCGCTTCCACAGTACCGAGGCAAGCGTCGACTTCCGGAGCGTTGCACTGTGGGCAGCTATCCCACAGTTCCCGCAGTCTCCGCTGCCCATTGGAATTCTGGGTTGATATCCCAATGCCTGATGGGGCTAAAACATTGTCGCGGGTGGTTCTGGGTACATATCGTCAGGCCCCCGTTCCCTCCCTCCCCCCGTGAAAGCAAGGGCAGACAATCATTTCGCGCCTTTTTTCCTGAGTTACCTGTGCAGACGCCATACCACGGCAAGCATGGAGCCCGCTCAGGTAACTGTCACCCTATGTCTCCTGGGTGCTGGCAGACGCGGTACGGCATTGCTACACAGTAGCAGCAACCCCTTGCCTTGTGGCAGCAGATGGTACAGTACGACTGGTAGCCGTCATCGTCATGTCTGAGGTGCTCCTGGTCGCCTCTGTGAGGTCGATCAGGAGCGCCTGGGCAGACATGGGCACAGGGACTAAATTTGGAGTGACTTGACCAGGTCATTCTCTTTAGTCCTGCAGTCAGTCCTATTGAACCGTCTTATGGTGAGCGGGCAGGCGATACGGACTGCTAGCAGTCGTACTGTACCATCTTCTGCCGAGCAGCCATGAGATGTGGATGGCATGCAGTCCTTCGGCACCGTCTGCTGCCAGCCAAAGATATAAAAGATAGATGGAGTGGATCAAAACAAGAAATAGACCAGATTTGTTTTGTAGTCATTTGCTTCCCCCCCTCCCCTATCTAGGGGACTCATTCTTCTAGATCACACTGCAGTCACTTACAGAGAAGGTGCAGCGAGGTAAATCTAGCCATGTATCAATCAGAGGCCAGGCTAACCTTCTTGTTCCAATAAGGACAATAACTTAGGTGCACCATTTCTTATTGGAACCCTCCGTGAAGTCCTGCCTGAAATACTCCTTGATGTAAAGCCACCCCCTTTGTTGATTTTAGCTCCCTGAAGCCAACCCTGTAAGCGCCCCTCCCAGCGTCAGAGCAATGGCAAACAATCGGGCATCTGAGAGTGCTGTCCAGAGCAGTCACAATGGAGCACTCTGATGGGGCTAAAACATTGTCGCGGGTGGTTATGGGTACGTGTCGTCAGGCCCCCGTTCCCTCCCTCCCTCCGTGAAAGCAAGGGCAGACAATCATTTCGCGCCTTTTTTCATGAGTTACCTGTGCAGACGCCATACCACGGCAAGCATGGAGCCAGCTCAGGTAACCGTCACCCTATGTCTCCTGGGTGCTGGCAGACGCGGTACGGCTTTGCTGCACAGTAGCAGCAACCCATTGCCTTCTGGCAGCAGACGGTGCAATACGATTGGTAGTCGTCCTCGTCGTGTCCGAGGTGCTCCTGGCCACGTTGGCTGGGAGCGCCTGGGCAGACATGGGCGCAGGGACTAAATTTGGAGTGACTTGACCAGGTCATTCTCTTTAGTCCTGCAGTCCTATTGGACCGTCTTATGGTGAGCGGGCAGGCGATACGGACTGCTAGCAGTCGTACTGTACCATCTTCTGCCAGGCAGGCAAGAGATGAGGATTGCTAGCAGTCGTATTGTACCATCTTATGCCAGGCAGGCAAGAGATGAAGATGGCTAGCAGTCGTACTGTACCATCTTCTGCCGAGCAGCCATGAGATGTGGATGGCATGCAGTCCTTCTGCACCGTCTGCTGCCAGCCAAAGATGTAAAAGATAGATGGAGTGGGTCAGAACAAGAAATAGACCAGATTTGTTTTGTACTCATTTGCCTCCTCCCCTGTCTAGATCACACTGCACTCACTCACAGAGAAGGTGCAGCGAGGTAAATCTAGCCATGTATCAATCAGAGGCCAGGCTAACCTCCTTGTTCCAATAACAACGATAACTTAGGTGCACCATTTCTTATTGGAACCCTCCGTGCAGTCCTGCCTGAAATACTCCTTGATGTACAGGCACACCCTTTGTTGATTTTAGCTCCCTGAAGCCAACCCTGTAAGCCGTGTCGTCAGTCGCCCCTCCCTCCGTCAGAGCAACGGCAGACAATCGTTCCGTGCCTTTTTTCTGTGCGGACGCCATACCAAGGCAAGCATGGAGGCCGCTCAGCTCACTTTGGCAATTAGGAGCACATTAACCACCACACGCATTATCCAGCAGTATATGCAGCACCAGAACATGGCAACGCGATACCGGGCGAGGAGGCGACGTCAGCGCGGTCCCATGAGTGATCAGGACATGGACACAGATTTCTCTGAAAGCATGGGCCCTGACAATGCATGCATCATGGTGCTAATGGGGCAGGTTCATGCTGTGGAACGCCGGTTCTGGGCTCGGGAAACAAGCACAGACTGGTGGGACCGCATAGTGTTGCAGGTCTGGGACGATTCCCAGTGGCTGCGAAACTTTCGCAAGCGTAGGGGCACTTTCATGGAACTTTGTGACTTGCTTTCCCCTGCCCTGAAGCGCATGAATACCAAGATGAGAGCAGCCCTCACAGTTGAGAAGCGAGTGGCGATAGCCCTGTGGAAGCTTGCAACGCCAGACAGCTACCGGTCAGTTGGGAATCAATTTGGAGTGGGCAAATCTACTGTGGGGGCTGCTGTGATGCAAGTAGCCCACACAATCAAAGATCTGCTGATATCAAGGGTAGTGACCCTGGGAAATGTGCAGGTCATAGTGGATGGCTTTGCTGCAATGGGATTCCCTAACTGTGTTGGGGCCATAGACGGAACCCATATCCCTATCTTGGCACCGGAGCACCAAGCCGCCGAGTACATAAACCGCAAGGGGTACTTTTCGATAGTGCTGCAAGCCCTGTGGGATCACAAGGGACGTTTCACCAACATCAACGTGGGATGGCCGGGAAAGGTGCATGATGCTCGCATCTTCAGGAACTCTGGTCTGTTTCAAAAGCTGCAGGAAGGGACTTTATTCCCAGACCAGAAAATAACTGTTGGGGATGTTGAAATGCCTATATGTATCCTTGGGGACCCAGCCTACCCCTTAATGCCATGGCTCATGAAGCCGTACACAGGCAGCCTGGACAGTAGTCAGGAGCTGTTCAACTACAGGCTGAGCAAGTGCAGAATGGTGGTAGAATGTGCATTTGGACGTTTAAAGGCGCGCTGGCGCAGTTTACTGACTCGCTTAGACCTCAGCGAAACCAATATTCCCACTGTTATTACTGCTTGCTGTGTGCTCCACAATATCTGTGAGAGTAAGGGGGAGACGTTTATGGCGGGGTGGGAGGTTGAGGCAAATCGCCTAGCTGCTGGTTACGCGCAGCCAGACACCAGGGCGGTTAGAAGAGCACAGGAGGGCGCGGTACGCATCAGAGAAGCTTTGAAAACCAGTTTCATGACTGGCCAGGCTACGGTGTGAAAGTTCTGTTTGTTTCTCCTTGATGAAACCCCCCGGCCCTTGGTTCACTCTACTTCCCTGTAAGCTAACCACCCTCCCCTCCTCCCTTTAATCATTGCTTGCAGAGGCAATAAAGTCATTGCTGCTTCACAGTCATGCATTTGTTATTCATTCATCACACAAATAGGGAGATGACTACCAAGGTAGCCCAGGAGGGGTGGTGGAGGAGGGAAGGAAAATGCCACACAGCACTTTAAGCACAGCACTTTAAAAGTTTACAACTTTAAAATTTATTGAATGACAGCCTTCTTTTTTTTGGGCAATCCTCTGTGGTGGAGTGGCTGGTTGGCCGGAGGCCCCCCCACCGCATTCTTGGGCGTCTGGGTGTGGAGGCTATGGAACTTGGGGAGGAGGGCGGTTGGTTACAGAGGGGCAGCAGTGGCAGTCTGTGCTCCAGCTGCCTTTGCTGCAGCTCAACCATACACTGGAGCATACTGGTTTGGTCCTGCAGCAGCCTCAGCATTGAATCCTGCCTCCTCTCATCACGCTGCCGCCACATTTGAGCTTCAGCCCTGTCTTCAGCCCGCCACTTACTCTCTTCAGCCCGCCACTTACTCTCTTCAGCCCTCCACCTCTCCTCCCGGTCATTTTGTGCTTTCCTGCACTCTGACATTATTTGCCTCCACGCATTCGTCTGTGCTCTGTCAGTGTGGGAGGACAGCATGAGCTCGGAGAACATTTCATCGCGAGTGCGTTTTTTTTTCTTTCTAAGCTTCACTAGCCTCTGGGAAGGAGAAGATCCTGTGATCATTGAAACACATGCAGCTGGTGGAGAAAAAAAGGGACAGCGGTATTTAAAAAGACACATTTTATAAAACAGTCGCTACACTCTTTCAGGGTAAACCTTGCTGTTAACATTACATACATAGCACATGTGCTTTCGTTACAAGGTCGCATTTTGCCTCCTCCCACCGCGTGACTACCCCCTCAACCTTCCCCCCTCCCTGTGGCTAACAGTGGGGAACATTTCTGTTTAGCCACAGGCAAACAGCCCAGCAGGAATGGGCTCCTCTGAGTGTCCCCTGAAGAAAAGCACTCTATTTCAACCAGGTGACCATGAATTATATCTCACTCTCCTGAGGATAACACAGAGAGATAAAGAATGGATTTTGGTTGAATGCCAGCAAACATACACTGCAATGCTTTGTTCTACAGTGATTCCCGAGTACGTGTTACTGGCCTGGAGTGGTAAAGTGTCCTACCATGAAGGACGAAATAAGGCTGCCCTCCCCAGAAACCTTTTGCAAAGGCTTTAGGACTACATCTAGGAGAACCGCAAATGCCAGGGCAAAGTAATCCTTTCACATGCTTGCTTTTAAACCATGTATAGCATTTTAAAAGGTACGCTCACCAGAGATCCCTTCTCCGCCTGCTGGGTCCAGGAGGCAGCCTTGGGTGGGTTCGTGTAGCCAGACAGCCAGCCCCGCCCCCCCCCCCCCCCCCCTCAGACCAGCATTGCTGGAAACACAGGAGGAAGCAGGAACAGGGCACTTAACATATATTCCAGCACAGCCTTTGAAGCTGTGAAAGCACAGGTGTGCTGCTACAATGTGCCTCTGGGAACAGATACAGGGATTAAGCTCACAGCAGGCAGAGGCCCTGTGACAGACATGGCTCTTAGCCCCTACTAAATAGCGTGATGCACACACACCAACATCCTAGGTGGGAAAATATTTACCCTGATAAAAGAAATGTCCAGTAGTCGAAACTTATTGTTTCTCTCCCTTGCAAGTGTAAACTACTCTTGCAAAAGCTGGCGTCACCCCGACAGACCAGCCTCAATTTGGCATAAGAAAGGAGAAAGAGAATAAAGGAGTACAGAGGTATAAGTAGGGGACCTACAGCACCATGATTTTTGAGTGCTTTTCACTATCTATCTGCTGGTCAGGTAAGTGACAGCCTCCCAAGGCTTCTGCAGCTAAGAGGGTCCCTACGCCTTGTCCCTTATTCGTCTTTCCGCGGAATTGAGTGACCGATCCTGGCTTGGCACCGCTGGAATCGAGAGATGCAAGGAGGGTAAGAAGCACCCACACCTGATCTCCTATCTTTAGTGTACACATATTTTGAAATAGAGCTCTATACTTTGTTTTCTTTCTTTGGGATTGTGGCTTCAGTTTTGTAACTTGTTTGTGTGTGTAACATCTCTACATTTAAATAAGTAGGCACTAGCAATTTTGTAACCACATGATTAGAATCTAGCTTAATAAATTTTGGTAACCATTTATGCATAAGCCTGACTTGTTTTCTCTGGTTTACTGTAAAGCAGCCAACACAATTAAAGAACCTCAGCCGTTTTGGCTCTAAAGCCTGGCCATTAGGTGAGAGTACTAAGAGCCTAGCGTTGAGTTGTGCCGCCTCCACGGGGCAAACTCTTGGGGCACCTGTCAGTCAATCCTGGCTGCCCGCTGCGAAGGAGCTCTGAGCTCTAGCAGTTAAAGTCACGGGTGTGGAGAGGCTCTTAGTGCTGCCATTGGGGCACCTGTCAGTCAGTATTGACTGCCCGCTGCGAAGGAGCTCTGAGCTCTAGCAGTTAAAGTCACGGGTGGTTAGGACCTTGGGGCATCCGTCAGCCTAGCCCGGGCTGCCCGCTGCGAAGGGACAGTGCGTCCTAGCGGTTAAAGTCACGGATGGTATAAACGGGCATAGCTGGCACCTCACCAAACATCCTTGGCCGTCGGCTAACAGTTCGGGGGGTACTGGCTCCAGGTCTAGGGTGAGAAACAGTTCCTGGCTGTCGGGAAAACCAGTTTCTCCGCTTGCTTGCTGTGAGCTATCTACAACCTCCTCCTCCTCATCATCTTCTTCGTCCCCAAAACCTACTTCCGTATTGCCTCCATCTCCATTGAAGGAGTCAAACAACACGGCTGGGGTAGTGGTGGCTGAACCCCCTAAAATGGCATGCAGCTCATCATAGAAGCGGCATGTTTGGGGCTCTGACCCAGAGCGGCTGTTCGCCTCTCTGGTTTTCTGGTAGGCTTGCCTCAGCTCCTTCAGTTTCACGCGGCACTGCTTCGGGTCCCTGTTATGGCCTCTGTCCTTCATGCCCTGGGAGATTTTCACAAAGGTTTTGGCATTTCGAAAACTGGAACGGAGTTCTGATAGCATGGATTCCTCTCCCCAAACAGTGATCAGATCCCGTACCTCCCGTTCGCTCCATGCTGGAGCTCTTTTGCGATTCTGGGACTCCATCATGGTCACCTGTGCTGATGAGCTCTGCATGGTCACCTGCAGCTTGCCACGCTGGCCAAACAGGAAATGAGATTCAAAAGTTCGCGGTTCTTTTCCTGTCTACCTGGCCAGTGCATCTGAGTTGAGAGTGCTGTCCAGAGCGGTCAGAATGGAGCACTCTGGGATAGCTCCCGGAGGCCAATACCATCGAATTGTGTCCACAGTACCCCAGATTCGAGCCGGCAACGTCAATTTAAGCGCTAATCCACTTGTCAGGGGTGGAGTAAGGAAATCGATTTTAAGAGCCCTTTAAGTCGAAATAAAGGGCTTCATTGTGTGGACGGGTGCAGGTTTAAATCGATTTAACGCTGCTAAATTCGACCTAAAGTCCTAGTGTAGACCAGGGCCAAGAGACTCTCAACTGGGCCTTAAGAAGCTCTGTCGTTAAACAGTGCAGAGTCAAATGGCACGTAAAGCCAGATGGGCACAAATACCCCCTCACATCTCCGCTGGCCTTTGGCACCCCTACTTCCTGCTTATTGAATGCAGTTAACTTGAGAGTGACCCCCTCATTCATGGCACACCAAGGCCAGTTCTGCTCCCTTTGATTCACAAAAGGATAACCACACTTTATTACCTCTGCCTCCGCAATAACAAAGTGATTTGCAATCCAACACCAGACAAAAGTGATCATTTGGGCAAAGCAGCCCCATCATGTTGCTCACCTAGGCAGAGTGGGTGTGTCTATTCAAACATGGTCAGTTCCTGATGTCTTCTCCCCAGCTCATCACTAGGTGTTGGGAAAGCTCATTCAGAGCCTGCTTACATAAGAACCTATAACTGCAATTTCACATAAACAGATTGAACACTCTGCGCAATGCGTTCAAATGCATCACACATCCAATGAGGCTAACAACATTTCCTTATCCCTGTATCCAAGGGGTGCCTAGCTAGACATGAGATAATATGATGGGTGACTTGTCCAATGAAGGGGGAGCAATAGCTGTTGATTTGGCACAGGCAGGGGGGAACCCTTCCCCCAGGGGGAGCTGCAGAGCTTCCCAGGAGGATGCTCCTTCTCTGGGGACACACACAGAAGTCAGGCCTCGGTGACTACAGCATCGGCACTGCACCCCCCCTGGAGATTACAGTGGCCATAAATCTTGAGCTGTGGGGGGAGAGTCCCAATTGCTGAGTCATTGTTTCCACCTTGTCACTTCCCCTGGGTGCCCATTTCACCCCCTGCCCCAACAGACTCTCATTGTACTCACACAGGTAGAAACTACTCCAGTGGGCTTGAAACACCACCGACTCCAGCCAGCCCGGGGACCATACACACAGGTAAAGTTGGGCCTCAATGGGACTTTGTGGAATCACAGACTAAGGGGGTACCTTATAGATCTGGGGGGGGGGAGAGGGAGGATCCCTGCGCCTGGGAGTGCCACAGAGCAGGGAGGCCTTTCATAGGGGGATGCTTTCCTTGGCTGCTCCTGATCTGGGGATGCATAGAGGAGTCGGGACTTAGGGGCTGCCCAGCCAGCTCCTACCTTGTCAGAGTTGCATTCATTAATAGATCAGTAGGTAGGTAGGTAGGTAGGTAGGTAGGTAGATAGAGAGATAGATAGATATGGGGCAATGGATCAGAACCCATCTCTGACCCCACTGCAGTCACGAGGTAACTCCAGATTTATACTGGCAGAACTGAGATCAGAATCCAGCCCAGATACTTCCAAGAACTCCACAGACCTGTGCTGTTGCTGGGTTTATAATGCAGGGAACATTAGACAAGGGGAGGCAGCTGAATGCCCTAGGGCTGGGCACGGAGAGATCAAATGACAGACAGACAGACTGAGGAGCAAGGGTATATGTCTCCCCCATAGAAGTCCTGTGTCTTTGTGCATACAGAGTTCTATCCCAAACCCTCCATCTCTGTGAGCCCCAGGGAGGTAATGGCCATGGGGTGCACCATGACCATCCAGCGTGAGTGTAGGTACCAGGCTGAGGGTTGTTCTGTACAAAGGAGGAGACCACGCCACGCTGCGTCACATGGAAAGTCCTGCAGACATGACTGCATTTCCCATCCGCAGTGTTATACAGGATGACAGCAGGAGCTACACCTGACGTTATGGCAGCACATCACAAGCCTTCGTCTGGTCAGATCCCAGTGACCCTGTGGAGCTGGTCGTGAGAGGTGAGGGGCCTGGTTTGGAGTCCCTGCTCTCAGCCCTGTACCCAGGTCAGCCTTCACAGAGTCTATGCCCCAAGGAGATGCTCACAGCCAGGATCTGCCTGGGGCCTTACAGAGGGGATGCCCAGTGTGGGATCAGGAAATCAGTGGATTTGTCATGCAGCCAGGGGAAGCTGCAGCAGCAGCTGTTGATGTAAGGCAGAGGGAAGGGGGAACCCTGCCCCCAGGGCAAGCTGCAGAACAGTGAGGCCTTTCCCAGGGGGATGCTCCCTAACAGAGTATGCCCAGAGAAGTCAGGGCCAGCAGCTGCAGAACCAGTCCCTTCCCCAGCTGATAAAATCCACTAACCCCCTGGAGGTTAAAGTGACCATAAAGGCTGAGTCGAGGGGGGAGGGGCCCAACTGCTGAGTCGCTTTTTCTACCTCTTAGCTCCCCCTGATTGCCCATTTCATCCCCTGCCCTGACAGGCTCTCATTCTAAACCTACAGGTGAAAACAACCTCACTGGGCTTGAAACATCACCATATCCAATCAGCCCAGGGACCACACGGACAGGTACCTGAGTGGGGAAATCATGCCTCAGAAATCTACTACAATGCTTTGAAGGGGTCCACAAGCATGTGGACAAGGGTGATCCAGTGGGTATAGTGTAATTAGATTTTGAGAAAGCCTTTCACAAGTTCCCTCACCAAAGGCTTTTAAGCAAAGTAAGTTCTCATGGGATAAGAGGGAAGGTCCTCTCCTGGATCAGTAACGGGTTAAGAGATAGGAAACAAAGGGTAGGAATAAATGGTCAATTATCAGAATGGAGAGAGTAAATAGTGATGTCTCCCAGGGATGTGTACTGGGACCAATATTATTCAATATATTCATAAATTATTTGGGAAAAGGGGTAAACAGTGAGGTGGCAAAATTTGAAGATGACACAAAATGACTCAAGATAGTTAAGTCCCAAGAGGACCATTAAGAGTTACAAAGGGATCTCACAAAACTGGGTGTGTGGGCAACAAAATGGCAGATGAAATTCCATGTTGATAAATGCAAAGTAATGCTCATTGGAAAACATAATCCAAACTATACATATAAAATGGTGGGGTCTAAATTAACTGTTATCATTCAGGAAAGAGATCGTAGAGTCATTATGGATAGTTCTTTGAAAATATCCACTCAATGTGCAGCAGCAGTCAAAAATGTGAACAGAATTTAGGGAATCATTAAGAAAGGGATAGATAATAAGACAGAAAATATCATACTGCCCCTCTATAAATCCATGGTATGCCCACATCTTGAATACTGTGTGCAGATGTTGTTGCCCCATATCAAAAAAGATATGCTGGAATTGGAAAAGGTACAGAAAAGGGCAACAAAAATGATTGGGGGGCATGGAACAGTTCCATATGAGGGAAGATTAATAAGACAGGGACTTTTCAGCTTGGAAAAGAGACAACTAACTGGGGGGGGGAGGAGAGGGGGAGAGGGGTATGGTAGAGGTCTGTAAAATCATGACTGGTGTTGAGAAAGTAAATAAGGCAGTGTTATTTACTCCTTCTCATAACATAAGAACCAGGGGTCACCAAATGAAATTACTAGGCAGCGGGTTTAAAACAACCAAAAGGAAGTACTTCTTCACACAACACATAGTCAACCTGTGGAACTCTTTGCCAGACGATGTTGTGAAGGCCAAGACTATAACAGCGTTCCAAAAAAAACCCCCTAGATAAATTGATGGAGGATAGGCTAATCCATGGCTATTAGCCAAGATGGGCAGGAATGGTGTCCCTAGCCTCTGTTTGCTAGAAGCTGGGAATGGGTGACATGGGATGGGTCACTTGTTGATTACCTGTTCTGTTCATTCCTTCTGGGGCACCTGGCATTGGCCACTGTCCGAAGACAGGTTACTGGGCTAGATGGACCTTTGGTCTTACATAGTATGGCCACTCTTATGTTCTTATGGGATAGGGACTCTGTGGAATCACAGATTAAAGGGGACTAGATCTGAGGGAGGCAGAGGCGGGATCCCTGACCCCAGGGTTAGCTGCAGAGCAGAGAGGTCTTTCAGGTCTGTTCCTGTTCTGGGGGCGCACAGAGGAGTTGGGGCTCAGAGGCTGCCCAGCTGGCCTCTTCCATCTATCCTTCATTAAATAGCTAGATGGGTAGCTAGATCCGGGGGTAATGGATCAGAATCCGGCCCTCAACCCATTGCTGTCAGAGGGTGACTCTGGATTAACCGTGGAGGAGCTGAGTTCAGAATCCAGCCCTGATACTTCCAAGAACTCCACAGACCTGTGCTGTCCTTTCACAGCCCTCACGAAGTGCCTGGATTTCACCTGGGGCAACATCCTCCGTCTGGGTCTGGTCTCCGGGGTTCTGCTGACCCTGGTGCATCATCATGGCCGAGGCTGGTTACTGCTGGAAGGAGACTCCAGGTGACATGACCCCCCTCTCTTATCCCTTCCCCCACCCCAGGACAAGGCCCCCCAAGTCTGCCAAGCCCCTCTGAACATGGGGGTACCTCATCTGCACATAACCCTTGGGCAGCTGGCCCAGCTCCTGTACCACCTGTCAGTGGGGGGAGGAGTCAGACCAGGGTGTCCCCTGCACACACTGAGGCTGCTATGAAGGGTGTGTGATGTCCAGAGATGCCCCTTCCCACTGTGAGCTGGAGCCACCCCAATGCCTGGCCCTACCCACTCTGAGTGCCCCAAGTGGGTAGGTCTGTGGGGGTGGGAGGCAGTGCACACAGACACTAGGTCTCTTTCTGGCCAGCAGCTCCCACCTCTCCAGCCCCTGGAAACCTACCCACCCTGGGCAGCTGTCTTGTCCTCCCCTCCCCTCAATCCCATCCCAGTCAGGGGGCTTGGGCCTGTGGGGTGACACTGGCCCCTCTAACCCGCCATCTCTCTGTGCTTACAGGGGAGCCTGGATCCAGCCATGCAGAGATGAAGATCTCTCTGGGGGAAGAGCCCTATCTTCTTGGAGGGCTCCACAGGGCAGAAAAGCCACTCTCCCTTCCCCCAGGAAATCCCTGCTTCAGGGAATCTCACATTTATTCCATGGTGCTCCCAACTCAACAGCTGGACCCTTGGGAGCAAACCCTCGACCCCCGGCACCGAGCACACCAGCCCCTGTGTCACCAGCTAAGGGAGCACCTGCCAGGGCCCCAGGGGGTGGGGAAGCAGGGCCGTAGCAGAGCCCCGTGCAGGGAAGGTGCTGCCTATGTTTGTGGGAAGCCCAGGGTGGGGTGTGGGGGGCTGGGCGCTGTATAGGGCCCCTTCAATAAATAACCCCTTCCCTGCCAGATTCCCTGCTCCTCCTGCTCCCTGCTGGGGATATGACCTGAGAAGATGAGGGAAGGGCATTAGTGCTTCCTTAGCCAGAGCATTTGCTTCCCGACCTCAGGGGATGAGCCGGATCCCTGAGTATGCCCCGGAGCCAATGTCAGACTAGGGGGGTGGAGCAGAGCGAGATTCCCTGATCATAAGAATGGCCATACTGGGTCTGTTCAGCCCAGTGTCCTGTCTGCTGCGGGGGGCGTGGGGCAGGGGATCTGGGTGCAGGGAGAAGGGGATAGGAGACACCTCGGGGACATGTTAATACTGGGGCCATTTCTCCCCAGACTCAGGAATCGCTCTGATACCAGAAAAAAGAAAAGGAGGACTTGTGGCACCTTAGAGACTAACAAATTTATTTAAGCATAAGCATCCGATGAAGTGAGCTGTAGCTCACGAAAGCTTATGCTCAAATAAATTTGTTAGTCTCTAAGGTGCCACAAGTCCTCCTTTTCTTTTTGCGGATACCGACTAACACGGCTGCTACTCTGAAATCTGATACCAGAAGGGATCTGCTGGCCTGAGCCTGGCACCGTCCAGCCCAACATGTGGCTCTCCGTGCACATGCAGCCAATCTGTCACCTCCAGGGAAAACAGCCACCTCAGCCAATGTGTGAGCACGACCCAGCACCCACTTGGGAATGGGATGGGGCAAAGAAGAGCCGGAGACAGCCCTTCCTGGATGGGCACCGACACTGCAGAATCCCAGCTCCTGAGATAGAGTGACCGGCCCCCTGTGCATGGAGACATGAGGTCTGGCCCCTGGCACTGAAATAAAGTCATTTACTGCTCCCCGAACCCCGGGGTGTCTGTCCTGGTCTCTCTCTGGAGCTTCAGTTCTCTGTTGCCTCAGTCCCTGCAGTAGGGTCCCCCACTCTATACATCACCCGGCTCCCTCCCCCAGCTCTCACCCCCACCCCAGTAGCTGATCCCATCTCTGTAGGGATGGACCCTACAGTCCTGGATCCCATCTGCCCCCTCGGACCTTCTTCCCAGCTCTCCTGGGCCCTGCTGGGTCACCAGAAGGATTTTTCTCCACCCCCCCATCACCCCTCCTCAGCCTGGTGGGGGGGGAGTGTCTCCCAGCACCCCAGTCTCTGAAGAGCCCCCAGAATCCTCCCAGAATTTCCAGAGCATTCTCTGCCCTATATATCCCCTGGGTGGCTCCTGCCCCTACCGATGGAGCTGCCCCTCAGGCCATCAGGGGCAGAATTGTTCTTCCCAACCCTGCTGAGCCATGGCAGCACGAGCTGGTGTGTGTGGGGGGGGTGATGCTCTGTACCTCGGGGGAACATCCTACACCCCCATGTTCATCCTTGTAAAATGACTGTGTGGTATCCAATCCAAAGTTTGTCATGTCGGCTGTCTTTGGATGTAGAATCCAGTACGTCCTTTGGTCCATTGTTCCAGGGTTAATTACTCTCTCTCTTAACAAATTGTTGCTGTATTTTCAGTCTGAATTTGTTTGGCTTCAACTTCCAGCCAATGCATCTTGTTATACCTTTAAAAAGTGTTGCATTCTAATAGTTGATGTTTAACATCCTCGCTAGGTGCAATTGGAATAGAAAGTATTTCACTATTACTGTAGGATATGGGTACGTCATTCCACTTCTTCCCAAATACAGAACAGAAAGGTTTGTAATACTTCTCCTTTTTCTGCATCATGATTTACAGTTGTACCATCCTCATCTCCAACTGCACTAAAACTGATTGCTAGGATATTTTGTTTTCCATATGTTTCAAGAACTCCTTATTGTCCTTATCCTAAAATGCCACAGATTTTTCATTGATATTGTTAGGTTTTTCTTATCAAGTGTCTACAATTCCTAACTCCTCAGTTGCACCTATTGAGATGAAGTTCCCCATTTCCTAGTTGTTTAATATTATTATTTGTTATTTCTGCTTTCACTTCCACTGATAACCAGGATGGGGGTTTAGCTGAAGAAGCCACTTTCACAATTTGCTGAATTTTGTGTTTTGGGGGCATCTGATACATCTTAAACCACGCCCCAGCATTGGTCACATTTAGGGTTGCCAACTTTCTATTTGCAGACAACCAGACCTCCCTTCCCTGCCTCTTTCCCAAAGTCCCTGTCCCTTTCCCACCGCTTTTCACAAGACCCCGCCCCTGCCCCATCCTTTCCCTCAAGCCCCTACCCCTGTTCGCTCCTCTCCTCCCCATCCCCCCCCTCGCTGCTCTCTCTCCTCCCCCTTCCTTGTAGCTGGCTCCTCTCCTCTCCACTTCCCTTCTCTACTCCCACTGGGATCCCTCTGTCACAGAGCTGCAGCCTGACATGAAGTCTCCTGCCTGCCCAGATGCAAGTAGGAGGCGGCCCCAGCTGAGCAGGGTCTGGCTCGGGTTGATGACCCGGCACCTCTCCCTTCCCGCCCACAGTAACCAGATTATTGGTGTCTGGTCAGTACATCTGACTGGACACTGCCAAGTCCCCTTTTTGACTGGACTTTCTGGTTGAAAATTGGGTACCTGGCAACCCTAGTCACATTTTCATCGGTCAAAACAAGGTCTAATATCCAATTACCCTGACTAGGTTGCAATATTTATTTTTATTTACGCTGGGATGAAAGATGCGAATGTAGCCCCTGATCTAACTGCAGCCCTCAGGGAGCTAAAAGAAAAGGAGGACTTGTGGCACCTTAGAGACTAACCAATTTATTTGAGCATAAGCTTTCGTGAGCTACAGCTCACTTCATCGGATGAAGTGAGCTGTAGCTCACGAAAGCTTATGCTCAAATGAATTGGCTAGTCTCTAAGGTGCCACAAGTACTCCTTTTCTTTTTGTGAATACAGACTAACACGGCTGTTACTCTGAAACCTGAGGGGAGCTGAGATCAGAATCTAGCCCTGTTGCCTTTGCAGGCGATGAGTGACTCTGGCTTGACCCCGGGCAACCTGATCAGGGTGCAGGATATTGTTTCCATTTTGGAGTGAAGGTTCAGGTCTCAGCTCCTCTTTTCCCTGACTCAGCTCCCCATTATTATTACAAACGTTCCCCCAGCCCTCTGGCCCCTTTGGTACTCAGCACCCAGCCTCTCACGCTGCCTGAACAGCCAACTCACCCTTGTCTCCGATCCTGCCCCACTGACACAAGTGCTGGCCTCAGACCCTTGCCCAAGCTGGCACTCATAGAAAAAAAGGGCAGTGAGCTCACACCACATGATGGGACAGCGAGGGACCCCTCAGTGCTGCTCCAAATACCCCAGTCCCCAGCTCCATGGAGCCTGATGCCCCAGGAGCTCAAATGAGGAACTGAGCAGGGGGCGGCAGGCACAGGGAGCCTGTGATGCTCAGTGAGAGCAAACCAAGGTCCCTGCCACTCCCAACAAACCACATCCCCATCAACTGCTGCCCACGTCTCTGTGCTGCACAGGGGACACCCAGGGGAACTGGGGGGATGAGCTGTGTTAATTCCACCAACCTGACCAGACCAGAATCTGGGTGCAAGCTGTTACCCCCAACTCTGCTGGATCTGGGACTGTAGGGGTCTGGTGGTCAGAGCATGTGTTACACTGCCAGACCAGGGATGGTTTTAAACATGGAATTTTATTAAACTTAATGTCCAACTCCCCAAACAAACGCAGGCTGCAACCCGCTGGGTCCCCCTGGAGAACGACAGAAACCCTCCTGGGGGTGCAGCTTGCATCCCCACTGTTCCTCTTTAGCCTCGCTAGCAGATCTCCAAACCCTTAAAGGGACACGGCACAGCCAGAATCCTGACATTCCCATATCAGTGCTACACTCCTCTGTGGAAATATAATATCCCCCAAATATTCCCATTAACAAAATATAAAACATTCCGTCCAGCCATTTGGCTTATTAGCAGACACCTACGACTTCCTCAAGCTCGTGCTTTCGGTCTCAGATGAGCTTTTGTCTTGCTCCTTTTTCATCAGATCTGGAAACTTTTGCATCTCTCTTTGGTTTATTTCACATTAAACAGGAAATGTCTGTCTCACGTGTTGTTCCATTGCCCAACCAAATAGCCAGTTCTGAACAGTTTACATTCCCAGAGATCCTCAGATCTTATGAAATACCAGCTCCCATATGGTAAGTGGTATAACCATGTAAGACAAAGTCATTAGACATAAAAAACATCTACTCAAGAAACATAAAACTAACTATGTAGCGCTATCGACCCCTTTTCTAGAGCAATATCCAAACCAGAAGCCAATGTCTCTTCATTTACATTAATCTTGGAGAGAATGCAGGATAAGATACAGGAAGAGGTACTAGGTACAGCATGTAAACACAAGGATAAACCCATGGTGCCTTCACCAGTAGCTGGAATTAGACACTGATGAGTAGGTTCATAGGTCAGTGTCTGGGGGGCTCTTCCCTCTCTAGTCAGAGGACCTCATGTGACAATGGGTTGTTCTCGAGATCTGTCCTCTGTACACTGATGGTTTCAGGGTCCATGGTCACATTTTGCCATTCATGTCTTTCATTGGCTGATGTGAATCTGTCTTCAAGTTTACAAGATCAACAACACCTCCATTTCCCAGCCGTGGAAGGAATGTTTCTGCCTCTGAATTCAGAGTCACCATGCCATGGGTACCATGTTGTTTGTCTTCGCTCTCACTGTCAGAATCACTGGAGTCCAAATTCTGTCCTTTTAGAGGCTTGGTCTACACTACAGCCTACTTCAGTATCACTTACGTCACTCAGGGGTGTGATTAATCCACACCCTCTGAGTGACATAGTTATACCGACCTTAACCCCCTGTGTAGACAGTGCTCTCCTGCCCACATAGCTACTGCCTCTCGCAGGGGTGGACTTATTATACTGACAGGAGAGCACTCTCCCATCAGCATAGAGCATCTTCACCAGATGCGCTACAGTGGAGCAGCTGCATCGGTGCATCTGTGCCGCTGTAGCGCTTCTAGCAGAGACTCGCCCTTAGATTTCCAGTTTTGCTTATTTACCTTGATCTCTGTGTCTTCTGCAGTGGTGCTGTGCAGCACAGTGTCATATCCAAGGGCAAGAAAACCCAGAGAAGCCAAAACTTGTGGTGACAAACTCTATCACCTCCTTCTCCACCCTCTGCCTTTACTCTGTGAACTCTCCCCTTTCCTTTCATGTTCTAACATGAATTGTATCTTCCCAATAGGATGTTAGTTTGCCTGGTCCCCTTCCTGACAAGTACTCCTGTCCCCTGGCCAGAGGGCAGCACCATACACTTTCTGGCCATAATGATTCTTACCACGAATAGCAGAGCTTTGAGAACATATTGAGGCCAGTTCACAAACGTCTTTCAATTGCTGTTTCTGTCTCTTAGCATATTCTTTATGGTTCCTAGGTGCAGATTCAGAGTTCATAGGTAGAGCAAATGCAATGACAATAGACAAATGTGATTATCTTCAAGATAATAAATAGAAGGGTGGGAACTCGTAGCATCATTTTGTGTACAGTTATAGGCATCGATGGTCTTATGGTCTTATTAAGGGAGTCCTTCCAGTCTGATTTTTGTTCTTCTGGCAAGGTTATCAATGTAGCCAGCAGAATTTGATTCAGCCTTTCTACTTGCCCATTGCCCTGTGGGTGGTATGGGGTTATGGGAGAAGTTTAAATCTTACTGTAGTACTCTACCCTTTGAGAGTACTATTTTCAAACTCTGCTCCTTATTGATGATGGATTCTTTTGAGGAAATCAAATCTTAAAACAAACTAATTGAAGATCTTGTCTGTCACTGTCTTTCCTGAGTTTTTGGTGGTAGGGTAGACTTTGACAAACCAAGTAAAGTGATCCACCGAGGCTCAGATGTATTCATATCTTTCTTTGCTTCTTCCTAGATGGAAGAAGCCTATGGATACAAGTACAAATGCTTTTGTTGTAACTAAGGAAGTAAGGTGCCACCAGACTCCTTGTTGTTTTTGTGGATACAGACTAACACGGCTACCCCCTGGTACTTGTTGTAACTATGGTAGTTAAATGAAATCTGGTACGCTGGTGAGGTTTCTTTTGCTTGGTGCACATACAAACTCTAGTGACACAATGTTCGATGTACCACATCCTCCTGTGTTCTCTTGGTATTTGGTTTGTGCCCCAAAAACTTATACGGCAGCATTTTAGCAATAGCTGGATCTTTCTTCTGAGTTGCCAAAATGTCTTCTCCTGGAATAAGTTTTATGGTGGATGTAATGCCCATGAAGGAGACTTCTTCTGTCAAAGGATTGGTAGTAATAACTACTAACCTGGACACCTTGCCATCAGTTTGTATATCCAAGGAGTTTGACTGCTTTTAACAACACCTGTGTTCGTCTCTTCTGTGTATTCTGTGCATCCTGTCAATATCAAGGGGAATTCCTGATAAAGCATTAGATTTCCCTAGATGATATTTAACTACAGTAGTACCTCAGAGTTACGAACACCTTGGGAAAGGAGGTTGTTCGTAACTCTGAAATGTTCGTAATGCTGAACAAAATGTTATGGTTGTTCTTTCAAAAGTTTACAACTGAGCATTGACTTAATATAGCTTTGAAACTTTACTACGCAGAAGAAAAATCCTGCTTTCCCTTTATTTTTTTAGCAGTTTATGTTTAATACACTACTGTACTGTAGTTGTTTTTTCTCTCTCTGTTGCTGCTGCCTGATTGTGTACTTCAGGTTCCAAAGAAGGTGCATGGTTGGCTGGTCAGTGCGTAACTCTGATGTTCATAACTCAGGTTTTCTACTGTATGAAGTTAAAGTCAGCTAATTCTGCAACCCACCAGTGCACTATGGGGTTCAGCCTGGCAGTGGTGGAGATGTAGGTTAGCACATTATTATCTCTGTTAACTGTGAAGGATTGTGCATCGCAGATTTAGTCTACTAAATAAATAAATGGTCAGTTTTCGGAGTGGAGAGAGGTAAATAGCAAGGTCTCCAGGGATCTGTACTGGGACCGGTGCTGTTCAGCGTATTCATCAATGATCTGGGAAAGGGGGTACACAATTTTGGCAGGCTCAGCTTAGTTTTTCACTCCAGCTAGCTCCTGAAGCTCAATCCTGGGCAAACTGCCCTGATTACAGTTTCCATGATCTCTGTCTCAGTGGTCCCCTTGGGAACACCATTTGCAATTTGATAAGCCAAACTGCTTTGGTTTAGCCTGTCCTTTTGCAGGGAGTTCCTAAACTGTCCTGTTATTTTAAAGTCTTTCTTTAACACTAGTTTTCTTTTCTGGGATGGGATTGACAGATCTTTTGCTCCTCTTTTGCTGTACCAATGGCTTGTAAAATCTTCTCTCTTAATGCCAGCAATGTAAGACAATCCCTGATTTTCCAGCAGGTTTGGCTCTTCACTATTGAAATGAATTCTTATATATTTGGGTAAGGTCAAAGAGCTTTTGGCTGCAGTTTCACTGTGATGTGTCCCAGAAATGCCCAGGGAGTCACAGACTTCTCTTAAATGCTCATCCTTTAGCTGGTATCAGAGTCCTCCTACCTCCACTACTGGTCTTTTAACTCTCTCCCAGTCATAGCACTTGCAACCAATGAAATCTTCCCTGGCAGCTTTCTCTGGAGCAGTCTGTAGCAGTTTGGTGGGTTCATCTCTTGGAGAGGTCAGATCATTGCAATTCAGCCTCTCCTGTCTGGGCTCACCAAATCTTACACTCCCGGAGCAGGGGCGGTTTGAATAGTGGAGTCTTATTAAACTTAGTATCCACAAAACAAACAAGAGCTTCAAGCCTTTTCTGGTTCCCTTGGGAGTGCTACACTGCAGCTGAATTGAGCAGAGGCGAACGTATGGCTCCTCTCAGAGAGTGCACTAAAGACACGAAGTGATGGGGCTTGTTTCCCTTCTGGGGAGCTGCATTCACTCAGCTGGGGGGGAGGGAAGTTTGAGCATTGGTCTGCTAAACCCAGGATTGTGAGTTCAATCCTTGAGGGAGCCATTTAGAGATCTGGGGCAAAAAGTGGGGATTGGCCCTGCTTTGAGCAGGGGGTTGGACGAGATGACCTCCTGCGGTCCCTTCCAACCCTGATATTCTATGATGCTAGAACAGGCCAGCAGGGGAGCGTCTCCTCTTGTGCGGGGAGTCATCTCAGGAGAAGCACAAGGAACAGAACAGCCTTTGGACTGTACACATCTGTCCTAGACTACACAACACCTCTTCTCTCCTCCTCGCTTCATCTTCAGGGAGCAGTATTTTACTGCACGCCGTCTGCTCTGACCCCTTTTGTTGATACACAAAAAGTGTTCATGGGAACATTGCTGGTGCCAGCACTGCCAGGGCACTAGCGCGTGTGCACACTTCATCGCCGTTGCCAGCGCTGGGCGTTTCCACAGCAACAGGCTGCATCGGCAAGAGGTGTGTGGCTCCGGGGTCGTCATCCCAGCATCCCTCATGCCGCCATCAGGCACGTTGTCTTGTGTGGGCTTTTTGCAGTGCATTGTGGGATACGAGCACCCCTCTCAGGGAATGTTAGCGTTTAGGGTGCGGGACAGATCTGGCAATGTCCCGGCACATCCTGGGCGAACCTACCTGAATTAAGGGTAAGTCACTTTGGAGTCCATTGTATTAAAAATGCAAAGTTTCTGTATTATTGGGGGTTGTACAAAATTTCTCTAAGGGGCAGGCGTGGCCAGTGTAAACCTCCAGAAGCATTATGAGCTTCAAAGGACTATTTCAAAGAACTCGCCAGACAAACAAAGTTACATGGGGCTCTGGGGAAATACCTGGGGGAGGCAAATGCACGTTACTAGGCATGGCAGGGTGTAGAGGATTCGTGCATGAGTCCCCACTGACAAAAAAAACAACCACTTTGTTGGGAGCTGTTCTTCGTTTGGTCACTGTAAGAGTTGCTTTGGCAGGAAGGGGCAGAAGAGGAATGGAGGAAGGACCCAATAGCCATCACAGCCAAAAGATGGAGTAAAAACAAAGGACAGATTTGTACCCACACGTTCAGAACACACGAGATTACCAGTCCATTGCTTTAATGACTTGGCTAACTCATCATGCGAAAGGACCCCATTGCCACCAGCTGTCCTTTGATCAGCCAAAGTCAGGAATACAAGACATAGCCGTTAAAGCCTGCGGTGGTGCAGAGATATCTAGTAAGAGTCCCTGTGATAAATGAAGGTGGGGGGAGCTCCCTTTTATGGACAGCCAGCCAGTTAGCTATAAAGTCCCTCTTGGTGGCTGTTCTCTGCTTGCTTTACCTATAAAGGCTTAAAAAGTCCCCCAGGTAAAGGAAAGGGAATGGGCACCTGACCAAAAGAGCCAATGGGAAGGCTAGAACTTTTTAAAATGGGGAAAAAACGTCTGATGTTGTTCTCCAGGAAAGAGGGGGACGGGGAGCAGTTATGCTATGAGAAGC
The DNA here is from genome assembly GCF_965140295.1 of Lepidochelys olivacea. Lineage (NCBI taxonomy): Eukaryota > Metazoa > Chordata > Testudines > Cheloniidae > Lepidochelys > Lepidochelys olivacea. The sequence continues at coordinate 7,642,298 of NC_140433.1, read as the reverse complement.
TTTAAGCCAGATATGATCATAGAGCATCAGATCATTCCTAGAACAACTTATTTGGAACCCCCAGATGTGTAAGTAGATCAGGAATGTTTAGAAAGACACAATTAGGTTTATTTCTGTTTATTTCTTATGGCTAGTGGACTCCTCTGTGCTAACCCCAGGTGCTTTTGTTTGCTTGTAACCTTTAAGCTGAACCCCCAAGAAAGCTATTTTGGGTGCTTAATTTTTGGAATTGCTCTTTTAAAATCTAGCAAAAGCCTAAGTTCCAGATGTATTTTCTTTCTTTTTGTTTCTAATAAAATTTACCTTTTTTAAGAACAGGATTGAGTTTTTGGTGTCCTAAGAGGTTTGTGCATGTTGTTTAATTAGCTGGGGGCAACAACTAATTTCCTTTGTTTTCTTTCTCAACTCTTCTCCGGAGTGGGTGGGGGTGAAAGGGCTTGAGGGTACCCCAGAGGAAGGAATTCACAAGTGCGCCTTCCTGGGCTCTCAAAGGGGTTCTGCACTTGGGTGGTGGCAGCATCTATCCATCCAAGGTCAGAGAGAAGCTGTAACCTTGGGAGTTGAATACAAGCCTGGAGTGGCCAGTATTAATTTTTTGAATCCTAGCGGGCCCCCACCTTGTGCCAGAGTGGGGAATCAGCCTTGACAGTCCCAGTCTTTCAAGCAGGATTCAAGTTCCGGTTAGTACAAGCAGGAACTTTGGCAGGAAGGACCAGAAGAGCAATGGAGGAATAACCCGGCCATGGCCAAGATAAGAAGCAAAGGCCAATGACCACAAGGGGGGTTCGAATGCAGCCATACAGAGCACAACGGATTATCAGTCCATCGCCTTAACCAGTCAGCCAGGCCATCAGTTAAAAGGGCTCTGGTGTCACCAGCTGATCTGCTGAAGACAGTGCTGAAGCCTGTAATCATGCTAGTGTTGGGGAAGCCTCCTGCAAGATTCCCATTCTCGAGAGGTGGCTGTGAGTCCTGGTGGGTGAAAGACATGCTATGGCAATTGCTCCCTAGCTGCTGCCACCAGAACAAGGAGGAAAGGCCAAAGATAAATGTGGTGTTTGAAATCACATGGGCAGATCACAATGGAAGTGCTGGGACATCAGTTGGGGGGTGTGTGTGGCTGAGTCACATGACTGACCACATAACATGTGCTGTGTTTGTTTCTGGAGGATGCCCCCAGGTGGCTCCTGCAGGTCCCAGCCCTGGGTTATAAATAGGCTTCATAGAACTCAATTTTTAATTTTTTTCTTTATAATTTTGACAATGTCAATGTTGATTTTTAAGGGTTTTTAAATTTTTGTTATCAGTTTAAATGTCCACTATTGGTTAAAATCATGGGTTTTCAGCAACGTTTTTATATTTCTTGATTTATATTTCACAGTGGAGAGAATTAAAGGGGGGGTCAGACAATAATTATTTAATGGCAGTAGATGTTGAGATGCAAAAAGTTAAAGCTTTCTAACCATTAAGACACAAATTGGCATAATCACATGTCAAAATATACAGTAAATATCCCAAAATCAACCTCTAACAATGTCTCGAGCAGCATTTCTCTTACTTTGCTTATCTGCAAATGTATGATTATTATCGATGGAAATATTTTCCTGTGGGTTTGTGTGCATGCAGGGAACTTGATGTTTACTGATATTTACCAATAACAATCTCATCCATCCAGGCCTAGTTCTAAACAGAGCCCCGTGCTGTGCGTGAGATGAGCATGGCTGTGGTTGCAGGCTGTGGTCCCTGTTCCCAGCATAGGAGTGTCTCCTCCCCCAACCCCAACCCCAACCCCATCCCCTTGGCCCTGGCAGTATTTATAGACACACAGCCCCAGGGATGGCAGGCAAACAGCACCCTTTGGGACAGGCCCACAGCTCTCTCCTGCTGGATCCGGCTCCCTCTCCCCAGGCCAGGCCCTACAGGAATGAAAATTAAACCCTTATGAAGTGAATGTGTCACTGCTCACACACGGGGCCGGACTCTGTCCTGGGGACAGGAGCATGATCCCAGAATGACACTGCTGCAAGCCGTGGGGTTCCTCTGTATTTACACACACACAGAGAGCTGTGTGACTGAAGAGCATGGACTGGGGTGTGTGCGGGAGGGTCATTTTACATAGTCGCCTCGCAGTCTCTCCAGGACATGGGCACAGAGAGCGGGAGCTGCCATAGCAATGTTCCCTCTCATTTTTTCCATCCATGTGCAGAATAAATTTTGTTATGTGCACCGAGGTATGTGCCTATGTGTGCCATCAGTAGAAACAAAAAAGCTAGATATAATATATATTTTTAAAAAGTTACCATAGGGATAATTACTCCAGCCAGGACAGGTTAGGCCTTTTAGAACTCACTACTCAAAGAATTAAATTTAAGGGGAAGAGAAATGAAAAATATGAAATGCACAAACCAGTCAAAACACTAAAATCACATACTTTGAAAGAATAAAATTACAGAGAATATATGTGCATTACAGGAAGTACAAAGAAGTAACAACAACAATAATACGAGTATGTGTTGGGAGGTGAGTGTGAAAGAGACAGTGTGTGTGTGTGAGAGAGAGAGAGAGAGACAATGTGAGCTGGCTGCTTGCGAAATCTCAGAAACAGTGCACTGTCCCTTTAAGAAAGGGCCATTTCCAGCATTATGCCCACCTTGATTATCATGCACATTGTAGGGAGAGTGGTCACTTTGGATAAGCTATTACCAGCAGGAGATTGAGTTTGTGTGTGTGGTTTTTGGAGGGGGGTGAGGGGGTGAGAGAACCTGGATTTGTGCAGGAAATGGCCCACCTTGATTATCATACACATTGTGAAGAGAGTGGTCACTTTGGATGGGCTATTACCAGCAGGAGAGTGAGTTTGTGTGGGGGGTGGGGGGCGGAGGGTGAGAAAACCTGGATTTGTGCTGGAAATGGCCCAACTTGATGATCACTTTAGATAAGCTATTACCAGCAGGACAGTGGGGTGGGAGGGGGTATTGTTTCATGGTCTCTGTGTGTATATAATGTCTACTGCAGTTTCCACAGTATGCATCCGATGAAGTGAGCTACAGCTCACGAAAGCTCATGCTCAAATAAATTGGTTAGTCTCTAAGGTGCCACAAGTACTCCTTTTCTTTTTGAGTGATTTAAAACGGCCCTGGCAATATTCAGTGCTGGGTCCGTGCTCAGGCCAGGGCCTGAGATCGCACAGACATTGCAGCTGTTAAAATATGTGGATTTTGCCTGAAGGGTTGAAAGTGTTTTAAATCCCCTGATATAGAAAACAGTAAGCAGGGAAAAGTAACAGTGTTTGGCAGTGCTAGGGATGTACTGGAGACCAGGGGTGTGTGATGAGGGTGGTGGGCTGGCACAGGCCTCTCTGGGGTCTAGGGCAGCGATGGCAGTCTAACAGCCCACCTGGAACATGCCTCTCAGGACTAATTAAGCAAACAATTCTCTGCCTGTCTCATCTCAGCCTTCTCCTAAAACCCAGCCAGGCCCGTTGTGTCCATACTCACAGAGAAGCCATAGGCCCAGCGGCAGGATCATGGGGAGAAGCCGTGATAACCCCACAGGCTGGCAATGCCATAGCGGCATCTGCCTCTCGGGGATCCAGGCGCCGTCTCTCACGCTCTGCTTCATAGTGTCTCAGTGAGAGAAATGCCGTGGCTCTCTGATCTGGCCACTCCGCTGCTGATCTGCAGGGACCAGAGAAGCTGCAGGTGCTCTCTGATCTGCCACGTGCTCCCCAAGGTTCAGAGAGAAAAGCCACAGCCCCTGTGAGAGACAGGGCCGTGTCTGCTACTGGCCTCGCAATGGCCAGGGACCTCACTCCCTGGTGAGAGGGGGAGGTTGTTTGCACAGCTCCTCTCTCATGGGCTGGGCAGTTTCTCTGTTGTTCCCAAATGCTGAAGATTGAGGGGTTGATACCTGATCAGAGCAGCCCCCCTGAGCCCAACTCTCCAGCTTTGGGGTTTGATACTGGACTAGACCAGCCCCTCTGAGCCCAACTCCCAGGCGAGCCAAGAGAGAGAATTACAGAGCAATGGTGGCTTCCCAATGCAGCAACAAAGTTTCTGTTTAAAGCAGAATATTAAACTTTGCCTAAAATCCACAGGACAAGTCAAATCCACCTGAAAAGTGGAAGCCTGGGTGAGTGGCTGAGGCAGAGTGTGTGAAGGAAATCTGAGGCCCTTTGAGAAAGAGGTTCTCCAGATAAAGCCCCTAAAAATGGAGCTGTTTCCACAATAACAACATTATTTTAGGGTTAGGTGTTGAAAAGGCCCCAAAGGAGTCAGGCACCCCTCACTCATGGCCTTTCATGGCAGTCAGCACCTCAGACACTCAAGCCCCTTTGGAAATTCCTCCCTGCATATCCTGCTGTCACAAATGGCAGCCATCTTTACTAAGGGCAGCTTCCCTTTCACATCCCAAGGGTGTAGCAACATGGCAGCTATCTGTCTAGAGGGAAGCCTGTGACTTTAATGCCATTATAGAAAAAGCCTGAAGCTGCCTGGGGGAAGATGGTTGCCATGAGACTATAGGCTTGGAATGTGAAAGGGAGGTTGCCCCTAGTAAAGATGGCTCTGATTTCCCATTGTTCCCAATAAGTCTGAAGTTACAGGCTGCCTTCAGGGAAAATGGCTACTATGCCATTAAATACCATGGATGTGAAAGGGAGGTTGCCCCTAGTAAAGATGGCTGCCATTTTCCATTGTTTCTGCTGGGATTGAAGATGTAGGCTGCCCTCTGGGTAATGGTTATCATTTCCATAAAGCCTTGGGAGGCTGCCCATGGCCTTGATGTCCAATTTCCTCCTTGTTTTCAAATGGAAGTGAAGCCATAAGCTGCCCTCAGAGAAGATGGCCACCCATGTCCCTGATGTGGCAGAGAGGTTGCCCTTTTTGTGACCTGCAGAATTGAAGACTGTGGCTTCATTTCCCTTAGAAACAATGGGAAATGGTGGCCATCTTTACTTGGGGCACACTCCCTGTCATACCCGAAGGTATCACTGACATGGCAGTGCTGCTTCCCATTGTTTCCAATGGAAGCGGTGGCCATCCTCATAACAATGGCCTCCATTTCCCCTCCTGCATGAGTACCATCTGCTCCTGCCCTCCCCCCCGAGAATTCATCCCATTCCCCAGTTTGTTCCATTTCCCCAGGAGGGCTCTCCAGGGCTCTTCATAAAGAAGCAACCGCCCCCCTTCCCTCCCGCCACCAGACAATCCCCTTGTCCCTTTTCTAGCCATGTGGGGGTGACACTGCGCCCTCTCCCCACACTGCCCCCGTGCCCTGGGAGAGGACCGTGTTGAGCGTTGTGCCTCCATCTAATTGCCAGGATGCTGGATCCAGAGCACCCCATGTCCCATCCCTCTCTGTATGCTTAGTTGCCCATGGGCAGATCAGAATGGGGGTGCTGGGACATCACTTGGGGGTGTGACTGAGTCACATGACTGACCCCATAACATATGCTGTGTCTGTTTCTGGATGACGTCCCCTGGTGGCTCCCGCAGGTCCCAGCCCAGGGTTATAAATAGCCTTCTCAGAATTCAATTTTTATTATAATTTTGAAACATAATGTCGATATTGATTTTGAAGGGTTTTTTTTAACATTTGTTATCAATTTAAATGTTCACTATTGGTTAAAATCATGGGGTTTCGGCAACGTTTGTATATTTATTGATTTATATTTCACAGTGGAGGAAATTACAATGAGGGGTCAGACAATAATTATTTAATGACAGTAGACGTTGAGATTCAAAAGTTAAAGCTTTATAACCATTAAAACATAAATTGCCATATATACACAGTATATATCCTTAAATCAGCCTCTAATAATGTCTCACACAGCCTTTCTCTTACTTCGCTTAATTGCATATTTCTATTATTATCGATGGAAATATTTTCTCGTGGGTTTGTGTGCGTCCTGGGAAAATGATGTTTGCTGACATTTACCAATAAGAAGCAAATCCGTCCAATCCTAGTTCTAAACAGAGCCCCCCTGCCTGTGAGGTGAGCAGAGAGACGGGCCTGTGGTTACTGGCTGTGGTCCTGTTCTCAGCGCAGGAGTCTCTCCCCCGCCCCCTGTGACCCTGTCCCCACAGCCCGGTAGTATTTATAGACAGTCTCAGAGCGATGCTGCTCTCAGGACACAATGATCCCCCATCACTTGTCTGCCACGCTCATTTCTAGCTCAGGGATGATTGCAGTGTTGCATTCGCAGCATGGCTGAGGGGCTGGAAGAATACCCCCCAGGCTTTTCAGATCCCAGGGAAATCCCATCGTTACCCCCTAAAATCTAATCACATTTAGCCGCGTATGCAGCATTTCTGCTGTTTGCGCCCATGTGCGAGGTGAACATGTAGCATTTTCCCTTCCTGGACGTCATCTCCACTTTAGGTTTCATCAAACGAAATGTCTGTCATCTTGAGCCAGTGATTTCATGCATGCCAAGATTTACATCTGAATCTGAGTGTGCAAAACAGCATCCCAGTGTGAAAATGGGCATCCCCTTCTGTGTCCAGCCCAGCCAGCTCGCACGGGCTAGTACCTTTTGTGTGTGCAGCGAGTGGGATGGTGCAAATCCGTTGTGCCACAGACATCTGCACCCCCATGTGACATGCTGTGGGTGTGAAGGTGGCAAACACACCCACACGCTGGCAACCTTGGGGTGTGAGTGCAGGGTGGTGTATGTGGGCTCAGGGCCAGGGTGCAGCCCTTGGAAAACGACAGAGCATTTCGTTGCTGAGGTTCAGAGCTGGAATCTAACCAGCGATTTCCATCGTCCTTAACCCTGAGTCAGGTGGTGGTAATTAAACATGCAGTTGCTATTATTAAATCTCTTGGAAGCTTCGATGCGAGGTGGCAAGCTCTGATCCCATCCCGGGCAGTGTTGGCACTTTCAGATCCACACAGCACATTACCAGAGGGACCTCACAGGATTGGAGCCTAATTAAGCAAACGATCCTCTGCCCCGTGATCTCACCCTTCCAGCTAAACCCGGCCAGTGCTGGCCATACTCACAGAGAAGCCAGAGACCCAGCGTCGGGATGCTCAGGGGACAAGGTGATAACAGCATGGTCTGGCGATGCAGCAGGGAAGGCCTGTCTCTCTGCTCCTCAGAGTCTCAGTGAGCCGTGTCTCTCTCATCTGACCTCTCCCCTTCTGATCTCCAAGAAGCAGAGAGCAGAGAAGCGGCAGGCGCTCTCTAGTCTGGATCTTGGCCCTAAGATTAACATATGAAAAGCCACAGACTCTCTGCTAAGGTGGGGCTGTGTCTGCTATGCGCCTGGCTGCGGCCAGGGGGACACTTGCTCCCTTGTGCGGGTGGAAGTTGCTCTCCCAGCTCTTCTCTCACAGGTGCTGGGCAGGCTCTCTGCTGTCCCCAAGCTCTGAGTGTTGGGGATTTGGTTACTGGGTCAGACCAGCCCTTCTGAGCCTAGCTCCCAGCCTTTGGGGTCCGATGCTGGATCAGATCAGCCCCTCTGAGCTGAACTCCCAGCATTTCAATTTTCATACAGACTGGATTTCTTCTGTATCAGACCCCACAGCCTCAGAGAACCCCAAAGACTGGGAGCTGCATTCAGAAGGGCTGGTTTGATTCAGGATCAGATCCCTTCAGTAATCACTGGGCCTATCAATTTATCCTACTATGGGCCCAACTTTGGGAAAGAGGATAAACGTTTATGAAGTGCCACAAGACAGGTTGATGGGAAAAGCTGAAAAGGGGACACAGGAAGATTGAATTAAGCCAAATAAAAAGGCCTAGTGATATAATTCAAGGACTGTATTAAGAGCATGCTTGATAAACAGGAGATGTGTGGGATGGGAAATTAATTAATCAAAATTGGTGTGTCAGAAATCAGGCCTGTTGGATAAGAATATGAGAACGAGTCATACTGGGTGAGGCCAATGGTCCATCTAGCCCAGTATCATGTCTTCTGACAGTGGCCAATGCCAGGTCCTTCAAAGGGAAAGAACAGAAGAGGCAATCAACGATCGATCCATCCCTTGTCATCCACTCCCAGCTTCTGGCAAGAAGCGGCTAGGGACCCCCAGTGCATGGGATTGCATCCCAAACTATCTTGGCCAATAGCCATTGATAGACCTATCCTCCAGGAATGTATCTGTGTTTTTGTTTTTTTTTTTTAACCCTGTTATAGTTTTGGCCTTCACAGCATCCCCTGGCAACAAGTTCCAAAGATTGACTGTGCGCTTAATGAAGAAATACTTCCTTTTGTTTGTTTTAAACTCGCTGCCTATTAATTTCATTGGGTGATTCTTGTTTCTTGTGTTATGTAAAGGAATAAACAACACTTCCTTATTCACATTCTCCACATCATTCATAATTTTATAGACCTCTATCACGTCCCGTCTTACTCTTCTCTTTTCCGAGATGAAAAGTCCCACTCTTTTTAATCTCCCTGCATATGGAAGCTGTTCCATACCCTTATTCAATTTTGTTGCCCTTCTCTGCACCTTTTCCAATTCTAATATATCTTTTTCGAGGTGGGGCAACCGGAACTGCATGCAGTGTTCAAGATGTGGTCGTATCATGGATTTATATAGTGGCATTGTGATATTTTCTATCCCTTTCCTAATGGCTCCTAACATTCCCTTAGCTTTTTTGACTGCTGCTGCACATTGAGCAGCTGTTTTAGAGAACTACCCACAATGACTCCAAGACCTCTTTCTTGAGTGGTCACAGCTAATATAGACCCCATCATTTTGCATGTAGAATTGTGATTGTGTTTTCCAATGTGCATTACTTACAGAGGCGACATCCAACAACTGTGGCTCATGGGGGAGCACAAATGAAATGTTCTGGGGGAGTCATGTGCCCCCCCCCCGCATTTCTCAGCACACCGCTGGTGGGGATGCCTAGCAAGGAGGAGGCCGCACTCCCCCTGGCAGTGGCACTCTCCCTGTGTCCATGCAGAGCGGGGAAGGGAGGAAGCAGCAAGGTGGCTGGCTGCTGACTGAGCCCCTCCCCTCCACATGTTTCAGAGTAGCAGCCGTGTTAGTCTGTATTCGCAAAAAGAAAAGGAGGACTTGTGGCACCTTAGAGACTAACCAATTTATTAGAGCATAAGCTTTCGTGAGCTACAGCTCACTTCCTCAGATGCATATCGTGGAAACTGCCTGCTGCTGGAGTCCCACACCTTGCCTCGGCCTCTGCCCCCTGACTCAGCGCATGGTCTGCAAAGCAGGCAGCATCGCTGGGACTCCAGCAGCGGGGAAGGAGAAGCAGCAGCTGTGAAGGGGGGGAGAACAAGGCCTAATTGGTGAACAAAATAGCAAGGGGGTGGGCTATGCTGCCCACCACACACTTTTGTGATCTTTTAAAGACAGGGGTGGCAGGGGAGAATCAAGCTGTCCGTAGGCCACAACGCTGTCTGACGGAAGAACTGGAAGAAGCAAGCTTCACTGCTACAGCCGCTTACACAGGGTGCCCGAAGTGGCGTGTTACTTTCGGGGACTATATGGGCCTAAAGCGTTAACATGCTGATGTGACTCGGTCACTGTTTAATATTGGAGCGTGACCGAGCCATGTTAACTCCTTGAGCCCTTTGGGCCCCTTTGCTGGAGCCCAACGCCCAGGCCATAGGCTGTGATATTGGATCACGTTAGCTCCTCTGGGCTGAGCTCTTGGGCTGTGGAATTTGAAACTGGAGAGGTGACTGTTTCCAGACCAAACTGCATCTCAGGGGCCAGCCGTTTGGGGCCGGTCCCTGCAATGAACTCCACTCAGGTGCCTCCCTGGGAGCAGAGCACTGTGGAAACCCTGGCCCTGTGTCTATGGGGCAGCTCGAATAATGGCAGCGAGAATGGTTTGATCATTGGAGAATGAGCATTTTTCCATTTTCCTCCCACTCCAAAGCAGATCAGCTGTTTTTGCTCAAACTTTTATCTCTGGGCAGCAACCAAGCCTGGTAATTTTCACCCACACCGCTGAATTCTGAGCGAAGCTACAATCCCCTGAAAACAAGATTTACAACAAAGCTGTTTTGGAAGCTATTCCTGCCGTGAGTTCTGACTGCACCGCGTCGCACCTGATTGTGCAGTGTGGGAAAGTCACTGCCACCTCGTCTGTAACCAGGGCAGCTGGGGTTATAATACACTGGCAGGGCTGTAGCAGATATGCCCCTAGATTGCAGCAAAGCAAGTCTAATGGGGATTCATCTCTGGAGAGGCAGAACCTGACCCAGATGGATGTCTATGGGGAGAGTGAGGGGGGAGAGTGGAGAGAGAGCAGGACATGATTAGGGGACTGGAACACATGAGTTATGAGGAGAGGCTGAGGGAGCTGGGCTTGTTTAGCCTGCAGAAGAGAAGAATGAGGGGGGATTTGATAGCTGCTTTCAACTACCTGAAAGGGGGTTCCAAAGAGGATGGCTCTAGACTGTTCTCAATGGTAGCAGATGACAGAACGAGGAGTAATGGTCTCAAGTTGCAGTGGGGGAGGTTTAGATTGGATATTAGGAAAAACTTTTTCACTAAGAGGGTGGTGAAACATTGGAATGCGTTACCTAGGGAGGTGGTAGAATCTCCTTCCTTAGAGGTTTTTAAGGTCAGGCTTGACAAAGCCCTGGCTGGGATGATTTAACTGGGAATTGGTCCTGCTTCGAGCAGGGGGTTGGACTAGATGACCTCCTGAGGTCCCTTCCAACCCTAATATTCTATGATTCTATGATTCTATGATTTTGATGCCTTTAATAGAACATACACATGCAGCAGATGCTACCCCTTACAAATGCATCTAACCTACTGCCATGTGACGGCAGAGGGGTGCGACTGAGCTGGCATTGTATCAAAGACAGGGACTCTCAGAGTTATGGCACCTGCTTTAGCTGGGAGGTGGGTTCTTTGCTTTGATTGGGGGAGTGGGGGCTCATGTTTTGTAAATAAATAGAAATTTGGGGCTGGGTGTTAACAGGGAGATGCTGAGAAATTTTTACTGAAGGATCAAAATATGGAATCTAAAACCAGAGTTATTTTCATGATGCTGTTTTGGCAGCAGTCACCAGGTAGTGACACTACATAGTCTGACAAGTTCTTTTGCATGCAAGCTGTCCGCAGTCATTGAGGACGTGCTATATTGTTGTCAGCTTTATGATGCACATTACTTTGGGGTGAGCTGTGGCAAGTGGCAGGAGAGTTTGCCCTTTGCCTTTTTCTTTCTACATATTTGATTCTTGGAGCGGAGCTGGTCCCTGGAAACCAGGCATTGGTGTTGATCTGAGATCCCTGAAAGAAGGGTTTGTCTGTGTGTCATTTATGGCCATCTCTGTTCCAGGGCTGGTGCATAACTAAACAAGCTGCACTAAGGCTCCATACAAAGTCGACATCTCTGAATTCTCCTCCAATAAGAAACTGGTATGCATGGCCCTGAGACCTGCCATCACTTTCCAAAGGGCCACACTACAATGAAGCCTCAGAGGCCAGGTGGGAATACAGTGCCCCAATATGGAACAATCACAGTTTGGTCACACTTGGGTCAAATCCTGATCCAATTGAAGTCAAGGGCAAAACTCCTGTTGATTTTAGTGGGGCCAAGATTTACCCCCTAGCTTTGGAGGTAGATTGTGTGCTGACTAATAGCAATGCTCTCACCAGAACCCCTCCCAATGGTGTTTAGTTGTTATAGCGTTTTGTCAGTTGCAGATTGATGGACACCAGGGGGCGCTGGAGTCAATTTAGAGGTCTCCTCTGAACTGACAGGACTTGGAGTTCAGGTTTTGCTTTAAAAAACAGGCCCTTTGACTGTGGATTTTTGGGTCCCAGTCATTGTGTTAAGCATTGAAAGACACACACAGGGGACACTGCACTTTACACACATTGATTGCCAGGGCAAAACCACACACCAGCAGTAACAGCTGCGCTGCCAAGTGTGTTTCATTCCAAGACTGAGGATCTCCAGTGGAGGAGGCCTGAGAATGTGAAGCCAGAATCCGAGGGGCACCGGCAGAGCTGTGGGTGGGTGGCTGGGAGCCCAGCTCTGGGACAGCAGGGCACTGACTGTCAGGGTTGAGAAGAGAAAATATAACATGAGAAGAAATCGCAGGAAGAAAGAGCAGAGCCACAAGCCGCCTATAAATAAGCCCAGCCTGAGCTGTGGTCAGGAAGCGAGTTTGTGCGACTCTGGAGACACGTGCTGCTGGTGCAATGCACAAACACAGAGACCCGGCCGCAGGCCGCCCCTGGGCTGTGGTCACTGTATTACCAGAGGCATCTCCAGTGCAGAAGCTGCTCCCCCAGCCCCTGTGGGCCTGGCTTCGCTAGCATCTCGTAGCCCTTTGTACCACGGCACTGAGGAGTATTTTTAACAACACAGACCCGGAGTGAGGCTGCTCCTGTGACACAGAGTCCCCTCCCCTGGGTTGGCCCTTACACATGCAGTCATGGGCCTGCTCAGGGCCCAGCAGGTAGTGTGGGGCCCCCACAATCGACCCCATCCACTGCAAACCTCTCATATCAAGTGCTGGTGCAAAGAGCAGCTAGAGGAAGCCACCGGTAGCCCCCACAGCAAGTGTGGTTGTTCACTGAGCACCCAGGCACTACGCCAGCGCTCCTGAGAGCCACTTATCTGTTAACTGGCTATTGACGTAGACACAAGGCTAGAGCATGGCTGTGACACTGGATATGGCCCAAAGCAGCAGCCAGTGATGGCAACCTCTCCCCTCCCACATATGCGGGCTCAGCTGTGCTGATAGGTGCATAAGCAGGGGGGGTTGAGACAAGTTAGTCAGGTCTCCTGGTGTCTGGGACAACACCGAATCATAGATTCCAAGGCCAGAGGGGACCTTTGTGATCCTCTGATCTGACTCCCTGTGTAGCACAGGCCAGAGAACTGCCCCAAAGTAATTCCTAGAGCAGATCTCATACAAAAACATCCTATCTTGATTTAAAAATGGTCAGCAATGGAGAATCCATCACGACCCCTGGTAAATTGTAATTGGTAATTGGTAATTTCTCTCACTGTTAACAATTGAGGCTTTATTTACAGTCTGAATTTGTCTAGCTTCAACTTCCAGCCATTGGATCGTGTTCGACCTTCTTCTGCTAGACAGAAGAGCTCATTATCACTTTTTGTCCCCCCTGTAGGTACTTATAGACTGAGATCAAGTCACCCCTTAACGTTCTCTTTGTTAAGCTAAATAGATTGAGCTCCTGGAGTTTATCTCTATAAGACAGGTTTTCCAATCCTGTAATCATTCTTGTGGCCACCAAACACATCATGAACCTCCATGATGTTCTCTCCTGAACCAGATCTGGTGCCTTACAGGGTAGTATGCCTATGAAGGAGAGGTGTCTGTTGACATCAGTCAGCCATCATGTTTTGTGTCTTCCCAGTGGTCTTTTCCATCCTGCTTTCATTGGCTTAAGACACAGCCCAGCCCATTCTCTACATCGGGGTGGGTCAGGCCTATTACACCGGTGAGCCTGGTGGCCCGTGTTGGGGGTTCTTTCCTACTTCCTCTCCCGGGTGGGTGCACAGCCCAACTCAAATTCTAAACCAGAACTAATTAACCTCTTAGCTGATAGAGGAAACGTTCCACAAAGCTCATCTCTAGTGACATCACTGAGGATATTGACGGGTGTGTGAGACTCTCTACACCCAGCCCATACTAATGCTGAGCTGTGATGGGGAAGGGCTGGGAGGGCACAGACTGATTCTGGTGGGCAGGGAGGTGAGACAGGTGGGCGGGGAGGTACCCAGGACTGTGAGTCACCTTGTTACTGCCCGTCCACCACCATCCCCACCTCCAGCGTGCAAAGTCTTGCTTGTGCCCGGCTCCCTGACACCACCAGCCTGTCAGCTGCTCAGGCCTTCTTGTGTGGGTGACATCTTGAAGGTTAACAGTAGGTGCAGCCCAGACCCTGAGTCCCTGTGATTCATTCCCTGGTGATACCTAGCCCCTGTCACTGGCTACTCACAGAAATTCCAGAGCCTCTGCCCCCCACAGGAGCAAGGTACCCCAATGTACTGGTTTTACCTTAACCCCCCATGCCTGTAAACCATGCAGCGCTCGTGAGCACTTACAATAAAACCCAGGCAGGGTTATTTAAGAAAGGATAAAGATTTAACTAGAAACAAGAGAAAGTGACAACAACAAATGGTTATACCAGAGAACAAAATCATAAACCACAAACCCGGGTCTACACTGATTAAAAGAAAAGGAGTACTTGTGGCACCTTAGAGACTAACCAATTTATTTGAGCATAGGCTTTTGTGAGCTACAGCTCACTTCATCGGATGCATACTGTGGAAAGTGTAGAAGATCTTTTATACACACAAAGCATGAAAAAATACCTCCCCCCACCCCACTCTCCTGCTGGTAATAGCTTATCTAAAGTGATCACTCTCCTTACAATGTGTATGATAATCAAGTTGGGCCATTTCCAGGACAAATCCAGGTTTTCTCCCCCCCGCCCCCCCCAACACACACAAACCCACTCTCCTGCTGGTAATAGCTTATCTAAAGTGACCACTCTCCTTACAATGTGTATGATAATCAAGGTGGGCCATTTCCAGCACAAATCCAGGGTTTAACAAGAACATCTGGGGGGGGGGGGGGTTAGGAAAAAAACAAGGGGAAATAGGTTACCTTGCATAATGACTTAGCCACTCCCAGTCTCTATTCAAGCCTAAGTTAATTGTATCCAATTTGCAAATGAATTCCAATTCAACAGTTTCTCGCTGGAGTCTGGATTTGAAGTTTTTTTGTTGAACAATTGCAACTTTCATGTCTGTAATCGCGTGACCAGAGATTGAAGTGTTCTCCATCTGGTTTATGAATGTTATAATTCTTGACATCTGATTTGTGTCCATTTATTCTTTTACGTAGAGACTGTCCAGTTTGACCAATGTACATGGCAGAGGGGCATTGCTGGCACTTGATGGCATATATCACATTGGTGGATGTGCAGGTGAATGAGCCTCTGATAGTGTGGCTGATGTTATTAGGCCCTGTGATGGTGTCCCCTGAATAGATATGTTGGCACAGCTGGCAATGGGCTTTGTTGCAAGGATAGGTTCCTGGGTTAGTGGTTCTGTTGTGTGGTATGTGGTTGTTGGTGAGTATTTGCTTCAGGTTGGGGAGCTGTCTGTAGGCAAGGACTGGCCTGTCTCCCAGGATTTGTGAGAGTGTTGGGTCATCCTTCAGGATAGGTTGTAGATCCTTAATAATGCATTGGAGGGGTTTTAGTTGGGGGCTGAAGGTGACGGCTAGTGGCGTTCTGTTATTTTCTTTGTTAGGCCTGTCCTGTAGTAGGTGATTTCTGGGAACTCTTCTGGCTCTATCAATCTGTTTCTTCACTTCCGCAGGTGGGTATTGTAGTTGTAAGAATGCTTGATAGAGATCTTGTAGGTGTTTGTCTCTGTCTGAGGGGTTGGAGCAAATGCGGTTGTATCGCAGAGCTTGGCTGTAGACGATGGATCGTGTGGTGTGGTCAGGGTGAAAGCTGGAGGTGTGTAGGTAGGAATAGCGGTTCAGTAGGTTTCCGGTATAGGGTGGTGTTTATGTGACCATCGTTTATTAGCACGGTAGTGTCCAGGAAGTGGATCTCTTGTGTGGACTGGACCAGGCTGAGGTTGATGGTGGGATGGAAATTGTTGAAATCATGGTGGAATTCCTCAAGGGGTTCTTTTCCATGGGTCCAGATGATGAAGATGTCATCAATATAGCGCAAGTAGAGTAGGGGCGTTAGGGGACGAGAACTGAGGAAGCGTTGTTCTAAATCAGCCATAAAGATGTTGGCATACTGTGGGGCCATGCGGGTACCCATAGGAGTGCCGCTGATCTGAAGGTATACATTGTCCCCAAATGAAAAATAGTTAATACACTGATTAAGTTACCTTTCCTAGCTAATAAAGTAGGTTCCCCGTACCTGAATGGACCATTACCGAGACATATTCTCCCCTGGTGACTAGTTTCTACTCCAAGTCTGGAAATAAATTCATTATTCCTTAAAGATTACCCGTACAAACATCTCACAATGATTATGAGTCGTGACAAGTTACTCACTCTCTGTAGGTATCTTAGACGTTTGTCTTTATGGATAATATCCTGTAAGATGTATGTTCAGTGTTGTGAGTTTGTCTGAGTTGAGGGTTGTTTGCAAAGAACAAGGAACCCTTTGCCCAGAAGTCTCTGTGTCTCTGCTCTGTCTTTGCCCTTTGTGGCTCTGGATGTACCCACAGGGCTAGACTGTGAGAAAAATCAGTGTGAGAGGCAGGGTGTTCCTTTAACCTGGCTCCATCACACCTGTGGGACACTGGCCCAGCACACGCAGGGACCCTTCATCTGTCAGCTGGGAGAGACCCTATGCCTGTGACACCTGGGGGACCCTGTGCCTGTCACATCCAGGAGGCCCTGCCCCTGCCACTCCTGGGGGACCCTGCATCTGTCACATGGGGGAGACCCTGTGCCTGTCATATCTGCATGGAGGGGGGTGGTGGTGTCCTGCATCTGTCACACGGGGGAGACCCTGCACCTCTCATACCTGGGGGATCCTGTGTCTGTCACATCCAGGGGGGTCCTTCCCCTGTCACATCCGGGGGTCCCTGCCCCGTCACATCTGAGGGGCCCTGCCCCATCACACATAGGGGATCCTGCCCCTATCACACCTGGGGGATCCTGTGTCTGTCACATCCGGGGGGCCCTGCCCCGTCACACCTGGGGGACCATGTGCCTGTCATTCAGGTGGCCCTGCCCCTGTCACACCTGGGGGTCCTGACCCTGTCACACCTGGGGGACCCTGTGCCTGTCATATGGGGGAGGGCTGTCTCTGGGGAACCCGCGTGTCTGACACTCCAAGACACAGCCCATCCTGAGCCTCACAAGAGAAGCATCTGAGAGTTGTTTCCATCTCGTCTCAGTGGGGGAGGGCCGGGCTGCTCCCAGACACGCTACTAGAGCCCACAGCCCATCCGGTTCCTCTGCTCCCCACCCCGTGGTGAGAAGGAGGGGACGGGGGCACAGAGCCGCGGTGGATTCTCTTTGGAGGCCCAGATGCTGCTGCAGGGTCCCTGGCTTGGTCCCTGGCTCCCACTCCCCATGATCCTGCTGTGGCTGCTCTGTGAGTTTGGGGAGAGCTCCCTTCCAATGGACTGGGAAAGGGGTCTCCGGGAGGTGGGGAGCAGGGGGAGAGGCAGGCTCATGGCTCTGCCTGGACCGGGGGAACATGGGAACCGGGCTGGGTGAGCACCACAAGTGGGGAATAGCAGGAATGTGGGGATGGGTCACTGGGAGCCACACGGTGCAGGAGGAGTGAGAAGCTGGGTATAAATTCCTGGCACAAGTTTCCTGAGGCAGATCAGAGAGAATATTTAGCCCTCAGGAGATGTTTGTAACAATCCCCTGTTCTGCAGTACAGCTAATACCCTGGGGGTTATATAAATTGTTTGTAATTATGCTAATGTATAATAATCTCTATGGCTGAGATTTTCAAAGCCGCTCAAAGGATTTGGACACACAACTCCCACCATACCCCGAGAGGGCTTTGGAAATAGGACCCTACGTGTACACGTAATATTGAGGACAAAGGAATTAGTGAGAGATGGTCTCAAAGTTGACAGTGTCTACACTGCAAAGAAAGACCCATGGCAGCAAGTCTCACAGCCTGGGTCCACAGACTTGGACTTGTGGGGCTCAAGCTACGAGGCTGAAAATAGCAGTGTAGACGTTCCCTCTTGGGCAGGAGCGTGGGCTGTGAAACCTGGCGAGGTGGAAAGGTCTCAGAGGTTGGGCAGGAACTTTGAACTGTTACTTTTATCTCCGCTGGTTTAGGCAACAAAGCTGAATTGCTTTTATCACCTGCGTCTTAATCTCTCTCTGTAGCATTCACAGTAATCCAGCTAATAACGTGTCTGCCATGACCTAGTGATTTATTACTCTGATGTTGTGTCATAGGGATTGTATTGCCCAATGAGCCAGTCCCCAGCGGGTGGAAGTCCATGCTGATGTCGGTGCCGTGTGCCCATTTCCACCAGTTGAGGCTCAGCCCCGTATTGTTATATTTGTATTGATATTGTCTCAATTGGAACGGTATCTGCACTGGTGTGGGGGCTCCAATGACCGGGCTAGGGCCCATTAAGTGACTGATCTTTCAATCAAATCCACGTGTCCTGTTGAAGGATTGGGGCCTACAAATCTTGCAATCTCCTTAACTTGGGGTTTTCTGGCTTTTCTTTGCTTAACTATCAATGTTAACTTTGCCCCAGAGTAGCTGTGTGTGTTGTCAGAGCCGCAGGGACTGCCACTCACCGCTCTCTTGCTGTCTGGTGCAGGTGCTGGGGTCACAGGCCAGGAGCCCTGCAGCTCCCCTGGTGAGCAAAAGCATAAGAGACGTGGAAGAAGGGGAGACACAGAAAGGAGTGAAACTCCTGACAATGGCAACAGGAGGGCAGATGGGAAGGTGTAGGAGGGGGATGGGTGGGGAATGCCTCTTGCATGATTGCTGCCTGAAATCCTCGTAATCAAACAGTAAATTGGACTTCTCACAGTGCCACACCATAAATATGACTGGAAATGAAGCACACTTGGGCCAGATCCTCAGCAGGTATAAATCAGCATAGCTCTGCTGACTCCAATGGAGTGGTGCCGATTTACACCAGCCGGGAATCTGGCCCAATGTCACTGGGATACATATCTAACAAACTTTCCATATGTAAATCTTGGCAGGCTTGGAGCTAATACAGGAGTGTATTAATGAGACCAGGGTACTGCACTAGACTGAATTAGTCTTAAATCTCCTGCTTTGCACCATATTTATTTTAATTTCAATGAGAAGAGAGACAGCTCGTTCCATCAGCCAAGCGTGTTTCTCATCTAATTCATCACGAATGCCTAGTTCCCTGCCTGGCAGAGTTAAGTTATCCACCTCTGGTGACTCCTCTCGAGTTAGCCGAGCTCCTGCGAGAACGGCCACACTGCTGTGCCCCCACTGGCTCTACACTCGCTCGCACGTGGGGCTGTGGATTCTGGGGGCATGTCCCGTCGCTCTTAGAGATGAATTGTGGGAGAACTTCTCTGTCCTTTCTGGGCACTCTAGGGGAATAGTGGGAAGGCACTAGAGGACTCATCAAGCCCTCGGATCGCTACCCCTTCCTGCTTCTCCACGTGGGCACCAATGATACTGCCAAGAATGACCTTGAGCGGATCACTGCGGACTACGTGGCTCTGGGAAGAAGGATAAAGGAGTTGGAGGCGCAAGTGGTGTTCTCGTCCATCCTTCCCGCGGAAGGAAAAGGCCTGGGTAGGGACCGTCGAATCGTCAAAGTCAACGAATGGCTACGCAGGTGGTGTCAAAGAGAAGGCTTTGGATTCTTTGACCATGGGATGGTGTTCCATGAAGGAGGAGTGCTGGGCAGAGACGGGCTCCATCTTACAAAGAGAGGGAAGAGCATCTTTGCCAGCAGGCTGGCTAACCTAGTGAGGAGGGCATTAAACTAGGTTCACCGGGGGAAGGAGACCAAAGCCCTGAGGTAAGTGGGAAAGCGGGATACCGGGAGGAAGCACAGGCAGGAATGTCTGTGAGGGCAGGGCTCCTGCCTCATACTGGGAATGAGGGGCGATCAACAGGTTATCTCAAGTGCTTATATACGAATGCACAAAGCCTTGGAAACAAGCAGGGAGAACTGGAGGTCCTGGTGATGTCAAGGAACTATGACGTGATTGGAATAACAGAGACTTGGTGGGAAAACTCACATGACTGGAGTACTGTCATGGATGGTTATAAACTGTTCAGGAAGGACAGGCAGGGCAGAAAAGGTGGGGGAATAGCACTGTATGTAAGGGAGCAGTATGACTGCTCAGAGCTCCGGTACGAAACTGTAGAAAAACCTGAGTGTCTCTGGATTAAGTTTAGAAGTGTGTGCAACAAGAGTGATGTAGTGGAGGGAGTCTGCTATAGACCACCGGACCAGGGGGATGAGGTAGATGAGGCTTTCTTCCGGCAGCTCACGGAAGCTACTAGATCGCATGCCCTGATTCTCATGGGTGACTTTAATTTTCCTGATATCTGCTGGGAGAGCAATACAGCAGTGCATAGACAATCCAGGAAGTTTTTGGAAAGCATAGGGGACAATTTCCTGGCGCAAGTGCTAGAGGAGCCAACTAGGGGGGGCGCTTTTCTTAACCTGCTGCTCACAAACCGGGTAGAATTAGTGGGGGAAGCAAAAGTGGATGGGAATCTGGGAGGCAGTGACCATGAGTTGGTTGAGTTCAGGATCCTGACGCAGGGAAGAAAGGTAAGCAGCAGGATACGGACCCTGGACTTCAGGAAAGCAGACTTCGACTCCCTCAGGGAACGGATGGCCAGGATCCCCTGGGGGACTAACATGAAGGGGAAAGGAGTCCAGGAGATCTGGCTGTATTTCAAGGAATCCCTGTTGAGGTTACAGGGACAAACCATCCCGATGAGTCGAAAGAATAGTAAATATGGCAGGCGACCAGCTTGGCTTAATGGTGAAATCCTAGCGGATCTTAAACATAAAAAAGAAGCTTACAAGAAGTGGAAGGTTGGACATATGACCAGGGAAGAGTATAAAAATATTGCTCGGGCATGTAGGAATGATATCAGGAGGGCCAAATCACACCTGGAGCTGCAGCTAGCAAGAGATGTCAAGAGTAACAAGAAGGGTTTCTTCAGGTATGTTGGCAACAAGAAGAAAGCCAAGGAAAGTGTGGGCCCCTTACTGAATGAGGGAGGCAACCTAGTGACAGAGGATGTGGAAAAAGCTAATATACTCAATGCTTTTTTTGCCTCTGTCTTCACTAACAAGGTCAGCTCCCAGACTGCTGCGCTGGGCATCACAAAATGGGGAAGAGATGGCCAGCCCTCTGTGGAGATAGAGGTGGTTAGGGACTATTTAGAAAAGCTGGACGCGCACAAGTCCATGGGGCCGGACGAGTTGCATCCGAGAGTGCTGAAGGAATTGGCGGCTGTGATTGCAGAGCCATTGGCCGTTATCTTTGAAAACTCGTGGCGAACGGGGGAAGTCCCGGATGACTGGAAAAAGGCTAATGTAGTGCCAATCTTTAAAAAAGGGAAGAAGGAGGATCCTGGGAACTACAGGCCAGTCAGCCTCACCTCAGTCCCTGGAAAAATCATGGAGCAGGTCCTCAAAGAATCAATCCTGAAGCACTTACATGAGAGGAAAGTGATCAGGAACATGGATTCACCAAGGGAAGGTCATGCCTGAGTAATCCAATCGCTTTTTATGATGAGATTACTGGTTCTGCGGATGAAGGGAAAGCAGTGGATGTATTGTTTCTTGACTTTAGCAAAGCTTTTGACACGGTCTCCCACAGTATTCTTGTCAGCAAGTTAAGGAAGTATGGGCTGGATGAATGCACTATAAGGTGGGTAGAAAGTTGGCTAGATTGTCGGGCTCAACGGGTAGTGATCAATGGCTCCATGTCTAGTTGGCAGCCGGTGTCAAGTGGAGTGCCCCAAGGGTCGGTCCTGGGGCCGGTTTTGTTCAATATCTTCATAAATGATCTGGAGGATGGTGTGGATTGCACTCTCAGCAAATTTGCGGATGAGACTAAACTGGGAGGAGTGGTAGATACGCTGGAGGGGAGGGATAGGATACAGAAGGACCTAGACAAATTGGAGGATTGGGCCAAAAGAAATTTGATGAGGTTCAATAAGGATAAGTGCAGGGTCCTGCACTTAGGACGGAAGAACCCAATGCACCGCTACAGACTAGGGACCGAATGGCTAGGCAGCAGTTCTGCGGAAAAGGACCTAGGGGTGACAGTGGACAAGAAGCTGGATATGAGTCAGCAGTGTGCCCTGGTTGCCAAGAAGGCCAATGGCATTTTGGGATGTATAAGTAGGGGCATAGCGAGCAGATCGACGGACGTGATCGTTCCCCTCTATTCGACATTGCTGAGGCCTCATCTGGAGTACTGTGTCCAGTTTTGGGCCCCACACTTCAAGAAGGATGTGGATAAATTGGAGAGAGTCCAGCGAAGGGCAACAAAAATGATTAGGGGACTGGAACACATGAGTTATGAGGAGAGGCTGAGGGAGCTGGGATTGTTTAGCCTGCAGAAGAGAAGAATGAGGGGGGATTTGATAGCTGCTTTCAACTACCTGAAAGGGGGTTCCAAAGAGGATGGCTCTAGACTGTTCTCAATGGTAGCAGATGACAGAACGAGGAGTAATGGTCTCAAGTTGCAGTGGGGGAGGTTTAGATTGGATATTAGGAAAAACTTTTTCACTAAGAGGGTGGTGAAACACTGGAATGCGTTACCTAGGGAGGTGGTAGAATCTCCTTCCTTGGAGGTTTTTAAGGTCAGGCTTGACAAAGCCCTGGCTGGGATGATTTAATTGGGAATTGGTCCTGCTTCGAGCAGGGGGTTGGACTAGATGACCTTCTGGGGTCCCTTCCAACCCTGATATTCTATGATTCTATGATTCTATGAGGGAGCTCTGGGCTAGGGCAGGGGGTTGAGGTGTCGGGGGAAAGATGAGGGCTCCAGCTGGGGTGCGGGGTCTGGGGTGGGGCTGGGTATGAAGGGCTTGGGGTGTATGAGGGAGCTGTAGGTTGGGGCCAAGGGGTTCGGAGTGTGGGAGAGGAGTGTGGAGTCCGGGAAGGAATTCGGGTGTGGGAGGGAATGTGGGGTGCAGGCTCCAGGAGGGAGTATGGGTGTGTGAGGGGGCTCTGAGTTATTGCAGGGGGTTGGGGTCCAGGAGGCGGCTTGGAGGGCAGGCTCTGGGTGGCTCTGGCTGGTGTGGTTTGTGGGGGTCTGGGAGGCATTAATGTCAGGTGGCCCCTTAAATAGCAGCCACACCAGCACGGCCCTGGCATTTCCCGGGTGTCAGAGGCTGCTCTAACAGCCATGAATCCTGGACACCTGGCTCGGTGAGGACAAAAGTTTTTCCTGTTCTCTGGAACGTGGGGGGGAGGGGGGGTGAGAGAATTCCCCGCTAGTGACACACCCATCCCACTGCTGCCCCTGGCTCGCTGCTCCCCCAGCATAGTGCAAATCACAGCAGCTCTAGGGAGAGAGCTGATGCAGGCCCCCCCTCCTCCTCCTGCCATTTGCAGTGACCCCCAACCCCTCTCCTTCATTCTCCCCCACAGCCCGGCTGCTGGCTGGGGCCTCCACACTCAGCTGCTGCCCGACTCTGTATGGACCCGTTCCCAAGCAGAGCAGCCCAATTTTACCCCATGCTTCCACGCAGCCCATTCATCCCCGGGAGGAGAGTGACCTGCCCACAGCCCCTTACCTGCTGGCCGCATGGTCCCGAGTTGAACCCAGCACAGTAGCCCCACAGGGAGCAGGTGTGGGCCCCAGGACAGGTGGCTGACCCCTCCTCTCTCAGCTCCCAACAGCTGGGGAGCAGTGGGCCGGGTAGGGAGGGGGCTGAAGGCACTTCCTAAAGGCCACAGCCCGCTCTGCAGGGAACCCCTGGCCACCGCAGAGGCTGCTGCCGGGGGTTAACCCTGCCGGCCCCAGCCTGCAGCCGAATGCCTTTCCCAGCCCCTCCGCTGGGATCCACCCCCTGCCAGTGGGGGCTTGCACCGCCCCCGAGCTCCACAGAGAGAGCTGCTGCAGGCCCCCTCCTCATCCCTCTGCCACCAACCAGACTTTTAACGGCCCAGTTGGCAGTGCTGACCGGAGCTGCCAGGGTCTCTTTTCGAAAGAGAAAACCGGATGCCTGGCAACCCTAAGAGTGACTGTGTTCAGGCCTAATTCCCCCAGCGCTCAGCACGCTGAGATCACGTTGGGTCTGAGCTCTAAAGAATCTCACCCTGATTCCCTGACCCACAGCCCATCGGCATCCCTGGGACCCTGGCACTGAGTCCAGTGGGCCGGGTTACTCCTATGTTCAGAACTGGGAGGAGGTGTCCTGTTCTAGGCCGGTCCTTGAGCAGCCCCTCTCCAACCTCCCCCACAGCAGGGTGTGTGGGGAGGGGAATAGCACATATAGGAGCGTCCGCAGCTGAGGGAGACCCATCTGTCTCCCCACAGCCATTCCCCCCTCTCACCCTGCAGCTGGCAGCATCTCCTATTAAAGCAGCTTCTGTGTCGTTGCAGCGATGGGAGAGGACGCAGAGATGGGACCATTTTACACGCCATAGCCAAAGCACCCGGCAGCTTGGGAAAGTGGAAAGAGCCTCCCCTGTGGGCTGGGAGCTGGGGGTGGGGTGAGTTCATGAATCCCCATTCTGCACTGTTACGAGAAGGAGGAACCGGGATGGAACCAGAGGACCCCCGGAGGGCAGACTGGAATCCACCCAACAGCCTCAAGAATGGGAGAACCAAAGAACAAGATAACATCTAGCAGCTCGGAGCCCTCAGGAATGTGCTATCTGCTGATTGATTCAGCAACAGCATGATGAAGCAATTCCCATAGACTGGCATAGGAAGAAATTCCGATAAAAATAGACTCTAAAAAGTGAGAACTTTGGGGTCTGATTCTGCAAACCAACTTCCAGGAGCATCAGATGAGCATCTGACAAGGCCCTGCTCCCTCCTCATGTCCAGGCCACCTGGCCAGTGGCTTGGCATGAGCAACTCTAAGGCTGGTAACTATGATAACAACCTTGCAGAACCTGTGTGTGTGTGTTTGTATGAATCAATGTGTGAATAAATATGAGATTGAATGGAATGTTATAGCTATAACTAAGTGCTTACAATGATTCTTTCTGTATTCACAATAAATGTGGTATTTTGCCTTTTTCCCTTTCATGAGATCCTGTTGGTTTTTATTTTATTGGTATAACAGCGGAAGGTCCCTCCCATGACCCCGGTGGGGAAGGACAGGCTCTAAAGCCTTGGCGAGGCCAGAGCAAGTCTGGGCTGGGGCATCCCATGGCTGGGGAGTCACACATTGGCTGGACTGTGACTCGCCTGCCCATTGTGACACGCCCCTGCTGGCTGGCACAGCCTCATCCCCTCACTGCCAGGCTTGGCTCTGGCAGAGCAAGAGCTGGCAGGTGCCGCTGGGGAACGCTGAGCCAGCAGATCCAGCTCCGCCACCGGCAGCAGAAAGTGGGTGGCCCATTTACGGGCAGGCTTCTGCCCACTCCTGACTCCAGGTAGGAGAATCTTCTATTGCCCACCTCTGCTTTTCCATTGCATCGCCAACCACACCGAACCTTCCCCGAGCTCCTGGCTGGGTGGCGCACGTCTGCCAAGTGCCAGTGAGGAAGTGGGCAGCGGCATGCGCACAGGAGGGAGTCTGGGGCAGCTCGACAGAAGGGGTCGCACCAGTCGAGCCCGGAGGGGACGGAGACAAGGAGGAGGGTTTGGCAGGGCTGGTGGCACGGCACGGGAAGGCAGCACAGGTGGTTAGATGAGGCATTGGGCTGGGACCCAGGAGAGCTGTGTTCAGTTCCCCGCTCCTCTGTAACTCTTCTGCGTGGGATCAGGTGAGTCCCCGCCGCTCTGGGCCTCAGCTAACGAGGGAGAGCACGTCCCTGCTCTGCGGAGGGGGGGTTGAAAGCCTAAATACCACAACACCCGTGTGCTAAGCCACTGGCATGATGGGGCCAGGTAAGTGCTTAGACACTGAGGTTGCCGGGGGAACAGGCATTCTCCGGTTGCCTGGAGCCATTGTTCCATTCCCCAGGACAGTCCGATGCCAGGACAGTCCCCCTGAGCTCTGGAGAGGACTAGAGGTGCCTTAGGACGCCTGCCGTGCAGCTGCTGGAGAGTCAGCAGGAGACACTGGGTGAGGAATGGAGCCCCCCAGGGCAGGGGCCATTCAGGAGACCCAGCGTGGGGGGAATCAGGCCTGGGATTCTCTGCAGCGGCTGCTCCCACACAGGCCTTGGAGAGAGGAGCTCTGAAACCCCCACAAAGCTCTGCCCCCGCACAGAGCTCTGTAGCACTGGGACTCCGTACGCGTGAGCCGTAATCCAGCAGGGCCTTGGGCCAGCCCCACCCTCTCCCATTGCCCCACTCTGGGAGGCCAGGGCACAGTTCACAATTTAGGACGGACCAGCTGCAAGGATCCTGGCGGGCCCTGGTATGGTTGGAGCAGCATTTTCAATGTTCGGGAAAAGCGAGATCTGTGCAATAGACAACGTAGCTCCATCTGGGCACCAGCCAGCTCCTGTGCCCCAGAGAGCTCCCACAGCTCCCACTGAACCAGGGACGAAGAGGGCAGGAGGTTGAAAGAGAAGGTGCCATCCTGGAACCCAGGAGACCCATGTTCATTTCCCAGCTCTGCCACAGATGCTCTGTTTGTCTTCGAGCAAGTCCCTTCTTCCCTCTGTGCTGTAGTTCCCTGTCTGTGCAGTGGGGGTAGCTGCCAGACCCTGCCCTGAAGGGGGCAGTTAGAATAAATGCAATCGAGGTTGGGCAGTGCTCGGATGCCGGGGGATGAGGGCCAGGATGGTGCCTAAGACAGACCGAAAGCAAGGGGGAGCTACAGAGCCGGTGGTGAGAGGGGTTTGGCCTTTGACAATCTGCTCTGAGTGCCAGGGGTGCCAGATCCCAGACAGCCACTGGCATTGCAAGACCTCCCTGATCTACGGTGCTGCTGCTTTCCCTGCTTCTAGGAGTCACTGCCTCCCCCTGGGCCGAGACCCCCGTGTCACGGAGTCCCCGGGCGATGCTCTGGAACTGCTCCCTAAGAAGTCAGTCAGGACTCTGGGGAAGTCTCCTTTTTGTGAGCAGCCTGTCTGCAGGGCAAACAGCTCACACAGCTTCCATCTTCCTGGGTCTGACCTCTGAGCATTCAGCATCCTCTGCTCCTCCGTGAGCTTCCCACAGCGAGTCCGCCCAGTCAGGCTCCTGGGGAAGCCGGAGGGTCCTGCCCCCCAGCTCCGCAGTCAGACGTGACTCTCAGCCAGCCAGTAAAACAGAAGGTTTATTAGATGACAGGAACATGGTCTAACACAGAGCATGTAGGTGCAGAGAACAGGACCCCTCAGCTGAGTCCATTTTGGGAGGTAGTGAGCCAGACAACCACATCTGTACTTCACTCCATGTCCCCAGCCAGCCTCAACTGAAACTCTCTCCAGCCCCTCCTCCTCTGGGCTTTGTCCCTTTCCCGGGCCAGGAGGTCACCTGATTCCTTTTTTCTCCAACCCTTTTAGCTCTCACCTTGTAGGGGGGAAGGGCCAGGCCATCAGCACCCAGGAAATAGGGTGTCGGCCATTCTCTGTGTCCAGACCCCTGCACATACCTGCCCTCTAGGGCTCTGCAATGATCATACACCCTTACCCCACCACCTAGATACTTAAGACCTGCATAGGGGAAAATGAGGCACCCCCACACTATTCAGAGGAAACATTAAGAACAGTCCCACTTCGTCACATGCCACAGCAATCATCTCCTGGGGCTGTCATGGCACTGAGCATTAGCAAGGTCTGAGACTCAGTTGGGCAGGGTGGGGGGGCTGCTATTAAAGCAGCTTCTGTGTCGTTGCAGCGGTGGGAGAGGAAGCAGAGATGGGACCATTTTACACGCCATGGCCAAAGCACCCGGCAGCTTGGGAAAGTGGAAAGAGCCGCTCAGGTGGGCTGGGAGCTATGGGTGGGGAGAGTTCATGGATCCCCGTTCTGCACTGTTACGAGAAGGAGGAACCGGGAGGGAACTGATTCTCCCACTCGGGGATCCAGAGACCCCCTGGCTCCAATAGCATGGACGCAGGGAGGGGCTCTGGCCTGGGGTCTGCAGGAGCTGGGACTAGAGGAGCCCAGCGGTCCCTTCCGGCCTAACGTCTGTGACTGTGGGGAGCGGAAGGTCCCTCCCATGACCCCGGTGGGGAAGGACAGGCTCTAAAGCCTTGGCGAGGCCAGAGCAAATCTGGGCTGGGGCATCCCATGGCTGGGGAGTCACACATTGGCTGGTCTGTGACTCGCCTGCCCATTGTGACACGCCCCTGCTGGCTGGCACAGCCTCATCCCCTCACTGCCAGGCTTGGCTCTGGCAGAGCGAGAGCTGGCAGGTGCCGCTGGGGAACGCTGAGCCAGCAGATCCAGCTCCGCCACCGGCAGCAGAAAGTGGGTGGCCCATTTACGCGCAGGCTTCTGCCCACTCCTGACTCCAGGTAGGAGAATCTTCTATTGCCCACCTCTGCTTTTCCATTGCATCGCCAACCACACCGAGCCTTCCCCGAGCTCCTGGCTGGGTGGCGCACGTCTGCCAAGCGCCCCGGTGCCGGCTGTCTAGCCTGGTGCCAGTGAGGAAGTGGGCACCGGCATGCGCACAGGAGGGAGCCCGGGGCGGCTCGACAGAAGGGGTCGCACCAGTTGAGCCCGGAGGGGACGGAGACAAGGAGGAGGGTTTGGCAGGGCTGGTGGCACGGCACGGGAAGGCGGCACAGGTGGTTAGATGAGGCATTGGGCTGGGACCCAGGAGAGCTGTGTTCAGTTCCCCGCTCCTCTGTAAGTCTTCTGCGTGAGATCAGATGAGTCCCCGCCGCCCCTGGCCTCAGCTAATGAGGGAGAGCAGGTCCTTGCTCTGCGGGGGGGTTGAGAGCCTAAATACCACAACACCCGTGTGCTCAGCCACTGGCATGGTGGGGCCAGGTAAGTGCCCAGACTGGGAGGTAGCTGGTGGCCCTGCCCCTCGTCCTACTCCAGCCCTGCTCTCGCTCCAGCCTCGCTCCACCCACGCCCCGGCCTCCTGAGTCCAGCTCCAACCACGAAGCCTGACCACCTCCAGCACCCTTGCCGACACCATCACTTCCAGAGGGAATGGCACTGAGGTTGCCGGGGGAACAGGCATTCTCCGTCTGCCCGGAGCCATTGTTCCATTCACCAGGACAGTCCGATGCCAGGACAGTCCCCCTGAGCTCTGGAGAGGACTAGAGGTGCCTTAGGACGCCTGCCGTGCAGCTGCTGGAGAGTCAGCTGTTGACACTGGGTGAGGAATGGAGCCCCCCAGGGCAGGGGCTATTCAGGAGACCCAGCGTGGGGGGAATCAGGCCTGGGATTCTCTGCAGCGGCTGCTCCCACACAGGCCTTGGAGAGATGAGCTGCGAAATCGCCACAAAGCTCTGCCCCGGCACAGCCTGCCTGCCTGCTGCTCTCCCACCTTCTGCTCCTTCCCCTTCACGGTGGTGTCAGAGCAACTCCTGCTGCTCACCAGCCCGCCCCCCGCACCCCACCCCGCTTCCCTCCCCCACCTGGGACCTGCCACGGCCCCAATATTCCTGGGGTAAGGGATCAGGGTAATTTCCCTGGGCAGGAAGAATCCTGAGTGGTTGGATGCAGCCTGTCTGCTGGGCAGTTTGTGAACCAGCAGAAGGAGAGGCAGGAGTGACCCGGGGGAGGCCGTTTGGCCTGCGGGATGGGCCTGGGAGTCCGGAGACCTGGGTTCTAATCCTGCCTGTACTGCTGACTGCCTGGGTGACTTTGAGCACATCCATTGGCTTGTTTCCCTGCTGGCAGCTGTAGGCACTGGTGGAACGGCCATACGTGGACTGGCCCTGATGCTGAACGGGGCAGTCGCCTCTCACCTCTCACAAGCAATGCCTTGTCCTGGCTTCTTGCAGGATGGCTGAGGAAGTCCGCAAGGTCCCCTTGAAGCCCATCCTTGCCTGGGAGGAGACGAGACCTCCTCGAAGGAAGAGTCCGCAGAAGAGCCCACAGCAGCAGCAGGAGCTGTGTGTGCCTCAGCCCTTCCATGCTGGTGAGTGGGTGCCTCCTGGGTGGGTGGAGGGGCTGCAAAAATGGCCGGGGCCATGGCCCTGCATTGCGGTGGGGCTTGCCCCCTGGGGGTTGGGGTTGCAAGACCAGGGTGTCAGTGGCGGGAGAAGACTCTGTCACCTTTGTACAACTCTGGGCTGCCATGAGATGGAGAGACAGGAAAACCCAGGCAGGGGGGAATGGCCCCTCCTGCTGGCAGCAGCTGCAGCCCCTACATCTGATCGGGGCATTAGGGGCGGCAGCAGAAGCATCAGGTGGAGACTGACTGAATTGCCCACCCCGATCCGTCACACACAGGGTCGGAAGATGTTTTCCACCAGTCGAAGGGGATGCTCTGTGCATGGTGGGTTGTTAAGCCTAAGATTGCAGGGCGCCGGCCAAAGCATGAGATGCCCCCTGATGTTGCAGCCCCATCTGCTGGCTCCTTTGCAGGGGGGTTACGCATGGCACAGCACAGGGCATTTGGGTGGGGGGGTTCATGATGGGAGCCCAGGGCTTGCCCAGGTTACACCCCGTGGCTGTCGATGACAGGAGAGGCAGTCAGAGGAAGCAGAACAGGCAGGCCCTGGGTCCCCGTATCCCGCGCAGACTGGGTAGCTCCTCCCTCTCCCGCAGTGGGGAGCAGAGCGATTCACTGCCAGTCCCTCTGCCCCCTCCAGCAATGGCCCGGAGAGCGGGGACACCACTCATAGCCTGACATCATGCCTCCTTCCAGGTGTGGCGCTCCCCAAATCCCCAGGCTCAGCCTGCATGCTGGGTGCGGGCAGGGAGGTGGGGTGGCCGCTGGCAACCAGGGCTCTGA
Source organism: Lepidochelys olivacea (assembly GCF_965140295.1). Classification (NCBI taxonomy): domain Eukaryota; kingdom Metazoa; phylum Chordata; order Testudines; family Cheloniidae; genus Lepidochelys; species Lepidochelys olivacea. The sequence continues at coordinate 7,611,885 of NC_140433.1, read as the reverse complement.
CTGGATCTTTGCTGGGCTGAGCAGCAAAGAGTTGGGGAATCCAGGGATGGCTGTGCCAGACCCTGTTGTGCATCGGGGCTGCTACCCTGCTGGGGTGGGAGCGGGGGGCAAGGGTTTCTGCTAAGATCTCTGTCACCCAGCCTGCAGCTTGGCAGCCCCAGGTATGACCACTGCTCTGTCTTTGATCAGATTCACCATCACCTGGGAATGCCTCCTGCTTTATGGGGCCAGATTCGCAGGAGAAAGAGACCCTAGACTACATCAACGCCTTTCTCAAGGGCAATGAACAGGTACCAAGAGCCCTCCTCTGATCTGTCAGTTACTGCCCTGTCCACATGCACCATCCGTCCTTCTCCGGATGAGACATGGATTCTAAGGCCAGACGGGACCTCCCCACTGTGACCTCCTGTATAACACAGGCCAGAGACCTGCCCCCAAATAATTCCTGTTTAAACTAGAGCATCTTAAAAACATCCTCTCTTGAGTTACAAAAGGCACCCACCATGCCCCTTGCCCACTGGATTTGGCCAGTCCCCAGCGTGATGCGTTGCCCCCCTTTGAGGTGCCACCTGATGTCCTGGCTTATCACTGAGCCCGCCTGTTCTGCCAGCCTGGGCCCCCGTTACCTTGTCTTGTTGGGCTCGGCTCACAAGCCTCTTCCAGCCATACACACAGGCAGGGCCACACCCAGCTGCAGAAAGACACAGACACTGAGATCAGCTCTGGGAAGACTCAGCTGAAGGGCCTTGTCCCAGTTCTCTGGTGCCCACCTCCTTTGGAGTACGGACCCAAAGGTTTTATGACATTCGCCCCCTCCCTCGATGTCGAGAGAGGTATGAACAACTCTTTGCCCCTCCTCCCAGTTACTAATTTATACTACAAACTGGGTTGTGGTATAAACAAGAAACAAGATGATTAACTACAAGAGGTAGATTTTAAGCGGTTAGAAGAGATAGCAAACAGAACAAAGCAGATTACCCTAGTAAATAAAGAAAACACACAAACGAAGCTTTACACACCAGATAGATAGGATATCCATTAGCAAATTCTCCCTGAGTGATAAACAGGTTGGCAGATTCTTAAGGCAGAAGCTGCCTTGGTTTTGCAGCTTGGATTTCCCAGGTTTTCTTGCACAGGCTAGGAATCTCTCTCTCTAGCCTAGGACCATCACTTCTCATGGTTCAATCTTTGTCTCTCAGGTGTTTCCAGGTATCTTATTGCAGGGAGTCTGAGGTCCCGTCCCGTCCCCCCCGCGATGTCCTTATTCCCCTTTTATCTTCTCTTCCCACCTGCTGGAAAACTCTTTTGCTGTGACCTGGGTCCAACAGGTCCCGTTGTGTTGCGTTATCTCGGGGAGGTTTCTATTGCACACAGTTCCTGGGGTAGCCCTAATGCTTGTGCATTTCCTCCAGGAGCCAGTGTTTGGCTTTTTTGCTGTTCTACCTGAAAGGCTGTTTTGAACCTCACAGTGTTTTTCAGGAACACATACACAGCTGAACTTCAGAACGTCACATACAACGATAGCACATGCAATCCAATGAGACATTAATGTCTAGCAGATAAAGACTTTTAGACTGATACCTTACAAGACATACTTGATACCAAACATATCCTAATTATATGACCGTGGCGAATATTGGGGTGTCAGGGTGTCACACCCAGATGTTCCTCCCACTCTATCAAGCCCCCCAGTAAGACTGTCTGGATGCTTAGCCCCCATATTGCAGTTCCTCTTTGGACACCTACCCCGTGAGATCTGCTCCCTCTCTGCTCTGGTTTCACACAGAGCTGCCCTGCCCTCCCCACATAGTCACTCCTGTTGAGAGATGAATGGCCTTCTGCCCTTCAGCATATCAAAGCCTGAGCAGCGCTGGGGGGAAGCTTTCTGACATCTCTCCCACTGGCAGCTCTTTCCACGCTAACCTTCCTGTTTTTGTCTAATCTCTGCGGGGCATAGGAGGAGGCCAAGAAACTTGAATTCTTGGATCGTGTCATCCCCATCAGCAGGGCAGCCCTCACGAGGCACCCAGAACAAAACCTGGCAGCTTTTCTCTGCAAAGCCCTCCTTGTGGAGAAGATAAAGGTGAGTAAAACACACACTCGGGCTATGTTACTTGGCGGGTTTAGTGATTGGCCTGGAGAGCTCTGCAGATTTGTCTACCTTCAACTGCCAATCGCTGGATCGTGTTGGACGTTTGTCTGTTAGACTGAAGAGCCCATTATCAAGCATTTGCTCCCTGTGTAGATACTTACAGACTGTCATCAAGGCACCCTGTAACCTTCTCTTTGTGAAGCTGAACTGATTGATTTCTGGAGTCTCTCACTATAAGGACAGGTTTCAGAGTAACAGCCGTGTTAGTCTGTATTCGCAAAAAGAAAAGGAGTACCTGTGGCACCTTAGAGACTAACCAATTTATTAGAGCATAAGCTTTCGTGAGCTGTACGAAAGCTTATGCTCTAATAAATTGGTTAGTCTCTAAGGTGCCACAAGTACTCCTTTTCTTCTCACTATAAGGCATGTTTCCCAGTCCTTCAGTCACTCTTGTGGCTCTTCTCTGACCCCTCTCCAATTTATCAACATTCTCCTTGAATTGTGGGCACCAGACCTGGACAGAGGATCCCAGCAGAGGTCGCACCACTGCCAAATACCGAGGGAAAATAACCTCTCTAACAACTGGAGATTGCCCTGTTTGCACAGCCCAGGATGGCATAAGCCCTTTTGGCCCCAGCCTCGCACTGGGCGCTCCTGTGCACCTGATTACCATGACTGCCAAGTCTTTTCTAGAGTCACCGCTTCCCAGGTTAGAGCCCCCCATGCTGTGAGTGTGGCCTGCGTTCTTTGTTCCTGAACATGTCACTGTATTGAAACGGTTTCAGAGTAACAGCCGTGTTAGTCTGTATTCGCAAAAAGAAAAGGAGTACTTGTGGCACCTTAGAGACTAACCAATTTATTTGAGCATGAGCTTTCGTGAGCTACTCACGAAAGCTCATGCTCAAATAAATTGGTTAGTCTCTAAGGTGCCACAAGTACTCCTTTTCTTTTTGTATTGAAACGTAGGTTGTTCCCTTGCACCAAGCTTCCCAAGTCACCAGGTCACTCTGTATACACCAGTCTCCCTGCACAGAGCCCCAACACTCCGCAGTCAGTGCCCACTAGGGAACTAGCAACAAATCTGCTCCGTAGATTTGGAAAGTCTTTGCTCTGCGGCTCTGCAGAAAGCTTTCCGGAGCTTACCTCCCTTCCCTGAACGTGGGACAGCGTGTGCTGGTGGGTGGTCGAGTGGGCTGGGGCTCAGTTCCTCAGTGAGACCTTTGGGCAAAGCACTTCCCCCTCTGTGCCTCAGTTTCCCTCCCATGCCTTGTCTCATCCAGTTAGCTCGTGAGTTCTCTGGGGCAGGGACTGGCTCTCACTGTGTGTGTGCAGCACCTGGCACAAGGAGCCTGATCTCAGGCTGTGCCAGCTGCATCCCACCGGCAGCTCAGCGACTCCCTGTGGCTCAGAGGCTGGGCAGGCTGAGCCCTGGCACGTGGCTCAGTCTGCGCCATGGGGGGCTCTCTCTCAGTGCCGCTGGCGCCCTGCTCTCAGCTTCCCAGAAGCCTGCCCATCATGTCCTGGGAGCCTGAGGCCAACATCACTGCATCAGTCTCGCCTCAGCCCTCCAATCCGTGCGTGTCTCTTCTCTTAGCAAAGTGAAGCCACTGCTGCGGGGAATGGTGCTCACCGTCTGCTTCTCCAGCGTCTTCTCCCTGCCTCCAGCAGAGACCAACCAGGGCGTGGAGGCTGCTCTATTCAACAACGTAAGCCCCAAACTAGCCATGAGGAGCTGCCCCAAACCGAGGGGGAGTACTGCAAGTCACTTGTGTCCCTGCCCCCTGGGTTACCTGGCGCTGGCATAAGAGTGTAATGATCACAGCTCCTTGGCAGCGCTTCAGCTCAGGACCTGCAGTACCAAAGCACAAGGACAACCTCCACAGATAAAGGAGTAACTCCCTCATAGGGTAGCAGTAGTAGGCATTTATCCTTCACAGGCACTGGCAATTAGTGGGGAACAGACACTCCCTTCACAAGCACATTCATCCCCAGTGCATGGCTGGGGGCACAGGCCTGAGATCGATCGGCTGCTTGAGATGCACACAGGCCAGGGGAAGTGAAGCTTGGCTGGAAATCTCCCCTCCCCCTCAAATGTGGAGTCCTTCCTGGCTCTTCTCATGCGTTAGACTGTGTGCAGTGGCCTCCCTGGGGACAGCAAAAGCGGGTGGGGTCCTGTTGCCAGGAGGAGTTTGCAGTCGGTCCCCTGTGGGTACAAGTGAGTGGGTGAGCTGGAAAAGCTGGGGCTGCCATGGCCTGGGACGTGTCACACGCCAGGGCATTGGTTCGTCGCCTGGCTGGGTAACGCCACTTGCTGTGGTTTCTCCTCTGCTCTTCACGCAGACTCTGAACACCATGGATGAGCTGCTGAAGACCTTGGTGTGTGAGGATGAGAAGCGCAACCTTGTGGTGCTGCAAAACATCATGGAGGTGTGGAGGCATGGGGGCAGGAAGGGGACGAGTCCTGTAGCTGGGGTGGGGCTCTGGGACCAAGGCTCCATTTAATCCCAAGCATGGGACACCCCCGTGCCTTCTGCTCCTCAGAGTACATTCTAGACAAAGGTTCTTGGGCTGGAGGACCAAGTGCCCCCGCTATATCTGAAAAACGTCTGCATGGCATGGGGGTGGAGGAGGGCGGGATCTGCCATGTTCTCCACTGAGCCTCATCTGAGCCCGGGATTCATTTGTGTTCACCATGGGCCCCACCAATACTGGCCAGAGCCCAGAGCTAGATTCCCCCAACGTTCCAGTTCTGGGGCCACAGGAAGTTGATTCTGTGGGTGGTTTGTGCTCCAAAAAGAGGGAAATGTCCTCAGCAGATATTCGGTCTTCTCGATCCCAGAGCTTGGGAAGAAGGAATCACAGAAGTGCAGGGCTGGAAGGGATCTCAAGAGGTCATCTACTCCACCCCCTGCACTGAGGCAGGGCCAAGCATTCCTCGACCGTCCCTGAGGAGTGTTTGTTCAGCCTGTTTTTTTAAAACATCCATGATGGGGAGTCCACCACTTCCCTAGGTCACCTGTTCCAGTGCCTAGCCACCCTTCGACTTTTTCCAAATATTTAACCTCAATCTCCCTTGCTGCAGATTAAGCCCATTTCTTCTTGTCCTACCTTCAGAGGACGTGGAGAACAATTAGTCACCATCCTCTGTGAAACAGCCCTTAACGTATTGGAAGGGAGGGGGTTTGGGGAAAGGGATCCCTCCCACACACACACTCACTGACAGCAGCGGGAAGCGGAGCAGCCTGGCCCCAGGCCGCCTTACTCTGCCAGCTCCCAGCCACAGCACTCGGTTTCCCACCGCCGGTGAGTGCGGGGGGCAATCCTTTTGGAGGAGAGCGGGCTGGGACCATGTTACTCCACTTCCTGCCACTGCCAGTGAGTGTGGGGTCGCTGGGGGAAGAGGCTTGCGGAGAAGAGGTGGAATGGGGGCAGGCTGGGGATGGAGCAGGGGGGAAGGGGAAGAGGCAGGGCGGAGGGAGTTGTCTGGGCCCCCCCCCAGGGACGGCTCTGCCCTTTGTAGTGGGTGCAGCCTGCGGCGGGGCTGGCCGAGATATAGGGCGGGTCACTGGGGCTGGGGCTGCTGCATGTGCAGTATGCAGCCGCCTAGTGACACCATGAAATTTGGGGCAATTTGGTGCCCCAAATTTCATGGTGTCCTACGCAGGCACGTATGCCGAGGGACGGCCCTGGCTTCCAGCTCCCATAACCGTTGTCGGCTCGCCCCGGCCCCTCTTGTTTTGCAGGTGTGTTGGGACACCCTCAGGAGCGCGGTGGAATTCCTAAGGTGGAGACAGCTCGGTGCCCTCCTCCAGAAAAAGGAGCTTTGGCGAGGCTGTGACTGCCTGGTGAGGGAGCCCTCCATTGCCCGGCTCCGTGCCCACACCGAGCCCCAGCCCCGGGACCACACCTGGCCCTGGCTGTAGTCCCTCTGCGTGATCCCCCCAGCACAGGAAGGAGGGCCGAAAGCAGGACACTCCAAAGACCTGGAACCTGGCCTGCAGGATGGAAAGGCCTTTAATAACCTTGTGCTCCCTTGTTCTGGCTCCTAGGTGGCGTGCTACAAGGAGAGGGCAGAAACCTTCCTCTGCCAGACCATGGCCTTTGTGGAAAACCCGCAGGCTCCCATTAGAGAAGCGGCCATCAGGTTTCTAGGTAACCACAGAGCAGAGGGGTCCCTTAAGCAGAGGGGCTGGATCCAGTCCCAGGCTCTCCTCAGTCCCTGCCGGCAGCGAGAAGTAACCCCTGGGCTCCTGATTGCCGAATGAAGGCTCAGGGGTGTCAGAAACCCGCAGGAGCAAGCTCACCCCAAACTGCCCTGATCGGCTGATGGGCCCCTCGAACCCCACTGCTCCCCATGCAGTCCCCTCCCCCCTCCCCCACCCCACCATGGGCTCTTGGTAGTGGAACCTCAAGGCGCTGTGCTCTCCTTTGGCAGCCAGCCCCACAGCCATCCCTGGGGCCTCGCCCTCTCCCCTGGGGACTCAGGAGTGCGTCCTGGTCAGCGAGGGGCAGGGGAAAGCCCCACTGCTTGGAGGGTGACAGACGCTTTGACACCCTCGCTGGGGACGCAGGGATGTGACGAGCTGTTTGTGTGTGTAGGGCTCACTGCCCGGCAGCTGGACCAGCAGAGCCAGGAGAAGTTGGAGGCCATCTGCAACGGTGAGCGGTGTCTGCTTTGAGCACTGAGCGCTAGAGGGACGAATGGCCCAGGGCCGCGGGCTGGGTTCAATCTCCGACGCCAGCAATGTGATCTTGGGCGAGAGCCACAAAGGGTTGCAAAATGTAGATCCCCAAACCCCTGATCAGCTTCCCCCTCACCCTGTGGTGTCTGCTGGTTGGCATGTGCCCAGGCACTTACCCTGACCTCAGAGCTGTGGCCTGGCAAATCCCCAAACTGGGCCTGAGCTGGCTGGCCTTCGCAGACGATTGCCCCCCCACCCCCGCAACACAGCAAAGGTGGGGTCCTGCCTCCCCCCCTTGCACTCACTAGCCCAGGGTTTGTTGCAGTCACCTCCAAGTGGGGTGCCTGGTGTCAAGCCACTGCTCCAAAGGAGACTGAGGTGACGTCCGGTCATCTACCTCCCTGCTGCGTGCCCGGACCCCTGGGCCAGCGCAGGGCAGAGCAGCGTCTCCTCCACATTTGTTGGGGAAAAGGGGGGTGGGGGGGTGACATAGCTCAGGCTCCTCACTCCCAGAGCAGGTTCACAGCTGGGCCCCAACCAGAGCTAGAGAATGGCTGAGCTCTCTCCTCGGCATTTGCTGGAGGGCAGCAGGGCACCGGAAGTTAGGCATAGCCTAACAATGCCCAAGCCCCCTTTGTGAATCTCCCCCTCTCTGGGCTTGAGTGCCCATCTGTGCACTGGGGGGAAGGGGGAGCGTAAATACAGGCAGGGATGAGGCCATCAGATCCTGCAGGGACGGGGCAGTCCTAGAAATAGTGAGTGAATGGGTTTCAGAGTAACAGCCGTGTTAGTCTGTATTCGCAAAAAGAAAAGGAGTACTTGTGGCACCTTAGAGACTAACCAATTTATTTGAGCATAAGCTTTCGTGAGCTACAGCTCACTTCATTGGATGCATACTGTGGAAACTGCAGAAGACATTATATACACAGAGACCATGAAACAATACCTCCTCCCATCCCACTCTCCTGCTGGTAATAGCTTATCTAAAGTGATCACTCTCCTTACAATGTGTATGATAATCAAGTTGGGCCATTTCCAGCACAAATCCAGGTTTTCTCACCCTCCGCCCCCCACACACAAACTCACTCTCCTGATGGTAATAGCCCATCCAAAGTGACCACTCTCTTTACAATGTGTATGATAATCAAGGTGGGCCATTTCCAGCACAAATCCAGGTTTTCTCACCCCCCACCCCTCCTCCAAAAACCACACACACAAACTCACTCTTCTGCTGGTAATAGCTTATCCAAAGTGACCACTTTCCTTACAATGTGTATGAAAATCAAGGTGGGTCATTTCCAGCACAAATCCAGGTTTTCTCACCCCCCCCCACAAAAAAAAACAAAACCACACACACACAAACTCACTCTCCTGCTGGTAATAGCTTATCCAAAGTGACCACTCTCCCTACTATGTGCATGATAATCAAGGTGGGCCATTTCCAGCTCAAATCCAGGTTTTCTCACCTCCCCACCCCCATACATACACAAACTCACTCTCCTGCTGGTAATAGCTCATCCAAACTGACCATTCTCCTTACAATGTGTATGATTATCAAGGTGGGCCATTTCCAGCATAAATCCAAGTTTAACCAGAACGTCTGGGGGGTGGGGGGTAGGAAAAAACAAGGGGAAATAGGCTACCTTGCATAATGACTTAGCCACTCCCAGTCTCTATTTAAGCCTAAATTAATAGTATCCAATTTGCAAATGAATTCCAATTCAGCAGTTTCTCGCTGGAGTCTGGATTTGAAGTTTTTTTGTTGTAAGATAGCGACCTTCATGTCTGTAATTGCGTGACCAGAGAGATTGAAGTGTTCTCCGACTGGTTTATGAATGTTATAATTCTTGACATCTGATTTGTGTCCATTTATTCTTTTACGTAGAGACTGTCCAGTTTGACCAATGTACCTGGCAGAGGGGCATTGCTGGCACATGATGGCATATATCACATTGGTGGATGTGCAGGTGAACGAGCCTCTGATAGTGTGGCTGATGTGATTAGGCCCTGTGATGGTGTCCCCTGAATAGATATGTGGGCACAGTTGGCAACGGGCTTTGTTGCAAGGATAGGTTCCTGGGTTAGTGGTTCTGTTGTGTGGTATGTGGTTGTTGGTGAGTATTTGCTTCAGGTTGGGGGGCTGTCTGTAGGCAAGGACTGGCCTGTCTCCCAAGATTTGTGAGAGTGTTGGGTCATCCTTCAGGATAGGTTGTAGATCCTTAATAATGCGTTGGAGGGGTTTTAGTTGGGGGCTGAAGGTGACGGCTAGTGGCGTTCTGTTATTTTCTTTGTTAGGCGCGTCCTGTAGTAGGTGACTTCTGGGATCTCTTCTGGCTCTATCAATCTGTTTCTTCACTTCCGCAGGTGGATATTGTAGTTGTAAGAATGCTTGATAGAGATCTTGTAGGTGTTTGTCTCTGTCTGAGGGGTTGGAGGAAATGCGGTTGTATCGCAGAGCTTGGCTGTAGACGATGGATCGTGTGGTGTGGTCAGGGTGAAAGCTGGAGGCATGTAGGTAGGAATAGCGGTCAGTAGGTTTCCGGTATAGGGTGGTGTTTATGTGACCATTGTTTATTAGCACTGTAGTGTCCAGGAAGTGGATCACTTGTGTGGACTGGACCAGGCTGAGGTTGATGGTGGGATGGAAATTGTTGAAATCATGGTGGAATTCCTCAAGGGGTTCTTTTCCATGGGTCCAGATGATGAAGATGTCATCAATATAGCGCAAGTAGAGTAGGGGCGTTAGGGGACGAGAGCTGAGGAAGCGTTGTTCTAAATCAGCCATAAAAATGTTGGCATACTGTGGGGCCATGCGGGTACCCATAGCAGTGCCGCTGATCTGAAGGTATACATTGTCCCCAAATGTAAAATAGTTATGGGTAAGGACAAAGTCACAAAGTTCAGCCACCAGGTTAGCCGTGACATTATCGGGGATAGTGTTCTTGACGGCTTGTAGTCCATCTTTGTGTGGAATGTTGGTGTAGAGGGCTTACACATTGTAAGGAGAGTGATCACTTTAGATAAGCTATTATCAGCAGGAGAGTGGGATGGGAGGAGGTATTGTTTCATGGTCTCTGTGTATATAATGTCTTCTGCAGTTTCCACAGTATGCATCCAATGAAGTGAGCTGTAGCTCATGAAAGCTCATGCTCAGATAAATTGATTAGTCTTTAAGGTGCCACAAGTACTCCTTTTCTTTTTGAGTGAATGGGGTTCATTGTGACTTCTTGCCTGTGTCTGGGGGCTCCCCCAGCTGTGGGAGGGCAGTGGGGATGTTTAGTGAGGGTTGAAGGTTGTTCCTGCTAGTCCCCTGCTTCCCGCCTCCCAGCCTGCTGCCTTCTTGTCGCGGGCTGAGAGGTACAGCGCTGGCTTGCTCTGCCAGGGCTTTCCAGAGCACCATGGCTCTGACCTCCATTTCCTTCCTTTCAATCTTAGTCCTCAAAGGCTTCCAGCAGGACAGCAAGTCCTCTGTCAGGTGCCTGGCTTTGCAGACCATGCTGATCCTCAAGGCCTGCAAGAAACACCGTCCAGCCCGCACCAGCCTACGGACACTCTTGCACAGGATGAGACTGATGCATACAAGGGAGAACCCAGTCACTGAAGTTGCCCAGCTGCCCCAGTAAAAGCCAGCCTCCCTACTCTCGGGGTTTGGTGCACCAGAGCCCGCCTGGAGCAGGGTGGAACACATCATGCCGCACCATGGCTTTCTCCCCATTGGCCGCCTGCCCTGCCCAGCCACGTGAGTAGTTAACCACTCAATAGCTTTTATCACCATGTACTTTTTGACAGGTTTCCATGCCCCGTGTAGAGTTTACGTCCCGCCCTCCGTCCCCGTTTCCGGTCGTGTACTTTTTTGGCACCATCAGCCCTTTTGAACATTTCTTTTGTATTATTTTTCTGTGTTTGGCCGGGGGAAGGTTGCATGCTTGTGCTACAGTCAGGCAGGCAGAGCAGCAGAAGGTCCATTTGCCTGGCTCTTGATCAGGGCGGGGCAGCAACCAAGTAGGCTGCCACTCCTGACGGTGGGGTGGCGGGGATAGGGGAACCCAGGTCCTCCCGCTCCACTGCGTCCCCGCCCAGGGCCCTAACAGCAGGCTGTGTTTTGACATATTTCGAGAAAAAGTATGAACGAGTAGAAAGAGAGGCTGTAGGGGGTTCGCGGCTCCCTCCCCATCCGTGTGGGCGGGAGACCACGCCCCTCGCTACGATACTTCCGGGGTACCTTGGTTCAGGGGAAATAGCTCAGTGTTCATGGTTCTGGCCTGCAGTCAGGCCGACCAACGGTCGAGAGTCTGTTTGCCCGGGGCCCTCATTCAGGGCAGGGCTGCTGTCGAATAGGGGCTCTGGCCTACAGTCAGGCAGGCAGAGCAGCAGAAGGTCCATTTGCCTGGCCCTTGATCAGGGCGGGGCAGCAATCAAGTAGGGGGGCTCTGGCCTACAGTCCAGCAGAGCCGTCGCAGTCTGAGGGAGGTTAGCTCTCTGGTGGGAGAGTCAGCACAACCGTCTGACGTCCTGAATCAGGCGGGTGCCAGAGCAATCAGGCCTCCTGACAACCAAGTGGGGGGGCTGCTACTCCTGACGGTGGGGTGGCGGTGGTAGGGGAACCCAGGCCCTCTCGCTCCACTGCGTCCCAGCCCAGGGCCCTAACAGCCGTGGAGCGATCCGCCACTGCGTCAGTGGGGAAAATCCGACAGCAACACACTGGCCGGCTTGTAGTCAATAACACAGCTGAACCCAATTCGGCTGCCCTGGGCTCCTTGCTACACACCCATTCCGTGTGTACATGGGTTCAGGGGTGGCAGGTCTGTAGAAATTTTGGTGGTGCCCAGAACCCGCCCCTACTTCGCCCCCCACCTACCCAAGGCTCCGGGAGGGAGTTTGGGTGAGGAAGGACATCTGGGATGCAGGCCCTAGGCTTAGGCAGAGTATTGGGGTGCAGGATGCAGGCTCTGGGAGGGAGTTTGGGGATGGGAGGGGGTGCAGAGGGAGGGGGTGCAGGGCTGAGGGGTTTGGGAGGGGCTCAGGGCAAGAGTCAGGGTATAGGGGGTGAGGGTTCTGTTTGGGGCTGGGAGGTTTGGGGGGTTAGAGAGGCTCAGGGCTAGGGCAGAGGGTTGGGGAATGTAGGGAGATGAGGGCTCTGTCAAGTCTGGAGATGAGGGGTTTGTGGTGTTGGAAGGGGCTCAGGGCTGGGGCAGAGAGTTGGGGTGTGGGGGGATGAGGGCTCTGTCTCGGGCTGGAGATGAGGGGTTTGTGGTGTTGGAGGGAGCTCAGGGCTGGGGCAGAGGGTTGGGGTGTGGGGGGGATGAGGGCTGTGTCTAGGGCTGGAGATGAGGGGTTTGTGGTGTTGGAGGGGGCTCAGGGCTGGGGCAGAGGGTTGGGGGATGAGGGCTCTGTCTAGGGCTGGAGATGAGGGGTTTGTGGTGTTGGAAGGGGCTCAGGGCTGGGGCAGAGGGTTGGGGTATGAGGGGATGAGGGCTCTGGCTAGGACTAGGGATAAGGTGTTTGGGGTGTTGGAGGGGCTCAGGGCGAGGGTTAAGGGTGTGGTGGAGAGGTGAAAGCTCTGGCTGGGGGTGTGGGCTCTGGGGTGGGGCAGGGCTGGGGATGAGTTTGGAGTGCAGCCAGGCTGCTCTGGGATAGGGGTCAGAGAGGAGGACTCCCCCCAGCCCTTTCCCTGCCGGCAACAGCGAGCTCTGGGGGAGGACAGTGAGTGGCAGCCCCACCAGCTTCTCAGTGTCCCTGGCATCTGGCAGCCCCGCTGGGTCTCTGTCAGGATAGCACTCTCCGTTACGTCTATGCTTCCACAGTGGGGAAGAGACATGCTGCTCATCTGGCAGCTCTCTCCCTTCTGAGCTGGAGGCCCAGCCTTTTATAGTGACGCTTCCTGCCCCGCCCCTCTGCTGCCATGGGTGTCCCGGTTCTGCCCACCAGTGGGTGTTCGCAGCTCCCTCCCAGGCTGCCAGGGCAGGAGGCCACGCCCCCTCATGACAGAGGCCTTAAAGGAGTTTTAAAGGAAAGGAGTTTTAAAAAAAGAAAGATTGCTTCGCCTTAGAAGAAAAAAGGAAAGAAAGGTGATTTTAAATAGAAGGAAGAGGGGAAACTATAGAAAGCAACGAGAGAGGAGTGTGTTTTATAGATTAGTAAGACGGTGGTAAAAGGTTATTGTTGTTGGGACTAAAAAATAATAAGAGTAAAAAAATTGAAATCAATTTTAAAAAGCAAAGGCTCATTAAAAAAAAGAGGAAACTCTAAAGGAAGGTTGAGAAGGTCGGGTGAAAGAAATCACACGGCCGAAAAATGAGCTAGAGATCCTGTGTCAGTGACACAGGGCTGTGTAAAGTACAGAAAACAGAAAGAGAGAGAAAGATCCTTTTTTGTTACTAAGCAGAACACAGAGCTGTGGGAAAGATCCTTTTTTTGGTTAGTGAGAGAAGGAGAGCATAGAAAACAGGAAGAGATCCTTTTTGGTTAGTGAGACAAGGAAAGTATAAAGAAAAGGAGTCCTTGTGGCACCTTAGAGACTAACAAATTTATCTGAGCATAAGCTTTCATGAGCATCCAATGCGTTGGTCTCTAAGGTGCCACAAGTCCTCCTTTTGTTTTTGCGAAAACAGACTAACACGGCTGCTACTCTGAAACCTGTCATTATACAAGGAAAGTATAGCAAGCTGCAGGGGGGGCGGAGGGGGAGGGGGAAGAGAACTTACCCTTCATAGAATCATAGAATCATAGAATATCAGGGTTGGAAGGGACCTCAGGAGGTCATCTAGTCCAACCTCCTGCTCAAAGCAGGACCGATCCCCGACTAAATCATCCCAGCCAGGGCTTTGTCAAGCCTGACCTTAAAAACTTCTAAGGAAGGAGATTCCACCACCTCCCTAGGTAACACATTCCAGTGTTTCACCACCCTCCTAGTGAAAAAGTTTTTCCTAATATCCAACCTAAATCTCCCCCACTGCAACTTGAGACCATTACTCCTTGTTCTGTCATCTGCTACCACTGAGAACAGTCTAGAGCCATCCTCTTTGGAACCCCCTTTCAGGTAGTTGAAATCAGCTATCAAATCCCCCCCATTCTTCTCTTCTGCAGACTAAACATCCCAAGTTCCCTCAGCCTCTCCTCAAAAGTCATGTGTTCCAGACCCCTTATCATTTTTGTTGCCCTCCGCTGGACTCTTTCCAATTTTTCCACATCCTTCTTGTAGTGTGGGGCCCAAAACTGGACACAGTACTCCAGATGAGGCCTCACCAGTGTCGAATAGAGGGGAACGATCACGTCCCTCCATCTGCTGGCAATGCCCCTACTTATACATCCCAAAATGCCATTGGCCTTCTTGGCAACAAGGGCACACTGTTGACTCATATCCAGCTTCTCCTCCACTGTAACCCCTAGGTCCTTTTCTGCAGAACTGCTGCCGAGCCATTCGGTCCCTAGTCTGTTGCGGTGCATTGGATTCTTCCATTTTAAGTGCAGGACTCTGCACTTCTCCTTGCTGAACCTCATCAGATTTCTTTTGGCCCAATCCTCCAATTTGTCTAGGGCCCTCTGTATCCTATCCCCACCCTCCAGCATATCTACCTCTCCTCCCAGTTCAGTGTCATCTGCAAACTTGCTGAGGGTGCAATCCACACCATCCTCCAGATCATTCATGGAGATATTGAACAAAACCAGCCACAGGACCGACCCTTGGGACACTCCACTTGATACCGGCTGCCAACTAGACATGGAGCCATTGAGCACTACCCGTTGAGCCCGACAATCTAGCCAGCTTTCTGTCCACCTTATAGTCCATTCATCCAGCCCATACTTCTTTAACTTGCTGGCAAGAATACTGTGGCAGACAGTGTCAAAAGCTTTGCTAAAGTCAAGGAACAACACGTCCACCGCTTTCCCCTCATCCACAGAGCCAGTTATCGCGTCATAGAAGGCAATTAGATTAGTCAGGCATGACTTGCCCTTGGTGAATCCATGCTGACTGTTCCTGATCACTTTCCTCTCCTCTAAGTGCTTCAAAATTGATTCCTTGAGGACCTGCTCCACGATTTTTCCAGGGACTGAGGTGAGGCTGACTGGCCTGTAGTTCCCAGGATCCTCCTTCTTCCCTTTTTTAAAGATGGGCACTACATTAGCCTTTTTCCAGTCGTCCGGGACTTCCCCCGATCGCCAAGAGTTTTCAAAGATAATGGCCAATGGCTCTGCAATCACATCCGTCTACTCCTTTAGGACTCTCGGATGCAACACATCCGGCCCCATGGACTTGTGCTCGTCCAGCTTTGCTAAATAGTCCCGAACCACTTCTTTCTCCACAGAGGGCGGGTCCTGTCTACGCTGGCAAGCTGCAGCGCGGTAAAGCAGCTTTCTGCGCTGCAACTGGTGAGGTGTACGCACGGCCACGCCACTCAGGGCGCGGAAACAGGGCAGTTGCAGCGCTTTAAAAAAAGCACCGCACAGTTTAAAAAACTTTCTGCACCGGGGCTACAGGCTGCGGTGCCAGTGTAGACACCGAGGTCCATTACGGCGCTGCGATTGGCCTCCGGGAGGTGTCCCACAATGCCTGCTCTCACCTCTCTGGTCATCGGTTTGAACTCTACTGCCCGGCCCTCAGGTGACCATCCATCATCCCCACTCCGTAAACTCCTTTGCCATTTTGACAGTCCCCTTCCTGTTTGCTCAGTGATGAGTGCAGCGCATCTTTCCAGGTGGCCAGGCCTGCTCCACGCACCAGGCGATCCACCTGCTTGGAGCTATGCCGAGCTGCTGGACCTCATCAGCATTTGGGGAGAGGAGGCTGTACAGTCCCAGCTGCACTCCGGACGTAGCAATTATGATACCTACTGTGACGTTATTGACTTGAACTGGGACCATATAGATCATTGTTGCAACCAAGGTCCTGTAGTGGCACCAAATCTTGTATAAAGGGGGGTCAAATAAGGTGTCTAAGGCAAGGTTATGGTTTGCTGGTTATGATTATGCTCTCTATATGTTTGTGTCATTTTTGTATTTTAAGTTATAAGTATTGACTCGACACTGTCTGTGGTTCAAACTTGTACTATGCTTCTGGGTGACACCCCAGACAAGTTGAAAAGGAGGACTTGTGGCCCTTAGAGACTAACAAATTTATTTGAGCATAAGCTTTCGTGAGCTACAGCTCACTTCATCGGATGCAATGCCTAGCCTGCTTGATGACCGATTAAGGACCATCAGCTACACAATTGACCCATTGAGAGAAGGCAGACAAGCCTTGGGACTCAGCACAGTGTGCAGGGACCTGCCTATGGACAGAACTCGGAGGTTTTTCCAGGCCACGTGATGGACAGCTTGTCTTTGGGACAAAGAAAGAAAGACCACATGGCAAGAGAATATAAAAAGCTGCTGCAGCTCCTCCATCTTGTCTTCAGTCCTGCTTCATCCCTCTGGAGGGACTTTGCTACACTGAAGCTTTGAACCAAGAACTGAAAGACGCATCCCAGCTGTGGATGTTCTCCAGAGACTTGATTTGAACCTGCAGTTTATTCTGTCGCTGCCGCAAGCCTGAACCAAGAACTTGGTCATGACTGTATGTCATTGATTCCATTTCACCAATTCTAGCTCTCATCTATAGCTTTTTCCTTTTATGAACAAAACCTTTAGATTTTAGATTCTAAAGGATTGGCAAGAGCGTGATTTGGGACAAGATCTGATTTGTATATTGACCTGGGTCTGGGGCTTGGTCCTTTGGGATCAAGAGAGCCTTTTTTCTTTTCCTGGGGTATTGGTTTTCATAACCATTTGTCCCCATAACAATTGGTGATACTGGGAAACTGGAGCGTCTAAGGGAATTGCTTGTGTGACTTGTGGTGAGCCAGTGGGGTGAGACCAAAGTCTGCTCTGTTTGGCTGGTTTGGTTTGCCTTAGAGGTGAAAAACCCCCCAGCCTTCGGCTGTAACTGCCCTGCTTGAAGCAGTTTGTCCTGAACTGGCACTCTCAGTCGGGTCCCGCCAGTACCAGCATCATTACACCTACGGACAGATTTCACGATGCATGACAGAAAGGGGCGATGACCGGGACACACGGCAGTTTAGGATGAAAGCGAATGAGCTGCGGAACGCCGAGCACAGGGCGCGGGAGGCAAACCGCCACTCCGGTGCTGCGCCTATGAGCTGCCGGTTCTCCAAAGAGCTGGACATGATACTCCGTGGCGACCCCACCTCCATTGCGAACACCACTGTGGATACTTCGGTGGCTCGCATGTCAGTTGAGAGTGGACCGAGCCAGGAGGAGGAAATCTTGGACGAGGATGTGGAGGGGGACCCAGAGGCAGAAGATGACTCGGAGGTCAGAGATGCCTGCGGCCAGGAGCTCTTTTCTACCCCGGATGTTGGCGAAGCACAAAGAGGAGAGGAGGCCCCTGGTAAGTGGATTTGATTTTGGGACTCGCTGAAGTGGGTTGTTCGGGGCAGGAGGGTTGCAGAAAGCAGGCTTGTCTCCCACCGCATGCCACCCTGCCAGAAGCAGAGGGGTGGGACAGGAAGCGGAACTATAAAAGGCCGCCCCTCCAGCTGAGTTGGGAGAGAACTGCTGGAGGAGCAGGACGTCTTTTCCCTGCTCCCCTAATGGAGAGCGCTATCCTGACAGAGAGCCAGAGGGGCTGCCGGCGCTGCCAGACGCCGGGGACTCCAAGGAGCTGGTGGGGCTGCCACTAGCCGTCTACCCCAGCGAAGTGAACAACAACCCTGGAACCCATGTACACACGGAATGGGTGTGTAGGAAGGAGCCCAGGGCAGCCGAATCGGGTTCAGCTGTGTTATTGACTACAAGCCGGCCAGCGTGTTGTGATCGGATTTTCCCCGCTGACCCAGTGGCGGACCACTCCGCTGCTGTTTAGGGCCCTGGGTGGGGACGCAGTGGAGCGGGAAGGCCTGGGTTCCCCTACCACCGCCACGCCACCATCAGGAGTGGCAGGTTCCCCACCTGGTTGTCAGGAGGCCTCATTGGTCTGGCACCCGCCTGAATCAGGACGCCAGACGGTTGTGCTGACTCTCCCACCAGAGAGCTAACCTCCCCTAGACGGCGACGGCTCTGCTGGATTGTAGGCCAGAGCCCCCCTACTTGATTGCTGCCCCGCCCTGATCAAGGGCCAGGCAAATGGACCTTCTACTGCTCTGCCTGCCTGACTGGAGGCCAGAGCCCCTACTAGACTGCAGCCCTGCCCTGAATGAGGGCCCCAGGCAAACAGACTCTCTACCATTGCTCGGCCTGACTGCAGGCCTGAACCATTAACACTGGGCTAATTTTCCCCTGAACCAAGGTACCCCGGAAGTATCGTAGTGAGGGGCGTGGTCTCCCACCCTGATGGACGGGGAGGGAGCCGCAAACCCCTTACAGCCTTTCTTTCTACTTGTTCTTACTTTTTCTCTAAATATGTCAAAACACAAGAAAGCAACTTTCTCCCGGCTAAACACAGAAAACAATACAAAAGAAATGTTCAAAAGGGCCAACGGCACCAAAAATGTACATGACCGGAAACGGGGACGGAGGGCGGGACGTAAACCCTACACAGGGCGCGGAAACCTGTCAGAAAGTACACGGTGATGAAAGCTCTCGAGCAGTTAACTAGTCACGTACAATCCCCCCTGTACATAGCAATCCTCTGTTTCATTTTGATGTTTTTTGATGTATTGTTCTGCTTTTATTTGATATATTAAATAACTGTATTTACAGTGATATATTGAGGTATAAACGATCTACACACCTTGTCCTGTACAGAGCACACAGACGGCTCCCCTGGATCCCAGAACCCACACAGGGAGAAAGCTGTCGCAAGCGTCGGCATCTCCAAAATCGTATCAGAGCAAGAAAAGGCACCTGCTATTTCCCACCCTTGTACAGTGTAGACACGGGGTGAGGGCGAGACTCAGTGACCCCGGTTAGTCCTGCTCCATCTCTGCCGTCTGGATTTCCATCGACAGCTGTTCACACTCGAAACGCAGAGCGGGGTGAGGTTCGCCCATCAGCCAAAGAATCTTAATGTAAAGCAGCGCGTTCCTGCCAGTGCCCGTGGCAGATCCCCCATTCGAAGGGTGTGATCATTTCCGCCCTGAGATGGACGAGACCTCGTGTCCTGGTGTTAGGGGGCGCTGTGCTCTGTACCCCACATATCCCCCCTCTCCCTGCCCCCCAGCCTGGTGTTAGGGGATGCTGTGCTCCGGATCCTACATATTCCCCCAGCTTCCAGGGCCCCTGGCCGGCGTTAGGGGGCGCTGTGCTCTGTACCCTACACCCCCCATCTCTCAGCCCCCCTGCCAGGTGTTAGAGGGCGCTGTGCTCTGTATCATATGCATTTCCCAGCCCTCCTGCCCGGCCTTAGAGGGTGCTGTGCTCTGTACCCTACACATCCCCAGCCCCCAGCCTGGTGTTAGGCAGTTTCTAGTGTCTGTGAACTTACTGCATGTACCGGAGTCTATCGGCGCATGCTGGGTGCCACACGCTGTGGGTATGGAGAGGGCCCGACGCTGGAACCTGACCTGAAGGTGGGATTGGCCACTGTCCTGGTGGTTCGGACACAGGCAGGTAGTAGAGGGGCTCCGTGCGGGGACCCGATTCTGCCTTTCTGTCTGGCCGATCCCTTCTAATGAGGCTGAACCTGCCCATCTCCCCAGACTCAGCATAGCACAGGACTTGGGGGGCACCTGCTGGCAAAGTGGCCTCAGTCCCCACCATACAGGCAGGGGTCATTCAGCTGGTGATAGCCCTTCTCTCAAGCCCCCAAGCACCTGTGTGTCATGGCTGCCTGCAGGAGTTCAGGGCCAACAACTGCCTGGGGGGAGGCCTGGCTAGGCAGGGGCTCAAACCGGGGAGTGTCAGTTTGGATCCCCAGCTAGCCGTAGGGGTGCAACACGCCGGGAGGGGGGGGGAAGAGATCAACTCCAGCTGGTTCATCATAAACCATGTCCCTGAGGCCTCAGTAGAAATGGGGATGTTCCCCTGGCAGTATGCAGGTGCAAAGGACTTGAGAGGGAGGTGGCAGACGTGCCCTTTTGATGGCGGTCCCTGAGCACACAGGGAGAGCAGGGGGCAAACGTCTGTTGGCAACTGTTCATTGGCAAACGTCTGCGACTCACGGGCCCTGGGTGCACACACCCTTACAGAGGAACGTGTACAGGCCCAGCCCAGCCTGAAGAACACCAGCTCCTGTGTAAGGGAAGTCACTGTTTTTTTCACAAGAGCGGGAAACTGACGTTGCATAAGCCAGGAACTCCTGATGGGCACTTTCGTCCCTCCGGGAGACCAACCCATCTAGCACAGAGAACAGGGGGACATAAAGGCTGAGCTGAAGCTAGATTCCTGCTCTCCAGGATGCTGGGGTGCCCTCATGCTTGAGCTGAAGACAGCCTGGGGGTTCCCAGCATTGCCCTCCTGCTGTTTCTCTCTGGGAGCCCTCGCCCTGCACCCTGGCCTGTGTGTTCTCAGGAGGCTGCATGCTGCCAGGTGCACATCCCCAGTGCGGAGTCCCTGGATTAATGCCAGGGGACGGGGACTGGGACTCTGCTCCTGGCTCATTCCCAGGAAGCTGGGAGTGTGAGTGGTGGAGCTGCCGGCTCTTGGAACCTCCCTTCCCAGCACGGGGTTGTCTCTGGGGGAAGCCCACCCCAGGAGCTGGCATTTGTTGGCCTCTTCCACAGAGCGCTGGAGTCTCAGCCACTCCAGATCGGGGGGAGGGGCCAGCTGTGAATTGGGAGCCAGATCCGGGTTTAGATGTGAATCCGCCGGCGCTGCAGAGCGTTCGGATGTGGGGAGCCAGTTCCCGCCTGCGCGAGATCACAAAGTGCCACTTCAGCCAGCTGCCTGCCAGGCTCTGGCCGCGCCCCGTGTGGAGCTGCAGCTGGGCTCTCCACAGCTGGGTGCTGCTCCTCTTCCCTGCTGGCCAGCCGGCCGCAGCTCCTCAGCACCTGCCCGCTCAGCCCCACCTCAGCGCTCCTGCCTCCCCAATGTCCTCCCTGGTGCTGCGCCTGGCCCCCTGCACCTGGCCTGTCAGTGCCCAGCGGGGCCGGGAGCCAAGCGCCCCCTGGAGCCATGTGTCAGGCCCTGAGTCCCTCCTGTGCCGGGCTCCCGCCAATCCACAAGCCAGGAACAGGCCCGTGACTCCCAGAGCAAGTATTTCAGTCTCACAGCAGCAGCCTCGCTCCACCCACGCCCCGGCCTCCTGAGTCCAGCTCCAACCCCGAGGCCTGACCACCTCCCCACCTTCGCTGACACCATCACTTCCAGAGGGAATGGCACTGAGGTTGCCGGGGGAACAGGCATTCTCCAGCTGCCCGGATCCATTGTTCCATTCACCAGGACAGTCCCGTTGGGGACACTGGGGCATGGCCACTAGGTAACTCGAGGGGATGGAAGACCACGAGTGTCGATGAAGCCCCCTCGCACTAGGCCCAGGTGTCCTTGTGTTGGGGACACTGGGGCATGGCCGCTAGGTAACTCGAGGGGATGGAAGACCACGAGTGGCGATGAAGCCCCCTCGCACTAGGCCCAGGTGTCCTTGGCCCCCGCTCCCACCTGGAGGTACTCGCAGCAGCTCTGCGTACTAGGCCCAAGTGTCCTTGGCCCCCCCGCCTGGAGGCACACACAGCAGTTATGCTGAGGATCTGCAACAATATGCTGCAGAGTCAGACTGCCTGAAACTAAGCAAGGCCACACAGGGCAGATATGGAAGAACAATGCTGAATAAAGCAGCTTTATGTAGAGTTGAACAAATGATACAGAGAACCAGGGAACTAGCTGGGAACTGGATTGGCTGGCTATATGGATACTTGGGGCAGCTTGCTATTGGATAAATATGCTGGGAAAAAGAATGTATAAAAGCCTGTGTAACTTCCTGCTCTGGGTACAGGATTTGAGATTCAAATCTCCCTGTACCTTTTTGAAGCTTCAAATAAACTTTTCTGCTTCTCCACCCCGTTGTGATTATTGGGTGTAGCACACTGGGTAACGAACCAACTTCAGCTGTTGTTTAGCCTCTTGGCACTGGGTGCCGGCAACAGCTTTTGGCATCCCTGGGTGGGCGACGAGGCTGCAATTTAGCCTTGCCCAGACCCCTCCTGGAGGTCGAGGATTGCGGCGAGAACCGACGCCCAGCGTGCACCGGTGAGTTCATCAGGGGCCTCGGAGGAGACACGATTTGATCGACCCCGGAGGGCACAACGGTGCAACGCACTCATATAGTGGAGAAGCAGTTGTGGACAGCGGTGAAGAACCGGTCCCTTAGATGTGGGGGAGGAGCAGCTGCAGGCCACGGTGAAGAACCGGTCCCTTGGATAAGGTAGGAACCTTTTAAAATCCGGATTATATGCTCTGTTGGAACCTGGGGACGCCCAGAGTTACCCTGTAGGTATGGGACAGGGACAGAGCTCAGAGGTTAGGGCACGGTGTACGCCCCTAGAGTGCATTCTAGCAAACTGGAAGGTATTTGGTGCGGATCCAATGACTAAGAGCCAATTAAAACGATTCTGTACAGTTGACTGGCCTCAATATCAACTAGAGGACCAGGAGTGGTGGCCACCAGGAGGGTCAATTAATTACAACACGATCCTCCAATTAGTTTTGTTTTGTCAGTGAATGGGTAAATGGAATGAATACTTGTATGCACAAGCGTTTATGGCTTTAAGAAATAGAAAAGAGCTGTAATTCTGCAAAGTTGTAATTTGACTCCGACTGGTTCGGTAGTAGCTAATGTTAGTCCCCAGACCCCCACCCCCACTGTAATGGCAGAGCCGGTGTCCCCTTCGGCCCCCACATCCCTACCTTATAAGGGTAGGATGCCTCGGGTTATAGAGATTGCCCCCTCAGTGGGACTCTATCCTTTGCTTACCGAGACTGTTGTGGCTTGCCCAGGGGCAGACGGACGTCAGGCTACCACTATGCAAGTTTACATCCATGTGCCATTCAATCCAATAGACTTAGCAGCTTTTAAAACACAGGCTGGGGAATTCTCAACGAACCCAAGCAGGTTTATTTCAGTCTTTGAGGGGTGCCTCAGTAGTCACAAGCCGATTGAGACGACTGTAATATCTTCCTGAGAACCCTGTTGTCTGAGGTGGAGAGGGATCAGGTTACAGCTAAGGCAAGGGGAGCGTCAGCGTTCAAGCGGGAAAAAAAAAAAAAAGAAAGGAAGCTATCTGTCAAGTTCCTCTCCAAGTAATTGTAAGCGGCTCAGGACATTTCTGGGTATGGCAGGCTTTTGCAGGATATGGATCCCAGAGTTTGGACTGTGGGCTAAACCCCTGTACGACTGTGTAAAAGGAGCGGATCATGACCCCTTCTATTGGACTCCAAAGGCTGACAGGGCATTTAAAATCCTGAAAAGAAAATTGATGGAAGCCCCAGCTCTGGACCTGCCAGATCTCTCTAAGCCGTTTCAGTTGTATGTACATGAACGAAGGGGGGTGGCCCTAGGAGTGCTCACACAGCTGTTAGGAGCATGGAGACATCCCCTGGCTTATTTATCTAAGCAATTGGATCAGGTTGCAAAGGGTTGGCCGGCATGTTTACGGGCGGTCGCAGCTACTGCCCTAGTGCTTGAGGAAGCGGAGAAGCTAACATTGGGAGGGGTTATGCAAATCTATACTCCCCATATGATCCGAGCCTTATTGGATGCAAAGGGAGGGCTTTGGCTCACCCAGGCTCGGATTGCTCGGTACCAGGCTAAACTGTTAGAGAACTCTGAAGTCACCTTACAGCCTTGCCCCTCCCTTAATCCGCCACCCTCTTGCCAGAAACAGAGGAACAGAAACATGACTGTTTAGAGATCATAGATGTCCAGTACTCCAGCCATCCGGATTTAAAGGATGTACCCCTCCCAAATGCAGATTATGAGTGGTACACTGATGGTAGCAGTACTGTAATAGATGGGCAAAGGAGGGCGGGTTATGCTGTTGTGACGCTCCATGACACTGTGGAAGCTGAAGGTTTGCCTGCTGGGACCTCTGCCCAGCTTGCTGAACTAATAGCCCTGACCCGTGCACTTGAACTGTCAAAAGGAAAGCGGGTCAACATTTTTACTGATTCAAAGTATGCTTTTGGTGTGCTGCATGCTCATGCTGGCCTATGGAAGCAAAGGGGAATGCTGACAGCCCAAGGCTCCCCAGTCAAGTACGGACCCCAAATCCTCCGGCTCCCAGAAGCCGTACAACTCCCCTTGGAAGTGGCGGTGGTACACTGTAAAGCCCATCAAAGGGAGGATCAAGATGTGGCCAGAGGTAACGCCCGGGCAAATAGAAAAGCTAAGCATGCTGCCACCCTGCCATCCCCTCAGGCTGAGAACGCCCATATGCATGCCCTTATCCCATCAGTAGGGGAGCTTCCAACCCCTCAGTACTCTGGGGAGGAGAGACAGCTAACTGACAAACTCAGTCTCCGGGAAAAGGAGGGATGGCTCCATTCCCCAGAAGGGAAAATCCTCTTACTAAAGGGCCTAATCCAGCCAGTGCTGCAGAAACTACATCAAACCACTCATGCTGGCAGGGAAGCACTTATCCAGCTAATGGGAAAATACTTTATCACTTCCGGACTCCGACCCCTGGCTGCCCAGGTACAGGCAGACTGCTTAGTCTGCCAAAAGAATAACCCCCGACTGGGACATCCTGTGCCACCAGCTGCCCTAAAACCCACTCCGGGCCCTGGACAAGTGTGGCAAATAGACTTTACCGAGTTTCCCCGGACCCAAGGGTTCAAATATCTCCTTGTTATAGTGGATCGGTTCAGCGGATGGCCAGAAGCCTTCCCATGCTGTAACTGCACTGCCAGGACAGTGGCCCTCAAGTTTGTTAGGGAGATCATTCCTCGCTTTGGACTCCCCCTGTGGATGGAATCTGACAGTGGGACACACTTCACGTCAAAAATCATTCAAAGCATCTCACATGCCTTACAGATCCCCTGGAAACTCCATACGCCCTGGAGACCGCAAGCCAGTGGTGTAGTGGAGCGTACCAATCAGACCCTTAAACGGCATCTCTCAAAAGCGTGCCAAGAAGCCTCACTGCGATGGCCTGATGCTTTGCCCCTCGTCCTACTCCGTATCCGCGTTCTCCCAAAGGGTAGATTAGGGCTCAGTCCCTTTGAAATTATGTTTGGAAGGGCATGGCCTATGAATGGCACCCCGGTTCTGTCAGGGGAATGGGAGTTGGGTAATGTTTTTTTGTCACAGTATATGTGTTCCCTGTCTGCTGGTCTCTTGTCTCTTCACAGGTATACCAAGGATTCCCAGCCTCTCCGCTTGGACTCTCCCGTCCACTCCTTACAGCCCGGTAACTCTGTGCTTGTTCGCACCTGGAAAGACGAGCCTCTCCAGGAAAAGTGGAAAGGACCCTATACCGTCCTGCTGATCTCCCATACAGTGGCAAAGATCGAGGGACACAAGAACTGGATCCATCACTCTCGTCTGAAGGCAGTACCTGCCCCCTCGTCAGCAGAACAGTGGACCGTCCAACCTGCTGACTCCTCATCTAGTGACGATCTCGGGCTAAAGCTACTGTTTAAAAGACACAAATAGCGGGCACCTTAATGCTAAAATGGGCCCACCCAGGTATTGGAGATCCTGGGTTGGGAAGACTCTGGTCATAATTAATTGGGTAACATTGTTATTCTCTGTATTGGTATTTCCAAACTGTGCATATCGGGAGCATAACTCCTTTGTTTTGCTTGCGCACCATGTTGCTAATTTAACAAACCAGACTGATTGCTGGGTATGTGCTCCAACTCCACTATCCCCCAAAACAGGAATGCCCCTTGACATGCTGCCCTTGACCCTAGCAGAATTAGCCACCACCAAAGAGCAGGAAAGAACGGACTCACCGTTCTGGAACAAGACCTCTTTACAGCAAGCCACCTATCAGGACCAGGAGTATTCAGTTGCAGTACTCACTGAGGGAGTGTTATGTTTTACCCAAAACCAATCTGATCCCTATGGGCATCCTGTGGGAAAGAGCTCCTGTGTTATTACACAGTGGGCTGATGGGTATTGGATAAAGACCAAAAGGGGAAGCCAGCAGTGTGGGTGTAATGGTTCCTCCCCTTTTAGGGAAACTCTTACAAATAATCGTACCACAAAAGAAAAGTTTGGAAATATAACTTGCCGTCCAGTTAATATCTCCAATGTAGCAAGCCAATGGTGGGTTTGTAGTGGTCCCTATGGCGAGTGTAATTTGAACGGCACAATTAGAAATGCCCCCACTTGTACCCAATCAAAAAAATAAGATGCCCCCTTAGGGGCATATAAATTGTTTAAAAAAGCCGCCAAAGCAGCCTTAAATATCCCAGGAATCCTCTTAAGAAACAGTCCTTACTGGGCCCTACAGGGTCACTATTTTGTATGTGGCCGAAAGGCTTACAAGGTGCTGCCAGCCAACTGGACAGGTAGCTGTTATATAGCTCATGGAGTTCCTCATCTTTCCATAACTGCCACACTGCCCAAAGGAAAGATTAGAAATGCCCGAGACACCTCTGTTGAGTCATGAGAAAAGACCCTGCGGTGACTGACTAAGGCATTGGAGGGCAAGATGAAGAATCCCCTCACAACCGAGAAGCTTGTAGGGTGCTCTGTACTGGGAATAGCGCCACTGTTTACCGGACCAGCCATGGCATGCATAGGCCGCTATACTATAAGGCTGCAGATGGTACTTGAGAAAGTGGCCTTAGAGTTAGAGGACTCGGTTAGTGATTTAGGGTCAGCAGTAAAAACATTAAATAAAGAGGTACAGCAGCTCAGGACGTTTTCCCTCCAAAACAGGTTGGCTTTGGACTATCTCTTGGCATCCCAAGGAGGGGTTTGTGCCCTCGTCGCGCCCCGATGGTGTCTATCTGTAAATGATAGCAGTTATGAGATCTATGAAAAGATGGTACAGGCTGAGGCCCATGCCCGAGCCGGAGCACAGGTTGCCTATACTGCCCCAGAGAACGATTGGTTGCAAACCTTGTTTTCAGGCTGGGGTTTGTCGTCTTGGCTTGGTGGTTTATTTAGCCTGCTATTGAAACTTCTCTTTCCTGTATTGCTTGTATTACTGGTATTATGCTGTGCGGTATCATGTGTCAGGGCCCTTTTGCGAAAGTTAATAAGTCATTCTCTTCAGGGCTATCACAAAGTGCTTATGCAAAGTCATATTGTAAAGAAATAAGTAGCCCAAGTGAGAAAACTCAGAGCCAAGGCTGTTGAGTGTTCTCAAAGAGGGGAGTTGTTAGGCAGACTGGGGCATGGCCGCTAGGTAACTCGAGGGGATGGAAGACCACGAGTGGCGATGAAGCCCCCTCGCACTAGGCCCAGGTGTCCTTGGCCCCCCCTCCCGCCTGGAGGCACTTGCAGCAGCTCTGCGTACTAGGCCCAAGTGTCCTTGGCCCCCCCTGCCTGGAGGCACACACAGCAGTTATGCTGAGGATCTGCAACAATATGCTGCAGAGTCAGACTGCCTGAAACTAAGCAAGGCCA
Source organism: Lepidochelys olivacea (assembly GCF_965140295.1). NCBI lineage: Eukaryota > Metazoa > Chordata > Testudines > Cheloniidae > Lepidochelys > Lepidochelys olivacea. The sequence continues at coordinate 7,584,659 of NC_140433.1, read as the reverse complement.
CACAGGGCAGATATGGAAGAACAATGCTGAATAAAGCAGCTTTATGTAGAGTTGAACAAATGATACAGAGAATCAGGGAAATAGCTGGGAACTGGATTGGCTGGCTATATGGATACTTGGGGCAGCTTGCTATTGGATAAGTATGTTGGGAAAAAGGATGTATAAAAGCCTGTGTAACTTCCTGCTCTGTGTACAGGATTTGAGATTCAAATCTCCCTGTACCTATTTGAAGCTTCAAATAAACTTTTCTGCTTCTCCACCCCGTTGTGATTACTGGGTGTAGCACACCGGGAAATGAACCACTCAAGCTGTTGTTCAGCCTCTCGGCACTGGGTGCCAGCAACAGCCTGATGCCAGGACAGTCCCCCTGAGCTCTGGAGAGGACTAGAGGTGCCTTAGGACACCTGCCGTGCAGCTGCTGGAGAGTCAGCAGGAGACATTCGGTGAGGACTGGAGCCCCCCAGGGCAGAGGCCATTTAGGAGACCCAGCGTGGGGGGAATCAGGCCTGGGATTCTCTGCAGCGGCTGCTCCCACACAGCCTTGGAGAGAGGAGCTGCGAAACCCCCACAAAGCGTTGCCCCGGCACAGAGCTCTATAGCACTGGGACCCCGTACGCGTGAGCCGCAATCCAGGAGGGCCTTGCGCCAGCCCCACCCTCTCCCATTGCCCCGCTCTGGGAGGCCAGAGCACAGTTCACAATTTAGCACGGACCAGCTGCAAGGATCCTGGCGGGCCCTGGTAAGGTTGGAGCAGCATTTTCAATGTTGGGGAAAAGCGAGATCTGTGCAATAGGCAACGCAGCTCCATCTGGGCACCAGCCAGTTCCTGTGCCCCAGAGAGCTCCCACTGAACCAGGGACGAAGGGGGCAGGAGGTGGAAAGAGAAGGTGCCATCCTGGCACCCAGGAGACCCATGTTCATTTCCCAGCTCTGCCACAGATGCTCTGTTTGTCTTCGAGCAAGTCCCTTATTCTCTCTCTGCAGCGGTTCCCTGTCTGTACAGTGGGGGTAGCAGCCAGGCCCTGCCCTGAAGGGGGCAGATAGAATAAATGCAATCGAGGTTGGGCAGTGCTCGGATGCCAGGGGGATGAGGGCCAGGATGGTGCCTAAGACAGACCGAAAGCAAGGGGGAGCTACAGAGCCGGTGGTGAGAGGGGTTTGGCCTTTGACAATCTGCTCTGAGTGCCTGGGCTGCCAGACCCCAGGCAGCCATTGGCATTGCCAGATCTCCCTGATCTACACAGCTGCTGCTCTCCCTGCTTCTAGGAGTCACTGCCTCTCCCCGGGCCGAGAACCCCGCAGCAATCATCTCCTGGGGCTGCCGTGGCTCTGAGCGTTAGCAAGGCCTGGGACACAGTACGGGGGCGGGGGAGGGGGGCTGCTATTAAAGCAGCTTCTGCGTCATTGCAGCGGTGGGAGAGGAAGCAGAGACGGGACCATTTTCCATCCCGTGGCCAAAGCACCCGGCAGCTTGAGAAAGTGGAAAGAGCCGCTCAGGTGGGCTGGGAGCCGGGGGTGCGGAGAGTTCATGAATCCCCGTTCTGCACTGTCACGAGAAGGAGGAACCGGGATGGAAGTGATCCTCCCACTCGGGGATCCAGAGACCCCCTGGCTCCAATAGCATGGACGCAGGGAGGGGCTCTGGCCTGGGGTCTGCAGGAGCTGGGACTAGAGGAGCCCACAGGTCCCTTCCGGCCTAACGTCTGTGACTGTGGGGAGCGGTGTTGGATCATATTAAAGAAGTTCTGTATTAAAATCACAAATGAGTTTGATTCCCCATAGTTGAAAGTCCAGGGTATTACTAATGAAGAGGTCTCTTGGTTTTTGGTGCTGTTTCTCTCCCTCTATGTGTGAAACCTGCAAGCTGCTAATTGTGTTCGTACATTCTAAGACTGAGTCTGTTCTCAAAGCAATTCACAGAGAGAGAGACTCAAAGCAATACTCGAACAACAGAAACAGCACCCAGAGACTCCCCGCCCTTTTGTTGCATTAACAATTGTGATTAAAATAGAGACAGAGGATGTATGTGGATGGATGCTTGGTGTGGATAATAACTGAATGATCAGGGAGGTGCCAGCCTAAGAATCCAGTGTCCATGGGCTGAAGAAGGCGTCAAGTGGAAATAAGCAGAGGACCCCCGGAGGGCAGACTGGAATCCACCCAACAGCCTCAAGAATGGGAGAACCAAAGAACAAGATAACATCTAGCAGCTCGGAGCCCTCAGGAATGTGCTATCTGCTGATTGATTCAGCAACAGCATGATGAAGGAATTCCCATAGACTGGCATAGGAAGAAATTCCTATAAAAATAGACTCTAAAAAGTGAGAACTTTGGGGTCTGATTCTGCAAACCAACTTCCAGGAGCATCAGATGAGCATCTGACAAGGCCCTGCTCTCTCCTCATGTCCAGGCCACCTGGCCAGTGGCTTGGCATGAGCAACTCTAAGGCTGGTAACTATGTTAACAACCTTGCAGAACCTGTGTGTGTGTGTTTGTATGAATGAATGTGTGACTAAATATGAGATTGAATGGAATGTTATAGCTGTAACGAACTGCTTACTATGATTCTTTCTGTATTCACAATAAATGTGGTATTTTGCCTTTTTCCCTTTCATGAGATCCTGTTGGTTTTTATTTTATTGGTATAACAGCGGAATGTCCCTCCCATGACCCCGGTGGGGAAGGACAGGCTCTAAAGCCGTGGCGAGGCCAGAGCAAGTCTGGGCTGGGGCATCCCATGGCTGGGGAGTCACACATTGGCTGGCCTGTGACTCGCCTGCCCATTGTGACACGCCCCTGGCTGGCACATCCTCATCCCCTCACTGCCAGGCTTGGCTCTGGCAGAGCGAGAGCTGGCAGGTGCCGCTGGGGAACGCTGAGCCAGCAGATCCAGCTCCGCCACCGGCAGCAGAAAGTGGGTGGCCCATTTACACGCAGGCTTCTGCCCACTCCTGACTCCAGGTAGGAGAATCTTCTATTGCCCACCTCTGCTTTTCCACTGCATCGCCAACCACACCGAGCCTTCCCCGAGCTCCTGGCTGGACGGCGCACGTCTGCCAAGTGCCCCGGTGCCAGCCGTCTAGCCTGGTGCCAGTGAGGAAGTGGGCACCGGCATGCACACAGGAGTGACCCCTTGGCGGCTCCACAGAAGGGGTGGCATCAGTCGAGCCCGGAGGGGACGGAGACAAGGAGGAGGGTTTGGCAGGGCTGGTGGCACGGCACGGGAAGGCGGCACAGGTGGTTAGATGAGGCATTGGGCTGGGACCCAGGAGAGCTGTGTTCAGTTCCCCGCTCCTCTGTAAGTCTTTTGCATGAGATCAGATGAGTCCCCGCCGCTCTGGGCCTCAGCTAACGAGGGAGAGCACGTCCCTACTCTGCGGAGGGGGGGTTGAGAGCCTAAATACCACAACACCCGTGTGCTAAACCACTGGCATGATGGGGCCAGGTAAGTGCCCAGACACTGAGGTTGCCGGGGGAACAGGCATTCTCCGGTTGCCTGGAGCCATTGTTCCATTCACCAGGACAGTCTGATGCCAGGACAGTCCCCCTGAGCTCTGGAGAGGACTAGAGGTGCCTTAGGACGCCTGCCGTGCAGCTGCTGGAGAGTCAGCAGGAGACACTGGGTGAGGAATGGAGCCCCCCAGGGCAGGGGCCATTCAGGAGACCCAGCGTGGGGGGAATCAGGCCTGGGATTCTCTGCAGCGGCTGCTCCCACACAGACCTTGGAGAGAGGAGCTGTGAAACCCCCACAAAGCGCTGCCCCGGCACAGAGCTCTGTAGTACTGGGACCCCGTACGCGTGAGCCGTAATCCAGCAGGGCCTTGCGCCAGCCCCACCCTCTCCCATTGCCCCGCTCTGGGAGGCCAGAGCACAGTTCACAATTTAGCACGGACCAGCTGCAAGGATCCTGGCGGGCCCTGGTATGGTTGGAGCAGCATTTTCAATGTTCGGGAAAAGCGAGATCTGTGCAATAGGCAACGTAGCTCCATCTGGGCACCAGCCAGCTCCTGTGCCCCAGAGAGCTCCCACAGCTCCCACTGAACCAGGGACGAAGGGGGCAGGAGGTTGAAAGAGAAGGTACCATCCTGGAACCCAGGAGACCCATGTTTATTTCCCAGCTCTGCCACAGATGCTCTATTTGTCTTTGAGCAAGTCCCTTTTTCCCTCTGTGCTGTAGTTCCCTGTCTGTGCAGTGGGGGTAGCTGCCAGACCCTGCCCTGAAGGGGGCAGTTAGAATAAATGCAATGGGCAGTGTTCAGATGCAGGGGGATGAGGGCCAGGATGGTGCCTAAGACCGACCAAAAGCAAGGGGGAGCTACAGAGCCGGTGGTGAGAGGGGTTTGGCCTTTGACAGTCTGCTCTGAGTGCCTGGGTGCCAGACCCCAGACAGCCACTGGCATTGCCAGACCTCCCTGATCTATGGTGCTGCTGCTTTCCCTGCTTCTAGGAGTCACTGCCTCCCCCTGGCCGAGACCCCCGTGTCACGGAATCCCCGGGCGACGCTCTGGAACTGCTCCCTACGAAGTCAGTCAGGACTCTGGGGAAGTCTCCTTTCTGTGAACAGCCTGTCCGCAGGGCAAAGAGCTCACACAGCTTCCACCTTCCTGGGTCTGACCTCTGAGCATTCAGCATCCTCTGCTCCTCCGTGAGCTTCCCACAGCGAGCCCGTCCAGGCAGGCTCCTGGGGAAGCCGGAAGGTCCTGCACCCCAGCTCCGCAGTCAGACGTGACTCTCAGCCAGCCAGTAAAACAGAAGGTTTACTAGATGACAGGAACATGGTCTAACACAGAGCATGTAGGTGCAGAGAACAGGACCCCTCAGCTGAGTCCATTTTGGGAGGTAGTGAGCCAGACAACCACGTCTGTACTTCACTCCATGTCCCCAGCCAGCCTCAACTGAAACTCTCTCCAGACCCTCCTCCTCTGGGCTTTGTCCCTTTCCCGGGCCAGGAGGTCACCTGATTCATTTTTTCTCCAACCCTTTTAGCTCTCACCTTGTAGGGGGGAAGGGCCAGGCCATCAGCACCCAGGAAACAGGGTGTCGGCCATTCTCTGTGTCCAGACCCCTGCACATACCTGCCCTCTAGGGCTCTGCAATGATCATACACCCTTACCCCACCACCTAGATACTTAAGAACTGCATAGGGGAAACTGAGGCACCCCCACACTATTCGGAGGAAACATTAAGAACAGTCCCACTTCATCACATCCCACAGCAATCATCTCCTGGGGCTGTCATGGCACTGAGCATTAGCAAGGTCTGAGACTCAGTTGGGCGCGAGGAGGAGGCTGCTATTAAAGCAGCTTCTGCGTCGTTGCAGCGGTGGGAGAGGAAGCAGAGATGGGACCATTTTACACCCCATGGCCAAAGCACCCGGCAGCTTGGGAAAGTGGAAAGAGCCGCTCAGGTGGGCTGGGAGCCGGGGGTGGGGAGAGTTCATGAATCCCCGTTCTGCACTGTCACGAGAAGGAGGAACCGGGATGGAACTGATTCTCCCACTCGGGGATCCAGAGACCCCCTGGCTCCAATAGCATGGACGCAGGGAGGGGCTCTGGCCTGGGGTCTGCAGGAGCTGGGACTAGAGGAGCCCAGCGGTCCCTTCCGGCCTAACGTCTGTGACTGTGGGGAGCGGAAGGTCCCTCCCATGACCCCGGTGGGGAAGGACAGGCTCTAAAGCCTTGGCGAGGCCAGAGCAAGTCTGGGCTGGGGCATCCCATGGCTGGGGAGTCACACATTGGCTGGTCTGTGACTCGCCTGCCCATTGTGACACGCCCCTGCTGGCTGGCACAGCCTCATCCCCTCACTGCCAGGCTTGGCTCTGGCAGAGCGAGAGCTGGCAGGTGCCGCTGGGGAACGCTGAGCCAGCAGATCCAGCTCCGCCACCGGCAGCAGAAAGTGGGTGGCCCATTTACGGGCAGGTTTCTGCCCACTCCTGACTCCAGGTAGGAGAATCTTCTATTGCCCACCTCTGCTTTTCCATTGCATCGCCAACCACACCGAGCCTTCCCCGAGCTCCTGGCTGGGCGGCGCACGTCTGCCAAGTGCCCTGGTGCCGGCCGTCTAGCCTGGTGCCAGTGAGGAAGTGGGCACCGGCATGCGCACAGGAGGGAGCCCGGGGCGGCTCGAGAGAAGGGGTCGCACCAGTTGAGCCCAGAGGGGACGGAGACAAGGAGGAGGGTTTGGCAGGACTGGTGGCACGGCATGGGAAGGCGGCACAGGAGGTTAGATGAGGCATTGGGCTGGGACCCAGGAGAGCTGTGTTCAGTTCCCCGCTCCTCTGTAAGTCTTCTGCATGAGGTCAAATGAGTCCCCGCCGCCCCTGGCCTCAACTAATGAGGGAGAGCAGGTCCTTGCTCTGCGGGGGGGTTGAGAGCCTAAATACCACAACACCCGTGTGCTCAGCCACTGGCATGGTGGGGCCAGGTAAGTGCCCAGACTGGGAGGTAGCTGGTGGCCCTGCCCCTCGTCCTACTCCAGCCCTGCTTTCGCTCCAGCCTCGCTCCACCCACGCCCCGGCCTCCTGAGTCCAGCTCCAACCACGAAGCCTGACCACCTCCAGCACCCTTGCCGACACCATCACTTCCAGAGGGAATGGCACTGAGGTTGCCGGGGGAACAGGCATTCTCCGTCTGCCCGGAGCCATTGTTCCATTCACCAGGACAGTCCGATGCCAGGACAGTCCCCCTGAGCTCTGGAGAGGACTAGAGGTGCCTTAGGACGCCTGCCGTGCAGCTGGTGCAGAGTCAGCAGTTGACACTGGGTGAGGAATGGAGCCCCCCAGGGCAGGGGCCATTCAGGAGACCCAGCGTGGGGGGAATCAGGCCTGGGATTCTCTGCAGCGGCTGCTGCCACACAGGCCTTGGAGAGACGAGCTGCGAAATCGCCACAAATCTCTGCCCCGGCACAGCCTGCCTGCCTGCCTCTCTCCCGCCTTCTGCTCCTTCCCCTTCACGGTGGGGTCAGAGCAACTCCTGCTGCTCACCAGCCCGTCCCCGGCACCCCACCCCGCTTCCCTCCCCCACCTGGGACCTGCCACGGCCCCAATATTCCTGGGGGAAGGGATCAGGGTAATTTCCCTGGGCAGGAAGAATCCTGAGTGGTTGGATGCAGCCTGTCTGCTGGGCAGTTTGTGAACCAGCAGAAGGAGAGGCGGGAGTGACCCGGGGGAGGCCGTTTGGCCTGCGGGATGGGCCTGGGAGTCCGGAGACCTGGGTTCTAATCCTGCCTGTACTGCTGACTGCCTGGGTGACTTTGAGCACATCCATTGGCTTGTTTCCCTGCTGGCAGCTGTAGGCACTGGTGGAACGGCCATACGTGGACTGGCCCTGATGCTGAACGGGGCAGTCGCCTCTCATCTCTCACAAGCAATGCCTTGTCCTGGCTTCTTGCAGGATGGCTGAGGAAGTCCGCAAGGTCCCCTTGAAGCCCATCCGTGCCTGGGAGGAGACGAGACCTCCTCGAAGGAAGAGTCCGCAGAAGAGCCCACAGCAGCAGCAGGAGCTGTGTGTGCCTCAGCCCTTCCATGCTGGTCAGTGGGTGCCTCCTGGGTGGGCGGAGGGGCTGCAAAAATGGCCGGGGCCATGGCCCTGCATTGCGGTGGGGCTTGGCCCCCTGGGGGTTGGGGTTGCAAGACCAGGGTGTCAGTGGCGGGAGAAGACTCCGTCACCTTTGTACAACTCTGGGCTGCCATGAGATGGAGAGACAGGAAAACCCAGGCAGGGGGGAATGGCCCCTCCTGCAGGCAGCAGCTGCAGCCCCTACATCTGATCGGGCATTAGGGGTGGCAGCAGAAGCATCAGGTGGAGACTGACTGAATTGCCCACCCCGATCCTCCGGGGGACTGAGTCATCTATCTGCCGCCCTGACCGGGAAAACCGAGAAGTCTGCTGCTTGCCAGGGGCTAAGATTCGTGATGTGACGGAGAGACTGCCGAGACTCATCAAGCCCTTGGATCGCTACCCCTTCCTGCTTCTCCACGTGGGCACCAATGATACTGCCAAGAATGACCTTGAGCGGATCACTGCGGACTATGTGGCTCTAGGAAGAAGAATAAAGGAGTTGGAGGCGCAAGTGGTGTTCTCGTCCATCCTCCCCGTGGAAGGAAAAGGCCTAGGTAGGGAGCGTCGAATCGTGGAAGTCAACGAATGGCTACGCAGATGGTGTCGGAGAGAAGGCTTTGGTTTCTTTGACCATGGGATGGTGTTCCATGAAGGAGGAGTGCTGGGTAGAGACGGGCTCCATCTTACGAAGAGAGGGAAGAGCATCTTTGCCAGCAGGCTGGCTAACCTAGTGAGGAGGGCTTTAAACTAGGTTCACCGGGGGAAGGAGACCAAAGCCCTGAGGTAAGTGGGAAAGTGGGATACCGGGAGGAAGCACAGGCAGGAATGTCTGTGAGGGGAGGGCTCCTGCCTCATACTGGCAATGAGGGGCGATCAACAGGTTATCTCAAGTGCTTATATACAAATGCACAAAGCCTTGGAAACAAGCAGGGAGAACTGGAGGTCCTGGTGATGTCAAGGAACTATGACGTGATCGGAATAACAGAGACTTGGTGGGATAACTCATATGACTGGAGTACTGTCATGGATGGTTATAAACTGTTCAGGAAGGACAGGCAGGGCAGAAAAGGTGGGGGAGTAGCACTGTATGTAAGGGAGCAGTATGACTGCTCAGAGCTCCGGTACGAAACTGCAGAAAAACCTGAGTGTCTCTGGATTAAGTTTAGAAGTGTGTGCAACAAGAGTGATGTAGTGGTGGGAGTCTGCTATAGACCACCGTACCAGGGGGATGAGGTGGATGAGGCTTTCTTCCGGCAGCTCACGGAAGCTACTAGATCGCATGCCCTGATTCTCATGGGTGACTTTAATTTTCCTGATATCTGCTGGGAGAGCAATACAGCGGTGCATAGACAATCCAGGAAGTTTTTGGAAAGCGTAGGGGACAATTTCCTGGCGCAAGTGCTAGAGGAGCCAACTAGGGGGGGTGCTTTTCTTGACCTGCTGCTCACAAACCGGGTAGAATTAGTGGGGGAAGCAAAAGTGGATGGGAATCTGGGAGGCAGTGACCATGAGTTGGTTGAGTTCAGGATCCTGACGCAGGGAACAAAGGTAAGCAGCAGGATACGGACCCTGGACTTCAGGAAAGCAGACTTCGACTCCCTCAGGGAACGGATGGCCAGGATCCCCTGGGGGACTAACTTGAAGGGGAAAGGAGTCCAGGAGAGCTGGCTGTATTTCAAGGAATCCCTGTTGAGGTTACAGGGACAAACCATCCCGATGAGTCGAAAGAATAGTAAATATGGCAGGCGACCAACTTGGCTTAATGGTGAAATCCTAGCGGATCTTAAACATAAAAAAGAAGCTTACAAGAAGTGGAAGGTTGGACATATGACCAGGGAAGAGTATAAAAATATTGCTCGAGCATGTAGGAATGATATCAGGAGGGCCAAATCGCACCTGGAGCTGCAGCTAGCCAGAGATGTCAAGAATAACAAGAAGGGTTTCTTCAGGTATGTTGGCAACAAGAAGAAAGCCAAGGAATGTGTGGGCCCCTTACTGAATGAGGGAGGCAACCTAGTGACAGAGGATGTGGAAAAAGCTAATGTACTCAATGCTTTTTTTGCCTCTGTCTTCACTAACAAGGTCAGCTCCCAGACTGCTGCGCTGGGCATCACAAAATGCGGAAGAGATGGCCAGCCCTCTGTGGAGATAGAGGCGGTTAGGGACTATTTAGAAAAGCTGGACGTGCACAAGTCCATGGGGCCGGACGAGTTGCATCCGAGAGTGCTGAAGGAATTGGCGGCTGTGATTGCAGAGCCACTGGCCATTATCTTTGAAAACTCGTGGCGAACCGGGGAAGTCCCGGATGACTGGAAAAAGGCTAATGTAGTGCCAATCTTTAAAAAAGGGAAGAAGGAGGATCCTGGGAACTACAGGCCAGTCAGCCTCACCTCAGTCCCTGGAAAAATCATGGAGCAGGTCCTCAAAGAATCAATCCTGAAGCACTTGCATGAGAGGAAAGTGATCAGGAACAGCCAGCATGGATTCACCAAGGGAAGGTCATGCCTGACTAATCTAATCGCCTTTTATGATGAGATTACTGGTTCTGTGGATGAAGGGAAAGCAGTGGATGTATTGTTTCTTGACTTTAGCAAAGCTTTTGACACGGTCTCCCATAGTATTCTTGTCAGCAAGTTAAGGAAGTATGGGCTGGATGAATGCACTATAAGGTGGGTAGAAAGCTGGCTAAATTGTCGGGCTCAACGGGTAGTGATCAATGGCTCCATGTCTAGTTGGCAGCTGGTATCAAGTGGAGTGCCCCAAGGGTCGGTCCTGGGGCCGGTTTTATTCAATATCTTCATAAATGATCTGGAGGATGGTGTGGATTGCACTCTCAGCAAATTTGCGGATGATACTAAACTGGGAGGAGTGGTAGATACGCTGGAGGGGAGGGATAGGATACAGAAGGACCTAGACCAATTGGAAGATTGGGCCAAAAAGAATCTGATGAGGTTCAATAAGGATAAGTGCAGGGTCCTGCACTTAGGACGGAAGAACCCAATGCACAGCTACAGACTAGGGACCGAATGGCTAGGCAGCAGTTCTGCAGAAAAGGACCTAGGGGTGATAGTGGACGAGAAGCTGGATATGAGTCAGCAGTGTGCCCTTGTTGCCAAGAAGGCCAATGGCATTTTGGGATGTATAAGTAGGGGCATTGCGAGCAGATCGAGGGACGTGATCGTTCCCCTCTATTCGACATTGGTGAGGCCTCATCTGGAGTACTGTGTCCAGTTTTGGGCCCCACACTTCAAGAAGGATGTGGATAAATTGGAGAGAGTCCAGCGAAGGGCAACAAAAATGATTAGGGGACTGGAACACATGAGTTATGAGGAGAGGCTGAGGGAGCTGGGATTGTTTAGCCTGCAGAAGAGAAGAATGAGGGGGGATTTGATAGCTGCTTTCAACTACCTGAAAGGGGGTTCCAAAGAGGATGGCTCTAGACTGTTCTCAATGGTAGCAGATGACAGAACGAGGAGTAATGGTCTCAAGTTGCAGTGGGGGAGGTTTAGATTGGATATTAGGAAAAACTTTTTCACTAAGAGGGTGGTGAAACACTGGAATGCGTTACCTAGGGAGGTGGTAGAATCTCCTTCCTTAGAGGTTTTTAAGGTCAGGCTTGACAAAGCCCTGGCTGGGATGATTTAACTGGGAATTGGTCCTGCTTTGAGCAGGGGGTTGGACTAGATGACCTTCTGGGGTCCCTTCCAACCCTGATATTCTCTGATTCTATGATTCTATGATCCGTCACACACAGGGTCGGAAGATGTTTTCCACCAGTAGAAGGGGATGCTCTGTGCACGGTGGGTTGTTAAGCCTAGGATTGCAGGGCGCCGGCCAAAGCATGAGATGCTCCCTGATGTTGCAGCCCCATCTGCTGGCTCCTTTGCAGGGGGGTGACCCATGGCACAGCACAGGGCATTTGGGTGTGGGGGTTGATGATGGGAGCCCAGGGCTTGCCCAGGTTACACCCCCTGGCTGTCAATGGCAGGAGAGGCAGTCAGAGGAAGCAGAACGGGCAGGCCCTGGGTCCCCGTATCCCGCGCAGACTGGGTAGCTCCTCCCTCTCCCGCAGCAGGGAGCAGAGCGATTCACTGCCATTCCCTCTGCCCCCTCCAGCAATGGCCCGCAGAGCGGGGACACCACTCATAGCCTGACATCATGCCTCCTTCCAGGTGTGGTGCTGCATGCTGGGTGCGGGCAGGGAAGTGGGGTGGCTGCTGGGAACCAGGGCTCTGACTGGATCTTTGCTGGGCTGAGCAGCAAAGAGTTGGGGAAACCAGGGATGGCTGTGCCACACCCTGTTGTGCATCGGGGCTGCTACCCTGCTGGGGTGGGAGCGGGGGGCAAGGGTTTCTGCTAAGATCTCTGTCACCCAGCCTGCAGCTTGGCAGCCCCAGGTATGACCACTGATCTGTCTTTGATCAGATTCACCATCACCTAGGAATGCCTCCTGTTTTATGGGGCCAGACTCGCAGGAGAAAGAGACCCTAGACTACATCAACACCTTTCTCAAGGGCAATGAACAGGTAGCAAGAGCCCTCCTCTGATCTCTCAGCTACTGCCCTGTCCACATGCAGTATCCGTCCTTCTCCGGATGAGGCATGGATTCTAAGGCCAGACGGGACCACTGTGACCTCCTGTATAACACAGGCCAGAGACCTGCCCCCAAATAATTCCTGTTTAAACTAGAGCATCTTAAAAACATCCTCTCTTGAGTTACAAAAGGCACGCACCATGCCCCTTGCCCACTGGATTTGGCCAGTCCCCAGCATGATGGGTTGCCCCCCTTTGAGGCCTGATGTACTGGCTTATCACTGAGCCCCTGTTACTTTGTCTTGTTGGGCTCGGCTCACAAGCCTCTTCCAGCCATACACACAGGCAGGGCCACACCCAGCTGCAGAAAGACACAGACACTGAGATCAGCTCTGGGAAGACTCAGTTGAAGGGCCTTGTCCCAGTTCTCTGGTGCCCACCTCCTTTGGAGTATGGACCCAAAGGTTTTATGACATTCGCCCCCTCCCTCGATGTCGAGAGAGGTATGAACAACTCTTTGCCCCTCCTCCCAGTTACTAATTTATACTACAAACTGGGTTGTGGTATAAACAAGAAACAAGATGATTAACTACAAGAGGTAGATTTTATGCGGTTAGAAGAGATAGCAAACAGAACAAAGCAGATTACCCTAGTAAATAAAGAAAACACACAAACGAAGCTTTATACACCAGATAGATAGGATATCCATTAACAAATTCTCCCCGAGTGATAAACAGGTTGGCAGATTCTTAAGGCAGAAGCTGCCTTGGTTTTGCAGCTTGGCTTTCCCAGGTTTTCTTGCACAGGCTAGGAATCTCTCTCTCTAGCCTAGGACCATCACTTCTCATGGTTCAATCTTTGTCTCTCAGGTGTTTCCAGGTATCTTATTGCAGGGAGTCTGAGGTCCCGTCCCGTTCCCCCTGAGATTTTATTGTTCCCCTTTTATCTTCTCTTCCCACCTGCTGGATAACTCTTTTGCTGTGACCTGGATCCAACAGGTCCCGTTGTGTCGCGTTATCTCGGGGAGGTTTCTATTGCACACAGTTCCTGGGGTAGCCCTAATGCTTGTGCATTTCCTCCAGGAGCCAGTGTTTGGCTTTTTTGCTGTTCTACCTGAAAGGCTGTTTTGAACCTCACAGTGTTTTTCAGGAACACATACACAGCTGAACTTCAGAACGTCACATACAATGATAGCACATGCAATCCAATGAGACATTAATGTCTAGCAGATAAAGACTTTTAGACTGATACCTTACAAGACATACTTGGTACCAAACATATCCTCTTTATATGACCGTGGCGAATATTGGGGTGTCAGGGTGTCACACCCAGATGTTCCTCCCACTCTATCAAGGCCCCCAGTAAGACTGTCTGGATGCTTAGCCCCCATGTTGCAGTTCCTCTTTGGACACCTACCCCGTGAGATCTGCTCCCTCTCTGCTCTGGTTTCACACAGAGCTGCCCTGCCCGCCCCACATAGTCTCTCCTGTTGGGAGATGAATGGCCTTCTGGCCTTCGGCATATCAAAGCCTGAGCAGCGCTGGGGGGAAGCTTTCTGACATCTCTCCCACTGGCAGCTCCTTTCTACGCTGACCTTCCTGTTTTTCTCTAATCTCTGCGGGGCATAGGAGGAGGCCAAGAAACTTGAATTCTTGGATCGTGTCATCACCATCAGCAGGGCCGCCCTCACGAGGCACCCAGAACAAAACCTGGCAGCTTTTCTCTGCAAAGCCCTCCTTGTGGAGAAGATAAAGGTGAGTAAAACACACACTCGGGCTATGTTACTTGGCGGGTTTAGTGATTGGCCTGGAGAGCTCTGCAGATTTGTCTACCTTCAACTGCCAATCGCTGGATCGTGTTGGACGTTTGTCTGTTAGACTGAAGAGCCCATTATCAAGCAGTTGCTCCCTGTGTAGACTTACAGACTGTCATCAAGGCACCCTGTAACCTTCTCTTTGTGAAGCTGAACTGATTGATTTCTGGAGTCTCTCACTATAAGGCATGTTTCCCAGTCCTTCAGTCACTCTTATGGCTCTTCTCTGACCCCTCTCCAATTTATCAACATTCTCCTTGAATTGTGGGCACCAGACCTGGACAGAGGATCCCAGCAGAGGTCGCACCACTGCCAAATACCGAGGGAAAATAACCTCTCTAACAACTGGAGATTGCCCTGTTTGCACAGCCCAGGATGGCATAAGCCCTTTTGGCCCCAGCCTCGCACTGGGCGCTCCTGTGCAGCTGATTACCATAACTGCCAAGTCTTTTCCAGAGTCACCGTTTCCCCGGTTAGAGACCCCATGCTGTGAGTGTGGCCTGCGTTCTTTGTTCCTGAACATGTCACTGTATTGAAACATAGGTATTTCCCTTGCACCCAGCTTCCCAAGTCACCAGGTCGCTCTGTATATACCAGTCTCCCTGCACAGAGCCCCAGCACTCCGCAGTCAGTGCCCACTAGGGAACTAGCAACAAATCTGCTCCGTAGATTTGGAAAGTCTTTGCTCTGTGGTGCTGCAGAAAGCTTTCCGGAGCTTACCTCCCTTCCCTGAACGTGGGACATCGTGTGCTGGTGGGTGGTCCAGTGGGCTGGGGCTCAGTTCCTCAATGAGACCTTTGGGCAAAGCACTTCCCCCTCTGTGCCTCAGTTTCCCTCCCATGCCTTGTCTCATCCAGTTAGCTCGTGAGTTCTCTGGGGCAGGGACTGGCTCTCACCGTGTGTGTGCAGCACCTGGCACAAGGAGCCTGATCTCAGGTGGAGTCCCTGGGTGCTAATGCTGATGGAGCCTTTGCAGTGCACTGGTGCGTGACGCTGGGGCACTGACCACAGGCCCTGCACTGCGCTCCCCAGCTGGAGCCCTGCACACCCTCAAGCCCACAGTAGGACGACCTGTCTGCCGAGGCCACGTGTTGCAGGCCCTGCGCTTTGCTCCCCAGTTGGAGCCTTACGGGAGCTCGGAGCCCGGCTGGCACTTCCCCACATTGTCTCCCCAGGAGCTGATTGATCTTGAGTCCGTCGACTCCCTGACCAGTGGGGTGCGTCAGCAAGCGATGCTCGCCATCATGGAGCTGAGGTACCCGGCCTGCCCGCCCAGCCCCAGCTAGTGCTGTGTGCAGCCAGACACGCCAGCCTCTTGGCATGGCCAGTTCTCCAGGGCATTGCCCCCTCTGCTCCTCCCCCGTCTTCCGATTCCCCCGGGCACGTGGCACCCGTGGGTTGGTGGTGGAGGATCCTTCGGTGCCTGGCGACCTCTCCAAGTGGCCGTGTGAAGATGTGGGGGAGGGAGCGAGGGGGTTGGACCGGTCCCCTCTGGGACCCGCAGGCGATGGCTCCGGGAGGAGAGGGGCAGTTGGGCACTGCCGGAGCGGAGCCACCGGAGTCGCCACCAGCTGTGCCAGCTGCATCCCACCGGCAGCTCAGCGACTCCCTGTGGCTCAGAGGCTGGGCAGGCTGAGCCCTGGCACGTGGCACAGCCTGCGCCATGGGGGGCTCTCTCTCAGTGCCGCTGGCGACCTGCTCTCAGCTTCCCAGAAGCCTGCCCATCATGTCCTGGGAGCCTGAGGCCAACATCAGTGCATCAGTCTCGCCTCAGCCCTCCAATCCGCGCGTGTCTCTTCTCTTAGCAAAGTGAAGCCACTGCTGCGGGGAATGGAGCTATCCAGCCTGCTCACCGTCTGCTTCTCCAGCGTCTTCTCCCTGCCTCCAGCAGAGACTAACCCGGGCGTGGAGGCTGCTCCATACAACAACGTAAGCCCCAAACTAGCCATGAGGAGCCGCCCCAAACCGAGGGGGAATCCTGCAAGTCGCTCGTGTCCCTGTCCCCTGGGTTACCTGGCGCTGGCATAAGAGTGTAATGATCACAGCTTCTTGGCAGCGCTTCCGCTGTGGACCGGCAATTAGTGGGGAACAGACACTCCCTTCACAAGCACATTCATCCCCAGTGCATGGCTGGGGGCACAGGCCTGAGATCGATCGGCTGCTTGAGATGCACACAGGCCAGGGGAAGTGAAGCTTGGCTGGAAATCTCCCCTCCCCCTCAAATGCGGAGTCCTTCCTGGCTCTTCTCATGCGTTAGACTGTGTGCAGTGGCCTCCCTGGGGACAGCAAAAGCGGGTGGGGTCCTGTTGCCAGGGGGAGTTTGCAGTAGGTCCCCTGCGGGTACAAGTGAGTGGGTGAGCTGGAATAGCAGGGGCTGCCATGGCCTGGGACGTGTCACACGCCAGGGCATTGGTTTGTCGCCTGGCTGGGTAACGCCAGTTGCTGTGGTTTCTCCTCTGCTCTGCACACAGACTCTGAACACCATGGATGAGCTGCTGAAGGCCTTGGTGTGTGAGGATGAGAAGCGCAACCTTGTGGTGCTGCAAAACATCGTGGAGGTGTGGAGGCATGGGGGCAGGAAGGGGACGAATCCTGTAGCTGGGGTGGGGCTCTGGGACCAAGGCTCCATTTAATCCCAAGCATGGGACACCCCCGTGCCTTCTGCTCCTCAGAGTACGTTCTAGACAAAGGTTCTTGGGCTGGAGGACTGCATGGCATGTCAAAAGTCTGCATGGCATGGGGCTGGAGGAGGGCGGGATCTGCCGTGTTCTCCACTGAGCCTCATCTGAGCCCGGGATTCATTTGTGTTCACCATGGGCCCCACCAATACTGGCCAGAGCCCAGAGCTAGATTCCCCCAACGTTCTAGTTCTGGGGCCACAGGAAGTCGATTCTGTGGGTGGTTTGTGCTCCAAAAAGAGGGAAATGTCCTCAGCAGATATTCAGTCTTCTCGATCCCAGGGCTTGGGAAGAGGAAATCACAGAAGTGCAGGGCTGGAAGGGATCTCAAGAGGTCATCTACTCCACCCCCTGCACTGAGGCAGGGCCAAGCATTCCTCGACCGTCCCTGAGGAGTGTTTGTTCAGCCTGTTTTTTTAAAACATCCGTGATGGGGAGTCCACCACTTCCCTAGGTCACCTGTTCCAGTGCCTAGCCACCCTTAGACTTTTTCCAAATATTTAACCTCAATCTCCCTTGCTGCAGATTAAGCCCATTACTTCTTGTCCTACCTTCAGAGGACGTGGAGAACAATTAGTCACCATCCTCTGTGAAACAGCCCTTAACGTATTGGAAGAGTGTTAGGAGGTGCCCCCTCCGTCTTCTCAAGACGAAACATGCCCAAGTCATTCACCCTTTCTTCATAGGTCAGGTTTTCTAAACCTCTGATCATTTTTGTCGCTGTCCTCTGGACGGGCCCCAGTTTGTTCACATCTTTCTTAAAGCGGGGTGCCAAGAACTGGACACAGTGCTCCAAGCTAATACACCTCAGAATGACATTTCCCTCTTTCACAACAGCATCACACTCTTGATTCCTATTCAGTGTGAGATTCACGCTAACCCCCAGATCCTTTTCTGCAGTCCTGCCACCTAGCCGGTTATCCCTCACTTTGTTTTTATGCATTTGAGTTTTCCTTCCTAAGTGCGTTACGTCACATTGGTTTTGACTGAATTTCATCTTGTTGACTTCAGACCAACTCTCCAATTTGGCAAGCTCATTCTGAAGTCTAATCTGTCCTCCAAAGTGCTTGTAATTCTCCCCAGCTTGGTGTCATCCGCCAACTTGACAAGCATACTCTCCTCTCTGTTAACCAAGTTCTTCATGAAAATATTGAGCAGTACTGGACCCAGGCACACCCCTGGGGGACCCCACTTCAGACACCCTCCTAATTTGCCAGCGAGTCAGTGATAACTCCTCTTTGAGGATTGCCTTTCCATCAGTTGTGTGCCCACTTTAGAGTGGTCTCATCTGGATCATATTGGCTTAGTTTGCTTATGAGAATGTCTTGTGGAACTGTGTCAAAAGCCTTATGAAACTTCATATACATCATCATATACTGCCTCCCTCCATCCACTAGGCAAGTAACCCGGTCAAAGAAGGAAGTTAGATTTGTTTGGCATGGTTTGTTGTGGACAAATCCATGGTGCTATTCCTTATCACCCTATTATCTCCTCTAGGTTCTTACAAACTCTTTAATAATTTGTTCAATAATCTTTCTGGGTACCAAAGATAGGCTGACAGGTGGATAATTCCGTGGGGCCTCCTTGTTCCCCTTTCTGAAGATAGGCTCTGTGGCTGCCCTTCTCCAGTCCTCTGGGACCTTCAGCCCTCCTAAAGGTTCAGAGATTGCTTTGTCTAGCTCCATCTCGTGTGAATATCATGAGGCTCTGCCAACTTGAATACATCTAACTGACCTAAATTGTCTGTTATCTGTTCTCTCCCTACTCTGGCCTGTATTTCTTCCCCCTTGTTGTTAATATTGTGGTCATCATCTAGTCGCCATTAACCTTTTTAGTGAAAACTGAAGCAAAAAAGGCATTACACACCTTGGCTTTGTCTGTATCATCCATTATTTGCTCTGCTTCCCTGCTGAGTTTGGCCCCACACTTTCCTTTGTCTTTCTCCTAATGCATTTACAGAGCTGCTTCTCTTTGCCTTTTATGTCCCTTGCCAGTTAGAACTCATTTTTGCCTTAGCCTTTCTGATTTTCACTCTATGTGCTTGTGCTATTTTTTGGTCCTTCTCCTTCGCAATTTGTCCCAATCTGTTTCTCTCAGGTCCTGCACCCCTGGACCGCATCCAAGGAGGTGCATGTGCGGCTGAGGGCAGTGGGAAGAATCACCTGGCTGACCAAATTCATCTCCGGTCAACACAAATTCAAGGTGAGCAGCCTGTGACTCTGGCCATCTCCTAACTGCACTGAGCAGGCTCGTGGTACAGCGCTCCCTGGCAGGGAAAACCTGGGCCTGGAATAGTAACTCAGCAAGATCCTCGGTAGGAGTCCAATCTAATGAGCCCTGATGTGGACAGGTCTGTCCTCTGACTCCAGTGGGCCTTGGGTGGAGCCCCATAATTCTATCTCCAAGGACTCTCCCCGCTGTTCCCCTAGGACCAAAGTCTGCTCCGCAGGGTCAGCGGATTTACACAGGATCGCCTTGAGAGCACCCTCTGAACCCAGGTGTCTCTTCACCCCCTTTGTCAGTTGCCCCCGGGATGCTTTGGCATCAGCTCCTGCCAGGCTGCCAGATGAAGACCCCCTGCTCTGGGTGCTCAGGGCCATTGAGCTGCTGCAGCTGCTCCATCCCCCCTGTGGCAGGGCCTCCCCTCCGGCAGCTGGAGGGGGGCGCTTGGATGATATGCCCCCAGAGGCTGGGGCAGCAGAAGAGAAGGAGGGAGGTGGGAGGGGACACAGTGAAAGGGATGGGAGGGGCCAAAGGAGCCAGAGCAATGGGGAGTGGGTCAGGGGAGGCTGTGTAGACCCCAAGAGACGAGAGCAAGGTGCTTGGTGCGACGTGGGGAAGAGCAGGGAGTGAGCGCAGAGGCTGCAGGAGGGGCAAGGGAAGGTCTGGCAGGAGGGGGAGGCTAGAGGACAGGCTGCAGGAGAGAGCCGGCAGGAGAGAGCCGGCAGGCTGGGTGCGGCGCAGAAAGTGGGGGTTGTGGGGAGCTCCAGGATGGAGTGAGAGAGGCGGAATGCAGAGAAGAGGAGTCCAAGGTGACCTCACGCTCCTGGACCTGAGGTCAGTGGAGGGAGGGGGATGGGAGAAGGGGCTGGGATTAGGAGCTTGCCCTTGAGATGGAGACTGGACGTTAGTTCATTCCTTACCCAGGTCCCCACTCGAGGGCAACGTTTGCTGACTTTGCTACCCAGACTTCCCGTCCCTGCTGAGCTTCCCTCAGTCCCTGGTGATGAGTCCCATGGCTCCTCCTGCTCTCATTGTCCCCAGTCTCTCTGCGCTGGGCTCTGCCTCCCCCGGTTCTAGACCGTTGCTAGTGCAATGCTGGGGGACATGCTGCACTGGGCCTGCAGGGGCGAGTGACTCCCCTTGCTCCCCTTGTGACCACTTTCCTTACAATGTGTATGAAAATCAAGGTGGGCCATTTCCAGCACAAATCCAGGTTTTCTCACCCCCCCCCCCCCACCCAAAAAAAAAAAACCACACACACACACAAACTCACTCTCCTGCTGGTAATAGCTTATCCAAAGTGACCACTCTCCTTACAATGTGCATGATAATCAAGGTGGGCCATTTCCAGCACAAATCCAGGTTTTCTCACCTCCCCACCCCCATACATACACAAACTCACTCTCCTGCTGGTAATAGCTCATCCAAACTGACCATTCTCCTTACAATGTGTATGATTATCAAGGTGGGCCATTTCCAGCATAAATCCAAGTTTAACCAGAACGTCTGGGGGCGGGGGGGGATGGGTAGGAAAAAACAAGGGGAAATAGGCTACCTTGCATAATGACTTAGCCACTCCCAGTCTCTATTTAAGCCTAAATTAATAGTATCCAATTCGCAAATGAATTCCAATTCAGCAGTTTCTTGCTGGAGTCTGGATTTGAAGTTTTTTTGTTGTAAGGTAGCGACCTTCATGTCTGTAATTGCGTGACCAGAGAGATTGAAGTGTTCTCCGACTGGTTTATGAATGTTATAATTCTTGACATCTGATTTGTGTCCATTTATTCTTTTACGTAGAGACTGTCCAGTTTGACCAATGTACCTGGCAGAGGGGCATTGCTGGCACATGATGGCATATATCACATTGGTGGATGTGCAGGTGAACGAGCCTCTGATAGTGTGGCTGATGTTATTAGGCCCTGTGATGGTGTCCCCTGAATAGATATGTGGGCACAGTTGGCAACGGGCTTTGTTGCAAGGATAGGTTCCTGGGTTAGTGGTTCTGTTGTGTGGTATGTGGTTGTTGGTGAGTATTTGCTTCAGGTTGCGGGGCTGTCTGTAGGCAAGGACTGGCCTGTCTCCCAAGATTTGTGAGAGTGTTGGGTCATCCTTCAGGATAGGTTTTAGATCCTTAATAATGCGTTGGAGGGGTTTTAGTTGGGGGCTGAAGGTGACGGCTAGTGGCGTTCTGTTATTTTCTTTGTTAGGCCTGTCCTGTAGTAGGTGACTTCTGGGATCTCTTCTGGCTCTATCAATCTGTTTCTTCACTTCTGCAGGTGGGTATTGTAGTTGTAAGAATGCTTGATAGAGATCTTGTAGGTGTTTGTCTCTGTCTGAGGGGTTGGAGGAAATGCGGTTGTATCGCAGAGCTTGGCTGTAGACGATGGATTGTGTGGTGTGGTCAGGGTGAAAACTGGAGGCATGTAGGTAGGAATAGCGGTCAGTAGGTTTCCGGTATAGGGTGGTGTTTATGTGACCATTGTTTATTAGCACTGTAGTGTCCAGGAAGTGGATCACTTGTGTGGACTGGACCAGGCTGAGGTTGATGGTGGGATGGAAATTGTTGAAATCATGGTGGAATTCCTCAAGGGGTTCTTTTCCATGCGTCCAGATGATGAAGATGTCATCAATATAGCGCAAGTAGAGTAGGGGCGTTCGGGGACGAGAGCTGAGGAAGCGTTGTTCTAAATCAGCCATAAAAATGTTGGCATACTGTGGGGCCATGCGGGTACCCATAGCAGTGCCGCTGATCTGAAGGTATACATTGTCCCCAAATGTAAAATAGTTATGGGTAAGGACAAAGTCACAAAGTTCAGCCACCAGGTTAGCCGTGACATTATCGGGGATAGTGTTCTTGACGGCTTGTAGTCCATCTTTTTGTGGAATGTTGGTGTAGAGGGCTTACACATTGTAAGGAGAGTGATGACTTTAGATAAGCTATTACCAGCAGGAGAGTGGGATGGGAGGAGGTATTGTTTCATGGTCTCTGTGTATATAATGTCTTCTGCCGTTTCCACAGTATGCATGCAATGAAGTGAGCTGTAGCTCATGAAAGCTTATGCTCAGATAAATTGGTTAGTCTCTAAGGTGCCACAAGTACTCCTTTTCTTTTTGAGTGAATGGGGTTCATTGTGACTTCTTGCCTGTGTCTGGGGGCTCCCCCAGCTATGAAGGGCAGTGGGGATGTTTAGTGAGGGTTGGTGGTTGTTCCTGCTAGTCCCCTGCCTCCCGCCTCCCAGCCTGCTGCCTTCTTGTCGCGGGCTGAGAGGTACAGCGCTGGCTTGCTCTGCCAGGGCTTTCCAGAGCACCATGGCTCTGACCTCCATTTCCTTCCTTTCAATCTTAGTCCTCAAAGGCTTCCAGCAGGACAGCAAGTCCTCTGTCAGGTGCCTGGCTTTGCAGACCATGCTGATCCTCAAGGCCTGCAAGAAACACCGTCCAGCCCGCGCCAGCCTACGGACACTCTTGCACAGGATGAGACTGATGCATACAAGGGAGAACCCAGTCATTGAAGTTGCCCAGCTGCCCCAGTAAAAGACAGCCTCCCTACTCTCGGGGTTTGGTGCACCAGAGCCTGCCTGGAGCAGGGTGGAACACATCATGCCGCACCATGGCTTCCTCCCCATTGGCCGCCTGCCCTGCCCAGCCACGTGAGTAGTTAACCGCTCAATAGCTTTTATCACCATGTACTTTTTGACAGGTTTCCATGCCCCGTGTAGAGTTTACGTCCCGCCCTCCGTCCCCGTTACCGGTCGTGTACATTTTTGGCACCATCAGCCCTTTTGAACATTTCTTTTGTATTATTTTTCTGTGTTTGGCTGGGGGAAGGTTGCGTGCTTGTGCTACAGTCAGGCAGGCAGAGCAGCAGAAGGTCCATTTGCCTGGCCCTTGATCAGGGCGGGGCAGCAACCAAGTAGGCTGCCACTCCTGACGGTGGGGTGGCGGGGATAGGGGAACCCAGGTCCTCCCGCTCCACTGCGTCCCCGCCCAAGGCCCTAACAGCGTGCTGTGTTTTGACATATTTAGAGAAAAAGTATGAACGAGTAGAAAGAGAGGCTGTAGGGGGTTCGCGGCTCCCTCCCCATCCGTCTGGGCGGGTGACCACGCCCCTCGCTACGATACTTCCGGGGTACCTTGGTTCAGGGGAAATAGCTCAGTGTTCATGGTTCTGGCCTGCAGTCAGGCCGACCAACAGTAGAGAGTCTGTTTGCGCGGGGCCCTCATTCAGGGCAGGGCTGCTGTCGAGTAGGGGCTCTGGCCTACAGTCAGGCAGGCAGAGCAGCAGAAGGTCCATTTGCCTGGCCCTTGATCAGGGCGGGGCAGAAATCAAGTAGGGGGGCTCTGTTCTACAGTCCGGCAGAGCCGTCGCAGTCTGGGGGAGGTTAGCTCTCTGGTGGGAGAGTCAGCACAACTGTCTGACGTCCTGAATCAGGCGGGTGCCAGAGCAATCAGGCCTCCTGACAACCAAGTGGGGAGGCTGCTACTCCTGACGGTGGGGTGGCGGTGGTTGGGGAACCCAGGCCCTCTCGCTTTACTGCGTCCCATCCCAGGGCCCTAACAGCCGTGGAGCAGTCCGTTACTGCGTCAGTGGGGAAAATCCGACAGCAACACACTGTCCGGCTTGTAGTCAATAACACAGCTGAACCCAATTCGGCTGCCCTGGGCTCCTTGCTACACGCCCATTCCATGTGTACATGGGTTCATGGGTGGCAGGTCTGTAGATATTTTGGTGGTGCCCAGAACCCGCCCCTACTTCGCCCCCCACCTGCCCAAGGCTCCGGGAGGCAGTTTGGGTAAGGAAGGACATCTGGGGTGCAGGCCCTAGGCTTAGGCAGAGTATTGGGGTGCAGGCTGCAGGCTCTGGGAGGGAGTTTGGGGATGGGAGGGGGTGCAGAGGGAGGGGGTGCGGGGCTGAGGGGTTTGGGAGGGGCTCAGGGCAAGAGTCAGGGTGTAGGGGGTGAGGGTTCTGTTTGGGGCTGGGAGGTTTGGGGGGTTAGAGAGGCTCAAGGCTGGGGCAGAGGGTTGGAATGTAGGGAGATGAGGGCTCTGTCAAGTCTGGAGATGAGGGGTTTGTGGTGTTGGAAGGGGCTCAGGGCTGGGGCAGAGGGTTGGGGTATGGGGGGATGAGGGCTCTGTCTTGGGCTGGAAGAGAGGGGTTTGTAGTGTTGGAGGGGGCTCAGTGCTGGGGCAGAGGTTTGGGGTATGGGGGGATGAGGGCTCTGTCTAGGGCTGGAGATGAGGGGTTTGTGGTGTTGGAGGGAGCTCAGGGCTGGGGCAGAGGGTTGGGGTGTGGGGGGATGAGGGCTGTGTCTAGGGCTGGAGATGAGGGGTTTGTGGTGTTGGAGGGGGCTCAGGGCTGGGGCAGAGGGTTGGGGTATGGGGGGATGAGGGCTCTGGCTAGGACTGGGGATAAGGTGTTTGGGGTGTTGGAGGGGCTCAGGGCGAGGGTTAAGGGTGAGGTGGAGAGGTGAAAGCTCTGGCTGGGGGTGTGGGCTCTGGGGTGGGGCAGGGCTGGGGATGAGTTTCGGGTCCAGGCAGGCTGCTCCGGGATAGGGGCCAGAGAGGAGGACTCCCCCCAGCCCTTTCCCTGCCGGCAACAGCAAGCTCTGGGGGAGGACACTGAGTGGCAGCCCCACCAGCTTCTCAGTGTCCCTGGCATCTGGCAGCCCCGCTGGGTCTCTGTCAGGATAGCGCTCTCGGTTAGGTCTGTGCTTCCACAGTGGGGAAGAGAGGTGCTGCTCATCTGGCAGCTCTCTCCCTTCTGAGCTGGAGGCCCAGCCTTTTATAGTGCCACTTCCTGCCCCGCCCCTCTGCTGCCATGGGTGTCCTGGTTCTGCGCACCAGGGGGTGTTCGCGGCTCCCTCCCAGGCTGCCAGGGCAGGAGACCACGCCCCCTCATGACAGAGGCCTTAAAGGAGTTTTAAAGGAAAGGAGTTTTAAAAAAAGAAAGATTGCTTAGCCTTAGAAGAAAAAAGGAAAGAAAGGTGATTTTAAATAGAAGGAAGAGGGGAAACTATAGAAAGCAACAAGAGAGAGGAGTGTGTTTTATAGATTAGTAAGACCGTGGTAAAAGGTTATTGTTGTTGGGACTAAAAAATAATAAGAGTAAAAAAATTGAAATCAATTTTAAAAAGGAAAGGCTCATTAAAGAAAAGAGGAAACTCTAAAGGAAGGTTGAGAAGGTCGGGTGAAAGAAATCACCCAGCCGAAAAATGAGCTAGAGATCCTGTGTCAGTGACACAGGGCTGTGTAAAGTACAGAAAACAGAAAGAGAGAGAAAGATCCTTTTTTGTTCCTAAGCAGAACACAGAGCTGTGCAAAAGTGGGAAAGATCCTTTTTTTGGTTAGTGAGAGAAGGAGAGTATAGAAAACAGGAAGAGATCCTTTTTGGTTAGTGAGACAAGGAAAGTATAAAGAAAAGGAGTCCTTGTGGCACCTTAGAGACTAACAAATTTATCTGAGCATAAGCTTTCATGAGCATCCAATGCGTTGGTCTCTAAGGTGCCACAAGTCCTCCTTTTCTTTTTGCGAAAACAGACTAACACGGCTGCTACTCTGAAACCTGTCATTATACAAGGAAAGTATAGCAAGCTGCAGGGGGGGCGGAGGGGGAGGGGGAAGAGAACTTACCCTTCATAGAATCATAGAATATCAGGGTTGGAAGAGACCTCAGGAGGTCATCTAGTCCAACCCCCTGCTCAAAGCAGGACCGATCCCCGACTAAATCATCCCAGCCAGGGCTTTGTCAAGCCTGACCTTAAAAACTTCTAAGGAAGGAGATTCCACCACCTCCCTAGGTAACACATTCCAGTGTTTCACCACCCTCCTAGTGAAAAAGTTTTTCCTAATATCCAACCTAAACCTCCCTCAATGCAATTTGAGACCATTACTCCTTGTTCTGTCATCTGGTACCACTGAGAACAGTCTAGAGCCATCCTCTTTGGAACCCCCTTTCAGGTAGTTGAAAGCAGCTATCAAATCCCCCCCATTCTTCTCTTCCGTAGACTAAACATCCCAAGTTCCCTCAGCCTCTCCTCAAAAGTCATGTGTTCCAGACCCCTAATCATTTTTGTTGCCCTCCGCTGGACTCTTTCCAATTTTTCCACATCCTTCTTGTAGTGTGGGGCCCAAAACTGGACACAGTACTCCAGATGAGGCCTCACCAGTGTCAAATCCAGAGGGGAACGATCACGTCCCTTCATCTGCTGGCAATGCCCCTACTTATACATCCCAAAATGCCATTGGCCTTCTTGGCAACAAGGGCACACTGTTGACTCATATCCAGCTTCTCGTCCACTGTAACCCCTAGGTCCTTTTCTGCAGAACTGCTGCCGAGCCATTCGGTCCCTAGTCTGTAGCGGTGCATTGGATTCTTCCATCTTAAGTGCAGGACTCTGCACTTGTCCTTGCTGAACCTCATCAGATTTCTTTTGGCCCAATCCTCCAATTTGTCTAGGGCCCTCTGTATCCTATCCCCACCCTCCAGCGTATCTACCTCTCCTCCCAGTTTAGTGTCATCTGCAGACTTGCTGAGGGTGCAATCCACACCATCCTCCAGATCATTCATGGAGATATTGAACAAAACCAGCCACAGGACCGACCCTTGGGGCACTCCACTTGATACCGGCTGCCAACTAGACATGGAGCCATTGAGCACTACCCGTTGAGCCCGACAATCTAGCCAGCTTTCTATCCACCTTATAGTCCATTCATCCAGCCCATACTTCTTTAACTTGCTGGCAAGAATACTGTGGGAGACAGTGTCAAAAGCTTTGCTAAAGTCAAGGAACAACACGTCCACTGCTTTCCCCTCATCCACAGAGCCAGTTATCGTGTCATAGAAGGCAATTAGATTAGTCAGGCATGACTTGCCCTTGGTGAATCCATGCTGACTGTTCCTGATCACTTTCCTCTCCTCTAAGTGCTTCAGAATTGATTCCTTGAGGACCTGCTCCACGATTTTTCCAGGGACTGAGGTGAGGCTGACTGGCCTGTAGTTCCCAGGATCCTCCTTCTTCCCTTTTTTGAAGATGGGCACTACATTAGCCTTTTCCAGTCGTCAAGAGTTTTCAAAGATAATGGCCAATGGCTCTGCAATCACATCCGTCAACTCCTTTAGGACTCTCGGATGCAACGCATCCGGCCCCATGGACTTGTGCTCATCCAGCTTTGCTAAATAGTCCTGAACCACTTCTTTCTCCACAGAGGGCTGCTCCTGTCTACGCTGGCAAGTTGCAGCACGGTAAAGCAGCTTTCTGCGCTGCAACTGGTGAGGTGGACGCACGGCCACGCCACTCAGGGCGCGGAAACAGGGCAGTTGCAGCGCTTTAAAAAAAGCCCTGCACAGTTTAAAAAACTTTCTGCACCGGGGCTACAGGCTGCGGTGCCAGTGTAGACACCGAGGTCGATTACGGCGCTGCGATTGGCCTCCGGGAGGTGTCCCACAATGCCTGCTCTCGCCTCTCTGGTCATCGGTTTGAACTCTACTGCCCGGCCCTCAGGTGACCATCCATCATCCCCACTCCATAAACTCCTTTGCCATTTTGACAGTCCCCTTCCTGTTTGCTCAGTGATGAGTGCAGCGCATCTTTCCAGGTGGCCAGGCCTGCTCCACGCACCAGACGATCCACCTGCTTGGAGCTATGCCGAGCTGCTGGACCTCATCAGCATTTGGGGAGAGGAGGCTGTACAGTCCCAGCTGCACTCCGGACGTAGCAATTATGATACCTACTGTGACGTTATTGACTTGAACTGGGACCATATAGATCATTGTTGCAACCAAGGTCCTGTAGTGGCACCAAATCTTGTATAAAGGGGGGTCAAATAAGGTGTCTAAGGCAAGGTTGTGGTTTGCTGGTTATGATTATGCTCTCTATATGTTTCTGTCATTTTTGTATTTTAAGTTATAAGTATTGACTCGATACTGTCTGTGGTTCAAATTTGTACTATGCTTCTGGGTGACACCCCAGACAAGTTGGAAAGGAGGACTTGTGGCCCTTAGAGACTAACAAATTTATTTGAGCATAAGCTTTCGTGAGCTACAGCTCACTTCATCGGATGCAATGCCTAGCCTGCTTGATGACCGATTAAGGACCATCAGCTACACAATTGACCCCTTGAGAGAAGGCAGACAAGCCTTGGGACTCAGCACGGTGTGCAGGGACCTGCCTATGGACAGAACTCGGAGGTTTTTCCAGGCCACGTGATGGACAGCTTGTTTTGGGACAAAGAAAGAAAGACCACATGGCAAGAGAATATAAAAAGCTGCTGCAGCTCCTCCATCTTGTCTTCAGTCCTGCTTCATCCCTCTGGAGGGACTTTGCTACACTGAAGCTTTGAACCAAGAACTGAAAGACGCATCCCAGCTGTGGATGTTCTCCAGAGACTTGATTTGAACCTGCAGTTTATTCTGTCGCTGCCGCAAGCCTGAACCAAGAACTTGGTCATGACTGTATGTCATTGATTCCATTTCACCAATTCTAGCTCTCATCTATAGCTTTTTCCTTTTATGAACAAAACCTTTAGATTTTAGATTCTAAAGGATTGGCAACAGCGTGATTTGGGACAAGATCTGATTTGTATATTGACCTGGGTCTGGGGCTTGGTCCTTTGGGATCAAGAGAGCCTTTTTTCTTTTCCTGGGGTATTGGTTTTCATAACCATTTGTCCCCATAACAATTGGTGATACTGGGAAACTGGAGTGCCTAAGGGAATTGCTTGTGTGATTTCTGGTGAGCCAGTGGGGTGAGACCAAAGTCTGCTCTGTTTGGCTGGTTTGGGTTGCCTTAGAGGTGAAAAACCCCCAGCCTTCGGCTGTAACTGCCCTGCTTGAAGCAGTTTGTCCTGAACTGGCACTCTCAGTCGGGTCCCGCCAGTACCAGCATCATTACACCTACGGACAGATTTCACGATGCATGACAGAAAGGGGCAATGACCGGGACACACGGCAGTTTAGGATGAAAGTGAAGGAGCTGCGGAACGCCGAGCACAGGGCGCGGGAGGCAAACCGCCACTCCGGTGCTGTGCCTATGAGCTGCCGGTTCTCCAAAGAGCTGGACATGATACTCCGCGGCGACCCCACCTCCATTGCGAACACCACTGTGGATACTTCGGTGGCTCGCATGTCGGTTGAGAGTGGACCGAGCCAGGAGGAGGAAATCTTGGACGAGGATGTGGAGGGGGACCCAGAGGCAGAAGATGACTCGGAGGTCAGAGATGCCTGCGGCCAGGAGCTCTTTTCTACCCCGGATGTTGGCGAAGCACAAAGTGGAGAGGAGGCCCCTGGTAAGTGGATTTGATTTTGGGACTCGCTGAAGTGGGTTGTTGGGGGCAAGAGGGTTGCAGAAAGCAGGCTTGTCTCCCACCGCATGCCACCCTGCCGGAAGCAGAGGGGCGGGCCAGAAAGCGGAACTATAAAAGGCCGCCCCTCCAGCTGAGTTGGGAGAGAGCTGCTGGAGGAGCAGGACGTCTCTTCCCTGCTCCCCTAATGGAGAGCGCTATCCTGACAGAGAGCCAGAGGGGCTGCCGGCGCTGCCAGACGCCGGGGACTCCAAGGAGCTGGTGGGGCTGCCATTAGCCGTCTACCCCAGCGAAGCGAACAACCCTGGGACCCATGTACACATGGAATGGGTGTGTAGGAAGGAGCCCAGGGCAGCTGAATCGGATTCAGCTGTGTTATTGACTACAAGCCGGCCGGCGTGTTGTGATCGGATTTTCCCCGCTGACCCAGTGGCGGACCACTCCGCTGCTGTTTAGGGCCCTGGGTGGTGACGCAGTGGAGCGGGAAGGCCTGGGTTCCCCTACCACCGCCACGCCACCGTCAGGAGTGGCAGGTTCCCCATCTGGTTGTCAGGAGGCCTGATTGGTCTGGCACCCGCCTGAATCAGGACGCCAGACGGTTGTGCTGACTCTCCCACCAGAGAGCTAAGCTCCGCTAGACGGCGACGGCTCTGCCGGACTGTAGGCCAGAGCCCCCCTACTTGATTGCTGCCCCGCCCTGATCAAGGGCCAGGCAAATGGACCTTCTGCTGCTCTGCCTACCTGACTGTAGGCCAGAGCCCCTACTTGACTGCAGCCCTGCCCTGAATGAGGGCCCCAGGCAAACAGACTCTCTACCATTGCTCGGCCTGACTGCAGGCCTGAACCATTAACACTGGGCTAATTTTCCCCTGAACCAAGGTACCCCGGAAGTATCGTAGCGAGGGGCGTGGTCTCCCACCCTGATGGACGGGGAGGGAGCCGCGAACCCCTTACAGCCTTTCTTTCTACTTGTTCATACTTTTTCTCTAAATATGTCAAAACACAAGAAAGCAACCTTCCCCCAGCTAAACACAGAAAACAATAAAAAAGAAATGTTCAAAAGGGCCGACGGCGCCAAAAACGTACACGACCGGAAATGGGGACGGAGGGTGGGACGTAAACCCTACACAGGGCGCAGAAATCTGTTAGAAAGTACACGGTGATGAAAGCTCTCGAGCAGTTAACTAGTCACGTGCAATCCCCCCTGTACATAGCAATCCCCCCTGTACATAGCAATCCTCTGTTTCATTTTGATGTTTTTTGACGTATTGTTCAGCTTTTATTTGATATATTAAATAACTGTATTTACAGTGATATATTGAGGTATAAACGATCTACACACCTTGTTCTGTACAGAGCACACAGACGGCTCCCCTGGATCCCACAACCCACACAGAGAGAAAGCTGTCGCAAGTGTCGGCATCTCCAAAATCGTATCAGAGCAAGAAAAGGCACCTGCTATTTCCCACCCTTGTACAGTGTAGACACGGGGTGAGGGCGAGACTCAGTGACCCCGGTTAGTCCTGCTCCATCTCTGCCGTCTGGGTTTCCATCCACAGCTGTTCACACTCGAAACGCAGGGCGGGGTGAGGTTCGCCCATCAGCCAAAGAACCTTAATGTAAAGCAGCGCGCTCCTGCCAGTGCCCGTGGCAGATCCCCCATTCGAAGGGTGTGATCATTTCCGCCCTGAGATGGACGAGACCTCGTGTCCTGGTGTTAGGGAGCGCTGTGCTCTGTACCCCACATATCCCCCCTCTCCCTGCCCCCCAGCCTGGTGTTAGGGGATGCTGTGCTCCGGATCCTACATATTCCCCCAGCTTCCAGGGCCCCTGGCAGGCGTTAGGAGGCACTGTGCTCTGTACCCTACACCCCCCATCTCTCAGCCCCCCTGCCAGGTGTTAGAGGGCGCTGTGCTCTGTATCATATGCATTTCCCAGCCTGGCTAGGCAGGGGCTCAAACCGGGGAGTGTCAGTTTGGATTCCCAGCTAGCCGTAGGGGTGCAACACGCTGGGGGCGGGGGGGGAAGACATCAACTCCAGCTGGTTCATCATAAACCATGTCCCTGAGGCCTCAGTAGAAATGGGGATGTTCCCCTGGCAGTATGCAGGTGCGAAGGACTTGAGAGGGAGGTGGCAGATGTGCCTTTTTGATGGCGGTCCCTGAGCACACGGGGAGAGCAGGGGGCCAACGTCTCTTGGCAAATGTTTGTTGGCAAATGTCTGCGACTCACAGGCCCTGGGTGCACACACCCCGACAGGGGAACGTGTACAGGCCCAGCCCAGCCTGAAGAACACCAGCTCCTGTGTAAGGGAAGCCACCGTTTTTTTCACAAGAGCGGGAAACTGACGTTGGATAAGCCAGGAACTCCTGATGGGCACTTTCGTCCCTCCGGGAGACCAACCCATCTAGCACAGAGAATGGAGGGACATAAAGGCTGAGCTGAAGCTAGATTCCTGCTCTCCAGGATGCTGGGGTGCCCTCATGCTTGAGCTGAAGACGGCCTGGGGGTTCCCAGCATTGCCCTCCTGCCGTTTCTCTCTGGGAGCCCTCGCCCTGCACCCTGGCCTGTGTGTTCTCAGGAGGCTGCGTGCTGCCAGGTGCACATCCCCAGTGCGGAGTCCCTGGATTAATGCCAGGGGACGGGGACTGGGACTCTGCTCCTGGCTCAGTCCCAGGAAGCTGGGAGTGTGAGTGGTGGAGCTGCCGGCTCTTGGAACCTCCCTTCCCAGCACGGGGTTGTCTCTGGGGGAAGCCCACCCCAGGAGCTGGCATTTGTTGGCCTCTTCCCCAGAGCGCTGGTGTCTCAGCCACTCCAGATCGGGGGGAGGGGCCAGCTGTGAATTGGGAGCCAGATCCGGGTTTAGATGTGAATCTGCTGGCGCAGCAGAGCGTTCAGATGTGGGGAGCCAGTTCCCGCCTGCGCGAGATCACAAAGTGCCACTTCAGCCAGCCGCCTGCCAGGCTCTGGCCGCGCCCCGTGTGGAGCTGCAGCTGGGCTCTCCACAGCTGGGTGCTGCTCCTCTTCCCTGCTGGCCAGCCGGCCGCAGCTCCTCAGCACCTGCCCGCTCAGCCCCACCTCAGCGCTCCTGCCTCCCCAATGTCCTCCCTGGTGCTGCGCCTGGCCCCCTGCACCTGGCCTGTCAGTGCCCAGCGGGGCCGGGAGCCAAGCGCCCCCTGGAGCCATGTGTCAGGCCCTGAGTCCCTCCTGTGCCGGGCTCCCGCCAATCCACAAGCCAGGAACAGGCCCGTGACTCCCGGAGCAAGTATTTCAGTCTCACAGCAGCAGCCTCGCTCCACCCACGCCCCGGCCTCCTGAGTCCAGCTCCAACCCCGAGGCCTGACCACCTCCAGCACCATCGCTGACACCATCACTTCCAGAGGGAATGGCACTGAGGTTGCCGGGGGAACAGGCATTCTCCAGCTGCCCGGAGCCATTGTTCCATTCACCAGGACAGTCCCGTTGGGGACACTGGGGCATGGCCACTAGGTAAGTCGAGGGGTTGGAAGACCACGAGTGTCGATGAAGCCCCCTCGCACTAGGCCCAGGTGTCCTTGGCCCCCCCTCCCACCTGGAGGCACTCGCAGCAGCTCTGCGTACTAGGCCCATGTGTCCTTGGCCCCCCTGCCTGGAGGCACACACAGCAGTTATGCTGAGAATCTGCAACAGTATGTTGCAGAGTCAGACTGCCTGAAACTAAGCAAGGCCACACAGGGCAGATATGGAAGAACAATGCTGAATAAAGAAGTTTTATGTATAGTTTAACAAATGATACAGAGAATCAGGAAACTAGCTGGAAACTGGATTGGCTGGCTATATGGATACTTACTTGGAGCAGCTTGCTATTGGATAAGTATGCTGAAAAAAAGAATGTATAAAAGCCTGTGTAACTTCCTGCTCTGTTGTACAGGATTTGAAATTCAAATCTCCCTGTACCTTTTTGAAGCTTCAAATAAACTTTTCTGCTTCTCCAACCCGTTGTGATTATTGGGTGTAGCACACCGGGTAACGAACCAACTCAAGCTGTTGTTCAGCCTCTCGGCACTGGGTGCCAGCAACAGCCTGATGCCAGGACAGTCCCCCTGAGCTCTGGAGAGGACTAGAGGTGCCTTAGGACACCTGCCGTGCAGCTGCTGGAGAGTCAGCAGGAGACATTGGGTGAGGACTGGAGCCCCCCAGGGCAGAGGCCATTCAGGAGACCCAGCGTGGGGGGAATCAGGCCTGGGATTCTCTGCAGCGGCTGCTCCCACACAGCCTTGGAGAGAGGAGCTGCGAAACCCCCACAAAGCACTGCCCCGGCACAGAGCTCTGTAGCACTGGGACCCCGTACGCGTGAGCCGCAATCCAGCAGGGCCTTGCGCCAGCCCCACCCTCTCCCATTGCCCTGCTCTGGGAGGCCAGAGCACAGTTCACAATTTAGCACGGACCAGCTGCAAGGATCCTGGCGGGCCCTGGTAAGGTTGGAGCAGCATTTTCAATGTTGGGGAAAAGCGAGATCTGTGCAATAGGCAACGCAGCTCCATCTGGGCATCAGCCAGTTCCTGTGCCCCAGAGAGCTCCCACTGAACCAGGGACGAAGAGGGCAGGAAGTTGGAAGAGAAGGTGCCATCCTGGCACCCAGAAGACCCATGTTCATTTCTCAGCTCTGCCACAGATGCTCTGTTTGTCTTCGAGCAAGTCCCTTATTCTCTCTCTGCAGCGGTTCCCTGTCTGTACAGTGGGGGTAGCAGCCAGGCCCTGCCCTGCAGGGGGCAGTTAGAATAAATGCAATCGAGGTTGGGCAGTGCTCAGATGCCAGGGGCATGAGGGCCAGGATGGTGCCTAAGACAGACCGAAAGCAAGGGGGAGCTACAGAGCCGGTGGTGAGAGGGGTTTGGCCTTTGACAATCTGCTCTGAGTACCTGGGCTGCCAGACCTCAGGCAGCCACTGGCATTGCCAGACAGCCCTGATCTACGGTGCTGCTGCTCTCCCTGCTTCTAGGAGTCACTGCCTCTCCCCGGGCCGAGAACCCCGCAGCAATCATCTCCTGGGGCTGCCGTGGCTCTGAGCGTTAGCAAGGCCTGGGACACAGTACGGGGGCGGGGGAGGGGGAGCTGCTATTAAAGCAGCTTCTGCGTCATTGCAGCGGTGGGAGAGGAAGCAGAGAGGGGACCGTTTTCCATCCCGTGGCCAAAGCACCCGGCAGCTTGGGAAAGTGGAAAGAACCGCTCGGGTGGGCTGGGAGCCGGGGGTGCAGAGAGTTCATGAATCCCCGTTCTGCACTGTCACGAGAAGGAGGAACCGGGATGGAAGTGATCCTCCCACTCGGGGATCCAGAGACCCCCTGGCTCCAATAGCATGGACGCAGGGAGGGGCTCTGGCCTGGGGTCTGCAGGAGCTGGGACTAGAGGAGCCCAGAGGTCCCTTCCGGCCTAACGTCTGTGACTGTGGGGAGCGGTGTTGGATCATATTAAAGAAGTTCTGTATTAAAATCACAAATGAGTTTGATTCCCCATAGTTGAAAGTCCAGGGTATTACTAATGAAGAGGTCTCTTGGTTTTTGGTGCTGTTTCTCTCCCTCTGTGTGTGAAACCTGCAAGCTGCTAATTGTGTTCGTACATTCTAAGACTGAGTCTGTTCTCAAAGCAATTCACAGAGAGAGAGACTCAAAGCAATACTCGAACAACAGAAACAGCACCCAGAGACTCCCCGCCCTTTTGTTGCATTAACAATTGTGATTAAAATAGAGACAGAGGATGTATGTGGATGGATGCTTGGTGTGGATAATAACTGAATGATCAGGGAGGTGCCAGCCTAAGAATCCAGTGTCCATGGGCTGAAGAAGGCGTCAAGTGGAAATAAGCAGAGGACCCCCGGAGGGCAGACTGGAATCCACCCAACAGCCTCAAGAATGGGAGAACCAAAGAACAAGATAACATCTAGCAGCTCGGAGCCCTCAGGAATGTGCTATCTGCTGATTGATTCAGCAACAGCATGATGAAGGAATTCCCATAGACTGGCATAGGAAGAAATTCCTATAAAAATAGACTCTAAAAAGTGAGAACTTTGGGGTCTGATTCTGCAAACCAACTTCCAGGAGCATCAGATGAGCATCTGACAAGGCCCTGCTCTCTCCTCATGTCCAGGCCACCTGGCCAGTGGCTTGGCATGAGCAACTCTAAGGCTGGTAACTATGTTAACAACCTTGCAGAACCTGTGTGTGTGTGTTTGTATGAATGAATGTGTGACTAAATATGAGATTGAATGGAATGTTATAGCTGTAACGAACTGCTTACTATGATTCTTTCTGTATTCACAATAAATGTGGTATTTTGCCTTTTTCCCTTTCATGAGATTCTGTTGGTTTTTATTTTATTGGTATAACAGCGGAATGTCCCTCCCATGACCCCGGTGGGGAAGGACAGGCTCTAAAGCCGTGGCGAGGCCAGAGCAAGTCTGGGCTGGGGCATCCCATGGCTGGGGAGTCACACATTGGCTGGCCTGTGACTCGCCTGCCCATTGTGACACGCCCCTGGCTGGCACATCCTCATCCCCTCACTGCCAGGCTTGGCTCTGGCAGAGCGAGAGCTGGCAGGTGCCGCTGGGGAACGCTGAGCCAGCAGATCCAGCTCCGCCACCGGCAGCAGAAAGTGGGTGGCCCATTTACACGCAGGCTTCTGCCCACTCCTGACTCCAGGTAGGAGAATCTTCTATTGCCCA
Organism: Lepidochelys olivacea; assembly: GCF_965140295.1. Taxonomy (NCBI): domain Eukaryota; kingdom Metazoa; phylum Chordata; order Testudines; family Cheloniidae; genus Lepidochelys; species Lepidochelys olivacea. Next base: position 7,548,854 of record NC_140433.1, on the reverse strand, counting down.
CCTCTGCTTTTCCACTGCATCGCCAACCACACCGAGCCTTCCCCGAGCTCCTGGCTGGACGGCGCACGTCTGCCAAGTGCCCCGGTGCCAGCCGTCTAGCCTGGTGCCAGTGAGGAAGTGGGCACCGGCATGCACACAGGAGTGACCCCTTGGCGGCTCCACAGAAGGGGTGGCATCAGTCGAGCCCGGAGGGGACGGAGACAAGGAGGAGGGTTTGGCAGGGCTGGTGGCACGGCACGGGAAGGCGGCACAGGTGGTTAGATGAGGCATTGGGCTGGGACCCAGGAGAGCTGTGTTCAGTTCCCCGCTCCTCTGTAAGTCTTTTGCATGAGATCAGATGAGTCCCCGCCGCTCTGGGCCTCAGCTAACGAGGGAGAGCACGTCCCTACTCTGCGGAGGGGGGGTTGAGAGCCTAAATACCACAACACCCGTGTGCTAAACCACTGGCATGATGGGGCCAGGTAAGTGCCCAGACACTGAGGTTGCCGGGGGAACAGGCATTCTCCGGTTGCCTGGAGCCATTGTTCCATTCACCAGGACAGTCTGATGCCAGGACAGTCCCCCTGAGCTCTGGAGAGGACTAGAGGTGCCTTAGGACGCCTGCCGTGCAGCTGCTGGAGAGTCAGCAGGAGACACTGGGTGAGGAATGGAGCCCCCCAGGGCAGGGGCCATTCAGGAGACCCAGCGTGGGGGGAATCAGGCCTGGGATTCTCTGCAGCGGCTGCTCCCACACAGACCTTGGAGAGAGGAGCTGTGAAACCCCCACAAAGCGCTGCCCCGGCACAGAGCTCTGTAGTACTGGGACCCCGTACGCGTGAGCCGTAATCCAGCAGGGCCTTGCGCCAGCCCCACCCTCTCCCATTGCCCCGCTCTGGGAGGCCAGAGCACAGTTCACAATTTAGCACGGACCAGCTGCAAGGATCCTGGCGGGCCCTGGTATGGTTGGAGCAGCATTTTCAATGTTCGGGAAAAGCGAGATCTGTGCAATAGGCAACGTAGCTCCATCTGGGCACCAGCCAGCTCCTGTGCCCCAGAGAGCTCCCACAGCTCCCACTGAACCAGGGACGAAGGGGGCAGGAGGTTGAAAGAGAAGGTACCATCCTGGAACCCAGGAGACCCATGTTTATTTCCCAGCTCTGCCACAGATGCTCTATTTGTCTTTGAGCAAGTCCCTTCTTCCCTCTGTGCTGTAGTTCCCTGTCTGTGCAGTGGGGGTAGCTGCCAGACCCTGCCCTGAAGGGGGCAGTTAGAATAAATGCAATGGGCAGTGTTCAGATGCAGGGGGATGAGGGCCAGGATGGTGCCTAAGACCGACCAAAAGCAAGGGGGAGCTACAGAGCCGGTGGTGAGAGGGGTTTGGCCTTTGACAGTCTGCTCTGAGTGCCTGGGTGCCAGACCCCAGACAGCCACTGGCATTGCCAGACCTCCCTGATCTATGGTGCTGCTGCTTTCCCTGCTTCTAGGAGTCACTGCCTCCCCCTGGCCGAGACCCCCGTGTCACGGAATCCCCGGGCGACGCTCTGGAACTGCTCCCTACGAAGTCAGTCAGGACTCTGGGGAAGTCTCCTTTCTGTGAACAGCCTGTCCGCAGGGCAAAGAGCTCACACAGCTTCCACCTTCCTGGGTCTGACCTCTGAGCATTCAGCATCCTCTGCTCCTCCGTGAGCTTCCCACAGCGAGCCCGTCCAGGCAGGCTCCTGGGGAAGCCGGAAGGTCCTGCACCCCAGCTCCGCAGTCAGACGTGACTCTCAGCCAGCCAGTAAAACAGAAGGTTTACTAGATGACAGGAACATGGTCTAACACAGAGCATGTAGGTGCAGAGAACAGGACCCCTCAGCTGAGTCCATTTTGGGAGGTAGTGAGCCAGACAACCACGTCTGTACTTCACTCCATGTCCCCAGCCAGCCTCAACTGAAACTCTCTCCAGACCCTCCTCCTCTGGGCTTTGTCCCTTTCCCGGGCCAGGAGGTCACCTGATTCATTTTTTCTCCAACCCTTTTAGCTCTCACCTTGTAGGGGGGAAGGGCCAGGCCATCAGCACCCAGGAAACAGGGTGTCGGCCATTCTCTGTGTCCAGACCCCTGCACATACCTGCCCTCTAGGGCTCTGCAATGATCATACACCCTTACCCCACCACCTAGATACTTAAGAACTGCATAGGGGAAACTGAGGCACCCCCACACTATTCGGAGGAAACATTAAGAACAGTCCCACTTCATCACATCCCACAGCAATCATCTCCTGGGGCTGTCATGGCACTGAGCATTAGCAAGGTCTGAGACTCAGTTGGGCGCGAGGAGGAGGCTGCTATTAAAGCAGCTTCTGCGTCGTTGCAGCGGTGGGAGAGGAAGCAGAGATGGGACCATTTTACACCCCATGGCCAAAGCACCCGGCAGCTTGGGAAAGTGGAAAGAGCCTCCCATGTGGGCTGGGAGCTATGGGTGGGGAGAGTTCATGAATCCCCGTTCTGCACTGTTACGAGAAGGAGGAACCGGGAGGGAACTGATTCTCCCACTCGGGGATCCAGAGACCCCCTGGCTCCAAGAGCATGGACGCAGGGAGGGGCTCTGGCCCGGGGTCTGCAGGAGCTGAGACTAGAGGAGCCCAGCGGTCCCTTCCGGCCTAACGTCTGTGACTGTGGGGAGCGGAAGGTCCCTCCCATGACCCCGGTGGGGAAGGACAGGCTCTAAAGCCTTGGCGAGGCCAGAGCAAGTCTGGGCTGGGGCATCCCATGGCTGGGGAGTCACACATTGGCTGGTCTGTGACTCGCCTGCCCATTGTGACACGCCCCTGCTGGCTGGCACAGCCTCATCCCCTCACTGCCAGGCTTGGCTCTGGCAGAGCGAGAGCTGGCAGGTGCCGCTGGGGAACGCTGAGCCAGCAGATCCAGCTCCGCCACCGGCAGCAGAAAGTGGGTGGCCCATTTACGGGCAGGTTTCTGCCCACTGCTGACTCCAGGTAGGAGAATCTTCTATTGCCCACCTCTGCTTTTCCATTGCATCGCCAACCACACCGAGCCTTCCCCGAGCTCCTGGCTGGGCGGCGCACGTCTGCCAAGTGCCCTGGTGCCGGCCGTCTAGCCTGGTGCCAGTGAGGAAGTGGGCACCGGCATGCGCACAGGAGGGAGCCCGGGGCGGCTCGAGAGAAGGGGTCGCACCAGTTGAGCCCAGAGGGGACGGAGACAAGGAGGAGGGTTTGGCAGGACTGGTGGCACGGCATGGGAAGGCGGCACAGGAGGTTAGATGAGGCATTGGGCTGGGACCCAGGAGAGCTGTGTTCAGTTCCCCGCTCCTCTGTAAGTCTTCTGCATGAGGTCAAATGAGTCCCCGCCGCCCCTGGCCTCAACTAATGAGGGAGAGCAGGTCCTTGCTCTGCGGGGGGGTTGAGAGCCTAAATACCACAACACCCGTGTGCTCAGCCACTGGCATGGTGGGGCCAGGTAAGTGCCCAGACTGGGAGGTAGCTGGTGGCCCTGCCCCTCGTCCTACTCCAGCCCTGCTTTCGCTCCAGCCTCGCTCCACCCACGCCCCGGCCTCCTGAGTCCAGCTCCAACCACGAAGCCTGACCACCTCCAGCACCCTTCCGGACACCATCACTTCCAGAGGGAATGGCACTGAGGTTGCCGGGGGAACAGGCATTCTCCGTCTGCCCGGAGCCATTGTTCCATTCCCCAGGACAGTCCGATGCCAGGACAGTCCCCCTGAGCTCTGGAGAGGACTAGAGGTGCCTTAGGACGCCTGCCGTGCAGCTGGTGCAGAGTCAGCAGTTGACACTGGGTGAGGAATGGAGCCCCCCAGGGCAGGGGCCATTCAGGAGACCCAGCGTGGGGGGAATCAGGCCTGGGATTCTCTGCAGCGGCTGCTGCCACACAGGCCTTGGAGAGACGAGCTGCGAAATCGCCACAAATCTCTGCCCCGGCACAGCCTGCCTGCCTGCCTCTCTCCCGCCTTCTGCTCCTTCCCCTTCACGGTGGGGTCAGAGCAACTCCTGCTGCTCACCAGCCCGTCCCCGGCACCCCACCCCGCTTCCCTCCCCCACCTGGGACCTGCCACGGCCCCAATATTCCTGGGGGAAGGGATCAGGGTAATTTCCCTGGGCAGGAAGAATCCTGAGTGGTTGGATGCAGCCTGTCTGCTGGGCAGTTTGTGAACCAGCAGAAGGAGAGGCGGGAGTGACCCGGGGGAGGCCGTTTGGCCTGCGGGATGGGCCTGGGAGTCCGGAGACCTGGGTTCTAATCCTGCCTGTACTGCTGACTGCCTGGGTGACTTTGAGCACATCCATTGGCTTGTTTCCCTGCTGGCAGCTGTAGGCACTGGTGGAACGGCCATACGTGGACTGGCCCTGATGCTGAACGGGGCAGTCGCCTCTCATCTCTCACAAGCAATGCCTTGTCCTGGCTTCTTGCAGGATGGCTGAGGAAGTCCGCAAGGTCCCCTTGAAGCCCATCCGTGCCTGGGAGGAGACGAGACCTCCTCGAAGGAAGAGTCCGCAGAAGAGCCCACAGCAGCAGCAGGAGCTGTGTGTGCCTCAGCCCTTCCATGCTGGTGAGTGGGTGCCTCCTGGGTGGGCGGAGGGGCTGCAAAAATGGCCGGGGCCATGGCCCTGCATTGCGGTGGGGCTTGGCCCCCTGGGGGTTGGGGTTGCAAGACCAGGGTGTCAGTGGCGGGAGAAGACTCTGTCACCTTTGTACAACTCTGGGCTGCCATGAGATGGAGAGACAGGAAAACCCAGGCAGGGGGGAATGGCCCCTCCTGCAGGCAGCAGCTGCAGCCCCTACATCTGATCGGGCATTAGGGGTGGCAGCAGAAGCATCAGGTGGAGACTGACTGAATTGCCCACCCCGATCCTCCGGGGGACTGAGTCATCTATCTGCCGCCCTGACCGGGAAAACCGAGAAGTCTGCTGCTTGCCAGGGGCTAAGATTCGTGATGTGACGGAGAGACTGCCGAGACTCATCAAGCCCTTGGATCGCTACCCCTTCCTGCTTCTCCACGTGGGCACCAATGATACTGCCAAGAATGACCTTGAGCGGATCACTGCGGACTATGTGGCTCTAGGAAGAAGAATAAAGGAGTTGGAGGCGCAAGTGGTGTTCTCGTCCATCCTCCCCGTGGAAGGAAAAGGCCTAGGTAGGGAGCGTCGAATCGTGGAAGTCAACGAATGGCTACGCAGGTGGTGTCGGAGAGAAGGCTTTGGTTTCTTTGACCATGGGATGGTGTTCCATGAAGGAGGAGTGCTGGGTAGAGACGGGCTCCATCTTACGAAGAGAGGGAAGAGCATCTTTGCCAGCAGGCTGGCTAACCTAGTGAGGAGGGCTTTAAACTAGGTTCACCGGGGGAAGGAGACCAAAGCCCTGAGGTAAGTGGGAAAGCGGGATACCGGGAGGAAGCACAGGCAGGAATGTCTGTGAGGGGAGGGCTCCTGCCTCATACTGGCAATGAGGGGCGATCAACAGGTTATCTCAAGTGCTTATATACGAATGCACAAAGCCTTGGAAACAAGCAGGGAGAACTGGAGGTCCTGGTGATGTCAAGGAACTATGACGTGATCGGAATAACAGAGACTTGGTGGGATAACTCATATGACTGGAGTACTGTCATGGATGGTTATAAACTGTTCAGGAAGGACAGGCAGGGCAGAAAAGGTGGGGGAGTAGCACTGTATGTAAGGGAGCAGTATGACTGCTCAGAGCTCCGGTACGAAACTGCAGAAAAACCTGAGTGTCTCTGGATTAAGTTTAGAAGTGTGTGCAACAAGAGTGATGTAGTGGTGGGAGTCTGCTATAGACCACCGTACCAGGGGGATGAGGTGGATGAGGCTTTCTTCCGGCAGCTCACGGAAGCTACTAGATCGCATGCCCTGATTCTCATGGGTGACTAATTTTCCTGATATCTGCTGGGAGAGCAATACAGCGGTGCATAGACAATCCAGGAAGTTTTTGGAAAGCGTAGGGGACAATTTCCTGGCGCAAGTGCTAGAGGAGCCAACTAGGGGGGGTGCTTTTCTTGACCTGCTGCTCACAAACCGGGTAGAATTAGTGGGGGAAGCAAAAGTGGATGGGAATCTGGGAGGCAGTGACCATGAGTTGGTTGAGTTCAGGATCCTGACGCAGGGAACAAAGGTAAGCAGCAGGATACGGACCCTGGACTTCAGGAAAGCAGACTTCGACTCCCTCAGGGAACGGATGGCCAGGATCCCCTGGGGGACTAACTTGAAGGGGAAAGGAGTCCAGGAGAGCTGGCTGTATTTCAAGGAATCCCTGTTGAGGTTACAGGGACAAACCATCCCGATGAGTCGAAAGAATAGTAAATATGGCAGGCGACCAACTTGGCTTAATGGTGAAATCCTAGCGGATCTTAAACATAAAAAAGAAGCTTACAAGAAGTGGAAGGTTGGACATATGACCAGGGAAGAGTATAAAAATATTGCTCGAGCATGTAGGAATGATATCAGGAGGGCCAAATCGCACCTGGAGCTGCAGCTAGCCAGAGATGTCAAGAATAACAAGAAGGGTTTCTTCAGGTATGTTGGCAACAAGAAGAAAGCCAAGGAATGTGTGGGCCCCTTACTGAATGAGGGAGGCAACCTAGTGACAGAGGATGTGGAAAAAGCTAATGTACTCAATGCTTTTTTTGCCTCTGTCTTCACTAACAAGGTCAGCTCCCAGACTGCTGCGCTGGGCATCACAAAATGCGGAAGAGATGGCCAGCCCTCTGTGGAGATAGAGGCGGTTAGGGACTATTTAGAAAAGCTGGACGTGCACAAGTCCATGGGGCCGGACGAGTTGCATCCGAGAGTGCTGAAGGAATTGGCGGCTGTGATTGCAGAGCCACTGGCCATTATCTTTGAAAACTCGTGGCGAACCGGGGAAGTCCCGGATGACTGGAAAAAGGCTAATGTAGTGCCAATCTTTAAAAAAGGGAAGAAGGAAGATCCTGGGAACTACAGGCCAGTCAGCCTCACCTCAGTCCCTGGAAAAATCATGGAGCAGGTCCTCAAAGAATCAATCCTGAAGCACTTGCATGAGAGGAAAGTGATCAGGAACAGCCAGCATGGATTCACCAAGGGAAGGTCATGCCTGACTAATCTAATCGCCTTTTATGATGAGATTACTGGTTCTGTGGATGAAGGGAAAGCAGTGGATGTATTGTTTCTTGACTTTAGCAAAGCTTTTGACACGGTCTCCCATAGTATTCTTGTCAGCAAGTTAAGGAAGTATGGGCTGGATGAATGCACTATAAGGTGGGTAGAAAGCTGGCTAAATTGTCGGGCTCAACGGGTAGTGATCAATGGCTCCATGTCTAGTTGGCAGCTGGTATCAAGTGGAGTGCCCCAAGGGTCGGTCCTGGGGCCGGTTTTATTCAATATCTTCATAAATGATCTGGAGGATGGTGTGGATTGCACTCTCAGCAAATTTGCGGATGATACTAAACTGGGAGGAGTGGTAGATACGCTGGAGGGGAGGGATAGGATACAGAAGGACCTAGACCAATTGGAAGATTGGGCCAAAAAGAATCTGATGAGGTTCAATAAGGATAAGTGCAGGGTCCTGCACTTAGGACGGAAGAACCCAATGCACAGCTACAGACTAGGGACCGAATGGCTAGGCAGCAGTTCTGCAGAAAAGGACCTAGGGGTGATAGTGGACGAGAAGCTGGATATGAGTCAGCAGTGTGCCCTTGTTGCCAAGAAGGCCAATGGCATTTTGGGATGTATAAGTAGGGGCATTGCGAGCAGATCGAGGGACGTGATCGTTCCCCTCTATTCGACATTGGTGAGGCCTCATCTGGAGTACTGTGTCCAGTTTTGGGCCCCACACTTCAAGAAGGATGTGGATAAATTGGAGAGAGTCCAGCGAAGGGCAACAAAAATGATTAGGGGACTGGAACACATGAGTTATGAGGAGAGGCTGAGGGAGCTGGGATTGTTTAGCCTGCAGAAGAGAAGAATGAGGGGGGATTTGATAGCTGCTTTCAACTACCTGAAAGGGGGTTCCAAAGAGGATGGCTCTAGACTGTTCTCAATGGTAGCAGATGACAGAACGAGGAGTAATGGTCTCAAGTTGCAGTGGGGGAGGTTTAGATTGGATATTAGGAAAAACTTTTTCACTAAGAGGGTGGTGAAACACTGGAATGCGTTACCTAGGGAGGTGGTAGAATCTCCTTCCTTAGAGGTTTTTAAGGTCAGGCTTGACAAAGCCCTGGCTGGGATGATTTAACTGGGAATTGGTCCTGCTTTGAGCAGGGGGTTGGACTAGATGACCTTCTGGGGTCCCTTCCAACCCTGATATTCTCTGATTCTATGATTCTATGATCCGTCACACACAGGGTCGGAAGATGTTTTCCACCAGTAGAAGGGGATGCTCTGTGCACGGTGGGTTGTTAAGCCTAGGATTGCAGGGCGCCGGCCAAAGCATGAGATGCCCCCTGATGTTGCAGCCCCATCTGCTGGCTCCTTTGCAGGGGGGTGACCCATGGCACAGCACAGGGCATTTGGGTGTGGGGGTTGATGATGGGAGCCCAGGGCTTGCCCAGGTTACACCCCGTGGCTGTCAATGGCAGGAGAGGCAGTCAGAGGAAGCAGAACGGGCAGGCCCTGGGTCCCCGTATCCCGCGCAGACTGGGTAGCTCCTCCCTCTCCCGCAGCAGGGAGCAGAGCGATTCACTGCCATTCCCTCTGCCCCCTCCAGCAATGGCCCGCAGAGCGGGGACACCACTCATAGCCTGACATCATGCCTCCTTCCAGGTGTGGTGCTGCATGCTGGGTGCGGGCAGGGAAGTGGGGTGGCTGCTGGGAACCAGGGCTCTGACTGGATCTTTGCTGGGCTGAGCAGCAAAGAGTTGGGGAAACCAGGGATGGCTGTGCCACACCCTGTTGTGCATCGGGGCTGCTACCCTGCTGGGGTGGGAGCGGGGGGCAAGGGTTTCTGCTAAGATCTCTGTCACCCAGCCTGCAGCTTGGCAGCCCCAGGTATGACCACTGATCTGTCTTTGATCAGATTCACCATCACCTAGGAATGCCTCCTGTTTTATGGGGCCAGACTCGCAGGAGAAAGAGACCCTAGACTACATCAACACCTTTCTCAAGGGCAATGAACAGGTAGCAAGAGCCCTCCTCTGATCTCTCAGCTACTGCCCTGTCCACATGCAGTATCCGTCCTTCTCCGGATGAGGCATGGATTCTAAGGCCAGACGGGACCACTGTGACCTCCTGTATAACACAGGCCAGAGACCTGCCCCCAAATAATTCCTGTTTAAACTAGAGCATCTTAAAAACATCCTCTCTTGAGTTACAAAAGGCACGCACCATGCCCCTTGCCCACTGGATTTGGCCAGTCCCCAGCATGATGGGTTGCCCCCCTTTGAGGCCTGATGTACTGGCTTATCACTGAGCCCCTGTTACTTTGTCTTGTTGGGCTCGGCTCACAAGCCTCTTCCAGCCATACACACAGGCAGGGCCACACCCAGCTGCAGAAAGACACAGACACTGAGATCAGCTCTGGGAAGACTCAGTTGAAGGGCCTTGTCCCAGTTCTCTGGTGCCCACCTCCTTTGGAGTATGGACCCAAAGGTTTTATGACATTCGCCCCCTCCCTCGATGTCGAGAGAGGTATGAACAACTCTTTGCCCCTCCTCCCAGTTACTAATTTATACTACAAACTGGGTTGTGGTATAAACAAGAAACAAGATGATTAACTACAAGAGGTAGATTTTATGTGGTTAGAAGAGATAGCAAACAGAACAAAGCAGATTACCCTAGTAAATAAAGAAAACACACAAACGAAGCTTTATACACCAGATAGATAGGATATCCATTAACAAATTCTCCCCGAGTGATAAACAGGTTGGCAGATTCTTAAGGCAGAAGCTGCCTTGGTTTTGCAGCTTGGCTTTCCCAGGTTTTCTTGCACAGGCTAGGAATCTCTCTCTCTACCTAGGACCATCACTTCTCATGGTTCAATCTTTGTCTCTCAGGTGTTTCCAGGTATCTTATTGCAGGGAGTCTGAGGTCCCGTCCCGTTCCCCCTGAGATTTTATTGTTCCCCTTTTATCTTCTCTTCCCACCTGCTGGATAACTCTTTTGCTGTGACCTGGATCCAACAGGTCCCGTTGTGTCGCGTTATCTCGGGGAGGTTTCTATTGCACACAGTTCCTGGGGTAGCCCTAATGCTTGTGCATTTCCTCCAGGAGCCAGTGTTTGGCTTTTTTGCTGTTCTACCTGAAAGGCTGTTTTGAACCTCACAGTGTTTTTCAGGAACACATACACAGCTGAACTTCAGAACGTCACATACAATGATAGCACATGCAATCCAATGAGACATTAATGTCTAGCAGATAAAGACTTTTAGACTGATACCTTACAAGACATACTTGGTACCAAACATATCCTCTTTATATGACCGTGGCGAATATTGGGGTGTCAGGGTGTCACACCCAGATGTTCCTCCCACTCTATCAAGGCCCCCAGTAAGACTGTCTGGATGCTTAGCCCCCATGTTGCAGTTCCTCTTTGGACACCTACCCCGTGAGATCTGCTCCCTCTCTGCTCTGGTTTCACACAGAGCTGCCCTGCCCGCCCCACATAGTCTCTCCTGTTGGGAGATGAATGGCCTTCTGGCCTTCGGCATATCAAAGCCTGAGCAGCGCTGGGGGGAAGCTTTCTGACATCTCTCCCACTGGCAGCTCCTTTCTACGCTGACCTTCCTGTTTTTCTCTAATCTCTGCGGGGCATAGGAGGAGGCCAAGAAACTTGAATTCTTGGATCGTGTCATCACCATCAGCAGGGCCGCCCTCACGAGGCACCCAGAACAAAACCTGGCAGCTTTTCTCTGCAAAGCCCTCCTTGTGGAGAAGATAAAGGTGAGTAAAACACACACTCGGGCTATGTTACTTGGCGGGTTTAGTGATTGGCCTGGAGAGCTCTGCAGATTTGTCTACCTTCAACTGCCAATTGCTGGATCGTGTTGGACGTTTGTCTGTTAGACTGAAGAGCCCATTATCAAGCATTTGCTCCCTGTGTAGACTTACAGACTGTCATCAAGGCACCCTGTAACCTTCTCTTTGGGAAGCTGAACTGATTGATTTCTGGAGTCTCTCACTATAAGGCATGTTTCCCAGTCCTTCAGTCACTCTTGTGGCTCTTCTCTGACCCCTCTCCAATTTATCAACATTCTCCTTGAATTGTGGGCACCAGACCTGGACAGAGGATCCCAGCAGAGGTCGCACCACTGCCAAATACCGAGGGAAAATAACCTCTCTAACAACTGGAGATTGCCCTGTTTGCACAGCCCAGGATGGCATAAGCCCTTTTGGCCCCAGCCTCGCACTGGGCGCTCCTGTGCAGCTGATTACCATAACTGCCAAGTCTTTTCCAGAGTCACCGTTTCCCCGGTTAGAGACCCCATGCTGTGAGTGTGGCCTGCGTTCTTTGTTCCTGAACATGTCACTGTATTGAAACATAGGTATTTCCCTTGCACCCAGCTTCCCAAGTCACCAGGTCGCTCTGTATATACCAGTCTCCCTGCACAGAGCCCCAGCACTCCGCAGTCAGTGCCCACTAGGGAACTAGCAACAAATCTGCTCCGTAGATTTGGAAAGTCTTTGCTCTGTGGTGCTGCAGAAAGCTTTCCGGAGCTTACCTCCCTTCCCTGAACGTGGGACATCGTGTGCTGGTGGGTGGTCCAGTGGGCTGGGGCTCAGTTCCTCAATGAGACCTTTGGGCAAAGCACTTCCCCCTCTGTGCCTCAGTTTCCCTCCCATGCCTTGTCTCATCCAGTTAGCTCGTGAGTTCTCTGGGGCAGGGACTGGCTCTCACCGTGTGTGTGCAGCACCTGGCACAAGGAGCCTGATCTCAGGTGGAGTCCCTGGGTGCTAATGCTGATGGAGCCTTTGCAGTGCACTGGTGCGTGACGCTGGGGCACTGACCACAGGCCCTGCACTGCGCTCCCCAGCTGGAGCCCTGCACACCCTCAAGCCCACAGTAGGACGACCTGTCTGCCGAGGCCACGTGTTGCAGGCCCTGCGCTTTGCTCCCCAGTTGGAGCCTTACGGGAGCTCGGAGCCCGGCTGGCACTTCCCCACATTGTCTCCCCAGGAGCTGATTGATCTTGAGTCCGTCGACTCCCTGACCAGTGGGGTGCGTCAGCAAGCGATGCTCGCCATCATGGAGCTGAGGTACCCGGCCTGCCCGCCCAGCCCCAGCTAGTGCTGTGTGCAGCCAGACACGCCAGCCTCTTGGCATGGCCAGTTCTCCAGGGCATTGCCCCCTCTGCTCCTCCCGCGTCTTCCGATTCCCCCGGGCACGTGGCACCCGTGGGTTGGTGGTGGAGGATCCTTCGGTGCCTGGCGACCTCTCCAAGTGGCCGTGTGAAGATGTGGGGGAGGGAGCGAGGGGGTTGGACCGGTCCCCTCTGGGACCCGCAGGCGATGGCTCCGGGAGGAGAGGGGCAGTTGGGCACTGCCGGAGCGGAGCCACCGGAGTCGCCACCAGCTGTGCCAGCTGCATCCCACCGGCAGCTCAGCGACTCCCTGTGGCTCAGAGGCTGGGCAGGCTGAGCCCTGGCACGTGGCACAGCCTGCGCCATGGGGGGCTCTCTCTCAGTGCCGCTGGCGACCTGCTCTCAGCTTCCCAGAAGCCTGCCCATCATGTCCTGGGAGCCTGAGGCCAACATCAGTGCATCAGTCTCGCCTCAGCCCTCCAATCCGCGCGTGTCTCTTCTCTTAGCAAAGTGAAGCCACTGCTGCGGGGAATGGAGCTATCCAGCCTGCTCACCCTCTGCTTCTCCAGCGTCTTCTCCCTGCCTCCAGCAGAGACTAACCCGGGCGTGGAGGCTGCTCCATACAACAACGTAAGCCCCAAACTAGCCATGAGGAGCCGCCCCAAACCGAGGGGGAATCCTGCAAGTCGCTCGTGTCCCTGTCCCCTGGGTTACCTGGCGCTGGCATAAGAGTGTAATGATCACAGCTTCTTGGCAGCGCTTCCGCTGTGGACCGGCAATTAGTGGGGAACAGACACTCCCTTCACAAGCACATTCATCCCCAGTGCATGGCTGGGGGCACAGGCCTGAGATCGATCGGCTGCTTGAGATGCACACAGGCCAGGGGAAGTGAAGCTTGGCTGGAAATCTCCCCTCCCCCTCAAATGCGGAGTCCTTCCTGGCTCTTCTCATGCGTTAGACTGTGTGCAGTGGCCTCCCTGGGGACAGCAAAAGCGGGTGGGGTCCTGTTGCCAGGGGGAGTTTGCAGTAGGTCCCCTGCGGGTACAAGTGAGTGGGTGAGCTGGAATAGCAGGGGCTGCCATGGCCTGGGACGTGTCACACGCCAGGGCATTGGTTTGTCGCCTGGCTGGGTAACGCCAGTTGCTGTGGTTTCTCCTCTGCTCTGCACACAGACTCTGAACACCATGGATGAGCTGCTGAAGGCCTTGGTGTGTGAGGATGAGAAGCGCAACCTTGTGGTGCTGCAAAACATCGTGGAGGTGTGGAGGCATGGGGGCAGGAAGGGGACGAGTCCTGTAGCTGGGGTGGGGCTCTGGGACCAAGGCTCCATTTAATCCCAAGCATGGGACACCCCCGTGCCTTCTGCTCCTCAGAGTACATTCTAGACAAAGGTTCTTGGGCTGGAGGACTGCATGGCATGTCAAAAGTCTGCATGGCATGGGGCTGGAGGAGGGCGGGATCTGCCGTGTTCTCCACTGAGCCTCATCTGAGCCCGGGATTCATTTGTGTTCACCATGGGCCCCACCAATACTGGCCAGAGCCCAGAGCTAGATTCCCCCAACGTTCTAGTTCTGGGGCCACAGGAAGTCGATTCTGTGGGTGGTTTGTGCTCCAAAAAGAGGGAAATGTCCTCAGCAGATATTCAGTCTTCTCGATCCCAGGGCTTGGGAAGAGGAAATCACAGAAGTGCAGGGCTGGAAGGGATCTCAAGAGGTCATCTACTCCACCCCCTGCACTGAGGCAGGGCCAAGCATTCCTCGACCGTCCCTGAGGAGTGTTTGTTCAGCCTGTTTTTTTAAAACATCCATGATGGGGAGTCCACCACTTCCCTAGGTCACCTGTTCCAGTGCCTAGCCACCCTTAGACTTTTTCCAAATATTTAACCTCAATCTCCCTTGCTGCAGATTAAGCCCATTACTTCTTGTCCTACCTTCAGAGGACGTGGAGAACAATTAGTCACCATCCTCTGTGAAACAGCCCTTAACGTATTGGAAGAGTGTTAGGAGGTGCCCCCTCCGTCTTCTCAAGACGAAACATGCCCAAGTCATTCACCCTTTCTTCATAGGTCAGGTTTTCTAAACCTCTGATCATTTTTGTCGCTGTCCTCTGGACGGGCCCCAGTTTGTTCACATCTTTCTTAAAGCGGGGTGCCAAGAACTGGACACAGTGCTCCAAGCTAATACACCTCAGAATGACATTTCCCTCTTTCACAACAGCATCACACTCTTGATTCCTATTCAGTGTGAGATTCACGCTAACCCCCAGATCCTTTTCTGCAGTCCTGCCACCTAGCCGGTTATCCCTCACTTTGTTTTTATGCATTTGAGTTTTCCTTCCTAAGTGCGTTACGTCACATTGGTTTTGACTGAATTTCATCTTGTTGACTTCAGACCAACTCTCCAATTTGGCAAGCTCATTCTGAAGTCTAATCTGTCCTCCAAAGTGCTTGTAATTCTCCCCAGCTTGGTGTCATCCGCCAACTTGACAAGCATACTCTCCTCTCTGTTAACCAAGTTCTTCATGAAAATATTGAGCAGTACTGGACCCAGGCACACCCCTGGGGGACCCCACTTCAGACACCCTCCTAATTTGCCAGCGAGTCAGTGATAACTCCTCTTTGAGGATTGCCTTTCCATCAGTTGTGTGCCCACTTTAGAGTAGTCTCATCTGGATCATATTGGCTTAGTTTGCTTATGAGAATGTCTTGTGGAACTGTGTCAAAAGCCTTATGAAACTTCATATACATCATCATATACTGCCTCCCTCCATCCACTAGGCAAGTAACCCGGTCAAAGAAGGAAGTTAGATTTGTTTGGCATGGTTTGTTGTGGACAAATCCATGGTGCTATTCCTTATCACCCTATTATCTCCTCTAGGTTCTTACAAACTCTTTAATAATTTGTTCAATAATCTTTCTGGGTACCAAAGATAGGCTGACAGGTGGATAATTCCGTGGGGCCTCCTTGTTCCCCTTTCTGAAGATAGGCTCTGTGGCTGCCCTTCTCCAGTCCTCTGGGACCTTCAGCCCTCCTAAAGGTTCAGAGATTGCTTTGTCTAGCTCCATCTCGTGTGAATATCATGAGGCTCTGCCAACTTGAATACATCTAACTGACCTAAATTGTCTGTTATCTGTTCTCTCCCTACTCTGGCCTGTATTTCTTCCCCCTTGTTGTTAATATTGTGGTCATCATCTAGTCGCCATTAACCTTTTTAGTGAAAACTGAAGCAAAAAAGGCATTACACACCTTGGCTTTGTCTGTATCATCCATTATTTGCTCTGCTTCCCTGCTGAGTTTGGCCCCACACTTTCCTTTGTCTTTCTCCTAATGCATTTACAGAGCTGCTTCTCTTTGCCTTTTATGTCCCTTGCCAGTTAGAACTCATTTTTGCCTTAGCCTTTCTGATTTTCACTCTATGTGCATGTGCTATTTTTTGGTCCTTCTCCTTCGCAATTTGTCCCAATCTGTTTCTCTCAGGTCCTGCACCCCTGGACCGCATCCAAGGAGGTGCATGTGCGGCTGAGGGCAGTGGGAAGAATCACCTGGCTGACCAAATTCATCTCCGGTCAACACAAATTCAAGGTGAGCAGCCTGTGACTCTGGCCATGTCCTAACTGCACTGAGCAGGCTCGTGGTACAGCGCTCCCTGGCAGGGAAAACCTGGGCCTGGAATAGTAACTCAGCAAGATCCTCGGTAGGAGTCCAATCTAATGAGCCCTGATGTGGACAGGTCTGTCCTCTGACTCCAGTGGGCCTTGGGTGGAGCCCCATAATTCTATCTCCAAGGACTCTCCCCGCTGTTCCCCTAGGACCAAAGTCTGCTCCGCAGGGTCAGCGGATTTACACAGGATCGCCTTGAGAGCACCCTCTGAACCCAGGTGTCTCTTCACCCCCTTTGTCAGTTGCCCCCGGGATGCTTTGGCATCAGCTCCTGCCAGGCTGCCAGATGAAGACCCCCTGCTCTGGGTGCTCAGGGCCATTGAGCTGCTGCAGCTGCTCCATCCCCCCTGTGGCAGGGCCTCCCCTCCGGCAGCTGGAGGGGGGCGCTTGGATGATATGCCCCCAGAGGCTGGGGCAGCAGAAGAGAAGGAGGGAGGTGGGAGGGGACACAGTGAAAGGGATGGGAGGGGCCAAAGGAGCCAGAGCAATGGGGAGTGGGTCAGGGGAGGCTGTGTAGACCCCAAGAGACGAGAGCAAGGTGCTTGGTGCGACGTGGGGAAGAGCAGGGAGTGAGCGCAGAGGCTGCAGGAGGGGCAAGGGAAGGTCTGGCAGGAGGGGGAGGCTAGAGGACAGGCTGCAGGAGAGAGCCGGCAGGAGAGAGCCGGCAGGCTGGGTGCGGCGCAGAAAGTGGGGGTTGTGGGGAGCTTCAGGATGGAGTGAGAGAGGCGGAATGCAGAGAAGAGGAGTCCAAGGTGACCTCACGCTCCTGGACCTGAGGTCAGTGGAGGGAGGGGGATGGGAGAAGGGGCTGGGATTAGGAGCTTGCCCTTGAGATGGAGACTGGACGTTAGTTCATTCCTTACCCAGGTCCCCACTCGAGGGCAACGTTTGCTGACTTTGCTACCCAGACTTCCCGTCCCTGCTGAGCTTCCCTCAGTCCCTGGTGATGAGTCCCATGGCTCCTCCTGCTCTCATTGTCCCCAGTCTCTCTGCGCTGGGCTCTGCCTCCCCCGGTTCTAGACCGTTGCTAGTGCAATGCTGGGGGACATGCTGCACTGGGCCTGCAGGGGCGAGTGACTCCCCTTGCTCCCCTTGTGACCACTTTCCTTACAATGTGTATGAAAATCAAGGTGGGCCATTTCCAGCACAAATCCAGGTTTTCTCACCCCCCCCCACCCCAAAAAAAAAAACCACACACACACACAAACTCACTCTCCTGCTGGTAATAGCTTATCCAAAGTGACCACTCTCCTTACAATGTGCATGATAATCAAGGTGGGCCATTTCCAGCACAAATCCAGGTTTTCTCACCTCCCCACCCCCATACATACACAAACTCACTCTCCTGCTGGTAATAGCTCATCCAAACTGACCATTCTCCTTACAATGTGTATGATTATCAAGGTGGGCCATTTCCAGCATAAATCCAAGTTTAACCAGAACGTCTGGGGGCGGGGGGGGATGGGTAGGAAAAAACAAGGGGAAATAGGCTACCTTGCATAATGACTTAGCCACTCCCAGTCTCTATTTAAGCCTAAATTAATAGTATCCAATTCGCAAATGAATTCCAATTCAGCAGTTTCTTGCTGGAGTCTGGATTTGAAGTTTTTTTGTTGTAAGATAGCGACCTTCATGTCTGTAATTGCGTGACCAGAGAGATTGAAGTGTTCTCCGACTGGTTTATGAATGTTATAATTCTTGACATCTGATTTGTGTCCATTTATTCTTTTACGTAGAGACTGTCCAGTTTGACCAATGTACCTGGCAGAGGGGCATTGCTGGCACATGATGGCATATATCACATTGGTGGATGTGCAGGTGAACGAGCCTCTGATAGTGTGGCTGATGTTATTAGGCCCTGTGATGGTGTCCCTTGAATAGATATGTGGGCACAGTTGGCAACGGGCTTTGTTGCAAGGATAGGTTCCTGGGTTAGTGGTTCTGTTGTGTGGTATGTGGTTGTTGGTGAGTATTTGCTTCAGGTTGCGGGGCTGTCTGTAGGCAAGGACTGGCCTGTCTCCCAAGATTTGTGAGAGTGTTGGGTCATCCTTCAGGATAGGTTTTAGATCCTTAATAATGCGTTGGAGGGGTTTTAGTTGGGGGCTGAAGGTGACGGCTAGTGGCGTTCTGTTATTTTCTTTGTTAGGCCTGTCCTGTAGTAGGTGACTTCTGGGATCTCTTCTGGCTCTATCAATCTGTTTCTTCACTTCTGCAGGTGGGTATTGTAGTTGTAAGAATGCTTGATAGAGATCTTGTAGGTGTTTGTCTCTGTCTGAGGGGTTGGAGGAAATGCGGTTGTATCGCAGAGCTTGGCTGTAGACGATGGATTGTGTGGTGTGGTCAGGGTTTAAACTGGAGGCATGTAGGTAGGAATAGCGGTCAGTAGGTTTCTGGTATAGGGTGGTGTTTATGTGACCATTGTTTATTAGCACTGTAGTGTCCAGGAAGTGGATCACTTGTGTGGACTGGACCAGGCTGAGGTTGATGGTGGGATGGAAATTGTTGAAATCATGGTGGAATTCCTCAAGGGGTTCTTTTCCATGGGTCCAGATGATGAAGATGTCATCAATATAGCGCAAGTAGAGTAGGGGCGTTCGGGGACGAGAGCTGAGGAAGCGTTGTTCTAAATCAGCCATAAAAATGTTGGCATACTGTGGGGCCATGCGGGTACCCATAGCAGTGCCGCTGATCTGAAGGTATACATTGTCCCCAAATGTAAAATAGTTATGGGTAAGGACAAAGTCACAAAGTTCAGCCACCAGGTTAGCCGTGACATTATCGGGGATAGTGTTCTTGACGGCTTGTAGTCCATCTTTTTGTGGAATGTTGGTGTAGAGGGCTTACACATTGTAAGGAGAGTGATGACTTTAGATAAGCTATTACCAGCAGGAGAGTGGGATGGGAGGAGGTATTGTTTCATGGTCTCTGTGTATATAATGTCTTCTGCAGTTTCCACAGTATGCATGCAATGAAGTGAGCTGTAGCTCATGAAAGCTTATGCTCAGATAAATTGGTTAGTCTCTAAGGTGCCACAAGTACTCCTTTTCTTTTTGAGTGAATGGGGTTCATTGTGACTTCTTGCCTGTGTCTGGGGGCTCCCCCAGCTATGAAGGGCAGTGGGGATGTTTAGTGAGGGTTGGTGGTTGTTCCTGCTAGTCCCCTGCCTCCCGCCTCCCAGCCTGCTGCCTTCTTGTCGCGGGCTGAGAGGTACAGCGCTGGCTTGCTCTGCCAGGGCTTTCCAGAGCACCATGGCTCTGACCTCCATTTCCTTCCTTTCAATCTTAGTCCTCAAAGGCTTCCAGCAGGACAGCAAGTCCTCTGTCAGGTGCCTGGCTTTGCAGACCATGCTGATCCTCAAGGCCTGCAAGAAACACCGTCCAGCCCGCGCCAGCCTACGGACACTCTTGCACAGGATGAGACTGATGCATACAAGGGAGAACCCAGTCATTGAAGTTGCCCAGCTGCCCCAGTAAAAGACAGCCTCCCTACTCTCGGGGTTTGGTGCACCAGAGCCTGCCTGGAGCAGGGTGGAACACATCATGCCGCACCATGGCTTCCTCCCCATTGGCCGCCTGCCCTGCCCAGCCACGTGAGTAGTTAACCACTCAATAGCTTTTATCACCATGTACTTTTTGACAGGTTTCCATGCCCCGTGTAGAGTTTACGTCCCGCCCTCCGTCCCCGTTACCGGTCGTGTACATTTTTGGCACCATCAGCCCTTTTGAACATTTCTTTTGTATTATTTTTCTGTGTTTGGCTGGGGGAAGGTTGCGTGCTTGTGCTACAGTCAGGCAGGCAGAGCAGCAGAAGGTCCATTTGCCTGGCCCTTGATCAGGGCGGGGCAGCAACCAAGTAGGCTGCCACTCCTGACGGTGGGGTGGCGGGGATAGGGGAACCCAGGTCCTCCCGCTCCACTGCGTCCCCGCCCAAGGCCCTAACAGCGTGCTGTGTTTTGACATATTTAGAGAAAAAGTATGAACGAGTAGAAAGAGAGGCTGTAGGGGGTTCGCGGCTCCCTCCCCATCCGTCTGGGCGGGTGACCACGCCCCTCGCTACGATACTTCCGGGGTACCTTGGTTCAGGGGAAATAGCTCAGTGTTCATGGTTCTGGCCTGCAGTCAGGCCGACCAACAGTAGAGAGTCTGTTTGCGCGGGGCCCTCATTCAGGGCAGGGCTGCTGTCGAGTAGGGGCTCTGGCCTACAGTCAGGCAGGCAGAGCAGCAGAAGGTCCATTTGCCTGGCCCTTGATCAGGGCGGGGCAGAAATCAAGTAGGGGGGCTCTGTTCTACAGTCCGGCAGAGCCGTCGCAGTCTGGGGGAGGTTAGCTCTCTGGTGGGAGAGTCAGCACAACTGTCTGACGTCCTGAATCAGGCGGGTGCCAGAGCAATCAGGCCTCCTGACAACCAAGTGGGGAGGCTGCTACTCCTGACGGTGGGGTGGCGGTGGTTGGGGAACCCAGGCCCTCTCGCTTTACTGCGTCCCATCCCAGGGCCCTAACAGCCGTGGAGCAGTCCGTTACTGCGTCAGTGGGGAAAATCCGACAGCAACACACTGTCCGGCTTGTAGTCAATAACACAGCTGAACCCAATTCGGCTGCCCTGGGCTCCTTGCTACACGCCCATTCCATGTGTACATGGGTTCATGGGTGGCAGGTCTGTAGATATTTTGGTGGTG
Source organism: Lepidochelys olivacea (assembly GCF_965140295.1). Lineage (NCBI taxonomy): Eukaryota > Metazoa > Chordata > Testudines > Cheloniidae > Lepidochelys > Lepidochelys olivacea. Next base: position 7,528,304 of record NC_140433.1, on the reverse strand, counting down.
CCCAGAACCCGCCCCTACTTCGCCCCCCACCTGCCCAAGGCTCCGGGAGGCAGTTTGGGTAAGGAAGGACATCTGGGGTGCAGGCCCTAGGCTTAGGCAGAGTATTGGGGTGCAGGCTGCAGGCTCTGGGAGGGAGTTTGGGGATGGGAGGGGGTGCAGAGGGAGGGGGTGCGGGGCTGAGGGGTTTGGGAGGGGCTCAGGGCAAGAGTCAGGGTGTAGGGGGTGAGGGTTCTGTTTGGGGCTGGGAGGTTTGGGGGGTTAGAGAGGCTCAAGGCTGGGGCAGAGGGTTGGAATGTAGGGAGATGAGGGCTCTGTCAAGTCTGGAGATGAGGGGTTTGTGGTGTTGGAAGGGGCTCAGGGCTGGGGCAGAGGGTTGGGGTATGGGGGGATGAGGGCTCTGTCTTGGGCTGGAAGAGAGGGGTTTGTAGTGTTGGAGGGGGCTCAGTGCTGGGGCAGAGGTTTGGGGTATGGGGGGATGAGGGCTCTGTCTAGGGCTGGAGATGAGGGGTTTGTGGTGTTGGAGGGAGCTCAGGGCTGGGGCAGAGGGTTGGGGTGTGGGGGGATGAGGGCTGTGTCTAGGGCTGGAGATGAGGGGTTTGTGGTGTTGGAGGGGGCTCAGGGCTGGGGCAGAGGGTTGGGGTATGGGGGGATGAGGGCTCTGGCTAGGACTGGGGATAAGGTGTTTGGGGTGTTGGAGGGGCTCAGGGCGAGAGTGTGGTGGAGAGGTGAAAGCTCTGGCTGGGGGTGTGGGCTCTGGGGTGGGGCAGGGCTGGGGATGAGTTTGGAGTGCAGGCAGGCTGCTCTGGGATAGGGGTCAGAGAGGAGGACTCCCCCCAGCCCTTTCCCTGCCGGCAACAGTGAGCTCTGGGGGAGGACAGTGAGTGGCAGCCCCACCAGCTTCTCAGTGTCCCTGGCATCTGGCAGCCCCGCTGGGTCTCTGTCAGGATAGCACTCTCCGTTACGTCTATGCTTCCACAGTGGGGAAGAGACATGCTGCTCATCTGGCAGCTCTCTCCCTTCTGAGCTGGAGGCCCAGCCTTTTATAGTGCCGCTTCCTGCCCCGCCCCTCTGCTGCCATGGGTGTCCCGGTTCTGCCCACCAGGGGGTGTTCGCGGCTCCCTCCCAGGCTGCCAGGGCAGGAGACCACGCCCCCTCATGACAGAGGCCTTAAAGGAGTTTTAAAGGAAAGGAGTTTTAAAAAAAGAAAGACTGCTTAGCCTTAGAAGAAAAAAGGAAAGAAAGGTGATTTTAAATAGAAGGAAGAGGGGAAACTATAGAAAGCAACAAGAGAGAGGAGTGTGTTTTATAGATTAGTAAGACCGTGGTAAAAGGTTATTGTTGTTGGGACTAAAAAATAATAAGAGTAAAAAAATTGAAATCAATTTTAAAAAGCAAAGGCTCATTAAAAAAAAGAGGAAACTCTAAAGGAAGGTTGAGAAGGTCGGGTGAAAGAAATCACACGGCCGAAAAATGAGCTAGAGATCCTGTGTCAGTGACACAGGGCTGTGTAAAGTACAGAAAACAGAAAGAGAGAGAAAGATCCTTTTTTGTTACTAAGCAGAACACAGAGCTGTGGGAAAGATCCTTTTTTTGGTTAGTGAGAGAAGGAGAGCATAGAAAACAGGAAGAGATCCTTTTTGGTTAGTGAGACAAGGAAAGTATAAAGAAAAGGAGTCCTTGTGGCACCTTAGAGACTAACAAATATATCTGAGCATAAGCTTTCATGAGCATCCAATGCGTTGGTCTCTAAGGTGCCACAAGTCCTCCTTTTCTTTTTGCGAAAACAGACTAACACGGCTGCTACTCTGAAACCTGTCATTATACAAGGAAAGTATAGCAAGCTGCAGGGGGAGCGGAGGGGGAGGGGGAAGAGAACTTACCCTTCATAGAATCATAGAATCATAGAATATCAGGGTTGGAAGGGACCTCAGGAGTTCATCTAGTCCAACCTCCTGCTCAAAGCAGGACCGATCCCCGACTAAATCATCCCAGCCAGGGCTTTGTCAAGCCTGACCTTAAAAACTTCTAAGGAAGGAGATTCCACCACCTCCCTAGGTAACACATTCCAGTGTTTCACCACCCTCCTAGTGAAAAAGTTTTTCCTAATATCCAACCTAAATCTCCCCCACTGCAACTTGAGACCATTACTCCTTGTTCTGTCATCTGCTACCACTGAGAACAGTCTAGAGCCATCCTCTTTGGAACCCCCTTTCAGGTAGTTGAAATCAGCTATCAAATCCCCCCCATTCTTCTCTTCTGCAGACTAAACATCCCAAGTTCCCTCAGCCTCTCCTCAAAAGTCATGTGTTCCAGACCCCTAATCATTTTTGTTGCCCTCCGCTGGACTCTTTCCAATTTTTCCACATCCTTCTTGTAGTGTGGGGCCCAAAACTGGACACAGTACTCCAGATGAGGCCTCACCAGTGTCGAATAGAGGGGAACGATCACGTCCCTCCATCTGCTGGCAATGCCCCTACTTATACATCCCAAAATGCCATTGGCCTTCTTGGCAACAAGGGCACACTGTTGACTCATATCCAGCTTCTCCTCCACTGTAACCCCTAGGTCCTTTCCTGCAGAACTGCTGCCGAGCCATTCGGTCCCTAGTCTGTTGCGGTGCATTGGATTCTTCCATTTTAAGTGCAGGACTCTGCACTTGTCCTTGCTGAACCTCATCAGATTTCTTTTGGCCCAATCCTCCAATTTGTCTAGGGCCCTCTGTATCCTATCCCCACCCTCCAGCATATCTACCTCTCCTCCCAGTTCAGTGTCATCTGCAAACTTGCTGAGGGTGCAATCCACACCATCCTCCAGATCATTCATGGAGATATTGAACAAAACCAGCCACAGGACCGACCCTTGGGGCACTCCACTTGATACCGGCTGCCAACTAGACATGGAGCCATTGAGCACTACCCGTTGAGCCCGACAATCTAGCCAGCTTTCTATCCACCTTATAGTCCATTCATCCAGCCCATACTTCTTTAACTTGCTGGCAAGAATACTGTGGGAGACAGTGTCAAAAGCTTTGCTAAAGTCAAGGAACAACACGTCCACCGCTTTCCCCTCATCCACAGAGCCAGTTATCGCGTCATAGAAGGCAATTAGATTAGTCAGGCATGACTTGCCCTTGGTGAATCCATGCTGACTGTTCCTGATCACTTTCCTCTCCTCTAAGTGCTTCAGAATTGATTCCTTGAGGACCTGCTCCACGATTTTTCCAGGGACTGAGGTGAGGCTGACTGGCCTGTAGTTCCCAGGATCCTCCTTCTTCCCTTTTTTAAAGATGGGCACTACATTAGCCTTTTTCCAGTCGTCCGGGACTTCCCCCGATCGCCAAGAGTTTTCAAAGATAATGGCCAATGGCTCTGCAATCACATCCGTCTACTCCTTTAAGCCTCTCGGATGCAACACATCCGGCCCCATGGACTTGTGCTCGTCCAGCTTTGCTAAATAGTCCCGAACCACTTCTTTCTCCACAGAGGGCGGGTCCTGTCTACGCTGGCAAGTTGCAGCGCGGTAAAGCAGCTTTCTGCGCTGCAACTGGTGAGGTGGACGCACGGCCACGCCACTCAGGGCGCGGAAACAGGGCAGTTGCAGCGCTTTAAAAAAAGCACCGCACAGTTTAAAAAACTTTCTGCACCGGGGCTACAGGCTGCGGTGCCAGTGTAGACACCGAGGTCCATTACGGCGCTGCGATTGGCCTCCGGGAGGTGTCCCACAATGCCTGCTCTCACCTCTCTGGTCATCGGTTTGAACTCTACTGCCCGGCCCTCAGGTGACCATCCATCATCCCCACTCCGTAAACTCCTTTGCCATTTTGACAGTCCCCTTCCTGTTTGCTCAGTGATGAGTGCAGCGCATCTTTCCAGGTGGCCAGGCCTGCTCCACGCACCAGGCGATCCACCTGCTTGGAGCTATGCCGAGCTGCTGGACCTCATCAGCATTTGGGGAGAGGAGGCTGTACAGTCCCAGCTGCACTCCGGACGTAGCAATTATGATACCTACTGTGACGTTATTGACTTGAACTGGGACCATATAGATCATTGTTGCAACCAAGGTCCTGTAGTGGCACCAAATCTTGTATAAAGGGGGGTCAAATAAGGTGTCTAAGGCAAGGTTACGGTTTGCTGGTTATGATTATGCTCTCTATATGTTTGTGTCATTTTTGTATTTTAAGTAATAAGTATTGACTCGATACTGTCTGTGGTTCAAACTTGTACTATGCGTCTGGGTGACACCCCAGACAAGTTCAAAAGGAGGACTTGTGGCCCTTAGAGACTAACAAATTTATTTGAGCATAAGCTTTCGTGAGCTACAGCTCACTTCATCGGATGCAATGCCTAGCCTGCTTGATGACCGATTAAGGACCATCAGCTACACAATTGACCCCTTGAGAGAAGGCAGACAAGCCTTGGGACTCAGCACGGTGTGCAGGGACCTGCCTATGGACAGAACTCGGAGGTTTTTCCAGGCCACGTGATGGACAGCTTGTTTTGGGACAAAGAAAGAAAGACCACATGGCAAGAGAATATAAAAAGCTGCTGCAGCTCCTCCATCTTGTCTTCAGTCCTGCTTCATCCCTCTGGAGGGACTTTGCTACACTGAAGCTTTGAACCAAGAACTGAAAGACGCATCCCAGCTGTGGATGTTCTCCAGAGACTTGATTTGAACCTGCAGTTTATTCTGTCGCTGCCGCAAGCCTGAACCAAGAACTTGGTCATGACTGTATGTCATTGATTCCATTTCACCAATTCTAGCTCTCATCTATAGCTTTTTCCTTTTATGAACAAAACCTTTAGATTTTAGATTCTAAAGGATTGGCAACAGCGTGATTTGGGACAAGATCTGATTTGTATATTGACCTGGGTCTGGGGCTTGGTCCTTTGGGATCAAGAGAGCCTTTTTTCTTTTCCTGGGGTATTGGTTTTCATAACCATTTGTCCCCATAACAATTGGTGATACTGGGAAACTGGAGTGCCTAAGGGAATTGCTTGTGTGATTTCTGGTGAGCCAGTGGGGTGAGACCAAAGTCTGCTCTGTTTGGCTGGTTTGGGTTGCCTTAGAGGTGAAAAACCCCCAGCCTTCGGCTGTAACTGCCCTGCTTGAAGCAGTTTGTCCTGAACTGGCACTCTCAGTCGGGTCCCGCCAGTACCAGCATCATTACACCTACGGACAGATTTCACGATGCATGACAGAAAGGGGCGATGACCGGGACACACGGCAGTTTAGGATGAAAGTGAAGGAGCTGCGGAACGCCGAGCACAGGGCGCGGGAGGCAAACCGCCACTCCGGTGCTGTGCCTATGAGCTGCCGGTTCTCCAAAGAGCTGGACATGATACTCCGCGGCGACCCCACCTCCATTGCGAACACCACTGTGGATACTTCGGTGGCTCGCATGTCAGTTGAGAGTGGACCGAGCCAGGAGGAGGAAATCTTGGACGAGGATGTGGAGGGGGACCCAGAGGCAGAAGATGACTCGGAGGTCAGAGATGCCTGCGGCCAGGAGCTCTTTTCTACCCCGGATGTTGGCGAAGCACAAAGTGGAGAGGAGGCCCCTGGTAAGTGGATTTGATTTTGGGACTCGCTGAAGTGGGTTGTTGGGGGCAGGAGGGTTGCAGAAAGCAGGCTTGTCTCCCACCGCATGCCACCCTGCCGGAAGCAGAGAGGCGGGCCAGAAAGCGGAACTATAAAAGGCCGCCCCTCCAGCTGAGTTGGGAGAGAGCTGCTGGAGGAGCAGGACGTCTCTTCCCTGCTCCCCTAATGGAGAGCGCTATCCTGACAGAGAGCCAGAGGGGCTGCCGGCGCTGCCAGACGCCGGGGACTCCAAGGAGCTGGTGGGGCTGCCATTAGCCGTCTACCTCAGCGAAGCGAACAACCCTGGGACCCATGTACACATGGAATGGGTGTGTAGGAAGGAGCCCAGGGCAGCTGAATCGGATTCAGCTGTGTTATTGACTACAAGCCGGCCGGCGTGTTGTGATCGGATTTTCCCCGCTGACCCAGTGGCGGACCACTCCGCTGCTGTTTAGGGCCCTGGGTGGTGACGCAGTGGAGCGGGAAGGCCTGGGTTCCCCTACCACCGCCACGCCACCGTCAGGAGTGGCAGGTTCCCCATCTGGTTGTCAGGAGGCCTGATTGGTCTGGCACCCGCCTGAATCAGGACGCCAGACGGTTGTGCTGACTCTCCCACCAGAGAGCTAAGCTCCGCTAGACGGCGACGGCTCTGCCGGACTGTAGGCCAGAGCCCCCCTACTTGATTGCTGCCCCGCCCTGATCAAGGGCCAGGCAAATGGACCTTCTGCTGCTCTGCCTACCTGACTGTAGGCCAGAGCCCCTACTTGACTGCAGCCCTGCCCTGAATGAGGGCCCCAGGCAAACAGACTCTCTACCATTGCTCGGCCTGACTGCAGGCCTGAACCATTAACACTGGGCTAATTTTCCCCTGAACCAAGGTACCCCGGAAGTATCGTAGCGAGGGGCGTGGTCTCCCACCCTGATGGACGGGGAGGGAGCCGCGAACCCCTTACAGCCTTTCTTTCTACTTGTTCATACTTTTTCTCTAAATATGTCAAAACACAAGAAAGCAACCTTCCCCCAGCTAAACACAGAAAACAATAAAAAAGAAATGTTCAAAAGGGCCGACGGCGCCAAAAACGTACACGACCGGAAATGGGGACGGAGGGTGGGACGTAAACCCTACACAGGGCGCAGAAATCTGTTAGAAAGTACACGGTGATGAAAGCTCTCGAGCAGTTAACTAGTCACGTGCAATCCCCCCTGTACATAGCAATCCCCCCTGTACATAGCAATCCTCTGTTTCATTTTGATGTTTTTTGACGTATTGTTCAGCTTTTATTTGATATATTAAATAACTGTATTTACAGTGATATATTGAGGTATAAACGATCTACACACCTTGTTCTGTACAGAGCACACAGACGGCTCCCCTGGATCCCACAACCCACACAGGGAGAAAGCTGTCGCAAGCGTCGGCATCTCCAAAATCGTATCAGAGCAAGAAAAGGCACCTGCTATTTCCCACCCTTGTACAGTGTAGACACGGGGTGAGGGCGAGACTCAGTGACCCCGGTTAGTCCTGCTCCATCTCTGCCGTCTGGGTTTCCATCCACAGCTGTTCACACTCGAAACGCAGGGCAGGGTGAGGTTCGCCCATCAGCCAAAGAACCTTAATGTAAAGCAGCGCGCTCCTGCCAGTGCCCGTGGCAGATCCCCCATTCGAAGGGTGTGATCATTTCCGCCCTGAGATGGACGAGACCTCGTGTCCTGGTGTTAGGGAGCGCTGTGCTCTGTACCCCACATATCCCCCCTCTCCCTGCCCCCCAGCCTGGTGTTAGGGGATGCTGTGCTCCGGATCCTACATATTCCCCCAGCTTCCAGGGCCCCTGGCAGGCGTTAGGAGGCACTGTGCTCTGTACCCTACACCCCCCATCTCTCAGCCCCCCTGCCAGGTGTTAGAGGGCGCTGTGCTCTGTATCATATGCATTTCCCAGCCTGGCTAGGCAGGGGCTCAAACCGGGGAGTGTCAGTTTGGATTCCCAGCTAGCCGTAGGGGTGCAACACGCCGGGGGCGGGGGGGGAAGAGATCAACTCCAGCTGGTTCATCATAAACCATGTCCCTGAGGCCTCAGTAGAAATGGGGATGTTCCCCTGGCAGTATGCAGGTGCGAAGGACTTGAGAGGGAGGTGGCAGATGTGCCTTTTTGATGGCGGTCCCTGAGCACACGGGGAGAGCAGGGGGCCAACGTCTCTTGGCAAATGTTTGTTGGCAAATGTCTGCGACTCACAGGCCCTGGGTGCACACACCCCGACAGGGGAACGTGTACAGGCCCAGCCCAGCCTGAAGAACACCAGCTCCTGTGTAAGGGAAGCCACCGTTTTTTTCACAAGAGCGGGAAACTGACGTTGGATAAGCCAGGAACTCCTGATGGGCACTTTCGTCCCTCCGGGAGACCAACCCATCTAGCACAGAGAATGGAGGGACATAAAGGCTGAGCTGAAGCTAGATTCATGCTCTCCAGGATGCTGGGGTGCCCTCATGCTTGAGCTGAAGACGGCCTCGGGGTTCCCAGCATTGCCCTCCTGCCGTTTCTCTCTGGGAGCCCTCGCCCTGCACCCTGGCCTGTGTGTTCTCAGGAGGCTGCGTGCTGCCAGGTGCACATCCCCAGTGCGGAGTCCCTGGATTAATGCCAGGGGACGGGGACTGGGACTCTGCTCCTGGCTCAGTCCCAGGAAGCTGGGAGTGTGAGTGGTGGAGCTGCCGGCTCTTGGAACCTCCCTTCCCAGCACGGGGTTGTCTCTGGGGGAAGCCCACCCCAGGAGCTGGCATTTGTTGGCCTCTTCCCCAGAGCGCTGGTGTCTCAGCCACTCCAGATCGGGGGGAGGGGCCAGCTGTGAATTGGGAGCCAGATCCGGGTTTAGATGTGAATCCGCCGGCGCTGCAGAGCGTTCAGATGTGGGGAGCCAGTTCCCGCCTGCGCGAGATCACAAAGTGCCACTTCAGCCAGCTGCCTGCCAGGCTCTGGCCGCGCCCCGTGTGGAGCTGCAGCTGGGCTCTCCACAGCTGGGTGCTGCTCCTCCTCCCTGCTGGCCAGCCGGCCGCAGCTCCTCAGCACCTGCCCACTCAGCCCCACCTCAGCGCTCCTGCCTCCCCAATGTCCTCCCTGGTGCTGCGCCTGGCCCCCTGCACCTGGCCTGTCAGTGCCCAGCGGGGCCGGGAGCCAAGCGCCCCCTGGAGCCATGTGTCAGGCCCTGAGTCCCTCCTGTGCCGGGCTCCCGCCAATCCACAAGCCAGGAACAGGCCCGTGACTCCCGGAGCAAGTATTTCAGTCTCACAGCAGCAGCCTCGCTCCACCCACGCCCCGGCCTCCTGAGTCCAGCTCCAACCCCGAGGCCTGACCACCTCCAGCACCATCGCTGACACCATCACTTCCAGAGGGAATGGCACTGAGGTTGCCGGGGGAACAGGCATTCTCCAGCTGCCCGGAGCCATTATTCCATTCACCAGGACAGTCCCGTTGGGGACACTGGGGCATGGCCACTAGGTAAGTCGAGGGGTTGGAAGACCACGAGTGGCGATGAAGCCCCCTCGCACTAGGCCCAGGTGTCCTTGTGTTGGGGACACTGGGGCATGGCCGCTAGGTAACTCGAGGGGATGGAAGACCACGAGTGGCGATGAAGCCCCCTCGCACTAGGCCCAGGTGTCCTTGGCCCCCCCTCCCGCCTGGAGGCACTTGCAGCAGCTCTGCGTACTAGGCCCAAGTGTCCTTGGCCCCCCTGCCTGGAGGCACACACAGCAGTTATGCTGAGAATCTGCAACAGTATGTTGCAGAGTCAGACTGCCTGAAACTAAGCAAGGCCACACAGGGCAGATATGGAAGAACAATGCTGAATAAAGAAGTTTTATGTATAGTTTAACAAATGATACAGAGAATCAGGAAACTAGCTGGAAACTGGATTGGCTGGCTATATGGATACTTACTTGGAGCAGCTTGCTATTGGATAAGTATGCTGAAAAAAAGAATGTATAAAAGCCTGTGTAACTTCCTGCTCTGTTGTACAGGATTTGAAATTCAAATCTCCCTGTACCTTTTTGAAGCTTCAAATAAACTTTTCTGCTTCTCCAACCCGTTGTGATTATTGGGTGTAGCACACCGGGTAACGAACCAACTCAAGCTGTTGTTCAGCCTCTCGGCACTGGGTGCCAGCAACAGCCTGATGCCAGGACAGTCCCCCTGAGCTCTGGAGAGGACTAGAGGTGCCTTAGGACACCTGCCGTGCAGCTGCTGGAGAGTCAGCAGGAGACATTGGGTGAGGACTGGAGCCCCCCAGGGCAGAGGCCATTCAGGAGACCCAGCGTGGGGGGAATCAGGCCTGGGATTCTCTGCAGCGGCTGCTCCCACACAGCCTTGGAGAGAGGAGCTGCGAAACCCCCACAAAGCACTGCCCCGGCACAGAGCTCTGTAGCACTGGGACCCCGTACGCGTGAGCCGCAATCCAGCAGGGCCTTGCGCCAGCCCCACCCTCTCCCATTGCCCTGCTCTGGGAGGCCAGAGCACAGTTCACAATTTAGCACGGACCAGCTGCAAGGATCCTGGCGGGCCCTGGTAAGGTTGGAGCAGCATTTTCAATGTTGGGGAAAAGCGAGATCTGTGCAATAGGCAACGCAGCTCCATCTGGGCATCAGCCAGTTCCTGTGCCCCAGAGAGCTCCCACTGAACCAGGGACGAAGAGGGCAGGAAGTTGGAAGAGAAGGTGCCATCCTGGCACCCAGAAGACCCATGTTCATTTCTCAGCTCTGCCACAGATGCTCTGTTTGTCTTCGAGCAAGTCCCTTATTCTCTCTCTGCAGCGGTTCCCTGTCTGTACAGTGGGGGTAGCAGCCAGGCCCTGCCCTGCAGGGGGCAGTTAGAATAAATGCAATCGAGGTTGGGCAGTGCTCAGATGCCAGGGGCATGAGGGCCAGGATGGTGCCTAAGACAGACCGAAAGCAAGGGGGAGCTACAGAGCCGGTGGTGAGAGGGGTTTGGCCTTTGACAATCTGCTCTGAGTACCTGGGCTGCCAGACCTCAGGCAGCCACTGGCATTGCCAGACAGCCCTGATCTACGGTGCTGCTGCTCTCCCTGCTTCTAGGAGTCACTGCCTCTCCCCGGGCCGAGAACCCCGCAGCAATCATCTCCTGGGGCTGCCGTGGCTCTGAGCGTTAGCAAGGCCTGGGACACAGTACGGGGGCGGGGGAGGGGGAGCTGCTATTAAAGCAGCTTCTGCGTCATTGCAGCGGTGGGAGAGGAAGCAGAGACGGGACCGTTTTACATCCCGTGGCCAAAGCACCCGGCAGCTTGGGAAAGTGGAAAGAACCGCTCGGGTGGGCTGGGAGCCGGGGGTGCAGAGAGTTCATGAATCCCCGTTCTGCACTGTCATGAGAAGGAGGAGCCGGGATGGAAGTGATCCTCCCACTCGGGGATCCAGAGACCCCCTGGCTCCAATAGCATGGACGCAGGGAGGGGCTCTGGCCTGGGGTCTGCAGGAGCTGGGACTAGAGGAGCCCAGAGGTCCCTTCCGGCCTAACGTCTGTGACTGTGGGGAGCGGTGTTGGATCATATTAAAGAAGTTCTGTATTAAAATCACAAATGAGTTTGATTCCCAATAGTTGAAAGTCCAGGGTATTACTAATTAAGAGGTCTCTTGGTTTTTGGTGCTGATTCTCTCCCTCTATGTGTGAAACCTGCAAGCTGCTAATTGTGTTCGTACATTCTAAGACTGAGTCTGTTCTCAAAGCAATTCACAGAGAGAGAGACTCAAAGCAATACTCGAACAACAGAAACAGCACCCAGAGACTCCCCGCCCTTTTGTTGCATTAACAATTGTGATTAAAATAGAGATAGAGGATGTATGTGGATGGATGCTTGGTGTGGATAATAACTGAATGATCAGGGAGGTGCCAGCCTAAGAATCCAGTGTCCATCCGCTGAAGAAGGCGTCAAGTGGAAATAACTAGAGGACCCCCGGAGGGCAGACTGGAATCCACCCAACAGCCTCAAGAATGGGAGAACCAAAGAACAAGATAACATCTAGCAGCTCGGAGCCCTCAGGAATGTGCTATCTGCTGATTGATTCAGCAACAGCATGATGAAGGAATTCCCATAGACTGGCATAGGAAGAAATTCCTATAAAAATAGACTCTAAAAAGTGAGAACTTTGGGGTCTGATTCTGCAAACCAACTTCCAGGAGCATCAGATGACCATCTGACAAGGCCCTGCTCTCTCCTCATGTCCAGGCCACCTGGCCAGTGGCTTGGCATGAGCAACTCTAAGGCTGGTAACTATGATAACAACTTTGCAGAACCTGTGTGTGTGTGTTTGTATGAATGAATGTGTGAATAAATATGAGATTGAATGGAATGTTATAGCTATAACTAACTGCTTACTATGATTCTTTCTGTATTCACAATAAATGTGGTATTTTGCCTTTTTCCCTTTCATGAGATCCTGTTGGTTTTTATTTTATTGGTATAACAGCGGAATGTCCCTCCCATGACCCCGGTGGGGAAGGACAGGCTCTAAAGCCTTGGCGAGGCCAGAGCAAGTCTGGGCTGGGGCATCCCATGGCTGGGGAGTCACACATTGGCTGGCCTGTGACTCGCCTGCCCATTGTGACACGCCCCTGCTGGCTGGCACAGCCTCATCCCCTCACTGCCAGGCTTGGCTCTGGCAGAGCGAGAGCTGGCAGGTGCCGCTGGGGAACGCTGAGCCAGCAGATCCAGCTCCGCCACCGGCAGCAGAAAGTGGGTGGCCCATTTACGGGCAGGCTTCTGCCCACTCCTGACTCCAGGTAGGAGAATCTTCTATTGCCCACCTCTGCTTTTCCATTGCATCGCCAACCACACCGAGCCTTCCCCGAGCTCCTGGCTGGGTGGCGCACGTCTGCCAGGCGCCCCGGTGCCGGCCGTCTAGCCTGGTGCCAGTGAGGAAGTGGGCACCGGCATGCGCACAGGAGGGAGCCCGGGGCGGCTCGACAGAAGGGGTCGCACCAGTCGAGCCGGGAGGGGACGGAGACAAGGAGGAGGGTTTGGCAGGGCTGGTGGCATGGCACGGGAAGGCGGCACAGGTGGTTAGATGAGGCATTGGGCTGGGACCCAGGAGAGCTGTGTTCAGTTCCCCGCTCCTCTGTAAGTCTTCTGCATGAGATCAGATGAGTCCCCGCCGCTCTGGGCCTCAGCTAACAAGGGAGAGCACGTCCCTGCTCTGTGGAGGGGGGGTTGAGAGCCTAAATACCACAACACCCGTGTGCTAAACCACTGGCATGATGGGGCCAGGTAAGTGCCCAGACACTGAGGTTGCCGGGGGAACAGGCATTCTCCGGTTGCCTGGAGCCATTGTTCCATTCACCAGGACAGTCTGATGCCAGGACAGTCCCCCTGAGCTCTGGAGAGGACTAGAGGTGCCTTAGGACGCCTGCCGTGCAGCTGCTGGAGAGTCAGCAGGAGACACTGGGTGAGGAATGGAGCCCCCCAGGGCAGGGGCCATTCAGGAGACCCAGCGTGGGGGGAATCAGGCCTGGGATTCTCTGCAGCGGCTGCTCCCGCACTGGCCTTGGAGAGAGGAGCTGTGAAACCCCCAGAAAGCGCTGCCCCGGCACAGAGCTCTGTAGCACTGGGACCCCGTACGCGTCAGCCATAATCCAGCAGGGCCTTGCGCCAGCCCCACCCTCTCCCATTGCCCCGCTCTGGGAGGCCAGAGCACAGTTCACAATTTAGCACGGACCAGCTGCAAGGATCCCGGCGGGCCCTGGTATGGTTGGAGCGGCATTTTCAATGTTCGGGAAAAGCGAGATCTGTGCAATAGGCAACGTAGCTCCATCTGGGCACCAGCTAGCTCCTGTGCCCCAGAGAGCTCCCACAGCTCCCACTGAACCAGGGACGAAGGGGGCAGGAGGTTGAAAGAGAAGGTGCCATCCTGGAACCCAGGAGACCCATGTTTATTTCCCAGCTCTGCCACAGATGCTTTGTTTGTCTTTGAGCAAGTCCCTTCTTCCCTCTGTGCTGTAGTTCCCTGTCTGTGCAGTTGAGGTAGCTGCCAGACCCTGCCCTGAAGGGGGCAGTTAGAATAAAAGCAATAGGCAGTGCTCTGATGCCAGGGGGATGAGGGCCAGGATGGTGCCTAAGACAGACCGAAAGCAAGGGGGAGCTACAGAGCCGGTGGTGAGAGGGGTTTGGCCTTTGACAATCTGCTCTGAGTGCCTGGGGTGCCAGACCCCAGGCAGCCACTGGCATTGCCAGACCTCCCTGATCTACGGTGCTGCTGCTTTCCCTGCTTCTAGGAGTCACTGCCTCCCCCTGGCCGAGACCCCCGTGTCACGGAGTCCCTGGGCGACGCTCTGGAACTGCTCCCTACGAAGTCAGTCAGGACTCTGGGGAAGTCTCCTTTCTGTGAACAGCCTGTCTGCAGGGCAAAGAGCTCACACAGCTTCCACCTTCCTGGGTCTGACCTCTGAGCATTCAGCATCCTCTGCTCCTCCGTGAGCTTCCCACAGCGAGCCCGTCCAGGCAGGCTCCTGGGGAAGCCAGAGGGTCCTGCACCCCAGCTCCGCAGTCAGACGTGACTCTCAGCCAGCCAGTAAAACAGAAGGTTTATTAGATGACAGGAACATGGTCTAACACAGAGCATGTAGGTGCAGAGAACAGGACCCCTCAGCTGAGTCCATTTTGGGAGGTAGTAAGCCAGACAACCACGCCTGTACTTCACTCCATGTCCCCAGCCAGCCTCAACTGAAACTCTCTCCAGCCCCTCCTCCTCTGGGCTTTGTCCCTTTCCCGGGCCAGGAGGTCACCTGATTCCTTTTTTCTCCAACCCTTTTAGCTCTTACCTTGTAGGGGGGAAGGGCCAGGCCATCAGCACCCAGGAAATAGGGTGTCGGCCATTCTCTGTGTCCAGAACCCTGCACATACCTGCCCTCTAGGGCTCTGCAATGATCATACACCCTTACGCCACCACCTAGATACTTAAGAACTGCATAGGGGAAACTGAGGCACCCCCACACTATTCAGAGGAAACATTAAGAACAGTCCGACTTCGTCACATGCCACAGCAATCATCTCCTGGGGTTGTCATGACACTGAGCATTAGCAAGGTCTGAGACTCAGTTGGGCGGGAGGAGGAGGCTGCTATTAAAGCAGCTTCTGCGTCGTTGCAGCGGTGGGAGAGGAAGCAGAGATGGGACCATTTTACACCCTATGGCCAAAGCACCCGGCAGCTTGGGAAAGTGGAAAGAGCCGCTCAGGTGGGCTGGGAGCCGGAGGTGGGGAGAGTTCATGAATCCCCGTTCTGCACTGTCTCGAGAAGGAGGAACCGGGATGGAACTGATTCTCCCACTCGGGGATCCAGAGACCCCCTGGCTCCAATAGCATGGACGCAGGGAGGGGCTCTGGCCTGGGGTCTGCAGGAGCTGGGACTAGAGGAGCCCAGCGGTCCCTTCCGGCCTAACGTCTGTGACTGTGGGGAGCGGAAGGTCCCTGCCATGGCCCCGGTGGGGAAGGACAGGCTCTAAAGCCTTGGCGAGGCCAGAGCAAGTCTGGGCTGGGGCATCCCATGGCTGGGGAGTCACACATTGGCTGGCCTGTGACTCGCCTGCCCATTGTGACACGCCCCTGCTGGCTGGCACAGCCTCATCCCCTCACTGCCAGGCTTGGCTCTGGCAGAGCGAGAGCTGGCAGGTGCCGCTGGGGAACGCTGAGCCAGCAGATCCAGCTCCGCCACCGGCAGCAGAAAGTGGGTGGCCCATTTACAGACAGGTTTCTGCCCACTCCTGACTCCAGGTAGGAGAATCTTCTATTGCCCACCTCTGCTTTTCCATTGCATCGCCAACCACACCGAGCCTTCCCCGAGCTCCTGGCTGGGCGGTGCATGTCTGCCAAGTGCCCCAGTGCCGGCTGTCTAGCCTGGTGCCAGTGAGGAAGTGGGCACCGGCATGCGCACAGGAGGGAGTCTGGGGCGGCTCGACAGAAGGGGTCGCACCAGTCGAGCCTGGAGGGGACGGAGACAAGGAGGAGGGTTTGGCAGGGCTGGTGGCACGGCACGGGAAGGCAGCACAGGTGGTTAGATGAGGCATTGGGCTGGGACCCAGGAGAGCTGTGTTCAGTTCCCCGCTCCTCTGTAAGTCTTCTGCGTGAGATCAGATGAGTCCCCGCCGCCCCTGGCCTCAGCTAATGAGGGAGAGCAGGTCCTTGCTCTGCGGGGGGGTTGAGAGCCTAAATACCACAACACCCGTGTGCTCAGCCACTGGCATGGTGGGGCCAGGTAAGTGCCCAGACCGGGAGGTAGCTGGTGGCCCTGCCCCTCGTCCTACTCCAGCCCTGCTCTCGCTCCAGCCTCGCTCCACCCACGCCCCGGCCTCCTGAGTCCAGCTCCAACCACGAAGCCTGACCACCTCCAGCACCCTTGCGGACACCATCACTTCCAGAGGGAATGGCACTGAGGTTGCCGGGGGAACAGGCATTCTCCGACTGCCCGGAGCCATTGTTCCATTCCCCAGGACAGTCCGATGCCAGGACAGTCCCCCTGAGCTCTGGAGAGGACTAGAGGTGCCTTAGGACGCCTGCCGTGCAGCTGCTGGAGAGTCAGCAGTTGACACTGGGTGAGGAATGGAGCCCCCCAGGGCAGGGGCCATTCAGGAGACCCAGCGTGGGGGGAATCAGGCCTGGGATTCTCTGCAACGGCTGCTCCCACACAGGCCTTGGAGAGACGAGCTGCGAAATCACCACAAAGCTCTGCCCCGGCACAGCCTGCCTGCCTGCTGCTCTCCCGCCTTCTGCTCCTTCCCCTTCACGGTGGTGTCAGAGCAACTCCTGCTGCTCACCAGCCCGCCCCCCGCACCCCACCCCGCTTTCCTCCCCCACCTGGGACCTGCCACGGCCCCAAGGTTCCTGGGGGAAGGGATCAGGGTAATTTCCCTGGGCAGGAAGAATCCTGAGTGGTTGGATGCAGCCTGTCTGCTGGGCAGTTTGTGAACCAGCAGAAGGAGAGGCGGGAGTGACCCGGGGGAGGCCGTTTGGCCTGCGGGATGGGCCTGGGAGTCCGGAGACCTGGGTTCTAATCCTGCCTGTACTGCTGACTGCCTGGGTGACTTTGAGCACATCCATTGGCTTGTTTCCCTGCTGGCAGCTGTAGGCACTGGTGGAACGGCCATACGTGGACTGGCCCTGATGCTGAACGGGGCAGTCGCCTCTCACCTCTCACAAGCAATGCCTTGTCCTGGCTTCTTGCAGGATGGCTGAGGAAGTCCGCAAGGTCCCCTTGAAGCCCATCCGTGCCTGGGAGGAGACGAGACCTCCTCGAAGGAAGAGTCCGCGGAAGAGCCCACAGCAGCAGCAGGAGCTGTGTGTGCCTCAGCCCTTCCATGCTGGTGAGTGGGTGCCTCCTGGGTGGGCGGAGGGGCTGCAAAAATGGCCGGGGCCATGGCCCTGCATTGCGGTGGGGCTTGCCCCTCTGGGGGTTGGGGTTGCAAGACCAGGGTGTCAGTGGCGGGAGAAGACTCCATCACCTTTGTACAACTCTGGGCTGCCATGAGATGGAGAGACAGGAAAACCCAGGCAGGGGGGAATGGCCCCTCCTGCTGGCAGCAGCTGCAGCCCCTACATCTGATCGGGGCATTAGGGGCGGCAGCAGAAGCATCAGGTGGAGACTGACTGAATTGCCCACCCCGATCCGTCACACACAGGGTCGGAAGATGTTTTCCACCAGTCGAAGGGGATGCTCTGTGCACGGTGGGTTGTTAAGCCTAGGATTGCAGGGCGCCGGCCAAAGCATGAGATGCCCCCTGATGTTGCAGCCCCATCTGCTGGCTCCTTTGCAGGGGGGTTATGCATTGCACAGCACAGGGCATTTGGGTGGGGGGGTTGATGATGGGAGCCCAGGGCTTGCCCAGGTTACACCCCGTGGCTGTCAATGGCAGGGGAAGCAGTCAGAGGAAGCAGAACGGGCAGGCGCTGGGTCCCCATATCCTGCGCAGACTGGGTAGCCCCTCCCTCTCCCGCAGCAGGGAGCAGAGCGATTCACTGCCAGTCCCTCTGCCCCCTCCAGCAATGGCCCGGAGAGCGGGGACACCACTCAGAGCCTGACATCATGTCTCCTTCCAGGTGTGGTGCTGCATGCTGGGTGCGGGCAGGGAAGTGGGGTGGCCGCTGGGAACCAGGGCTCTGACAGGATCTTTGCTGGGCTGAGCAGCAAAGAGTTGGGGAAACCAGGGATGGCTGTGCCAGACCCTGTTGTGCATCGGGGCTGCTACCCTGCTGGGGTGGGAGCGGGGGGCAAGGGTTTCTGCTAAGATCTCTGTCACCCAGCCTGCAGCTTGGCAGCCCCAGGTATGACCACTGCTCTGTCTTTGATCAGATTCACCATCACCTGGGAATGCCTCCTGTTTTATGGGACCAGACTCGCAGGAGAAAGAGACCCTAGACTACATCAACACCTTTCTCAAGGGCAATGAACAGGTACCAAGAGCCCTCCTCTGATCTCTCAGCTACTGCCCTGTCCACATGCAGTATCCGTCCGTCTCCGGATGAGACATGGATTCTAAGGCCAGACGGGACCTCCCCACTGTGACCTCCTGTATAACACAGGCCAGAGACCTGCCCCCAAATAATTCCTGTTTAAACTAGAGTATCTTAAAAACATCCTCTCTTGAGTTACAAAAGGCACCCACCATGCCCCTTGCCCACTGGATTTGGCCAGTCCCCAGCGTGATGGGTTGCCCCCCTTTGAGGTGCCACCTGATGTCCTGCCTTATCACTGAGCCCGCCTGTTCTGCCAGCCTGGGCCCCCGTTACCTTGTCTTGTTGGGCTCGGCTCACAAGCCTCTTCCAGCCATACACACAGGCAGGGCCACACCCAGCTGCAGAAAGACACAGACACTGAGATCAGCTCTGGGAAGACTCAGCTGAAGGGCCTTGTCCCAGTTCTCTGGTGCCCACCTCCTTTGGAGTACGGACCCAAAGGTTTTATGACATTCGCCCCCTCCCTCGATGTCGAGAGAGGTATGAACAACTCTTTGCCCCTCCTCCCAGTTACTAATTTATACTACAAACTGGGTTGTGGTATAAACAAGAAACAAGATGATTAACTACAAGAGGTAGATTTTAAGCGGTTAGAAGAGATAGCAAACAGAACAAAGCAGATTACCCTAGTAAATAAAGAAAACACACAAACAAAGCTTTATACACCAGATAGATAGGATATCCATTAACAAATTCTCCCCGACTGATAAACAGATTGGCAGATTCTTAAGGCAGAAGCTGCCTTGGTTTTCCAGCTTGGATTTCCCAGGTTTTCTTGCACAGGCTAGGAATCTCTCTCTCTAGCCTAGGACCATCACTTCTCATGGTTCAATCTTTGTCTCTCAGGTGTTTCCAGGTATCTTATTGCAGGGAGTCTGAAGTCCCGTCCCGTCCCCCCTGCGATTTTATTGTTCCCCTTTTATCTTCTCTTCCCACCTGCTGGATAACTCTTTTGCTGTGACCTGGATCCAACAGGTCCCGTTGTGTCGCGTTATCTCGGGGAGGTTTCTATTGCACACAATTCCTGGGGTAGCCCTAATGCTTGTGCATTTCCTCCAGGAGCCAGTGTTTGGCTTTTTTGCTGTTCTACCTGAAAGGCTGTTTTGAACCTCACAGTGTTTTTCAGGAACACATACACAGCTGAACTTCAGAACGTCACATACAACGATAGCACATGCAATCCAATGAGACATTAATGTCTAGCAGATAAAGACTTTTAGACTGATACCTTACAAGACATACTTGGTACCAAACATATCCTAATTATATGACAGTGGCGAATATTGGGGTGTCAGGGTGTCACACCCAGATGTTCCTCCCACTCTATCAAGGCCCCCAGTAAGACTGTCTGGATGCTTAGCCACCATGTTGCAGTTCCTCTTTGGACACCTACCCCGTGAGATCTGCTCCCTCTCTGGTCTGGTTTCACACAGAGCTGCCCTGCCCTCCCCACATAGTCACTCCTGTTGGGAGATGAATGGCCTTCTGCCCTTCAGCATATCAAAGCCTGAGCAGCGCTGGGGGGAAGCTTTCTGACATCTCTCCCACTGGCAGCTCCTTTCTACGCTGACCTTCCTGTTTTTCTCTAATCTCTGCGGGGCATAGGAGGAGGCCAAGAAACTTGAATTCTTGGATCGTGTCATCACCATCAGCAGGGCCGCCCTCACGAGGCACCCAGAACAAAACCTGGCAGCTTTTCTCTGCAAAGCCCTCCTTGTGGAGAAGATAAAGGTGAGTAAAACACACACTCAGGCTATGTTACTTGGCGGGTTTAGTGATTGGCCTGGAGAGCTCTGCAGATTTGTCTACCTTCAACTGCCAATCGCTGGATCGTGTTGGACGTTTGTCTGTTAGACTGAAGAGCCCATTATCAAGCATTTGCTCCCTGTGTAGGTACTTACAGACTATCATCAAGGCACCCTGTAACCTTCTCTTTGTGAAGCTGAACTGATTGATTTCTGGAGTCTCTCACTATAAGGCATGTTTCCCAGTCCTTCAGTCACTCTTGTGGCTCTTCTCTGACCCCTCTCCAATTTATCAACATTCTCCTTGAATTGTGGGCACCAGACCTGGACAGAGGATCCCAGCAGAGGTCGCACCACTGCCAAATACCGAGGGAAAATAACCTCTCTAACAACTGGAGATTGCCCTGTTTGCACAGCCCAGGATGGCATAAGCCCTTTTGGCCCCAGCCTCGCACTGGGCGCTCCTGTGCACCTGATTACCATGACTGCCAAGTCTTTTCCAGAGTCACCGCTTCCCAGGTTAGAGACCCCATGCTGTGAGTGTGGCCTGCGTTCTTTGTTCCTGAACATGTCACTGTATTGAAACATAGGTATTTCCCTTGCACCCAGCTTCCCAAGTCACCAGGTCGCTCTGTATACACCAGTCTCCCTGCACAGAGCCCCAACACTCCGCAGTCAGTGCCCACTAGGGAACTAGCAACAAATCTGCTCCGTAGATTTGGAAAGTCTTTGCTCTGCGGCGCTGCAGAAAGCTTTCCGGAGCTTATCTCCCTTCCCTGAACGTGGGACAGCGTGTGCTGGTGGGTGGTCCAGTGGGCTGGGGCTCAGTTCCTCAGTGAGACCTTTGGGCAAAGCACTTCCCCCTCTGTGCCTCAGTTTCCCTCCCATGCCTTGTCTCATCCAGTTAGCTCGTGAGTTCTCTGGGGCAGGGACTGGCTCTCACCGTGTGTGTGCAGCACCTGGCACAAGGAGCCTGATCTCAGGTGGAGTCCCTGGGCGCTAATGCTGATGGAGCTTTTGCAGTGCACTGGTGCGTGACGCTGGGGCACTGACCACAGGCCCTGCACTGCGCTCCCCAGCTGGAGCCCTGCACACCGTCAAGCCCACAGTAGGACGACCTGTCTGCCGAGGCCACGTGTTGCAGGCCCTGCGCTTTGCTCCCCAGCCGGAGCCTTACGGGAGCTCGGAGCCCGGCTGGCACTTCCCCACATTGTCTCCCCAGGAGCTGATTGATCTTGAGTCCGTCGACTCCCTGACCAGCAAGCGATGCTCGCCATCATGGAGCTGAGGTACCCGGCCTGCCCGCGCAGCCCCAGCTAGTGCTGTGTGCAGCCAGACACGCCAGCCTCTTGGCGTGGCCAGTTCTCCAGGGCATTGCCCCCTCTGCTCCTCCCCCGTCTTCCGATTCCCCCGGGCACGTGGCACCCGTGGGTTGGTGGTGGAGGATCCTTCGGTGCCTGGCGACCTCTCCAAGTGGCCGTGTGAAGATGTGGGGAGGGAGCGAGGGGGTTGGACCGGTCCCCTCTGGGACCCGCAGGCGATGGCTCCGGGGGGAGAGGGGCAGTTGGGCACTGCCGGAGCGGAGCCACTGGAGTCGCCGCCAGCTGTGCCAGCTGCATCCCACCGGCAGCTCAGCGACTCCCTGTGGCTCAGAGGCTGGGCAGGCTGAGCCCTGGCACGTGGCACAGCCTGCGCCATGGGGGGCTCTCTCTCAGTGCCGCTGGCGCCCGGCTCTCAGCTTCCCAGAAGCCTGCCCATCATGTCCTGGGAGCCTGAGGCCAACATCACTGCATCAGTCTCGCCTCAGCCCTCCAATCCGCGCGTGTCTCTTCTCTTAGCAAAGTGAAGCCACTGCTGCGGGGAACGGAGCTATCCAACCTGCTCACCGTCTGCTTCTCCAGCGTCTTCTCCCTGCCTCCAGCAGAGACCAACCAGGTCGTGGAGGCTGCTCTTTACAACAACGTAAGCCCCAAACTAGCCATGAGGAGCCGCCCCCAAACCAAGGGGAAATCCTGCAAGTCACTTGTGTCCCTGCCCCCTGCGTTACCTGGCGCTGGCATAAGAGTGTAATGATCACAGCTCCTTGGCAGCGCTTCAGCTCAGGACCTGCAGTACCAAAGCACAAGCCCCACCGCCTCAGATAAAGGAGTAACTCCCTCATAGGGTAGCAGTAGTAGGCATTTATCCTTCACAGGCACCGGCAATTAGTGGGGAACAGACACTCCCTTCACAAGCACATTCATCCCCAGTGCATGGCTGGGGGCACAGGCCTGAGATCAGCTGCTTGAGACGCACACAGGCCAGGGAAAGTGAAGCTTGGCTGGAAATCTCCCCTCCCCCTCAAATGCGGAGTCCTTCCTGACTCTTCTAATGCGTTCGACTGTGTGCAGTGGCCTCCCTGGGGACAAAAAAAGCGGGTGGGCTCCTGTTGCCAGGAGGAGTTTGCAGTCGGTCCCCTGCGGGTACAAGTGAGTGGGTGAGCTGGAATAGCAGGGGCTGCCATGGCCTGGGGCGTGTCACATGCCAGGGCATTGGTTTGTCGCCTGGCTGGGTAACGCCACTTGCTGTGGTTTCTCCTCTGCTCTGCACGCAGACTCTGAACACCATGGATGAGCTGCTGAAGGCCTTGGTGTGCGAGGATGAGAAGCCCAACCTTGGGGTGCTGCAAAACATCGTGGAGGTGTGGAGGCATGGGGGCAGGAAGGGGATGAGTCCTGTAGCGGGAATGGGGCTCTGGGACCAAGGCTTCATTTAATCCCAAGCATGGGACACCCCCATGCCTTCTGCTCCTCAGAGTACGTTCTATACAAAGGTTCTTGGGCTGGAGGACCAAGTGCCCCCGCTATATATGAAAAACCTCTGCATTGGGTGGGGGTGCAGGAGTGTGGGATCTGCCATGTTCTCCACTGAGCCTCATCTGAGCCCGGGATTCATCTGTGTTCACCATACTGGCCAGAGCCCAGAGCTAGATTCCCCCAACGTTCTAGTTCTGGGGCCACAGGAAGTCGATTCTGTGGGTGGTTTGTGCTCCAAAAAGAGGGAAATGTCCTCGGCAGATATTCGGTCTTCTCGATCCCAGAGCTTGGGAAGAGGGAATCACAGAAGTGCAGGGCTGGAAGGGATCTCAAGAGGTCATCTACTCCACCCTCTGCACTGAGGCAGAGCCAAACATTCCTCGACCGTCCCTGAGGAGTGTTTGTTCAGCCTGTTTTTTTTAAAACGTCCATGATGGGGAGTCCACCACTGCCCTAGGTCACCTGTTCCAGTGCTTAGCCACCCTCAGACTTTTTCCGAATATTTAACCTCAATCTCCCTTGCTGCAGATTAAGCCCATTACTTCTTGTCCTACCTTCAGGGGACGTGGAGAACAATTAGTCACCATCCTCCGTAAAACAGCCCTTAACATATTTGAAGAGTGTTAGGAGGTGCCCCCTCTGTCTTCTCAAGACGAAACATGCCCAAGTCGTTCACCCTTTCTTCATAGGTCAGGTTTTCTAAACCGCTGATCATTTTTGTTGCTGTCCTCTGGACGGGCCCCAGTTTGTTCACATCTTTCTTAAAGCGGGGTGCCAAGAACTGGACACAGTGCTCCAAGCTAATACACCTCAGAATGACATTTCCCTCTTTAATAACAGCATCACACTCTTGATTCCTATTCAGTGTGAGATTCACGCTAACCCCCAGATCCTTTTCTGCAGTCCTGCCACCTAGCCGGTCATCCCCCACTTTCTTTTTATGCATTTGATTTTTCCTTCCTAAGTGCGTTACGTCACATTGGTTTTGACTGAATTTCATCTTGTTGACTTCAGACCAACTCTCCAATTTGGCAAGCTCATTCTGAAGTCTAATCTGTCCTCCAAAGTGCATGTAACTCTCCCCAGCTTGGTGTCATCCGCCAACTTGACAAGCATACTCTCCTCTCTGTTAACCAAGTTCTTCATGAAAATATTGAGCAGTACTGGACCCAGGCACACCCCTGGGGGACCCCACTTCAGACACCCTCCCAGTTTGCCAGCGAGTCAGTGATAACTCCTCTTTGAGGATTGCTTTTACATCAGTTGTGCGCCCACTTTCGAGCAGTCTCATCTGGATCATATTGGCTTAGTTTGCTTATGAGAATGTCTTGTGGAACTGTGTCAAAAGCCTTACAAAACTTGATATACATCATCACATACGGCCTCCCTCCATCCACTAGGCAAGTAACCCGGTCAAAGAAGGAAGTTAGATTTGTTTGGCATGGTTTGTTGTGGACAAATCCATGGTGCTATTCCTTATCGCCCTATTATCTCCTCTAGGTTCTTACAAACTCTTTAATAATTTGTTCATTAATCTTTCTGGGTACCAAAGATAGGCTGACAGGTGGATAATTCCTTGGGGCCTCCTTGTTCCCCTTTCTGAAGATAGGCTCTGTGGCTGCCCTTCTCCAGTCCTCTGGGACCTTCAGCCCTCCTAAAGGTTCAGAGATTGCTTTGTCTAGCTCCATCTCGTGTGAATATCATGAGGCTCTGCCAACTTGAATACATCTAACTGACCTAAATTGTCTTTTATCTGTTCTCTCCCTACTCTGGCCTGTATTTCTTCCCCTCTGTTGTTAATATTGTGTTCATCATCTAGTCGCCATTAACCTTTTTAGTGAAAACTGAAGCAAAAAAGGCATTACATACCTTGGCTTTGTCTGTATCATCCATTATTTGCTCTGCTTCCCTGCTGAGTAGTGGCCCCACACTTTCCTTTGTCTTTCTCTTGCTCCTAATGCATTTACAGAGCTGCTTCTGATTGCCTTTTATGTCCCTTGCCAGTTAGAACTCATTTTTGCCTTAGCCTTTCTGATTTTCACTCTATGTGCTTGTGCTATTTTTTGGTCCTTCTCCTTCTCAATTTGTCTCAATCTGTTTCTCTCAGGTCCTGCTCCCCTGGACCGCATCCAAGGAGGTGCATGTGCGGCTGAGGGCAGTGGGAAGAATCACCTGGCTGACCAAATTCATCTCCGGTCAACACAAATTCAAGGTGAGCAGCCTGTGACTCTGGCCATCTCCTAACTGCACTGAGCAGCCTCACGGTGCAGCACTCCCTGGTAGGGAAAACCTGTGCCTGGAATAGTGACTCAGCAAGATCCTTGGTAGGAGTCCAACCTAATGAGTCCTGATGTGGACAGGTCCGTCCTCTGACTCCAGTGGGCCTTGGGTGGAGCCCCATCATTCTATCTCCAAGGACTCTCCCCGCTGTTCCCCTAGGACCAAAGTCTGCTCCGCAGGGTCAGCGGATTTACACAGGATCGCCTTGAGAGCACCCTCTGAACCCAGGTGTCTCTTCACCCCCTTTGTCAGTTGCCCCCGGGATGCTTTGGCATCAGCTCCTGCCAGGCTGCCAGATGAACACCCCCTGCTCTGGGTGCTCAGGGCCATTGAGCTGCTGCAGCTGCTCCATCCCCCCTGTGGCAGGGCCTCCCCTCCGGCAGCTGGAGGGGGGCGCTTGGATGATATGCCCCCAGAGGCTGGGGCAGCAGAAGAGAAGGAGGGAGGTGGGAGGGGACACAGTGAAAGGGATGGGAGGGGCCAAAGGAGCCAGAGCAATGGGGAGTGGGTCAGGGGAGGCCGTGCAGACCCCAGGAGAGGAGGGCCAGGGGCTTGGTGCGACGTGGGGAAGAGCAGGGAGCGAGCGCAGGGGCTGCAGGAGGGGCAAGGGAAGGTCTGGCAGGAGGGGGAGGCTAGAGGACAAGGCTGCAGGAGAGAGCCGGCAGGAGAGAGCCGGCAGGCTGGGTGCGGCGCAGAAAGTGGGGGTTGTGGGGAACTCCAGGATGGAGTGAGAGAGGCGGAATGCAGAGAAGAGGAGTCCAAGGTGACCTCACGCTCCTGGACCTGAGGTCAGTGGAGGGAGGGGGATGGGAGAAGGGGCTGGGATTAGGAGCTTGCCCTTGAGATGGAGACTGGACGTTAGTTCATTCCTTACCCAGGTCCCCACTCGAGGGCAACGTTTGCTGACTTTGCTACCCAGACTTCCCGTCCCTGCTGAGCTTCCCTCAGTCCCTGGTGATGGGTCCCATGGCTCCTCCTGCTCTCATTGTCCCCAGTCTCTCTGCGCTGGGCTCTGCCTCCCCCGGTTCTAGACCGTTGCTAGTGCAATGCCGGGGGACATACTGCGCTTGGCCTCCAGGAGCGAGTGACTCCCCTTGCTCCCTCTCTCCGTCAGGGAGTGGAGGAGTTCAGAGTCCTGGGCCAGCTGGTGGGCTGTCTCACTCTACACTGTGCTGAGCAGGAGCAGGAGATCTGCCGATCGGCTATGGAGGGACTTCACCACCTCTACGCCTTCATGCTGTGGCAAAAACGTAAGAGCACTGGAGACCCTTGTCCTTCCTAAATACATTGACATGGGGTTTCCAAACATGGGAAACAAATTTATTGAACACTTCTTCCTTTTCTGCATCCTTTTAAACAGTCTCCATCTAGCAATGAGCCTACACCATTGCTCGGATTTCTTTTGTTCCTAATACACTTTTTTAAAAAAACCTCTTTAGTATCCATATTCCTTCAAGCCATGGAGTTTCCCCTGTTGTCTTTAGCTTCCCCTGCCCATATTCTACTCTTCATAACTCACATAAGAATGGACATACTGACTCAGATCAGTTCATCTAGCCCAGTATTGTGTCTTCTGATAACGGCCAGTGCCTCATGCTTCAGAGAGAATGAACTGAAAAGGGAAATTTTGAGTGATCCATCCCCTCTCATCCAGTCCCAACTTCTGGTAGTCAGAGGTTTAGGGTCATGCAGAGTCTGGGGTTGCATGGCCTAATTATCTTGAACCCAATTATACTTTTAGTCTTCACAACATCCCACGGCAACAATTTCCACAGGTTGCCTGTGCATTGTGTGCAGAGATACCTTCTTTTCTTTGCTTTTAACTTGCTGCCTATTAATTTCAGAAAGTGACCCCTAGTTCCCGTGTTATGTGCAGGGGTAAATAACACTTCCCTATTCACTTTCTCCACACCAGTCATGATTTTATAGACCTCTGTCATATCCCCCCTTAGTAAGCTCTTTTCTAAACTAAATGGTCCCAGGTCTACACTGTAGACCTATATTGTTATCACTCCATTGCTCAGGGCTGTGAAAAATCCACACCCCTGTTGACAGAAGCACCCCTCCCACTGACATAGCTAGCGCCTCTTCGGGAGGTGGATTAAGAGCTTGTTGGCAGAGGACCATCTTCTCTTCAACACTACAGCACTGGTGCAGCTATGGCGATAGAGTGGCTGAAGTGTAGACTTGCCCCCAGTCTTTTTAATCTTTCCTCATATGGAAGCTCTTCCATCCCCCTAATCATTTAAACCCCATAATTGTGTATGTATAGTTGAGATTGTGGTGTCCAGTTTGCATTTATCAATATTGAATGTCATCTGCCATTTTGTTGCCCAGTCCCCCCCCCCAGTTTTGTGAGGTCCCTTTGTAGCTCTTCGCAGTCTGCTTTGGATTTAACTATCTTGAGTCATTTTGTATCATCTGCAAATTTTGTGACCTCACTGTTTACCCCTTTTTCTGGATCATTGATGACTATGTTGAACTAGACTGGTGTCAACACAGATCCTTGGGGTGCCCCGCTCTTTACCTCTCTCCACTGTGAAAACTGACCATTTATTCCTGTTGTTTGCTTCCTATCTTTTAACCGCTGACCCATGAGAGAACCTTCCCTCTTATCCCATGACAGCTTACTTTGGTTAAGAGCCTTTGGTGGGGGACCCTGTCAAAGGCTTTCTGAAAGTCCAAATACACTATATCCACTGGATCACCCTTCTCCACATTCTTGTTGACCCCCTTCAGAGAATTCTAGTAGATTGGTGAGGCATGATTTCCCTTTCCAAAAGCCATGTTGACTGTGCCCCAACAAATTGTGTTCACCTATGTGTCTGATAATTCTGTTCTTTCCTATCATTTCAACAATTTGCCTGATACTGAAGTCAGGCTTGCCAGGGATCACATCTGGAGACTTTTATAAAATTCACTGTCACATTCGCTATCTCGTACAGAGGCCGATTTAAACATTAGCTTACATACCACAGCACTGCACGTAAGTATGTTTGGATGTCTCGTGAGAGCTGCAACCTTTGCACCAGGCAGGCAATTTACCATGCGGTTCTCCCACTCATCACAAACCCAACTGCTTATATGTCTATTGATTGAATCCCCCATTACTATTACCTGGCTTTTCTTTGTAACTGGGCTTCCCGCCTCAGGAGGGGCAGCCTCAGTGTGAGAGGATATCCTGACTTCATCTGGCAGGTGGGTCCCAACTATGGGATCATCTCCCTCTGCTCCAGCTCGATGTTCTCCTTCCCAGAAACTTTCACCCTCCTCAGCAGCACAGAAGCTGTCAGACTGGGGGTGGGACCACTCTACTGCATCCCTAAAAGTCTCCTCTCTGTACCTCGCTGTCTCCCTTGGCTCCACCAGTTCAGATCCTCTGGCCTCCTGGTCTCCGAGGGCAGTAGCTCCTTGGGCCAAATGCCCAGATGTGCTACCTGCCCACAGGGCTGGGAATCCTACTTGCTGCGTTCAGTGCAATCAACTGGAGAGCCTCACACTGCTGCTGCACTTCCGCCTGGTTTATTTTTACTCTTCCAGGGGGGTTAGTTTGTTTACTTTTGTTGGGGAGGGAGGGGGAGTTTATTGGCCTGAATTTACAGTATGTTTCTTAGATGTACTTGTCTCTAAACTTCCTTGCAAAACTCCCGTTTCCAAAGCTAACCTCTGATTTATATTGCCTGCTGTCTGTTTCCCCTCCCTGGTTCAGGCACGACGCTGGCAAAGCAGAGTGCAGAGTATCTGCAGGTCTTCAGGGAGTGGCGAGCGGAGAACACCTTCTGGGTCACCTGGTTCACCAACACCAGCAATATCGCCATGGTAACTACTTTCAATGCTTCCTGGGATTGTTGTGCCCAGAGTTACCAGGAGAGAGAAATTAAGACCCTAGGAGTCAGGGGGAAGGGACAGACCCAGGCATGTGACTGACCCCATCCAGCTGGGCCGGAGCCCTGCCTATGGCCCACTCCACCTCACAGAATCATAGACCTCAGGAGGTATCTAATCCAACCCCAACTAAATCATCTCAGCCAGGGCTTTGTCAAGCCTGACCTTAAAAATCTCAACGGATGGAGATTCCCCACCTCCCTAGGTAACCCTTTCCAGTGCTTCACCACCCTCCTAGTGAAATAGTGTTTCCTCATATCCAACCTGGACCTCCCCCACTGCAACTTGAGACCATTGATGCTTGTTCTGTCACCTGCCACCACTGAGAACAGCCGAGCTCCAGCCTCTTTGGAGACCCCCTTCAGGTAGTTGAAGGCTGCTATCAAATCCCCCCTCATTCTTCTCTTCTGCAGACTAAATAAGCCCACTTCCCTCAGTCTCTCCTCATAATTCATGTGCTTCAGCCCGCTAATCATTTTCGTTACCCTCTGCTGGACTCTCTCCGATTTGTCCACATCCCTTCTCTTGTGGGGGGCCAGATGTGACCTCACCAGTGCCGAACAGAGGGGAATAATCACTTCCCTCAATCTGCTGGCAAGGCTTCTACTATTGCGGGCCAATATGCCTCCCTCCATGCCACATCCCAAGATGCACTGGGTCTCATCCAAACCTAATCCCAGCTCCTTGTCAGGTGTGGTGGGAGCTTCCCCAGAGATTAATGCTCTCCAAGGCATCATTGCGTCCACGCACCATTGCCAGCCCCTGCTGAGCACTAGAGAGTGTATCCGTGCAGTGCAGTATTGTGCCCCCGTGCACTGCCACGCTGGCCTGTGCCATGCACGACAGCTCCTGATTGCTGGCTGGGTGCTGTGCGTCCCAGGTGCAGTAACCCAGCCCTGTCCCGGCAGAGCGGGCTTTGCCTGCACTCCTGGCTGGGCCAGTCCTGGCTGCTCGGTCCAACTGGAACCACACTGGGCAGCAAAAAGGGTTTCACTGGCAGGTTTGTTTCAGATGTTTGGGAAGTACTTCAACCCATCCGAGCGCCTGGACTTCCTCCTCACTGCTATCGAGGGCATGAGAGACACCAGCGTCCATGACTCGGTGGCAGCCAGGCACATGCTGCATGTGATCCTGTGGGTCCCCAGCCCAAGCTTGGAGAGGGTAAGAGCTGCAGTGAGAACAGCCTGCTGGGGGAGCCCATCCGTGGGAGACTCTGTCTCTGGGCACTCGGCATTACTGGGGGGCAGGTCCTGTGCAATGCGGGGGTCAGTCTAGGTGATCTCCATGGCCGCTTGTGGTCTTGCAGTCTATGAATCGATAGGCCGGGAATTGGCCCTGTGTTCTAGGCCTGGAGCTGGAGAAGAGGATGTGGGAGGGCAGATGGCTCTCAGGTACGGCAGCTCCCTGGCACCCCAGATCAAAAGCAGCGCGAGGAAGCCAAGGCTCCCATCTCCCCATTTCCCTTCCAGGTGTCGGAGGCTGTGACGAGCATCTACCACAACCTGCACTCCATCAGCGAGCCGCTGGCCCAGCAGCAGCTGCTCAAGGCCCTTGTCGTGCTGGGCGACCAGTACAGCGAGGAGCTGGTCACAACCCTGCTGGGCTGCTCGCTGTCATGTGACAGGTACGGGGCTGGGGCTGCTGCCGCTTGCGCTCCAGGTCCCCCGGACTGGTCCCGCTGCCAGGGACAGGGGCGTGCAGAACCTTCCAGAGACCTCCTGCTCCCTGCAGAGCTGCTGCTTCTTCTGGAGGGTTTTTCAGGCTGACATGCCGTGGAGACAGGCCAGCCTGCAAAACCCCATATGGCAGCCCTCGGCCTCCCCCGGGGCTGACACTCAGACCTGGCCCCCATGCAGCCTGCGCCAGGCAGTGGGGGCCTTTGCTGCAGCAGGAGGGCAACAAAGGGCCATCCGGGGGCAGGAGACCCAGCAGGGTGCGGGTGGCGGTGGGTGCAGGAGGCTGGCAGGGCTCTGACCAGCTGAAATCGGCTCTCTCCCTTTGCAGCGTTGCTGTGGAGATGTGGAGGGTGCTGACATCCCACCCCAAGACCGCAGGAAAGGTCCTACGGGAGCTGCTCGACAGGCTGCAGGAACGGCCGCTGCGCCAGCATCACGACGTCTCTCAGCAAGAGGCTGGCGTCGCCTCCGTGGCCGTAAGTTCCAGCCCCTGCAGCAAGGGAAGGAGCGCCGTGTGTCCCCACCATGGCCTGAGGGTGTCTCTCTGTCTCCCACTGGGTATCGCCATTTGGTCGAAGAGAGAGAGCGTGACTCTAGCCAGCGCTATAGTGGAGGCAGAACACGCCGAAACCCTCTCCTGGTGCTCTGGGACACCTCTCATAGAACCGCAGGGTGAGAAGGGATCGCAAGGTCAGCTTGTCCAGCCCCCTGCCAAGATGCAGGATTTGTTGTGTCTATCCCAGCCCAGACAGATGGCTCCAGCCTCCTTCTATAAACCTCCAGCAAAGGGGCTTCCACAAGCTCCCTAGCCGTCTGTCCCATTGTCCTACTCTTCTTACAGTTAGGAAGGTTTTCCTGAGATTTAATCTAAATCTGCAGTGCTGTCGTTTGAACCCATCCCCTCTTGTCCTGCCCTCTGTGGCAAGAGAGAACAATTTTTCGCCATCTTTTTTTTGGCAGCCTTCAAAGAATCTGAAGACCATTAGCACGTCTCCCCTTAATCTCCTCTTTTCCAAACTAAACATAGCCAGTTCCTTCAACCTTTGCTCGTATGGCGTGTGTTCCATCCCTCTGATCATCTTTGTCACTCGCCTCTGGATCCATTACAGTTTCTCCACATCTTTTGTAGACATTGGTGACCAAAAGTGGACACCTTACTCCAGCTGAGGCCTAACCAGCACTGAGTAGAGTGGTACTATCACCTCCCATGACTTGCAGGCTATACCTCTGTTAATGCAACCTAAGATTGCATTTGCTTTTTTTTTTTTCTTTTCTTTTTTTTTTTTTGCAACACCATCGCTTTGCTGCCTCATGCTGAGGCTGTGATCCACTGCAGCTCCCAGATCCTTCTCAGCAGTACAACCGGTTATCCCCCATTCTGTTTCTGTGCATTTGCTTTTTCTTCTCTAAATGTAGCACCTCACTGTTGTCTTTGGTGAGTTTCATTTTGTTGTCTATAGCCCAGTCCTCCAATTTACCATGATCCCTCTGAATATGAGCTCTTTCCTTCAAAGTCTTGGCAACTCCTTCATCAGGGAGCTGATGCAGGGCTGGGGTCATTGAAAGCTTCCCAGGGGACCTGGCCCTGGCCTGGAGTCAGGAGCCCTGGTTTCTCTTCCTGGCTCTGCCACTGACCTGCTGGGTGACCTTGGGCAAGTCCCTGCCTGGCTTTTGTCTGTTGTTCTGCAGGGCAGGGCCTGGCTCCTGCACGGTGCATCTCTGGGTGTGTGATCCAAAGAACCCTAGCACTAGAGTAGCAGCAGAGCTGTGGACTCTAGACCTCCGGGGAATGCTGGTGACACCAGTGATCTGGGACGCCCGGACAGAGCCATTTTGCTTCAATTGGAACCATTTTTTCCTACGAATCCCCTTTTTGAGCCTCATAGGTTTTAACTGTTGACGTCACAGCTCTGTCCCGCAGCACTCGCTCCTCTGAAGAGCTCGAGAAAGGCCTTTTGCTGCTCAGACCTCATACCAAGTGTGATAGACACGGTACAGTGAAGGCAGAGAAAACCCTTGGGACTTAAATACACAGATCTGGCAGCCTGGTCAAAGAGGAGACCATCTGAAGGCAACTCTCCCTAATGATAATTTACTTACCCTGAGAATAGCAGGTCAGTCCGGTTTATTAAAGCCGGACGATGAATCGATCAGACATGGAGAGGGCATGACTGTAATTCTCTTTGTTATCCACCATTCCCATTGTTCCATGTCCTCAGCCTGGTTTTCACTTGCTTGTGTTTTATTTTTCCTTCTGGAACCGGTAAGTCTGTATTGGACACTTTTTCCCCTCATCCTGGTTGAGGTTTTGTGGGGCTGTCTTTGAACAGTTCAAAAGCCAAACACAGAAATGATTGAATCTGGCTTTTAGTAACAGACCAACCCTAGAAGTCGTGTACAAAATCGGCTCCCTCGCCGAGGCTGGGCTGTAAGGCCCGGGACTCAGGAGAACCCAAGTTCAGTTTTGGGCTCTGCCAGACTCCCTGGGTGACCATGGGTGAGTCACGTCGCCTCTCTGGGCCTGAGTTCCATGTCTGTACAACGGGGATAGAAATCCTTCCTTTGTGTGTCTAGCCTGTAAGCTCTAGGCCAGGGAATGTCTCTTTCTGTGCCTGGAAAGGCCCCAGCACATGCCCTGATTGCAGATAGGCGCTGGAGGTGCTATTCCAACCCTTCTAACAATAATACACTTGATTTGTTTGGGGTCAAGGTGTTGTGCAGAGAAGTTTCCACAGATGATACCTGCTAATAAATACCACCCCCTGAGATCGGGGGTACAAGGAAGCAGCTGTCTATGTTGCAGGTAGCCGGCCCCGATGCCTGCGATCCTAGCTGGGGCTGTGCAAGGGCTTTGAGGCTCTAACATGTCATCTGGAGGCGGGGCGCTAGAAGACTTTTTATAGTGGAGGTGCTGAGCACCCCCTTACACCTGTCTACACACCCCACCACCCCTAGAGCTGGGGTCAGGAGCAGGGCCATGGCTCCAGGGGGGCGGGAGATGGATGGGGCAAGGGGGCCGAGGCTGGGGCCACAGCTGGGAGTTGGCGCAGGGCCGGCAGCTGGGACCTTGTGTGTGGGGCCAGGAGCAGAGCCCCGCGAAAAACCTTGGAGTGCTGCAGCACCCCCTGCACTCCTAGTTCCCGTGGCTCTGTCTGCAGGGGAGGCAGACGTTGTTTTGGAAATGGCTTGTTGGGTCACCGGAGGGTGTTTCGTAAAGCAGCTCCTCCTTTCACACAGGTGGGGAAACTCCAGCATCAACTGCCAGTCGTCGTGGAGCAGCTACACAAGGCAGACAGGGACGTCATCTCCAACGCCATCACCGTGCTGAGAGACATCCTCGCCGGCATGGACAGGCAGAGCGCCAGCCCCGTGGCTGTGCGAGTGGCTGAGAAACTCCTGCCGTTCTTTCATGATGTAAGGCCTGGCGGCCCGCGGGAGACCCTTCAAGCCACAGACGTGTGAATGGGGGCTGGCGGGTGGGCTAGCGGGACCTATGCTATGGCCCTAGCCAGAAAAAGGATTGTCGTAAATTACATGAACCCATTCCTGCTTTCTTCTACTACCCCATTCTCCATCAGAGCATATGGCAATAAGGGTGGGAACCCTGGTGTCCTGCAGGCCTGCTGACAAGGATCAGGGCAGCCTGGGGACGAAGCTCCCCTTGAGTGAAGAACATGCATTCCTGAGCCTGCATGCAGCGAGGGGGCCTCTGCAGCACAGGGTGCCGCAATGCTTCTGCTGGCTTCCAGGGTAACAAGTGATGGTACCCTGGTGAAAATCCTGCCCCTCCCCTCCCTGGCCAGGAATCCCACAGCTGACCTGTCAGCTCCATAAGGAAACGGCTCCGTCTGTAGGTTCTGCAGCTACCGCCCTTTCCTCTCCCCTTCGTTCTCATGGCAGGGCAGCATCAAAGGAGGGGCTAGTTCTCCCCAGGCCTTTTGTAACCAAAAAAAAAGTAGCCCCCGCCAGCGTGTTCACCAGACTGATGTTCAGTCCCTCACTGCACGGCGAGAGCCAGCAAAGTGGGCGGAAGAAAGGGACCCATCCATTACTGCCTTCCAGGGGTAACGCCCCAGTGGGGGCTCCTGGAGGGAACACCCACCTCCCCAGCTCTCACAACGCTAAATCCTACCCTCAGCCCTCCCGAACTCTGCTGGGACCCGGCCGCTCTTTATTAAGCAGTGGCACAGGCCCAGCTAAAGATCAACACCAAGAGCAGCTCCTGCATCTAGTCCAGCACCCGCTCCTGATGGAAAGACAACTGAGAATTACTGTTCCAAGAGCCTGCCTCCAAAGTGGCCAGACAGGAGAGCGCAGCCAAATCAGATAAACAGACTAAAAGAACTTAGGAACACTTTTACAACAGACGTCACTCAGAGAACTGCCTGCTCTAGAACCTGGTGCCCAGAGGCAACATGTAACTGCTGATTGGGGGGGCACCATTTAAAGGTTCAGCCACTCTCAGAACAGCTCAAGTCAACCCGCCCCCCCCAGGCTGCCCCCCCTTACCCTCAGCCTCACCTCCCAGAAAGCAGTGGCCCCACCCTACAGCCCCCAGCTATTTCTCCTGGTTCTCCCTGGTGGGCACAGCTCGCCCGGCCTCCCAGGTCACTGGACTGGTCCAGCTCTGCCAGCTGCCATGCAGCGAGGGGGCATCATGTGACCAAGTGGGGCCGACCCTGAGTTAACAAGAAACCCATGTGTAGGAGTGGGGCAGCCCTTGCCAAAGCCCAAGCCCCTGGAGGCTGGGTGGTTTCCAGTCATGGCTTCCAAGGCCCCCTATCTGGGAGCTCCTGCACATTTACCACCCCTTGCTCCTGGTTAAATCCCCCCCAGGTCCCTGTGCGTGGCCCGAACAAACACCAGTGTAGGAATTTGCCCCCCATGCCTGGCCCCCTTGGCCTCGTTAAAGGGTCGCTGTAGGTCAGCACCAGTTTGAATCAGGCACGCAAAGCAGGAGGACAAAGTACACACATCCCTTCCCTCTTTGAATCTTTCCTCATCGCTCCCTCTCTGCCGCCCCTGTCCTGGTGCTGCTCTGCCCTGAGCGTTTCCCTTTGGCTTGACAGGCGGGTGCTGATGTCAGTGTGCCCAGAGCTGGCTGTGAGATCCCAGGGGCTGTCTCACCCCACCTTACTGCTCTCTCTGGCCAAGAAGTTACCAGGCCAGCCCCTCAGCTGGTGGAAACCTGCATCTCTATTGCCTTCAATGGCGCTATGCCCATGAGACTCTGGCCCCCAGCTGTGCCTGTATGACTGGGGGTGAGTTAGCAATACCCCCCACAGGGCAGACATCTCTGTCACAGTGAGCGCTCACCCTCCTGGGTGGGCACGACCGTCACAGCGTCTCCTCCCCACATCCTCTCTTGCAGGAGCCCAGCAAACTCCGGGTGCTCTCCATCACCCTCTTTAAACACCTGCTGGAGCTTGTTAGGGAGCCCAGCAGGAGGAAGATGAAGGAGCACGTCCTCCGCAGCCTGGTCCCTCTGCTCCTCCTCCTGCACGATGAGCGTCCCAATGTGTCCCAGGTGAGGCCACGAGATGGAGCCTGCAGCTGAGATTGTTACAGAGTGACCAGGAATTTGTTGGGGGGGCCAACATGAGACACCCCCCTTTGAAAGGTCTGGCCGGCAGAGGGCAGGTGCTCAGTGCTGTGACAATCACGTGCTCAAGAACACTTGAACGTTGAGTCCAGTAGCGCCATGACCATGGCAACCCACCCAACTGCCGAGTCTTCCCTGCCTCCTCTGAGCCCAACACTCCCCGCTGCAGCCAGGCTGAGAGAATGGGTGGGCGGAGGGGTCAGCTCACCACTCCTACAGCCACTGGCCTCTGCACGTTCCCCTGGCTGTGCTGGTGGGAAGAGCACAACCCTGGCCATGGTCCCTACCAGGAGCAGAGCTACCCAGCCTCCGGATGGTGCCCAAGACCCAATGTGCCCTTGGCCAAGCAGCCCGGACAGCTCTTACTCGCCATGACATGCCCAAGCCCCCCCTCCGCCCCGCCCCAGGTGCCTGTGCACACGCTCGCTCTCATGGCCCCCATCACTTGGGAGCCAAATGCCCCCAGCAGTAATGAATTCACTCTCCTACCCCCCATGAGGTGGGGAACTAAGGCACAGCGTGAGGCCTAGTGCCTCAAAAGTATTGAATGCCCATGGACATTAGGCACCTAAATCCCTTTGTAGCCCTGGGCCAAAGCAACTTGCCTGAGTTCCTGCAGGAAGAGCTGGGAATTGAGTCAGGTCTCCAGCCATGGCCTTAGCCAAACCTCCGCCCTTCCGCGAGCAGCCGCGGGCCGGGAACCGTTCCGCACACACGGCTTCCAGTAACTATGTTAGTGGCTTCCAGCTGGGCTGTCCCTAGCCATTTGGGTGCCCTATCCAGCTCCCCCGCAGTGGGGCTGTGTGGGGTCCCAGGCCTTCCCCTCCCCCCCACTGGGGTCTGGGAGGCAGGAGCTGTGTGGGGCCACTTTTGGGGGGCCCACAGGCCCAGAGTGGCCTGGGGGATTAGCGGAGAGCTGGGAGTAGCCCGCTCTGCTTCCCTCGCCCCGGCTCCAGCCGTGTGGCTCGAGGGAGGGGGTTTGGGGAAAGGGATCCCTCCCACACACACACTCACTGACAGCAGCGGGAAGCGGAGCAGCCTGGCCCCAGCCCACTCTACTCTGCCAGCTCCCAGCCGCAGCACTCGGTTTCCCACTGCCGGTGAGTGCGGGGGGCAATCCTTTTGGAGGAGAGCGGGCTGGGACCATGTTACTCCACTTCCTGCCACTGCCAGTGAGTGTGGGGTCGCTGGGGAAAGAGGCTTGCGGAGAAGAGGTGGAATGGGGGCGGGCCGGGGACGGAGCAGGGGGGAAGGAGAAGAGGCAGGGTGGAGGGAATTGTCTGGGCCCCCCCCAGGGACGGCCCTGCCCTTTGTAGTGGGCGCAGCCCGCGGCGGGGCTGACTGAGGTATAGGGCGGGTCACTGGGGCTGGGGCTGCTGCATGTGCAGCATGCAGCCACCTAGTGACACCATGAAATTTGGGGCAATTTGGTGCCCCAAATTTCATGGTGCCCTATGCAGGCGCGTCTGCCGAGGGACGGCCCTGGCTTCCAGCTCCCATAACCGTTGTCGGCTTGCCCCGGCCCCTCTTGTTTTGCAGGTGTGTTGGGACACCCTCAGGAGTGCGGTGAAATTCCTAAGGTGGAGCCAGCTCAGTGCCCTTGTCAAGAAAAAGGAGCTTTGGCGAGGCTGTGACTGCCTGGTGAGGGAGCCTTCCATTGCCCGGCTCCGTGCCCACACCGAGCCCCAGCCCCGGGACCACACCTGGCCCTGGCTGTAGTCCCTCTGCGTGATCCCCCCGGCACAGGAAGGAGGGCTGAAAGCAGGACACTCCACAGATCTGGAACCTGGCCTGCAGGATGGAAAGGCCTTTAATAAC
The DNA here is from genome assembly GCF_965140295.1 of Lepidochelys olivacea. Taxonomy (NCBI): domain Eukaryota; kingdom Metazoa; phylum Chordata; order Testudines; family Cheloniidae; genus Lepidochelys; species Lepidochelys olivacea. The sequence continues at coordinate 7,490,431 of NC_140433.1, read as the reverse complement.
CTTGTGCTCTCTTGTTCTGGCTCCTAGGTGGCGTGCTACAAAGGGAGGGCAGAAACCTTCCTCTGCCAGACCATGGCCTTTGTGGAAAACCTGCAGGCTCCCATTAGAGAAGCGGCCATCAGGTTTCTAGGTAACCACAGAGCAGGGGGGTCTCTTAAGCAGAGGGGCTGGATCCAGTCCCAGGCTCTCCTCAGTCCCTGCCGGCAGCGAGAAGTAACCCCTGGGCTCCTGATTGCCGAATGAAGGCTCAGGGGTGTCAGAAACCCGCAGGAGCAAGCTCACCCCAAACTGCCCTGATCGGCTGATGGGCCCCTCGAACCCCACTGCTCCCCATGCAGTCCCCATCCCCCCTCCCCCACCCCACCATGGGCTCTTGGTAGTGGAACCTCAAGGCGCTGTGCTCTCCTTTGGCAGCCAGCCCCACAGCCATCCCTGGGGCCTCGCCCTCTCCCCTGGGGACTCAGGAGTGCGTCCTGGACAGCGAGGGGCAGGGGAAAGCCCCACTGCTTGGAGGGTGACAGACGCTTTGACACCCTCGCTGGGGACGCAGGGATGTGACGAGCTGTTTGTGTGTGTAGGGCTCACTGCCCGGCAGCTGGACCAGCAGAGCCAGGAGAAGTTGGAGGCCATCTGCAACGGTGAGTGGTGTCTGCTTTGAGCACTGAGCGCTAGAGGGACGAATGGCCCAGGGCCGCGGGCTGGGTTCAATCTCCGACGCCAGCAATGTGATCTTGGGCGAGAGCCACAAAGGGTTGCAAACTGTAGATCCCCAAACCCCTGATCAGCTTCCCCCTCACCCTGTGGTGTCTGCTGGTTGGCATGTGCCCAGGCACTTACCCTGACCTCAGAGCTGTGGCCTGGCAAATCCCCAAACTGGGCCTGAGCTGGCTGGCCTTCGCAGACGATTGCCCCCTCCCCGCCCCCGCAACACAGCAAAGGTGGGGTCCTGCCTCCCCCCCTTGCACTCACTAGCCCAGGGTTTGTTGCAGTCACCTCCAGGTGGGGTGCCTGGTGTCAAGCCACTGCTCCAATGGAGACTGAGGTGACGTCCGGTCATCTACCTCCCTGCTGCGTGCCCGGAATCCTGGGCCAGCGCAGGGCAGAGCAGCGTCTCCTCCACATATGTTGGGGAAAAAGGGGACGGGGGGGGGGGTGTGACATAGCTCAGGCTCCTCACTCCCAGAGCAGGTTCACAGCTGGGCTCCAACCAGAGCTAGAGAATGGCTGAGCTCCCTCCTCGGCATTTCCTGGAGGGCAGCAAGGCACCGGAAGTTAGGCGTAGCCTAACAATGCCCAAGCCCCCTTTGTGAATCTCCCTCTCTCTGGGTTTAAGTGCCCATCTGTGCACTGGGGGGAAGGGGGAGCGTAAATACAGGCAGGGATGAGGCCACCAGTTCCTGCAGGGACGGGGCAGTCCTAAAAATAGTGAGTGAATGGGACTTCTTGCCTGTGTCTGGGGGCTCCCCCAGCTATGAAGGGCAGTGGGGATGTTTAGTGAGGGTTGGTGGTTGTTCCTGCTAGTCCCCTGCCTCCCGCCTCCCAGCCTGCTGCCTCCTTGTCACGGGCTGAGAGGTACAGTGCTGGCTTGGTCTGCCAGGGCTTTCCAGAGCACCATGGCTCTAACCTCCATTTCCTTCCTTTCAATCTTAGTCCTCAAAGGCTTCCAGCAGGACAGCAAGTCCTCTGTCAGGTGCCTGGCTTTGCAGACCATGCTGATCCTCAATGCCTGCAAGAAACACCGTCCAGCCCGCGCCAGCCTACGGACACTCTTGCACAGGATGAGACTGATGCATACAAGGGAGAACCCAGTCATTGAAGCTGCCCAGCTGCCCCAGTAAAAGCCAGCCTCCCTACTCTCGGGGTTTGGTGCACCAGAGCCCGCCTGGAGCAGGGTGGAACACATCATGCCGCACCATGGCTTCCTCCCCATTGGCCGCCTGCCCTGCCCAGCCACGTGAGTAGTTAACCACTCAATAGCTTTTATCACCATGTACTTTTTGACAGGTTTCCATGCCCCGTGTAGAGTTTACGTCCCGCCCTCCGTCCCCGTTTCCGGTCGTGTACATTTTTGGCACCATCAGCCCTTTTGAACATTTCTTTTGTATTATTTTTCTGTGTTTGGCCGGGGGAAGGTTGCATGCTTGTGCTACAGTCAGGCAGGCAGAGCAACAGAAGGTCCGTTTGCCTGGCCCTTGATCAGGGCGGGGCAGCAACCAAGTAGGCTGCCACTCCTGAAGGGACGGTGGCAGGGATAGGGGAACCCAGGCCCTCCCGCTCCACTGCGTCCCCGCCCAGGACCCTAACAGCGTGCTGTGTTTTGACATATTTAGAGAAAAAGTATGAACGAGTAGAAAGAGAGTCTGTAGGGGGTTCGCGGCTCCCTCCCCATCCGTCTGGGTGGGAGACCACGCCCCTCGCTACGATACTTCCGGGGTACCTTGGTTCAGGGGAAATAGCTCAGTGTTCATGGTTCTGGCCTGCAGTCAGGCCGACCAACGGTAGAGAGTCTGTTTGCCCGGGGCCCTCATTCAGGACAGGGCTGCTGTCGAGTAGGGGCTCTGGCCTACAGTCAGGCAGGCAGAGCAGCAGAAGGTCCATTTGCCTGGCCCTTGATCAGGGCGGGGCAGCAATCAAGTAGGGGGGCTCTGGCCTACAGTCCGGCAGAGCCGTCGCAGTCTGGGGGAGGTTAGCTCTCTGGTGGGAGAGTCAGCACAACCGTCTGGCGTCCTGATTCAGGCAGGTGCCAGACCAATCAGGCCTCCTGACAACAAAGTGGGGAGGCTGCTACTCCTGACGGTGGGGTGGCGGTGGTTGGGGAACCCAGGCCCTCTCCCTCCACTGCGTCCCAGCCCATGGCCCTAACAGCCGTGGAGTGGTCCGCCACTGCGTCAGTGGGAAAAATCCGACAGCAACACACTGGCCGGCTTGTAGTCAATAACACAGCTGAACCCAATTCGGCTGCCCTGGGCTCCTTGCTACACGCCCATTCCGTGTGTACATGGATTCACGGGTGGCAGGTTTATAGAAATGTTGGTGGTGCCCAGAACCCGCCCCTACTTCGCCCCCCACCTGCCCAAGGCTCCAGGAGGGAGTTTGGGTGAGGAAGGACGTCTGGGGTGCAGGCCCTAGGTTTAGGCAGAGTATTGGGGTGCAGGCTGCAGGCTCTGGGAGGGAGTTTGGGGATGGGAGGGGGTGCAGAGGGAGGGGGTGCAGGGCTGAGGGGTATGGGAGGGACTCAGGGCAAGAGTAGGGGTGTAGGGGGTGAGGGTTCTGTTTGGGGCTGGGAAGTTTGGGGGGTTAGAGAGGCTCAGGGCTGGGGCAGAGGGTTGGAATGTAGGGAGATGAGGGCTCTGTCTAGGGCTGGAGATGAGGGGTTTGTGGTGTTGGAGGGGACTCAGGGCTGGGGCTGAGGGTTGGGATATGGGGGGGATGAGGGCTCTGTCTAGGGCTGGAGAGGAGTGGTTTGTAGTGTTGGAGGGGGCTCAGGGCTGGGGCAGAGGGTTGGGATATGGGGGGATGAGGGCTCTGTCTAGGGCTGGAGATGAGGGGTTTGTGGTGTTGGAGGGGACTCAGGGCTGGGGCAGAGGGTTGGGGTGTGGGGGGATGGGGGCTCTGTCAAGGGCTGGAGATGAGGGGTTTGTAGTGTTGGAGGGGGCTCAGGGCTGGGGCAGAGGGTTGGGGTGTGGGGGGATGGGGGCTCTGTCAAGGGCTGGAGATGAGGGGTTTGTGGTGTTGGAGGGGGCTCAGGGCTGGCGCAGAGGGTTGGGGTATGGGGGGATGAGGGCTCTGGCTAGGACTGGGGATAAAGTGTTTGGGGTGTTGGAGGGGCTCAGGGCGAGGGTTGAGGATGCGGTGGGGAGGTGAAAGCTCTGGCTGGGGGTGTGGGCTCTGGGGTGAGGCAGGGCTGGGGATGAGTTTGGGGTTCAGGAAGGCTGCTCCGGGATAGGGGCCAGAGAGGAGGACTCCCCCCAGCCCTTTCCCTGCCAGCAACAGCGAGCTCTGGGGGAGGACAGTGAGTGGCAGCCCCACCAGCTTCTCAGTGTCCCTGGCATCTGGCAGCCCCGCTGGATCTCTGTCAGGATAGCACTCTCCGTTACGTCTATGCTTCCACAGTGGGGAAGAGACATGCTGCTCATCTGGCAGCTCTCTCCCTTCTGAGCTGGAGGCCCAGCCTTTTATAGTGACGCTTCCTGCCCCGCCCCTCTGCTGCCATGGGTGTCCTGGTTCTGCCCACCAGGGGGTGCTCGTAGCTCCCTCCCAGGCTGCCAGGGCAGGAGGCCACGCCCCCTCATGACAGAGGCCTTAAAGGAGTTTTAAAGGAAAGGAGTTTTAAAAAAAGAAAGATTGCTTAGCCTTAGAAGAAAAAAGGAAAGAAAGGTGATTTTAAATAGAAGGAAGAGGGAAAACTATAGAAAGCAACAAGAGAGAGGAGTGAGTGTTATAGATAAGTAAGAACGTGGTAAAAGGTTATTGTTGTTGGGACTAAAAAATAATAAGAGTAAAAAAATTGCAATCAATTTTAAAAAGCAACGGCTCATTAAAGAAAAGAAGAAACTCTAAAGGAAGGTTGAGAAGGTTGGGTGAAAGAAATCACACGGCCGAAAAATGAGCTAGAGATCCGGTGTCAGTGACACAGGGCTGTGTAAAGTACAGAAAACGGAAAGAGAGAGAAAGATCCTTTTTTGTTACTAAGCAGAACACAGAACTGTGGAAAAGAGTGAAAGATCCTTTTTTTGGTTAGTGAGAGAAGGAGAGTATAGAAAACAGGAAGAGATCCTTTTTGGTTAGTGAGACAAGGAAAATATAAAGAAAAGGAGTCCTTGTGGCACCTTAAAGACTAACAAATTTATCTGAGCATAAGCTTTCATGAGCATCCGATGAAGTGAGCTGTAGCCTACGAGAGCTTATGCTCAAACAAATGCGTTGGTCTCTAAGGTGCCACAAGTCCTCCTTTTCTTTCTGCGAATACAGACTAACACGGCTGCTACTCTGAAACCTGTCATTATGCAAGGAAAGTATAGCAAGCTGCAGGAGGGGCGGAGGGGGAGGGGGAAGAGAACTTACCCTTCATAGAATCATAGAATATCAGGGTTGGAAGGGACATCAGGAGGTCATCTAGTCCAACCCCCTGCTCAAAGCAGGACCGATCCCCAATTAAATCATCCCAGCCAGGGCTTTGTCAAGCCTGACCGTAAAAACTTCTAAGGAAGGAGATTCCACCACCTCCCTAGGTAACACATTCCAGTGTTTCACCACCCTCCTAGTGAAAAAGTTTGACCTAATATCCAACCTAAATCTGCCCCACTGCAACTTGAGATCATTACTCCTTGTTCTGTCATCTGCTACCACTGAGAACAGTCTAGAGCCATCCTCTTTGGAACCCCCTTTCAGGTAGTTGAAAGCAGCTATCAAATCCCCCCTCATTCTTCTCTTCCGTAGACTAAACATCCCAAGTTCCCTCAGCCTCTCCTCAAAAGTCATGTGTTCCAGTCCCCTCATCATTTTTGTTGCCCTCTGCTGGACTCTTTCCAATGTTTCCACATCCTTCTTGTAGTGTGGGGCCCAAAACTGAACACAGTACTCCAGATGAGGCCTCACCAGTGTCGAATAGAGGGGAACGATCACGTCCCTCCATCTGCTGGCAATGCCCCTACTTATACATCCCAAAATGCCATTGGCCTTCTTGGCAACAAGGGCACACTGTTGACTCATATCCAGCTTCTCGTCCACTGTAACCCCTAGGTCCTTTTCTGCAGAACTGCTGCAGAGCCATTCGGTCCCTAGTCTGTAGCGGTGCATTGGATTCTTCCATCTTAAGTGCAGGACTCTGCACTTGTCCTTGCTGAACCTCATCAGATTTCTTTTGGCCCAATCCTCCAATTTGTCTAGGGCCCTCTGTATCCTATCCCTACCCTCCAGTGTATCTACCTCTCCTCCCAGTTCAGTGTCATCTGCAAACTTGCTGAGGGTGCAATCCACACCATCCTCCAGATCATTTATGAAGATATTGAACAAAACCGGCCCCAGGACCGACCCTTGGAGCACTCCACTTGATACCGGCTGCCAACTAGACATAGAGCCATTGAGCACTACCCGTTGTGCCCGACAATCTAGCCAGCTTTCTATCCACCTTATAGTCCATTCATCCAGCCCATACTTCTTTAACTTGCTGGCAAGAATACTGTGGAAGACAGTGTCAAAAGCTTTGCTAAAGTCAAGGAACAACACGTCCACCGCTTTATTCACATCCACAGAGCCAGTTATTGCGTCATAGAAGGCAATTAGATTAGTCAGGCATGACTTGCCCTTGGTGAATCCATGCTGACTGTTCCTGATTACTTTCCTCTCTTCTTTGTGCTTCAGAATTGATTCCTTGAGGACCTGCTCGATTTTTCCAGGGACTGAGGTGAGGCTGACTGGCCTGTAGTTCCCAGGATCCTCCTTCTTCCCTTTTTTAAAGATGGGCACTACATTAGCCTTTTTCCAGTCGTCGGGGACTTCCCCCGATCGCCATGAGTTTTCAAATATAATGGCCAATGGCTCTGCAATCACGTCCGCCAACTCCTTTAGCACTCTCGGATGCAACGCATCCGGCCCCATGGGCTTGTGCTCGTCCAGCTTTGCTAAATAGTCCCGAACCACTTCTTTCTCCACAGAGGGCTGGTCACCTCCTCCCCATGCTGTGCTGCCCAGTGCAGTAGTCTAGGAGCTGACCTTGTTCGTGAAGACAGAGGCAAAAAAAGCATTGAGTATATTAGCTTTTTCCACATCCTCTGTCACTAGGTTGCCTCCCTCATTCAGTAAGGGGCCCACACTTTCCTTGACTTTCTTCTTGTTGCTAACATACCTGAAGAAACCCTTCTTGTTACTCTTGACATCTCTTGCTAGCTGCAACTCCAGGTGTGATTTGGCCTTCCTGATTTCACTCCTGCATGCCCGAGCAATATTTTTGTACTCCTCCCTGGTCATTTGTCCAATCTTCCACTTCTTGTAAGCTTCTTTTTTGTATTTAAGATTAGCAAGGATTTCACTGTTAAGCCAAGCTGGTCGCCTGCCATATTTACTATTCTTTCTACACATCGGGACGGTTTGTCCCTGTAGCCTCAATAAGGATTCTTTAAAATACAGCCAGCTCTCCTGGACTCCTTTCCCCCTCATGTTATTCTTCCAGAGGATCTTGCCCATCAGTTCCCTGAGGGAGTCAAAGTCTGCTTTTCTCAAGTCCAGGGTCCATATTCTGCTGCTTTCCTTTCGTCCTTGTGTCAGGATCCTGAACTCGACCATCTCATGGTCACTGCCTCCCAGGTTCCCATCCACTTTTGCTTCCCCTACTAATTCTTCCCTTGCGGCTGCCCCCGGGAAAAGAGGGAGCTCCCAAGGCTCACAGCCCCCAGCATGGTTATCTCTGCCTCTCGGGCGGACCAATCAGAAACTGTTCTACAGCTGCATCATAGAATGCATTTTCCTGAACCAATCCTATCAACCCAAGATTTTTAAACAAGAGCCCTCTCCCTCCCCTCCCCGCCCCGCCCCTCCCCTCACCACCCACCCCCTTTAACTGCCTTATTCTTATCTAAAAAAACAGGCCCCAAGCACCTTTCCCACTAGATAGATAGATAGATAGATAGATAGATAGATAGATAGATAGATAGATAGATAGATAGATAGATAGATAACCCCATTGGCTTTAAGCCCTTTTAAATTTTATGGAACTTTTCTCACTGGGGCTGACAGACAAACAACAAAAATAATTTTCGGGGTTTTTAGAGAGTGTTCCCTGTTTTAAAATGTCACAGTTCAATTAGGGCTTGTCTACACTGCCACTTACAGCGCTGAAACTTGCCCCGCTCAGGGGTGTGGAAAAACACCCTCCTCAGCTGGAGCCGCGAGGACACTGCCACCTTAAAGCGTTGTCGCGGCAGCGATTTCACGTGGGCAGTGTAGACACCTTCTTAAGAGCTTAAACCAGTTCGTGTTACAAAGGGGCCTCTTTATTTCACTACAGAACAGGGGAGTTCATTTCAAGGGTTACAAATGTGTTAAATAGATTGTGAATGGTAATATTGCTTTCTCTTTACCATTAACGTTCCTGTAAACAGGTGTTGATCTTACTAGTGTTCAGTAAAACTTGGCAGCCCCTTAGATTTACATTTAGTTTTAATCCTCTGCCTTTGCTGCAAAAAAAATTTAAAAGCAGAAGGGCCTGCTTCAAATAGATCAAATTTGGCCTTCGGTTTACACTTAAAAAATCACTAGAAAAGAAAAATGTGGCGGGGGGAAGGGGGGCAACAAATACCTTATCTCTGGTTTAAAAAAAAAAGCTAACTGGTTCACATAAGCTGCTTTTTCTTGTGTTTTGTAGAAATCCATACTTTCAAAACATGAGGTTTTTAACTGTACCCTGATTTTTAAAGCTTTCTTTACAATTTCAAGGTAACCAAAAAAACCCAACTTTCTCTTTTTGCATTCTTTGATATATTAAGTCCATTTAAACAGTTAAAAAAGAGCTTGTACCTGGTCTCAGCACACGGACTGCAAACATTTAGAAACAAAGACAGTCTGATCATGCAACAAAAAATCATATTAAAATCCCTAAGTCAATAAAAACTTAATTTAACTTTAAGAAATTACTTTTGTAAACTGCCTGTGGTTTTAACCCCTAGATGCTTCTTTATTTTATACTCTTAATAAGTTCAAAGGGTGTCTTTTGAAAAGGAATCTGCTGTGGGTTCTTGTTTGTTTTAAATTCATACATGTTCTGGCCATCTTTACAGTGAAACAACTTTGGTTACAGGACATGCGAGCTAAACAGGGGAAGGCAGCTATTTTTAAATCCTACTTCATGCAGATTTTCTATGACAGGCCTAAAGCAAACTTGTTTGTCCTGGTTTACATTTCAAAATAACATGAGAAAAGAAGAAGAACGTATGTGTGTGTATGTTGGGAACAGAACAAGCCCCTTATCTCTGTCAGAACTTTTTCACATAAGCTGCTTTTTCTTCTTTTTTGTCTAAATCCAAACCTTAAAAACATGAGGGTTTTAACTGTACCCTGATTTTTAAAGCTTTCTTTACAATTTAAAGGTAAAGCTGTTTTGGTTTGGGTCTCTTTTTGTATTCTTTTATATAGTAAGTTTATTTAAAGAGCTAAGAAAAAGATTTTGTAAATGGTGATATGGCCATTCCCATTTCTGTAACCAGGAGGCTTTGAAATCTACATGCCTGTTTCCTTTAATTAACTTTACGGCCCTGGCTTTTGCTTAATGGTAACTAGACATCTTTGGAAAACAAACTGGCTAATTCAAAAATGCCCCTGTCAAACTTATTACTAAAATGCTTTTTGTCTTCTTAGAAACACAAAGTACAAATGAAAAAGCCTTTTTGCTTTTATAAAGCATTACTTTTAATACCGCTTCTAGACCCAAAACAAACACAGAAGCATGTATTTATGTCTCAGCCCGTGGGCTGCAAACATTTGAGAACAAAAGCAGTCTGATAATGCAACAAAAATCTAAAATGTTTAATAAGCTTAATATAACTTTCATCATGTGTTAAAACTGTTACTGCATTTTTAAAAGGTGCATTTTTATTCCACTCCAAAACATAGCCTTGTTTTTTTCTGGTGAACAGGAGGTTTAACGTCATGGCACTGTTTCCTTAGGTCCTGTCTACGCTGGCAAGTTGCAGCGCGGTAAAGCAGCTTTCTGCGCTGTAACTGGTGAGGTGTACGCACGGCCACGCCACTCAGGGCGCAGAAACAGGGCAGTTGCAGCGCTTTAAAAAAAGCCCTGCACAGTTTAAAAAACTCTCTGCGCCGGGGCTACAGGCTGCGGTGGCAGTGTAGACACCGAGGTCGATTACGGCGCTGCGATTGGCCTCCGGGAGGTGTCCCACAATGCCTGCTCTCACCTCTCTGGTCATCGGTTTGAACTCTACTGCCCGGCCCTCAGGTGACCATCCATCATCCCCACTCCATAAACTCCTTTGCCATTTTGACAGTCCCCTTCCTGTTTGCTCAGTGATGAGTGCAGCGCATCTTTCCAGGTGGCCAGGCCTGCTCCACGCACCAGGAGATCCCCCTGCTTGGAGCTATGCTGAGCTGCTGGACCTCATCAGCATTTGGGGAGAGGAGGCTGTACAGTCCCAGCTGCACTCCGGACGTAGCAATTATGATACCTACTGTGACGTTATTGACTTGAACTGGGACCATATAGATCATTGTTGCAACCAAGGTCCTGTAGTGGCACCAAATCTTGTATAAAGGGGGGTCCAATAAGGTGTCTAAGGCAAGGTTGTGGTTTGCTGGTTATGATTATGCTCTCTATATGTTTGTGTCATTTTTGTATGTTAAGTTATAAGTATTGACTCGATACTGTCTGTGGTTCAAACTTGTACTATGCGTCTGGGTGACACCCCAGACAAGTTGAAAAGGAGGACTTGTGGCCCCAAATTTATTTGAGCATAAGCTTTCGTGAGCTACAGCTCACTTCATCGGATGCAATGCCTAGCCTGCTTGATGGCCGATTAAGGACCATCAGCTACACAATTGACCCATTGAGAGAAGGCAGACAAGCCTTGGGACTCAGCACAGTGTGCAGGGACCTGCCTACGGACAGAACTCGGAGGTTTTTCCAGGCCACGTGATGGACAGCTTGTTTTGGGACAAAGAAAGAAAGACCACATGGCAAGAGAATATAAAAAGCTGCTGCAGCTCCTCCATCTTGTCTTCAGTCCTGCTTCCTCCCTCTGGAGGGACTTTGCTACACTGAAGCTTTGAACCAAGAACTGAAAGACGCATCCCAGCTGTGGATGTTCTCCAGAGACTTGATTTGAACCTGCAGTTTATTCTGTCGCTGCCACAAGCCTGAACCAAGAACTTGGCCATGACTGTATGTCATTGATTCCATTTCACAAATTCTAGCTCTCATCTATAGCTTTTTCCTTTTATGAACAAAACCTTTAGATTTTAGATTCTAAAGGATTGGCAACAGCGTGATTTGGGACAAGATCTAATTTGTATATTGACCTGGGTCTGGGGCTTCGTCCTTTGGGATCAAGAGAGCCTTTTTTCTTTACCTGTGGTATTGGTTTTCATAACCATTTGTCCCCATAACAATTGGTGATCCTGGGAAACTGGAGTGTCTAAGGGAATTGCTTGTGTGACTTGTGGTGAGCCAGTGGGGTGAGACCAAAGTCTGCTCTGTTTGGCTGGTTTGGTTTGCCTTAAAGGTGAAAAACCCCCAGCCTTCGGCTGTAACTGCCCTGCTTGAAGCAGTTTGTCCTGAACTGGCACTCTCAGTTGGGTCCCGCCAGAACCAGCATCATTACACCTACGGACAGATTTCACGATGCATGACAGAAAGGGGCGATGACCGGGACACACGGCAGTTTAGGATGAAAGCGAAGGAGCTGCGGAACGCCGAGCACAGGGCGCGGGAGGCAAACCGCCACTCCGGTGCTACGCCTATGAGCTGCCGGTTCTCCAAAGAGCTGGACATGATACTCCGCGGCGACCCCACCTCCATTGCTAACACCACTGTGGATACTTCGGTGGCTCACATGTCAGTTGAGAGTGGACCGAGCCAGGAGGAGGAAATCTTGGACGAGGATGTGGAGGGGGACCCAGAGGCAGAAGATGACTCGGAAGTCAGAGATGCCTGCTGCCAGGAGTTCTTTTCTAACCCGGATGTTGGCGAAGCACAAAGAGGAGAGGAGGCCCCTGGTAAGTGGATTTGATTTTGGGACTCGCTGAAGTGGGTTGTTGGGGGCAGGAGGGTTGCAGAAAGCAGGCTTGTCTCCCACCGCATGCCACCCTGCCGGAAGCAGAGGGGTGGGACAGGAAGCGGAACTATAAAAGGCCGCCCCTCCAGCTGAGTTGGGAGAGAACTGCTGGAGGAGCAGGACGTCTCTTCCCTGCTCCCCTAATGGAGAGCGCTATCCTGACAGAGAGCCAGAGGGGCTGCCGGCGCTGCCAGACGCCGGGGACTCCAAGGAGCTGGTGGGGCTGCCACTAGCTGTCTACCCCAGCGAAGCGAACAACAACCCTGGAACCCATGTACACACGGAATGGGTGTGTAGGAAGGAGCCCAGGGCAGCCGAATCGGGTTCAGCTGTGTTATTGACTACAAGCCGGCCAGCGTGTTGTGATCGGATTTTCCCCGCTGACCCAGTGGCGGACCACTCCGCTGCTGTTTAGGGCCCTGGGTGGGGACGCAATGGAGCGGGAAGGCCTGGGTTCCCCTACCACCGCCACGCCACCGTCAGGAGTGGCAGGTTCCCCACCTGGTTGTCAGGAGGCCTGATTGGTCTGGCACCCGCCTGAATCAGGACGCCAGACGGTTGTGCTGACTCTCCCACCAGAGAGCTAAGCTCCCCTAGACGGCAACGGCTCTGCCGGACTGTAGGCCAGAGCCCCGCGACTTGATTACTGCCCCGCCCTGATCAAGGGCCAGGCAAATGGACCTTCTGCTGCTCTGCCTGCCTGACTGTAGGCCAGAGCCCCTGCTTGACTGCAGCCCTGCCCTGAATGAGGGCCCCAGGCAAACAGACTCTCTACCATTGCTCGGCCTGACTGCAGGCCTGAACCATTAACACTGGGCTAATTTTCCCCTGAACCAAGGTACCCCGGAAGTATCGTAGCGAGGGGCGTGGTCTCCCACCCTGATGGACGGGGAGGGAGCCGCAAACCCCTTACAGCCTTTCTTTCTACTTGTTCATACTTTTTCTCTAAATATGTCAAAACACAAGAATGCAACCTTCCCCCGGCCAAACACAGAAAACAATACAAAAGAAATGTTCAAAAGGGCCGACGGCGCCAAAAACGTACACGACCGGAAACGGGGACGGAGGGCGGGACGTAAACCCTACACAGGGCGCAGAAACCTGTTAGAAAGTACACGGTGATGAAAGCTCTCGAGCAGTTAACTAGTCACGTGCAATCCCCCCTGTACATAGCAATCCCCCCTGTACATAGCAATCCTCTGTTTCATTTTCATGCTTTTTGACGTATTGTTCTGCTTTTATTTGATATATTAAATAACTGTATTTACAGTGATATATTGAGGTATAAACGATCTACACACCTTGTCCTGTACAGAGCACACAGACGGCTCCCCTGGATCCCACAACCCACACAGGGAGAAAGCTGTCGCAAGCGTCAGCATCTCCAAAATCGTATCAGAGCAAGAAAAGGCACCTGCTATTTCCCACCCTTGTACAGTGTAGACACGGGGTGAGGGCGAGACTCAGTGACCCCGGTTAGTCCTGCTCCATCTCTGCTGTCTGGGTTTCCATCGACAGCTGTTCACACTCGAAACGCAGGGCGGGGTGACATTCACCCGTCAGCCAAAGAACCTTAATGTAAAGCAGCGCACTCCTGCCAGTGCCCGTGGCAGATCCCCCATTAGAAGGGTGTGATCATTTCCGCCCTGAGATGGACGAGACCTCGTGTCCTGGTGTTAGGGAGCGCTGTGCTCTATACCCCACATACCCCGCCTCTCCCTGCCCCCCAGCCTGGTGTTAGGGGATGCTGTGCTCCGGATCCTACATATTCCCCCAGCTTCCAGGGCCCCTGGCCGGCGATAGGGGGCGCTGTGCTCTGTACCCTACACCCCCCATCTCTCAGCCCCCCTGCCAGGTGTTAGAGGGCGCTGTGCTCTGTATCATATGCATTTCCCAGCCCTCCTGCCCGGTCTTAGGGGGTGCTGTGCTCTGTACCCTACAGCCCCCATCTCTCAGCCCCCCTGCCAGGTGTTAGAAGGCGCTGTGCTCTGTATCATATGCATTTCCCAGCCCTCCTGCCCGGCCTTAGGGGGTGCTGTGCTCTGTACCCTACACATCCCCAGCCCCCAGCCTGGTGTTAGGCAGTTTCTAGTGTCTGTGAACTTACTGCATGTACCGGAGTCTATCAGCGCATGCTGGGTGCCACACGCTGTGGGTATGGACAGGGCCCGACGCTGGAACCTGACCTGAAGGTGGGATTGGCCACTGTCCTGGTGGTTAGGACACAGGCAGGTAGTAGAGGGGCTCCATGTGGGGACCCGATTCTGCCTTTCTGTCTGGCCGATCCCTTCTAATGAGGCTGAACCTGCCCATCTCCCCAGACTCAGCATAGCACAGGACTTGGGGGGCACCTGCTGGCAAAGTGGCCTCAGTCCCCACCGTACAGGCAGGGGTCATTCAGCTGGTGAAAGCCCTTCTCTCAAGCCCCTAAGCACCTCTGTGTCATGGCTGCCTGCAGGAGTTCAGGGCCAACAACTGCCTGGGGGGAGGCCTGGCTAGGCAGGGGCTCAAACCGGGGAGTGTCAGTTTGGATCCCCAGCTAGCCGTAGGGGTGCAACACGCCGGAGGGGAGGGGAGATCAACTCCAGCCGGTTCATCATAAACCCTGTCCCTGAGGCCTCAGTAGAAATGGGGATGTTCTCCTGGCAGTATGCAGGTGCGAAGGACTTGAGAGGGAGGTGGCAGACGTGCCCTTTTGATGGCGGTCCCTGAGCACACGGGGAGAGCAGGGGGCAAACGTCTGTTGGCAAATGTTCGTTGGCAAACGTCTGCGACTCACGGGCCCTGGGTGCACACACCCCGACAGGGGAATGTGTACAGGCCCAGCCCAGCCTGAAGAACACCAGCTCCTGTGTAAGGGAAGTCACCGTTTTTTTCACAAGAGCGGGAAACTGACGTTGCATAAGCCAGGAACTCCTGATGGGCACTTTCGTCCCTCCGGGAGACCAACCCATCTAGCACAGAGAATGGGGGGACATAAAGGCTGAGCTGAAGCTAGATTCCTGCTCTCCAGGATGCTGGGGTGCCCTCATGCTTGAGCTGAAGACGGCCTGGGGGTTCCCAGCATTGCCCTCCTGCCGTTTCTCTCTGGGAGCCCTCGCCCTGCACCCTGGCCTGTGTGTTCTCAGGAAGCTGCATGCTGCCAGGTGCACATCCCCAGTGCGGAGTCCCTGGATTAATGCCAGGGGACGGGGACTGGGACTCTGCTCCTGGCTCATTCCCAGGAAGCTGGGAGTGTGAGTGGTGGAGCTGCCGGCTCTTGGAACCTCCCTTCCCAGCACGGGGTTGTCTCTGGGGGAAGCCCACCCCAGGAGCTGGCATTTGTTGGCCTCTTCCCCAGAGCGCTGGAGTCTCAGCCACTCCAGAACGGGGGGAGGGGCCAGCTGTGAATTGGGAGCCAGATCCGGGTTTAGATGTGAATCCGCCGGCGCTGCAGAGCGTTCAGATGTGGGGAGCCAGCTCCCGCCTGCGCCAGATCACAAAGTGCCACTTCAGCCAGCCACCTGCCAGGCTCTGGCCGCGCCCCGTGTGGAGCTGAAGCTGGGCCCTCCACAGCTGGGTGCTGCTCCTCCTCCCTGCTGGCCAGCCGGCCACAGCTCCTCAGCACCTGCCCGCTCAGCCCCACCTCAGCGCTCCTGCCTCCCCAATGTCCTCCCTGGTGCTGCGCCTGGCCCCCTGTACCTGGCCTGTCAGTGCCCAGCGGGGCCGGAGCCAAGCGCCCCCTGGAGCCATGTGTCAGGCCCTGAGTCCCTCCTGTGCCGGGCTCCCGCCAATCCACAAGCCAGGAACAGGCCCGTGACTCCCGGAGCAAGTATTTCAGTCTCACAGCAGCAGCTCAGTCTGCTCAACACGACTCCAGAGCCAGGAACTCGCTCCTGCCTGACATTGGCAACAGTCTTAGGCTGCTCCAGCCCTGCTCCAGCCCTGCTCTCGCTCCAGCCTCGCTCCACCCACGCCCCGGCCTCCTGAGTCCAGCTCCAACCACGAAGCCTGACCACCTCCAGCACCCTTGCGGACACCATCACTTCCAGAGGGAATGGCACTGAGGTTGCCGGGGGAACAGGCATTCTCCGACTGCCCGGAGCCATTGTTCCATTCCCCAGGACAGTCCGATGCCAGGACAGTCCCCCTGAGCTCTGGAGAGGACTAGAGGTGCCTTAGGACGCCTGCCGTGCAGCTGCTGCAGAGTCAGCAGGAGACACTGGGTGAGGAATGGAGCCCCCCAGGGCAGGGGCCATTCAGGAGACCCAGCCTGGGGGGAATCAGGCCTGGGATTCTCTGCAGTGGCTGCTCCCACACAGGCCTTGGAGAGACGAGCTGCGAAACCCCCACAAAGCGCCGTCCCAGCACAGAGCTCTGTAGCACTGGGACTCCGTACGCGTGAGCCGCAATCCAGCAGGGCCTTGGGCCAGCCCCCCCCTCTCCCATTGCCCCGCTCTGGGAGGCCAGGGCACAGTTCACAATTTAGCACGGACCAGCTGCAAGGATCCTGGCGGGCCCAGGTATGGTTGGAGCAACATTTTCAATGTTCGGGAAAAGCGAGATCTGTGCAATAGGCAACGTAGCTCCATCTGGGCACCAGCCAGCTCCTGTGCCCCAGAGAGCTCCCACAGCTCCCACTGAACCAGGGACGAAGGGGGCAGGAGGTTGAACGAGAAGGTGCCATCCCGGGACCCAGGAGACCCATGTTCATTTCCCAGGTCTGCCACAGATGCTCTGTTTGGCTTCGAGCAAGTCCCTTATTCTCTCTCTGCATCGGTTCCCTGTCTGTACAGTGAGGGTAGCAGCCAGGCCCTGCCCTGAAGGGGGCAGTTAGAATAAATGCAATCGAGGTTGGGCAGTGCTCGGATGCCAGGGGGATGAGAGCCAGGATGGTGCCTAAGACAGACCGAAAGCAAGGGGAGCTACAGAGCCGGTGGTGAGAGGGGTTTGGCCTTTGACAATCTGCTCTGAGTACCTGGGGTGCCAGACCCCAGACAGCCACTGGCATTACCAGACCTCCCTGATCTACACAGCTGCTGCTTTCCCTGCTTCTAGGAGTCACTGCCTCTCCCCGGGCCGAGACCCCCGCAGCAATCATCTCCTGGGGCTGCCGTGGCTCTGAGCGTTAGCAAGGCCTGGGACACAGTACGGGGGCGGGGGAGGGGGAGCTGCTATTAAAGCAGCTTCTGCGTCATTGCAGCGGTGGGAGAGGAAGCAGAGATGGGACCATTTTACACCCTATGGCCAAAGCACCCGGCAGCTTGGAAAGTGGAAAGAGCCGCTCAGGTGGGCTGGGAGCTATGGGTGGGGAGAGTTCATGAATCCCCGTTCTGCACTGTCACGAGAAGGAGGAACCGGGATGGAAGTGATCCTCCCACTCGGGGATCCAGAGACCCCCTGGCTCCAGTGGCATGGACGCAGGGAGGGGCTCTGGCCTGGGGTCTGCAGGAGCTGGGACTAGAAGAGCCCAGAGGTCCCTTCCGGCCTAACGTCTGCGACTGTGGGGAGCGGTGTTGGATCATATTAAAGAAGTTCTGTATTAAAATCACAAATGAGTTTGATTCCCCATAGTTGAAAGTCCAGGGTATTACTAATTAAGAGGTCTCTTGGTTTTTGGTGCTGATTCTCTCCCTCTATGTGTGAAACCTGCAAGCTGCTAATTGTGTTCGTACATTCTAAGACTGAGTCTGTTCTCAAAGCAATTCACAGAGAGAGAGACTCAAAGCAATACTCGAACAACAGAAACAGCACCCAGAGACTCCCCGCCCTTTTGTTGTATTAACAATTGTGATTAAAATAGAGACAGAGGATGTATGTGGATGGATGCTTGGTGTGGATAATAACTGAATGATCAAGGAGGTGCTGTTACGCGGGGAATTGACTTGCTGTAGCCCTTGGTTAAAAATGGCTGTGGCTAATCCTGAAATATTTCACAACCTGTATATAGCCTTGGGGTGGGACACGGCAGCTGTTTATGCCAGGATCACATCACCCAGCACTGAGATGCAGCCACCTCTGGGGTGAGGCACAGTGGCTCTATATACAGGGATCATGTCACCTATTGCAGAGATAAAGCTACGTCTGTGTTGGGATATGGGAGATGTTTCAACAGCTGTATAGAAACTGCATCCTTTTAAGATGGGGAAGGAAGTCGAATCCAGCATCCTAAGGAAGGGCAGGGGAAAGTTTAATGGTAACTGCATGGGGAGATGATTTTTAAATGAATTGCCCTTTTCTATGGCGTCTGTGTAGAGAATACAGACCTGGCTGCCTTCTGCCATGGACTGATCTCAAACGCAGGACTTCTTCAATGAAGCGGTGCTCTGCGTGTTGTTTAAAACAGCTGCCACATTCCACCTTAGAGGCAGCTGCACGTGTTTGGTGGGAGACCGGAGCGTTGCATATGAATGATCTTTGTATTCTCTCAGACCCCTCAGTGCTAGCCCAGGGCTCTGTACAAATAACAACACAAACTTTTTAAAGTTGAGGGGTAGAAATCAAGTCTCCCTGGACATTTAAATGAATCTTCTGGGCTGAATCCCAGCAGCTGCGTAGCCAGGAGTGTGTGTGTCTCTTTAAGAGAGCAGCTGCTCTGAGACTGGTTAGCTCAGCTGCTTGGGAATGAGGCTAGGGAGCCTTTCCCTCCAGGCTGTGGGTTCTAATCCCGCTGAGGGGAGTAATGACTGACAGTTGCTCCCAGTTAAAGGCCGCTCTGGGGGATATGTGTGTGTGATAGAAGCCGGTGGGCCTGGTTTGGATGAGAAGGTGTATTGCATTTGAGACGCAAGGTGCCATGTTCTCTCCCCCGCAAGGGGCAAATGGACTTGTAGAGGCCAATTCCACCCTGGCTGGGGATGGACTAGGCGAAGGCTGATGAGGCTGCTCCCATCTGTAGATAGGCATTAGACTGCAGGCGATGCTCTTGCCCTGATTCCCCAGCAGCAGATCTTCATGGGGGGGAGGGAAGCTGGGCTCCGTGGAAGTGGCTGCAGGGGCTGGATGCTCTCGGAGCCTCTCCCAAGACTCATTCAGCAACATGCACTTGTGGCTGGAGGAGACCAGCCGCTAGCCAGCGAGAATGGGAACAAGCTGATCTGACCTTCAAGAAGGTACCAGATTACACCAATGCCTACGGCAGGCCTTGGGAGGGGCAGATTAGTGCGCCCCTCACACCCTGAAATCCCAGCCCATAAGCACCGATAATCCTGAGGGAGGGGAGGTCTCCCATGAATAACAAGGAGAGCCTAGCGTAAGACATGGTCAGCTGGCAGGGCACAGGGGGGATCTACAAGCCCCCTTCCTAGGGCTGTAGGGATCCAATTAATAATGGAAAGCTCTTTGCTATTATGCCCTGCACTGCTCGATCACTGCCTGCACCAGGGGGCAGCCCCTCTCTCTGCATGCCGGGGGAGGGGGCAGCTGTACCTACACCTGCCCAGCAGCTGCCTGGCACACCCTGTGGCCTTTCACATGCCCCCCGGGCAGGAAGACACAGACGTGCTGGAGGTGCCGTTCCTGGAGACTAGCCCCAAGAACGCCACCAACATGGAGCAGCCCTCCGTCACCATGGCGGCCGAGCTCATGAACCAGGTGGGCCCCCCCGTGCAACCACAAGCCCAACCCCCACCCCCAGAGTGCCCCCCTGTGGCTGGGCTGGCGCAGGGAGGGCAGAGATGGGGGCATGGGCTGCTGTTGGAGAGGGGCTTTTCCTCATTCCCCTGCGGGGAGCTGCTCTGTGTCTGGGACTATGGCTGGGGGCCAGGACTGCTGGGCAGGGGGGGCCTTTGCAGTGCCCTATTTATTTGCAATAGATTTTTCTAGGCTGTGATACAGCTCCCCCCATCCCTCTCCAACCACATGGGTGCACCTCTCCCCCTCACTAGCCACACGGTGCACAGGGCCGGCTACTAATCTGGGCTCCTGGCTGAGCTACACCAGGATCCATCCTCTCCTCCCCCAGCCATTCCCACCCTGGATTATCCCTCCTGATCCCCACTGCACCGGCCAGCCCTGCTCTGCACTCTTCCAGCCTTTGGAGGGGCTCAAGCTGCTCCAAACCCCCGGGGAAGGAACCCCTGAATGCCGGAGGATACGCAGCACAGCACCTTCCCGGCTGGTGTTGGAAGTGGCTTCTTGTTACAGCAACACAGCCACCCAGCCCATGGAGCGAGGCTGCGATGCCCAGGACAACCAGGAGTCTTCTCAAGCTGCTCCGCAGTCTGCATCCCCTCTTAGCACAGCCCCCTGGGAGCCGAGAGCTGAGTTAGTGTCTGGGGCACGGCCGGAGACCCTGGTTCTTCCTGCTGTTGGTGTGAAATGGGATGGGGGGGGGGGGGGGGGAAATGTCCTGATGGTTCAGGCTACAGAGTTGGCATAGCTGTTGGTCCTGGGGCATAAGAGAGACAAGGTGGGGGAGGGAACATGGTCATGGGGACCAACTTGTGCTGGTGAGAGACTCTGCTGGGGGCTGCCTCTCCGGAGCTCCAAAGCCTCGGAAGAAGTGGGCCAACGAATGACATTCCCGCACCCCACTGGTCTCTCTTCAGACATGTCATTGCAGGCAGATCATGAGCGCTTGAACTTCTCCCCTCCCAACCCCGGCTGGAGGCTGAGTTTGGCTGGAAGGGTTGTTTGAAAATTCAAAGCTTGGGTCAAAAGGCAAAGTGATGTGGGTGTTGCAGGGCCTGCAGCAGCAGGTGATTTCTGACAGCAGGGGCCTTGTTAATGCAGCGTGAGATCCTGTGACTGGGGAGTCTCAGCTGGGAAACGGGGTGCAGGTTTGTAACACGGTGGGTGGGGAACCATTGGACCAGCTCAGAGCCAGGATGGAGCCTTCAGCACTCTGGCTTTTCAGCGAGATTGTTGCCTCATTCTCGAGCCAAGCTAGCCCCACCACCAGCTAGGGGCTGAATGCAGGAATTCGGGTTTGTGAGGCTCCAGCCTGGGTTACATAGGAGGTCATATGGGATGAGCAGAATGGGCCGTTCAAAACTTATGTGAACTGGGCGGGTTTTGACTAGAAAGACTGGGAGCAGGTGACAGAGGGGAAAATTTCAACCCAGGATCTCCTGTCTCCCTGGCAGAATCCCATCCCACCCCCCCTTTGCAACATTTCCCCCTTGGCTCACAACTAATATTTTGACAGGATCTCTCCCCACTGAGTGCTCCTGTGGAGAGACGAGGACCTTGCTGTGTTAATTGGCTAATGCATGATAGGAGCCAGACGTTCCCTCTCCTGAGGCATGGGGGATTTAAGGGATGTGTGTTTGATGGGGCTGGAGGTTATGGGTGTTGGTGGCAGAGGGCTGGAACTGGCAGCTGGGTTAATGGACTTCTTGGAAAAATTGTTCTTGATAGTTATCTTATTGCCTTTGAAATAAAGTTAACGCTCAGAACAGGAGCATGTCTGCCAGGGCTTGGCTGTCACCAGCCACTGCTGGCGGTCGGTCGTGGGGCCCAGAAATGGCACATGCTGGCAAGGGCCAGCAATTTATTCCTAGTATTTAACACCGCTGAGATTTGTAGGGCTTGCGAATTAAAGGCTCCACCTCAAATTGATTCCTCGCTCTCAGCTACAGCTGTGCATCAGTCCAGCACAAAGCACTTTGCAAAGCAGGTCAGCAGCCTTGTCTCTACTTTACAGATGGGGAAACTGAGGCACAGAGCAGGGAAATGACTCACCCATGGTCCCCCAAAAAGCCCAGGTATTGTGCTAGGAATAGAATCAGGTGTCCAGTGCTCTAACCCCTGGGCCATGCTCCCTCCTGCCTGCATCACATTCCCCAGCCAGCAGGCTCCAGCTCACTCCTTGAGGTTCTTGCACTTCTTAAGGCCAGACTGCAGTGACTCAAACCACCACCAGCAGCTCCGGAGCAGAACGAACAGGATTTCGCTGCGTCTGGTGGCAGACAATTGCACAGGTGCACTCGGGCACTGTTGGGGCTCAGAGGGTGAACAGCCAAGGGGGATCCTGTCAGAGGAAGGACAGGGGGTGGTACCTTTCAATGCAGCCTGGGGCACACGTCCTGTTCTCATGGACACACTTCAGAAGGGCTGAGGACACACTGGAAAGGGCTCAAGGAGCCATGAGAATGATTCCAGGGATGGAAAATCTGCCTTAGAGCGAGCGAGCGAGCGAGACTAAAAGCAGCTCAATCTAGCTAATAAACAAGTGTAATTCACCACTGGACAAGGTTGATACAGAGGGAGAAATTCTGGGCTAACTGCGCTGGCATTGCTGTGGCAGGGCTGTGCAGTCTGGTGACCTAACCCATCCGTGAAAGCAGGTTGGCAGCTGCTCTGCGCCAACAGGGCTGAACCAGCCGGAGCACTCTGGGGACTCCATCGCCCTCGCACTTCAAAGAAAAATCAAATGAAAAGTGGGCCTTCTTCACAGCCTAGTCTGTTAATTGCACAGCCCTGGCCCCTCCCCCATGCAGCATAGCAAACAGAGTTTAAAAGCCCTAACCCCAACTCCCGAAATTTCCAACAGTCTCTAGATTTTACTCCTTCCCGGCCTCTCCTGGGCATTTCCCCAGACCCCCCGGGTCTATTTCACTGCCTAACCGGTGAAGTTGTCCACCAGGTGCTTCTCAGGCCACTTGCCAAGACCTTGGGTGATCAGGTGAGCGAAGAGCTGTTCCTTGGCACTCTGGTAAGACGCAGCCTGGGTCTAAAGAGGGAGAAAGAGGCACAGTGGGAATTGGCCAGGGCACGGAGGGTTTAACAGACGCTTGAGCAAAAGGGTTTCAGTCTCGCAGTCAGACGTGGGTCAGAATCAGCCCCGTGTTACAGAGCTGGAGCTGCGGGGGACGGAACAGGGACTGAGGCATAAACTGGGGAAGTGATCTGACTAAAGTCACATGCAGAGTTAGTGGCAGATGGGAACAGAACCCCAGAGTCCTGACCCCAAGTCCCCATCCCCTCCTCTTCTAACCACTGGACCCCTCTTCCCTCCCACAGCTGGGAGCAGAACCCAGGAGTCCTGACTCCTACCATTCTTCCTGACATACCCACTGTGACGAAGTGGGACTGTTCTTAATGTTTCCTCTGAATAGTGGGGGGGTGCCTCAGTTTCCCCTAGGCAGTTCTTAAGTCTCTAGGGGGTGGGGTAAGGGTGTATGATCATTGCAGAGCCCTAGAGGGCAAGTGTGTGCAGGGGTCTGGACACAGAGAATGGCCGACACCCTGTTTCCTGGCAACTGATGGCCTGGGCCCTTCCCCCCTGCAAGGTGAGAGCTAAAGGGTTGGAGAATAAAGGAATCCGGTGACCTCCTGGCCCGGGAAAGGAACAAAGCCCAGAGGAGGGGGGCTGGAGAGAGTTTCAGTTTGGGGGCTGGCTGGGACATGGAGTGAAGGGCAGACGTGGTTGTCTGGCTCACTGCCCCCCAAAATGGACCCAGCCGAGGGGTCCCGTTCTCTGCACCTACAAGCTCTGTGTTAGACCATGTTCCTGTCGTTTAATAAACCTTCTGTTTTACTGACTGGCTAAGAGTCACATCTGACTGCGGAGTTGGGGGGCAGGACCCTCTGGCTTCCCCAGGACCCTGCCTGGGTGGATTCGCTGTAGGAAGCGCACGGAGGGGCAGAGGATGCTGAATGCTCCGAGGTCAGACCCAGGAAGGTGGAAGCTGTGTGAGCTGTGTGTCCTGCAGACAGGCTGCTCCCAGAAAGGAGACTTCCCCAGAGTCCTGACTGGCTTCATGGGGAGCAGTTCCAGAGCATCGCCCGGGGACTCCGTGACACCCACATACCCCATGCTCCTGTGTCTTCCCTTCAGCACTTGGCAGCCCCCCCTTCCCCACCCCGCACAGTGCCCAACCTTGGCTTGGTGGTAAGTGGGCAGCGCCAGCAGAGCATTCTCGTTCATCTGGTGCACCAACTGCCGGAAGTATCGCAGCATGGCAGCTTTGCAGATCTGGCTGGGGAAGACCCGGTCCTCCGCGGCAGGGTTTCTGGAGGGGGGGGGGGCGGAAGGAGACGCTCAGATAGAGGGGGCAAGGGCAGCTCCAGCTGCTGATCAACAGCCGTGGGTGCCAGCGATCCGGCTTTACCCACAGCCTGGGGACAGACACACCTCTGCCCCAGTGCCCCACCACCCGCCCACCCATCCGCAGCCAGTTAACACTGGGGTGTCGGCTGTTCTCTGCCATTAGGAACCGAGCCGCTCGCTCGTGTCAACACGCTGTGGCCGCACCGGAGGGTGAACCAGGCTCCAGTGCCCAGCTCCAGGGGGATAGAGGTTTGGACTGCAGAGGGGGCTTAGATGGGGGGCACTGCAGGAGGCAGAGACACCATCTGGGAGGAGCCCAAGCACTGTGTTCATGGGGGATCTAACAGAGGAGCTTGGCTTCAGAGAGCAGCCCCTCGGGTACAACCGCCACCCAGTCCATTGGGTTTCATCCCCCAGCATCGCCCATCCTGCTAGCACTACAGGACCAGCCAGGGGACTCAGGGTACCAAGGGGACCCAGAGATTCATTACCCCCCTGCACCGTGATCCCCGTCCCCACACTCACTTCAGCACGGCCAGCCCAGTGGCGCCGTCCACCCGCTCTGGGGCTGCGTCCCCACGGCACCAGTTGAGGCTGAGTCTGCAGCACTCGGCGCTGGAGCTGAGGGGGCCGACACGGGGCCCCAGGAAGAAGCAGATCTGGTGCTGGGCATAGGGGGCTGGCAGGCCGGCCTCGGGGCCCAGCTGCAGCCGCTCATTGATGACCCAGTTCAGGGCGGGCTGGTCGGGGCCGGGGTCCGCTGGGCAGGGGGAAGAGAGAGGCAGAGGCAGAGCCATTGCTGCAGGGCCCCTTCCAAGGCACTGAGCCCCCCGCCCTGCTCCCTGCAGCGCAGCGCCCCCTTGTGCCACGCTGGCATCAGCGCTGTGCGGGGAGAGCGCCCCCTACTGAGCCCCCCGCTCCCTCCCTGTGGCACAGCGCCCCCTTGTGCCACGCTGGCATCAGCGCTGTGCGGGGAGAGTGCCCCCTACTGAGTCCCCTGCCCCGCTCCCTGCTGCACAGCGCCCCCTTGTGCCACGCTGGCGTCAGCGCTGTGCGGGGAAAGTGCCCCCTCCCGAGCCCCGCCTCCTCCCTGCGGCACAGCGCCCCCTTGTGCCACGCTGGCGTCAGCGCTGTGCAGGGAGAGCGCCCCCTCCTGAGCCCCCCGCTCCCTCCCTGCGGCACAGCGCCCCCTTGTGCCACGCTGGCATCAGCGCCGTGCGGGGAGAGCGCCCCCTACTGAGCCCCCCGCTCCCTCCCTGCGGCACAGCGCCCCCTTGTGCCACGCTGGCATCAGCGCTGTGCGGGGAGAGCGCCCCCTACTGAGCCCCCTGCCCCGCTCCCTGCTGCACAGCGCCCCCTTGTGCCACGCTGGCGTCAGCGCTGTGCGGGGAAAGTGCCCCCTCCCGAGCCCCGCCTCCTCCCTGCGGCACAGCGCCCCCTTGTGCCACGCTGGCGTCAGCGCTGTGCGGGGAGAGTGCCCCCTCCCGAGCCCCGCCTCCTCCCTGCGGTACAGCGCCCCCTTGTGCCATGCTGGCATCAGCGCTGTGCGGGGAGAGCGCCCCCTCCTGAGCCCCCTGCCCCGCTCCCTGCGGCACAGCGCCCCCTTATGCCACGCTGGCATCAGCGCTGTGCGGGCAGAGCGCCCCCTACTGAGCCCCCTGCCCCGCTCCCTGCGGCACAGCGCCCCCTTGTGCCACGCTGGCATCAGCGCTGTGCAGGGAGAGCGCCCCCTCCTGAGCCCTCCCCCTGCAGCACAGCATCCCCTACTGAGCCCCCCAGTCCCACAGCACAGCATCCCCTTGAGCCATGCTGGGGTCAGGGCTGTGCGGGGAGAGCGCCCCCTACTGAACCTCCACCCGGCTCCACAGACCCGAGCACCCCCTCACCCACTTCCTCAGCACGGTACCCCCACCGAGCCCCCTCCATGCTCTGCTCCCTGCTGCACAGTGCCCCCTACTGAACCCACCTGCATCATCGTGCTCCCCACGAGCCCTCCACCCCACTCCCTGCAGTCTGGCACTGTTACTGACCCCCCCCCCCCCCCGCATTACACCTCCCCACTGAGGCCCCTGCAGCCCAGCACCCTCCACTCAACCCCTCTGCCCAGAGTAGCCTCAGTTCGCACCTAGGATAATGCTGGAGAGGTACAGCGGCTCCATGAAGTGGCTGAGGAGCGCCCCCTGCAGGCCCAGCACGCTCCAGCGGCTCAGCTTGTCGCTGCCGGAGGCGCAGCAGACGCAGGCGGCCAGCAGGCTTGGGGGGCAGCTGGGGACAGGCATCAGCGCGCCCTTGGCATGGACGTAGAGGCCGACCGAGGGCTTCCTCCCAGGGAACGGGATGCTGCAGTGAGCAGGGCGGGGGGACGGGCACGGCAGGTCACAGGGGGGCAGGGAACAGGGGCACTGGGCTGGGGGCAGCTCAGGGTTTATCAGCCACTAGAAAGAGGGCTGATTTCTAGGGAAAAAAGACAAACAGGCCCCAACCCCACAGCAGCACGCCCCCAGCATCAACCCATGCCTCTGTCCCTCAGCAGATCCCCACCATCCTGAGCACCACACCCCCAGCATGTCCCTGCCACCCCACTGCCCCACACCTCTGCCCCCCGCCCAGAACTGCCCCTCAGCTCTACCCCACTGCCCTGCCATACCCTAGTACTGCTCCCCTGCTCCGCCATGCTCCTTTGCCCCATGGCCACACCCTGCCCCCTAGCTCTGTCCCACTCCTCTGCCTCCGTCACCGCACTGTTGATCCCCAGCTCTGCCTCCCCAGCCCACCCCCCCACAGCACCACCCCACTCCTGTGTTCCACGGCACTGCCCTGGCACTCCCCAGCACCGCCCCACACCCTCGACCCTTCTACCCACCAGCCCCCCGCCCCGCCCCCACACTCACGGGAAGTTTTCGGAGGCCCCTGTGGGTGTGCAGCTCAGATACAGGTGCACAAAGACCTTCGGCTTGAGGGCCAGCCGCCCCCCCTCCGCCGAGGGCTGGAAGATGCATTTCTCCTGGTCCACCGGCTCCTTCACGCTACACCCCAGCAACAGCTGTTTGTACAGGTACCTGCTGGGGGGAGTGGGGAAGCAGAGATCCCCCATCACAGTAGTGACTGGTCCCACAAGAGCTCCGAACTCTGCCCCCGCCCCCACCCCCACAGGATCGGACTGATCTCCCCAACCTTCACATCCATCCATAGAAAATCCACAATGGGACAGAGGACTAGATCCCTTTCTCTGCCCCCCGTCGCTTTAAAACCCAACACTCACCCCAACTTCTCCAGCCCAAATAACACCCTAAATTCATCTCCACCCCCAAGGACTCAGCCACCCTGTCCATACAGTGGGTTACAGAAGGAGAGCTAGGAGGCAGGACTCCTGGGTTCTATTCCCAGCTTTGGGAGGGGAGTGGGGTCCAGTAGCTAGAGCAGAGCTGGGGAGTTAGGGTCTGATTCCTGCTTAAGGGAGGGACGGAGTCTCCTATTACAACTGCTAGGCTCCATCCTCGATAAGGAGGATCGGGGCCCCTCCCTGACTGTTATAGGCTGGCTCTTCCAGATCCCACCCCCCCGGCCCCCCATCTCTAGCCTGTCCAGCCAGCCTCACATTGCAGCTTAGTGACCGGAGCACTTCTCACCTCTGCAGCGCCCGGCGAGCCACCACCATGCCGTGCATGTCATGGAGCCGCCGGCCACTGAAATCCAGCCAGCCACCGTGGCAGGTATCGCCAGTGCCCAGCGCCACGAGCTCAAAGCTCTCCCTGCAATCCTGCTGCGTGTCCATCACCTCTGCAGGGCAGAGAAGGGTTCAACCACAGTGCTGAGGCGGCAGCGGGGCCAGGGGTAACCTGCCCTCATCACTGCCCCAGCCTCAAACTACTGTGACTCCTCCAGTTTAGTGATCAGAGCCAGGGGGCTGGGAGCCAGGACTCCTGGGTTCTGTTCCCAGCTCAGCGAGGGGAGTGGGCTTGAGTGGTTAAAGAGGGTAGGGGTCTGGGAGCCAGGACTCCTGGGTTCTATTCCTGGTTCTGGGACTTCCGCATCACTTAGAATTTGGAAGAAGGCAGTGGGCAGGTTTCCTAGCTAATATTCCTGGCTCCGACCCTTAAATGACACACCCCTCTGAGAGCTGGGGATAGAACCCAGGAGTCCTGGCTTCCAGCACCAGGGAACGCACCAACCCATTTATCATCAGCCACCCATTTGTTCTTTCATCTGCGGAGGGTTCTCCCCAGTCCATAGACCACCTCCCCACCAATAGGGCTGGGTGCATCTCCCCTGCTGGGGAGAGTGCCACCTCTGTCCAACGCACACCGCAGTGTAGCCTGGGTCAGCCCCCGCAGGCCATCAGCTGCCTGGCTGCATCTGCTCAACCGGTTCCTTCAAGGTGCCAGGGGAAGGGTGAGCTTCTCCTGCAGCCATCCGGCCTTGGCGGTGGGGCGGGGGCAGGGCCTGACCAGCCAGATGCTCCTCACCTCGCTCCAGGATGAAGGCTGCCACGCTGTTCTTACAGCCCCAGTACTGCGGGTCCCCTGCCAGGAGCCGGTCGAACGTGTCGCTGGTGAGGGCCGCACAACGATGCATGTGGGAGAACACGGTTTCTGCAGCAGGGGGACGGGGAATGTGAAGAGAGCAGATCTGGTTCCTGGGCATTGAGGGACTCAGCCCAGGCGCTGCGGTGATGGGCGTCAGGATAACCCTCTTATGCCCGGTGGGGGTCAGACCGGGCACACGGGGGAGAGGGAGCAGTGCGACGGAGTCAAACCAGGCACTCGGAGAAGGAGGCGGGGAGCTCAGACTGAGCACACGGAGCAGGGGGGAAGGGGGTATCACTATTCCCCATTTCTGGAAGGGGCGTGGGGGTCTAGTGCTTAGAGCAGGGGGTTGGGGGGAGGGCTGGGAACCAGGATGCCTGGGTTCTACTCCTAGCTTAGTCACTAACTCCCTAGAGATTAAAGGTCTTTGATGCTCAGCATTATCAGCACAGGCTGGGGGTTCTGGGGTCCCCACCTGGCTTTATGGGGCTGGCTGCCCAGTGCTGCTCTGCTCGGAGTCACCTTCAGACTCACCTGGGTTCCCCGTCTCCATATGGAGCAGCTGGCTCGGGGTTTCTGGCGCACGTCCTCAGGAACTGCCACTCACAGGGGACGCAGGGTGGAATCGGCCCAGACAAGGGCTCTGCAGGGGGGACAGACACCAGGGACAGATATTGGCACAGGGTAGGGGGAAATGCAGGCATGAATCTCTCCAGATAAACCCACTGCACCCCTGCCTCACTGCCCACCCCATACAAAGCCATCCAGCCACCCCCTGTACCCCACCTCCTGGCCCCCCATGCTAGGCCATGCCATCCATACACACCCCCCATCCTCACTCTACACTATGCCACACCATCCATCCATCCAACCCCAGCCCTTTCTACCAACCCCACACTATGCCATGATGTCCAGCTTTCCCCCACAGCCTGCAGCCACACACCCGCCCTACTCACCCACCTTGGCTCCCCCCCCAAACAGGGTCCACTCTTCCCTACCCGCTGTTCCATCTCATTCTTGTCTGGTTAAACTGTACTGGGAGCTCCCTGCCATGTGCCAGCCTGTCCCCAAACCACCAGGGGTGATGGCAGAGGCTCCCAGAGTCACGAGACCCCAGCAGAATCTCGCCTTGCACCCAAAAGCAAAATACCGTTCCTGTGGTTAGCAAGAAAAGCTCAAAAAATGTAACCCAAGCGTAACTGAGGTAACAATGCTGCCTAAGACCATGGCTGCAAGGGGGAAGCTGCTCGGGATGTGACCAACGCTGCCTGAACCCGCCGACAGCCTGAGCCCACCGAGAGCCTGAGCCTATCACTGTGAGGGGGAGCTGCCTCAGCTTCACTGGGTGTTGACTCCAGGCCTTATGCTCCAGGGGGCCTGGCCAACCCCAACCCCAACCCCGGGAGCTGTGTGTGACAGGAGGGGGAGAGTGCAGCAGGCCACACCAGCAGACACACCCCAGCTGCTGGGGCTAGTATGGCCCCCTGCAAGGACTGTCACTCCTGCTGCACCAGAGAAGAGCAGACCCTGTACCACTCCTGGGGATAGGGCCCCATACCAATGCCCTTGCCTCTCGGGGAGGGGAGCGTCACCCCTGTCACTTTGGGTAGGGCAGAGACACAGCGAGGGGGGCAGAGCCCAATGCCATGCAGCACCTAGGACTGCGGTCTGGTTTAATGCAGCCCTGATAGTTGCTCAACCAAATTCACCCCCACCAGCTGCCCCCTGCACACTAGCACCCCCTGGCCAGGAGGCGCAACCTGGAGAGCCAGGCTCGGGCCAGGGATCCTTCCCCTCCGAGTCCAGGCACTCGCACAGGGACAAGAGCTGGATCCAGAGCTAAGTCCCCAGCCGGTGTTTTTGGTGACCATCTGGTGCAGCCCCTCCATGCCAGCTGAAAGGAGCAAGAGCCCAGCTGTGGGTCAGACAGCAGAATGGGAAATGTGGGGGCTAGGAGGGGACCAGGGCCTGGAATTAGATATGGGGAAGATTAGGAGGTTAGAGCCAAGCATGGGAAGCAGAGTTAGTTCCAGAATGAGGGAATTAGAGGAGGGGGCAGGATTAGAGATGGGTCCTGGGGAAGCCAATTAGAAGAGGGGGCTAGGTTCATTGCAGGGGGTGGGGGGAATTGGAGGAGAAAGTGGGATTAGTGCCAGAAACAGATTAGGAAGGAGGTGGGATTAGAGGAGGGGGCAGGGTTATAGCCAGGGTAAAGGGAACAGGCAGGTTTAGCTGGGTAGGAGGCAGGATTAGCGCCAGAGGCAAATTAGGGAAGGATCTGAGATTACAATTGGAGAGGGATTATTTATTCGGATTGGATAAATAACACTAGAGTCCGTTCCCCCCATCCAGCCTGTGGAGCGGGCAACACATTCAGCAGAACACATTCGCCTGCCCAGCTCTCGGGAACCTTTCTGGTTCCTTTTATCTCTGAAGGCTAGAGAAGGAAAGAGGGGGTGGACAGGGGGCTTAGAGGACAGAGGTGCTGGGGTAGATATTTGGGGGGGTCTAGGTCAGTGGTTTTCAACCTATGGTACGCAGCTTCCTAGGGGTCTGCAGAGCATGTCTGAGATTTCCAAAGTGCTCCGCACCTCCATTTGAAATGTTTTGGGGGTCCACCAATGAAAAAAAGTTGAAAACCACTGGGCTACAGGAAAGGATGTTAGAGATCAGGGTAGGTACTAGGGGAGGGGGTCTACAAATGGAGGGAGTGGAAGGGTCATGGTGTTTGGGAGAGTCTAGAGGGAGTGCTGGGGGCTCAGGATAGGTGTTTGGAAGGGGACAGAGGCAGGGCTGGGGGCTAGAAGAAGTATGGGGGGGGCTAGAAGAGGGGGGATGGGAAATATTTGGAGGCTAGAGGCAGGGCTGGGGGCTAAAAGAGGGGGAATGGGAGATATTTGGGGCTAGGGACGAGGAGGGGTGGAAGGTATTTGGGTGGCAGGTGGTTAGAAGAGGAGGAGGGGATGGGGGAGCTAGAAGAGGAAAGGTGGGAGGTATTGGGGGCAGGGGGCTAGAAGAGGAAGGGGATGGGAGGTATTTGGGGGGCTGGAAGGGAGGGAGGTATTTGGGGAAGGGGGGCTAGAAGAAGGGGGATGGGAGATATTTGGGGCTAGAAGAGGAAGGAAATGGACGATATTGGGGGTGGGGGGCTAGAAAAGAGGGGAGGATGAGAGGTATTGGGGCAGGGGGCTAGAAAAGAAGGGGTGGGAGGTATTTGGGTGGGGGGGTGAGGTATTTGGGGGCAAGGGGTAGAAGAGGGGACAGGAATTTGGCAGCAGGGGCTAGAAAAGGGGGAGGGTGGGGGCATTTGGGGAGAGGGGGCTGGGGGGGTATTTGGGGGGAACTCAAGGCGGCCCCACCTCCTTTACCCTACTCCACGTGCTGCTCAAGAGCGGCCTCCCGGAGCCTCGGGGCGCCCTGACACCCGCCCCCGCCCCCGCCCTGGGAAGCTCCGCCCCCCCCGACACAGCCAATAGGAAGAGGAGACAGAGCCCTCACCAATTAGAGCGCAAGAAGGACGCTTCCCCAGCCCCGTGTTTGGGTGGGGGGGCAGTGAGCCAGACACCCCCCCCTGGGGTGCAGCGGGGCTGCAGTGAGCTAGAGAGACCCTTGGGGTGCAGCGGGTGGCGGGGGCTGCAGTCACCAGACCCCCCCCCGGGATGCAGCAGGGAGGGGGGGTGCAGGGACACAGGATCTGGTGGCACTTTGTGCAGCCACTGCTGTGATGAGTTGGTGAGTCTCAGCCTTCCTGCTGTCACCCACCTCGCAGCTTCCCATCTTGTCTAGGGGCTGCCCTCCCTTTACCCCCTCCGCCGGAGGAATTTATTTCCCTTATAACCACTATGTGTCCCGGACGTCTGGGTGCCGTGTAGCCTTTGTTCTGTAGCAGGGGCCATGCTAACAAAATAATCCCTCGCACAAGACTCAGTCGATCCTTACTGAGGACTTTATTCTGATGACGGGGACCCTGATTTCCAACCTCCCCGGGGGGAACCTTCCCAAATGGGCTCTCTGCTGCTGAGCCACAAGACCGTCCCACTCCCCACCAGCAGGGGCAGGGGTCCCGTGGGTTCTTCTGGTTTGGAGGGAAGTAGAAGATGCGTCTCTGGTTTTCGTAGGGCCGATAGAGGGAAAAATCCCTGGTTCCCTGCTCCAGGCACCCAGCAGAGAAGTTGCTGAAGAGGACCTGGCGGGCCTGCAGCACACCGAGAGAGAAGAAAGGTGGTGAGGCCTACAACCAAGGAGCAGAAATAAAAGCTTTGCCATGCATCAACTTGCGGAACTCCCTGCTGCAGGAGGGCCAGGTCCTCTCATAGCTTCTGGAGAAGGCCTGGGAGTGGAGCAGGAGCTCAACTCAGCAAAAACATACGACCCTACCCAGCCCCATGTTCCCATTCTCTTTGACCCCAAAGCCCTGCTTGGCCTCAGCACCCACAATCCCCCATTGCTCCTGCACAACTCTCATGTCCCATTCTCTGTTACCCAGAATCCCCTGGGGCTCTGCCCAACCCCGGCACCCCAGTCTCTGTTTTCCAGAATTCCCTGTAGCCCCTGCCCACACCCAGAGCCCCATTGTATATTACCCAGAATCCCCAGTGTCCCCTACCCTGCCCCATAGCTGTCGCCTGCAGGTCCCTGGGGAGCACAAGAAAGCCCATGGGCCATGCACTGCAGCTCATGCTCCTTTCCCATGATGGGAACCAAAGCCTCCTGAAGGGAGTGGAGCTTCGGAGGCAGGATGAGATGAGTCAGAGAACAAGACACAGGGGTGGTGACAGGGAGGTAGGAATTCCCCCTCCACAAACCATCGGCGGCCAAGGCCAAACCCAGCCAGAAAAGGCCAGGGATCCCAAGGGACGGGGATGAGCCGAGCCCCTCACACCAGGGACAGGGCCCTAGGAAGCCTGTGGGGCAGGAGCGCAAGGAGGTACCTGGTAGCTGTGATTGCAGGACGGGAGGATCCCGGCTCTCTGGATCGCTCTGAGCGAAAGGGAAATGAATTGGGGTCAGCCGGAGTGGGGGGAGGTAAAATCACTCCATGATGCCGGCACTGCAGTGCCACCAGCCTCCTCCATGAGCCCCTACCCCACCCTATAGAGCAGTCCCTGGAGAAAGGGAGCCCCACCTTCCCCATAGGCAGAACCACCCCATGGCAGAGTTCCAATTCACCCCATAATCATCCCCCTGAGAGAGAGTGCTGACCTGCAGATCACCCCTTATAGATCTCCTGAGCGAGAGACCCCAGTACTGTACATCGATCCCCAAAGGGGAGCCGTACTCCTATTACAGGTTGTCTCAGCCCCTCTCTATACATCCCCACAACTGAGAGAGCCCCTCACTAGAGATCCCCCACCACTGAGAGATCCCCTCACTATGGATCCCCTCACTAGAGATCCCCAACACTGAGAGATCCCTTCACTATGGATCTCCAACACCAAGATCCCCTAACTAGAGATTCCCCACCACCAAGAGGTCCCCTCACTATGGGGATCCCCACAAAATTTCCCTTCACTAGAGATCCACAACACTGAGAGATCCCCTCATTATGGATCTCCAACACCAAGATCCCGTCACTAGAGATTCCCCACCACCGAGAGATCCCCTCACTATGGATCCCCACAAGCGATCCCCTCACTAGAGATTCCCCCATGAGAGATCCCCTCACTGTGGATCCCCACTGAGAGAGACCCAACAATGAGAGAGCCCCCACTAGAGATCCCCCAAAAGAGAGATCTACAACACTGAGAGAGCCCCTCACTAGAGATTCCCCACCACAGAGAGATCCCCTCACTATGAATCCCCAACACTGAGAGATCCCCTCACTATGTATCTCCAACACTGAGATCCCCTCACTATGGATCTCCTCACTACAGAGCTCTCAGATTAAGATCCCCTAATAATAGATCCCAACCCTATAGATCCATGCATGAGAGATCCACTTGTGATAGATCCCCCATAGAGTCTCACCTGCCCTATCAGGTGTCCCAATCCCTTGGCCCATAACCAAGAGCGTCTGAACCCCTCTCCAAGCCCCTGCCCCACTGAGAACTTTGCGGTCACCAAGGAGTGTGGGGTGGGGTTTGGAAGTGTCCCCCCCCCAGGGGGTCTATTCTCTCTTGCTCGCCCACCTGGCTGCCAGGCTCACTCTGCGCCCCCACCCCCAGTGCCCGGCTCACCCGTTGAGGTTGTACATGGTGCGCAGGGCGCGGGCTGCCCCAAGCACTTGCTGGGGGAGCTCAAGGCCTCCACGCACGCAGCGCAGGTCCTGTGCTTCTGCCTCACTTCCCTCCTGGGGTGGGAGTGGGGTAAATGCCCCTGAGGCAGTCACATCGCCCCCCACCCCCACCCCCCGAGACTACATGCTGGGGATCCAGGCTGTGAGGCCGGGGGATCTGCTGGC
The DNA here is from genome assembly GCF_965140295.1 of Lepidochelys olivacea. Lineage (NCBI taxonomy): Eukaryota > Metazoa > Chordata > Testudines > Cheloniidae > Lepidochelys > Lepidochelys olivacea. The sequence goes on along the minus strand of NC_140433.1, from coordinate 7,455,751 downwards.
CGTGGGGTTCCCTGGAGCCTGGTGGGATTCACAAGGAGATGGCCTGACACCCCAACCCATGTACGAGCTCCCGCCTCCCGTGCCTACCACCCCTTGAGCATCCCTCCCTACGGCCTCCCCACTACCTCCCCTGGCTCTCTCCCCTCCCCTGCAGCTTCCCATCCCCCCAGCTCCTGCCCCGATGCATCCCCCCTCTCTACGCTTTCTCCCCGCAGCTTGCCCCATTCCCTCCCTAGGTTAGTCACAGCTTCGCCCCTGCCAAATTATTGGGAAAGGCACCAAAGCTGGGTTGTCAGGTATTGTTTATTCGGCGGCCATCTTGGTCTGGGATAAGAACAAGGTGACCTCCATGTTGTGGCAGGTTCTTGTTCCCCTAGGCTGAGCAAAAGGCGGGAAAGTAGAAAGAGCGGGAATCTGTTGTTGCTAAGCAACCGGTTCCTATAAAGGCAGATGAGGGGAGGGGTCAGGGGCTCTGGAGCCTTTGGGGGCTCAGGTGTCCGACACTCTCTCTCTGTGGTGTGGGACCCCCTTTCACACTGGGGACTGGCCTGCAGCAGCCACTCACTAAACAGCACTGTCGGTGGGGGGGGGTTGTTTGTTATTTTCTTTTGGGAAGCGCGGACTCGGTCCCATTAGTTAGTTCAGGCATACGACCATAGACAGCGCAGCGAGGGATGGGTGGGGGGAGGGGTCTGAGATAGGGTTACATACCTGTCTTCTACACCTGTGATCCACCGTCGGTGGCCATCGCCGATCCGGATTCTGCAGCCACTCCATCAGCCGCACCTGAAGAAGGCAGAAGAGCACCATTGCCTTCTCGAGTGTGTGTGCATAGTCCAAATCTCCAGAGTCCTTAATCCATCCCCCTCCTTTAGTAAATAAAGTGGTGTTCTGAGTTTACGTCCGTGGGGTGGTTTCTTTTGTTCCAGCTCTGATAGACGGGCTTAAGGGGGGACCCAGCGGGAGGTATACTGTAAGGCTCCCCAAAGTCTTTTGGTCAGATAGGTCCCCTAAAAAATCCTTACAGACTGCTAAAATAGATGCTCCCAGTCTTCTGTAAAAAAGTGTATTGCTCTCCCCAGCTGAGCACTCTGTTTTAGCAAAAGAGTTAGTAACAGAAGGAGCGATGGCGGGGCTAGGAGCCCAGCATGGAGGCTGCTCCAGCATCGCAAGCAGCGGGGCAGTGTAGTGGGACCGGGGGTAGCATGTGGAGTGGGTGGCTCCTGTCTAGAGAGGAAGAGTGGGCTGGAGGCATGGTTAAGATGGACACTCTCCTGCTGGGAGAAGCAGGGACCTATCTGCCTCATTTGCCCTCTGCCCTGGGTCCTTGAGCTCCCCCACAGACCTGAGAGGGGGCTGCCCAAGGCTGCAGTAGGAAAGGGTGGACAAGTATCCCAGACAGTGCAGAGAGGAGCAGCCCCTGCTGCAGGGTCGGTGAAACTGAGCCAGGGAGCGGCTGGGCCCAGGTTGCTGAAAGAGATCAGGGCCTAGCTCTGGTGCAGATCTTGCAGCCCAGGCTACGCCCTGAGTGTGAGGGGATGGTCGCAGCTTGGGGTGGGCGTATCTGGTGATTCACAGCTGGGGTGCACATTTCATTAGAGTGTGCACCCAGGGAATTTTTTTTTTGAAGACGAACATTTATTGAATACTCAATCATAAAGGACATTTTTATTCATCAAACAAACTAAAGAAACTAAAACTTAACTAAACTTAATGTTTTTTAAATTAACAACTAAACTGTACTTAAAAAATACAAACTTAAAAAATGAGACACAAAATTTCAAATTTTTCTGTAGTGCTAACCAGGCATATACAAAGATACAGTCAATTTTCATTATCTTTAACCAGATAATGAGCTAACCCAAACTGACCAAAACAGATTAAGGTTTCTTCATCTTCCTGTCCTAGAGAATGAGACATCGCTCACCAGGTGTTATGGACTTAAATTCCTCAATCACATTGTTGTAATTAACTGACAAAGCCAATTCTTGTTCAATGTACAAAATCATGAGTGAGTCGAGGCGCTGTTGGGACATTGTACTTCTTAGTTTGTTTTTTACATGTGCTAGTTTCGAAAAGGCTCTTTCACATGAACAGCTTGTAACAGCAAAAAGAAAAGGAGTACTTGTGGCACCTTAGAGACTAACCAATTTATTTGAGCATAAGCTTTTGTGAGCTACAGCTCACTTCATCGGATGTGAGCTGTAGCTCACGAAAGCTTATGCTCAAATAAATTGGTTAGTCTCTAAGGTGCCACAAGTACTCCTTTTCTTTTTGTGAATACAGACTAACACGGCTGCTACTCTGAAGCTTGTAACAGGTAAGACTGCAAAGCACTGAATAGATTTGTAAAAGGCCTGGAACATGGAAGACCGATCCAATTCCTTTAGCGAATCAAGCCACACTCTGGTGGTGTTCATAGTGCTACCTTTAGGAACAGATCCGTCATAACCCCAAAGCAATCCAACTTCAGCTTCCAACTCATCCAAGGACACTTTAAATTTGTTGGCAATGATTCTCATATCGTCCCGGCCAATGTCTAAGCTCAGCAGTTTTCCCATTGCAGTCACAATTTTACAAGTCTCCTGTTCAAATTGCTGGTCAATGTTGGTAATCATTGAGTCTAGGAGTGGGTAAACTGAAGTTATTCTCTCCTGCTCCTCTTTTGTATCAAAGTGATGCTGGGACTCAAACGCATCATCAATACGAGTGGACGTTTTTCTCTTCTTAACTGGAGGAATCGATATATCATTCTCTACACACATTTTCATTGAAAATAGATTGAAAATATTCTGGGCCACTTCTCATCGCAGCAAAAGAATTACACAATCTTTTCACCCCTGTCATTGCAGTAAGTTGAGATCTGGATAGGGATGGCTCTACCAATTTTGCCGCCCTAAGCAGTCGCCACTGAATTGCCACCGCCACAAGCCGCTGTGGCAGGAAGAGCAGCGGAGCTGCCGCCAAATTGCTGCTGCGGGACACGGACTGCTGCCCCATTCTAAATGTCGCCCCAAGCACCTGCTTGGAAAACTGGTGCCTGGAGCCAGCCCTGGATCTGGAGCTTGAAGAGCCTTACTCACTTTTACCACCATCTGGAGAATAGGGTGCAACATGTGAAGGGCAAAGATGAACTTGAATGAATTTAGTTCATGGATAAGGCCCCTGGCTTTTATTTTAGCATCAGCAAGGCGAGTTGTTTCGATAATCTCTTGTAAAGCTTGTAAAATGATGGAGTAGTTTTGCTTTCCAGCAGCCACTGCTTCTGCTCTGCATGCCCATCTTGTGTTTGACAGGGACTTCAAAGTCTTCAACTGGGATCCTACTTCTTGTGAAATCTTCTCCATTACTGCATGTCGCACAGGACTCCCCTCCGTGAAGGCATAAAGAGTCTGAATAACATGGAAAAAATCAAAGACAGTTCTGTTCTGTTTACTAGCAGTGCATGCATCTTCTAGGATGAGGTTCAAACAATGCACATAGCAGTGTACATAGAGTATTTCACTGTTTCTTTCTTTACATTTCATTTGAACTCCCACAGTACATCCAGACATAGTAGACGCGCCATCAAAACAGACAGACATCACTGATGTCCAGTCAATTTTAAGAATGCCAAGGACGTCATTTAACTGGTCAAAAATAGACTGAGCATCAACTGTTAATAGTCTCTGAACAGACACAAAATGTTCAGCTGGACTATGTTTTTCATTGTCAAAATACCGCACCACAATGGACATCTGTTCATGGTGTCCACAGTCAGTAGTGTCGTTGGCAATTATTGAGACCATTTTTTCCATTTAGTGAAGACACAATCTTTTGTTGCACAACGCTGTGCAAGGCTACAATTAAATCATTTGGGATGCGATTACTCCGAGAGGTAGCGTTTCAAGGAGATTGTTGCACATGCTTTGCCATTATGGGATCATATTTTTGGAGCATATTGACAAGATTTAGAAATAAACCTTTCTCAAAACTGTCAGCTTTTGCATTGTGACCCCTGAATGGTCTCCCACCTTTCGCCAAACACAGAACAATGTCAATCAGTTGCTCCATTACACTTCGGTTATGGCACCGTTCTTCTTCTTGTTTAGACAGATAATCCTGCTTGCCCTCATCCAACAATATATCAATAGGTTTCCCTTCATTAAAACTTGACCATGAAGAACAGCTCAACACATGAGATTTTGACAGTCGGTGGTTTTAAAAACATTCGTTGGCCTTATATCAGTTTCTGAATCCCTTATCAATAAATGCTTCTTTGTTTATTCCCTATTTTACTTCTAGGAAACATACTCAATCTAGGGTAATAAGGACCTCTAGATAATCGAAACTGGCGTTCTAATCTATTTTTTGGAATATCACAGACCGGGTCATCAGATGGAATGTTTGATGGCTTTGAATAGGAACTATACTGACCTGAACTAAGAGACAAAGTCTGTTACTGTTGGTCATTACTCAGTTTATTGCACACACTGGAACTGGTGGCGGCATTATCTTCATGTAAGTTCTTAACCGAGGAGTCCAAGGTATTTGCACTTCTATCAGCACATTCATTATAATTCAGTTTGCTCCTTTTCTTATATTAACAATGAACCGATCCATATTTTAAAATTAAAAGGGGGTATCATACGACTGAATTAAAACATAAAGCCACGGGCTTGTTATGCTATTTCAGTAGAGTACGCGCAACAAAGATTACAAACACTGTAGACACTGTGCTGGGCATGCCTGACGCGGCCGCTTATATAGCTCAAAGAATTTTCTAGAATAGTAGTCGGAGGGGGAGGGGAGAACCAACGGTAATATGGTGCCGCAGTAGTGGGGACGCATGCTGTGAGCGAACACAGGCTTTCTATACATTTCTACATCTATATTATGCAAGTCGGCCCTTATTGCATAGTACAACATAATACAACTGCAAAACTAAGCATCTCTGATGGTATCTTCTAGACTGAGTCCCATTGGGTAGATAGAAAGATTAACCTAAATAATCTATACAGAAGTCCCTGGAACCCCATAAGGTTGGGTCCCTAATCCATGAACTATTGGAACTCATTTACAAAACTTTTCTTAAACATTACACGAATATATTGTCTCATACTATAGAATTAGAATTCATAATCCCTATTGCATGATGAGATATAATGTATCTTAATTAAAACTATCTTTAGATATGTTTTTTCCTCAAAAATCCAATTTAAATTTTAAAAAAATCCAATATTTTTGATTTTTTTTAAAGTCATTGATTTTTATCCACCCTAACAGCTGGGCATGGTGGGGATGGGGGGACGGGAAGGATTGGTCCCCAGCTGGAGCAAGGCAAGGGCCAGAGCACAGCAGGGCATGGGGGGGATTGGTCACCAGCTGGGGTGTGTGGGGTGCAGGAGTCAGGGCAGAGGGCTAAGGTGTGTGAGGGGGGTGCAGGAATCACAGCAGGGTGTAGGAGGGGGGTGCAGGAGTCAGGGCTGGGGTTGGGGGGTGCAGGAGTCAGGACAGAGGGCTGCGGTGTGGGAGGGGTCTGCAGGAGTCAGGGCAGGGTGTGGGAGGGGGCTGCAGAAGTCAGGGCAGAGGGCTGGGGTGTGTAAAGGGGTGCAGGAGCCAGGGCAGGGTGTGGGGGGTGCAGGAGTCAGGGCAGAGGGCTGGGGTGTGTGAGGGGGGTGCAGGAGTCACAGCAGGGTGTAGGAGGGGGGTGCAGGAGTCAGGGCAGAGGGCTGCGGTGTGGGAGGGGGCTGCAGGAGTCAGGGCAGGGTGTGGGAGGGGGCTGCAGAAGTCAGGACAGAGGGCTGGGGTGTGGAAAGGGGTGCAGGAGGCAGGGCAGGGTGTGGGGGTGCAAGGGGGTGCAGGAGTTAGGGCAGGGTGTGGGGGGGTGCAGGAGTCAGGGCAGGGGTTGGGGGGGTGCAGGAGTCAGGGCAGAGGGCTGGGGTGTGTGAGGGGGGTGCAGGAGTCACAGCAGGGTGTAGGAGGGGGGTGCAGGAGTCAGGGCAGAGGGCTGCGGTGTGGGAGGGGGCTGCAGGAGTCAGGGCAGGGTGTGGGAGGGGGCTGCAGAAGTCAGGACAGAGGGCTGGGGTGTGTAAAGGGGTGCAGGAGCCAGGGCAGGGTGTGGGGGTGCAAGGGGGTGCAGGAGTCAGGGCAGGGGTTGGGGGGGTGCAGAAGTCAGGGCAGAGGGCTGGGGTGTGTGAGGGGGGTGCAGGAGTCACAGCAGGGTGTAGGAGGGGGGTGCAGAAGTCAGGGCAGAGGGCTGGGGTGTGTAAGGGGCTGCAGGAGTCAGGGCAAGGGTTGGGGGGTGCAGGAGTCAGGGCAGGGTGGGGGGGTGCAGGAGTCAGGGCAGATGGCTGGGGTGTGTGAGGGGGGTGCAGGAGTCACAGCAGGGTGTAGGAGGGGGGTGCAGGAGTCAGGGCAGAGGGCTGGGGTGTGTGAGGGGGGTGCAGGAGTCACAGCAGGGTGTAGGAGGGGGGTGCAGAAGTCAGGGCAGAGGGCTGGGGTGTGTAAGGGGCTGCAGGAGTCAGGGCAAGGGTTGGGGGGTGCAGGAGTCAGGGCAGGGTGGGGGGGTGCAGGAGTCAGGGCAGATGGCTGGGGTGTGTGAGGGGGGTGCAGGAGTCACAGCAGGGTGTAGGAGGGGGGTGCAGAAGTCAGGGCAGAGGGCTGGGGTGTGTAAGGGGCTGCAGGAGTCAGGGCAAGGGTTGGGGGGTGCAGGAGTCAGGGGAGGGGGGGTGCAGGAGTCAGGGCAGAGGGCTGGGTGTGTGAGGGGGGGGGTGGGCTGGGGGGGTGGGGGTGCTCCCAGCCCCCTGCCCTGAGCGGTTCACAGCAGGGGGCTGGAGGGGGTATACCCCGGTTCCACCCCCTTCCCCGAGGCCCTGCCCCCGCCTCTTCTCCACCTCCCCCTCTCTCTGCCCGCACGCCACGGACCGGCGGCAGGGAGCGGAGTGCGGGCGAGTCCGCAGCGCGCTGGGGGAAGAGGCGGGAGCTCGGCTGCCGCGGAGCAGCAGGACCGAGCCCGGGCCGCAGCCCCACCACGCTTCTGCCCCGCAGGGGAGAGCAGGGGCGGAGAAGAGGGGCTGGGCCCCCCCAGCCCGGACTCCCCTGCCCCCATCTCCGGCCGCCCCCCTTTTTTTTTTTGCGCTTGGGGCGGCCCTGATTAGGGTGTGACCGGGCACGCCCGCCACACCCGCTGCGCACGCCTCTGGCGGTGACCGCGGGCTTGGGGCAGGGCTCCTCTGGGGGGACATGGCGGAGGCATGGAGAGCAGGTGTCTGGAGGGGCAGGCACAGGGGACAGGTGTCGGGGGGCAGGGGGAAGGTACGGAGGGGCAAGCGTGGGGGGCAGGTATCTGGGAGCAGAGCGTAGGCGAGGGGAGGCAGGTGTCTGGGGGGGCAGGTGTTGGGGGCAGGGTGGAGGTGCGAGGGGGCAGGTGTCTGGGGGGGCAGGGCGGAGGCGCGGGGGGCAGGTGTCTGGGGGGGCAGGGCGGAGGCGCGGGGGGCAGGTGTCTGGGGGGGGCAGGGCGGAGGTGTGGGGAGCAGGGCGGGTGGCACATCTCGGAGGGAGCCCAGGGCGGAGGCCCAGGGAGCAGCTGTCGGGGTCGGAGGGGCGGGGAGGAGCAGGGGGGGCAAATGTCGGGAGGGGGAGGTGTGGGGGGGGGCTGGTGTCCGGGGAAGGCAGGTGTCTGGGGGGGCAGGGCGGAGGCGCGGGGGGCAGGTGTCTGGGGGGGCAGGGCGGAGGTGTGGGGAGCAGGGCGGGTGGCACATCTCGGAGGGAGCCCAGGGCGGAGGCCCAGGGGGCAGGTGTCGGGGTCGGAGGGGCGGGGAGGAGCAGGGGGGGCAAATGTCGGGAGGGGGAGGTGTGTGGGGGGGGCTGGTGTCCGGGGGAGGTGCGAGGGGGCAGGTGTCGGGGGAAGGCAGGTGTCCGGGGGGGCAGGGCGAGTGGCACATCTCGGAGGGAGCCCAGGACGGAGGCCCAGGGGGCAGGTGTCGGGGTCGGAGGAGCGGGGGGGGGGCTGGTGTCTGGGGGGGACGAAGCGGCGGGGGGCGGGGCTATGCCGGGTCTGGGGGAGCTGGGCGGGGCCGCGGGGGGCGGAACCAGACGGGCGGTTCGTGTTCCCGGCCGGGCTCTGTTCGCTGCTGCACCGAGTCCACCGATCGCCGGAAGCCGCCCGGGACCGGCCGCAGCCTCCGGGTCTGACTCGGACCGGCCGGGGTGCGAGCGGGGTGTAGCCTAGGGAGCGCGGGGGGTGGCGCCTGGGGGCCGGCGGGGAGATTTCGGGGGGGCGTGAGGGGGGGCTGCTATAGGGTGGGGTGAGGGGGCGGTAATTGGGAGTTCGGGGTCTGGGTGTATCGGGGCGGGGGGGATGGGGTATCTCCGGAGGGAGCTGGGTCGAGGTGGGGTGGCAGCGGGGGGGGGGGTGGGTGTATTGGGGGTGGGTTACTCGGGGGGGTATGGGGGTGCTGGTTGTATCGGGGGGGTGCTGGTAGGGGTATCTCGGGGAGGGGGGAGTGGCAGCTGGGGGATGGGTGTATTGGGGGTGGGTTACTCGGGGGGGGCATGGTGGGGGTGCTGGTAGGGGTATCTCTGGGGGAGGGGGGAGTGGCAGCTGGGGTTGGGTGTATTGGGGGTTGGTTACTCGGGGGGTGGTATGGGGGGTGCTGGTAGGGGTATCTCTGGGGGAGGGGGGAGTGGCAGCTGGGGGATGGGTGTATTGGGGGTGGGTTACTCGGGGGGGGCATGGTGGGGGTGCTGGTAGGGGTATCTCTGGGGGAGGGGGGAGTGGCAGCTGGGGTTGGGTGTATTGGGGGTTGGTTACTCGGGGGGGTATGGGGGGTACTGGTAGGGGTATCTCTAGGGGGAGTGGGGAGTGGCGGCTGGGGGATTGGTGTATCAAGATGGTTGCCCGTAGGGGTTAATTCTGTGGGGAAGGCAGGGGTGGGTGGCAGCCAGGGGCCTGCCCTTCCCAAGCAGGTCTGTGGTAGGGATGTAAAAGTTTAACCAGTAAGCATCAGTCTAACCGTTAAACCCTGCTGCTGGCCGGAGCCCAGGACGCTGCTGCTGTCCCGGGGCAGCAGCCGGGACCCCTGGGTCCAGCATCCCCAGGCACGGGCGCTAGGGCCCCACGTAAAACGTGGGGGTGTTGCAGCACCCCCTGCACCGCTAGTTCCCCGGTTAAACGTGTAACTGATAAAATTGTAATCGGTTGCACGGTTACCTTTTTTAACTGCTGTTTACATCCCGAGTCTGTGGAAGGCATTGCTCTAGCACGGCACTTGTGCTGCCAGCTCACATGTTGCTGCCTTTGCCCCCAGGAGCCTGCCATGAAGGTGCCAGTCAGCGTGACCCGCCTGCCCCGTGGGCCGGATGGCACAAGCCGCGGCTTTGACCCCAACTCCCCTCGGTACCAGGCTCTGAGCCCCATCAGCATCTCCACTGTGGGCTGTGGGAACGAGGCAGATCTGGAGCGGGAGCAGCAGGGCCGCGTGGCTCTGCGGGAGCGGTACCTGCGCAGCCTGTTTGCCATGGTTGGCCGCACCATCCACTTCACAATGTACGAGAGAGTCAATGTCTCGGCCTTCTTCGACGCCTCAGACATAGACATCTTGAACTTCCAGGTGTCCGACCTGCAGACCCCGCTGGGCGTGCACAGGGAGGCGCTGCTCCGCTGCTCGGACATCATCTCCTACACCTTCGAGCTGTGACTGCCACAGGCACCCTGCCCCCCACCTGTCCTGCTTTCTAATAAAAACACGCTTGGGTACAGCTTGCAGAGTTCTTTCTTCGCCTTTCAGAGTGGAGGTGAATTTTCAGGCCCCTGCATCATAGCTGGAAAGTGGTGCTTCCCCTCCACCCATTTGTGCTGCTCTGGAGATGGCCCTGAATTGGAGTGGAAATGAGCTTGGGGGCTGGGGGTGCATGGAGCTGCATCCATTTGGCACAACTCATCTGTTTCTTTTATCTGCTAGTTATGGAAACAAGATATCCCATTTCCTTGGCTAATCCGCTTGGCCCCACTGAATAGAACCCCTAAAAGTTTCCATCACTTTGGAGCACAGAGGCCAAAATGATCATTCTGCAAATAGCTCATGATCACCAAATCTGCTCACTGAAGGTTACCAGTGTGGGTGGCTCAGTGAGCACCTGGCATCCTTGTTATTGGCTGTGTGTAACTTATGAGCACCTATTCAAATAGGGGAAGAAACCTGAGGAACTTGTCTATCACTGCTGCACCTCTCCCCTCCCCTCCCTTCTGTCTAGACATCCGACCCAGTGTGGGATCCATGAATAGCAGAGGAGGGATGGATATTTTGGCAGTAAAACCAAAGTCTCCCTATTTCTGCCTGCTGTAAGGTTTGAACTGCCAGCCCCTTGGGCCTGTGTAGAACATAGTGTGGGGCAAGGTGCAGAGCGGAGCTGGGATGTACAGAGGTGAGGCCTGTGCCACTGTGACAGCCCAGGCAGTGTTAGAAGATGTCAGCCCATGTGGACTGTGATTGAGGTGAGGCTGAAAAGTAATAGGATGAAGCGGAGCACATAATCTCAGATGAATGTGAGCCAGGAGCAAGGTCTCAGGCTGTGCTCTGGTCTCCCGGGGAAGCTGGTAGAAATCTGCAGAGCACCATTGTGCATGGACAGAGGGGTAGCCTACTAGATGCAGTAGGATTTTCCAGCTCCAACTTCTTTCAGATTGTAGTTAATACCTGATCTCCCTGGTTCCTTTTGGCCAGTTCAGAAGGGCAAGAGGACCCCACTGGCTTGCAGGGGGAGACTGCAGGTTCTTGTGGCTGCATGGATTATTGGCCTGGTGGGACAGAGAGCGGTTGAGCTTAGCCGTTTGAGATGAAACTTGGCAAGCTAATGTGCTCTGTGAATTGGCATCAGTGGAACAGGGATTTCAACTCTCTGCTCTGGAACCTGCCATGGGGCTCACTCCTGTGACCTGGAAATGAGCTAATTGGCCAAGGTTTTCAGTAGTGACTAATAGTTCAATTTGCACTCCTTAGGAATCCAGTGGGAGATGTCTTAGATATACCTGATTTTCAGAACCTGCAGAGGACTCTGAAGATCAGGCCCTTTAAGGTAACTTAGATTGAAATTCAGGCCCCTACTTATGCATCCCAGAGTCACATTAGTTTTTTTTGGCCACAGCATCAGTCTGGGAGTTCATGTTCCGCCGATTAGCCCTCCCCCTCAAAAAAACACTTTCAGAGTTACAGCTTCCCAGGCTGGGGGACTATCCTGTAGGTATGGCCTGCATTCTTTGTTCCTAGGTTTACACTGAGCTGCATTAAAACACAGTGTTTCCTTGCACCCAGTTTATCAAGCAATCCAGGTTGCTCTGAATCAGCAACCTGTCCTCTTCATTTACTGCTCCCCCAATTTTTGTGTCATCTGCAAACTTTTTCAGTGATGATTTTGTTTTGTTCCAGGTCATTAATAAAAATGTTAAAGAGGAAGAGGGGCCAAGCAGCAAGCCGTGCCCCCTGAAACACAAGGATTTTTAATACAGGCAGCATGAGACCCAGCATGTGTCACTGTACTTGAAGTCTCCCATGATCAGTGTTTTCCCTACATTTTACAGATAGGTGTGTAAGGAGCCAGTCAGCCTGTTCCCTAGTGTGTGGTGGGCTGTTGCAGACACCAACTAATACCCCATCTTGTGCTTTATCTGCTAGACATTGATCCGTAAGCGTTCACCGTCACTTTCTTCTGTTATCAATGTCTCAAACAGCTAATGCCCTTTTTGACATCAAGCTCCCCTCCCCTTTTGCCCATTTTAGTCCTCCTACTAAATAGGTTATAATCATTGGTTTGTAACATCCTAAGCATGCAGATCATTCCCACAGGTTTCACTAATACCAACCAGATCAAATTAGCAGGAGTGTTATAAGCAACACACAAGAAGTAATTCTTCTGCTCTACTTTGCTGCTTAGGCCTCAACTAGAGTACTGTGTCCAGTTCTGGGCGCCACATTTCAGGAAAGATGTGGACAAATTGGAGAAAGTCCAGAGAAGAGCAACAAACTGATCCAAGGACTAGAACAGTGGTTCTCAACCAGGGATACGTGTACTCCTGGGGTACTCAGAGGTTTTCCAGGGGGTACAGCAACTCATCTAGCTATCATCTAGATGGCCTATACTTTAAGAATGTAAGGTATATGTTTATCATTTCGCTAGTTATAGAGGTATAAAAGAAAGAATCAAAATCACTGTCTGCCTGTGTAAGGGCCTTCTATCACTGGGACAGTCTGAGGCCCTGTTCTTACTTTAACAACAGGCTATATAAAAAGCACTAGCAAAGTCAGCACACCCTAAAATTTCAGACAATGACTTGTTCATACTTTCTATATACTATACACTAAAATGTACAATATGTATATTCCAATTGATATAATTATATGGTAAAAATGAGAAAGTAAGCCATTTTTCAGTAATCGTGTGGTGACACTTCTGTATTTCTGTGTCTGATTTTGTAAGCAAATAGTTTTTAAGTGAGGTGAAACTTGGGGGTACACAGGACAAATCAGACACCTGAAAGGGATACAGTAGTCTAGAAAGGTTTTGAGCCACCAGTCTAGAAAACATGACCTATGTGGGAAGATTGAAAAAACTGGGTTTCTTTAGTCTGGAGAAGAAAGAGGGGACATAACGGTTTTCAAGTACACAAAAGGTTGTTACAAAAAGGAGGGAGAAAAATTGTTCTTGTTAACCTCTGAGGACAGGAGTAGAAGCCATAGCTTTAAATTGAAGCAAGGGCTGTTTAGGTTGGACATTAGGGAAAACTTCCTGTCAGGATAGTTAAGCACTGGAATAAATTATCGACTGAGGTTGTGGAATCTCCGTCATTGGAGATTTTTAAGAACAGGTTAGATGAACACCTGTCAGGGATGGTCTAGATAATACTTTGTCCTGCCAGGAGTGCAGGGGACTGGACTAGATGACCTCTCAATGTCCCTTCCAGTCCTAGGATTCTATGAATTGCAATTCTTCTTGGTTTGTTATCCAGCCTCCTCGCAGTGGTGTAGTGGCATTTAAAGAGCTAGGTAATGGCATGCTGCAGGTACCAGAGTAGGCACTTGGTTTGGATTCCCACCCGTACGTGCACATAAGTTGTTCTGGTTTAACACTTCCATCAGTTTAAACCCTACTTACAGCAGGTGAGCTTGCACCTGCCATATACAGGTTTAGTAGCCACAAGTCCATACCCAACTGGAACAGAACCTTTCCAGAGAAAAGGCCCAGGCTAGCGCATGGAGACCTCATAGCCCCGCGTTAGGATATAGATATTTAGGCCTGTCTGCAAAGGCCTATACCAGGGGTCACCAACCTTTCAGAAATGGTGTGCCGAGTCTTCATTTATTCACTAAAATTTAAGGTTTCGCGTGCCAGTAATAAGAATCCATGCGATCCATGCTGAGCTGTGCCCCCTCTTGGCCCTGTCTGCACCCCTCACTGCCCCAGGCTGGGGCCAGAGGGCCACAGCTGGGGGAGGCTGCAGAGTCCTGGGCCGAGGCCAGGAGCAGAGCCCCAGGATGGCAGCAGAGCCCCCCCAAGACAGTGGCCAGGACTGGCAGTGGGGCTGGCAGACGGAACCCCAGCTGGCAGGGGGCCAGCGGCCGGTACATCAGGCCAGCAGTGGAGCCCCCCCGGACCAATGGCTGGGACCTGGGCCCAGCAGCAGGCTGAGGGGGCCAGCGGACAGAACCCCAGGTGGCAGTGGGCCAGCACCTCAGGCCAGCTGCGGAGCGCCTGGGACCAGTGGCTGGGACCTGGAGCCAGCAGTGGGCCGAGCAGGGCCGGTGGACAGAACCCCAGCTAGCAGGGGCCAGTGGCGGAGCCCCCAGGACTGGTGGCCAGGACCCAGGCAGCGTGAGGGCCATTGAAAATCTGTGGCATGCATGCCAAAGGCGGTATGCGAGCTGGTTGCCTACCCCAGCCTATACTTTAAGAATGTAGGTATATGTTTATCATTTCGCTAGTTATAGAGGAATAAAAGAAAGAATCAAAATCACTGTCTGCCTGTGTAAGGGCCTTCTCTCACTGGGACAGTCTGAGGCCCTGTTCTTAAGGTAAGGCCTTTGGTTAAGCAGCAGAGGCAGCCATAAGCTGGGAAGTGTATGGTGTCATGCTCGCATTCCAAACTAGTCATATTGAAATAAGGCAATCTGGGGCTGTTAGAAAGGTGATCCGATCTATCGCCTCCAGATAAAGGGAAGAGCCTAGAAGATGTAAAAGGAAATTTAGTTTGATAGTTTTCTGTTTGGTAGGAAGTTACTTATCAAGAGACATAGTTAGGAAACCCTTATGTCTTTATAGATGTAGTTGTGAAATCCTCACTTCTAATTTGTTTTGTCATAGTTCCTATTTTGCTAGTGTTTATTTGTATGGTCTGTGTCTGGTTCTGTGATTGTTTGTCTGCTGTATAATTAATTTTGCTGGGTGTAAGCTAATTAAGGTGGTGGGATATAGTTGGTTAGCTAATCATGTTACGATATATTAAGATTGGTTAGGTAAGTTTCAGTAAAATGATTGGTTAAGGTATAACTGAGACTATTACTATATAAATTAGGGGCAAACAGGAAGTAAGTTGGGATTCGAAAATAAGGAAAACGGAACTTGGATTTAAGCTTGGTGAAAGTTCACCCCAATAAACATCAAATTGTTTGCACCTTCGGACTTTGGGTATTAGTGCTCTCTATTCATGCGAGAAGGACCAGGCGAATGGGAGGGTGAAGAAGTAAGCCCTCTAACACGCTGGAAGGAGCCTCCCCTCTCAGCACACTAGGCATACCCTAACAGCACCCACTAGCCCATCGAGCAGAGAGGGCCTGGGGTGGAGGAATCTGACCTTTCCTTCGGAAAGCCACAGCCTAAGCCACCCTGTGTCCTCCAAGCCTTACTCCTTCTGTTGCCTGCAGGAACAGGCCACAGCCATTCCAAAGGGAAGGGCATGGCTTACAGCTATTGCCCCCTAACCCCAATTTCCAGGGTGCGAGCTGGTTGCCTTACACTGCAGACCCACTCCCCTTCTCACAAAGTCAAACTGCTCAGCTCCACCCCTGCCCTGCCCCGTCACAGGAAAGCTCAGCAGTTACCCTGGGTGCAGGTCCTTGTAGAGACTGATCTGAGGCCTCGTCCTATATGTCCAGTTTAAGGCTCCTGCAAGGGCTAAGGAGGATTTTTTATTATTATCCGATACTGGCATCTTAAAAACAGAACAGCAATGTACAGCTTTGCTACACAGCAGGGCTGGCGGGGCCTGCTGAGCCGACCACACCACAGGGGGCAGAGACCAGGGCTGCGCTGGGACCCATGCTCTAATGGCGGTAGTGAGGGCTTCTGGACCGGGAGCGGGAACGCCTGCAAAGGGAGAAGACAAGCTGGTTAAAGCAAGGAGAGGAATGCACAGAGGGGGCCGGTGCTGCCCCCCTTCCTATAGGGGGCAGCAGAGCTACATCAACCTCTCTGGTCCATGAAAAAGCCTGACACAGGACTCCCTGCATTTGACTCCCTCCCGTCTGCTGAACCCAGCCACACACAGGGACTGGGCCACTCGATTCTCCCACCTATGCAGGACGACTCTGCACAGGGCAGCCAAGCTGTCACAGACACAGCTGGCTGAGTGCACCTGAGCCTGCCCTCAGCACAGCCAGCCTTGCCCTCCCCTGCTGCAGGGCCAGGACACCCCCTGCCTTGGCATGCAGGTGAACAGCCAAGGGTGTGAGCAGGGCCAGCAGCGTGTTAGGTGGCGACTGGAGGAGCCCGCGGAGTGCCAGGGGCCAGGCTAGGGGCGTGAGCGGGGCCAGCAGGGCATGCCAGGTCTATGAAGACATGGGGATGGGGTCCTGAGTGACATGTGTTCCCTGTGCCCACCCGCCCCAAGGCTCAGGACTGGCTGCCCTCACAGCTCCTCCGTGGGCACAGCTGGGAGCTGCAGGCAGCTGGTTACCCCATCCCAGACGAGGGGAGATTGAACCTACCTCCTGGAGGAACCATATTCCCGACCTGCAAAGAAAAAGCAAGGGTTACAAGTTGGAGATGAAGCCTCTGTACTGGCGGGCAGGGGTTTAGGAGATGCAGCTGCCCTGTGGGCATAATAGCTCAGCGGTCAGGAGAGGGGTAACCTGGCTGCTCTGGAAAGTGGGACAGCCCTTTCCAGCAGCTTTAGGCTGGGGGAGGCATCTCTCAAAACTTGTGCTGATTTATTGTGAACTAAGTGAGAAATGCAGGGGATTCAGCCAGCGGCGCTGGGGAAAGGACGTACTGCACAGTACCAACCTGACCCTGCAGGAGGGGAGGGTAACCTGACTCACCGTCCCACTGACACCTATGCGATCACTGGCGAGCGCCAAGGCAAACAACATGCAAGTGTCTGCAGCACGGCGGGCTATGGCAGCAGTTTCATTACCTTAGCAGTGTAAAGGTCTGTCACTCAACAACACAACCGGTTCTGTGTGAACACCAAAGCCTCATGCACTGGCTGGCTACATAACGTAAGGACTGGGAAAAAATGGTTACTAACCTTCTCGTAACTGTTGTTCTTTGAGATGTGTTGCTCATGTCGATTCCAATTAGGTGTGCGCACACTGCATGCATGGCAGCCAGATTTTCCCCCTAGCTGTATCCATCGGGTTGGCCTGGACGCTCCCTGGGGTCATGCCTTCACGGCGCTCAATATAGGGCCATGCCGACCTACCATCCCCTCAGTTCCTTTTTGCCAGCTACTCCGACAGAGGGGTAGGAGGGTGAGTATTGTAATGAACATGAGCAACACATCTCGAACAACAATAGTTAAGAGAAGGTAAGTAACTTTTTTCTTCAAGTGATTGCTCATGTCAATTCCAATTAGGTGAACCCTATCCTTAACTTTTGGAGGCAGGGTCGGAGGTCAAAGGTTCGCTGACTGAAGCACTGCTCTACCAAAGACTGCATTGTCTCTGGCTTGTTGGGTAATTGTATAATGCAAAGTGAAAGTGTGTATTGACCAGGTCGCTGCTCTGCATATTTCCTGGGTTGGAACATGTGCCAGGAACACCGCTGACGAGGCCTGTGCCCTGGTGGAGTGTGCTGTAAGCAAAGGGGCAGGTACCTTCACCAGGCCATAGCACTCCTGGATGCATGGACGTGATCCACGACAAGATCCTCTGGGAGAAGACTGGAAGCCCATTCATTCTGTCTGCTATGGCAACAAACAGATGAATGGACTTCTGGAACAGTTTCATTCATTCAATGTAAAATGCCAGTGTCCAGCGACTGAAGTTTCTGCTTCCTGCTGCTTGAGTGCGGCGTAGGATAGAAAACTGGGAGAAAGATGTCCTGGTTGACGTGAAACTGGGAGACAACCTTGGGAAGGAAAGCCAAATGTGGCCTGAGCTGAACCTTGTCCTTACAAAACACAGTGTAAGGAGGCTCTGATGTTGAGGCCTTAAGTTCATACACCCTCCTGGCTGTTATTGCTATCTGAAACATCACCTTGTATGAGAGGTACAGCAGAGAACATGTCGCCAGCTATTCAAAAGGTGGCCCCATTAGTCTGGAAAGGACCAGACTGAGGTCCCAGGCCGGGACTGGCTGTCAGATGTGTGGATATAGCTTGTTGAGACCTTTCAGGAAACGACTGACCGTGGGGTTGGCAAAGATCGACTGGCCCTCTGCACCTGGATGGAAGGCAGAAATGACAGCCAAGTGAATCTTTACTGATGACATGGACAGCCCCTATTGTTTGAAGTGGAGCAGATAGTCCAGTATGAGGGGAATGGACATGAATGTTGGAGACAGACAGTGTTGCACCAACCAGATTGAAAATTTCTTCCACTTGGCCAGGTAGGTAGCCCTCGTGGAAGGTTTCCTACTGCTGAGGACTTGTCTGACCAGGTCTGAACAAGCGAGCTCCATTGGGTTTAGCCATGGAGCTTCCACACCGTGAGATGCAGCGATTCAAGGTTCAGGTGCTGGAGACAGCCATGATCCTGAGTTATCAAATCCAGGAAGAGTGGCAAGGTGATTGGGGCTTCCACAGACATTTCCAAGAGAGATGTGCATCAGTGTTGACGGGGCCAGGCTGGAGCTATCAATGTCACTGAGGCCCCGTCCCTCTGAACTTTGAGGAGCATCTTGTGAACAAGAGGGATGGGAGGGAACGCATACAAGGAGGTGGCCCTCTCAGGAAAGGAAGAACGTGTCCACAATGGAGCCCAGGCTGTGGTTCAGGAAGGAGCAAAACTGCTGACATTTCTTGTTGCATCATGTGGCGAACAGGTCTATCCGGGGAAACCCCCACCGTTGAAAGATGGAGTGTGCAACATCCAGGCGCAAGGATCACTTGTGGCCATGGAACGACCTGCTGAGATAGTCTGTACTCCAGGGAGGTACAATGCTTCCAGCTGTATCGAATGAGTTTTGCAGAAGTCCTACAACTTGAGGACTTCCTGGCAAAGGGGAGAGGAGCGTGCATCCCCATATGTTTATATAAAACATTGCTGTGGTGTTGTCCATCATAACTGATACACATTTCCCTTCCAGATAAACTTGGAACGTCTGGCATGCTAGGCGGACGACTCTCAGCTCTCTGACATTGATGTGGAGAGCGAGCTCTGCCTGAGACCGGAGACCTTGTGTCCTGAGGTCTCTCAGATGTGCACCCCACCCCAAGGCTGACACATCTGTCACCAGTGAGAGGGATGGCAGAGGCCTGGTGAAGGGAACCCCCACACATACCACCTGTGGGTCGAACCACCACAGGAGGGAGTCAAGGGCTGGATGAGGCAGGGTGACTATCTTGTCCAGATTGTGCTGAACCAACCGATATACCGAGGCCAGCCACGATTGGAGCGACTGGAGTCTGAGCCTGCTGTACCCACATAGGTACAAGCGGTCATGTGTCCCAGAAGCTTTAGGCAATTCCTTGCAGTTGTGGTAGGGAACTGCCTGAGATTTCAAATAATGTTGCCCAGGGCCTGGAACCGCGATTCCGGGAGGTATGCCCTGGCCTGCATGGAGTCCAATACCGCCCCTATGAACTCTATTCACTGGACTGGGGACAGAGTTGACTTTTGCACATTCAGAAGAAGGCCCAGTTCGTCGAAAGTTGCGGTTATGAACCCAACTTGGGCCTCCACTTTCTCTCTGGAGCAGCCCTTGATCAGACAGTCGTTGAGGTATGGAAACACCTGTACCTGTCACCTGTGCAGGAATGTGGCCACAAATGTCATGCATTTGGTAAACACTCAAGGCGCCACTGAGAGGCTAAACAGGAGGACTGTGAAATGGTAGTGATTGTGGTTCACCACAAACCTGAGGTACCTTCTGTGGGACGATGTGATTGAGATGTGAAAGTATGTGTCCTTCAAGTTGAGGGTGGCATACCAGTCCCCTGGATCCAATGAAGGAATAATGGAGACCATGCGAAACTTCAGTTTTTTCCATGAACCTGTTGAGCTCTCGCAGGTCTAGGATGGTCCTGAGGCCGCCTTTGGCTTTTGGTATTAGGAAATACCAGGAATAGAAGCCCTTGCCCTTCAGCTCCTGAGGAACCTCTTCTACTGCCCCCAGCGATAGGAGCGAATGCACCTCCTGTATGAGGAGTTGCTTGCAAGAAGGGTCCCTGAAGAGGGACGGGGAAGGGGGGTGGAAGGGCCAAGAATTGGAGAGAGTATCCCCCTTCTATCGTGCGGAGCCCCCAGCAGTCTGATGTAATATGGGTCCATGCAGGGTAGAAAGGGGACAATCTGCTCAAGAAGGTAAGGAGGGGCGGATCCAGTGTTCGTACTGGTGCGCCGTCCTCGACTGTGCCTTCAAGAGGTCTGCTTCTGGCCTGAAGACTGCTTCGACTGGCCATAGCCCTGGCGTGAGGAAGGGTGGGGCCTCTTCCCATCATTCCTATTCCTCCGCCAAGAGCCATCCCATCCATTCTGTGGCTGGTAGAACCACAGCGGAGGTTGCAGCCTGAAATGTTTCTGCTGTGTAGCGGGGGTATGCAGGCCAAGGGATTTGAGTGTGGCCCTCGAGTCCTTCAGGCTATAGAGCCTTGTGTCTGTCTTTTCTGAAAAGAGGGCCGAGCCTTCAAAGGGGAGGTCCTGGGTGGTCTGCTGGACCTCACAGGTGAGGCCAGAGACTTGCAGCCAGGAGCTCCTCATCATGGCTACCCCCCTTGCATCGTGCGGGTGGCTCCAGCAATGAGCTTGCCCTCCTCAACCAGCACAGACAACTCTGTGCGGAAGTCCTGTGGCAGCAGCTCCCTCAAATTTGGCCATCACTCCGCAGTTGTGGTAGCTGTATCTACTGATGACGGCCTGTTGATCTGAAATGCGGAGCTGCAACCCCCACATCGAACAGACCTTCCTGACAAACAGATCTAATTTCTTCACCTTCTGGTTTTTTGGGGAGGGTTAGCCGCGTCCCCTACCAGGGAATCTGGTGGAGGGCACGTATAAAGCTGCTCATATCCCTTTGAGGGAACAAATACCTCTGCTCATTCCTCTTCGCCGTGGGAGGCAAAGAGGCCGGGGTCTGCCACAAGATTTTAGTGGCCTCACTGATAGTTTTAATAAGTGGCAGGGCAATGCAGGAGGGCCCGGAGGGGGCAAGAAAGTTGACCATAGGGTCCGTGTCCTCTACTACCTCTTCTGCCTGGATCCCTAGGTTCTGTGCCACCCCCCCTAAGCAGTTGTTGCAAGACCCTGCTGTCTTCCAGGGCTGGGGTCGTTGACATGCGCATCACTGCCTCATCCGGTGAGAACGAAGACAAAAACCTGTCTGGCAGTGGGTTGTGCTCCCTGCCCTCAGCGCCAAGGGGTTCTTGTGGCGTCCGGTGTCCTGGTGCAGTCCCCGATGGGAAGAACGGTATGGCCACAACAGGTGGTGCCATGGAAGTCAGTGCCGTGGATGCCGGTGCCACATATACCATAGCCACCGACATTGGAGCCATGGCAGCTGACTGCAGTGGTCGCTACAGCCAATGCCCCCAGTCCGACAGTGTCGATGATGGCATAACTGATGCCAAGGCCACCTATGATGACCTGGAATGGGACCTCTGGCTCTGTCCCGGCTCTGATGGAACACCCAGGGACTCCAGAATAGCCACTGGAGTGGAGCCTGCCATTGACCCGGCCATGGTGGCGGGTAGGGCTGCCAATGGCACCGGGATCTTCTGCTCCTGCTGGAGTGATACAGCTCCACCTCTGAGGACTCCATATAGGAGGACCACAGAGGAGTGGTGCCCATTGGTGCCGGTGATCAGTGCCGGGGGACTGGTGCGGCTCCCCTGCATGGGTAGCTGGTGCCGGGGAACAATGTGCAGGAGATGATGATTGCTGCCCCATCATCACCGGCTTGCCCCTCAACGGCACCGAGGGTCACACTGGCCCTGGTGACTTGTCCCTCCTTGGAGGGGAGGATGGTGCTGTAAGCTCCAGCAGGTCCTTTGCCGCCTCTAGTGTGGAGGGGAGCTGCCGCTCTCGGCTGTGACGGGCCGGTGAGCAATGAGGGTCCGGACTCGAGTGGCTCCCCATGAGGGAGGAGTCGGCATGACAGTGGTTGGCGGTGGGGCTGAGGTGGTGTGGCCTGGCCTGGCCTGACACGGGTCACACACCCAACCGCTCCTTGGGTTTTGCTGGAGGAGAGCGGCTCCTCTCCAGCCTCCTCTTCTTTTGGGGCACCGGAGACTGAGATTGGTGCCTCCCTGTGGCCTGTGCCGAGGCCTTGTGGGTGGAGCCATGGTG
Organism: Lepidochelys olivacea; assembly: GCF_965140295.1. Lineage (NCBI taxonomy): Eukaryota > Metazoa > Chordata > Testudines > Cheloniidae > Lepidochelys > Lepidochelys olivacea. The sequence continues at coordinate 7,434,053 of NC_140433.1, read as the reverse complement.
GTGCAGAGGGTCTCTCAAAGAGCCCTTCCTCGGCACCGGCTTCCATGCCAGCGCACTCCGCACTGACGAGGAGGTGCTCAGGATTGGCTCTGCCAAGCCGGGGTCCAATTGAGGGTGGACTGCAGCCTCCATCAGGAGGCTCTTGAGACACTGATCCCGGTCTTTAAGGGTTCTGATGGCTCTCCCCAAACACTTCAGACACAATCTGTGCGGGTTGCTCCTGGGCATAGACTTGCCACAGTCCTCGCAGGCTTTAAAACCCGGGGACCAAGGCATGCCCCAGTGCCGGGAGAGCATTGGGGGGGAGGGGTACCCCCAAAATTAAACCTAGCGAAGAAACTACCTATTTATCTTACCACAACAACTACGATAACTATATACACAATTTATAAAAAGACACTGCAAGAGTGGGGACGCTTGCCGAAGCAAGAGCTAAAGATGTTCTGGCTAACCGTCACTGGCAGTAAGAAGGAACTTAAGGGATGGTGGGTCAGCATGGCCCTGTATTGAGCGCCACGAAGGTGCAACCCCAGGGGGCGCCCAGGCCAACTCGACGGATACCACTAGGGGAAAAATCTTCCAGCTGCCGTCCACGCAGCACGCACACACCTAATTGGAATTGACATGAGCAACACAGCCTGGAGAACTTTTTTTTAAATACACAGGCCAATATTTTCAGAAGTAGAAGCCTAAAGTGTGGCCCTTCAGCCCACATTTAGGCATCTAAGGGTGGGATTCCCAGAAGCTCCCACGTGATTTCAGAACAGATGTTAACGATGCCCTGGACTCGTCTCTCTCAGAACAGATGAGCATTTTGAGAGTGACACATCTTAGTAGAAAAACTGCTATGTAAGCTCTGAAATTCTCTGAACACTTAGCAAACTGTGGAGTCATGCATGAGCCATCCAGTTCAGCAACTGGAGATGAACCAAGAAGCAGTTGGCTAATAGGGAGATCAGCCAACTGCTCTGGGGAAAGGACGTACTGAATGGTACAGGCCTGACCCTGAAAGCTGGGGAGGGTAACCTGACTCTTGCAGCCCTACTAGCCAGATGGAAACAGAACAAGCTAATTACACCTTTAAACTTGCACATACAATCAATATTTTTTATTCTTATTAATCTTGATTTAGCTCTACCCTCTGAGGCACCTGGCATTGGCCACTGTCAGATAGGATACTGGGATAGATGGATCTTTGGTCTGACCCAGTATGGCCGTTCTTATGTTCTTAATTCCTGGCGAAAAGGGAAGTCCTGGGTACAGCAGGCTCCCGCTCGGGTGCTGGCCCTCCAGGGGCATGAGCCATTAGTGAGGCTGGAAGCTACCCAAATGGCACTGTTCCCCTAGAACACCACACACCACGCTTCCCCCTCACAGACACCTGGACCCCCGAAGAGGCTGCTCTAAGGGACTGCAAGAGTCTGACCTCAAGGGTACTGGGAGTAGGGGTCTCCCACTGGCTTCAAAATCACTGGCCACTTCTGAAGATTTAGGCCCTAATCTCTGGGAACCCAGCCAGTGTCCAGAGCACATGCTGAGGATGAAGAGTGACATCTGCTGGACTCATGCAGCACTGAGTCACCTCCCAGCCTAGCCCACGGCCACTGCAACACCATCCCAGTGAATGCTGGAGCAAGGAGCAGCTCTCTCTCCAGTTCTGCAGACAGCTAGCTCCCAAACAGCAGCTGCTCCCTGTGACACTGGACTCCATATGCTTTATGAAAATATGCTTATGAATGTGAATATGATGTAACTGGAATATGCTCTATGCAAAAGGTCTCTTGAAAGGTATCATTACAGAGCTTATGATCTACTGAGTGTGGTCATCTTATTTGTTTGTATGTGTTATTTCTATGTCTGGAGTGAGGGGAAGAAGATATAAACTTGTTTCAGAGTAACAGCCGTGTTAGTCTGTATTCACAAAAAAAAAGGAGTACTTGTGGCACCTTAGAGACTAACCAATTTATTTGAGCATAAGCTTTCGTGAGCTGTAGCTCACTTCATCGGATGCATCGGAGCTGTAGCTCACGAAAGCTTATGCTCAAATAAATTGGTTAGTCTCTAAGGTGCCATATAAACTTGTATTACTGATGTAAATATATTAAGTGGAAGCCATTAAGGGTGCTTCAGAATCAATGAACTGTAAATGGCTCTGTTTACTTGCAAACCTTCCTGTGGAAGAGCAGGCCAGTCCAGGAAGAATGGAGGCTGGGGTCTCACAGGACATGTGACCATGTCACATGATACTAAAATTCATCTTAAATCTGGTACTTTTCCATTTAGAAGGGGGGTGGGGACCCAGAGAGACAAACTATTCCCACCTTGTGCCAAAGCTATAAAAGGGGGTGGAGCAGGACAAGGGAGGTCCCAATCATGAGAAAACCCCTAGTTACTACCTGAGATGGCTGCTGGAACTAGCAAGGACTGTATCAGGGGAAAGGATTGCGCTCAGACTAGGAAGGAGTCTAGTCTGTAAAAGAAGCTTATTGGAACATCTCTGAGGGTGAGCTTTACCTGTAATCAGTTTCTTAATGCATTAGGCTCAGACTTGCGTGTTTTTGCTTTATTTTGCTTCGTGACCTACTTTGTTCTGTCTGTTATTACTTGAAACCACTTGAATCCTACTTTTTATACTCAATAAAATCACTTTTATTTGTAAACCAGAGTAAGCGATTAATACCTGGGGGAGCAAACAGCTGTGCATCTCTATCAGTGATATAGAGGGCAGACAATTTATGAATTTACTCTGTATAAGCTTTATACAGAATAAAACGGATTTATTTGGGGTTTGGATCCCATTGGGAGCTGGGTGTCTGGATGCTGGAGACAGGAGTATTTGCCGAGCAGTTTTCAGTTAAGTCTGCTGCTTTGGGGGCATGGTTCAGACCCTGGGTCTGTGTTACAGCAGGCTAGTGTGTCTGGCTCAACAAGGCAGGGTTCTGGAGTCCCAAGCTGGCAGGGAAAACGGGCTGAGAGGTAATTTCAGCACATCAGGTGACAGTCCCAAGGGGGGGGGGGGGGGTGTCTCTGTGATCAAACCCATCACGCTCCCTGCCCCCCAGTCTGTGCCTGCCCCACTCTCTGTCAGCACAGGAGTCACTTGCCCAGGCGGTGCCAAGCAGCGGGTACTCACTGTATCGTGGGGACGGGGAGCGGCTCTGCCTGCTGTACTGCCTTTCCCATTCTTCCCGCTCCTTTTCTCGCCGCTCTCTCTCCCTGCAGAGAAACAAGAGGGCTAAGCGCACAACCTGCAGAGAACATGCCCAGAGAACAACAGGGAAAGCAAGAGAGTTTACTTCATTCGGATCTTCCGGGCCATAGCTCGCAGCTCGTCTTCTCGCTCCTGAAAGAGAGAGGCACGGATCAGCCAAGCTTAGTGTGAACCCCCAAACACACACACTCCCCTCAGCACAGCAGTGCTCCCCCAACTTCACTCCCCACCCCTGCCTACTGAGTCCCTGGACCATCACCACTGTGGATGCTAGCTCTGCTCTCAGGTAACACATCCATGAGTGCTCCTAACCAGGCAGAGGGGTCTGCAGAGAGAGGCCGTTCCAAATGGCCAGACACTCCACCCAGGGGTGTGAAATGGGAGTAGTGGCGCAGCCCAGTGATTAGAAGCAGAGGCAGACCCATGTCAGGGTGCAGCTGGGTCACGTACCTGCCTTTCATGTTCCTGTTGCATCATCTTCTCTTGTGCTGCCTTTTTGTCAGCTTTAACTGAGAGACAGAGAGAGAGATTTTAAGCAGCTGCCACAAGGCCAGGCCAGAGCAGCAAGTGAATTGCATAATGAAACTGGTCCTGCTTACACTGCCTGTTGAGAGCCTTCTGCATTCGCAACTTCAGCTTCTCCTGTGGAGTCAGCTTTGGCTACGAGGAAAGTTAAACAGAGACATGTTAAGGGAAGGCACAGGGACATCGGCACTGCCAGACAGGATCAGATCCAGAGGCACTCTTGCCGAGGAGGGCATCTCCTACACCAGATGCCTCAGAGGAAGAGACAGGAAACCCTGCAGCAGACAGATGGGGGAGCAACCTGCCCCGGCAGGTCTCATCCAGATCCTTGACACCTAGAGATTGGGTTAGGCCCTGAAGGAGATTCTCCCCCCTCTCTCCCCACTTCCAATGTTCTGTGTTGTGTTGACTAGAGGAACTCAGGATATTCTTGTCAGCCACAGAAATGGCCAGTCCTTATTGCATCTTGCCAAGTTTTTGGCCTCAGCAATATCCTGTGTCAAGGAGTTCCACAGACTGTCTCTCATATTCTATTCAAAAGGATGTCTTCATCAGTTTTGAATTTTCACCTTCTAATTTCATGGAATGTCCCCTTCTAATGCTGCGAGGCAGGGAGAAGCTCCCAATCTCCCTTCTTGACCAGTCAGTAATTCATAGACTTTCTCCTGTCGCCTCTTATTCACCTCCTCTAGAGGAATGTCTACCCTACCGCCAGGAGGTGAATTTGTATACATACTCAGGCTAGCTTTGGTTGAACTTGATCAAAGCTAGCTTGAGTAACAATAGCATTGAAGTCACAGCAGAAGGGGTGGAGGCATAGGCCAGCTGCTCCGAGGGGCCAAGGTAGCTAGATCAAATCTACCTTAGGTATATCTACACATGCTGCAATCCCACTTCCAATTGCAGTGTAGACATACCCTAAGGGAATAAAGCCAAATCTTTTCACTCTCTCTAGCCAAGAGTTTTTCTAGGCCTTTGACCACTGTTACAGATTTGTAGATTGCAAGGCCAGAAGGGACCATTGGGTATAACCCAGGCCAGGGGACGGCCCAAAAATAATTCCTAGAGCAGAGCTTTTGGAAAACCATCCAATCTTGATTTAAAAATTGCCAGTGATGGAGAATCCACCATGACCACTGGTAAGTTGTTCCAGTGGATAATGACTCTCACTGTTCCCATCTGAATTTGTCTAGCTTCAACTTTCAGCCATCAGACCGTGTTAGACCTTTTGTTGCTAGATGGAAGAGCCAGTTATTAAATATTTGTTCCCCACACAAGTACTTGTAGACTGTGATCAAGTCCCCCCCTCCTCTGAACCTCCTGTTCTAGGGTATCCTGTGTGAGATAGGGTGACCAGTCTGCACCCCTGTTAATCTCTATCCGATCCTTTGCACCCTAGCCCCTGGTTTGTTTTCCTGGCTGCAGCGGCATACTGAAGAGGGCTCTGTTAGGAGCTGCCTGCAATGGTGCCCGGGTCTCTGGCCTGACTGGACACATTTACATCACTCCAAGGTGGGCGAGGGGGAGGACAATGTACTTTCCTGCCTTTTTCTGGGAGCACTCTCAGGCTGTGTGTTTCAAGCTGGGCCTCTCAGCTCTGGGGAGCTGCCCTGTGGACAGGCATCCAGAAACAAGAGGCTTCACTGGTGAGAATACGCAACTCAACTGAGGCCAGCAGGGACCCACTCACAGCCAGGCAAGGGCACCCAAAGTAGGGGCCAAGGGCCACTCTCCAGTTGGTTCTAGCGTAGATGGGGTAGGGAGCTGGGCAGAAGCTGCTGCTCCTCTAACAGCCACAGGACTGGAGGAACTCAGCCCAGGCAGCCACGTCTGTTCATGCAGCCGGGAGGAGACCAGCACCAGCAACACTCCAGGGGCTTGCTGGAGTGTGCAGCTTTCAATACCAGCTAAGGGAAACCCTGCAGCTCATGGCCAGCTAGCAGCCTTAGGGCCACAGTTTGGGCTCCCTGGAGCAAAGAAACCCAACCCCTGGAGCACTCCTCTGATTTAACACCCTCTGACCCCACACGGAAATGTGACCTGGGCAGCTTTAACGTGCCTTAAGTTACAGGTCACAGACCGGTACTCATGCCACAAGTGTGCCCAGGCTTTGACCCCCCCGAATCTGCCAGCGGCATGGGACCACTGCAGTCCTTCAGGGTAGGGCCATGGAAGCGCTCCCATGGAAAGCCAGATCAACCCACAATGGGGCAGCTGATACTAGACTCCTGCTACACTCGGCCTAGCACTCTCCTGACCGTTGGCCCCACGAGTTAGCACAGGTAGGACCAGAGAGAACCCATGTGGCAGCACCACGACTCTGGGGACAGCACTGATCTCTCGCAGGGATTCTAGCCAAGGAAGAGTGTGTCTGACACCTGCAGTGCTGCAGAGCCCTGGCCACCCTAGCCCAGCTCCATTCATGGAGGGCCAGGCTGGCCAGGGCTTCACCTCCATTGCCCACTGGCGGAAATGCAGAAGCTCGTCCCCAAGTCTTATTCCCTGAATGCAAGAAGTTAGTCCACCAAGACTGAGCATGTGGATTGCTGCTGTTGGCCGTCAGTCACGTTGATTGACATTTCCCCAGTGCTTTAGCAAATTTGATCCATTAGCCCAGCGTATTAAGCAGACAAGAAAACATATTTAACAATTGCCTTGGGGCTAGAACCAGCTCCCCACATTCAAATCATACCAAGAAGGTGGCTGGCCTATATACACCCCTCCCTCGCTCCTTTCTGATAGACAGCACCCATCTGACAGCCTGAGCCCTAAGGGTCACACAAAGGCTCCCCATGGTGGTGGTGGCTTGGAGATGACCTGCAGAGCGGCAGGCAGAGGCAGGCCAGGGTAACTCCAAGGGCACTCCCTCTCTTGCTTTGCAGAGGAACCCACTGCACACCCCCACACAGGCACCTTGCTTCCCTAGGGGCCGTCTTGGGATCTAGACCACCAGGAGTTCATTGGGTGCCACTCCTTCCCAGACACATGGAGGGAAGCCAACACCCTGCTGCCCATTCCTGGAGAGCCAGTGTGCGCCTGGATCCCAGGTAGGAATGCAGTGACGTGCTTTCCCTTCCTATTTGGGATCTCAAGGACACAAGGGTCAACAGAACACAGAGTGCCTCTCTGCATTGCTGGCTGACTTGGCCATGAAATGGCCTTTGCAAGGCCCCCTGCTTCTAATCCAGCACCTCTCCCTCCATGTCTGGAGCTCCTTCCTAGGGGCTTCATCTGGAGTCAGGGCCATGCAGGCTGGGAGGGCCATGCTTTAGATCAGGAGCCTAACCCTAGGTCAAGGTGCTCCAACCTGCCGCACAGGAACGGGTAGCAGGCTCCAGAATGATGCAGAGATCCCACAGTTGCGAGGCCCGGAGTCCGAAAGCACCAGGAGGTTTGTTCCAGGAACCAAACAGCTGGGATGGGAGGATGTGTCCTGGCCCCAGCCCCCTTGGCAGTTCAAAGCACCTTCTCCTGTCGACGAGTCTCCGACAGCTCCTATTGGCGGCGCTTTGTTTACTACTTTGTGCATCGGCACAGAGGCAGCCAGTGGGAGCAGTCACGAGACACTCGCCGCAGAGCAGCCCAAGCCCCAGACCGACAGGGTCTGGAGAGCACAGTGGGCAAGGCAGGGTGGGTGTTAAGCTGCCAGGGGGACTGACGCACCAGGCTGGTTTCCAGGGGAGGCAATAATCCCAGAACTTGGCACTCTTGCATTCTAGCTTAGTCAGTGCAATAGAGGACATAGGTTCATCCACTTACAGGGTCACTGAAAGTGGGGGATCTGGGTTAGCCCCCGTACCTGCCAGCCCCACCCCCCACGCTATAGACTGGCTACTACCCAGCGGACCGGGGTCTTTGTGGAGCCAGTATAAGGGAAGGTGTCTTCTGTTCCCAGGAATTCAGCGAAAGGGACAGTGACCCGAAACCCATCGCCACATGTCACTCAGAGCTGAGACTGCTCCGTTAACCCCCTCACTCGGAGGCAGGGTTGCTGGCACTTGCCTATGCTGGCTGCCATCCATTCTCAGTTCTAAGGAGCTACTGGGCTTGGCGGGCCTGCACCTTGAGGAGAGGGCTCAGGATTTCCAGCCCAGGGACAGGGGACTTGGGTTTCAAACGCAGTCAAGGAGCCCTTCATTCAGACAAGTCCCTGCATCTCCTCACTCCCGTGAACTACGGGGTCCCTTAGTTTGTTCTGCAGTGATGTGAATTAAACAGGTGAGGTTAAATTCTTACTGACTTTGGCAGCTCCTGTCTCTTTACCACCAGCAGTGTCAGCCCTAGAGGGGGAAAAACAGCTGTGATCAGAAGCATTGTGGAGCAGATGGGACGCCACGTCCTTGTCTGGGAGAGTGAGAGGCCCAGCACTAACCTCCCCCCTCAGACATAGGCAGACCAGGCAGCTCATGTAGAGCTCGGCATTAGTCTCCTTCCTGTACCCACACTCCCCAGGGCGGGGGCAGAAGAAGCCCCTTCTGCTGCAGGGCTCAAGGCCAAACACAGCATGCAGAAGGGAGGCCAGGGGGAAGAACTAGAACAGGGGTGGCCTTCCCTGAACGGGCCTGGCTCCACTCACTCACTTTTTCAGTTTCTCCCCCACGGCTGGGGAAGCTGCAGGCCTCAGCAGTTTCTCTCTTGCTGGAGAAGCTGATCTGCTGCGGCTTCGTGAATCACTGGGACTCCGGCTGCTCCGACTGCTACTCCAGTGTCTCCCCGCTCGGCCGCTCCGGCGATAGCGCTCCCCAGACCGGGAATGGCTCCTAAGAGTGCCAAGAACATAGCCAAGGACCGCAGGCTTCCAAGCCTTCCCTATGCCACAGTGCAAGCCAGCCTCCCTCCCCCACCGCACATGCCCTGGAAGCGGGGCAGTAGCATGGCATTAAGGTTGCCAATCCCACAGCTGCGGATAACTGCGGGAAGTGCTGTTGTCCACCATAGCCCCATCCAGAGGGTCAGTGGCCTCCAGCCAGGGCTGGAGCAGTTCCTCAAGGGACAGAGAAGTGAGGAGGAACTCAGGGTGTAAAGCTGCCATCTCACGCCCACCCAGCCCTGTCACTATCTCTGCCTCCAGAGGCGCCTTCCTGCAGGTCACAGCAGCACATGGTCCCATTGCAGGGTGAACAAGCCATGCCTGGAAATTCCTGCAACCCCCCACTCTCCCCACCCGGCTCACTGCACAGCTCCGGGCGGGACTCACCTGGACCTGCGACGGGAGCTGTACCGGCGGCCCCGATCAGGCGAGTGTGATCTGGAGCGGCGGCGGCCATCCCGCGAGCCCCCTCCGGAGTAGCGCCGGCTCCTGCTGCGGGAGCGGGAATACCGTCGGCTGTGGGAGCGGCGGTACCGGCTGGACCGGTGGTGGTGCCCACTGGCTCGGTGAGAACGGGAGCTGGAGCGGGAGCTCGAAGAGGAGGAGGACGACGGGGAAGAGGAGGAGGAGGAGGAGGAGCGTCTCCTATAGAGGATCAGAGACAACGCAAGCCATTCACGCAGAGGGCAGAGATGTGACACGGGGGGTGCCGAAGAACTGGAGCATCATGGCGCGCCAAGATCCCTGCCCTCCTCTTAAGTAGCACTGGGCAGACTCAGCCCCTGGCCTCTGCCCCCAGCTAGCACAGCCAGCCAAGAAGCGGGGCTCGGCATGAAGGAGGAACAAGCACGTTGCGACGGTTGTTACCAGCTCTTCCCCCAGTCCAGCTCCGAGACAATCTCAATACAGCAGCTCTTCAGAGCCAGGAGACAACGGCAAGTGGACTGTGGGGCCACACAAAGGCATCAGACAACCGTCCCCTCACTGCCACCAAGATCCCTGCATGCTGGCCCAGGGGAGGGCTAAGGAAAGGACAGCAGTGCCCCCAAATGACTCAACAGCATGTTCAGTGGCCCCTGCCCCCCCAGCAGCGTCCCTGTGCTTGAGCTGCGGAGAGGACCCTGTGGACCAGTCCCTCACACTCTGCACCATCACCCCCCTGTGGCTAGCAGTTCCACTCCAGTCCACAGGGGCAGGGCTTACACATCAGCGGCTGCAACACAACTGCCTGCTGCCCAATTCACTCGTGCACAGTATGAGAGCATCTGGGGGTGTCCATGGCTCACTGACAGGGGGAGCCCCCCCAACAGGAGGGGCTAGGGGCTCAGTAACTCATGTCTATCCTTCCGCTACCAGAATCCTCCACCATCCATTCCCCCTGGGGGCCCACAAAGGAAGGCTGCAGGGAGAACAGTGGGGCTCAGGCCTTTGTGCAGCCAGAGGCTGTGAAGGCTCGTTAGGCTAGAAAGGCCATTCTGGTCTTGCCCGTCTGCCCCAGAAGATTCTACAGAGGACAGGGCTTGCAGTGACTTCCATGGTCCCAGAGCAGGCAGGGGAAACCCAACTGCGATGGTACAGGCTCAGTGCAGGTTTGGTTACACCATCCTACCACAATGCTGGGGAAAAGCCTGAAGTCTTATCACTCCCCTCCCCATTAAAGGCTGAGACCATGCCCATGCCTGGGTCCTTCAACGAGGCCTCCGGCAAGGTACAGGCTCCACACCGGGCTCAGCTCTGGCTGGCACAGCGAGTTAGGAGGGAAGTGGTTCTGAGAAAGACCGTCGGGAATGCTGGGCTCTTCTCACAGCCCCCCCATGGCCTCACTGCCTAAGACAGGCAAGCGGCTTTACAGCCCCCCATACCCCCAGCACGTCCTGAGGGCTGGGGGGGGTGGACCTTCGCCTCCTGCAACGTGGACCATGAGAAGGCTCAAACGTGTGACGACTCTCTCATGGGGCAGAGCTACCGGGGCCAACCAGGGTTCTGGCTCCTGGCAACGCTGCAGGGGGGGCGCTGAGAAGGGCAGTAACGTTAGGCAGTGCCAGTGCCAGCCCAAAACGCCAGGACATGCAGTTCCACCTGAGGGCACCAGCCAAGGGCTCTGCAGAATGTCTGCAGCTCTGGCTCCCTACACAGCCTTGGCCAACGGGGTGCGGGTGGAGCCCCCGGCTCAAGCTAGTTCGCCACAGACACACAATGGCAATGATGCAGCCACAGCCCCAAGGCCAGGCACTAGCTTGGTCTATACAGTGCATACCAGGCACTTTACAACCCTGTGAGCTCTCAGCCTGCACTCAAATGCCCTGCTCACCTGGAGAGGGAGTTGGGACAGGCCAGTACGCTGAGAACAGGGCCAGGAAGTGCCTGGGCACGGGAGGGGAGGGGAAGTACAGCAATTCGGGGGTGGAGGGTATGGGTCAGGTGAGGAGAGGAAAGGAGAGGAGAGGAAGGGATATTGTGGGCAAGTAGAAGAGCTGCCCCTTTCCAGCTGCCAGATCCCCCATGTCATAGAATCTCTCTCCCTCACTGATGTGCCAGGTCCCTTCCCTGGGCCCCAGGACAAGCTGCCCTCCCGGAGTTCCCCTCATAGGTTGAAAATAGGGCTATTCAGGGCCTTCCAGGCACCGTCTACCCAAACAGGCCTCTTGCTCAGTCGCCTGGAGAGTGCCCCCAACTGGCCACCCCACACAGTGCTTGGCCAGCCTGTGGACAGGGCTGAGAACGAAATGGCAGCTGGAAAGGACTGGATGCCAAGAGCTCCCACTGGACAGGGTCTCCAAGCAGGGGCAGCTTGGCTTGGTGCCCATTGGGGGCACAGAGGGTGCAGGCCGATCGCGTAGATGGGCCGTTAGCCCCTGCTGAGTCTCTGGTGTTAAGGTTTGGGAAAGCGAGCCAGACGGGGGAGTTACCGACCGGGAGGAGGTGCTATGACCTGCTGCAGCGCTGCCCTGATGCACTTGGGTGGAGCGCGGCTTGCCGAGGGAGACGGCTTTCCCGGGGACTCCTCCGGCTTGAGCAGCAGCTGCTTCCTCGTCACTGCCCCCGAAACTGGTGATGAACGTGATCTTCTCTTCTTGGCCCGGGGAAGGCGAGCGAGAGCGTGAGCGGGATTCAGAGCTGGATTCTGAAGGCGACCTGGGAACAAAGTGAGAACAGGAGGGCTGCTTCACTGCGGGAGGTGGAATTTGCCAAGAGCTCCCCCAGGGGGGCAGCACACTGGGGTGGATGCAGCTTCTGGACCCCTGCTGGACCTCCCAAGGGCTGCAGCAGACCCAGCACGTACCGTAGCACCTGCTCCAGCAGGAGGTGACCTTTCCCCAGCCCAAGGGCCCCTCAGAAACAGCCAGAGTCTGTCAACTACAAGAATCCCCCTCAGAGACGGTCGCTGCAGTGGCCTCTCCCCCAGGACGGGCAGAGGCACAGCAAACCACTCCTGCCATGCCCAGCAGCTACAGGCACTCACCGTTTGTAGGGATCATATGTGGGGCTGTCTCTCCTCGCATAGCTGCAAAGAGAGAACACGTTAGGGAGAGCCTGTGGCAATGGCCAAAGAGAGATCCAAGGGGCACAGCCTGCCACGTGGCCAGCAGCCAGGCGCCCTGCGGAGTGACCAGCTGGCAGCACAGCCACGCCGCTCACCCTCCCTAGTGCCCCACTCAGTGCAGGAAGCAGGGCAGAGCTACTCCTCTTGAGTTTAACCCACCCCCCAGGGTCGCAGCCCCCCCAGACCTCATCTGCCGGTACAAGCAGGAGGGTTAGTGAGGGAGCCAAAGGCCTCTGAATGGAGCAGAGGCCTCTCCTAGAGAGGGAACGTAACCCTGGTGCACGCGGCCTGTACTGGCTCTACATGGAGGTGAGAGCACAGAGGTACCAGCGGTGGCCCACAATGCGTTACCTGGGCTGCAGGGGCCGGGTGGCTGCGAGCCCTGGACCCACAGGGCAGCCCGGCCGGACCCCTCTGCGCTGGGCAGCTGGGAACCTCACAGACCCCCGGCATGCGGGCCAGCCTTTAGCACACAACTGAGAGGGGCCACAGCTGTGTGCTAATTGGGCCGCATGCGTCCTCGGAGGTTGAGGACTGCTGCTCTAGCTCTTTGTGACGCAGACAAAAGAAGCCTGTCAGCCTATGATGGTTGAAAATTTATCAGTTGCATCAGAATTGGTTCTGGATTTAACTAAAGCCCAGGAAGGAAATGTTCCTAAGTTTGCGTCTGCTAGGGAGAAGGACGTTGTAATTAGGTCGCATCCAGTTAAACCCAGGGACCAGGCGATGCTGGTGCTTCTCTTCTGCCTGTTGCTAGTGTGTTGCTGGGTAAAGATATGACAACTCTCTTTAATCAGGTTGATATAGCCAGGGCACAAGGAGAGCATGAAAGTGATTTAACTGTGTTACCCACCAACATTGTGGAAACTTGTAACTAAATTACTGTGTGTAGAGAGCCATGTTGCCGGTGAGGAAAGCTGCAAAGGGAAGGAGAAAGCCTCTAACTATGGAGTCTAGCAGCTTGCCTAAAAGGGGGTTGTGTAAAAATCCTCCTAATGGGCCAGTGGTGATTCTGAGTGTAAGTGAAACTTAGAAGGAGGTGGTGGTGGCTCTGCAGAGCAATGCTTCTGTGGAGCAAGATAAACGTGAATTGTTGCTTAAAGACGCTCCTAAGGAGAAGAAGCCTCATGGTAGTTTTTTCAAGCAGTTTGCTGTAACTGAGGGGTGTGCAAGTAAATTAACTGATGTAGATCAGGATGAATTTCTGTCTGTAGAAGGCAACAGTTGATTGAGAGATTTATTTCAGTTCCTAACAGCCAGAATTTTTCTGTTGAAAATGGATCCGCTGACTTTGCTTTAGAAAGACCCAGTGTGAATAACTTAGAGAAGGCATCAGATGGAATGAAAATTGTCAGGGATTTGGAACAGCCCTATGATGACGACCAAGTGGCTGTGCTTGACCAGCTTGTTGGAACATGAATGTCTCCATACTGATTCTGTGAGTGAACAGTCTGGGTCTCAGGTTCAGAGGGAGGACTGAGTTGCTGAATCTACAGAGCAGGACAGCTGTGCAGTTATCTCTTGAGAATACAGGGGATGGCAGGCAAACTTTCACCCCTAGATACTTCGGATATGACTTGTAGTCTCTTAGTGGACTTGACATCTGATTCCATGTGGAAGCAGAGGTTGGTAATTAAAGGACACAAGAACCTTGAGTCTAACATGCTAGTGAAAATGGATGGTCTCTCTTTAAGACAGAGTCCAGCCTTGGAATTGGTAATTGTTAAGAATCTGAAAACTAGTAAACAAACTAGTGTCTGTGTTGATGCAGATTACCTGACTGACAGGGGAAGAAGACTTACCCATACCAAAACTGTTAGCAAAAAGGACACACCTAGCCAGCCAATGGATTCTGTTACACAGAATAGCTCATATTTTGACCTTTCAGGACAGGGAGGAAGGAAAAAACTTCATGTTGCTAACGGAAACCACAGGTTAGCCCTAAAATGCCAAAACCTCAACAGTATTGAGCCAGAGGCATGGCATAACACAAATGCTTGTAAATGTACACATGGGACAGATTTGATGTTAATATTATTGCTAACGTTAACTCTTGCGATTAGTTTGTTGCGGATACCAAAAACTGTAAAAATGTACAGTGTGCATGATCTTTTGGAAAAACCCTTGGGAGTGGTGCACAAGAACTCACTATGTGCTAGAAGCCTTTATGGGTTACTGTTTCTTTACATGACAACACACTTTATGTTAAAAGGCCTTGTGATACTGATATTTCACAGCCAGTGCCTGTAACCAGTCTTAAAACTTTTCACATCAGAGATGGCATTATAGACCTAATGTGTGTATGAAAAGGTAAACTAAGGCATACCACCCTATTGCTTTCATGGCTAAATGCCAAGATTCCTACACTATGGAGAACATTAATATCTACATTGACTTGATGTTAATTGCGTCCCAAACATTTGCCAGAGCTTGCATGGATAAATTAACTATTTTCATTAGCTCATGGCAGGATCATATGAGACCGGCAGAAATTATGCTGCAAAAGCACATCCAATCCACTATTGATCTAACCAAGTTTTACCTTGGTTTGTAAAAGAATTCAATATTGTTACTTCCATAATGAACCTTACAAAGAAAAAGCCTGTTTAAGCCAAACATGATTTTGATGAGCCATTTCTGTTATACACTGATACTTCTAAGACTGGGTCAGAAGCTGTAGTAATACAGAACCAAGAATGGGAAGCCCCTACGATGCATTCAGCAGTATCTGGGACACCCCTTCCTGCATCAATTTTGTGTTGGAGGTGTGACGTTGGCTGATTAAAATATGACCGTAGATCATTGTTGCTTCCACTGTTACACAATTGCAACAGATCTTACACAAAGTGTGTCAAAGTAAAGTGTCAACAGAAAAGTTATGATTTGCTGAGTATGATTAGGCTATTTGTATGCATGTATCATTTTTGTATCTGAAGCTATGAATATTAACTATGTACCTGTATTTCAAATGTTTGCTCATATGGAAACACCCACAAGGTGTTTAGCCAGCACATTGTGAAGGAACTATTCAAGTTGAATGGCCCATCAAAGAACACTTAACTCACAATGGAAGACGCCTAGCTACATTTAATGGACTTTCTCGTGTGATGGCCTCTATGACTAAGCGAAGCATGCATGGATACGTGACTTGCCCACGTGACTCCAAAAACCATCTTATTCCCTGTAATTTTCCAGTGAGAACAATGGGTTTTCCCTCACTTGGCAGTTCTGCAGAAAAGGACCTAGGGGTTACAGTGGACGAGAAGTTGGATATGAGTCAACAGTGTGCCCTTGTTGCCAAGAAGGCCAATGGCATTTTGGGATGTATAAGTAGGGGCATAGCGAGCAGATCGAGGGACGTGATTGTTCCCCTCTATTCGACATTGGTGAGGCCTCATCTGGAGTACTGTGTCCAGTTTTGGGCCCCACACTACAAGAAGGATGTGGAAACATTGGAAAGAGTCCAGCGGAGGGCAACAAAAATGATGAGGGGACTGGAACACATGACTTATGAGGAGAGGCTGAGGGAATTGGGGATGTTTAGTCTTCAGAAGAGAAGAATGAGGGGGGATTTTATAGCTGCTTTCAGCTACCTGAAAGGGGGTTCCAAAGAGGATGGCTCTAGACTGTTCTCAGTGGTAGCAGATGACAGAACGAGGAGTAATGGTCTCAAGTTGCAGTGGGGGAGATTTAGGTTGGATATTAGGAAAAACTTTTTCACTAGGAGGGTGGTGAAACACTGGAATGCGTTACCTAGGGAGGTGGTGGAATCTGCTTCCCTAGAAGTTTTTAAGGTCGGGCTTGACAAAGCCCTGGCTGGGATGATTTAGTTGGGGATCGGTCCTGCTTTGAGCAGGGGGTTGGACTACATGACCTCCTGAGGTCCCTTCCAACCCTGATATTCTATGAAGCTATAAACGGCCCTAGAAATATCTTCATTTTGCCTCTTTCCTGCTCAAACCTCTGGACTATGAACTTATACTAATGGGAGCATTCTAACCAAGGGATAGAGGACCTTCCAATGATTTGGAAGCAATCAGAGACTTGACTTAAGCCAGCAGTTTATTCCATCCAGGGGCTGGGAAGGGCAGGCCTGCTACAAGCCTGATCCAAGAACTTGACAATTACTGTATTTCATTCCTTTAACCAATTTTAACTCTCACCTTCCTTTTTTTCTTTTTATAAATAAACCTTTAGATTTTAGATACTAAAGGATTGGCAACAGCGTGACTATTGGGTAAAGAACCCTTTGTTTGATGGAATTGACTTTAAATAACTACTCATTAAGTTTAGTGTTTTTGGTTGTGATACAAGGACTGGAATGCCTAAGGAGACTGCTTTTCTGACTTCTTGTTAGCCAGTGTGGTGAAACAAGTTTACTTTGTTGCTGGTTTGGTATATCTTATAGGAGAATAACCACCAGTTTTGGATGTGTCTGCCCTATTTCTCAGCAGTTTGTCCTGCATTTGGTATTCTCAGTTGTGACCCACGAACGAATGGTGACACCAGCCTCCCCGCTAAAGGGGTTCAGAGGAGAGGAGTCCAGACAAGGAGAGGCAGAGACGGAAGCACATGGAACATCTGGAGCTAAGCGAGCCGCCCTGAGACCTTGAGGGACAGAGCTAATGAATTTACCAGATCACGGTCTTATAAGTTCGTGTGAGAGCAGAAGATTCCCTACCTTACACACAGACCCCTGGCCAAAGAAAGCATCACACTGCCCAGCCCCTTGGCCAGTTTGCACTAGCAGAACCCATGTGGACATAGCCTTTTCAGAGCCAGTTGTTTGAAATAACCATGATTCCAGAAGGAGTCGCTGTGTTCAGGGCTGGGGGAGCTGCCCTGACACTGCAGCAGGGGCCAGACACGGGAGACGAGAACCCAGCCCAGGCCCTTGTGCCCAGGACAGCTAGTGCCAGAGGCCCCACCCCAGCACCCTGTTGCTCGCCAGCCCCTCTGGCTGACTAGCTTGCTGCAGGGGGATGTTGCATCGTCACTGCCTTACCTGGGAGGGCTGATTTTTCTTCCTTTTAAGCGCTTCTCTCTAAACTCCCTCCTCTGTCTGCGAGAGCGACGGCCCTAGATGAGAAAGGCCCAGCGCTGAGCGGCGGAGGAAAGCCTACCAGGAACGCCCAGCCCATGGCTCAGCACTTCCATTGCTCTACCCCAGTACTAGGAGGTGGGAAATGACAGTCTGTCCCATCCAGCTCCTCTGGGCTGAGCTGCCCCAGTCTGGGTGCAGGCCAGCTGTGGGGAGTCCTGGCTAACATGGCCAGGTCTTTTAAAACCTCCTCTGCATCCCACTGCTAACCCTCTGGAAGCAGGGCCTAGCTGGAAAGCAGAAGAGCTCTCCAGAGGGCACCGCTGACCCATGGGGAAAGCAGCTTCGTCAGGCTTGGGAAATACAGGCAGACCAGAGCAGGGCTGGGAAGAGGCCTGGCTGGGACAGCCCTCCCCAGGGCTACGCCTTACCGAGTACATGGCTTTCTCCTCCTCGAGGGCTTTGGCGTGTTTAATGGCTTCTGCCTCCTCTTTGTCCTTCCGCAGCATCCTTCCGGAAAAGGAAAGAAAGCTGGCTAAGTGTGGCTGCTCCCAGAGCCTGCCCTGCTCAGCCCCTGGATGGAGGTACACAGCTCAGGGGCATGGGTGCGTTGTGACAAAGGGACTTCACTACCACAACAAGTGCTGGCAAGCAAGAGCCTCTGCTCTGCCTCCACCCTGACACAGCCCCAGCATTTGTCTCTAGCACAGGGGCGGCTACCAGAGCACTTAGGCCTTCAACGGAAGAGTCAAGGGGCTAAGCTGGGGCTGGGTCTAAAACTAGTACCAGGGTGTTACTGGCACACGGGAGGAAGCTCCAAGTCGGAGCGGTCCATGCAGCAGCAGCGTCTGGGCTGCCCCTGGAAAGCAGGGCAGGTGCCATCCAAAGGGTCTTACACTAAAATTAACTAAGCAGCCACTGCTCCCCCAGGTGCATCAGTGAAGAGAGGAGCTGCATTTAACCCTGCACCTCTCCCTGGCTCTCCTGCCACCTGGGTCAGATGCTTTGCCCCTCTATGGGAGCAGTGCTGATGCCAGAGCTGGATGCTCCTCCCCACCGAGGGCTGGCACTTCACATGTATGGTAGGTGATGCAGCAGGCAGCGAGCCAAACACATGGGGCTGCCCTGAGGCTGCACCAGCCTCTCACCGATACCTGCAGCATCCAGACAGCTGTACACATCTGCCCCAAAGCAACCTTCTCCATGCATGTGGGCAGAGGGGCAGCAGCAGCTTCCCATAAGCCAGGGCTGCCAAGGGCTTGCTGCCATGGGAGCCCCCACACCAAGCCACAGTGGGTACATCTGCCCCCTACATCCCTCAGTAGCTATAGCTCCCCTGTGTGGCTCGTGACTATGGCAATCCAACCCCCCAGAGCACCTGGTGGTGCGCCTGGAGCTCGGCTCTGAGCCCTGACTCACACGTGGGCCGTACCTGACAAAGTCCCCCTCAGCCATCCCGTACGTGGTAGCCTGTTTATTCAGGTCAGCCACCTGCTCCTGATTTAACTCATCCACGTCAACTTCCACATCTGCAAGCAGAGTACCGGTGTCAGCGTGCCTCACCATCGTTCGGGGCAGACAGCTGAGCTGGGCTGCTCTCCAGCTGCCCCGGGACCACCCGGGGTGTTGCTGGAGTATCTGCTGCACCATAGTGCAGGTGAGGTTTGAAATGTGGGGGCCACAGGACTTTCTTGGGCTTCTCAGGGAGCCTGTTTCTGGTGCTGAGCTCAGTGAACATGCCCCCTCCACCCCCACATAGTCCTCCACCCACTGCTCACAGGATTGAGGGGGTAGCACTGGGGAGCAGCCCCTCTTACCCTCCCCACTGGAACACATAGCAGCAGCTTTACCTGAGCTCAGCTGGGGAAGCAGGGACAGCAGCTCCCGCCCAACCCAGGGCTCTGCGGTCAGCCACCAGACTCCCATTCCCCAGGAGCTCTTTACAAGCCCTAAGGCAGCAGCAGGGGACAGGTCTGCAGTGGGGGATGGTGGGGGGAAGAGAACACAACCCCAGCCAGCACCCAAGGCACCTGCAAGCACCCACCGATGCATGAAGGGAGGAGGGGGCTGGGAAGGGTTGGCCAAGGTTCCCCACGTTAGCCAGGACTCCCCACAACTGCACTGCAACACACTGTTCCCCCACACCCCTCCCCTAGAGATACACACAGGCACCATGTAAAACAGGCATGTGCCCAACACACTGGGGAGTTGGCACTTGAAGGATGAACTCGTAAGCACAAGGCCTGGGAAAGCCAGTCTGTGCGTGTGGGGTGGGGAGAAAGGCTACCCAAGCACAGCCTGGACAGGCAATATCCCGAGGCAGGACTGCCTGGGCAAGCAAGACACACCAATATCCGGAATGACTTCGTCCTCATCCGTGTTGCTGTCCTCCTCAGAGTCCTCTTCGTCTCCCCGCTTCTCCAAGGAGTTCTCGAGCTCGGCCACGGTGCTGTCCTCGTATGTGTAGCCAATCGATGCCTTCTTCTCCGCAAGCCTGGGCACAAACACTGTCTGTGAACATGTACTGCCGGGGCAAGGGCACAGGGCGCACACCCAAGGTCCCTGGAGTCTTGCAGCACCAGCTTTCCCTGCTCTCTAAGGGCTGCTTTGTTGACCCCCACATTGCCTCAGTTACATTTGAAAACCCAAAGCATAGTTAATGGAGAACCACTACAGAAAGAGCCCAGGGGACCAAAGGCCTCCCCCCAGCCCCAGACACATAAGGGCATCACCTTGCCCTCCTCTGAAGCCATGCTGAGGCACCAGGCGAGGAGGTACAAGGAAAAAGGGCTCCCTTTCTTTATATTCCATCTCTTCCAATCGCTAGGCGGTGCTACGCATGCAGTCTGACTGGTTGGAATACTGGCACCAAGGCAGAAATAACCCAGTCTCAGGCTTCAGGACGAGCTGAGCACCGCAGGGTCAGGAAGGCATTGTCCCCAGTGCTATTCCTGTCCAGCAGCTTTATTATTCAGGAAGAAGAGGGAAGGACTTCCTCTGCAGCATCAGGTATCAGCCACTCCCACACTCCCTGGAAAGCCTAATTCTGAGGCAGGGCAGAGAGGAAGGACTGATGCCCCGCAGGCCCGGGGAGATGGGGCTCAGAGGGCAGCGGTTGTTCATTCTGATCCAACCTGGGGCACAAATACATTCACTTCTGTCCCCTCCAAAGCATGCCTAGAGGGGCAGCTCAGCACACACGCCACTGGGGACCAGCACTGATCCTCTTTTCTCCCATACTCACTTCTTTTTCTCATCCTCATTGGGCTTCTGGAGTCCCCCATAGAGCTCATCAATATAGATTTGATAGAGACACTGCTCCTCCGAGACTTCAGACAGAGAGACAGACAGACAGACAAGGGAGTTACATGCCAGCTTGAGGGCAAACACGGATGCCAACAGGCCTTGATTACAGCTGAGCGACAGTGCTCATTCGAGGTGACACAGGTAAGAGGGAGCCTCTCCTGTATGTATCATCAAACCACATGAGCAGAGCAGGATCCCTGCCTCAAGAGCCGGGTGGGCATAGGGGAACGGGGATGGATTGCTGATCCTGAATCCTAGAAGTCATTGGTTGGAATGCAGCCTTGCCCAGGAGCAGCTGAAAGCTGTTACCAGCTGAAGTCTGCTTGAGGACTCCTAGGTGAAGAGCTGGGTGACACGTGCAAGTTACCAAATGTGCACTAACTACCCTCTCAGTGTTATTCTTGGCAGAGAACCCAAGAGTCGAATGGGCCATGAGGGGGAGGGAGGGTCCCTTCCTCCTTCCCAGAGGGGCTCCTGGAAGAGCACAGCAGAGCAGAAGTTCACAGAGTGGTGTCAAGAACCATGCCCTGCTGTTACCAGCTGATACCTCTCACCAGAGCCAGTTTCTCCTCACAGCATTGCCCCCAAGGATGTCTCCGTGCCCCAGAGGACAGTGGTCTCCAACAGACACTTACTGCCAGCGAAGTCGTTCTGCACCAGACCCCTGTAGCGCTCGTAGTTACACTTCCTCTCATCCGACTCCTGCTCAGGAGAGCTGAGAAGCAAGAACACACACTGGCACCAGGAGACTACTGGGCAGACAGGACAGAACTAAAGGTGACCAGCTCAGAAGCACCTCAGTGACCTAGCAGCCCATGGCCCATTTCCACAAGTGACTTCCTGTGAGATTCAGACTCGCATGTCACATCTCAGCAAAGCACTTATGGAAATTGGACCCTAAAGCAATTGCGGCTGCATTCTGCTAACTCCACTGTTCAAACAGCGCGACATTAACCCCTTGGTGGCCATCCCCGTGCATCAATGACTTCCATGGGCTATTAACAGACCTCAGCAGGACGCTGCACGGGAGTCTCCATAGGCAA
This sequence comes from Lepidochelys olivacea, assembly GCF_965140295.1. Classification (NCBI taxonomy): domain Eukaryota; kingdom Metazoa; phylum Chordata; order Testudines; family Cheloniidae; genus Lepidochelys; species Lepidochelys olivacea. The sequence goes on along the minus strand of NC_140433.1, from coordinate 7,412,573 downwards.
GGCTGAAGCTAGCTCTCCTTTACCAAACTGATGCGACTCTCCCTCCCCTGAAACCCAGTTGGCCTAAAGTTTCACAGGGGACAACATGCCTAGAATTCTGGGAAATCTGGGGTGCTTGGGAGATATGCACGGTCACCCCCACTTACAACTGACTTGGCTTAGAAACATTAAGTTCAGAGAAGACGAGCTCTGAGAGGGGAGAGCTGGCTGGTGAAATTTAGTTATTGAAGCTGTTTCTGCAGGACTCAGTAGAGACTTTGTAGAGTCTGGATGGGAGGAGCGGCAGATGGAGGGGATGGGCAGGAAGGGAACCCATTTAGAAGTCTACTGACCATTTCCCAAATAAACCCACCTCCAGCCCAGTCCACCCAATGTAGCTCTCTCTACACCAGGATGGGAAGCAGGGAGCCACATGGGCAGAGCTGTGCAGGGACAGAGCCTGCTCCTTTCATCTGGCAGACTCCAGAGTCAACTGCCTTGGCAATTCTTACCAAATTTTTAAACTAAGGGAGATCCAGCTCTGACTCAAGCATTAAAGGGGGCTGGGAAGTACCAGAGATCAGTTGTTCAAGGGAAAACCCCATTTAGTGACGTTCTGTTCCAAAATGGACTCTGTAAATGGATCTTTCTACTTAGCTCTGCTCCATATGTGAACAGATAGCCTTCCCCATCAATGATTTTGGCTTTTCTTAGGGCTGCAGAGCCAATAGAGCAAAGACTTCAACCACAGCAGCCCTGCTTGCTTTGTTCCCATCAGCCACACCTGGGCAAGCTCATGGAGCTGCCCTGGGCCCCTTATTTGTTTGGCAGAACATTATAGCAATGAAATGTGAAAAGAGACCCTGGTATTACTCCAAGCCTGGGTCAGGTCTGCAGAGCCGGCAGATGGGGAGGAAGGAGGAAACAGGAAACAGTCTTTTTACTTGGAAGCCAAGCACACTCAACCCAGAACCAATCAGAAACATGGAATCCCAGTGCCACAGGGTCCTTGCAGAGCTATGTTAAGCAGATCCACGCTTGGAGAACCCGCTGCAGCACCCCATCATCACCAGTGTTGGACAGCCTGGAAAGTCAGGGGTCAGGTTACATTTACCAACCCTATGTCCTAAGGGATACCAACAGCAACAACACGGAATGCTCCCGAGACCCCCTGGTCTGCACTGATCACCCAGCACTCTATGCCCTGCTAGAAAGGAAGAGGTTGGGGGCTTCCGGAGCATTGCTCCCAAGCAGCACTCCATGGAAATGGCTTACATTGGGTTGAGCAGTGGTGGAGTGTACATGGGAATGTAGTCCAGGTGAGCTCGCACATCAAACCGGTCGATCATGTTGTTCGTATCACCTTGCCAGGGCATCCTGCAGCAAGACAGCAACAGACAAACCAAAGTCATTTAGTACCTCAACTGGGACAAATGACAGACCTGCCAGAGACAAACTGCTATGAAGAAGAAGGCAGAGGTGCTGGGGCACTCCGTCTAGACCCAACGTAGTTCAGTCCCGTGACATCTGTGTACTGGCTCTGCTGCATGGCACACAATGGGACACGCTCTTAGCCAGAGCCAGCGTGTAGTGACAATCGGAGCATAGTAGGTATACCCAGGTATAAGCCTAACCGTGGGAAAGTGGATAAAACTTCATCAAATGTCACAATAATCTATAACAATAACGGTGCCAAACGGAGACAGAAAAACAAAATGAGTCTAAATAGAAAGGCCTCCTGATATAACTCAAGTATGTGAGATGGACATCATGCCCGGTAAACAAAAAAGCATGGGACCGGAAATCAATAACCCCAAACTGGTGTGTCAAAAACTAAGCCTAACTGATTAACAAAATAATGAAGGAGTCTGCTATTCCTTTCATCACTGTGTCTCGGGATCCTCAAAAGGAAAGATTTTAGGGGGGGAAAAAAAATCAACAAGAATGATGCTGGGTGACTAAAACAAGGAGGAGTGATGGCTGCTACCCCCACCATCTTCTGAAACACTGGTATCCACCATACCACCGCTAAGCCTGGGGCATTCTAATCCCAAGAGAAGTCCAGACCAAACCAGGCCAAAGAGACGGACCCAGATGACAGCGCCACCTCCACCGGCTAAATCCTGAAAATTATCTGGGATATGAGATTGTTGTCCCGCACCTCCTTGTGCACCTTTGTCCTTCTCTGCCTTATTTCTTCTCTTTCCTATCCCTCTCCCATTGCCTTCTATTTAATAAGAGTCTGGTTTAGCAGGCGAAGACTGTAGATTTTGTAAACACCGCGGTAAGCCTGTGATCAGACAGGCAACTAAAGGCTCAGCCCTAAACAGCCTGATGCTGGTACAAGTTTGCCAGGTCTTAAAGAGGCCTGTGTTTTTCTAGCAGTGTTTGTCTTGTCTTCTAGGAAACAGGAATAGACCTTAACAACAACAACTCCAGCCCATTTTTTCTCTTTTCCCCAAAAAGAACAATTATCTTTGATAACATCTAAGAGACTGTCACACAAGGGATTTTTCCCCTTCTAAAAATGGTCTCCAGGGGAAGGGAAAGGGAACAAGGGATACTGTTGCAATAAAAGCCTTACTTAATACTTTACATTTCAAATGCTTCTACTCTTTCTACTTCTGCATCTTGTTAAGGAAAAGTTAGCACATGTGACTCCATTTTGGTTTGAGGCCCACCATTGTTTAAATGCCAGCACATCATACACCAGGAGGAGTAATCCTTAGATATTGAATCCCTGTGAAAATCCTCCTCCTCATCTTCAGCCTGCCTTGACTCCCAGTATCTGGTTTTTGTCAGTCTCTAACTCCCTGTCTTTTGGCCTTGATGTGAGGCCTCCCATCCTAATAATAAAAGTTACTAATGCATGGCTTTAGGACCATGCTGTGTAATTAACATACTGGTATAGCACGAGGAATGCACCAAGCAGGGATAGGTGGTAAATAAGACAAGGGTTTGTTTATTGGCTAACGTTTCCGATGCACGAGGGCAACATGCTTTGCTAAAAAGTATATAACCTTTGTATAATCTGCATTCAGGGTCCCCTCCTGGCTAGCAGGGGGGCACCACGCTCGAGCGTAATAAACTTAGTGTCTTTTGGGAACTCTGCAGTTGTGGACTTTGTTTCTGTGCCTCAGCCTAGATTCGAACTGTGCGTGACCTACCAGGTGTAATTCGCAGCACTGGTGTGCGTGTCCTACCAGGTGTAATTCGTAGCACTGGTGTGCGTGTCCTACCAGGTGTAATTCGTAGCACTGGTGTGCGTGTCCTACCAGGTGTAATTCGTAACAATCTATAACAAAAAGCTAGAGGGATTTTTAATTGTATGTTTGCCATGGCACTAAGCAGGCTGAGGTCTCTGTATACCAAACCCTGAACCTTGATTAACACTCTGCCCAGGTAACGTGACCACCTTTGACTCTTTGACCAATTTATTCCACCTAAATTAGTACAAGCAGCCACCTGTTACCCTGAGCCTTAGTGCCATCCCTTCGAGAGTCTTGTTCTTCACCTCAGCAGGGCGAAGTAGTCCAGCATAAAAACACTGGTGCACTTGGACTTTCATACTTTACTCACCACCCCAGTGGGGAGGAAGACAAGTGAACTTGTTTTGTGTAACGGGTATCTCCTCAGAGGTGCTGCCAAAAGAAATTCCTGGGGCTTGTGGGATCCTTTAAAATAAAGTGCAAGGGAGGGGCCTCTGCTCATTATTAACATTAGGAATTGTCCACATAGTGTGCTCTCTGCTGGAAAACACTAGTGAAAACTGAGCACTCAGGAGGGGAAGGAGGCAGAGCCAGACACCTCAGAACAGCTTGTTCCTGCGTATTTCACTCAGACTTGGCAGCTGGCGGAAAGATCCTTCATGCCCGTCCCTCCAATGAAGAGCAGAGAACGCAGCCAGCCCAGCTGACTGCCCACCCATCAATGAGTGCCCTGAAAGAGTGGGGAAGAGCCAACTGGATGTTCCTGCTTCTCCTAAAGGTAAACACCAGGCAGAGCCTGGTTTCAGAGGCACCTCTATCCAGCAAGATGCAGCACTTGCCCCACTCCTGGGGTGGGGAATGGGAGACATCTTTGAACTTGTCTCAGTTTGAAAAGAGGCCACCTTGCCTCAGGGAGGATAAAGAGTCAGAAGGAGCCATGAGGAGGGAGGGTCTGAGCCTAGACAGTCTCCCCTCAAACCACTGTCCCACAGTCAGCCTGTGCCCAAGAGAACAGTTCCCTGTGGTCTCCCACCCCTCAAAACAAACCTGCGGCAGGACCCCAGCTCCACAAACAGGTTTGGCTAAGGCCTTGCCTGCCTCATGTATAGGGCCCTACCAAATTCATGGTCCATTTTGGTCAATTTCTTGGTCATAGGATTTTAAAAATCATAATTTCCTTATTTCAGATATTTAAATCTGAAATTTCACGATGCTGTACCTGTAGGGGTCCTGACCCAAAAGTGGGGGTGTCGCAAGGCTATTGTAGGGGGGTTGTGTTATTGCCACCCTTACTTCTCTGCTGCTGCTGGTGGCACTGCCTTCAGAACTGGGCAGCCAGAGTGTGGCCGCTGCTGGCCAGCAGCCCAGCTCTGCAGGCCGCGCCACTGCCAGAAGCAGCACAGAAGTGAGAATGGTATGGTATTGCTATCCTTACCTCTGACCTGCTGCCCTCAGCCAGCAGCTGCCACTCTCCGGCCGCCCATGGCCACCCTTACTTCTGCGCTGCTGCTGGCGGTGCTGCCTTCACAGCTGGGTGCCTGGCCAGCAGCCGCTGCTTCTTTCCACCCAGCTCTGAAGGCAGCTCAGAAGTAAAGGTCGCGATATTGCCACCTCCATAGAATAATCTTGCAACGCCCCCACTCCCCCCATCACCTTTTGGGTCGGGACCCCCAGTTTGAGAAACGCTGGTCTCCCCTGTGAAATCTGTGTAATATAAGGTAAAAGTACACAAAAGACCAGATTTCACAGTCCGTGACGCGTTTTTCACAGCTGTGAATTTGGTAGGGCCCTACTCATGTACCTTGACTTATTACAGGGAGAACTAGCCATTTCCACAGTCTCCACTGTTCCTGGGGATTGGACCCAAGGTCCCTGTGTTGAGATGCTGATCATATTCCCCAAGGATGGGGTAGGGAGAGGGGGGAAGGTCACTCCCTAGGGTACAGAACTGTACTCACAAGATGGCATGCCCCTGCCAAGCCGACGTTGACCTTTGCATAGTCGAGCTGGCAGGTAGCATGCTCAAGGGACAGTCAGCCTGAAGTGCAGACAGCAAAGGAGCTTCAGGTACAACAGGCCCCAAGCCTCCCACCAATTCTGGGGGGTTTACAGTCACTTCTTCCCACCTTTTAAAGAGATTTCTACAGTGCTGTGTGAACATGAGGGGAAGAAACTGGCCACAGAAGGGACTCAGCATCGCTGACCATGCACAAAAGCAGACAAACAGGAACACTCCAGACCTTCCCCCTCTTCTCCTTCACTTGGTCACCTTACGGGATCCCACTAGCAGTACAACAGATACACCGAAGAGAGCAAGTTGATGGTGCCCCTTCGAGGGCCTTCCAGCCACAATCCCCAGCTGCTTCACTATGCTCCCTGCCTGTCAGTGCAGAGCTAGCAGGCAGGGCCCGCTCAAGCTACTCACATGTTGACAGGACTTTCAGCTGCAAGAGCAACGGCAGAATCCAAGTGGACCTTACACGCCCGGCCATGCACTTGGAGGAACTGAGCTGGGTCCTTTTTCTGGAAGAAGCACAAACAGCGAGATGTATAAGGCTGGCATTTTACAGGATCTGGTCAGTTTGAGCAAGGCACCAAGTTATGCAGACACTGAATGGCCGAGTCCAAAGCCTTTGTAAGGGGTTTAAGCATTCATTAAAGTTACAAGTGAAATCCCTTCAGAGCAGAGAGTCTGACAGTACCATGTGCAGGGGGGTGTTAAACACATCCTGGGGATCTCAGGCAGCAGCAGTTAAAGTGCCGAGCTACACTGAAAAGCAACAATAGAAGCAGCCCCTGCTTACTCGAATCTGCCTCATGTGCTTATCGGGGGCAAGCCTGATGCCTTTAGTGACAAAAATTTTCACTGCTCTTAGCCCTGCAGAGCCAGCACAGCTGAGACAGAAGGAGCTGGATTCGATTCCTTCGTATGTGTCAACCAGTTTGCTTCCTACGCTGCAAGCAGTTGCACTTGAGCACATCCAGGAAAGGCTAAGGGACTGCACAAGTGGTACAGCAGAGCCGGCTTGGCCTGCAGAACCTTTGTTACTGGTGCTGCTGTGCAACAAAAGAATCAAGGTTTGCTCACAGATCCCAGGTGAATTCTGGGATGCTGGCAGCTAGAAAAAAAAAACATTTTACTTGTAAACCGAGCAGCCTTGATATGGCGTTAACCATGGCTCAGAGCAGGACTGCATTTTAGAGAGGGACACACCACAGGGAAGCAGGCCAAAGAGCTGATCCAAGAGTCAAGCTGCAGATCAGGCACTCCTGCATGTGGAGTGTTTCCTGTAATCCTGCTCTGTTCTTCCAGAAAGGAAATTGAACGTGCAAGAATTCAGTTCTACATAATGCCTCACAAGAGCACAGCAGGCCAACAAACCATGATAACCACACAGCCCGCCAGTCAGCATCACAACTCTGCATCCCTCTCCTTGGAGCAGCCCAGCATGCTGCTCTGCGGTCACAGCACCTCTGAGACAGTTCTGCCTGCTGAAACAGAGGTTGCTCAGGAAGTCAGACGTTGGTATGGGATTCAACATGTATCAATTCACTTAGGCAGAGGGGGACTGCAGCTCTCAGGCGAGGGCTGAGCTCCCAAAGCAATAGGAGTGGCTGCCACAAGGCCTCGTTCCATTTTAGCTTTGGAGGGAGGCACAATGAATATTGCACCTGCCCCAGCAGAGCATCAAGAGTCCAGGCCCACACTGTGCACAGGGAAAGCCGATACTTTCACAGACACTTTAATTTTTCCCTGCGAGACATCATAATGTGGTTTGTAGCCACCTGACCTACAGCAAAACCCCACAGCACAGAGGTGTCTCTAGCCCGAGGCAAACAGACTTGGCACTAACCGTCCAGGCCTAACTATCATTAAAGGCAAAAACTTAAAGCAAGAGTAAAGTCACAGAAATGAGGAAGGGCCGAAGGTCCCAGCAGTAGCAGACACACACCTTGGACGCTTCCTGTGCGTGCTTTGCAACTGAACAGCAATATGTAAAGCTGCATAAAGCCAGACATGGGAACAGAAAACAACAGGAGCAGTACCCAACCCGACAGCAAAGGCCACAGACCGGGATGGCGGGGGCGGGGCCGGGACTGTGCAGGGGCACTCACTATTTTCTCATAGTATTCTCTCCGACGCTCAGCTCGTTTCTTGTAATCGACCATCATCCCACGGAGCTTGCGCTCATGTTTCCGGGCTTCGTGCCACATCCTGCTGTCTGCAAGCTGTCAAAGGGAAGGAACACAGAACTGAGTAAAAGCAACAACCTCTCAGCATTCCCAGAGACTGGGGTGCACTCTAGGATGTGTGCACACAGCCGAGGAGAGAAACGCAGACTCCACTCTGCACACAGACACCAACAAGCTCAGTGACTGAGAGTTACGGGTTAATCCAGGAACACACATTGTTGCAGAGAGCTGCAGCGGATGCCACAGCCATCACCAACAGCTACAATCAAACATTCCCCCAAGCCTCAGCCCCAGGGGACCAATCACACAATGCAGATGTTAAGGGCTTGTCTACACTTACACCGGTGCAGCTGTGCTGCTGAAGCACTTAGTGAAGACACTACCTACACCAATGGGAGAGCTTCTCCTGTTGGCGTAGCTACTCCACATCCCCAAGTGGTGGTAGCTACGTTGACAGGAGAAGCCCTCCCATCCACACAGTTCTGCCTACACCAGAAGGTTGGTCAGTAGAACTTCGTCACTCATGGGTGTGAATTTTCCACACTTCTGAGCAACATAGTTATACCAACATAAATTTGTAGTGTAGACTAGGCTAAGTATTTTAGGGTAGAAAAACATCACGCTGCTCTCCTCATTCCAGGACCAGGAGGCTGAAAGAGATCATAATCAAAAGGAAAAATCGGCTACATGGCACCCACCCTGAGAGACTCCAAGATCATAAAGTCTTAGGCAGAAGGGTACAGAGGAGAGCATCAGGCAAGGGCCATGAATAGGAGAGTCAGAGCATCCTGGACAAGTGGGCTGAACACAAGAATGGCCAGACTGGGTCAGACCAATGGTCCATCTAGCCCAGTATCCTGTCTTCCGAGAGTGGCCAATGCCAGAGTTTCAGAGGGAATGAACAGAACAGGCAATTATGTCGATCCATCCCTTGTCGTCCAGTCCCAGCTTCTGGCAATAACCGCAGCAAGGGGTCTATCTGGTCTCTACCTGAGGAGGTGGAAACCAGCCTCTTGGCTTTGAGACTGGCCAGTCAGGTTACTGTAGTAAGGTTACTACAGTCACAGAGCACCAATGACAATGCACTGAGATTAGAGAGACAGGCATGAAATAAAAGGAGAAAAACATCTTAGCACAGGGACAGCTATTCCAAAGGAAATACACCACAAGAGGGAGCGAGCGGGGCAGCAGGAACACCGACTCGGCCAGGATACCTCTCTGCCCCCCCCATCACCATGGCATCTGAGCATGTCAATCTTTCATGTACCTATACCCATGCCCCAGTAAGGCAGGGCAGGACTATTACCCCCATTTCACAGATGGGAACTGAGGCCCAGAGAGACTAAGTGACTTGCCCAGAACCACACAGGATGTTTGTGATGGGGCAGGAATTGACCCCAGGGTTCCCACAGCTCAGGCTCGTGCTGTAGCTACTGGGCCATCCTTCCTCTGAAGGCTGAGGGCAAGCCAGACAGGTGCTTGCATTGTGAGCATCCCAAAGACACCCTGCAGACGTGGGCTGCGCTTACATCAGTACAAGCCCTGAGAGCCCTGGGCTGGAGGCAAAGGACTGAAAAGCCCCATTAGCTCACCTCCAGTCCACTTTACACCACACGTTCAGGCCTTTCCCCGCCCACAAATTCCCCCCAGAACAGTTACCCAGCCCATCCGCAGAGACACTCTGAGTGCCCAGCCGAGCGAGGGTGGGTGGGGGGTTAATCACAAGAGACACCTCAGAGAGGTCACAAGCTGGAGAAGGGCAATACTCACAGAACAGCAGCGTGGAGACCTGGGAGCAGCAGCTGCGTGCTCACTCAGCACAGCCCATGAGCCAAGGGAAAAGGAGCCTAAACAAAGAGAACACTGCAGGTCAGCAACCTGGGCAGGCACACCACAGGGCTACAACAAAGAGAGCGAAGGCCAGGGGTCTCTGAGTGTGGGGGGATGGGGGTCCCTCCCTCAAGGGGACACATGCTGTGTGCAGGAGCAGCTCTGTCCTCCGCACAGGTTCACTAGAATCACTTGACTGACCGCAGCACAGAACAGGAGGTGCGCTGCCCCCAATCTGGGGAGGCTGCAGAAATGGGCTAGGAGTTCTTCCAACTCTGCAGGGAAAGGTCTCTGCTATGAGCCCTGGCCCACACATTCACACTCAATATCACAGCCAAGACATGAGGAGAGTCAGGCTAGCCAGGAGCTCCACTGGCTGAGCAGTCTTTGCTGCTGCTTCTACCCCAAACTTACTCGGGAACCCCCCCAGGAGCCCAGCTCTGTCAGCTCCAAGTTTGCCATCTCTAGCCTGAGGGGTAAGGGCAGAAGGCTTTCCTCACTATTAATGGACCTACTGAAGGAATATTCCCGATCCAAGAGAGGCAGCGGCTACATCATGCCTTGTTGATCTTCTCTCTGAAAAAGCTGACAAGCTCCTGCATGGAAAGGGCATAGGATGGGCAGAAGTTAAAGCTGAGTAGCTTTCACCTAGACAGCAGCAGCACCCATCTCATCCTACACCGGGGGGCAGCGCCCAGGCACCAGCACCCCCATTCCCTGCCCCGCATGAGGGGGCAGCACCTACACACTGGCAACCCCCACTACCCTGCCCCACAGCACTCAGGGAGACAGTGCTTAGATATCAGCTCCCTGCATCCCCCACCACACTGGTGGGAGGGGGGCAGCAGGACGCATAGAGCTTAAGAGCAGAAGGGCCCACCAGATGATCTAGTCTGACCTCCTGTGTGTCACAGGCCACCCACACCACTCAGCACCCACACCACAAAACCCAACAACTGAAATTAAACCTAAATTAAACAACCTAAGCATTGCAGTCCACAGGAGACGAGACTATTACGTGCCACAGGCAGAGAACAGGAGGGACTAAGGGGCACCCACAATGGCAGGGAAATGATTCCGTGAGATATACCCAGATAATCCTGGCAAGTGACCAACACCCACACGCTGCAGAGGAAGATGAAAAAACCCCAAGGTTCCTGCTACTCTGACCCGGGAGAAAATTCCTCCTCCACCCCACATATGGCAGCCAGCAAGACCCCAAGCCTGTGAGCAAGAACCAGCCAGCCAAGCACTTGAGAGAGAGAGTGCTCAGTGTCACCTCACCAAATAGCCCCTCTCCACCTAGAGCCATGCTTGAGGCATCAAAGGAAGGAAGCCAAAAAAAAAAAAAAAAAGCCCAGAATACTTTGAAGAAAACAAAATCCCTTCCTGACCCCAGCAGGCAGCTGGCTGAAGCCCTGATGCACAAACTTTTAGGAACATGACGCACAAATCAGAAGGGAGCACCAGGGCTGTTGAGCCCTAGCCTATCATAAGCAATCCCGTCATACAATCACACTCAAATTTCATAGAACAGTAGGACGGGAAGGGAGGACTAAATATTACCTAGACCAGTGGTTCTCAACCTGCGGCCCAATCAACACACAGCTGCGGCCCACATGACACTTAGGGCCATACAGGTAGTATTGGATGTGGCTCATATAACACATTATGGACTGCATATGTGGCCCATAATGGTAAATAGGTTGAGAATCACGGGCATAGACCACCCCAACAGCTGTTTGTCTAACCTGCTCTTAAAAATCTCCAACGATGGAGATTCCACAACATCCCTAAGCAATTTATTCCGGTGCTTAACCACACTGACAGGAAGTTTTTCCTAATGTCTTGCACGGGTTCTCACAACACATTTTTTGGTGGCCTCAGAGGGCATCCACTAACTCTTGCTGGTGGCTGCTTTGATAATTTTTCCTAAAATACTTAACTAACTTTAGGAAAAAACAAATAAATATGCACTTGTCCATGTCCAAATCATTGTAATTTATTTATGTAGGGTTTCTTTTTTTGTTTTTTTACAGATTCAGTAATAACTACACTTGTCTCTATTTAGAGAGTAGAAAGCCAAATAGGGTGCTTTGCACGTTCTCGTATTTTTTTGTTGTTTCCTTTGCTTTTTTGGTTGTGGTGGGGTTTTTTTTTTTGTTTTTTTTTTTAAGACTTGCTACCTAGTAAGTCTGCTTGGTACGTTTGTTAATGTAGCTTTTCACAGCAGCACACTTGTTAGCTAGCTGGAAGACAGTGAAAAGTGACATTAACAAACATACAAATATCACTTTTCACAACAGATGTACTCAGCCCAAGCCAGGGGACAAATTAAGCCTTGGATGGGGAGATGGGTAGGGAGGCAATGAGGGCCAGGGGTGATGGGGTGGATGGGTGAGGGGCCAGGGACAGCAGCAGGGGCCAGAGGTGATAAGGAGGGGATGAGCCCAAAGACCAGTGGCCAGGGGATGGAGCCTGCTGCTGTGCAGCCAAAGCCGAGAGCCCGAAGCCCCACGCTCAGAGCCAGTGGCCGGAGCCCGCTGCTGCTCAGCCAGAGCCTGCAGCCTGCCACACCAGTGCTGAAGCTGGAAGCCTGAGCCCCACTGGCCCTGGGAAGGTGGAGAACTCACACCGGCTGTCTGCTCATCCAGCGTTTGTGGCTCAAGAATGGGGTAAGCCCCCCCCCAAATCCCTGCCCAGGATGCTGTGGCCGCAAAAGCCCCTGGCAGCTGCATGCAGCCATGGTGGCGGCATTTGAGAAACGCTGATCTAGAGCCCTGTGGGGATACAAAATTTATATCTATGGCTGCGGATATCCGTGGATATAAAGCAGATCTGTGGAACTGCAGGGCTCTACCAGTAACCTGCCGCGGTGACAGCAGCAGCGGGTTCGGCTGCCGCTCGCAGGAGCCAGTGCCCAGTACAGGCAGCTCCTCCATTTTGGCTGTACTGCCGCCCTGCCCCACCACTGATCGCCCCATCCTCAGCCTGCCCCACACCAAGGCGGGGGGGGGGGTCGGGGGACGTGTGCACGTATCCCGGTACCATTAGCCCCAGAGCCTGCCCGCCCCGGGGAGATGGGGGGGGGGAACGTGCCCCAGCTCCCGTCAGCCCCCCAGCCCCGCCCCGGGGAGATGGGGGGGGGGAACGTGCCCAGCTCCCGTCACCCCCCCCCCAGCCCCGCCCCGGGGAGATGGGGGGGGGGGAACGTGCCCAGCTCCCGTCACACCCCCCCCAGCCCCGCCCCGGGGAGATGGGGGGGGAGGAACGTGCCCAGCTCCCGTCACCCCCCCAGCCCCGCCCCGGGGAGATGGGGGGGGAACGTGCCCAGCTCCCGTCACCCCACCCCCCAGCCCCGCCCCGGGGAGATGGGGGGGGGGAACGTGCCCAGCTCCCGTCACCCCCCCATCCCCGCCCCGGGGAGATGGGGGGGGGGAACGTGCCCAGCTCCCGTCACCCCCCCAGCCCCGCCCCGGGGAGATGGGGGGGGGGAACGTGCCCAGCTCCCGTCACCCCCCCAGCCCCGCCCCGGGGAGATGGGGGGGGGGAACGTGCCCAGCTCCCGTCACCCCCCCAGCCCCGCCCCGGGGAGATGGGGGGGGGGAACGTGCCCAGCTCCCGTCACCCCCCCAGCCCCGCCCCGGGGAGATGGGGGGGGGGAACGTGCCCAGCTCCCGTCACCCCACCCCTCAGCCCCGCCCCGGGGAGATGGGGGGGGGGGAACGTGCCCAGCTCCCGTCACCCCACCCCCCAGCCCCGCCCCGGGGAGATGGGGGGGGGGGAACGTGCCCAGCTCCCGTCACCCCACCCCCCAGCCCCGCCCCGGGGAGATGGGGGGGGGGAACGTGCCCAGCTCCCGTCACCCCACCCCCCAGCCCCGCCCCGGGGAGATGGGGGGGGGGAACGTGCCCAGCTCCCGTCACCCCACCCCCCAGCCCCGCCCCGGGGAGATGGGGGGGGGGAACGTGCCCAGCTCCCGTCACCCCACCCCCCAGCCCCGCCCCGGGGAGATGGGGGGGGGGGAACGTGCCCAGCTCCCGTCACCCCACCCCCCAGCCCCGCCCCGGGGAGATGGGGGGGGGGAACGTGCCCAGCTCCCGTCACCCCACCCCCCAGCCCCGCGGAGATGGGGGGGGGGAACGTGCCCAGCTCCCGTCACCCCCCCCCAGCCCCGCCCCGGGGAGATGGGGGGGGAACGTGCCCAGCTCCCGTCACCCCCCCCCAGCCCCGCCCCGGGGAGATGGGGGGGGAACGTGCCCAGCTCCCGTCACCCCCCCAGCCCCGCCCCGGGGAGATGGGGGGGGGGAACGTGCCCAGCTCCCGTCACCCCACCCCCCAGCCCCGCCCCGGGGAGATGGGGGGGGGGAACGTGCCCAGCTCCCGTCACCCCACCCCCCAGCCCCGCGGAGATGGGGGGGGGGAACGTGCCCAGCTCCCGTCACCCCCCCCCAGCCCCGCCCCGGGGAGATGGGGGGGGAACGTGCCCAGCTCCCGTCACCCCCCCAGCCCCGCCCCGGGGAGATGGGGGGGGGGAACGTGCCCAGCTCCCGTCACCCCCCCAGCCCCGCCCCGGGGAGATGGGGGGGGGAACGTGCCCAGCTCCCGTCACCCCCCCAGCCCCGCCCCGGGGAGATGGGGGGGGGAACGTGCCCAGCTCCCGTCACCCCCCCAGCCCCGCCCCGGGGAGATGGGGGGGGAACGTGCCCAGCTCCCGTCACCCCCCCAGCCCCGCCCCGGGGAGATGGGGGGGGAACGTGCCCAGCTCCCGTCACCCCCCCCCAGCCCCGCCCCGGGGAGATGGGGGGGGAATGTGCCCAGCTCCCGTCACCCCACCCAAGTTTCCTACCTGCGGCGCCACCAACCACTCACCTGCGGAGGGGCGCGGCAAATTGACCCGGAACCGGAAAAGGGAGAGACTCGCCCCGTCGGCGGTTGGCTGGTGCCGATCACGTGGCTCAACCTCCTCAGCTAATGGCTGCCCCTTCCCCACTGGGGCCCGCCCTGCGGGGTGGGGCCGGGCTGGGATAAACTGGCGGGGGTGGGGGGTAGAGAGGCGCCTGCGCAGTCGCTCTAGGGGCCCTCGCGCGGGTGGGGCGTGGAGCGCTAAGCAGGAGCGCGGCGGGGGGCGGGGACTCGACTCGCTCCTGGCCGCCGGGTCCTTGGCGCGGCGCGTTCGGGGCTGCGGGCCAGTGAGTCGCTCTGGGCTCCGAGCGAGGGTCGGCTCCTGGATCCGTGGCTGGTGAAGAGGCAGGAAACCCAGGGTAGGAATAACTGGTCCATTTCCAGGCTGGAGAGAGGTAACTAGGGGTGCCTCCCCCAGTGGGGTGGGGGGGTCTGTCTGTCTGTCCTGGCTCGGGGTGCCTCCCCCAGTGGGGTGGGGGGGTCTGTCTGTCCTGGCTCGGGGTGCCTCCCCCCTTGGGGGGGGTGTCTGTCTGTCCTGGCTCGGGGTGCCTCCCCCCTTGGGGGGGGTGTCTGTCTGTCCTGGCTCGGGGTGCCTCCCCCCTTGGGGGGGGTGTCTGTCTGTCCTGGCTCGGGGTGCCTCCCCCCTTGGGGGGGGGGGGTGTCTGTCTGTCCTGGCTCGGGGTGCCTCCCCCCTTGGGGGGGGGGGTGTCTGTCTGTCCTGGCTCGGGGTGCCTCCCCCCTTGGGGGGGGGGTGTCTGTCTGTCCTGGCTCGGGGTGCCTCCCCCCTTGGGGGGGGGGTGTCTGTCTGTCCTGGCTCGGGGTGCCTCCCCCCTTGGGGGGGGGGGGGTCTGTCTGTCCTGGCTCGGGGTGCCTCCCCCCTTGGGGGGGGGGGGGTCTGTCTGTCCTGGCTCGGGGTGCCTCCCCCAGTGGGGTGGGGGGGTCTGTCTGTCCTGGCTCGGGGTGCCTCCCCCAGTGGGGTGGGGGGGTCTGTCTGTCCTGGCTCGGGGTGCCTCCCCCCTTGGGGGGGGTGTCTGTCTGTCCTGGCTCGGGGTGCCTCCCCCCTTGGGGGGGGGGGTTGGGGGGGGTCGGTCTGTCTGTCCTGGCAAGGGTGAGTGAGGTGGCAAAACTTGCAGATACTACAAAACTAGTCCAGACAGTGAAGTCCCAGGCAGAGTGCGAAGAGCTACATAAAGGGTCTCTCACAACTGGGTGACTGGGGAACAAAATGGCAGATGAAATTCAGTGTTGATCAAGGCAAAGTAAGGCACGTTGGAAAACATCATCCCAACTACATCTATGGGGTCTAAAGTGGCTGTTACCACTCTAGAAAGAGGTCTTGGAGTCATTGTGGATGGTTCTCTGCAAACATCTGCTCAAATGCGCACGAGCAGTCGAAAAAGGGAACAGAATGCTGGGAAACTTTAAGAAAGGGAGAGCTAATAAGACAGAAAATATCGTATTGCTGCTGTATAAATCTATGGTATGCCCATATCTTGAACACTGTGCGCAGGTGTGGTTGCCCCATTTCAAAAAAGATATTGGAAAAGGTTCAGAAAAGGGCAACTAAAATGATTAGGGGTATGGAACAGCTTCTGTATGAGGAGAGATTAATAAGACTGGGACTTTTCAGCTTGGAAAAGAGACAACTAAGGGGGATATGATCGAGATCTATAAAATCATGACTGGTGTGGAGAAAGTAAATAAGGAAGTGTTGTTTGTTCATAACACAAGAACTAGGGGTCACCAAATGAAATTAATAGGCAGCAAGCTTAAAACAAAAGGAAGTATTTCTTCACACAGCGCACAGTCAACCTGCGGAACTCTTTGCCAGAGGATGTTGTGAAGGTCAAGACTATAATAGGGTTCAAAAAAGAACTAGATAAAAGAACTATTAGCCAGGATGGGCAGGGACGGTGTCCCTAGCTTCTTTTTGCCAGAAGCTGGGACTCAGTGATGTGTGATGGATCACTTGATGATTACCTGTTCTGTTCATTCCCTCTGGGGCACCTGGCATAGGCTACTGTCAGAAAATCAGATATTGGGCTAGATGGACCTTTGAACTGACCCAGTATGGCCGTTCTTATAGACTAATCAGGGATTGAAAAGTTTCTAAAATAGAACATCTCACAACAGTCAGTCTGGTGCATGAGTGGCGGTATTTGGTGTGACAAATGTGGGAATTTTGGTAATATTTTTATGATACCTATGTGTGTCTCACTTTCCCCTTGGGCTTTACACTGTCTTGCACTGAGTGTAAAGAGAAGGGGTGAGGTGTTGATTCAGCAGCCTGGTTGGAAACCAGAGTAAATGTCTACATGGGTGAGTGAAAGAGACAATGGAAACCCCAATGGCCAGGACATTTCCACCTAGCGAGTGTCCAGCTGGCAAGAAGAAGATTTCCACCCACCTCTCTGCAGGGAAGCCGAGCAAGGGCTCCAAGCAGGAGAACAAAGGGGAAAAGTGGTCGGTGGCCATGTTAAAAGCTGAACTCATAGATACCTACAGCACACACACATGGAACCAAACACAAAGGGACAGAGATGGGGTCAAAATGGATCTTACAGCAGCTTGGTGGGGTAGAGACCTGATGTTGGCCAGGCTGAACTCTGTCCTGTCCTTTGCTTCTCTAAGGACTGTCAGATTCTGTAGGCCAGGTGACTAATAGATTACCTTCTTTTGAAAAGGCTGTCTGCTGCCATTGTAAATGCTTACTGGGAGCGTTGCGTCCTGAAGGGACACCGTACAAGCCTCCCACAAAAGTCTGGACTTGCAGCAGGGAACCACCGGGATCCCTGGTACCCAAAGGCCCAGTTTCAGTTATGGAGTCCATGGGCCTACCCCTGTGGAAGTGTGTGGATGCTGGGGGCCCAACACACTAAAAGGGTCACTCCACGGAACTGATTACAGGTTGGGGCTTAGACCAGACCCTGTGGATCTGTGATGTAGGGCACTACATTGCTTTCTTCCAGTCCTTCATGCCATTGCAGAGACCTTCAATGCACTGGAAATGGATCAGAATGTGAAGGGATGTTGACTTAGTCTTCATCAACATCACTTGTTATGTGAGGATTTTTTTCCTGGTCAGGAAAAGGGTCATTCCCAAGGCTGGTGTTTGTAAAATTGAGGTTCTATTGTCCTTTACAGGAAGTGGGGTTCTTCGAGATGTAAGCAGAGTCAGGATGAGCTCTACCCTGACATCTGGTGGTGAGCTGTGGCAGGTTGTGGAGAAGAACTTCAGGGGCTGATCTCATTTGCATAGGCACACCCACCCCTCCTAGATGGTCACTTTGGCTGCTGTAGGAGCCTGTTTCTCTGTTGTTGGGACAGGAAGAATAAACTGTTATTATCCTAATTATGTGAATCAAGGACAGTGGGACTGTACTTGGCCTTTTGTTATGATGGAGGGACTCGTCATCACTGAAGCAGCACTTGCTAAGCAAGGGTCATGGGTTCCAAAACCCAATGAATTGAGAGAGGTTGGGAATAGGCATTTGTACTTTGTGGTATGGGTTCTTTTTAAGGGCCCTAAATGCCAGCTGTATCTTTTCTACTATGTAATAGCAGAGCTAATTTTGATTTAGTTAGGAGCCTGGTTACAGATTACAGAGCTGAATTTGTTTTGGGTCAATGGTGCACCAGTACTGGGGTTCCCTTACTATGAGCTGAAATCACTGAATACTGTGCTAAAAATAGTAAGGGGCCTGAAGATATATTGGTGAGTGACTTGCAGGATGACTACGGGGGAGGAGCAGCTGGTGGACGGCTCACAGGATGGCTACTGGGGAGGAGCAGCTGGCAGAGGAGTGCAGAGAGGTGGGGGAGCAGCTGGGGAGAGGAGTGTGGAGCATGTAAGGTACCCTTTTGCTTCTTCCCTGACCCCATTTCCACACAGGTGGTGGTGGGGTTAAAACTCTGTAGATGAACTTTTGAACTCTGGACTCACCAAGGACAGACTTTTGGGTTGCTGGACTCAAGAACCAAAGGGAAAGGACATGGCCCAATTTGCTTGGGGTGGGTTTTTGCTCATTGTTTGTATTATGAATCCTGTTGGTGCTGTTTCCCTAACATAATGCCACATTGTTTCTCTCTGTTATTAAAAGACTTTTGTTTCACTCAGACTCTGCTTGTGAGAGGGGAAGTATTCTCTCTTAGAGGCGCCAGGGGGGTGGTATATATTTGTCCCAGGTCACTGGGTGGGGGCTCAAGCCAGTTTTGCATTCCATTATTGGAATGGAACCCCTAGATACTGAACCCGGCCCTTGTTGCTGCCAACTCTGATGGGCAGAAGGGATACATAGATATTTTGTTCAGTTGGATCCATTATAGTGCATATGCATCTCATGTGCGTGACACTGGAATCTTTTGACCAGAAGTATCCATTGGGTCCATGCCTGGGCCCTGCATGTCCATTTGTCCCTCATACTAGGGCATACAGGACAGAGAGTCTCTACCACCTCAGCCTTCAGGATGCTTGTTTCACACAGTGATTCATTCTGCCAACAGAAAATATCTCCAGTTTCCAGTGGGACGCAATACCTGATACTGGTTACGATCGTCTAGCCTGTTTACACCCCAGGAGTGTTCACAAAATGCCTGGTAGTAGGAGAGGCCACGTGAAATACCGTGCTGGAAGGGACCACAGTACAGATCCTGACAGACACCACCCCTGCAATGTATAATATCAACAGGCAGGGGGGCTCTGTGAGGAGGGAATCAAACTATGGAAACAGAGCCATCTGCATAGGAAAACTTCCATGGCCCTTCACCAACCAGGAGCAAATAACAATCTGGTGGATTACCTCAATGACAGTACTCAGCCAGCCACCAATAGTCTCTCAAGCCTGTGTTCCACAGAGGGGGTTTCCCTGTGGTAGACCTGTTTGCCACTAACAAGAACAGCAAATGCCCTCTCTTCTGCCCCAGAACAGGTACCAGCCCAGGCTCCCTCCAGAATGCTTCCCCCATATCCCAGTCTCAAGGCCTCCTTTATGCCTTTCCTCCCATTCCTCTGATATCCAGGGTCATAAAAAAGATCAAGCAGGATGTGACCACAATAATACTTGTAACATCAGTGATGCCTCACAGACCTATTGCACTGTCCGCAACACTCCAGTCTACCAGATGTCTTCTCTCAGAGAAGAGGAAAATTCTCCTTCCAAACCCAACCTCTTCACAGCTCGTGGCTTGAAAATGGGCTGGCTGTGCACTACAGCCAGGGACTGCTTTAGAGAAGACCAATAAATCCTTATAGAGAGGAGGAAGCACACGATCAGTCTATGGATCAGAGTAATGAGAGAGACTTTCTATCTGAGCTTCCTTCACAATACATCAGCCCATTAGATGCCAAGATTTTGGACTACATCCTTCACCTCAAGCTATTGAGCCTCACCATTAGCCATGCTCCAGTGCAAGTCTGTATGGTATTCTCCTGTCCGGCTGTTTCAAACATTCTAAAAGGACTGGTCCACACCTAACCCTGGTCCATGATCCCCTCTTTCCTGGACCCTTAATGTGGTAAACTGGAGCCTGGCAGGCACCTCCTTTGACCCTTATCCAGGTACCATCTCACTCTCCAAACCACCTTCATGGTGGCTGTCACCCCAGCTATTAGTGCTTGGCTCTCGCAAAGCCTCCTAGCAGCTCCATTACACTGTCCTCCACAGGGAGAAGATGGGGCTGAGGCCCCACCCTAAGCACCTCATCGAGGTGGTGTCTGAGTTTTCATTTAAAGCAAACCATCAACCCCACCATTTTCTTCCCCAAACTGCACTTGAACCTGGGAGAATCCAAGCTCCTCATTTCAAGTAATCAAGGAGGGCTCTAGGCAGTATGGAGCCATTCAGGAAATCACCTAGTTTATTTTGTTGGCATTGGGGAAGATCGGGCCAGATTAACACATAGACAAAGTAGGCATGTACCTGGGACCCAGGCAGGTAGGGGCTGTGAGGGTGTGGAGCGGAGGGCCCAACAAACAGCTACACAGGATGCTGCTTGTGACTGGTCTGGCTTTCCTGTGGATCCACTGGGACCAGCTGCTCAGTTCATCCTGCTGCTGCTCGGGGTGAGGCTCACCATGACAGAGGGGTGGCTGGGCCAAACCTCAGTGAGTGGCACCGTGACCTGGCCAATGGGGTTGTAGCACCCCTCAGGTTTGGCCAGGCTATGCCTCCATCATGGTGAGCAGCGACCAGAGCAGTGAGATGAAGAGCCGGGCCCAGCAGAGCCACAGCAAGGCGAGTTTGGCTGCAGAGAGTGTCCTGTACAGCTGTTTGTTGGTGTTCATATTAGAAAGCAGGGGCCCAGACGTGTGCATTTGTCTAGGGCCCAGCAGTGGGTTAATTCGGCCACCTCTTCTCAGAGCTCACTCCATCGGTTACAATCTGTAACCAGCTAGCAGATGTGCCCCGGGCCTCAGGCAGCAGGGCCCTCTCAACTACAGCCCAGGCAACCTCCTCCGAAGTATTCCTCTCAGAGATCTCCAGGGCAGCCAGACAGAGCGCAGCCCACACCTTCACCATGCATTACACTGGGGGTTTTACTAGTTGTGATACCAGACTTGGTAGAGCAACTCTGCAATCCTTATTTTGTCAAGCTCTAGCTAGGACTCCTCACACCCTCCTCTGGTTAGTCGGGGAGCTACTAGCTAGTCTCTGGAGTGGGCTCCACATGGACAGGGACTCCAATACAGAGCAAGTACTTACAGTACAGTAACTGTGCTTCTAGGTGCTTTGTCAGGGGGAAGCCCACAACTCACTCCTTTCTGCCTGGACTAGGCTTGATATCCAAAAGGTTTCCTCCTGGTAGCAAGCATCCAGATACCCAGGGATCATGGAGTGGCCCTAGAGACCTCTGGAAGGAGCCAGAGGATGGACTGCTCCAGCAGGCAGAGCGTTAGCCACTAGGGTGAAAGGGCAGCCTGGTGCTACATGTCACTGCCACAGCCGGAAAGAGAAGTGAGAGGTGGGCAGAGCCACTCTGCCCATGGGTGGAGGGTAGGAGCGCACACTGGGGGCCAGTGCTGCCCTAGTAGATGCTGGTCAAAGCTGAGATGACAGCTGGAGAGGCCATGGGGCCCCCAGATGGCACCTGAGCAGTGAGGCAGCAGCCAGAGAGATGTTGAGAAGTGGGGGTGGTCACAGGCTCCCTACAGGCCTGTCCTGGAGGGTAGCTGTGGGCACGGGTTTCCCCAGGACATGGGGAGCAGGCCCTCTAATGGCTCTGAGTGGGGAGAGCCACCTCGAATTCTCTTTGGGTTAACAGTACGAGACTTCGCTGCTAGCGAGCAGAATGATGCACCCAGTTAGCAATGAGGCAACTTCTAGCAGCCGGCGGCGAAGTGCTCTAGGAGGAGCAGCAGCACAAATCTCTCTACGTGAGCTAGCTGCTACGGGGGCACAGAGCCCGTGTTAGCCTGGGCTACACGGGGGTCTCTGGGCACTTCACCTGCTGACTTAGCACCTGGTGCTGCCAGCCTCTCAGCACTCACAGGCTGAGCGGCGTCAGGCCTCATTGCTCTGCGAGGGGCGCTCTGCCCTCCGTGTCAGTATTTTACCAGTGCTCCTTGGGTGGATAATGTGTGAGATAAGTAATATTAATGCCCCGAGCCTGGGTAATTATGTTCAGTCTCCTTATATTCCCCCCACCCCACAGCTAAATCATGTCCCGCCCTCAGTGGTGGTATGCTGTTGCTATAAGATGCTGGGTGCACTGTAGTGACAGCAATAGGCCCCCCTGTCTAGAGGTGATATATGGGCTCGTAAATTGGTTCAGAATGAGGCAGTAGAGAAGTATTGTTTTTTATTACCATCTGTCACAACACACCTGGGTGGTGGGTGAGCAGCATCACCCTCATTTTACAACTTGGGAAACAGACACAGAGAGGTGAGTGACCTACCCAGGGCCACAGAGTGAGTCAGTAGTAGAGCTGGGGACAGACCCTAGGTGTCCTGGCTCCCAGTTCCCCAGCGGCTCTGTTCCAGCTGGCATCTCAGCACGGCCAGCTGTGAGGCTGTGTTCTAGTCCCACCCTCCTCAGGTCAGCAGGTGCAGGGACTGCTGCGGACGGGGCATCCAGCCTGCACAAGGCATGGCCTTCAGGAAGATCTTCAAACTGTCCCCTTATTAATAGCAAAGCCAGTGGCACAGCTGTCCTCACTCTAGCCAGGGGAGCCTGGCCATTGGCTACAACGGGAGCAGGAGCAGACCTTAAATTTCTTCCACCCTGACTGGCCAGGATTTGGGGGCCAGACAGTGTCCGTGTGCCTCCCCCCCCCGACCTTTGCCATGAGGTGGCCTCATTTATGGCAGGGAAGTGCTGGCTACAACTAACCCCTATAAATATAGTGCAAAGCGTGAACCCCTGCAGCAGCCTATGCAGTCAAACCTGGGCACAGTGCCCACGCAGAGCCCCTCTGGCCAGGTCCTGCCCCAGCAAGCCAGCACCTCAGCTCCTGGAGGGAGTTCAGCAAGGGGAACTGCAGAGTGAATATGCTGACAGTGAGGAGGCTGCTCGGAGGTGGAATTGGACAGGCTGGGATGTGGAACTCCAGTTGCAGATGGAGCATTCCCAGGCAGCCACACTCCTCAGGGCCCACACTCTTAGGGGAGGGCGGTGCTGTCATTCTCTCTCCATGCCCCTTGGTCTCAGCTGGTCTCCTGGAGGTAGGCCCTGCAGTGACAAGCAGTCTCCTTTGTGCTCGCTGCCGGGAGGCCCGGGAAGCTCTGCCAACAAGCCAAGTGCCCCAGTCCTTCCATCTCCAGGCCCTGCCCAGCTAGAGCAAGGGGCTCCCTGCCGGGACAGATCTGAAACAAGGCTCGACTGCTCCTCACATGTCTCCCAACCTCATGCCCAGCTATGCCCGCTCATAGGCCTCCTTGTACTGACTGGGGAACATGTTACTTCCAACCAGACTGGCCGTACCCTCAATGTCCCCCGCAGAGTTCTCCCCAGGTGCCAGGAACGGGGCAGGGCTGCTCTGCGCAGGGCTGTAGGCGTCCAACAGGAACTCTGGGCCAAGGCAGCCTGGCAGCTCCATGGGAGAGCAGGCGGCGGGCAGCATGTCCCTCGGGTTCAGGCAGCTGTAGGTGGTGTAGTCCTGGCCCAGGCAGAAATCGAAGGGCTCAGGCACCGTGATGTGCTCCAGGCTGGGGTGGAGGGCAAAGCCTTCCTCTGCAATCAGAACAGGAATGGCTCAGTCAGCTAGCGAGCCCTGTTCCCCCAGGAATGCAGCATGGTGCCCAGGCTGCCTTGGGGACAACAGGGAAGAGCGACAGGCATCCTCCTGGGAGGCCGGGTTGCCATGCAGAGGGTAGGCAGTGGGGGTATGGCCAGACAGGCTCCCCACAAGGGAAACAGCCTGTACCTTGCCAGCATGTCTAGCCACCAGTCTGGACTGGAGCGAGTCAATACCTGGGGTTGGGCCAAGGCAGGGACATGATGGGTGTGACACTCTATATCTTGGGGCAATACCCTGTAACCTTCATATTAATCATTTTGTATATAATTGTGATCATATAAAGCAGGTATTGTGAGGTATCATGGGAAAGGTTATGACCTGCTGTTCCATCTAAATGTGTGTATCATTAATGCATATAAAACTATAAGAATTGTCTTGTATGGTTTTCACTAAAATATGCTATGGGTTTGGGAAGCATCCAGATACTAGCTCTCCAGAGACAATGACAAAGGAGATAACCAACACCCAAGTGGGTTCTGAACGGACATCACCAGCCATTGTCCAGCAAGGGAGCTACAATGCAATGACTCACTTACACAAGGCCACACTAGGGGAATTGCTCAACCTTGCCTGGTGACTCACCTGCCATGCAGTCATCACTTGTGTCCTCCAAGTACATGGATTAACAATATAAAATAGAACACAGTGGTACCATGCTTGGTCTTTCTCCTCCCCCCACCTATGCTGCAAGCAACAAGGACTCTCAGAAGACTGAAGACTCCAACAGAGGAGACTGGCCCAGGCTTCAAGGGTGAAACCTGTGTACTATGAACTGCAATATCCAGTGGGGTGAGAAAAACTGCTTAATCTAGATGTTGCCCAGACTAATAGGGTTGAGAGTTTAGACTGTGTGCTTACATTTTATTTTGGTAACTAACTCTGACTTTTTGCCTATCACTTAAAATCTATCTTTTGTAGTCAATAAACTTGTTTCATTCTTTATCTTTACTAGTGTATTTGCCTGAAGTGTTTGGTAAATCTGCTCAGATTTATAGAGGCTGGTGTATATCCACTTTCCATTGCTGAAGAGGTGAACCAATTAATTTACTTATATTGCTCAAGAAAGCATCTTGAGCAGTGCAAGATGGTATATTCTGGGAGCTGGGGGGATTGGGCTGGTGCCCTTCTCTGTGTGATTCATGAGTGGCTCTGGGACCATTCATGCAATCAAGCTGGGTGTGGGGGCTCCACATGCGGTTGTGCTGAGTGATCACATTGCCTGGAGGGGTTTGCTGCTTGTCACTAGCAAAGCATTGTGAGAGACAACCCAGGCTGGAGAGTTAAGAGGCCACGGCGGTCCCACAGTCCCAGGCTGCACCCAGGGATCCCGTCACAGTGGGGAGTGACCCCAGCGATGAGTGCAGTCACTGGAGGGCTCCTGGGGACGTACCTGGCCAGCTGGGTTGCAGTGCTGCAGACCTGGGGAAGCAGAGGGCAATGCCTTGGGGGCTCTAGCAGGGGGGGCCCAGCTCAGGACACCTTTGGGCTAATTCTCAGGGGGCCAGAGCACCCCAGCTCACATTGGTTCCACTAGGAGTTCGGAGCTGAGACCCTGACATCGTTGCCACCCATGAAAAGGGGCTCCGCAGAACCCCACTGCCCCCTAAGTGTGGGAATCATTGTGCCCCCAGGTCCCCACATGGGGGATCAGTGTGTCCCCCTCAGGCTTCCCCCTATCTTCCCCCATGGGGAGGAGGTCATTATGCCAACCCCAGATGCCCCAACCTGCCCCTGCCATGTGAAAGGGGTCACTGTGATCCCTGGATGCCCCCACCTTCCTCCTGCCCAGTGTGGAGGGGGTCATAGCACCCCCTGGGCCCCATCTGCTCCCCTCCCATGTGTAGGAAGGGAACACTGCACCCCCCCTAGACAAATACACCATATGGGGGGGGTCCCTGCTCAGAGGCACCAGCCAGCCTTGTGCCCATCCACATCCTGACACAAGACAACTGACCTGCTGTCTGGGGCGTGATGAAATGGTCCATGTAGCCTGGCTTCTTCTTCCTCTTCTTGGCTTCAATCCCATGAGGGTCTAAGGGACAAGAAGAGAAGGCACTTCACAGTGCCCTAGCACGGGCACAACCTAGCCCCACAATGGGCACCCGAAGGAGCCAAAAGCCACCTATGACTGCAGCAGCAAGCCTGATGGGAGCAGCCCCTGCAAGATTCCCCCGTCCCCTCAGACAGCAGGTGCCTGAAGGCTGCACTCCATCGACCCGTCACTCTGAGCAGGGGATGTGGGGGACTGGCCCTCAAGCTGAGCAATGTGGATGTGCAGGGGGGATCAGGCCATGATGCTGAGCAGTCTGGATGGGGGGACCAGGCCATCATACTGAGCGGTGTGGATGGCGTGGGGGACCAGGCCATCATACTGAGCGGTGTGGATGGCGTGGGGGACCAGGCCGTCACGCTGAGCGGTGTGGATTGGGGGGGAGGGGACCAGGCCGTCACGCTGAGCGGTGTGGATGGCGTGGGGGACCAGGCCGTCACGCTGAGCGGTGTGGATGGCGTGGGGGAGGGGATCAGGCCGTCACGCTGAGCGGTGTGGATGGCGTGGGGGACCAGGCCGTCACGCTGAGCGGTGTGGATGGCGTGGGGGAGGGGATCAGGCCGTCACGCTGAGCGGTGTGGATGGCGTGGGGGACCAGGCCATCACGCTGAGCGGTGTGGATTGGGGGGGAGGGGACCAGGCCATCACGCTGAGCGGTGTGGATTGGGGGGGAGGGGACCAGGCCATCACGCTGAGCGGTGTGGAGTGGAGGGGGAGGGGACCAGGCCGTCACGCTGAGCGGTGTGGAGTGGGGTGGGGATCAGGCCGTCACGCTGAGCGGTGTGGATTCAAGCCTAATTTAATGGTGTCCAGTTTGCAAAATAAAGACTGGGAATGGATGTGTCATTACACAAAGTAAAACTATTTCCCCATGTTTATTTCCCCCCACACACTGTTCCTCACACGTTCTTGTCAACTGATGGACATGGCCCACCTTGATTATCACTACAAAAGGGTTTTTTTCTCTCCTGCTGGTAATAGCTCACCTTAAGTGATCACTCAGGTTACAGTGTGTATGGTAAAATCCATTGTTTCATGTTCTCTGTGTATATAAAATCTCCCTACTGTATTTTCCACTGCATGCATCCAGTGAAGTGGGCTGTAGCTCATGAAAGCTTATGCTCAAATAAATTTGTTAGTCTCTAAGGTGCCACAAGTCCTCCTTTTCTTTTTACCTTTTCAAGTGCTCTGCCAAGGAGTCAGATCCCTGGTGCCGTTCTGCAGATGGGGGCACACTGAGGGGAGTGACTCCCCAGCCGGCCAGAGGCAGAGCTGGGAACCCAGGGCCTCCTCCCATCCCACCGGAAACTCCAGGGCCAGGCTGGAGCCATCAGTCACCCCTGGCATGGGCAGAGCCAGCCCAGGAGCCAAGAGCTTCTTGCAAGGGCCATAGCCCAGGCCAGCCTGATCCCCACAGCCCCCCCAGCCTGCCCTGGCGTGAGGCCCGCACACTCACCTGATGCTGAGAGCTCCTCCAGGACATCTGGCATCCCCCGCTTCCTCTTCACGTGCACCCCATATGTGTCTGTAGAGATTGAGGCAGAGGAGGGTGTGGCCTGAACCATGGGAAACTGACACAGGCCTCTGCCCACAGGCTCCCGAAACCTGCCTGGCACCAGCTGGGCACGTGCCTGCTCCACCCTGTGGGGCTGTGACCAGCAGGGGCTGCTCTGGGGCCCCTGACTCCCCTTTCCGTGAGGGGCTGTGACCAGCAGGGGCTGCTCTGTGCCCGCTTGACCCCCCTTTCTCACCCCCGATGTGACTGTGTCCATTGGGGCTGCTCTGGGCCCCCCTGACCCCCCTTTCCCTGAGGGGTTGCGTGCGGCAGGGGCTGCTCTGGGCCCCCTGACCCGCCCTTCCCCCTTGATGTGGCTTTGTCCATTGGGGCTGCTCTGCTCTCCCCCAACCCTCTCCAGAGGGCTATAATCAGCGATGGCTGCTCTGGATGACCCGACCCCTTCTTTCCCTGAGGGGCTGCATATGGCAGGGGCTACTCTGGGCCCCATGAGTCCCCCTTCCCCCGAGGGGCTGTGACTAGTGGGGACTGCTCTGGCCCCTGTTCTCCCACTCCCGCGCAACGGGGCTGTAACTGATGGTGGTTGCTCTGGGCTCCCATGCCCCCCATCCCTCCCAACAAGGCTGTGATTGGTGGGGGCTGCTCTGGTCCCCACCAAGGAGCTGTGAGCAGCAGAAGCTGCTCTGGGGTCTCATGACCCCTTTTCTCCACCAACAGGGCTATGATTGGCAGGGGCTGTGCTGGGCCCCTCTGACCCTCCCTATCCCCGAAGGACTGTGACCAGTCCTCCCCCTCGCCCTCAGGAACTGTGACTGGCAGGGGCGCCACTGGGCCCCCCAACCCCTCTACCCATGAGGGGCTGTGGCTGGCGGGGACTGCTCTGGGCTCCCCTGATGCCCCTTCCCCTGAGGTCCTGCTCTGGGCCCTCCCCTTTCCCCGAAGGGCTGTGAAGGACATTATGGGGTGGTGGTTACCGTGGTCCTTGGGCAGGTAGGTGAAAAGGAAGGGCTCGCTGCAGACGCTGTCTGTCAGGCGCTGCAGATATACCTCCACCTCCACCGGCTCCAGGATGTCCAGGTGCTGGTACGGGGGTGTCTTGAAGACGATGGCTATCTGACGGTGCACGTCGGCCTGCGAGAAGTCCGCCTTGCTCTCCCACGCGTCCCTCCGGAAGACCACGGCAATGTCCTCTGCGGGGGATGCGGGGTGAGGGCTGGGGAGTTGACTGGCAGGCAAGGGGGTGCCCCGGGAGACTGGGTTGGATGGGAGGAGCTGGGGACAGAGCCCCTGAGGGCAGATTGGGGCCCAGATTCAGCTGCTATGGGAGGAGACCCCATGCCCACAAGGTATGGTAGCACAGAGAATTCCCTGCCTACTTGTCTGGCTGCTGGGTTTCACATACTTGCTCACGGTCACGCTAACCTCCAGGTTTGGAGCAGGGCAGGAATCCTCCTCCCCAGATCAGACTGACAGGACCTTGGGGCATTTCACCTTTCCCGGCTGACAGGTGTAGATCAGCTGGCCACGTCTCATCTCATCAACTCTCTGCCATGGCAGGGGCCTGAGGGCACCTGGGTCTCTCCAGTCCTCTGCCTGTGGCTGTCAGCACCACAGTGTCCGAGGACTGAAACCCTCTGGTGTAACTATGTCCTTGGATGCTGCACAGGGCAGTTCCATGCAATGCAATGGCCTGTGCGATGCAGGGGTCAGACTGGCTAATCTAATGGGTCCTCCTGGCCTTGAGCTCTACAAACTTCTGAATAAGCATGTGCCCCGCAAAGGCCCCACACCATCACCTCCCCTCTCGGTGTAGCAGGGCTCCAGAACCAGCCCATTTGCCCTCCCCCCCAACCCCTTCCCCTTCTACCAGAGCTCCATGCCTCCTCCCACCCCCCATTCTAGCAGACCCCCTCCCACCGCCCCAGTCCGCTAACCCCCTTCCCCTCCGTTACCTTTCTGGACTTTGTCGCAGAGCAGGTAGAGTTCCTCCCCACCCGTGCAGGGCCCGTACTCCTTATTCATCCGGCAGATCCTCAGCTCTGATGTGTTTGTGGATTCTGCACATGCCAAGACTCAGTTCAGCCACCACACAGATCTCCCCACCCTGCTCCGTCCTTCCCCAGCCACATGGGGCCAGCTGGTATCAGGGAGCCACCCCATCCTACCCGCCACCATGCAGGGCTGGCTGGCTGGTACGAGGGACCCTCCCATCCCTCCCCTGCCACACATGGCTGACCAGGCACGGGGGATCCCCCCTCTACTCCTGCCCCACAATGCAGGGCTGGCCGGCAGGAATGAGGCATCCCACCTCCATCCCTGCCCTACCATGCAGGGCTGGCCAGCAGGCATGGGGGACCCGCAGCCTCTGAAAAGGCCAATGGGGCTATGCTGACACTTGTAAAAATTCATTCTGGTTATTTGCCTGACCTGGGTGGCGTCAGCTCTGGGGCCAGGTGGGGGTGCCCTGTGCCAGGGAACAGACATGGTGCTGCTGCCAGGCAAGCACCAGGTTATGCCAGTCACAAATCTGCAGCCATCTCAGTCTTCACATGGTCACTGTTTTGCACCCCGCAGCCACCCAGAGCCTCACAGTGCTGGCAGCCTGCTCTGAATGCCCACAAGAGCCTCCATCAGCCATTGGCAGTGCAGGGCCCATGACACACAGGAGGCGGGCTGCCATTCCTCCAAGCAGAGTGCACTAATGCACACCAGTGGATAGGCTGGCGGCTGCCCACGAATTGGCCTGTAAACCACTCCCGTCTCCTTGTTCAGATCCCCCCAGGAGCCCCCGTCTGCCATAGGGACAGGAGATGGCCAGGGCCACTGGGAACAGATCCTATCCACCGGTTAAATGTGGCGCTAACAATCACTCCCAGCACCTCCACATGTCCTGTCCCTAGTGTGAACTCTCAAGTGCAGACACCATCTCTTCCTACTGGTCCGTATAGGACCAAGCATGGCACCGCTGCAATACCAGCCATGCCCCAAACGGCCCGTCCGGCACAGGGCTGCCCAGTCCCACCAGGGCACCGCTGCAATACCAGCCCGGCCCCAAACGGCCCGTCCAGCACAGGGCTGCCCAGTCCCATCAGGGCACCGCTGCAATACCAGCCCGGTATGTGTGTACCTGGCACACACACCACGACAACACAAACAGCCTACACAGCACTGGACTGCCCAGCCCAGTTCTCTCAGCCAGGGCCCTGGCAGGCTCCAGCCTAGTGACGCTGTTCTCTCACTCAGCCAAGGTAGGCTGAGCTATTGCAGTGAGTCTCCTTTCCCTCAGAAACATCCCCCCCCCGCAGTCCCCAGCCCAGGCTGGGTGTCCAAACATCAGGGACACAGCTGCAGTTCTGATCCTGGCCTCTGTCCAGCACTCTGTCATCCTAGGGAAAGTGGGCTTGACCACATTCCCTCCTCTGGCATCACCATGGCCCGCTGCATCGCTCCGTTCCACCCTGCCCTGCCCTGCCCTCCCCTGCCACAGCCCAGCTACCTACTCTTGTCAAAGATGGGCTCAGAGAGGACGGGGTTGAGGTGCCGGATCTGTCCTGAGGGCTCCTGATATGAGGCCTGGAAGCAGATCCTCACCACGTTCATGTCCACCTCCTGGTGATTCTTCAGGGAGCCAGCTGCAGAGAGAGAGCGGGGCATTCAGTATCCTGAGGCTCCAGGAGGAGAGCGCCCCTGCAGAGTTTGGAAAGCCATCCCAGAGCTATACCCCAAGCTGAGGCAAGCCAGCCTGTGTCCAACTCTTGCCAATTCTTTCTGCAGAACATCTCGAAGATCCTGCCTTTCCCATCCCTCCAGAGCTAAAACTCCTTCAGGTTCTCAGCATCACGTGTCCTGAACACCTCAACATCCTTCTCTCCGGCCTTGACACATGCATCCTCGCTCTACTCTGTGCTGTGCAGAATGCGGCTGCAAAGCTCATTCTCCCAGCCCATCGCTTTTCCCCCATCACCCCTCTCTTGGCATCCCTCCACCAGCTGCCCCAAAACCAGAAAACAGACCCAGACCTTTACTGGGATGGTGGGGTGCTGCCAAAGGTTTGTACCCCACTTTAGCTCCCTACCAGCTCCCATCACTAAACTGTACAAAAAAGGGTAAGACAGACAAGGTGGTCTGGACCAAGCAGTGCCAGGGGCCTCTCTGTTCGTCGAAGGAGGCTCTAAGCCAGGATCCAGTTCTAGTAAACCCAGACTTTGACGAGCCCTTCCTGGTGTTCACAGATGCCTCAGACACAGGGCTGGGCGTGGTGCTAATGCAAGCCAATGCTATGGGGGAGAGACACACAATTGCATACCTGAGTAAGAAACTACTGCCCCAGAAGCAGAACTATGCTACCATGGAGAAAGAACGCCTGGCCGTTGGGTGGGCCCTTAAAAAGCTGCAGCTGTATCTATTTGCATGGCTCTTTACCGTGTATACTGACCACTGTCCTCTAACGTGGCTACATCAAATGGAAAGGGCTAATGCCATGCTTCTGAGCTGGAGTCTGATCCTCCAAGATTATGATAAGGAAGTGATTCATGTTAGTGGGAATGCCAATGTTAGAGCAGATGCTCTGTCACTGAAAGAGGTACCTGAACTTCCCCAGGTCACCGGCCAAAGTGACCCCACTCAGTTCAGTCTCAAAGGGGAAGAGATGGGACAAAGTGGGAATTTTTCACAATGTTTTGTATGAATAGTGGGTAGCCCTATGTGCTGCATAGTTAACTGGGTCGGGGGGAAAGGGTGTTTATTTTTTGCGGAGACACAGAGAACAGGTCATTGGAAAAGGACTGGCTGAAACCAACTCTGTATCAATGGAGAATCCAAAAGGATAATGGCAAATCCAGTCATCAGGGCATTGACACCTAACAACCGGCAACCCAGAGAGAGCTGGATTTCCCGACCTCTCAGCGGGGGAGCTGAGCAGAACCCGCAGCTGGAGAGCAAAGGATGGGGAGGTGGGGGGTAAGAGCCAGCTCTGGAAGGAGCTGGGGCTCTCATCTGGGGACTGACCAAGGAGATCAGACGGGAAGAGAGACAGAGCCTGGCCATGGGGATCACTCCAGCTTGGCTGGGCCTGGGCTGACCAGGCCAGACAATGCTTTAACCTCCATGTCTCTGCAAGAACCTGGGGATGTCCCATGCTGGGCTCCAGGGACCAATAAACCCAACTGTTCTGCCAGGAGTCCCTGCAAATGCTGCTGGGGGTGTCAGTCCCTGCAGTAGGGGGCTGTGGCAGGAGGGCTACGGCCCAGAAGTTCAGTCTCAGAGGCAAGGAGGCTACATGGCTGGCCCTGGAGGATGAGTGAGATCCCTGGGGGGCCTAGCCCACTGACGGGTTCCTCCAGGAGGCTGTTCCAAAGCTGGGGGTGTAGCCCCGATTCTGGGGCTCCGTGACAGCCCTTTAGTCCATTGGAAACAGTGGGGGTGGTTGGGCTGGAGGGAAGTCAGAGTGAGTGCCTGTGTTTGAGGAGAGGGCCCTGGGGGGACTTGGTGGCGGGGGGTGTGTTGGTGGGCTCTGGGGGCAATGGAGTCAGGATGAACACGAGTGTTGGCAGGGGGCTCTGCGGGATTCTGGTGTGTGTGGGGGAGGGGACTTGGGCGGAATCAGGGTGGGTGGGTGCGTGTGGGGACGCAGGGGGACTCAGGCAGGGCAGGGTGGGTGTGTGCATTGGGGAGGGGAACCTGGGGGACTTGCAGGAGCTTGGGGGGGGTGCTATGGGTGGGACGTGTTGGGGGAGCAGCTCTGGAAGCTTTGGGGGTGGGGCAGGAGCATGCATTGGGGGTGGCAGCTCTGAGGGTCAGCCTGGGCATGTAAATTGGGGGGCGTGGAGTGTGACACTGCATCCCATATTCATCATAGTAATATTATTAAGATATGATTGTGGCACAATTATGATGCATTTTGTAAAAGTTGGGTCATGTGAGGTGTCATTGGAAAAGTTATGATTTGCTGAATATGATTATCCTATCGGTATGCATGTATCATTTTTGTATCTGAAGTTACAAATATTGACTATGGAACTGTATTTCAAATGGGCTTACTCTGGAAAACACCCACAGCCAGCCTTTCAGGTACAACAATGAAGAAGCCAGACAGTGCTAATGGCCCATCAGCAAAGATAATGGGCTGTGGAATAGCTTAGCCGACCTGTAAACATTTCGGCCAGCTTGTAAGTAATGGCTGCTATGACTCTGCAAGGGCATGTGACCAGATCACATGACTCTGAACTCCATTTTGGGTACCTGTATTTTTCCACAAACTAGTCTGGGAACCAAGTTTGAAACAAAGGGTACCCACCATTTGGAAAAGCTATATAAGGCAGGGAGTGACGTCATCGGGCATTCTTTACCCCCCCACAACTCAACACCTGAGAGAAGCTCCGAAAGAAAAGGACTTGGAACGGGGTGGGGAGGCCAAGCTGCAAAGCAAGCGCTGCTTGTGCCTTGAGAATCTGCAGCCGGCTTATCACCAGTCAGGGTGAGAAACTGCTACTTCATTTCCGATCTGTCCAGTATCTTAGGCTTCCTTTGGGGTTTCGTTTACTTACTAGGTAATCTGCTTTGATTTGTTTGCTATCACTTAAAATCTATCTTTTTGTAGTTAATAAGCTTGCTTTTGCTTTATCTAAGCCAGTGTACCTTTGAGTGAAATGTCTGGGGAACAATCTCAGCTTGGTTAACACGAGCGTATTGTGCATACCCTTCCCACAGGGAGGGGAGGGCAAACTTTATGAGCTTACGTTGTACACATCCCTGTGCAGTGCAAGACGGTACAATCTGGGGTTTATACTCCAGCAAGGGTGCAGGGTGGAGAAGCTGGGAAACTGGCTGCTGTTTCCTGCCTGTCCTTGAGTAAGGCACTCAGGTCAGTCAGTTGGGGTGTGTGGCGCCACCTGCTGTCACATTGGGTGACTACAGGGCCTGAAGAGGCGGTGAGTCACCAACAGAGCCGTGTAGGAAAGGGCAGTCAAGCCGGAGGGGTTAAAAGGGTGCAATGGTTCCCATGGCTCCCAAACTGCACCCCAGGGGTGACAACCCGTCACACCCTGACCCAGTACCTGACCCATCTAACTCCACAATGGAGTTGCCTGGCTAGCGGGGGGGGCAGGGCTCCTTGGGGCCACGCACCTTTGAATGGATCGATCCCTAGCTGCAGCTTCTTCTCTATGGCTGCCTCGATCTCTTTCTTCTTCACGCACTGGATGCCAAGGTTGTTAAAACTGCCGGGAACCAAAGGAGAGACGTGTTGGAGACGCTGCGGGCAAGGCTGGGGCTAAGGCCATGGCCAGACACCGTGGCCCACGCAACGCTTTGCCAGGGGCCATGTGAGAGGAACCCCACCTCTGCACAGGAAGTGCCATCACCTGGGACCACAAAGCAAAGCAGCCCTTCCATCGGGGTCAGGAGATTGATACGACCCTGCTTCTCTTAGGCTCTCACTTATGGAGCCCAGAGCCTGCCAGGCCTGCAAGGGAGTGGCCTGCACCTTAACAAAGACAGAGGCTTGCGGATGTCTGTCGTCCCCCGCCCCCGGGGTATGGGAAATGGAATATGGGATTTCTGTTGGGGATTCAACTAATTGTGGTTTTTGTAATAGAGCAGCCCCAAGGATGGGTATTATTGAGCGAGAAAAGTCTGAAGTGAAGTTATTGGATTACCGGAGGGGGAAACTGAAGCAGGTGCACTTGTGTCATGGCCTGCCACAAGAGGATGCTCTGGGTGTGGCTGCCCTAGGACAAGGCCACTCTTGCCCCAGAATCAGAGCATCCACCCCGAGGAGGGACATGCCTGCATGGCAGTGCCAATGGTCCTCACAGTGCTCTTGTGGGCACATGGCTCACTGAGTTCTGAGCAGTCCTCATGTGGCTTCTCCGGTGTCATGTCAGGGTACCTCACTTTGGCTTAGCTTGAACAGATGCCTAATTAACTTCCTCTGAAGCAAATGAAGTCTCCCCCCAAGCTCCAGGGCAATTTGCTAGAGCAGGCATTCTCAACCTTTATCTTTCTGAGCCCCCCCAACACGCTATAAAAACTCCGTGGCCCACCTGCGCCGCACCGACTGGTTTCCTGCAGATAAAAGCCAGGACTGGCATTAGGGGGTACAAGCAGGGCCATTGCCAGGGGCCCCATGCCACAGGGTGGTGCCCTGTGGCATGTGGCCCTGGGTGGTGGGGTTCAAGGCCCCAGGCTTCAGCCCCATGTGGTGAGGCTTTGGCTTTCTGCCCTGGCCCCAAACAAGTCTGACACTGGCCCTGCTTGGCGGACCCCCTGAAACCTGCTCATGATCCCCCAGGGGCTCCTGGACTCCTGGTTGAGAACTGCTGTGCTAGGGGTCGGTTTTCCCATGTGGTGAGGGCGGGGCAACATGGTGGGCTCTGGGGCAGGGAGAGGACTGTTCTGTCACCAGACCAGGACAATGGCAGAAGCTATAGGGTGGGGAGATCTCACCTCAGCTGACCCATTGGCCGCAATCAGGTTACCGAGCTGCTTAGGGGCAGCAATGTCTATTCATGGAGGATAGGTCCATCAATGGCTATTAGCCAAGATGGGCTGGGATGGTGTCTCTAGCCTCTGTTTGCCAGAAGCTGGGAATGGGGAACAGGGAATGGATCACTTGATGATTACGTGGTCTGTTTATTCGCTCTGGGGCACCTGCCATTGGCCACTATCGGAAGACAGGATACTGGAATAGATGGTGTGACAAAGTGGGGTTTTCCTCCTTATTATGTTGCATGTGAGCCTATGTGAGTCTTAGTGTTTTGCATGAATACTGTGTGTGCCTCAGTTTCCCTGTGTATCGCACCTATGCCTAGGTGGTGGGAATAAGGGTGTGTGACTTTTGCTGAGACCCTCGGGGCCAGGTGAAGAGGCTCCAGATGCCTGCACATAAGTGATGGCCGATGCCCTTCGTAACCTGAGACCCAGGTGGGGGACGTGACCAGGTGACACTTTGCCCGGAAAGCGAGACAAAGACCGAAGGAGGGGCAATGGGTGTGTCAGAGGTGGGGGGGTCTCTGGAAGCTGGGCAGTCTCCTGTTTAGGACTCAGAGAGGGGAGTCCAGGACGTCCAGCCTGGGGTCCCCCCCCCCCCAAGATGGACTTTGCTGAAAGTCACTGATTTCTGTGCTAACAAGCTCTGTTCTACGCTGTGTTCCTGTTGACTAATAAACCTTCTGTTTTACATGCTGGCTGAGAGTCACTGCTGACTGTGGAGTGGGGGTGCAGGGCCCTCTGGCTTCCTCAGGGGTCCTGTCCAGGTGGACCCGCCAAGGAGGAGTATATGGTGTGAACAGGGATGCTGAATGCTCCGAGGTCAGACCAGGAAGGCTATAGTTGAGGGGGCTTCTTTGCCCTGGACAGTGTGCCCTGAGGGAGTCACACTACCCAGAGTCCTGGCTGACTTCATACAGAACAGTTCCAGAGCATCAGACCTGTGACTCCGTCATAGAAGGACCTTTGGTCTGAGCCAGGTATGGCCATTCTTACGTGGAAGTAACTGAGAGGCTTGGAACGGTTCAGTTGATGTGGCCTGAGATGTCCCACTTTGCCCCAAGGGGACACTGGGTGCTGATCACATGGTGGGGGAGATCATGGAGGGAGCACTCGGGGGAGTAACCGCCACCCTGAAACCACCTCTGCGTGCGTTCCTCAAAGCCCCTCAGCCTCGCAGAGAGGACGAGGGGGAGCGCAGTGTCCAGCTGCGAGCGGCAGGCCCTGCCCCCACGTGAGCTCTGTCAGCACCAGTTCACAGCTGGGTCTCAGCCATGCACAGAGAGGAGCTGCCATGCCCGCTGCACTGCATG
The DNA here is from genome assembly GCF_965140295.1 of Lepidochelys olivacea. Taxonomy (NCBI): domain Eukaryota; kingdom Metazoa; phylum Chordata; order Testudines; family Cheloniidae; genus Lepidochelys; species Lepidochelys olivacea. The sequence continues at coordinate 7,375,855 of NC_140433.1, read as the reverse complement.
TGGGGCCGCAGCAGCACCCCCGGCGACGGCCCTGGAGTCCCTGTGCCGAGCAGGGAGCTGGTACCTGTGTTTGGGGTTGGCCTGGGGCCTCAGGGTGACCTCACAGAGCCCATTGTTGCAGTCTTTCCCCACGAGACTGTGAGGGTGGATGCGGTAGGGCCAGTCCTTCCACACCAGGCACGCAATCACCTTCACCTCAGGGATCTTCTGGCAGTTCAGCAGCTGGGGAAAGAGCAAGAGATCAGAGCCAAGGCCACGCTGGGAATCCCCCGCCACGCCATGGGGGTGAGTGAAGCCAGAGCCTGGTCTATGTGTAATTAACCTGCCCAGTAAATTGCCCACCCCTCTCCACAGGGAGCAGGGCTCAAGGCACGGCTGCTCCCTTCAGCGGCTCAGAGCCCGCAAGCGACCCTGCGCCCGCTGGGCTGCCCAGCTCCACTTTCCAGCCATGGATCCTGACTGCCACAGCGTGAAATGGCAATAAAACCCACAGAGATAACCCGAGGGCAGGGCCTGGCCACTGGGAGCGAAGGGCCCTGGATGGCCACCACCAGCTGCGGTGCTAGGCCGGCCAGGACTGCGCAGAGAGAGGCAGGGTTTGGCAGTCACCGGGCCCTTCCAAGCCCAAAGGTGCTGGCGTGCTACAGCATGGGCACTCAGCAGGAGCGACCAGGGCCCTTGGTAGCCCTCCCCTCCCCCGCCCCCCAACCTCGGTGGGGCGCCAAGAACCAGGAAGAGAGCGAGGGGAGTGGGGCAGGTCCCCGGTCCCCGCCTCTCCTGTGAGGGGGGCACTAACGGACAGATAGAGGAACAGTCGGCCCCGCCACACAAGGCGCAGGCAGCCCAAGGCTGGCCCTGACCCTCCCCCAGCCCCTTTCCCTGCTGTGAGGAGACTGGCCCCTGCTCCTCCCCCACACTCACCTCGATGGCTGGCAGGGTCTTGCTGGCCTCCGTGCTGCTCTCGCCCAGGATGCTGCCTGCTGACCTGCCCTCGCACTCGTAGCGGAAGCGCATCCCCCGCTGCTTCGGCTGCTCAGTGATCACCAGCCTGGGAGGCTCCAGCATGTCTTCCAACTGCTCCTTTGGCGAGCGCATGGGCGAAGGCCACTTGGGCCGGCTGGCAGGGGGTGGAGTCGTCCCCCTGGGCACCAGCCTGGGCGTCAGCTGCAGGCTACTGAGGCTCTGCGAGAGCAGGGGAGACTGAGAGTCCAGTGGCAGGACATGAGCCACAGCGGGATGGGAGCTTCCAAAGGAGGGCAAGCCGCCTTGCAGTGGGCTAGGTCCTGTCGGCTCCATTAGCCTCAGCATCCCAGAGGGAACAGCTGGGTTTGAACCCCTGGGCACCAGCTTGGCCGTGCCCTTGGCAGATGCCTTGGAGAGGAAGGGCAGGGCTTGTGGCTGGAATCCATCCTCCTTAATTAACTCTTCGATGATTTCTGCAGGACGGGGACAGAGCCAGAGGGTGAGACAGGGGACAGGCTGGCCTCCTGCTAGGAACGGGCTGGAGGAGAGCCATGGCGGGCCAACCTCCATCCTCACTAGTGCCCTAGCAAGACCCAGGGAAAGGGCAGGCCTAAACTGATCTTGTTCTGAATGCCCAGTCTCCATGTGCACACACAGGAAGAGGCTCGAGCCTCCGAGAGGATCCATGCACCACTGCAGGGCCACCACTGGGCCAGCCCAGGCAAACAAGGCAGCAGATCCCCAGGCAAGGGCTGGAGGATTCAGAGGTTTGTACTGCGAGCTTTCTCCCTTTAACTGACTCTGTACGCGTGCGCGAGTCAGTGGACATACATGGGTGATACCAAAAAGCAATGGGCCCAATTCGTCACTGCCCTGCAGGGCCTGCACCAGCCACACCAGGGCAGAGTGCTCCTGCTCTGCTCTGAGAGTGTTTCACACCCACTTTCACAGAGACCAAGAGTGTGAGGCCAGAAGGGACCATCCTGCACATCCAGTCTGACCTCCCATGTAACACGGGCTACAGGGCTTCCCTGAATTCATTCCTGTTCGAGCTAGAGCAGGTCTCTCTGAAACACCCCAGTCCTGACTGAAGAATAACACTTGGTCACATTACACTGAAGTCAGCAACTGCTCACGTGCCAAGCAGCAGGAAATCTGGCCAAGGTACTTCACAGCACTTGCCTAGGCATCCCTGCCCCTCACTCACTCACCTCACACATTAGGTCGGCCCGCCCTACCCACAGCCCTGATGCCCAGGTGGCTCACTCGATGGGCCTTGCTCTCCCTGCAGCTGTGGTGCTCAGGCACCTCGCCCAGTGGGCCCACCCTCCCCACAGCCCTAGCGTGCAGGCATCTCACCTGATCAGCCCGCCCTCCACGCAGTCCTAGTGCCCAGGTGCCTCACCTGATGGGCCCACCCTCCCCACAGCCCTATTGCCCAGATGCTTTACCAACTAGGTCTGCCAGGCCACAGCCCTAGCACCCAGGTCCCTCACCCAATCAGCTGGCCTGCCCACCCCATGGCCCTGACAGTCAGGCACCTCCTCCCACTAGAACTGCCCACCCAACCTCCCTGCAGCCCTAGCACCCTGGGCGCCTTGTAGTCTCTGGCCTGTGGTATACAGGAGGTCAGACTACACGATCTCAGTGGTTCCTTCTGTGCTTGGAATCTATGAAAAAGGTCTCTGTCACACCAGTTCAGGTAAAGGTGTGACGCCGTATCAGGTTAGAGACATCAGCGCAACTCTGTGTGCAGACCCTCTTCCACCCTCAGTCTGAACATGGCAGGCATCAGTGCAAGCTAAACCAGGTGGAACCTGACATAAGTGTCCCCACACAAACACTGCACTTTGTGGCATGCTTTCAGCTAAACTGGTGCAACTCTGCATATGGACCTGGTCTTTCTGAGAAGCATCAGCCTAAGAGAGCGTAAGGAGAGAACGACGCCAGACCTTCCACTCTGCTTTACCACTAGGTCAGAGCCCCCATTCAAGGGACATTACTAACTCCCTTTTTTTGAAACTAACCAATTAATTTTTTTAAGTCCTAACCCAGTTTCTCACAGAGCCCCCTTAATTGTGGGTCCCGCTTTAAAGAGACAGCCTGTGCCATGGTAAGAACTGCCTCTTCTCTCTCATGAGCACAAAGCTGGTATTTGCTCAGGGCAGTGGCTTTTTGGCTACAAACATCGTACCATGGCCAGAAAGCTAGCTGAGGAGCCAGGAGTGGAGGTGAATGCCAAGCATTCTTAACGTACTTGTTTGCTTCTCAATATTCCAGGACGTCCCACTGTTTTCCTAGAAGTTGGATGTATGGAATGGTAACTCTTCTCAGCTTGTGTGAGCTTTGTACCACGCTCACTGTTCTCCCGGCCGCCAGGCCCCTCGGCAGTTTGGAAAGAGTGCAGGTGGATCCCTGGAATGCTGCAGGAGGCATGCCTGCAAGCTGTTGGCTTGTATGTGGTCCCATTTCCCAGGTATTCCCTTACCTGCTCTTTGGGCCCAAATGCTGAAGCTCTGGAATTGACTTCATGGGGAGGGTGCATGAGGAAGGACTGCAGGATTTGTCTTGCATTGCCCCTCCCTCTGCAGACCACACTTACATGATATCTGCCCCCTTTGCTCCAGCCAGGGTCCTATGCACAGGGTCTGCACTCGCATGTGCCTAGAGTGCTTGCACTTACCTGAGGTTGCTGTACCCCCATTTCCCAGCGTCCACTCACCTAATTCATCTGCAAAGGAAAGAGAAAGCAGGAGTGTTTCTAATTCAGATGTTTAAACGTTTACGTCTCAAACCAGCCCCTCCCCACACTGGAGGGGCTGAATAAAGGCTGCCACCCACTCAGCTGGAGACATACAACAGCAGAGCCCAGAGAAAGTGCATGAGCACTGTGGTGGTCCCTATGCTGGGGGACGCTCCGACTTCAAGGGGCTCCAGGGAGATGGGAGCAATGGGGCAGTTTCAGCTCTGTGGGATTGCTGGCACCACTAAGCCTGCAGTGAAAGTACAAACTGAGCCTTTAACCAGCAAGAGCTGCCCCCTCCCCCAGGAAACAGAGAGCTGAGCAGCAGGTGCCAACGCAGATGAGAGGAATGGGGGGTGGGGGGAGGTGTCCATGCCAGGCTGCAGAGATACTACCTTAGCTAGAGAGCTGCACAAGGGACAGTGCTGAAGTCCAGAACTCCTGCAACTGTGCAAGATTCTCCCCGCTGCGGGGGAGTGGGAGAAAATGTAGGGACACGACTGAAATGCATGATTTCCACAAGCCCCTTGGGAGATCAGGGTAGGGAGTGAGATAATGCTGTCAAGGGAGGGAGAGCAGCACCAACAGGCCCAAGCCAGGCATGGCGGAAGGAGACTACAGACGTGGGAGTGGGGAGGCTGTACAGTTGGCATAAATGAGCACAGGCCCAGGAGCCTGGATTCCTGGGTTTTAACTTGGCTTTGCCACCGTGCCCCCACCATCCCTCACCACATGGTCTGGCCTCTCTGTGCCTCAGTTTACCCATCTGTAAAATGGGGGCAATGATGCTGCCCATGCGATGGGGCTGCTGGACAGATTCATGCTCTCGTTCCTGTACCATGCCCGGACCGTGGACAGTGCTAGCCAAGGCAGAAGCATTATCAGTTTTAGCCGGGAAGGGGATTACCTTCATCTGAGATTGCAGCTCCCTTACCAGAGGCCTGTGCTGTATGTGCCATGACCAGGCCGGGGTCTGGAAGAGCAGCACCTAAAAAGACAAGACACATTATTACCCCATCAATCAACAGCAACCAGCCTTGTGCCCCGCCCACTGCCACCCCACACAGCACCTGGCAGGGGAATCAGCAGGTGGCTCCTGCTGATTGTGGCTGTGGCAGGTGCTTAGGGAGATCCCAGAAAGATTGAGCTCTGCAAGCGCCTGGCCCAGAAGGCGGCGACACCCCCCCAAGCTCCAGCTGTGAGCAGAGACAGCAAGGAGAGACCCTAATCCCAGCCAAGCACCAACTCAGAGAGCCCAGCGCTCGGGAGCGGGTCCCGGGCGCCAGGCAGAGCGGGCGAGGGCCTAAGCCAGGCCGGTGCCACCAAGCAGCGATTGAAGGGTCCCAGATGCTCACACGAGGGAGGCTGCGCTGGACGGCAAAGCCGCAGGCACCGTCTCAAGCGCCCTCCCCATCCCCCGGGCTCGCCCCCGCGCCTTCCCCATCCCCCGGGGGCGCCTGCCGCAGGCCCCTCTCGCTCCCAGGGGTCGCTCGCCCCCCCCCCGGCCTCAGGGTCCCCCTGGGCCAAGCTGCAATCCCCCCCCCGACCCTCCCTAACGCTGGCAGGAGCCGCCCCTGCCCCGGAGAGCGGCCCCGCGGCTCCGTGCCCCGCGCCTGCAGCGCCGGCCCCTCACCCCGCGGGAGAGCCAGCTCCTCCGGCCGCGGCTGCCGTCCCCTGGTGTCCCGCATGGCGGGGCCTGGCGCTCGGCTCCCCGCGCTGGGCTCGCTCCCCCAAAGCCCCAGTCAGGGAGGCAGCGAGGAGGCGACGGCTCTGGAATTCCCCAGCTCCGCCGGCGGCCGCCGCCCCATTGGCTACGGGCCCTGGTGAGCTCATCCCCGTAAAACGGGAAAGCCCCGCGCTGGGCAAGGCGGCCCGCTCCGGCTGGGCTCGGCCAGTGCCCGGGCACCCCCTGCCCCGCCAGCCTAGCGCCCGCTGCCCGCGCCCCGCGCCCCCTGCCCGGCGGGACCAGCGGCCCGCGGGCGGGAGGCAGCTCGGGCCGAACCTGGCCTTACCCGCCAGCGCTCTCGCCGGCCCAGGGCCCTCTGGCCGCGGCCCTCACGCCGGGGCCGCCGCCGGGGCCACCCGCATCTCGCCTCCCTGCCCGCAGCTCCCGGCTCGGCAGCGCTTCCGGCCACCTGCAGAGGCAGGGAAGGGCCGGGCGGGGGGCGCCGACTCCCCCGCCCCAGCCACTCGACCGCTCTTCCCCGGCCGCCGGAAGCTGGGCCCGCGTCTCGGCCAGAGGGGACAGACACGTGGTGGCCGGGCCCGGAGCGCGGGGGGCCCGCGGAGCTGGGCCGGGGACAGGGGGCCCGGGCTGGCCGTGGGTGTGGCGAGCACCCAGAGCAGCCCCAAGCCCAGGGCCGGGCAGCGCCCGCCGTTTGTGTCTCAGTCCCCTGCGAGGCTTTTCTGATCTCACCGCCCTGGGGGAGCCCGTTGGTGAGTTACTGGCAGGGCTCGGGGGCCCAGCTTTATTCCTTTCACTGGCTTTGAGTAGGTGCGAGGTCAGAGGCTCCTGCAGAGGACAAGTTGTCACTTTAGCACTTGCCGCAAGGCCAGGGGAGGAGCCGTGTTAGTCGGTATCCGCAAAAAGAACAGGAGGACTTGTGGCACCTTAGAGACTAACCAATTTATTTGAGCATGAGCTTTCCTGAACTACAGCATCCGATGAAGTGGGCTGTAGCTCAAGAAAGCTGATGCTCAAATAAATTGGTTAGTCTCTAAGGTGCCGCAAGTCCTCCTGTTCTTTTTTCTACCAGAGTAATCCCTTGCCAGAGGGAGTCACGGAATGGGCCCTGGCAGGGAGGTCCCTGGCAGACTCTACTAAAACAGCCCATACTATGAAAACATTAAAGAACATGGGGCTGGGCTATGTACAGGCACAGGGAAGACACAGTCCCTGCCCTGAAGCATTCATTACCATCTAGAACAAGCCACAACATATTAATAGATTCTATGCCCAGAAGGGACCACTGTGCTCGTATAGTCTGACCTGCTGCATTACATAGGTCACGTAACTCCCCTGAATGAATTTCTGTTCGAACTAGAGCAGATGCTAAATGGAGGGAGAAGAGGTCCAGAAGTGGCTTGTGTGGTTACAATGAGTGCAACTGGGCTGCTCCACCTCCTTAGGCAACAGAGGTGGTTGCTAGATTTGCAGTCTCAGGTTTCGCCAGCCCCTCTTGAAAAATCGTGGGCCTGATTTTTGGAGGTGTTGAGTAGCTGAAGCCAATGGGAGAGCTGGGTGCTCAGCGCCTCTGAAAATTCACTGGCCCAAACTTCATTAATGCAGAGTTAGAGTTGTCTAGCAGCATGTCATACCTGTCTGGAATGTCAAATGCACCCAGCCTGAACACGCTGAAACCCAGGGGACACTGAATCCTGATGTCACAGACTCATGCTCTCTCTTGGCTCCATACGTCCCTGGGAGGAACCCCATTCAGAGGGACAGCCCTTCTGGGGGTTCCACTTTGTCTCGGGGGTTAAACCGTAGGCCCCACCGCCTCCTGGAACCATGTCTCTCTGAACCCTAAGCACGCCTGTCTCTCACCGTGGGCCTCCTTGGGGAGTTCACTCACTCTGAACCCCTGAGGCCTCCACACCCAGAGGGAATAATGCAACCATGATCTCTAGACTGGAGTGACTCTCAGCCAGCGTAAAACAGAAGGGCTTATTGAACGTCTGAACAAAGCACAGGAAACTCTCCGGGCCCTCAGGCCTAGCCTCCTTCAGCACAGTACATCTAGGTCTGTCCAGGCTCCAGGTGGGCTCTGGCTGCTCTCTCTCCAGTCCAGAAGCCTCCTCCTTCCAGCCAAGGCATGCTATATCACTGGCCCCAACCGCTCCTCCCGTCCTTTGTCTTCCATCCCAGGTAAACAAGTCGCTGAGGCCCTCTCTCCTCCTCTGCTGGACCTGGTTGGTGAGGTCACCGGAGTCCTTTCTCCTCAGCCCATTGTCTTCCCACTGGCCAGAACTGGCTGCCGGGGCCCCAGCTGCTAGGTGAGGTCACACCTGGTCCTCTGCAACAACAAACCCTCTCCCACCACCTTGTTAAAAATGCAGCACAAAGGGAAACTGAGGCACACACACTATTCATGTAAAACACTACAAAAATCCCCAACTTTGTCACACCTGGTACATCAGCCCTGCACTGCAACCTTCACTTTGTCCCGAGCCACAGGGAATGTACCGCAGGTGGACTCCTGCATGCGCTGCCCTGTAACAAGGCAGAGGAAATGTGCCGTTGATGTGGGGCCCCCCGGGCATATTCTCGCTGCAGCCGTTCCAAACGCCCCCTGCTGCACTAGGGATGGCTGCAGTGATTGGTCAGGGATTGCTTGCAGTAGGTGGTGCTGCAATGTGAAAAGTGGGGCATCTGCACCCAAAAGGCCTGGCCCCTGCAGGTCTGGGCTGACCTATGTGGGTTGTGCAAAGAGAGGAGCACAATGGTCTGTGACCATGGGTACATTGTAACAGTGGGAGACCCAGTGCACTGAAGGGCAAATGTTCCAGAGGGATCCGTAGGACAAGGAGTGGGAACACAGGGCAGCTTTGTGCAGAGTGGTGAAGTGGTCGAGGCCAGGCAGCCCAGACATAGGTAACAGGAGGTGTTCTTATGTCGTGTTCGCTAATGCTACATGGTAACTAACACAAAGTAAAATCTAGTGAAGACAAGGCCATTAATAGGCAAAGGGCAGAGTTAAGGTTGCAGGGCAAGGCTGCTGTAGGAGGCCCTTCCTTAAAACCCTTAGCTTAATGACTAGGGCGCTCATCCTGCACGTGGGAGACCCTAGGGCAAGTCCCCCCTCCTCCTGATGAAGCAAAAGGATTTGAGCAGTGATCTGCCCCCTCAGGTGAGTGCCCACACAGCTCTACGGGGTAATCCAATATGGGTCTCTCTCAGTCTCACCTATTGAAGTTGTTCCACTTTAAACAAACAATTGAATAAATCGATATTAACTGGGCCAGAGAAAGAGTTAAAATCATTCTGTAGCCAAGTGGTCAGACCTTGTTCAAACCCCTTCTCCACCTCAGGAGGAAGGGAGACTTGAACTAGGTGCAATCCTGGCTGAATGCCCCATCCCCTGGGCTAATTATTGCAGGGGAAAGCTTCTCCCCACCCCCAGCCATTTGTTTCAGGCTCTGCATGCAACATAGACAGCCATGTCCTTTCTTCCCCTGGTTCATGGCTCACTAGCAGACCTAGATGCCTCCCTGCCACCCGGAAGTAAGCACCTATCTTTGAGGGATGCCCCCTCTGGTTGGCTAGCTTAGGCAGCTCCCTGCCTAGTGTACTGGCTTTGTGGATCACCTTCTCAGGTGCCTCTCTCTCCTCATTGATTGTATAAGGAGCCGGAGCACCTAACTCAGGCTTTGTCGTTCCTGTGATTGTGTAGGCACAGTGACACTCAGCGTTGCAATGCCCAAGTACCTGCGTGCATTCCACATCACTAACATTGTTCTAGTCTAACATTTCGTTCAAACCCTTTCTCCCAGAAGCTCCAACACTTTGAGGGGGCCATGCAGAGGCATGACCCTTTGGTTTGAGTAGATTGAATTAATTATTGTAGAAAGCAGCAAATTATTTTGTGTTTACTTTTCATGACAAACATAAGTTACTGTTTGGGCTGAGGACAGTACCCAGGTGCCACATTCTAGTCAATGTTGACCTTGTGTCAGTTACAATAGGGCTCTCTATTCTGGGTACATTTTCTGTTGCTCAACAACCCCTGTGATCATGCCAACTTTGATGAGTCGCAGCTACTTGGTTTTCTTTGATCACATTCAGTCCCATTGTTCAGGAAATGAGGAAGGAGCACAAGGCATAATTACAGCCCCTGAATGCTTCTGCTTCCTAGAATCTTTCATCCGTCCTCTAATTAATGCGGTTTGCCTTGGCCAAACATGTAATGCAAAATCTGGGAGTGTGGGGGGCACTTTAGAGCACTTTGAAATATCATCTCTTAACCCAGCTTTGCTGTCAGAGCAAAACTTCTAGAATGAGCCCCTGCAGAACAGAGGCAGAGAGCAACTAACATGCACAACACACATCCTCAGAGAGCTGTGAAGGGCAGGACTCATGCAGTTCCTGTGTGCTGGGCAGGTTCAATGGCCATAGCTTGCCACCTTCAGCCACTCACTGACTCTGATGTCAGGTTATCCACGAACCCTCTGGCTTAGAGCCCCAGTCATCTTCTGGTTCCCATGCAAATGACTTTCACTGGCTCCTCAGCGTGGCTTGGGCCGCAATGGAAGTCCAACTTTTACCCTGTTGCTTCCTCAGAGGGGCAGTGGATGCAGTGTATTATTGGCGACTTTCCAATTTGGAAAGGATCAGAGCTGGAGTTTGAACCTCAAGTGTGGACAAAAAAAAGTGATAAGAACTGTACCATTTTGATGTCACATGATTATTTTAGGGGTGCTGTATGTTAGGAACCCCTGTCTCAAATGACCTCAAGTTTGGACCATTAATGCTACTAGAGATCCTGCTGAAGATGTCAAGTTTTGTAAAGAAAATCTGAATCTGCACATGGATTTTGTGGATTTTGCACTTAGAAAAACTGACTGTTGAACAATGAACTAGTCTCCACTCATCTCTATAATGGTGCCACCACCTGACTATAGTCACATTCAAGCATTTCAAGTTTCGTACCAAACATTAAAATACCAAAACTCAGGGGCCACTTTTGCAAATTTGGGTTTTGAGCCAGATTTTCAGACTCTTATTTGCACGGTATGCACCTGTTTGTTCAGAGCTGAAAGGCAGGTAGGTTAACCCAAAACATCTTGCAACCATGCCTGAAGGTGGGGAGAATCATCCTCCGTCTTACCTGGGGGGCTGCTTGTTAGTCCCACACATGCAGCACACAAAAATGCTATTTTTAAAAAATACTGGATTTTCATTTAATTACATTATTCTTTTTTAAAATAAACCTATTTGAAATGAAATTATTACAACCTATATTAAGGTCTAAACTTTCTGTGGTCTATTAACATCATTTAAATTAAATAAAAAATAATATTCAAGCAACAACTTTGCTGCCAAAGTTCTAAAGTCAGTCTAGTCACTGAACTGGGGGAGTCCCTGGCTAAGTACTTGGAACAAAGTTTATTGATGTGCTAAACCAGCTTTGGACAGCAGTAGCCTCTTCTGCAGTACATGGAGAATATTTCCCTCACTTTACTTTATTCAACTAGTTCAGTTTAATGACTAGTTCATTCAAAGTCGAGAAACTGAGTGAGACATAAAAAAAACAAAAAGAAAAGGAGTACTTGTGGCACCTTAGAGACTAACCAGTTTATTTGAGCATGAGCTTTCGTGAGCTACAGCTCACTTCATCGGATGCATGCCGTGGAAACTGCAGCAGGCTTTATTTATACACAGAGAATATGAAAAAATACCAAAAAAACAGTACAGCTTGTTTTCCTCTCTCAGTCTACAGATAAAAATGAGATATGAGGAGATAAAAACTAGATCTAAAATCTTGAAAGACATGGTGACCAAAACCAATCTGTTCAATTCACTAACAACAGATAATACTTCCTTTGGTGAATAAATCAGTTAATTTTAAATGCAAGACATGTTTTGATAAATTTATTTTTTTCTTATGTATCCAGAACATTTAAGGCGGTTTTATTTAATTAATAAATGTAATTAATAAAATAAGAAGAATATAGCAGTAGGGATATATTACTGACCACCTGACCAGGATGGTGATAGTGACTGTGAAATGCTCAGGGAGATTAGAGAGGCAATTAAAATAAAAAATTCAATAATAATGGGGGATTTCAACTATCCTCATAGTGACTGGGTACATATCACCTCAGGACTGGATGCAGAGATAAAGTTTCTTGACACCTTAAATGACTGCTTCTTGTAGCAGCTAATCCTGGAACCCACAAGAGGAGAGGCAATTCTTGATTTAATCCTAAGTAGAGCACAGGATCAGGTCCAAGAGGTGAATATAGCTGGACCTCTTGGTAATAGTGACCACAATATTATTAAATATTAACATCCCTGTGGCAGGGAAAACACCGCAGTGGTCCAACACTGTAGCATTTAATTTCAGAAAGGGGAACTACACAAAAATGAGGAGGTTAGTGAAACAGAAATTAAAAGGTACAGCACCAAAAGTAAAATCCCTGCAAGCTGCATGAAAACTTTTTAAAGACACCATAATAGAGGCTCAACTTAAATGTATACCCCAAATTAAAAAACATAGTAAGAGAATCAAAAAAGAGCTACTGTAGCTAAACAACAAAGTAAAATAAGCAGTGAGAGGCAAAAAGGCATCCTTTAAAAAGTGGAAGTTAAATCCTAGTGAGGAAAATAGAAAGGAGCATAAACTCTGACAAATGAAGTGTAAAAATATAGTTAGGAAGGCCAAAAAAGAATTTGAAGAACAGTTAGCCAAAGACTCAAAAAGTAATAGCAAAAATTTTTTAAAGTACATCAGAAGCAGAAAGCCTGCTAAACAACCAGTGAGGCCACTGGATGCTTGAGATGCTAAAGGAGCACTTAAGGATAATAAGGCCATTGCAGAGAAACTAAATGAATTTTTTGCATCGGTCTTCACGGTTGAGGATGTGATTCCCAAACCTGAGCCATTCTTTTTAGGTGACAAATCTGAGGAACTGTCCCAGATTGAGGTGTCACTAGAGGAGGTTTTGAAACAAATTGATAAACTAAACAGTAATAAGTCACCAGGACCAGATGGTATTCACACAAGAGTTCTGAAGGAACTCAAACATGAAATTGCAGGACTACAGGTTCTCCCCCACCCGCCCCCCTGCTGGTACTAGCTCACCTTAAGTGATCACTCTCGTTACAGTGTGTTTGGTAACACCCATTGTTTCATGTTCTCTATGTATATAAATCTCCCCACTGTATTTTCCACTGAATGCACCCGATGAAGTGAACTGTAGCTCATGAAAGCTTATGCTCTAAGATGCCACAAGTACTCCTTTTCTTTTTGCGAATACAGACTAACACGGCCGCTACTCTGAAACAAGACTACTAACTGTAGTCTGTAACCAATCATTTAAATCAGCTTCTGTACCAAATGACTGGAGGATAGCTAATGTGACGCTAATTTTTAAAAAGGGCTCCAGAGGTGACCCCAGCAATTACAGGCCAGTAAACCTGACTTCAGTACTAGAAAAACTGGTGGAAACTATAGTAAAGAACAAAATTGTCAGACACATAGATGAACATAATTTGTTGGGTAAGAGTCAACATGTTTTTTTGTAAAGGGAAAGCATGCCTCACCAATCTACTAGAATTCTTTGAGGGGGTCAACAAGCATGTGGACAAAGGGGATCCAGTGGATATAGTGTATTTAGATTTTCAGAAAGCCTTTGACAAGGTCCCTCGCCAAAGCCTCTTAAGCAAAATAAGCAGTCATGGGATAAGAGGGAAGGTTCTCTCATGGATCCGTAGCTGGTTAAAAGATAGGAAACAAAGGGTAGGAATAAATGGTCAGTTTTCAGAATGGAGAGGTAAATAGTGGTGTCCCCCAGAGGTCTATACTAGCTCCAGTCCTATTCAACATATTCATAAATGATCTGGAAAAAGGGGTGTCATAAATATAAAGGGAAGGGTAACCACCTTTCTGTATACAGTGCTATAAAATCCCTCCTGGCCAGAGGCAACATCCTGTTACCAGTAAAGGGTTAAGAAGCTTAGCTAACCTGGCTGGCACCTGATCCAAAGGACCAATAAGGGGACAAGATACTTTCAAATCTTGGGAGAGGGTAAGACTTTTGTTTGTGCTCTTTGTTTACGTGGTTGTTCTCTCTTGGGACTGAGAGAGGCCAGACAGAAATCCATCTTCTCCAACCCATCCTAATCCAAGCCTCCATTATTGCAACCAGTAGAGGTAAGCCAGGCAAGGCGGATTAGTTTATCCTTTGTTTTATATGAATTTTCCCTGTGTTAAGAGGGAGGTTTATTCCTGTTTTCTGTAACTTTAAGGTTTTGTCCAGAGGGGGATCCTCTGTGTTTTGAATTGGAATACCCTGTAAAGTATTTTCCATCCTGATTGTACAGAGGTGATTTTTACTTTTTTTTTTTAAATAAAATCCTTCTTTAAGAACCTGACTGATTTTTCCATTGTTCCAAGATCCAGGGGTTTGGGTCTTTGATGATTTTGTAACCAATTGGTTAGGATATTATTCTCAAGCCTCCCCAGGAAAGGGGGTGTGTAGGGTTTGGGGGGATATTTTGGGGGAAGACGTCTCCAAACAGTCTCTTTCCCTGTTCTTTGTTTAAAACGCTTGGTGGTGGCAGCATACTGTTCAAGGACAAGGCAAAGTTTGTACCTTGGGGAAGTTTTTAACCTAAGCTGGTAAGAATACGCTTAGAGGTCCTTTCATGCGGGTCCCCACACCTGTATCCTAGAGTTCAGAGTGGGGAAGGAACCCTGACAAGGGGTAAAAAGTGAGATGGCAAAATCTGCAGATGATACAAAACTACTCAAGATAGTTAAGTCCCAGGCAGATTGCAAAGAGCTACAAAAGGATCTCTCAAAACTGTGTGACTGAGCAACAAAATGGCAGATGAAATTCAGTGTTGATAAATGCAAAGTAATGCACATTGGAAAACATAATCCCAACTATACATATAAAACGAGGGGGTCTAAATTTCCTGTTACCACTCAAGAAAGAGATCTTGGAGTCAAAAGAAATCTGATGAGGTTCAATAAGGATAAGTGCAGGGTCCTACACTTAGGACGGAAGAATCCAATGCACCGCTACAGACTAGGGGCCGAATGGCTAGGCAGCAGTTCTGCGGAAAAGGACCTAGGGGTGACAGTGGATGAGAAGCTGGATATGAGTCAGCAGTGTGCCCTTGTTGCCAAGAAGGCCAATGGCATTTTGGGATGTATAAGTAGGGGCATAGCGAGCAGATCGAGGGACGTGATCGTTCCCCTCTATTCGACATTGGTGAGGCCTCATCTGGAGTACTGTGTCCAGTTTTGGGCCCCACACTTCAAGAAGGATGTGGATAAATTGGAGAGAGTCCAGCAAAGGGCAACAAAAATGATTAGGGGTCTAGAACACATGAGTTATGAGGAGAGGCTGAGGGAGCTGGGATTGTTTAGTCTGCAGAAGAGAAGAATGAGGGGGGATTTGATAGCTGCTTTCAACGACCTGAAAGGGGGTTCCAAAGAGGATGGCTCTAGACTGTTCTCAATGGTAGCAGATGACAGAACGAGGAGTAATGGTCTCAAGTTGCAGTGGGGGAGGTTTAGATTGGATATTAGGAAAAACTTTTTCACTATGAGGGTGGTGAAACACTGGAATGCGTTACCTAGGGAGGTGGTAGAATCTCCTTCCTTAGAGGTTTTTAAGGTCAGGCTTGACAAAGCCCTGGCTGGGATGATTTAACTGGGAATTGGTCCTGCTTCGAGCAGGGGGTTGAACTAGATGACCTTCTGGGGTCCCTTCCAACCCTGATATTCTATGATTCTATGATTGTGGATAGTGTTCTGAAAACATCCACTCAATGTGCAACGGCAGTCAAAAAAACGAACAGAATGTTGGGAATCATTAAGAAAGGGATAGATAAGACAGAAAATATCATATTGCCTCTATATAAATCCATGGTACGCCCACATCTTGAATACTGCCTGCAGATGTGGTTACCCCATCTCAAAAAGATATATTGGACTTAAAAAAGGTTCAGAAAAGGGCAACAAAAATTATTAGGGTTATGAAGCATCTGCCATATGAAGAGAGATTAATAAGACTGGGACTTTTCAGCTTGGAAAAAAGACGACTAAGGGGGGACATGATAGAGGTCTATAAAATCATGATTGGTATGGAAAAAGTAAATAAGGAAGTGTTATTTACTCCTTTTCATAACACAATAACTGGGGATCACCAAATGAAATTAATAGGCAGCAGGTTTAAACAAAAGGAAGTATTTTTTCCACACAATGCAGTCAACCTGTGGAACTCCTTGCCAGAAGATGTTGTGAAGTTCAAGACTATAATGGGGTTCAAAAAAGAACTAGATAAATTCATGGAGGATACGTCCATCAATGGCTATTAGCCAGGATGGACAGGGATGGTGTCCCTGGCCTATGTTTGCCAGAAGCTGGGAATGGGCACCCAGGGATGGATCACTTGATGATTACCTGGTCTGTTCATTCTCTCTGGGGCACCTGGCATTGGCCACTGTTGGAAGACAGGATACTGAACTAGATGGACCTTTAGTCTGACCCAGTATTGCCATTCTTATAGTCTTAAACTTTTTAAAATGCTGTTTTATGATTTTTTAATTTAATTCTAATTTCCATCCACATGCAGCTGGAAACCTATCACAAATAAAAAACTAATCTAGTAAAATGTGTCATTCACCATTTTCTCACAAAACAGAAAAATGTAAAAATTAAGAATCGGAATAAATATATGTTAAGCTATCTAATTGCATAAACGTGTATCTTAAAGTCTATGAGTAATATAGTATATCTCCCTGGTTAGCAACAAGTAACACCCATTTTAGTGTAAAAACTATACTTAGTTGCAAATCAACATGTTTTAATGGTTATCAGCGTATGAGATTCAACCTATCCTTAGGAAAAGAACTGAAGAGTACAAATGCAAAATAAGATGAAAATTGATTATTCAAATCAAGATTTCCTGCTTGCTGATGGAAATCATGGTTACAGTGAATGATTTAAATGGCTTTGATTTAAATCAATGTAACCCGTTTACCTAAGGCCCTTATCTGACCCACAGCACTGTAGTATGAGCACCTTTGTATGGAGCCTCACCACCCCATTTTGAGACAGGGAAGTGCTATATCCACAGTGTGGAGATGGGGACTTAAGGTGCAGAGACTGAGCAGCACACTCTGGATTGAGCATCCAGCATTAGGGGCCCAAAACCGAGGGTTTTAGCTGTAGCAGCAGAGACTCATTTAATGGCACATAAAATAAGAGATTAAAGCTATTGCCTCCCCCACCTCACCACACCCTCAAGTAGTTCAGCTCCCCAACGCCTCCTGCCCCACTGTGCCCCCTCTGGCTCAACTCCCCCACTAAGTATGCTCCCTCCAGCCCCACTACACCCCCCCCGGCTCAGCTCCCTCCAGCCCCACTACACCCCCCCCTCCGGCTCAGCTCCCTCCAGCCCCCCTACACCCCCCCCGGCTCAGCTCCCTCCAGCCCCACTACACCCCCCCCTCCGGCTCAGCTCCCTCCAGCCCCCCTACACCCCCCCCCCCGGCCCAGCTCCCTCCAGCCCCCCTACACCCCCCCCCCGGCCCAGCTCCCTCCAGCCCCCCTACACCCCCCCCCCGGCCCAGCTCCCTCCAGCCCCCCTACACACACCCCCCCCCGGCCCAGCTCCCTCCAGCCCCCCTACACCCCCCCCCCCGGCCCAGCTCCCTCCAGCCCCCCTACACACCCCCCCCCCGGCCCAGCTCCCTCCAGCCCCCCTACACACACACCCCCCCCGGCCCAGCTCCCTCCAGCCCCCCTACACACACACCCCCCCCGGCCCAGCTCCCTCCAGCCCCCCTACACACCCCCCCCCCCGGCCCAGCTCCCTCCAGCCCCCCTACACACCCCCCCCCCCGGCCCAGCTCCCTCCAGCCCCCCTACACACCCCCCCCCCGGCCCAGCTCCCTCCAGCCCCCCTACACACCCCCCCCCCGGCCCAGCTCCCTCCAGCCCCCCTACACACCCCCCCCCCCGGCCCAGCTCCCTCCAGCCCCCCTACACACCCCCCACCCCGGCCCAGCTCTCTCCAGCCCCACTACACCCCCCCCGGCTCAGCTCTCTCCAGCCCCACTACACCCCCCCGCGGCTCAGCTCCCTCCAGCCCCACTACACCCCCCCCCTGGCTCAGCTCCCTCCAGCCCCACTACACCCCCCCCCGGGCCCAGCTCCCTCCAGCCCCACTACACCCCCCCCCGGGCCCAGCTCCCTCCAGCCCCACTACACCCCCCCCCGGGCCCAGCTCCCTCCAGCCCCACTACACCCCCCCCCGGGCCCAGCTCCCTCCAGCCCCACTACACCCCCCCCCGGGCCCAGCTCCCTCCAGCCCCACTACACCCCCCCCCGGGCCCAGCTCCCTCCAGCCCCACTACACCCCCCCCCGGGCCCAGCTCCCTCCAGCCCCACTACACCCCCCCCCGGGCCCAGCTCCCTCCAGCCCCACTACACCTCCCCCCCCGGCTCAGCCCCTCCAGCCCCACTACACCCCCCCCCCGGCTCAGCTCTCTCCAGCCCCACTACACCCCCCCCCGGCTCAGCTCTCTCCAGCCCCACTACACCCCCCCCCGGCTCAGCTCCCTCCAGCCCCACTACACCCACCCCTGGCTCAGCTCCCTCCAGCCCCACTACACCCCCCCCCCGGCTCAGCTCCCTCCAGCCCCACTACACCCCCCCCCGGCTCAGCTCTCTCCAGCCCCACTACACCCACCCCCCGGCTCAGCCCCCTCCAGCCCCACTACACCCCCCCCCCGGCTCAGCCCCCTCCAGCCCCACTACACCCACCCCTGGCTCAGCCCCCTCCAGCCCCACTACACCCCCCCCCCCCGGCTCAGCTCCCTCCAGCCCCACTACACCCACCCCTGGCTCAGCCCCCTCCAGCCCCACTACACCCCCCCCCGGCTCAGCTCCCTCCAGCCCCACTACACCCCCCCCCGGCTCAGCTCCCTCCAGCCCCACTACACCCCCCCCCGGCTCAGCTCCCTCCAGCCCCACTACACCCCCCCCCCCGGCTCAGCTCCCTCCAGCCCCACTACACCCCCCCCCCCGGCTCAGCTCCCTCCAGCCCCACTACACCCCCCCCCCGGCTCAGCTCCCTCCAGCCCCACTACACCCCCCCCCGGCTCAGCTCCCTCCAGCCCCACTACACCCCCCCCCCGGCTCAGCTCCCTCCAGCCCACTACACCCCCCGCGGCTCAGCTCCCTCCAGCCCCATTACACCCCCCCCCCCCGGCTCAGCCCCTCCAGCCCCACTACACCCCCCCCGGCTCAGCCCCCTCCAGCCCCACTACACCCCCCCCCCGGCCCAGCTCCCTCCAGCCCCACTACACCCCCCCCGGGCCCAGCTCCCTCCAGCCCCACTACACCCCCCCCCGGCCCAGCTCCCTCCAGCCCCGCTACACACACCCCCCCCCGGCCCAGCTCCCTCCAGCCCCGCTACACACACCCCCCCCCGGCCCAGCTCCCTCCAGCCCCACTACACACACCCCCCCCCGGCCCAGCTCCCTCCAGCCCCACTACACACACCCCCCCCCGGCCCAGCTCCCTCCAGCCCCCCTACACACCCCCCCCCCGGCCCAGCTCCCTCCAGCCCCCCTACACACACCCCCCCCCCCGGCCCAGCTCCCTCCAGCCCCCCTACACACACACCCCCCCCGGCCCAGCTCCCTCCAGCCCCCCTACACACACACCCCCCCCGGCCCAGCTCCCTCCAGCCCCCCTACACACACCCCCCCCGGCCCAGCTCCCTCCAGCCCCCCTACACACCCCCCCCCCGGCCCAGCTCCCTCCAGCCCCCCTACACACACCCCCCCCCCCGGCCCAGCTCCCTCCAGCCCCCCTACACACCCCCCCCCCGGCCCAGCTCTCTCCAGCCCCACTACACCCCCCCCGGCTCAGCTCCCTCCAGCCCCACTACACCCCCCCCCGGCTCAGCTCCCTCCAGCCCCACTACACCCCCCCCCGGGCCCAGCTCCCTCCAGCCCCACTACACCCCCCCCCGGGCCCAGCTCCCTCCAGCCCCACTACACCCCCCCCCGGGCCCAGCTCCCTCCAGCCCCACTACACCCCCCCCCGGGCCCAGCTCCCTCCAGCCCCACTACACCCCCCCCCGGGCCCAGCTCCCTCCAGCCCCACTACACCCCCCCCCGGGCCCAGCTCCCTCCAGCCCCACTACACCCCCCCCCGGGCCCAGCTCCCTCCAGCCCCACTACACCCCCCCCCGGGCCCAGCTCCCTCCAGCCCCACTACACCCCCCCCCGGGCCCAGCTCCCTCCAGCCCCACTACACCTCCCCCCCCGGCTCAGCCCCTCCAGCCCCACTACACCCCCCCCCCGGCTCAGCTCCCTCCAGCCCCACTACACCCCCCCCGGCTCAGCTCTCTCCAGCCCCACTACACCCCCCCCCGGCTCAGCTCTCTCCAGCCCCACTACACCCCCCCCCGGCTCAGCTCCCTCCAGCCCCACTACACCCACCCCTGGCTCAGCTCCCTCCAGCCCCACTACACCCCCCCCCCGGCTCAGCTCCCTCCAGCCCCACTACACCCCCCCCCGGCTCAGCTCTCTCCAGCCCCACTACACCCACCCCCCGGCTCAGCCCCCTCCAGCCCCACTACACCCCCCCCCCCGGCTCAGCTCTCTCCAGCCCCACTACACCCACCCCTGGCTCAGCCCCCTCCAGCCCCACTACACCCCCCCCCCCGGCTCAGCTCCCTCCAGCCCCACTACACCCACCCCTGGCTCAGCCCCCTCCAGCCCCACTACACCCCCCCCCCCCGGCTCAGCTCCCTCCAGCCCCACTACACCCCCCCCCGGCTCAGCTCCCTCCAGCCCCACTACACCCCCCCCCGGCTCAGCTCCCTCCAGCCCCACTACACCCCCCCCCGGCTCAGCTCCCTCCAGCCCCACTACACCCCCCCCCCCGGCTCAGCTCCCTCCAGCCCCACTACACCCCCCCCCCCGGCTCAGCTCCCTCCAGCCCCACTACACCCCCCCCCCGGCTCAGCTCCCTCCAGCCCCACTACACCCCCCCCCGGCTCAGCTCCCTCCAGCCCCACTACACCCCCCCCCCGGCTCAGCTCCCTCCAGCCCACTACACCCCCCGCGGCTCAGCTCCCTCCAGCCCCATTACACCCCCCCCCCCGGCTCAGCCCCTCCAGCCCCACTACACCCCCCCCGGCTCAGCCCCCTCCAGCCCCACTACACCCCCCCCCCGGCCCAGCTCCCTCCAGCCCCACTACACCCCCCCCGGGCCCAGCTCCCTCCAGCCCCACTACACCCCCCCCGGGCCCAGCTCCCTCCAGCCCCACTACACCCCCCCCCCCCGCTCCCTCAAGCCCCACTACACCCCCCCCCCCCGCTCACCACGACCTCACCTCCAGCCCCCCCCCGAGGCTCCACTATACGCCCCCTCTCGGTTCAGCTCGGGCTCGGCAGCCCTCCCCCGACATTGAGTCACACCCCCAGCTCAGACCCGCGGCCGGAAGTGGCCGGGACTCCCCCTGTGAGCGATAGTCACATGACCAGATCATCATATGATCCGCAAAAGGGGCGGGCCCGGGAGCAGCTTCTCGCGAGAACAGCGGAGGTATCGGCGCAGCAAGATGGCTTCGCCGGAGACAGTGGCGGTGCTTCCTGGTTCCGGCCCGGAGCAGGTAGCGGCGCCGTGGAGCGTCGCCGGGCCCCTGGAGCCTCCTCTTCCTGGGCCGGGGTCGGTTCCCCGGCCCCTCAACGGCTCCCCACGGGTTCGGCTCCGCTCGCCGGGCCGGCTCCGCTCCCCGCTTCCTGCCTCCCCTGGCCGGGCTCGGCTTCCCGAGCCGCTCGGCTCCGCTCAGCCGCCCCCCCCCACGCGTCCCTAGGCTGGTGCCAGCTCTGCTTCCCGCTTCTCCCGCCCTTGCCACGCGGGCCTCGGCTCCGCTCCTCGGACGCCCCCTCCCCTCTCCAGCCTCCTCCCTCCGCGCCCCGCTTCTGAGCCCCTCAGTCCCCTTCCTCGCCAGGCTGCCCCGACTCCGCTCCCAGCCTCCTCTCCCGCCCGGGGGCCCCTCCCTGGGCTGCCCAATTCCTTCTGCTATGGCCCGGGCCCTTCATCCATGGGAGCTTTCGTGGTGTTTCCCCCTGCTGGGTCCAGACTGGGGCTCTGGGCTCCCCGCGGCCGCCCTGGATGGGGGCTTGTCCTGCGTAGACAGCTGGGGAAACCACCTGGCACTGCCCATCATGTGAGCGTTTTCCACCAGCAATACCAGATAACCTGCTGCTTACCAGCCCGTCTCCGCTCCTCCCTCCAAAGCAGGTAACGAGTAATGGAACCGCAGCGGGGGCCCCGACTGCAGAGACCCAGCAGCAGAACCAGCCCCAGCAACAAGCTCCCAATGCCTGGCAGGTCATCAAAGGAGTGTTGTTCAGGTGAGCCCTGGCTGATTCCCCAGCTGCCCTCTTCTCATCACGTATTAAAAACATGAT
This sequence comes from Lepidochelys olivacea, assembly GCF_965140295.1. Taxonomy (NCBI): domain Eukaryota; kingdom Metazoa; phylum Chordata; order Testudines; family Cheloniidae; genus Lepidochelys; species Lepidochelys olivacea. Next base: position 7,353,974 of record NC_140433.1, on the reverse strand, counting down.
GTTAATTTAAATTTGGCCTCTGAATCCCTTGCCCCTGGCTGTAGGTGCTCTGACAGTTATTACAAATACATTTAATAACAAAACAGCAATAGATCCCATCCTCTTTTAAAAACTGCCATTCAGGAAGGAAACATGGACAACTAAAAACTCCCACTCCTCTGGTCTCCTCAGAAACCCACAGCCCAGCCACTGCTGCAAGAGCAACACATTTTCTGGGCTGAGACAAAGATATAAATTTGGGGTCATCTGTTTACTGATCGCCCTTCACCCGCAGTTCAACTCTTCATCCATCAGTTCTGCCACCACTTTCATATCACATAGAATGCTGCCGTCCCCCACATCTGAGATCTCTTGGGCACCTATTGAACATTGCCTAACACTAGTCTCTGGGACTTCTCCAGGTGGAAGGGAGAAGAACAAAGCCACCTGAGTTCAGCTTTTTCACTCTACCATGCACTCTAGTTGAGAGACTAATGCCTCATGATCTAGTATTGGCACAGGCACCTGGTAATCTGTGACATACCCAGGTCACAGCCCTAGTTGTGAGTGTGAGGCATCGAGCTACTTCAGAATGTCTTTTCCATTGTCATAACCAAAAATGGAAATTTAGATATTAGTCAGTCACTGGAGAGACTGTCAGCATCAAGTGAGAGCTTTTAAGCAGAGTCCGAAGAGATGTTTCCACTAGAGCAGTGAGCATCCTGCCCTTCTCTAAGTAGATGTTAATGTTCTCAACTAGCCTTCAGCAGCACTGAAGGAGGAGATAAAGTATGGGTTGGGTAGAGTGTTGTTCCAGGACATCCAGAATCTGAGTGAACAACACTGGTCAAAACAAAAAGAAAAGGAGTACTTGTGGCACCTTAGAGACTAACCAATTTATTTGAGCATAAGCTTTCGTGAGCTACAGCTCGCTTCATCGGATGCATACCGTGGAAACTGCAGCAGACATTATATACACACAGAGATCATGAAACAATACCTCCTCCCACCCCACTGTCCTGCTGGTAATAGCTTATCTAAAGTGATCATCAAGTGTGGCCATTTCCAGCACAAATCCAGGTTCTCACCCTCTGCCCCCCCCCCAACTCACTCTCCTGCTGGTAGTAGCAGGACAGTGAGTTTTGGGGGGCGGGGGGGGGAGGGTGAGAAAATCTGGATTTGTGCTGGAAATGGCCCAACTAAATTGGTTAGTCTCTAAGGTGCCACAAGTACTCCTTTTCTTTTTGCAAATACAGACTAACACGGCTGTTACTCTGAAAACTGGTCAAAACGTGACTGGAGAGAGCCAAGTGTCCTGTTTATGTGACAGTTCTAGCTAAATCTGTTCAGTTTTCTTGGGAACAGGAAGGCTTCACAGCAGCCAGTGTGTGGAAAGAATGTGGGTTAATCAGGTTAATTGCTAACCTGAAAGAAATTGCTGCTGGAGGTTTTGCAGATGCAGTAGAGTTTAAAAAAAAATTCTTAACTTTTGCATGGCCATTGTGAAAGAGTGAGTATGTGTGTGTGTATATATTGACATACATGATCAGCTTCAGATGAGATTTTTACCACTGGTGGTGGTGATGATGAGAGCAGTTTAATGTGTGTGAATTGAGAGTTGTGGGCTCTAATATTTTGAAGAGGAAAGATGTAGAGTCAGGAGCACTGGAAATACAGGGGAAAAATAAAATATAAGTCCCATGGGAACGGAAATAGCTTAGGTTAAAGATTCCTATGCAGCTTGATGCTGTTTAGCTCCCAGTCCCCAGAGTTAGAACAAGTCTTTTACAGACTAGACAATCTTTCCAGGCTGGTGTAGGCCCCTGCCATGCTTCTAAATTAACGTCATTCATTTAAGACTGGAACAGGCTTCTGTTTTAGGCAGGTTCCCAGGCTAACAGTCTTAAATTAAACTCCAAGCTGGAGAGGCGATCCTGGCAATTACAGCCAGTAAAACCTAACTTCTGTACCAGGCAGATTGGTTGAAACTATAGTGAAGAACAGAATTATCAGACACACAGGTGAACATGCTTTGTTGTGGGAAGAGTCAACATGGCTTTTATAAATGGAAATCATGCCTCACTAGTTTATTAAACTATCTTTGAAGGGGATCAACAAACATGTCAATAAGGGGGATACAGTGTACTTAGACTTCCAGAAAGCCTTTGACAAAGTCCCTCACCAAAGACTCTTAGGCAAAGTAAGCAGTCATGGGATAAAAGGGAAGGTCCTCTCATGGATCATTAACTGGTTTAAAAAATAGGAAACAAAGGGTAGGAATAAATGGTCAATTTTCAGAATGGAGAGAGGTAAATAGCAATGTCCTGCGGGGTCTGCATAGCAACCAGTGCTGTTCAACAGATTAATAAATGATCTGGAAAAAGTGAGGTGGTAAAATTTGCGGATGATACAAAATTACTCAAAATAAGTCAGTCCAAAGCCGACTGTGAAGAGTTATAAAGGGATCTCACTAAACTGGATGACTGGGCATCAAAGTGGCAGGTAAAATTCTTTAAGTGCAAAGTAATGCACATTGGAAAACATAATGCCAACTATACATACAAAATGTTGGGATCTAAATTAGCTGTTACCATTCTAGAAAGAGATCTTGGAGATATTGTGGGTAGTTCTCTGAAAACATCTGCTCAATGTGCTGCAGCAGTCAAAAAAGCTCAGTGTTAGGAACTATTAGTAAAGGGATAGACAATAAAACAGAAAATATCATAATGCTTCTATATTAATCCATGGTATGCCCATGTCTTGAATATAGTTTGCCGATCTGGTCGCTCCATTACTAAAAAGAGATATTAGAATTGGAAAAGATACAGTGAAGGGCAACAAAAATTATTAGGGGTATAGAACCTCTTCCCTATGAGGAGAGATTAAAAATAGGGCTGTCGATTAATTGCAGTTAACTGATGTGATTAACTTGGAAGAATTAATTGTGATTAATCAGTTTTAATTTATTAACAATGCAATTTCAATTGGTATTCTATTAACTATTTTTGGATGTTTTTCTACATATTGATTTAAATTACAACACAGAATACAAAGTGTACAGTGCTCACTTTTTATTATTTCAAATATTTCAACTGTAAAAATGATAAACAAAAGATGGTATTTTTCAATTCACCTCATACAAGTACCATAATGCAATCTTTTTATCATGAAATTACATCTCTAAAAGGTAGATTTTTGTTGTTACATAACTGCACTCAAAAACAAAACAATACAAACCTTTAGAACCTACAAGTCATAGAATCACAGAATTGGAAGGGACCTCTAGAGGTCATCTAGTCCAGTCCCCTGCACTCAAGGCAGGACTAATTATTATCTAGACCATCCCTGGCAGGTGTTTGTCCAACCTGCTCTTAAAAATCCCCAATGATAGAGATTCCACAACCTCCCTAGGCAATTTATTCCAGTGTTTAACCACCCTGACAGTTAGGAAGTTTTTCCTAATGTCCAACCTAAACCGCCCTTGCTGCAATTTAAGCCCATTGCTTCTTGTCCTAGCCTCAGAGATTCAGGAGAACAATTTTTCTCCCTCCTTGTAAAAACCATGTACTTTTCCATGTACTTGAAAACTGTTATGTCCCCTCTGTCTTCTCTTTTCTAGACTAAACAAACCCTTTTTTCCCCCTGTCTTCCCTCGTAAGTCATGTTTTCTAGACTGTTAATAATTTTTATTGCTGTTTTCTGGACTTCCTCCAATTTGTCCACATCTTTCCTGAAATGTGGTACCCAGAACTGGACACAATACTCCAGCTGAGACCTAATCTGCGTGGAGTAGAGCGGAAGAATTACTTCTCATGTCTTGCTTACAATACTCCTGCTAATACATCCCAGAATGATGTTTGCTTTTTTTGCAACAGCGTTACACTGTTGACTCATATTTAGCTTGTGATCCACTATGACCCCCAGATCCCTTTCCACAGTACTCCTTCCTAGGCAGTCATTTCCCATTTTGTATGTGTGCCATTGATTGTTCCTTCCTAAGTGGAGTACTTTGCATTTGTCCTTATTGAATTTCGTCCTACTTACTTCAGACCATTTCTCCAGTTTGTCCAGATCATTTTGAATTTTAATCCTATCCTCCAAAGCACTTGCAACCCCTCCCAGCTTGGTATTGTCCTTTGTAAGTGTACTCTATGCCATTATCTAAATCATCGATGAAGATATTGAACAGAACTGGACCCAGAACCGATCCCTTCAGGACCCCACTAGTTATGCCCTTCCAGCATGACTGTGAACCACTGATAACTACGTTCTGGGAACGATTTTCCAACCAGTTATGCACCCACCTTATAGTAGCTCCATCTAGGTTGTATTTCCCTAGTTTATGAGAAGGTCATGCAAGACAGTATCAAAGGCCTTACTAAAGTCAAGATATGCCACATCTACTGCTTCCCTCCTATCCACAAGGCTTGTTACCCTGTCAAAGAAAGCTATCAGGTTGGTTTGGCATAATTTGTTCTTGACCAATCCATGCTGACTGTTGTTTATCATCTTATCTTCTAGGTGTTTGCAAATTGATTGCTTAATTATTTCTTCCATTATCTTTCTGGGTACAGAAGTTAAGCTGACTGGCTGTAATTCCCTGGGTTGTCCTTATTTCCCTTTTTATAGATGGGCCCTATATTTGCCCTTTTCTAGTCTTCTGGAATGTCTCCCGTCTTCCATGACTTTTCAAAGATAGTTGCTAATGGCTCAGATATCTCCTCAGTCAGCTCCTTGAGTATCCTAGGATGCATTTCATCAGGCCCTGGTGATTTGAAGACCTCTAACTTGTCTTAGTAATTTTTGACTTGTTCTTTCCCTATTTTAGACTGTGATCCTACCTCATTTTCACTGGCATTCACTATGTTAGAAGTCCATTTGTCACCAACCTTCGTGGTGAAAACTGAAACAAAGAAGTCATTAAGCATCTCTGCCATTTCCACATTTTCTGTTATGGTCTTTCCGCCCCTCATTGAGTAACTGGTCTACTGTCCTTGGTCTTCCTCTTGCTTCTAATGTATTTGTAAAATGTTTTTCCTGTTTCCTTTTATGTCCCTAGCTAGTTTGATCCCGTTTTGTGCCTTGGCTTTTCTACTTTTGTCCCTACATGCTTGTGTTGTTTATTTGTATTCACCCTTTATAATTTGACCGAGTTTCCACTTTTTGTAGGACTCTTTTGAGTTTTAGATCATTGAAGATCTCCTGGTTAAGCCATGTCTTGTAACGAGACTCGATGAGCTCAATCTATTTAGCTTAATAAAGAGAGGCATAAGGGGTGATTTGATTAGTCTATAAATACCTACATGGGGAACAAATATTTAATAATGAGCTCTTCAGTTTAGCAGTGAAAGGTCTAACGTGATCCAATAACTGGAAGTTGAAGCTAGACAAATTCTGATTGGGCCAGTGAGAGTAATTAACCATTGGAACAGTTTACCAAGGGTTGGGCATCTCCATCACTGACTATTTTTAAATCAGGATGTTTTTCTAAAAGCTCTGTTCTAGCAATGGTTTTGGGGCAGTTCTCTGGCCTGTTGTATACGGAAGGTCAGACTGGATGATCACAACAGTCCCTTCTGGCCTTGGAATCTATTAATGTTCTTGCCCCCAAAGAGATTACAGTCAAAGACAGACATGACACAACAGGTGGATTCCAGAAACTGATGGGGAAGCATGAGGGACCAGTAAGACCGTTCTGATCTGCAGGATGAGCAGTGGCCACAGCTGCTGTTTTTCATCTTGTACACATTCCCTTTGTGCTTTGTCTTGTCCTGCTACAGCCCACAGGCTTGGGGACTTCACTTGCTCTCCACCCTGCCCTCGAGTCTCTGTATATCCAGCACCTGGCAGCGTTGTGCTCCCCTGTCAGCCACCTTAAGGTGGCTCTGACATGGCTGTAGTGGGCAGCAGACTAAGGATCTCCACGAGAGGCTGCAGAATCCAAACTCGCCTGTGGCTTCCCATACCCACCACTTTCTAAGAAGCTCTCCCTCCATCTGCCCCACCCCACCCTTTTTTAGCCTCATAGGCCCTTCATGCCCTGGCCTTCCAACTACAAAGCACCCAGCCTCGTCAAAATAAGCCACCTCCCCATGCCACTTTCTCAAAAAGGAGATGCATTTATTTTTTTCCCTGACACCACCAGGATCATGTTCTTGCTCTTTCATGGGATGCTCTGACTCTCATCCGCTTTGGCAGACTCCCCTCAGGAGTGATCACAGCTCAGTTTCCAGCCTGTGGGCCAGGGAAAAGATTCACTGAGCCAGGAGAGAGAACTAAATCTTCGGCCCCTTTGCTTTCCTGAAAAATCCAGGGATTCAAGCAAACCTATCTCCTAGTTGCAGAGATACGAGAGTTGGAGGGTTGTTCCGTGCATGGGCCAGGCTGGCATGTCGAACAGTAGGGGCTCTGAGGGTATGTCTACACTGCAATAAAGGACCACTGGCACATCAGCTGACTTAAGCTCAGGGGCTTGGACTGCAGGGCTATAAAACTCCAGAAGGGAGAGGGTCTCAGAGCCCAGGCTCCTGTCTGTCTACACTATTTTTAGTCCCACAGCCTGAGACCGTGATCCTGAGCCAGCTGACTTGAGCTCTGAGACTTGGTGTTGTGGTTTTTTAATCACGTTGTAGTTGTACCCTGGGGCTTGCACTGTTGCAAAGTGAGGGTGGGGACAGCAGATGAGGTAAGAGTAGAGCAGAGGCCTAGAAAGGCAAGAGTGGAAGCTTACATTCAACAGAGCCGATGTGGGAATTCAGCCCAGTGACTCAGAGGGGGCTGACTTGGGCTGGTCAGATAAAGAAGTTGAGCTTGGAATGTGGCACTCAGAGTAGATGCAAGTCTTGCAGGACACAAATTTCAGCACGCACATTCAGTGCCTGAAATGTCCTACCTCTCTTGGTTCTGTATCCTTAACACATTTTTAACAAGTTTTTTGTGGCTAACTGCTCTAGAAAATAAATTCCTACCCATGTAGTCTTCACTGTAACTATTGGCTATGGCGCTTAATATTGTAACTGGCATACCTCTGCGGTACTGAACCTTGAAAGGATTGGAACTGTTAACTTTTCAACTTACTAAGGCAAATTAGCTTGCAGAAGGGGTGTCAGCAAGGACTTTCCACTTGGAAATGTGCAACACCTAGAGTTAGCTGTTTCAGTGTTAAGTGTACGAAATCTGTTGTAATATCTACTTGGCATGCCCTCTCTTAGCTCAGAGGGCTGAGTAGCGTTTTTTGGATAGGCTGTAGTTCAAAAGGAATTATCTTGGGGCAGTTCTCTGGCTTGTGCCTTACAGGAGGTTAGACTAGTTGATCACAGTGGTCCACTCTGGCCTTGGAATCTACTGTATAGGGATCCAGTACTACAGATTTCTCTGTTTGATTAAGGCTTCTCTTAGTCCCTGGTATTGCTATAGTTTATTTTCGAGCATCTGCACAGGCTTCCATATGTGCATTTAGGTTTGGGGTACTTAACTAAAAGCTGACATCACTGCCAACTTCTGTGGTCTTTGTATCCCAGTAAATTCTCACTTACTCTGTTGCCTTGCTCTGTCGAATGGTGTGAGAATTCATTGGGGACCTCTCACGTATGTGGCCTTTTCATGGACTATTTGGATCACCAAAGAGGTTTGTTAACGCAGAGTTCAGGTTGCCTGGTGAATGCTGCCTTGTACCCTTCCAGAATGTGAAGGAAAGCTAAACTTAAAACTTCTGAAAACCAGGAACTACAAATGTAGCCCCGCGTTCAGAGCCTTGTAGGGCACAAGGCAACTGTTGTTCTGCTTTTAAGTTGTTTGCCAGTGAGTTTACCTTGATGTTATCTTGAAGTGGTGGTGATGATGAAGAGGTTATGACTAAGGGGCACCTGTGGGGCTGGACCATATGGGAGCCTCCTGCTGGGCACACCTTACTGCTTCTCAGCTACCAACTCTGTCCAGCCTCTCCATGCCATGGTACAACTAGAAGGGCCAGAGGGCAGAGGGAAAGTGGTGGTAGAGGGGCTATGAAGAGTCCATCTACCAGCTAGAGACAGCAAGTGGGGGGAGACACTTGAGACCCCTTATTGGAGCCTAATGTAGGGATCAGTGTTCTGCACACCTATATGAGGCTTGCAAAGGTGTGAAATGGCCCCTTCATCTCACTGGGTGTTCTCCCAGCTCTCCTGACCAAGCTGTGTGTATCAATGGCATGCACTGAGTGTACTTGGTTTTAGTTTCCCACACAGACTAGTCAGTTTTTCATAGTGTTGCTCAGCAGGAGTCTGTAACCGTGAACTGGCACAGAACCAGTTTACCCTGGCTGGGCCTCATGACCACAGGCTGTAAGTCTGAGAAAGTGATGTGACCGAGAGAAACCAGCGAAGCTTCTTCCGTACGGAGCTGGCTGGCTGTACAGCGAGCACAGTCCTCCTAACAGATCTGTCATCACTTCAGCTGTAGGCTTGGTGTGTGGGGCTTCTGTTATGTGATTAAGGGGGCATTTGGCTGTGGCAGAAAGGACTGGGTAAAATGTCAGTGTTAATTCACTCCCCCTCTTTCTTCCATAGGATCTTTATCATCTGGGCCATCAGCAGTTGGTTCCGTCGTGGGCCGGCACCACAGGATCAGATTAGCACTGGCGGAGCATCCCGTGTTCCGAGCCGCAACCTCTTCCCTAAAGACACTTTAATGGTAATGGTGAAAGGAGCAGGCCTTTAGCTGACCCAGGTTCTGAGTAGGGGTAGCCATCCCAACTGCATGGGTATCAGACAGTTGTTAGGGCCAATCTCAGATGTAGGGTAAATATGACCTGTGGTCCAGGTGTCTGTATCATCCTGTCCCAGAAGGATCATCATTAGTGCTTGGGGCAGAGCACTGAGACTAGAACCCTGGGAAATGAACCCCGCACTGCCACTATGTGACCTGGTGTAACTCATGTCACCTCAGTTCTCCTACTTGGAAAGTGATACCATCTCCCAGGGATGGCAAGACTGAATTAGTCAGTGTATGTGACGCAGGCCAAAATCCTCAAGATGCTCTTGAAGGGCAATACGGGTCTCCTATGTTGCACACAATTGCAGAATCCACCCAGACTTGTTCCAGAATCTCAGCTTTCCTTAAAAAAAAGAAAAAAACCTTGAAAGTGAATGATGCAATGGAGGGGAGAGGGCTGATTCTGGGAAGGGGGACGTGGTAGGGAGAGTGTTTTTGGGAAGGGTTTTGGAGGAAAGGGCTGTGTGAGGGGGGTCGAGCTTTGGTACATTTGACTTTGTGCAGCTGATGAATTCCAAAGGTAAGGGCATTTTTTCAGTGTGTTCTGATTGGAGTGAACTCGGGCTGAGTTATGTGGGCCCAGTTCCAATTCCCACTAGGATTTTGCCATGGATAGCATCTAGGGTGAGGAGTTCATTTCTCTTTCTTCTGCTCCCAAGGGTGTCTCCAAATCCCAGCCTGCTACATAGTCACTGCTCCTCTCTCTCCATATTGGACTTCTCACAGGGCAAAGGTCACTTCCTGAGTAGCCTTTTTCCTTGGTGCTGAAGGTTGGCATGGAGGAAACCTAGCAACCCTTCCTCTCCTGCATATAAACTAGCCCAGATACCTTCCTGTCCCTCTTGGGTATGGCCAGGTGGGAGCTGCTGCAACTACTGGGATCGTCTCTGTGAGGGCAGGGCAGTTTGAGTGTCAGTGCACCTGAGAGGTGATCAGCTAGCCAACAGGGCAAGCTGCTGCAGAGGTCTAGATGATGATTTGAAGGGAGCAGCACTTGTAGGAACGCTAGGCAGCAGCTAGAAAACCCAGGCCTGGCTCTCGGATGGGGAATTGAAGGGGTACTCCTGAGGGCGTTCTGCGCCAAAAAAACCAAATATTTTAAAATTCTGCACACAATATTTTAAAATACTGCAAATTTTATTTGTCAAATAAATGTGGAGGCTCCAGCGTGGCATTGGGGACTACAGGCCACTGGTTGCATAGAGGTGGGAGATCACTCTGCAGCTCCTCCCTGTGACACAGACTCAGCGCTGAGGCTGCATCCTACCCTGATACAGCGCAAGGACCGGGCCTGCCCCAGAAACACCCCAAGGCCCTGCCTCCCTGTGCCAGGTGCACCAGGTGTGGGCAGGCAGGCTCAGCTCGGCAAGATCCAAGTGTGGAGCAGCTTAGCATGGGGGGATCCTGGTGTGGGTTGAGAGGGTTCTGTGTGGGGCAGTCTGGGTGCACGCAGCTGAGTGGGAGATCTGGGTGCATGAGATTGAGGGGGGGTTCTGGGTGCAAGGGTAATGGGACTGCAGGGGGGGGTCCAGGTGAAGGTAGTTGGAGCTCAGTGGGGGTGAGGGGTCTGGGGGTGTGTGGAATAGAGCTCAGCAGGGAGGTCTGGGTGTAAGGGGTTCAATGGGGGAGTCCAGATGCTGGGGGAGTAGGGCTCGGTGTGGTGGGGATCCAGGTGCGGAGGGGAGGGCAGGGTATGAGGGAGTCTGGATGCATGGGGGTTGGGTGGATGGGGGAGCAACTCCCTGTACAGTGATCCCTCCCCCTGCAGCTGATGAGTAATGGGCACAGGAAGGGAGCGGGAGAGAGTGTTTGCAGAGCTTCCTGCAGACTGGGGAGAAATCTGGGGGTGGGTCTGACCCAGTCCTGGATGCTGTGCAGTGGAAGAGGAAGTCCCATCCTCCCCAGCCCAGCCGGGACTAGCAGTTGAGCCCAGCACAGGGTAGGTGCCACCAGCTGGGTCTTCCCCAGTCCTGCCTTCTGCCTCACAGTGATTTCTCTCTGCTGGCTGCCCTGGGCACCCAAAACATCCTGCTGGGGAGTTGCATGACTGCTCTTGTGGATTCCCTTTGCTTCCCTATCAGAGAGTCATTTTTCTCCAGGGAAGCAAAGAAATCTGGGGGGGCATGAATTCTGTGCATGTGCAGTGGCTCAGAATTCCCCCAGGAGTAAAGTGGGAATGAGAAGAGATGGGTGGGGTTGCAGGAAATGAGAGAGGTTTAAAGGGAGGTAAAGTGAGAGCCAGTGGAGAAATCTTGTCCTGTGTGTGCAAGGGACACCTTGGTCCCCAAACCGTGGTTTTCTGGCTAGTGGTTTTGAGCCCTGAAATAACTTCCTTCCATTAAAGGATCGGAGTCTGGAAGAGTTCTTTCCAGTTCCCATCCCTGGTGGGATGCAGAGAAGGATGTGGTATGGCAACATTCTTCCCCCAGCTATCAGCCAGGTGCTGGTTAGGAGACTTGGAAACTCGATCTCTGAAGTTTGAGCAGCTTGAATGGGAGGGAAGTGAAAATAGAACTCTGGGAAATGAACCCTAAACTGCCACTGTCAGGCAGATTCCTGTGGCCTATATTCGAGCAACCCTGGAGCTGAATTAGTGGAGGTTTGAAAGCTAGGCTTTCCCTTGCTGAGGAGCAGTGTCTCTCCTCTTTCCAGAGGACACTGGTTTTGGACATCACACGCTGAGCATGTCCAGCAAAGTTTGTAAAGTGTGCACCCAGATCCCTGTCAGCTCCATGGTTCTCACTGATCAGCACTTCCCCAATGGGTCAGCGCCAATAGGCTCTGCGGTGGGCCTGGGACGCTGCACGTTTACTGTTGTCTTCCACTGACTGACCAGAATTCTCTGCATGTCACCCTGGTTTTGTGCAGCTGCACCCACTTCCTGCCCACACATCATCCCCTCCTCCCCCATTTTCACACTGGGTAACCAAACCATCAAGAGGACTTGTCAAAAGTCATGTGGGAAGCTTGTGGCGGACCAGTGTCAAGCTGCAGTCTTTTGTCTCCTAGGCCTGTGCCTCTAGTACTGAGGTATTCGCCTCTTGCTGCAGAATTAGGCTCAGAATCTCAGCTCTCATTTTTAAAAAATGTATGTTTCTAGTCCTATAACCTTAAAACTGTGAGACAAGCAGAAACTGCCGCTGTGATGCTAGTGCAAGGCTGCAGGGAGCCAAACAAAATAGCTCTAAGGTGTGAACCGCCATTCAGTCAGGACCCTATGTACTCCATGGTTCTGCAGCTGCAAACTTGGCATATTTCCAGGAGGTCGTGGAGTCTGTGTTTTTTTGCTGTGGGTTTTGCCATTTTGCTATGGCTGAGTGCTGATGTTTTGTCTTGTCTCTCTGCCCCGTTGGATCCTGTCTTCACCCATCTTTGGCTCTGCAGCATTCCCCACAAGTGGAAAGCCGGTTGGATTCCAGCATGTGTTCCCTGCTCTGCTCAACGGGACCAAGCTGTAGGGGTCAGGATGCCAGAGTTGGGGGCTAGTTTGCAGCAGGGAAGCTGGAAGTGCAGGTGGTGATCAGGGCTGTCTGGAGAACGGTGCAGCAGCTGAGACCCAGGGAGATGAGCCACTAAAGCTAGCTCTGTACCCTTCTGTCTAGGATGCATGGACGGGGGTGGTTGCCATCGGGGTTATCCCAGTTCTATATGGAATATGTGGTGCCCTGCCCTTAACCCTCTACTCTACCGTGCAGCTGAAGCAAGGTGCTCATTCGTTGTCTCTGTTTTCTTAACTTTAAAAGGGATCGGGTAGCACTAGTGCATTTCCTGCTGTAGGTTTGCTCACTTGTGTTTTGAAGTCTGTTGTTTGACGGTGTCATAAGCACCTAGATTTGCAGCAGTTCTTCTGAGTGGCACTGTGACTTCAGAGCATAGATGGATTTGTCACATTACAGAGCTTATTCCACGTTCTCTGTCTTAGGCTCTCTATTTGTCTTTGGGGTTTAAAAATTCCACACCCTGAGAGGCATAGCTATACTGACATAAGACTATGTCTACACTGGCACTTTTGTTGCTAAAACTTTTGTTGCTCAGGGGTCTGAAAAAACACCCCCCTAAACGACAAAAGTTTTAGTGACAAAAAGAGCTGGTATGGACAGCGTTACGTCTGTTGACGAAGCTGCTGCCCCTCATTGGGGGTGGTTTTATTTTGTCACCAGGAGGGCGCTCTCGCAGTGAGAGAGAACGGCCACACAGTGAATCTGACAAAGGTGCGGTTGCAGCAGTACAACTGTGCCATTGTCAGGTACGCTGTGTAGATGTAGCCTAACCCCAGCGTAGACAGCTCCAGGTCAATGGAAGAATTCCATCCTAGATACCACCTCTTGGAGGAGGTGGATTACTTACACCAATGGGAGAATCCTGTCTCACTGAAGGTAGTGTCTACACTGAAGTGCTTGTCTATGTAGGAAAGTGTTTGCAGTTGTACAGATATAATTAAATCTGTATAACTATACCCGTGTAACTCCCTGTGCAGACACTCTTCTTCCAGAATAAGAGTGTTTTTTTCAGTTTAGTTTAAACCCTTTCCCAAGCAACATAAGCTAAATTTAAAAAAAGGCCCTGTTCTATGGGAATACGGGTGTCTGCATAGGGAGTTATAGTAATATAACTGTAGCTGTTTAAATTCAGACCTTAGCTTATACTGTTTCCCATGTAGACAAGCCCATAGTGATTGCATAGCTAACCTGCTCAGTTTACAGCTTTAGAGCTGTTTTCCTTGCAAACCCATAGTGGGATCTGAGAGTCAAGCTGGGGTCTTTCTGACTCAGCAATAAAGATTGTGCAGGCACATAAACTTTTGCAACCCTGTTGCCCTGTGTGGATCACATAGGTATGACAGAGGGCAGGACTTGTCAGTTGGCATGCTGCTAAAGATCCTGATGACACACAAGCCACACCAGACTCCAGGTTCCCCTCGCATTCCTGTGCTGCCTCTGCATGGTTAACTGGAGTCAAAAGCAGGAGAAACTTATGTTAGCCAGCAGATGTAACTGTTCTCTTGTGAGCTGTCTGCTGAGTCAAAAGGGGCCACTTGTCAGAGCAGAACCACACTTCACAGGTAAGTAATACAGCATTACAGTTGGAGTTCCATCCAGGGGTGGCTATCTGCTCCTGGCAGAGTATCCCCTTTCACCCACCCTCCCTTCAGTATTTTAATGTCACCATCACGCTGAGCTGTCTGCCAGAAGCAACCCTCCTCTCCTCTCCCTGCAGGACCTTCACGTGTATATCTCAGAGCATGAGCACTTTACAGATTTTAATGTCACCTCAGCACTGTTTTGGGAGCAACGGGATCTTGTCTATGGTGACTGGACCAGTGGTGAGAATGCAGATGGGTGCTATGAACGCTATGCAGAGTTAGACATTCCTGAGGTTAGTACATAACTGTGATTTCTCTCTTCCTAGGTGGTTTTTCTCCTGACGCTGGATAATGGGCCATAGAATGGAGCACTGACATGGAGATGAGTTGTTTTCTCCCCTTTTTTGCTCTGTGTCCTCCTTTTAAAGCCTCAGATGAAATGCTTAGGCTAAGGCATTGCAGGCTTTCCCTCTGCAGCCTTCAGGGATTTTACGGAGTGACTGATCTTTCCATAAGTAAGGTGTAGCTGGCATTCTGTTGCAAGCTTGAGTTTCACTCTCCTGATTTGGCCAGCAATAAACTCCCCTGCCTGCAATGTCCTTTCTGTCCTTGTTCCAGAGCAGGAGTCAAATGCTGAGATGTACATGCACAAGGCATTGGTCAGCTTGCAAAACCAGCACCATTTCCTTGTTTGCAAATGAGTGTTGTCTTTGGGTGGTGGCGAGCTGCTGCTCTGCCAGTAATGGTGAAGTCTGGAACATCTCCTTTTATTCAGACCCAGCCTTCTCTCTCTGCCCATATAACTGAAACTCTCACCCAGGTCCCTTATGTCCCATCCCGACTCTGGCTCCTTGCTACCTCTGGCCTGTTCAAAATGCCACTGCTGAGATAGTGTTCTTGATATGTCAGTTGGACTATATTACTCTCTCTTCTATTTGCTCTGCTAGCTCCCCCTTTTGCCTTCTCAGACTTCAGCTGCATGCTATCACTCTTCAAGTCCCTCCTTCCAGCTGTTACTGTTTGCTAGCAAGTAGTCTCCTGCCACTCCTCCTGCAGTGTCTGCCTCAACAGCCTGCTTGCCTGTAGCTCCCATAGTGCTTGCTTCTGGGCCATAAGTAGGCAAGGATCATCATCTCTAAATTGATCTGTCAAGCCACTATCCAATCTTTCTCCAAACTCATCCTAAAAATCTGCTGCTACAGGACACTGACCACTGCAGTGGCAGACAGATGGCCCTTGGGGATTACCGAGGCCTGGCTTGGTTGTCTTTTAGTTTTTAATCTCATAAACATTTTTTAAAAAACCCCAAAGTTACTTGGAGCCGCTGAGGGGGCTGGGCTGGGTTGGGGGTAGAGCCAAAGATAAGATGTGGTGGGGCCAGGTTGCAAGTGGAGCCACTGAAGTGGTGGGGCTGGGCTGTGGGTGGGGCCATGTGATCCTATCACTTCTCACCCATATTCTTTCTTTTATGCCCACTTAGTTTTGTCTGCTATTAAGCTGTACGTTTTTCAAACCATCCATGTCTGAATGGCTCCCACGCAATGGGGCTTCACCTCCCTCAGGCCCCATGGCGTTACTGTAATACAAAACAGTCTTTGGAACAGCCTTATTCATGAGTCACCCCAAAAGGTTGAATACTTTGCAGCCTCTGTATGGTTAAGAGTGGGCTCCTGCCTTCCTTATGGCCAGACAGAGCATGGGAAACCTCCTTTATCTAATCATGATTAGACAAGTAGCATTCCGAGAGCAGCCATTCCCACTGTTCAAACATATTATGCAAGTATTATGCACAGAGGTAATTTATGGGCAAGGCTGTCTTTTGTTCCAGGTTTGTACAGCACCTAGCACAACAGGGTCCTGGTCCATGGCTGGGGCTCCTCGGCACTATGGTAATATAAATAAACAGCAGACTGAAATAAGGGAAGTGTGGCACTTACATGGAAAAAGCAATGGTCCTGTAGTGATGAAGCTTTATGTTTAAAATTGTAGAGATATGTAAATCTAGTTATAAAACCGGTGTTGTGATGTTCCCCTCGTATGGGCCCTATGTATTAAGCATTTTCATTACACAGGAAATAGCCATGTCACTTTGGATTAGCCAGTGGACTCACTGGAGCATAACGGATGCTATTAGTGCATCCAGAAGAGGAAAGCAATGTGCCTTGAAGTGATCATGACGGGCACAGTAAGCTGCTTGATGCAGACTGCTCTGCGTAGCCTAGGCAGTGTCGTTCCTGGTTTTCCAATGCAGGGAATGAGGCGGCTAACCATCCTGTTGGTGTGTGTGATTTCAGAGTGTGCAGCACAATGGCTCCATGTACGTCCATGTGTATTTTACGAAGAGTGGCTTCCATCCTGATCCCAAACAGAAGAACTTGTACAGAAGACTTGCTACAGTTCACACATCACGAAGTAAGACTGCTCTTGCTGGCATGTGTGGTGGGGTTCAATAGTGTTTGATTTCCATCTTCTGAAGCATTGGGGATGGTCATGGCTGGAGATGGGACAGTAGCGGGGCCAGGGCTCTGAGGTGGCATCGAGCATTCTTTCTCAGGTGCTTGGCTGGCTGGTTTTTGCTTACATGCTCAGGATTGAACTGGTTGCCATACATGGGGTTGGAAAGGAATTTTCCCCCCAGGTCAGCGTGGCAGGGACCTCGGGGTTTTTCACCTTCCTATGCAGCGTGTGGGTGCTAGTCACTTGCTAAGATTATCTGGGTGTATCTCACTTAATCATTTCCCTGCAATTGTGGGGGCCTTGGGCACTGGTGCCCCTCGGTCCCTTCTGTTCTCCGACTCTGGCATATAATAGTCTAGTCTTCTGAGCGCTGTAATGCTTAGGTCTAATGTTGGTTGTTGAGTTTACTGTGCAGATGCTGGGTACTGTTGGTGGCCTGTGATACACGGGAGGTCAGACTCTGAGGCGGTGGTCCCCAATGTTCCCTCTAATTTTTTCTATTCATGTGCAGCATAAATGTTATGTGTACCGAGGTATGTGCAGATGTTCGCCACCAGTAGAAACAAAAAACCTAGAGACAATGTATATTTTTGAAAAGTTACCATAGGGATAATTAGTCCACCAGGACAGCTTAGGCATTTTAGAACTCATGGCTCAAAGAATCAAATTTAAAGAGAAATAAAAATTATGAAATGCATAAACCAGTCAAAACACTATAATTTTATTCTTTCAAAGTGTGTTATTTTAGCAAATATACATGCACTGCAGGAAGTGCCAAGAAGTAACAGCAACAATAATACAAGTATGTGTTGGAAGGTGTGTGGGCTGCTGGGGAAACCCGTACGCTGTCTCTTTAAGACACACTGAAAGCTCTCCTACTCTATCCTGAGCCCTGTTGTCTCCCCCTCCCCTGCTCGCAGAGATGGGGTATGTGGCGAGGGGAGTGAGCATGGGGTTGGGGGGGCGCAGCGGGAGACTGTGTGAGCTGGCTGCTGGGGAAATCAAGGTGGGGGAAGGGGCACCTGAACACATGCTGCTGGCTGTGCAGACTCTGCTAATCAGCTGGGCAGCACTGGAATGTCTCCTGTGCAGCTGCCCAAGTGGGCAGCTTATAGGGAATGCAGATGGGTCCCTTCAAGCATTAAACTCTGACTGTCTGATTATGTATATAGTGCTCGAGCAGTGTGTGATAACTGGTGTCACAGTACAGAAGTGTTCTAATACTAGAAGAACTAACTGAGAGGCTACCATAGTGCTGTGTTGGTTACATGTACCTTTTGTGTCTTGCGCTTTCTAACTAAGGACTTGTCTACATGGTAAGTTAGTGGATGGCAAGCTATGGTGTGATTCTACAGCAGTGGTTCTCAAACTTATTTGATCGCACCCCCCTTCTTTTTGTCTGTAGTAGCTTACAGTGCCCCACCCCCCTTCTGGGCACCTGGCCAGCAGCCACCACTCTCCTTCTGCCCAGATCTGAATGTGCGTAGTAAGTCTCCCCTCTCCCCCTCAAAGTTTCTCAGGATCCCCAGAATACGTTCTGCGCCACCCAGTTTGAGAACCTCTGTTCTACTGTGCTCTTACTTGCCATGTGATACATAGATTCCAAGGCCAAAAAGGACCACTAGTGTTATGTCCTGTACAGCACAGGCCAGAGAACTTCCCCAACATTATTCCTTTTGAAGTAGAACATCTCTTATTTAAAAAAAAAAAAATTCAACCTTGGTTTAAAAATTCCCAGTGATGAAAAATTCACGATGACCCTTCGTTAGTTATTCCAATGGATAATTATCCTCACAATTAAAAAATGTGTACCGTCTTTTCAATTTGAATTTTTCTAACTTCAACTTCCAGACATTGGATCATGTTAGACTGTTCTCTGCTAGACTGAAAAGCCCATTATCAAATATTTGTTTCCCAGGCAGGTACTGTAATCCAGTCATCCCTTAACCTTTTCTTTGTTAAGCTAAATAGTGAGCTCCTTGAGTCTATCACTATAAGGCAGGTTTTCTAATACTTTAATAATTTTCATGGCTCTTTTCTGACCTCGCTCCAATTTATCAATATCCTTCTTGAATTGTGGACAACAGAACGGGGGACACTGTCCTAGCAGTGGTCACACCAATGCCAAATACTGAGATAAAAGAACCTCTCTACTTGTAGGTTTCAGAGTAGCAGCCGTGTTAGTCTGTATCCGCAAAAAGAACAGAAGTACTTGTAACACCTTAGAGACTAACACATTTATTTGATCATAAGCTTTCGTGAGCTACAGCTCACTTCATCGGATGCATCTACTTTGTACTTGATTTTTCTGTTTGTGCATCCCAGCCCTTTTGGCCACAGCATCACACTGGGAGCTCATGGTTAGCTGATTATCCACCACGATCCCCTAATCTTTTTCAGAGCTGCTGCTGCTTCCCAGGAGAGAGTCCCCCATCCTATAGGGGTGTCCTACGTTCTTTGTTCTCGATGTATGCCTTTACCTGTATTAAAATAATACTGTTTGCTGGCACCCAGTTGACCAAGCAATCCAGATCTTTAAATCAGCAACCTGCCCCTTGCAGAACCCTGCTAAAAACACACCTGCTTGATGAGGCCCCCCCCTTACAATTACTTTGAGACCTATCAGCATATTTAATTTAAAGTATCATGTTAATTTTGTATCTTCCTAGGTTTTAATCAAAATGGTGTGGGATACATATTAAATGCCCTACAGAAGTCTTATTATATTACAACTATTATCTTTATCAGCAAAATTTGTAATCTCATACCAATCAAGTTAGGATCTATTTTCCATAAACCCATGTAGATTGGTATGAATAATATTACTCTACTTTTATTCTTTCTTAATCGAGTCCCATATCAGGCATTCCATTATCTTGCTGAGGATCAGCGTCAGGCCTACAATTACCTAGGTCATCACATCTACCGTTTTTAAATATTAGCACATTTGCTTTCTTCCATTCTTTGGAAACTCTGTGGAAGTTACAGGATTTATTGAAAAATGAGTATTGATAGTCCAATAAGCTCCTCCTCCAACTCTTTTTAAACTCTTGGGTGCAAGTAACCCAAATGAGCTGATTTAAAAATTTCTAGCTTTGGTAGCTGCTGTTCTTCTGAGTGGTTGCTCATGTCCATTCCATTCTAGGTGTGTGCATGCCCACGTGCATAGTCGGAGAGTTTTGCCTTAGCGATATCCGTAGGGTCGGCTACGGCACCTGCTTGAGTGCCGCGCTCACGCGTCGGTATATTAGGCGCTGCCGGCCCTACGCCCTCTGATTTCCTTCTTACTGCCTGTGACAGTTAGTCGGAGCACCTTGTCTTGCATTGCAAGAGTGTTAGCAGTTCTTACAACCCATTGTTCTGTCTCCTTTGTATTAGTTTATAGGTACTTAGACCATTAAGTTAAGTGTTAGTATAGTTTAGTAGGTGCGGCAGGCCGATGCCCATTAGCGACCCCCACAAGAGCTGTTTAAAGTGTTTGGGGGACAAGTGCCGTAATCTACAAAAACTTTCGCCCTCGAACTCAAAAGGAGTGGGATACCCAGTTGAGGGCTCTCCTTATGGAGGGTGCACTTCGTCCTGCCTCAGAGCCCTCCCAATTGGACTCCATGCCTAGCACCTCGGCATCAGTGCGGAACGTACTCCCAACACTGGGGTCCGTCCGGCACCGTTCCCCCTCACTGGTGCCTAAGAAGCAGCTGCAGACGAAGGGCCTGCCAGCACCAGAGGGGAAGGGGGCTTCAGGAAAAGGACCTGTCAGGCCACATACCCACCCCAGAGCTACACAGGGATACCGTTATGGTCCAACCCCCCCGCCCCCCCAAGCTACCCAGGGATCTGCCCCTTGGTAATGGCAAGGCGCCCCGGCTCCTCGTAGGTTCTTCGGTGCCCAAAGCAGTCCTGGCAGCCACAGATCAAATAGGCCGGCTGGCACTGTAGACACCAAGCCAGGTGACAGGCCCCGCTAAGGCCCCCAGCAT
Organism: Lepidochelys olivacea; assembly: GCF_965140295.1. Taxonomy (NCBI): domain Eukaryota; kingdom Metazoa; phylum Chordata; order Testudines; family Cheloniidae; genus Lepidochelys; species Lepidochelys olivacea. The sequence continues at coordinate 7,333,724 of NC_140433.1, read as the reverse complement.
CCAAGGGCAAGCCGGTTGTGGGACTGCCCTCTAAATCAGTGGAACATCCCTGGTCCCCAGACCACAGGTGCAGGTACCGCAGTCCCGGTTCCCGTTTAGAAGACCAGGTTCCTCACGCCACAATCTCCACCTACGAGACGCAGGACACCTGAGTTAAGGCACCAAACCCCATACCCAGGGTACCATCGGACCTCCCGCCAGAGATCACCATGGCGCAGGTCACCATCGCCTAGGCGGTCTCCCAGGCGTCGGTCCCCTCTGGTCCAGGATAGTTCCCAATCGCGGCACTGGTCTCAGACTCCTTGGTACCGCTCTTCGAACAGACACTGATCCTCGCCCTCTCCTTACTGGTCGCCGACGAGGTTCAATCAGCAGACTCGGGCCTCTACAGCTCCACCCTGGTCTCTGGATGGGCAGTGGTCTGGGTCGGAGTGGCAGTTCAGCCCCTCACCAAGGAAAGGTGAGTCACCACCAACCGGCAAGGCTGGCACAGCTCCCACAGTGGCGGTGTGGCAGCAGAGCCCGTGGCCCACGCAGTGGCAGTACTGGAACCCATGGAGTGTGCTCCCACCATTTCTCCCTGGCCACATCAGACAAGCTGCCTCCAGCACCACTGACACCAGAATTGGAGCACGGTGCCGAATCTGAAGTGGGGGCAACACACCCAAGGAGCCATCCCCGGACAAGGAAGGGGAAGCTGCCCCTCCCCCTGCAGTGCAGTCGTCATCCTCTCCGGATGAAACGGTGGTGGGCGCATCCCAAACAGGCAACCCCCCCCAACGACTTTAAGGCGCACCAGGCCCTCCTCAAAAGGGCAGCTGCCAATCTGACCTTGGAGGTCAAGAAGCTAGCAAAGGAGTCTGACGACCTCTTTAATGTTATATCCTCTACCACCCTGGCCTGGGTTGCGCTGCCTGTCTACCCAGAGGTCCTTAAAATTGCCAAATCAGTATGGCAGACTCCCTCTTCCATTCTGTCTACTGCCAAGAAGGCTGAAAAGAAGTACTATGTCCCTGCAAAGGGATTTGAATACCTGTACGCCCACCCTCCAGCAGCGTCCTTGGTCATGTCCGCTGTCAATGAGTGGGACAGTCAGGGCCAGCCTAGTGGCACACCAAAAAATAGACGCCAAGAGGTGGGACTTGTTTAGCAGGAAAATTTATTGGACAGCCAGCCTTCAATTTCGGGTGTCTAACCATCAGGCCCTACGAGGCAGGTACAACTTCAATCTGTGGGACTCCATTAGCAAATTCAAGGATGCCCTTCCATGGGACCAGGTCCAGGCGTTTGCCACCTTAGTGGAGAAAGGCAGAGCAGTAGCGCGAGGCACCCTCCAGATGGCCTGGGATACTACGAACTCAGTGGCCAAGGTGGTCGTCTCTGTGGTGGTCATGAGGCTCAGCTCCTGGCTACGGTCCCCCAGAGTCTGAGGAGATGCAGACCACTCTTCAGGACCTCCATTTTGAGGTAACAGGGCTCTTCTCTGAGCTTACCAATGCTCAGCTCCACAGCCTTAAAGACTCCCATGCCACCCTCCATTCCTGGGGCCTGCACACTCCTCAGCAGGCTAGGAAGCCGCTCCATCCTCCACCTCTTCAGTCAAGATACAGGGCATCCCCTGTTCAAGCACTTACAGGAAAAAGGACAAAGACGAGGTTTAAGCAGCAGCACCCTTCATCTTCCCGTTCCTCTGCCCAGCCTGGTCCTTCCAGAAGCAGGCATTTTGAGGGTGCACCTGAGGACGGCTACCCAGTCGCTTCCCAGGATCCACCCTCTTATTCTTTCCTCAACTGCCTGCGCCCCTTCCAGTTGGCCTGGTCGTGGCTCACCTCAGACCATTGGGTGCTTGACGTAGTATCTTCGGGCTACACTCTGCAGTTCATGGCCAACTCTCCCTCCCACCCTCCTTCCCTGTCCCCCTTCAGAGACCTTTCTCACGAGCAACTTTTCGTTCGAGACGTCGAGAACCTCCTGACCCTGTGGGCAGTGGAGGCGGTCCATTGGGACATGAAAGGGAAAGGGTTCTACTTCCGCTACTTCCTAATCCTGAAAGCAAAAGGAGACCTCAGACAATTCTTGACCTGCGCTGCCTCAACGAGTCTCAAGAAGTTGAAGTTTCACATGGTCTCCCTGGCCTCCATTATCCACTCCTCTCGCCACCTCTCACACGTGCCTGCGGTTGTTGGGCCACATGACAGCCTGTACTTATGTGGTCTGGCATTTGTGGTTCCACCTCAGGCAGTTTCAGGCATGGCTGGCGTCGGTCTACATCCCCAACGGACATAGCATGAACCATCTAGTCAGAGTCCTGGACCATGTCCTGTCGTCACTCACATGGGGGAAAGATCCTGCATTGGTGTTGAAGGGAGTTCCCTTTGCGGCCCCACTCCCATTGGTTACCCTTTTCTCTGATGCTTTGGACCTGGGGTGGATAGCCCACCTGGGCAATCTCAGCATGCAAGGTCTCTGGTTTGGTCTCGATTGCTCCATACACATCAATGTCAGGGAGCTCAGAGCTGTTTGCTTGGTCTGCCACGCCTTCCTACCTCTCATAAAGAGCAGAGTGGTTCGGGTCCTGATGGACGTTACAGCAGCTATGTTCTATATTGGGGAGGGTTAACTTTTTGGTCCAAGGGCCACATCAGTGTGTGAAACTGTATAGAGGGCCAGATAAGGAAGGCTGTGCCCCGCCCCCAAATATCCTGACCCCCATCCGCTCCCTCCCACTTCCCGCCCCGTGACTGCCCCCCTCAGAACCTCCGACCCATCCAACCCCCCTTGCTCCTTGTCCCCTGACCGACCCCTATCCATACCCTCGGCCCCCTGTCCCCTAACTGCCCCCCTGCGGTACCTCGTGCCTCTTATCCAAACTCCCCCACACACACCCCGCCACCTTACCATGCAGCTCAGAGCAGCAGGACCTCACCGCCTGGCCGGAGCCAGTCACACTGCCCATGCAGTGGCGTTGCTGCGGGGGAGGGAAAACAGCGGGGGAGGGGCTGGGGGCTAGCCTCCCCAGCCAGGAGCTCAAGGGCCAGGCAGGACCGTCAGCCCACAGGCTGTAGTTTGCCCACCTCTGTTCTATATCAACAAGCAAGGCGGAGCCAGATCATCTGCTCTTTGCCAAGATGCTCTCCAGCTATGGGATTTCTGCGTACAACATGACCTCCATCTGGTGGCCACTCACCTCCATGAAGCCAAGAAGACTTTGGCAGATCGCCTAAGCAGGACCTTCTTATCTTGCCACAAGTGGTCCCTCCATCCAGAGGTGATCAGCATCATCTTCCAAAGGTGGGGAACTCCCCTGGTGGACCTCTTCACGTCCAGGGAGAGCAGGAAGTGCCACCTTTTCTGCTCCATTCGGGGGTCTGAGAGAGGCTCCTTGTCGGATGCTTTCCTGCTCCCATTGTCGAGCGCTCTGATACGCGCCTTCCCTCAAGTTCCGTTCATTCCACAGAATCCTCGTGAAGATCAAGCAGGACTGGGCTAGGGTATAGAGCGTCACACCTACCTTTTCGTAACTGCTGTTCTTCGAGATGTGTTGCTCATGTTTGTTCCATTAACCAACTCTCCTGGCCCTCTGTCGGAGTTGCTGGCAAGAAGGAACCAAGAGGGCATAGGGTTGGCAGTGCCTAATATACTGATGCATGAGCACGGCACTCAGTGGGGCACCACAGTCGACCCTGTGGATACAGCTAAGGCAAAAATCTCTGACAACTGGGTACGTGGTCATGCACACACCTAGAATGGAATGGACGTGAGCAACACATCTCGAAGAACAACAGTTATGAAAAGGTAGGTAACTGTTTTTTCAACATGCTCATAATTTACTGGACAGTCTCTACGTAAAAGAATAAATGGACACAAATCAGATGTCAAGAATTATAACATTCATAAACCAGTCGGAGAACACTTCAATCTCTCTGGTCACGCAATCACAGACATGAAGGTCGCTATCTTAAAACAGAAAAACTTCAAATCCAGACTCCAGCGAGAAACTGCTGAATTGGAATTCATTTGCAAATTGGATACTATTAATTTAGGCTTAAATAGAGACTGGGAGTGGCTAAGTCATTATGCAAGGTAGCCTATTTCCCCTTGTTTTTTCCTACCCCCCCCCCAGATGTTCTGGTTTAACTTGGATTTAAACTTGGAGAGTGGTCAGTTTGGATGAGCTATTACCAGCAGGAGAGTGAGTTTGTGTGTGTATGGGGGTGGGGGAGGTGTGAGAGAACCTGGATTTGTGCTGGAAATGGCCCACCTTGATTATCATGCACATTGTAGGGAGAATGGTCACTTTGGATGAGCTATTGCCAGCAGGATAGTGAGTTTGTGTGTGTGGTTTTTGTGAGGGGGGTGAGAGAACCTGGATTTGTGCAGGAAATGGCCCAACTTGATTATCATGCACATTGTGTAAAGAGTTGTCACTTTGGATGGGCTATCACCAGCAGGAGAGTGAATTTGTGTGGGGGGGTGGAGGGTGAGAACCTGGATTTGTGCTGGAAATGGCCCAACCTGATGATCACTTTAGATAAGCTTCAGAGTAACAGCCGTGTTAGTCTGTATTCGCAAAAAGAAAAGGAGTACTTGTGGCACCTTAGAGACTAACCAATTTATTAGAGCATAAGCTTTCGTGAGCTACAGCTCACTTCATCAGATAAGCTATTACCAGCAGGACAGTGGGGTGGGAGGAGGTATTGTTTCATATTCTCTGTGTGTATATAAAGTCTGCTGCAGTTTCCACAGTATGCATCCGATGAAGTGAGCTGTAGCTCACGAAAGCTCATGCTCAAATAAATTGGTTAGTCTCTAAGGTGCCACAAGTACTCCTTTTCTTTTTGCGAATACAGACTAACACGGCTGTTACTCTGAAACCTATCACATAACTTGACTACATCAGGGTTTTTCCAAATAAAGAACAAATATTTATTGAACACTTCTGCCTTTTCTGCATTATATTGATAATTCTACCATTTCCATCGAGTAATGGACCAGTACCATTGATAGGATTCTTTTGGTTCTTGATATATTTAAAAAGCTGTTTCTTATTGCCCTTAACTCTACTGACCATAGATTTCTCCTTGTGTCCCTTTGCTTCCCTTATCAATTTTCTACAATTTTGAGATTCTGATTTATGTTCATTACTATTGAGTTCCCCTTTCTTCCATATTTTTATAGCTGCTTTCACTTCCTCTCTAAGCTAGGTTGGCCTTGCTGCAGTGCACGGAAAGGTCTATAGTGCACTATGGCATACTGCTGTTAAACTGGAGCACATTAAAGCACACGGGGGAACTTTTAGTGCACTCTAGGGGGGCCCACACGTCGAGTTACTGTGTGACAAACTAGTGAGCTGTAGGCTCCACCCTGATTTGCTATGTAGAAAAGCCCTAAGATGCTTGTTTTAAATGGGTTGCTTCATTAATGGAAATAAAATAATTGGGATCCTGTCCTTTCATCGAGGTGGCAAAGGATTGCATCTCTCTCTCTAGAGAGAGCTTAAAACTAGAATTGCTGTTTTAAACCACCCGATTGATCATTTGTTGTCAGATCATCCCTGCAACAAGAGTCACTGCAGGATTCCCATAAGGCAGCAGCTAGTCAGATATGCTGCTCACTTTCATTTTGTTGTGGTTTGTTGAACACAACTATCTGCAAATTGTTTGTACTTGTCTATGGACTGAATGCACACAGAGAGGTCATCATTTCCCAATGGCTCTACCATTCCAGCTACCCTGCATCTTCCTCAGTCTGCTTCTCTGGATGAATCGCTCCATCTGGTTATTGCAGTGGGATCAGGGAGTCCGGAACCTTCATTATGTGGGTGCTTCCAGTAATCCCCACTGGGAATGCCCTCACACTGGAAGTGTCCTGCTTGTCGGCCATTACTCTACAGATAGTCATTAAACTGACTGGGTTAGTGATTGTTTTCATTAATTTAAGCATCAGGATAGTCAATGAGTTGTTGAGCTTGAAGCGAAGATTAATGGGTGACTTGAACACAGTTTATAAGTAAGGATACAATTTAGTAATGGAGGTCACAGATTCTGTGACTTTATCGAACCTCCATGACTTCTTCAGCTCTAAGCATTACCCCTCTCCCCCACCCACCAGGGTTGTGGCCCCCCCACCCCACCTCCGGCTGTGGCGGGGGCTGTGCACATGCCACCCCATCACCTGCCGGGGCTGTACACACGCCACACACATCTCCCCCACACACACCCCGGCCATGGCTGTAGCTGGAGTGTTAGGATATAGATATTCAGGCCTGTCTGTAAAGGCCTATACTTTAAGAATGTAGGTATATGTTTATCATTTAGCTAGTAACAGGGGTATAAAAGAGAGAATCAAAATCACTGTCTGCCTGTGTAAGGGCCTTCTCTCACTGGGACAGTCTGAGGCCCTGTTCTTAAGGTAAGGCCTTTGATTAAGCAGCAGAGGCAGCCATATACTGGGAAGTGTATGGTGTCATGCTCGCATTCCAAACTAGTCATACTGAAATAAGGCAATCTGGTGCTGTTAGAAAGGTGATCCGATCTATCGCCTCCAGATAAAGGGAAGAGTCTAGAATATGTAAAAGGAAACTTAGTTTGATAGTTTTCTGTTTGGTAGGAAGTTACTTATCAATAGACATAGTTGGGAAACCCTTATGTCTTTATAGATGTGGTGGTGAAATCCTCACTTCTGTATTTTATCATAGTTCCTACTTTGCTATTGTTTATTTGCATGGTCTGTGTCTGGTTCTGTGATTGATTTTTTTTTTTTTGTCTACTGTAATTAATTTTGCTGGGTGTAAACTAATTAAGGTGGTGGGATATAATTGGTTAGCTAATCATGTTACACTATGTTAAGATTTGGTTAGGTAAATTTTAGTAAAATGATTGGTTAAGGTATAACTGAGACTATTTTATAAATTAGGGGCAAATAGGAAGTAAATTGGGATTTGAAAATAAGGAAAAAGGAACTTGTATTTAAGCTTGCTGGAAGTTCACCCCAATAAACATTAAATTGTTTGCACCTTTGGACTTCGGGTATTGTTGCTCTCTGGTCATGTGAGAAGGACCAGGAAAGTAGGAGAGTGAAGGAATAAACCCTCTAACGCGGGGCATGCACCCCGCGCCCCATTGGCTGGGGCTGTGTCCCTGCTGGCCCCCTGCCATGGCTATGTGCTCCAGGTTGTGTGCGCCCTCCCATCCTCCAGGGCTGCATCCAGGTCATATCCCGCACCACCACCACCCCCCGTCATGGCTGCAGTTGGAGCAAGGATTGTGCACCCCTGTACCACGGCTGCGGGCTGGAGCAGGGGCTCTGTGCCCCCTTGTGGCGGAGGGGTGCCCCTCCCATGGGGCTCCCACAGTCATTCCTCCACACGCTCTCCCCCACCCCCTTAGTTATTTTTAGTAAAGTCACAAGGTTTTCATGGATTTTCCATCACTGACTCACTTAAAATCAAGATTGGAATTAATTCAAGGTCCTTTTACAGTCAGGCTAGAGATCATTGGTCCCTTCTGGCTTTAAACTCTATTTTTATTATACGAATTTGAATAAATGCCCTTTAGAAAGGGACATGTTTGTTTTTAAAAAAACAAAACAAAAAAAAATTGAACAGATGGGCATCAACAGATCTAGGAGTTGGCTTCTGGAGGATGGTAAGTGAAACTTATTTCTGAGAAGTTGGGGTGATCCTAGAAGGTTACAGAAAAGCAATGCACTATGAATCAGAAGTGGGTGGGTGCAATTTTTGTTGGAAAGGGAGTGTGTCGTGCTGCGTAGGATGGGAATGTGGTTGTCTTTTGTTGTGTAACATGAAGCTAGGTAGAATGTCGTCTGACCATAAACTCAGTGAGGTTTATAGAAATCTCCACAATGTGGCTTTTGCAGAGACCATCTTTGAAATATGCAAGGCTGCTACTGAGTTAAAGCCAGACACTTTTATTATAAGTAAGGCACAAATTTAACATTGAGGTGATTAACCATGGGTGCAAACTGCCAAGGGAAGGGGCAGATTCCCCAGTTGGCTGCCTTTCTGGACGGTGTGCTTTAGTCAAACAAGCCGTTGGGCTCGATGCCGGGGTAACTAGGTGAAGCCCTGTGTAATACAGGGAATCAGAGGATTTCCGTATGAGGAAAGATTAATAAGACTGGGACTTTTCAGCTTGGAAAAGAGACTAAGGGGGGATATGATTCAGGTCTGTAAAATTCTGATTGGTGTGGAGAAAGTAAATAAGGAAGTGTTATTTACTCCTTCTCATAACACAAGACCTAGGGGTCACCAAATGAAATTAATAGGCAGCAGGTTTCAAATAAACAAATTTTTTTTCACACATCCCACAGTCAGTCTGTGGAACTCTTTGCCAGCGGATGTTGTGAAGGCCAAGAATATAACAGGGTTCAAATGGCTATTAGCCCTGGATGGGCAGGGATGGTGTCTCTGTTTGCCAGAAGCAGGGAATAGACGACATGATGGATCACTTGGTGATTACCTGTTCTGTTCATTTCCTCTTGGGCACCTGGCATTGACCACTGTCGGTAGATGGGCTACAGGGCTAAATGGATCTTTGGTGTGACGCAGTCTGGCCATTCTTATGTTCTTAAGAAGCTATTATGTCCCCATTGGATGCTTTTCTTATATTTACTGAGAGCCTATAAATCTAAACCAGGTGTTCTCAAACTGGGGGTCGTGACCCCTCAGGAGGTCACAAGGTTATTACATGGGAGGGGTTGTGAGCTGTCCACCTCCATCCCCAAACCCTGCTTTGCCTTCAGCATTTATAACAGTGTTAAATACAAAAGAAAGTGGTTTTTTTTTTAATTTATAAGGTCGCACTAATAGGTTTGCTGTGCAAAAGTGGTCACCAGTACAAAAGTTTGAGAAACACTGATCTAAACCCACATGTGCTCTACCCCAATATCCTTCTGGCAGTGGTGGTGATCTGAGGTCTCTGACTCTCTGAGGAAGTGTCCATAGCAAAGGAGTAGTTCCTTTTGCTGGCTAATTTATGCAGCAGCATTGATGTTTGCTAATGTTTGTTAACTTTCCTGCCATTGCAGCTGTGATTCTGGGAAAGGAGGCCAGAAGAGGGGTGTTATAAAATAGGGACAGGTTAGTTTTACCAGTTTGAAGGAAGGATGTTCAGGAAGTGCCAAGAACTGATGCTTTTTATTCAGCTGGTCAGTGGTCCACTTTATGTCCCAAGTTATGAGCTCAGGAAGCTTGAAGCGGATCTGTTTTGGACGGTTGCCTCTTGCAGAGAGTGTTACTGATAAGTGGAAGAATTCAGCGTTACTCACGCCTGCCTGTTTTTCCTTCTAGTGATAAATAAATATAAACGTCGACGGTTCCAAAAAACCAAGAATCTTCTGACGGGGGAGACGGAAGCAGATCCAGAAATGATAAAGGTAACAAACCGCTTTCCTCGTTCAGTGAGGCCCTGGCTTTTCTCTCTCCTTCGCTTCCACACCCAGGTGCATCTTTGTGCTTGGAGAGACGTTTAGACTTTGCTGCAGTCAGGTACTAACTTCCACTCCAAGAGAATGGGAAGGATGGTCAGGGTCTCTGCTGGGGTGGGTGTTGGAGAGATTACACTGGCCAACAGCATTTCGCAGGGAGGCCATGAAGCAAATTGACTTGTAAAACACATGGTAAAGACATTTCAAAGTACATCTTAACTCCCTAGCAAAACCTGGACGTCTGCAGAATTTGCTGTATCCCGGGTGTCATTACCCAGGGAATTAGCAGCTTTGCTACAAGTGGATTGATAATTTAAGAAATCAGTTTTTTTTTAAATCCTCTCTATATCCCTTTGTTTGCTGTGGGTTAATGCTTTTCCCAACCAGTGGGAAGTAGAACTTAAACTCAGCAGTGAATAAGTCCAAAATGTTCCCTTGATGTTTGTTGGTTCACACTCCTTGATCCTTGGTACTGCGGAAATGTTTCTGTGGAATTCTTTGCTCCTTCTCTTTAATGAACTGTTACCTTGTTCTCCCTCTGATGTATTGATACAAGGTTTTCCTTCACCCCTTTGTCCAACGATCACACTGGGGGACTCTGACCTCCCTGGCTCTGTTTCCACTACCTTTTCCTGCTCCCATACCTGTGCTTCTGCTATCACTTCCCCTTCTGTCTCTCCTGTGGAACTTCCCTCTTCACTTCAGCTCTCCAGTCCTGTGACAGAGCAGTCTGTGACTGAGGAGGAGAAGGGTCCCAGGAAGAACTCTGTTAACGGGTTAACTCAGAAAGGGAGCCCAGTTAAACCCTCTGTTGAAAATGGATACAAATCTGAGTATGATAGAGAAGTAGAAACCAACTACAGAGGGCTTCCTCCTGCCCTTGTATTGCAAAGGGCAGACCTGGCACGCTCACCCCTAAGGCATGTATGTTGCTGTTCTGAGTGTTCTCTGGGCCCAGGACAACCCAGTGCTATTTACTGCGGGGTGCCAGACTGGATCACAGGTGCTGCTGATTTGCAGCCTCATGCAGCCTTGTAAGCTGCAGAGAAGCATTATGAGAGGCCACCTTGCTAGTTGTGGTCTGGTCTGATCTAATCCTCATTTGCCTGTCTCTGACTGGCTGGTGCTGACAACACCAAGCTCTGGGTGTCCATAAACCTCTGACTGCTAGAAGCTGGGATGGATTCCTCAATAAATTGCCCTGTTCTGTTCACTCCCTCTGCTGCTGATCGCTGTCGAAAGACAGGATAGTGGGCTATGGACCATTGGCCTGTCCCAGTCTGGTCATTCTTCTGTACTTGTGTTAATCTCTCGCTCCCTCCTGGCTGGAGGAGAACAAAGATGGAAAAAACACAAGACACAAAAAAGCCCATAGGAGAGGAAAAACTGATGGACGGTTGAAGGGGTTGATTGGCTGAAGTGAAAGAGACATGGAGCCAAAGGCCTATGAAGTGATTTTTCCAGACCTGGTTCGGAAATAAAGCAGCACCTTTGGAAGGGTTAGTAACTAGCATTATGAAGACACTTGCTACCTAAAACCTAGCAGAACAAATCGAGTTCTTATGGGTTTAAAATTGTAAAAAAAATCTCCTAGTTTTGATGTGTAAAAGATTCATGAATTTACTTGTGCCCTTCTCCATCTAGCTGACTTGTACAATTTATACTCACGGGGGCATTCTGTGCCAAAAATTAAAAATTCTACACACAGTCTTTTAAAATTCTGCAAAATTCGACACATTTTATTTGTCAAACTAACACTATATAATCACACCAGTTTCAGTTATTTTGGTAATTTATTTCAAAATACCTGTCAGCAAGTATGTTTGTAACAATACAGACAGACACAAATTCCCCCAGGAGTAGAGAGTTCAAGAAACCCCTGTGACAACCCAGTTCCTGTTTCTCTGCCCCCCAGAGTCCAGCCAGGGGGGCCAGACACCCACAACCCCTCCCCTCCCAGAGCCCAGTTGCAAGACTCCCCCCTTGCCCAGACACCCACCTTCCTCTTCCCCATTCCCACCCCACCCCCAAGCCCAGGGATCCAGAGGGAGAAACAGCCTGATGCTCGGTCCCAGGAACTGCAGCTGTGAGGAACCTCTAGCTCCCTCTCCCTCCCTCTAGCAGTGTCGTCTTTGTGTGAGCTGGGCTCTGCCATGTCCAGTGACCCCTAGTGGTGGCTGTTAGCACTGCAGCTCATGTCTGTGTGGGAAAGGAAATTCTGCGCACACATTAATTTCTACAAAATTGTGCATTGCACAATGACGCAGAATTCCTCCAAGTTTATCTCCTCTAATCTATCTACATCTGCTGATGTTTGTCCGAGATCTAGATGAAACTGTCTTCCCCTTTGCCTCCCTCATGGTCCTAAACTCGTCAGGTCCTTCCATCCCTGTCAGGTGGTCTCTCTAGCTGCATTGTGGAAGTCCAGTGCCTTTATCTGTGCATCCTTTCCCCAGGACCAAATCCAAAATTACCTACAGTTCCAAATCTAATGAGCTGCATTGGATGTTTTTGTATACGTGGTGCCCTCTTGCTATTGCTAGAGCAGTGAAATGCCCCAGCACCCCTGTACCAAATGTGACTTTGTGTTCTTGTTGCAGAGAGCAGAAGACTTCGGCCCTGTAGAGGTGATCTCACACTGGCACCCTAATCTCACCATCAACATAGTGGATGATCATACTCCCTGGGTGAAGGGTAGTGTGCCACCGCCTCTGGACCAATGTAAGAATTTGGGATATGCCAGCACTTCCCATTCTCTGAGATGCCATTTTGAAACGTGTGCTTTTGCTCGAAGAACTCTTCTTTTCAGAGCTGATCTGTCTGGTTCTTATAGCTGGTCTTGCCATCTCCTCCCATCACAGTTCTCTGCAGAGTTTTCCTCTGTTATTTGCCCAGTTTGGGGTACTTGTTGGAATGTAGTAATTGCATGCAAGTGGAGTTGGTTTTGTCTGCTTTGGACTAGTTTATTTTCTTCAGAATACTTGTGGATTGGGCAGTTGAGGGTTTGGGGAATGGAATATTGGAAATGTTGGTAAACACTGATTTCAACACACACACACACACACAACAAGACTATTTCCATCAATGATACTTTGCCTACCTATCAACATCAATTAAGAGAAATGCTGCTTGAAAACTTGAGTCCAACCGTAATGTGCATAAGACGGTGTTAAATGCCAGCATTAGCAGAACTAGAGCAGAGCACCTTTTTAGGGACCTTTAACTTTCTTAATCTCGACATCTGGCATTAAATAATTGTCAAACACCTCCCTCCATAATATCCTGCAACTGTGAAAAAAGAGGTAAAAATTGGATAAACGCTTAAAGAAATAAGCATTGATATCTGTCAAAATTATTTTTAAAAATGCAAATTGAATTCCGCCAAGCCTACTTACGGGAAGTGAGTTAATGGCTTCAGTGCAGCATCTAAGAGGCAGGTGTTCACAGCGCACAAAAAAAAAACAAAACAAAACCAATTCACCCTTGTAATTGGGCCCCTGTGTTGCCTGTCTCAGTGGCAACCCAGGACTGAATAGGTCATGGAGCTTAAACTCTCACCAGGTGGCCCCCTAAGTAAGGACTCTGTTACTTTGTCAGGGAAGGACGTATGTGGCAGACTTACCCTGCTGCTCCCCACGCACTACCCGTTCTGTGGCTAAATGAACATCCGTCTCCAGCGTTGTTAGACTGGCACTATCCATCAGCTTGAGATTCAAATCACGAAGAAAATAGCTGGCACCATAAACTCCCCAGAAGCCAGTTTGATATTTTGGAATTCTGCAAATGGCCTAGTTTCCAGAGGGTGTTAATTGGATGCTGTCAGACTGCTTTTAATACCTGAGTCTGAGCTTGGTCAGTAATATACACAGAGGGAATGGGTTTGAGCTCTGCAAGACAATGCTGTACCTAGTTGGGCACCAAGAGAACAGTGCTATATTCTCCCATTCCTCTGTGGAAAAGCAAGACCCCCCTCCATCGCACTCTGGCAGTCGCTTAGTGCTCAGAGTAGCCTGTATGCAGCAGGAGTTGGCATCTTTCTCCTGAGGGAAGGCCGGGAGGTTCAAGCTCCATGTGCAGCCAGCTGTACAGAAGCAGTTGCTGGTCTGGGGTTCCCTGCTGGTGCTGGTCTAGGATGGTTTCTGTAGTTGCAGGATGAGGTGGGTCTCCCTCATCATCTGTCTGAGTGCATGAAGGTAGCTTTCTTTGTGCTATCCCCATCCCTGTTTGCACTCTCAGGCCTGTCTCTGCGCTCTCTCCCATTGCTGCAGATGTGAAGTTTGATGCAGTCAGTGGTGACTACTACCCCATCCTCTACTTCAACGATTACTGGAACCTGCAGAAGGATTACTTCCCCATCAACGAGACAGTGGAGCGGCTGCCTTTCCGCCTCTCCTTCTGCCCACTCTCGCTGTGGCGCTGGCAGCTCTATGCCGCGCAGAGCACCAAGTCCCCATGGCACTTCCTGGGCGAGGACTTGTACGAGCAATCTGATGAGGAGCAGGATTCTGTAAAGGTTAGACAGCCTTGACAGATCTCCTCTGGGTGGGTTTTCTCCAGCTTTGCTTTTGGTGGGTCCCTCTCTCTGCCACTGTCCGTAGAAGTCCCGCAGGGCTCTGCCCTAGGCTCGTGCCTCTCCATCCTTTCTGACCACAGTCTCATCCACTCGCAGAGCTTCAACTGCTGTCCCTATGTGGACGACTCCCAAATGTACCTCTCCACTCCTGGTCTGTCCCCCTCCATCCAGTCCTGTCTTGGCCTGACTTTCCAACAGCTCCTCATTTCATGCTGTCAGCGTAATTTTAACATAGCCAGACCTGAGCTGCTGCAGTAAGAGTGACTGAGGAGCCTGAACCCCAAATGGCAAAGTCACTTCTGAAAATGCATCTTAGGCCCCTAAGTCATTCAGGCACTTTTCAGAACATTCCCAAATGGCCTACTGATCCCTCTCCTCTGGCCCAGACATAACCACCATCTGGGATCCCTTTCCATTTTCTTTTCCTATCTCTGCCTCCTGTGACTGGGTACAACAGGACAGGCCCCAGGATATTGTTGCTGAGGAAACAGAGGCCAGCGTAGTCAGCGCTGTTCTGCTCTGAAAGGTGCTCTGTTGAAATGGTGTCAACCGTCACCAGATTTACTCTTGGATCTTGTCTCCCTAGCTCAAGACAGGCCAGGACTCCCCCAACTGTTAGATCAGTGGGGCTCTGGGGAGCTGGCAGTGGGATGCAAGCCCTCCTGCTCTGTCCAAACTGGATGACCTTGAAGACTAGAGTGACAGAAATGGGATGAAATTCGATAGTACAAAGTGCAAGGTCATGCACTTAGTTTAATAATAAGAATCTGTGCTACAAGCTGGGGGTTCATCAGTTAGAAGCGATGGGGGGCGGGGGGAGAGGCCTGTGTATGTGGGTCGATCACAGGATGGCTGAGTCACCAACCAGTGTGACGTGGCTGTGGAAAAAGGCAAATGCGATGCTAGGATAATAGGCAAGGCATTTCCAGTACGTCCAGAGAACTATTAATGCCATTGTATAAGGTACTGGTTAGACCTCACTTAGAAGGCTGTGTGCAATTCTGGTCATACATCTTCAAGAAAGATTAATTCAAACTAGAACACAGCGGGCCTTGCTCAGTCCCTGGGTGAGTACCCACAGTATCCCATACACTTAGATGTAATGTAACTTCCTGTTTCCTGTGACTCTGAAATCTGTTGGCATTTCTGCTTTCCCCAATTGTTCCTCCTAATGCATCTCTTGGTTGGGTTATTTTTCCACACACATACTGGCTCCTGTTTGTCCACCTGAAACCCTCAGTTCTGTCTGGATTGCCTTCTCTGGGTCCCTTTGGGTGAGGCCTGGCCGGAGGGGCGGGATAGGCCCTTCACATCTTTGTTCTCTTTTCAGGTTGCTCTTTTGGAGACCAATCCATATCTGCTGGCTTTGACCATTGTCGTTTCCATAGTTCACAGCATATTTGAGTTTCTTGCCTTCAAAAATGGTAAGTTCCGCAGTGCAGTGAAGATCTCCTCTTTTGGCTCCAGCCCTTACTCCTCTTAGGGAGGGTTTTTAACCTGGATCTGCATTGGCCTTTGCAGAGTTATTCAATGCCCCTTGTTGGGGTGGCAACATGAATGTAAGAGGAACGTCTGGGGCAGGTGAAGAGCATGGATGTGACTAAATGGAAAACAGTTGTTGTCACTTGGGCCCAGGCTGTCCTGTGCTGAATTGCTGAAGCCCCATATGGCTGACTAGCTGACCTGTCCCTCTGCTACCTGCCCTAACTCTCTGCACTCTGCTCCTTGCCATTCCTCCCCCCACACACCCCACCCCACCCCCACCACCAATGTGCTTGAGGTCAGGAGGAGCACTCTCCATTCTGCCAGCCACCAGTTTCACAAGACTCTCCTCAGCTCTTGTGAGGCTTGCAAACTTCAAGTGCTTCCCTTACAAAGTCTGTGGGCAGCAAGTTGCATGCTTCTGACGCTGCTGGGAGTTCAGTCTGTATAATGACCCCATGATCACACACTAGCCATACATCTACTGGCCACAGGAGAGTCTGTATTCACAACATAATGGAGAGGGCAAAGTCAGTGTCTTGCCAACACTGGATAGGTTTCTAGCCAGGTTCATCTGAACCACCTTCATGGCGCACAGAGCTGGGCTGGCCATTTTCTTCCTACAGCTGGAATATAGAACACAACTCACTCCCACTCATGGAAGTGAAATGCATTTGCAAGTAGACCTGTGCGTTGCTCCTTTCATAAGATAGAGGAGAAAGCTGGAAATTCCTCCCTGCAGTGGGACTCCAGCTGCCCCTGAAGGGCCCCCTGTGCTCAGGAAGTTCTCCCTCTATGCTCTTTTCTCTGGCTCCTAGATATCCAGTTCTGGAACAGCAGGCAGTCGCTGGAGGGGCTCTCCGTCCGCTCTGTGTTCTTCGGGGTATTTCAGTCACTTGTGGTCCTTCTCTACATCCTGGACAATGAAACTAATTTTGTGGTTCAAGTCAGCGTCTTCATTGGGCTCCTCATAGACCTCTGGAAAATCACAAAAGTCATGGATGTCAGGGTAAGTGCGTGGCTCATTGCACTAGACCAGCAGTTCTCAGCCCACGGGCCACATGTGGCCCAATTAGCGCACAGCTGTGGCCCAGCTCAGCTGTGTGCTAAAGGCTGGTCCATATGCCCAGGGTCCGCCAGGTTCTCCGCTGCCTTATGGGGAGGAGTCGGGGCTGCCGGCCCATCCCATGTGGTGGGAGTCCAGGGTCGGGGCAGCTGTGCAGTGTTGGGGGTCTGGGGCAGCCGTGTGGGCCCCACAGGGTCGGGGGTCCGGAGCTGCTGCTGCCCTGCCACCCGGCCCCTGCGGCCCAAGTAATACATTGTGGGCCACATATGCACTAGACTGAAGGGATGCCGTGTGTAGGAGACCCAATTCTCCACCTTGCCAGTGTAAGCAGGAAGTGAGTGAGTATGAGATCCGTCCCTGTTTGCTCCACACTTCTGGGCTATGATTTCTGAGTGGGCCATTGAAGTTGCTTCCTTTGTAGCCCTTTGGGAAATGATGTGGAGAAGAGGTGAGTGTTGCTGCATTCGTGAAGATGTCGAGGGTCGGCTGTTGCTGATCTGCTCTAGGAGCCTCGGGCTGCTGTTGAGAGGACTCCACTCCCTGAGGAATCTCTCTCCGGGTTCCAGTAGGCATCATGCATCCAAGGATCGTAGCTGAGGGATTGCATGAATAGATTTCAGCCCAGCACTGCAGTGGGATTTTGGCAACTTGGGTTCTGTTCTGCGCTCTGCTCACAGTGTGACGGTTCTGTTCACTCCTGGTGACTTATTCGTTATGGTGACCCTGCAACCTGGAGAGATGGGGGTCTGTCTGGAACAGTTGTGTGCTGGTGAAAACTGCCCGTGGATTGCAGACATGACACAAACAATACAGTTATTCAAAGCAGCTGGCCTGCCTTCATCTCCTGTTTAGTCTGGGAGTAGTAAAACTGCATCCCATGGGCAAGCTAGTGATAGAAAGGTCTGGGAGGTAAAAATCTACAGAATCATCATTTCAGTGGTGTCACTGCCCCGTGGCCGGGGGACTTGCTGCCACCCAGCTCCATGTCCTACCATCAGTGGAAATGTTGATAATACAGTGTCGTCGGAAATGGGTTGAGTTGAGTAACATTCGAAAGCCTGTTGTCCCACAAACCCAGTGGTGCCAAACATGACAAACTGTGAACAATTTTATAGAGAGAGATTCAAGAAAATGCTTAAAAATCAGTGTGTTTTAATTGCACTTTAACACAGGGATGCGTTGCTTCCATAAAAAGACACTGATCTTTGGTCATCCTAGGGAAGTTAGCCTTGACATGTAGGACTGAAAACACTTATTCATCAAAGTAGTTATCTTCAGCGTTCTCTGTCTAGGGCATCACTGCTAGACACACTGATCCTCGTCTACGCTGCACTTGCACAAGGCAGGTGGTGCATCTGGTCTCTGCACACGAGCATTTGATGACCGAAAGGATTGATTCAGGAGCGCAGGGTATTTCACACATAACTGGTGTGTCCATCCTCCAAGACCCATCCAGGCCTGATATGTGAAGGTAGTTTTTGATGCACTAGTTTGTGCTGGAACTATTCTGTGGCTTAATAATTTGCCCTCTTGATAGACCTTGATACACAAGGCCTTGTGGGGGAGGGAGCTACATAGTCTGCTGTGTGGACAATAGACACTATCCTTTAGTGATCATGTGGAGCCTCCCCTCCCAGCTAGGCTGCCTTTTCAGGAGGGTCCCTCTTGGGACAGGTTGGTGGCCTTTATTATGTACTGCCTCCCCTGTAACTCCTGTTCTTGTCAATAAACAGCTGGATCGAGACAACAAAGTCGCTGGGATTTTTCCACGTTTAACCTTCAAAGACAAATCAACATATATAGAATCGTCTACCAAAGTCTACGATGATGTAAGTCCAATGCATAGCAGAGGATTTCCTTCAGCGCATGGTAGGATCCCTCTGGGAGGTGGGGGCCCAGGGTAGTGTGGGTTAGATTCCTACGCCATTGGACATGGGACCCCCTGACTTGGGAAAGGGGACCCAGGTATACCCTGCATTAGGATCCTGCTCCCAAAAGAGGAGGTGCCCTGGATAACGTTTCCCTGGTCATCCCTTCTAGCTTATTCCTTGGGAAACTGCTATTCTCCCAGCAGGACACAGCACCTTGCTAAGCTGGGCTGCACTGGGATCTGCAAGAGAGCTGAACCCGCAGCACCTTCTAGTTGTTGGCTTGTTTGCCTTGAGTTCTGTTCCTCCTCTCCGTTGGATGTGCGTGTGGGTCTTCATGTGTCCAGTTCGCTACTCCCCTTGGTCTATCTCTTCTCTGACTTCTGGCAGCTGCTTGAGTGATGCATGACCTCCATTTACCTGTCTGCAGCCACAGTATCCCTTCCATCAGCTCAGTGCATGGCCCAGTGTCCACACTAGGCCCTGCAGCCCCAAGTTTCACCTTTCAATCTTTTCCTTCTGGCATGACTGCAGGTGTTGGGGCGTAGATGTCGTTAAGCCACGTGTGTGTTGGTGCAGCCCCACCCTCACGCAGCTGGTAATCTCAGTAAAATGTCAGTCATGAACTGCTAAAGGGTGCCCTGCTTTTCTTGGCCACTCTGCTGGTCTGATCCCTGGAGTCAGGGAGGGTAGTGTATGGGTGTAGCTCAGTGGCTTTACAGCTTTTTGTATTGGTGACCCCTTTCACACAGCAAGCCTCTGAATGTGATTCTTCCCCCCCCCATTTAAAATGGGGGTGTAATTTAATGGGGGCTAAGAGCTGTCAGTGGTTACCTTGTGACCCCCAGTTTGAGACCCCCCCTGGTAGCTCTACCAACCCCTAAGCCCCACGTCTTTGAGAGATGCAGCCCCGGGAGTGACAAGTGTGTTCAAGGGGCCATGGAGGACACTCACTCCTTGGTGGCTGTGATGGCGGAAGGGAAAAAGGATGGTGACCCTGCTTCCAGCCCTGCTGTGGTGCGGTAGCGAGTGAGTGAGAAGGGATGTGTCTAGCACCTTGTGACCCCATGCATTGTTCAGAAACCCCCTTCTAGCGAGAGTCCCTCACTGTGAAGCCGGGGCTTGAGAGCCAGCAAGGCAGCAGGCCTGCAAAGAGGTGGGTATGTGACTAGCTGGCCCCTGTACCCTCAGGGCCCCCTGCTCTGATCCTGAGCAGGATTCTGTGCAGCTCCCAGCTGACCAGTCACCTTTGAATCTCGCCTCCCCAGATGGCGTTCCGGTATCTCTCGTGGATTCTCTTCCCCTTGCTCGGCTGCTATGCTGTGTACAGCTTGCTGTACATGGAGCACAAAGGCTGGTACTCGTGGGTCCTGAGCATGCTCTATGGCTTCCTTCTGACATTTGGTGAGTAGCGCCCACAAGGCAGCGTTCTGGTTGCATGAGTTTGCTGGAGTCGCTGGGCCCCGTCTGAGGCCTCCTGACCCCCTCCCAACCTCTTGCGCCCAGCTTCAGGGTCTGCCCACACTCGGGGAAGGCCGTGGATAATGCTGTGCACATGTTAGAGGCAAATCACGTGTGTCTGGCTGGAATTAGGATGAGCTTTCAGCGGAGAGAAGAGGTACTGAGTTGCACTTACCAGTAAGGAGCCCTCCAGCTTCTGATATCCCATGCAAAGGGCCTGGCTTCACATCAGCTGTTTGGGAATCATTAAGAAAGAGAGAGATTATAAGATAGAAAATATCATATTGCCTCTATATAAATCCATGGTACATCCACATATTGAATACTGCGGGCAGATATGGTGACCCCATCTTAAAAAAGATCTATTGCAATTAGAAAAGGTGTACAGAAAAGGGCAACAAATTATTAGGGGTATGGAACAGCTTCCATATGAGGTGAGATTAATAAGACTGGGAGTTTTCAGGTTGGAAGAGAAACGACTAAGGGGGGATATGATCGAGATCTATAAAATCATGACGGGTGTGGAGACAGTAAATAAGGAAGTGTTATTTACTCCTTATAACACAAGAACTAGGGGTCACCAAATGAAATTAATAGGCAGCAGGTTTAAAACAAACTAAAGGAAATATTTCTTCATACAATGCACAGTCAACCTATGGAACTCTTTGCCAGAGGATGTTGTGAAGGCCAAGACTATAACAGCTCAAAAAAGAACTAGATAAATTCATGGAGAATAGGTCTATCAATGGCTATTAGTTAGGTTGGGCAGGGATGGTGTCCTAGCTTCTCTTTGCCAGAAGCTGAGAATGGGTGACGGGATGGATCAGTTGATGATTACCTGTTCTGTTCATTCCCTCTGGGGTACCTGCCATTGGCCACTGTTGGAAGACAGGATACTGGGCTAGATGGACCTTTGGTCTGACCCAGTAGGGTCGTTCTTATGTTCCATGGCTGTCTCTCATGCACACTCCCATGCTGTGTCTCACGATCCAGAGCAGATGGATGCAGTCCCCTTGTTTCTTTGTTCCTGTCTCCTAACCCCAACTTGGAAGCATGCCCTTCCCCCAGCTGCAGCCATGCGGTATTCTGTATAGGCACCTCCAATTTCATTTCCCACTCTGGGTGTTGACATTCCCCTTGTGCTTCGGCTGCAGTGATTAGGTTGCACTGTCCCTCACTTAGTAACGCTTCTAGTCTGTTCCTGGCCATATTCCCTGCTCTTGGGGGAGCTACTGTAGCAACTTCAGACTCTGTTAATCTTCAGCTTCTGTTTCAGAGAGGTTCTGTTTCCTGCTATATCCTGCACATTGGCAGTGCATGCTGGTGAACTGCTGGGCAACTGCCTTTTCTGTGTAGGTCAAAGTCCAGCCTTGCTAGTTTGAACTCGGGTGGAACCGGTTCTGCTTAAATGAACTGATGGAATCCAAGCAGGCTGTGATCACAGAAGCTGTTCCCAAGATTGCAGTGTGTCATCCTCACGTAGGCTTAGTCTACACTGCAAAGTTTTGCCAGCAGAGCTCTGTTCCCTCGGAGGGTGGAGAAACTCACATTCCCTAGCCAACGTAGCTATGCCGGCAAAACCCTTGGTGTTAACACAAATACACTGATACACAAGTGCTTCTGGTGGCAGAGCTGTTTAGCTATGCTGGTGGATCACGCTGTCCCCACATGGGGGCTCTGCCAGCGAAGCTCTCCCAGCAACAAATCTGTAGTGTAGACAAGCAGCCTGGGTCTCAGAGAAACTCACCTACGTGCTCACCTGCATAATCCCCGCCCCGGCTTCAGCTCGTTTCCTAGGGCCAGGAGGGGATTTGGGGCTGTGCGTTGTTTTTCCCCCATGGGCAGTTATCAGTGGGAGTTCCCCAGCATTCCTCAGATTACCCAGTATTCCCCAGTGCAACATGACTTCGTACAGTGCTCCCTGTTTCCTTTATCTGGGCCCAAGTGTTTCAAGATGGAGCCATTGCTCAAGACTTCTGGCCCCTTTGTTTTTCTTGACGTTTGACTTTCAGTGGCTGGGCTGCTGACTGCTCTAGGGGCTTAGGCCTTGTCCATACAGCCAGTTGGTGTATGGCAAGCAAGGGAGGAATCTGCAGGGCACCAGCTTGCTGCACACACGAGTCCCATGTGCTCATTACTATAGCACAGTGCCAGTGCCAGAGTGCAGCTTAGCACCCTGCACTCTGAAGCCGCTGTAGCAGTGACAGTGTGATGAGTTTACTGTGTGCAAAGCTGGTGTGCTGTAGTTGCATGTCCTGGCTTGACATGTAGGTAAGTCCTCTGTCTTCGTTCTGTGTCTAGGACAGAGACCATCTGCAGGGGGAGGGAACGTGAAAGGAAGGTTCAAGTTCCCGATTGATTTTTCCCACATCTTCTAGTTTTTCTTGATGCTGTCTTCTCCCGTCTTCCCCCTCTGGGCAACGTGTGGGTTGTTCCCATTGGAAAAAGTTCCCTGAACACTTGAAAGAACACCTCTGCAAGTGCAGAGAGAGAGTTTTCCTTTGTCTCCATTTATTCAACTGGTTAATTCAGAGCTGAGAAACCGATTGGGAGTTGAAAAGCAGGAAAACTTGTTTTCCTCTTCCAGTCGATGAATAAAACCAAGGTGAGAGGATGAGATCTATTAGTTCTAAAGTCTTGAAGGCCATAGTGACCAGAAATTGGTTAAATTTACTAGCTACAGATAATACTTCCTTTCTTCAGTAAATCAGTTTTAAATACATAACACATTTGGTAAACTTAATTTTTCCCCTTATATATCCAGTACATGTAAGGTAGTTTTATTTAACTACTGAAACAATCTTTAAATGCTGGGATTTTTTTTTTTGCATTTTTAATTGGATTTCAGTGTCCATGCAAATACAACTTGAGATAAATCACAAGTAAAAATTAATCCTATAGTAAATAAGAAACGTCGTTCACCATTTTCTCACAGAATAGAATAAAAATTAAGAATCTGAATAAATGTGTGTTAAGCTATATAACTGGTTAGAATGTGTATACGTATGGTGTATCTTCCGGGTTAGCCAATAGAAACATCAATGGAATATAAAGGCTGTATAGTTAGTTGCAAATCAACATGTTTTAATTGTTACCAACCAGTGAGAATTGACCGTTCTTTAGGAAAAGAACTAAACAGTGCCAATGCAAAGCAAGATTAAAATCGGTGATTTAAATCAAGGTTTCCTGATAAGTGATTCAAATCACTCCACTCTGACCTGCAGTCTCTGGTCTGCAAGGCTAACGTGACCTCCCTTAACTAACATGTTGCAATTTACCCACAGAACACCCGACCTGCATTGAAAACCAAACTCCCTTTGTTTTCACTTGCTTTGCTGCTGACCAGCCTCCCTATTGCTCCCTGTTCCTTTCAGATTCCAGGCCAACTGGTCTTTCTTTTAAAGCACTCCCTGGGCTTGTGGCAGCCTGCCTCCCTCCTCCTCTCTGCCTCCCACTGTCCTGCTCTTAGCATCAGCTGCCTCCGGCCCTTCATGTAATCTCACCACTACTGGATCAGGAGCCTTCTTCCTTGCAGGAGCCTGCTGCTTTGAGCAGCCTTCTTGTATTTAATAGATTTTAAGGCCATAAGGAACCACTCTGTTCATCCAGTCTGATCACCTGCCCAGCGCAGACCAGAGAATCCTGTCCAGCCTAGCAGCTAGACTAGCGCACACCAGCCTGGGTTCAAGTCAGGAGGAATGCACTCCGTCCGTCAGTAACTTGTTCAATGGGTGATTGCTCTCGCTGCTAAAAATGTGACTCTGCCATTTCAGATAGCTGAGAAGGTTTCTCCTCCCCGCCTCTGCCTCGGCTATTTATTCTTGGGACTCTGTGTGGTGAACTCTATAGAGCTTTATGGCAGAGCTGCTGTGAACAAGGGTTGCCCTCATTTCTGCCAGGATTTAACTCCATGGCCTGGGCCAGCTGCTCTGCTGGCATCCAGCCTGTCCCAGACATGCAGTGTACATTCCTTGGGGGGCGTTAGCCTCGTGGCCCACCACCTGACTTCTCTCTTTCTCCCCAGGTTTTATTACGATGACTCCGCAGCTGTTCATAAACTACAAACTGAAGTCAGTAGCCCATCTGCCCTGGAGGATGCTCACTTACAAAGCACTCAACACCTTCATCGATGACCTCTTTGCCTTTGTGATCAAAATGCCCATGATGTACAGGATAGGCTGCCTCCGAGACGGTAAGGGGCTCAGTGCCAGCCTCTCCCATCCCCTGCCATTATGTGTAAGG
Source organism: Lepidochelys olivacea (assembly GCF_965140295.1). NCBI lineage: Eukaryota > Metazoa > Chordata > Testudines > Cheloniidae > Lepidochelys > Lepidochelys olivacea. The sequence goes on along the minus strand of NC_140433.1, from coordinate 7,309,585 downwards.
ATGGCAGTGCATCTCCTTTACGACTGTGTCGGAGAGGCATGGGGCATGCTGTGCTACTGGGGATGGGAGTGTAGCATGTCAGTGTGTCTCCATAGCCAGTGTGGGGATCGCCAAGGCTTAGCTGGGACCCTACTGGTGTCTGATCCCAGCACTCAAGACCCCACTTCTTTCGGCTTATTGCAGCTGCATGGCACTTCTCCCACTGAGCCTTCCAGGAGTCCAGTGATGGCTGGCCTGTGAGTTCCCCATGCAGCATGAGAAAAAAGAGCTTTCTGCCTCAGGGTCTCAGCATTTCCCTTGTGGGCTGCAGCTGAGCTATTCTGTCACTCGTGCCTGGGGCTCTCTTGCCAAGCAGCTCACCAGGCACTTATAGGCCATGGGGGACCAAGAACTGGGCAGTTCAGATGTGTGCATCTGGCCTGGGGTTTGCCTGCTGTTTACGCTCGCTCTGCTCTCCTCCCACAGATGTCGTCTTCTTCATTTACCTCTATCAGCGCTGGATCTACCGGGTGGATCTGACGCGTGTCAACGAGTTCGGGATAAGTGGGGAGGGCCAAGTCCCTCAGCTAACACAAGGTACCACTTCGGCGGACTGTGCCCCAGCACTGCTACCCGATGGGGAGGCAATGAGCACCCCGGGGGTGATAAAGGAGGGCCTGGCTGATGGCTCCCCTGCACCAGTAATGGAAGGCGTGGCCGATGGCTCCCCTAGGGCCCAGACGGAGAAAACAGCAGAGGACAAGAAAAAGGACTAACCTGCTCTCACTTTAATTTTTAAAAAAAGCCCCGTGGATACTGGACAGAAAGCGAAGGGGGGGAGCTGCTGTGGTCCTCTGGCTCCAAAGCTTTTTATTTTCTATTCCAGTAACTTTGGGTTGGGTGGGGATTGAGAATTTGGTGACATTCCTGTGATGTGCTGTATCCATGGGAGAGAACCCCCGTATCTCTGTATTTAAAGTCAAACTCATCCAGTAATCATTGTGAGCGCCGTTCCATTGTGCAGGTGTTTAGGACATTAAGGAGTTTCTCAGAGTTGTGTCTCTGTTTCATAAAGAGAGCTGATTATCCGAACACGTCCCATTTCTCATCATTGCACTCTACTATGGACTCTGGATTGAATAAATTCATATGGGTGTTAAGTTAAACTTTGCCCTCTTCTCTTTCATCTCTCTGCACATCTGCCCTGGATGCAGGCTCCTCTAGGAACATAGGAATTGCCAGACTGGATCCGAACTGAGCCCCATCTAGCCCAGCCACCAGCATCAGCTGCTTCAGAGAAAGGTGTGAGAACCCCTAGTAGCAGAGGTGGAATAATCTCCTCTCCTCATCAGGTCTCATCCTGGTCTCTAAACTCTGAAGCCAAGGTTTAATATCTCTCCCACATGTATGGGTTTTTTTGTTAATTCCCATAAATGTCCAGTCCCTTTTTGAATCTTAAGTTCTTCGCCTCAGTGGTTTCCTGTGGAAATAAGTTTCACAGTTTAATTACACGTTGTGTGAAAAATTATTTCCTTGTGTTGGTTTTGAATGCGCCGCTTTGTAGTTCAATGGAAGGTCCCTTTTGTTCTTGTATTAGGAGGCAGAAAAGAACCAGAGGCACCTTCTCCAGGACCTATCGCTGTTTTATGGACGTTTATCTTGTCTCCTCCAAGGTTACAATCTGGGGTTTTTTGGTATCTTCATTTGAGAGTTTTCCAGGCATGGATCATTCTGTTCCCCACTAGTTCTGCACTGTCCTCTAAAATGGGATGGCCACACAGCGTCCAAATGAGGTTACGCCACTAAGTTATGGTAAGATAGATAATGCAGAGAACATTTTAAAGCTGTCCCATTCCTTATGCAAGCCAGAATTAGCTAATGTTCTCAGACCTCCCCCCATCTGAGCACCTCCCAGAAATGGGTCAAGCCTGGTGACTGGCATGTTATCAGTGGCAGGAACGACATTTTTAACTTTAGCACCCAGAACCCTGTTTTCAAAAATCACTTTGCAGCATGCAGTTCTGTCTGAACAGGCTGAGCTGCCTCCGGGAGCCCCCTGCTAGCTGGGTGAAGGTGATGCCAGGGCAGAGGTGCGTTCTCTAGCTGCAGCCATGCCAACCCCGCCTGCCCTCCGAGAGGCACGCTGGCTTTGCTGGTTTGTTGTGTTGGCTCTGCAGGGCTGGCAGGAGTCCAAGGCAGTGCAGTCAGCGGATGTGACTTCCTGAGGAGACCGGGCCTCTTTTGCCATGAGCAGAGCTGTGTTCAGAGTACCCACGGGTGGGTAACAGGTGGGATGAGCCCTGCCCTGGCCTCTCTGCTGTTCCGATTGAACCAAGGGAATTGGTTAGGGGCTGCGCTGCCACTTGGACACTGGTCGCTCTCCTTGATTGCCGAGCAGTTTGATCACAGCCATCTGCGGGGCAGATGCATTGGCCTGCTTTAGGGACACTGGCTTGAGCATAAGCCTAACAGTGGTGTGTGGAAGGTGACTTCTGAGGAGCTTGGCTGCAGCTGCTGGCCTCTGTTATTTCAGCACCGGGTTGCTGCTTGTGAGACGGGTGGGCAGCCTGCCCCTGCGTTGCCACTGTGGCCTGAAGCTCCATGCTGCGACGGCTTTTTACTCCATACAGACCTCATTCCCACCCCCACCCATGCCTGTCTCCCCTGCAAGCCCACTGTTGGCGTTCGGTGCTCAGTGGGCTGCTGAGTGCAGCTGCCTTTGCCAAGGGAGTGTGGAGGAGAGGGCATTGTTTTAGCTGCTGATTCAATTCATAGCCTTGGTGCTGGGGCCCAGGTCTTCTGCCATTATTAAATGAGACCTTTGCCCTTGGCAGATGGCCTGCTGTGCTGAGCCAGGGAAGCAGCTAGCTGCTGCTGCTTCCCATACATCCCAGACCCCTAGCCAGGCTCCAGGAGTCTAGCACAATGCCTGAAAGAACATAAATTTAAAAATATAGAAAATACAGTTCTGCCCCCACAGGCATCCCTCTGAAGAGCCAACGTCCCGGGGGGCAGATCTCAGGACTATGGAGCCCTGGAGAACGTGTCATTCACATCATGCTCAGGGAGGTTGTTTGAAGAGGGAGATGCCATTTTGGAGGCTGGCATGTCAAATGCCAACTCACCCCACATCTGCAGCAGTGAACTGAGCTGGAAAAGGAACTAACTTGCAGGGAAGCCCTTGAGTATCTGCATCAGGGCAAAGGGTCCTGCAGGAGGGGCTCGGAGGAGCTGTCTCTTGTCCTCAGATGCACCCACAGCAGGGGGCAGGCATGTGCTCATGCTGCTTTTCTCTCAGGCATGCCCAGAAGCTCTGTGGGCTTCAGAGCAGCTCTAATGCCCCTGATGAGTGGGGAAACAGCCCTTGCCAGCCAAAGGAACACGAGCGCCACAGCACAGGCCGTCTGGGGCGCAGCTGGACCTGTGGCCTCTGCTCTCTGCGGCAGGAATCCTGGCTCAGAAGCTTCTTGATCCATTTTCGTTGCCCAAGTGGAGGGACTGGTGCCTTTGCTAATCCCAGGGGAGTTTAGGACTGTCACTCCTCGATTAAAGCTGGCCGGGCTACAGAGCTGGAGTGACTTGCCGAAGGCTCTAGGAGGAGACACTGGTGAAGCTGGGCCAGAGCCCATGTGCTCTAGAAAACACTTCCTCTCGCTGCATTTCCTAACAGGAAATAATTGCCAGATTTCCAGCTTTGGCCTATTTGCCTCACCCTCCACCCCACAAGCTCTCTGCCTTCACCTGCCATGCCATGTTGCCATGCCCTCCTTTCCAAATGTAAACTCTCATCCCACTGTCAACCTCTGCCTCTGTTCCCATGCCCCTCTTCATGTGGTCTCCCATGCTGCCCTCCTGTGCTCAGGAAGAGCTGTCCATCATGCACAGTGCTGTTGCCTTAATCTAGAATCCCAGAAATGCTGGTCTGGAACAGGCCCCAAGAGATCAAATCCAGCCCCCCTGCGCTGTCAGGGATGGTATAGGCGTAGGCCTAGACCATCGCTGACAGAGGTTTGTCCAACCTGGTCTTAACCTCCAGTGACAGATTCCCCAGCCTCCCACGGAGGCCTTATCTACCCTTAGAGTTAAGTCTTCCATAATAGCAAGCCTAAAGCTCCCTTGCTGTAGCATAAGCCCATTACTCGTCCTACCTTCAGTGGACGTGGAGAACAATTGATCCCTGTCCTCTTTATAACAGCCCTGAATGTATTTGAAGACTCTTCTCAGGTCCCCTTTCAGTCTTTTCTCAACACTAAACATGCCCAGGTTTTCACCTTTCCTCACTGCTCAGGTTTTCTAAACCTTTTGTCATTTTTGTTGCTCTCCTCTGGACTCTCTCCAGTTTGTTCACATCTTTCCTGAAGTGAGGCGCAGAGAACTGGACCCAGTCCTCCAGTGGAGGCCCCACCAGTGCCTAGCACACGGTTTCTCAAATGCTGCCATCAGGGGCTCTTCTTGCAGTCACAGCTGTGTTGGGCTACCTTCCCCCCAGGGTAGCTGACATATTGGGGTCCACTGAGCCTGCCTGTTCTACCAGCCTACGCTCCCTTACACTGTCCTACTGAGCCAGGCCCTCAAGCCTCCTCCAGCACACACACAGCTAGGGACATGCTCCAGCTGCAGAAAGACACAGACACTGAAATCAGCTCTGCATGGAAAGATTCAGCTAGGGATTTGCCCAGCACTTAAGTGCACACCCCCTCTGGGGTGCAAACCCCAAATTGTATTGTCTTGCACTGCACAGAAACCTGTACATCATGAAATTTGCCATGCCCCTCAGTGCAGAGGATCTGCACAGCGTTTTGCCCCCCGTTATGTATTCCACAAACTGGTTTTAGAGAAAACAAAAAAGTTTATCTACAAAAGAGAGATTTTCAGTGATTATAAGGGATAGCAAACAGATCAAAGCAGATTACTGAAACAAACACACAAACTAAGCCTAATACACTAAAGAAACTGGTTGGAAGTAATTTCTCACCCTGAATGTTGTTTTTAGGCATTTATTTCACAGGCCAGACACCTTTTCCAGCGTGGGCTCAGCTCTTCTCCCCCCCATTTCGTCTTTGTTTCTTAGATGTTTCCAGCAGTCATCCTGGGCAGGGATTCAGTGAAGAATAAACCCTGATGATCTTACTCCCTGGCCTTAAATAGGGTTTACTATGGCAGCAATCCTTTGTCTTTTAGTATCATAGGGGTAGCTGTGTTAGTCTGTATCCACAAAAATAACAAGGAGTCCGGTGGCACCTTAAAGACTAGCAGATTTATTTGGGCGTAAGATTTCGTGGGTAAAAAACCCACTTCTTTCAGATGCATGGAGTGAAAATTACAGAAACGGGCATAAATATATATTGGCATATGAAGAGAAGAGAGTTACCTTACAAGTGGAGAACCAATGGTGAAGGCCAATTCAGTCAGGGTGGATGTGGTCCACTCCCAATAATTGATGAGGAGGTGTCAATCCTAAGAGAAGGAAAATTGGTTTTGTAGTAAGCCAACCCACTCCCACTCCCTATTCAAGCCCAAATTGATGGTGTTAAGTTTGCAAATGAATTGTAGCTCAGCAGTTTCTCTTTGAAGTCTGTTTTGGAATTTTTTTTTTTTTTTTTGAAGAATGGCTACTTTTAAATCTATTATTGAGTGTCCAGGGAGATTGAAGTGTTCTCCTTCTGGCTTTTGTATGTTACCGTTCCTGATGTCCAGTTTGTGTCCATTTATCCTTTAGGTAGAGACTGTCCGGTTTGGCCAATGTACATGGCAGAGGGGCATTGCTGGCATATATCACATTAGTAGATGTGCAGGTGAACGAGCGTCTGATGGTGTGGCTGGGTCCTTTGATGGTGTTGCTAGAGTAGATATGGGGACACAGTAGGCAACGAGGTTTGTTACAGGGATTGGTTCTTGGGTTAGTGTTTCTGTGGAGTGGTGTGTAGTTGCTGGTGAGTATCTGCTTCAGGTTGGGGGGCTGTCTCCCGAGGTCTGTGAGAGCAAGGGATCATTTTCCAGGATAGGTTGTAGATCGTTGATGATGTGCTGGAGAGGTTTTAGCTGGGAGCTGTACGTGATGCCCAGTGGTGTTCTGTTGTTTTCCTTGTTGGGCCTGTCCTGTAGTAGGTGACTTCTGGGTACCTGTCTTGCTCTGTCAGTCTGTTTCCTCACTTCCCCAGGTTAATAACACACAAAAGCCAGTGGGAGAATGCTTCAATCTCCCTGGACATTCTATAACCGATTTAAAAGTAGCCATACTTGAACAAAAAACTTCAAAAACAGACTTGAAAGAGAAACTGCAGAACTAAAATTTATTTGCAAATTTAACGCCATTAATTTGGGCTTGAATAGGGACTGGGAGTGGCTGGCTCACCACAAAAGCAACTTTCCCTCTCCTGGCATCAATTATTAAGAGTGGACTACATCCACCCTGATTGAATTGGTCCTGCCCACACTGGTTCTCTACTTGTTAGGTAACTCTCTTCTCTTCAAGTGCCAGTATAATAATGCCTGCATCTGTAATTTTCACTCCAAACAGATTTTAAAAAAGTGGTTTTTTTACCCATGAAAGCTTATGCCCAAATAAATCCGTTAGTCTTTAAAATGCCACTAGACTACTCATTTTTGTGGATACAGACTAACACAGCTACCCCCTGATACAAGAGCTATATACAGGAGGGGCATGACATCAGTGGGGTTCCCCTGTCTCCCCACCCAAAGAGACACTGAAAAACACCTGGAAGCAAGAACTGAACTGGGGGGAAAAGGGTTGAACCCAGGCTGAGAGGGCGTCCAGTCTGTGAGTGGAAATACCTGAAGTCTCTAGCTGCAGGCCAGTGCAGCTGCCTTTTAAGACTTTGTGTAATCTGCTAGCAACACTATCTAGGGTCAGAAATGACTATCTGTAACCAATTTCTTTAGTGAAACAAGCTTAGCTTGTGTGTTTTATTTGCTTAGTGATCTCTTCAATCACTTTAACAACTACAAAAGGTAGATTTTAACTTATTTCTCGTTTATAATGTGACCCAGTTTGTGCAATTCATAATTGGGGGTGGGGGGGAAAAAGAGGCTGTGCATACCTTCCTCCACATAGAGGATTTCATAATATACCTTTGAGTCTGCACTCCAGGGGAGGTGGATACCTGAGGGCTGGGGCAAGTCCCTTAACCTGAGCCTTCCCAGAACTGATCTCGGTGTCTGTTTTGTTCTGCAGTTGGGTGTGGCCCTGCCTGTGTGTGCTGAAGGAGGCTTAATAGCCTGGCTCACTAGGACACGTAAAACGGGTGCCCAGGCTCAGCACACCAGGTGACATCCTGAGGGGGACAACCTCTCTCTCTCTCCCCCCAACTATCTGTTGTCCCAGGCAGCTAGCTAGTTTGCCTATATCTAGACTCCCCTCTGAATGGGAGGAGGTGGTATTCAGAGGGTAATTGGTGGATTGGATAGGACAGAGGAAGTGCGGAGGGAGAGGGGGCAGGAGCTGGCGGATGGATATGGCAGAAGGGGAGGGGGAAGGAGCTGGGGGTGGATAGGGCAGAGGAGCAGGAGCTGGGGGTGAATGAGCGGGAGGGGACAGAAGCCGGGGCACGGGGTGGAGGACAGAAGCAGGCTGCAGAGGAGACGAGGCCTGTGCTCACTGCTGAGGGTGCAAGCCAGGGCCTTAGGCTCCCCAGGGCTCTGCTCTCAATAAGCAGCTGTGCCAGAGCACAGGGCTGCACAAGGGGCCGAGTCAAGGCTCCCCGGTTAACTGTCGGCTTGGCACTTCCCATCAGCTGGGAGCTGGGCTGTGCTACCCAGCGCTGGTGAGGCCGTTCCCTGGCGGAGCTACGAGGTGGAGAAACCTGTGCTGTAATGCTGCACCGAGGAGCTGGATACAGAAGGGCCCAACCCCGGCCCCAGGGCAGCAGTGAGGTTAGCCAGGCAGCCTGCACGCTGCCATTTCCTGGTCTTCTAGAGCTGAACTGCACAACCCTCATGTTCCCCTTCATCTCAGGGTGCAGAGCTTCCCTGCTGCTAAACGTGGGGTTCTCACACCTTGGATGCAGCCCTTGCCTTGCAATGGGTCCCTGTTGGCGTGGGGTTCAGAGAGGAGGAGGTTTTCGAACAAATTGATCAACTAAACAGTAATAAGACTCCAGGACCTGATGGTATCACCCAAGAGTTCTGAAGGACCTCAAATGTGAAATTGCAGGCCTACTAACTGTCGTCTGCAACCTGTCATTTAAATCAGCTACTGTACCAAATGACTGGAGGATAGTTAATGTGATGCCAATTTTTAAAACAGGCTCCAGAGGTGATCCCGGCAACTACAGGCCAGTAAGCCTCAGTTCAGTACTGGGCAAATTGGTTGAAACTATCGTAAAGAACAAAGTTGTCAGACATATAGATGAACATAATTTGTTGGGAAATAGCCAACGTGGTTTTTGTAATTCTTTGAGGGGGTAAACAAGCGGGCAGACAAAGGAGATCCAGTGGATCTCGTGTATTTAGATTTTCAGAAAGCCTTGACAAAGTCCCTCACTAAAGGCTCTTAAGCAACATAAGCAGTCATGGGATAAGAGAGAAGGTACTCTCATAGATTGGTAACTGGTTAAAAGATAGGTAACAAAGGGTAGCAATAAATGGTCAGTTTTCAGAATGGAGAGAGGTAACTAGTGGTGTCCCCCAGGGGTCTGTACTGGGCCCAGTCCTATTTAACATATTCATAAACGATATGGAAAAAGGCATAAATAGTTAGGTGGCAAAATTTGCAGATGATACAAAACTAATCAAGATAGTGATGTCCCAGGCACACTCTGAAGAGCTACAAAAGGATCTCTCAAAACTGGGTGACTGAGCAACAAAATGGCAGATGAAATTTAATGTTGATAAATGCGAAGTAATGCACATTGGAAAACATAATCCTAACCATACATATACAGTGATGGGGTCCAATTTAGCTGTTACCACTCAAGAAAGAGATCTTGGAGTCATTGTGGATGGTTCTCTGAAAATATCCACTCAATGTGCAGCGGCAATCAAAAAAAGCAAACAGAATGTTGGGAATCATTAAGAAAGGGATAGATAATAAGACAGAAAATATCATATTGCCTCTATATAAATCCATGGTATGCCCACACCTTGAATACTGCATGCAGATGGGGTCGCCCCATCTCAAAAAAGATATTTTGGAATTGGAAAAGTTTCAGAAAAGGGCAACAAAAATGATTAGGGGTATAGAACAGCTTCCGTATGAGGAGAGATTAATAAGACTGGGACTTTTCAGCTTGGAAAAGAGGTGACTAAGGGAGGATATGATAGAGGTCTATAAAATCATGAATGGTATAGAGAAAGTAAATAAGGAAGTGTTGCTTCAAGTTACAGCTGTAGAAGCTATCAGAAGCTTGCATCCCAAGAAAGGGGAAAAAATTCATCGGCAGGAGTTGCAGACCAAGCTGGATGAGCAAGCGTCGGGTATGTCTACACTACGGAATAAGGTCGAATTTATAGAAGTCGTTTTTTTAGAAATCTGTTTTATATATTCGAGTGTGTGTGTCCCCACAGAAAATGCTCTAAGTGCATTAAGTGTATTAACTCGGTGGAGCGCTTCCACAGTACCGAGGCTAGAGTCGACTTCCGGAGCGTTGCACTGTGGGTAGCTATCCCACAGTTCCCGCAGTCTCCGCTGCCCATTGGAATTCTGGGTTGAGATCCCAATGCCTGATGGGGCTAAAACATTGTCACGGGTGGTTCTGGGTACATATCGTCAGGCCCCCGTTCCCTCCCTCCCTCCGTGAAAGCAAGGGCAGACAATCATTTCGCGCCTTTTTTTCTGAGTTACCTGTGCAGACGCCATACCACTGCAAGCATGGAGCCCGCTCAGGTAACCGTCACCCTATGTCCCCTGGGTGCTGGCAGACGCGATACGGCATTGCTACACAGTAGCAGCAACCCCTTGCTTTGTGGCAGCAGACGGTACAGTACGACTGGTAGCCATCATCGTCATGTCCGAGGTGCTCCTGGTCACCTCTGTGAAGTCGATCAGGAGCGCCTGGGCAGACATGGGCGCAGGGACTAAATTTGGAGTGACTTGACCAGGTCATTCTCTTTAGTCCTGCAGTCAGTCCTATTGAACCGTCTTATGGTGAGCGGGCAGGCAATACGGACTGCTAGCAGTCGTACTGTACCATCTTCTGCCGAGCAGCCATGAGATGTGGATGGCATGCAGTCCTTCGGCACCGTCTGCTGCCAGCCAAAGATGTAAAAGATAGATGGAGTGGATCAAAACAAGAAATAGACCAGATTTGTTTTGTACTCATTTGCCTCCTCCCCTGTCTAGGGGACTCATTCCTCTAGGTCACACTGCAGTCACTCACAGAGAAGGTGCAGCGAGGTAAATCTAGCCATGTATCAATCAGAGGCCAGGCTAACCTCCTTGTTCCAATAAGAACGATAACTTAGGTGCACCATTTCTTATTGGAACCCTCCGTGAAGTCCTGCCTGAAATACTCCTTGATGTAAAGACACCCACTTTGTTGATTTTAGCTCCCTGAAGCCAACCCTGAAAGCCGTGTCATCAGTCGCCCCTCCGTCAGAGCAATGGCAGACAATCGTTCTGCGCCTTTTTTCTGTGCAGACGCCATACCAAGGCAAGCATGGAGGCCGCTCAGCTCACTTTGGCAATTAGGAGCACATTAAACACCACACGCATTATCCAGCAGTATATGCAGCACCAGAACCTGGCAAAGCGATACCGGGTGAGGAGGCGACGTCAGCGCGGTCACGTGAGTGATCAGGACATGGACACAGATTTCTCTGAAAGCATGGGCCCTGACAATGCATGCATCATGGTGCTAATGGGGCAGGTTCATGCTGTGGAACGCCGATTCTGGGCTCGGGAAACAAGCACAGACTGGTGGGACCGCATAGTGTTGCAGGTCTGGGACGATTCCCAGTGGCTGCGAAACTTTCGCATGCGTAAGGGCACTTTCATGGAACTTTGTGACTTGCTTTCCCCTGCCCTGAGGCGCATGAATACCAAGATGAGAGCAGCCCTCACAGTTGAGAAGCGAGTGGCGATAGCCCTGTGGAAGCTTGCAACGCCAGACAGCTACCGGTCAGTTGGGAATCAATTTGGAGTGGGCAAATCTACTGTGGGGGCTGCTGTGATGCAAGTAGCCCACGCAATCAAAGATCTGCTGATATCAAGGGTAGTGACCCTGGGAAATGTGCAGGTCATAGTGGATGGCTTTGCTGCAATGGGATTCCCTAACTGTGGTGGGGCTATAGACGGAACCCATATCCCTATCTTGGCACCGGAGCACCAAGCCGCCGAGTACATAAACCGCAAGGGGTACTTTTCGATAGTGCTGCAAGCTCTGGTGGATCAAAAGGGACGTTTCACCAACATCAACGTGGGATGGCTGGGAAAGGTGCATGATGCTCGCATCTTCAGGTACTCTGGTCTGTTTCAAAAGCTGCAGGAAGGGACTTTATTCCCAGACCAGAAAATAACTGTTGGGGATGTTGAAATGCCTATAATTATCCTTGGGGACCCAGCCTACCCCTTAATGCCATGGCTCATGAAGCCGTACACAGGCAGCCTGGACAGTAGTCAGGAGCTGTTCAACTACAGGCTGAGCAAGTGCAGAATGGTGGTAGAATGTGCATTTGGACGTTTAAAGGCGCGCTGGCGCAGTTTACTGACTCGCTTAGACCTCAGCGAAACCAATATTCCCACTGTTATTACTGCTTGCTGTGTGCTCCACAATATCTGTGAGAGTAAGGGGGAGACGTTTATGGCGGGGTGGGAGGTTGAGGCAAATCGCCTGGCTGCTGGTTACGCGCAGCCAGACACCAGGGCGGTTAGAAGAGCACAGGAGGGCGCGGTACGCATCAGAGAAGCTTTGAAAACCAGTTTCATGACTGGCCAGGCTACGGTGTGAAAGTTCTGTTTGTTTCTCCTTGATGAAACCCCCCGCCCCTTGGTTCACTCTACTTCCCTGTAAGCTAACCACCTGCCCCTCCTCCCTTCAATCACCGCTTGCAGAGGCAATAAAGTCATTGTTGCTTCACATTCATGCATTCTTTATTCATTCATCACACGAATAGGGGGATGACTACCAAGGTAGCCCAGGAGGGGTGGTGGAGGAGGGAAGGAAAATGCCACACAGCACTTTAAGCACAGCACTTTAAAAGTTTACAACTTTAAAATTTATTGAATGACAGCCTTCTTTTTTTTGGGCAATCCTCTGTGGTGGAGTGGCTGGTTGGCCGGAGGCCCCCTCCGCGTTCTTGGGCGTCTGGGTGTGGAGGCTATGGAACTTGGGGAGGAGGGCAGTTGGTTACAGAGGGGCTGCAGTGGCAGTCTGTGCTCCAGCTGCCTTTGCTGCAGCTCAACCATACACTGGAGCATACTGGTTTGGTCCTACAGCAGCCTCAGCATTGAATCCTGCCTCCTCTCATCATGCTGCCGCCACATTTGAGCTTCAGCCCTGTCTTCAGCCCGCCACTTACTCTCTTCAGCCCTCCACCTCTCCTCCCGGTCATTTTGTGCTTTTCTGCACTCTGACATTATTTGCCTCCACGCATTCGTCTGTGCTCTGTCAGTGTGGGAGGACAGCATGAGCTCGGAGAACATTTCATCGTGAGTGCGTTTTTTTTTCTTTCTAAGCTTCACTAGCCTCTGGGAAGGAGAAGATCCTGTGATCATTGAAACACATGCAGCTGGTGGAGAAAAAAAAAGGGACAGCGGTATTTAAAAAGACACATTTTATAAAACAGTGGCTACACTCTTTCAGGGTAAACCTTGCTGTTCACATTACATACATAGCACATGTGCTTTCATTACAAGGTCGCATTTTGCCTCCTCCCACCGCGTGACTACCCCCTCAACCTTCCCTCCTCCCTGTGGCTAACAGCGGGGAACATTTCTGTTCAGCCACAGGCAAACAGCCCAGCAGGAATGGGCTCCTCTGAGTGTCCCCTGAAGAAAAGCACTCTATTTCAACCAGGTGACCATGAATTATATCTCACTCTCCTGAGGATAACACAGAGAGATAAAGAACGGATGTTGTTTGAATGCCAGCAAACATACACTGCAATGCTTTGTTCTACAATGATTCCCGAGTACGTGTTACTGGCCTGGAGTGGTAAAGTGTCCTACCATGAAGGACGCAATAAGACTGCCCTCCCCAGAAACCTTTTGCAAAGGCTTTAGGACTACATCTAGGAGAACCGCAAATGCCAGGGCAAAGTAATCCTTTCACATGCTTGCTTTTAAACCATGTATAGCATTTTAAAAGGTACACTCACCAGAGGTCCCTTCTCCGCCTGCTGGGTCCAGGAGGCAGCCTTGGGTGGGTTTGGGGGGTACTGGCTCCAGGTCTAGGGTGAGAAACAGTTCCTGGCTGTCGGGAAAACCGGTTTCTCCGCTTGCTTGCTGTGAGCTATCTACAACCTCCTCCTCCTCATCATCTTCTTCGTCCCCAAAACCTGCTTCCGTATTGCCTCCATCTCCATTGAAGGAGTCAAACAACACGGCTGGGGTAGTGGTGGCTGAACCCCCTAAAATGGCATGCAGCTCATCATAGAAGCGGCATGTTTGGGGCTGTGACCCAGAGCAGCTGTTCGCCTCTCTGGTTTTCTGGTAGGCTTGCCTCAGCTCCTTCAGTTTCACGCAGCACTGCTTCGGGTCCCTGTTATGGCCTCTGTCCTTCATGCCCTGGGAGATTTTCACAAAGGTTTTGGCATTTCGAAAACTGGAACGGAGTTCTGATAGCACGGATTCCTCTCTCCAAACAGTGATCAGATCCCGTACCTCCCGTTCGGTCCATGCTGGAGCTCTTTTGCGATTCTGGGACTCCATCATGGTCACCTGCAGCTTGCCACGCTGGCCAAACAGGAAATGAGATTCAAAAGTTCGCGGTTCTTTTCCTGTCTACCTGGCCAGTGCATCTGAGTTGAGAGTGCTGTCCAGAGCGGTCATAATGGAGCACTCTGGGATAGCTCCCGGAGGCCAATACCATCGAATTGTGTCCACAGTACCCCAAATTCGAGCCAGCAACGTCGATTTAAGCGCTAATCCACTTGTCAGGGGTGGAGTAAGGAAATCGATTTTAAGAGCCCTTTAAGTCGAAATAAAGGGCTTCATTGTGTGGACGGGTGCAGGTTTACATCGATTTAACGCTGCTAAATTCGACCTAACGTCCTAGTGTAGACCAGGGCTCAGAGAGGTGATTAAGAAAAAGCAGAAAGCCTACAGGGAGTGGAAGATGGGAGGGATCAGCAAGGAAAGCTATCTTATTGAGGTCAGAAATGAGTGAGAAAGGCTAAAAGTCAAGTAGAGTTGGACCTTGCAAAGGGAATTAAAACCAATCGTAAAAGGTTCTATAGCCATATAAGAAGAAAACAAAGAAAGAAGAAGTGGGACCACTAAACACTGAGAATTGGATGGAGGTGAAGGATAATCTAGCCGTGGCCCGATATCTAAACAAATACTTTGCCTCAGTCTTTAATGAGGAGCTTAGGGATAATAGTAGCATGACAAATGGGAATGAGGATATGGAGGTAGATATTACCATATCTGAGGTAGAAGCCAAACTCGAACAGCTTAATGGGACTAAATTGGGGGGCCCAGATAATTTTCATCCAAGAATATTAAAGGAAGTGGCACATAAAAATGCAAGCCCATTAGCAAGAATTTTTATGCATCTGTAAACTCAGGGGTTGTACCGTATGACTGGAGAATTGCTAACATAGTTCCTATTTTTAAGAAAGGGAAAAAAAAGTGATCCGGGTAACTACAGGCCTGTTATTTTGACATCTGTAGTATGCAAGGTCCTGGAAAAAATTTTCAAGGAGAAAGTAGTTAAGGACATTGAGGTCAATGGTAAATGGGACAAAATAAAACATGGGTTTACAAAAGGTAGATCGAGCCAACCTGATCTCCTCCTTTGAGAAAGTAACAGATTTTTTAGACAAAGGAAACGCAGTGAACCTAATTTACCTAGATTTCAGTAAGGTGTTTGATACGGTGCCACATGGGGAATTATTAGTTAAATTGGGAAAGATGGGGATCAATATGAAAATTGAAAGGTGGATAAGGAACTGGTTAAAGGGGAGATTACAGAGGGTCATACTGAAAGGTGAACTGTCAGGCTGGAGGGAGGTTACCAGTGGAGTTCCTCAGGGATTGGTTTTGGGATCAATTTTATTTAATCTTTTTATTACTGACCTCGGCACAAAAAGCAGGAATGTGCTAATAAAGTTTGCGGATGATACAAAGCTGGGAGGTATTGCCAATTTAGAGAAGGACCGGGATATCATACAGGAGGATCTGGATGACCTTGTAAACTGGAGTAATAGTAATAGGATGAAATGTAATAGTGAGAAGTGTAAGGTCATGCATTTAGGGATTAATAACAAGAATTTTAGTTATAAGCTGGGGACGCATCAATTAGAAGTAACGGAGGAGGAGAAGGACCTCGGCGTATTGGTTGACCACAGGATGACTATGAGCCGCCAATGTGATATGGCTGTGAAAAAAGCTAATGCGGTCTTGGGATGCATCGGGCGAGGTATTTCCAGTAGAGATAAGGAGGTGTTAGTACCGTTATACAAGGCACTGGTGAGACCTCACCTGGAATACTGTGTGCAGTTCTGGTCTCCCATGTTTAAGAAGGATGAATTCAAACTGGAACAGGTACAGAGAAGGGCTACTAGGATGATCCCAGGAATGGAAAACCTGTCATATGAAAGGAGACTCAAGGAGCTTGGCTTGTTTAGCCTAACCAAAAGAAGGCTGAGGGGAGATATGATTGCTCTCTATAAATATATCAGAGGGATAAATACCGGGGAGGGAGAGGAATTCTTTGAACTCAGTACCAATGTGGACACAAAAACAAATGGATATAAACTGGCCATCGGGAAGTTTAGACTTGAAATTAGACAAAGGTTTCTAACCATCATTAGAGGAGTGAAGTTCTGGAACAGCCTTCCAAGGGAAGCAGTGGGGGCAAAAGACCTATCTGGCTTCAAGATTAAACACGATAAGTTTATGGAGGAGATGGTATGATGGGATAACATGATTTTGGCAATTAATTGATCTTCAACTATTCATGGTAAATAGGCCCAAATGGCCTGTGATGGGATGTTAGATGGGGTGGGATCTGAGTTACTACAGAGAATTCTTTCCTGGGTATCTGGCTGGTGAATCTTGCCCACATGCTCAGGGTTCAGCTGATCGCCATATTTGGGGTCAGGAAGGAATTTTCCTCCAGGGCAGATTGGAAGAGGCCCTGGTGGTTTTTCACTTTCCTTTGTTGCATGGGGCACGGGTCACTTGCTGGAGGATTCTCTGCACCTAGAAGTCTTTAAACCATGATTTGAGTACTTCAATAGCTCAGACATAGGTGAGAGGTTAATTGCAGGAGTGGGTGGGTGAGATTCTGTGGCCTGCATTGTGCAGGAGGTCAGGCTACATGAACATAATGGTCCCTTCTGACCTTAGTATCTATGAGTCTATGAGTCATAATACAAGAACAAGAGGCCACCAAATGAAATTAATAGGTAGCAGATTTAAAACAAACACAACAAAGTATTTTTTCCACACAACGCAACCTCAGGTACTCCTTGCCAAAGGGTGTCGTGAAGGCCAATACTATCACGGGGTTCAAAAGGGAGCTAGCTAGGTTCATGGCAGATAGGGCCATCAATGGCTATTAGCTAGGATGGGCAGGAATGATGTCCCTAGCCTCTGTTTGCCAGAAGCTGGGATTGGGTGACAGGGCATGGATCACTTAATGATAACCTGTCTGTTCATTCCCTTTGGGGCACCTGCCATTGGCCACTGTCAGAGGACAGGATACTGTGCTTGATGGACCTTTGGTCTGACCCAGTATGGCCGTTCTTATGTTCTTATTGTAAGGCTGGATGTGACCTTTCTGATCCAGTCCGACCCCTTGGGAGCACGGGTCTGAGAACTGCCCCACAAGAATTCCTGGAGCAGAGCTTTAGAAAAAATCTTGTCCTTCAACCTTGATTTGTTGCTGCTGATGGAGAATCCACCATGACCCTTGGCAACCTTTTCCAACGGTTAAATATCCTCATCAGGAAAAAATTAGGCCTTTTTTCCAGCCTGAACTTGTCTAATTCCAGCTTCTATTGGACCGTGTTAGACCTTTTGCTGCTAGACTGAAGAGCCTGTTATTAAATATTTGTTCCCCATCTAGGTACTGAGAGACTGTGATCAAGTCACCCCTGAAATCAAGTCTCTTTGTCAAGGTTGAGCTCTTTGAGTCTCTCACTCTAAGGCAGGTTTTCTAATCCTTTAATCATTCTCATGACTCTTCCCTGACCCCACTCTGATTTATTAACATGCTTCTTGAATTGTGGGCACCAGAACTGGACCCAGGATTCCAGCAGTGATTGGACCAGTGTCAAATATAGAGGTAAAATCACCTCTCTGCTCCTACTTGAGTCCCCTGTTTATGCATCCCAGGGCCGTTAGCTCTTTTGGCCACAATATCACACTGGGAGCTCACGTTCAGCTGATTCTCCACCATCACCCCCAAATCTCTTTCAGAATCACTGCTTCCCAGAATAGGCTCCCGCATCCTGTAGGTTTGGCTGATATTCTTTGTTCCTAGATGTATACATTTGGAGTTGGAGTTTGCGGATGGGTCGCTGATGGAAGGGGGCGGGGGGAGTCTTGCTAATTCTCTAGGGACTCGAGCACTCGAGGACTAGCTCACACAGCCTCAGCTCCAGGAGTCAGGGGATCACAGCAGAACCTCATTGAAAAGAAAAGTATCTTGCATCCCTGATTCTGGAGAAGCTGGAAAATGTCACACGATCATGGCACTAATGCTCAGAAAACAAAGAACCAGGCAACGTGTGAATTACTGGTGAAAAAAATCTCTAAATTTTTAAGTCAGCTTCATGATTTGTGGGACCTGATTCATGATTTTTGAACTCTTGAGCTCGGTGATACTGGCTTACAGCTTGTCTACACTGGCATTTTACAGCGCTGCAACTTTCTTGCTCAGGAGGTGGTCTCCCAGCACTCCCAGCGTAGACTAGCCCTTAGGATGCGTCACTGCTGAGGGTGTTGAGGGGGGGAAGGTTTTTCTGGTAGAGATGGGGTTCCATCACTTTTTGGGGAGGCAGGGTCAGGAGTGGCTTACCACTGGGGAGCAGGAGGTGGCTACTGTGGGCAGGGCTAGTAGCCCAGATTGGAGGGCTGCTAGGGGACAGGGTCACTAGCTCACGTTTGGAGGGTTGCTGGGGGGCAGGAGAGGGGGTCTATTGGGGGACGGGGACCGAGCCAACAGCCCAGGCTGGTGGGGGGCAGGGCCGGCAGCCCAAGTTGGGGGCTGCTGAGGGGGGACTGTTGGGGTGGGGCTGGCAGCCCAGCTGGCCGGCCAAAGGGGAGACCGCTGGGGGATGCCGGGGGGCGGGAGGACAGGTGCTGCGGAAGTCCTGGGGGCCCCCAGCGCCGCCCTCAGGGGCCGGGTCCCCACGCCGGGTGTGACCAAGAGGCCCCGCCCACTCTGGCCCGAGTCCCGCCCCCGCACATGTCTCCGCGTTCTCTCCACGCCCCTCACGTGGACACGGACCAGGCTCCGCTTCCGCACGTGGCGCCGGGGCCGCGCCGCTCGTCCCGCCCCCTGGGCGGCGGAGGCGCCAATTGGTTGCCGGCGCTGTCAGTGTGCTCGAGGGGTGGGGTTACCGCTGAGTCTTTGTGTCTCAGCGTGTGCGGCGGAAGAATCGGGGCGAGAGGCAGGTACGGACCCCGCGGCTACTCCGAACCCCCTCGGGCCCCCTCCAGCTCTCCTGCCCCCACCAGGCCCCCCGAACTCCCCCGGGCCCCGCAGTCCTCCATTCCCTAGGCCCCCTGAACACCCCCAGACCCCCCAGTCCTCCTCCCCCCCAACTCCCCTGGGCTCCTCGAACTCTCCTGTCCCCCAGTCCTCCGCCCCCAACCCCTCTAGGCCCCCCGAACTCCCCCGGGCCCCGCAGTCCTCCATTCCCTAGGCCCCCTGAACACACCCAGACCCCCCAGTCCTCTTCCCCCAACCTCCCTAGGCCCCCTGAACTCTCCTGCCCCCCCAGTCCTCCGCCCCCAACCCCCCTAGGCCCACCGAATCCCCTCGGCCTCCCCCCAGCCCCCAACCTCCCTAGGCCCCCTGAACTCTCCTGTTCCTCCAGTTCTCTGCCCCCAACCCCTCTAGGCTCCCCGATCTCCCCTGGGACCCCTAGTCTTCCACCGCCAACCCCCTAGGCTCCCTGAACTCCTCCGGGGCCCCTAGTCTTAATCCCCTGGGCCCCCCTCTGTCCCCAACCCCCCAAGGCCCCTGAACTCCCCTGCCCCCCCAGTTCCCTGCCGCCAACACCCCAGGCTCCCCCCCCCCAGTCCTCTGCCCCCAACCCCCTGGCACACCCCAGTCCTCTGTCCCTAAACTCCCCCTGCTGCCCCCTTGTCCTCTGCCCCAATCCTTTGGGATCCCCCCAGTCCTCTGTCCCCCCGAACTCCCCCAAGGTGAGAGGCTGGTATTGGCCACCCTCTCCCTGGGACCCCCCAATTCCCTGCCCCCTGGGATCCCCAACCCCCCCCAATCCTCTGCCACCCAAACCCCCTGTGCTTCCCCCAAGACGAGAGGTAGGTATTGACCACCCTGCCTCCCGGGACCCCCCCAGTTCTCTGTCTCCAACCCCCCTGGGCTTCCTTTAGCTTCCTTTAACTCCCTGTCCTCCCAATCTTCTGCACCCAACCCCCCTGGGCCCCCCAAACTCCCCAGGGCAAGAGGCAGGTATTGGCTCCCCACACCTGGGGCCTCCCCATTCCTCTGACCTCCTGGGTCCCCCTGAACTCCCCTGGGGTGAGAGGCAGGTATTGGCCCCCCTGAACTTCCCTGGGGCCCCCCAGTCCTCCCCTCTTCAACCCACCTGGGCTCTCCTGAACTCCCCTGGGGCAAGAGGCATGTATTGGCCCCCTGGGACCCCCAATCCTCCACCCCCACATACCCACTGGGTCCCCTGAATTCTCCCAGGGTGAGGGGCAGGTACTGGCCACCCTGCCCCCTGGGGCCCCTCAATCCTCTTCCCCCGAACACCTTGGGTCCGCCTGAATTCTCCTGGGGCGAGAGGCAGGTACTCATGCCCCGTCCTCCTTCCCAGCAACCGCCCTAGTCCCCTGGAATGCCCCCAAACCTCCAACACCCCTGCCTTCTGAATTCTGCTGGGGTGAGAAGCAGATACTGGCCCCCTAGGGACCTCCCTGTTTCCCAGGGAACCCCTGACCTTCCTGAAACCCCCAGAAACCTGCCAACCCCCTGCCCCCCTGAACTTCCCTGGGAAAAAGGCAGTTATTGGGCCCCTGGGACTCCCCTGACTGCTCCTAGCCTGGAATCTCCCTAATCCCTCCCTGTCAGAACCTGATTCCCCCTGGAATCCTGGCCTGGTTCTTGGGGAACTCTAGTCCCCCTGAGCGAGCAATAGATGCCAGAGCGCCCTGGGTAATTCTCCTCTTCCCCACCCCCCATCCCAGCACCTGTTCTGCTACTTGGGTTCCTCCTGGGATGGGGCTCTCCCTGGATGTGGAGGCGGGGTACTCAGGATAAGGGTGCATGTGTGGGGGATGCCCTGGGTTATGGGGTGGGGGGTTCAGGATGTTGGTGTCCCCTGGGATATGGGGATGTTGGGGGACATTTTAGGACTGACACTTGCTGCTTTATGGGGAGTGTGGGTGGCAGGGGTTATCTGCTGTGGGGCCATTGGAAGCTGGCCTGAGGCTATTGCGGGGTGGATCACAGGTCATGGGGTTGTTGCTTTGTTCAGTTTGGAGCTGGATGCGCGGCACCCATTGGCAGGTCGAAATGCCCTTTGTGGTGTATGGGGCTGAGCTTTGGGGTGGGTGAGCAAGGGAGCGGACCCTCCCCATGGGGTTGTCTGAGGCCCACACTTCCAGGGCCCTGTCCAATCCAGGGCTGCCTGCATGGTGCAGAGAAGCGTCACCCCTGTTCACACACCAGTCCGAAGGCAGCTCAGCCTCCATTACTGAGTCCTGGGGGCGCTGTTGCCCCTGGCTAGCCATGGCTCCAACCAGTGGGGGTGGGGGCAGTGGAGCTGGGCGGGGTGTCAGATCTCCCCCACACTGTAAAACGGTGGAAGGATTTCTGCCTCGTGGGTGCGGGAGGGCATGGTGGTTGCCTTTCCAGAGGGACTCTGTGTCGTGCAGCGTAACCCAGGCCCTGCAGCCCCTGGGTGATTCTGCGGAGTACAGCCAAGGGCCCAGCTCAGCTAGGGACCCGC
The DNA here is from genome assembly GCF_965140295.1 of Lepidochelys olivacea. NCBI lineage: Eukaryota > Metazoa > Chordata > Testudines > Cheloniidae > Lepidochelys > Lepidochelys olivacea. Next base: position 7,288,333 of record NC_140433.1, on the reverse strand, counting down.
TGCCAGGAAAGGTGCCCTTCCCCCTGCTCCTGGGGCGCTCTGCACCGGCCAGGTTGTGCTGTGCGGGGGGTACAGGCTGTGCCATGGCTGCTCCAGTGCAGGGAGAGTGAGGGCCTGGGGCTGGCTGAATTCCTGGCCCCCCTCCTGCTGTAGATCTGGGTGTTCTCGGGGCAGCCATTGTGTGTCCCAAGCCAGGGCCCAGGAGTCCCTGCTGGGGTTCAGTCTCAGCCTGGCTGGGACCCCTGAGGAGTGACTTGTGGGGGAGGCAGATTGCTCCGGGGAACAACCCAGCTTGTGGCTGGGAAAAGTGTGTCCTGGGAGCGGTGATGAGTTGAACGCCAAACACCCCTCGGCCAGCGGAAATCTGAGGCACCTGCTGGACACCTCAGTGCCTCTGAGGTGTTGGTGGGCACAGGTGTGGAGGGCAGGTTGGTGGGGCCGGGAGGAGGCCTGTGCCAGCTCAGTACCAGGCCATGAGACTGCAAACCCTCCCCCCCCCCGCCCCGAACTCACTGTGCGGTCTGTATAGCCACCCCCCAGCAGGTGCTAGGCTGGAGACGCTCTGGGAGCTGGCTATTAGTATGGCTGATGTGCTGCGGCTGGGGACTATGATGGATGACTGTCCACCAGAGACCATCTGCTGGGAGGAGGAAGGTGCAGCTCCGGGGAAATCCGGCCTTTGGCTGTTGGGGTTGGAGGGCTTTGGGCAAAGCCATGGGACAGGTTTTGCCCTGTCTGCACCAACCACTCTGCTAAGCAGTGTGCTCCTTTCTGCACGGCCCCAAGTCTCCCATGTGCTGCCAAGAGGCTGCTGGGAAGCACTGGGGACTGGGCAGTGGGGAGAGTTGTGTTGGCTCCTAGGCCATGGTTGTAGGTCTGGCCTTGGAGAGCGGTTATATCTCCATTGTGCCACTTGTGTAGAGATGACTGGATACTTGGGGGGGTTGCTCGCCCCTGGCGCGGCTGCTCTGTGGGAGCAGTTGCCACTGGTTTGAGAGGACAGTGCAGTAGTTTAATGTTGATGGGTTGTCGTTGGAGTCCAGATGCTCCCTGGAGCACGAGTTGTGGTGAAACTGGACAGCGGAGTTGGGGGAGCCTCTGCCTTTGCCATGACCACTAGCTCGTGCCCTAGACAGAGACAACCACCCGCGGAGGGGATGAAACTCGCTCGCCCAACCGAGTGACAACCAAGCCCTTGCCACCAAGTCCAGCATTGCACAGCCTCTGGGCCAGGCCCCACCATGCACTGGGCACTTCCTTCCCCAGGACTGGTGCCTAGAGGGCATTAGCCCAGGGACTGGGGCAGGATCCAAGAGCTGGGACAGTACCTGGGAGCCTTGCCTCCCAGTCCCGCCTTCTGCCCCGGGCCGTGCTGCTTCTCCAGGCTTTGCATTGGCTGTCTTCGGGGGGCCTGTGGCATTGGTTCCAGGGCAGCTCCCTGGAGGATGCTGCTGTTTGTGTTGCCTGCAGCTGGAGCCCCTGTCCCTGCCTCCCACAATCCTGTTTCCCTCCACAAGGACTGGGCAGCTCCGTTGCCCAGAGAGCCGGAGCTTCGCAGCCTGGCCTCCCCCAGACAGAATTCGAGGGTAGGATGTGCCAGCGTTGAGGGCAGGAGTGCAGCCCTCTATGTCTGGGGAAGGAGAGAGCCATGGGACCCTTTGGAATAGCCTGGCTGCTGGCCTCTTGCTGCATGTGTCAGACAGGGTGGCTGCTCTGTGTGGATCCAACCTGTGTTAGGTACGTCCCATCACTGAACAGCGAGCGTGAGATCTGGGTGTGGTCAGGGCTTGAATGAACTAGTGACATTATGGAGGGGAGTGGTGGAGTTTGGTGGTTTCAGTGGGAGTTTAGGGGCTTGGACCCAGGACTCCTGGGTTCTGTTCCCAGCTCTGGGAGGGGATGGGGCCTAGCGCTGATCTCTGGCTCCTGGCTGGGACATGGGAAGCTGGAGGCTGGGTTTTCTCTCCCCACGGGGGCTATATGCGAAGCCCCAAGGCATCACCCGTGGAGCTCACAGCCCCTTTGAATTCCCTGGTGTCCATACACAGGGACTGCCTGGGCCTCCTTGGTGGTGGCACTGAGATTCCTCATGTCTGAAAGGTGCAGTACCTTGGAGTGGGGTGAAGGAGGAGCCTCCCCTACGTGTGGCTCAGCCCTTCCTACGTGTGGCTCAGCCCTTCCTACGTGTGGCTCAGCCCTTCCTACGTGTGGCTCAGCCCTTCCTACGTGTGGCTCAGCCCTTCCTACGTGGACAGAGCTGGGCCTTTCCATTGCACGGCTGCTATGCTCTCCAGACAGCTGGGGTTGGGCGGCTGGGAAGCCCCTGGAGAGGATTAAACAGGAAGCAGAAAGAAGCATCTTTGGGGAGTATGAGAGCTGTGTCTGAGACTGTGTCTAGCTGGGACTGCAGGCTGGGAGCCTCGCCTGACTGGCCAGGGTGAACAGTCCCTTGGCTTGGCCCTGGAATACTTCCCAGCATGGGGAGGGGCAGTGACCCACAGGTTGGGTGGGGCAGGGAAGCAGAGCCAGGAGTAGGGATGGGTTGAGCAGGACAAGGGCTGTGATCTCCCTCCCCCAGCAGTGCCACTGAAGGGCTGGAGTGGGCACGGGGAGAGCTAGGCAGCCTGCAGGGTGGGCTGCAGGTGGCAGAGGTGGGCACGGCCTGTGGCATGATTGGAGGGCTCTGCAGCCCCCACCTCCTCAGGTGTCTCAATCCTCTGGCCTGCACGTTCCCTCCTCCTCTGCCCCCCCCCCCAATCCCTTTTCTAAACTCCATTCCCCACAGCTATGGAGTTTGAACTGCCCCTGTCCACCCACAGCCCCCTCCCTGAGCAATCTGGACACCAAATCCCTTTCTGGGTGGTCTTCCCCTCTTCCTGTGCTGCAACCCATTGTGGCCTTCCCTGGTCGCCCAGGGCTTGGGGCAGAGCCGACTAGGTAGCAGTGTGGCTTGGGGGAGGCGGGCTGGAGAGGTGGGTCTCTCCCCACGTGGGCTGCTGTGATATGGGGTGAATACTGTTCCCCACCTCCCGTGGGGCTCTGATGGCGTTGCAGGAGCTTGGCTGTGGTGTGGCTGCTGGCCAGGTGGGGTGGGCTGCAGGGCAGGGGCTGTGGAGGGGGCAGCTGGCAGGGTGGGGGGTGAGAGTGAGGCAGAAGGGTTCCCTGGGATGGCTGAGCCAGGCCAGAGCATGAGTGGCAAAGCAGGGTGCTGGGCCCAGGGCATGACAGGCTTCCTCTGCTGCTAGGATGGGTGCCTGGGGTCCCCTGGAGGGACATCGGGTGACTGTTGCTGCTGTCCCCCCCCCCCCCCGCTCCTGCTAACTGGGTGGGGAAGTGCGAGCTGGGGAGCCTCCCCCCGGAGGCTTGGGGGCAGGTGGTGTGTGCCTGTGTACTGGAAGAGGAGCCCTTGCCAGAGCCTGTCCCGCTGCTGCCTTGCTCGAGGCTGATGGCACAGAGGTAGCTGCTTCTGCTTGGGCCCTTCCTGCCCCCAGGGGCTCCCTGCAGAAGCCCAGGTTGTGCTGTGGCAGAGCGAGGTTGTCCCATGCTGGCTGTGCCTGGAGCTCCCTGCAGGTTGCTGGGGTCTCTGTTGACAAGGGGCCACAAGTGTGGTCCCCCCCAGAGCCAGCTTGAGAGCCCATCCTTGGACCCAGTGGCTTCCACAGCCCATGCTGCCTCGGCCCCCAGAGTCTGTCTTGCCCTCCTGCCTTGTGTTCACGGGTCCCTCGTCGCTCGTGCCCCCTCAGTCTCTCCTGCTCTCTGAATCGCTGGCCCTGGGTCATCGGGTGCCATGCTGCGATGGGAGCGCTGCCGCCGGATTGGCTTTGCTGGCCCAGCTCTGGGATGTGCCGAGGACCAGCTGCTGAGTTTGAACAGTGAGGTTTCTGCGTTCTTCATACGCGAGACAGTACAGGAGGCCGCGAGCAGGTCTTGGCTGCGTTCTGCCCGCTCAGCTGCGTGGGAAGGAGCCTCGCGCGGAGGGATGGGGACTGCCGCTCATGCTCAAGGGGTCGCTGATCTCGGCGTCTGGGTCTTGGGGCTCAGCTTGAGGCCATGCAGGGCCAAGGCTCACGATTCCAGGGGTTGGGGGCAGCCCTTCGGGGAAAGACAGGGCGTAGGTGACTTATCTTGCATAAAATACATCATAACTGTGCCCTAATCATGTCCTAATAATATCTTTGTGAAGAATATGGGTGCAGAGTCTCAGTACTAGCAGTTCCCTGCGGGGCTGGAGTCCCTTCAGGAAGGAGGGGATGATCCTTATGCTGGGGAATGGGGCTGCCCCTGTGGCACAAAGAGGGGACTGATGGAAAGACATGCAGCAAGTCAGCGACAGAGAACCCAGTAGTCCTGGCTCCCAGCCCCCACTGCTCTAACCACTAGACCCCACTCCCCTCCCATTCATGTAGGATGAGGTGAGGTGGCTGCTGTCTGGGCACACTGGCTGTGGGCTCTTGGGGAGCATGAGTGCACCTAGGCTAGAGCACCCTTAGTCCTCAGTGGGCATTGTCCCCTAGCGCCTGGGCCATCTGGGCCTCCCTACTCTCGCGGCCTGCTCTGCGGTCCCTGTGTTGAGTTTGGTGATGTCTGGTCTCTGGGAGGGCACTGCCTGCCTGGCTCCCCCAGGAGAAGCTGCATCAGGCTGGGCATGCTCCTCTGTGTGGGGGTGTTGTGCAGGCAGAGGGGCTGAAGCAGCTGGAAATGGGGAGCCTAAGAGTGACTGCTGGGCTGGACCAGCTGGGCAAGGTGCTTGGGGGGTGAGCTCCATTCCTGTGGCCTAGCCGAGGACGGGGGCAGCAGCAGCCCCGGGGAGGCCAGGAAGATGTCCTCCCCACCCCCTGCCGGCAGCTTCGGGGCTGTCTGCTCCCCTTGCCTTAGCTCTGTCGCACCTTATTTGGGGCACCGGCCGAGGCCCCTCCCTGGGTAGTCCCAGCCCTGCCCATTCCTAGGTGTTTCCTAGGCATGAGCTGGGAGCACTCCTATCTCTGGGCTCAGAGGAGGCATGGTGTAAACACACACACGTGGCCCTGCACCTGATGCAGTGCTCCCAGCGACCGCCCACGTGTCTGTGCAGAGCAGCTGCTAGCCTTGTGCTGGCAGAGCTCAGGGCATCAGCTCTGGGGTGGGTAGAGAGGGTTGCCCTCCTCCCACGCCTGACACCTGGCAGCCATGAGGCAGGGTATTGCTGCTGGTAGGATCCCACCGTGCCGGTGAGGCCTGGGCACTGGGAGGCTAAGGAGCGTGGGGCTGCAGGGTACCATTGGGGACTGGCACTTGGAGGTCGGTGAGAGGGCTCAGACCTCTTCGGAGAGCACATCCCAAAGGTGGTGTGGGCTTTCCCGCAGGGTGGAGGATAGGGGACGGGCTGTGCTGTGTGAAGGGAGGGCGGGGGCTCTGCTGTTGCAGCCCATCACAGCCAGGGCCAGAGCCCACTGCTTGCCCTGCTGTGGATTTGCTCTCTGCTTGGGAAATCAGCTGCCTTTCTCCAGGCACGTGCTCTCACCCAGGTTTGTTGTGTCTGTGCCTTCTTCCTTCTCTGGACCTGGTGTGTTTCAACAGTGTCACTGGCAAGGGGGAGGGGGTCCTGTGGTCACAGCAGGGGATTCCTGCTTTCTTTATCACAGCTTCGCTGGGCTGTGTTTTCCCCAGAGGGCTGTGCTGGGTGCAGAGCTGCAGAAGATCTGCCCCAGTGTGTGAGACCTTGGGAGGTGAAGCCACTTGCCTGGCTGAAAATGGGTGGGGATTTCCCTGTGGGAGCCACCCTGGGCTGTCCTGCTGGTGAAATGTCCTGCAGAAGTGTGGGAGACACCCTCTCCCAAGCACCCTGCGAGATTGCGCCAGTAGCATTGCCCTTGGGTTGCTGCCCTTCTCCAGTCGTCCACCTGGCAGTGTGGTTCTCCAAGCCAGGTAGGTGCCCAGGTGCCATGAGGATGAGCACGGTACAAAGCTGAACTAGGGTGGAATTCCACAAGAAATAACCCCTTGGTCTGGACTGGCGCCACCGGATTGCAGCTGCTGTAAGCCAAGGGATTCTCCCAAAGAGACATCGGGGCATTCGCTGGGGTTCCGCGGCAGGTCAGATGGGGTGATCACAACGGTCTCTCCTGGCCTTGACTGGCCCCTTCGTGGGTTGTAGCTGCAGCGTCCAGGGGTGGGGCTGCTGGTTGTTGTGTGCTCTGAGATAGCTCAGAAGAGCGCACGCCAGCCCTGCCGCTTACTCTGCTCCACTGTTTGGAGGTTGGCGCTGCAGCTGCATTTCCTTAATCTGTGCCAATGGTCCTGCTCTGACCCCCATCACGGTAGTGCCACTCCCAGTGCACTGTATCCTCCTGTGCCCCCGGGCTGCTCGCCTCTCCTACAGAGGGGATTGAGGCACAAAGACTAAGTGACAGTGCTCATGGTGGCAGAGCAGTGGCCTGGTCACCAGTCTTCTAGGCTTGTTCCCTCCCTACTGGGCCACGCTTCCTTCCATGGACAGTGCCCTCTCAGCACCCCGCGGCTGGCAGTGGTTGAAGGAGCTCAGTCGCTGAACTCCAAACCAAGTCCCTTCTCTCTGGCCAGGCTGGTTGGCTCCGCTCTAGCTGCGCAGTGCCCCTGATGGCACCGCCAGCTCCTGTCTGAATCCTATGCAGGATGGTCCCTGTCTGCATGGGGACAGGTCCAGAGAGGCTGAAGATGATCAAAGGGCTGATGGGGGTTTTGTGTCCCTGTTAGCACATGCCCTGTGGGCCCAGAGGGTCAATGTGATCTGGGAAGGCACAAATGGGATCCTCAAGGAGGAACAGGGAGGTTAGTTTCCCTCTGGAGTGGGTTCTGGGGCGACCACTGCTGAGCTCCTGGGTGCAGTTCTGTGTCCACGATTCCCAGTGGAGGTTGGTAAATTGGAGAGGGTCAGAGAGGATGATGGAAGGATTGAGGGGGTCGTGGAGTTCAGCGTATGGAGCTTAGCAAGGAGATGAGTAAGGGGTGACGATCAGTGTGGAAGGACCAACGGCCCAAAGATTTGATACTGGTTCATCTTGCAAAGGGTTTGCTTGCTTGCAATGGCTGGACTGAAACCTCAGTCTGGAAAGCTACCGTGGCGAGCGTAAGGCCCAGAGCTACGGCAGGTCTCCACCACTGGGTGTTCTTAAATCAAGTGTCCCTGCTTCCTTGCCCACCAGCGCAGAACCTCCTTCATCACGGTCTAGCTGCTCCAAAGCTTCCTCCCAGCTCCACCAGGGCTCCCCTGTGCCCTGCCTGGCCCCTCATCCCAGCCCCGCCAGGACCCTGCCTGGCCCCTCATCCCAGCCCTGCCAGCACTCTGCCCTGCATGCCCCCCTTGTCCCAGCCCTGCCAGGACTCTGCCTGGCTCCCCTGCACCCTGCGTGGTCCCTTGTCCCAGCCCTGCCAGGGCTCTGCCCTGCATCCCCCCTTGTCCCAGCTCTGCCTGGCTCCCCTGCACCCTGCGTGGCCCCTTGTCCCAGCCCTGCCAGGGCTCTGCCCTGCACCCCCCCTTGTCCCAGCCCTGCCAGGACTCTGCCCGGCTCCCCTGCACCCTGCATCCCCCCTTGTCCCAGCCCCGCCAGGGCTCTGCCTGGCTCCCCTGCATCCCCCCTTGTCCCAGCCCCGCCAGGGCTCTGCCTGGCTCCCCTGCATCCCCCCTTGTCCCAGCCCCGCCAGGGCTCTGCTGTGCCCCCTGTGCCCTGCCTGGCCCCTCATCCCAGCCCCGCCAGGACCCTGCCTGGCCCCTCATCCCAGCCCTGCCAGCACTCTGCCCTGCATGCCCCCCTTGTCCCAGCCCTGCCAGGACTCTGCCTGGCTCCCCTGCACCCTGCGTGGCCCCTTGTCCCAGCCCTGCCAGGGCTCTGCCCTGCATCCCCCCTTGTCCCAGCTCTGCCTGGCTCCCCTGCACCCTGCGTGGCCCCTTGTCCCAGCCCTGCCAGCACTCTGCCCTGCATCCCCCCTTGTCCCAGCCCCGCCAGGGCTCTGCCTGGCTCCCCTGCATCCCCCCTTGTCCCAGCCCCGCCAGGGCTCTGCTGTGCCCCCTGTGCCCTGCCTGGCCCCGCCAGGGCTCTGCTCGGTGCCCTGCTCGGGCTGGCACCCTGGACTGTGGCTCCCTTTTAATGCCGAGGGCAGGAGCGCGGCGCTGCCAGGCCGGGGCGGTGGCGGGGGAGGACGGGAGATGCGGCTCTGGCCGGGGACAGCCCCCCTCCCCCGCGCGGTGACTGTGCGGTGCCCACACCACGTGTCCGCGAGCGCGCCTGCCCCTCCCCGCCCGGGGCGCCGCGTGTCTCCGGGCTGGCGCGTGGCGCCCCGCGTGGGAGGGCGCGGGGAGGGAGCGCGTGGCCGGGCACGTGCAGCGCCGCCAGCCCGCGGCCGCTCCCGCAAGACACGCCCGCCGGGGTTAGCGGCGGCTGGGGCTGCCCCCCCCCCCCCAGCTTCCCCGGGCGGGTCAGGGACGGAGCGGGGGCGCGCTGCAGGGCCGCACCCCTGAGCTGGGGGCGGGCGTGTGCGCACGTGTCGGTGCATGCACGGGGGGGGCCCGGACCCCGCCTCTTCCCCACGGGGCGGCGCCGGGGCGGGCGGGCGGCTGGGCGCGTTTGGACCTGCCGGGGAAACGGGGGCGGTTCGGTGCGTGTCTGGAGAAGGCTATGGGGTGAGGGGTGTAGGGGGGCGCGGGCAGAGGGTGCGCAGCCCTGTTGTGGGTTTTCTCTGGCGGCTGAAGGGAGCAGGCGTTGCTCCCACTCTGGGGGGCTGATGGGGCTGTGGTGGGAGGGCCAGTGAGCTGATAGCGGGTGTGGCAGGAGTCTGAGGGGGCTGGGTGGGGCTATGGTGGTAGGGAGTCTGCCCCGGGGAGGGGCTGGGTGGGTACATATGTCCCAGAAAGCATCTCTGCCCCTCCTCCTTGTAGACCCTGGGAACTGGGCGGGGTGGGGGGGGTCAGCGCCCTCTGGGTAGCATCTGGCCGGGCCCCCCCCATGCAGTGCTGTAGGTGGGGGCAGGACGAGGGGAGTTGCTATCTCAGGGGTCCTTTCAAGCGGCAGGAAGCTGGGGGTGGGAGCTTGGGGGAGCCCTTCCCTGGCACCTGATCCTTTGCTCTTCATCTTCAGGCTTGGAGATGCCTGCGGAGAAGCCCCCCGACACAGAGAGGTCGTGTCAGCCCCTCATGGAGAGAGAAATGGCATTGGGGAGTACAGCAGCAGTGACCACCGGCTCCAAGGGGCGCACGGGGGTGTTGGAGAAGACAGCTGTGGGGGGCGAGGGCAGCAGGAAGTCCCCGGGTCCCCAACCACCAGCCAGCGAGTCGGAGAAGGATTCTGGCTTCTCAGGTAGAGACGTATCCTGGGGGCAGCAAGCGATCTCTGGGCCTTCCCTGCTGCATCCCCATCTCTTTGCCCCACTCTTTGCTTGGAGCCCGGGATTTCACTCCTGGGACTGGGCTCTGGAGCTGTCCAGTTGGTTTCCTGGGGTGGAGGCAGCAGGTAGCCTGGAGCTGGGCCCAGCCTGCCCCCCATCCCCTTCTGCCCCTAGGAGCAGAGGGCACTGTGTGCATGGGAAGGACGGGGGGGGAGGGTCCAAGTGGACTAGGGGGGAGTTGGGCTAAGCTGGGTTTGGGAGGAGCCAGGCCCCATGCACAGACGCTTTGGTCCCCCAGCACTGCCCAGTGCACCCCACAGTCTGGGGATGAGAGCCTTGGGGTTGCTGGGGCCTCAGGTTAGGGAGCCCCGGACCCCCCTCCCTGCAGGGCCCCCCCAGCTCCTCCCTGGCATGCAGCTGGGTGGCCCCCTGTTTCCCTGGCACACAGACCCCTCCTCCCCAGGCCCATTGTGCAGTGTTATGGGTAGGTCCTAGGGTGGGGCAGGCCTCTGGCCAGCCAGGGAGCAGCTTTTGGGTCAGTCCCTTGGTGCCTCCTGTCGTCGATTCCCTGTTGCCGTCTAGTGGTTCTGGGTGAATACTGTCTCCTATTGCAACCCCCCAGGGGCTGTTTCAGAGCCGATCTGTCAGGGGAGCTGGTGGGGACCTTGCCGTTCAGTTGCCTGATGCTTTCCATTATAAAAGGTTTTCGTTACCTTATTATAGAGGCTCCGCCACCCCCAGTGTTTGCAGCAGGCCTCTGACACTGGGCAGGGAGAGAGCCTGGGCTGGAGAAGGGCATCGCCTCTCCCCATGAAATTCTGCTCACGTTTAGCTGAGCTGTGGGAAAATCACCGTTTCCCTTCCCCCGCTTGTGTTGTCAGCAAATCTTCGGCAGTAGCTACAATAATAATGTGCTACGGGGCATGGAAGGCCAGGCCAACCCTGTTGGTAAATCAGCAGCAACAGGTGCAGCCACTGGCCTTTCCCCATGGTGAGAAGAGACAGCTGGGCTGAGCTGCCCAGATGCCCTGCCGAACCCTAGTGGTCAGTCGTCCAGCAAGGGGAGCCACACGGCTGGGCCTCCCTGCCCCCACCCCTAGCATGTGGTCCTAGTGGCCCATCATCCTGTGGGGGAACCATATGGCTGGGCTGCCCTGCCCCTTCCCCCACCCAGCATGTGGTCCCAGTGGCCTGTCGTCCTGTGGGGGGTGCCACGTGGCTTGGCTGCCCTTCCCCACCCAGCCCCCGCCCTGCTGCTGACTTTGCATGTTTCAGGAGGTCTCTTGTCTCAGCTTCCTCTGTAAAGTGGGGGCGATGATCCTGCACTCTCAGAGATAATGGGTGATGTGTCCTGCAGGCGCCCAGCCACCATGGTGAGGAGCCATGCAGAGGCCCCTGGGGACTGGACCCATCTGTGTGGCAGGCAGTAAGACAACGCCCCACGCTGAATGAGAAGGATAACAAGGACTGTTTGCTAGTGCCTCATCCCCGTCCATCCTGGGGAACCAGCGCATGATCCTGCAGTTACAGATGGTGTCGCGATGCAGACGCACAAGGGGGCCGGGGCCTGGGCAGCTGGGCCTGGGGTTTCCTCATGTCTGAGCGTTTGACTCAGTGGCCTGAACAGCGTCCTCTTCCCCCAGCTCCATGTCACCTCATTAGCCTCTCGTAGCCCCCGAGAACCTGCACGTGAGCTTCCAACCCCTGTGAGACTGCAGGGGCAGCCATGAGATGGGGCCAGCTGGCAGGATTGGGAAAGCAGCCTCGGGGGGTCTTGGGGAGCCCTTGTGCTCCTCTCATCTGGAGGCTGCCCCACTGGCAGGAGTTACAGTGGGGCTAGAAGCTGGCTCCCAGTTTGTGTTGTGTCCTAGGAGCATCAGGAAGGTCAGGCCTGCCCTGTGCTGTCCTGTCTCAGCAGAACAGTCTCCATGGGGGGCACTGTGCGATGCAGGGGCTGGGCACTCATCTCTAGTAGGTCTCTGCACCCCAAGCAAGCTCTTGAGCAGTGGGTTTTGGGGAAAACTCTACCCCACAACTCTGGGCTGCTCTGCATGGCACTGCTTCTCCCGGCCCCAGACTCTTCCAGCCTAGACAGGAATGTACCAATGCATGGGGCTCTGGCAGGGCCCTCATGGCCCCATGTCTGGCTCCCAGAGCCAGATTTAACTGCAGGGCTGGCCGTGAGATGCTGAAGCCATTTGGGGGTGGGGGCATACAGACAGCAGCTGGGGGTTTTGTTGCCTGCTCCCCTCCCTGGGGCTCTAGTGTCGCCACCAGGTAGCCCAGCCCCTGTCCCCCCACTGCCTCTTACACTCTGCTCCTGTCCCCCTGTGCAGACACAAGTTCAGAGTCCCTGAGCACGCTGGATCAGGCCGAAGCAGAGGAGCCGTCCATCTGTGCCTCACACTGGGCGACCAACGGGCCCAGGCTGCGGACGGCGCCGCATCTTGACAGCACGTTCACCAGATTCACCCCTGTTTACGTTGTCAAAAACGTTATCCTGAAACAGGTAGCCCTCCTGCCCCAAACCCACCAGACCGCCGAGTCCCTGGGGCTCGGACGTGCCCCAGCAGATCAGCCGCTCCCCAGGGTCACAGGGACGGGGCTAGCTGTCCCGCACGGTCACTGGGGAAGGAGGGGAAAGTAGCCCTGGGCCTGACGCAGGGCTGTCCCCGGACACGGCTGTGCTTTCTCCCCATCAGCACTTGTGGCATGTCATGCCAGAGGGAGAGGTGAAGCTGCGAGGTGAGGGGGCCCCGCGGGAGCAGAGCCAGCACCCACGTGCCCCCTTGTTCCTTGTGGCCCATGTGCCCAGCTCTCGGAGCTGCCTGGGCGCTCACCCTCCTCTCCTGCTCTTCCCTTGCAGCCCCTGGGAGCTTCCTCCAGCACCCAGCTTCTGACCTGGAGTGGCCAAGACCCCCCAGACAGTGTGCAGGGCCAGGCCCGGCTCATCTTCCTCCAGCAGCCGGTGGCTACGGCCACGCTGAAGCCGCTGCTGCCTGGCCGGAAGCCACAGGCCAAGGACACCTACCTGCCCATCCTCAACGCCTACCCCAAGATCGCCCCACACCCGGGCCACAGCCAGGACAACGAGGCTACGGCTGGGCCCCCGCCCCGAAGTGGCAGTGTTGGCCCTGCCAAGAGCAAGCGCTTCTGCCTGGAGGAGGCTTGGGTGTCGTCCTCTGAGTTGGACGCCCCCACCAGCGGCGGGCTGCAGGAGGAACAGTGCCCGGGGGGTGCCCTGCAGGTGCTCTCTGCTGGCAGCTCAGAGCCACTGTCCCAGAACACTGTCACCTCATCCACAGAGCTGGCTCGGCCGGCACCCAGCTCCATCGCAGCCCAGGGGAGCGCAGCACTCCTGGACCTGGCTGAGGGCAGGATCCTGGCCAAGGCCTCCAAGAAGTTGGGCTCGAGCCTCGGGAAACAGCGGCGCTTCCACAACACGGTGGAGATCCTGAGGAAGTCGGGGCTGCTGGGTGTCACCCTGCGGACCAAGGAGCTGATCCGGCAGAACAGCAGCACCCAGCGGGAGATCGCAGAGCTGCGGGAGCATGCCCGGCTCTTCTGCGAGGCCATGCAGAGCAACAACTCTCAGACCTGGGCCCGGCTCCAGGCAGCCATGAGCCTGTCTGCCTCCTACTGGGCCCAGAGAGGCCCAGGCCCCGACACGCCTGCCAAGACGGTCACTCCCCCCACAGACTTCAGTGGGGAGTCCCTGCCTGGCTCCCCCATGAGCCTGGCGCTCACTCCGGACCTGTCAGCACACACGGCCCTGCCTTAGGCCCTAGCACGGCCGCTCGCTCAGCAAATAAACCTGCTTTGAACAAACACCACTTGTGAGTGAGTTCCCAGGCCAGGGCCAGCTGCCTCTGGGCTGGAACTGGAGCAGGGCTGGCCATGCCCAACCAGACGGACTGGGCCCTGCTCCTCTCTGGTGGGACAGGCAGGGAGATGGAACTGGTCCCTGCTCAGAGCCTGGCTCCATGCTGGCAGGGGCTGCCTGTGGTTGGCATTGCTGCCTTGGGCCACCTGGAGCCCCTGGCCCAGCCTCCGGGCCACATGAGCTACACTAGGGGAAGATGCTGTGTGCCAGGCCGGGCACTGCTGGCCGTTCCCCCGGGGGTGCGGTGGAGAGCTGACAGCTCGGTGCCATGTGTGCGTGTGGCTATCATAGCCTCTTCCTGTGCCAGGGCAGCGGTGCTCTGTGATGCCCTACAAGCAGCTGGGCTCCAGCCTCAGGAGAATTTCTGCCCTGGGCAGGTGTAGATGTGGGTTACGGGCTGGCAGAGGCCTCAAGGAAGGGCTCTCTCCTGCTGCCTCCTCAAGGCCATGTGTGATGGGAAGAGGGGTCGGGGACTCAGGTGCCCCAAGCAGGGCTCGAGCCAGTCTCTGCCTGCCCAAGGCCCATGCCTGTGGGCTTCTGGTCAAGGGTAGGGGTGTAGAGCCTGGCCAGGCAGGTGCTGTCCTCCCCCACACATGACCTGGTCAGAAAACAGCTGCAGAATCTAGTAATTGTCTGCCTCCCCCACAGCAGCACCTGATGTACCTGCTCCCCTCCCCTGGCAATGCCTAGTCAATGCCTGCACCCCCTCCCCACTGCATCACTTGGTCTGCCTGCCCCCCTTTCTCCCCTCCCCCCGCACCACCTGGTCTGCAGACTGACCCTAGGATGGTGCCAGTGCGGCTGAGGGTGGGAACTGCTGCCCACCACTCATGAGCCCCTGCTCAGGGCTGCTCCTTCCTCCCTCTGCTCTGTACCATACCCCTCTCCCATCGGGTGAGCAGCTTGCTTGCTCTATATGGCTCCAGCCTCCTCGTCCCCAACGTGCACCTCCCTCGTGGCAGCTGTCTCTGCCCACACTGAGTTTGCCATCAGACTGGGCACCTTAGCCGGGCAGCTCCCCGGTTGGCAGGGACCACTCTGACTCTATCAGGGCTTTCTGCTTAGCCCCAGGCAGAGGCTCCCCCAGCCCATCACTGCTGACTTTGGGGAGCTGGGGGTTGTGCCAGGGTGGGTGCAGGGCTGTAGCCACGCACCTGCCGCGGATGCTCAGAGAGGGTCTGGGCCATCTCCCATAGTCAGACAATGCCAGTGTTACTGGGGGGCAGGCCCAGGGGACCCTGGAGTGAGCCACTGCTGCCACCCCACCCTTGTGGCTCTGCCGCAGGAGCTGCTTGGCTTCTCCTGAGCCCCTTCGCACCCAGCACGCTGGCTCCTCGGCCGGAGTTGCTCAGGTCCAGCCTTTGGGGCTGAAGGAGCAGGGAGGGTCGGGCCAGGCTCACTGCTGGCCTGCATGTGTGCCCACCTTGCGTCCCTTCGCATGGGAGAGAGCCTCAGGGAACACCTAACAGGCGAGCGCTGACCCTGCTCTAGGGTGTGTGCGCGGGGGGCAAAGCCCGCTTGGCCTGGTAGCCAGTGTGAAGGCCAGGGTTGGCCAGGAGTCTCCCAGAATCTGCACTGATCTCCCGGTTACTACTGAAAGCAATCCAGGGGATTTTAATAGGATATTTTAAGAAAATGACATTACACCGTGGGGGAAAAACCTCCTGGAATAGCTTCAGTCAGCGTTGGCAACCCTACTGAAAGCTCCTCCTGAGGAGGCCCCAGAAGAAGCTCCTGCAGCCCCTGCTCTGCCTCCTCTCTGGCTGCAGCTTTTTCAGCTGTTGGTGCAGCAGGGATGGTTTTTTCCTGGCATGGAGGCGCTGGGCATATTCTGGGCAGCCCCAGCAGAACCACGCTACTCCCCGACGTGGGGCTTGGCCTTATCCCCTCCTCCTGCCTGGAAGGAGGCCAGGACCAATTGAAAGCAGGGACCAACCTTGAGCTGGGCATTGAGCCTGTGGGGTCACGACCCTTCCCCTGCACTCTCCCATATATGCAGTCAAACCAGAGCACAGCTGGGCTGGATCCTCCAGCATGGCCCAGGGTGCAGTTCTACTGCACTGGCTTCTCCAGCCATGGGCACTAACCCAGAACTGGGTCCTCCCAGCACCAGTCTTGGCCAGATGGCACAAATGAGAGAGTGGCACCAACTTGGCTTCCTAGGATTTTCAGGGCACCTGCCAGGCCCTTTGGCATGTGCACTACGCACCTTTCCTTTGACCAAGAGGAAGCTGCAAGGTCTATGCTCTCCCCACCTAGACCATGGCTTTGCCAAAGCCATTGCCAGAGGGGCTGGCCCTGGGAGTAAGGGGCATGGGGGAGAAGTGCCTCCTTCAGGCTGGCCGAAGTACCAGCCGTCCTTGGGGCTACTGAATGGGCAGCTAAACCCCCTCCTCCTGGCAGGCCCAGGGGCCCCTACAGCTTTCGGCACACAGGCTGTCTCAGGCATGGCGCTCTGCTGCCAGCTCCCAGGAATACAGCCCCTGCAGGCCTGGCCTTGTGACTGCCATAGCCAGGGCCCCCTCCCTGTAGGTTGGTACAGGGCACTCACACTATATTTGGACCCTGTAGGTATGCAGTGGAGGGCCCCAGCCCACACTGAAGGGTGGCTAGATGAGGGACATGCTGGGGTCACCATGGAGGGTTGTCTTTATCTCTAGGTGAAGCTAGCCCAGCCCCCAGTGTGCAAGGTTCTATGGTGTTAGGGTGTTTGTCACTGACAGTCAACATGCATCTCTCCCACCAGGCTCTAGGGCAGGAGTGGGCAAACTTTTTGGCCCAAAGGCCACATTGGGGTTGCAAAACTGTATGGAGGGCTGGGTAGGGAGGGCTGTGCCTCCCCAAACAGCCTGGCCCCTACCCCTTATCCAACCCCTCCCACTTTCCACCCCGACTGTCCCCCTCAGAACCCCCGACCCATCCAAACCCCCTGCTCCTTGTCCACTGACCGCCCCCTCCCGGGACCCCCGCCCCCTATCCCCCACCCCCAGACAGGCCCCCAGGACTCCCACACCTAACCAACGCCCCTGCTCCCTGTCCCCTGACTGCCCCCCCCAAACCTCCACCCCATACCCCTGTCCCCTGACTGCCCCCCTGCTCCTTATCCAACCCCTGGCCCCAGCCCTCTTACCACACCACTCAGAGCAGCCATGTCTCTCGGAGGAGGGGGTTTGGGAGAAGGGATCCTCCCCCCACACACTGACAGCAGCAGGAAGCAGAGCAGCCCGGCCCCAGCCCGTTTTACTCCGCCAACTCCCAGCTGCGACGCTCCACTTCCCACCGCCGGTGACAGCAGAGGGCGGTCCTTTCCCCAACCAGAGCAACACGGCTGGGGCTGGGGCAAGGGAGGCGTTGCTCCGCTTCCTGCGGCTGATGAATGTGGAGGGCGATCCTTTCCCTGCACTCGCTGGCGGCAGGAAGCGGAGCGCCATGGCTGGGATTTGGCAGAGTAGAGTGGGCTGGGTTGCTCCGCTTCCTGCCACTGCTGGTGAGTACAGGGTCGCTGGGGAAAGAGGTGGAATGCGGGTGGGCAAGACACAGGGCAGAGGGAGTTGTCCGGGGCCCCACACACCCCTAGGGACGGCCCTCCCCCTTGCAGTGGGCGCAGCCTACGGGGGGCGGCCGAGGGATAGGGCTTGTCGCCAGGGCTGGTGCTGGCGCGTATGCAGCATGCAGCTGCCTAGGGCACCATGAAATTTGGGGCAATTTGGTTCCCCAAATTTCATGGTGCCCTACACAGCTGCGTATGCCTAAGGACAGCCCTGTTTAAGTGGTTCCAAGTAATAGAACAACGTAAGTTACCAAGCAAAAAAAACAAAACATGCAAGTCTAAGCCTAATACAGTAAGAAATTGGTTACAGATTAAATCTTACCCTCAGAGATGTTCCAATAAGCTTTTTACAGACTGGACTCCTTCCTAGTCTGGGTCCAGCAATCACTCACGCCCCCTGTAGTTACTGTCCTTTGTTCCAGTTTCTTTCAGGCATCTCTTTGGGGTGGAGAGGCCATCTCTTGAGCCAGCTGAAGACAAAATGGAGGGGTTTCCAGGGCCTTTTATAGTCTCACTCTTGTGGCCGGAAACCCCTTTGTTCTTCTGTGCAAAGTCAAAGCAACAAGATGGAGTTTGTAGCCACCTGGCAAATCACCTGTCCGTGAATGATTCAACTTTTTGCAGGCCGATGCAATTGTTTACATGTTAGTTTGAACATTCCCAGGAAAGCTCAGATGTGGATCGGCGTCTTCCAAAGTCCATTGTCAGTTCAGTGTTTCTTGATTTGGCACTTACTGAGAATAGTCCTTTCTCAAGAAGCTGACCAAATGCTTCGCTTAGGTTAGTTAGAATCAAACACATTGAGATACAAGTACATAGTCAATAATCATAACTTCAAATACAAAAATGATACATACAGGCAGCATAATCGTAACCAGCAAACTACCACCTTTCCATAGACACCCCCTTTGACCTCCTCTGTATAAGACCTGGTGCAACCATAGGACCCTGGTTGCAATAATGATCTGAACGGTCACAGTTCATGTCAATTATGTCACAGGAGGTTCCAAAGAGGTTGACGCTCAGCTGTTCTCAGTGGTGGCAGATGACAGAACAACGAGCAATGGTCTCAAGTTGCCGTGGGGGAGGTTTAGGTTGGATATTAGGAAAAACTATTTCACTAGGAGGGTGGTGAAGCACTGGAATGTGTTACCTAGGGAGGTGGGGAATCTCCTTCCTTAGAGGTTTTTAAGGTCAGGCTTGACAAAGCCCTGGCTGGGATGATTTAGTTGGGGTTGGTCCTGCTTCGGGCAGGGGGTTGGACTGGGTGACCTCCTGAGGTCTCTCCCAGACCTAATCTTCTATGAAATGAATTATTTTAATAATTTTAATGTGTAACAGTGTTACCTGCAGCAAAACTAGAACCTCACAAGCCAAAAGGGGTGGGGGAGTGGGACCTGCCAAGCAGCATCTCGCCCCCTCCCCCGGCCCTGCAAGGAGCTCAGGGGCCTTCTGCGCACTAATCCCACCAGTAATCTGGAGCCCCAGCCTCCCGCACACCATAGAGTCCGGAGGACCCGACGCTAGTCGGGCCCCAATGAGCCCATCTCGACGCCTCCTCCAGCTTCTCGCTACCACAGAGCCCGAGCAGTCCCGGGCTCCACACCATAGAGTCCGGAGGACCCGAGGCTAGACAGGCCCCAGTGAGCTCATCTCGCTTCTCGCTACCACAGAGTCCCGGCGGCCCCGCAGGTAGAGCGGCCAGCGGGGGAAGCCGCTCCCTCTGGTCGCCTCACCCATAGAGTCTGGAGGCGCGGCGGAGCTGCTGTCCTCCCCGCGGGTCATCGCTGGACATCACAGAGACCCGCGGGGCTGCGGCCAACCCCCAGCTCGCGCTCGACGGGGGAACGGAACCGTTCCGCTCCTTCCTTCATTGGGGGACGCGTCACGTGGTGCTGGTGAGGCCGAAGGCTAATGCGCATGCGCGGGGACCCCGAGACGAGCGTTGTTTTGAGTCGTGGCGCCACAGCCAATCACAGGGCGGAGGGGGCGGGGCGGAGCGGTCCTGCTAGTGAGTCCCCCGCCCTGCTGAAAAGCATCACGTGATTGGGCGGCCGCGGGGGCGGCGCGAGGCCTGACCCTGGCGGGAAGGGGGGCGGGGCGCCAGGCTCTGACCCCAACCGCGACCCCTGACCCCGACATTTATCCTGACCCCTATCACGACCCCCAGCACCTACCCCTGGTGGGGGGGCAGTGACCCTGAGCCAGCCCCGAACCCTGACCCTCTCCAGGCACCTTCCCCCAAACCTGGCCCTGGCCCTGGCGGAGGCCTCAAGCCCCGACCCTCAACCCATGACCCAGGCCTGACTAGAGTTGCCAGTTTTGATTGGCCGTATTCCTGGAGATTTCACCGCACGATATAATCTTTAACGATTCATCTTTAATTCCTGGAGGTTGGCAGCCCTAGTCCTGACCCTGGCACTTACCCTGGCCCCCTTACTCTGGCAGGGGGCGTCAAGCCCTGACCTGGGCAGGGGGCACTGGGCCCTGACTCGTGGGCTGCAGTGGGGGAGCCAGCACTAGCCCTACTGCTGGGAGTCCTGAACTGTGTAAGGCGCCCCAGAGCCCCCTGGGAAATAGGGCCTCTCCTGCCATGCTGACCTTCCACCCCCCCCATCCCCATCTAGCCATAAAGACAGTCTCCTGAACTTGTCCATGACCTTGGGGGGTCACAAACACCAGGCTGGGAGAGTCGGTGTCATCCAGTATTTCCCCTGACAGATAAGTCTGTACAAGCGAGTGGCTCCTGGCACCAACCAAACATCAGTGTAGGACAAACCCCCCCTCCCGTGGCCACCTGTTACTGACTTATGCCCAGGAGACACTATCCCAATGTTTTCCCCTGGGGCACCTCAACTGTAACCTCAAGGAATGGGCCACATTGAGCGGGCTAGCAAGATAAATGCTG
Source organism: Lepidochelys olivacea (assembly GCF_965140295.1). Taxonomy (NCBI): domain Eukaryota; kingdom Metazoa; phylum Chordata; order Testudines; family Cheloniidae; genus Lepidochelys; species Lepidochelys olivacea. The sequence goes on along the minus strand of NC_140433.1, from coordinate 7,268,656 downwards.
TGCTGTGCTGAGCTCAAGCCCTGCTGCCTTGAGCCCCTGCCCTTGAGAGCTCTTTGGTGCGTAACCACAGGACTATGAACTCTTCATAACCAGGCCGCTGAGTGAGGCTGGTCCCTGCTGATATCTGCTCTGGACTCTCCCCAGGAATCGCTGCAGGCTGGGTTCTGAAGGATGGAGCCCATGGAAGCAGCCCAGGCCCCTGAGGGGAGGAAGAGATTCACCGTGCAGTCACAGGACCCTGAACATACCATGGTAGGAAAGGAGGCAGGGGTGGCTCTTGGAGAGGACCTGCTAGGTAGCTCGTTGTGTCCAGGGACGCTGAGATTCACACACAGAGCACTGAGTTGGCTCTGCCTCTCCCCAGGAACCCCGAGGCACACCCTGCTTGTCATCAGATGTTCCGTTGTGTGCGTGTTTTTTTCACATGCTGGCCAAACAGCCCTCACAGCAGGCTCCAATTGAACTGCCCAATGAGACCACAAGACTTGGTTTAGTAGTGAAGGCGCCCAGCCAGGTTTGTTGCCAACAAAGCACGGTGCTAATGCCCCGGCTCAATGGTTACAAGTACACTAACACATGTATGCCTGTGACAATGGACTAGCTCAGTTAGCGGCAGGACTTTCCACTGCCCCCTAGGCCAGACGAAGGGTTAAAGTGAGGTATTCCAACATTTATAAATGAAAACAAACAATCTGGGATAAACAACTTACATATCACCTTAGGGGTTTCATGACATGTTTGTTACCTCCCCTTATACTTTCCTCTTGATGTTTCCGACAAAACATTTCTGTTCACCACCTGTCTTTGTACTTTTACTTGTGATGTTTCAGACAAAATATCCCTATTTATTACATTTGTCAAACCATTTTATCAAGTGCTAGGTTGGGGTGTTCTTGTGCTGGCCTGCTGGAACGTGTTTACATAGCCGGTGTCTTTTAGCAATGCTAGCTGCGTTCGTGTGCCGGGCACTGACTTGCAGGCAAGCATCTGCATTTGCAGGGCCTGGCTGTTGCTCATAGCATAACTTTTGCTAACTTTGGTTCAGGCTTCAGGCCTTGCACCAGGCTCATGTGTCAGGCTCCCTCTTTCTGCTACGCTGCTCATTCTGGGTGCCCTAGCACAGAGCTGGCTCAGTGCTTCCCCCAAGAAACTCCCTGCTTCCTCAGGGAATCCCTGGCACACTTGGGGTCACTCCAACTCATAGCCAGCTCCCCTTGAGAGGTCCCTGCCCACGCACAGCTGGCTCTGTCTCCCTCTCACGCAGGGTTTGTTGCTTCCCGCCAGGTGAGACCCATCTTCAAATCTTCTTGCTCTGCAGCAGAGCCCAGGGCCCCTGCCCTGCCTGGGGCCACCTCCTATGCCGAATACGTCGTCACACAGGTCTCTGTGTCCTCGGCCTCCATGCCAGTCTCCCCGCCTGCCAGGGTGACAGCTGCATCATTGGGGTCCAGAGCAGGAGCTGCCTCAGGAGTGCTCCCTCCAGGCAGTGAGGCCAGCACTGTACCCCCTGCTGCCAGTGGGGACTCAGACCCCAGCCCCATGCTGAAACCGGGGGCCAAGAGCAACTGCATCATCGTCAGCGCTCGCCAGGTGAGAGTGGGCGTGAGGTGGCTGCCTGAGGGGCACATCTGCTCACTCTCTTTTGGCATCAGAGGGGGCAGTCTCTCTCTGCAGGAGAGGTCTGTGGAGTGAGGGTCTCCCCAGGCCCTGGCTCTTGTGCTGCATGGTTCAGTACCCCCCATCCCCATTGGGGGCTTGCCCACTCTGGGTCTCTCTCTGGTGCCCCCCATCAAGGGCTTGCCTGCCCTGCCCTATCCTTTCCCGGGTGCCCCTGTCAAGGGTTTGCCCAACCCCACCTCCCCTGGCCTCTCCGCAGCTCCTCCATTGAGGGCTTGCCCATCCTGCCTTTCCCCAGGTCTTCTGTCAGGGACTCACCCACCCCCTCTCTCCCAGCCGCTCACATTGAGGGCTTGCCCCCCCACCCCATCGGGGGCTCCCAAGTCTCTCCTCCCAGTCTCTTAACAGTGCCCCGTCACAGCTGGTACCCCATTTCTGATGCTGTGAGGACTCCCCCTCTCTTCACAGCGGGGGAACCCCATCCTGAAATTTGTGCGCAACGTTCCCTGGGAGTTTGGCGAGATCATCCCTGACTATGTGCTGGGCCAGAGCACATGTGCCCTCTTCCTGAGGTGGGTGGGTGAGCCAATACCAGGGAGAGCTGGGCTTTCTGGGGGTGGAGTTGGGGGGCAGGCCGATGGCTGGGAGAGCCGGTTGGGGGGCAGGCTGATGGCTGGGAAAGCCGGGCTCTGGGTCGGGGTTGGTGGGGAAGGTTGATGGCTGGAAGAGCTGGGCACTTAGGGTGATTGGGTGGGTCAGGATGATGGCTGGGAGAGCTGGGCTCTTGTGAGGGGGAGTTGGGGAGCAGGCCGATGGTTGGGAGAGCTGGGGTTGCAGGGCAGGCAAGGAGGGTTGCCAGTGGGGTGGGCAGGAGAGGGGTTGCCCATGGCTCCGCTGCTCTCTGCTCCCCTCACAGCCTGCGGTACCACAACCTGAACCCCAAATACATCCATGAGCGGCTGCAGCTCCTGGGGAAGGCGTACGCGGTGCAGGTGCTGCTCGTGCAGGTCGATGTGGTAAGGAGCCCCAGTGCCTCGGTCCCCTCCTAGCCTGAACCAGACCCTCTCCTGCAACAGTGCCTTCTCCCTCCCTGCTGCAGGGCTGGGGGAGGGGGCCTGGAACCAGCACCCTCCCCTCCAGCCACCTCCCCAGTTTCCCATCCTACTGCATAGTGATCCACCTGCTTCTCCAGCCTCCATGGCCTCACCCAGCCACTCCCATTGCTCCTCCCCAGCTCAATTCCCCCTTCATCCCTGGTCATACACCCCCTGCCTCCTCCACTGCCTCTCGTCTCAGAGGGGAATTGCTTTCCTTTGCTGTAGAAGGACCCACACCAGTCACTGAAGGAACTGGCCAAGCTGTGCATCCTGGCCGACTGCACCCTCATCCTGGCCTGGAGGTGAGAGCTAGAGGCTGGGCCCATCACATCGAGGGTGACACCCAGACCCAGGGAGTGGGGAGTCAGAGGCCGGGCCAGATGGGCTTCATGCCAGGTGGGATGCACTGGGAGTGCCTTGCCAAGGGGCAAGATGTGTGGGGGAACTGGAGGCTGGGTCAGGTCAGCCTGGGTGTGTCCTGCCAAGGGCCGTGAGACCCAGGCCCCTGCTCCCATCTCTGCTGGAATGTGATGGAGCTGGTGGGTAACCTGGGGATTTGGCTGCCATTGTGACTGGACTCCTGGGTTCCATTCCCAACACTGTGACCGTGAGCAGGTCCCTTCCCCAGTGAGGGGCGGATCAAGCCCGGCTGGCCAGAGGTGGCAAGTCCTCTCAGGGCAGCATGTTTCATTTTTCAAGCACTGCCCAAAGGCTCCCCATCGTCCTCAGTGTGTGCCTAGGCCTGTGTGCTGAAAGCTCCGCTCGACTGCCCCCCGTGGGCCTTGGGGAGCACCCAGGGACCCTCTGAGGCCGATGACAGGAGCAGGGCTGGGGCCTAAGCACGGAGCTGAACATTGGCCCTAGCAGCTGCTCAGCCAGCCTGGCAGCTGGACCCTGCCTGTGCCTGGCTTTGAACGCCACTCCCTGCCAGCTGGGGCACCTTCCAGTGGGGCTCAGCATTGTGGCATTAACCCTTCCTGGTGTGCACTGTGCCTGTTCAATCCAGTCTCATGATTCCTGAGCTAATTCTTGGGTCTCCGGTTCCCCTCAGCCCCGAAGAGGCTGGTCGCTACCTGGAAACGTACAAAGCCTACGAGCAGAAACCAGCTGACCTGCTCAAGGAGAAGGTGGATCAGGACTTCCTGTCCATAGTAAGGCTACCCCGCTGTGCACTTCCCTGCAGCAGTGTCAGGCCAGGGACCCCTGTGCTGAGCTTCCCCACAGCAGTGCCCTGCCAGGGACCCCTATGCCATGAGTTCCCCACAGCAGTCTCATGGCAGCATCCAAACAATGTGGTGAGCTTCCGCACAGCAGTGTCCTCACTAGGTCTCCTGTAGCAGAAGTGTCTCTCAGCAACATGCAGTGGGAAGGGGAGAGGGGAATTAAGTTTATGACTGGTGTGAGTGCACTTTCCCTGGCCAAGGAGGGGCGCTGTCACCTGCATGGTTCGATGTCTAGTTGGCCGCCGGTATCAAGTGGAGTGCCCCAGGGGTCAGTCCTGGGGCTGGTTTTGTTCAACATTTTCATTAATGATCTCGATGATGGGATTAATTGCACCCTCAGCAAGTTTGTGGGTGACACTAAGCTGGGGGGAGAGGTAGACAGGCTGGAGGGTAGGGATAGGGTCCAGAGTGGCCTAGACAAATTAGAGGATTGGGCCAAAAGAAATCTGATGAGGTTCAACAAGGACAAGCGCAGAGTCCTGCACTTAGGACGGAAGAATCCCAGGCACGGCTACAGGCTGGGAACCAACGGGCTAAGCAGCAGTTCTACAGAAAAGGAGCTGGGGATTACAGGGGATGAGAAGCTGGATATGAGTCAGCAGTGTGCCCTTGTTGCCAAGAAGGCTAACAGCATATTGGCCTGCATTAGTAGGAGTATTTCCAGCAGATCAAGGGAAATGATTATTCCCTTCTATTAGGCACTGGTGAGGCGACATCTGGAGTATTGCATCCAGTTTGGTCCCTGCACTACAGAAATGATGTGGAGAAATTGGAGAAAATCCAGCAGAGGGCAATTAAAATGATTAGGGGGCTGGGACACATGACTTACGAGGAGAGGCTGAGGGAACTGGGCTTATTAAGTCTACAGAAGAGAAAAGTGAGGGGGGATTTGATAGCAGCCTTCAACTACCTGAAGGGGGGCTCCGAAGAGGATGGAGCTCGGCTGTTTTCAGCGGTGGCAGATGACAGAACAAGGAGCAATGGTCTCAAGTTGCAGTGGGGGAGGTCTAGGTTGGATATTAGGAAAAGCTATTTCACTAGGAGGGTGGTGAAGCACTGGAATGGGTTACCTAGGGAGGTGGTGGAATCTCCATCCTTAGAGGTTTTTAAGGCCCGGCTTGGCAAAGCCCTGGGTGGGATGATTTAGTTGGTGTTGGTCCTGCTTCGAGCAGGGGGTTGGACTAGATGACCTCCTGAGGTCTCTTCCAACCCTAATCTTCTATGATTCTATGCAGCAGCTGTTTCTCTTTCCAGGTGACAGATTGTCTGACCAGCGTGAAGTCAGTTAACAAGACGGACACACTGAGCCTTCTCTCAACATTTGGGGTGAGCCATCTGCTGCCCATCAGGGTGCAAACTGGGCCTTGCCACTGCTAGCTCTGAGCAGGGCAGGCTGCCTTTTGGGACTACTTAGGTCCATTGCTCTCTTTGTATCAGTTCATGCAGGACAGGTCCCGAGCTGGGTCTCTGGGCTTTCCCTGCAGTGCATGAGCACTGTCTATCAGGGCAGCATGCTGCCCCCAGAGAGGCATGCGAGTTGCAGGAAAGAATAGGATGGCAAACCAGCCTGGCCCAAGCTGCTGAACCCCCACCCCCTAGAGCTCCCAGCCTGCAGGAGCCCCCCTGGGAGGAGACATGTCATCAGCCCACACACCATATTGCAGTGCGGCAGCAGGACTGGGTCACTACTTCCCAATGAGCGTGAGGGGCAGAGTGCTGGGGCCGAATGGAAGGACCCGGCAGGTCACGCCTTGTGGCCTAGGCTTTCTGGGGTCACCTCTGACTATGAACGTTGTTGTTTCAGTCTCTGGCGAACATTGCACAAGCATCCAAGGAGGATCTCTCACTCTGCCCAGGCATCGGGCCCCAGAAGGTGAGTAGGAGCAGGATGGAGAACTTCTCTCTGATGCACCAGCTAGGTGCTCATCTCCCCCTTGCCTTTACCTGTGCACCAAAGGGGCTGCATGGAACCAGCTGGGTGCATTCCTGGGTGAAAGCCCCAGCAGAGGATGCTGGCCCCAGAGCTCCAGCCTTCACCGGCTCAGGGCTTTCCTCCGATTTCCTTACAGGCCAAGAGGCTCTTTGACACCCTCCACGAGCCCTTTCTGAAGATCCCCAAATGAGCGGAGCCACTCCCCTACAGCACTGCCACCAGCACAGACAAGCAGGAATGAACAACCCCCCTTGCCCAGCAGGCCATGCGTCCCTGCCAGCATGCTGTATGCTGTCTGCCAGGAAGCCAGGGCCCCGGGGGACACTTAGCAGCACCAGGAACCAAAGCCCAGCTGTTGCTGCGAGTCTGGACTTTGACAATAAAGCCACAGTTGGGCCTGGCCACCGAACAGCATCTCATGCGGGTTTGGCTCATGGAGTCGTCCTGCCCAAGCTGTGTCTGCCTGCAGGGAGTGGGGGGCTCATCAAACCTCACTGCCAGGGGCCAGATGATGGGTAAAGCAGAAACTTGGATACAGCCCCACCTGGTAGCTGGACAGTTTTTGGCATCTAGGCTCCCCACGTCCTCCCGGGGAGGGGTGCTGGCTGGCTCAGGAATCTCAGCCTGGGGAAGTGTGAGGGAGCTGTTCCAATCCCCTCCACCCACTGCACTGACAGCATGCGTTGTAGCCTGCAGCCTCAAGGGCATGCACTGCAGGTGCAGGAATCCATGCCAACCTGGCACTCCCTGCACATATGTAGAGGAGTCCCCTGCTGGGGACCCTCCCAGCCCCTTCCCTTGCCCCACTGCCACATGGAAGGAGCAGCCAATAGCTTCTAGTGCAGCCAGGGGAGATTTGCTAGAGCAAGGACTCCAGGTCTCTGGGGTTAGAGCACTGCCTTGATGCCAGGAGCTGGAGTGGGGGTGGGGAAAGCTGCTCACCTTTGTGTGTGTTACAGCCCCAGCAGGGAGCGGTCAGATCCGTAGAGTAAGTGCTATGGCCTCAGCTTTGAAACAGCCTGCAGGAAGAAGCCTTATAGGGGTCTGACTCTTCCTCCAGGGCTAGCCCTGTGGCTTCACCATCTCCTTAGACTGGACCTCTGGGCCTTCAGCGCCCCTGCTTCACCCCATGAGCTCTCTTTAGCATGTCCCACTGAGGCAGACCCCTGAAGGAGACTTGCAGATTTTCCAAGGATCAATACACCTCTGCAAGCCACTCACAGCGCTTTCAAAGCAGGAGGGGTTAGTAGCCATGTGGAACACGGCATAGGAAGTCCTTAGGTTAGCAGAGAGAAGTGTAGGTTAAAGCAGTGGTTTTCAAACTGTGGGACTGGGTTGCGGCTCTGGTCAGCACCGCCAACGGGGCCATTAGAAGTCCCCTCGGTGGTGCTGCCCGGATGAGGCAGACTAGTCCCTGCCTGTTCTGACCCCGCGCTGCGCCCCGGAAGCAACCAGCCGCCGGTCTGGCTTCTAGGCGGGGAGGGCCACAGGGCTCCACATGCTGCCCGAGCACCGGCTCTGCGCTCCCATTGGCCAATTTCCAGGCAACGGGAGCTGGGGGGGAGGGGGGGGGTGCCTGCACCTCCGCCTAGGAGCTGGACCTGCTGCTGGCCACTTCCGGGGGGCAGTGCAGTCTGCAGGGCCAGGAGAGGCAGGAAGACTGCCTTAGCACCCCCGCTGTGCTGCTGACGGGGAGCCGCCCGAGGTAAGCCCGCCCCCCCAAACCCAGAGCCCCTTCCTGCACCCCAAACTCCTCATCCCCAGCCCCACCCCAAAGCCCTCACCCCAACCCTCTGCTCCAGCCCTGAGCCCCTCCCAAACCCCTCATCCCCAGCTCTGTTGGGTTATGGGCATCAACAATTTTCTTCAACTGGGTTGCCAGAAAAAAAGTTTGAAAACCGCTGGGTTGAAGCATAGTCCATGGGGGGGTAACCAGAGCCCCGCCAAGCTGTAGTGAATCCCCTTGTTCAAGCTCTGTCGTCCCGCACGCCCCATCAGACTCTAGGTGTGCCCCTAAGAGCTTCCCACAGGCTCCACTTAGCCCCCCCCTCGCCGAGGAGTCTGTTTCTCTCTGGGTCCTTGGTTGCTAGGTGTCAGTGTCCAGGCCCCTGGATCTGCTATTGTCTGCTCAGATGCTCCACCAGTAGGGTCTATGTGGGCCTCAATCACCCTAACAACTGGTTACTATTCACCCCTGTGGCTTACCCTGCCCTGGGAGCAAACAGTCCCTTTCCACCCATGGGGGAAACTGAAGCACAAGCAGGCCCTCTAAAACTGTTACAAAAAATCCCCATTTTGTCTCAGGAGTCACTAACTCCAACCATGGCCACTGCCAGACATCACAGTCCCCCACGCCCCAGGGAGCTGTTCAAGTTGCCAGACCTGAGAGAAGGGCAGCAGCTGGGGCAAGTCACAGGCATCATGGGAGCAGCGTAAGGCTCCAGGGACAGCCCCAGAACCAGGGCTGAAACAAGTGGATGGTTGCGGGAGGGGACCTCTCAATTCCAGCACACGGTACACTATAACAGCATCCCAGGTTTAACTCACAAAGTTACACCGATGGAGCGGTAGGGTTTAAATGAGGCAAGTTAAATAAAATACCTCCTGTTAGCTTGGGAGAGTGGCATCTGGGAGTGCCACTGATTCAATGGTGGCTGCGGTTTGGGGGTCCCTGAGGTTTAGGGGTGCAGTCATTCAGTGGGGGCAGCATCTCTGAGGTTTGGGGCTGCAATGACTCAGTGGGGCTTGGGGGTCTCTGAGGTTTGGGGTGCAGTGATTTAGCAGGATTCTGAGGGGGCACAGTGAGTCCCTGGGGCTCATGCCAAGGGTGTTGCCCTTGCCCTGCCAACCCCACTCCTTCCCTGCCAACTGTCTCTGAGCCTGCCACTAAAGGTGGCTGTGCCCCTGACAGCCCCTCTCCAGTACTGGGGCCCCACCAGGGCACCCACCAAAATGGCTGCATCTGCCACTCCCATGGCTCTGCTTGGCTCCTCTCCCCCAGGGACACAGGCCCTGCCCGCTCCCCTGCATGCGTACACACATGGAGCCAGGTCAACGAGGTGATGGCTGTGCCCACATGGGAGTGCGCAGAGCCTGGGGAGCTGCTGGGAGAAGCAGCTCTGCACCCCACACCTCCAGCTTCTGCAGTCTGTTCCCAACCCCCCCCACCCCCAAAGTACTGCCCAGAACCTGCCCTGCCACCTGGCCTGCCACTCCTCCCCCCACAACTGGGGTGACTGGCCTGGTCACACTCAGCCCCAGCACCCTGGCCCAGCTTCCCAGCAGACACATGGGCTCTGGGAGCCACACCAGGGCAGGACCTTCAAGGTAGAGGCCCACTGGCACCCAGCTCCCCTGCTAATACCCTTCTCCCTGTGGCCAGGGCACTGAGAGACCTAGCAGGGGATGGGGAAGCTCCTCAGCACACAGGGCATTGATGCTCCCCCTGGGGGGGGCGTGGGGGGAGGGGCTCACTGAGCCAGGCCCCTGCCCCCCAGCAGCAGAAAGGAACACACCAGGCACTGCCGCCCACTCCCTGGCTCTGGCACACCGCAGAACTCCCCTCCCCTAGCAAACAGGCTTCAGCCTCAGCCAGCCTCCATCTCCCATCCGGTCCCCTCCACCTTCCCTGACAAGCAGGCAGGAGGCACTGAGGGAGGCCCATGCCCAGCTGTGCCATGCTGCCTGGGAGCTCAGTAAGGCACTGCCCCTGGCAGCTGGATAAATGGGGACATGAGCTGGGTTGAAGGGTTCATGTTTAGTTATTCCACCTGGAAACAGTCAGGGCACACCCCGACTGTTTTGTAGAAGCAATGCACACATTGCTCTATTCAAGGACAAGGACTAGATATGAATCATGAGAAGTTGATTAAAAGACAGTAACCGTGGGAAGCTTTCTTCGCCTGAGCTCAAGGCCTGAGAACCAGGAGTGTAGTAGATAAAAGTTGGTAAACAAGTATATTAATCAACGTCATACATTCCTTTGTGTGTCTTTTTGCGGTAGAAGTATGTAATGCATAGGGGGGAGAAATATAATAAAAGGGGAAGGTGGAAAGCTGGGGGCAGCAGCCCATTTCAGCTGACCAGCCTGCTTGCTTGCATAAAGCTGTGTTCTGTCTCATCATTAAACCGCCACACTGGGTGACTCCCCCTGACCCCCAAGCCCTAGCCCCAGGGCTGCTGGGAACCTCCCAGCTCCTGCAGCAGGAACCCTGGGCAAAGCCAGTACAAGGCACCAGACTCAACCCGATTTCCAGTGTGGTGGTGGTGCAGCACAAGAACCGGAATGGTTGGGGAGGTGGGGGTGCCTGGCCTCATGGGGAGCTAGCTGCCCTCTCCCCTCCCCGCCAGGGAACAGTCACTGGTGGTGAGGGGCACCCTACAGCCACGGCGCTGAAAGGAGACAGAACAAGTCCCCATGCGTACTTGCATTTATAACTGAAGGCAGAGACACAACACAACTCCCTGTGGCCCCTCCCAGCCTTGGGCAGGATCCTGCAGCCACCCAGGCGGCAGCCAGCAGGGTTCAGCCAGTAGCCGCCACAAACACCAGGCGCACCCAGATCAGCCTAGCCACAGTCGCCAGCTGGGTCCCAGAACGTGTCCTGCTCCGCCTGGAGCCACCAAGGCCTCCCCCTTATTCCTGTGGCAGCAGGCACTGCACGGGCACCGCTGGGTGGCCCTGGAGGAGCAGGGGGCCCAATGCACCCAATGCCTATGGAGGGATGCTGGGACTTTGGAGGGTAGTCTGGGACACCCCATATGAAGCTGGCATTCCCCATCTCTGTAGCAGGTCAGAGCAGTGATGGGCCGTCCTCACCACACGTCTTGAGTCAAACCCCCTGGCCCCAGGCTTCAGCCACATTCACTCCTGGGAACACGCAGGCTCCTGCTTTATGAAGCTGGGGTCCAGCAGCTCGGCCTTGCCTGGCCAGACTGCCCCCTCCAGAGCCTCGTATTTGTGCTTCTTTTTCTTCTTCTTGTGCTTGGGGCTCAGATGCCCCAGAGTGGGCCCCTCTGCCCCCCTCAAGCCATCATCCTCCCCTCCGGGGGGTTTAGGGCCAGGATCACTACTCCCCCAGCCCCAGGGCTCCTCGGGAGGCTCCTGCTTTATCGACACCAGCAGCTCCACAGGCTCCTCTTTCACTCTCTTTTTCTTCTTCTTCTTCCTGGCAGACCCCAGCACATCTGTCACTGGCGTGGATGTGGTGGCCTCTGGGCATCGTTGCTTTGGGCTGCTCCCAAAGGGCAGGAAACGCTGCCGGAGGCCTTCTGGGACCTGGAGGGGAGGCCTGGCTGCGACAGCCTGGCCAGGGCTCCTGCTGCTGGGATCCCCAAATCTCTCGCAGATGCGCATGCAGCCGTGGAAGGAGGCTGCGCAGGAGAGCTGGCCAGAATGGGTGGAGGACACTAGCAGGGAGGGACTGCCCAGCTCCCCCAAGGTACTGTGGATGTCAAAGACCCGCTGCGTCCTATCAAACTTTGTCTTCAGCGTCTGGAACCCGACCAGGGGCACAGCGCAGCCATCCAGGCTGAGGAGGAAGCAGGAGAACCTCAGGTGAGCCTTGGGCTGGAACAGCACGGTAACCAGGGGGCATGAGCTTCGAGGCAGCCTCACCCACAGGCCAGGCCCCTGGCTCCATACCCCCACAGCAGACTAGGGCTCAGAACTGGCTGCTCTGAGTCCCAGGCTTTGCACAAGCCTCTGAAGGACCAAAGCCAGTACAGAGCTTGGGGGTAGAGCAGCGATCTCCCCACCTCACCTCGCCAGTGTCCTGCGGGCCCTTCTAGGCTTCGCTCCCTACCCAAGGGAGAAAGCACTGGACAGGAAGGTAACAGGCCCCCACCAAGGGACTTAGCATGCTGGATAGATTACAAGGAAAGCCACAGCACCCCACCCAGCCCCGCACAGGGGGGCAGGAACATCATCCTCACCATACCGAGGGGAAGAGTCTGGCCCAAGTTCACCCAGTGAATGACCACTAGACCCCACTTCCCTCCCAGAGCTAGGGAGGGAACAAGGGTTGCCAACCCTCCAGGATTGGCCTGGGAGTCGCCAGGAATTAAAGATTATGTCATGTGATGTGGTGAAACCGCCAGGAATACATCAAACCAAAACTGGCAACCCTAGAGAGAACCCAGGCGTCCTGGCCCCCAGCCCCCCTCCGGCAGGGCCGGCCTGCCCCTCACCTGTCCGGGCTGAAATCAGCCGGCGCTCGGATCAGCCACAGCTCCTTGGAGGGGCCCCGCAGCTCCTCGGGGGCGAAGGGCGTCCCGGGGGCGAAGGGGCTCGGGGAGAAATCCGGGGGGCACTGGAACCGCGGCAGCTCTGCCAGGAGGACACGGTAAAGGGCGGGTTAGAGGGGCCCGGGGGGGAGGCTGCACAGAGAGGGAGCCCGGGACACCCCCCGGCCCAGCCCGGCCCCACTCACCCCCCAGCGCCACCCGCTCCATGCTGCAGGCGCCGAGCGAGCGGAAGAATCCACGTGGGGCCACCGCTTCGTGGCCCCGCCCCGGCCGGGCCGACTCACTGGCCTGGCAGGGGGGAGCGCGATCTCCGGGCTCTGCGCCTGCTGGGGCTTGGTACGGTCCCGGCCTGGACCATCCTTCTGGGCGGGGTGTCCGTCCGACCCCTGCCGTGTCCTCTTGGTTCGGCCCTCGACAAAGTCTCCTGCCTCCCCAGCGGCTCGCGCGGAAGTGACAGCGCCGCCCTTGCCCCCAGCGGCAGTCCGCTGTGTGTGCAGCCCGGGAGTTCGCCCTCGTCCCTGTGGCCCCAGCCTGGTGCTGGGTGCTGATTAGCCACATCCCTCCCCGCGTCCTTTTCTTCCTGGCTGGACTGAGTTCCTCCCTAAGCATGGCCTGCAGGCTTTGTTCCTAGGCTATGAAAACTCACCTTGCTTGTGCCCAACGAGCAATGCAGCTGGCTCTGGGGCAGAGCCCTGGCCTCTTCCTCATTTCCCACCCCACGTCTTACCTCCGCAGTGAACATCTTGTGTTTGTTTCCAGGGCACTGATACAAATGTTCAAAAGCCAACTGAGCAGGACCCCAATAGAGACACAGCTGCTCAGGGAGGATGCCTTGTTTACAGTTAGGTATGGAGACCTATCCATCAGCCAGCTTTTAATCCATTTAATGTGGGCCATGTTCATGGTTTATCATTCTAGTTTTTTAGTCTAAATGTTGTGCAGCACCAGGTCAAACGCCTTACAGAAGAGTGGAGATATTATGTCAACACTCTTACCTTTATCAACCAAACTTGTAGTCTCATCAAAAAAAGATGTCAGGTTAGTATGACAGGATCTGTTTCCCACAAACTCCTGTTGATGAGAACACCTTCAGTTCTTCATTAATCGAGTCCCATATCAGCCACTCCATTATGTTGCCTGGGATCGCTGTCCGACTGGCAGTCCTAGAATTACCCAGGTCATCCCTGTGACAGGATCCCCGGGGTGCAGCCTGGGGCTGTGGGACAACTGTGACCCCTTGTCCCTCACAAAGCATTGTGAGAGACAGCCTAGGCTGGAGAGATAAGCAGCAAACCCCTCCACGTGCTCTGATTACCCCACACCCAACTAGATTGCATGAATGCTCCCAGAGCCACTCATGAATCACACAGAGAAAGCCAAAGCCCCCCAGCTCCCAGGCTTGCACCTCAGGAATATACTGTCTTGCACTTGTAACCCTTCTGCCCGTCAGATTTGGCAGCAACAAGGGCCGGGTTCAATATCTAGGGGATCCATTCCAATAACACAATGCAAACCGGCTCGAGCCCCCACCCAGTGACCTGGGACAAATATATACCACCCCCGCTGGGCACCTCTAAGAGGCAATACTTCCCCTCTCGCAAGCACATAGTCTGAGTGTAGCAAAAAGCCTTTTAATAACAGAGAGAAACAATGTGGCATTATGTTGGGGAAACACCACCCACAGGATTCATAACACAACCCATGAGCAAAAAAACCCACCCCAAGCAAATTGGGGCATGCCCTTTTCCCTTTGGTTCTTGAGTCCAGCAACCCCAAATCATCCAAAGTCCCAAAAGTCCAATGACCCAAAAGTCTCTGTCCCTGGTCAGGGCAGCCCCAGAGTTCGAAAGTTTATCTGCGGAGCTTTACCTCCCAACCTGGGTGGAGATGGGATGGGGGTAAGAGGCACCTTACATGATCTGAAGCTGACCGCCCCACAGCTCCATAGGCCTTTGCTTCGCTCCGCTCCGCCAGCCGCCCCACGAACTCCTTCGCTCCGCTCCGCGGCCCACAAGCAGCTCCCGCCGTCCCATGAACTGCTCCACCAGCCTGTCCACAAGGCACTCCAGCCATCCCGCAAACTGCTCCACAATATATCTTCAGGCTCCCCCACTACTTAACACAACGCTCAGTGATTTCAGCTCTCAGTCAGTTCAGCTCTTTGGTGAATTCAGCTTGCAGTAGGGGAGCCTCAGTGCTGGTGCACCATTAGCCCAAAGTGAGCTCAGCAGCCTGTAACTAGACTCCTCATAGAATCAAAATTAGCTCTGATATTCCACAGTGGAGAAAGAAGGAAGTGCAATTAGCATGTAAGGCCCTCACCAAGGGGCCCATGTCACCAAGTATTAATACTTATCCCCAGCCTCTCTCCAGCCACAGAGTTTTAAAACCCATGACCCTTGCCGCAAGTGCTACTTAGTTGATGGTGAGTCCCTCCATCATAACAAAAGGCCACGTGCAGTTCCAAGCACAGTTCCCATAATCAGGGTAATAACAATTTATTCTTCCTGCCCCAATACCAGAGACACTGGGGATCCCACAGCAGCCAAAGTGACCATTTGGGCAGCTATGGTCTCATTCTAGGCAGGGTGGGTGTGCCTATGCAAATGAGATTGGCCCCTGAAGTTCTTTTCCACAACTTGCCACACCTCACCACCAGATGTCAGGGTGGAGCTCATCCTGACACTGCTTACACACTGCTCAAGATGAGCAATGCAAATTTATTAATTGGTTCACTACTTCATCAATGGAAAATGGATGTACATCAGCTTTTGTAAATCTGAGCAGATTTACCAAACACTTCAGGCAAACTCACTGGTAAAGATAATCAGTAAAACAAGTTTATTGACTACAAAAGATAGATTTTAAGTGATTATAAGTGATAGGCAAAAAGTCAGAGGTAGTTACCAAAATAAAATAAAATAAAATGTAAGCAGGCAGGTTAAACTCTCAACCTTATTAGCCTGGACAACATCTAGATTAAGCAGTTTTTCTCACCCCACTGGATATTGCAGTTCATAGTCCACAGATTTCACCCTTGAAGCCTGGGTCAGTCTCCTCTGTTGGAGTCTTCAGTCTTCTGAGTGTCCTTGTTGCAGTGTAGGTGTGGGAGAAGGAGAAAGGCAAAGCATGGGGCCTCTGTGTTCTGTTTTATACCCTCAGTCCCATGTGTTTGGAGAACACAAGTCCAGGCATGTCTCATGGGCATTGCTGAGTCCCTGGGCAAGGTTGAGCAATTATCCTAGGGTGGGCTTGTGCAAGTAAGGCTACATCTACACTACAGCCAGGATCAATGCTCTGAGATCGATCTACTGGCAGTTGATTTATCGCAGAGGTGGGCAAACTTTTTGGCCCAAGTGCCACATTTGGGTGAGGAAATTGTATGCAGGGCCATGAATGTAGGGCTGGGGCAAGGGGGTGGGGGTGAGGGTGGGAGTGTGGGGTATGGGAGAGGGGGTGGAGTGCAGGAGGGGGCTCAGGGCAGGGGGTTGGGGTGAAGGAGGGGTTTGGGGTGCAGGCTCTGGCCTGGTGCCACTTAGCTCAGGTGGCTCCGGGGGGGCAGCAGCACGCAGCAGCGCTCAGGCAGACTCCCTGCCTGCCCTGCCCCTGCGCCACTCCCGGAAGTGGCCAGCATGTCCAGCAGTGGCTCCTAGGGCTGGGGTGGGGCAGGTGGCTCCGCCGTGCGCAGCCCTCTCCTGTGGATACCACCCCCAAAGCTCCCATTGACTGTGGTTACTCGTTCCCAGCCAATGGTAGCTGCAGGGGGAGGTGCCTGCAGGTAAGGGCAGTGCACGGAGCCCTCTGTCCCCTCTCCCCCAGGGGCTGCAGGGACGTGGTGCCGGCCGCTTCCGGGAGCGGTGTGGGCCCAGGGCAGGCAGGGAGCCTGCCTTAGCCCCACTGTGCCACGGGCGAGGCTAGCAATCCCACAGGCTGGATTGAAAGCCCTGACAGGCCAAATCTGGCCTGCGGGTCATAGTTTGCCCTCCCCTGATTTAGCGGGTCTAGTAAGGACCCGCCAAATCGACAGCAGATCGCTCTCCAGTTGATCCCTGTACTCTACCCCTGACAAGAAGAGTAAGGTAAGTTGACGGGAGAGTTTCTCCCATCCTACACCCCATGGTGTAAACCCTGCAGTAACTCGACCTAAGGTACATTGACTCCAGGTATGTTATTCACGTAGCTGGAGTTACGTAGCATAGGTTGACTTACTGGGGTAGTGTAGACATAGCCTTAGTCATTGCATTGTAGCTCCCTTGCTGGACAATGGCTGCTGATGGTTGTTTGACACCTGCCCAGGCGTTGGTTACTTTCCTTGCTGTTGTCTCTGGAGAGCTAATATACGGCCAATTCCCCAACTTACAGCATGTTTTACGGACAACCATACAACACAATTTCATAACTTCATATGCACTAATGCTATACATAGATAGAACAGTGACTTTCACCAGATCATGACCTTTCTCCTGAGACCTCACATGGCCTGCTTTATATGCAAGATCACAATTATATATAAACGAGGAATATGGGGGTTACAGGGTGCTCCCCCAAGGCACAGAATGTCACAATCCCATTTACCCTTTGGCACAGCATAGCTTTCTTCCAGTCTTCTGGAACTGCCCCAGGGCTCCAAAATTGCCTCAGCCAATGCTTTTAGGAATCTTGCATGCAAATTACCCAGACCTACTTGTTAGAAGAAGGAGGAGCAGGTTGATCCAGAGGTGGATAGGAGTACAGGCTTTTTTGTGGCGATATTTGTTCCTTTAGACCCAATTGTTTAGTAAGCACTGGATTAGTTACAGCACATTTTATGCATTTGAGTTAGTATGTAAATGCCTACATTTGCTATAACATTTTAAAAGCCTTTATTAAGTAATAGAAACTTTTATATTAGGATTATATTTACCCCTTTTGATTGATTACACCATTATGCATATTCTATACATATTTTTATTTTGAAAATATATTTTTTTGCAGTAATTTGTTGCTACAAGTTTTTTTAAGTTGCAGTTTTTAGGGGAGGGAGGAAGGGGCCATGACCCAGGGCTCGCTTCTGTAGCTGGGAAAGGAAGGGAGGAGGAGAGAACACTTCTTTACCCAAAAGGTATTTTTTAGATTTTTATATTTTTTAATGCAGCTGCAACACTTATTAACTTTTAACAAGGAGAAGAGAAGGGAAAGGGGTAACATTATATTTATTGAGCAAAGGAATACTGCGTGCCGGTGCCTACTTCCTGATACTATGCCAGCACACCAGTGGTTTTCCATGTCTTTACTTAACCCTTACATATTTTAACACTCCCCCACTCTTTTTAAAGAAGGGCCCAGGCTCCCTTCCCTTTTGCACACTGAATGGCAGGGCATTCAGGCTGGAGGACCTGGCTTGAGTTAGCCGGTCCACTGGTTATGCTATGAGGAGAGAGAAAAGGCAGGTCATAAAAGGGGTAAGCCGCTGAATTTACAAATACAGCTTTTGGGGAGAGGCTAAGGCAGCACATAATTTTAAACACCCCATAAACATAATTAATAACATTTTTACAACAGGAGTAATATCACCAAAAAAACGAATGAGTGTCCATTAGGCCTGTCCGAAGGGCACCGGCTACATTAGTCCAAGTACAATCAGCAGGCAGTTTAGTAGCCAGTTGGAAGGCATTCCAAGATTTTTAAGACTTGAGTCCAATATTTGGGCCACCCCCAGAAACACTACTTCTTCTTCTTTGACGGGGTTAAAATTCTGTAACACCATTTTGGAGTGTATATTTTAAATGTGTCCAGTTGTTGGCAGTTGCAGCAAGCTGCCCCTACAGTGTTCATGTGCTCTTGTTCATATCATGAGTATATTGAATATTTACAGAGAGATGACGTATTGTCCAAACCAGCTTGACCACTTGGTATGGAATTAGGTAATGGCACTGGTTCAATTGTCCACAGCAATGAGTGCCACAGATTCATTTATGCACTAAAGTTTCGATGGGAGCATGTAGATATGTGTAATTGTGCCAGATGCTGGTGCACTTGTACTTTTAAGTGTTATATTACAGAATTGTGCAGAATTTTTATCAGAACACTTTATACCCCATATACATTCTACCTAACTGTTCATCCCTGGCACAGGTTGCTGGGTTTGCTCCTTTATGGCCATTGGGAAGGGGCACATTTAAATATTTTTTTTGGACAATTACTTAATTGAATTATTGTTTATTTTACATTTTATTTTGTAGTGAGGTTTTTTCTATTATTTTTATGGGGCTTATGGGGAGCCCCTTAGTTGCTGTTTTATTTTACTGCAATTAGTATTCAGGTGCTAACTCCCCTAGTTGAGCATTGTGCATTTTTATATATACTTTTGTTTTTTAAAAGTTAGCTTCTAAAAGCTATTTTTACCCATGTTACAAGGTTTCCTGTTTATGGAGTTAACTGCAGGTTTACCTTTGCCACCTTTTTTTTTCATTGCAATTGCAGATAGTTGCTGTGCCCATAGTTCATTGATTTGTTGTTGAAATTTTACATATTGGCTTATTAATTATTTAGTTAGTTACTCAACAGTTCCCCAAATTCCATACACCCAACCCTGTGGTTCCTACTGCCCATAATTTCTTTTGCAGCAACAATGTCGTGCGTATTCCCTTACCCACCAATTAAATTGTTGCTTTAACCCTTTTATGCATGTGCTGCAGTTGGGGTGTACGCGGTCCACCCACCATTCTGTGGGGTGCACCGCCCATCCATGTAATGGACTGAAAGGACACACTGACGAGCTCTGGTTGCACCCGTTTCCACAGTGGCTTCCACACATTCACCCAAAAGGAAGTATTTCCAGTTCCAGGGTGCGGCCAGCTTAAATCATAGAATATCAGGGTTGGAAGGAACCTCAGGAGGGCATCTAGTCCAACCCCCTGGTCAAAGCAGGGCCAATCCCCAATTTTTGCCCCAGATCCCTAAATGGCCCCCTCAAGGACTGAACTCACAACCCTGGGTTTAGTAGGCTAATGCTCAAACCACTGAGCTATCCCTCCCCCCAGGAGAAAGGATCCTTCCAGCTTGGCATTCATATTACCTGTAGGGTAACATTCTGCAAAGTGGTTAAATTGTTATATTCTCAGTGTTCCAGGGGAGACTTTTTGCCCAGTCTGGTATGTACATAACTGCAAGCCTAAGGATTGTTCTTTATGGAGGTACCATTATGATTACACCTGGTAACACCACACCCCAACTGTGGAACCCCATAACCCAAACACCCCTGGAGACCAGAGGGTTATATGTTTTTGGGGCCCTCCGTGACAAACCACATGTCCAGATGACTGTGTTTCCCACTGTTATTTATTACGACATATTTTAAAGGAATACTATGCAATATTTTTTGATAAATTAGATTTTTTATTGGCATAGGATTTCCACTTTAATTTATACACTACATACTAACATTGCTAAATTTTCATGGGGGATTAGTAGTAGTTTTTCCATGGGTAAATCCTTAAAGTTCTTCTCTGCTTCATTACCACCACTTGGGGGTGTAACTGTTCACGTGTTTCCTTCTTTTGCTACTTTACATTGCGAGATCTGGGCAGGGTTTACAATAGTGACAACTGTAATTAGCAACGATCATTCCATTCCAGGCTAGGGAATTTTTGGTTTTCTTATTGTAGGTTCACCTGTAATATGCATGTAACAATATATATATATTTTTAACCCCTATTTTGTTCCTTTTTATTTGCATGCAATAAACCCATTTCCATCCTTCATTTTTTGTTTTTTAATAGCAGCAGGCTGGGCCCCAACCGGTTAAAGACTAGATAAGGAACCCTTTATTTAGGAACTGGGAACGGATGGTATTCTTGTTATACCAATAAAATAAAAACCAGCAGGATCTTATTAAAGGGGAAAAGGCAAAATACCACATTTATGGTGAATACAAAAAGAATCATAGTAAGCAGGTAGTTATCATAGAATATCAGGATTGGAAGGGACCCCAGAAGGTCATCTAGTCCAACCCCCTGCTCGAAGCAGGACCAATTCCCAGTTAAATCATCCCAGCCAGGGCTTTGTCAAGCCTGACCTTAAAAACCTCTAAGGAAGGAGATTCTACCACCTCCCTAGGTAACGCATTCCAGTGTTTCACCACCCTCATAGTGAAAAAGTTTTTCCTAATATCCAATCTAAACCTCCCCCCCTGCAACTTGAGACCATTACTCCTCATTCTGTCATCTGCTACCATTGAAAACAGTCTAGAGCCATCCTCTTTGGAACCCCCTTTCAGGTCGTTGAAAGCAGCTATCAAATCCCCCCTCATTCGTCTCTTCTGCAGACTAAACAAGCCCAGCTCCCTCAGCCTCTCCTCATAACTCATGTGTTCCAGTCCCCTAATCATTTTTGTTGCCCTTCGCTGGACTCTCTCCAATTTATCCACATCCTTCTTGAAGTGTGGGGCCCAAAACTGGACACAGTACTCCAGATGAGGCCTCACCAATGTCGAATAGAGGGGAACGATCACGTCCCTCGATCTGCTCGCTATGCCCCTACTTATACATCCCAAAATGCCATTGATTATAGCTATAACATTCCATTCAATTTCATATTTATTCACACACACACACACACAGAGGTTCTGCAAGGTTGTTATCATAGTTACCAGCCTTAGAGTTGCTCATGCCAAGCCACTGACCACGTGGCCTGGACATGAGGAGGGAGCAGGGCCTTGTCAGATGCTCATCTGATGCTCCTGGAAGTTGGTTCGCAGAATCAGACCACAAAGTTCTCACTTTCTAGAGTCCATTTTTATAGGAATTTCTTCCTATGCCAGTCTATGGGAATTGCTTCTTCATGCTGTTGCTGAATCAATCAGTAGATAGCACATTCCTGATGGCTCCGTACTGCCAGATGTTATCTTGTTCTTTGGTTCTCCCATCCTTGAGGCTGTTGGGTGGATTCCAGTCTGCCCTCCGGGGGTCCTCTGGTTATTTCCACTCGACGCCTTCTTCAGCCGATGGACACTGGATTCTTAGGCTGGCACCTCCCTCTTCATTCAGTTATTATCCACACCAAGCATCCATCCACATACATCCTCTATCTCTATTTTAACCTCTTATGTTAACAAAAGGAGATGAATACAACAAAAGGGCGGGGAGTCTCTGGGTGCTGTTTCTGTTGTTCGAGTATTGCTTTGAGTCTCTCTCTCTGTGAATTGCTTTGAGAACAGACTCAGTCTTAGAATGTACTAACACAATTAGCAGCTTGCAAGTTTCACACAGAGAGGGAGAGAAACAGCACCAAAAACGAAGAGACCTCTTAATTAGTAATACCCTGGAATTTAAACTATGGGGAATCAAACTCATTTTTTATTTTAATACAGAACTTCTTTAATATGATCCAACACGCTCCTGGAATGCGGTACATTACTTGATTCCCCCCGTTGGGTAGACTGTGCTTTTTAGGGAGATTATACCATGCACTAATTTTTGCTGCTATATGCATAATTTTTTTTTGTACAATAATTTACCAAAATAACGGTAATAAGACAGGTTTCAGAGTAACAGCCGTGTTAGTCTGTATTCACAAAAAGAAAAGGAGTACTTGTGGCACCTTAGAGACTAACCAATTTATTTGAGCATAAGCTTTCGTGAGCTACAGCTCACTTCATCAGAAGCATACTGTGGAAAATACAGAAGTTTTTATACACACAAACCATGAAAAAATGGGTGTTCATCACTACAAAAGGTTTTCTCTCCCCCCCACCCTACTCTCCTGCTGGTAAAAGCTTATCTAAAGTGATCACTCTCCTTACAATGTGTACAATAATCAAGGTGGGCCATTTCCAGCACAAATCCAGAGTTTAACAAGATCATCTGAGGAACAGTGGGGGGAGGAATAAACAAGCAGCAGGATACGGACCCTGGACTTCAGGAAAGCAGACTTCGACTCCTTCAGGGAACGGATGACCAGGATCCCCTGGGGGACTAACTTGAAGGGGAAAGGAGTCTAGGAGAGCTGGCTGTATTTCAAGGAATCCCTGTTGAGGTTACAGGGACAAATCATCCCGATGAGTCGAAAGAATAGTAAATATGGCAGGCGACCAGCTTGGCTTAATGGTGAAATCCTAGCGGATCTTAAACATAAAAAAGAAGCTTACAAGAAGTGGAAGGTTGGACATATGACCAGGGAAGAGTATAAAAATATTGCTTGGGCCTGTAGGAATGTTATCAGGAGGGCCAAATCGCACCTGGAGCTGCAGCTAGCCAGAGATGTCAAGAGTAACAAGAAGGGTTTCTTCAGGTATGTTGGCAACAAGAAGAAAGCCAAGGAATGTGTGGGCCCCTTACTGAATGAGGGAGGTAACCTAGTGACAGAGGATGTGGAAAAAGCTAATGTACTCAATGCTTTTTTTGCCTCTGTTTTCACTAACAAGGTCAGCTCCCAGACTGCTGCGCTGGGCATCACAAAATGCGGAAGAGATGGCAAGCCCGCTGTGGAGATAGAGGCGGTTAGGGACTATTTAGAAAAGCTGGACGTGCACAAGTCCATGGGGCCGGACGAGTTGCATCCGAGAGTGCTGAAGGAATTGGCGGCTGTGATTGCAGAGCCACTGGCCATTATCTTTGAAAACTCGTGGCGAACCGGGGAAGTCCCAGATGACTGGAAAAAGGCTAATGTAGTGCCAATCTTTAAAAAAGGGAAGAAGGAAGATCCTGGGAACTACAGGCCAGTCAGCCTCACCTCAGTCCCTGGAAAAATCATGGAGCAGGTCCTCAAAGAATCAATCCTGAAGCACTTGCATGAGAGGAAAGTGATCAGGAACAGCCAGCATGGATTCACCAAGGGAAGGTCATGCCTGACTAATCTAATCGCCTTTTATGATGAGATTACTGGTTCTGTGGATGAAGGGAAAGCAGTGGATGTATTGTTTCTTGACTTTAGCAAAGCTTTTGACACGGTCTCCCATAGTATTCTTGTCAGCAAGTTAAGGAAGTATGGGCTGGATGAATGCACTATAAGGTGGGTAGAAAGCTGGCTAAATTGTCGGGCTCAACGGGTAGTGATCAATGGCTCCATGTCTAGTTGGCAGCCGGTATCAAGTGGAGTGCCCCAAGGGTCGGTCCTGGGGCCGGTTTTATTCAATATCTTCATAAATGATCTGGAGGATGGTGTGGATTGCACTCTCAGCAAATTTGCGGATGATACTAAACTGGGAGGAGTGGTAGATACGCTGGAGGGGAGGGATAGGATACAGAAGGACCTAGACCAATTGGAAGATTGGGCCAAAAGGAATCTGATGAGGTTCAATAAGGATAAGTGCAGGGTCCTGCACTTAGGACGGAAGAACCCAATGCACAGCTACAGACTAGGGACCGAATGGCTAGGCAGCAGTTCTGCGGAAAAGGACCTAGGGGTGACAGTGGACGAGAAGCTGGATATGAGTCAGCAGTGTGCCCTTGTTGCCAAGAAGGCCAATGGCATTTTGGGATGTATAAGTAGGGGCATAGCGAGCAGATCGAGGGACGTGATCGTTCCCCTCTATTCGACATTGGTGAGGCCTCATCTGGAGTACTGTGTCCAGTTTTGGGCCCCACACTTCAAGAAGGATGTGGATAAATTGGAGAGAGTCCAGCGAAGGGCAACAAAAATGATTAGGGGACTGGAACACATGAGTTATGAGGAGAGGCTGAGGGAGCTGGGATTGTTTAGCCTGCAGAAGAGAAGAATGAGGGGGGATTTGATAGCTGCTTTCAACGACCTGAAAGGGGGTTCCAAAGAGGATGGCTCTAGACTGTTCTCAATGGTAGCAGATGACAGAACGAGGAGTAATGGTCTCAAGTTGCAGTGGGGGAGGTTTAGATTGGATATTAGGAAAAACTTTTTCACTAAGAGGGTGGTGAAACACTGGAATGCGTTACCTAGGGAGGTGGTAAAAAGAAAAGGAGGACTTGTGGCACCTTAGAGACTAACCAATTTATTAGAGCATAAGCTTTCGTGAGCTACAGCTCACTTCCTCAGATGCATATCGTGGAAACTGCAGCAGGCTTTATATATACACAGAGAATATGAAACAATACCTATTCCCACCCCACTGTCCTGCTGGTAATAGCTTATCTAAAGTGATTTCCAGCACAAATCCAGGTTTTCTCACCCTCCACCCCCCCACACAAATTCACTCTCCTGCTGGTGATAGCCCATCCAAAGTGACAACTCTTTACACAATGTGCATGGCTTGACAAAGCCCTGGCTGGGATGATTTAACTGGGAATTGGTCCTGCTTTGAGCAGGGGGTTGGACTAGATGACCTTCTGGGGTCCCTTTCAACCCTGATATTCTATGATTCTAAGGGGAAATAGGTTACTTTTTATAATGACTCAACCATTCCCAGTCTCTATTCAAGCCTAAGTTAATTGTATCCAATTTGCAAATGAATTCCAATTCAGCAGTCTCTCGCTGGAGTCTGGCTTTTTGAAGTTTTTCTGTTGTAATATCGCAACTTTTATGTCCGTAATCGCGTGACCAGAGAGATTGAAGTGTTCTCCGACTGGTTTATGAATGTTAT
This sequence comes from Lepidochelys olivacea, assembly GCF_965140295.1. Lineage (NCBI taxonomy): Eukaryota > Metazoa > Chordata > Testudines > Cheloniidae > Lepidochelys > Lepidochelys olivacea. The sequence goes on along the minus strand of NC_140433.1, from coordinate 7,244,008 downwards.
AATTCTTGACATCTGATTTGTGTCCATTTATTCTTTTACGTAGAGACTGTCCAGTTTGACCAATGTACCTGGCAGAGGGGCACTGCTGGCATATGATGGCATATATCACATTGGTGGATGTGCAGGTGAACGAGCCTCTGATAGTGTGGCTGATGTTATTAGGCCCTGTGATAGTGTCCCCTGAATAGATATATGGGCACAGTTGGCAACGGGCTTTGTTGCAAGGATAGGTTCCTGGGTTAGTGGTTCTGTTGTGTGGTATGTGGTCGCTGGTGAGTATTCGCTTCAGTTTGAGGGGCTGTCTGTCTGCTGTCTTGATTATCATACACATTGTAAGGAGAGTGATCACTTTAGATAAGTTATTACCAGCAGGAGAGTTGCGGGGGGGGGAGGGGGAGAAAACCTTTTGTAGTGATAAACACCCATTTTTTCATGGTTTGCGTGTATAAAAACATCTTCTGTATTTTCCACAGTATGCATCCAATGAAGTGAGCTGTAGCTCACGAAAGCTTATGCTCAAATAAATTGTTTAGTCTCTAAGGTGCCACAAGTACTCCTTTTCTTTTTGGTAATAAGATAAACAGCACAAAACACACAACATAATTTTTGTTGTGACAGTAGACCCATGGTGTTCTGGGTTGTTCTTTCACTGGTGCTAGATTGCCCACAGTATTTGAAAAAACAAAATAAATTACCCCCCCCCTTTTTTTTTAAATAACAATTTTTTTTCCTGACTGCAGGAAAACAGAAGAATTACCTTTATACTTTTTGTTTTATAGGCAGGCCAGGATTTTACCCTTAAAGGGAAAGGATGAATTATTCCACTATTCATTTTTGAAATTCATGAGGTTGTGTACCTCATTTTCCCCTTTTATACAAACAGACCAGGTTTATTTACTAGTTGCAGCTCCTTTGTGCTGCCATTTATAGGCAGTCTTTTCCTTCCCCTATTAGCTAGGTGATTAACATTTACATAAAAAGAAAAGGAGGACTTGTGGCACCTTAGAGACTAACCAATTTATTAGAGCATGAGCTTTCGTGAGCTACAGCTCACTTCCTCAGATGCATATCGTGGAAACTGCAGCAGGCTTTATATATACACAGAGAATATGAAACAATACCTATTCCCACCCCACTGTCCTGCTGGTAATAGCTTATCTAAAGTGATTTCCAGCACAAATCCAGGTTTTCTCACCCTCCACCCCCCCACACAAATTCACTCTCCTGCTGGTGATAGCCCATCCAAAGTGACAACTCTTTACACAATGTGCATGACAATCAAGCTGGGCTATTTCCTGCATAAATCCAGGTTCTCACATCCCCCCCACCCCCATACACACACAAACTCACTCTCCTGCTGGTAATAGCTCATCCAAACTGACCACTCTTCAAGTTAAAATCCAAGTTAAACCAGAACATCGGGGGGGGGGGTAGGAAAAAACAAGAGGAAACAGGCTACCTTGCATAATGACTTAGCCACTCCAAGTCTCTATTTAAGCCTAAATTAATAGTATCCAATTTGCAAATGAATTCCAATTCAGCAGTTTCTCGCTGGAGTCTGGATTTGAAGTTTTTTTGTTTTAAGATAGCGACCTTCATGTCTGTGATCGCGTGACCAGAGAGATTGAAGTGTTCTCCGACTGGTTTATGAATGTTATAATTCTTGACATCTGATTTGTGTCCATTTATTCTTTTACGTAGAGACTGTCCAGTTTGACCAATGTACATGGCAGAGGGGCATTGCTGGCACATGATGGCATATATCACATTGGTGGATGTGCAGGTGAACGAGCCTCTGATAGTGTGGCTGATGTTATTAGGCCCTGTGATGGTGTCCCCTGAATAGATATGTGGGCACAGTTGGCAACGGGCTTTGTTGCAAGGATAAGTTCCTGGGTTAGTGGTTCTGTTGTGTGGTATGTGGTTGTTGGTGAGTATTTGCTTCAGGTTGCGGGGCTGTCTGTAGGCAAGGACTGGCCTGTCTCCCAAGATTTGTGAGAGTGTTGGGTCATCCTTTAGGATAGGTTGTAGATCCTTAATAATGCGTTGGAGGGGTTTTAGTTGGGGGCTGAAGGTGACGGCTAGTGGCGTTCTGTTATTTTCTTTGTTAGGCCTGTCCTGTAGTAGGTAACTTCTGGGAACTCTTCTGGCTCTATCAATCTGTTTCTTTACTTCTGCAGGTGGGTATTGTAGTTGTAAGAAAGCTTGACAGAGATCTTGTAGGTGTTTGTCTCTGTCTGAGGGGTTGGAGCAAATGCGGTTGTATCGCAGAGCTTGGCTGTAGACGATGGATCGTGTGGTGTGGTCAGGGTGAAAGCTGGAGGCATGCAGGTAGGAGACAGGCCAGTCCTTGCCTACAGACAGCCCCGCAACCTGAAGCAAATACTCACCAACAACCACATACCACACAACAGAACCACTAACCCAGGAACTTATCCTTGCAACAAAGCCCGTTGCCAACTGTGCCCACATATCTATTCAGGGGACACCATCACAGGGCCTAATAACATCAGCCACACTATCAGAGGCTCGTTCACCTGCACATCCACCAATGTGATATATGCCATCATGTGCCAGCAATGCCCCTCTGCCATGTACATTGGTCAAACTGGACAGTCTCTACGTAAAAGAATAAATGGACACAAATCAGATGTCAAGAATTATAACATTCATAAACCAGTCGGAGAACACTTCAATCTCTCTGGTCACGCGATCACAGACATGAAGGTCGCTATCTTAAAACAAAAAAACTTCAAATCCAGACTCCAGCGAGAAACTGCTGAATTGGAATTCATTTGCAAATTGGATACTATTAATTTAGGCTTAAATAGAGACTTGGAGTGGCTAAGTCATTATGCAAGGTAGCCTGTTTCCTCTTGTTTTTTCCTACCCCCCCCCCCCCCGATGTTCTGGTTTAACTTGGATTTTAACTTGAAGAGTGGTCAGTTTGGATGAGCTATTACCAGCAGGAGAGTGAGTTTGTGTGTGTATGGGGGTGGGGGGGATGTGAGAACCTGGATTTATGCAGGAAATAGCCCAGCTTGATTGTCATGCACATTGTGTAAAGAGTTGTCACTTTGGATGGGCTATCACCAGCAGGAGAGTGAATTTGTGTGGGGGGGTGGAGGGTGAGAAAACCTGGATTTGTGCTGGAAATCACTTTAGATAAGCTATTACCAGCAGGACAGTGGGGTGGGAATAGGTATTGTTTCATATTCTCTGTGTATATATAAAGCCTGCTGCAGTTTCCACGATATGCATCTGAGGAAGTGAGCTGTAGCTCACGAAAGCTCATGCTCTAATAAATTGGTTAGTCTCTAAGGTGCCACAAGTCCTCCTTTTCTTTTTGCGAATACAGACTAACACGGCTGTTACTCTGAAACCTAACATTTACATAAGCGCTGTCTGGCTTGCTTTTGGATTCAAAGCTATTCGCAGCTCAGAGGCTCGGTCTTAAAAAGGGACAATTTTTAACTTTTGCTTTTAAAACACACAGCCATTAGAAAAAGAAACACAGCCTATTGTCAGGTTTCAGAGTAGCAGCCATGTTAGTCTGTATTTGCAAAAAGAAAAGGAGTACTAGTGGCACCTTAGAGACTAACCAATTTATTTGAGCATAAGCTTTCGTGAGCAACAGCTCACTTCATCAGATGCATGAAGCTCACGAAAGCTTATACTCAAATAAATTGGTTAGTCTCTAAGGTGCCACTAGTCCTTTTCTTTTTACAGCCTATTGTGGCTCTTTTTGGAGCCTTAATAGGATTGTAAATACATAGCATGTTTTGTTTGTGGTTTTTTTTACCCCTTTTATAATATGTACTGCACATATTTTTGGAAAATGCACACCCCCTTTACAGTTTAACTTTACAACATTAGCCACATTAACTTTTACACAAGTAACTGCTTTCCCTGTGCCCACAGAGTTCTTATGCACCCCCACTAAAGCAGCAGTTTGATTACTCAAAGCCACCCCAAGGCTTGGTGTTTTTAACATTACCCCCTTATACATTTTACCCTTGCTTTTTTTTTTTTTTTTAAAAAGGAGGTACACTATTTATTTATTTTTGGGGGTGCAGTTTTCAGCTGCTAGTTATTAAAAATAATTTAGAATTGTTTCCCATTATTTTAGTTCTGGCTGGCCTAGCCAGGAACATATTATCTGGTTCTTATTTTAAAATATAATATACTTTATAAAAAAACATGGAAGTACCCAAAGGGCTAAATGCTAAATACTGCAGCCACATTACACTGTTTGCCCATGTCTAGCACAAGGGTCTGTCAGTGTTGCAACTTTGAATGAGAGATTGAAATGGAATTTTAGTGGCATTGATTTTTTTTTTTAATTTAAAAATAAATCCAAACCAATTTATTTTAAACCTACAAACAGAATTTTATAAGCCATGAGTGCTGGTTTAGGTCCTTAAAACATTATATAAAAAGATTTACACACTTTTTTTTTTTTTGCTTACCACACCTTGCACTGCTTTTATTATTTTTATATAATTGTATTTAGATTACATTTTTATTTTGTACAATTAAAGATAGTCAAGTTTTATGAGAAACCCTTACATTTTTTCAGTGATTTTAATGAACTTGTTTAATATAGATCTGGGTATTGGGCTGATTGCTGCCTGCAGCAATTTTTTAAGAGACCATTTCCATGGGGAAAGGGCCCATTTCCCTTAAGAATAGCTGTAAAGGCTCCTGGGGACAAAAACATAGTGGTGGTAGTAGCCACTTGATCCGCTTGTATAATTGATTTAATTACCAGGGTTTCACACAATGTGACTGTACCGACTTGTACATATGTATACATTTACATAACTGTGTTTTATTTTTAAAAAACAAAACTTTTTTTGTGTAACACCATAACTGTTACTGTAACATTTTTGGCACCTTAGAGACTAACCAATTTATTTGAGCATGAGCTTTCGTGAGCTACAGCTCACTTCATCGGATGCATGCCGTGGAAACTGCAGCAGACTTTATATACACAGAGAATATGAAAAAATACCTCCTCCCACCCTACTGTCCTGCTGGTAATAGTTTATCTAAAGTGATTATCAGGTGGGCCATTTCCAGCACAAATCCAGGTTTTCTCACCCTCCACCCCCCCACACAAATTCACTCTCCTGCTGGTGATAGCCCATCCAAGGTGACAACTCTTTACACAATGTGCATGATAATAAAGTTGGGCCATTTCCTGCACAAATCCAGGTTCCCTCACCCCCCTCCCAAAAACCACACACACAAACTCACTCTCCTGCTGGTAATAGCTCATCCAAAGTGACCATTCTCCCTACAATGTGCATCATTAAGGTGGGCCATTTCCAGCACAAATCCAGGTTTTCTCACATCCCCCCCACCCCCATACACACACAAACTCACTCTCCTGCTGGTAATAGCTCATCCAAACTGACCACTCTCCAAGTTTAAATCCAAGTTAAACCAGAACATGGGGGGGGGGGGGTAGGAAAAAACAAGAGGAAATAGGCTACCTTGCATAATGACTTAGCCACTCCCAGTCTCTATTTGAGCCTAAATTAATAGTATCCAATTTGCAAATGAATTCCAATTCAGCAGTTTCTCGCTGGAGTCTGGATTTGAAGTTTTTTTGTTTTAAGATAGCGACCTTCATGTCTGTGTTTGCGTGACCAGAGAGATTGAAGTGTTCTCCGACTGGTTTATGAATGTTATAATTCTTGACATCTGATTTGTGTCCATTTATTCTTTTACGTAGAGACTGTCCAGTTTGACCAATGTACCTGGCAGAGGGGCATTGCTGGCACATGATGGCATATATCACATTGGTGGATGTGCAGGTATACGAGCCTCCGATGTGATATATGCCATCATGTGCCAGCAATGCCCACCTTAATTATGCACATTGTAGGGAGAATGGTCACTTTGGATGAGCTATTACCAGCAGGAGAGTGAGTTTGTGTGTGTGGTTTTTGGGAGGGGGGTGAGGGAACCTGGATTTGTGCAGGAAATGGCCCAACTTTATTATCATGCACATTGTGTAAAGAGTTGTCACCTTGGATGGGCTATCACCAGCAGGAGAGTGAATTTGTGTGGGGGGGGGTGGAGGGTGAGAAAACCTGGATTTGTGCTGGAAATGGCCCACCTGATAATCACTTTAGATAAGCTATTACCAGCAGGACAGTGGGGTGGGAGGAGGTATTTTTTCATATTCTCTGTGTATATAAAGTCTGCTACAGTTTCCACGGCATGCATCCGATGAAGTGAGCTGTAGCTCACGAAAGCTCATGCTCAAATAAATTGGTTAGTCTCTAAGGTGCCACAAGTACTCCTTTTCTTTTTGTGAATACAGACTAACACGGCTGTTACTCTGAAACCTGTAACAGTTTTACAACTACCAACCTTTTTAATTTTGTAGTATCATATAAAGGCTACTTGTAACTTTTTGTTTACTTTAAATTACTTACCTGTGCATTTAATTCTTTAAAGTGGTATATTTTGCTTGTAACAGCTTAGCTACCAAGTACAATTCCTGCAACACAGCTGCCTTACCTTGTGCTTCCTTTACATTGGGATTGTTTAAAGAGGCAGCAAAACATTTGTTTCCATGGTCACCCATTGACCTTTTACACACACACACACAGATGGGGACAGACAGATTCACAGACACACACAGAGATGGATTCTCTCTCTCTCTCACACACCCCCTAGAGAGGGAGACACAGGAAGGATTCTCTGACACACACACACACACGGGGAGACACACACACAGGGAGACACAGACTGATTGAGAGAGACACACACACAATGTCTGTGAGCTGTAGCTCACGAAAGCTTATGTTCAAATAAATTGGTTAGTCTCTAAGGTGCCACAAGTACTCCTTTTCTTTTTGCGAATACAGACTAACATGGCTGTTACTCTGAAAAATGTCTGTGGGTCTCCCTCTGTGCAAGACACACACACACAGAAATGGATTCTCTCCCAGACACACACACACACAGGGAAACACACACAGAGAAGGGTTGTGAGAGAGACACACACAAAGAGGGAAACACAGAGAGGGATTCTCTCTCTCACACATACACAGGGGAACACACAGATGCATTCTCTCTCACACACAGGGAGGGAGACACATACACAGATAGATTCTCTCTCTCACACACACACAGATACATAGAGAGTTGGATTCACACATTTCCCTCCCTCCCCGCCACAGAGAGAGGAAGGCATACGAGAGAGAGACAGACACACAAGACTGGAGAGAGAGGCATGCAGTGATTCTCACATGAGAGAGAGACACACACACACACAAGCCATACACAACAGATACACAGGGTTTCACGGACACTGGCCACACACACAAGAGAGGGAGGGAGACAGAGCAGTTGTATATAGCTGCTATTATACAGACAACAGCAAAAGATGCACACAGGGATTCACATATCTTGGGGAGAGAGAGACACAGACACACACACAACATACAGAGATTCACACACACATATACAAGACAGAGAGGGAGACACATGCAGGGATTCACACATACACTGGCCTCACAAGAGAGGCATGCAGTGATTTGCAGAGACACACACTAGCCACACACCACAGAGAGGGAGACACACAGCCATACTGCCTACATCCAACATACCCACACCAGAGAGACAAAGACACACACAGGCTATACACACAACACCCCCCAGACACCCTCCCCCCCAGAGAGAGACAGGGACACACACCCAGGCTATACACACCACACACACCCTAGAGACAGAGAGACACACACCACACACACCCCAGAGGCAAAGACACAGACAGGACAGACACCCCCCCCCCAGAGACAGAGAGACACACACAGGCTATATACACAACACCCCCCAGAGACACCCCCCCCCAGAGAGAGACAGAGACACACACCCAGGCTATACGCACCCCCGCCCCCAAGAGACAGACAGACAGAGACACACAACACCCCCGAGAGAGAGACACACACAGGCTATACACAACACCCCCACAGACACACACACACACACACCGCTTCTATATAACACCCCCCCGACCCGACCCGACCCGACGTTCGCGTCCCCACTGGGCGCGAGCTGGGGAGGGCGGCGCTTCATGACGCGCCGCGGGACGGCGAGCTACGCAGCAAGCGAGCTCGCCTCGGTCTCGCCCCGCGAGTGAATTTAAAGGGCCAGCAGCCCGCGTGGAGCGGGTCAGGGAAATGCCGGGAGTATCACGTGAGGCTGGGTACTGGGTGCACGCTGTTTATTAGTAGCAGCAGATTCGCCCTGTCCGCGATCTCCAGCGGAGACCAGCGCTCGCCGCGTGGGTTGCTGTTGTAGGGGGTACTCAGCCCCCCCCCCCCCGCCACCTGAACGCGGCTCCATCCCGGGGTCTCTGCGTTGAAAGTGCTGCGCCGAAGCGGCAGACATCTTCACCAGGCCACGGCGGCCGCCGCCGTGTGTGTATAAGGAATTCCAGCCGCTGATTCGCTACTAGGCGGAGCAATCCCCGGAGCGTCCCGCGGCGGCAGCCTGGCTCTGTGAGCAAGCCAGGGCCGCAGAAGCCCCTCCGAGGGCTGCGTGGGGTGAAAGCAGCGCCTCGGGCCCAAGTCCTTGGAGAAAGTGCTGCCGCGGATGGGCAGGTCGCTGGCGCACTCGGCTGGCGGCGGCTTCTCCCGGGTCCGCACCAGTCACGGGCTGCGCTCGGCGGGTGCGGCGGCGGCGGCTTTCCGGGGCGCGGCCTGCTCTGCACCCGCTGCCGGCCGAGCCCAGCCGCGGCCCCTCAGCCAGGCCGGGGAGACCTCGCCGGCCGCTTTGGCGCTGCCGGGTCTCGGCGCGCAGGGCGGGAGCGGCCCGGGCCCAGAGCGGCGGTGCGGGGGAGGGGGCGCCCCGGGAGTAATGCCTCCTGGGCCCGCATGAGGAGGGGAGAGGGAGCGGGAGCCCCTGGGCCCCCCGCACGCCCTGCCTGCCCCGCGAGTGCAGCCATGGAGTGTGTGCAGGTCCCCCCCAGGCAGCCGGGGAGTGCCGCTGAGCGGGACCGGCGGCGGCTGCTGCTGCTGCCGCCCCCGGGGCCGCCGAAGGAAGAGGAGACGCTGGGCGGCTTTGAGCCCTGGGCTGCCTCGCAGGCGGGAGAGGATGCTGCGGGAGGCCACTTGGGGGTGAAACTCCAGGAAAGTTTGGGCATGGCTCTCCTCTCCCATCTGGATGCCGAGATCCTCCCCTCAAAACCCAGCTCACCGGCTTCAGGAAACGCTCCCAGCGGGGAAATGGTGGACCATGCAACTGTGCCCTCTGCAAAGAGGGACTTGAAGGAGCCCGAGGGCTTAGATCTGGGAGAGGAGCGGTTGCAGGGGAAAGAGACTTCTTTGGTCGAGAGCCATCCACTTCAGGAAGCATTGTCAGCGAATGAGGATGCTTCTGGTAACCCTCACTTGGCTGCAGAGAGGAGAAACTTGCCGGAGATGGCAGCTGCCGCCAGAGGATGTCCCGGGGGAAATGAAAAATCTCTGCTGCAGGCCCCTCTTTCCCCCTCACAGGAAAAGTTGGCATCTCCGCCTTCCAATAACTGTTCTTTGGACTCAGCAGCCCCCAGTCCAGGGGGTGATCAACAAGTGGAGGCTTCTCCACCTTCTGAAGATGGAAAACTCAAGCATGGGGCAAAGCGGGTAACATTTCCCTCGGATGAGGACATAGTGTCTGGATCTCTGGAGCCTAAAGATCCTTGGAGACATGGTAAACTTTCAAAATGCTTTACACTCAATTTTGCTCTTCTCCTGGGGCTGGAAATTGTATATCATGTGAATAATCCTGTTAACTTCACTGAAGGTCTATTCACATGTTAAAGATTTTGCAGAGTTGTTCCCAAACAGGACACACTCTCTTTTTGACATTTGTGGTATAACAGGATACTCAAAGATTACTTTTCTATGAAATGTTTAAATATTAAGCATATTTAAACAAAACTGTGCAGTTTGTTTGAATTCCTAAAAATATATGCATCTGGTACTTTGAGTGTACACATGAACTTTATAAAAATTACAAACAATAATTAGGATCCAGTGGCAAGAACTGAGTGCTGACCTGATATTTATTAGTTATATGCAAACCTTTTAACATTCCTGAACATTCTGCACTGTTTTTAAGCACTTTTCTGATCCAGGTAGGATTGAAGCCTTGAAGTAATATAACCCCGTGTCTGTAGCACACCTTTTTCTCATTGTGTATCATTTCTACAGCTCCACCATTTTTAGTAGACCCCATGTTATTTTTCTCCATTTTTTTTTGCATCACTGACTTGTGAAATGAGCAAATATGTCCTCCCAGAAATGTAAAGAAACTAGTGATCTCTCCACTAATGCTATGATAAATAATTACAAAGAGATTGCAACTGTTATTTAATGCAAATGTTTATTTGACAGTAACTGTTAATATCTTTAAACAATTTTCAGAAATAATGACTATTAGTAATGCAAAACCAAAGTTCACCTTATAGTGTATATTAAATTTGTATTTTCAGTGCATTTGTCATATTTATCAACCAGATTTTACTTAGTGTTTGCTTTCTGCTTTTACCCAGGTTAATGGAATTCCAAAGTGGCTAAAATAGAATTGCTTCACATTATTTTCTGGAAATGGATTTTGGGTGTAGCTTTTTGAAGCAGGGATTCAGTTTTTGACAGGATTCTGGTATCTAGTTGCTGAAGTAAAGAATGGTGTGTTCAGTGTCTTAAAAATGACATTTCAAATCAGTGCAAAGGATATTGCATTCTATTATATTCATTAAACCTGGCCACTGGCTGGTACTCCTGAAGCTCAAGACATACAGTAACTTTTTCTCAATGGAAATAAGGTTCATTTGTTTTTAATGTGGTATGTGAGAGGTGTGTCATTGTCTAGAGACTGTCTCTACCCATTGTGCTCAAAGTGATAAGTGCACAAAGGGTTAATTCTGTCAGCATTTCTGACTAATGAAACAGTTGGAGTCTTATAGTAATCTCTGGACTTCATAAAGTTCAACTACCGTACATCTTAATGAACATATTGGGCATTTTAGAGCAGTTAAAGATGTGGGTTTGTATGTGTGGTGAGGGCATGACAGAAAGAGGTGTGGGTCATCCAGGATAGTGATGGTACTGAAAGTATCAGGTCAAATTAATCTCTGAATTTGGTCATTGTTCTTAATGGTTTGTATCCTTGTAATTACTTTTCTAATAAATTTACTGAATACACAAGAAGTTGTATATACATGGGAGGACCATGTCTATACCAGCAGGACAGTGGGGTGGGAGGAGGTATTTTTTCATATTTTCTGTGTATATAAAGTCTGCTGCAGTTTCCACGGCATGCATCCGATGAAGTGAGCTGTAGCTCACGAAAGCTCATGCTCAAATAAATTGGTTAGTCTCTAAGGTGCCACAAGTACTCCTTTTCTTTATGGGAGGAAGAAATATTTAAGACTTCAGTCTTCCCTCCTCTTTATATAGCTAAATGTTTTAGTATAACTCATCTTTTGAAAATTGAATCTAACCTTTGGCAAGAGTGGTGATAGACTTCACTTCATTTCAGGCATAAGAAAATCTGAAGCTCTTGTGTAAATCTGATAAGATTTTTGGAATATAAATGGATCAGTTTGCTTTGTAGTAACAGGCTTACATTTACATTTAAAATATTTTAATGTATACTGCAGTTATTGTAGCAATGTGTGTAAAGTAATGCACTTGTTTAACAGAATGTTACCAGTGAGCTAAATACGTTTTTAAATGTTTTACTTGTAATGGCTTTATCACATGCAATTGTTAGGATAAGGTACATTCTAGTCTCCTAAGGCTTTGGTCCAACTAACTTCTGTAGCTGACTTGTTGTGCTTGGCAAAACTGAACACAGGAAATTGATTGTGTTTAATTGAACCTCCTTGAAGACAGAGCACACAATGAATATGTGTGGACAGGACCCTTGTACAACTGGGTTGCTTCACTCCAGAGAAATGACTTACAAGTGTGAATGAGCCTCAGTACTTTTAATTGTACATCTATTATACAATCGGGGTGCATGTTTATAGGTCATATTGGCTACTAATTATGTGATGGCTTTTACTAGGCAGCTTGATTTAACGCGGTTGAATTTAGTTCAACCTTGTTAACAATCAATGCTTCAAATGGTTCTAAATCCACATGCATATTCAAATTATCTTGAAATCTGCTGTACCTCATCAGGGCCTGAGGGTAGGGTTAGTGGGCTCATTTGGTTCAGAGGTTCCATTCAGACACTCCTCTGCCCCAACACTGGAGCTTGGACCATGGGACTAGTGTGCACCAAACCGATTTATTAGCGGTTCTGTCTGGTTCTATAAATTGGCACACATCAGGGTCTGTGGCAGGGGTGGGCAAACTTTTTGGCCCAAAGGCCACATCAGGGTTGTGAAACTGTACGGAGGGCTAGGTAGGGAAGGCTGTGCCTCCTCAAATTGCTTGGCCTCTGCCCCCTCCCACTTCCTGACCCCTGACTGCCCCCCTCAGAACCCCTGACCCATCCAACACCCCTGATCCTTGTCCCCTTACTGCTTCCTCCTGGGACTCCCGCTCCTAACCGAAGCCTGGTACCCCACCCCCTATCCGACCCCCCCAGTCCCTTTCCCCTGACTGCCCTGACCCCTGTCCACACCCCCACCCCCTGATGGGCCCCCTGGGACTCCCATGCCTATCCAACTGCCCCTTTTCCCTGTCACCTGACTGTCCATCCCCTACAGAACCTCCACTCCATCCAACCCCCCTGCTCCCTGTACCCTGACTGTCCCGCCCCCTGTCCACCCCTCCCACCCCCCCCGGGACTCCCACGCCTGTCCAACCTCCCCTGCTCCCTGTCCCCTGACCGCCCCATCCAGCTGTCCCCTGACTGCTCCATGGGACCCGGCAGGAGCGGTGGGCCAGAGCGCGGGTGGCGCAGCAAGCTGAGGCTGGGGGACAGCAGGGGAGGGGCCTGGGGCTAGCCTCACTGGCTGGGAGCTCAAGGGCTGGGCAGGACAGTCCCACGGGCCCTAGTTTGCCCACCTCTAATCTATGGGCTACATGTACCTAGGTAGGGAAGAGATTTTTGATAGACAGTCCTTCCCTTGTGAGGTTTCCAAGAATGATTGCTGTGCGCATGAATAATCTCTGATGTGATTCTCTTTGGGCTAAAAGGCTTTAAAGGAAGTTCTTTCACAAGTTTTGCCCCAAGAGCTGAGCTTTTATTTTGAAAAGTTGATTTTTTAGATGTTTTTTTTTTTTTTTTTTAGTGCTCTAAAATTGACATGCCTGCTCATATTGTTTTGAAAATGGCTATGCCTCATCAGGGTGAGTCACTCTTAACTCTGCATTAATGAAGTTTTTTGGCAGTAAGTTGTATAAACACTACTCCTGGTAATGTCAGCAACATAAGCCCTAAAGCTAGATCTCTAACAGAAGAGTTTGGGGAAGACAAAGATAAACAAAAGGAATGGGATGAAGACCTGGGCCAGTTTCTTGTGGAAAGCTTTTTTTTGTACGTTGTTTGTCAGCTTCCCTTTCAGTTACATTTTGACTTTTTAAATCTGTGGAAACTATAGGAAAACTGATGGGACAATGTGGGGTGTTTTTCTGAGAGAATTTGCTCTAACAATATATGGAAACACTAACATAATTGTGTTTGGTTTTTTGATTGAGTAATTTCGAAGTCGACTTGCTCATCTAATTTTTCCTTAATATTTAAGTCTTCCTTTCCCGTTTCTTTATATCCCAATTTCCATTACTAAAGAAATGGGTGCTTTAAGCACTGACAATTTATAATCCTCCAAGAATGACTTCTTTGAGGACCAACCCTTCCCTCCTCCATAAAATTTGATAGCTAATGTAATTACTTTAAAATGTTTACTTAGGCTTGTGGAATCGGATAGATCCATCCACCATGTATAAACCATGTGAGCTAGGTTTGGGGTGAACAGAAGCAAACCTGCTATTTCAGTCTAGGGTAGCCAAATACTAGCAGGGAGGGATAGCTCAGTGGTTTGGGCATTGGCTTGCTAAACCGAGGGTTGTGAGTTCAATCCTTGAGGGGGCCATTTAGGGATCTGGGGCAAAAATTGGGGCTTGGTCCTGCTTTGAGCAGGGGGTTGGACTCCTGAGGTCCTTTCTAACCCTGATATTCTATTAATCTGTTCTGTGATTCTAGGTGTTTCTGCTAAAATGATTAATAGTGAAATGGGGTGGATTTGATTTAAATCAATTTGATTTAAAATCACTAGTCAGGAAGACTTGGTTTAATCATGGATTTCTACATAAAAGTGCATTCTTGTTGGTTGTTATAACCTTAGTACATAGTCTTTACAACTCAGAGATGTAAGTTTCATTTTTAAAAGGTACATACAATACATTCTTAAAGTGATTTATTTTGAAAACTTTTCAGATTAGTTTTACAGCTATATCAGAAAATAAATGAATGATTGTTTTTTTCATTTACCAAAGGTAATTGAAGCAGTTCATCTCCCAATGACTTCATAAATATCTATCTCTCCAATTCAACAGGTTAATCATTAATATTTGGAGGATTTTCTTTCCATCCTGTATTAGGAGGAGAAGATCACCAGACAGACATTTAAATTGTTTTATTTAACTAAAACAACAACATTATGTATTCTGGTTTTTTTCTTCAACAGCAAACACACATTTTAACAAAACAAGCATATGCATTTTTGAATTTAGTTAAACATTCAAGTTTTTTACAATCAGGTTTGTTTTTGTTACAATTGTTTTAAACTAAAATATATAAATAGTTGATTTAATTTGTTGGGTTTTTTAAAAAATGTCAGCCAGGTCAGCATGGGAAACTTAAAATATTGGCTTCTGCAGCTAACTCAGTCATCTTCACCTTCATTTTCCTGTTTGTTCATAATCTGGAAAAGAAAAACAAGCTTTCCTGCTTTTTCAGGTCCCAAATGATTTCTCAATTTGGAATGAATTAGTCCAAAGGAAGAAAATATTTTTTCTATACTAGCAGAAGAAGCTACTGCTGTTAAGTGAGATTATCACTTCAACAGTCTCTGAATCCAAGTGCTTAAGTGACTTCCATCAGTTCACTGGTGTGACTTTCTTTAAAATATCATCATGAAACATATATTTCTTGAATGGTTCTTATTCCCAAACTGGGTCTGTTTTATGGACTGCTGCTTTTATAGGTTTTCCCTTCTAGTGAGAGAATGGTATGGTAGATCTCAAATCAATGAAGGCTACACTCAGAAAGACCTCAAGACTTCTGGAATATGTCTCTCAAACAGTTTCCCTTTTGTTTCTACTGCCTGTCCCTTGCTTCTCACATTTATCTCCAGACTTCTTCTCCTTGTCCAGATCTATTCCGCCCCTAACAATCTTCTATTCATTGAACTTTTTGAAACTTTGCACTTTTAGAGAGAGGTAAGGGATTGACTCTGTGTACACAAAATTGCACAGGGACAATAGGGTTGAGGTCTGTTATTTCTCACCTATATATTTATTTATTTTAAAACGTTTTTGCTGTTAACAGGCATGTTACCTCTGGAGACACAAATCCACAGTTTGAGAACTGCAAAACTAAGCATCTCTGATGGTATCTTCTAGACTGAGCACTGAGTCCCATTAGGTAGATAGAAATATTAACCTAAATAATCTATATAGAAGCCCCTGGAACCCCATAAGATTGGGTCCCTAATCCATGAACTATTGGAACTGCTTTACAAAACTTTTCTTAAACATTACACAAATATATTCTCATACTATAGAATTAGAATTTATAATCCCTATTCCATGATGAGATATCTTTGGGCTATAATGTACCTTAATTAAAACTGTCTTTAGATATGTTTTTTCCTCAAAGCATTTTATCAAAAAAATCCGATTTTAAAAAAAAAAAGATTTTTTTTTTATTTTTTATTTTTAAAAATCATTTATTTTTATCCACCCTGGAAATGGTAATGTCAGTGGTTCAAGTTGTCAACAGAAGACTTCAATATGAATTCCCTACTGAACTTGGGCAATTCGCGTCTTGGAACTATTGTCCAAGTCTTACTCATGGGGAAATGCCGCACCAAAAAGTTAAAAATTCTGCACACAATATTTTAAAATTCTGCATATTCTTTTGTAAAAATAACAGAATATAATCACACAAATTTGGGATGTAAAATGTTAACTGGTTAACCGATTAACCGATAAGCATCCTTGTTATCGGTAAGGTATTCCTGTTGATGTTTAACCTGAGCTGCGAGACTCTGCCACTGGCCCTGCCCCCGGGGTTCCTGCGCAGGGCGGCAGCAGAGCTGTGCGGGGCCGGCAATGAGCGGAGTACCTGGGCACAGGGCTGGCAGCTGTCATCCAGGGTGTGGGGCGGAAGTGGAGCCTAATGGTTAAACGTTTAACCAGTAGACTCTTAGTAGTTTAAACGTTTACTTTTTTAAAATGCTATTTACATCCCTAACACCAGTTTCAATTTTTTTGGTAATTTATTTCAAAATATCTGTCAGCAAGTATGTCTGTAACAATACAGATGACAACAAAAATTCAGGAAATGTTTTTTGACAAATAGATTCCTTTCTAGGCATATTAATACAGAACTCTGAGTAATAATTCATTTAAACTACAATACAGAACTGTATTTCCCGCATCCCCCCAGAAGCAATGCAAAGGCTTGGGGGAGTCGGGGTAATGGAGTAGCTGCAGGAGAGGGAAGTAATTGCTGGAAAGGAGCCTGGGTCTGAACTTGGAGGGTTGTTGAGTATGGGTGGGGAAAAGTATGGAACAGGTTTGTTTTTTGGGGGGGGGGAATAGGAAAGGATTGTTAGGGAGCTTCCCCCATGCATACCCTGACTGACCTCTAGCCTCTCCCATTCAGTCAATCCCATGTGTCCTTGCAGCTCCTTCCCCATATGTCTGTGCCCTCACTCAGCCACCCCCTGTGGCCCTGCACCTCCATTCCCATTCAGCCCCTACCCCGGTCTGTCCTCCCCCACTAGCCTTTATGAGCCCCTGTCTGTGGCCCTCTTCTCCCCCAACAGTCCCATACTGTATCCCCTGTCTCCTGACCTGGCCTGACAGGCATTGTGAAGAAGGCACTGCAGGTTCTTTTTCTTCCTTAGCTGGCAGGACAGTGTTCTGTTCAAGTGCCACAGCGTTCTATGGTGGGCAAAAGCAGAACTACAGAACTTTCCAGCAGAAGCTATTTTCTGTGAAAAAATTAAATATGAACGGCATATTAATTATGCACGTGTGCAGTGGCGCAGAATTCCCACAGAAGGAAAGTCTGCAGAGAAACAATACAGCACCAAGGTCATGTTCAGATGGTTCTTTGTAACCATTGGGATAACTATTTAGAAATTCATCTAAAGAATTAAATTCTGTGGGGAATTCTGTGGTAAAATCTTAATCTGAATCATGGTGCATATTTCCCAAGACATTTAAGGAGACTTTTCTTTTTAAACAGTTCATTAAAAAAAGGAACTCTAGCGTAAACCTCTTTCATACTGATGTATCAGAAGGTCAGTTTCTTTTAGTGACTTATGTACTTGTGGCACCTTAGAGACTAACAAATTATTAAAGCATAAGCTTTCGTGAGCTACAGCTCACTTCATCTCTAAGGTGCCACAAGCACTCCTTTTCTTTTTACGGATACAGGCTAACATGGCCGCTTCTCTGAAACCTGTTGTTATGTACTGATAATGTAGTGGTTGTGTAGGTGAATCTAGAGTCCATAACTAGAGACCTTCTTTTCTGATTCCCAGAGGTTTGTAGCATATCTTGTTGAGTTGGTTCTTTTCTGCAAAATAGAACTTTTAATTTGTTTTTATACATGGAAATTATGTAACTAAAATGTGTCCATGCAGTGTATTTTAAAAATTGCATACAGATTCCAAAATTTCATTATCTAAAATTGTCTTGGCTGTAGTAAAATTAGACTTTTGGGGAGCAAAGGTAATCTGATTCAAACAAAATAAATGTTATGCACAACATATCTTGTCTGCCAAAGCTCTTCTAGGTACTGCTCATATCTTTGTAGGGAAATAAAAAGAGATTCCTTGAAGACCAGATCTTCTCAGATTCAGCATATCTCATTGTTCTCTGATCTTCTTGGCAGACAGCATGTCAAGAACAGAGCCTCTAGTCTCAAGTGTCTCATGTCACCCTTTCTCACTTAGCAGCCTTTGTGTACTTTTCATGTTTCTCTGTTTATTTTACTATCTAACTCCCCGCCCCTCAAAGAGCTGTGCCCTGGTGTTTTTTGTAGACCGAGATGCACTGCTTGTCTCATGCCATATCTGATATCTTTCAAAAGTCCTTCATCATAATAATTAACTTGGCTAAATGGTTCAGGTTCCTGTTTTTCTGTATACATTGCATGTTTTTTCCAGATGAGCTCTCCCCCATTCCATCTGCTCACTGTTCTAACCTAAGAATCATGCTTTTGCAGGTTAATTGTCCTGCCTGGAAGTGTTTAATCTAAAATCCAGCTCGCAGCCTACCTTATGTTTGAGTTTAAAAGAGAGAGGTCTCATAAGAAATAACTTTCTTAACACTAATTCTGGTCTATATGAACAGTCAGATTAATCCTCATCTTTGAGCTCCTCCTTTCAAAAACTAACTTTGAGTGGCTTAACTCAGTGGCTCTCAACCTTTCCAGACTACTGTACCCCTTTCAGGAGTCTGATTTGTCTTGTATACCCCAGGTTTCACCTCACACAAACGTGACTTGCTTACAAAATCAAACCTAAAAATATAAGTGTCACAGCACACTATTACTGAAAAATGACTTTGCTAGTGCCTTTTATGTAGCCTGTTGTAAAACTAGGCAAATATCTAGATGAGTTGATGTACCCCCGAAAAACCTCTGCGTACCCCTGATTGAGAACCACTGGCCTAACTGATCACAACTGCATTGCATGTGGTAGCAAGGTGGGTTTTCATGTAGTTAAGAGGCCTCCTGTTTTCTAGTTTGTATTAAAATGATTCTAAATTCTGCAGCAAGGTTCCCTTGGAGGTATAGCACTATGGTGCCGTAGAATGGAAGTCTGAGGTAGCATTTAAATTAAAAAAACAAACTAACAAGCCTTTATTTTCCTACTGAATTCAAAATATAGTCAGCGTAATAAACCTCTCTATTTTAAATCATTTTTATGCTATCACAGGAATCTTCTTTCAAAGTTTGTGGACACTTTCCTGTAAACTTGGAACTTTTTGGTAAGTTAGGAGGGAGGGGTTTGACACCCAGAAAGGGGTGGAAGTTTTGGAATTGTAGAATAAACATATTAGCTTGTCTTTTTTATTGATTATCTCAGTTTTTTTAACTCTGGCATCTAGAGTCCTGTCATTATGTTTCAGAGTAAACACAGAATTTTCTATATTCTGTGAATTGGATGGGGGTTGCCTGTAGCCACCTTAATTGGTTTTTCACTAAATTTTTCATACGTTTGAATTTTACCAGAGCACGGTTTAACAATACTTAATTAATACCTTAGAAAATTAGTAGAAAAAAAGGAAAATAAGTGAAAATCTAGAGACCTAGAAAGTGAGGGAATTAGAATGGGATGGGGAAGAAATCAAAGGAAGACAAATTAGCTTGCATAATATGGATTTACAGAAAGATGTGATTAGAGGGCTTTTATGGTGAAAATGTCTTGCCACATCTTCCAGGAGCGGGAGAGCAAGCCCAAATTGTTCAGAGAGGATGGCGTTTTTCCCCACTATGAGGGTAGATGTTAAATCTTGCTCTCTTTTTTTAGCAAGGAGGATGTGGCTCTTTTGTAATGCCTCAGTCTGATTATTTTGTGTAAATCAGGAGTGGTGAAGATACTTTTTGGGAGAGGAGGATACGAGAAGGGGTTATCCTCATTCAGGAAGCAATAGTAAACTTCAGCAGAGGGCAATGGAGTAGTTAAATGCTTCTGAGGTGAAAGGAGCTATCATGAGACAGGACCAAAGGATATGTGATAAATTGGTGATCCTGTCTACTAGCTGGTGTCCTCTGTAATCTGTTCATTTTTTTTTGTTTGTTTTGGGTTTGATAGAAGTGGAGCACGCTATATGCTGCACCAATTAGTTTCCAAGCTTCATCCCCAGGACAGTTCCAAGCTATTAATTACATTATCCTGTGTAGGAGGGAGGAGGAATAGAAGACTCATAACAGTGGTCAGCTATGGCTGAATGGCTTGTGTGGGCATCCACGTACTTGGGAGGTACATTGCCTGAGTGAGGAGGTAATGGGTTCAAGGGATGCTCACATACTATTTATTCCATAGGATCCCTGCCTCACTTAAAATATGGGGGGGGGGGGGTGGACAGTACTTAGAATGAAGGAATCTGTTTGTAGGACCCTGTTTCTTTTGTTACAAAATTGGAAAGTATGGAGAATGAGGTAGTGGAATGTAGGAAGGAGAATTATTTCCTTGTTGTCCCCCACTTGCATCACTCTTCTGTCTTTTACTTTGTCAACTTCTTGAGGCAGAGACTGTCTTATATGTTCGATCAGCGTCTGGCACAATGGGGTGCTGGTCTGTTACTAGGGTACCTGTGCATTATTGCAATACAAATAATAAAGAATGGTTTAGTCAGTTGAATGCCATCCTGGAGAACTGAATTCTATCGCTGCCTCTGCCACAGTGTTCCTGTTTGTTGCTGGGCAAATCACTTAGATCAGTTTTTTCTCGGGTAGTCAATTGAATGTATACTCATTTTGTGACCTTTGGGCCCGATTTTGTGTGTGTAAGGACTGAGCGTGCACAGCTGAAACTGAATTTGATGGGAACTGTTGATGCTCAGCACCTTTGGCAGTAAGGCAGTGTGGTCTGGAGGAATAAGCATATGGGGTGGGAATCAGACATTGGACTAGAGACATTAGTTAATCCTCCCAACACTCCTGCGTATGTGTTACTACCCCATTTTACAGATGTGGAAACCTACAGAAAGACTGATTTTCCACAGGCCACTAGTTGAGTTAACAGCAAAAGTAGATTTCAGACTCAGGGACTCCTGATTCCCACCCTGTATGCTTGTGCTTATCCTCAAACGATGAGGATAAAAAAATTTTACAACTGTTTCAGAACAACATCGGTCCTGTGAATTGAATGAGGAAGGGGATACTGTGGAAAAAATGTGATGATGTAATTAAAGACTTTATCATAAAGTGTACGCACCCGGCACAGAATTAAGACTGCACAAGCAACTTAAATCTGGTATTTCCTAATTCTTGAGTGTTGGACTTTAACTGATGTTAAGTTTTTAGATTTCATGATTGGACACACTTCTAGTTATATACAACTTTTCTACTTGGGTAGGATTATTTTCCTGTTTTCTGTAACTAAGTATTCTCTAAATTCATATATTTGACACTCAGGTGTATGGGTAATTGAAGTCTGAGTGCCCTATCCTGTGTATGATAGTGAGTCCACAAAAAGATGATCTGTTAGTTGACTTGGGGACACAGTTTCAGTTGCTAAACTTCAGTTATAATTACTAAATCCCATCCTGTCAATTAATGTAACTTTTCATGCATTTTGATTTTTCTCTTCATCACACTTGTGCATAGACTAGTTTGGATAAAAAATTAGTCTTAAATTAATTTTTGATTTAAATTGGCTTGGTTTTTAATTTACATGCTACTAGTTCTTTACTCTGTTTGTAGTCTTAAGTTGCTAATGTGGATGCCTTGCAATTGTTTAATTTCTTAATTGTTTGTAGAATTTCAGTTCTTTGCAGATCATAAGGACCATAGGGACCATTTATGATCCTCTATTTCAGGGGTGGGCAAACTTTTTAGCCTGAGGGCCACATCGGGGTTGTGAAATGGTATGGAGGGCCGGGTAGGGAAGAGTGTGCCTCCCCAAACAGCCTGTCCCCCGCTTCCTATCCGCCTCTCCCACTTCCCAACCCCCCATTCTCCTTGTCCCCCCCGGACCTCACACCCTATCCAACTCCCCCCTGACAGGCCCCCCAGGACTCCCACGCCTATCCAACCCCCCTGCCTCCTGTCCCCTGACTGCCCCCTGGGACCTCCATCCATGACTGCCCCCCCAGGACCCAACCCCCTGTCCAACTCCCTCTGTCTCCTGACACCCTCCCTCCCCCCCATCCAACTGCTCCCTGTCCTGACTGCCCCCTGGGACCTCCTGCCCCTTAGCCAACACCTGCCCCACCCCGCTTACCCTTACCAGGCCGCTCAGAGCGGCAGGAGAGGCTTATTTGAAAGCCTGGGAGGTGGACGGGTGCAAGCCATGCTGCCTGCGCAGCGGCATGGCTGCAGGGGATGGGGGATAGCAGGGGAGGGGCTGGGGGCAGCCTCCCCGGCCGGGAACTCAGAGGACAGGCAGGACAGTCCCGCGGTCCATAGTTTGTCCACCCCTGCTCTAGTTTGAGCTCCTGAATAATACAGGCCAGAGAACTTCCAAGTAATTTCCTGCATCAAGCCCATCATCTTCTGTTCTGAGCTATAATATTTCTTTTAGAAAGAGAGATCCAGTCTTGGTCTGTATGACGGCTCTTTTTTTTTTTTTTTTTTCACCCAGAGTGCTGTGATTTTGAAAAGGAGTAGATCAAATTTTACTGAGATTTTTGTCTAGTAGTAAGTTTCAAACTTAATGCTTGTTTATGCTGAAAGACAAGTCTTGGGGCCTCATTATCATCATTGCTGTGAGAGCAATACATAATTAACCAAATAACCACTGTTATATGTTCAACCAACTCCACCTTGGCCCTGTATTAGATATTTTCACCCTGTAAAGGTACTCAGACCATGACTTGAGCTCAAGTTTCTCACTAAGACACTTTTCCAGATCTCAGATAATTTTTGTGGGTCTTTTCTGAAACCCCACGAACTTTTTCAACATCCAGAACTGGATGTAGTATTCCAGGAGTGTTCTCAGCAATGCTGTATGCAGAAGTAATGTTGTCTCCCTCCCTCTGGTCAATATTCCGTTTAAACTCCAAACATGGGTCTATAGTCTCTTTACCTCAGCATTGCATTGAGAATTCATGTTCTGTTGGATATCGATAGTGACCCTTAAGTCCTTTACAAAGTCATTGCTTTCCAAGGCATAATCTTCGATTCTTTAAGTATAGCTTGTGTCCCTAGACACATGTATGTCCTTGCATTTGACTGTATTATAGTTCATGTTGTCTGTCTGTGCTTACCAAATGATGTGGATCACTCTATCAACACCCTGACTCCATCAGGTTCTGTCATCTACAAACTCTGTCAGCACAGACTTTTTCTTCCAGATTGTTGATTTAAAAAAAAAAAATGGATAGTGTTGGGCAGTGAACTGATTTCTGCAGGACTCCACTTGAAATGCTGCCACTTGGGTGATATATCTCCGTATGTAATTGTTAATGGAGATCTCTCATCTTCTAATTGTGTTAAAATGTGGCATTGATTTTTTTTTTGTGTGCTAATTTTTTTTTTACTGAGACTATCACGTGGTACTGTCGGCACAGCTACCTTTATCGACCAGACTTGTAATCATGTCAATTTAATATCAAATTCATTTGACAAGGCCTATTTTCAATGAAACTGTGTCGATTTGGCATTAATTATTTTGTCCTTTAATTCTTTATTGACCGAGTTTGGTATTGGCTAGTCTGTTGTTTTGCTGGGATAGATGTCAAACTAAATTATAAAAAAAAGTTTCTTCTCTGTTCTCTTTCTCCCTGACAGACCTTGCCAACCTCTTTGGTTAAACCTGGAAATCCTCCTGTTTAAGTGGAGGTCTTCTAACCTAAACAATCTTTGAAACTCTGCTTGCTATACCATTAGCTGTTTGGTCTCCAATATTGGTCTTCCTTCTTTGCACTTTGGTGCTTTTTTTTTTTTTTTGAAGTTCAGTCCCTGCTGACTTGGACTAGAGGATACACTTTTATGGGGTACACATTTTAAAGCATTCTGATGTGGTGGAGATAATTCCCAGTAGAAGGATCTCCAAGAAGTTAGCTTGTGTCTCATTTCCACCCCATTATAGTTTTACTTTGTGTCCGATCTCATTCAATTTGTTATGCCTTCCTACATGGTTGTTACCACAGACGCAGTTAAGATTACACGATATTTTCCATTATAAGGCTGTGTTCAGTGGCTTATAACTTTGCCAGTCTTAAACTGTTGGAGCTGATTTTTTGGGAAAGCTTCGGCTAAAATGGTGGTTATTTCTCAGAATAGGGATGAGAAAAAATACATTTATTTTGTCTTTGTTAAAAAAAAAAATTCTTAAACTGTTTGAGATGCTTTAGTGTCTCCATAGGGGCATGGATCAGTGTTCATGTCGCACTCCCTGATAGCTTCCCTGGCCCAGACCAGGTACTAATGATCCAACCAGCAGACCAAATTTGGTGGTGAATCCTGGTCACATGCCACCTGAGGCACGTTGTGTATACGCGAAGAAGAGTGTCTCCATGCTTTGGAGCAGGGACTTGACAATTGGCAGGGGGTTGTGCTTATGTCAGGGATGTGTCTTTCACATTCTCTGTGAAAACTTGGCCAATTTATGAGGGTTAGTTTACACTAGTATTGCTACAGTAGTGCAGCTGTATCGATGTAGCTGTGCTGCTGTAACTCTGCTAGTGCAGTTGCTCTATGCCAGTTGGAGAGCTCTCCCGTCGCCATAATTACTCCACCTCCCTGAGTGGCGGTAGCTGTGTCAGTGGGAGAGCTTTTCCTGCCAACAGAGCACTGTCCACACCAGCAATTAGGTTGGTGTAAATTACATCGCTCAGTGGGTTGGCTTTTCCACAACACTGAGTGACTTAAGTTATACCATAGTAAGTGCTAGTGTGTACAGGTTACTCCTGGGGGAATTCTGCACCACTGCACAATGCAGAATTTTGCAGAAATTAACGTGCGCATAGAATTTTTTTCCCGCACAGATACAGGCTGCAGTGCTGCTAGCCACCACTAGAGGATGATGGCCCTGGCAGAGCCCAGCTCGCGCACACAAGACATGGGAGAGGGGAGGAACCTAGAAGGTTCCTGGTGGCTGCGCTTCCCAGCATGCCCTGAGGGAAGGGAAAGGTGATGTGCAGGAAACTCTGTGCAAGCCTGGGATTGAGCATCAGCCTGTTTATCCCTCTGGATCCCTGGCGTGGGGCGGGGAAGGGGCTGGGCTCTGGGGAAAGGGGATGTGGGTGTCTTGGCGGGGGTGATCCTGCAGCTGGGCTCTTGGGAGGGTCAGGGGGTGCGGGTGTCTGGGCAAGGGGGGGGGCCGTGGCTGGGCTCTGGGGGTGGTGGGGGCAGAGAGACAGGACTGGGTTGTGATAGGGGTTTCTTTAACTCTCTACTGTTGGGTGAATTTTTGTTTGTCTGTATTGTTACAGACATACTTGCTGACAAGAATTTGAAATAAATTACCAAAATAATTGAAACTGGCATGATTATGTAGTGTTATTTTGACAAATAAAATTTGTAGAGTTTTGCAGAATTTTAAAATCATGTGTGCAGAATTCTTAATTTTTTTGGTGCAGAATGCCCCGAGGAGTACGAAGGCATAAGACTCGTTCATTAGGCAACCCTGACTCATTCCCAAAGCACAGTTGGTCCTGTTAAATTAATTAGGCAGGGGTCCTGTGGAAATAGTAGTTTGTGGTCTTGTTACTGAAGACTGTCTCATAATGCATATACTGAATTAAAATTTTATGGCAAATCGTATTTCCTAATTTTTTTAAGCTCTTGATTCTGCATCCTTAATATTCTTTTAACAAGTGTTTATTTTAGGTAATTGATTATAAGTAAGGCTACGTTTTAGTGAAGGGTATTTTTAGTAAAAGTCCTGAACAGGTCACAGGCAGTAAACAAAAATTCATGTTCCATGACTTGTCCATGACTTTTACTATATACCCCAATTAAAACTTGGGCTGGGGGGGTGGGGGTGGGATGTGAGTACTCGGGGGGGGGGGGGGGCGGCAGCCTGGGACCCTGCTGGTGTTGCAGGGGGAGAGTTTGCAGGGCTTGCAGGGACTCCCTACCTGGATCTTGCCTGTCCCTGCAGCTCCTAGACGGCGGAGGGGCCAGGGGGCTCCGTGCACAGCTCCCATTGCCTGGGAACCGCAGCTGGTGGGAGCTGTGGTGGCGGGGCCTGCAGGCAGCACGTGGAGCACCCTGGCCCCTCCTCTGCCTAGGGGCTGCAGGACCATGCCAGTGGGAGCCAGGGAGCCCCCCCCAGGTAAGTGTCCCTGTCTTCCCCCCCCCCCCCAATACCCAAACTGCTGCTGCTGACCCAGGGGCTGCCTGGCTCAGGCAGCCCCTGAGCCAGCACCAGCCGCTGCAGAGGTCACAGAAAGTCATGGAATCTGTGACCTCCGTAACAGACTTTCAGTCTTAATTATAAGTGGGGAAATTCCCTAACATTCTATCTATGGTGCCAGTCGCCATCTTGAGTACCTCTCCATCATTAATGTAAGTATTCTCAAATAGCTCTGCAAGTTATGAAGTACTGTTATCTCAGTTTTATATTTTTGGGAAATTGAGGCACAGAGAATAAATAACTTGCCCAAGGTCACACAGGAAGTCTGTTGCAGAGGGGAGAACCAAAGCCAGGTCTCCTAAGTCTGAGACACAGCTTTAATCTCTAAGCCATTCTTTTCACTGGCACCAAGGAGGCAGCTTCCCATTCTGTTCTTACTATAGTCACAGATGGTCCAGGTCACTTACTGTGCCCCTTGTGAAGTATATTTTTTCAGCACCTTGCTTTTTTTATTGCTATTTGGAAGTTTTTGGCTACTTCTTAGCTTTACTACCTTTTCATTGAGTGTGGAATATTTATGAGCAATCTCTAGAGTCATTAGACTCTATTCGGTTTCCATTCTTTGGTAGACTGCATCTGCCAATTCAGAGACAGGCTGTCTGGAAACACCTGCTCATTTCTGGGTAGGAGGCAGCTGTGAGGAATCTCTGCTGGGTGTGTCATGTTCTGGGGCACAATCCAGACCAGTGTAGGGCTGTGTCACCGCTTGCCCAGTAACCCTGGGTGCCTTAAATGCTCTGCTGCTGTGGCTCACAGCCTGAACATGGACAGCCAACAGAGAAGTATGCACTGAGTGTCTTTGTTAATCAGCTATGACTCAGCACTCTGATTCCGGCAGCCTGCTTGTTACACCTCAGTCATGCTGTAATAACTACCAGCCTTGATGGCAATTTAGCCAAGTGAAAAGAAAAGGAGTACTTGTGGCACCTTAGAGACTAACCAATTTATTAGAGCATAAGCTTTCGTGAGCTACAGCTCACTTCCTCAGATCTGAGGAAGTGAGCTGTAGCTCACGAAAGCTTATGCTCTAATAAATTGGTTAGTCTCTAAGGTGCCACAAGTACTCCTTTTCTTTTTGTGAATACAGACTAACACGGCTGTTACTCTGAAACCTGTCATTAGCCAAGTGACTTCAGCATCTTTCAGTCCTGAATTTTCCCAAAACCATGTGTTCTGCAATGTCCAGCCCTTTCCTGGACCGTTTGGAGGAATAATAAGGTTCATTTACTCCTTTAAAGCATTGTTTCCCAAACTTTGGGGGGTGGGGGAGCATCAAGAAATTCCAAGGGGGGGTGCAAGGCTGTGAAATTTTTATAACAATTTTTTTTCAGTGTAAACATTTTTTAGTTTTTATTTTTTTTTTTAAATTTATTTAGTAGATCAGAGATGGGCAAACTATGGCCCGCAGGACCGTCCTGCCCGGCCCTTGAGCTCCTGGCCAGGGAGGCTAGCCCCCGGCCCCTCCCCTGCTGTCTCCCCTCCCCTTTATCTGCGCTGCCACATGGGCAGCGCAGCTTGTGCCCGCCCACCTCCCAGGCTTCCAATAAGCCTATCCTGCCGCTCTCCGCGGCATGGTAAGGGGGCTGGGAGCAGGGGGAGGGGGTTGGATAAGGGGCAGGAGGTCCCTTGGGGCAGTTGGGAGACAGGAAGCAGGGGGGGTTGGATGGGGATGGAGTTCCAGAGGGGTGGGGGGTCCTGGGAAGGGGCAGTCAGGGGAAAAGGAGCAGGGGGTTTAAATTATGAACTGAATTTGTTTAAAGGGGGGTTGGATGATGGTAAAGGAGAGGTGGGGGGCATGAGGGTTTCTCAAAAATTAAAAAGGGGGACATGATGCTGAAAAGTTTGGGAACCAATAGGCTTTAAAGGGTCTATACCGAACATCTTGCCACAGTAACTGGTGTTAACAGTCACTTCAGGTACAGCACTGAGTTTGTGTAGATTTAAATAAAACAAATTTATTAAGAACGGGACATAGGTAAAGTGATGCCAAGTAAAAGAAATAAAGGTGAAGATGGTTACAAGCAAAATACCGAAAGTGAAAAATACACATCCAAAAGGAAGGTAATCTAGGAAGGTACAGACTCTGTTTAAGATGACGTCTCTTTGCCCAGCATGACTGACTGTCAGGATTTTCCACAGACGAACAGGGTGCTATGTGCCCTTGTCCTCTTAGATGAAAGATAGCTTGGGGTTCTTTTCACCTCTTTTCTAATCCAGTGAAATGGATTGCCCCTCCTCCCTTCCCAAAAATAAAGTTCGTTCAAGCTGTGAGGAAGGAGACATGGAGTCTGGAGAAGGAAGTTTCATGCTGGTTTCATCCCCCACTGCTAGTTTCAGAGTAACAGGGTAACCAGCAGGAGAGTGTGTGTGTGTGTGTGTGTGTGTTTGGGGGGGGGGAGGGGGTGGTGAGAGAACCTGGATTTGTGCTGGAAATGGCCCAACTTGATTGTCATACACATTGTAAGGAGAGTGATCACTTTAGATAAGCTATTGCTAGCAGGAGAGTGGAGTGGGGGGAGGTATTTTTTTCATGCTTTGTGTGTATAAAAGATCTTCTACACTTTCCACAGTATGCATCCGATAAAGTGAGCTGTAGCTCACGAAAGCTTATGCTCAAATAAATTGGTTAGTCTCTAAGGTGCCACAAGTACTCCATCCCCCACTGCTGTTTGCTAAAATGCAAATTGATCTGTTCTTACCCTCTCCAATGCAAATAAATGGTCTTTGACATGTGATTGCTGATTGACTCAGATGACACCTGACTGGAGGCATCAGCTTGTCCTTTGGGAGAAACCTGTTCCTCGCTCCCCAGACTTGTCTGGTAAACACACTTTAGTTCCACATTTCTTGTATGGTCCCTTGGGCATTTACTATACATATACCATGTAAGAATATTAATGATCAGTGTGTTAAGTTTTCCAGGGATACCGTTACATTATGTATATCTGAGATAGTTTTCAATTAATGAATTGGGACACACTGAACTGGTCAGGCTAGCTAAAACTCCCTAGATACCAGTGAGCCTCTTGCATTGGGTTGCTACTAGAATAGAGGTCCCCAAACTGTGGGGTGTGCTACCCTAGGGAGACATGTTTGGGAGGGCACATTCCCCTCAGGCAGCGGAGAGGGAGCGCCACCCAGCTCTGCTCCTGGCCCTGGCTGCTGGCCCCAGCTTCAGCTCCTTTACCCCATCTGTGGCCCTGCTTCTGGCCCTGGATCTGGCGGGGCGGGGGGATAAAAAGTTTGGGGACCACTATGTTAGTCATGGTGTGATGGGGGGAAGGTCTAGACTTGTCCTAGTAGTAGTAGACCTAGCTAGTCTGCTACTACTGTTGAGGGCATTAAGCTGCTGTCTTTGGGGAGCGCTTTCCTCTGGGTCACTTTTTCCTTTTACTAAGTATGAAGGACATGGGAGCTTCTGGTAATATTTTTATGAATATTATGTTTATGCTGTTAGCCTTTTGAACTTATGTAGCAAACTTCTGCTGTACCTTACCTCTATCTGCAGGAAGGTTTAGATGTGAGATGTTGGAAGCATGGAAACTTCAGACTATTGTGTGGAGATGGTCCTGATGCTATGGTCCCAAGGGATTTTCATGGAATATTGTATCTATAAATGTTTAATTTGTATCTTTGTGTGCTATGGTATTCTGGCTCTATGGGGGATGGTTACAGAGCTTTCTGCAGGAACAAAAATCACTTGGAGATAACTAATGCAAATCCCTAGACAAGTAAATAAGTTTGTAGAAGTGCCACCCATGGAGGAAACTGCATATACTCATTTTGACTGGATTCAAGAGCCCCAGCATACAAAGAACTTAGGTTTACAAAGGATCAGACTGAACTGACTTATGTCAGTTCTTGTATGAAAGAGCTTCACGAGACTTCACCAAGAGGGCAAAACCTTGCTGGAAAGGTTTGAAGGACTTTGAAACCTACCAGGGTCTCCATGTGGAAGATGGGTGACACCTGTTAAGCTTTGCATACATGTAGAGCAGGGGTGGGCAAACCTTTTGGCTCCAGGGCCACATCTGAATATAGAAATTGTATGGCGGGTCACGAATGCTCACGAAATTGGGTTTGGGAGGGGGTGTGGGCTCTGGGGTGGGGCCAGAAATGAGAAATTCAGGGTGCGTGTGGGGGGTGAGGACTCTGGGGTGGGGATGAGGGGTTTGGGGTGCAGGAGGGTGCTCCGGGCTGGGACCAAGGGGTTTGGAGGGGGATCAGGGGTGGGGCAGGGGGTTGGGGTGCAGGTGTGTGGCTCAGGGGTGCAGGCTTCTGGAAGCAATGGCATGTTCTTCTCTCCCCCGCCCCCCCCCCAAAAAAACAACAACTCTGGCTCCTATGCAGAAGTGTAGCCAGGCAGTTCTGCATGCTGCCCCATCCTCAGGCACCATCCCTGCAGCTCCCATTGGCCATGGTTCCTGGCCAGTGGGGGCAGCAATTGGGACAGGGGCAGCATGCGGAGCAGAGGGGGGACATACCACTACTTCCGGGAGCTGCACAGATTGGCCCCTGGAGCTCGAGGGCAGGATTAAAATGGCTGGCAGCCCGGGTCCAGCTCATGGGCTGTAGTTCTCCCACCGCTGATGTAGAGTGTTTGTTTTATGATGATTTCTCTAATGCTTTTGTCTTAAATAAATGCATTTTGCTTTGTGGGCTGGTCACTGGTACACCCTGCCACTTCCCCTGGGAAACCACAAAACTGCGGGCACTGGGCTAAAGTCAGACCTGTTAGGATAATCACAGTAAATTGCAAGGGAATGTCAGCCTAAATCCCTAGTCTGGAGGGAGAGATGTGAACTCCCGCCTAAAGAAGACGATGGCTAATCGCTTGAGTTAGTGGTGCCCTCAAGGAGACCATGAACAGGGGTCTTCAGGCAAGAAACCCAAAACAAAAATTTCTAGACTAGATAAAAACCAGAGGCAGTAATTGTAGGGAAGCAGACTTAATGCACTCGTACCTGGAATAAGTGGGACCAGACAGCTTTGCAGGAAGTGCTAATCTTTAGGTAAGAAGAGATGCATGTAGACTTTTGTGTTAATCCTTTTCTCCAATTGCTGTGTTCCTGTGGATGGATAAACAGTACTTTGCTTTGAAGTAGCTGTACTGTGTTGCTATATAATCACTCACTGGTCACAACTCATGAAAGGAAGGCTCTTCTGCAGATGCCAAACCCAGTTGGGTCTGCTAAGGAAGCACAGTCGGTAAACAGGGATGTTATAGCTCAGAGACCTGGTCTGTGAGGTGAGAGAAGAATGAGATTCCACCCCAGGATAGAAGAAGGTAGAGGCATTCCTGACACCAATGAGGTTTCAAAGCTGCAGCTTTCCTGTAGCTTAGTTTTCTCTTCCTCCAAAAGTGAATTTGATTCTGGCCAAAGCTTCTGGAACAGTTTGTAGAAAAGAATTTGATCTTGCAGACTGGCAAAGAGAAAAGCAAGGAGAACTGGAAGAGTTAGTTACCATATGAGCCATAGTGTCTGGTGGTTGAGTTCAGAAAGAAAAGTAACTTTTAAGTTTCTTGTGTAGGATCAAACAGACAAATTTAAGACCATCTACATTCACCTCTTGCCTGGGAAAAATTATTTTAAGACATTGAGTTTACTGATCCTCCCTTTAGGAAAAACAAACCTAAAGATCAATAGTTACCTCACGTAGTCAGCTCAGGTTTTACAGATCCTTCTCTTAATCTTCACTTATGCCTATGTTGTCACTAACTCAATACTGATTGCAAAGGAATAGTGCCACAACCAACAAGCTTCTTTATCAGATTTGCCTCTCTTTCCATAGAGAGCAAGGTTATTTTCTTCTCCCCAGGGCAGTTCCTGTTCCTCTGGCTTGGGAAATCAATGACGTAGATCTTGTCTGCACAGGGAAATTGACTGGAACAAGCTATTAGAGAAGAACTCCCCATGTGGACGCTTGATTTCAGTAACTTGAGTGATTTTAACAGATTGTTTACTCCATATAAAGCTGAGTTGGAGAATCTTTTTTTCATTTATGCATTTAATTTATATAGTACCCGAGGAATTTTTTTTTTTTAAATTATTTGAATGGCAACACAGGTGAGGGGGTTTGTTTATTGCCCCTATAAATCAAAATGGCCAACCTTCTGAAATGTAGTTTCCCTGTTTCATGTTTAAATGTCTGCTTCCTTGACAGATTTTGTTTGTCTGTAGAATTATACGCAGAAATGTGGTTTTTAAAATAAAAACAGAGTAGAAGAAACCATCTGGCACAGTTGAATTAATTTGCAAATACTAAGCCCAAAATAGCTTGCTTGTTGTGGCAGATTGGTGCTGTGTATTCTTGAGTAACTGCTATGACCTCAGAGCTTAATCTAGGTATTTATTGACTGTACGTGAACAATTTGCATGCTTCTGCTGGTTTGGCTGGTGATTTGTGGTTCCTGACTTTATAGCTTGCTTTTTATGAAAACCGTAATTACGTATTGAGAGGCATGTTTATTTTCTGTACTCAAGCTATTAAAAAAAAGATGCATTTAAATTTTTGTGAATGAAAGCGATGACTTTCCTTAACAAAATGAAAAGAGAAACTTCCTTACTTAACATGTGGGCTTTTTTGTGTGTGTGTTTAGGTAGGTATTGTTTTAAATTTTTCCCACTTTTGATTCCTAGTTTTTAGTGCATAATTTTCTAGAGGAAGCAGTTTGACATATGGTTAATTCATGTTAGCATCTTTGTTTTAAACCTGTAGTTTCTAGCTTGAGCAAAAAGGAATCTAGTTTAAATAAAAGTAAAATTACTGGATCCTTCTAGCATAGACCATCTGTCTCCAGTGCAGTTGTCTCTTTTTGAAGACTGGGAGGAGCTTGATGAAAAAGAGAGGAGCATGCTAATTTTAGAGATTCTTATGATCCAGGATATTGCTGTTAAGATTACATTAAACTATTTTTTGATCTATTAATTGATCACAAAAGTACTCCTAGGTAGCAACACTGCTTTTCCTTGCATGTCGTAGTAACAGAGGTTTTAAGTCTTTTTCAGTTTTGGTTTGTTCAAGGTTTAAGTCACCCGGATGTGAGTAGTGATTGCAGTGCTTCTCACGAAAGCTTATGCTCAAATACATTTGTTAGTCTCTAAGGTGCCACAAGTCCTCCTTTTCTTTCTAAGGTGGTTGTATATTACTATACAGCACATTTTCCTTTGGTTCTGTTTCCTTGGAATTGTATTCAAAAATAGGTGTACAGAATAAACATTAGAAAGGCTGGTAGAAGTTAAAGCATCAGCATTACATGAATTTATACTAGAACCATGTCTTTGTCTTTTGTGGTGCAGTGGTGAGAAACTAATCTGGGACTTGGTGGATATGCTCTTATAGAAAACATGAGCTAATGCAGCAAGTTAATAAATAACTGTTCTGGTTACTTTTGGCAGCTGCTATACCATTCTGTTATATATCGATTGGGTACAGTGATGTAAATGTTGGCAATGATACGTTTGCAAATGCCCTGTTAAATATTGTACAGTAGACACATGGGATAGTGAGGTAAAATGAGACCTTAGCTTGTTGCAATTAATTCTATCTAGTATTCGTATTCTTGATGTATTGTCTGTTGGTAGCAACATGAACCGCCTTCAGTAGTAACTAATTCTAACAAGGAGAGACCACCAAACCAAAGCTTATCAATATTGATTTTACACTTGTCAATCACATCATGTGTTTCTGAAATGGCCATTTGTAGTTAAAGTAGAAACCACCATACCTACATTGTGTCTAACTGTTTGTGATTTAGGTTGTGTTTTCCATGTTCAAATTCTGTCTTCGTTTTCTTGTCGAAGGCAGGACTTCTGGCATGGCAGGTAGAACACCACAGCAGGTGAGTGAATTAACTTTTTCTTTTTTAGCTTCTCTTCCCAAAGGGTGGGTTGGTTGGTTTTGTGATGGGGCTCACTTAGCACTATGGCACCTCCTGCTGGCTGTCCTGGGGATTAGCTCTGTTCACTAGCGTCCCCTCCTCTGGTGGTGCCTTGCTGCTGTCACTTTTGTTCCAGCACCCGAGCCACTCCCAGGACTGCGGCGTTCTCTTCAGTGACTCTGCCCTCCAGCTGTGCCACATTCTATGCCCCCCTGCCCTTCTGAGGGACCTGCAATCTCTGTCCAGCTACTTCTCTGTGGCAACTGCAGTCCATTTTCCTGGGGCTGCTTCCCATGTGGCTCCAACTCCCTCTTCTATCGTTGCCTCAGGGCCTCGGCCTGCAGGCCCTAGCAGCCAGCCAGAAGGTCTCTCTAGCTCCCCAGCCCCTGCTTGCAGCGCTGCTTTGTCCCTGATGCTGGTGCTCTTTCCTCCTGCTAGGAGCCTGGTCTTCTCCCCTTAACTTAAGTCAGCTACTGCCCACTTCTCTGCCCTGCAGCCCTTCTTATATGAGCCTGCCGGGCCATGATTGGCTGCTCCTTTCAGCACCTTTCTAACTGACTGCCTCTGGTGCAGCCTCCATAGGGCTACTTTCAACCCCTTTTTCTGCCAGTGAGGGGCAGCCGCTCCATCACACACCTTCCCCTTAAGACTGCAACCCTTGGGGGTAGGGGATGTCTCCTGCCCTGCATCTGTCTAAGCTGTTCCCGCTGGTTATCCCTCTCTTGTTTTGCACCTTCCAGCAGGAAACACACATTTTCCTTCTTATCCATACTGGGCCTGGATTCTCTGGAACTCTAAGTTCCCCTTGGCTACTTGCAGGGCCTCCTCAGCAGCTGCCAACTTATCCTCACGGGGGGACTCTCTTGGGCTCTTACTTTTTCCTGTTCTCAGGGTGATGCTTGTGTTCTCCGTTCTGGTAGGGACATTCTCCTTTCCAATGTTCCTGTTGCTCGCAGGCATCACATTCACCCAGTCAAGCCACCGGCCTCCTGGCCCTGGTGCCTGACTCCTCCTCCTCCTCTCTGCAGGAGCTTTACCAAGACCTGCTGTTGCTTGATCAGCTGCCCCAAATAAGTCTGGAGGTATCCCTGTGGCTGCCATTGCTTCTGCTTGTTCTCCAGGATTTCCTGCAGCAGGGTCTTGAGCCTTTCCTGCTGTCTCAGTCCTTTTCTGTCTGGGATGGCACAAGAACCCTCAGCAAAGAAGACTTCTGCATACTCTGGATCTATTGTCCCCCACCTTCAATATCTCTCCTTCAACCTGTCAAACCCCCTTGTATCTTGGCAATCATCCCCACAGTCCTCTGTCCTCCCCTTATATCAGGGTGACCGTGCTGCCCGCATTCTCCACCATGTACTCTTCTCAGCACCTTTCTAATTGGCTGCCTCCAGCACAGTCTCCCTAGGGCTGCTTTTAACCCCTTTTCTGCCAGTGAGGGCAAGTGCCCCATCACAGGTGGCATGTAAGGATTCCAGACAGAGCTCAGGGCCTGATTGTGTTGTGTGCTTTACAGACATCTTTAGAGCGGGGACTATATTTTTGTTCTGTATCTGCATAAACATATCTAAGATATATGACAAAATGTAACCAGTAGATACTCCCCTCCACCCATCTCTTTATTGTAACCAAGAAGCGGTAGTCAAAGCACACCAACTGCCCTATTATTGTTGCGGTTTTTGTAGGCATCATGTCAGAGGAGAGTTTTATGAAGGGCTGTTAGGTTGATCTGGTGGATATTTGAGTTATTAGTTTCATGTGGAATGGGAGAAAATGTTTGAAAATTTAACAGCAAAACTGACAATCAAATGAACAGTTGAAACTGTCATAATTGACGGAGTGGAGGCTTGATTTGACCTCTCAGTAGCATATAAGGTGATAGGGTGGAGTTAGGCTTCTCTTTCTCACTTCTCTTTCTCACAACTCTTCCTGGCCTATGTTTGATGTGGAGGGAGAGGGGACCAATGGAAGGATGCAAGAAAGATGGTGATATGGTTGAAGTAGAAAAACTATCATCGAAGCAACATTTTTTATGGATGTAAGTGAGGTAATATGGCATTTGCTAGGAAGATGTTGCAGCAGTTAATGTGCGATGGTGGTGATCTGGATAAGACTTTTGGATGTGTGGATAGAGAGGACAGGCTGGATCTTAAATTTTGTTCAGGAAGAAAGGCAAGATCTAGATACAGCCTGCAAGTGTGTCCCTAGGAAGGGAACAGTCAAAGACCATACCCAGGTTATGGGCCTGAGTGAGAAGGAGGATGGTGTGTTGTCCATTGTGGCTGAAAAAGGAAAGTCAGCTTCAGAAGGGGGAAGGTCAAAAGCTCTGTTTTGGTCATGCTCTGTTTAAGTTGACAGCAGGGCATCTGTGAGGAGTTGTCAGAAACATAGGCCTGCTAGACACGCATGAGATGTTAGACAGGTAAGTCAAGACTTTAGTTTGGCCAGAAAGTGATGGGTCCAGAATTGAGAGCTAGATCTGTGACATGTTAGCATAGGGATGATAGTTGAAGTTGTCTCTGAATGAATTTACCCATGGACATGATTGTAGAGGGAGAAGAGGGGACTAAGGACAGAAAGTTGGAGAGGAGGCTCTTCGAACAAAATACTGAAGGATCGCGTGAAGGCTGAGTGGGAATGTGGGAGAATTGGAGAAGCCAGTAGATTACAGGGTTTGCGCTTGAGTGATGTGGTTGCTTTGTGGGATGTTACTGTTAATTTTTTTTTGTTTTTAAACCTTGCACAACTGGAAAATATTTCCTGACTCAATGTTTGAATTATCAGTTCTGCACTGTCTGCTATTGTAGCTATTGATGAACTTTGTGCTTCTGGTTTTAAGTTACATTTTTACTGAATAATAGTTTTTAAAAAATCAGCTGATGACCAGGGTGGATAAAAAAAAATGGTATCCATTAAGAGATTTGAGGGAGGGCTATCTTTTTGGCTGAATAATTGCTTTCTTACTTTCTATTGCTTTCTTGATTCTGTCACACACCTCTCTTAGATCTCCATTCTCAAAGGATGTTTGTTTGTATTTTGTCGCACAGATCAATCCAGTATGATTTGAGCTTGTCTTGCTATACATTGTAATGTGCTCTTGGCCATTCAGAGGCTAGCACATCTCTCAGAAGAGGTGTTCCCCGTCTCTGTTGTGATGGAGGGATGTTGTGCACTTTGCTTCAATAACTGGAAGCATTTCTTCAGAGTATGCTACAAACCAGTCTTAATCTCATACAGCCATTTTACCAAAATCTGATATTACAGCTGTAAGTATATTCAGTCTGAGTGTTCCATGCAGCATTCAAAGAAATGCAGTTGATGATCGCTTCCCTGAGATTCACAGTGAATTGGTTCATTGATGTTTGTGTGGGCAATGTTCGGTACGATGGAATTTCTGTAGTGAAATCTTATTTTGCAGCATGGTCTGTCAGTGTGCACTGTGGAAACTGCAGTGTGGAGAATGTCCTGTAAGTATTTTTTGTGGCTGACCATTAAATCCAGTTGGTGCCAGTGTCTGGCTCTGGGTGTCTACACAAGACCTAGCAGTGATTTCTGGAGATACATGTTGGTAATTCAGTCCTCAGTGGGTGCAGAGCTCCAGTATGCTTTGGCCATTGTCGTTCATTTTTCCCACTCATGGTGGCCGGTGCATAGTCGGCACATCTCATGATGTGAGCTGATTCTCTAGCATTGAAGTGTCCCAGCAGAGAGTTTCTTTGCCGGTGGTAGCTTTCTGGTTATTCTGTCAAATTGTTTATACAACAAATCCTTTTCTGTGGAGATGGAGAAAAGTGTTGAAGCATATGTACTGATGTTGGCAAACCAAGTGAGATGGGTATTCTTTGTGGTACATGTTCTAATGTTGGACCAGGACATTTGACAATAGGTATTAACAGAGCAAGGAGCAATGGTCTCAAGTTGCAGTGGGGGAGGTCTAGGTTGGATATTAGGAAAAACTATTTCACTAGGAGGGTGGTGAAGCACTGTAATGGGTTACCTGCTGCTTTGTTTTCCAAATTATGGAGGCCCTTTCAATATTACAAGGGTACAGAAGGAAGGATGTAGAAGGAGTATTGTAGCAGAAAGGAAGCCTTCCTGGAAGGAGGAAATGGGTAAGGCTACATTTTAGTCATCGGTATTTTTAGTAAAAGGTATGGGCAGTAAACAAAAATTCACGGCCTGTGACCTGTGCATGACTTTTACTAAAAATACCCATGACTAAAACTTGGGCAGAGGGCAGCTGCCCGTGGGTGCCACATGTGCTCAGGGGCTGTGGGTCTGGGACCTCTGCTGGCGCTGGAGGGGGGCTGGTGGTGGCGTGTGGCCCCGGACCCCCACTGGTGCTGGGGGGTTGGGGTTGGTGCCTGGCTTCATGCCTCCCACCCCCCGCAACAGCAGAGTTTGGGTGTGGGAGGAGCCCGGAGGTTGGGGTACGGGACGGGATGAGGTGGGCTCTGGAGTGTGCATACCTGTGGGGCTCCCTGGAGGCAGCGACATCACCTGCGCTGAGCTCCTCGGTTGAGGCGTGATCAGGCAGCTTTGTGCTCTGCCTCCACCCAGATTGCTGACTTTACAGCTCCCGTTGGCCTGGCCGGGAATCTGTGGCCTCTGTGACAAACTTGCAGCCTTACAAATGGGACACTTAATGGAGAAGTGTAGGGGGCAGTCTGATAATACAAAGCCTTGCATAGGAGAGAGAGCTAAAGTGAGTGATAAAGTGAGAGTAGGAGGAAATCCGAGCAGAGATTTAGATAGGTCTACCAAAATTCCTACCTAAAGCAGGAGTATGCCATGCTTGGGGTAAAGGTAGCAAGCGATCTCCTCAATAAAAAGGAGGAGGGAAAGAAGGACAGGTTGGGGGGGAAGACAAGGAGACACTGAATGAGCCAAAAAGCAGAGTCATGAAAGGCAAGAGAGGTGGAGAATGAGCCAGAATGTCAAAAGAAGCAGAGATCACTAACGATGAAGGATCCCTTAGTGACTGTGGCCATGGTGATTTTGGAGATGCGGGTATGGAGAAATAACTCCACTCTCATTTTTGTGAGCTAGAAATACATACCTCGTTCATTGAGCAGAATGAAAGCTCTTTTTTTCCCTTGCATATTTTTAAAGCTTGCCAAACAAGCTCTTCTGATTTTTATATACATATTTCCTAATAAAGCCTGCCAAAGAGAGCCATTTGAAACTTAAAAGGAAATACTGCATAGGTTTAAGCCCTCAAAAAACCATTTTTGCATTGATCCTCAGAGTAAGCTTTATGTGGCTGAGCAGCTCTGTGCAGTTGGCCAGGTGCAGTTACTGTAAGTTGATCTCCACTAGACTACCAACCACTGAAAATGCCTGCGACACACGTTTGAATACACTCAGATTTACTATTTGATCAAGAATGAAAAAGTGTAATAGTGAGATTCTTCTGAATGTCACTGCTACAAACCGATTGGGGAAGCTGATAGGAAACTTAAATATAAAGGATGCTAACACTTTCCACAATTTTTTAAATAATCTTTTGAGACCCTCTAATACCTCCATTGTTTGCAGCAGGCCTCTGAAATTTGGCAGGCAAAAAGTGACTTTTTTTTTTCCCTATGAAATTTATTACAGGTTTTGTTGAGGTATAAATTATCAAATTCCATTCCTCAGGAAAACTTTGGTAACCTGCCAGAATGACTGAACATGAACATTCTAAAAAGCTAGGCTGACATCACCGCCTGGGAAGACCATGTAGCTGCAGCTGCCAGAGTGTTTGTACAGAGGGTAGGCTACAGAGCTGGGCTAGGCCCTCTCTCCCGATTACCCAGGGGGTTGGCATATGGCAGGGGTGGCCAAACTCTGGCTCATGACCCCCATACGGCTGTTTTACCACTAAAATGCAGCTTGCTGACCCCCGTCCCCCCTCCATCCCTGTTTCCCACCTACCAGACTTGCGGGGAAGCTTGGGACCTCTGCCTTGCAGCAGGGTAGTGGGGTAGGGGCTCCTGCCCAATGTCGGGGGTAGTCTCAGGGCTTCAGCCCTGCAGGGGGCACCTGCCAGGGCTTGGGGCTTCAGCAGGAGCAGGTCTGAAGCCCCATGCCCCCTCAGGTGCCTCCCACAGCCTTGGGTGATGCATTTGATTTTTGCAGTTATATCCAACCCTGGGGATTGGACTCCTTAATCTGTTTAAAAGTAAATAGATGTTAGAGTTGGGCTTGATAATATTTACAGATACTAGGAGTGGCAAGTCAACTCAACTGAGCTGGTTTATAAAGAGTTAGTGCCCTGTTTTCCTTCCTGTATAAACTTAGAAATGTTTTGCAGACCTTCTAAAGAATGTTTTTGCTACTTTATTGAATTTGAAAAAGAGAAGCAGTTCTAGGGCTCTGAGGAAATACAAGTAGCATAGCTCCATAAAGACAGGTACTTGGTGATTTGAAGGGGAGAAGAGACCCATTCAGGGGTACAGGACTGAATTGTAGCCCATGTTATCTTTCTTTTTAAGTTAAACCATTGTTTTTCTGTACACACTTCCCCCTGGCCATCAAGAATAAAATCTTGTAAAGAGCTTGCTGACTGGCTTTTATATTTGCTGCTGGAGCAGCAGATTCACTTCACGCATTGGTAAGGCTAAGATTTTGTCAGCTATTTTTAGTAAAAGACATGGACCGGTCATGGGCAACAAACAAAAATTCACAGAAACTTGTGACCTGTCTGTGACTTTACTAAAATAAGCGAGGGGGAAGGGTTAGTTAGGGGGGACGAATGACCACTGGAGTCCAGTGTGTGTGGGGCGGGGACCTGACATGCCGAGCCCTACTGCCCTGGCTCCAGCAGCTGTAGCCACAGGGGAGGTGTCCAGCCTTGGCTCCAGAACTGGCTGCAGCTGCAGGGCAGGGGCACACAGTACCGGCTCCAATCACAAGTGCACAGCCTCGGCAGGTGGGTGGAGGAGGATGTCATGTAGTAATTTTTGTTGTCAGAAGGGGGTCCTGGTGCAATGAAGTTTGAGAATCCCTGGTCTAGCAGACTGAGGTGTGACAAGAGCCAACGGCTGGAAGTCAAAGCTCGATACATTTAGACTAGAAATAAGGTGCACATTTTTAAGTTATTGGAATTTCCCAGCTTAACAAAAGCTGTGGTGGATTCTCTGTCACTAGAATGTTTTTAAGATTGGAGGTCTTTCTGAAAGACAATGTTATGGGCTTGATGCAGGAACTGTTGGATGAAACTGCCTGTGTCATTCATAGATATTAAGGTCAGAAGGGACCATTATGATCGTCTAGTCTGACCTCCTGCACAATGCAGGCCACAGAATCTCATCCACCCACTCCTGTGAAAAACCTCTCACCTATGTCTGCGCTATTGAAGTCCTCAAATCCATGGTTTAAGGACTTAAAGGAGCAGGGAATCCTCCAGCAAGTGACCCGTGCCCCATGCTACAGAGGAAGGCGAAAAACCTCCAGGGCCTCTTCCAATCTGCCCTGGAGGAAAGTTCCTTCCCGACTCCAAATATGGCGATCAGTCATGCAGGAGGTCAGACCAGATCATAGTGGTCCATTATTCTGATTTTTAAAATCTACATAAATTAAAGATCCACCTCTCATTGAAATTTATTGTTTATTTGGCTTAAAACATTATACCAGTAAGGACTTTAAGGCTGGGAATTTCAAAAATTTGAACAGGGAAGAAAGAGGTATTTAAAAAAAAACCAAAAACCCCATAAGGGCCCTCTATTACTTCAAAACATTAAGATCTGGCTTCAGGTAAACCAGCTGTAGCTACAGATTATATGTTGGGTGGAAGACTGAACTCTTGAATCTGTCTCCTGTGCACAGTGGTCCACAGACAGTGCTCTAAAACACCTATCCTTTTTTGTGTCCTGCTCATTCTGAAAGTGTTCAGGAGTTTACTAAATTGTAAATACTCTTATTAGAATATAGCTTGAGCAGAAGGCATGACTGCTGTTGTCCTAGTTCAAAGGGAGTAGTTTCTGTTTAAATGTTCTTGCTTTGATTTTCAAGGAAAACTTGCTGGAAACTGTCAAGTCAGTACTAGAGACACGTGGAGGCAATCATGATGACGTTCTGGACACATTTAGATAAAAATTGTTTCACTAATTTGTGGTTTTAAATAACATGAATGTAGTGAGTATGTATAACTGTTCTTTGAAGCTAATTTATAGTATTCTTTGTCACGTCAAATGCCATTGACTTGCTGAAGAAACCTTGGCAGCTAAATTTTGAAACTATTTTCTACATATCCTACATAATGACATTCGACCCAGCTTTTTCAAGGGTATTGCAGGGTTTAAAAAGTAACTTCTCCTCCTTCTCCCTTATTTGAATAGCTGCAAAATTGAGGCTTTAATTAGTTTTGTTAGCCAAAATGGTCTCTGTTCATTTAAGAAAGGAATGGAATTTTTCTGAATGTACAATGTCTTTAAAACAAAAGTGACTTACCGTAGTTAAATTGTTTTCCTACATCTGGGATTTAAACAACTGGACAGAGAAGTCTTCGGAAACGGAACATTTCACTTCTGGTTTTAATATTGATAGCGTATCATGGGCAATACTGAAAATGACACTGAATTTTTGTAATACTTGTAAAGTGTATGAAACTAAATTGTGCATTTCCCTGTATAATTTACATTGTAAATTTAGCAGAAGTTTATAAAATTTCTTTGTAAACTTATTAACTTCTGTCCCATAACAGTTGAGCACAAAAGTCAGGTGCAAATGCACACGGTGAATCTGTA
The DNA here is from genome assembly GCF_965140295.1 of Lepidochelys olivacea. Classification (NCBI taxonomy): domain Eukaryota; kingdom Metazoa; phylum Chordata; order Testudines; family Cheloniidae; genus Lepidochelys; species Lepidochelys olivacea. The sequence goes on along the minus strand of NC_140433.1, from coordinate 7,201,167 downwards.
GTAGTCTTTCATCTGCATGATGTCCCTGACAAATGACAAAGTTAGCTATTGCCACAAAACGAAATGTCCTGGCACACTCTTTCCTTTAGAAGAAAGGGAATCTCTGTTTCTGCAAGAAGTTTGGAATGCTTAGGCGCCCTACTTGAACAAGACATGGGTCAGTTGAAAACTTTCCGTTTCCCTATGCAAACCCAAGAGATCACAAGCATGGCAGGAAGGGCACATCAAAGCAGCTGGTACTGGCTGCTGCATATGTTGGGTGACTGGGTGATGGCAGCTAGAAGCCTGAGGAAAAACTGAGGTAACGTCGATGGATCCTGCAGTCTCACTGCACCCAGGCCAGTCATACAGGGACTTTCCTACCACAGCCATGTGACTCTTTCAGAGATGCACTATCCTGAATTAATAAGAGTTCTGCATTTCTCCTGTGCAAATGGTGCTAACCATAAACACATGCATGCTCACAGAGAGGTAGCTATCTCAGGGGTTCCATCCCAGGGTATTTGGATCCCTGAAAATACCAAACTTTACTGTGTGTTCTGGACATTGGATGAGGAGCACTTGCTCCTGTACCCCAGGCTGTCATCATTCCTTTTCTGCTCCTAAAATGTCTTTAATCCAAACAATCAGGTTTCTATTGTGGAAGGTTGTTTGGAAAGCACTCTAGATATGGGAGTGGAGAAAAATCAGCAAACCCCAAGATGGACTATGCTGAGGATTTGAAGGAGGTACTTGGATATCGTAGTGATGGGCCTGGTATAAGAACCTGAATACAGGATAGGGTAACCAGATGTCCCTATAAAATCGGGACCGTCCCAATATTTGGGGCTTTTTCTTCTATAGGTGCTTATTCCCCCCCCACTCCGTCCCAATTTTTCACACTTGCTATCTGGTCACCTTAATACAGGATAGCACTGTAGCATCTGAGCGCCTTGGAGTGTAAAAGTTGCATTTTATATTTGCAACTGAAAGACTTATTCTTGATTACCTCAACGCTTTTTTTCCCATATATAAAACCCTAGATACTTACATTTTAAAATTATATACATATAAGGCAGGCAGATGTGTAATATATATGGAATTGATGCAGTCTTGAACTGCAGTTGCAAGCCACTACCCAAAGTAGACATACAAAACTTGTAGGATTAGGTCAAATCTAAGAACAGTGAAAAGACAAAATAACCTTAAATCTCTAACAACTGAAGTCTCAGGATCTCTCAAAGTCGAAAGATAGCCACAAGGTGGCAGGTGGGGGTTAATTCCCTCTGACCCCAGAGATGTTGCTGATAGGGGCATTGTATGGTAGAGGGAAGGTTAACATCTCTGACTCAGCTGTTGTCAGGGCTAGTTGAACAGGTCCCAGCAACAGCACTCCATGTAGCTTTTCAAGATGTTATTCCTTGGACTCAACATCATGTCGTGAATCTAGGTTTGACCTCTATTGGAGCACTTTTTTCTGGGTTGAGTGGCCCAGCCCTCCAATCTCCCCTTGGAAGCTGTCTCAGTAGCTAGTTCTGGTCTGTCTGGGTTTATTACTCTATCTTCATTTTCTAATAAAAAACCAACTAGTCTTTGTATCTTCAATGAGTGATAGTGAGGACTCTTAGGGTATGTTTACAGTACGAAATTAGGTTGATAGAAGTTGATTTTTAGAAATCAATTTTATACAGTTGATTGCGTGTGTCCACTTTAGCGCATTAAGTCAGCAGAGTGCCGCCTCACAGCTGTGGCTAGCATCGACTTACGGAATGGTGCACTGTGGGTAGCTATCCCACAGTTCCTGCAGTCTCTGCCCCCCATTGGAATTCTGGGTTAAGCTCCCAATGCTTGATGGGGCAAAAACGTTGTCTTGGGTGATTTGGGGTACATGTCAGTCGCCCCTCCCTCCGTGAAAGCAATGGCAGACAATAGTTTCTCACCTTTTTTCCGTGCGCATGCCATACTGCTTTCAGCAGACAGTGCAGTAGGACTGCTAACCGTCGCCATCCACCACTTCTGCTGCAACTCTGCTCTGCTGCTGCTGTCTCAATGGCAAATTTCTCCGTGTTGTCTGTCATGGGCTCCCGGGTACGTGTATTCTTCCTCGGGAACTGTGCACGGTGCTAACAGTCATCCTCCACCACTTCCACTGCAACTCTGCTCTCATGAATCCACCTCTCAGGTCCTCTCGTCGTTCTCTATAAATATCTATTCCCATGGCATCTGTTGTCAGCCACCGCTTCCGCTGCAACTCTGCTCTCCTGCAGACGCCATACCACGGCAAGCATGGAGCCCGCTCAGATCACCGCAGCAGTTATGTGCATTGTAAACACCTTGCGCATTATCCTGCAGAACCAGAACCTGCAAAAGCAGACGAGGAGGCGATGGCAGGACGGTGATGAGTGATGAGGACATGGACACAGACTTCTCTCAAAGCACAGGCCCTGGCAATTTGGCCATCCTGGTGGCAGTGGGGCAGGCTTATGCCATGGAATGCTGATTCTGGGCCTGGAAAACAAGCACAGACTGGTGGGACCGCAGAGTTTTGCAGGTCTGGGATGATTCCCAGTGGCTGCGAAACTTTTGCATGTGTAAGGGCACTTTCATGGAACTTTGACTTGCTTTCCCCTGCCCTGAAGTGCAAGATGAGAGCAGCCCTCACAGTTCACAAGCTAGTGGCAATAGCCCTCTGGAACTTGCAACGCCAGACAGCTACCGGTCAGTCAGGAATCAATTTGGAGTAGGCAAATCTACTGTGGGGGCTGCTGTGATCCAAGTAGCCAATCACTGAGCTGCTGCTGCTATCAAGGGTAGTGACTCTGGGAAATGTGCAGGTTATAGTGGATGGCTTTGCTGGAGTGGGATTCTCTAACTGTGGTGGGGCGATAGACGGAATGCATATCCCTATCTTGGGACCGGACCACCTTGGCAGCCAGTACATAAACTTCAAGGGGTACTTTTCAGTGGTGCTGCAAGCACTGGTGGATCACAAGGGATGTTCCACCAACATCAGTGTGGGATGGCCGGGAAAGGTACATGACGCTCGCATCTTCAGGAACTCTGGTCTGTTTTGAACAGCTGCAGGAAGGGACTTACTTCCCAGACCAGAAAACTGTTGGATGTTGAGATGCCTATAGTTCTCCTTGGGGACCCAGCCTACCCCTTAATGCCATGGCTCATGAAACCATACACAGGCACCCTGGACAGTAGTAAGGAGCGGTTCAACTATAGGCTGAGCAAGTGCAGAATGGTGGTAGAATGTGCATTTGGATGTTTAAAAGTGCGCTGGTGCAGTTTACTGACTCGGTTAGACCTCAGCGAAACCAATGTTCCTATTGTTACTGCTGCTTGCTGTGTGCTCCACAATATCTGTGAGAGTAAGGGGGAGACATTTATGGCAGGGTGGGAGGTTGAGGCAAATCGCCTGGCCACTCATTACGCACAGCCAGACACAAGGGCGATTTAGAAGAGCACAGCAGGGCGTGCTGCGCATCAGAGAAGCTTTGAAAACCAAATTCATGACTGGCCAGGCTATGGTGTGACAGTTCTGTTTTTCTCCATGATGAAAACCTGCCGCCTTGGTTCACTCTACTTCTCTGTAAGCCAGTCGCCCGCCCCCCTTCGATCACTGCTTGCAGAGGCAATAAAGTCGTTGTTTCAAAATCATGTGTTCTTTATTTATTCATCACACAAATAGGGGGATAATTGCCAAGGTAGCCAGGGAGGGGTGGGAGAGGAGGGAAGCACCGAGTGGGGTGGTGGATGAGGGGAGGAGGGAAGGACAAGGCCAGACTGCACTTCAAAACCTATTGAATGCCAGCCTTCTGTTGCTTGGGCAGTCCTCTGGGGTGGAGGGGTTGGGCGCCTCTGTTCTTGGGCGTCTGGGTGAGGAGGTTATGGAACTTGGGGAGGAGGGCGGGTGGGCAGTTACACAGGGGTTGCAGTGGTGGTCTGTGCTCCTGCTGCCTTTCCTGCAGCTCCACCAGATGCAGGAGCATATCAGTTTGATCCCCAGTAACCTCAGCATTGCATCCTGTCTCTTCTCATCACACTGTCGCCACCTCTCCTCTTGCTCCAGCAACTTCTCATCTTGCTCGTCCCTCCGATCCTCGCGTTCATTTTCTGTTTTCCTGGACTCTGCCATTGTTTGCCTCCATGCATTCTGCTGAGTTCTTTCAGTGCGGGAGGACTGAATGAGCTCAGAACATTTCATTGTGAGTGTTTTTTTTTTTCGCTGCCTTATCTGCGCTAGCCTCTGGGACGGAGATGATAGGGGGAGCATTGAAACATTTGCAGCTGTGGGAGGGGGGAAAAAAGGGAGAGTAGTATTTAAAAGGACACATTTTAGAGAACAGTGGGTAGACTCTTTCATGGTGAACCAAGCTGTTAACATTACATAGCACATGTGCTTTTGGTACAAGGTCGCATTTTGCCTCGTATATTGAGGGCCTGCCAGTTTGGTGTGAGAGATCGCACGCAACAGAATTCAGTTTGCAGGCAGTTATGGTAAGCCACAGTCTTTTGGCTTCTTCAAAAGTGAGAATGGTTTCAAACAGCAGCACCCTGTTTTCCCATACCAAGCACCCATTGGGTTGGCCATTTTAAAAGGAGGGGCTGCGGTTTTCAGGTTATCGTGCAGCAGAAACCCAACCCAACCAAACCCCCCTCCCCCCACCCAATTCTCTGGGATGATTGCTTCACCCCTCCTTCCACCGTGTGACTGGTATCAGGGAAGATCCCTGCCAGCCAAATGCAAACAGCTCAGCATGAACTTCCCCCTTGCCCCCCAAACAGAGTGGTTAAAAGTGCGGATGATTTCTTTTCAGCCACAGGCAATCAGCCCAGTGGGAATGGCCACCTCTGAATGTCCCCTTAATAATGTCCCTGAAGGATTTCTGCTCCATCCCCAGACACGTTGACAGACTTTTCCAGTGGCTGTACTGGCTGTGAATGTATCTTAAGTCTTCAGGGCAAGTTAATCATTAAACACGCTTGCTTTTAAACCATGTATTAGATTTACAAAGGTACACTCACCAGAGGTGCCTTCTCCGGGTTGGGAGGGTATTGGCTCCAGGATGATAAACAGTTCCTGGGTGTCGGAGAGAACAGTTTCTCCGCTTGCCTGCTGTGCGCTCTCTTCCTCATCTTCCTTGTTCCCAAAATTCTCATCCCTGTTGCGTGAGACTTCCCCCCCCCCCCCCCCCCCGCGGGTGTCCACAGACAGGGGTGGGGGATAGTGGTAGGAGCACCCCGTAGAATTGCATGCAGCTCATCATAGAAGCGGCATGTCTGGTACTCTGACCCAAAGCGGCCGTTTGCCTCTTTGGTTTTTTGGTAAGCTTGCCTGAACTCCTTAATTTTCACGTGACACTGCTGTGGGTCCCTGTTATAGCCTCTGTCCACCATGCCCTGGGAGATTTTTTTTTCAAATATATTGCATTTCCTCTTTTGAAACGGAGTTCTGATAGCACGGATTCATCTCCCCATACAGCAATCAGATCCAGTACCTCCCATTTGGTCCATACTGGAGCTCTTTTGCAATTTCTGGGACTGCATGGTCACCTCTGCTGATGAGCTCGCCATGCTGGCCAAACAGGAAATGAAATTCAGAAGTCCTGGTGCTTTTCCTGTGTACCTGGCTAGTGCATCTGAGTTGAAAGTGCTGTCCAGAGCGGTCATAATGGAGCACTCTGGGATAGCTCCCTGAGGCCAATACCGTCGAATTGCATCCACACTACCCCAAATTCAACCCAATGATGTCAGTTTCAGCGCTAATCCTCTTGTCCGGGAGGAGTACAGAAATCAATTTTAAGAGCCCTTTAAGTCGACAAAAATGGCTTCGTGTGGACAGGTGCAAGGTTAAATCGATCTAATGCTGCTAAATTCGACCTAAACTCGTAGTGTAGACCAGGGCTTAGCAACTTCATATTTTCTACTCTTTTTAGTGAATGTGGTTCTGCAATATTGAAGTTCCTAGCCTCTGTATCGGAATATTCCATGGTAACTGCTGGGAGCTTGGGTTGGTGAATGTCTGATATGCCTTCCTGCCTCACAAGTATTTTTTGATGTTTGGTTATTTTCCTGCCTTGAAGATCTCACTGGAGTACTTTAATTTCTCAGGAGTTAAGATATGTAACTTCTAAAGCTGGTAGAATTTTTCTGACCAGAATGTTTTCTCATTGGAAAATGTGGTTTTGTCAAAATCGACATCTTCCACGGTGACAGTTGTGAACTTTTTGAATTTTTTTCTTTGAAAATTAAAATGTTTAAATATTCCATTTTGATGAGTCCAATTCCAAGACTTTTTAGAATTGTTGTTTTGCAAAATTTGTTGATGGAAAGTAATTTCAAAATTTCCCATGAAAGGAATTATTTAAATAGCTTTAGTAACTTATTTCTTAGGGAGAAAAGAAATGTACTGTAATTCTTGTCCTCCAAATTATGCTGTAAGCTCTTCCCTGGAGAGCTGGAGATTTTAATTCGTTTTAAGGCAAATTCTTTTCTTCCAGCCCTTTCCATCTTCTCATTGTGGTTGGGATAAATTTTAGTGAAGGAAGAAGAGCATAAGAACTTAAAAGCCTTTTTTCTCCTGTGTGCTGCAGCTACTTTGCCACCGAGAGATTCGCTGCCATGTGAGAAAAGAGTAGGAGCTGGTAATATGCCTCCAGCCTGTGCTGGGAAGTAGAGAGCAATGCCTATGTGGCTAGTTGTAAAGTGAGGGGAAAAATGGGGTGAGTAATTGTTAATACTCAGAAGGCTGAAAAGTGTGTTACCCATGACTAAATTTGTGGTCCAGCTGATCAGCACTTTCCATTTATTAAAAGGGAAGACTCAACCACCCAGACTTCAAACATCCAGCTTGATCAGTGGGCCTGGTCATACATCTCTCAGGTACACAACAAGCAGACCAGACCAGACCAAACCAAACATGTGTCCTGGTCAGAGGCCTGAAACCAGTGATGCAACACCTTTGCAGATACAACAAACTAAACACTCATCTTGTCACTCACAGGATTAGTAGGATCCTCAAACACCTGTTACTCTGATCACATCAGCCACCACTTCATGTAAGACCTGGGTTTTTCTTTTAGATATTGCACCCAAATAGTAAATAGGCCCGACTGCTGAGATCGCATCCTAGGGAATGCACTGAATGCATCCAATGAAGTGAGCTGTAGCTCACAAAAGCTTATGCTGAGATAAATTTGTTAGTCTCTAAATTGCCACAAGTCCTCCTTTTCTTTTTTTTTAATTCACTGTTAAGACCTTTTTTTTTTAAAGGTATTTTGTCTGCCATGACTGGAATTTATGACCTTGGCATTCTCTATTCCCAATGCTCTAATTCAGTGTTTTTTCAATGACTGGTCCGTACATCAGCACGCCCCAGTCCCGAAGAACTCCGACCAGTTTAGGAAGTCTGCAAGTCGATCCCTGGGATCAAAAAGTCTGAGAAACACTGCTTTAGTTCATATCCTCACTTTCACTTACATAGGGGTATTCTGTATACTGCTTTTGGTGTTAGTGATGCCATTTTACTTTAGTCCAACACTGAACATTGGTCTCTCTAATAAAAATACCTTTTCAGTTTAACTTTTTATACTATATATATATATATATTTATACTATATATTTGCAATTTAATTCTGTTCAAAAGTTTATTTGTATTACATTCTGCTAATTTCAGACTTCCCTAGATTACATGGTCATAATGAGCCCTTCTAGTTTTAGTCTGGCAATTCTTGCATCAATGATTAATTACTGTTTTTGCTAAACATCTGCACCTTCTCTCCAGAGTGAATTTGTCTAAATTCAGTTTATAGCCATTTCATCTTATGTTTTTGTCCGCTAGATTAAAGAACCCTCTAAGATCAAAAATCTTCTCATAGGTATTTAAAGATCTTGTTCAAGTTAATGGATTTTTTAAAAGAAATCAGTTTGCCTTTAAAACAGGAAATATAATACAATCACTCCATAAATATTTTACAGCAAGCAAAAAGATTGCAGTTCAGTCTGTTAGCCTACTGTAATAAGGGGGCCTGGAAAGGACATAGCCCATCCTACAAGGACACGTGTTGATAATAATTGTTCTTTGGAACTTTAAAGTTCTTGAATACTGATTATATCGATGTGGCAAATATTTGCCATTAAGCTACAAGATGGAATTCAACCAGGAAATATTTCTGCAAATATTGGCACCAAAGGCTGAATTGTTGCAGACAAACTTTATTCATTCACAGTTAGCTTTACATGTAAAGAGTAGGCCTTAAAGTGGGAGGGAACAAAAACCCAGTGAAGGAGAAGGGACCCTTCCAAGAGTCATCTGTAACCAAGTTTTTTGTCCAAGTAACTCAGCCTTAAATAAAAGAAAAATCCCTCATGTACTTTGTATAAACTCTTGAAGTGTGTTTCACAGTTCAACCCTAGTAGACTTATTATTCAAGCAAATGTGTTTTATGTTCTTCAGTAGTGTTGTGGCCTGCATAGGGCCTCATGAGAGGAATGACTTGGCCTTGGAGTGAACTCTTAACTTTGTAGGAAAAAGAAACACTATCCCAATGTTGTCTTCTGGTCTTTCTCAAAAAGAGACTGATGATGTGGAAAAAGCCGAGGTACTCAATGCTACTTTGCCTCGGTCTTCACAGATAAGGTCAGCTGCCAGACTGCTGCACTGGGCAACACAGTATGGGAGGAGGTGAGCAGCCCTCAGTGGTGAAAGAACAGGTTAAGGACTATTTAGAAAAGTTGGACATGCACGAGTCCATAGGTCCAGATCTAATGTGTCCAAGGGTGCTGAGGGAGATAGCTGATGTGATTGCAGAGCCATTGGCCATTATCTTTGAAAATTCGTGGCGACTGGGGGAGGTCCCGGATGATTGGAAAAAGGCAAATATAGTGCCCATATTTTAAAAAGGGAAGAAAGAGAACCTGGTCCGCCTCACTTTAGTTGCCAGCAAAATGATGGAGCAGGTCCTCAAGGAATCCATTTTGAAGCACTTGGAGAGGAAGGTGATCAGGAACAGTTGCCATGGATTCACCAAGGGCAAGCCATACCTGACCAACTTCATTGCCTTCTATGATGAGATAACCATCTCTGTGGATATGGGGAAAGCAGTGGATGTGCTACATCTTGACTTTAGCAAAGCTTTTGATCCAGTCTCCCACAGTATTCTTGCCAGGAAGTTAACGTATGGATTGGATGAATGGACTGTAAGATGGATAGAAAGGTGGCTAGATTGTCGGGCTCAACGGGTAGTGATCAATGGCTTGATGTCTAATTTGCAGCCGGTATCAAGGGGCTGGTCCTGGGGCCGGTTTTGTTCAATATCTTTATTAATGATCTGGCTGATGGGATGGATTGCACTCTCAGCAAGTTCGCAGATGAGACTAAGCTGTGGGGAAAGGTAGATACGCTGGAGGGTAGGGATAGGGTCCAGAGTGATCTAGACAAATTGGAGGATTGGGCCAAATGAAATCTGATGAGGCTCAACAAGGACAAGTGCAGAGTCCTGCACTTAGGATGGAAGAATCCCATACACTGCTACAGGCTGGGAACCGACTAGTTAAGCAGCAGTTCTGCAGAAAAGGACCTGGGGATTACAGTGGACAAGAAGCTGGCTATGAGTCAGCAGTGTGCCCTTGTTGCCAAGAAGGCCAACGGCATATTGGGCTGTATTAGTAGTAGCATTGCCAGCAGATTGAGGGAAGTGATTATTCCCCTCTACTTGCCGCTGGTGAGGCCACATCTGGATTATTGTGTCCAGTTTTGGTCCCCCCCACTAGAGAAGGGATGTGGACAAATTGGAGAGAGTCCAGTGGAGGGCAGTGAAAATGATTAGGGGGCTGGGACACATGACTCACGAGAAGAGGCTAAGGGAACTGGGGTTATTTTGTCCGCAGAAGAGCGAGGGGGGATTTGATAGCAGCCTTCAACTACCTGAAGAGGGGTTCCAGTGAGGATGGCGCTAGAATCCTAGAACATCAGGGTTGGAAGGGACCTCAGGAGGTCATCTAGTCCAATCCCCCGCTTAAAGCAGGACCAATCCCCAATTTTTGCCCCAGATCCCTAAATTGCCCCCTCAATTGCCCCCTCAAGGATTGAACTCACAACCCTTGGTTTAGCAGGCCAATGCTAAAACCAGTGAGCTATCCCTCTCTGCATGAGCTATCCCTCCCCCCTAGGCTGTTCTCAGTGGTGGCAGATGACAGAACAAGGAGCAATGGTCTCCAGTTGCAGTGGGGGAGGTCTAGGTTGGCTATTAGGAAACCCTATTTCACTAGGAGGGTGGTGAAGCACTGGAATGGGTTACCTTGGGAGGTGGTGGAATCTCCATCCTTAGAGGTTTTTAAGGCCCGACTTGACAAAGCCCAGGATGGGGTGATTTAGTTGGTGTTGGTCCTGTTTTGAGCGGGGGATTCGACTAGATGAGCTCCCCAAGTCTCTTCCAACCCTAGTATACTATGAATTGGGATGAATGTGTGAGTTAAAATCACAGCTGTCTTGCAGCAGGTGATTGATCCTCTGCTGGAGTGCCTGTATGGGATTGCTGGCTTTGTTTTTGTGGGAGAAGGGTTCATTTCTTAGCTGCTGAGATGTCACTGGCAGATCTATGGAAAATTTACCAAACACTTGCAATAGCCTGAATGTTCTGCAAGGTCTGGGTAAAAGGACAAAATATAAAAACATTGTGCCAAATGTCCATCTGTAACCATGTTGCAGCAATTAGTAGCTGAAAAGGATGGGAAAAAGTGTGACTTGCAGTGGACTAAAACCCAGGCTTGTGAATTTGCAGAAGTGTTCCTATGTCTGGACTACAAATCAAAAGCACAACAGGTCACAGTCCTGATCTGAAAAGTGACTCTGTATAAATGGCTCTGTGTATGGCAAAGTTACAGGACTAGTTTTACCCTCCGTCTCCTTTCTGGACTCTGACTGCATCCCTCGTGTGTCAGGCCTTGTGCTTTTTCCTATTTAGGGGTAGAATTATGCAGTTCTTCTACTATTAGACCAAGCTCTCGACTACAGTGCCCTGCATATCAACTGTTCTTACCCAACGGGTCCAGCTGGGTTCGGCTGCTGTGGTTTTGACCTTTGGGAGTCTGTAACCATTGGTGTAAATAGTGACAAGGCAGCCTTCTTAAAGCAAAAACACGGTTTGTTTTTTACAATAGGAACAAAACACTTTAGAGAGAGTTTTTTTTAAAGCAGCCTACACACACACAACAAATCATGCTAAAAGGAAATGGTCTTTAAAACAAACTCCTGGTCTCTGTCAGATGAACTTGTTTACTAAAACAAAATAAAATCAAAACCAGTTCTTGGTCATTTTAGCAATGTTTCCTCAAACAGCAGGGTGAAAGCGTAGGTTCTCTTTAACAGAATCTTCCCAGACAGTGTTAGTGTGCCTTTCTGTGTTGCATGTTTGCACTAGTGCTTTTGGACCAAGGAAGCTCAGACTTGTTCATGTGCATGAAACATACGTAGGTAACCTTAGAACCACAAGTAGCTTGCTGTTTTTCATCCTCCGATGAGGAATTCAAACCAATGCTAACTGTAGTTTGGGGGTGGGAGGAAATACATTTTACAGTATGTAGGCTTACCTAGTGAACACACTCAATATTCTTGTGGCACTCTAATCTTATGCAGTTGCAGAGTCATGGTAATTGGAATACAAATAGATTATTCTGAGATATTATGAGGGAGATGTTATGTATTCTCCTCATATTGGACATATACTTGTTATGCAGCAAGAGGGATGACAACAATATTGTATTATGCTTGTAACGTGGCTTTCTTGTACGCAGTGATAAAATCCTAGTGTACCAGAACCCTGTTACTACCTGGATTTTCCAAAATTCCTCCTGTTTGGCTTTCAGAGAAAGCATTAAAATTTGTGTGTGGCAGATGTAACTGGACATTTCTAGTGCTTCCTGACAATTATATTAGTGAAATAATTATCCTCCTTTATAATTAAATGAGGATCATTCTGCCCCAGCAGTCCAGTGGATTATTACTACATTGTAATTGGATCCATGGAAAATAAACTGCATTGTTTAATGTAATGCTCTTATTCAGCAGTTTCCTGTGCATCAGAAACTTGGCATACATTCTCTTTATTTTAAAGAAATGAATTTCTTGTCCATTATAATACCAGTGCATGGGTCTAAAGCCAACCATAAGGGTGTCTTCGCAAACTCAGCAAACAAACTAACAGGGTTCAAAAAAGAACTAGATAAGTTCATGGAGGATAGGTCTTGGAAAAAGGATAAAGGAGTTTGAGGCGCAAGTGGTCTTCTCGTCCATCCTCCCCGTGGAAGGAAAAGGCCTAGGTAGAGACTGTCGAATTGTGGAAGTCAACGAATGGCTACGCAGGTGGTGTCGGAGAGAAGGCTTTGGATTCTTTGACCATGGGATGGTGTTCCAAGAAGGAGGCGTGCTAGGCAGAGACGGGCTCCACCTAACGAAGAGAGGGAAGAGCATCTTCGCAAGCAGGCTGGCTAACCTAGTGAGGAGGGCTTTAAACTAGGTTCACCGGGGGAAGGAGACCAAAGCCTTGAGGTAAGTGGGGAAGTGGGATACCGGGAGGAAGCAGGAGCGCGCGAGAGGGCAGGGGCCCTGCCTCATACTGAGAAAGAGGGATGATCAGCAAGTTATCTCAAGTGCCTATATACAAATGCAAGAAGCCTGGGAAACAAGCAGGGAGAACTGGAAGTCCTGGCACAGTCAAGAAATTATGAAGTGATTGGAATATCAGAGACTTGGTGGGATAACTCACATGACTGGAGTACTGTCATTGATGGATATAAACTGTTCAGGAAGGACAGGCAGGGCAAAAAAGGTGGGGGAGTTGCATTGTATGTAAGGGAGCAGTATGACTGCTCAGAGCTCAAGTATGAAACTGCAGAAAAACCTGAGAGTCTCTGGATTAAGTTTAGAAGTGTGAGCAACAAGGGTGATGTCGTGGTGGGAATCTGCTATAGACCACCGGACCAGGGGGATGAGGTGGACGAGGCTTTCTTCCGGCAACTGACGGAAGTTACTAGATTGCAGGCCCTGGTTCTCATGGGAGACTTCAATCACCCTGATATCTGCTGGGAGAGCAGTACAGCAGTGCACAGACAATCCAGGAAGTTTTTTGAAAATGTAGGGAAATGTAGTTTCCTCATGCAAGTGCTGGAGGAACCAACTAGGGGCAGAGCTCTTCTTGACCTGCTGCTCACAAACTGGGAAGAATTAGTAGGGGATCCTAAAGTGGATGGGAACCTGGGAGGCAGTGACCATGAGATGGTCGAGTTCAGGATCCTGACACAAGGAAGAAAGGAGAGCAGCAGAGTATGGACCCTGGACTTCAGAAAAGCAGACTTTGACTCCCTCAGAGAATTGATGGGCAAGATCCCCTGGAAGAATAACATGAGGGGGAAAGGAGTCCAGGAGAGCTGGCTGTATTTATAGAATCCTTATTGAGGTTACACGGACAAAGCATCCCAATGTATAGAAAGAATAGTAAATATGGCAGGCGACCAGCTTGGCTTAACAGTGAAATCCTTGCTGATTTTGAACATAAAAAAGAAGCTTACAAGAAGTGGAAGATTGGACAAATGACCAGGGAAGAGTATAAGAATATTGCTCAGGGATGCAGGAATGAAATCAGGAAGGCCAAATCACACCTGGAGTTGCATCTAGCAAGAGATGTTAAGAGTAACAAGAAGGGTTTCTTCAGGTATGTTAGCAACAAGAAGAAAGTCAAGGAAAGTGTGGGCCCCTTACTGAATGAGGGAGGCAACCTAGTGACAGAGGATGTGGAAAAAGCTAATGTACTCAATGCTTTTTTTGCCTCTGTCTTCACGAGCAAGGTCAGCTCCCAGACTCCTGCACTGGGCAGCACAGCACAGGGAGGAGGTGACCAGCCCTCTGTGGAGAAAGAAGTGGTTCGGGACTATTTAGAAAAGCTGGACGAGCACAAGTCCATAGGGCTGGATGCGCTGCATCCGAGAGTCCTAAAGGAGTTGGCGGATATGATTGCAGAGCCATTGGCCAGTATCTTTGAAAACTCATGGCGATTGGGGGAAGTCCCAGATGACTGGAAAAAGGCTAATGTAGTGCCCATCTTTAAAAAAGGGAAGGAGGAGGATTGTGGGAACTACAGGCCAGTCAGCCTTGCCTCAGTCCCTGGAAAAATCATGGAGCAGGTCCTCAAGGAATCAATTCTGAAGCACTTAGAGGAGAGGAAAGTGATCAGGAACAGTCAGCATGGATTCACCAAGGGCAAGTCATGCCTGACTAATCTAATTGCCTTCTATGACGAGATAACTGGCTCTGTGGATGAGTGGAAAGCGGTGGAAGTGTTGTTCCTTGACTTTAGCAAAGCTTTTGACATGGTCTCCCACAGTATTCTTGTCCGCAAGTTAAAGAAGTATGGGCTAGATGAATGGACTATAAGGTGGATAGAAAGTTGGCTAGATTGTCGGGTTCAACGGGTAGTGATCAAAGGCTCCATGTCTAGTTGGCAGCCGGTATCAAGTGGAGTGGCCCAAGGGTCGGTCCTCAGGCCGGTTTTGTTCAGTATCTTCATGGATGATGGGATGGATTGCACCCTCAGCAAGTTTGCAGATGACATTAAACTGGGAGGAGAGCTAGATATGCTGGAGGGTAGGGATAGGATAGAGAGGGCCCTAGACAAATTGGAGGATTGGGCCAAAAGAAATCTGAGGTTCAACAAGGACAAGTGCAGAGTCCTGCACTTAGGACGGAAGAATCCCATGCACTGCTATAGACTAGGGACCGAATGGCTCGGCAGCAGTTCTGCAGAAAAGGACCTAGGGGTTACAGTGGATGAGGGAAGCTGGATATGAGTCAACAGTGTGCCCTTGTTGCCAAGAAGGCCAGTAGCATTTTGGGATGTATAAGTAGGGGCATTGCCAGCAGATCGAGGGATGTGATCGTTCCCCTCTATTCGACGCTGGTGAGGCCTCATCTGGAGTATTGTGTCCAGTTTTCGGCCCCACACTACAAGAAGGATGTGGAAAAACTGGAAAAAGTCTAGCGAAGGGCAACAAAAATGATTAGGGGACTGGAACACATAACTTACGAGGAGAGGCTGAGGGAACTGGGATTGTTTAGTCTGTGGAAGAGAAGAATGAGGGGGGATTTGATAGCTGCTTTCAACTACCTGAAAGGGGGTTCCAAAGAGGATGGCTCTAGACTGTTCTCAGTGGTAGCAGATGGCAGAACAAGGAGTAATGTTCTCAAGTTGCAGTGGGGGAGGTTTAGTTTGGATATTAGGAAAAACTTTTTCACTTAGAGGGTGGTGAAACACTGGAATGCGTTACCTAGGGAGGGTGGTGGAATCTTCTTCCTTAGAAGTTTTTAAGGTCAGACTTGACAAAGCCCTGGCTGGAATGATTTAGTTGGGGATTGGTCCTGCTTTGAGCAGGGGGTTGGGCTAGATGACCTCCTGAGGTCCCTTCCAACCCTGATATTCTATGATCAATGGTTATTAGCAAGGATGCAAAACCATGCTTTGAAGTGTCCCTAGCCTCTGTTTGCCAGAAGCTGGGAATGGGCGACTGATGATGGATTACTTGATTATTTGTTCTGTTCATTCCCTCTGAAGTATCTGCCATTGGTTACTGTCAGAAGACAGGACGCTGGGCTAGATGAATCACTGGTCTGATGCAGTATTGCTTTTCTTATGTTCTAATAAGATCCAATGGCTGCAAGTGGAAGCTTGACAAATACAAACTGGAAATAAAGGTGCAAGCATTTATTAGGGTAATTAACCAGTGCAACAACTTACCAAGGGATATGGTGAGTTCTCCATCACTTGGAGTCTTCAAGATTGGATGTCTGAGATACACTGTAGCTCAACCACAAGTTGTTGGATTTGGTGGAGGGATGACAGAGTGAAATTCTGTCACTATGCTGTGCTGGTCGTCAGATGAGATATAGGAAAATAGTCCCTTCTGGCCTTAAAAGTTCCATGAATCTGTAGTGTGCCCCGCTCTGTCCTAAATAGCTCAGTGGTTTGAGCATTGGCCTGCTAAACCCAGGGTTGTGAGTTCAATCCTTGAGGGGGCCGTTTAGGGATCTGGAGCAAAAATTGGGGATTGGTCCTGCTTCAAGCAGGGGGTTGGACTAGATGACCTCCTGAGGTCCCTTCCAACCCTAACCTTCTATGAATCTATATGAACTTGACCCATAGGGAATCCCAGAAAAAATAAAATTTTGCTTTTTGCATCTGGTATAGATGTGATGGATGTTATTTCTCTAGTGCTCCTAACTTTTGAGTGATGTAGTCTATTAAGGAAATTCCCACCAGCGCAAATCATTTGGTGTGGACACACAGCAGTGTTGCAAACTATGGCTTACACCAATGGTATGTTTCCACATTAAACTGTATCAGTGCAAGACACATTTTGCACTGGTGCAGCATGTAGCTTTTAGTGATTTGCCTCTATATAGTTCCATTAGTGTAAACTTCCTTTGTAGACAGGGCATTGACACAAGAGTGAACTGTAGTCAAGATGATGCTCTTAATTAGGGGATAGTTTTGGATGATAATGGCCAGTTCACATACAGTTCCCCTATGCTCCGGATCTTCTCAAGTTCTGTCTGGTATGTAGCACCATAGAATCATAGAATATCAGGGTTGGAAGGGACCCCAGAAGGTCATCTAGTCCAACCCCCTGCTCGAAGCAGGACCAATTCCCAGTTAAATCATCCCAGCCAGGGCTTTGTCAAGCCTGACCTTAAAAACCTCTAAGGAAGGAGATTCTACCACCTCCCTAGGTAACGCATTCCAGTATTTCACCACCCTCTTAGTGAAAAAGTTTTTCCTAATATCCAATGTAAACCTCCCCCACTGCAACTTGAGACCATTACTCCTCGTTCTGTCATCTGCTACCATTGAGAACAGTCTAGAGCCATCCTCTTTGGAACCCCCTTTCAGGTAGTTGAAAGCAGCTATCAAATCCCCCCTCATTCTTCTCTTCTGCAGGCTAAACAATCCCAGCTCCCTCAGCCTCTCCTCATAACTCATGTGTTCCAGTCCCCTAATCATTTTTGTTGCCCTTCGCTGGACTCTTTCCAATTTATCCACATCCTTCTTGAAGTGTGGGGCCCAAAACTGGACACAGTACTCCAGATGAGGCCTCACCAATGTCGAATAGAGGGGAACGATCACGTCCCTCGATCTGCTCGCTATGCCCCTACTTATACATTCCAAAATGCCATTGGCCTTCTTGGCAACAAGGGCACACTGCTGACTCATATCCAGCTTCTCATCCACTGTCACCCTTAGGTCCTTTTCCGCAGAACTGCTGCCTAGCCATTCGGTCCCTAGTCTGTAGCTGTGCCTTGCGTTCTTCCGTCCTAAGTGCAGGACCCTGCACTTATCCTTATTGAACCTCATCAGATTCCTTTTGGCCCAATCTTCCCATTGGTCTAGGTCCTTCTGTATCCTATCCCTCCCCTCCAGCGTATCTACCACTCCTCCCAGTTTAGTATCATCCGCAAATTTGCTGAGAGTGCAATCCACACCATCCTCCAGATCATTTATGAAGATATTGAACAAAACCGGCCCCAGGACCGACCCCTGGGGCACTCCACTTGACACCGGCTGCCAACTTGACATGGAGCCATTGATCACTACCCGTTGAGCCCGACAATCTAGCCAGCTTTCTACCCACCTTATAGTGCATTCATCCAGCCCATACTTCCTTAACTTGCTGACAAGAATACTGTGGGAGACCGTGTCAAAAGCTTTGCTAAAGTCTAGAAACAATACATCCACTGCTTTCCCTTCATCCACAGAACCAGTAATCTCATCATAAAAGGCGATTAGATTAGTCAGGCAGGACCTTCCCTTGGTGAATCCATGCTGGCTGTTCCTGATCACTTTCCTCTCATGCAAGTGCTTCAGGATTGATTCTTTGAGGACCTGCTCCATGATTTTTCCAGAACTCTCTTTTTGCTGAACCACAGGAAAGCTCAGCATGTACGTATGCACATATATGCGTTTGCGCACTCTGACCTCGATACGTTGTGCCTTTCATAAAGCTTTAGATTAATCTTTTAAAATGTTTTTGTTTTTATCAAACAGAATAACTTAAAATACAAACCGCCACATAGTGACAAATTCAACAGAATTTTTAATGCAAAATATACTGTGAAGACTGATGTTAATGGGATATAGAATCATAAAATCCCACAGAGTATATTTACAAAGGAGCTCTTGTAGATTATTCTGGTCCCCTAGTACTAGTTAGGATTGTGTTCTACACTGAACATGTTAAATTCTTCATTTAGTTTGCTTTTGACTTCCTTAATAGATGGTGCCCTCAATAGACATACCAAAGGGGTCCAGGGATACAAAGGTAACGTGTGATTTTAATTTGCCAGTATACCATTTGGTTGGTTGCAGTTTGACCAGTAAATGAAAGGAATTGAAATGCTTCCGAGGTGAGAGAAATTCTGACGTCGTTGGCATTACTGAAACCTGGGAGGAGGATTCACATGACTAAAATATTCAGGAGATTGTGCTGCTGATTTTAGGGTTAGGGTAGGGCGGGTGAAAAAGGGTGGGTGTGGTAGCACTTTTAAACAAGTAAATGGTATATGTGATGTTGCGTTATTGACAGTTCAGAAAGACTCCTGAATGCTTATGAATCAATGAATAAAGGCCAAACTTGTATATAAAATCAACTTCACGAAGGTGTAAAAAATGAGATGAAATCATTTGGGGGGGGGGAATAAAACAGAAAAATGTGAATGCTAATTAGGAGCTATTTAAGAACATTTTACTAGATGCCCCAAAGGCCACAATCAGAAAAGGCTACTACACTTGTTAAAACAACCTGCCTTATAGGAGAAGTGAATGTAGTTATAAAATATAGGTAATAGTGTTCATTTAATATACTTAGACTTTCTTATGACATTTGCACAATAGTTTAATTAAAAATGAGAACAACCAAAATTAATATGGCACACATTAAATTAATTACATTGAGACATGTCAGACAGTTTTTAATTGTAGATTGGGAATCATTAAGTAGGTGTATTTCTACTGGGGTGGGGCAGCAATCAGTTCTTGGCCTTATGCTATTTAACACTTTTGTAAATGACCTGGGAGAAAACATAAATCATTATTGAAAGTTTGCAGATACACCAATTAGCCTGACAGCAGGCATGGGCAAAACAATGGAATGGGTGACAAGTGTGTGTCTGGATTTATCTGTATAATCTGAAAATGCCATTTTGTTCTGAAAAGCTACTTGTTTGTAAAACTGTTCTGTGCCTTCACCTTGGCTCTGTAGCCTCCATTTTGAGCTAAAACACAGGACATGTCAGAATAAATTATTGCACCTAACAGAGGATTAAGAGTGATGGGGCATAAACCTTGATGACCTTCTATTCAACTGGAAACACCATTGGATGAAGAGCTGGTACCAACAAGGAAAACCCCTACTGTCTTAGATGTTTTGGGAATCAAAGAATAGATCATCTGATGGGGGTTGAAGCTGACTAGGTAAGTCACCTGCGAGAGAGAGTACTGAAAGCTATATAAGGACAAGGTCGCTGACCACACCAGAACCAGGATTCTCTTTTTGAATGCAAGAAGAGGGGACCTGGACCCCTGAAACGACACTAATCAGGTCCCAAAGAATGCTCAGGAGTGCGCAGAGAACCAAGGCAGGGAATGGCATATATATCACTTGTGTTGTCTAAAAGTAAAGAGTGAGTGGTTTAGAAATCCCTCAGCAAAGTCTGACATATTGCCTTCAACTATGTCTCCGAAGAGCTAAACAGTAAATAAGAGTACCCACTAAGGTAGAGCTCTGGAGAGGGTATGCTTAACTACTGGGGAGTCTTGGAGGGATTTGGCCCTGGTCTTAGGGCCTAGGGCAGCTAGGCTGCAGGGCCTTTTTGAGAAGGGTGCCAAACGAATCTATGCCCAGGACCAAACCAGAGACCAAAGAAAGATTGAGCACCTAGAACCTACCCAGACCCAAGAGAGCTTAAAAGCACACGGACTTGGCATGTTGGTCCAAACACAGCAGCCTGGTGAGTGTCCAGCAAGGGGAGCTTGACCCAGAGCAGTGACAGGTGATATAGGACTTGAAAGGCTAGAAATTTAAAGAAGAACAATGAACAAGACAAAATAGGTCTTGTACAATGAACTTCATGTTGTTCCTTGACAAAATTGCAAGTGTGCTTGATGGGGGTAATTGTTACACTATACTTGGACTTTTGTAAGGTATTTGGTGTCCTCCTACATGACATTCTAATTTAAAAATAAAACAGACTAGCATTGTGCAAAATCAGTATTGCACACAAGTAAATAGAGTAGAAGTTGTCTGTCTGATAGTCTGTGTAGTTAATTGTGAAATAGCAGCTAGCAGGGTGTTTCTAGTGGGGTTCCACAGGGAATGGATCTCGCTTCAGTACTATTCAGTATTTTCTCAACAATCTGAAAGAAGATATAAAATCATGGCTGAGGTTTGCAAATTCTACAAAGATTGTTAATTTGGCAAATAATGAAATAGTTCTGTACTAATGATTTATCAAATCACTTGGTAATCTAGGTACAATCAAACTTGTATTTTAATATGGTCAAATGCAAGGTCATACATCTAAGGACAAAAATGTAGGCCATACTTACAGGACTGCAGACTAAAAAGCAGCATCTCTGAAAAGGACTTTTGGCCTGTAGATAAACAACTGAACCTGAGTTTTTCAAATATGATGCTTTAGCTAAAAGGGCTGACCTTTTACTTAGCTATATTAACACAGGAATACTGATCAAGAGTAAAGTGGTGGTATTACGTCTGCACATGACACTAGTGAAACCACTACCAGAATACTGTGTGTGGTGTCCACACTGTAAAAAAGGTGTTGAACATGGGAAAGGGTTCAGAGAAGAACTACAGATTTTGGGGGCGGGGGGGGGGGGTGTCTAGAAAATGTTCTTCACAGTGAGATTTAAGGAGCTATGTCTATTTAGTTTATCAGAGAAGACTGAGGTGACTTGATCATGATCTAAAAGTACCTTCACAAGGACAAGATATCTGATAGCAGAGGGTTCTTTAACCTAGCCGACAAAAGCGTAACTAGATCTGATCAATAGGAGCTGTAGTCAGAAAAATTCAAAATGAAAACAAGATGCACATTTTTAATAGTAAGGATAACTAATCATTGGAAATGTCACCTAAGGATGCTTTTGATTCTCCATCACTTGAAATCATTAAAGATTACATCTGTTTCTAAAATAAGCTCCAATTTAACTGCAAGGTTTCATGCCTTCCTCTGCAGCATGGGGCATGGGTCACTTGCCGGTTTAAACTAGTGTAAATGGCAGACTTTCTGTCATTTAAATTATGATCTGAGGACTTCTAACCTCTGGCAGAGTTACTGGTGTCCATTACAGGAGTGGGTGGGTGAGGTTCTCTGTCCTGCAATGTGCAGGAGGTCAAACTAGATGATCATGATGGTCCATTCTAAACTTAACTTCTGACATTAAAGACTATTCATAAGAAGAAATCACTGGATGCAATTCTCTGGCCTGTGTTATGCAGGAGGTCATACTATAGGATCGTAACAAGTGAAATTTATGAAGTCCTTGCAAATCTATTTTTAGATTTCTGCAAATCTAGTTTCATTAGTTCGCTGTTGGAAGGGGCTTCTAAAATCTTTCCTGTATTTTGGTTCAATGCATTATTTGTTAGACTTCTTAGCCTAACAGCCTTAAATAATTTCCTTTTTATCTCAGTATTTTGCTAAATATATATCAGTTGGTGGCAGTGTGAATTAAAACTGTATATATCATGCTCTTGATTTTATGTTGAGATATTTTTAAAGCAATAAAATCCGGGGTCTCAAACTCAATTTACCTTAGGGCCAATGCCAGTCCTCAAATCCTCCAAGCGGGCCAATAATATCACTGAATATGGTGTTCAGAAAAGAAAATGTTTATATTGTATTTTTTATTTCGAATTTCTTAGAAATAATAAAACTGTCATACAACTTTATACAATTCTTCTCCTGCCAGAGAGTTTTGAGTGTTTGCCAGACACCTGGCAACGCTTCAGTTCTGTCAGTTTGTTGGTGTTTGGCCTCCGTGACTGAACAGGTGACACATTCAGGACTGCAGCGAGGTGGGCATCAGATAGTTGTGTTTGGTATTTTGACTTGTTTATATTCATTATGGAAAAAAGTTACACGGTCTCCATGGCTGACTCTGCCCGGGAACTAGTGATGGTATCTCTGCCCATCTCCCCCAGCCAATGGGAGCTGCGGGGGGCGGCGCCTGCAGCCAACATTGCTGGCCGCATCTCCTCCGCGGGCTGCAGTGGGGAGGTGTTCTGGCCACAGATGGTGCAGTGGGGAGGCTCTCTGGCCACAGATGGTCCGCAGGCCAGGACTTTGAGACCCCCTGAATAAAATGGTTAAAAAGCCACACAGAAAACAAAGTCCACAAACACGATCTAGTGCACAGACAAAATGTGTAGGATCAATATATACATTTTGGTAATGTAGTTGTTCAACTCTTACAGTAAAATATCAAATTAAATTCTCATTTTGCTTTGAACATAAATTGCCTATTTCATATCCTTGCCATTTGAAATGGTTCTGGGTGGGAACAGCATTAGTTAATTATACACAACTCTCACACTTTCGTCAACGTAAGTGCCTGACACACAGTTTATTGTGTATCTGAGTTTGAATAAATATGAGTGTCAATGTAATCTTAATCTCTACCCTTTACGTTTTCAGCCCAGAATGTGACTGTTGAGGAAATTATCATTGCCTACAAACAAGCCTGTCAGAAATTAAACTGCAAACAGATATCCAAACTACTGAAGCAGATACAGGTATTGTGGATATTCTTATGTATGCAGCACAAAAATTTAATCCTGTTTAGCTCCTGGAATATGACTGACATGGAAACTCTAGAAGAGTCATCTGCAGTCATATCAGAACTGAAAATAAACTGTGTTGATACTTAGAATAATTTTCATGCCAGTCAAATATGGAAAAACAATAGTATTGTTTTCTAACAACTTGAGCAGGTTTTTTAGCAGATGAAAAACTGTTACAGGATGCTAGTATCTAAAGTATTTGTTACCAAAATACTATGCATAAATTATTTAATAAAATATTACTGAAGTCTGGGTTCTTGCCTATAGTTCTTAAATGGCTTTCTTTCTGAAGAGTGCTTACAGATGGGCTCCTTTTTGTGCTCAGTTTAAATAAGATGGATACGAGATTTCCAACACGGCTTATGTATTGTTTTCTATTTTATGCTATGTTTAATTATTTTTTGTTTTCTCAAGTGTGGGGATAATTAAAAGGTTGAGTATTAACCCTACATTGGTTTAAATTGAGGTATATTTTTTTCAGAGATAGTATATTGTGATACGTGAGGAGAAAGAGAAGAAAAAGGAGCATGCAGCATAAATGTTTAATGTAAAAAATATATGAAAGACTGTGGCAGGAGTGGGAGGTGGAAGCAGTAGAGGACCGAAGGGAAATGACAACTGCTCTTGGGAATGAAATTTCACGGGGGATGCTACAGTACTTTTCTAGACAGTACAGGATGGCACTAACGGAACCAATCAGCTTGCATACTTAGGAGTGTGTTGTAGACAGAGGAATTGTGTATGAAGTCTTATTTAGAACTGTACAGAGGGTTACTAGGATTACGTTGCCATGTAGTACAAATTCAGCACTGTACGGAAGTATAGATGAGGTTTTAATTTCAGTTGGGTTTCTCATAATATACTTGCACTGATACTTGGAAGTAGGGTGGAATGTTTTAAATGGATATTATTACATTGTAAACTTTCAGAATGTGTGAACAGATTACTGAGCTGATGGTATCCAGAGGTTGTGCAATCTTAATGCTAAATGTTTCTGAAAAGTCAGTTTAGGGCAGTGGTTCTCAACCTATTTATTATTGTGGGCCACATATTGAGAACCACAGTGGGCCACCTCCCCAAATTCCCCCACAAACCCCTATGCACAGTGCCCCCCTCCCAGAGACCCCCTTCACAGAGCAGGGCCAGGAGCTGATCCCCATGTAAAATCTAGGGGTGCTGCAGCACCCCTGCATACCCCTAGTTCTCTTGCCTATGCTGCCCAGAGCCCCCCCACAAACCTCCCCAGAAACTTACTCCTGTCCCCTGTGGCACTCACTGGCCCACTGATGGGAGGCGTGCTCCAGCAGGGCTGCCTGATGTGGTCTTCTCCTCAGCCGGCCCCACCCCCTTCCAGACCAGAGCAGCAGACTTTGAATTGTTTTTTTTGTTCAGCATACAGCTGGACTGCAGCTGTGTGCTAATTGGGCTGCAGACAGTCTATGGCTTGAGAAACAGTGGTTTAGGGCATCCTCCACAGGCTTCTCTCCCTATTGCTAGCGTAATAGTCTGCATGTTCAGCATAAGAGGAACAGTCTTTAAAAAGATTTCTTGTATCTTTTCTATTTCTGTGTTCAGCCTATTTGATTGAGGTGACTTAAAGATCCAGGGACTGTAGGGTTATGACTAACATACTACTTCTTTTTTCGAAATGCGTTCATTTGGTGTGTCGGATCATGATGACTTTCAGCGAACAAAACTGCATGTTGCTGGAACTGGAATACAGAATTGAAATTTCAAGAAGAACTTATCACCATAAATAAACTGTGAAACATATTTTTAAGTTTAATTACCATTGGCATTAAGCTTAGAAATACCAAATCAAACATCTTGTTGAATTACTGTTACAAATGACATCACAAATGTGTCTTAAAGAAAATACTGTGATGTAAACACGTTTCCAATCGGCATTAATAATAGTTAATCAAAATAACTGTCCTTTCTAAACTTCCTGGGTTCAATTTTTGTGAAATACAGAAACTATGTTCTTGTTAATTATTGCCTACATAAGTAGACTAAAAGTGTCAACCTACTAGCAGTAAATCAGCTAGACAAGAACTTGTTCATTCAGCCATCCCGTTACGTAATGGGACCAACACAAGATAAAATTAAAGATCCTGGACCTCCTTTTCAAGTCCTTAACAGCCAAGGGTACTGCTCTCTTAAGTGACCACTTGTCCCTACTGATAGGAATATTCTGGAGCAATGCAGAGAGGATATGTCTTCTCTTTTTTAGAGCACAATAGAAGACACATTGATTTACTCGCTTAGTAGAGGCAGCAACTAGTTGGCTGGCAAGCCGTCCTGCTCTGAACTTGTCCCCAAAGGGAATTAAACTCTATGGAGGTGCTGTTCTCCAATTATGGAGATTGCCCGCAGCATGATGCAGCATAATCCCCTTCTAGGATGATTCTGAGGCTAACTCTGATATTTGGTGTTTAGCGGTCAGCAGCCACAGCAATTTTGCTCAGGTTGTTTTTTGAGACAGTCCTCCCTTCCTGTGCAGCAGCAGGACTACTGCAGAAAGATCCACAGGTCCCAAAGAAGGAGGTCCTTTGGTTCTGGGGTTCAGCCAGCTGGCGCATGTCTTCTTCCTTCTTGTGCCCCCCCCACTCCCCGACACCCCCATGTTAGGGTCTAGCAAGCACCTGTTTTTAGTTGTGTGTCCAGGACAGTGATCCAGTGGTAACCTCTTTCACCAGCCCCCTTGTTTGGGGACAGACCGACTTGCTTTTACAGTGGTTGGGATTTGATTACAACAGACAACCTGATCTGACATGCTTCAGACCCAGTAATGTCGTACATTTCCTCTCCATCCCTCCACCCTGTCCCTCCTCAGGGACCCCTCTCATGAGAGACTACTTCTCAAGCAGATTCAGTCTCTACTGGCCTTGGGGCTGTGGAGGCGGTCCCCCTGCAGCATTGGGGACAGGGATTCTACTCCCAGTATTTCCTTATTCCCAAGCCCAAGGGAGGGATGAGACCTATCCTCCCCACCTCAACAAATACGTCAGATATGAGTTTCCGGATGGTTGCCCTGGCAACTATACTCCTTGCCTTAAATCAGTGACTGGTTCTCAGCCCTAGACCTTCAGGACATTTATTTTCATGTAGCAATTCTCCCAAGCCATAGGAGGTTTCTCTGGCTTGTTGTGGTGGGCCGACACTAGTAGTACATCATGCTGCCCTTCAGCCTGTCTTCTACCCCCCTGCTCTTTACCAAATGCATGGTAATGGCGAGTGACCGTGTATCTCAGGAAGAGGTAAATTCATATCTTTCTGGATGATTGCTTACTGAGTGGGCAAGTCGTCTGTTATGTCCAGTTCACTGTACACCCACTCAATCATCTGGGTCCCATCCTTAACAGTGGGAAATCAATATTGGTTCCATCTCAAAGAATTAAGTTTGTTGTGGACCTGGTAAACCAGAGGTGGGCAAACTACGGCTCGCGTGCCACATCCGGCCCGTGGGACTGTCCTGCCTGGCCCTTGAGCTCCTGGCTGGGGAGGCTAGCCCCCAGCCTGTTCCCCACTGTAGCCCCTCCCCTGCAGCCTTAGCTTGCTGCGCAGGTAGTGTGGCTGGCTCCGTCCAGGCAGCGGGGCTGCGAGCTCCTGCTGTTCTGAGTGGCATAGTAAGGGGGCGGGGGAAGAGTTGGATAAGGGGTAGGGGGTCCCATGGGGCAGTCGGGATGGGGAACAGGGGGGTTTGGATAGGGCGTGGGAGTCTGTCAGTGGGCAGGGGTGTGGATAGGGGTCAGGGGGGCAGTCAGGGGATAGGGAGCAGGGGAGTTGGATAGGGGGTGGGGTCCTGGGGTGGTGGTGGTTTGGGGTGGGGGGTCCTGGGAGGGGGCAGTCAGAAGACGAGGAGTGGGGGGTTGTTGGATGGGTCAGGGCTTCTGAGGAGGGCGGTCGGGGGTGGGAAGGGGTGAATAGGGGATGGTGGCCAGGCTGTTTGGGGGGCATAGCCTTCCCTACCTGGCCCTCTGTACAGTTTTGCACCCCAGTGTGGCCCTTGGGCCAAAAAGTTTGCCCACCCCTGTGATAGACTCTATGAATTCAAGGGCATTTCTACTGACTAAATGATTCCAGGCAGTTTGCCGCTTACTCTGGACATGCAGTCCCAATCCTCAACTGCAGTCTGAGTATGACTGAGGTTTGCTCAAGTTGCAGTGGGGGAGGTTTAGATTGGATATTAGGAAAAACTTTTTCACTAAGAGGGTGGTGAAACACTGGAATGAGTTACCTAGGGAGGTGGTAGAATCTCCTTCCTTAGAGGTTTTTAAGGTCAGGCTTGACAAAGCCCTGGCTGGGATGATTTAACTGGGAATTGGTCCTGCTTTGAGCAGGGGGTTGGACTAGATGACCTTCTGGGGTCCCTTCCAACCCTGATCTTCTATGATTCTATGCTAGGCCTTGGCTATGGCTTTGTGTCCACAGGTAGTCCAATATGCCATGCTGCACCTTAGTCTTCTTCAAATGTGACTGAAGTTGTCGATCTGTTGTCAGCACTGTCATCCCTTGGGCAGACTGGTCTGTCTTCCTCCACCAATCTTGGTAGTGGATGGTTCAGGTCAATGTGTGCCAGGGCATTCTCTTCACTCTCTCCACCAGCCAGAACAGTTGTCACTGATGCCTCCTTAATAAACTGGGGAGTGCTGGATTCGCTGAAGGTTCAAGGCCTGTGGTCGGAACAGGAAGCTTTTCTACATATCAATAGTCTGGAGCTTCATGGCATCTGCAGTGTTTGTCAGACCTTCCAAGATCACATTGGGGCTCAGTGGTTCTCATACTCACGACAGTACCATCACCATGTATTATGTGAACAGGCAGGGGGGAAGCTCACTCCAACATGCTTTGTCAGGAGGCCATCAAGAGTCTGCTAGTTTTGCATCAGGGAGTACATTGCCCTCAGGGCCAATCTCTTTTCTCGGATCCATATTCCCCAGACAGCTTACCTCAGCCGGAGCTTCTCTCAGAATCCCAAATGGTCTCTGGAGCCCAATGTCCTGCCATCTGTCTTTTCAGTCTGGGGCATTCTGACAATTCATCTGTTTGGCATGAGAACAAACAAGAAATGCAAGCTGACAGGGGTCTCAGGCCTGAGCTCCTGGACTGTTGCTTTGCACTTGAGCTGGGAACTGGTGTTCTTGTATGCCTTTCCTCCACTTCTGATCATCCCACAGGTCATTCTCAAGCTGAGATTGAACCATGCCAGGCTCGTTCTGATTGCTGCAGTATGGCCAAGAAAATGTTGGTTCTCTGATTGCCTCACATTATCATCTGGCCTCCCATATCCCTTCCCCCTCTTCTCCTGACTCAGCATCATGATGAGGTTTTGCATCCCTTACTCAGCTCCTGCATCTCTCAGTGTGGACGCTGCATGCATGGTTAGATGTGAAGGAGGTGGCACAGTGTTTGGAGGCAGTCCACCAGGTCTTGCTTAACAGTAGGAAGCCCTCCAACAGGGTTGTCTGTCTGGCCAAGTGGAATCCTTTGTCTATCGTCGTTAGCCTGGGGAGTTCAGCCAATGCAGGCTTGTATCCAAGACCTCTTGGACTGACTGTTACACCTTCAGTCATCTGGCCTTGCGCTTAGTTCACTGAGAGTCCACCTTGTTGCAATTTTGGCATTTCGTCCATCTATTTATGATAAGTCTGTGTCTTCAAACCCCATGGCAGTGTGCTGCTTGAAAGGAGTCCCTAATCTCCACCCACTAGTTAAAGAGCCAGTTCCTTTGTGGGACCTTAATACTGTTTTAGCAGTTCTTTTGGTACCTCCATTTGAGCCGCTGGCAACTTCCTCTTCGATGTCAGAAAACTGCCTTCCTTGTGGCGATAACATCTGCAAGGAGAGTTTGTTAGTTGAAGGCTTTGATGGTAGAGCAGGGGTGGGCAAACTTTTTTTCGCTCAAGGGCCACACTGGGGTGCAAAACTGTATGGAGGATAGGGAAGGCTATGCCCCCAAACAGCCTGGCCCCCACCCCTTATTCGCCCCCTCCCACTTCCCACCCCCTGAGTGCATCCCCCCCTCCCCCACCCCGGACCCCTATCCCCACCCCTGCCCACTGACAGGCCCCTCAGGACTCCCACGCCCTATCCAAACCCCCCTGCCCCCTGGGACCCCCTACCCCTTATCCAACTCTTCCCCCCCCACCCCCCTGCTGTCCCCTTACCATGCCTCTCAGAGCAGCAGGAGCTTGCAACCCTGCTGTCCAGACGGAGCTGCCTGCATGGCAAGCTAAGGCTGCAGGGGAGGGGCCAGGGGCTAACCTCCCTGGCGAGGAGCTCAAGGGCTGGGCAGGACGGTCCCGTGGACCAGATGTGGCCCAGGGGCCACAGTTTGCCCACCTCTGTGGTAGAGCCTCCTTACATGCAAATTTCCAAAGACACAGTGACCTTGTAGCTGCACCCTAATTTTTCACCAAAGGTGATTTCTCAATTTCATTTGAACCAAGTTTATATATCTAAGGATGTTCTTCCCTAAGCCACATTTAACCCCCGAGGAGCACCATCTCCATGCTTTGGATGTCAGGCAATGTCTAGCGTTTTTCTATTCCTTGCCATGTCTGATTCATATGCAGACCAAATGAAGGGTCAAGCGGTCTCTTCACAGATACATGAGATTATCCACTTGGAGACTGTCACTACAGCATATGAAGTAGCTCCAGGCTATGCCCACTCAAGGGCTATGAGCTCATTCCACAAAAGCTCAGGTGACGACAACAACAATTCTATATTGGACATTTGCAGGGCAGCCTCTTGGTCCTCAGTGGTTTGGAGAAGTATGCACAATGCCATTACAGCTGCATCCAGATCAGATGCAGACTTTGTGAAGGCAGTTCTTCTTTAAATAGACACCAAGCCCAACCTCGTGCGGGGACTACTTGTGAGTCACCTACACAGACTACAAAGCTACATCTACTCAAAGAAGAAAAAACTGTTACCTTCCTGTAACTATTCTTCGCGATGTGATGCAGATATGTATTCCATGACCTTTCTTCCATCTCCTCTGTATCAGAGTGTGTACTTCTGACCTTCAGTGTGAAGGAACTGAAGTGGGAGGTCAGGGCAGCGCTGCCCTTGTATGTCTGGGGACAAGAGAGCCTACAGCCATGGGGCATGAGAGCCACCACTACAGGTAGTGTTAGGCAGAGTTTTCCGGCTCTGGTGCATGGGACACACACCCACCTAGGATACACATCCGCATTGCATCTCAAAGAACAGTTGCAGGTAGGTAACCATTTTTTCCATACAGCTCTAGCAATTTTGCCTGCCTGTGAATTTATTTGTATGATGGTGGTGCATAGGGATTAACTGAGAAGGGAGCCCCATTGTACTAGGCACTATAAACATAAACTGTTCTTGGGGAAACTGTATTGTTTTATAATCTAAATGTTCAAAACAGATGAAAGGTGTCGGGTTTCCTCCCCACTCTGAACTCGAGGATACAGATGTGGGGACCTGCATGAAAACCCCCTAAGCTTTATTTCTACCAGCTTACGTTAATCTGCTTTGAAAACGCTTGTGTGCACATGACAACTGATGGTTTTCACTGACTTTGCATTTTTTGGAAACTCTGGAGTCCTCTTTCAAAATGAACTTACTTTGCCGCAAAGCGAGTGAGGCTACATCTGCACTATGCAGCTTTTAGCGACACGGCTGTGCCGGTACAGCCATGCTGCTAAAAAGCACACGGTGGAGGCACTGTTTGTCAGCAGGTGAGCGCTCTCCCGCTGACAAACTTCCACCCGCAACGAGTGCAGCGGCTTTAGCATTGTCAGCAGGAGAGCGCTCTCCCGCTGACAAAGTGCTGTTCGGACCAGCGCTTGTCATCGACAAAACTTTCATCTTTGGGGGGTGGGTGTGTGTGTGTGTGTGTGTGTGTGAACACCACCTCTGAATTACAAAAGTTTTGTCTTTCATTTGCCAGTATAGACAAAGCCTTAGTCTGATCTATTGTTTGAGTGCACCCAGTGCTACTGCAAACAGGTTTCACAGTCTCTCGGTGCCTGTCCCACGCTGCTTTGTAGTCGACTGTCGACCTGTCTGTTTACCTGTGCCCCCTCTCCTGCCCTGGGATCAAGTTGATTGGATGTCCCCTTCCTCGTTTATAAGGTGGCTGTTCATTCACTCCTGGATTCCAGTTTATCATGGTAGGTGTGCTTAATACTCCAGAAGCCCTGCAGCATGCCTCAAGCAGCCCTTGTCTCCGTGCTGAGACTGGATCTCAGTGCTATCTGGGGAGAAGCGTTGGTGCAGGTAGCTCTTGTTGCCAGCCACTTGGAAAAAGATCTGCTGGTGGGCATTGCGAGGCACGTGCTGGCGAGGGGCTATGACCAGAATGCCAGACAACACTGGATAAAGTGCAAACAGCTGAGGAGCACCTATGTTAAAATAAGGAACAACAGGAAGAAATGTGGCAGAGAACATTTTGAGGAGCTGGACATGCATAACTATATGACCACTTACCTCATCCAGGCAATGTGAGAAGCTTGCAGGTCATACCCTCCCCACCCCGGATGACCAGGAAGACTCATCGGCGCATGAGCAAGAGGAGGCCAGTGAAGAGATCTGAGAGAGCCAGCATCTGTTCAGAACTCAGGTACCTGCTGCCAGCCATTTAGAAGACTAACTGGATTCCTGCCCTGAAGCAACCAACCCTGATTCCCAGGCAGCAGCTGAGGAGGCTGATCCTGTGGATAGAACCATCGCATATGCAAGGTTTTTTAAAACATTTTTTTAAATTAACTTAAATAGTAGTTTTAATTTACTATTCTGCTGTATGGCAGTAATAGCTTCTGTTCCAAGTGCCTCATGGCCAAGTGCAAGGTCCGTCCCTCCCTCCATTGGCCCACACTGTCCTTTTGTGCCCCTCCCATACACTTTTCCAAAATTGCCCAGCTGGAATAGTCGCCATCAGCCACCGTCATGTGCTAAAGCCCTGGTTACCGACTGTTTTCAGGCACGTGCTATGGAAGGCACATGCCTGTGTACCTATTGACTTATGTTTCCCTTCCTTAGCATCCTGCCTGGTGAATGTGCCTTTCGCCCCGCCCTCAAACCTCATTCACTGTCACCAAAACAGTTTGCTGGCAGCATTGTGCGGCCTTGGCTTCCCATGCCAGAGTCAAATAAGGAAAACATTCTTTCTTTTGTGCAAAATACAGAAGTTTATTGCGACAGTGGTTACAGGAAGGGAAGTTTGGTTAGTGTTCTCACCGTACAGGAGATAGACATGGACATTGCATGCCCATAAGGCTACAAAGAGGACAGCTCCCTGTAATATGCATTTACAGGGCCATTCTGACAGACTGGTAACAGTGAATGTTTTAGGCAGTCATTGCAGAACCCTGTCTATTTTTCTTTGCACTATTAACATGTCTGCAGGGGAGATAAAGCAAGGCTGAGAAATTGCTCCACTTTTGCTCATAGATGAAGGAATAGCTACATGGCCAGTCCCACCAGTATTGCTCATGACTCCTGTAACATACTGGGGGGACTATCTTGTTGAATAACTTCACAGCATATCTTGCTGCTCTGCCCTTTGCCTTTTTTTATTAGGCCATTCTCTGCCTCCTAGTCACCTGGCTCCTTGTCACGTGATCCAGAGTCAGGACAGCCTCAAGGGTATTACTCTTCAGCTCATCCCCAGATTAACCCTGTTAACCCTTCCATGTAAAACACCATGTAAAACCTCTCCAAGGCACAGCCTGAACTGCATAATTCCCATCACCCCCATGCTCCGAGGCACAACAGCATATAGTGCATGGACAAAAGTCCAAAAGCACGCACCACTTACCATCTCCAAGGTTCCTCAATACTGGAAAGAATCTAAAGGAGGTAAAGCCAAGAAAGAATGTTAAGAACACCACAGCCTCTCTAGAATATGAATAACCATTTATCATTTTTTTAATACCTCCACAGCTGTACTGGCCAGACCCTCAAGGAGAGGGTCCTTAACAGCAACGGAATGGCGAGGAAACCTGAAAGGGAGAAAACAGAATTTGTGATGAAAAATTCATGGACATCCTACAGAGTCCTCCCACTACCCAAAAAATGAAGAAAACTGAGGACCAATGGAATATGACAAGGAGCTGTCCAGGGAGATCACTGCAGTGGCCAAGGACAGCGAGGCAGTTGCCAGGAAAAGCTTTGCCATGGCCAAAGATAATATGGAGGAAGATGCAGAGGCAACTCCTGGGGATAATGCAAAGCCAAAATGCCCTGCTGCAGCACATGTTACTGTTGGGGCACCAGGCAAGGCGGTGCTACAGACTAGCACCCAGCCATGTTTTGCAGCCCTTGGACAATACAGGCTACTGGGAACAACTCCTCCTCACGGCTGTACCCTTGCAACAGTGCACCCAGAGGTCATTCCCCTCCCAGACTCCAGCTCTTTTGAGCCCTCTATTGCCCCTGGTAACTTTGAGCCTGGGTACTCCACACCAGAAATCCCATGAACCAGAAGAAGCATAACCAAGACATACCTTCGCCTGTAACTTTAAGCCTCCTGGCTTTATGCCCTGCGCTGAACTGTTGTACTTTACTGTTTTGGTTTCCACTGCTGGTTTAATGAAACAGTTCTTCGTAGTTAGTTAATTTGTTTCACAATTAAAAGCATTTTTAAAATTTTTGTCTCAGTTGAAGGCTCATTTCTGTTTGTTACATAATAGATTATTCAATGAAAACCTATATAATTTCATTCACAAGCAGTCAACAGTTCATTTTACACAGCAAATAGTTGTTTGCATTAATTCTTAAGCTTGTAGGCAAAGACACAAGGTACAACAGGGATTGCCACATTGTTGCACTTCAACTGCCCATAAACAACACTGAACTGCACAAAAATCTCTCCCCTGCCTCAGTCCATGCATAGGTTAATAGCAGGATTCACAGCTGCACAATTTCAGGCCTGAGACTCCAAATAAGAACGATAGGCATCTGGATGCTGTTGCCCCGGCTGTTTGCATTCTGTATTGAATGCCTAGGTGGCTACACAAACCAGTGAGCCAGTCTCTGCACGTCAGCCTTCCACCTATCGCCAAGTTTTTCTCTCTAATTCTCACTAATACTGTGCAAAATGCAACTTGCAGTTATAATCTTTGGGATGTTTTTTTGTCTTACTTCCAAAGTATTTCACGAACAGTGCAATTTTACTTTCAGAAATAATAGGCACGAGTCCCATCAATGGCCCCAGTATGGCTTGGAGATCCCATATGTGCAAAACCATCAATAACTTCCTGAGCATTACCAAACTTTATAACTTGGTATTACAGTACCTCTCTGGCACTGCACACCTGCATGACAGTGGCTCCTACAGTCATTCTCTCTGCTCTGAATTGGTTGGCTATGGACCAGTGGCTTTCTGGGGTGGCCAGCTTCCAGGTGGCAATTGTGGCCTGCTTGCCCACAGGTATGGGGCACCACATGTTGGTACACTGCCACTGCAGCTCCAAGGCTAGTTCAGCACATATCTCCAAAAATGTTCTCCTCCACCCCCGATTCTGAATTCTCTCATCACTGCTGGTCATCCCAGGTCTGCAGGTCAGTCCTTTCCCATGAATCTGTGCTGGTTTCCTGAACCTAGAAACAGCACTGCAAGCTGTAAAGCAGCAGCTCCAGGAACTGGTCCTCTATCAATTGCTATCACTTCCTCTTCTTGCTCATCCATGTCCCAGCTCCACTGCTGCTGAAGATCCTCCTGCTGGTGGAGCTGCTGCTGCCGCCACGTCATCCGCTCAGTGGTGCAGCAAGCAAAGTCCCAAGCCGAAGTCATCTGGCTTCGAATGCTGAAATACAGTCCAAGTAGCCTTTGCGTATTTGAGGTTGCCAGCGTAGTGATACAGAGCGCCGTTGGGTCCATGCTGGCTTACAGCAATTTGAAAATGGCATTAGTTTGCCCATAAAGGATGTATGGGATGGATACAGATGAATCAGGGGATTTTTAAAAAACTTGAACTAGCCATCTTGCTATGTATCCCACAATGCACAGCAAGAAAAATCCCTGAATGCGTACCGCTCCGCAACAAAGCAAAGGAGCATAAGATCTGCTTTGAGAATGCTACGCCCTCAATTTGCAGCAAACTGCTGCTGTGTGTACACATGATGTGCCTTGACTGAGCGCACACTGTCCTGTGTGCATGATATTACTACAGCTCGCATAATGTGCATTACCTGACGCGCAGAAAAAAAGCTGCAGATGAAATCCCCTCATATAGACAATCCCTAAGAAATGCTGTGGGTATGTACAGGTTTCTAGTGAACTCACGGAAGGGTGCTGGGAGTAATGCCCTTCCCTCGTATTTGTGGGGGAGTGTTACCATACCTTCCACTTCTGTGTTATCCTAGAGGAGGGATTTGTCTTCTGCTGAGTATAATAATGTGCTACTATTTCTCTTACAGGAATTTAAAGATCTATCTCCCAGGATAGATTGCTTGGATCTAAAAGGTAAGCCTCTTTCTCATAACCCTAATGACTTAGCTTTTTAAAGGAAATTCTTCGAGCAGAAACTGTTGTACTCTGTTTGTACAGCTCCTATCTCAGTGGTGTCCTGATCCTGAATGGGGCACTTGCTGTGCTAATGCAGTACAAATAATGCTAATACTGAGGAAACAGGAAAAGTTAATTTTGTAGGGGGTTCTGCGTGAGAAATGTACCCATGTTCCAGCAATGCTGCAAAAATTGCTGTTGGGGTAGTTATCAGGCCATGGATATAGATAGGGCTTAGTTGACTTTACCACCCTCTTATGAAAGCCTGATTCATTACGTTTTCTCATATGGCCAGTAGGAACCCTTGCAATTCTATAATCTGACCACCTGCATAATGCAGGACATGGCACTTCTCCCACTGATTCCTCTATTGAGGTTAATATGTTGTGGTTGAACTAGAGCGTATCTTTCAGGCCATGTCTATGCTACAGCATTATAGCTGCTGTGAGGCAGTGCCATAGTGTAGATGCTTCCTACCCTGATGGAAGGAGGTTTTCCATCGATGTAATTAATCCACCTGTCTGAAAGGTGGTAGCTAGATCGACAGAAGAATTCTTCCATCAACCTTTGCATCTACACTGAACTAATTATGGCACTCGGGGCACGATACTTTTCACAACCATGAGTGAAGTAGCTAGTTCGATCTAATTTTTAAGTGTAGACCAAGCCTTGGAATGTTCTCTGATCTTGATACAAAGACTCCAAAGCTATGGAGAAGAGGGAGATACATGAAAAATAGGGGAGGCTGAGGCATTACTTAAGAAAAAACCTGGCCAAATAAGCATGTTTAACAGCTTCCATCGAGGACAGTTGTATGAATGAGCCTAGGCTTCTGCTTAAGGGGCTTTCTGGAACGTGTAGTATTACTCAACGGTTGCACTCTTTTTTGTCACTTATAGAATCATAGAATATCAGGGTTGGAAGGGACCCCAGAAGGTCATCTAGTCCAACCCCCTGCTCAAAGCAGGACCAATTCCCAGTTAAATCATCCCAGCCAGGGCTTTGTCAAGCCTGACCTTAAAAACCTCTAAGGAAGGAGATTCTACCACCTCCCTAGGTAACGCATTCCAGTGTTTCACCACCCTCTTAGTGAAAAAGTTTTTCCTAATATCCAATCTAAACCTCCCGCACTTCTGTAGACCAAACTAATATTCTCTCCCCCCCCCCCCCCACTCCAGGGCTTCTTGCATTCCTTCATTCCCCTCACAAGTTCCCTATGTTCCACCTTCCCATCCCCCTCTATTTCAGGGACTCCCTGCAACCCCCTTCCCCAGTTAACCTTTTTATTAATGGTGTCAAGTATCAGAGGGGTAGCTGTGTTAGTCTGTATCCACAAAAACAACGAGGAGTCTGGCACCTTAAAGACTAACAGATTTATTTGGGCATAAGCTTTCGTGGTTAAAAAAAACACTTTTTCAGATGCATGGAGTGAAAATTACAGATGCAGGCATAAATATACTGATACATGAAGAGAAGGGAGTTACCTTACAAGTGGAGAACCAATGCTGACAGGACCAGTTCAGTCAGGGTGCATGGCCCCACAGTATGCCAACATTTTTTTTGGCTGACTTAGAACAACACTTCCTCAGCTATCGTCCCCTAGTGCCCCTCCTCTACTTGCGCTACATTGATGACATCTTATCATATGGACCCATGGGAGGAGGCCCTTGAAGAATTCCACCTGGATTTCAACAATTTCCACACCACCATCAACCTCAGCCTGGGACCAGTCTACATAAGAGAGCCACTTCCTGGACGCTACAGTGCAAATAAGTTCTAGTCACATAAACACAAACCCCGTTGCCTACTCTGTCCCCATATCTACTCTAGTGACACCATCAGAGGGCCCAACCACATGAGCCACACCATCAGGGACTCATTCACTTACACATTTGCTAATGTGATATGTGCCAGCAATGCCCCTCTGCCACGTACGTTGGCCAAACCGGACAGTCTCTACGTAAAAGAATAAATAGACACAAATCAGACATCAGAAATGGTAATATACAAAAGCCAGAAGGAGAACACTTCAATCTCCGTGGATATTCAATAACACATTTAAAAGTAGCCATCCTTCAACAAAAAAGAACTTCAGAAACAGACTTCGAAAAGAAACTGCAGAGCTACAATTCATTTGCAAATTTAACACCACTAATTTGGGCTTGAATAGGGACTGGGAGTGGCTCGCTCTCTACAAAAGCAATTTTTCCTCTCTTGGTATTGACACCTCATCAGTTATTGGGAGTGGACCACATCCACCCTGGTTGAATTGGCCCTGTCAGCATTGGTTCTCCACTTGTAAGATAACTCCCTTCTCTTCATGTATTAGTATATTTATGCCTGCATCTGTAATTTTCACTCCAAGCATCTGAAGTAGTGGGTTTTTTACCCACAAAAACTTATGCCTAAATAAATCTGTTAGTCTTTAAGGTGCCACCGGACTCCTCGTTATTTTTATTAATGACCTGGAAGTCTGGCCTCCTGTGACACAGGCCATAGAATTTCCCCAAAATAATTCCTAGTGTGTGTCTTTTAGAAAAAATCCAATCTTGTTTTGAAAATTGCCAGTAATGGAGAATCCATCACAATGCTTAGTAAATAGTTTTAGTGGTTTAATTACTGCTGTTAAACAAAACAAAAAACTTATGTCTTATCTCTAGTCTGAATTTGTCTAGCTTTAACTTCCAGCCATTGCATCTTATTTTACCTTTGTCTACTAGATTGAAGAGTCATTATCAAATATTTTTCCCCTTTCAGGTACTTACAGGTTGTGATCAAATCACGCCCTAGCCTTTTCTTTGTTAAACTAAATAGATTCAGCTCCTTGAGCCTATCACTGTAAGGCAGGTTGTCCAATCCTTTAATCATTCTCATGTCTATTCTCTGAACCCTCTCCAATTTATCAACATTTTACTGGAATTGTGGACACTGTATTCCAGCAGTGATCACACTTGTGCCAAATCAAGACATTCTATTACGTCTCAACCCCTACTCGATATTCTCCTATCCCAGGATCCCATTAGCCTTTTTGGCCACAGCATCGCACTTGGAGCTGACTATCTGGGGAAGCAGTGACCCTGAAAAAGTTTAGGGAGTTGTGGTGGATAGTCTCCCCCCTCTTGTAAGAATGGGCTGCATTCTTTGTTCCTGCATATATAGCTTTACTTTTGGCCGTATTAAAATGTATGTTTGTGTGTTTGTGCTCATTTTACTAAGCGATAAAGATTGCTCAGTATTGGTGACCTGGAATGTTCCCTCTAATTTTTCCTATCCATGTGCGGAATTAATTTAATGTGCACCAATATGGAGATGTGTGGCTGGGATGGGACGACGGGGTTCAGAGTGTGGGAGGGGGCTAGGGGTGAGGGCTCTGGCTGGGGGTGCAGGCTCTGGGATGGGGCCCAGGATGAAGGGTTTGGGGCTAAGTCTGCCCTGGGGCTGTAGGGCAGACTCAGTGGAGTCTGACACCCCCCACCCCGCCCAGCCCTCTTTATCTGCAGCAGCAGCTGGGCCACAGGGGAGAGGCTTCTCACCCTGCACACCCCAGGCTCCCCCATCATCATCCCTCACCTCACTGCCCTGACCTACCTCTATTCCCCACCTTACCATACGGCCATCTTCCAGGCCCACCTGTGGCCCCTGAGTGCAGTGTGCATGCCAGTGCAGCTGTGCTAATTAAGTGCGTGGCCCTTGACAGCTTCCTGCAAGGCTACGCAGGTGCACTCCTTACAGCAGTGCTGGGCAAACTACGGCCTGCGGGACCATCCTGCCCGGCCGTTGAGCTCCCGGCTGGGGAGGCTAGCCCCCAGCCCCTCTCCTGCAGCTATATGGCCGCGTGGGCAGTGCTCTGGGCGGTGGAGCTGCGCGCTCCTGCAGGGCAGTGCGGCCGCGTGTCTGGCTCCGGCCGAGTGGCGCGGCTGCCAGACATGCTGCTCTAAGTGGCATGGTAAGGGGCCGGAGTGGAGGGTTGCTGTTTGTGCCGCTACACCGGGGCCAGAGAGGTTGGATAAGGGGCAGGGTATCCCGGGGTCCCGGGGGGCAGTTAGGGGACAGGGAGTGGAGGTTTGGATGTTGGAGGTTTGAGGGTGTTGGATAAGCATGGGAGTCCCGGGGGGCCTGTTGGCATGGCGGTGATGGGGGTCGGGGTAGTCC
This sequence comes from Lepidochelys olivacea, assembly GCF_965140295.1. Classification (NCBI taxonomy): domain Eukaryota; kingdom Metazoa; phylum Chordata; order Testudines; family Cheloniidae; genus Lepidochelys; species Lepidochelys olivacea. Next base: position 7,161,635 of record NC_140433.1, on the reverse strand, counting down.
GGGGACAGGGAGCAGGGGGGTTGGATGGGGGTAGGGTCAGGATTGGGGGGGTCTCGGGAGGGGGCGGTCGGGACAAGGACTGGGGGCGTTGGATGGGTCAGGGGTTCTGGGGGGGGCAGTCAAGGGGCAGGAAGTGGGAGGGGTTGGATAGGGGGCGGGGGCCAGACTGTTTGGGGAGGCACAGCCTTCCCTACCCAGCCTTCCATACAGTTTTGCAACCCAATGTGGCCCTCGGGCAAAAAGTTTGCCCACCCCTGCCTTAGAGGGAACTTAGGTGACCAGCCCTCTTCATTATTTACCACTCCATCAGTCTTTGTATCATCTGCAAACTTTCAGAATTTTTTTTTTCCAGGTCATTGATAAAAATATTAAATATCATAGATCCAAGACCCCCGTGAGAGCCCACTAGAAACACTACAACCTAAAATTAATTAGAGCAGAAAGCTGGGTGCTCAGCAATTTTGAAAATCAGGCCATTTATTGCTGAGCTTAAATATGGATTTTGGAGCCTGGCTTCAGGCTCCTAGTTTTGAAAATCTTGGCCATATTTTTTAAATGTAATGGATTTTCTGATACCTTTTATGCTTATTCAGATTACGTGAATTACAATATTAACAGTTTTAGTTTTAGTTTTTCAGAACTGTGTGCTAGAGTTATTAGATACAAAATTAAAAATATGACTAGAAGAAGGTTGCATACAACTGAGAGGTACTGCATGTTGCATTTGTGTAGTTGATTCAGTTAAAAAGCAAAATGAAATAAAATGTCAAGCTCTAGTTCCCTACCTACTGATTAAAATTACCTGTGAATCTAAAGAATTGTAGACATTAGAGGTGGCAAAGATTCCATCTTTCCATTTTTGATTCCATCTCTGTCAGTGAAAGACTTGCTCTGTGAGATTATTTTCTAATGTTGAATCAATCTTTTTAGAGCATCCTAATGTGGCTTCTGTCACTTGATCTACTATGCTTTAGCTGAATACATGGGGCCATGCAAATCTGCTGATATCTACTTTATATCACAGACCATGTTTGCAGATCGGAAACAGATACACATTTTGTATCTGTGCAGGGCTCTCTGAATATATCTCCGTGGGTGTCATTAATATATAAGGCTATGATTTTGTTAGGGATATTTTTAGTAAAAGTCAGGGACAATCACGGGTAATAAACAAAAATTCAAAGCCCATGACCTGTCCCTGACTTTTACTAAAAAACATCCCTGACAAAATGGGGAGGGAGGAGGGTCCAGCATCCTGCCCCCTGCCTGCAGTGGTTGGGAGCTGTGGGGACCCTGTTGCCCACTGGCTGGTCAGCTGCGGGGGCGGAGGGGAGAGAGGGTTCCCTGGCAGTGGCTGGGCAGCTGTGGGAGGGTCCCCTCGCTGCCCACAGAGGATGGTCAGCTACAGAGCCCCCCCCAGTGTCACGGAGTCTCTCTGGAAGTCATGGATTCCATGACTTCAGTGATCTCCGTGACATAATTGTAGCCTTACTAATATACAATCTACATTTTCCATTCTTAATTTTATTAGATTACAGTGATAGGCCTCCAGAAGCACTGCCCTTTCTTGCTGTTTACACTTTCCCAATATTTATACAGTTTGGAGCTCGAAATTGCCAGTTGACCTGTCTAGCATACACGGCCTTCTTTGCTGCCACTTCCTCTTATCAGTCAGTATTAGAGTTAAAAATCAAGCTCTTGCATCAGAAAATTATTCCTGCTTTTTTAATAACATTTGTTTAAACTAACTGAAGACATTTGAGATGACCTAAGCTGCTCGTTGGCTTTCAGCCATTCCGATTGTTGCAGGAATCTCTAATGCTTGGTACAAATATTTCTAAATAATTCTGAATACTACGAGTGAACCTGTGAAAGTAGAAAATGTGTAAGGAACATTTGGACAATATGATTACAAAATAGTGAAATGAAAAGGCCAAGACTGGAGGCAAGTTAATCATGTATGTATTTTAGGGGCTGGTTCATTGTCTGTTTCAATTTATCTCCGCATATCTGTTCAGGTGAGGAATTCAAATGTGGAAAATATTTATTAAAGTCCAGGGCATTGGAGGGCTAGGTTGAGTCCCCTAGCTTCTTGGGCAGTCTTAGTTTTACACGCCCTGCTGGGTTAGGTCTGGAGCTTGTGGAAGAAGATGATGCTGATTCTGAATTCATAGTATTATAAAAATTAGCAGTGGAAAAAATCCTAATGGGTTATCTAGTCCATCTGCTTGGAAACCAGTCCAAGATAATTTTTTTTGTGTGGGGGGATTTAAATGTTTAACTTTGCAAATAATAAACGTTGTCTGCAAGAGCAGGAAGTAGCTTACCCCAACTGAAGGAAAAACAAGATCCATCTCTCCTTGCATTGCCTTGTTTTCTGTCCCAATGCCTAGGGTTCTAGAACTCACAGAAATGTATTTCTCTTAATACTGTGCATATTTATGTACAAACAAAACACTTAACACTGGGTCTTCTGAGTTCACTCTGTTCTTTTCCCCCAGGAGAAAAACTTGACTATAAGGCCTGTGAGGCACTGGAAGAGATTTTCAAAAGGGTCCAGTTCAAAATGGTTGACTTGGAGCAAACGAACCTGGACGAAGATGTAAGTTTCATTTAATGCTATGTAATTTACCGTGGCTTTTTTTTGTTTCAAGATTAACAAAAATCCTGTAATTTTCTCTGCCTGGTACGGTTTTGTGTTCTGTTCTGAGCTTTTTCTTCATGCACTGAGGTTAGTGAGCGCTTAAAGGGATGTGCTCCAAATCTGACCTATATTTGCCATTGCTATTACCCTCTCCATTCATAAGGACACTTTATTTTATGTCTTCGTTTGCATTTTTGCTATTTCAGAAAGTAATAAATAGAATGAACCCTCGATATCCAGGTTCCAAATTGCCATAATTCAAATGGACCTGGAAGTCTCTTAAATAAACTTGTTTAAAAATCCATCTGAGGAATAACCTTTCTCATGTTTTATGTAATGTTAACTGGAATGTTTTTTCCCTGCCGGACCTGGGTTCAGGCTTTATATTCTGAACTTCCTGTGCTATGCTAATCTGCACAGTGTATTCTTTATGTTGTGTAGGTGTGTTGTAGCAATGCCATTGGCTCTAAAGTAACCCCAAAGGCCTGAAAACAGGTCCCAACAAGTAAGTGAAGAAGGAACTGCTATTTTACACAGTTTTGGTGCAGTGAACCCAGTGTGCTACATTAATGGCTTGGTATTTAAAACTGTGTTTATTTTAAGTAACTTATTTCACCATTAGCCCATTTCCTTAACTCTGTTAAATAATAAAGAATGAAAATTGTAAGCACCAGATGCCTGCTCGTTATCCATCTGCTTCTGGGTCCCCTCCTGTCCCTGAGTGCTCTCTGACCTTTTCTTCTTCCTCTATGTAGCTGGTTCCAAAATGTCCTGCCTCACATCAGGTGAGAGGCAGATGAAATCTCCACCCTCTCAAACTCATTACTTCCAGAGGTAGAACTGTTTATCTTCCTTCTCTACCTCTCAATCCTTCTCTTCTTTTTTCTGTTACCATTGGTGTACAGTCTCCCAAATTCTCCCCTCCCCCCATTGCTAAACTATTGTCAATGCCTTGGTTGTTTCTTCCTGATCGCTGCACTCTTCCCTCTGACCTCAGCTCCCTGCTGCCCATTTTCCCCCTCTAGTGGTGGTGTTTTGGATAAACTGAAGTCCTGTTCTGCTGCTATTCTAGACAGATCACTGGCTTCATCTTACCCCAATCAAGCTCCTTCTTATTCCCTTTACCTCTGTCTGTATCTCTGCTATTATTTCCTCCTAGTCCCACACTGATAGGTAATCCCTGCATGCCCACCTGACCCTGACTTCTGACTCCATGACCTGTTTTTAGGACTGTCAGGCGATTTAAAAAAAATTGTGATTAATTGCAAGCCATTAATCGCAAATGATTAAAAAATAATAGAATACCATTTATTTAAATATTTTTGGATGTTTTCTACATTTTCATATATATTGATTTCAGTTACAACACAGAATACAAAGTGTACAGTGCTCACTTTATATTTATTTTTGATTACAAATATTTGCACTGTAGAAAACAAAAGAAATATATTATTTCGATTCACCTAATACAAGTACTGTAGTGCAGTCTCTTTATTGTGAAAGTTGAACTTAAAAATGTAGAATTATGTACAAAAAAAAACTGCATTAAAAAATAAAACAATGTATAACTTTAGAGCCTACAAGTCCACTCGGTCCTACTTTAGCCAATCGCTCAGACAAACCAGTTTGATTACATTTGCAGGAGATAATGCTGCCCGCTTTTTGTTTACCACATCACCTGAAAGTGAGAAGAGATGTTCGCATGGCACTGTTGTCACTGGCGTCACAAGATAGTTACGTGCCAGATGCACTAAAGATTCATATGTCCCTTCATGCTTCAGCCACCATTCCAGAGGATGTGTGTCCATGCTGATGATGGGTTCTGCTCGATAACGATTCAAAGCAGAGCGGACCGATGCATGTTCATTTTCATCATCTGAGTCAGATGCCACCAGCAGAAGGTTGATTCTTTTTTGGTGGTTCGGGTTCTGTAGTTTCCACATTGGAGTGTTGCTTTTTTAAGACTTCTGAAAGCATGCTCCACAACTTGTCCCTCTCAGATTTTTGGAAGGCACTTCAGATTCTTAAACCTTGGGTTGAGTGCTGTAGCTATTTTTTTGAAATCTCACATTGGTACCTTCTTTGCGTTTTGTCAAATTTTCAGTGCCAGTGTTTGTAAATCAAACATGTCCTGAGTCGTCATCTGAGACTGCTCTAACATTAAATATATGGCAGAATGCGGGTAAAACAGAACAGGATACATACAATTCTCCCCAAAGAGTTCAGTCACAAATTTAATTAACGCCCTATTTTTTTGACTAAAATCATCCTCATGGAAGTATGTCCTCCAGAATGGTGGCTAAAGCATGAAGGGGCATACGAATGTTTAGCATATCTGGCACGTAAATATCTTGCAATGCCGGCTACAAAAGTGCCATACAAATGCCTGTTCTCACTTTCAGGTGACATTGTAAATAAGAAGCAGGCAGCAGTATCTCCTATAAATGTAAACAAACTTGTTTTCTTAACAATTGGCTGAACAAGAAGTAGGACTGAGTGGACTTTCAGCTCTAAAGTTTTACATTTTGTTTTTTGAGTGCAGTTATGTAACAAATAAAATCTACATTTGTAAGTTACGCTTTCACAATAACAGGTTTCAGAGTAACAGCCGTGTTAGTCTGTATTCGCAAAAAGAAAAGGAGTACTTGTGGCACCTTCGAGACTAACCAATTTATTTGAGCATGAGCTTTCGTGAGCTACAGCTCACTTCATCGGATGCATACCGTGGAAACTGCAGCAGACTTTATATACACACAGAGAATATGAAACAATACCTCCTCCCACCCCACTGTCCTGCTGGTAATAGCTTATCTAAAGTGATCATCAGGTTGGGCCATTTCCAGCACAAATCCAGGTTTTCTCACCCTCCACCCCCCCCCCCCCCCCCACAAATTCACTCTCTTGCTGGTGATAGCCCATCCAAAGTGACAACTCTTTACACAATGTGCATGATAATCAAGTTGGGCCATTTCCTGCACAAATCCAGGTTCTCACCCCCTCACCTCCCTCCCAAAAACCACACACACAAACTCACTATCCTGCTGGCAATAGCTCATCCAAAGTGACCATTCTCCCTACAATGTGCATGATAATCAAGGTGGGCCATTTTCAGCACAAATCCAGGTTTTCTCACACCCCCCCCCCACTCTTTCACAATAGAGATTGCACTACAGTACTTGGATGAGTGAATTGAAAAATACTATTTTGTTTATCAATTTTACAGTGCAAATATTTGTAATAAAAACTAATATAAAGTGAGTACTGTACACTTTACATTCTGTGTTGTAATATAAATCAATATATTTGAAAATGTAGAAAAACATCCAAAATATTTAATAAATTTCAGTTGGTATTCTATTTAACAGTGTGTTTAATCACGATTAATTTTTTAAATCAAGTTGATTGCGTCAGTTAACTGCGATTAATCGACAGCCCTACTTGTTTTGGTATGTTTTCTTTCTGCTGGATTGGAAGCTCTTGAGGGGGGCGTCTGGCACTATATGTTGTACGGTTCCTTGAACATTAGGAGCTATTCAGAAATGCTTAGCAATAATAATAATAAATTAATACTAGACTTCCTAATCACACTTGACGAGAGATGAGGTAAAAATGGTAAAGTTAAACGGTAAAGAACTGTGAAGGTCTAGGCCTACAATTCATTATCCCAAAGAACTCTGTTGTCCTTTTAAGGGAATAATTAAAAAGTGTTGCATGGCTTCAAAGCTATTGTGGGTACCTTTGGTGAAAAGGTAATTCTGGATGTCCTTACTGCATATATGGCTTTTCTTGTAAATCAGGTTTTCGCTCCTGCCAGTTATGTTGCAGCCAGAACAGCTGCAGAAAAGAGAGCACTGTTCCCTTAACTATGCACATGTTGCTGAGGATAGGTAAGGGCTGGTATTTTGAGATTCTCAGATTTAAGATTTATAGTACTTTTCACACTTGCAGCACTTATATATATGTATTTTTTTTAAAAAAGGTAATCTCCAAGGAGGAGTCAGACTTTTCTTACAGTCTATGAAAATACCACATAATTTTAAGGCCAGAGGGACCACTGATGACTTGTATAACACAGGTCACAGAACTTCCCTTAATGAATTCGTTTGAACTGAAGCAGATCTCTTAGAAAATGTATCCAATTTTTACTTAAAAATTTCCAGTGATGGAGAATCCACCACAATCCTTGGTAAACTGGTCAGTGGTTTGTTGTCCTCACAATTAAAAACTTGTGCCGGATTTCCAGCCTGAATTTGTCCTGCTTTAATTTCCAGGCATTGGATCTTGTTATAACTTTGTCTTCTATATTTAAGATCCCATTATCAAATTTTTGTTACCTTTGTAGGTACTTGTAAACTTTGATCAAGTCACATTTCTGCAGGAGTTCTCTATTCCATTTGGTTGGCTATGTTGCAAGCAGATGTCATAATAAGACTAAAGGAGGATCATGAACAATATTTATTAGCTTATTAAGTAGCTGTTGCTGCATCTGCTACTGCACTGAGTTTTCTAGAAATCCCACTGGTCCTTTCCAGCTGTGATTATTTATTTGATTTTTAATATATATATATATAAAAACTTTGGCTAAATATCAGGAAACTATTGTCTGACAGTTAGAACTGGTAGCCTTGTTGCATGTGACATTTAAAACTAGACTGGATAAAGAGAAGAAGTCCTGTAGGGAATAATCCTGCCCCAATTCTGGGCATGAACTAGATGGGACCAGTAGTTGGCTGACCTTCAGTTTGGGCAATCTTACTGTTCCTGGCAGGAGTTCAGCTCACTCCCAGGGTCTTTTCAGAGTCCAGTGTACAGTCCCCTTGCCTCCTAGCTTCTGGCAGCGCCTCCCAGGACCGACTGCAGGTCTCTATCTGGAAGCAGCCCTCCAGAGCCTTTGCTCATACTGAGCTTGTGGTGTCAATCTCCCCCAAACAGGGGAGATTGAAGGAAAAGGTTAGTGACTGGAGTCCCAGGGGAGGCAGTTGAGGTTACTCAATTAGGGTGAACTGCAAAGAATAGGGCAGACGCTTCCCAAAGCTGTTGGATATTGTGATACAGTAACTCCTCGCTTAACGTTGTAGTTATGTTCCTGAAAAATGCTACTTTAAGCGAAACCATGTTAAGCTAATCCAGTTTCCCCATAAGAATGAATGTAAATAGTGGGGGGGTTAGGCTCCAGGGAAATTTTTTTCGCCAGACAAAAGACATTATACATATATACACAGTATAGGTTTTAAACAAACAATTTACTGCTGTACACAGCAATGATGATTGTGAAGCTTGATTGAGGTCTTGGAATCGGAGGGTAGGATATTTTTCAGGGAATGCTTTGCTGCTGAATGATGATCTAGCATTCAGCTGAGCCCTCAAGGGTTAACAGGTTGTTCATGTTTCAGAGTAACAGCCGTGTTAGTCTGTCTTCGCAAAAAGAAAAGGAGGACTTGTGGCACCTTAGAGACTAACCAATTTATTTGAGCTGTAGCTCACAAAAGCTCATGCTCTAATAAATTGGTTAGTCTCTAAGGTGCCACAAGTCCTCCTTTTCTTTTTGCGAATACAGACTAACACGGCTGTTACTCTGAAACCTCTCCCTACAATGTGCATGATAATCAAGGTGGGCCATTTCCAGCACAAATCCAGGTTCTCTCACCCCCCACCCCCACCCCCATACACACACAAACTCACTCTCCTGCTGGTAATAGCTTATCTAAAGTGATCATCAAGTTGGGCCATTTCCAGCACAAATCCAGGTTTTCTCACCCTCCGCCTCCCCCCTCCTCCCCCCCCCCCCAAACTCACTCTCCTGCTGGCAAAAAGAAAAGGAGTACTTGTGGCACCTTAGAGACTAACCAATTTATTAGAGCATCATGCAGTTGATAGATTTCCACTCCATACGGCTAAATGCAGTGCCTTGCATAATGACAGGTTTCAGAGTAACAGCCGTGTTAGTCTGTATTAATAGCCCATCCAAAGTGACCACTCTCTTCACAATGTTATTCATGTAGCCTCCACTCTACAAGGCGGCAGGAATGGAGGGAGGAGACAAAATAGACTCATGGCAGTGGCTGCAAACATTCCCTGCAGAAACTGAATGTGGTGTTGAACCCACGCTATCCCACTAGAACGCACCACTCCCTCCACTTTCCAAAGTGTGAATGTGAGAGAGAGAGCGCCATGCGCCTTGCCCCCTTAACTACGCTGATCCCACTCTAAGTACACTGCCTTCTTAAGCAGATCAGTAAGTTGAGACAGCAGCTGCTGCCAGCAAGCTCCCTCCATTCTGAGCCCTGTCTCCTGTCATGTTCCTCCCTGCTCTGTGGAGATGGGGTACAGGAGCAGGGAGTGGGGAACACCCTGACATCAGCACCCCTCTTCTTCTCCTCCCCCTGCACAGCAAGCAGGAGGCTCCCAGGAGCAGCTCCAAGTCAGAGCGCAGGAGCAGCACACGACAGTGGGAGGAGGGTCACCTGAGCTGCCTGGCAATTAGTAACCTGCTGGGGGGCTGCTGGCCTACCCTGGTTCCAAGGCGCCCTCTTCCCGCCCCCCCCCCCCCAGCTTGCTCCAATGTGCTTCTCTTTCTGCAAGCAGTGGACAAAGCAGGCGGCTGCCAAACGACTAAGGGAGCATTGCGCAACTTTAAATGCGCGTGTGCTCTAATAGATCAGCAACAAAACAACGTTAACTGGGATGAAATTAAGTGAGGAGTTACTGTACTTAGATTTACAAAGCCAGCACAAAATAGCTTCTATAATATCTCACTGAAACCAACAACCCAGTTCCCTTAAAGTAACCCAGCCTCAGGCCTCCACCTAGACACCCAAGTCAAATATGATGAGGATTACTGAAAATCTTCATCATATAAAAAAGTTCTGCCAATCCTAAAGGATCACACATTACCTCCCAGGTTAATGAATATGCCAGATCTTACCCAAATACACGCTTACAGCCAATTCTTATCAACTAAACTAAAATTTATTAAAAAAGAAAAGCAAGAGACTTGGTTAAAAGATCAGTTTACATACAGACATGAGTTCAATTCTTGAGTTTCAGATTCATAGCAGAGATGCTGAGCTTTGTAGTTGCAAAGAGTTCTTTCAGAAATAGTTCATAGGTTATAGTCCAATGTTTATATTCAGGGTGGTCCAGTCAGAACTGGGATCTCAGTCCTTATGGCTTAGGCTTCCCCTCAAGCAGATCTAAGATGACAGGATCAGGACCCAAGGGTCTCTTATAGCAGCCACTTGCACATACAGTCCTGGGTGAACAATAGGCTTTTGATGGAACCTTCTGTTTCCTAAATCTCACTGTTCATTAACTATATGGATTAACATAAGATAATTTATCCATTAAGCAGTTTATCACAAACTTTAAAGAGACACACAGACAATAACATTATTGTACTCAAAATTCATCTAAATGTTAATATTCACTTTTGATCTCTGAATCAACAGCTATAGTGACAGACAAGAACTGTCTGTTTACATGGTTAACATTTGTGAGTACACACATGCAATTAGTATCACTTCTAACAATATAGTTTTGCATTTCAAAGTTCTAGTCTATTTACCAGGGAATGGCCCTAATTACCATTTCTAACAAGTTTCAAAGTAGCAGCTGTTAGTCTGTATTCACAAAAAGAAAAGGAGTACTTGTGGCACCTTAGCAACTAACAAATTTATTTGAGCATAAGCTTTCGTGAGCTACAGCTCACTTCTGAAGTGAGCTGTAGCTCATGAAAGCTTATACTCAAATAAATTTGTTAGTTTCTAAGGTGCCACCATTTCTAACAAGTCTTTACAGGTTGAATCTGGGTCAATTAGCCTGCAGGATGCTTAACCCTTTCTGGCCATATGATACATTTTGTATAAGATCCGTTGCATTTATTGAACAGTGGTAGCCATAATGATTTGCATGGTTATATTTTAATTAGACAGTGTCACAGTTAGAAACTGCCCCAAGCTGAGCTGTCTTTGCTACCAGAGCTCACTAGCTGTCCCTGACAACCTCCCTGCTTCTGGGAGAATTTTGTTTTTCTGTGGGCAGGCTTTTTTACACTCCAATTCTCCCGGTGGTGCATATTCTGCAGGTGTACCTGATTGGCACTACCTGAGTGCAAAAATATTTCTTAGCCTTGCCACCAGTGGGATCGAGGTGTGTTCAATCACATACTTCCCTTCCAAAATCAGAAGGATTTCTTGCTTGAGCATGTCCCTGGGGAAGAAAAAAATCCACATTGTATGCTCTTTCTCTGCTTGGTACTGCACCCAGAAGCTGAAGGGCTAGATACCAGCGTGTAATCTGGGGATTTGAGTCCTTCATGGAGTTTACCCTATAAAAGGGCACATGGTTTATGACTAGCTAAAGGGGACTACCTAGCACATTATACCTCAGGGAGCCAACTTGGTGGCGAAAGGTTTCTTCTCAAGGCATGTTTACACTAGAAACTTAAGTCGACCTATGTTAAGTTGACTTACAACCGCAACAGTAATTATTGTGGTGGTTCATGTACACACTGTTTTCCTTTTGTAAGAGGTGCGCATCCTCATGTGGGAGCACTTCCACCAACTTAAGCGGCGCTGCCCCCCTCCCCCCCCCCCCCCCCCGGCTCTCTGTTCCCCACCACCAGGAGTCCAGCTTGCTGCCTGCCCCCCCCCCCACACGCACACATTCTTGGCTCCCCACTCTTTGCCACTGGGAGCCCATCTGTCCCCCCCATACTCCCGTCGGCAAGCTCTGTGCCCAGAGTCTGGGCAGCTTCCATGTTCCCTACTGGTGTATGCCAGATTAGAAGAGCTGAATGGGAAGTTAGCTATGATAGGTTGTACAGCCACCAGGTCTGATGGAATAATCTAGATTTTTGGAAGGATTGCTGGCTTGGAATTCTGGGGTGCTGCTCATTGCTTTTCTGGAGAGAACTGCTGGTGGCTTAACTGCTGGATGAAATTGTTAAAGATATTGTGGGTGTGACATTCAATACCTTGGGGTATTGTACTGGGGTATTGTACTGTAGCCCCCATATTCCTCATTTACATATAATTGTGATCTTGCATATAAAGCATTCCATGTAAGGTATCACAGGAAAGGTTATGATCTGCTGAAATCCACTGTTCATATGCATTAATGATGTATGTATTTAAATGGAAGTTTTGAGAATAGTTGTATGATTGTCACTAAAATATGCTGTGGGTTTGGGAAGTGCCCAGATACTAGCTCTCCAGAGACCATGACAAGGGAGGTAACCAGTGCCCAAGTGGTTGCTGAATAGACCTAATCAGCCGTTGTCCAGCAAGGGAGCTACAATGCAATGACTCTGTACAAGGTCACATGAGGGGAATTGCCCACCAGCCATGCCTGGACTTATGTTCTCCAAGCACATGGGACTAAGGGTATAAAACAGAACACAGTGGCCCCATGCTTGGCCTTTTCTCCTCCCCACATCTATGCTGCAAGCAACAAGGACTCTCTCAGAAGACTGAAGACTCCAACAGAGGAGACTGGCCCAGGTTTCAAGGGTGAAATCTGTGTATTATGAACTGCAATATCCAGTGGGGTGAGAAACTGCTAATCTAGATGTTGCCCAGGCTAATAGGGTTGAGAATTTAAGATGCGTGCTTACATTTTATTTTATTTTGTTAACTAACTCTGATGTTTTGCCTGTCACTTAAAATTTATCTTTTGTAGTCAATAAACTTGTTTTTACTGTTTATCTTTACCAGTTAGGTTGCCTGAAGTGTTTGGTAAACCTGCTCAGGTTTGCAAAGGCTGGTATAGATCCATTTTCCACTGATGAAGTGGGGAACCAATTAATAAACTTGCATTGCTTGTCTTGAGCAGTGCAAGATTGTATATTCCTGAGGTACAAAGGTGGTAGCTGGGGGGATTTGGCTGGTGCCTTTTTCAGTGTGACTCATGAATGGCTCTGGGAGCATTCATGCAATCTAGCTGGGTATGTGGCTCTGCTAAGTGATCACAGCACCTGGAGGGGTTTGCTGCTTGTCACTCGCAAATATGTGTGAGACAGCCCAGACTGGAGAGTTAAGGAGGAACATCAGTGCCACTGTCCCAGGCTGTACCCTGGGGATCATGTCACAGTGGGGTTCTTCTTTGAGTGCTTGCTCATGTCCATTCCAGTGTTGGTGTGTGCTTGCTGCGTGAGCCACCACTGGAAAGCTTTTCCCTCAGTGGTATCCATCAGGTTGGCTCTGGTGCCCCCTGGAGTTGCGCCTTTATAACGCCAGAAAACCTAGTCCTGCCGACCCACCACCCACTTAGTTCCTTAACTCTTGACAGAGGAGTAGGAGGATGGATTTTGGAATGGACATGAGCAACACATCTCAAAGAACAACAGTTACTGAAGGTTAGTAACTGTTTTTCTTCTTTGAGTGCTTGCTCATGTCCATTCTAATGTAGGTGACTCCCAAGCAGATGTTGGAGGAGGGTTTGGAGTTCAATGGCAAGCAGACTGTAGCATGATTCTGCCAAATCCAGCATCGTCTCTGGCCTACTGAATGATGGCGTAGTGAGTCGCAAAGGTGTGGACCGAAGACCAGGTTGCTGTCGTACAGATATTCTGGATGGGAACCTGTGCCAAAAAGTAGCTGAGGACGCTTGCTCCCTTTTGGATTGTGCCATCAAGGCCAGAGCAAGGACTTTTGCCAGGTTGTAGCACGTGCAGATACAAGAGATGATCCACAATTAAATCCTCTTGACTGCGACTGGGAGACCTTTCATCCTGTCTGCCCCCGCCACAAAAAAGTGAGTAGTCTTCCTAAACGTGTTAGTCCTTTCTGCGTAGAAGGCAAGCGCACATCTGACATCGAGTGAGTGAAGCCTTTGCTCCTGGCTATTGGCATGCGGTTTCAGATAGAAAACCAGAAGGAATGTGTCCTGGTTACTATGGAATTGCGAAACCATCTTCGGGAGGAAGGCTGGGTGAGAGCGCAGCTGGACCTTGTCCTTGAAGAATACAGTGTGAGGAGGTTCTGAAGTCAGAGCCCTTATCTCAAAGACCCTTCTATCCGAAGTAATGGCCACCAGAAATGCCACCTTTCAAAGAACACATTGACAAGGGCTTGAATGGGGAACCCATGAGCCTCAACAATATCAGGTTGAGATCCCAGAGTGGGATTGGTTGTCGTATTTGGGGATACAGTCTATCCAGGCATTTGAGGAAATGAGTACAGATCAAGTTTGCAAAGATGGACTGGCCATTTATCCATGGGTGAAACGCCAAAATTGCAGCCTGGTGGACTCTAATCGATGACACTGATAGCATTTGCTGCTTCAGGTGTAGTAAGTAGTCCAGAATTAATGGCACTGATGACCGTGTGGGTGAAACACCTTTCTGCGCTGACCTGACTGAGAACCTTTTACACTTTGCCAGGTTCGTAGCTGTAGTGGATGGTTTCCTGCTCCCTGCAAGGACCTCTCGAACTGCCCTGGAACATGCTAGTTCCAAGGGGTTCAGCCGTGGAACTTCCAGGCCGTGAGATGAAGGGACTCGAGGTTCAGATGTCATAGATGGACGTGATCCTGGGAGATCAGATTGGTGATTCCACCAAGAGGTCCAGAAGGGTGGTGAACTAGTGTTGACATGGCCAGACTGGGGCTATCGGGATCAGGCTCGTGCCTTTCTTTCTGACCTTGAGCAAGACCTTGTGTATGAGTGGAATGGGAGGGAACACATAAGAGATGGTCCTTCCAGGGGAAAAGAAACGTATCTGTGAGCGAGCCCGGGCTGTGATTCAGGAAGAAGTGCAGACGCTTCCTATTCTCTCATTCATTGAAAATCTGGGGAGCTCCCCACCTCTGGAAAATGTCCTTCCCGATTTCTGATTGAATGGACCACTTGTGATGGGAGAAAAACCTGCTTAGGCAATCCATTAACTCATTCTGTGCCCCTAGAAAATAGAAGGCTTTGAGGTGGCTTGAGTGGGTTATGCAGAATTCCCACAGGCAAAGGGCTTCCTGGCATAGGTGAGAGAAGCGCACTCCATCCTGTCTGTTCATATAGAACATCGCTGTCATGTTGTCTGTAAGTATCAATACGTATTTGCCTTTCAGGTGGGGCTGGAACGTTGGGCAAGCAAGGCGCACTGCTCTGAATACCCTCACGTTGATGTGTAGCGAGAGCTCTGCTTAAGACCAGAGGCTTTGGGTCCTGAATACCCACAGATGAGCCCCCCAACTCAGTCCAGATGCATCAATGACTAGAAATATCGCCAGATGTGGTCTCGAAGGGGACACTTGTACATACTGCCCTTGGGCCAACCATCAAAGGAGGGTGGTAACTACTGAATGGGGAAGTGTGACAGCCATGTCCAAACGATCCTGGCCCAGCCGGTACCCTGATGCTAGCTGGAGAAGTCTGAGTCATAATCTTGCATGCTGCACCACGTAAGTGCATGAGGCCATGTGTCCTAGGAGTTTTAGGCAGGTTCTTGCCATGGTGGTTGGGTGGTGTTTGAGGCTTTCTATGATAATACCTAGGGCCCGGGACTGGATCTCTGGAAGAAATGCTCTGGCCTGGACCAAGTTGAGGACCGCCCCTGTAAATTCTATTCTTTTGAACTGGTGATTTTCTGCATGTTTATCAACAGGCCTAACTCTTTGAAGGTTGACATTTACGTTTTCCTCTATCTTGGCTTGGACCAACCTTTGACCAGCCAGTCAACAAGGTAAGGGTAAACCTGAACCCTTTGCTTCCTCAAGAAGGCTGCGACAACTGCCACACGCTTTATGGAAACCTGAGGGGCTGCTGATAGGCCAAACGGAAGTACGGTGACCTGGTAGTGCACTTGGTTCACCGTGAAACGGAGGAATTTTCTGTGGCCTTGGAAGATTGAAATTTGGAAGTAGGTGTCCTTCAGATTGAATGGCATACTCGTCCCCTGAATCCAGAGATGCGATAATGGTGACCAAGGAGACCATGTGGTACTTCGGCTTGTTCATGAATATGTTGAGGTTTCACAGGTCCAGGAGGGGTCTGAGACTGCCACTGGCCTTTGGGATTAGGAAAGACCAGGAGTAAAACCCCCTGCCCCTTAGCTCCAGAGGAGGGTTGGAAGGAGGGGAAGAACTGAACTGCAGGGTGTATCCCAGTTCTATTGTGCGTAGCACCTACCAGTCTGAGGTGATGTGGGACTACGCCCAATAGCAGTGGGATAGCCGGTTCATAAAAATTGGTGACAGTGGATCCAGACACTGTCCTGGTATGCTATCCTCGGGTGTACCCTCAAAAGGCCTGCTTAGACCCTGCCTCCTACTGTAATCCTGTCTCAACTGAGGCTGGTAGAAACGGGGCAATGGCTGGGGCTTAAAGTGCTTTCTTGGCGATGCTGGCATGTGTAGTTTGAGGAACTTTAGAGTGACTCTTGAATCTTTCACGCTGTGTAGTTTAGAGTCCATTTGCTCTGAAAAGAGAGACAAGCCCTCAAAAGGAAGGTCCTGAATAGTCTGCTGCACTTCATATGGGAGGCCTGAGGCCTACAGCCATGAGCTCCTCCTCGTGACCACAGCCAAGGCTATGGTTCATGCAGCAGAGTCCGCCACATCTAATGTTACTTGAAGGGACACTTTTGCCACTGCTCTGCCCTCCTCGACTGGAGCCAAGAACTCATTCCAAGATTCCTGTGGCAGTAACTCCTTGAACTTAGTCATTACACCCCAGAAGTGCAAATGGAGTGGACATGAGCAACACATTTCTAAGAACAACAGTTACGAAAGGTTAGTAACCATTTTTTCTCTCTCCAGGTCTCCTTCTATGTATTAGCAAGCTGCTAGCTTCACGGATTATTTATGTGCAGGTCACTTGTTGGAAATGAGAAGCTGATGTCTGTGACTATTTCCCAGAGAATGCTGCTGAATGCCTCCATAATTTTGTGTCAACTTTACCATTTGTCTTTTCCTCTCTTTGTTTTCCAGGGTGCCTCAGCATTATTTGACATGATTGAGTATTATGAGTCAGCAACACACCTCAACATCTCATTTAACAAACACATTGGCACCCGAGGCTGGCAGGCAGCTGCACATATGATGAGAAAGGTTTGTGTTAGTTCTTGAACATTTTAATCATCTGTTTAATTTACTGCTTGTAAACATCCAGTAATTCTAACATGATTGCAAGTTAGTGTAGGGTTAGATTTCAATGCCATTGGAACTCTGTTAATCTAACCATTTTTTGCATGGTGGGGAGGGAGGGATGTGCATACAAGAAATTACAGGTAGCTTTTTAAACTACAATGGGAAATTTCAACTAGTAGCTTGCTGGGGTGCTGGGAAGGAGGAAGGACTGTCTTGTGTTTATGGCTGTGGACTGCAATTGGGAGATCTGGGTTCTATTTCCAGCTTTTCCAGAGTTCCTGTATTACCATAACCAAGTCATTGAATCTCCATCAGTGTGATCAGTGTTAAGGCAATTCAGTGAGTAGCCAGTGCAGCGATCGGAATGCCAGAATGAAGTGCTTCCTTAAACCTGAGTTTAACAGGGAGGCTGCTGTGCACCAGCTGAGTTTCTTTAGTGCCTGTGTGCTCATTGCCAACCAAGCACAATACATTGAAGTGTTTCAGTGTGTCTGAGTTTTGTGACAGATGGGCCTGTTGAGAGGATTTTGCTCTGTAGTTTCATAGTGGGGCAAAATGTGGAAATGTTTCAGATAATTATCATTCCAACATTTATAAGGAAATAACCCAAGGCCTAAGGCTGATGGTTTTAAACTAAATATATATCATAGTAAAAATGGAACTTCTGCTTTGTGCAGACATTACCTATGAAAGAAAATATTTCATAGTAAGATGTTTCAACACAGTGTTCTACTTAATGAGATGGTAATTGGGGATGTGGGAATGACATGGGATATGCTTATCATGTCTGCTCATTCTGAAATATGAAAGTCCCATGAAATGTACTTTGAAAGAGATCTTTTTTTATTTGTATTACAGTAGCACCTAGAGGCACTGAAATTGGAGCCCTTACATAGTAAGACTGTCCCTGTCCAGAAGAGCTTACAAACTAGAAAGAACGGGCTAACAAAGGGTAGGGGATAGGAAGTATTATCCTTATTTTATAAATGAGATTATATGATTTATCCAAGGTCATACAGGAACTCAGTGGCAGAGCTCCTGAAACATAAGTGCCGACTCTGTGGATGCTCTGGGTCTGGAGCACCCACGGGGAAAAATGGTGGGTGTTGAGTGTGCCGAAGTGAGGATTTTTCCTTATGTTATATGTGAGCCTTACTGTTTTGCATGAATGCTGTGTGTGCCTCAGTTTCCCTGTGTATTGCACCAGTGTCTAGGTGGTGGGAATATGGGTGTGTGACTTCTGTGGAGGCTGCTCCAGCTGCCTGCACTGATTCTATAGCCACACCTTCATAACCTGAGACCCAGGAGGGGGATGCAACCAGGTGACACTGGGTCCTGGGAAGTGAGACAAAGGCAAGAGGAGGAGCAACGGGCTGGGCAGGGGCTAGATAGCTAGAAGCTGGCTATCGGCTGGCTTGGAGCTCGGGGAGGACCAGAGCCCTGGCTCTGGTCTACCTTCCCGCCAAGATGGACTTGGCTGAAAGTCACTGATTTCTGTGCTAACAAGTTCTGTCCTACGGTATGTTTCTGTTGACTAATAAACCTTCTGTTTTACTGTCTGGCTGAGAGTCATGTCTGACTGAGGAGTTGGGATGCAGGGCCCCTGGCTTCTCCAGGAGCCCCGCCCGGGTAGACTTGCTGCAGGAAGCTCACGGTGTGGAAGGGGATGTTGAATACTCTGAGGTCAGATCCAGGAAGGTCAAAGCTCTGTAAGCTTCTTGCCTTGGCGACAGTATGCTCAGAGAGAGGAGGCATGCTCCCCCAGAGTCCTGATTGGCTTCATATGGAGTAGTTCCAGAGCATCGCCCCGGTGACTCTGTGATAACTGGTGGCGGAGATGGGATAAACTGCACCCCATGGACAAAGCATCCTGCAGTAAGTGATTGGGGAGCAGTAAAATAAAGGGGGATTAGCAAGAGACGGGCATGCTGAAGGCTCCGAGAGGTGCCTTTCCAGGAGGAGCCTACGGCTTCACCCTGAGAGAGGTGGACCCCCGAGAAGGGCTGTTGCATTGAAGGGGTTCCTCCCAGGGATTGTGGGGAGCTGAGAGAGCACAGGTCTGTGAGTCCGTGACCACTTGGGAACAGCATGGAGATGGCCTATAAACATCTCCTTAAGAAGGACATTATGGAGCTGTGCAGAGAAAGATGGCTGCGCATTGGAAAGCTCACAAAGGCACAGCTGATTGCTCAGCTGGAGGAGGAGGATTGCTCTAAGAGGCCAGTTCCTGACGCAGCTGGGGGCGCGAGAGAGGCTGGGAGCAGCTGGGTGTCCCGGAGACCTGTGTCCCCGACCAGCAGGAGGTCTCCACCAAGTTCCCTGTCAGTGGATCTGAGATGGATGAAATTGGAGTTGAGTTTGAAGGAGTCAGAGGGCCATGAGAGACAGGGAAGGCATGAAGCAGGACAGCAGGAGAGACAGAGGCAGCAGGAGCTGCCCATGTCCCAGGTGAAGGGGGGCTGAGTCGCCTCCAGGATGCAGGGCTGACTGTAAAAGCTGGGATGTGCAAGTTGGGGATGGCACAGGTGTTGTACCTGAGCCACAAGGTGGGGAGTGACTGTCTAAAGCCAGAGCCAGCTAAGGGGGGCAGGGGAGATCAGAGACTGGTCTGCTCCCCAGACTAAGAAACAGGCCCAGGCCTTTATTGGGATGGCGGGGAATTACCAGAGATTTGTGCCTCACTTGAGCTCTGTGTCAGCTCCCATCACTGAGCTATGCAAGAAGGGTAAGCAAGACAAGCTGGTCTGGACCGGGCAGTGCCAAGGGCTCTCTGCATGCTGAAGGAGGATCTGATTAAGGGCAGAGTGCTGGGAAACCCAGACTTTGATGAGACCTTTATGGGGTTCACCGATGCCCCCCACACAGAGAAAGGCAGTAGCCAAATCCCCCAAAGTTCTCAGCCTCATACCTCAGACATATACATTCTTGCACTGCTCAGGATGAGCAGTGCAAATTTATTAATTGGTTCACCACTTCAGCAGTGGAAAGTGGATATACACCAGCCTTTGTAAACCTAAGCAAGTACTCTTACTTCAGGCAAACTCACTGGTAAAGATGAACAATTAAATTTATTAACTAGAAAATATGGATTCTAAGTGATCATAAGTGATAGGCAAAAAGTCGGAGTGGTTACCAAAATAAAATCTAATATAAGCACTCAGTCTAAACTCTCAACCATATTAGACTGGGTAACATCTAGAGTAAACAGTTTTCCTCATCCCACTGGATATTGCAGTTCATAGTACAGTTCATAGTACATAGAATCCCATGCACTGCTACAGACTAGGGACTGAATGGCTAGACAGCAGTTCTGCTACAGCTCACTTCATCATATGCATTCGATGAAGTGAGCTGTAGCTCACGAAAGCTTATGTTCAAATAAATGTGTTAGTCTCTAAGGTGCCACAAATACTCCTTTTTTTTGCGAATACAGACTAACACGGCTGCTACTCTGAAACCTGTCATAACTTCATATGCATTCATGATGTACATATTTAGATAGAAAAATGACTTTCAGCAGATCATAACCTTTCCCCAGTACCTCAGATGGCATGCCTTATATGCAAGATCACAATTCTATATAAATGAGGAATATGGGAGTTACAGGATGCTCCCCCAAGGTATAAAATGTCACAGTAATGTCTCATTGTTCTGTCCTTTTTTCACACCTTCTAAAGCTTCTATTTCTGTCTTTTAAAAATAAAATTAATTTGGTTGCACAATCAAGCTCTCAAGTTATGAAATACAAGACTTATAGTTGCTAGTGCAGCTTTACTTCTGCGCCCCCCCCCCCCCCCATGCATCCAGCCTGTTCTCTGAATGAGGCAAGGATTCTGTGGGAAAAAATATGATCATGTAAGTAGACTATCATCATGTGCACAGACCAGGGAGCAGAATTAGTTGCATGGCCAATAATAAATCTGACATTGTATAACTTCAGGTGCTTTACTTTTCAACATAAACTTCCTTTTAATGTAGCTTTTTGTGTATAATGTCCTCCTTTTGAAAGTCAAAAGGAAAAACAACTTCTTTATGTAACAACTATAACTGTCCCATTATGAGTCGGGTTTTTAAATATTGAATCTTCAGCACGGACTTCGACCGCTTGAGCTACAGGATTAGGATTAATTTTTGGGGAAGCTCTGTGGTCTGTGTTATAGAGGAGGTCAGGCTATGTGATCAGAATGGTCCCTTCTGGCATTGGAATGAATGGGGGTGCAGGGAACCAACAAAAAGGAAAACTACGTTAGCTACTCCTGGGGGGATTCTGCGCCAAAAAAAAATCAAAATTGTGTACCAAAAAATTCAAAATTCTGTATATTTTATTTGTCAAAATAATGCAATATCATTATTGCACACCAGTTTCAATTGTTTTGGTAATTTATTTAAACTAAAATACAGAAAAAAGTCACTAACTATTCAGTATTTCCTAAACACATGAAAGTTAAGTTACAAACACGTGGTAACTAATACCCTGCATTCTAGTTATAATGCTGGATTTTCATTTAAATTACGTTACAGAACACCAACCAGCGCCGCCCCCTCCCCCCCCCCCCAAAAAAAAGGAGAATGTCATTTTAAATTGCTCAGATTGTCACACATGAAAGTCGTACAGTTTTGCTAATCGTTTGTCCTGGACCTGGCTGGGTACTTTGGGAAGTGCTTGGTTCTGATTCTCCTGACATTTTATTGGCTGCTTTATTTGCCCTCAGTCTCTATTTTATTTACCCATTTAAAAAAAAATAAAAAATCCTGAGCTGTAATCTAACCCCATTCTGCCACTTGGACACAGGGAAAAAGTGAGAAAGCCCATAGATCTTCCTACCTGAGGATTCCCTTCCTGTCATTTATAATAAGAGTCCTTTACATCACTCTGGCAATGTAGGGGCCTTAAAACTTTCACCATTTTTAATGCTCCTGAGGGAATTTACTGAGAAGGGGAACAGTTAACTATAGGCATGCCGCTACATTTGTGCCTCAGAGAATGAGATCAATTAACTCAGGCAGGCTGCTTCCTTTGTGCCTCTTGCGTGCATCTTGCATAATAAAAAGCCCTACCCTTACACGCCAGGGAGCTGCAGTCGCAAGAGAGAGGGACAGTCTCTCTCTCTCTCTCTCGCTTGTTGGCATGCACATATGCCCAGCCCCGAAGGTGATCACGCAGGCACCCACGCCTAGCCCCTGTCTCTGAGGCTGCTCCAGGCTCGCTGGAACAGACGCGCTGCCTGGGGTGCTTGGGAAGAGGCGCATGTCCCCCGGCAGATTTATTTTTGCATTTTTCTGCATGGGGGGCACGGAAAAATGCTGGCCATATGAATTGGCCCCCGTATGGGCGCAGAATCCCCCCAGGAGTACTAAATTAGCTAGCAGCAGAAGACTGCCATCTCAAAGGGGAATGGGCTGCTGTCACCAGGTGTTGGATCAGGGGAGTTACTGAGGGGAATCTAGTTTGAGGCATGCTCTCCTCTCCATTCTCCAGAGATGAAAGGCACCTGCACACTTTCCCTGTCACTACATCTGTTCTGGGAGCTCCTAGTGAAGTATCTGCTGCTGTTTTAGTGGCCTGTGTCTTTAGATTGTTCATGTTCACATACTTAATTTCCACGAGGAATGGAAGGAACAGAAGAGAAATAGCAATTTAACAGTTAATAATTTTGCTAAGCTTGAAAAGCACCTTTCAAGCCTGAGACCTTTCTCCCTGTCAAATTTCAAAGGTCTTCTGCAAACAATGAAGGTGTTAAAGCTTCTCAAAAAATCACAAGAATCTTTTATAGTAAGTATTAGCCTAAACCAGCTCCTCCTGCAATTCTCAACTGTACAGCATTCTGTGCATCATAACCCAGCATAAATGAATTGTCACATGTACGTTCTGCATTCTGTCCATATCTGGTAATCCTACCCTGGATTTTCTTACATCCTCTTAGTTTTGGATTTAGCTGGGGCTAAGTATTATTTCTGTGAAACTCTCCCAGGACTTGCTTGTATAGAGTCAGAACCATCCAGTCATGGCAGGAAACTTTGTATGTATTTGGAAAAATGCCTACTTTTCCAGGGGGGTTTGGTCATTTTTTTTAGTTTGGCTGAAGGGTTTCTATTACTGTTCTCTCCCATCCTCCTGCCGCTTGGTGGACAATAATGCAGAAAAAGAAGAAAGATGAAACCTAATAGCTAGAATTGTTTTTGCATCGTCTAGCCTGAGGAATGCAAGTTAATCAGACATTGATTCTAAGCAAAATCATGGAAAGGTTACGAGAGAGATAATAAGTAAAGAGTTAAGTTAGTGGCATAATTGGTGCTAATTAGCGTGGTTTTAAGGAAAACCGGTCATGTCAAAGTTCATATAATTTTTTTGATTGAGATTACAAAGTAGACCGGTGTAATTAACTTAAATGTTTGACCACACAACATACGGATTGATTTTGTATAATGCTGATCTATTAATGTAGCCATGTTAAATGGATTAAAAACTGGCTAACTGATAAATCTGTAAATTAGGAATCCACCAACAGGGCTATTTCTAGGAGGGTTTCACAGGGATCTGTTCTTGGCCCAGTGCTATTCAATATTAGTGTTGTGGGAGGAAAAAGTAAAATCTTTGTTGGCAAAGTTTGCAGATGACACAAAATTTAGTGGAGTGGTAAATAATGTGGATACGTCAGTTATATGGCAGATCTGGATTGCTTTATTAAAGTGGACTCATTTGCATATGTTTTCAACTGTACTTCTCCTTCCCTCCCTCTCTGGACTATGTGTCCAGTTGCAGTGTCTTTCCCCTTTGCTTCTTGTCCCAGTCTTTTCCTAGCTACTCCTAGTTCTCTCCCTGTACCCTAGCTCCTTGTTCTTCCACTGCCCAAGTGCCTACCAGTCTCCTTGCCTAGCCAGTGTATCTCTTCTTCTCTCCCAGAGTATCCCTCCCCCACCCCCAAGCTGCAATTTCTGGGAAAGTCCTGTTCAGCCCCAGGTTGGCTGTGAAGTTCTACCAAGTTTCTTCTATTCATTTGTGGATTGACATTTTTTTTAAAAGCTTAAAACTTGGCTAAATTTGGGCAGTTTTTTATGGGGACAGTGAAAGGCATATCCTGATCCAAAGGATGCCATCTGCTTAATTTCAAGTCCCTGCTCCAAAGCATAGGGGTATTAGAGCAGGGGTTCTCAAACTGGGGGTTGCGATCCCTCAGAGGGTTGCCAGAGTAGTTACATGAAGGTTGTGAGCTGTCAGCTCCATGGGACTGACAGCCCCAAGCCCCCATTAAGTTAAATTAAGCCCCCATTTTTAATTTATAAGGGGGGGGCACACTCAGACTTGCTGTGTGAAAGGGTTCACCAATACAAAAAGTTTGAAAATGACTGCTTTAGAGAGTCTTAAAGAAAAGGAGGGTCGCCAGAATTGAAGATTGTAGAACATTTTTTCCCTGGTCTTGTTCTTGGAAAAGGCTAAATAATTTTAGTTGAAATTTTCCAAAAAATATTCATCCTGAGGCAGATACCCAGCATGGAAAATTTCTGCTCAAATGGTTAGTTTGTCAACGTTCTAAATCACCAAATATAATACAGCCAAATTACTACTGGGGGAATTCTGTGCCAAAATTAAAAATTCTGCACACATTTTTAAATTCTGCAAAATTCTGCATATTTTACTTGTCAAAATAACACACAACAGTCATGCCCTTTTCAATTATTTTGGTAATTTATTTCAAAATACCTGTCAGCAAGTATGTCCGTAACAATACAGACAACAAAAAAGATCCAGGAAATGTTTTTTGACAAATAGATTCCTTACTGGGCATATTAATACAGCACTTTCAGTAATTCATTTAAACTACAATATAGAAATGTATTTCCCACACCCCTCAGAAACAGTGCAAACGCTTGGTGGAGTCAGTGGTAACGGAGGAGGTTAGGGAGAGGGAAATTAATTTCTGAGAGCCTGGGAGTGAATCTGGAGGGTTCTTGGGTATGGCGGGGGGGAGGGAGGGGGAGTACGGAACTGTTGGGTTTTTTGTGGGGGGAGAGGGAGGGATTGTTAGGGAGTTGGGGAGCCTCCCCCATGAAGGCCCTGGCTGACCCCTATTCTCTCCCATTCATTCAGGCACATCTGCCCCGTCTGTCTTTCCCTGTCTCCACCACTAACCCTTCTGAACCCCAGTCTGTGACCCCTCCAGCAGCCCTGTGTGCCCCACTCTGTCTGTCACCTGCACCTGTCCCCTCAGGTATGTCACCGTGAGAAAAAGCAGCCCCTGCTCTCTCCCTCGCTGTGGCTGGCAGCTCCGGCTCATGAGCCCGCTAGCCTATCTTCTGGTGCCACCACAGCCTCTAGTGGGTGAAAGGTGCAATTGCAGCACCTTGCCAGAAGAATGTAGTATTCTGTGGAGAGAAAAAATCTGGAGGAGACGTGAATTCTGCACATAGAATCATAGAATATCAGGGTTGGAAGGGACCCCAGAAGGTCATCTAGTCCAACCGCCTGCTCAAAGCAGGACCAATTCCCAGTTAAATCATCCCAGCCAGGGCTTTGTCAAGCCTGACCTTAAAAACCTCTAAGGAAGGAGTTTCTACCACCTCCCTAGGTAACGCATTCCAGTGTTTCACCACCCTCTTAGTGAAAAAGTTTTTCCTAATATCCAATCTAAACCTCCCCCACTGCAACTTGAGACCATTACTCCTCGTTCTGTCATCTGCTACCATTGAGAACAGTCTAGAGCCATCCTCTTTGGAACCCCCTTTCAGGTAGTTGAAAGCAGCTATCAAATCCCCCCTCATTCTTCTCTTCTGCAGGCTAAACAATCCCAGCTCCCTCAGCCTCTCCTCATAACTCGTGTGTTCCAGTCCCCTAATCATTTTTGTTGCCCTTCGCTGGACTCTCTCCAATCTATCCACATCCTTCTTGAAGTGTGGGGCCCAAAACTGGACACAGTACTCCAGATGAGGCCTCACCAATGTCGAATAGAGGGGAACGATCACGTCCCTCGATCTGCTCGCTATGCCCCTACTTATACATCCCAAAATGCCATTGGCCTTCTTGGCAACAAGGGCACACTGCTGACTCATATCCAGCTTCTCGTCCACTGTCACCCCTAGGTCCTTTTCTGCAGAACTGCTGCCTAGCCATTCGGTCCCTAGTCTGTAGCTGTGCATTGGGTTCTTCCGTCCTAAGTGCAGGACCCTGCACTTATCCTTATTGAACCTCATCAGATTTCTTTTGGCCCAATCCTCCAATTGGTCTAGGTCTTTCTGTATCCTATCCCTGCCCTCCAGCGTATCTACCACTCCTCCCAGTTTAGTATCATCCGCAAATTTGCTGAGAGTGCAATCCACACCATCCACCACACATCATCCACATGCACAGTGGCACAGAATTTCCCTAGGAGTAACAAATGTAAGGTCATATATTTAGGAGCAAAGAATGTAGGTAACACTTACAGGATGGGGCGGGGACTGTATAGTTAGAATTCATAGGCTCTGAAAAAGATTTGGTGAACCACATGGAGAACCATCTGAATGTGAGCTCTGAGTGCAAGGTGTGGCTAAAAGTGCTGGTGTGATCCTTGGATGTATAAGCAGAGGAATACTGAATAAGAGAAGGGAAGTGGTATTATCACTGTATATGGCATTAATGAGACCCTTGCTGAAATACTGTGCCCATTTCTGGTGTCCATGTTTCAAAAAGGATGTTGACAAAATAGGAAAGGGTTCAGAAGAGCTACAAAAATTATTCAAGATCTGGGAAACCTCCCTCACAGTGAAAGACAAAAATCTATTTATCAAAGAGAAGGTTAAGAGGTGACATGATCACAGTCAAAGTGCCTGGGGAGAAATTTTCTGGTAGTAGAGGACTCTTTAATCTAGCAAACTAAGGCAGACCAAGATCCAGCTGCTGGAAGTTGAAGCTACACAAATTCAGATTAGAAATAAGATGCAAATTTTTAACAGTGAGGGGAACTTGCCTATGGCAGCAACTTATCAAAGGATGTGGTGTATTCTTCATCATTGGAATCTTTAGATAAAGACTGGATGTCTTTCTAACTTTATATGGTCAAACTCAGGCACAAGTTATGGGCTTGATGCAGGAGTCATTGGGTGAAATTCTCTGGCCAGCATGATACAGGTCAGATTAGATAATCATAAGGGTTTGTTCTGTCATAAAATGTATGAATCAGAAAATCTATTGAGTGCTCCACCTATAAACAGTCATCTTGAAGTAGTGTTGCAGGGTGACTCCTGTGTGAGAGGCTAGATAAGTCCCCCTTCACGAGACAGGAGAAGGAGCTCGGCGCTCCAGTCAAACACTCATGGGTCCACACTGTTGGAGCAGAAGACTAAAGGACCAGTGATGCTTTGAGCACTCTCCAGCCGCTTCTTGTAACCAACAAACAAAAGACGAAAAGGAAACCCACACCATAAGACCTAAAAAGAAAAGGAGTACTTGTGGCACCTTAGAGACTAACCAATTTATTTGAGCATAAGCTTTCATGAGCTACAGCTAGCATCCGATGAAGTGAGCTGTAGCTCACAAAAGCTTATGCTCAAATAAATTGGTTAGTCTCTCAAGTGCCACAAGTACTCCTTTTCTTTTTGCGAATACAGACTAACACGGCTGTTACTCTGAAACCTGTCATAAGACCTAAGAAATTCTGTGGATGATGAAATGTTGCCCGCCCTCCCTCCCCCCGGCTCCTTCCAGCAATGTCATGCATGGAGGAGGGGTAGTTATCAGAAATGGAACAGAAGATCCAGCTAAGATTATTCCATCCCTAGATGTTGCTGCTGCTGTTTGCTTATTATTAGTATTACCATAGTGCCTAGGACCCCAATGTGATAGGCACAGTACAAAGAGTACAGAAGGCATTCCCTGCCCCATGGGCTTTACAGTCCAAATATAAGACAAGAGACAGCTGGATACAGACAGATGGGGAGTACAAGTAACCAATGAGACAACATTGGTCAGCATGATAGGCTGTGGTCTGACTGTCAAGTTTTTTTAAAATAGGCAGAGTTTTGAGGAGTGATTTGAAGGTGGATAGTGAGGGAGCTTAACATGTTTATGGGGAGCACCTCCCATAGTGAGGGGTCAGTAGGTCAGTATAGGAGAAAGAAGAAAGGTGCTTGTTTCAAAATTTTACAAATGAGCAATGGAGGCTAGCATCACAGGTTGATCAGAGGCAAGCGTAGATAATAGCAAATTGAAAGATGATAGGTAGGGTGGGAATTGACCATGAAGGGCCATGAAAATGAATGCAAGCAGCTTCTGTGTGATGTATGGAGAAGTGGGAGCTAGTGGAAGGATGCAAAGAGAGGGGTGATGTGGTCAGACTGGCAGGCTAGGAAAATGATCTTTACATTAGCATTTTGAATGGATAAGAGTGGGGTAAGTTTGCATTTTTCAAGACCATAGAGAAGGATGTTGCAGTAATCAAGAACCAAAAAGATGAGAGCTTGGATGAGAATTTTGGCTGTGTGGATGCATAGGAAAGGCCAGGTCTTTAAAATATTATGCAGAAAGATTTGTCAAGATTTAGACTTAACCTAGTTTTGAGGACCTGGGGATGTGTGAGTCGAAGCTGATGACCAGGTTATGAGCCTGGATGACAGACAGGATGCTGATGATGTCCAAGATGATTCTGCTTTCTAGTCAAAAAAGGATGTCACTATGTGGATATCCTTTCTCCAGCATGGGGGTGGAGGGGCGGGGGAGGTAGGCCAGACATGATCAATAATACATCTGAAGAAACAAGTTCAGTAGTAATTCCCAAGAAGGCACAAGCATGCCACCTTTGTATCCTGATTTCAGAGACCTCCTCAAACAAAACAGGAATGCTCTAACAAACCCCAGTGTCTAAACAGCCAAACACAAGAGTTCTGTGTCCTGTTGAAGGACAAAACTGATTTTTATTGCTGTGACGCATGGCCAGAAAGGGTTAAACATCCTGCAAAATAACCAACAGAAGACATGTGGGGAGATAATGTTTGTGTTTTTGTGTATTTACATATGTATGAGTAGGGTGGACAATGTAATCAACAGTCCCTCTCTATGTTGTATTCTGATCATTCAGAGGTCAGAGAACATACTATCATGTAAATGAATTGTAAACACGGGATATATCCGTATTCATCTCTCTTTGAAATGTACTGTGAATGGTGGAGGAACAAGCAAATGGCCTTATGTTAATTCGTATAGCTAAGTACCGGTGATGGACCTTCTTCAAAATCATCCTAATTACCTTTTGTTCCCTGAGGAACTCCAACTTGTCAAAAGACATGAAATTGTATAAAACATCCTTGGGTCCTGACTCTGTCACCTCAGATCTGCTTAAGCTTCTTCAGGGGAAGTTTGAGTCACAAGACTGAGGTCCCTATTACGCTGGTACGCCCTGAATGTGATATTTGGATATTGGACTATGAACTATTTCTGAAAGAACCCTTTGCAACTATGAAGCTCACCATCTCTGCTATGAATCTGCACCTCACTGAATTGAACTCATGTCTGTATGTATACTGATCTTTTAAGGATACTTTCTTTTGTTTTTTAATAAATTTTAGTTTAGTTAATAAGAATTGTCTGTAGCGTGTATTTGAGTAAGATCTGAAACCTGCATTAACCTGGGAGGTAATGTGCCCAGTTCTTGGGGATTGGTAGAACCTTTTCTTTTATATGATGAAATAAGATTTACAGAAATTTTCATCATATTTGTGGGTATCTGGATGGAGGCCTGAGGCTGGCTCACTTTAAGGGAACTGTGTTGTTTGGACTTCTGAGTAACCAGTAAGGTAATAAAGAAGCTGTTTTATGCTGGTTTGGTGAATCTACGTATTGGAATATCCACCAGCTTTATGGGGATTGTCTGCCCCGTTCTTTGCAGTTCACCCTAATTGAGTGACCACAGCTGGCTCCCCACTCAGACCTCCATCACAATTGCCCTTTCCAAAATAGATGCTGTAAGATCCTCAATTCTAAAAGACTGTGTGTCCAGCAGAGTCTTCCCAAAGAACCATCAAGAAAAACGGAGTTGAGCTTCTAACAATTAAAAGTTGCAGCCTTGGCTTTAAGCCTCATAGGCAAAGACTTGCTTCTCTGGAGCCATTCTAGCCCAGATGAGTGAGCTCTCAGGATGTCAGAACCAAAAGGCAAGAAAATGATGATGTTTCTGCCTGATTGTGCTAGCTTCTCCTTCAGAGTAGATGCCTCTCTGGTCTGGGTCAGCCAACTTCAGTATTTAGTAGGCATCTTCATTCAGTTACTGGAAAAGCTGATCATGGCCTCCAGATTTTTCAGATGCAGGGGGTTGGACTAGATGACCTCCTGAGGTCCCTTCCAACCCTGATATTCTATGATTCATATAGATTGGACAGAGCTGAGGCAGATAAAGATTAAAAAGTCCCTGCTGTTACGGATATGTTCTATATCTGTACATATGTTTAATAAAATGCCAGTAGATAAGTCAAGAATAGCATAGTTCTTGGGGTTTGTAGGACCAGTGAAACTTACAGACTGCAAATAGGTTCCTTTGTGCAGCCATTTATCTGAACTCTTAACACCTCTCAGCTCCAGAGTCCAGCTGGAGGGGATTACACACAGCCCTACAAAACAAGGAACTTTGGTTAATTCCACTGGGAATCCACTAGTTTCAGAGGAGAAAGGAACTGGTATTCCAGATGTGGAAGGGGCAGAAATACTTGTCTCTCAAACCTCAGTCCAATGAGCCTTTCCATGTGACTGGAGACCTGACAAATTCTAGGGAAACATTCTTGCTGGAAGAGACGCCAGGCAATTCTCACCCAATGGGGGACAACTACCATGGATAAATAAACTCTGGAAACTCTCTAGGATATTCTGTAGAGTTTGAGTCCTTACTAGAAACCTGTTGTCATGGAGTCACCAGGCCGATGCTCTGGAACTGCTCCAAATGCAGCCAGTCAGGAATCTGGTGTAGCATGCCTCCTCTGGGTGTTGCTAGGGCAAGAAGCCTACATGGCTTTGGCCTTCCTGTGTCTGACCTCAGAACATTCAGCATCCCTGTTCACTGTGCACTTCCCGCAGCAAGTCCGCCTGAGCAGGGCTCCTGGGGAAGCCAAAGGGCCCTGCACCCCAATTCTGCAGTCAGCCATGACTCTCAGCTAGCCAGTAAAACAGAAGGTTTATTAGTTGACAGTTACACAGTGTAGAACAGAACTTGTTAGCACGGAAATTAGTGACTTTCAGCCAAACCCATCTTGGCGGAACCCTGGGCCAGTTGCCCTGGACTCACCACTCTGAGTTCCAAACAGACTGCCCTGGACCCTGCTGCCTGGCCTCCCACATGCCCATGGCTCCTCCCCTGGGCTTTGTCCTGCTACCCAGGCAAAATGTCACCTGGACACATCCCCCTCCTGGTTCTCAGGTTACGAAGGGCATCGGCCATAGCTTACATGCTGGCAGCTGGGCAGCCTCACCTGGCCCCAAGGGCCTCCGCAAAAGTCACACACCCAATTCCTACCACCTAGGCATTGGTGTAGTACACAGGGAAACTGAGGTGTACATAATATTAGTACAGAACAGTAAGACTCCTATGCAACATAACAAGGGGAAAAATCCCCCTTCGTCACACCTGTCCTTCGGGATTTCAGAAATTCAGTCCAGGACCGAGAGTGTAAATTGCCTAATCAAAATTAGCCCCACTGGGAGAGTTCCTTTGAGGCACAAGTATTGTATTGTTCATTGTGCCTTAGAGAGTGGGGGCAACAGAGCAGTCTTAGACCATAAAAAACAAAACTCTGCTCATCACTCTGGTATCCAGGCATGGATCAAGGCATAAACATGATAGGAACATACCTTGGGTCCCTGGAGTGCCTTGATGATGACTCATAGGCTTTGGGGGCAGAAGGGGCCATCATGATCATCTAATCTAACCACTTGCAGATTGTAGGCCACAGAAATCTCACCCACCCGCTCCTGTAATAGACCCAAAACCTCGGTCTGAGTTACTGAAGTACTCAAATCTTTATTTAATGACTATCACAGAGAATGCATAATTTACTGTAGTTCCATGGGTTCCCAAATTGTGGTATGAGTGCCCCTTGGAGCATGAGAGTCATCTCTGGGGGTATGCAGGAGAAATTGTATAATGGTGGATTTTATTTACTAATTTATTGCATTTTCATAATAGGCCACTCAGATGAATCTTTAAAACTCTGGGAATTTGTTATATAAACTACAATGGTACATTGAGGTAAATTAACTAATGAGAAAACAGATACAGAGACGTTGACGTACTGTGATTTGCGGTGAAGGCTCTGTACAGCATGGGTTCAGTTGCCCAGTAACTGGCCAGTCTCTAACTCTCTAACTGAGCTCAGAATTTAGGATTGTTTTTTTTTATTCCAATTGTTTGTTTCCCTATATATCTGTATGTAACAGTGAAGTATGGACAGATGACAAGATAGGTAGTGCTAAGAAGGAACACAAAGTATCAGTGATGAGAAGGGTAGGGGTATGTAGGCAGCTGGTAAATCTGGAAGGGGATATGCAATAAGAAAAGTTGGGAACCTCTACTCTAGTTCAAACCAGCAAGAATTCCATGCCCCGCTCTGCAGCGGAAGGCAAAAAACCCTCAGGGTCTGTACCAATCTGATTTATGGAAAATTTCTTTGCAGGTGCAGTCTTTAGCCCACTGCGTCGTCTTCAGTCCATGCACTATCCTTTTCTGGGACGATGGGTAAACATCCTCCCCATAAAAAGACGAAAAAGCAGAGGAATGTAATAGGAAGAGAGTATGAGATATAAGCTCTTGTATCAGAGGCCTGGGCTCACAGAATCTGGCAAGAACAGGGCTGAAATACACATTACTAAGAAGTGCTAGGCGCAGAGTACTCATGCAAACACATCCTGATATCCAGTAGTACCAGAACATCCCGATATCAAAGATGGTACAAAAATATTCCCTAAGGATAACAGGAACACAATGACGCCTCCTGCAAGATAAGGTCAGGATGACAGTACATCATAGAGATGTTTTGATCAAACCAACATGTACAAGGTGATGGGTGATAACTAGCCACATAAGGGGCAGTAACTGTGTCAGAGGGGCAGTATGTAACTTGTTCGTATTGGGGTATAAATATGTATCTCAGAGGAGTGTCTTTGTCTAGCCTAGGGAGGAATGGAAAGTCCCACCGTTCACTGAGCTGGTCCATTGTTACGGGCATACATGTATTAATGTTACGGGAGAGTCTGCGGGATGCTAGTACCGTGATTAGTCAGCAAGAAACCTGGCCTGGTGCCTACGTAACTTGGTGGATCTTGTGGTCATTGGGCGGTTCGCTCAAGGTCTGCTGTACCGGCTGTCTGCGCAGAGCTGGGGCAGCACACAGGGAGAAGGCAGAGAGAACACATGCACACGCAGCCAAATATCTCACTACACCTGTTTCAGCACTTTACTCCTCTGATGGTTAGAAACTTTCAACTAGTTTTAAGCCTAAACTTGTTGCTGGCAGGTTTATATTCATG
This sequence comes from Lepidochelys olivacea, assembly GCF_965140295.1. NCBI lineage: Eukaryota > Metazoa > Chordata > Testudines > Cheloniidae > Lepidochelys > Lepidochelys olivacea. Next base: position 7,128,432 of record NC_140433.1, on the reverse strand, counting down.
TGTTCTTGTGGTAGCACTGGCTCTTAACTTAAATAATTCCTCCTTTCCTGGTGTTTATCCCTGTGATGTATTTATGGAGAGCAATAGTATCTCTCCTCAGCCTTGGTTCGGTTAGGCTAAACAAGCCAAGCTCTTTAGGTCTCCTCTCATAAGGTAGGTTCTTCATTCCTTTGATCATCCTAGTAGCCCGTCTCTGCACCTGTTCCAGTTTGAATTCATCTCTCTTAAACATGGAAGACCAGAATTGCAGAATTTTTCTTGTTAGTCCTTAAGTGCATGACCTTTCGTTTTGCTCTATTAAATGTCAACCCAACCATGCTATTAAATGTCAACCCATTTCTATTACTCTTGTTTTCAAGTTTGTCCACATCTTCTTGTATCATATTCTAGTCTTCTTCTGTATTGGCAATACCTCCAGGCTTTGTCATCTGCAAAATTTATTAGCATGCTTCCACTTTTTGTGCTAAGCTCCTAATGAAAATGTTAAATAATATTGGTCTCAAGACCGATCCTTGAGGAAACTCCACTAGTAATCTCCCTTCAGTCTAACAGTTCACTTTTCTGCATGATCTATTGTTATCTCCCCTTTAACCAGTTCCTTACCCACCTTTTGATTCTCATATTAATCCCTATCTTCTCCAATGTAACTAACAATTTTCCAAGTGGAACTGTATCAAATGCTTTACTGAAATCCGGGTAGATTAGATCTACTGTGTGACAGGTTGGGTCACAGAAACCCCCTTGGGACTGCCACCTGATGTGCTGAGACTACCTCTGAGCCCGTTTTCCCTGCTAGCTTGGGACTCCAGAACCCTGCCTTGTTGAGCCAGACACGCTTTCCTGCTGCAAACACAGACCCGGGTCTGAACCACGTCCCCCACAAGTCGCAGGCTTAACTGAAAACAGCTTAAGAAGTGCTCCTGTCTCCAGCACTCAGATAACCAATCCCAATGGGGTCCAAACCCCAAATAAATCTGTTTTACCCTGTATAGAGCTTATACATGGTAAACTCATAAATTGTTTGCCCTCTATAACACTGATAGAGAGGTATGCACAGCTGTTTTTCCCCGCTCCCCCTGGTATTAATACATACTGTGGGTTAATTAATAAGTAAAAAGTGATTTTATTAAGTACAAAAAGGAGGATTTAAGTGGTTCCAAATAATTTCCCTAAGTTAAGTATCCTCACACCTTCTTGTCAACTGTTTAAATGGGCCATCTTGATTATCACTACAAAAGATTTTTTCTCCTGCTGATAATAGCTCATCTTAATTAGCCTCTCATGGTTTGTTTGGCAACTTCCAACTTGTGTGTGTGTGTGTGTATATATATATATATATATATATGTGTATATATATACACACACACATATCATCTTACTATATGTTCCATTCTATGCATCCGATGAAGTGGGCTGTAGCCCATGAAAGCTTATGTTCTAATAAATTTGTTAGTCTCTAAGGTGCCACGAGTACACCTGTTCTTTAGACAGAACAAAGTAAATTACCAAACAAAATAAAACACGCAAGGCTAAGCCTAGTTTCAGAGTAGCAGCTGTGTTAGTCTGTATCCGCAAAAAGAAAAGCCTAATACAGTAAAAACTAAATGCAGGTAAATCTCACCCTCAGAGATGTTCCAATAAGCTTCTATCACAGACTGGATGTCTTCCTAGTCTGGGCCCAATCCTTTCCCCTGGTGCAGTCCTTGTTCCAGCTCAGTTGGTAGTTAGGGGATTTCTCATGACTGCAGTGCCTTTTGTTCTGTTCCACCCCCTTGTATATCTTTTGCACAGGGTGGGAATCCTTTGTTCCTCTCTGGGTTCCCACCCCTCCTTCTAAATGGAAAAACACCAGGTTAAAGATGGATTCCAGTTCAGGTGACATGATCACATGTTACTGTAAGACTTCATTACCCACTTTTCCAGCACACAGGTATACAGGAAGACTTAGAAGTAAACAGAGCCATCTACAGTCAATTGTCCTGGTTAATGGGAGCCATCAAAATTCCAAACCACCATTAATGGCCCACACTTTGCATAATTACAACAGGACCTCAGAGTTATATTTCATATTTCTAATTTCAGATACAAGAATGATAAATTTATACAAATAGGATGACCACACTCAGTAGATTATAAGCTTTGTAATGATACCTTACAAGAAATCTTTTGCATGAAGCATATTCCAGTTACATTATATTCACACTCATTAGCATATTTTCATAAAATCATATAGAGTGCAGCATCATATACTGCATTTCCTTTGTCTAGAATATCCGTTATCTTCTCAATGAAAGAGATCAGGTTAGTACCAGGCCATCTGCCTTTTGTAAAACCATGCTGTATTTTATTTCAGGTACTGTTTACCTCTGTCCTTAACTAATTCTTTCTTTCAGAATTTGTTCTAAGACCTTGCATACAATTGAGGTCAAACTAAAGGCCCTGTAGTTTCTCAGATCAGTTTCTTTTCTTACATATAGGCATGATACTTGCAAGTATCATACCTATATGTAAGAATATGGGGGGGAGCGATAGTTCAGTGGTTTGAGCATTGGTCTGCTAAACCCAGGGTTGTGAGTTCAATCCTTGAGGGGGCCATTTAGGGATCTGGGGCAAAAATTGGGGATTGGCCCTGCTTTGAGCAGGGGGTTGGACTAGATGACCTCCTGAGGTCCCTTCCAACCCTGATATTTTATGATTCTAAGTCTCCTGTCATAGGATATGGACCCCCAAGTTTGCGAATTCATTAAAAATGCTTGCTACTGGGCTGGCAATTTCAAGTGCCAGTACCTTTAATATTCTTAGATGGAGGATATCTGGACCCTCCAATTTGGTCCCATTAAACCTTGAATTTCGTTTCTACCTCGAATTTGGTAATTTCTGCTTCTATAGCCTTGTTCTCATTAGCCAACCTTCCACTGCCCCCAAGCTCCTCATTACCCTGATTTAAAAACTGAGGCAAAGTAATCATTTAGGTATTGGGCCATACCTGCGTTATCTTTAGTCTTTACCCCATCCTCACTGCATAGTGGACCCGGTTCTTCTTTCCTTGTTTTTTTTAATTTATATGGCTAAAGAAGCTTGTATTGCTGGTTTCTAATTTCCTTTGCAAGATCCAACTCTGCTTGGCTTTTGGCAGTTCTCACTTTTTTTCTCTGCATTTTCTGACATAAACATGAGTTTATTGAAAATAGATTTGTCAAATTCTCTTTTATGAGATTACAAGTTTGGTTGATAACTAGAGCATTGATGTAATAGACGTCTGTAAGGCATTTGTGTTGGTAGCACACAACATTCTGATGAAAAAACAGAATGATCTCAAAATCAACATGGCACACATTAAATGGATTAAAATCTGGCTAACTGAGAATTCTCAAAATATAATTATAAACAGGTAATCATCATCTTGGCCCTATTTTGACGGGGCTGACAGGCTCCCTACCTGACTCTGCGCCTCCCCGGAAGTGGCGACATCCCTCAACTCCTAGGCGGAGGCGTGGCCAGGCAGCTCTGCATGCTGCCTCCGCCAAGAGCACCATCTCCACAGCTGGGAACCGTGGCCAATGGGAGCTGTGGGGGCAGTGCTTGCAGGCGGAGGCAACGTACAGAGTGCCCTGATCGCACTGCGCCTCCCCCCTAGGAGCCAAGGGATGTCGTTGCTTCTGGGGAGGCCTCCTCACCCCAAGGCAAGCGCTGCCCAAAGCCCTTACCCCCTCCCACGCCCCAACACCCAGCCCCCTCCCACACCCAAACTCCTGCTGCTGCTGCTGGGAGAGGGGTGCGGTGGCTTGTGTCTTCCCCAGCAGCAGCCAGTGCAACTGGCCCAGGGGCCACCTGAGCTGCTCAGGTGGCCCCTAGGCTAGGCGCACCGGCTGCTGCAGAAGTCACGGAAAGAAGTCATGGATTCCATGACTGTGACCTCTGACAAACTCACAGCTTTACGGGTAAAGTTTACGGTGACACAAGTGTGAGGAAGTGGTAAATACTGAGAAGGACAGGTTGCTGAAACAGGGTGATTTGGATCACTTGATATGCTGGGTGCAAGCAAATACATATATTAATATAGCTAAATGCAAGGCTGTAAATGTAGGAATCAGGAATGTAGGTCACACTTACAGCATGGGGGACTGTACTTTGGAAAGCAGTGACTCTGAAAAAGATTTGAGGGTCATGGTGGATAATCAGAAAAAGATATTCTGTGTTCATTTTCCTCAGCCAATGTATAACTACAGTAGGCCCAGTGAAAAGGGTTTCTCCATATTATTCAAGAACGTTGCAAGAAACTTCCTCCAATTTTCATACAACAGCCTCTTTTTTTCAGACCAATCATTACCTTTGGGCCTACTTGCCTTGTAGAGTATCTATAAAGGATTTATTAGTTCTAGTGGCTTCTTGAAGACAGGAAAGGTGTCGCATTTACCCTCATTTTGGAATACCTCATGCAGGCTTATTTGGATGAGTAGACTAACTGCAGTACAGCAGTTAACATCTCATTCCTGTAATCTTCAGCCAGGAACAAGTCCCCTTTCCCCAGTGAAGACTGCTCACTGTAGTTGTAGACATGAGCTGTTGCATGGTATTTCTTTCAAATGAATGTATGCAAAGATTGTTTCCACGTTTCTTCAGATGGCCATATCCATATAGTCATCAACCAATCTTGATGAAGTTCCTCTGGATGCTGGGCTCATGCACAGAGTTCCTGATCTCAGAGCCATTGACTGAAAATATCCTGCTACCAGCACTGGGCACAGCACCTCATCAGGATGTTCTGAAGATTCCCGCTTGAGGTGTTCTAGGCAAATCTGCTTAATTCAAATAGAGTTCTTAGCCCCATCCCAGTCTGCAAAGGTTTGTTCTTTTTCCCCAGACTGGCAGGATGTGGTATGATGGCTTGAGATGGATATTCACAGATTGGTATCATTTTGTTTCTTACCTTAAAATTTCCTTTTTACTTATTTGTAAAGATCTTTCTAGGTAATCTGTTCCTATGATAATCAAGTTTCTCGGTATTTAAAAACAGACCATTACAATCAGTACTGCAGATGGATCATTATTGCTATGGTAGCCCAATGCCAACATTTATTTTTTGGTGTACCTCTCCTCACCTCAAAGCTTGCCTAACTAGCAGTTTACAGAGTGCCTCGAAGGCCACCAGAGGAAGTGAATTCCATGAGCAAGAGCCATTGACTGAAAATGTCCTGCTACCGGCACTAGATTTTTACCCTAGGAACCCATGCTAAAGTGCCCAGCTTACCTTAGCGGCTCCAGTGGAACCTGGGTGGATGGAACACATTTCTTGAGTAACTGGGTCCCAAACTGTTGAGGTCTCTCAGATGCTTTTCCCTGGCCAGCTAGAAGAAGAGCAGGTGACAGCTAAAATACAAATTAGCCTAAAATGAAAAATGACTAACTCCTAGAAGATGCATCTTAGTTGTTCCCTGGGGAATTAACAAAAGAAGCAGGGATGTCTGAAATCACTCATCTTATTTACTTTGAAAATCTGGAGAGCCGTTCTGGCCTCTTCACTTCAGCAAACTCATCACTTCCCTTTATATTTCCAAGGCATTTCCTCTGAAGCAGTGAAAAGGCACAGTCCACAATCGGCTGAATTGCATAATGCGGCAATTTGCTGGCAATCCACTGTTTGAAGTACTAGGTGTTACTGACTAGAGGGGAGCTTGTCATTCCTATATTTTGTATTTGTTACTGGCAGGCTGAATTCTGGAATGCAGTATGTTTTTTTCAGAGTCTATGCCCCTTACCGCTGGTTGAACAGTCACTAGTAGTTGGATTAAAATGTTTGTTGCTGAGATATAGATATATACCCAAATTCTGTTTCATGGGTGAAAAAAGAAAAGATGGTTTTATGGTTAAGGCACAGGTCTTAAGGCAGGGAGATTGGTGTGATATTCCCTTCTCTGTCACAGATTCATGATATGACCTTGAGCAAGATATTGCTCCTCTGTGCCTTAGTTTTTTCTCATTTTTAAAACCATGATATGTAACCTAACTATTTTTCCTAGGGAGTTCAATAACGTTTGTAAAGTGCTTTGAGAGAGACCCAGATGGAAGGGCAGATCAGGCAAAGTATGTGCAGAGTCTGTGCCCAGCTGACTTGAGTAGAACTTAAATGTGTTTGAAAGTGTGCAATGGCTACATGTTTTTGTTTTTGTTTTGTTTTGTCATCTCACCCCTCTGCCTTCCTTTTCCAGACTAACTGTCTGCAGTACCTGGATGCTCGGAACACTCCTCTGCTGGATCACTCGGCGCCATTTGTTGCTCGGGCTCTGCGCATCAGCAGCACCCTGGTAGTGTTACACTTGGAGAACGCCGGCCTTTCTGGGCGCCCGCTCATGTTACTAGGTGAATAACCTGGAGAATCTTGTTCACAAGGCATGGTCTGTTTCCTGGAGTAATCACATGTGGTTGTCTCTTCTTTGCATCTAAACGCCTTTTATTTACTTGGATAACTTCTTTGTTTTTAATGTCTTGAAAAGAGAGGACAAACTATTCTACGTCAAGTGATTGTCCAGACTTGTTCCGCTGTTGGTGCACGTGTGCCCTATGCATGTGAGAACCAATTCTTTTGGTCAACCGTGTCCACTGGCTGCGCAGTCACACATCCCACCCAAGGGTATAAAGGGCAGAGTGGCCCCAACTTTCCCTCAGTTACTTTTTACCACCCATGGCAGTGAGATGAAACCCCTGCTGTGTCTGCTTATTTGGCACATACTGTGATTTTACCTAGCCTTGTATAGAATATTTAGATAGTGTAGTTAGTACCGCACCTCCATGTCAGTCTTCTCTGAAATGCATTCAGCTCCACACACAGGGCCACTTAGACAGGCAGAACTGCAAGGTCTCAATGCATGGATGAGACAATGGTGTAGGGAGGAGGGTTTTAGATTTATTGGGAACCTTTTGTGGGAAGGAGATGCCCATATAGGGTCCACCTAAAGTAAAATAGAACCAGATTGCTGGCATGTAAAATTAAAATACAGCCATATTTCAGGTAGGCTGCTTCATTGACTCTCGGGCTAGATCACCCTCTTCAAAGAGACGATTAAGCCTTTTCAGATGAGCCAGTTGGTACAGCCATAGGTACTTGAAAGGCAGGAGGAAAGATAAGAACATCAGCTCCAGCGGAAGAGCAACCATTCCCTGCTGTAATATTCTCACTGTTCCCTGACAAATCTGTGAATCCATCCATGTCGGCCTTCACTGATGGCTTTAAGGTATTCCAGGACCTGATGAAATGTGTGCTAGAAGCCTTAGACGTAGCCCTGGAAGTGATTCAAGAGAAGCATCACAAACTCCTGGACATGCTACATCCTTCTACACCAGGGAGACTTGCCATCCCCATTAATAAAGGCTACAAAAACTGTCTGGCATCCACCTACATCCATCCAGGTCACGTGATAAAAAGCAGATGGGAGGTACCAAGTCCCTGCTAAGGAATTCAAATGTATATATTTTTTTATTCACACCAGTTTCTGAGCACCAGTTTCTTCTATGGTGATAGTAGTTTAGGACTTCTTCGGCCACAAGATGTATTTGTAGGCTAACCTCCAGTTAGGAGGTTACCTAGGGAGGTGGTAGAATCTCCTTCCTTAGAGGTTTTTAAGGTCAGGCTTGACAAAGCCCTGGCTGGGATGATTTAACTGGGAATTGGTCCTGTTTCGAGCAGGGGGTTGGACTAGATGACCTTCTGGGGTCCCTTCCAACCCTGATATTCTATGATTCTATGAGGCTGGCCTTCCTATCAGGCCCTCCTCTCAAAATATGACTGTCTAAACTGGGACAGTGTCTCTGTGTATAGACAAATGGCCAAAGGAGCAGCAGGAGAAGAAGTCATCTTTCATGGCAGACACACCTCTGACTGCCCACACTTGCTATAAGTTGTGCTGATACGTTTGTTACAGTGCTCATAATGACCATAGTTCGTAGATGGAAATCCGCATCATGCAGGTGAAGAGCTATCAATCCATCCAGCTCACAGGAAATGATTCCTGGCAGGAGCATCCTACTGCCAATTTGGAGTCCTGCCCTTCTGTCTTTCTTACAGCATCAAGGATTTTTACGAACAGGTAATAGCTGTTCTCAACCAACTTCTTCATCATCAAACATGGACAGCCTACTGAGGACTGTTGCGCTGGACAGTGACCATGGTGATGCACAGGACAGTGTGTAGTGAAGTTTCCAGATCTGGCTCAATCGTACAAATCTATGAAACTTTGGGGTTGCCCTATAGGCGGTGCCAGGTCAAGTCACAACATGCACCCCTTTTGAGTGTTGGAGAATTTGAGAGCGCAGTGTCCTGAAGAGTTTTTGTCCATCTTGACGAAATGGTCAAAGAGCATGCAACACTGCTTTTGAATATAATCACTGATTGAAGGGAGGTTAGATCTCTGAGAGATTAAAATATTTGGTATTAAGTTAAACCACTTTATGTTCAGGATTTGGCATTGACAGCCTGTATGGAATGCCTCCAGCTGCTCCAAGTCTGAATAGAGTAGGGTCCAGGTTTGACATTTGTGGCAATACAGGTAATACACAGTTTTGATAGACACACAAAGCTCAGGATCAACACAGACATGTTCTTGTGTCCACAAGAGAGACACAGACTTTATGCAGGAGGCAGCAAGACCTAGTAATTGAAGAATGTCCAGTTTGCTGTGACTGCTTGAACTCTGCTTGCACCCTAGGTAGATAACCTCATCAGCACTCTTGACGGCACTCACTGCACTGGGGGGTTCTGGTGGCCCAGTTCTGAATTTCTGGACCATGGTCTTCTGCCATGCGACATTCAATCCCATATTGTGGATGGTGTCTTGGAGATGTTGGTGGGCGGGGCTGAAATTCTCTGACTTCTCAACAAACAAGGGAATGTTGTTCATGTTGTCTTGGTCAGCAAACCCTTCATGATCATCCTTGATTCTGACATGTGGAGTGGCAAATACTAATATACAGTCAACAGCTCAACAATATAATGCTGGGATGAGAATGCATCATTGCCGCACGCCTGGGGATGTGTGGAAATGTGACCAAAGCCATGAACCAGTGTGCACTCTTGCTCCACTACTGTTCTGAAGATCATACACCAGGTTTAGCAGAACATTTAGAACTGAAACTTCTTTCAGTGCAAGCCAAAGTGCTGACCTGTTGACCAAATAAAAGGTAATGTGTTGATGATGATATATGCCACATGAAGTGAGTGGTTAATTTCTAAGTACAGCTCATCTAGAAGCCAAAGAGTAAGAACAGTGTCCATTGTCAACTGTCTAATAGTTAAACATGATTACTGTAGACGACGATGTCCACTAAGGAGTGACTGCCTTCTACCAAGAAGAACATAAACAAAGACCTTTCCAGGGACTGATGATAATGAAATCGGATTGTAGTTGCCTTGCTCGAGGAGAGATCCTGTGCCCTGGTATGCTCTGATGCCGTCTTTCTGTAAGTACTTTGCCTGATGCCCACGCTTAAAAAGAATTGATGTAGGCCGATGCTTACCGGTTCCAAGGCACCTTTCAGCAACTGGATCGGAATACCATCTGGTCCAGCAGCACGTCCATTCTGTAACTTTTGGTTGGTCTTTCACAGGTCGGCGAGTGATGGAGGATGAGGGTTGTTGCTGGGTCTGCTGCTGTGCAGTTTGTCAGGTCACGTAGCTTTGGACGGTCATCAGCAGGTGCACGGTTCAGCACGCTTTCATAATGTTTTTCATCTGTCCAGGACCGCATCCATGTTGAGCAGGGAGAGCCATCTAGTTTCATAATGGGGGATGTTAAAAGGCAGAAGTGTCTGAAGCCAGTTATTCAATGGTGTCATATGATGTAGCATTACGTATACAATCCAGGCGATCTTCACGTCATCTAAGAGGATACCGAGGTTATATATATGCTCCTCAATGGGCCATGTATATTTCATGGCATCAACAGGATCCTCAGGAGACAATGGCCATTGGACTGTTGGTGGATGTCTGGCTTGCAAGGTGGTGGAAGATGCAGAGAGACTGAGTGACAGCTAGTCTGTGATCTAAGTTTGTTGATGTTTCTGTGTCGCCAAAGACCTTGTGAGATTTCATTATTGAGCGATATCTGGCAGTCATGTGGTCAGTTTCTTTCATGACATCCATTATTTGAAATTCAGGTCCAGCGATGGTTGTTATGGGCTCCTGGTTTAGGCACCTTAACAGACAATCCCTCAGTGGCACATGGTGTCAGAAGCCAAGAGATGTATTTGTTTGGTGAACCCAAACCAAAGGAACCTATCATGGATTCATACCCACTTCAATCACAGCCTGTCATGGCATTAAAATCTCCAAGCACAAGCACTGGATTTTTGCTACTAGTTGGTGATAGAATGCATCCTGTTGCATGGGTGATGCATCAGCTGTCGTTGTGGCCTGTGCACCAACGCAAAAGTGTCCATAATGATGCTGGAACCGAGCATAGAGTAAGCATGGAAAGATGGGGTTCTTTTTATTAAATTGTGTGCTAGAAGTTTGTCCAATAAACAAGTGCCACTCCTTGAGTTTGGTGTGGACCTCGAAAGTGGGGGGACGTTGCTTTTTCCTCAGTGACTTGGTTGCTTTTCTGTGGTGCCAGCAGTTAGTCTACAGTGGTTGAGGTCTTTGACAAGAGCTTGTACCCTGTGCCATTCAGCATTAATACATTCCATGTGGTGACACAGAACGTGCCTCTGAAGTCTGGTTTGCCCTTGATCTGGTTTGGTCATTGTGGATGTGCATCCACAAGTGGGGTTTGGGTCGCTTCTCTCCTATGCATGCAGAACATGCCCCTCCTCCTGGAGTTAGTAATAGAAGGGGTTTTAACCCTGGTGCTATTGTCGGGGTCTGTCGTAGCTGGTTGCTTTTATCCCTTCCTCGCCCCACTCTGCCTCCTTGGGATTGGGGAGATACAGAGGAGTTTATTTTTTGGGGACACCAGTCCCCCTTCCCAGGAACTTCCCTGTCAGATGCCATTGGTTTCTGTGGGTGTGGATGACCATTATGAAGATCTCCTTCTGCCCTATACGGCTCATGCATCCGCAGTTGTAGGTCATCCACCTTCATCGCCATTAGAACTTGGCCCTCGTCAGCTGAGTTGCCACTGGCCTTCACTCATTACACTTAGCAGAGGCCCTTATTGCATACTATTGACTGGGGCCAGTCAGACTTGAAGCTTGTGTGGGCAGGGTCTACCACACACTGAAGTAGAGAAGCTTACACCACTGCTACCTGGGTACCAACATCAGGCTCACCCATAATCACCAGTGCATGTCTGAGATCTCTAGGACCCATGACCTCATACACTTATGTCACACAGATGCCAGAGGTCATCTGCAAGGGTGATTTGAAATCAGTGTATATATACCTAGCAGACACCACATGGACATGCTGGTCAAGATCCCAGAAGAAGTTCTCTCCTTGTTAAACTGGTGGAAAGACCCATTCAGGTATACAAGGGTGTGCCTGTCTCTGCACTTCTACCTACCAAGACTCTGATAGACACCCACCCTCAGGAATGGGGGGCTCATCTAGATCCTACAAGGCTCTTCTTGATTGGAGCTGCCTGGCTCTGATAAAGTGGCCCTTTGACAGTCCCTTATTTGTATAAGGGATCCTCAAAAATCTTCATTTCCCAAAAGCCCATTTTTTTCTTAAAGATGGGAAAACTTGTTTTTTTGAAAATGATGACTTTCAATGATCCCTTAGGTAAATAAGGGATCGTTATCAGAGGGCCACTTTGCTGGAGCTGGATAGTTCGAAATGGAGAAGAGCCTTTAGGGAGGCCCTGCAGGGCTTGTCTTGGAGAGTGTGTTGGGGTGTAGATTGGAGCTAGGAGCCCTAGGTGGGGGTGCAGCATCAGCTGTGAGGGAGCCTGGAGCCCCTCCCTGAAAACCCCCTCACTTTCCTTTTCCTAGAGGAGCCTCACTAGCAAAGGGCATGGATGGCAAGAAATGCTGGATCAGGGCTGGCAGCTCCACTCTAGGGTAGATGCAACCCTTAGGGGCGGGTAACTGCTAGTTCCAGTTGTCCTGCTGCTGTTACCAGGAGTTCCCCTACTTCTCCCTGCTCTTGTTCCCCTGGGATGGGCTGACAGGCCTGGAGCAGCTTGCGGAAAGCAAGCAGGAGCACTCTTGGAATGGCTTCTGACTCTGAGGTCATAGGTAGGGTCCTGCTAAATTCACGGTCTATTTTGATCAATTTTAATGGCTATAGCATTTAAAAATTAATCAATTTCACAGTTTTAGATGTTTAAATGTGAAATTTCATGGTGTTGTAACTGAGGGGTCCCAACCCAAAAGGGGCTTGTGGGGGGTTTGCAAAGCTGTTGTAGAGGGGTCACAAACTGGGTGAGGTACGCAGAGCTGAGTCTGTTTCCCTCTTTTCTCTCTCTCTCTCTCTCTCTCTCTCCCCCCTGCCCTCCCAAGAGTGGCTATGCAGGGGAAGAGGAAGTCCGGTCCCTCCCCAGCCAGGTCATGATTAGCAGCTGCAGCCCCAGGCATGGTAGAAGCCCCCAGCTGGGGTGCCCCCCATTCTACCCCTTCCCTACAATAGCTAGATTTCATGGGGGAGATCTGATTTCATGATTTGCAATGTGTTTTTACTGCTGTGAATTTGGTAGGGCCCTAGACATAAGAGGCTCCTGCAACCCATGGCAGCAGAGCCAGCTTGTGAGGCAGTGGCAGCCTTCCCATCCTAACACTCAAGCCCCACTGCTTTCCCAGCTCTATCCTCCTTGTGTCCCCCTACAGATATCCTCCTCCAAATATCCCATGTTCTCTGACTGCTGTGCCCTGTTCTTCCAGGCCTCCCCCACAGGACTCACTCTTGAGTTCTGGGTTGGGAGGGACTTTGAAGCTCATTCTCACCCCCTCGGCTCATGGGAGTGCCCCTCTGGGTCATCCCCATCTTGCTTTTTCACATGGGGAGGCTACCAGAGAGGGCCACTGCCCTCCCTATCAAAGGGGGATGTCTTCAGGGGCACAGCTGCTGTCCTCCCACCTCCTGGGAGGCCTAGGCTCGCTCACAGCCTGGCCCTCTATAGGCAGGGGCTAAGGAAGCCCCACCCTTAGTACGATGGGTTCTTGGTAAGGGAAAGTCCTGCCACATGTAGCATGGTACCTCTTCCATAGGAACCCCTGTTTCTAGAGGACACTGAGAGCAGCATTCACTGGGGGTGAAGAGCTGGGTTTTCTTGGCGAATAAGGAATCATTATCAAAGGGATCATTGCTTGCTGGGAGCTCAGAGCTCTGACACACCAGGATCTGAAGAGGGGAAAAACTGGTGCCCCCTCTGGCAAGGAACATAATTGAGGGTGGGGCAAGGAATGGAGCCATCTGTGTGCTCCTTCCCAAATACCCCTCATCTACCAACAATTCTTCGTTGGGGGGAGGGGCCCTGAGGTTCTCCTTCCCTTGATTAGGGAACAGTAGAGGGAAGAGACTCCAAAGTTCCCCTTACCCTTCTCACTCCCTCCAGACTTTACCCTTCCCTGTGATGCTGCTCTCTGGGGCAAGAGGAGGTCAAAGCCGTGCAGTGAAGTGGGTCGTCGCTGTGACGTGAGGTGCTGCAGCTTCTCACAGCCGTGGCCCCATTTGTCTGCTTCACAAAATGCCCCCACTGACTCCATGTCAGTCCCTGAAGCCTCTTCTCAGCTCTTCCACCTGTGGGACTCCCTACTACTGCTGACCCCTTCATGGGCAGGAGGGCTGGGGTGGGAGGATGAGGCAGGAAGAGGGTAATTCTCTGAGCTGGGGCTGTGATGCAGGGAAAGGATTAATCTACGGCCAGTGCCTTTGGTAGTTGGAGTATCTGTCGCAAAGGAGCCAGGGCCAATGTGGAGGGAGAGCTGGGCTCTGGAACATGGGGGTTCTGTGAACGTTTGTAAACCAGGGAAACTCAGCCAAAAACTGCAGAGTTCAGGCTGCCCGTCCCTGCCTCATACCCTTCCAGAAAGTGTGTGTATGGGGGGGCTAAACTTAAGCCTCTGAATGCCAGGAAATGCAGAGTTAAAAGGAATGCCTCCCACCCCAGACCACTACCACACCTGCCCTCCATGGAGATTGCCACAGACACTGGGCATATAGTAGAATCTTGTCTCTCCCTAAAAGAATCTGCCCTTTTCTGTGTGTTCAACACAATTCCAAATCCTTGCTTTTATTCCCATGCTCCCCTGCCCGTCACTGGGCTAAGTGTAGCCATGGCGATCAGGGAGCAGTGCAGCAGGTTGCCAGAGCTTGCCCCTGCCACCTAAGGGGGCTTGGAGCTACAGCTGCAGAGCTCAAAGATTCCTGTTCGCTGGCCTGTGCTATGCAGGATGTCAGGTCAGGCTGCAGGCTCGCAATGTCCCTTCTGGCCTGGAAATCCATTAACATTTAAAAAACTTAGCAGCTTTCTCCAATCTCCCTCACCCTTTCTGCTGGCCCCGAGTCTTAGGGAGGGATACAGCATTGAGCACTCCCTTAGGAGAACAAAGACAGGAGGGCGGAGTTAAGGTTAGGTGGGGTGTTGTAGGAGCCATTTTCTGGGTTTCAGAGGCTTTAAGTTCAGGCCTCTCAGTGTTCTGGAAGGGGATAAGGCACCACTGGCAGCTGTTGGTTAGTGAATCACTGCTAGGCTGGAGCTAGGCATCTTTGTGGTCACATCAGACCGCAGGTACAGGCATATTGCAGACAGGTAAGCAAAAGATGGCTTTGCAGTTAATAGGCTATTAGTGTAACTTCCCTGCTATATGCTACCCTTTGAACCATGTTCTTACATCTGTCAGGGATACTTGAGAGAGATTCTCATCTGGGCTGCATGGTCCAGTGCTAAAGTTGTTACTCTGGGTCTAGCATTCTGGTTAACAGGGTGGTTGTGATCTTGGTGTGAAATGCAGAACTTAATGGAAAATTGAAGTTTTATCTCCTCTGATCTGCTTTGATACTGCTGCTGACTAGCAAATCCCACTAGTGCTGGCAGAAGTGTAATGGTCGATTCAGTGCAAGATTATAGCCTACCGTTGTTCTGGGGGCACAAAAAGGGAAAGGGCTCAAGGGGCCACGGCACTGTGCCTGATGTTATGCAAGGCTGCGTGCAGTAGCAGCCCTTGTAGTTGAGGTGAGCAAGGGCTGCTCAGGACTCGTTGCCCTGCTAGTGTTGCCCTCTATGGAGGCCATGGTAGTGGATACTTCACCCTCTCTCAGGATTATGCCGTGCCTCTCCCCATCCCCCCAACGCACACCCCTGGAGACGTTGGGCCCGTGTCTCCTGCAGCTCCACAGTCATGCCTCCCAGACACAGGTTAGCCCCATGACTTTCTTGTCACTATAAAGCATTGAGACAGCCATACTTGTGTCCTGCTGATGATTCTTCTGCCTCGTTAATTTATGCTGATATTGAGACTTTGACATATTATATGAGTAGGAAATTTGCATAAGATAAGGTATTGATGGCACTACGAATGGTCTGTATGGACATGTGTTCTTCTGCAGCATCCAGCTTGAATAAGCCTACGATACATGGCCTTGTGTGCCATACAGAATGCATTAACGAGCAGTTAGTAGCAGGATAAACATGCAGACCTAAAGCAGTAATGAAAGAAACCTAAAGTTACGTCTCCTTTGGTTACATACTGTGTCAAGGTGTCTTGTGGGTCTGCAGGCAGGTGCCCTGCTCTCTGTGGTCTTTTGTTCTGTAGCTGTGTTACATGAGCTGAAGTGTAATTCTCTGTTCTTTGTTTTTTAGCAACGGCTCTGAAAATGAACATGAACCTACGGGAACTGTATCTAGCTGATAACAAGCTGAATGGATTGCAGGACTCTGCTCAGCTTGGCAATCTGCTGAAATTTAACTGTTATATACACATATTGGACCTGAGGAACAACCACATCTTAGATTCAGGTGGGAGATCCTCCTTAGTCTTCGTACTTCCTTTCTCTGAGAAATGTTGTCAGAGCGAGAACTACATTTTAAATGTTCTCAGCTGAAAACATAAAATCTTATTGGATCCTGTGTCACACTCCAAGGTTGGAAAATTTGCCCTTTAAAAGCAAGCTAAGCCTTCATTCCTTTCCCATTCTGAATATTTTTACTTCTCTTTCTCTTTAAGAGTGACTGTTTCCTCCACCCACCCCGAACGTACTGTCTTAATAAAGACAGCGAATGTCTAGTAAATCCTCAGACTTTAAACAGTGAATAAATTAACTTGAATTCTTTAACATGAGGTGGAATATAGGAAGTTATAGTCCCCAGCCTCCACTTTCTTTGGGAACACAGGGACAGCTGATACTGCTCTTATCTCTGAGACACTACTTCTGTGTAATACCACAAAAGCCCCATTCAGGAACTGAGCAGCACCAGCAGGTTGGAAGGAAGAGTCCTACCTGTTAGACTGAAATTCTGTCTCTGGAAGTACCATCTCCTCTTTCCCCCAGGCAAGGAGCTAGCTTGAGGCGTTTTTGAGCAAAAGGACAAAGGCCTAGGGCTGCTGGAACACCTTGACGGAGAGGTAGTAAGAGGCTGGCTTTCTGGAACTCTTCCTGCACTTTTCTGAGGAGCCCTGCCCAATACAGCAGCAGGCAGCTCCTGCTGTCAAAGGGAAAGTTGAGGTGGGGGCTGGACAATTTCCAAATGTGATCTCAAATTGAGAGTTGAAATGAATTTTTTAAAAAAGCAGTTTAAGCCTTTTTAAAGAATGATAGCATTGTAAGACCATGTCTGCACTACCCCTTATGTCAGCAAAACGCACGTCGCTCAGGGCTGTGAAAAAACATACCCCTGAGTGACAAGTTTTGCTGGCATAAGCACTGTGCACACGAGCGCTTATATTGGTGAGAGATGCTCTCCCGCCAACATAGCTACCACCTCTCATTTAGGTGGTTTTATTATGTCGATGGGAGCTCTCTCCCATCAGCTACACGAGCGAACTTTCAGCAGCACAGCTGTATCACTTTAAGCTTGCGAGTGTAGATATGGCCTATGTCTTTCTAAGTGCTTGGAGCTTAGACCCAGTTAAGGCACCTTAAATCACTTGAAGGGTCTGATCACATGCCCACAATTCCTGTTGAGTAAGAGCTGTGGCTGCTTGACACTTTTCAGGATAGGATCCTTGAGGTGCCTCACTCCTCCTAGAGATTTCTCAGTGTCTTTTACTCTTTTTCTACTTTTCAAAAGAAAAAACACCAGTGAAATTAAAAGCAGAAACAAATGTCAGTACAAAATTCTGTGTTTTCAGTTCAGTGTTAGCTCAGCCTTTGTGCAGGCCTGAAGTATGTTTGGTTACTATCTTCCTGGTCAGCTGAGGTGCCTATCATAAATTTGGACACTCAGTCTATTTTATTATTTCTGAGTTAAGGTTGTTGAAGTAACCTTAAGTATCTGAATTTCCTGCCCTGATTCTTGGCATCCTTAATGACATCTGCTGCAAACTCTTCCCCCAATTGGCCTTATTAATATGCTGCAGTTAGCAAACAATATTTGGTAAAGATGCATGCTGCAGGCAGGTATTCTCCATATTACATGTGCATTAAGCCTCTTGCCAAAGGTCATACTGGATACCTGTGTCAGCACTGGGATTAGAATCCAGAGCTCCTGTCATGGATGTACATTTTATCCACTGGACACAGGACCCTCCAGGGAAGTCCCTTTACCTACCTGTTTGTAAAGCCATCTGTGGAATGGGGCTAATAATGCCTATAGGCAAGGGAAACAAGGCTCTGGTGGCCTCAGTCAAAAGCTGTTGTATTCAAAAGGTTTCAAAGCGAAATATTTCCTATTATGGGATTTACAAGTTCCACTTACAGTTCTCTGTGAGTCACTGGAGTTTGGAATCCCTGAAGTCTGGAGCTCCTTCTTTATAACTTTGATTTAATTAGTTTTGGTTGCATGTCATTACGGAGATGCTGGGTGTGACTCTGTATGTAAGGTTGCCGCTAATGTTCCATTACCAGGCCTGTTGTGACCCCGCACCATGGGACTGCAGTCCAACTGTTAAGATGAAGGAATTGTAGGCCTACATCTTTCTGTAGCTAATGTAAGCATGCAGTATATTTTTGTTAAACAGATTTTCCAAAGTGTGGGAGTGGAATAAGACCGACAGTGTGAGGTTTCACAATAGAAAACCAATGTGCTTGTGATTTTTTTTTTCCAAGCCCCCTGTATCTGAACACTGCCTTAGTGTTATATAAAGAAATATATATAAATATATAAATAAATAAATTGGTTAGTCTCTAAGGTGCCACAAGCATTCCTTTTCTTTTTGCCTTAGTGTAGGAACTTTCCAACTTCTACACACTTACATTTGAACACACAGTTGTGAATCTTATTGGTATTTCTGGAGAAAAAACAAACGTTTCAGAGTTAGGCAGGGAAGCCAGGATACCAGTTTATCAGCAGCAAATCCATCTATCATCTAAAATTCTTCTGCCCGTGTTTGTCCATGTAGATTCAGCTCTTGGTGCACATGTGTCTCTTGTGTGAAATTGGACTGTTTTGGCCAGCAGCATTCACTGGGGCTGTGCCTGGGCCCTAGATGTCCTCATGCACCCTGCCCCTGCCATTTAAGAATACAAAGAACAGAGTGGGCCCCACCATCCCTCAGTTCCTTCTTACCACCCGGACAGTGAGACACAACCCTTTCAGGGTCCGCCCGCTTCTCTGTGCACTGCGCTAGTTGAGATTGTAATAGTGGTAAGTCTTGTTGGCTGTTGATAGCACACACAAAAATCTTTGGTTTAGTCAGGTTCTAGTTTCTGATTAAATGCACATCCTAGCCTCCACATACAGGGGCTCTAGAAAAGTGGCAGAAACAAAACTTGGTATTTAAAACCTGTCCTTTGTGTGATGCTTCAGTGCCACGTAATAATGGGCACTCTAGGTGCCTACTGTGTTTCAGAGAAGGACATATTCCTGAGCAGTGTGTACCATATGTCAGGTTTCAGAGTAGCAGCTGTGTTAGTCTGTATTTGCAAAAAGAAAAGGAGTACTTGTGGCACTCTCACAGATCTTGGGAGACAGGCCAGTCCTTGCTTACAGACAGCCCCTCAACCTGAAGCAAATACTCACTAGCAACCACACAACAGAACCACTAACCCAGGAACCTATCCTTGCAACAAAGCCTGTTGCCAACTGTGTCCACATACCTATTCAGGAGACACCATCATAGGGCCTAATCACATCAGCCACACTATCAGAGGCTCGTTCACCTGCACATCTATCAATGTGATATATGCCATCATGTGCCAGCAATGCCCCTTCTGCCATGTACATTGGTCAAACTGGACAGTCTCTACGTAAAAGAATAAATGGACACGAATCAGACATCAAGAATTATAACATTCAAAAACCAGTCGGAGAACACTTTAATCTCTTTGGTCACTCGATTACAGACCTAAAAGTTGCAATTCTTCAACAAAAAAACTTCAAAAACAGATTCTGATGAGAGACTGCTGAATTGGAATTAATTTGCAAACTGGATAAAATTAACTTAGGCTTGACTAGAGACTGGGAGTGGATGAGTCATTACACAAAGTAAAGCTATTTCCCCATGTTTATTCCCCTTCTCCACCCCCCACTGTTCCTCAGATGTTCTTGTCAACTGCTGGAAATGGCCCACCTTGATTATCACTACAAAAGGTTTTTTCCCCCCTCCCCCGCTCTCCTGCTGATAATAGCTCACCTTAAGTGATCACTCTCTTGTTACAGTGTGTATGGTAACACCCATTGTTTCATGTTCTCTATGTATATAAATCTCCCCACTGTATTTTCCACTGAATGCATCCGATGAAGTGAGCTGTAGCTCATGAAAGCTTATGCTCAAATAAATGTTAGTCTTTAAGGTGCCACAAGTACTCCTTTTCTTTTTACCATATGTCAATTCTTCTCTAAGCAAACTCAGAAAGGTAGAGAAGCCCGCTTAAAATTGTTCCTCCTGAAGCACTGTATGTAAACCATCTTGGACGCTGAAAGGAAGGACACACAAAGATCTGTCTTCCGGTCTCCCTCTCTGTGAGCACCCTGGTAAGCTGAGATTCCACCCTGAGTTCCTGGGCTACATCGATGAAGAGGCCCCAGTTGTCTGCCTCCATTCCAGTTCCTACAACCTCTGACAGGGCTAGGGAAGAGCACCACTAGTGTAGAGTAGGGGCATAGGTCACCCTACACAAGACTCATAAATGACTCATCTTGAGCTCAACAGCCGAGAGGCAGCCAGTGGCCTGAGAAGGGTTCTTTTGGTGCCCCACTACTGACTGTTAGAGAATGGTGGCAGTACCCACTAAACCTGTGGGCCACGTGTCTCTTGGCACAGATCTTTCGGTACGTGGTGTTTTTGCACCAGCAACTTCGAATCAGCGTTCTTGGTACCTAATATGTCATTACCGAGGGTATATATGGTACAGAGTGGTTTGCCTCTGGGCACAGTACAATAGTTTCCTTTTCTTAAAAGGCTGAGGGTGTTGATAACTAAGTGTCAGCTACCAAGTCATTGGTACCACCTTGACCTCTCGTATCTCCAGTGCAGACTTTGCCCCCTACCCAGTCAAGACGATCCCTCCGTTGGAAAAGGTGTACTCCTTTTGTTCATCCCCATGGGGCATAGTAGGCACTCCTCCCCTTCACACCTTCCTTCCCCTCCTTGGGTAACACAGTGGGGTCAGGAAGAGACGCTGGGGAGGGATCTGTAAGGGACATCAAGAAATGACATAGGGCTCATAGGAACATCGTTCCTGGGACCTGCCTCTCTATATCTCCTACCTGAATGCCGTACTCATAATAGCCTTGCTCCTGTTGGATACTCTGGGGTGTGCAGCTGTATTCAAGCAAGCTTTCATCATCGGCCCCCTCTAGGGTTCGGTCTAAACCCGTGTGGCCAGGTCAGCTAGTGCAGCTTCAAATCCTGGAAAGGTAGAACAAGGGAAGTGACTATGAACAACATCTACAAGGGGAAAAGCGACTTGTCCCCACTGCAATCTCTTTATCCTTTCCCAACAAGACTAAATCCTTGTATGCCGCTTTCAGTCGATGCCTTCAAGGCGTTCCAGGACCTCTTCAGGTGCATGGCAGAGACTCTAGAAAGTAGTGCAGAAGTCTCTCAGGCTGCAAGATGTCTATGAGTTTTTCATGAATGGCAGGCTCAGCATGCCTATCAATGAGAGGCTGTTGGAGCTTGCAGAAGACCTATGGCACATGTCAGCATCCATCCCAATTGCATCCAAGTGAGCTGACAGACTCCATTCCAAGGGATATGAGTATCAGGGTTGCTTCTGGTATCGGCAGTCCAAGGGAGGCCGAAGCATCAGATTCAAAGAGAGTAGACCTGTCAATGCAAATTATATTCATCTGCCAGCCTCCAGCTGCACGTGGCTTATTACCAAGCACTTCTGTCAAATACTATTATTTCAGTTGAAACAAACTGTCTCAATATGTGGATGGGGTACCCCACAAATCGCAAGAGGAGATAAAGACCCTTGTGTCTGATAGCCCACACATCCCCTATAGGCTGTACTGGATGCACACCTTGGCTGCCTTGGTGGTTGTGAGATCTTCCTGGCTTCAATCGTCACAAATTCCCAGTAAGGTCCAAACAGCAATTGAGGACCTTCCTTTTTAGGTCAACGAGATTTAATTGAAAGATAGGTGGGGCCTTTGATTCCCTTAAGGACTCTAGGACTACTTGGTGCTCCTTGGGCCTCCATATTCCAGGCCCAAGGACCAAGTAAGTGAGACCACAGGCTTCCTTCAGGCAGCATTCCTCTACCTAATACTGTTACCAACCTCGACAACCTTGAAGTTTCTGAGAAAGAGGTAAATGTTCTAGTGTTGACAACTCTCTGCCTCTTCCTCTGTTAATGCACAATATGCATCTTCCACCGGCAGCAGGTTTGGCATGTTGCTGGTGTCAAGAGCCTGGTAGAACCTCCAGAGGGAGCTCTTCTCTACCTAGCCCTCCACTCTTCAGCCCCCAAAGGGTCCATCTAAAATCAATATCTGCACATCCCCATCCTATCCAGGGCCTTGCTCTGTTTTCCCATCATACAATGGTAAGGTTTCTTTAAAGGCCTTATTCATGGTTTTGCAGTTGAGGAGCCTCTTGCAACCTCCAGCGTAGTATTAGCAGGGTTGAGCCCTTGGCAACCTGTTCCTATACAGTTTATCTCTGGAGACTGCCTTTCTGGTAGCCATTCCATCAGCAAAAAGAGAAGGGGAGAGCCAGACCTTTGTGGTGGGTTCCCTTTATGCAGGGGACAGGGTCCTTCTCAGGCCTCATCTCAAGTTCTTGCAGTTCTTTGAGTTCCACTGGTACCATTTGATTCATCTCCTAGTTTTCTTCCCCAAACTTGACTCAACTTCTGGGGAGGCTAAACTTCACACCCTTGACAGGACAGAACATTCAGAAACACACCCCAGTTTTTGTGGTCTTTGCAGTGACTCATTTCCTCTTCAGAATTATGTGAGTGGGTCTCCAGCTGTATATAAGGACATGTTACGAGTAGGGCTGTAAGAAAATTATGGGCCGCAATTTTTTTTGTTGTGGAAACTGCAACAATCACAACTTTTTGGCAACACCACTCACTGTAATTTGGCCCGGTTGTCTCTCCATCATGACAGACGGATGGCCAGGTCACACTTCAGTGAGAGGCATGGTGAGCTGGGGTGGTGGCGGCAAAGGAGGATGAGGCTGGGGACCCATGCAGCTCAAGGCTAGGCTCTCTAGGCCACTCACCATAGGTGGCGGGTATTTAGGGCTAGAGGGGGCTCAGCCCTCTGAAATTTGAGCCACTCCACTGCCAGAGTGTAAAGCCTGGCTTGGCAGGCAAATCCCTGCCTCCAGTAGCACTGGGGCCAGCTTGGTGCTGAGATGCCTGGCTGCCCAGCAGCAGGATGGGCAAGGAGAGTCCTCGGAGCCCAGTTGCGAGGTGAGTCCAGAGAGCCACAGGATGGTGCTGCGGGAAGAGTCAATCTTGAGTGTGGCCAGCCCTGACTTCGGTGCAGTGGTGGCGAGCCTGTCCCTCGCCAGTGTTTACAAGCAGAGCTGGGGCTGGTGCCATGAGAGGGGGAACGAGGCAGCGGGAGGAGAAGAAAGGGGAAACGGGGCTGTGGAGGAAGGTGCCAGATATAGGAACAGCCAGCTGCACACACCGACATTACCTCTAGGACTCTCTGAGTTGGGGCTGGCTTTAGGGTGCCTATATTTTTCCCCACCCCACCTCACCTCCTGTGGATTGGAGGAATTGTGGCAGGGGGGATCCAGCCCTTGCTGGATGGTGAAAGACAAGCTGCCAATTCAATGACTGTTAATGAAGAAACTGGTGATTTTCTATCTTTTATAAAGCTACACCAGAAATGTTCTCTACTGTACTTACATTCTGCTGTGTTCTAATATCAATCACAACCTACTTTAAAAACAGACTATTTAAATTGTTACATGATAATCAAAATTTTGGCTTTTGGATATCTCTGTTTAAGTAATTTCTCTTTCATGAGAGGATAAAGATTTTATTTTTGTAATAAAAATTCTGTATTGAGAGAAATTTTCATTGTAGCCACCTTGCTGCTTAAAATGAATGAGACCTGTCTGCATGCTGTTGCCTGTAATGTTCTTTTGATCCAGCACAGTATGTGAAGTTCTATTTTGTGGTTTACTGACGGCAGCATTCAAAGCCTGTGGAAAAGAAGGGATTAAATAAGACAAGAAAAGTGCTGTTAAAGCCTACAGTATCTGTGTGTTCACATCAGACTGTGCTGGCATCGTGACTATTGAAGTGCTGGCCTGTAAAATGCTGAAAGCAACCGAATAAATCCGCTCTAACTGATACTGTTTTATAGGCTTGGCATACATCTGTGAGGGCCTAAAGGAGCAACGGAAAGGGCTGATCACTCTGGTTTTGTGGAATAACCAGCTGACTCACACTGGCATGGCTTATATGGGGATGACACTGGTGAGTAGATTTCAGGGGGAGAAGATTAGTGGCTTTTGAATGATCCTCATTTAGAGAGTAGTTTGAGGTCTAAACTGGGAGCCTATGGAGAGGAGAGGAAGATATAAACCATCCAATTTGCTTATCTTATAGATGTGTGTTCTAGAGCTAGGCATAATTGTTCTGGAATAGCCCAATCAAGCCATCGACAATTTAATGCTTGCAGAGTGGGTGGATGCGATGTTCTTGTGCAGCTGCATGAAGTGCATTTCTATTGCATAGAAATGAAGAGAATTAATGTAGCATATTGGAGGGGTCAGGGCAAGCAGTCTTTCAGAGGAAAAGGGCAGCTGTCAGACTGGAGAGGCAGCATTTGCAAGGGATCAGGAATACAAGGAGGATGAAAAATAGGGCCTGTTACAGTAAAAGGCAGGATGAGAGTGCACTATTTAGCTGCTATATGTCCTCTGCTGTTCACCCCAACCCTGTTGGTATGTTCTGCTTAGTAGCAGCAGGCCTAGCTCTTCCTGCTCTGAGCCCCACCTTTTTGCTGTCTCTTTTCCTGCCCGCCTGGGTTATCTTTTCTTATGTTCTCTCTGCTAGTAATTTCTCTCATTTTCCTTTCTCCTCTGCTTATTCTTCCTGTCTTTCTGCCTCCACGCCTACCATCTCCCCTCACTCCTCTGCCTCCCTTATTGACTCTCCTTTCTACCCATTCCTCACAGTGAAGATCCAGTGCCCACCTCTGATGGAGGGAAGGTGAGAACTATGGCTGCCAGCCTAGGCTGGGTCAGTAGCCATCTGCAGGTAGTTGTGGTGTGGCTAAGTTACATGTAGACTTCCCATGGCAGCACAAGCCATGACAGTATATGCTGGAAGAGCAGGCTTTAGCACTAATGCAGAGGATGTAGGTAGGGCAGGGAGTCAGCCTGCGACAGGCTGAAGGAATGGATTGGTTTCCAAGGCACGTGTGCGCTACCAGACCAATGTCAATTTCACAAGCTCAGTAACCAAGGCCTCCTTTGCTCTGTGGGGATTGAAAAATAAAAAACATGGACAAAACAGTAATGTCTGTAAAACTAGCAGCCCTGGAAATCAGTGGCTGTATGCTCGGGAATATAGGGCCTCCCTAAGAAATTCCCGTTTTGAACTTGGAAGGGCCTAAGAGAGTCCGTTATTTAGCTGTGGTTGCTAGGTGTTGATGTGAGTGAGGGTCATTACTTTTTTGCGCTGACATTCTGTTGTAACATACCTCTTTCACCTTATTTTTCTGTTTGTGTCCACAGCCTCATATGCAGAGTTTGGAGACCCTGAACCTTGGTCACAATCCCATTGGGAATGAAGGTGTTCGTAATCTGAAGAATGGACTCATTGGAAACCGCTCTGTGCTCCGATTAGGCTTGGCTTCTACTAAACTAACATGCGAGGGTAAAACAGACTTTCTGTATTTTGAGGGATCGTTACTTTCAGGATGATCAATCATTGATGCCCCCAACCTTTTTGTCATTACTGAGAATGCCATTGATAATGACAGTTACAGGAATAATGTCACTCTTGGCTCTTGTGATATCATAGAAGATTAGGGTTGGAAGAGACCTCAGGAGGTCATCTAGTCCAACCCCCTGCTCAAAGCAGGACCATCCCCAACTAAATCATCCCAGCCAGGGCTTTGTCAAGCCAGGCCTTAAAAACCTCTAAGGATGGAGATTCCACCACCTCCCTAGGTAACCCATTCCAGTGCTTCACCACCCTCCAATAATTTTTCCTAATATCCAACCTAGACCTCCCCCACTGCAATTTGAGACCATTGCTTCTTGTTCTGTCATCTGCCATCACTTGAACTCCATCCTCTTTGAAACCCCCCTTCAGGTAGTTGAAGGCTGCTATCAAATCCCCCCTCACTCTTCTCTTCCGCAGACTAAATAAGCCCAGTTCCCTCCGCCTCTCCTCATAAGTCATGTGCCCTAGCCCCCTAATCATTTTTGTTGCCCTCCGCTGGACTCTCTCCAATTTGCCCACATCCCTTCTGTAGTGAGGGGACCTAAACTGGACGCAATACTCCAGATGTGGCCTCACCAGTGCCGAATAGAGTGGAATAATCACTTCCCTCGATCTGCTGGCAGTGCTTCTACTAATGCAGTCCAATATACCGTTAGCCTTCTTGGCAACAAGGGCACATGGCTGACACATATCCAGCTTCTCGTCCACTGTAATCCCCAGATCCTTTTTTGCAGAATTGCTGCTTAGCCAGTTGATCCCCAGCCCGTAGCAGTGCATGGGATTCTTCCGTCCTAAGTGCAGGGCTCTGCACTTGTCCTTGTTGAACCTCATCAGATTCCTTTTGACCCAATCCTCTAATTCGTCTAGGTCACTCTGGACCTTATCCCTACCCTCCAGCCTATCTACCTCTCCCCACAGCTTAGTGTCAGCCACGAACTTACTGAAGGTGCAATCCATGCAGTCATCCAGAACATTAGTGAAGATGTTGAACAAAACCGGCCCCAGGACCGACTCCTGGGGTACTCCGCTTGATACCAGTTGCCAGCTAAACACTGAGCCATTGATCACTACCTGTTGAGCCCGACAATCTAGCCAGCTTTCTATCCACCTTATAGTCCATTCATCCAGCCCATACTTCTTTAGCTTGCTGGCAAGAATACTGTGGGAGACAGTATCAAAAGCTTTGCTAAAGTCAAGATGTATCATGTCCACCACTTTCTCCATATCCACGGAGCCAGTTATCTCATCATAGAAGGCAATCAGGTTGTTTAGGCATGACTTGCCCATGGTGAATCCATGTTGACTGTTCCTGATCACCTTCCTCTCCTCCAAGTGCTTCAAAATTAATTCTTTGAGGAACTGCTCCAGGATTTTTCCAGGGACTGAGGTGAGGCTGACTGATCTGTAGTTCCCCAGATTCTCCTTGTTCCCTTTTTTAAAGATGGGCACTATATTTGCCTTTTTCCAATCATCCGGGATCTTCCCCAATCGCCATGAATTTTCAAAGATAATGGCCAATGGCTCTGCAATCACATCAGCCAATTTCCTCAGCACCCATGGACTTTTTGTTTGTTTGTTTGTTTGTTTTTTGCTTGGGCAGTTGCGCTCTCAGAACTTGGGGGTGGTAAATTTTTTGCTTGGCTGCAAAAAACTTAGCGCCGGCCCTGCCCATTCACCATAGAGTCTTTCGACCAAGCTAGGACCTGAAGCTTTATGGGGGGGAGAAAACCATCAGAAAAAAACTTTCTTTGCATTGGAGCGGACTTTTTCAGGCATTCTGTGTACCCAAATGCAATGTTTTGTCTTTGCTAGTCCCTTTTATGATTGCAAAGCAATTTCCATTATATATAATCCCTTGGTTTCAAGTGCTCAAAACTTTCCTAACTCTTTTGAACTGGTCTGTGAATCTTGGTGAATTTTTGGAAATTTGACCGAAGTCCTTCCAGTCATGTGTAAGCTAGGAGAGTGTGGGGAAAATACAGTATTTCAGCTGTGGGGAAAAAAAAAATTATGATGTGTTTTTAGTTGGGAGGATAGAACAAAATTTCCTGAATTCCTTTGACCTAGAAATTTGGCGGGTATATCATCCTTGAGGTATAGTGCTTGTTTTGCTAATAACACTAACGAATATTAATTTGTATGTTTTCTCTACCACATACAGTCTGAAGGTCCCTTAATTTAAAAATACGATGTTAACACTGGATGCGTGAGACCAGTGCTTCTCAAGCTATCCGATGTGGGGGACCGGCAATTTTTTTTTCCAACGTGCGCGCAGACCGGCAGCCAATGGCTTACGGACCAGCACCGGTCTGCGGACCACCACTTTGAGTAGCGCTGCATGAGATTATCATCTCGAACTAATGGATTGCATAGTGGGATTCCTAGTTCTTTAAACTGCTGCAGCCCCGCCAGCAGTTCTTTTGAGCCAAAGAAATGTTTTGGAAAATCCAAGGAATCTGGCAAAAGGGCTGCAAGAGCTCCCTGGTTGGGGAAGCTCTCTGTTGGCTGAAGGGAATGAGTATGAGCCTGGGACCTACGAGGTCCTGACTTCCATTTACCCTTCTTCACTGAATCACTTTAATTTTCTGTACTTTACAACCTTTATTAGGTGAAGCCTCTCGACTTCTTGGGGAATGTCTTGTGTCCTAGTGCCCCACCAATAAATGGTTTTGTCTCTCTGTACCTTAGTCAGTCAGATGGGGCTATTAGCACTGCTCACCTTCAGTGATGCTCTTCGCTAAAGTTATGTAACTAGAATTGGTGCCTTCAGATTACCTTAATTAGTCCTTATTGGAGGCTTCAGATTTTTTTTGATTTTTCTTTGGACTCTCTTGCATCCCTTTTAACCTCACTGTTACCCCCCTTCCCTCCACATCAACCACTGTCCTCTCCCATGGAATTTCTGGAGTTGTTTCCTCCTGCAGGATGGCTAAGCAGCACCTGAGGGATTCGACAGGAGAGGTGGTGATAGTTTCTTCACACCAAATATTGAGATGGCAAATAAGGGGGACAATTACAACAACTCACAAATAAACCTTTTGATTCCAATAAAACAGATGGTCTGACCACAAGAGACAACCCTTCATATCAACCTCCTGGAGTTCAGAATGGTCAGAAATGCCTGTCTTCATTTCCTCCCTCTCATTAGACACAGATCCATCAAAGTCAGGACAGACCATGTGGCCTGCATGAATCAGTTGGCAAGGAGGGGCAAGATTGTGCCAAAACAATAAAGTAATAAAGTTGTGGAATTGGTGATAAAGCATCACATAAGAATATCAGCAATGTATCTGCCCAGCATACCAAATACCACGGACAACACACTCTGCAGATGTTTCCCCAAGAATACACGTGGGAGTTTGATTCTCGGGTTCTACTGTGAATCTTTCAGACTTGGTGGTTTTCCAGAAGTAGACCTTTTTGCCACACCCACAAACAAAAAATGCTACCCATTTTGTCCAAGGTGTGTGCGTGTGGGGCGGGGTGTTTAGGTTGCAATTCACTGGGGGACACCTTCCTCCTGCCTTGGATGGACAGACTGTTGTAGTAGGAAGAGCGCCTGAGACATAAGCCCTTGTATCAAAGGCCTGGTGTGAGGCAGAACCTGCTCACAGAATCTGGCAAGAACAGGGCTGATATTGCAGAAATACATGTTCCTAAGAAGTGCTAAGCACATAGTACTTATGCAAACACATCTCAATATCAAGTGGTACCAGAACGCCCCAATATCAAGGATGGTACAAAAACATTCCCCAAGGATAACAGGAACACACTGACCCTTCCTAAAAGATAAGGTCAGGATAACTCTACGTAATAAAAAATATTTTGATCGAACCAATATGTACAAGGTAATAACTAGACACGTCAGGGGGCAGTGAGTATGTCAGAGGCAGTACTAACTTGTTTGTATCAGGGTATAAAAATGCATCTCGGAGGGAGTATCTTTGTCCAGCCAAGCGGGGAATGGAAAGTCCTGCCATTCACTAAGCTGTGTCCATTGCCACAGGCATACATGTCTTAGTATCTTCGTAAAGTCTGCAAGGTGCTATTACTGTGCTTTATCGACAATAAAGCTGGCCTGGCGCCTTCGTACCTTAACAAATCTTGTCATTGGACAGTTCACTCAAGGTCTGCTGTGCTGTCTGTCTGCACAGAGCTGGGGCAGCACACAGGGAAAACACACGTGCAGCCAAACATCTAACCACAACTGTTTTATGCCTTCGCTCTGACGCCTCTCATTTTCAAGGTGATAAGATCAAGCAGAACAAGGCCAGAGTCATTCTGATAGTCCTGACGTGGTCGAGAGAAGCGCTTTCCCTTACTGTTTCACCATGTTCTCTATTCTCTGATAGATCTTTCAACTGTCTCTTAATTTCTCTCTCAGGATGCCAGACCCCTGACACATCCCAGCTTGGTCATCCTTTGCCTCAAGTCATGGTCCCTGAATGGTTCTTGGGGCTAGATCCCTCTTGAGCTGCGGCGATACAACATGTGCTATTAAATAGTAGAAAAATTTCCACCAGAACTTACCTCCAGAACTGGACATGATTTGGCCACTGGTGTGAACTCCACAGTACTGCTTCTGAATCTGCCCCAATTCCTCTCATTCTGGAGTACCTGTTGCAGCTTAAGAAATTGTCCCTCAATTGCATCAAAGTTCACCTGGCTGCCCTAACAGTCTTTTATACTACTATTGAAGGTTTTTCTTCGTTTGCTCACCCCACAACCACGAGATTTGTGAAAGGCTTAGGGAATCTGCTCCCATAGGTAAAGGTTCCTACGTCTGTTTTGGACCTGAATTTGGTTCTCAAAAGCCTCACGAAGCCCCCGTTTGAACTAATGGCCACCTGGTCCCTCTTGAATTGATCAAGAAAACAGCCTTCCTAGTGGCGATTACCTCCGCCCGCAGAGTCGGAGAGGTTGGTGTTTTAATGGCAGATCCCCCTTTTACAGCATTTCACAAGGATATGGTGTCCTTTTATGGCTGCATTCCAGGTTTCTCCCGAAAGTAACTTTTGAATTTCACCTGAATCAGACCATATACCTGCCGGATTTCTTCCCAAAACTGCATGCTTCCAACCAGAAGACTATTCTCCACACTCTAGATGTCAAGAGGGTGTTATCCATCTGTCTGGATAGAACTAAACCATTCTGTAAATCCAATAGACTATTTCTTTTGATTGCAGACAAATCTAAGGGTTCCACCATTTCTACCCAGAGACTCTCGGAATGTATTTCCAAGTGTTTTATAGTTTGCTACCAGGCTGTCGACATTCCACCCCCCACCAGCATTTTGGCACACTTGACCAGATCACAGTCTATATCTATAGCTTTCCTTAAAAATGTTCCCATTCCAGAAATCTGCAGACCTGCTACATGGTCTTCAGTACATACTTTCTTTAGACACTGTGCCTTGGTGGATGCCTCCAGGTGTGATGCTGCAGTTGGCAATGCAGATCTCTCTTCTGTGATGGACTCCATTCTGAAGCCCCCTCCTCCTACTGGGGATACTGCTTGGAAGTCACCAAGACTGGAACACCCATAGGGACACTACTCAAAAAAGAAGTGATTACTCACCCTGCACAGTCGTTGTGGTTCTTTGAGATGTGTGTCCCTATAAGTGCTCCACGACCCACCCTCTTTTTCTCTGCTTTGGAGTTGCTTCTGAGACATGGGGGTGCAGAAGGAACTGACCCATACAGAATAACATAGCCTTGGTGAAGGGCACGAGGATACCAGTGGTGCATGTGCAGGCCAAACGGAGGAAAATCTCTGATCAAGGGCACATGCACACCAAGAGTGGAGCACCCACAGGGGGACACATCTCAAAGAACCAGTGTTATTGCACAGGGTGAGTAACCTCTTCTTAAAGTCTTAGAAGACATGGTCTCATCCACAAAGAGCCTACAATCTATTTGCTTACGAAGCATCTAGATGTTTTGGAATCCGTGTAGTAACTTACTGGTATGTATGAATGAGTTTTCCAAACTGTACTTCGATGGGAATATGAAAATTGTCAGTTGCTATGTTAGATTTATAGTTTCTTTCATCTTAAAAGATCCCACACTGTATATACAGGAAACACTTGAGTCCCCTCTGAAAGTCAGGTATTTTTGGTTTAGAAAACATCTGCTTAACAATGCATAAAAGAACACCTGGGTTTATGACAGGAAGTGAAGAAAACCATCTTCAAACTGCAAAAAGAAAAGGAGGACTTGTGGTACCGTAGAGACTAACAAATTTATTTGAGCATAAGCTTTCGTGAACTACCGCTCACTTCATCAGATGCATGCTGTAGCTCACGAAAGCTTATGCTCAAATAAATTTGTTAGTCTCTAAGGTGTCAAGTCCTCCTTTTCTTTTTGCGGATACAGACTAACACGGCTGCTACTCTGAAACCTGTCATCTTTAAACTGTAGCAATTGGTGGAATGTAGGAAGGCAAAATGGCATTATAAAATTGAAATACAGCCAGAGCATCAGTGCTAATTCCTTTACTTGGCAGAAAGTGCCTTGGGGTCTTTTATTTATGGGTGACCAGGATGTTGTATTTTCAATTCATTGAAAACAAATAGAGTTAATACTTAGATTTTTGTAGAGCAGATTGTTACAATAGCAAGAATCTGGACAAAATTCTGTAATGAGAAATGGGCCCCATCTCACTAAGCCTTAAAGCAGTGCTACTCAAAGTGGCAGTCTGCGGACTGGTAGCAGTCCGCGAGCCATCGGCTGCTGGTCTGCGCGCACATCGGGGAAAAAAAAAATGCCAGTCCTCCACATCAGATAGCTTGAGAAGCACTGGTCTAAAGTACACAAGTAAGACCCTTTCTCTGTTGTTTATGGGGAGCATGTTGTGAGCCAGTTTCTTTTTTTTCCATTGTCATGGTTCATCATTGGAGGTCTTTATTCCCCTGCAGGTGCTGTGGCGGTAGCAGAATTCATTGCAGAGAGTCCAAGACTCCTTCGACTAGACCTGCGGGAGAATGAGATTAAAACGGGGGGTCTGATGGCATTGTCCTTGGCACTGAAGGTCAATCATTCTCTGCTCAGGCTGGATTTAGACAGGGAACCGAAAAAGGAGTCTGTAAGTTGCACTGCATTTTTTGTGCCTATGAACTTTGTGTGGTTCTAGACTGACATTACGTCTCAGAGAATATTCATTCTCTCTCTAAAGCTTCCCACCATAGCCAAGCCCATTCCTATAAACAACCAAAGCAGGAACCTCCCAAACTCAGTGTTCTAATGCTGGGTCTAGCAGAGATATAAACTTCTGGGTGTCTTTTTTTGGTCGTTGTGCTCCCCAGGGTCATTGTGCCTGGCTCTCTCATCTACCACAGCAACATGTTGAAGGTAGACCCATCCTTTGTTCCATTCATCAGGGGCTTGTTACTTTGAAACCTCCCATTGGAAAGCTCCCAATGTCATGTCACATAATATGTCATGGCATATTAATGGGGTCCTAACTAAGCTGTTGACAGCTCCTTTTGAGCACTTGATGCCTTTCAGCTCAGGCTTCCAATATGCAGGGTCATTTTCCTGGTGGCATTGACTCTGCTCACACAGTAAATGAGCTTGCTGTAGACTCTGGTGACTGCACACCCTCCAGTGGATCATATCATGGTAATGGAGTTAATCAGTCAATCATTCTGCTAATGTTTTTCCATATCGGTGTACCTGTCCAGGTGATTCTCCTCTTCACAAGCTGTAAAAAGGTCCTTTGGATTCTTATCTACTCAGAGAATCCACCAAGCTTTTTCTCACTTAATGCCAACTCTCTAGTTTCTTTTCTCTGAGAAAGCCATGTATTTAAATGGCTGCGAGACTCTCTCTCACTGTAAGGTCATATTGAGGCTCGTTGTGTATGGCACAAGTCTGCTTCAGCAGACTTGATCTGTTCCCATCCAGGAAATTTTCAAGGCAGCCATAGGGGAATTCTTTGTATGCATTCAACAAACACCACTGTTTTGATTCATAGATTCTAAGGGACCGTTGTGATCCTCTAGTCTGACCTCCTGTATAGTGTAGGCCATAGAACATGATTAGGCCTCTAGATAGGAATCAACATTTGATCTGTTAGAATTTTTCTGAGCTAGGGCCATCCAGACTCTGATCTTTTATTTTTTACTCCGTTTTTGGAATACCTTTATGATCTTCTTTCCAATTTCTTAGCGAAGTCTCTCAGTTTACCTATATCCTTCATAACCTCGATGTATACCTTTTTATACCTTTAAAAAATGTTAATTTTGGCTATTTTAAGATGTTAGCCTTGGCTACGCTTCCTACAGTGTGGTGTTTGTCATTGTATCTTTAGCAAAATGATAGTTACTTACTGGTAATAATTGTTCTCTAAAGATACCCATGACATCACTTGCCCATCAGTCATTCCATAGAGTTGAGTCAGTCCTTTCTATACCTATGGGAGTGATTAGACTTGTTATTTTTTTAATATTTGCATTGCGATGGCACTGAAATCAGACCCCAAATCAGGATGAGTGGGGGTCCTCCCATCGCACTGGGTCTTGAAAACAGTGAGAGACCATCCCTGCCTCAGTGTTACAATTTGAAAAGGAGTCATCCTCAGAGAACAGCAATTACAAATACATAATTTTCTCATTCCATCTTGTATCAAGGCAGGAAAGCAAAACAGACTATTTCTTGTAGTCACTTAATGAGAAAGCTTTACTACCTTTTAAAGCCAAAACCTATTGGCTTTGCTAACAAAGTCTCCTTGCTTTTAATCAAGTACATTCAAATACAGTAGATGGATCGATTATTCTTACAACTGCAATAAATGTTTGCTGAAGTTTACTAGTTGGTTTACCCACCCAAGTGAAGTTAGTTTTATCGCTGTTCCCATATTCTGTGTGTAAGCAATTGGATAGCCTGTAAAATTGATGCAGAAACGGATTTCTGCACCAAGATTGAGTTGTGCCGAGAGAGCTGTAAATATGCTATATGCTGTATCTCAGACTATTTGCAGTTTCAGCAGTGTTTCTCTCCCTCTTGCAGGTGAAGAGTTTTATTGAAACCCAGAAGGCTCTTTTAGCTGAAATCCAAAATGGTTGCAAGCGCAACTTTATTCTGGCCAAAGAGAAAGAGGAGAAAGAACAGAAACTTCAGCAATCTGCCTCTATGCCAGAGATCACCATCACTGAGCCGATTGAGGAGGGACCTGTGGAAAACAGCCAAGGTGATGACACAGCAGCAACACCTGAAGGAGATGAAGTGGGGGAGACTTTGGTGTCTAAAGAGAACAGGCATACAGACAAGGCAATAAACAGTGACAAAGATGGGGTGATATATTCAGACTCTGACACAGATGATGAGGTAGACCCTGGGTTAGAGACTAAAGATCTCAGTAAATCACAGAAACAAAATGATTCTGTTCATGTAGATAATGTGCCCCAGTCATTTCTTTGTCCTGAAAAGACAAGGGATGCATTTAGCTCAGAGGACAGAAGTGCCCCTTCAAACATGACTGAAGAAACAAAGTGTGAGCCCAAAGGAGGGGGAAGCATTGAGACTATACCAGGGGCTCAGGCACATGCTAACACTCAAGAAAATGAGAGGAGAATTTCTGTTTCCAGTCCTGGGCGAGGCCATAAAATCTTTGTAGTGACAAGAGTGGAAAATCTACCAGAGAAAACAGCAGAAAACACTACATGGCTGAAGGAGAATATCAGCAACCTGCAAGGCAATGCAGTGAAACAGTCTAAACTGATAGCTCAAACCCTACCTATGAAGACTGAATTTTTGGACTTGCAGGCAAATGGGACTGTTTCCAAGTTGGCAGCCAACTTGGAAAATGCACCATCAGCAGGAACCCCTGGATCAGTTTCAGAAAAGATGAACTCTGGGCCATGCGAGAATACAGTTCATGAAACTCCACTTCCTAATGGGCTAAAGACAGAATTTGTTCATGCTCTACCAGATACGTCCTTAGGCTGTGATGGGAAAATGGGGAGCTGTGCTGTCGAGCATGGTAAGACTGCTTTACTTTATTCTAGAATTTATTCTCTGTTGTGCTGAACTTGGATCTTCAAAACAAAGTGCTTTCTGATCCCTTGTTCCTCAGCTCATGTTATTGATAGCCAATAAAAAACATTTCAAAAGTCTGTCTCTTGGGGCTAGTACAGGATTGTTCCCTGTTCTATTTTCTGCAGTGTTTTAGCTTGTCTAATTCTGAATATTCCAAGCTTCTTCTGCCACTATTCTTTGAACTTATTCCACAGTCTGATAGGTCTCATGGTCAAAAGGTTTTTCCCAATTCAGCCTGAATTGCATCCTGTTACTCCTAGCTAGACGTGTTTTTAATTTATTTTTAAGGCCAGAAGGAACAACTATGATCATCTAGTCTGACCTCCTGCATAACACAGATCAGAGATTCCCGCAGGAAATTATTTCCCCCTTCTATATGAGTGAACACTATCAGTCCTAATACCTTGAGGCTCTAGTTCTGGAGCTTCTCTTTTACGTGGACATTGTATTTTGTGAACTAGGTCCATGGTTCTCAACCATTAACACAGCATGATTCCATGTCTACAAGCAAAAAAGTGTTGGGACCCCCTCACATCTACCCCAAAGAGCAGAGTGAGTGTTCTCACCCCCCCACCTCGCCCGACCCATTCGCAATCACCCCTGAGAGTTGAGGCCTCATTTATTTTAGGAAGATACTCAGTTTTAATTTTAATTTAAAGACTCCAAATGACCACTTGCCTCAGTAAGCTGTTCCAATGGTTACTGATTGTGTCCTCTTAAACATTTTTCATTTTGTTTTGGTTTTACACCATTCAAATAAAGGTACTGTAGATTTACTGCTCTAGACATGAAGATATGGTTTGTTACATTGACCTGTTAAGGGCTCCGTAGGATCAAGGTTTGCAAGATGTAGTAGAAAAGCCTGTGTGGACCTTATGGTTTGGGGAGACCACAGAGGAGAATAGTTCTTCTTAACTTCCCCTTGTCTGACTGAGAAGTCTGAAGTACTTCTTCCTTTCTTCAAGCTCCCTGGACAGGGACGCTAAGTAGGTTTGGGTCCTTTCACCTTCCTCCAGACAGGGCCAGTTATCCTAACAGAAAGTCCCCTACTGATTGTTCAGCTACCTTGGAGGATCACAGAATAGCAAGGGCAGCTTCAGTATTTCCATGAGGGGATAACCCAACTGCTATGATTAGTGACTCTTAGTCGTTTGGCAGTGCAATAGTTTCTCTTCCTTCTGTGTCCCAGATACTACTGTCATATTGTTCGGAAACATGCGAACAGGGAAAAAGATTCAAACAACCACAAAAGTCCTGCTACGTTTTGAGGCTGTCATTCCATTTCCTGCCTGAGAAGTATGTCCTGGGAGCAGTGATTTTCCTACACACTCCCCCGAATTTCCCCCCTCCCATTTTTGTGAACTAGTTACATGCCAATTTAGTGACTGTTTGGAAATTTGAATTGAAATTGAAACATTAATACACACTTTAAAAGCATATACAGTGTATCTGAAAAAGTATAATAGATTTGAAAAGTATGACCATAGACTAGCTTCCTTATACAGCTGTTGTTTTTTATGACAATGTCAGTGCATTCATTTTGGTGATGTTGGCCAACCTAATCATTTCAAATGATGATTTGTAAGCAAAGTCAAAATGAGCTCTCCCTGACAGCTAGTGATAAGCTAGGGGCTGGGGGGAAAGCTTCCGGACCAGATTGTATTTACATTCACACCTAATCTATCTAGGTATCCAGCAAACAGAGCTGTGATGCCCAAGTGATAGATTTTGGCTGGGGTTAGGTTACAATCACTTGAATGGGGGAAGGGGGGGGCATGAAATGTTGTTCTTACTGTATGAGTAAAGGGCAGTAGAACTGTACTTAGCCTGTGCTGATTGATCAAGAGAGAGGGTGGGGACCTGTCCCTCTCCACTGTTTAAAGACAGAGCTGATTAGGCTCCATAGTCTCTTTTGTTCTGTTAAGTGACCACTGCAGCTGAAATCACTGATAATCAGGTGCAAGTGCTTAGTCCTGCTGTGGGACAGTGTTTCTGTGGAAGACACAGCCCAGACTGCACTAGCTGTGAGGTTCCCACACTGAGAGCTCAGCTGAAATCACTGAGAGCTGGGTGGAACCTCAAGAGACCAACTTGCAGAGGTCACAGTGGCAGGCAGCAGCAGAAGGTGACGGTGCAGGGCCATTGGTAACAGTGCGATGGAGTGAACGGTGGCACAACGAACAGCAGTGGCCAGAGCGAACAGTGAGCAGCTGGAGGAACGAGCAAGGTGCCTTCTTGCCCCCCCGACCTGGGAGGTGTACTCATGTGAAAGCATTTCTGAACGATGAGTCTCCACTGACCAAGGACAACACCGGTGAGTGGGGTGCGGTGGAGGGAAAAGTGAGGGGCACATTAAATAAATATTTGTTTGTTGGACTTAGTGACTTTGCTCCAGAATGCTAGATTTGTGACTGAGAATGGAAACTTTATATAAATATGTTTCCTAGTAGGCCAAGATTTTTAAAATCCATTATTTGCCAAGGTTATCATCTCACATCGTTGCCATCTTGAGAGATCATTATGTTGGGGAGTTTCTGTACTAAACATTTTTATTATTATAATTAAGTTTTACATAAGAATGGTCATATTGGGTCAGACCAATGGTCCATATAGCCCAGTATCCTGTCTTCCAACAGTGGTCCAGGCCAGATGCTTCAGAGGGAATGAACGGAACAGGTAATCATCAAGTGATCCATCCCCTGTTGCCCATTCCCAGCTTCTGGCAAACAGGCTAGGGACACTCAGAGCATATTGTTGCATCCCTCCCCATCCTGGCTAATAGCCACTGATGGACCTATTCTCCAGGAATTTATCGAGTTCTTTTTTTAATCCTGTTATAGTTTTGGTCTTCACAGCATCCCCTGTGTTCCACGGGTTGACTGTATGTTGTGTGAAGTACTTCCTTTTGTTTTTTTAAAACCTGCTGCCTATTAATTTCATTGCGTGACTGCTAGTTCTTGTGTTACGTGAAGGATTAAATAACATTTCCTTATTCACTTTCTTCGCACCAGTCAAGATTTTATAGACCTCTATCATATCCCCCCCAGTCGTCTCTTTTCTAAGCTGAAAATTCCCAGTCATTTTAATCTCTTCTCCTGTTTCATACCCCTAATCATATTAGTTGCCCATCTCTGTACCTTTTCCAATTCCAACGTGTCTTTTTTGGGATGGGGTGACCAGATCTGCACAGAGTATTCAAGGTTTGCACGTATCATGGATTTATACAGAGGCAATATGATATTTTCTGTCTTATTATCTATCCCTTTCTTAATGATTCCCAACATTCTGTTTGCTTTTTTTGACTGCCGCTGCACATTGAGTGGATGTTTTCAGAGAACTATCCACAATGATTTCAAGATCTCGTTCTTGAGTGTTAACGCTAATTCAGACTCCATCATTTTGTATGTATAGTTGAGATTGTTTTGTGCATTACTTTGCATTTATCAACATTGAATTTCATCTGCCATTTTGTTGCCCAGTCACCCGGGTTTGTGAGATCCCTTTGTAACTCTTCGCAGTCTGCTTTGGACTTAACTATCTTGAATAGTTTTGTATCATCTGCAGATTTTGCCACCTCACTGTTTACCCATTTTTCCAGATCATTTATGAATATGTTGAACAGTAATGGTCCCAGTACCGACCCCTCAGGGATACCACAATTTCTCTCTCTCAATTCTGAAAACTGATAATTTATTCCTACCCTTTGTTTCCCATCTTTTAACCAGTTACTGATTCATGAGAGGACTTCCCTCTTATCACATGATGGCTTACTTTTCAAAAGTCAATTTAAATTATATACATTTTTTTTTAAATTGTTTTTTTAGAAATCTAGATCTGTTGTGTTTTGGTGTATTTTGCATTATCCTTATGTTAAATTTGCATTATACTAACAAAACATTTAATTTATTCATATCTCTTTTATATGTTGCAGGTCAAAGTGAAAATGAAAAGACCAAAAAAACAATACAACAATTTTTCTACTCAAAGGCCTCAAAAACTAACCAAGGTGAAGAACACATCAAGAACCAAGAATATATCAAAAAGAAAAGGAGTACTTGTGGCACCTTAGAGACTAACAAAATTTATTTGAGCATAAGCTTCCATGAGCTACAGCTCACTTCTTTTTGCGGACACAGACTAACTCGGCTGCTACTCTGAAAAGAATATATCAACATGTCATCTGACAGGTCAAGTGGTGCATCTACATCCGGCCAGCCCAAAGCACAAATACAGCTACTTACTGAAGAAACAGTGTCTCCAAAACCTAAAGGCAGTTCCCGATGTTTGTTGGTTGAAGTGTTCCCATTTATTGAAGTTACAAAAGATTGCTACTGGCACACCTCTTCCAAAAAAGCTTACGAAGAAGGAAAGCTTCCCAATGTTACAATTGGTAAAAGTGGAGGACTTCGGTTTGTCAGATGGATCAGCAAAGCCAATGCTGACAAACTACATGAAAAGGCAGCAAAACACCAGGCCTCTGGAGTGCATCAACATGCAGAAAGCCTTATAAGCCCCCTTTCAAAGCCAATTTTAGAAGTATTTAATGAGGCTGTTAAGAATGCTGGAGACACAATATAGTTCATGTGAACAAACGTGGCTGTGGCATCCTACTTTCTATTTAAGCAAGAGATACCACACACTACAAACTGGAGGCCAATGTTAAGTTCATGGTCACTTGTTCATCCTGAAGTTGAACACTGGTTCCGAACAAGACCAGCAAATGCTCACTATCTTTCTGCAAGAAACTCAACTGACTGGCTAGAAGCATGCGGTGCAACAGTGAAAGACTCAACATTTGAAAAAGTGGAGAACTCTCACACCACATTCAAAACATTTGCATATGTGGCTGATGAATGCACTGATGCAAATGGGCATCAAGTATTAAGTCATTGTATACGTTATCTTGATGTCAGTGGTAGGCCAGTAGATGCATTTCTAGATTTTCAAGTTATAGAAGACACATCGGCTGCATCTGTGACAACCCATATCTTAGAAGAGTTAAATGCTTGTCAATTGGACCTCAAAGAGATGGCTGCTTGTGCATTTGATGGAGCTGCAAACTTCTCTGGAAGACATGGTAGTGTACAAGCTTTGCTCGGAGAAAAGTGTAACCCTGATCTCTCCTATACACACTGCAGAGGCCAACTACTCCACCTAGCACTAGTACGAGCTGCAGAATCTTCAAAAGACATTAAAAAGCTATAAATTTAATGTCTTCATTATATTCTTTTTTCAGCAAGAGTCCAAAGAGACTGATTTCAGAGTAGCAGCCGTGTTAGTCTGTATTCGCAAAAAGAAAAGGTGTACTTGTGGCACCTTAGAGACTAACCAATTTATTTGAGCATAAGCTTTCGTGAGCTACAGCTCACTTCATTGGATGCATTCATCCTGAGCTACAGCTCACTTCATCGGATGCATTCATTGGATGAATGCATCCGAAGAAGTGAGCTTTAGCTCACAAAAGCTTATGCTCAAATAAATTTTAGTCTCTAAGGTGCCACAAGTACTCCTTTTCTTTTTGCAAAAAGACTAAGTATCTTGGAAAATATAGAAGATACACTGGGACTGAATTTCAAATTACTCCAACCCAGGAAAACCCACTGGCTTTCTCATGAGCGATCCTTGGCTATTGTCTTAAAATTACTCCAGCTGTTATTACTGGCTTTGGAAAGTATCTACCAAGATGGGATGGATCTAAGTAGTGAGGCTGGTGGATTACTTTTGCTGCTACGTCCGGAGAAGACTATTGCCATTCTCTCTACTATGAAACCACTTGGGTCATTAAACAATGCTATCCAGGCATCTGCTACAACAGTAGTAGATCTTTGTCCAGCAACAGAAGCTACATTTGGATCAATCAGAGAGCTATCCATTGAAAAAGTACTGGAAGAAGCAAAGACATCAGTCCTGAAGTTGACTGATGAAGGCATTTATATTAAATCCTTAAGTGAAGAAGACAAGAAGTGTTTAAGACAGCTGAAAAAGTACACAGACTTGATTCTTAAAAATCTACAACAGCAACTTCTAGATTCTACTCAACCTCTACATAGCTTTTACAGATGCCTGTCCTATAAAACACCGACAGTTGAGTGGAGTGAGGCACTATCAGCAATGTGGCTTCCATGTGATCAGGATAGAATAGAGAATTTGAGCACAGAGTGGAATATCATACGATGAATGAATGAAGATTTGACTTCAACTTCTTTTTTATCATCACTAGTGCCTCGACCCGATCTTTGTGCTCTGTTTCCTGGGATGAAAGAAGTAGGAATTCATCTCTTGCTACTCCCAGTCACAACAGCTACAGTTGAGCGTTCTTTTTCATCCTTGAATAGAATTTTGTGTTCTGAAAGAAGTCTCCTTCTGCCTGATCATGTGAATGAACTAATGAGCATATCAATTGAAGGAATGGACGTACCGGACACACGAGAAGCCACCAAAGATGAGCACATTTATTCAAGAAGTTCATTAACAGAGTTGTGCAAAATTATAACAAGAAACCAAGAAAGAGGTAGTGCTTCATAGAAGGCTTGAGTAGCCAACTTTAATTTGTGTGGTGATTTTAAAACATGAGTTAAATCTAATAAAATGGTCATGAAACTTTTTCAGTTTTTACTGTGATGCCATACAGCCCACCTTCACCCTCACAGTCTCATCCCTCATCGGCCCTGACACCCCCCCTGTAAATTCGAACACCCCACCCCCCAATTTCAATTCCTGGGGAAACCACTGCCTGGGAGCTACCTGGCTATGTTCCACACTAGCGTGCTGTCAAAGGCTCTAGTCTGCGCAGAGATGATAGTGCGAGTTCTTCACTGATTGTTGCAGGTGACAGGAAAATGGCAGGGATTAGTTATAATACCATAGATTGCTGTGACCAGCACCATGCTTTCCTCAAGCTTCCTTGCAGAACGGTTGGCAAGGGGTTTGCAATTCCTTCTTCTGTGACCATATGTCAAAGCCTATGACCCATTTCTTGACCCAGTCTGCCCTGGGATCAGAAGTCAGGCTCTTTTTCTTTCTAAGGGTTGGATGATGCTTGCACAATATTAAAATAAATATAAATACACTGGTTAATCAAATTATCCACATGCCTTGGAACACATGCCATCATCCCTTGTGCATGACTTTTTAGTATTCATATATTATCTGTATGATGTTAACATCTAGAAGCCCTAGCCAAGGACTAGGACCCCATTATGTTAGGCACGATTCTAATACAGAACAGAAGGCTGCAGCAAGAGCTTATGTTCTGATAGGGGAGAAAAAGGAGGGACTTGTGGGATGGGAAGGGAAGGCGAGGTGAGGGAAGATGCAGGTAGATTACTGATAAACCTGGGAAGCTGAGTAACACATACCGCCACCTCAGCCGCCCTGGAACCTACATGACACTTATCAAAAGCTCAGGTTTTTCTTCCAGAAGAGAAGAGACCAGAGCTTTTCCTGTGGGGTGACTTGGGGTCTGGGGAGGCACGGTGCGGCTGCGGGGAAGGGGCTCTTGTTGGCCCAGAGCTCCTCTGGCTGTGGTGGCAGGGGCTGGCTCAGGGATCCAGCTGGCCTGGGACTCCTCCAGCTGCAGAGTGGGGGGGCTCGAG
Source organism: Lepidochelys olivacea (assembly GCF_965140295.1). NCBI lineage: Eukaryota > Metazoa > Chordata > Testudines > Cheloniidae > Lepidochelys > Lepidochelys olivacea. The sequence goes on along the minus strand of NC_140433.1, from coordinate 7,085,395 downwards.
GCTTCTGACCGGGGGGGTGTGCAGGCGGAAAGGGTGGAGCTGGGGGCTAGCCTCCCCAAAGGGGAGGCTCCACCCATCCCAACTCCCATTGACTCCAAGCGAGAGCTAGACTGAGGATCCCCGAGGAGGCATAAGTCACCATAAAGAATGTAGTTCACTTGTTTCATGGGTGTGTTGGCTTTGTCGGGCTGGCACTAGAAGCCCTTAGGTTTATTCTTATTATTGTAACATTCAGAGGCCCAGTCAGGCCTCTTTGTGCTTCTTTTGTCACTACAGTCAGCATATCGAAGGCTTATGGATATAGGGAGTAGATAAGATGGGTAAGAAGTTGCCTTCTGGACACTTAAAACTGTCATCCCTAACTAAAGCTAACCTTGAGAGCTTACATCCCCTTCTGCGCTCTGCTTTCATTGTTCCTGCTTCATGGAAATAGAAAATGACTTGCCCAGACCTTCCCACAACCCAAACACTTCCCAAAGGAGGCCACCTGGCCATACAAGAAACCTAGCTTTGATTTCCAATCTTAACTTATCATTTCTTGGGCCAGCCATAGCTGGAAATTCTCTGCATTGCAGGGGTGTGGTTACAGCTGGAGTCTTTCACTCCCTTGGCAAAACAGTGCTCATTCCCTAGGGAGAAAGTGTCCAGTGTCACTCTGTAGTGACCTTTCGGACCAGTTTAAGGGACATTCACTTTTGTAAACTAATTTCTAAAATTGCCATTTCTGATAGCTCGCTCTTGAAACAGTTCATAGCATTTTTTAAAAAAAGATTGCTTTTATAACTAGTTTTATGATGGCTTTTTTCCGTCTCGATGATGATTTTCTAAAAGAGATGCTCTAATTCAGACAGGAATTATTTTGGGAGTTCTATAGCTTGGGTTATGCAGGAGGTCAGACTAGGTGATAGTGGGCTTTTCTACCATTGGAATCTGAATCTATAAGGGTTGCTCAGCAAGGGAGAAGCTGCCTAACTGACCATAGAAGGGAAATAATGACCATTCCTCTGCACATGGTGCTGTCAAATGCCCAAAGTAAACCAAAGAAAAGCATAGAAACTTTTTCCCAATAACTGGATTTTAGGAATCAAAGGCCCCAGTCCGGAAAACACACACAATCAACTCTTAGCATGTGAGCAGGCACGTTAAACTCAAAGGATTGCTCACTTGTTTGAAGCTGAGCATGTATACAAGTGTTTGCAGGTTATGTGCTTGAGTGTGCAGTTTGCTGTAATTTGCAAAATGGTATGCTGTTGCGGGGGGGGAGCTTTGCTCTATTTTTTTTATTTTCTAGAGCTGCTCAGGCTAGTCAGAAATAGTGTTCATTCAGCTAATTTAGCCTGCTTTTCTACATGGAAATTATCTGTGAACTGACTGATTTTTAGGAGTACATTTATTTGTGATGGCTTGACCTTTTTTCATTCTTTGGTATGAAAATATGCCCACAGGTGGTGGTTGGTCAGAAATGCAGGTTTGAATGCTTGTCATCGGTACTGGGGCCTGAAGGCAAGCGTGTGTAATTGTTCACTGTGTAACCCAGGTGTGACCAGGTGCCTGGGATGGACCACATTAAGAATGCCACACTTGGGGCAGACTACAAGAAACAGGGCAAACAATCCCCAAAACTGGTGGTTTATTTATACTTGGTTACCAAGCCAGTAACAAAAGAGCTTCTGCAGTACCACACTGGTTAACCAGAAGCCAAATACAGTCCCCCTTGAGGCATTCCAGTCCTTGGCTCTCATCCAGATGAACAAGTCTAATATAGTGAGAGGTTACTGAAAACCCAATTCACCATATGTAAGGTTCTTACTAATCCCAAAGGATCAGACACTTATCTCCAGGTCAATATATAGCTCAGACCTTATCCAAATACCTTGCTGTCAGCCAATCTTTAATAAACTAAGTAAAGATTTATTAAAAAAATAAGAATTATAAATAGTTAATGTATCATATGCATACAAATGATTGCGAAGTCCTTATATCAGATTTGTAGCAGTGATGGAATAGACTGCTGGCTTGCAAAAGCCTCTCTGGTATCTTCCAAAAGATTGGAAGGTCTTTGGTCCATAGTTCAAGATGCTCCTTTTTGTTGTAAATTCACAGTCAGGAGAATTAGAGCAGGAAAGAAGCAAACTGGAGATGTATTAGATGTCTTTTATACCCTCTGCCATGTGCATGGAAATGTACTGTCCCAAACAAAGCCCATAGCCTCTTTGTATGGAAAGTTACTGGCCCAGATGGAGTCTTAGGTCACATGAGAAAATCACGTGCCACTACATGTTTTGCTGAATCAGAGGGGGAAGTCATTGACTCCTCACTGTCTGAGGCACCCGCAGGAAGGGCCTACTGGGCAGGATAAGATTCTTCAAAGGCCCATTGTAAGAGCTGTGTGTCCTTAATGGGTCATCAACACACAGCTGCCTAGCCCTGATGTAAATCTATCTGGGGTGGGGTGTCACCCTGGCATACAATGCAGGTTTGAGATGCAGATGCATAGCCAATATTCATAACTTCAGATACAAAGATGATACATGCATATAAACAGGATAATCATACTTAGCAATTCATAACTTTTCTGTTAAGAATAATAGAATCGTAGAATATCAGTGTTGGACGGGACCTCAGGAGGTCATCTAGTCCAACCCCCTGCTCAAAGCAGGACCAATCCCCAACTAAATCATCCCACTCAGGGGTTTGTCAAGCCTGACTTTGAAAACCTCCAAGGAAGGAGATTCCCCCACCTCCCTAGGTAACCCATTCCAGTGCTTCACCACCCTCCTAGTGAAAAAGTTTTTCCTGCTACCACTGAGAACAGTCTAGATCCATCCTCTTTGGAACCCCCTTTCAGGTAGTTGAAAGCAGCTATCAAATCCCACCTCATTCTTCCTTCCCGACCCCAATATGGCGATCAGCTAAACGCTGAGCATATGGGCAAGATTCACCAGCCAGATACCCAGGAAAGAATTTTCTGTAGTAACTCAGATCGCACCCCATCTAACATCCCATCACAGGCCATTGGGCCTATTTACCATGAATAGTTAACATGATTTTGGCAATTAATTGATCTTTATCCCATCATACCATCTCCTCCGTAAACTTATCAAGTCTAGTCTTAAAGCCAGATAGGTCTTTTGCCCCCACTGCTTCCCTTGGAAGGCTATTCCAGAACTTCACTCCTCTGATGGTTAGAAACCTTTGTCTAATTTCAAGTCTAAACTTCCCAATGACCAGTTTATATCCATTTGTTCTTGTGTCCACATTGGTACTGAGCTTAAAGAATTCCTCTCCCTCTCCGGTATTTATCCCTCTAATATATTTATAGAGAGCAATCATATCTCCCCTCAACCTTCTTTTGGTTAGGCTAAACAAGCCAAGCTCCTTGGGTCTCCTTTCATAAGACAGGTTTTCCATTCCTGGGATCATCCTACTAGCCTTTCTCTGTACCTGTTCCAGTTTGAATTCATCCTTCTTAAACATGGGAGACCAGAACTGCACACAGTATTCTAGATGAGGTCTCACCAGTGCCTCGTATAATGGTACTAACACCTCCTTATCTCTACTGGAAATACCGCTCCATAAAAAAAAAATTTGCTTGGAGTAGTGCCGTTAATATGTGGGAATAACTTGGTCTTTTCTTTTTCCTGATGTATATTACTCTTTACTTGTGTAATAGGTTGGCATATTGCCTAGAACTAATTTGGTTGATTATGAGAAACAAGATTGAAAACGTTTAATAAATTTAAAGAAAGAGAAGACCCTTCCGGTCAGCATTCCTAGTGTCACTTGGTTTTAAATGGGAGGGATCTGTATTTTTATTGAACGGAGCGAGAATGGCATTACTGTGCAGTAATTGGGCTCCACAGAGGGTATTTGGGTGAAGTTGTAGGGCTTGTGTTATATAGGAGGTCTGATGAGATGATGTAATGGTTGCTTCTGTCATTAAATGCCAGGAAACTCATAACCTTTTATTGCTTTGTCTCTTTGCACCAGTCTCTTTTTTTTTTTTTTATAAATTAATACAATAGGAGGGAAACAGCATTATGTTTGAGCACTTACTCCTAGTCCATCCCACGCTTCCTAATTTACGTGCCCCATTGATCCCAAATTTGGAGAGGTGACATAATGTTTGTTTCTTAATGAAAATTGATTAGTCTTAAGGTTGCTGATTAATGAGGTTAATCCTTGTTTGTTTTCAGAATTAAACTGTTCCAAGAATGAGAAGGAGCTGGAGGAATTGCTCCTAGAAGCAAGTCAAGAGACAGGGCAGGAGCCACTGTGACACTTTAGGTAAGGAAGCTTTGCTAGGTTTGAACGGTATTCCAGTCACTGGCGTAACAGAATCAAGGCAGAAGGAGACTAGAGTTTCTGAAAGCTGCTGCTGTTGCTGTGATGAAGGGAATGAAGATTTTTTTCCTCCACCATTTTTTCTACAACATCCTAGTTGCCAGAATAGCTCTGGGTGTGAGACAGGCTGGTGAATCTGTGCTATCTTCATTCAGACACAGTCAAGCATGTCTGTAATAAAAACAAATTCTAGACCTAGGTCAACCTGACTTCACACACCCAAAATATTTTCCCTATGCAAAAAATAGTATGTGATGATGTAATTGTATCAGAATGCATACGCATAAGGAGGTGACAGTGTTAGTGAAGCACAGGATTTCCTTGTGGTATTTCCGAACTTCTGAGGGCCTGACTTTACAACCCGAATATCGTGGTTTCAGTGCAGTTTTTTGTGTATAATTTATTTATATCAGTGGTTTTCAACTTCTTTCATCTGTGAACTCCTGAAAAATTTCAAATGGAGGTGTGGACCTTTTTGGAAATCTTAGATATAGTCTGCAGACCCCAGGTTGAAAACCACTGTTCTATGGCATTGACAACCTTTCATGGACCCCTTAGACATAGACTGAAGACCCCCAGGGGTCCGTGGACCACAGGTTGAAAACCACTGATTTTTAGAAACATATATATAATATATATATATAGTATGTTACCATTATCATCCACTCATAAAACTTCTGTAGGTGGAGAAGCTATACAGATCTGTGTGATGCAGAGAGGATACATTACCGGATAGGTGCAGGCCCAAAGAGCTCTCCAATCTGAGTAAACAGTGGTACAGACTGAGTGGAACATCTGTTTCATCTTCATGAGGCTGTGGCCTATCCTGGTCTCGTTCACTGGCATTGTCCAGATGATATGATTTACCCTGGCTGAGCATTAGATCATCTAATCTCACCCCTGTATATCACAGGCCGTTAAATTTAACCCAGATATTTAGCCCAAAGTATTTCAGTCCTCAGGAGACTAAACTGATGTGTGCCACAGGAAGAGAGCAGAAATGATCAAGGTGCCACGAATGCCCGAGGCCCCTGCAATAGCAGGGAGTTGATTAGGTGAGATGTGGTCAGATGATCTCAGCAGGCAATCCACTGCAAAGAAAGGCGAAAAAACCCCAAGAGTCCTGCCAATCTGACCTGGGTCACAGTCTGTTGATCAGTATGACCCTGAGCATGTGAGCAAGGCACCCCAGCCAGGAATCTAGAAGAGAATTATCTGCACCGCCTCAGAGCACTGGTCCATCCCAGCTGGTGTCCCATCTCCAGCCATGGCCAATCTCTGATGTTTCAGAAGAAAGTGGGGAAAAACCCAGCAACCCCTACTGAGAATACATCTAGTCAACTGTGCATTATGGGGAAAAAATGGTGGAGGAATCACAGAAGTGTAGGCATGGAAAGAACCTCCAGATGTCCTCTAGTCCACCCATCTGTGCTGAGGCAAGACCAAGTAAACCTAAGCCATCCCCGACAGATGTTTTGTCTAACCTGTTCTTAAAAGCCTTCAATAACAGGGATTCCACAACCTCCCTTGGTAACCTATTCCAGAACTTCACTATTGTAACATATCTTAACATATATGAATACTGTTATCAGGTCTTACCTCAGCCTTCTTTTCTCTCGACTAAGCATGCCCAGTTCTTCGAGTGATTGTTCATGTCCATCCAATTTAGGTGTGTGCGCTTGCCACATGCACCAGTGCTGGAAGTTTTCCCCTCCGCGGTATCCGTAGGGGACCGGCTCTGGCGCCCCCTGGAGTGGCGTGCACATGCCACGGTATATAGGGCGCCGCCAGTTCCCCCCACCCACCATTCCTTCTTGCCGCCAGTGACCGTGCTGGAACTGTTGCTGCTTCAGTTAGCACTCTAGTTGCTCTTCGTTAGACTAGTTACCTTCTGTATTGTACTGTATATAGTTTTATAGTGGTGTTGATAAATCCCTTAGCTATAGTTAGAGACTTGGACTTTGCCCCAAGCTTTAAGCTCTGTGATCGCTGCAAGAGGCCCATGCCCTTTAGTGATCCACACAGCAGTTGTCTGCGTTGCCCGGGCAAAGGATACGTTAGTGAGAAGGCCAAAAGTTGCAAGTCCTTCAAGCCAAGGACTAAGAAGGAGCGCAGAATTTGTTTAAGACTGCTGCTTATGGAGTCGGTCCTCACTCCGGCACCAGAGCAACGCTCCGACTTGGCGCTGAGTACCGTGACCTCAGTGTGCAGCGCCCCACCAGGACCATCCACTAGCCGGCACCCATCCCCATCCATGGCTCCAACCAAGAAGGAGGGACGAGGCCAGTCTCCAACCTCCCACAAGGATAAGACTGGGTGTGAGCAAGGTCTCAGGTCAGGCAACTCTTCACCCATGTCAGGATCTGGGCCCAAGCTCCGGGGGAGCGATGTAGCCCAACATGCTCCCCACTGGCTACCCCGGATAATGGAAGAGACCTCTGTCAGCTTCAGGTGCTGTCCATGCCGGAGGCCCTGCATGTGGTGCAGGAGATCATGTCCCTCCTGGTGCCGCCCACACTGGCTCCAGCAGTTCCCCGGTCACAGGGTAAACCCACGTTCAGACCATTTCAGTTCTCACCTCAGCAGCACCGTTCCCCGTCGCAGGTGATGTCCTGCCAGTGCTCGCCGTCCCATAGCCACCACGCATCTGACTGGAATAGGCAGACACAGCGCAGCCCTATTCGGTCCCCGGACCTTGGGTACAGGCAGAGAGGCTCGAGGCGCAGCTTGCCGGCCACTGGGAGCAGACCTTTGGAGGCACCCTCCCCCCACCCCCAGCAGGAGTAGCAGTCCTGGCACCCGGTATCTCTGAGACCACAGTACCGCTCCAGGGATCCATTGAGAGATCAACGGTACTATTCTTCGGACTGTCACTGATCCCGTAGGAGGGCATCTCCGCATGCAGGTACTTCCCAGCACCGAGCCCGCTCCTGATCCTGGTACTGCTCCTCATGCGCGAGACGTAGATCTCCGGCTCCAAGCCTGGTCACCTGGGAGCAACCATTCAGGATCCAGCCCTGCTTCGGAGCAAGGTTCCCTGACGGTGGGACAAGCTCTGGTATTGGTGGTACGGGTTACATTGTCAGCATCAAAACCAGCCCCGTGGCCTCAGGCACAGTAGCTGATGCCGTGGTACCCACTGAACCTGTGGGGGTTCACACAACCCTCCCAGGCCGCCCGCTTGGTGTCCAGAGCCTCGGAGGAGAGACCAGCTGCCTCCCTCTCCCACCCTCCTCCGATGCACGAAGCCTCGGGCTCAAGGACCCCGCAAGTCCAAGAGGGAGCAGGGGAAGAAGTCCCTGGGCCACCAATGGTTGGGGAGGACCCTACGGTACTGGCATCTTTCTCGTCGTCGCCAGATGAGGCTATAGTGGAGCCCCCTCCCCCAGTTTCTCTGAATCTCGCTAATGTGCACCAGGAACTACTGAAAAGGGTCGCTGCCAACCTGGGTCTTCAGGCGGAAGAGCTAGAGGAGCCCTCGGACTCTCTCTTCGATGTCCTCTGCTCCATGGCACTGGCCTGGGTGGCTCTGCCCCTTCATGATGAGGTCTCTAAGATCACTAATGCCCTGTGGCAAACTCCTTCCTCCCTGCCCCCCATCTCCAAGAGGGCTGAGCGCAAGTACTTTGTGCCATCCAAAGGCCACAAGTACTTGTACACCCACCCTGCTCCCAAATCTCTAGTGGTAGAAGTGGTTAACCACAGGGAGCGACAGGGTCAACCCAGGGCTACCCCTAAGAACAGACTCCAAGAAACTAGACTTGTTTGAGCATAAGGTTTATCCATCCTCTAGCCTCTAGTTGAGGGTGGCGCTGCAAACTGAGGTCACGGTACTCAGCACAGAGTCGGAGCGTTGCTCCGGTGCCGGAGTGAGGACCGACTCCATAAGCAGCACTCTTAAACATCAGGCCATCCTAGGATGCTATGATTTTAACATGTGGCAAGCCATGGGCAAGTTCGAGGGCTCTCTTCTTGAGGCTTCTAGGAAGGCATTCCGGGGCTACTATGGAGGAAGGCACAACTGCAGCCAGGGCGACGCGCCAGGCGGTGGTGGATGTGGCGGACGCTGCCTCCCGAACCATGGCCTTGGCAGTCACCATGCGCTGGGCATCCTGGCTGCTACTCTCTGACTTGTCCACAGAGCAGTTGATGCAAGACCTTCCCTTCGATGGGCAAGCCCTGTTTGCAGAACAGATGGACAATAAGCTCCATGGCCTAAAGCGGTTTAAGCTGCAGCAGCCTCAGGGCCAGGGGAGCCACCCTCACCAGGCGCCTCCCCATAAGAAATCCTGAAACTACAAGTGTCATCCTAGAGAACAGCCTTTGCAGGCCTCTCAGTCAAGCTCTACCCACAATAAGCAGGCGGGCAAGTGCTCGTTTTGAGGGTACGCCCAAGGGCAACATACCGGACTGTTCCCAGGATCCTCCTTCCCTTATTTTGGCCAACCGCCTTTCTCCTTTCCTCCCTGCTTGGGCATCTATAACGTCAGACTGATGGGTCCTCAGTTCGGTGGCACAGGGTTACACCCTTCAGTTGCTTTCTCCCCCTCCTTCCCACCCACCCCACCCCCGTCTCTCTTCAGGGACCCCTCTCACGAGAGTCTCCTCAAGCAGGAGGTAGAGGGGTTACTGCAGCTAGGTACGGTGGAGATCATTCCTCCAGAGTTTAGGAACAAAGTGTTCTATTCCTGCTACTTTTTAGTCCCGAAGGCCAAGGGTGTTCTATGACCTATCCTGAACCTGCGAGACCGGAACCACTTCCTAGCAAAACTAATGTTCCGCATGGTCTCCCTGGCCTCCATCATCCCCTCCCTGGATCTGGGAGACTGATATGTCACCCTCGATCTGAAAGATGCATACTTTCACATCGCCATCTTCGAGGGAAACAGATGCTTCCTCCAGTCTATGGTAGGTCCCAACCACTATCTATTTGTCCCATCTGGCCTAGCGACAGCACCACGGGTATTTACCAAGTGCATGTCGATGGTGGCTGCCTACCTTAGACGTTGGGGTGTCCAGATCTACCCATACCTCGACGATGGGCTAGTTAATGGCAGAGCCAGATCCAAAGGGATGTCGCAATGCTGTTAGCCACCAGCCGTCGCCTCAGCCTGTTGGTGAATGACAAAAAATCCATGTTAGTTCTGGTACAGAGGATAGAGTTCATTGGAACGGTGCTCGACTCTACCTGCGCCAGGGTGTTCCTTCCACTGGCGAGATTCAGGGCATTGATGGACTTCATCGCAGAAGTCTCTGTATTTCCCCTAACCACAGTCAGGGTTTGCCTGCGCCTACTAGGTCACATGGCAGTACATACATATGTGGTGTGCCATGCCAGGCTCCGGATGCGACCCCTGCAGCAGTGGTTGGTTAGGGTCTACTCCCAGTCCAGGGACCACCTGGAGAAGGTCGTCACCATCCCCACGACGGTACTTACCTCGCTGTGATGGTGGACCAATCTTGGGAAAGTCCTGGAAGGAGTTCCCTTCATCAGAACTCCTTGCTTAGTCGAATTGGTTTCGAACGCCTCGGACCTTGGCTGGGGGGTGCACCTTGGCACCCTCCAGACCCAAGGTATAGGGTTCCCCTAGGAACTGATGCCACACATAAGTCAGAGCTCAGGGCAGTGCGCAGAGCATGTGCAGTCTTCCTACCACACCTGGCGGGCAGGGTGGTCAGAGTCCTCACGGACAACACAACCTCGATGTTTTACATCAACAGGCAAGGCAGAGCACAATCCTCGGCCCTCTGCCAAGAGGCACTCTGTCTCTGGGACTTCTGCATCGACCACAGAATTCATCTAAAGCATGTCACCTTTCGGGTGCCAGGAACATGCTAGCAGATCACCTAAGCAGGGACTTCTTCTCTCACTGCGAGTGGGTGCTCCACCCAGATGTAGCCGGCATGATCTTCCAGAGGTGGGAAGCTCCCCAAGTGGATTTGTTCGCTACCGAGCAGAACAGGAGGTGCCATAGGTTTTGCTCCAGAAGGGGGTCTGGGCAAAGGCTCCCTCTCTGATGCCTTCCTCCTGCTGTATGCATTCCCTTCAATTCTGCTCATCAGCAAGGTCCTAGCGAAAATCAAGAAGGACAAGGCACAGGTTATCATGATCGCCCCAGCGTGGCCTCGCCAGCACTGGTTCGGGATGCTATCAAGCTTTTCAGCGATTCCTCCCGGCCCCTGCTGAACCGACTGGACCTGTTGTCACAGGATCACAGCCAAATCCTGCACCCCAACCTCGCATCCCTCCACCTTACAGTATGGATGCTGTGTGGCTGAACCCAGATGAATGGGCCTGTTCGGAAGGGATCCAGCGGCCGAATGGGGCATCTCCCCTTCGCATTCTTCGGTGCAGTCGATCGTGGACTACCTGCTTCATTTAAGGAACCAGAGCCTGGCGCACTCCTCTATTGTGGTGCATCTGGCGGCCATTTCAGCCTTTCATCCGCCAATCCAGGGGCCAATCCAGGCTGTGTTCTCCCACGACATGATGGTCAGGTTCCTTAGAGGCCTTGAGAGACTCTTTCCTCAAGTCCGGTCCCCAGCCCCTCAGTGGGATCTCAACTTGGTTCTGTCCAGGCTCTCAGGCTCACCGCTTGAGTCTTTGGCTTCGTGCTCCCTGTCTCACCTATCGTGGAAGGTAGCTTTCCTGGTGGTGGGGGTGATGTCGATCAGGCGAGTCTCGAAGCTGCGAGTTCTGACCTCAGAACCACCGCACACAGCCTTCTATAAGGACAAGGTCCAGCTCCAGCCCCACCCAGCCTTCCTTCCCAGGTGGTGTCCACTTTCCACATGAGCCAGGACATCTTCCTTCCGGTTTTCTGCCCTAAGTCCCATGAGGCTAGTGAAGAGAGGTGCCTTCATACTTTGGATGTAAGAAGGGCTCTGGCTTTCTACCTCGATCAGACAAAGCCTTTCCGTAAGTTGACTCAGCTTTTCTTCTCTACAGCTGATAGGATGAAGGCCCTCCTAGTGTCCACACGGAGGATTTCTAACGGATCACCTCTTGCATTCGGATCTGCTTCGAGGTGGCAGGAGTCCCTCCACCACCAATCATCAGAGTCCACTGTACCAGAGCACAGGCATCTTTGGCAGCTTTCTTGACACACTTCCCGATCCAGGACATCTGTTGAGCCATGACGTGGTCCTTGGTGCACACATTTATGGACCACTACGCCATCGCTCAGCAGGCCAGGGACAACGCTGGGTTCAGCAGAGCCGTGTTGCAGTCTACATGTCCGTGAACTCCTACCCACCTCCGAGGGGTACTGCTTGGGAGTCACCTAAGATTGAATGGACATGAGCAATCACGCAAAGAAGAAAAGACGGTTACCTTTTCCGTAACTGGTGTTCTTTGAGATGTGTTGCTCATGTCCATTCCACATCCCACCCTCCTTCCCCACTGTCGGAATTTCCGGCAAGAAGGAACTGAGGGTGGGGGGAGCTGGTGGCCCCTATATACCGCGGCATGTGCGCACCACTCTAGAGGCTGCCGGAGCCAGTCCCCTACGGCTACTGCTGTGGGAAAAACTTCCGGCACCGGTGCATGTGGCGAGCGCACCCATACCTAAGGAGAATGGACATGAGCAACACGTTTCGAAGAACACCAGTTACAGAAAAGGTAACGGTCTGTCTTTTTTTTTTTTTAATAAACTTTCCTCAGTGGTCAGGCTTTCTAAACCTTTTATCATTTTTGTTGCTCTCTTCTGGACTCTCTCTTAGTGTGTTGCCCAAACCTGGACACTGTACTCCTGCTGAGGTCTCACCAGGTAGAGTGGGACAGTTACCTCCAGTGTCTTATATCAGACATTCCTGTTAATACACCCCAAACTGATAATAGCCTTTTTTGCAATTCGATCACATTGTTAGCTCTTGTTCAATTTGTGACCTACTATAACCCCCAGATCCTACGTTCCCCTAGTATGACCATCTAAAGCTATTTATTTCCCATTTTGTAGTTGTGCATTTTTTTCCTTCCTAAGCATTTTACTTTGCGCTTATTTTTATGGAATTTCGTCTTGTTGATTTCAGACCAATTCTCTAATTTGTCTGTCACTTTGAATTCTAATCCTGTCCTCCAAAGTGTTTCCAAACCCCTTCCAGCTTGCTGTCATCATTAGATTTTATAAGCATGCTCTCCACTCCATTAGCCAAGTCATTAATGAAAATGCTGAATAGTATCTGACCTAAGATAGACCCTCTGGGGGCAGAACATCACTAGATATGTCCTCGCACTTTGGCGGTGAACTACTCTTTGATTATCGTCTTTACACCACCTTTTAGTAATTTCATCTGGACCACATTTCCCTAGGTTGCTTATGAGAATGTCATATGGCACTGTATCAAAAGCTTTACTTAAAATTAAATTGTCATTTATGTCATGCTTCCCACCTATCCACTAGACTATTAACCTTGTCAAAGGAGGAAATCAGGTTGATCTGGCATGATTTGTTCTTGACAAATCCATGTTGGCTATTACTTATCACCCGATTATCCTCTAGTTGCTTATAAATTGATTAATAATGTGTCTCCATATCTTTTCGGGTATCAAAGCTAGGCTGACAGGTCTGTAGTCATTCCTTTTTTAAAGATAGGTACTGACCTCTCACGTCGTCCTCACCCTGAATGGGCAGCCAGGGTGGTTATCGCACTCCCAGAGCTACTGAGCCCTTTCAGTGCTCTCTTTATGGTAGTGGGACCACTGGACTCTAATCCACCTGACATTAAGATGGTGTCACGGATCCACAGGATCTGTGCTGTGCCCAAACTTTTAAACAGAACTGGTGGTTCTTCAGTGTGCCAGACCCACAAGGGGTCCCAATCTTCCTTAAGGGCAGGCCACATGGCCCCATGCCTCTGAGACTGTCTCTGGGCTCCAGCTCCTCACCTTGAGTTCTGCCCAGCAAGTTCCACTGTGGTAGTCTCCTATTCTGAGACTTGTGCCCTCTTCTGGGACCAGTACACCTCAGCAGGATTTGCAGGGACACCAGGCAGCCTTTTCAAAACAGAGTGGGGTTTTAGTCAACTGCCATACAGCGTCGGAAAGTCCTTAAGTTAGTAGAGAGAAGTACAAGCTAAGACAGAGTTCATACTGAGTTCATACAGAGTTCATACTAACGACACAGCTCTATCCAGCCAAGCTGCTCTAGAATCCATTTTGACTCACTCTTTCTGTCTGTCAGTCCCAGGGGAGAGCTCTGTGTCCTTCCAAAGGCCAGTTCTTAACACAGCCACCTGACACCTTTTGGTCCATTGTCCTCCTCCTGCAGGATCCCTACTGAGTTCAAAGGTCTGCCTGCTGGAGTTTCCCATTGTTAGGTATCAGTTATTCAGTCTTTAGGGTTCAGTTGTCTTTCCTTTGATATGGGTTGGTTTCAGCCAGGCCTTAGCAACCCATTCATATTGCCCCAGATAGTTACTTGACACAAGCACCTCATGTCTCCTCTTCTACCTCAGGAACATTTTAATCCTTCTGCACTCACTGGGTAGCAATTCAAGTATGTCACTTCCCGCCTGAGAGAGTAGGTGAGTGGAAATAATACCTTTTATTGGTCCAATAAATATTACCTCACCCACCTTGTCTCTCGACTATCCTGGGACCAACACAGCTACAAGTACACTGCATACGTCCAAGCATATCGATTCCTAATATTATTACAGATGATTTCCACTTTGTCACAGATGGGCCTTGGAAGGACCCAGCTAGGGTGACCAGATGTCCCGATTTTATATTTTGAGTCTTTTTCTTATATAGGCTCCTATTACACCCCCACCCTCTGTCCTGATTTTTCACACTTGCTGTCTGGTCACCCTAGGCCCAGCAATCTAGACCTTTTTGTTGGGCTCCCCCAGTTGTTCGATCCAGGTTGTGATGTTCTGAAGGACTCAATGTGCTATACGTCTGCATCAAAGGTTTTATTAAAAAGGAAGTGTAGTTTAAACCCTGGTGGTTAGGAGCATATGCCATTCCTGTGTGATTTGTCATATACTGCAGATTGAGACATCACCAGAGGTGTTGCTTTAGAATATTACGCATGTGCTGTACACGGAGGTCACAAATAATGCATTTTAATAGCAGTTGCCCTTAAAAACTTTTCAGGAGGTTTTGTTACTAAATAAGATTATTAGGGTAACTGCCATACTCTATAGGGGTTTCCTATATTAAGTGGAAGAAATACTGCAAACACTGAGATTTGGTTTATCTAGGTAACTAATGATGATTAGTATAGTAACTCCTTGCTTAACATTGTAGTTATGTTCCTGAAAATTCTACTTCAAGCGAAATGATGTTAAGCAAATCCAATTTCCCCATAAGAATTAATGTAAATAGGGTTCCAGGGAAATTTTTTTCGCTACACAAAAGACTACGCACACACATACATATACACAGTATAAGGTTTAAACAAACAATTCTGTACACAGCAATGATGATTGTGAAGCTTGGTTGAGGTGGTGAAGTCAGAGGGAGGAAGAGGGTGGGATATTTCCAAGGGAATGCCTTACTGCTAAACGATGAACTAGCGCTCCACTGAGCCCTCCAGGGTTAACACATTATTGTTAATGTAGCCTCACGCTCTACAAGGCAGCAGGAATGGAGGAAGGGGAGACAGCATGGCAGAGAGAGACAGAGACAGACACCCTGTGTGAGAGAGAGAGATGTGCATTGTCCCTTTAAGTACACTGACCCCACTCTAAGTACACTGCCCTTTTAAGTAGATCAACAAGTTGTGACAGCAGCTGCTGCCAGCAAGCTTCCTCTGTCCTGAGCCCTGTTGTCTCTTCCTCCCCCCTCCTCACCCCCCCGCGCTCTATGGAGATGGAATAAAGAAGTGGGGAGCAGGGGGGAAGGGGGCACCCTGACATTATCACCCTTCCCTCCCCCCTCCCGCACAGCAAGCAGGAGGCTCCCAGGAGCAGCTCCCAGACAGAGGGCAGGAGCAACATAGAGCAGTGGTGGGAGGGACAGCTGAACTGCCCAGCAGTTGTGAACAGGGAACTTAGGGGAGCAGGGAGCTGATGGGGGGGCTGCCGGTCCACCCTGGTTCCAAGCCCCCACCAGCTAGCTCCAAGGGGCTGCTCTTTCTGCAAGCAGTAGACAAAGCAGGCAGCTGCCAAACAACGTTATAAGGGAGCATTGCGCAACTTTAAACAGAGCATGTTCTCTAATTGATCAGCAACAAAACAACGTTAACCAGGACAATGTTAAGTGAGGAGTTACACAGATGTAAAAATACAATACAGTGTTATGTTTTCTTAAGAGCTGTGCTCCAAGTTAGTGTGTGTATCTGAATTTAAATAAAATTGTAAAGGGAAATGTAGGGTTCCTAGCTGGATGTCAGTTGTTGTTGAAATAGATCTTGAGAGCAGGTATTACTAAACTCCTGTGGTAGATGATGTAGCCTTAGGCAAAGACACAAAGAGCTATTCCAACTCCATTCTGTGGTTTTATATAAGTTAGGGTAAAATAACATATGGAATATATTTATAAGGAAAATAAATCCTCCTGTCTCAGGACACAAGCCAGCCACTGACTGCTGGGGTTAGCAGCACGCTGCCTCTATAGGGCTGGCTAGTCGATAGCTTTGGGTGATGGAGATTTTTGCAGCTTCCTCAAGAGCATCTGGTACTGAGCACTGTACAAGAGAGGCCACAAGACTTCTGATCCTGTCTGGCAATTCCTATGATGTCTGACTTTGTGTTTGTTCTTTCTCACAGTTCCTCTGGGTCGATCTACATTGAGCTGAGGCTGTCTTGGGAAATGCCTGTGTAGCTTTATTCCCTTCCCACTCCACATGATTCAGAAGAACTTGGTCTGCAGTACAGAGGTTGTTTTTTTTTTTCAAAACAATGTGATATTTCCTGCCCTAGACACTTTTTCCCACATTCTTGACTCTGCCCTACAAGGAAGGACTCTGATATTTTCAAGATGATTCAGGAAGGGAAGGAGAACAGATTGAAAATCTTACCAAAAGAGTGATTTCCCTACCTGATTCCAAGGTGAGCTCTGACACCTGATGGAAATGGCACTATTTTCTGACCTTCTGTAGACACTAACTGATGCATTTACATTTTTCTTTCTATGTTTCTCTGGAATTACCACTGTTACTGAGTAATTTGTAAGGAGAAGATATCCTCAATCCTGGAGAATGGGCATTGGACTATTCATTGGAATATTCTCCAATTCAAATGGGAGATTAAAAACCCAGAATCTCATGGTTCAGGCCTGGATTTGCTTTCCACACACTACAAGTGTCCAAGGTCTCTGAAGGCTAGTTTAAGAAAACTGTTTTCTAACCTGGAAACCTGCTAGCAGAATGGTTGCACATGATTGTGTCCCTGGGAAGAGTGGCACTGACAAGCTGTAGTCACCTGTTGAAAAACTTGTATCGCCAGACAAGCTGTCCAGGACAGGCTGCATCCACAGCCACAATGGTTATTTATTTTAAATTCCTTTTTTAGGTATATATTTATCATGAGCTTCAAAGTACTGAACAGGATTTAACTTAGAAAACAATGTAGAATTACTTTTAGTCTAACCTGCAACCTTTTTGGAACTTTACTCCTGGTTTGCAGAACTCTGCCAAAAAGCACCATCAGAAATACCTTCCCGTACAAACCCTATACAGAACACCACAATGACATAACTAGCTAGTGTGCTTGTGTGCACACAAACATGTTTGTGAGATCCACATTTCAGGGGGCTCCCTGCCTGTGATGCATTTAAGAGGCTAATGCCCTTGAGGCTCAGGTGAAATTCCTTACATTGTTGTGTGTCTTTTGGGGGAGAAGGAACCATCATGGCTGAGTCTATTCTAGTTTCCTAACTTTATAAGCTTAAAAGAGAAGGACAAATTACCCCCTTTAGCAAGGTTTTCTCAAAGCCATATAGTATGGAACTGACAGTGTGAGAAAGAGGGTGGGATGGGGCTGACTCAGTCATCTCCATTTGGGGATTCATCTAGCAATCTAATACTGAGCCAGAGGCAAATATACAGTAGAAGTAGTTGGATCCTCTACATTTTATTATATTAAAGGAAGTCTAGGATCACCTGGTTTGTTTAAGTTACTGCCCTCTTTCTGTTTTGAATTTTCCAACTCCTTTGTATTTGGCTGAGGAAAGATTCAGGGGACATGTTACACCATTAAAAGATGAACAGGAATTTGACTTTTCATGAATGTGTAAGTAGCTTTCATTTAGCTGGTCAGTGGGCCTTTTGATTCAGTGTAAAATCTTGCTTTAGAGAATATTTGTCCCTTTTACCAAAGGTTTTTTGGAATGAATTTTCAGTTCTGCAGTGGAACATGCTCCATTCTATAAATTGCGCTTAATACAGAGATTCCCAGAGGCTGTCACACCTTTGATAGGATGAATATACCATTAGAGGTGCTTTTCCTTTACTCTTCTTGCCAAGGGAAGGAATCTGGTTGCTCTGGAAAAGGTGTTCAATTTTCTCAGGGAGGGTTCTCTCTCAATGTCCCAGGGCTTGCGAGATTCTGCTGGCCGAGCACTCTGGTATAGAGAGTGTGGAATGGGTCATTGTTTTAGTCTGCAAAGTCTCACTGCAACATACCACACCCTGCACAAAGCATGACACCCAAAGAGGCCATTATTCTGAAGCCACTATTACAATGAAAGCCAGAATTGCCAGAGTGCAAATCACCTCACTGATAATCCAGATGAATGGAATGCCTGCCCCTGTACCCACAGCCAGAGAGAGGAGCTGGCCTGTTAGGGAGGAACCAGCAGTTCCAAGGCAGCATTGAGGTGTTGGGCAGAAGGCTTCAATATAGCACATGCAAGAGGAACAATCAAGGAAGGGAAACAAAGTTATGCAGCAAACCTTTTTTTGATCATGTAGCAAGGCCTGTTAGGGTAAATGATATGGGTCATAAGAGATTGAGCCATCTATATCCTTGAGTTGGAGAGGAAGGAAGACTCGGTAGGTTAAATTAGGTCTTGAATTACCATTTGGCTCAAATCCACGAGGAATGGCAGACACACACACCTTCCCACCCGCCCCAAAAAATTGCTATCGGAAGATAAATATTCCTGTATATGTGGATTACTGCTCTGCTGTGAAGAGAAATCTCGGAAGGAAACTATGGTACTAATCTGTAATTTAACAAATTTATTGTATAAACTAACCAGAGAAACAGCCTAGAGAGGGGGCTGTTGGGTAGAACTTAAGCTTTTTTTTTTTTTTTTTTTTTTTTTTTCTCCTTAAGTGCAATAAATCTATCAGGGAGCTGTGAGGGCACTTCGCTGCATGGGAATCAAGGCTGGAGATGCAGAAATTTTAGCTCTTCATGCACTGAAACTGAATCACATTAGGAATTTGCTGCATTAACACTACATACAAAGGATGGTGATTTATTTGCTAATGTTTGTCATTTCTTTCTGTTGTGTATTTTTGTTAACACTGTTTTCTATTAAATGAAAACTGCATTTGTCACTGACTCCTCCTGTCTGTTTGGTACCTACAAATGACACTTGTTTGGTCCACGGCAAAGAAGAGAATGTGAGATTTCAATAGATCTGAAGCAATTCCCTTTCCAAAGGAGCTCTGCAGAGCTAGTGCTGCTATCCACTACCCCAGCGAAAAGAGCTGTTAAGAAAACCAGACGGTGGTTTGAAGTTCTGCATCATACCTATTGGTGTGAGCTTGATAGGGAAGTCTCAGTCCAGTGGCTCAGCCGCTGAAATGCTTGTCTCCTCTCCCAGATATTCCTGTTCAGAATCTACTTGCCCTTCTGCTTTTCTCTTTGATGTGTAAAATACCTGTCAGGCAAACCCCTGTAGAGCTACATGAGGATCTTCAGTAGGACTGTCAGCAGCCCTTATTAAAGCACAGAAATCTAGATTCAGTAGTTAAGAATAAGGATCTGAGTTGAACCCTCTGCTCAGCCTTCCGGCAGGTGTTTTCACTGCCATGTTTCCTGAAGCAGAGCAGAACCCACTCTGGCACATCAGACGGTCTAACTGCCCTTGGTTGCGGTGTGTGCATCTCCTGTTAATGTTACTCGATATGCACTGAAATGAGGCCATGACATGTCAGTCATACTGTAGGCACCATATTAGAAACCTTTGGCAGGTGTCTTACAGAGCATGTGTAGCAGCTGCTTTTCAAAACTTCACTGTCCCCCTGAGACTCTTTAAAATGGCAAAAGCATCTGGTCTGGTATCCTATTTCTGAAATGGCCACGATGCGTATTGCAAGGCAGTCTGTGGCAGTGGGAAAACTGGCTTGTGTGTTCTTGGACCTTGTGTGATGTGATGTTTTAAACTCCCAGATAGGGGAACGCTGACCAGATTGTCGATGCTGAAACTGAACATCCCTGGAACTTTGGATAGAGCAGGGATCTCACTAGCTTCGCGATGCTTCCCTCAGAAGCTGAATTTTCAGATGTGGGGGGCCTAAAGTTAAGCACCTGAATCCATGCTGGGAACCTAATGTAAACATGGTCAGATTAGCTTCTATTGACTTGAGAGAAGTTGAGGGTGTGTAGGCCCTCTGAAAAGCAGGGCACTCTTACTTAGTTGCTTCACTTAAGACACCTTGGTCTGAAAATACTGGACATTGAGCCCAGTCCTGAAAGGCATTGAATGTCTCCTGCAAGGTTCATAGAATCCCTGATCTCCCCTTGAAGTCTGGAATTAAGTGGGCCCAGCACCATCCAGGGTCATCCCCTACTAGATCCTTCCCATACCTCATCAAACTCTTCTACTCCTGCTGCTTGTCAATGTGGAAAGTAGAGATCTTTCTGAAAGACACCTTGATTTTAAATTGAAAGCACTTCATCAAAAGAACAAATCCAGTGGGGCATCAAGAGCTACCATGTTTGAATGGGGCCTGTGTCTCAGACTTCCATCAGATTGACACATTTCTGCCCTTTCAATCAGAGTCTGAAAATGAGAGCAGGAAAATAAATGGACTTATCTGAGCCTGCCAGGGTGCGCTGTGCCATGGACAAATAGACTATTACACAGAACCTTTTCCCCAGGGTAAAAAGTAACACTGCTCTAAAAGGGAGAGGGGCCACAGCCTGTATCAGCAGTCCTGATAATGCAACAAAGAAATTGCCCCCACTGAACCTTCTATCTTTTATAACTAAGCAAATAGAGAGAATCCATGACACACAACTTTCAGCTAACCAGGTACTCTTCTTCTGTGCTTAGAACTCCGACTGAATGGGAGTGTTACCTCTGCCCAGAGCCTGGTGGCAAAGAGACTTGCTCCTGATCACCTCCTTTCTCACTGACCAGTTGCCTCACGTGGATGGTTTTTAGGTACCAAAAGACTTGGAAAGACCATGTAACCTGCCTTTAACTGAATGTTGACATCTCCTGTAAACCAGCACTTGGGTATTAAAGAGTTAATATATTTCATTTCAGTTTTATTAGAAAGGCTGGTATCAGGCCAGTACTTGCTTTGTTATCAAACCCTAGAGAACTATGATGTGTTTTACCGCATTTATGGATTTCTTGTAATACTCTTGGTTGAAATAAAGGGTTTCCTAATTTAGTCTGGGATTGTCTATGGTAAATTCCCTTCCCATTTTCAAAAAGGACCACTTTGCAGGTTGACTGGCCCAGACTTCTAATGTCCTCTCTCTTTCCTTTCCTCTCTTCACCCACCTCTGCGTGAGAGTTCTCATGGTGCCTGCAGCTGGGGAGCCCCCCGCCCCTGGAAAGGAAGAAGATAAGGAAATGGGTGAGAATCCCACTGCCCAGAGGTTATTGACACAGAGGGCAAGTCCTTCAAAAGCAAGGGAGATGGGCTTACTAGTGCCCTTTGAGGGGGTGGACCAACATGCAGCCTTGGGGGGGATATTGATACAACTGCCGTGGCCCTCCCCCGCCAGAGCGCCAAACGCTTCCTAAAGGTGAGGCTGTATCATCACCCCTGTTTTACAACAGACAGGGACTGGCTTCCCCAAGGCCACACCAAGAGTTGTTTGCAGAGCCAGATCCTGCCTCTTCTCCCTACCATGCCGAACGTCTACCTTAGGAGCCCCATCCCTCGGCACTCCAGGGAAGGCACAGAGGGGGCTGTCGATGTTGGTGCTACATCATAAAACTATCCATGTGCTGTGCACACAGGAGCTGGTCCCGTGACAGGCTCGGCAGCCTCCGCTCTCTTTTGTAGTTCATATGGATGGAGGGCAGTCGGATAGGTCCCTGAAGAGGAACGTCTGGCTGTGGCCCATGCAGAAAGGGGCTCTAGCATTGTACTGAAGAGTTACACCCTCTACCACGTATCAGGGGGTAGCCGTGTTAGTCTGTATCCACAAATACAACAAGGAGTCTGGTGGCACCTTTAAAGACTAACAGATTTATTTGAGCATAAGCTTTTATGGGTAAAAACCTCACTTATTCAGATGCATGGAGTGAAAATTACAGAAGCAGACATAAATATATGGACACATGAAGAGAAGGGAGTTACCTCACAAATGGAGAACCAGTGTTGACGGGGCCAATTCGATCAGGGTGGATGTAGTCCACTCCCAACAATAGATGAGGAAGTGTCAATTCCAGGAGAGGCAAAGCTGCTTCTTTAATGAGACAGCTGCTCCCAGTCCCTATTCAAGCCCAAATTAATGGTGTTAAATTTGCAAATGCATTTTAGTTCTGCTGTTTCTCTTTGAAGTCTGTTTCTGAAGTTTTTTTGTTCAGGTACGGCTACTTTCAAATCTGTTACAGAATGTCCAGGAAGATTGAAGTGTTCTCCCACCGGCTTTTGTGTGTTACTATTCCTGATGTCCGATTTGTGTCCATTTATTCTTTTACGTAGGGACTGTCCGGTTTGGCCAACGTACATGGCAGAGGGGCATTGCTGGCACATGATGGCATATATCACATTAGTAGACATGCAGGTGAATGAGCCTCTGATGGTGCGGCTGATGTGGTTGGGTCCTCTGATGGTGTCACTAGAGTAGATATGGGGACAGAGTAGGCAACGAGGTTTGCTGCAGGGATCGGTTCCTGCGTTTGTATTTCTGTGGTGTGGTGTGTAGTTGCTGGTGAGTATTTGCTTCAGGTTGGGGGGCTGTCTGTAAGCGAGGACTGGCCTGTCTCCCAAGGTCTGTGAGAAATTGTTTTCCAGGATAGGTTGTAGATTGTTGATGATGTGCTGGAGAGGTTTTAGCTGGGGGCTGTACATGATGGTGTTCTGTTGTTTTCCTTGTTGGGCCTGTCCTGTAGTAGGTGATTTCTGGGTACCCGTCTCGCTCTGTCAATCTGTTTCCTCACTTCCCCAGGTGGGTATTGTAGTTTTAAGAATGCTTGATAAAGATCTTATAGGTGTTTGTCTCTGTCTGAGGGATTGGAGCAAATTTGGTTGTATCTTAGGGCTTGGCTGTAGACAATAGATCCTGTGATGTGTCCTGGATGGAAGCTGGAGGCATGTGGGTAAGTATAGTGGTCAGTAGGTTTCCAGTATAGGGTGGTGTTTGTGACCATTGCTTATTAGCACTGTAGTGTCCAGGAAGTGGATCTCTTGTGTGGACTGGTCCAGGCTGAGGTTGATGGTGGGGTGGAAATTGTTGAAATCCAGGTGGAATTTGTCAAGGGCCTCCTTCCCGTGGGTCCATACGATGAAGATGTCATCAATGTAGCGCAAGTAGAGGAGGGGTGCTAGGGGATGAGAGCTGAGGAAGCGTTGCTCTAAGTCAGCCATAAAGATGGTGGCATACTGTGGGGCCATGCGGGTACCCATAGCCGTGCCACTGACCCTCTACCATGTCTTTCTTGAAATGTGGGCACTTAGGTAAGTGGTGGTTTGATTTGTCGAATACTCAGGCTTCCCTTTCACAGCTAATTTGCACATACTGTCCCTTAGACAGGTCACTGCATACAGATCTGTGCAGGAAGAGGTTAGATCTGCCCCTGACTGTCTTGGTATCCAGCCCTCCACCTCCAATCTGTCCCCTACAGTTGGGGCTTGTGGGTGTCAGGCACTGGGTGGCAAGACCCTTGAGCAAGTGGGCTTTAGCAGCGGGCTATTTCCACCCACTTTAAGGCCTCTCTATGCTGCCAGAGCAGGGTAAAGTCCTTGAAGTATAATGATTGTTTGTTGGACTGGGACCAAACAGGCCTGCGTGCCCCTACCTTAGCCCGACTGCCCTATGTGACAGGGTCGGGCCAGATAGCTCCAGGAGAGTGATCCTATTGGGATCCGCCCACCCACTACTAGAGGACCTCCCCCAGCCTAAGGGGAGTATCCACAGGACCAGGATTCCAAGCGAGTACGGGGGACAACTAAAGATAAAACAGGGACAGGAGTGAGGTCATAGGGCTAAACGAAGAGAACTTGATGGGGAGTATAGCTAGGTGTTTACACTCTCCCATGTAAAATGGAGATGCAAATGAACCCTTCTAAGAAACAGCTGCTGGAATCTATTGTATTGAGTTAACGTTACAGAGGGGGCTGGCTGCGACTTTGCTTTTGGGTTAGAAATGGGCTCAAACGGACATCAGCGGGGCTGACGCTTCATGCTATGTACATGCTACAGCTGCACCTAAGCATTTATGTGCAATTGCTCACAGCTAAAATCTTCAGCTGCTGCATTTGTACCATCCAGCAACCCCACCCTCTGCCTCGGCCTAAACATGGGGCTGGGAGCTGGAGGGAGCCACCCTAGGAACTTAGAAAACTCATGGCTTCGTTGCTGTACACACAACATACCTGACCCAAATCCACCAAAGCCAGGAACCGGAGAGCATCACCCACCGGTTCACACCCTCTATGGTTCCACCCCCAAGTACCCACCTTAGACTACACATGGTAACTTTATCTCTGCTCTCTGGAGATGCTCGCCTTCCACTCCCCACCTTTACCAAACTATCCCCTCCTACCTAGGCTGACCAGATGTCCTGATTTGATAGGGACAGTCACGATTTTGGGGCCTTTTCTTATATAGGCACCGATTACCCCCCACCCCATCCCGATTTTTTACGCTTGCTGTCTAGTCACCCTACTCCTACCACAAGTGCGTACCAATGGAACGAGTTCATTTAGGGAGGGAATGTTTTTTTTTTCCCTGAAAGTTAAATTGATATAACCCGTTCTGTGGGTGACATGAGAGCACAATGTAGCTTAGTCCTGTAAACTTAAGGAACCAAATCAGTGGTTTTAAAATTTTTTAGGCTGTGTGCCCCTTTCCAAATAATGTCATCTACTGCATCCCCCCATCTGAGATAGGCAACGGGGGGGGGAGACGAAGGGTTACGTGCTCCCCCGATTTCTGTCTTCCATTTCACAACTGCTTTTAGAGATTTTCAAACGGGGGGGGGCATGGAGGAATGTTCAGGGGGGTGAGCAGCCCCATGCAGCCAGGCTTAGGGAAGGACCGCCACCTTCGCCCTCTAAGTCACCTCAGGTGACCACCCAGCCTGCCCGGATTGCCGGGGGGAGTAACAAAAAATTGTAACTCAAGGGGGGGGGGGGTCAGTTTAAAAAGTTTTTTAAAAAATTGCCTTGCATTGGTGTTTGCCCCTCTCACCCAAATGTTCCTCTGCGCTCCCATAGGGGGCAGGCCCCACCATTAAAAAACCTCCACGCTAAGCTATGCCACTAGAAACACCCTTATATGTGCCTAGCAGTGTCTGCAGTAGGGGCTGCCTAGCTCTAACCGTACACATTTCTAACATAGCTGCAGCAGCACAAAACTTGGGTAGCCCAGCCCTCCGGTGTTAGCAGTCCTAGAATATCAGGGTTGGAAGGGACCTCAGGAGGTCATCTAGTCCAACCCCCTGCTCAAAGCAGGACCAAGCCCCAGATCCCAAATGGCCCCCTCAAGGATTGAACTCACGACCCCTGGGTTTAGCAGGCCAATGCTTTTCTGTTGCAAAATTGCCACCCTTAAGTCTTTTACTGAGTGGCCAGAGAGATTGAAGTGTTCTCCTACTGGTTTTTGAATGTTATGATTCCTGATGTCAGATTTGTGTCCATTTATTCTTTAGCATGGAGACTGTCCGGTTTGGCCAATGTACATGGCAGAGGGGCATTGCTGGCACATGATGGCATAGATCACATTGGTAGATGTGCAGGTGAATGAGCCCCTGATGGCGTGGCTGATGTGATTAGGCTTTCTTCCGGCAACTCGCAGAAGTTACTAGATCGCACGCCCTGGTTCTCACGGGAGACTTCAATCACCCTGATATCTGCTGGGAGAGCAATACAGCGGTGCACAGACAATCCAGGAAGTTTTTGGAAAATGTAGGGGACAATTTCCTGGTGCAAGTGCTGGAGGAACCAACTAGGGGCAGAGCTCTTCTTGACCTGCTGCTCACAAACTGGGAAGAATTAGTAGGGGAAGCTAAAGTGGATGGGAACCTGGGAGGCAGTGACCATGAGATGGTAGAGTTCAGGATCCTGACACAAGGAAGAAAGGAGAGCAGCAGAATACGGACCCTGGACTTCAGAAAAGCAGACTTTGGCTCCCTCAGGGAACTGATGGGCAAGATCCCCTGGGAGAATAACATGAGGGGGAAACCTCCTTATTGAGGTTACAGGATCAAACCATCCCGATGTGTAGAAAGAATAGTAAATATGGAAGGCGACCAGCTTGGCTTAACAGTGAAATCCTTGCTGATCTTAAATACAAAAAAGAAGCTTACAAGAAGTGGAAGATTGGACAAATCATAGAATATCAGGGTTGGAAGGGACCTCAGGAGGTCATTTAGCCCAACCCCTGCTCAAAGCAGGACCAATCCCCAATTAAATCATCCCAGCCAGAGCTTTGTCAAGCCTGACCTTAAAAACTTCTAAGGAAGGAGATTCTACCACCTCCCTAGGTAACGCATTCCAGTGTTTCACCACCCTCCTAGTGAATGAGTAGGGATGAGTATAAATGATCAGGGAAGAGTATAAAAATATTGCTCGGGCATGCAGGAGTGAAATCAGGAAGGCCAAATCACACCTGGAGGTGCAGCTAGCAAGAGATGTTAAGAGTAACAAGAAGGGTTTCTTCAGGTATGTTAGCAACAAGAAGAAAGTCAAGGAAAGTGTGGGCCCCTTACTGAATGAGGGAGGCAACCTAGTGACAGAGGATGTGGAAAAAGCTAATGTATTCAATGCTTTTCTTGCCTCTGTCTTCACGAACAAGGTCAGCTCCTAGAC
Organism: Lepidochelys olivacea; assembly: GCF_965140295.1. NCBI lineage: Eukaryota > Metazoa > Chordata > Testudines > Cheloniidae > Lepidochelys > Lepidochelys olivacea. The sequence goes on along the minus strand of NC_140433.1, from coordinate 7,058,930 downwards.
TTCTGCACTGGGCAGCACAGCATGGGGAGAAGGCGACCAGCCCTCTGTGGAGAAAGAAGTGGTTCGGGACTATTTAGAAAAGCTGGACGAGCACAAGTCCATGGGGCTGGATGTGCTGCATCCGAGAGTGCTAAAGGAGTTGGCAGATGTGACTGCAGAGCCATTGGCCATTATCTTTGAAAACTCGTGGTGATAAGGGGAAGTCCCAGCTGACTGGTAAAAGGCTAATGTAGTGCCCATCTTTAAAAAAGGGAAGGAGGAGGATCCTGGGAGCTACAGGCCAGTCAGCCTCACCTCAGTCCCTGGAAAAATCATGGAGCAGGTCCTCAAGGAATCAATTCTGAAGCACTTAGAGGAGAGGAAAGTGATCAGGAACAGTCAGCATGGATTCACCAAGGGCAAGTCATGCCTGACTAATCTAATTGCCTTCTATGACGGGATAACTGGTTCTGTGGATGAAGGGAAAGCAGTGGACGTGGTGTTCCTTGACTTTAGCAAAGCTTTTGACACTGTCTCCCACAATATTCTTGCCAGCAAGATAAAGAAGTATGGGCTGGATGAATGGACTATAAGGTGGATAGAAAGCTGGCTAGATTGTCGGGCTCAACGGGTAGTGATCAAAGGCTCCATGTCTAGTTGGCAGCCGGTATCAAGTGGAGTGCCCCAAGGGTCAGTCCTGGGGCCGGTTTTGTTCAATATCTTCATAAATGGTTTGGAGGATGGAGTAGATTGCACCCTCAACAAATTTGCAGATGACACTAAACTGGGAGGAGAGGTAGATACGCTGGAGGGTAGGGATAGGATACAGATGGACCTAGATAAATTGGAGGATTGGGCCAAAAGAAATCTGATGATGTTCAGCAAGGACAAGTGCAGAGTCCTGCACTTAGGACGGAAAAATCCCATGCATCGCTACACATTAGGGACCGAATGGCTTGGCAGCAGTTCTGCAGAAAAGGACCTAGGGGTTACAGTGGACGAGAAGTTGGATATGAGTCAACAGTGTGCCCTTGTTGCCAAGAAGGCCAATGGCATTTTGGGATGTATAAGTAGGGGCATTGCCAGCAGATAGAGGGACGTGATCGTTCCCCTCTATTTGACACTGGTGAGGCCTCATCTGGAGTACTGTGTCCAGTTTTGGGCCCCACACTACAAGAAGGATGTGGAAAAATTGGAAAGAGTCCAGCGGAGGGCAACAAAAATGATTAGGGGACTGGAACACATGACTTTTGAGGAGAGGCTGAGGGAACTGGGGATGTTTAGTCTACGGAAGAGAAGAATGAGGGGGGATTTGATAGCTGCTTTCAACTACCTGAAAGGGGGTTCTAAAGAGGATGGCTCTAGCCTGTTCTCAGTGGTAGCAGATGACAGAACAAGGAGTAATGGTCTCAAGTTGCAGTGGGGGAGATTTAGGTTGGATATTAGGAAAAACTTTTTCACTAAGAGGGTGGTGAAACACTGGAATGCGTTACCTAGGGAGGTGGTGGAATCTCCTTCCTTAGAAGTTTTTAAGGTCAGGCTTGACAAAGCCCTGGCTAGGATGATTTAATTGGGGATCGGTCCTGCTTTGAGCAGGGGGTTGGACTAGATGACCTCCTGAGGTCCCTTCCAACTGTGGTATTCTATGATTAGGTCCTATGATGGTGTCACTACGCAAAAGAATAAATGGACACAAATCTGACATCAGGAATCCTAACATTCAAAAACCGGTAGGAGAACACTTCAACCTCTCTGGCCACTCAGTAAAAGACTTAAGGGTGGCAATTTTGCAACAGAAAAGCTTCAAAAATAGACTCCAAGGAGAAACTGCTGAGCTTGAATTAATATGCAAACTAGCTACCATTAACTTGGGTTTGAATAGAGACTGGGAGTGGCTGGGTCATTACACATATTGAATCTATTTCCCCATGTGAAGTATCCTCGCACCTTCTTGTCAAGTGTCTAAATGGGCCATCTTGATTATCACTACAAAAGTGTTTTTTTCTCCTGCTGATAATAGCTCATCTTAACTAACTAGTCTCTTACAGTTTGTATAGCAACTTCCACCTTCTCTGTATGTGTGTATATATATCTTCTTACTATATGTTCCATTCTATGCATCTGATGAAGTGGGCTGTAGCCCATGAAAGCTTATGCTCAAATAAATTTGTGAGTCTAAGGTGCCACAGGTACTCCTGTTCTTTTCACCTTGAATGGTCCCCTGAAATATGTGTTAACTACTTACGCTAAACAGTATGTTCCACCTTGTATTTAGCTGTGCTGTTGTGAGTACCTTTCCCAGATCTGAAGAAGAGCTCTGTGTGGCTCGAAAGATGGTCTCTCTCAACAGCAGAAGTTGGTCCAATAAAAGATATTACCTCACCCACCTTGTCTGTCCTGCCTCCAGGGCCGCCACTGGTTTAGGTTTTTGTCTGCAAAATCCAGGGCTCCCGGGGGCTTCAGAGTGCGTTCCATGGCGCACGCTGCCAGCTGCAGAGAACTCGCACCTCCTCTACGGCCACTGTGTTTCATTACCAGTGAGCGAGGTTGCATGTGTGGAACTTTATTAAGCCCTGTGCACTGCTCTGTCCATGTGGCTGCATGGCTTCCCGCCTATCTCCTCACACTCCCTGGTGGCCTGCCACTACCAATGCCTCCCGGGAACCTGGGCCCTCCGCCTCCAGTTCCCCTGATCATGGTGCAGGGTTCACACTTTAAAAAGAATCTGAAAAATTGTTATGGGGTCAGAACAAAGCTACATGAGCAACTGGCGCTCTGAAGAGGTTGCCTTGCGGTCTAAGCTGCACGGCCGCCCAGCAGTCGATCCAAGGCCGTGCCCTTCAGGTGCCCCTCCCCGCACTGCTGTTCTGCTCCTGCCCTCTGCCTTGGGTTGAGCCCCTGGGAGTCTCCTGCTCGCTGTGAAGAGCGGAGTGGGGGCAGGGGAGGGAAGGTGATGTCAGGGTATCCCCCTCCCATGTATCTCATCTCTGCAGAGTTGTGGGGGGGGAGAGGGAACACAACAGGGCTCAGGAGTGGGATGTAGGATGGAGCTTGCTGGTGGCTGCTGCTGGGTCTGAAGAAGCAGGCTTCAGCCTGGTGAGTGCAAATCTACTTAAAAGGGCAGTGTACTTAAAGGGGGAATATGTGTGTATCTCTCTCTCGCTCACACACCACACACTCTGTGTGTTGCTCGCTCACATACCATGCTGTGTGTGTGTCTCTCTCTCACACACACCTGTGTGTCTCTCACACTCACCCACCACCCTGTCTTTCATATACTGTCTCTCACACACATAACATGCTGTTTCTCTCTCTCATTCTCACACACGCCCTACACTGCGTGCCTCTCGCGCGCTCTCTCACACACACACACCTCTCACAGTTAATACAAACCCAAGATGTTGAGAACACATCAAGGAATCAAATGATAAGAAATGGCTATACAGGAATGCAAATGGAAACAAAGGAGGAACTGGAACTGTACATTTATGAGCATAACTTGGATCTGGCTGATATTACTAAAATCAGGTGGGATGAGTCCCATAACTGGATTGTTAAAATCCGTGGTTATAACCTAGTTAGGAAGGATAAAGTGGGCAAAAGGAGAGGGGAAGTGGCATTCTAACAAAAATGGCATTACTTGTTTCCGAGTCACTGACAACCCGCAGGAAAATGATCTTGAATGCTTCTAGGTCAATGTCCTCACAGAGAAAGCACACGATGGGGTATTAGCTGGTGCCTGCTCCAGCTCGCTGAATCTCACGAGAACAGGATGGCCAGCGCCTTACGCACTGATCCATCGTGCGTAAGAGGAAAAGCTGCATACTCACGGGGAATGTCAATTGGAGTGACACACGCAGGCTGTCTCCTACTGCCAGTACTAAAAGGTCCTTGCAATTTCTGAACATGACAGGTGATGATTTCCTAACTAACTCAAAAAGTGTTGCAGCCAACATGGAGGAATTTTTTATTAGCCCTTGTCTTAACAAATCAAGTTTCAGAGTAACAGCCATGTTAGTCTGTATTTGCAAAAAGAAAAGGAGTACTTGTGGCACCTTAGAGACTAACCAATTTATTTGAGCATGAGCTTTCGTGAGCTACAGCTCACTTCATCGGCTGCATACTGTGGAAAGTACAGAAGACGTTTTTATACACACAAACCATGAAAAAATGGGTGATTATCACTACAAAAGGTTTTCTCTCCCCCCACCCCACTCTCCTGCTGGTAATAGCTTATCTAAAGCGATGACTCTCCTTACAATGTGTATGATAATCAAGGTAGGCCATTGCCAGCACAAATCCAGGGTTTAACAGGAACGTCTGAGGAAGGGGGCAGGAAAAAACAAGGGGAAATAGGTTACTTTGCATAATGACTTAGCCACTCCCAGTCTCTATTCAAGCCTAAGTTAATTGTATCCAATTTGCAAATGAATTCCAATTCAGCAGTCTCTCGCTGGAGTCTGGCTTTTTGAAGTTTTTCTGTTGTAATATCGCAACTTTCATGTCCGTAATCGCGTGACCAGAGAGATTGAAGTGTTCTCCGACTGGTTTATGAATGTTATAATTCTTGACATCTGATTTGTGTCCATTTATTCTTTTACGTAGAGACTGTCCAGTTTGCCCAATGTACATGGCAGAGGGGCATTGCTGGCACATGATGGCATATATCACATTGGTGGATGTGCAGGTGAACGAGCCTCTGATAGTGTGGCTGATGTGATTAGGCCCTATGATGGTGTCCCCTGAATAGATATGTGGGTACAGTTGGCAACGGGCTTTGTTGCAAGGATAGGTTCCTGGGTTAGTGGTTCTGTTGTGTGGTGTGTGGTTGCTGGTGAGTATTCGCTTCAGGTTGGGGGACTGTCTGTAGGCAAGGACTGGCCTGTCTCCCAAGATTTGTGAGAGTGATGGGTCGTCCTTCAGGATAGGTTGTAGATCCTTGATGATGCGTTGGAGAGGTTTTAGTTGGGGGCTGAAGGTGACGGCTAGTGGCATTCTGTTATTTTCTTTGTTAGGCCTGTCCTGTAGTAGGTAACTTCTGGGAACTCTTCTGGCTCTATCAATCTGTTTCTTCACTTCTGCCAGGTGGGTACTGTAGTGCTAATAAACGATGGTCACATCAACACCACCCTATACCGGAAACCTACTGACCGCTATTCCTACCTACATGCCTCCAGCTTTCACCCTGACCACACCACACGATCCATTGTCTACAGCCAAGCTCTGCGATACAACCGCATTTCCTCCAACCCCTCAGACAGAGACAGACACCTACAAGATCTCTATCAAGCATTCTTACAACTACAATACCCACCTGCAGAAGTGAAGAAACAGATTGATAGAGCAAAGAAAATAACAAAGAAAATAACAGAACGCCACTAGCCATCACCTTCAGTCCCCAACTAAAACCTCTCCAACGCATCATCAAGGATCTACAACCTATCCTGAAGGACGACCCATCACTCTCACAAATCTTGGGAGACAGGCCAGTCCTTGCCTACAGACCGGCCCCCCAACCTGAAGCGAATACTCACCAGCAACCACATACCACACAACAGAACCACTAACCCAGGAACCTATCCTTGCAACAAAGCCCATTGCCAACTGTGCCCACATATCTATTCAGGGGACACCATCACAGGGCCTAATAACATCAGCCACACTATCAGAGGCTCGTTCACCTGCACATCCACCAATGTGATATATGCCATCATGTGCCAGCAATGCCCCTCTGCCATTTACATTGGTCAAACTGGACAGTCTCTACGTAAAAGAATAAATGGACACAAATCAGATGTCAAAAATTATAACATTCGTAAACCAGGCGGAGAACACTTCAATCTCTCTGGTCACGGGATTACAGACATGAAACTTGCGATATTACAACAGAAAAACTTCAAATCCAGACTCCAGCGAGAGACTGCTGAATTGGAATTCATTTGCAAATTGGATACAATTAACTTAGGTTACTTTTTATAAATGATTCAACCATTCCCAGTCTCTATTCAAGCCTATTTCCCCTTGTTTATTCCTCCCCCCCCACCCCACTGTTCCTCAGATGTTCTTGTTAAACCCTGGATTTGTGCTGGAAATGGCCCACCTTGATTATCATACACATTGTAAGGAGAGTGATCACTTTAGATAAGCTATTACCAGCAGGAGAGTAGGGTGGGGGGAGAGAAAACCTTTTGTAGTGATAAACACCCATTTTTTCATGGTTTGTGTGTATAAAAACTTCTGTATTTTCCACAGTGTGCATCTGATGAAGTGAGCTGTAGCTCACGAAAGCTTATGCTCAAATAAATTGGTTAGTCTCTAAGGTGCCACAAGTACTCCTTTTCTTTTAACAAATCAAGAGGGACTGATCACAGAACTAAAAATTAATGGTAGCTTCGGTACAAATGATCATGACTTGATCACATTTATAATGTGTATGCAGAATAAAGTACAGACCAGTAGTATATACAGAGAGAGTTGGTACTTTAAAGTGACCAGTTGCCCAGAGCTGGAAACAATTATGAGCCAAATCATCTGGAGGAAGAATTGAATCAGAAAAGTGGGAATCAAGAAGCCTAATCAAGGAAGAAGGCTGTACTGCTTAAAAACCAATCTGGTTTAGAGGGGAAACGACGGCAACTACAAAAAATAAATATATAACAAAACGAAGAAAGGGGAAGTTGATAGCAATGAATATAAATCAGAACTTAGGAACTGTAAAAAATTGATAAGGGAAGCAAAGGGACACAAGGAGACATCTATGGCCAGGAGAATGAAAGACAAGAAGGAGCTTTTGAAATATATTAGGAACAAAAAGAAGCCTGACCATGGTATTTCTTCATGAGTAGATGGAAATGGTAAAATTATCAATAATAATTCAGAAAAGGCAGCATGTTCAACCAATATTTCTGTTCTGTATTTAGGGGGAAACAGATGATATAGTCTCATCATATGGTGATAACCCTCTTTCCATTCCACTACTACCTCAGGGTAGAAGCTACTAAATTCAGACATTCTTAAATTAGCAGGTCCAGATAACTTGGTTCCAAGAGTTTTAAAAGAGCTGACTGCAGAGCTCACTGGGGAAATTCATGAAGACTGGAGGAATGATAATGTTGTGCCAATAGTCAAAAAGAGTAAATGGGATCACCTGAGTAATAGGCCTGTCAGCCTGATAATGATCCTATAGCAAATTAATAGAATGGCCAATATGGGACTTGAATTAAAGCAGGGTAATACAATTAATGCAAAGCAACATGAGTTTATGGCAAACAGAGCCACAAATGAATGTGATGCCTTTTTCGATGAGATTACAAGCTTGGTTGATAAAGGTAACAGTGTTGACATCTGTAAGGCATGTGACATGGTATTGCACAACATTGTGACTATTTAATATTTTTATCAATGATCTGGAAGAAAACATAAAATCGTAACTAATACAATTTGATGACACAAAAATTGGGGGAATGGTAAATAATAAAGAGGACAGGTCACTAATTCAGAGTGATCTGGATAGGCTGGCAAACTGGGCGCAAACAATATGTGTTTTAATATGGTTAAGTGTAAATGTATACATCTAAGAACAAAGAACGTCAGCCATATTTACAGAGGCAGTTACTCTGAAAAAGATTTGTGAGTCAAGGCAGATAATCAGCTGAACAGAAGTTCCTAGTGCAACACTGTGGCTAAAACAATATAGGAGGTTACACTACATGATCACAATGGTCCCCTCTGGCCTTGGAATCTATTAAAATACCAGTAGCTGACTGTATATGTAGCGAGGCCTGGTGTGTTGGTTTCTTCAGAGTTATTCCTGTGTAACAAGCCAAAGGTACAACATCAAAGACATGTTTTCAGATGAGCTCTTAAGAGAGATGTTGCAGAGAGACAAGATGGCTGTTCTACCTGGCAGGTTTGGAGGTGAAGGCTGTTGCAGGGATAGAGGTGAGATTGTGAGGAAGGGCTGAGAGGAGACACACAGTGGATGAGTTATATCAGGGTGACTGGCACAAGACTATGGAGGAGGTGTAAGCAGAAGTCTTTTCTGGACTGGCTCTAGGATGAATGGGGATCCTGCAGGGGTGTCTGTGGATGGGTGTGTGACATTCTTTGCATTCTCTAAATACCGACACCATGAGTGAGAAGAATAACTAGTTTATTGTTCAGCTTGAATTCATAGCTGCACCATCAAGTCAATTGTTTTCTTCAAAACAACATGGCACGTCCTGCCCTAACAACCCCCACTGCCTTCAGGGGGATTGGATGGTGTAGAATCCAGGGCAGAATTTTGCCCTCGATCAATAATTCTTCAGGACCATCTCCAAATTCTCATATACCTGTTAACATTCTAAGAGTCATCTATTAAGTCTAGTATTTATATCACTATCTCGTCCTTCTTTTAAACAATGCCTTCCTGTCTCTCAATGTATACAATATACATTTCAACATCACATACACAGAAATCAGCTACTTTGTATGTTCTGCTTCTCCAAGCAGAAGAGGCAACTTGCACTTCACCCTCCAGCAAGCGTTTACGTCCTTATACAATTTTCTGTAAAGACTTACGACACTTTTAATTCGTAGTGGTTTAAGAGCTTCTTAATGTATTATCTTCTTCAGATTAATTAACCTCTCCATTTTTCTCTATTCTGTCCCACAATGACAAGTTCTAAGGGGTCATCTGCAGGAGACTTTGTATCTGTGAGCTCAGGGCGTGTTTATTAAATCAAAGGGCAGCCAACACATTATACACTTGCGAGGATTTTGGAGCTCTCTCTGCTTTTCTAATCACCTCTTTGTGGTGTAGGCACAAGGATGCACTTTGTTGCCAAAGCTAAAATGATGGAAGAGTGTGTTCTTCTGAAAAATCAACGTAACTTTGTTTAATTTTCTGGTTCTCATTCATCTTATTCTCTCTTCATTCTGAGTCTTGTTTAGCTTTTTTCTTGCTGGGAAGGTTAATTTTCATCCCTCTTCTCAACAATTGAGTTGGTGACTCTCCCTCATCTACTAATGCATGCATGGAGCTAATTCAAAGGATTTGTAGCTTCTTCATCCACTTCTTCACCAGCTGTACTAAGCTCTTGTTTAGCCCATTTGATCTAAAACGGTTAGAAGTTGAGATCATATGCTTAAAATCTACACCAACTGAAAGCTGCTTAATTTCTGTGGGGGGAACATTCCATTCTAATAGCCCTGAACACTTTGGCCCACATTCTTAAAGGTATTTTGCTATTGCTCTGCCCACTGTTGCAAAGTGTAGAACTATATTCACAAAGGGATACAGGCTCATAAATCCAACATTTTAGGCATCTCAGACATTCAAAAAATCACCACTCAGTTGCTACCTAAACCTAAGTCCCCACTAAGCACCTAGTTTCTACCAGTTTTAAATGCTTGCTCTGCCTGATTTGGAGGAAGGACTTAAAGCCAGGTTTCCCATCTTACTGGAAAATGCCCTAACCACCAAGCTATTCTGGGTTGGAGCCCTCTCCTGTTGGAGTGACTCCAGTTTGTATATTTACCAGAGCAGGGACTCGAACCTGCTGCTTCTATATCCTAGGCAAGTGTGCTAATCAGGCTATTTAGCCTCTCTCGTGTGTCCTTTGGCCCTAGGAATATTTATTTAATACCAAATGGAACAGGTTCAACAGAAGAGCCAGAAAGAGCCACCCCAGAATACCCAATAGCCTGGTGGTATGGGCGCTCACTTGGGAGATGAGAGACCTTGATTCAAATCTCCGCTCCAAATCAGGCAAGGGTTTGAAAACAGGTCTCCCGCCTCCCAAGCAAGTGCCAGAACTAGAGCCCTGCAAATCCATGGGTATCCGCTTTATATCCGTGGACTATTTCTGCAGCTAGCAGTGTGGCTGGGGACACACATTTTGTATCTGCCGGGGCTCTGATGGTAAGAGCCACACCCAGGGGAGGTGGAGCAGCCACCGCAGCTCCCCACAGCTGAGAATCTCTCCCACCTGTCGGTCAGATCCGTAAGGCCCAGATCAATGGGAGTACCTTTGTGGAGCTGGGTCCTAATCCCTGCCCTTTCCTGTGCATTTCACTCCTGGCTGGCTATGGTGGCTCCCTGCTCAGCTTGCTGGCTTCTGAGAATCCCTTTATCAGGCACCTAACTCTCCCCATACAATGCTTAGGGAGCCTGGATGCATAACTTAGGGCTGTGAATTCCACTGGGTGGAAGGGCACTGGGGAAATAGGTGTTGAAACACCTAAGTCCCCTTTGTGAATCTACCCCAAGTGACTAAGATGGCTAATTCACACTCTCAAAAGTGACAAACACTTAAGACCCAGATCCTAACTCCTATTGAAATCAATGTCTTTCAATGATTTAGGCTGCTAAGTCACTTTTGAAAATGGGATTTAGCCATCTAAATCACTTAAACCCAGATTTTTAAAGATAGTTAGGTGCTTAACTCCCAGTGGAAGTTAGACACCCTAACTCCCCTTAGAAATCTGGGCCTTAGGCCTTGCAATGCTGAATGGAACACTGCCTAAATACCTTTAAAAATCTGGGTTTTTAATCTGGAATTCCATGTCTTACAAAGATACTTTCAAATGTTCACATTTCAGGGTGCAAAGAGCAATAATCAGTAATGAACTTCACTTGTTCTTTGCCACATGAGAATCCATGATGTCCACTGGCATAGCTGGGCCTGAATCAAGCAGTTCAGATATACATTCAAACCTCCGCAAAACTTCAGGGTATTCCAATGCAGGGTTTTGATTTGGCCCATCTCTGACCATTTGATAGCCTCTGTAGTATCAGACAGGGAATCATGGGTCTGTAGATTGTATCTCAAGTAGAACAAATAGCTTACTCACTATTTGAGAAGCCTCTGGGTTTATTTCTTTTACATATGATTCCCAAATAGCCTCCCTGTAGCATTCACTGGTAAAGTCACTGGAGTATAATAGTTTTATGCCTATGAACAATCATGCCATTCATTGCTGTACATTTATATCTGTAACCTCCATAGTCTCTTGCTGACTGCTGTGCATTACCTTTGGCCATCCTTTCATAATTGTTTTCACTCTTTGTGGCCTTTCACTTGCTGTGAAAAGGGATCACCAAGCTTATATCTCCATGTCTCTCTTCCTCAGCTTCTTTCTCTAACGTAACAAGTATGGATAGGGCATCAGCTGGCAACACTTCATTGCTATGACACAGCTTTTTCTCACATCTGTAGCTTTATCATCATACTTTGCACTCTTATAGAACAGGTAATATGCTATAGAGACCTGGGTCTGTTTCAGCCTCTGCTTTCTGGTCAAAATTTCTCCTAGCACTTAAGCAATATCCCTAACAGCTCTGTTTGTATTTGTGCATCTAGTTTCTGCATCTCTGTGACCTGAAAGCATAAACTGTAAACTGTCAGCTTTCTTCCCACTATTGCAAAATCAAATTGCGAGGCACCTATTAAGATTTGTATAGGACTTCAACTTATATAGCACTTTAATCCTGGCTCCTGTACAAGCATCTCTTTCAATTCCTTCCAGGCTTTTCTGATAACTGCAGGACCACCTAATTTTCATTTTCTAGCAGCTCACTCAAAGCTGATGTTTTTGTAGATGATAAAGTATAATTTTAAGCCAGTCCTAAGCTGGTAGTTAAAGATCACACAGGGAGTGCAGAAAACTGCTGGAGTTCTTGCCAGGAAGAGGGAGACAGTTTGCAGCTCATTTATGGTTCCCTGGTGGCAGTGAAGTGTTGAGTCGAGACTCAAGCTTTTCTTGCCTTCAGAACTGTCTCCCTGCTGGTGACTGAGCATTTTCAAATGTAGATGGTTTAACACAGTGGTTTTTAACCAGATGTGTATCCCTGGGGGTACGCAGAGGTCTTCCAGGGGGTACGTCAACTCATCTAGATCAGTGTTTCTCAACTTGTGGGCTACGAGCCCCAGGGGGATCGTGGGATGGGTTTAAGGGGGTTGCAAGTACAGAGCTGGCATTAGGAGATGGCAAGCAGGGCAGTTGCCTGGGGCCATGTGAAGCTAAGTTACATGCTTCAGCCCTGGGCAGCAGGGCTCAGGCTTCAGCCCCATGCTGCGGGTCTCAGCTTCAGGGGTACAGTAGCCTGGAAAGGTTGAGAACCACTGGTTTAACACACAGCTCAAAAAAATCCTTAGAGTATGTCTTCACTGCAGAGTTAGCTTGGGTCATTAACAGCCGGGCGTGAGTGACCACCCTATAAATCCACACCCACATTACAGTGTCCTCACTGGTGCCTCGCTCCCCCACGTGTTGCTAGGACTTCTAGAGCTATAGCCTATGGTTTTTTGTGCTGCAGTAAGATCAGCCACTCGGATTTTTTCCTAGTGAATTGTGGGAGAACTTGTCAGTCCTTCAGGGCACACAGTCTTCCAGTGCCTTCCCATAATTCCACTATCAGCACTCGAGTGATTTAACCCGCATCTTCATTGCAAATGGGCGGGTTACCAGCCCAAGTGAAAGTGGTACCCAGGCTCCAAGCTGCAGCTGTAGCCAGGCCAGCTAGCTGGGACAGAAGGCACAGTTAACTTGTGTGAGAGGGTTGTGTGGGAGGTGAGGTTAGGGGCAACACCCGGTAAGAGCGAACTCTGCAGCAAAGACAATACTCAAGAAGTTGCAGATCAGCTGACCTCAGAGGAAAGAGTTGGATTTACTTGCTCCACAAGGACTTTGCTGTAAATGGAATCAGAGCTTTGGTCTGAAGTTCATTCCAGCAGGCTGCAAACTGAAGTGAAGCAGGTACTTTTCCAGGCCTTTTCTATGATATTGCGGGTCCATACAATTCATTTGGGCTTTAAAGAAACAATGAACAATTCCTATCAGAAACACGTTAGGTCAAACAAGACAGAGAGATGCTCATACAACTGAATACAGCTGCATCTCTCCTGAGCTTAATTATCAGGTTTCTTTATCAACAATATGAAGAGGTACAACGTACAAAAAGGAAAAGGTTTCCTCCCCACGACCAACGAAACAGGGAACAAACTCCAGGTGTGTTAACTCTGGAAGGCTGTTCTGCTTTGGTCTGGTCTGCTTTTCTTCGAGCCCTCCACACCCCAGTCACTGGCCTTAGCCCACTAAGGCAAAATAAGAGTGCTCTTTCACCAAGGAAGAGAAACTCTTGCCCTGTGTGAAGATCATACGGACTGACATTCATCACACTCACAGAACCTCAAGGCTGGGAGGTTCATTAGCAAAACAGCCCCAGAAATGTATTTTGGCAGAGTTTGCAAACCCCACGAAACGGGGCTTTCCCCTCGCTTTTCTCCTTTCTCACACAGAGAACCAGGTCTGGGGAACATGACAGCAATATGGGATAAGTGAGGAATTCTGGCTGGGGAGCATGACAGCTCTGCTGGTGACTCACTGATGTCACTTCACCTCCCTTTCTTTATTTTAAAAATGTCCCTATCTCTCAAACCTGTGGGAGGCCTACTTCATTAGTGTGTGTGAAGAACCAAGATCCTTAAATGCATTGAAGTGCACAGTATTATGAAATCAGGAGGGAGATGTAAGGGAAGTATTACATTCCCCCAGCATGCACAAGAGGGAAAGTCGCTGAACTAAAACAAAAGGTGAACAAAGTGTGAGCTTTCCCCTGTTGAGGAGCTGTGCTCGCTGTGGTTCCTACAGGAAAAGCATCTCAAAGTGCCTTGGCAGTCCCTGCTCTTTAGGATACATCCACAAACAGGAAAAGAGGAATCCTATGGCAGGCTGGAGCGGTCCAGTGCCCGGGCTCAGAAGGACAAGCTGGAACGAGCCTGACACCCAGGCTCAGAAGGACAAGCTGGAGCAGGTCCCGCAGCCAGACTCAGAAGAACAGGCTAGAGCAGGCCACCTTGTTGCAGCAGGGGCACGTATAGATCTTGTCCCCTATGTGCGTTCTCTGGTGCTGGACGAGTGTGGAGCTCCGCGTGAAGCTCTTACCGCACTTAGAGCATTTGTAGGGCTTCTCGCCCGTGTGCGTTCTCTGGTGGCTGAGGAGGGTGGAGTTGAGGCTGAAGCGTTTGCCACAGTCAGGGCACTGATACGGCCGCTCCCCCGTGTGGCTCCGCTGATGTCTGGTCAGGGTGTAGCTGCGGCTGAAGCGCTCCCAGCACTGGGTACACTGGTAGGGCTTCTCACCCGTGTGGGTTCTCTGGTGGGTCAGGAGATGCGAGTTCTGGTGGAAGCGCTTCCCGCATATGGTGCACTGGTAGGGCTTTTCGCCTGTGTGGATCCTCTGGTGCGTGATGAGGTGGGAGCTCTGGCTGAAGCTCTTCCCACACTCCGTGCATTTGTAGGGCTTCTCGCCCGTGTGGGTTCTCTGGTGCTCAATGAGGGTTGAGCTGCGACTGAAGCTCTTCCCGCACTCATTACAAATAGTCGGCTTCTCTCGCCGGTGAGTTCTCTGGTGTCTAATGAGATGTGATTTCCGGCCAAAGACCTTCCCACACTCCAGACACGCATTTGGCACCTCCCCTTTGTGGATTCTCTGCTGCTTTCCCAAAGCTCTCTCTTGGGGAGCAGACTTACCCCGTCTCTTCCCTGCAGGCTTTTGCGGCTGCTTTTCTGAGCTCTGCTGACTCTGGGAAACATTTGATTTGGATCTTCTTGATAATGTCCCATGAGGTTCCACTTTCTCAGGCCCTTCCGGCTGAGGACTGTCATCCTCTTCACTCTCACTTGCAATCTCATCATCTGCTAGGATAAAAAGAGAGAGTAACTGCCTGAGCTCAGGAAAAATGAACCCAGGGAAAGGGGAAATGCAAATAAATAAAACAATGCTGATAAACGTAGAAACTGGGAGCCAGGACTCTGGGCCCTTCCCAAGGGAGATAAGAGGGAAAGAGCTTTCGTCAGCTTCCTGTCTGAAAACCCAGAGAAAAGAAATGAAGGGAAAGGAGGGGCTCTTAACAGAAATCAGTCAGGTTGGTGGAATGCAGCGGTCTACCCTGAGGTCACGACAGCTGCTGGTTACACTAACGAACTAAAACAATGAATTTATTTGCGCATAAGTTTTCGTGGGCTAAAACCCAAGTGGCCATGCCCAAATAAATGTTAGTCTCTAAGGTGCCCCAAGGACTCCTCGTTGCTTTTACTGATACAGACTAACACGGCTACCACTCTGAAACCTGTCACCATGTGAGTAATGAACTAGCATATTGATCATACTGGTTCCTTAGATTCATAGCTATTAAGGTCACATGAGACCATTAGATCATCTAGTCTGACCTCCTGCATAACACAGGCCACAGAACCTCACCCAGCAATTTCTGCATCAAGCCCATATAATGAGCTACATCATATCTTTTAAAAAGATATCCAATCTCGATTTAAAGACTTCAAGTGATACAGAATCCAGCAGTTCTCTAGGTAAACTCTCCCACTGGTTAATTACCCTTACTGTTAAAATAACAGCACCATATTTCTAGTTGGGATTTGTTTAGTTTCAGCTTCCAGCCACTGGATCTTATTCCTTTTGATGCTAGATTAAAGAACTGTTAACTATCGGAAACTTTCTGCTCATGTACACTCCCTTCTTGACGGTCTCGTTGATAAACTAAATAGAATGAGCTTCTTTAGCCTGTCACCATAAGGCAGATTTTCCAGACCTCGGCTCATTCTTGTAGCTCTATAGTGAACCTTTTCTAATTTTTCAACATCCATTTTGAAGTGTGGACACAACAATTGGACACAGTATCCGGTAATGGTCCCACTGATGCCATATACATAGGCAACAGGACCTTCCTCCTCCTAAGTGATATTCCCCTACTTATGAATACAAGGATTGTGTTCACCCTCTCAGCTACAACACTGTGCTAGTAACTCTTGTTCAATTGTTTATCTATCACTATTTCTAAGTCACTGCTTTCCAGGGTACAGTCCCCTAGTCTAGAAGTGTGACCATGATTCTTTGATCTTCAGTGTGTGACCTTGCATTTGGCTATGTTATTTACCACTCCAACAATTCGTGTCACCAGCAAGGGTTTTATATTTTCTTCTGTTAGTATATAGGCCTGTTTGTTAGCCTGGGATAGAATTTGGGGTTAGACTTTTTGATACTTTTGTATTAAAATGTGTAAAAAAGGGACAAAGGCACTGTGATGTTGCTTCTGCCTCGTCAGATGGATTTGTTAGTACAATGGGAACAGATAAGAGCAGTGAAAGCCTTACTCAAGAGCACACTTTAAGATTGCCTTGAGATAGGGGTTGAGGCAAAGTCAAGCAACCAGTCGGGAGGGGCAATGGGTCTGGGGGGACAAGGGGAGGGGAGGTATAAATAACTAAAAGACCAGAGAAATGCCAATCCCTGACTGGAGCACAACCTCACACCTCGCCCCTCCCATGGGGTACAATGATTTTGTATAATGCCTTTTTTTTTTTTTTTTTTTAATCACAATGTCACAGACTTGAAGGCCAGAAGGGACCATCATGACTATCCTGTCTGACCTCCTGCATGTTACAGGCCACAGAACTTCGCCCACCCACTCCTTTAATAGACCCATAATCTCTGGCTCAGTTACTGAAGTCCTCAAATCATGATTTAAAGACTTTCAGAGAATCCACCATTTATTCTAGTTTAAACCAGCAAGTGACCCATGCCCCAAGCTGCAGAGGAAGCCAAAAAAAACCAACCCAATCTCACCTGGGGGGAAAATTCCTTCCCGATCCCACATCTGGCAGTCAGTTGGACCCTGAGCATTTCAGCAAGAACCAACAGCCAGACACCAGGGAAAGAATTCTCTGTAGTAACTCAGAGCCCTACCCATCTAGTGTCCCTTCACCAGCCATTGGGGATATTTGCTACCAGCAGTCAAAGATGGGCCACATGGCATTGTAGGCAGTCTCCTCATACCATACCCACCATAAACTTATCAAGCTCAGTCTTGAAGCCAGTTAAGTTTTTTAGCCCCACTGCTCCCCTTGGAAAGCTATTTCAGAAGTTCTCTCCTCTGATGGTAAGACACCTTCATCTAATTTCAAGCCTAACCTTGCTGATGGCCAGTTTAGCCATTTTTTCTTGTCTCAACACTGGCACTTAATGTAAATAACTCCTCTCCCTCTCTGGTATTTATGCCTCTGATGTATTTATAGAGCACAATCATATGTCCCCATAGCCTTTGTTTGGTTAGGCTAAACAAGCCAAGTTCTTTGAGTCTCCTCTCATAAGGTAGGTTTTCCACTTCTCTGATCATCCTAGTAGCCTTTCTCTGCACCTGTTCCAGGTTGAATTAATTTTTCTTAAATATGGGAGACCAGAACTGCACACAGCATTCCAGATGAGGTCTCACCAATGCCTTGTACAATAGTGCTAACACTTCCCTATCTACTGGAAATACTTTGCCTGATGCATCCTAGGACTGCATTAGCCTTTTTCACGGCCACATCACATTGGTGGCTCATAGTGTTTCTGTGATCAACCAACAGACCCAAGTCTTTCTCCTCTGTTGCTTCCAGCTGATACATCTCCAGTTTATAGCAAAAATTCTTGTTGTTAGTCCCTAAGGGCATGACGTTGTGATATTAAATTTAGTTCCATTTCTATTACTCGAGTTTTCAAGGTCACCCAGATCTTCCTGTATGATATGCCGGTCCTCCTCTGTATTGGCAATATGTTCCAACTTATCCACTTTTCGTGCCAAGCTCATGAATGAAAATATTAAGCAAGATTGGTCCCAAGACTGATCCCTGAGGAATTCCACTCGTAACCTCCCTCCAGTCTGACAGTTCACCTTTCAGTATGAACCATTGTACTCTTTTCTTTACCCAGTTCCTTATTCACCTTTCAATTGTCATATTAATCCCCATCTTCTCCAATTTAATTAATAACATCCCCTGTGGAACTGTATCAAATGTCTTACTTTGAAATCCAGGTAGATTAGATCTACTGTATTTCCTTTGTCTACAAATTCAGTTATCTTCTCAAAGAAAGAAATCAGGTTGGTCAAGAATTATTTACCTTTTATAAAACCATGTTGTATTTTAGCCCAATTACTGTTTACCTTTGTCCTTAACTAGTTTCTCTTTCAAAATTTGTTCCAAGACATACATTATAGAAGTCTAAGTATATTATGACAATACAAGGGCCTTTATAAACCAAATATGTAATGTCATCAAAAAATGATAAAACTTATTTGACAAGACCTATTGTTAAGGCTGTGATGGGTTCAGTCACAGAGACCCCCTTGGGATTGTCACCTGATGTGCCGAAACTACCTCTAAGCCCGTTTTCTTTGCCAGCTTGGGACTCCAGAACCCTGTCTTGTTGAGCCAGACACGCTAGCCTTCTGCAACACAGAGCCAGGGTCTGACCCACGCCCCCAAAGCTGCAGACTTAACTGAAAACAGCTCAGCAAGTACTCTTGTCTCTAGCACCCAGCTCCCAATGGGATCCAAACCCCAAATAAATCTATTTTACTCTTTTTAAAGCTTATACAGGGTAAACTCATAAAGTGTCCACCCTCAAAAAAAAAAAAAAAAAATAGAGAGATATGCACAGCTGTTTGCTCCCCCAGGTATTAATCACTTACTCTGGGTTAATTAATAAACAAAAGTGATTTTATTAAGTATAAAAGTAGGATTTAAGTGGTTTCAAGAAATAAAAGACAGAACAAAGTAAGTTGCCAAGCAAAATAAAACAAAACACGCAAGTCTAAGCCTAATACATTAAGACACTGACTACAGGTAAATCTCACCCTCAGAGATGTTCCAATAATCTTCTTTCACAGACTAGACTCCTTCCTAGTCTGGGCCCAATACTTTCCCCTGGTACAGTCCTTGTTCCAGTTCAGGTGGTAACTAGGGGATTTCTCATGACTGGCAGCCCTCTTTGTTCTGTTCCACCCCCTTTTATAGCTTTGGCACAAGGCGGGAATATTGTCTCTCTCGGTCCCCACCCCTCCTTTTAAATTGAAAAGCACCAGGTTTAAGATGGATTCCAGTACCAGGTGACATAGTCACATGTCCTGTGAGACCCCAACCCTCCATTTTTCCCAGCCTGACTCACAAAAACACAGGAAGGCGGGCAAGTAAACAGAGCCATTTACAACCAATTGTCCTAGTCAATGGGAGTCATCAAGATTCTAAACCACTATTAATGACCCACACTTTGCATAATTACAATAGGACTTCAGAGTTATACTTAATATTTCTAGTTTTAGATACAAGAATGATACATACATACAAATAGGATGACCACACTCAGTAGATTATAAGCTCTGTAATGATATCTTACAAGAGACCTTTTGCATAAAGCATATTCCAGTTACATCATATTGACACATATAAACATATTTTTATAAAGCATATGGAGTGCAAAGTCACACCCTCCTCCTGAACATACTGCCGGAGTCTTGGACACTGTCCATGGTGGAGGCAGTACATGTAAAACCCCTGTTTGTCTCTGGTTACACACCTTTCCAGTACCTTTAAACCCTGTGATGTCATTCCTAGGTGTTCTCGTGAAGTTTTGGGTTCCTGGTCCCTGGGTGCCTGAAAACATGTTGGGGGTGGAGGCGGCAGTATTGCTAATAAAATGCAGACAGCATTCTGGAGTGCAACGTCCCAAAGGCTACATTTTAGTCACAGGTATTTTTAGTAAAAGTCATGGATAGGTCACGGGCAGTAAACAAAAATTCACGGCCTGTGACCTGTCTATGACTTTTACTATGTACCCCTAACTAAAACTTGGGCCGGGGGACTGTGCGTGATCGGGGGGATGGGATGGGGGTGCTGTGGGTGCTGGTGGCCCAGGACCCCTGCTGGTGCTGGGGAGGAGGCGGGCGGTGGTGCGTAGCCCAGGACCCCCACTGGTGCTGGGGGGTTTGGGGGTTGGCGGGGCTGGCAAGCTCCCTATCCAGCATGTCCCTGTAGCTTGGGGCTTTGTGTGCTGCTCCCTCCACAAACGGCAGTTCTGCAGCTCCCATTGGCCAGGAACTGCAGCCAATGGGAGCTGTGGGGGCGGTGCCTGTGGGTGCGGGCAGTGTGTGGAGCCCCCCTGGCCACTCCGCCTAGGAACTGCAGGGACATGGCGGTGGGAGCCAGGGACTGCCACCGCTCCCTCTCGCCCCCCAGGTAAGTGCTCACACACACCCCAACTCACTGCCCCATCCCTGAGCCCCTTCCCACACACCCAAACTGCTGCTGCTAGCCCAGCCCCTGAGCCAGCACCGGCTGTTGCCGAAGTCATGGAGGTCATGAAAAGTCATGGAATCTGTGACCTCCGTGACAGACACACAGCCTACTATCCATAAAACCATGTTATGCTACAATCCTTTAATTATTTACTGAGTCCCAGATCAGCCTTTCCATGATTTTGTTTGGGACAATGTCACACGAACTAGCCTATATAGTTCATAGATTGCAAGCCGAGACCACTGTGATCATCCAGTCTGGCCTCCTGGATAACACAGGCCAGAGAACCAGGCCAAATGATCATATCATTTAGAAAAATATCCAATCTTGATTTAAAAATTGTCATTGATGGAGAATGCATCACAACCCTCAGTAAATTGTTCCAATGGTTAATTACCCTCATTGTTTAAAATGTATGCCAATTTCCAATCTGAACTTGTCTAACTTCAACTTCCAACCATTGGATTGTGTTATTCTTTTCTCTGTTAGATTGTTCCCCATGTAGGCACTTATAGACAGTAATCAAGTTGCCCCTTAACCTACTTTTTGTCAAGCTAAACAGATTGAGCTCGGAGTCTGTCACTATAAGGCAGGTTTTCTAATCCTTTAATCGTTCTCATGGCTCTCCTCTGGACCTTCTCCAATTTATCGACATCCTTCCTGAATTGTGGACACCAGAACTAAACGCAGTATTCTAGCAGTGGTCACACCTGTGACAAATACAGAGGGAAAACAGCTTCCCTATTGCTGCTCAAAATTGTATGCATTCTAGGATCACATTAGCCCTTTTAGTCACAGCATTGCAGTGAGAGCTGATGTCCACCTGATCATCTACCACCACCACCACATCCTTTCCAGTCATTGTTTCCTGGGACAGAGTCCCCTATCCTGTAAATATGGCCTACATTCTTCATTCCTAGGTGTATACATTTGCATTTAGCTATATTAAAATCCATATTATTTTACCAAGTGATCCTATTTATTCTTTTAAAATATGGTTACATTAGCTTTTTTCCAGTCCTCTGGAACTTTCCTGGTGTACTAAGATTCATTAAAAGTCAACATTAATTGTTCAGAGAGCTCATCACTTAATTGTTTTAATTACAAATTGTTGGTCCTGCTGGTGTAAACATGTCTAATAGTTGCTGTTTAACATCCTCCCTAGTTACTGATAGAATATAAAGTATTTCATTATCATGCTAAGCTGTGAATATATCATTCTACTTCTTTCTAAATACAGAACAGAAACATTTATTGATACTTCTGCCTTTTCTGTATTATGATTGACAGTACTGCTTTCTTTATCTATTACTGGATCTATATCCTTTGTAGAATTTTGTTCCTGACAGACAGATATAAATAAATCTCATTGTCCTATTATCCTGGCTACATATTTTTCATTGATCCCTTTAGTTTCCTTTATCATCTGCATTTCCTAACTGCAGACTAGGACTCTTTGCCAGCAATTTACTCATTTTTTCTTGTATCTGTTTTTCACTCCTGCTTTCATTTCCCTTCTTTATCTGGATATGTTTATTTCACTTTTAACCCCTTCTAGCCTTAAAATCTATGAACAAGATGAAGTGAGACAGAACTATGGTGTTTGCAATAGCTTTGCTGGAATTCCAGCTTTATACTTGGCAGGGAGATGTTTTCTCAGTTGGTTTAACTTCTTCCTCACCTGGGTGAGTGTCTTTTGAGAGTTTCCTTTCCGTGAAGTCCTGGAAACTTGGGACCCAAAGATCTTCCCATTTTGCCATTTGGATGAGCACAGCAGAGTCAGCGATTCCACTCACTGCAAAGCAAAGAAGTCGGTTCAGTATTCCCCAAATAGATTTTACCTGCCGTGGCCCATGATGTAGGCTCATCCCTTTCATGGGTGGAGGTTGATATGTATTTGCATAAATGGGAAAATGGATACAGAAACTAGGCATTGCTAAACTTGATCAGACTCAAGGTCCATCGAGTCCAGTTCCATGTCTATGCCAGTAGCCAGTAAAAGATGGGGTTTTGTGGTGTAAGAACCCCACAGTAGCAGATATGGGACAATCTGCCCCCACCCTTCCAATAGGTCTCACAGAATCACAGAAATGTAGAGCTGGAAGGGATCTAAAGGGCTCATTTAGTTCAGCTTAGCCCCTCCCCAGCCCTCCCATGCAGGGCCAGGTATACCTAGACCATCCCTGACAAGGGTTTGTCCAGCCTGTTCTTAGAAACGAACCTTGGAAACCTGTTCCAATACTTAACCACCCTTATAGTTAGAAAGTTTTTCCTAATATCCGACCTAAAACTTCTTTGCTGCAGATTAAGTCAATTACTTCTTCTCCTATCTTCAGTGGACATGGAGAACAATTGATCATGATCCTCTGTATAACAGCCCTTATATATTTGAGGACTTCTCATATTTCCACTGTCTTCTTTTCCCAAGACTAAACATGCCCAGATTTTTCCCCCCAACATTTCCTCATAGGTCAGCCTGTCTAAACCTTTTATCATTTTTGTTGCTTTCCTCTGGACTCTCTCCAATTCAAGTGTGGTGCCCAAAACTGGGCACGATATTTCAGCTGAGTATAGCAGAACAACTACCTCCAGTGTCTTACACACAGCACTCCTGTTAATACACCCCAGAATGATATTAGTGTTGTTTGTAACTGCATCACATTGTTGGCTCACGTGATGATCTCTTACAATATCCAGATCCTTTTCTGCAGTACTGCCACCTAGCCAGTTATTCCCCTTTTCGTCTTTGTGCATTTGATTTTTCCTTTCTAAGTGCAGTACTTTGCACTTGTCTTTATTGAATTTCATCTTACTGATTTCAGACTCCAGTTTGTCAAGGTCATTTTGAATTCTAATCCTGTCCTCCAAAGTGCTTGCAACCCCTACCAGATTGGTGTTGCCTGAAAATTTTATAAGCATACTATCCACTCCATTCTCCAAATCGTGAATGAAAATGTTGAATAGTATCAGACCCAGGACAATGTTACCCCAGTCTGACAATGAAACGCTGATAACTAGTCTTTGAGTTTTGTCTTTCAACAAGTTGTGCACACACCTTACAGTAAATTAATCTAGACCACATTTCCCTAGTTTCCTTATGGGAATGTCATGTGGGTCTGTGTCAAAAGTCAAGCTATCTACTCTTTGCTCTTAAGCAAAGTAAGCAGTCATGGGATAAGAGGGAAGGGCCTTTCATGGATCAGTAAATATTTAAAAGACAGGAAACAAAAGGTAGGAATAAATGGACAATTTACACAGTGGAGAGAGGTAAATAGCGGGGTCCTCCAAGGACTGGGACAAGTGCTGTTCAACATACTTATAAATGATCTGGAAACAGAGGTGAACACTGCACTGCAGACAATACAAAATAACTCAAGATAGTTAAGTTCAAAGATGACTGCAGAGTTACAAAGGGACCTTACAAAACTGGGTGACTGGACAACAAAATGACAGATGAAATTCAATGATGGTAAGTGCAAAGTGCTCACTGGAAAACATAATCCCAACTACAGATAAAAAATGTGGCGGTCTAAACTATTTGTTAGCACTCAAGAAAAAGATCTTGGAGCCACTATGGAGTTTGTGAAAACATTAGCTCCATGTGTCGCCGCAGTCAAAAAAGCAGACAGAATGTTGGGAACCATTAGGAAAGGGATAGATAATAAGACTGAAAATAGCCTAATGCCACTACATAAATCCATGATACGCCCACACCTTGAATCCTGCATGCAGTTCTGATCATCTCATCTCAAAAAAGATGTATTACAATTGGAAAAAGTTCAGAGACAGGCAAGAAAAATGATTAGGGGTATGGAACAGCTTCCATCTGAGGAGAGATTTAAAAGACTGTTCATCTTAGAAAAGAGGTGACTACGGGGGAATACGATAACGGTCTGTAAAATCAAGAATGGTGTGGAGAAAGTGAATAAGGAAAGTGTTATTTATCCCTTCACACAAAAAAAGAAGCCAATGAAATTAACAGGCAGCAGATTTAAAAAAAAAACATAGAGAAGACTTCTTCACACAGTGTTCAGTCAACTGTGGAACTCACTGAAAATGGATATTGTAAAGGCCAAAAGTATAACCGAGTTCCAAAAAGAATGAGATAAGTTCATGGAAGATTGGTACATCAATGGCTATTAGCCAAGATGTAAAGGACGCAACTCCATGCTCTGGGTGTCCCTAAACCAGTGATTGCCATAAACTGGGACTGGACAACAGGGGATGGATTACTTGGTAATTGCCCTGTGTTCATTCCCTCTGAAGCATCTGGCACCAGCCCCTGTTGGAAGACAGGATACTGGGGTAAATGGACCATTGATCTGACACAGTATGGCCATTCTTATGTTCCATAGGCCATAACCCCATTAAAGAAGGAAATTAGTTTGTTTTGGCATGATTTGTTATTGACAAATCCATGTTGGCTATTACTTGTTACCCTATTTTCCTCTAGGTGTTTACAAATTGTTTAATAATGTATTCCTGTATCTTTCCAGGTATCAAGTTAGACTGACTGGTCTATAAATCCTCACGTCCTATTTGTTCCCCCTTTTAAAGATGGACACAAACATAATGCCTTTCTCCAGTCTTCTGGGACCTCACCCCTTCTCCACAAGCTCTTGAAGATAATCACTAATGGTTCTCTAAGATTGATTCATCTAGTTCAGGGGATGGCCAACCTGAGCCTGAAAAGGAGCCAGAATTTACCATTGTACATTGCCAAAGAGCCACAGTAATCATCCATAGGCTTGATCCTAAGGGTACATGATGCATCCCATCATCCATCGGCTTATGGTACATTTCATCAGTCCCTGCCAACTTGAATACATCTAACTTATCTAAATATTCTTTAACACGTTCTTTCCCTATTGTGACTTGTGTACCTTCCCCCTTGTTGTTAAAATTGTTTTGAGCATCATAAGGCAACTTTTTACAATATCTTTGGGAGACCAAAGTGTATTAAGTGTTGTGGCAGGTTGCCACAGTCGGTGAGGCCTACAAAATAATGGGCTTAAAACAATTCTATAAACTCTACTACCCTGACCTAAAACCAGGGTTCGCGGACAAAGATCATAGAGATAAAACTGTTGTTGGGAAATTGGCAGGCCATTATGTGGAGAGTCAGCCTGGGTTTGATAGAAAACCTAACAATGAAGGGATGGGATCAGATCATAGGGACTGAGCGCAAGCAGAGGCCCACATGTGGCAGCAGGGAAGCCCTGAGATGGGTGGGACAAAGGAGTGTCTCATCTGTGATCAGCCATGTCACTTTGCCTGGGACTGTCTGCTCCGCCCAGTGCGATGCTCAGAAAGCCAGCTGCAACCCCAGCCTCACAGAGTTAACTAGGTGACAATCTCCAGAGGGAGGGAGTCACATAGTACACTGATGGCATACAATGTTCATGCTGAGCCAATCACACCCCAAACTACTGCCCATATTTCATGCTGCACCCTCTTAGGTGCAGACCAATTGGACCCTCAGTGGGATGGAAGGTGGCAGTCAATGGGGAGACATTCATTGAATGGAGAGATACCAGGACCAGGAGAGATACCAAGAGAGATAGTTAAGCTCCATGTCCTGAAACCCCATCAAATGCTCTCAGGGTGTGAAACGTGGCTAAAAACTCCTGGTATAAGAGCCTTCACTCAACCTACACCACAGGTTTCTATACAGACTCAGGAAGGCTTGGGGCACAAGGGGTAAGTGTACTGTCAGATATTCCATATTCTTTGCTTTGGGGAATAATATGGCTCTAAAAACAGAAGGGATGAATCAGACCCCCTCTGCTAACTCCAGGCCTTCAAGGGACTGTGTTATCATAGAATATCAGGGTTGGAAGGGATCTTAGGAGGTCATCTAGTCCAACCCCTTACTCAAAGCAAGACCAATCCCCAATTTTTGTCCCAGATCCCTAAATGGTCTCCTCAAGGATTGAACTCACAACCCTGGGTTTAGCAGGCCAATGGTCAAACCACTGAGCTATCCCTCCACCCCCCAATGCTAACAGGAGTAGCTGAAAAGGTGGTGTTGGGGGTGGGAGAAGGGAAGGGTCATATCCACCCTGCCAGTATCCAAGAGGAATCAGATTACTTTCTCAGTATATGCAAACAAATACCAGAGGAGAGGGTGGGTGAGATAGCCGCCTACTCCAGGGGACAGAGTAGCAGCTGTGTTAGTCTGTATTCGCAAAAAGAAAAGGAGTACTTGTGGCACCTTAGAGACTAACCAATTTATTTGAGCATGAGCTTTCGTGAGCTACAGCTCACTTCATCGGATGCATCCGATGAAGTGAGCTGTTGCTCACGAAAGCTCATGCTCAAATAAATTGGTTAGTCTCTAAGGTGCCACAAGTACTCCTTTTCTTTTTACTCCAGGGGAGTGAGGAGACCTACTGAATTAAAGGGAAACCCTCTGGGTCCTGGAGCCCAGGCCAGGGAAATAACTTCTCCGACTACTCTTACCAGGGAGCCAGCGGAAGTACAGAGCATGGGGATGACAGTGACTCCAGCCAAAAGTAGGGACACTGAAGCAGCTGCAGTGCACTGCTCAATCTATCCAAGGGTGGGAAATGCCCAAGCGTAAGACAGCTGCTTGGGAGATGACAACAGTAACTACAACCAGCAAAGAAGGGGAAATTCTCCCCAGAGTCTAGGACTGCCTGACGATCTGTCAAAATGTAAAGGACCCTGAGCCTGCTGGAGGAAAATCTGTTGCACTCCTTGACTCAATATACAGAGATGAAAAGGCCACCCCATTGGGACGGGGGATCAATACTCCTCCCATTCCCCCATAGACGCTGAGGTAAAGCCACAGGAGTCCCCGGGGCCCCAAGAGCCTGAGAAGGTGGCCAGAAAGGAATTTGGCTATGGGGGATGTTTCAAGACTCTCTCTTGTCCAACCCCTCTGCTGTAAAAGCAACGTCTGGTTGCGAGCCACTTCACAGGGAGGCAGCCCTGCTTTATTTCTCTCTTTTGTCCAAAGAGTACATGGGGACTCAACTCACTGCCAGAGGAACTGATACCTTGAGGGACAAAGGGACACCACACACGCTCCCTAAAAACCAGATGGAAGGTGGGGGTGGGAGGACCAGGTCTCAAGTTCACACCCAAAGGTTTTGGGGGAACAAGGGCAAGAGGGGGAAAGCAGGAGCTCCACCCTCTAGGTTCTAACAGGAGAAATTATATAGGATGATTGTTAAACTGTACAGTTTTTGAGGGATGTATGCCGACTTGCTAGCAGAATGTTTATTACATGCATAGGTGAAATATTAACTTATGAAAGGTAATGGCTTAAACTCCATTCAGGGAATAAACCTCTAGATTCCTCTAGGATGCCAGTCAAGCACCACAGTTACACCCACTTATTTAGGGAGAAGATGAGACAGACAAGGCAACTTCCTACAATATCTATGGAAGACCATATCATATTAAGTATATAAATGGTTTATGTATCATTTGTGGGCCAGGGATTGTATACACTCCATGGTGGG
Source organism: Lepidochelys olivacea (assembly GCF_965140295.1). Lineage (NCBI taxonomy): Eukaryota > Metazoa > Chordata > Testudines > Cheloniidae > Lepidochelys > Lepidochelys olivacea. The sequence continues at coordinate 7,031,343 of NC_140433.1, read as the reverse complement.
GAGATGGATACCACAGCTCCTCCAGGAAGTGAAAACAGTAACAAATGATTAAGGCAAATTGCTCATGTTATAACATCTCCAGAGAGGTACCACTGCCTAGGGAAGCTCATATATTCTGATTCAAACCGGATTCTACACAGATCAACAGACAAAAAGGGGACTTCTGGATAACTTCCCCCCCCATTTTATCTAAAGAATGAACGTTCTTTGCTTAGAAAGAGCTGTGTGATTGCTTTCTCTCCAAGGACTATGAAAGTTAAGACAGGCAGATGATTTGCTGGGGACATCACAGCGTAATCTAGGGAGATGTGCAGCCTTAAAACCCCTGGTGAAGAGAGAATAAGACATGCATGTCTGTCCAAAAGAGGTGATGTCTCAGAGCCAGAAACTTTTAAGTGGGTGCCTTGAGGGACCACAGAGAGGGAGTACCGGTGCAGTTACCTTGAAACTGACAATATGGTCACAAGTAATCATCTTAGTTAAGAATGTCGCAAAACACAAATTAAACATCTCAGCCTTCTTGATGTCACCGGTTATTAGCTTTCCTTCCCTGCTACGCAGCGGACCTACACTTTCCTTCACCTTTCTCTCCCTCTTAATGTACTTTTAGAAACTCCTCTTATTACCTTTGTATGTCTCTTGCTAGGCATAACTCATTTCCTGCCTTAGCCTTTCCGATTTTGTCCCTGCAGGCTTGTGCTACTCTTCTCCACATCCCCTTAGCAATCTGTCCATATGGCCACTTTTTGTGGGATTCCTTTTCGATTTTCAGCTCATTCCCATGCGCCTCATGGAGCCATATTGGCCTCCCCTTCCTGCTCCTTCCTTCTGATCCAGTCCCATTTGCCTCCTCCTCTGCCAGACCATTGCTCCTTCTCTTTACCTAAGTGGGCCGGGGGGAGGGCGGGGTGCCCCGGCAGACCGAGGGGGGGAGGGGAGACCGAGGGGGAGGGGGGGACTCCCAAGCCGGGCCCCCGGCAGACCGGGGGGGAAAGAGGGGGCGCCCCGGCAGACCGAGGGGGGGAAGGGGGGCGCCCCGGCAGACCGAGGGGGGGGAAGGGGGCTCCCCAGCCGGGCCCCCGGCAGACCGAGGGGGAGGGAGGGACCTTCTCCCCTTTCCCCTCCGGGGGGGGGGGCTGCAGGCGCCCTTTAACGAGGGAGCCCCCGCCGTTACCGCCCCCACTCACCGCTCCGGCCGCGGGGGCTGCGCGCAGGGGGAAGGGCCGGGGGGCTCCGGGGTCCCGGAAGTGGCTTGGACGGCGGCTTCCGGTGGGGGCCGGAAGCTCCCACAGCGCGGCCCCGCCCCCCCCCGGCCTCGGCTGCGGGGCCGGTTTTAACCCATCACGCGCCGGAGGCCCGCGAGGCGCTTGAGCGTCCCCGGAGCCCGGGGCCGGGATGCCCGAGACGTCCCCGGGGGGGGTGGGTGTCGCTGCGTGTCCCCGGGGCCGGGATGCCCCAGACGTCCCAAGGGAGTTGCTTGTGTGCAGGGCTGGCTCTAGGGTTTTTGCTGCCCCAAGCAAAAAAAATTTTTGGCTGCCTCTGCTTTTTTTTCTTGCCCCCGGCTCCACCCCAGCTCTGCCCCTTCCCAAGTCCTTCCCCAAATCCCCAGCCCTGCCTCCTCCCCCGGGCCTGCCACATTTCTTCTTGGTACAGCACCAGGAATCTGATTTAGATCTCCAGGGCAGCATCTGCCTCCAGACCCATGGTGTGGCTTTAGTGCTTTGAAAAGTGTAAATAAATCAAACCTCTCCATCCCAACTCTGAGAGCTGGGAACAGACTAGTGCCAGAGAAATCATCTTGCTGAAACTAACAGAAAGTGCATGGCATAGCAGGGCTGGATCGATGATGTGGAGAAGAGGAAAACAAGTGGAAGGAAATTCTAGCCCTATTAAAGTCAAAGGGAAAACTGCCATAGACTTTTAATAGGGCCACAACTTCACCCCTAAAGATTTTCTACAGGGCCTGGCTGACTGTAGAGAGCTTGGGGTTGGCCTGTGGAGATGATCTGTGGTATGCTCAAGCTGTATGGCCTGTTAAAGAAGAGGCAGTTAAATAGGCCTGGTTTGCAGATCCCATTCCCCGCTCACTGAGTATGGCTGGCAAGGGACTTGACTCATCCCGCACATACAGGCGTAAAGCATGAAGGGTTGTGAACAATTATTCTCCAACATTCTTTATTCAGACTGACAAATTACTAGCAAACAAAGAAGACATCTGTGCCTTCTCCTGGGTTAGATGTACACCCTGTCTCACGGTGTACTACCAGCGTACATACAGCTATCAAAATAAATATTTTCTTGTATAAATTATGTAGTTTAAAAGTGTGTTTCACTATGGATTGGATACTTTACATGTATTTACAGAAATCACAAGGCTTTGCTTTATTTGCTTGCTTAGTTTTGTTCTCTAAAAACAAAATTGCTATATTTCAGCTGAGACAATCATCATATTACATCAATGCACCCTCTTCCATCGGTTTTTAAGGCCAGAAGGGACCATTGTGATCACCTAGTCTGACCTGAATAATAACATGCCAGAGAATTCCATTCAGTAATTCCTGCAGACAGCCCAACAACTTGTGGATGAGCTAGGACAGATTGTTTGGAAGGACTTGATTGCAGTCTATGTGTACCCACATATGGAGAAGATATTTGATAGGAAAGGGCCTTTTAATCTAGCAGGCACAATCATAAGAAGATCCAATGGCTGGAAGATGAAGTCAGCAATGCTCAAACAGGATGTAAGACACACATTTTGAACTATGAGCATAATTAACCATTGCAACAGTTTGCAAAGGAATGTGAGAAATTCTCCATGACTTATGTCCTTTAAATTCACATATGGGGGTAACATTTTCAAAAGTGCCTAAGTGATTTAGTAACCTAAATCCCATTTTCAATGATATTATGGGTAAAATTTTCAAAAGTACCCAAGTAATTTAGGATCCCACTCCCCACATATTGAAAATGGGACTTAGGCTCCTAAGTTACGCAGGCACTTAGCAAAGTTTTACCAATTGTCTGCTAGATTAAATATCTTCTCATGTAGAGGCCACGGTCAAATCACGATGTGACCTTCTTTTCAATAGGCTAAGTAGATTGAGTTCCTTTAGTCTCACTGAGATTCTTATAGCTCTTTTCTGAACCCTCTTTAATTTTTCACCATCCTTTTTAAAGTGTGGGCACAAGAACTAGACAAAGTATTCTAGGACTGCTCTCCTCATTGCTTTATACCACCTCCCTCTTCCTACTTGAAATTCCCCTACTAATACATCCACACGTTGTGTGATCTCTTTGCCACAGGATTGCACTAGGAGGTCATGTACACAAATCTGTACATCTGTGACCTAAATTTTCCATTTCCATGCTATAATATTATATTCTAATACCTGACAAGTTCTATGCAATGAAATCAAGAGAGCCTTTATTTGAATGCACGCACTCAGCGAGTTGAGACTGATCATTTAACCTTAACTTTGTATTTCCTGATTGTAACATGCTTCCTCAGCAGTGCCCTGCCACAATGGACAATGGGAAACCTGCAAAAAAAAGTTCTTTAACAGAATCACAGTTCTCTGCTCCTCCTGGGTGAGTGTAACATCCCCATAGGGGCAGCACTACTCCACAGAGGGGACAGGCTGCTGGTGCTCCTCAGATCTGTACCAGTGGAAGATAAACAGTCAAACATCCAAAGGCTGGGAAACTGATTGTTGGAACAACAGAGAAAACGAGAGTATAATAAAGTAGTAAAAGAGTAGAAAAACTTGGGGACGGAGCTTTGTGTAGCTTTAAATCAGCAAAATAACCGGCCACATGATGGCATTATAAGGCAAGAAATGAGACACTCTGGTAGGTGTTCTATACAGAAGCCTGACTGAGACTTGTTTCACTCTATTCATCTAAATTCAAAGGGAGAGAGATGCAGAGATGGAGCTAATAGGTGACTATAATGTTAAAACCAGTAGAGAGCTATAATTCCATGCACCTAATGCCACACTACGACACCTCATGCCTACGGGCTGCGCAAATCACTGATGCCAGCTTACGTAACTCATGGTGGTGCGCGTGCACACTCAGCTCATACCTTCACAGCTGATCATCATTCGACCAGCACACTCGCACCATAATTACAACACTTGGCACCTTCATCCTGTACCTGCATACTAGCATCCCTTCAAATTTACCAACCTTCGTAGTCACGGACTTACTTATCACCTTTGCTATTACACACATGGATCACTGCCTCCTGCTCCATTGCAGGGACACATCTCCATACACCGTACCCGGTAAACTGATTCCCATTGACACAGTGCTCTGGCAGTGTAAAGGGTCCTTATCAGTTTCTCCCACTTTAGGCCCCTTTATACTGCCAGAGCACTGTAAAGTGGCCTGAGTATACATGAGAATTCAGACAAGTTACCGCTCACTTACACACCCCACATCTGGTCAAGGGCACGTTCTGCTCAATACTTCATCCAAGAGGGCCAAACTGTGTGGGAGTGGCTAAGGGAAGGCTTCGGCTTAGTATTTACAATACTAGAGGAAACAATTGGTGTTTGTCTAGAGCCTGGTTTTGAAAAGTTGCTTCCAAATTTACATCTGCAATTTTGTGGGGGACAAGAATTGTGAGTGAAATTTTATTGCACGTAAATATTTAGGGAAAAGTTTTCAAAAATGGGCCCTGACTTTTGCTACCGCAAGTTTTGGGTGCCCAGCTTAAAACACCTAAAGTTGAACACTCAAACATCCGATGAAGTGAGCTGTAGCTCATGAAAGCTTACGCTCAAATAAATTGGTTAGTCTCTAAGGTGCCACAAGTCCTCCTTTTCTTTTTGCAAGTACAGACTAACACGGCTGTTACTCTGAAACCACTCAAAAAAATGTTGGCTTTAGCTATGTGGCTGCACGCAGGTAGTTAGAATCACTGTGCTGAGATGAGGCCACAATTATCTGGGCCTGCAATGTCAGAGGCCAGCTTTAGACTCTCTTAAAAAGGAGGACTTAGTCTGTTATTTTGGCTCAGATGAGCACTGTATTCTCTCAAACGTGAGAGATGGCAGCATTTAAGTAGTTTTGACTTAACTACCTAGGTGAGGGTAGCTGCAAATTTAGTCAATAGAAGCACCGGACTGATTTTCACTGAATCATTCAATAGTTCATAGATGGTAACTTTTTCCTTTTTTCCTTTCTAAGGCAAATAAGGGAAGTCTTTTCAATTGTTTAACTGCATTCCTCTAAACCAGAACACTGCACACCCTTAGACACCTGGGCAGACTTAGTTACGTTTGTATCATTGGCCTTATTCAGTGAATTAACTGCTCGAATTAGACCCAATTTTTGCCTTATTGAATGGTCCAGATTGATTGTGGACTTTAGAAAGGTGTTGGCCTCCTGTACTGTGAAAGGAAAATCATGAGACAAAAAATTCTCAAAGAGTTCTGGGTCCCCATCCAAGGCCAGGATATTCTCGAGGACTTTGTGCATGGAGTACAGCTCTTTACAGTTTTCCACGAAGATTCCCCATAGGGACTGGTACCTGAACTCCTCCTCCATTGGTCGAATCTGCTGCCTGTCCTGAAGGCACTGCAGCACCCAACTCAAGCGGCATGGCCATTGATTAGCCATGACCACCCATGCAGCCACGGACCTTGCAGACATTGTGTGTCTCATAACGTTCTGCTGGAGCATGAGTCTGATGGTGATGGGAATTGTGTTGACTATCCTTTTCATTTGGATAATGCTGTCTGGAATGTATGCATAGAGACAATCAGTCTCATTGTGCAGAGCATGAAATGCTTCATGAATATACCTCATAGCATGAGCATCGATTTGGCTTTGGTCCATTTCACTGGACATCTCCATATCTTCCAGGTTTATCATTTCCCCCTTTACGTTCTTGACTCCCCTTTCCACGTTTTTTGTGATGATTTTGTACATCAGGTCCTCCCGGCTCTGGACAGCATCCTGCAATTGCTGGATTTTGGACTTTGTGCCCATCTCTGGCATTGAAAAAGGCAAAGTCACCGTGCGGTTCAGGAACAGGTACCCATTGTCAGCCATTCCTTTCATGCAGCTGGTTTGTTCCAAACACGATGCAATGATGCTGGGATCTATCACCAGGATGAAAATGAATGGGGCGTTCGTGTCCGAGAGCAAAGTGTTTATTGCATTCAAAACCCCAACGACCCTCTCTGGGTAGCACATATCCAGACTGGTGATCTCCAGCACTATGCGCAGCCGCCGTCTCTGATAGATCTCCATGTAATACACAAAGCTGGTCAGCATCTCAATTTCCTTCTTCACTTGGCTCATGAAGCCTAGGTGGCTGCTAAACTTCTCGCTGTTTGTCATCTTCTCAATTTTCTGCTTCTGGCTGATAACCACGTTCTTAACCACAGAGATAACAGTCACTAATATTCCTGATCCAGACAGGGTGGTGGTAGTACTACCAATGACCTTTAACGCCCTGCTGTCTTTTAGTCCTGGTACAAAGATTGCCACTGAGAGCAGACTTATGCCTGCCACTAGGACAAACACGAGGCCTCCTAGTGTAAGGCAGGTCCGCCTGTTGAGAAGCCATTCGTCTTGGCTAAAGCCAGAGGCATATCTGGGCCTTTTCCCCATCACGTGGTAAAAGCTCAAAGGCAGGGCACCAAAGTGCTTGCGGATGCTTTGACAGAGCGTGGTGACCAGCCCTGCCCACAGCTTGTCGCTGCCAGCATATTGCCAAGCACTAAACCTGATGAAGATGAACTGAATGTTCTCCCTCCTCAGGTGGACCTCAGTGATCACAGGCTGGTAGAAGACCAGATACCACAGGAGAAGAAAATAGCCCCAACCTTCAGGTCTTCTTGGCTTTAGTTGTGATTTTCTCAGCTCCTCTTCTTCTCTCTGAAGGGATTCTTTGAGCATGCAGGCTGGAGAAGCAGAAAAAACAACTGGTTACCCTGCTGTATGGTACTGTGTCTCATTAAGGGGAGGTGGGGAGGCCCTACCAAACAGGTCATGTGGCCCGGATTTGTTGTCTTGCTGGGTATCTGAAATAAATTGTTTAATAGGGTGCCATAGGGATCTGTGCTAGCTTTGGTCTTACTTAATTTAACATCTTCATTAATGATCTGAAGAAAGGGGGCATATTAGAAAAAATGGCAGATGATTTTAAACAGGGAGGCGCTGCAAACTTGGAGGCCAGAGAAATAACATGAAAGGAGCTAGGGCGATTTGGAGAAGAGTCAGAAAAAATAAAATGGATTCAGCTTGAAAGATGCAGCCAGTGCATCCCAGGGAAATTATCCCAAACACACATACTGCAAGGGTGACAAGGAAGGTTGGTGTGTGGCAGTGGGCAGCAAATTAGACAGGAGCTTGAAATGTTATAAGGCAGTAGAAGAGACCATTGCAATGTGGTGGGCAGCATACACAAAGAATCACACTGCAGAGCAGGGGGACATGGCTTTGATGCAACTGTCCCTGGGACATTGTGTTCAGTTCACAGGTGTGCAAAGTAGCTGAATTAACTTTGCTGCTGGAATCTTAACTGTGGTGTTTCCTGACCTTTTGGAGTTTTAATGGAGGCTTTTTAAAAATATTTAACTTCCTTGTTTTGCTTTTGAGGAAATTGCATGTAATATGTGAGGTCCTGGGGTCTTGGACTCCAGTGATTATTTGTCTGAGTGAAAATTGAAAGAACTGAAGTCTCCAGGATCTGGGTCCCAGCATAGTATTTCCATGGCCCCATATAGCTCTGAAATGTGCATTTTATTCAGGTGAGAAAGGTGGGATGAGCTCCTGTCTTTGCTGCTGAAATGTGATGTCTTTGGGGACAGATTGCTGGAAGGCAGCTGCCCAAGTAGTTTCCATGGGGATCCTGGCAGTAAAGAAGGCAGAACACAGTTTGTTTATAGAAATGAAAACAGAGACTTTGCAGAATATAGTAGGTTGAAACAAAAATCACTGAAAAACCCAGAAAGACTGGGGGCTGTGATTGTCACCTGACTCCGATAACAGGGTGTTTAGGGGACTGTTAGTTATGTATTACAATCCTCCCCATGCGAAGTGTCCGAGTAACCTCCTTTCTCTGTTCGGCCCCCTTGCCAGAGACTGCAGCATCCCTGAACCTTTCTAACTGGGCAGGAAGAACATACGTTGTGGCGGCACAAACCCAACCATGCCAGCTCACTAGCTGTCTGTGTATGGGAGCACGAAGGGGCATACAAATATTTAGTATATCTGGCACGTAAATACTTTGCAAGCCGGCTACACCAGTGCTGTATGAATGCCTGTTCTCACTTTCAGGTGACATTGTAAATAAGAATCATAGGCCTTGTCTACACTTGCAAGTTGGAGTGCATTAAATCAGTCCTCGGTGCCCTGACTCATGAGGTGTCCACACTGGCAAGGCACGTAGAGCACCTGGACTCCACGGCTGGAGAGCCCTTGGTAATCCACCTCCACAAGAAGCATAGAGCTTTCTGCGCTCCAGTGTGGACGCCCTGGTCTATTAATGCACTCTGATCGGCCTCCAGGAAGTGTCCTACAATGTCTGTTCTAGCCACTCTGGTCATCACTTTGAAGTCTACTGCCCTGCCCTCAGATGACCAACCATCAGACCCGCCCTTTAAATTCTCTGGGAATTTTGAAAGTCCCCTTCCTGTTTGCTCAGCAAGGCGTGGAGTGCTGTCAGCGCATCTTTCCAGGTGACCATGCCTCCACGCGCCAGGCGATCCCCAGCGTGGAGCTATGGCGAGGTGCTGGACCTCACCAGTGTTTGGGGGGAGGAAGCTGTCCAGTCCCAGCTGCACTTCAGCCATAGGAATTACAATACCAATGGGCAGTTATCAAGGGCCATGATAGAAGGGGGCCATGACCAGGATGCAGTGCAGGGTTAAAGGGAAGGAGCTGCAGAACGCCTACCACAAAGCTGTCCCCACGACCTGCCAGTTCTACAAAGAGCTGGACGAGATACTTGGGGGTGATCCCACCTCCACTCCGAAGAGCACCATGGACACTTCAGAGGCCGTGGCAGCCCAGAATGCAACAAGACAGAAGGAGGAAAGCGGGAGCGAGGGTGCAGAGGAGGACGGGGGCCAGGAGCCAGAGGACAGCTCGGCATCCATAGATGCATGCAGCCAGGAGCTGTTTTCAAGCCAAGAGGAAGGTAGCCAGTCACAGCAGATGGTGCTTGGGGAAGAACAAACAGCAGAGGATGTGCCCGGTAAGCAGCTTTTATTTTGAGAAGGGAGTTGTTGGGTGCGGGCTGTTGGGGCAAGGAGGGTTGCAGAAAGAAGGGTTAGGTCTGCATGCATGCCTAGATGCGGAATAGGGCAGTGGTGTAGTCTCTCACATCGCGGTAATCGGCCTCAGGGATCTCACTGAAGGTCTCATCCAGAAGCTGGGCAATCCGCTTATGCAGGTTCCTTGGCAGAGCTACCGTGCTCCTTGTCCCAGTAAGGCTAACGTATCTGCACCACTGTGCCATGAGGGGGTGGGGGGCACCATCGCTGCACACAGGCAAGCAGAATATGGGCCAGGGCGGAAGCCGCTTTGTTGTAGAAGACCCTCCCTTGCTTCCCAGGTCACCCTCAGCAGTGAGATATCTTCCAGGACGAACCCAGCCTGTGGAAAATGTGGGGACAGTGTTGAGTATAGGGGCCCCCTGCAGCTGTTGGCTCTCCCCAAGGCACAGGACCCCAGAAGACAGTATGGCCCTGGATCAATCAGTCCCCCCTGTCCCTGTGGTTACTCACCATTTCGGGGCTCTTGTGGGTTATGTGTGCTCACTTTGGGATGGGCAAATTATGCTGTTGTGTGCACTGTGCTTGTCTTTACGTTCAGCCAAATCATTGCTCTGACTAGTGTGACCAATGCTGCCTCTCTTAAATGTTGCAGATGCAACCTTGAGATCCCAGCCGTCCTTGTTATCAACGGCTGAATGGCTGCGCAGCCTCAGGGAGCGGCCACTAAGAAGCAAGGACCTTCTGCATGAAGTCATTACTGAAAATCAAAAAGTACAGGAGTGGCGGGAGACCAAAAGGAGGGTCCGCCAGGACAATGCGGATCGCTGGCAACAAACCACAGAGCGGCTCTTAAGCATTACGGAGCGCCAAGTGGACTCAATGCAGGCGCTCATAGCACTGTGAACAAAGCAGATCTGCGCCCCCCCCCCCCACATCCCTTACCCCAAAACTCTTTCCCTTACGCCCCCATGTCACCTCCAACCCATTTTCCCCAACATCCGGTTTCTTATCGCCACCAGCTGCCTCCAACACCTGTAGCTTCACCACCCAGCCCTGAAAACTAGGACCCTGAGCCACTGCACTCAACCCCCATCACCATGCATTTTAGCCAGCCTGAAGAGCAGCACTCATTGCACAGCACTCCAGACAGGAAGGCTGAGTATGATAACAGGATATACACAAATCTGTGACTCTTCCGTTCCCCACCCCGCCCCCTTCTCTCCTCCCACATAGCACAGATGTGTCAGGCCATGTGTGTTTCTCCAGCAGTTGTGTTTCTTTTCAATAAATGAATTATTTTGGTTTTGGATACATTCTTCATTAAGTAAAAGATAGCACAGCCCAGGAAAGCAACAGGTGCTGCTAGTCAGTGTATCGTACGTAGCAAACACAGATGCCTACTAGCATTGGAACCACGGCACTTCACTCCCGTGCAGGGCACCAAACATTACTGGTGGCTTTCAGCATTGAATTGCTCCCTCAAGGCATCCCTAATCCTTACCGCCCTGTGGTGGGCCCTTCTAATAGCCCTGGTCTCTGGCTGTTCAAATTCAGCCTCCAGGTGTTGAACCTCAGCGGTCCATGCCTGAGTGAAGCTTTCACCCTTCCCTTCACATATGTTATGAGGGGTACAGCACGTGGCTGTAACCGTAGGGAATGTTGTCATTGGCCAGGTCCAGCTTCCCATACAGACAGCGCCAGTGGGCCTTTAAATGGCCAAAAGCACACCCAACAGTCATTCTGCACCGACTCAGCCTGTTGTTGAACCACTCCTTGCTGCTGTCAAGGCTCCCTATGTAGGGTTTCATAAGCCATGGCATTAAAGGGTAGGCGGGGTCTCCAAGGATCACAATGGGCATTTCCACTTCCCCTATGGTGATTTTTTGATCCGGGAAGAAATTCCTGGCTTGCAGCTTCCTAAACACGCCTGTGTTCTGAAAGATGTGTGCGCCATGTACCTTTCCAGACCAGCCTACGTTAATGTCCGTGAAACACCCACGGTGATCCACAAGTGCCTGGAGAACTGTCGAGAAATGCTCCTTCCGATTTATGTACTCAGAGGCTAGGTGGTCTGGTGACAAAATTGGAATATGCGTGCCATCCATCGCCCCTCTGCAGTTAGGGAAACCCATTTGTGCAAAGCCATCCACAATGTCACACATGTTGCTCAGAGTCACGGTTCTTCTGAGCAAGATGCGATTAATGGTCCTGCACACTTGCATCAACACGATTCCAGCGGTAGACTTGCCCACTCCAAACTGGTTAGCAACCGATCGGTAGCTGGAGTAGCTAGCTTCCAGATTGCGATTGCCATGCACTTCTCCACCGGCAGGGTGGGGGTGAGCTCAGCACACAGTCCCATAAAAGTGGCTTTCCTCATCCGAAAGTTCTGTAGCCACTGCTCGTCATCCCAGACTTGCGTGACGATGTGATTCCCACCACTCAGTGCTTGTTTCCCAAGCCCAGAAGCGGCGTTCCATGGCGGTGAGCATGTCCATGAATGCCACAAGCCATCTCGTGTCGTATGCATTCTGCGAGTTGACATCATCTTTGGACGCCTCACTATCACTTTGGAGCTTAAGGATTAACTCAACTGCAATTCATGACGTGCTGGCGAGACCGATCAGCATGTTCCTCAGCAGTTCGGGATCCATTCCCGCAGACCGAAAGGGAAGACAGAGTGCGCCGTACAAACGCCGTTGAAAGATGGCGCCAAACGTGGACGGAAGCACAGGGATTGCTGGGATGCAAAGCGATGCATCATGGGACATTGGGACAGGAGCCAGGATGCCCTCCATCCCCCTTCCCACAAGCCTCAGCGCCAGAATGGGAAGAGGTGCTCTCTAAAAAAGCGGCCCATAATGCACCACTCCGAATGCCGCTGCAAATGCTGCAAATGTGGCCACGTCACTGAGCTTGCAGCTGACAGAGTGAACATACGGAAGCGCTTTCCCTGCTGCTGTCTCTGAGGGCTGGTTTAACTCCCAGCACTCTACATCTGCAAATGTAAACAAGGCCATAGAAGATTAGGGTTGGAAGAGACCTCAGGAGGTATCTAGTCCAACCCCCTGCTCAAAGCAGGACCAACACCAACTAAATCATCCCAGCCAGGGCTTTGCCAAGCCAGGCCTTAAAAACCTCTAAGTATGGAGATTCTACTACCTCCCTAGGTACCCATGCTAGTGCTTCACCACCCTCCTAGTGAAATAGTGTTTCCTAATATCCAACCTCCCCCACTGCAACTTGAGACCATTGCTCCTTGTTCTGCCATCTGCCACCACTGAGAACAGCCAAGCTCCATCCTCTTTGGAACCCCCCTTCAGGAAGTTGAAGGCTGCTATCAAATCCCCCCTCACTCTTCTCTTCTGCAGACTAAACAAGACCAGTTCCCTCAGTCTCTCCTCATAAGTCACGTGCCCCAGCCCCCTGATAATTTTCATTGCTCTCCGCTTGACTCTCTCCAATTTGTCCACATCTTTTCTGTAGTGGGGGGCCCAAAACTGGACATAATACTCCAAATGTGGCCTCACCAGTGCTGAATAGAGGGAAATAATCACTTCCCTCGATCTGCTGGCAACGCTCCTACTAATGCAGCCCAATATGCCATTAGTCTTCTTGGCAACAAGGGCATATGGCTGACACATATCCAGCTTCTTGTCCACTGTAATCCCCAGGTCCTTTTCTGCGGAACTGCAGCTTAGTCAGTCGGTCCCCAGCCTGTAGCGGTGCCTGAGATTCTTCCATCCTAAGTGCAGGACTCTTGAACTGGTCTTTGTTGAACCTCATCAGATTTCTTTTCGCCCAATCCGCCAATTTCTCTCGGTCACTTGGATCCTATCCCTACCCTCCATCATATCTACCTTTCCCCACAGCTTAGTGTCATCTGCGAACTTGCTGAGGGTGCAATCCATCCCATCAGCCGGATCATTAATAAAGATGTTGAACAAAACCGGCCCCAGAACCAACCCCTGGGGTACTCTGCTTGATACCAGCTGCTAACTAGACATCGAGCCGTTGATCACTACCCGTGGAGCCCGACAATCTAGCCAGCTTTCTATCCACATTATAGTCCATTCATCCAATCCATACTTTTTTAATTTGCTGGCAAGAATACTGTAGGAGACCATATCAAAAGGTTTGCTAAAGTCAAGATATATCATGTCCACTGCTTTCCCCATATCCACAGAGCCAGTTATCTCATCATAGAAGGCAATAAGGTTGGTCAGGCATGACTTGCCCTTAGTGAATCCATGTTGACTGTTCCTGATCACCTTTCTCTCCTCCAAACGCTTCAAAATGGTGGAAGTGGGCAGCATTATCTCTAAAGTTTCACACTGTTTTGTTTTTGAGTGTGGTTATGTAAAAAAAATTCCTACATTTATAAGTTGTACTTTCACGATAAAGAGATTACACTAGAGTACTTGCATGAGGTGAATTGGAAAATACTTCTTTTGTTTCTCTTTTTTACAGTGCAAATATTTGTAATAACAAATATAATATAAAGTGAGCACTGTGCACTTTGCATTCTGTGTTGTAATTGAAACCAATATATTTGAAAATATAGAAAAACATCCAAAATATTTATAATAAATTCAAATTCGTATTCTATTATTAAGTGTGATTAAAACTACAATTAATTGCAACTATTTTTTAATCTAGTTAATTTGCTTTGCATTAATTGCTGGCCTTAACTGCAATTAATTGACAGTCCTACTAAAAGTCTTTAAAAATTTGGGCCTAGCAACCTATCTGCATGTTTAGGTGCCTAAATAGCTTTGGAAATCTGGCCCTAAGTGACTGAGGAGCCTAAGTCCCATTTTGAAAGGTGACTTGGTAGCTGATTAAAAGTGTTTATATTGGTAGTGTGTATTTTGGCAAAAATAAGCTATAACTAATAAAGAAACTGATACAGAAAAATCAGCAATACCTCCTTTAGGAATGGATGTAACTATATTGATACTTCCCTCAGCACGGCTTCAGTTACACTGATATAAAATTATAACTTTTGTTTACTGAAATAAGTTTTACCATTATGGACACTTTCAAAACCAATGTACACTGGAACACCAGAGTTACAAACTGAGCAGTCAACCACATACCTCAGCTGGAACCAGAAGTATGCAGTATTGTGTTTCATTTGTCTGGTGAAGCCATCGTGCCCAGGGCAACAGCACCTTTGTGCCCAGAGTCCCAGTCAACGTTCCCTCTAATTTTTGACAGGCCGTGTGCACAAAAAATTTCTTCTGTGCAAATTGCTGGTGTTTCGCTGTGTGTGCGGGGTTGGGGATCTGTGGGCGTGCGCACACACACAGAGCTTCGAGGGAACAGTGGTCCCAGGACAGTACAAGTATATCAGAGCGATAAATGCCGGGGAGGGAGAGGAATTCTTTAAGCTCAGTACCAATGTGGACACAAGAACAAATGGATATAAACTGGCCATCGGGAAGTTTAGACTTGAAATTAGACGAAGGTTTCTAACCATCAGAGGAGTGAAGTTCTGGAACAGCCTTCCAAGGGAAGCAGTGGGGGCAAAAGACCTATCTGGCTTCAAGATTAAACTCAATAAGTTTGTGGAGGAGATGGTATGATGGGATAACATGATTCTGGCAATTAATTGATCTTTAACTATTCATGGTAAATAGGCCCAATGGCCTGTGATGGGATGTTAGATGGGGTGGGACTGGAGTTACTACAGAGGATTCTTTCCTGGGTATCTGGCTGGTGAATCTTGCCCACATGCTCAGGGTTCAGCTGATCGCCATATCTGGGGTCGGGAAGGAATTTTCCTCCAGGGCAGATTGGAAGAGGCCCTGGGGTTTTTTCGCCTTCCTCTGTTGCATGGGGCACGGGTCACTTGCTGGAGGATTCTCTGCACCTTGACGTCTTTAAACCATGATTTGAGGACTTCAATAGCTCAGACACAGGTGAGAGGTTTATTGCAGGAGTGGCTGGGTGAGATTCTGTGGCCTGCGTTGTGCAGGAGGTCAGACTAGATGATCATAATGGTCCCTTCTGACCTTAATATCTATGAATCTATGAATCCTCGCTCCGACGCGCAGCATGCCTACGTTCTGGGGAACCCCCTGAGGACAGGGGCCTGTAGAGCCCCTTGCTGGGAACACTCACTGCCCTTGCCTTGGAGCACGCTACCAGACACCGAGGAGCTGACCTCCCATAGCATGCGGGGATCAGGTACAGGTCACAGGCTGCAGCACACAATGACCTGTTCACTACCAGGCTAGGCGGGAGTACACTGGTGTTCCTCTCTCGCTCTCTCCCAGCAGCCTGTCTCGTGCCAGCCTACCGTGTTCCACCCAGTGCCCCCTAGGTATTCTAGCAGGTCTGAAAGCACCAGTTCTCCTGCGGGGAAACCCCAAAGCATCCCTGAGCCCACCTGTAATTTTATCAAGCAGCGAATTAAAACGGCTCCCGACGGGACAGTAGAAGCCGATGGTGACGGGTGTAGCGGTGTGCAGCAGTGTCTTGGAGAGGCAGCAGCAGTAAATATCATCTTCAGTCAGAAAATCTGGGGAAGAGGAGGCATCCATAAACACAGAGAAATAAACATATCTGCTGCCCCTCCTCCCCCCCATCTGTTTGGCTGTTTGCATTGTAATCAGGGAGTGGCTGGGCTGGACAGGATGTGTGAGAGCCCTTGGGAATGCACAGGGCCAGTAGCTGTGACCCTGTTCTCAGTCTCTTTATTAGCATCAGAGGCTCCACGCAGCAAATTTTTTTCCAGGGACACATTTTACTCTTTCTTCAGAGCAACAAATGTTTTTAGCTCATCCTTCAGGGATCCTCAGCTCAGCACCTGCTAACCAGCCAAGGGGCCCATTCTCAGTGCCCAAGCAGTGCAATGGGAGCAGAAGCCTTCAGTAACTCCCCAGCTGGTACAGCTGTCTCCTACACCTCCCTCCCTGGAACCCCCTAGTGCAGAAGGCATGTCAGTAGCCAGGAGGGGCAGGCAGGGAGAGTGGCAGGAGCACAAAGTGCCCGGGCAATCCCCACATGGCGTAAAGTCCCTAGGGAGCCATGACCAGTGGGCTGCACTAAAATGGGCCTGGACCGAGGATCAGGGAGCTGGCTCCTTGACCGCTCCCACTGCTGCTGTACCCAATATAAGCTGGATGTAGAAGAGAATCTGGCCCTGTGGGGGGGGGGGAATCCTCCCCACCAGCCCACACACAGGCAATGGCTGTGCAGCAGCTCTGCAGAGTTTGCTTAAATCCAGAAGCTATGCTACTGCCCTGGGCCTCAGAGCTATGAATTTAGCAGGTGTGTTGTTCTTAGGGAGCCTTGTTTGCTTTCTGGGATAGAGTGAACTTTGGAGCTGATCCCTGCATAGGCAGACAGGCTGGGTACAGAGATCTTTGTTTGCACAGCATTTACTATGGTTATGAAAGTCTATAAATGAACATCAGTTGTAATGAACACCTTGATCTTGATCGCCACTCACCACAGATAGGGAAAGGACTTTGAACAGACTTTTGATTCTTTTCTACAACCTACAGAAACTATATGAGTTATGCATCTGTTGTGTATCTGCCAGAATTCTCCCATGAATGTGGGAGAAGAAATCTGTGTTGTTTTAATATGCAGTTCCACTCTAAAGAGTGACTCTCTTAAATGGCCCCTTCTTAGCTGATCTGCTCCTTGGGCTGCATTTTCTGTTCCTGTTTGGCACAGAAGTGAGTATACTACCCTGCGCCCTGATGTAGGTTAAAGCAGCCTGGGGGCTGCTCCAATCTATGCCAGCTGGCTATAGTCCCTGTGCGACCATATAGAAGCTGAGAATAACTGCAGGGAAGCACAGCCCTGGCCATGCACCCTCTTCACTCTGTGCCCAAGAGGGGTGGCTCAGTGACAGGCTATGCTGGCTGCTTGTCTGCTGAGAGCTCCCTCATGTCTGGGGAATTCTCAGGTGGGCAGATCCAAATGTTTCCTGGATGCTTTGCTTTGTAACTGAGAATCTGGCCCCTTGTGGTTATCAGTCAGCTGCACACTTCAGTAACTCATACTTCTTTATTGTTTTTACCAGTCAGCATCTCCAAGCGAACACAGCTTAAAGGAGACAGTGGGATTCTTCTCCTTGTGCGTCATCAAGAGACTTGAGCACTAAATCTGAACAGACTACACTTGAGCAAACCCACTGACCAGGTGTCACTTGGGGAGAAGGAAAGTGCCCTGATAGATTGTCAGATCCAAGGCTGGCACATTGGATCTAGAGCCTGAGAACTGGGCTGACCCGGCTGGAGCGGAAGACTTCTGCCCTCTCCCCGCAAGAGCTTCTGCCACTGCTCTGAGCTTCCTCCACCAGTGTCTCCAGCCAGGGCAGCCCGGGCTCAGGGCTTCTGCCCACTGCTGCCCAAGCCAGAGCTCAGGGCAGCCCAGGCTCGGGGCTTCCACATGTGCACACACACCCCAGCCAGGGCTTGGGGCAGTCTGAGCTGAGGCTTCCGCCCTGGGGCTTTTTCTGGGGCTGGGGCACCCATTTTTCCAGGGGACCCACCCAGAGTGGCCGGGGACCCCTGCCTTCATCTGTCACTGGCCTGGACTAGCAGCTAGGAGCCTCCAGCTGGGGCTCTCCTAGCAGCATAGGGAAGATCCTACTACCCACCTCCACCTCTGGGATCCTACTCTAACTGCAGGAGGTTCAGAGGCTGCTGCCTAGGCAGCACAGAAGTGAGGGTGGCAATCTTGGGACTCCCCCGCACAACCACTCTGCAACACCCCCCCACCCACACACACACAATCCTGTTTTGGGTCGGGACCCCCATAGTTACAACAGGGTGAAATTTCAGATGTAAACATCTGAAACTGTGAAATTGATCAATGAAAAAACCCTCTGGCCATGACTTTGGTGGGGCCCTATTTACATGTTAACCCTGTAATGCTACTTATTGCTCCGTCAGCCCCGCCCAGCTCACAGGCTTTTCCTTTATATATGTGTCCATTACTGATTGGGGACTAAAGGCAGCTATTGAACTAATTGCCAGGATTGTTCTTTTCCCCAGTCCTCTGCCTACCTGGAAAATCTTTGTGCTTACCCACTGGACGAGGAGCAGCTACTAGATCAGTGGTTCCCAAACTTGTTCCGCCACTCGTGCAGGGAAAGCCCCTGCCGGGCCGGGCCGGTTTGCTTCCCTGCCGCGTCTGCGGGTTTGGCCAATCGCGGCGGCCGCGGTTCGCTGCTCCGGGCCAATGGGAGCTGCTGGAAGTGGCGCGGGCCGAGGGACGTACTGGCCGCCGCTTCCAGCAGCTCCCATTGGCCTGGAGCAGCGAACCGCAGCCACTGGGAGCTGCCATCAGCCGAACCTGCGGACGCGGCAGGTAAACAAATCGGCCCGGCCCAGCAGGGGCTTTCCCTGCACAAGCGGCGGAACAAGTTTGGGAACCGCTGATCTAGATGAATGTCATACCAATATCATCATCAGGCCAAACATATGGTTACTCTGCTCCCCAGTGCTGGCTGGCAATGTTTCCTATCCTGTTAGCAGGGTGTGATTCGGAGTGCTGTCTTGATGAGTCAACAGGTGGCTTATTACCCCATTTGGAGGGGTCTCTGGAGTGAGGGGATCTGGAGTGTGAGCTGAGGGAGGTCACAGCTGAACCCACAGATATCCTGCTATTAATGTCTTCATTAATAAAACCAAACCCAGGGCGGCTGAAGTTGAGAAAGGCTCTTGCTCACATAAGGTGTCAACGGTGGGGTTTGTGTTCAAAATGTCTCTGCACAAAGGAGGAGGGGGAGAGTGGGTGACATCCGGAAAGGATGATGGAACAGCAGAAACAGCATCATGCCCAGACTCTGCAGCATCAGGTGTCACTACAATTTCCGGACAGACAGCAAGCCCAGGCTGTGACCCAACAGGAACAGGAGAGGCAGTTCCAAGAGCGGCTGTTCTAGAGGTTCATGAACCATTAGTCTCTCACTGCCTCTTTGCTATTGGGAATGGCAGAAACAGACTCAAAACCCTCTATATGTCCCCTAGCCACTAGGGAGGGACAAAGATACACATGGTTTTAGCATGGGTTACATAAGGAGATAATTTGGCCCATTTCACCTGAAAGGCAGGACAGTAAAGATTGTGGGTTCTCATTTTAGAGACATGGGTTCTAATCTCAGTTCTGCCTATCCAACCTATTACTTATGTTATCTGTAAGATGGAGAATGAAATGTTTTCCTTATGGCCAGGAAATGAGGCCCTTTCAATAAGGATTGCACAGTGCATAGAAGTAGTAAAAACAGTCACTAGAAGGGCTTGTGGTAAAAGCTCAGGCTTTTAGATCTAGAGATCCTAGCTTCAGTTCCTGCAAATGGCCCAAAGAAGGGTGGCATTACTGCAGATTTAACTATCTTGTCTCTAACCACTGGAACATATTCTGCTGCCACAAGCAAAGCCCAAGAACCCTGGTACCCAACAGCTAGTTCTCCGATCGTGGTGTCACTTTCTCTGGACTGCTCCTTGCAGCCAACAGGACTGTATCACCCACTAAGCTTGAATTAATATGCAATCTAGCTACCATTAACTTGGGTTTGAATAGAGACTGGGAGTGGCTGGGTCATTACACATATTGAATCTATTTCCCCATGTTAAGTATCCTCGGACCTTCTTGTCAACTGTCTAAATGGGCCATCTTGATTATCACTACAAACGTTTTTTTTCTCCTGCTGATAATAGCTCATCTTAACTAATTAGCCTCTTACTCCACCTTTTCATGTTCTCTGTATATATGTGTATATATCTATCTTCTTACTACATGTTCCATTCTATGCATCCGATGAAGTAGGCTGTAGCCCATGAAAGCTCATGCTCAAATACATTGGTTCGTCTCTAAGGTGCCACAAGTCCTCCTGTTCTTTTTGCGGATACAGACTAACACGGCTGCTACTCTGAAACCTAGCACAGAAGTGTAGGCTGTCTATGCTGTGCAGTTGTGGTTTGAACCTTGATGATAACTCATGAAAGTCTCTGTAAGCTACTGTGAAGGCCTGGGAATAATTCTTAAAATGACTTCATGTTACAAAGTGTATTATTAAGTGGGGAATTTGGATGTTGTGTTAGTGTTCATTTTATTGTTGCATTTGTAGTGTCTGTGTTTTGGTTAATGGGAGCTGTCCCTTTAAGAAGAGGACAGGGCAGCTCTGTTACAGGGTTTGTATAATTTGAAGTACTGGGGATGGGTGAGTGTAGGCCCGCCCAAAATTAAAGGTTCTCCCCTTCAATTAAGGGGGAGGAACCGCTGGACCCAGGCATCAATTGAATACGCGGGGGACAATAAAAGAAAAAACAGGAGCGGGGCGAGGTCAGAGGTAAAGAATCAGGGATCCAGAGGGTGACATCGAGCAAATAAAAAGTTGTTCTCCTTTAATGGATGTTTAGTGGCCTCTACATGAGATGTGTTTGGTAGGTTTCAGTTCCACCTCCAAACTCACCACTGGGCTCTGTACCAATTTGCAGACTCAGCAGAGAGGCCAAGAACTGCCGGGGCCATGGGGAGTGATCAACCTTGTGATCCTTAAAGGAAGTACCCCCAGATCAGGGATGGGGCACACTGGGAGGGCCATTTGTGTGGGAAGCTTGCCTTTCTCCTCCCCTGTAGAAAAACCGAGGGTTTCACTCACGAGGACTGCATGAGCACTAAATCCACACAGCTTTCATAAAGCCAGAGTTTATGGTTATGTACAAATTAGTTCATTGACTGATTAGCATACAACGTTGCACATGGAGCTGCACAGAACTTGGCAGCTCTGGGGCTGTAACTCTGCCTTCCCTGTTTTGTCAGTGCCCACAAACCACAGGTGTTCACACCCGCAAACCCCAGGAGGTTCACATGCCCAGATACAGCCTGCAAGGTTCCCAATGAGGGGATGAGATAGCAGAACTCCTGTTGCTTCTTACCCTTGTTGCTTCTTACCCTGGCTACAACCTAAAAATACATTATCCCCCAGGCCTGCTGCTCCCCAGACTCCCCTCCCACCAAAGTAGAGGATGACCGATCATGAACATGGATTCTACAAAACCTCAGAGGGCTTCTTAGTGCCGAATCAGCCAAAATTGTCTCCTAAACTGTCAGCCAAAACAGACTGTAGCTGGGAAACTGAGCACAGAAAGTTTAAACAACTTGGATAAGGTCAAATGGGGAATCAGGCACAGAACTGAAGTGTGCTCCAGAGTGTGGGTGTCTTTAAACAGACCTCAGAAAGATTGTGGTTTAAGTGATTTGCCCAACATCACATAAATAATCTGCAGCAGTACGCCGGGGTTCTGTATCCCCATCCAGTCCCTTCACCACAGAATCATATTTGCAGCCCTTCTCTTCTTCACTGTACACAAGCATTACTTTGATATTCAGTCACAGGTGACTAGCTGATCTAGCCCATGCATTGCAAAAGGCAGTGTGGCTAAGTGGGCTAAGTCTAGGGACTGTCATCCCTGGATTCTAGTCCTAACTCTCCCTCAACTGACCTTGCAAAATCTCTTCTCTGCAAAATCTGGGACTGGTGCTTGCCTTCCTTTGGGAATACAAGATCATATTGGATAAAAGGAATCTTTCTGTTTGCTTCACAGCTAACAGTTGTCAGTAGAAGGACAATCAAACTCACAGTCTCCAAGGCCAGTGGACTTTCCCCAAGGCGAGAGGATATTTTGTAGGTTGCTTGTTGAGCTGGTAACTATGTGGAGTTCAGTGTGGAGCCAGCTCCCAGCCCAAGCCAAAAGTGGTTTGCTCAGCAGAAGTTACCCAAACAACTAGTAACTTTTAATAATGACTGTTTGGAGCTGAGCCTGGTGCGGGCACTAGCTCACCGCAAGGGCAGTCCGGCGATATACGTTTGGATCTTCCCCTCTGTTGTCTCTGAATCCCTCTGCACAATGTGTTGTTAGAAGATGATGAGGTTTGGAGGCCCTGTATCTTGGGAACTCCCTGGTCAAATGACCCTAAATCTGCACCACAAATTTTAGGGCGGCATGGCTATTTTCAAGGCAATCTACCTATGGATGTGGATTTTAGAGCAATTTGAAAAATCAGCTTTAAGCAGAAACCTTGGTGGAGCCTGCACTGCGGAGTCGCAATCACTCCTCCAGACTTGGAGCAGTTTACAAAAGGAAGAAAGGAAAACTCCCTAGATACGCAGGCAAGGACCCATTCGTACCATCTTTGCCCTCATCCTGTCCCCAAGCCCCTGCCTGTATTGTGATCTTCTCCTGTTTGCAAACTTTGCCTTTGCTTTTTCTGGCACTGAGGGTAAGACATATAAATAGTAATGAGAAGAAACAAAGAGTCTGAAAAGTTGATGCTAATGGATGGGCTCTTGCACGTGACAGCCAAAGCATGTAAAGTCACTCAGCTTTCTCCTGGACTCCCATTTCCCAAACACAACAGAGACACGGCATTACAGCATATCTGCATCCTGATGTACCTTGGCTGTTGGTTTCCTGATCCCTGAAGTTGATCTGCCCCTTCGAGCCTTTACATTCCACTCCAGGAGGTTCCTCAACATGTTCTAAGCAGCAGTTTTCTTCATCATTACCACTCATTGGTGTTAGATCAGGAGATCTGTCCGCAAGATTTTCCAGGTAGGCAGAGGACTGGGGAAAAGAACAATCCTGGCAATTAGTTTAATAGCTGCCTTTAGTCCCCAATCAGTAATGGACACATATATAAAGGAAAAGCCTGTGAGCTGGGCAGGGCTGACGGAGCAATAAGTAGCATTACAGGGTTAACATGTAAATAGGGCCCCACCATAGTCACCGCCAGAGGGTTTTAAATTGATCAATTTCACAGTTTCAGATGTTTACATCTGAAATTTCACCCTGTTGTAACCATGGGGGTCCGGACCCAAAACGGGATCGTGTGTGTGGGGGGGGGGGGGCGTGTTGCAAAGTGTTGTGCAGGGGGGTCCCAAGATTGCCACCCTCACTTCTGTGCTGCCTAGGCAGCAGCCTCTGAGCTTCCTGCAGTTAGAGTAGGTTCCTGGAGGTGGAGGTGGGTAGTAGGATCTTCCCTATGCTGCTGGGAGAGCCCCAGCCAGGGGCTCCTAGCGGCTAGTCCAGGCCAGTGACAGATGAAGGCAGGGGTCCCCGGCCAATCTGGGCGGGCCCCCTGGAAAAATGGGAGCCCCAGCCCCAGAAAAAGCCCCAGGGCGGAAGCCTCAGCTCAGACTGCCCCAAGCCCTGGCTGGGGTGTGTGTGCACGTGTGGAAGCCCCGAGCCTGGGCTGCCCCGAGCTCTGGCTTGGGCAGCAGGGGGCAGAAGTCCTGAGCCCGGGCTGCCCTGGCTGGAGACACTGGTGGAGGAAGCCCGAAGCAGTGGCAGAAGCTGTCGGGGGGAGAGCGCAGAAGTCCCGATCCCGGGCTGACCCAGCTGGAGCGGTGGTGGGTGCCCTAAGCCCCAGCTGCCCCAGCCGGAGTGACAGGGAGCAGAAGCTCAGAGCCTGGGCTGCCTTGGTTGGGGGGTGGAAGCCCCCAGGCTGGGCTGCCCCAAGCCCTGGCTGGAGTGCAGGGAGACCCTAAGCCCGTGCTGCTCCAGCTGCAGCTGGCAGAAGTGGAAGCCTCCAGCCCCGGGAGCCACCGGGGAAGGAAGCCCTGAGCTCGGTGCCCGGAGCCATGGCAGGAGTCGCAAGGTGTGTGTGTAGTGGGGCAGAAGGCCAGAGCCCGGGCTGTTCCAGCTGCAGCCGCCGGGAGCAAAAGCCCCCAGCCTGGCAGGAGCTGCTGGGGGAGGAAGCCCAGGCCTTGGCGCTGGGAGCTGCGGCAGGATCCACGGGGAGAGGGGGGAGGGAACGGATGCCCAGAGCCGTGCTGCAGCGCAGAAGTGAGGGTGTTCCACCCTCATTTCTATGCTGCTTCTGGAGGTGGGTCTGATTTCCTCACCAAGAGCAGCCATGCAGGGGAAGGGCAACTCGTGTCCCTCCCCAGCATGTCCAGACTAGCAACTAAGAGCCCTGGGCTCCCAGCAGCAGGGGAGATCAGATTTCACGGTCCGTGACATGTTTTTCATGCCGTGAAATTGGTCGGGCCCTACACATAAACTAGATTGTGACGGAACTACAGTATGACGGCATGAAGGGAAGGCAGTAGCTAGAATGAAACTAGGTTTTAACAAAGTATTTGATACCTCTCCTCACGAAATCCTACCCGCAATGTGAATTCAGACGGGGTCAGCTGTGTGTACTGCCCCATGCTCTGCAAACTGGCTAAAGAGCCAGCTCTGGAGGGATTGAGAACAGTGTGTTGAGTTGGGTGGGAGGGGCCTAGCAAGTGTCAGTGTTGGGCCTGGTAACATGTATTTTGGGTACATCTTCACTTCGAGATGTGGGTGTAATTTCTGGCTTGAGGAGACATACCTGCTGTGATCAAGCTAGCACGCTGAAACTAGACTGTAGCTGCGGCCGAATGAGCAGAAAGGAGCAGCTAGCCGCCTGAGTACGTGGCTAGAGTCTTGGATGGGTATGAACTTGGGTGGCGAGCCCCTCCTGCCGCTTGCACCGCTGTGGCTACGTGGTATTTTTAGTGCATTAATTCAATCAGAGTTACCGAGGGTCTGCCTCCTAGAGCCAGGAATTACGGCCTCAGCTTGACGTGTAGACACACCCAGAGATTGGGGGAAGGGGTGAAATCATAGCAATTACATTTCCAAATGATACATACTGGGTGCAGCTGCAAACAGCAGTGTAAGCCAGGTTGGCAGCTAACAGGCAGCTGCTATTGCGGCTTCTCTTCCTGAGGAGTGTCGTCTCATTTTTCCTTGTGCTCCCCCCTCTCTCTGTCTGTCTCCAGCTATTGTCTCTTGTCTTATTCTTAGCTGCTCATAGAGCAGGAATCATCTTTTGGTTCGGTGTTTTGGACCATGCCTAGGGCCGTGGGGTCTGGTCGATGTCTGGGGCTCCTATGTATTACTGTAAGAATTAATAATAGATAATAATAATACAGTGACAGTGCACTGTCTGTGGGGACCATTGTGTGAAATTTATGAATAGTTTCAGTCTGATTGTGCTCCTACAAGAATGACAAGCAGTAGGGTTGTTTGTGCCTGAAATTGTAAACAGCTCTGGAGAAGCCCCTGTGGCCACCCTCGGGGATGGCTTGCATGTATGAGTTCAGGTTTGGGGCAAGTCTGCCCAGCGCATCTGGTGCATCTGGTGAGGACGTGTTGTGCCAATGGGAGAGTGCGAGAAGCAGAAGCTATGTTGGTGGGAGAGGGTCTCCCACCATCACAGTGTGGTGTGGACACCCGGCTTTAAGTAGATGTAATTTACATCACTAAGCGGGGTGTTGTTTTCACACCCCTGAGTGACATAAGTTACATCGACTTCAGAGGTAGTCTCCTAATTAGAGATGGGCTGGATGCAGTACACAACATCTAACCCTTCCAATTTGGGAAAGACTATATTCTGATTGGGAGTCAGAACCAAACCTCACAACTGAGGCCATATCTGTCATGGCTTTGACTCATAACCCTTGACCTGAACAATCCTGGAAATCTGTACATATTCAAGAAAGAATCGGTATCTAGCTGTGAAATCCACAGCTTGGACCCAAAATATGTTCTAGTTCAAACAGAGCTTGATTCACGGAAATCCTATGGACTCCGTTATACAGGTGGTCAGACTTAAATTCCCTCTAAGCTGCACGACCACGCAGCAGGCTATCGAGGGCTGCACAGGTGCGCAGTGGGGAGAGGCGCCTCTGCCCCCGGCTCAGGCCCCGGCCCCAGAGCTGCCATAGCCGGGGAGAGGGCTGAGGGGAGTCCTCTCTCCCCACTGCAGCCCCAGGGCAGCCTGCACTCCAAACCCCTCATCCCCAGCCCCACCCCAGAGTCTGCACCCCCAGCCAGAGCCCTAACTCCCCCAACACACTCCAACCTTCTGCCACAGCCCGGAGCCCCCTCCCACACTCTGAACCCCTCGGCCCCACCCCCACCACACCACCTCCATATAGGTGCGCATAACAAAATTAATTCCGCACATGGATGTAAAAAATTAGAGGGAACATTGGGTCAGACTAGATGATCACAACGGTCCCTTCTGGCCTTATAATAACTGAATGTATGAATCTATGTCTAGTCCTGCCCACTGATTCTGGAACTGTTCTTTGAAGCACAAATGTGACGAGTTTATGATTGCCAGCCCCAAAGTCCCTCCCATCCTCACATCTACTGTGTTGTAAAATCAGGTCAGCCTCACCCCATGTTGGTTCTCTCATGTTTTGGAATTAGAAATTATTCTTCACTAGGTGTAAAAATATTTTTAAAACAAATCTTCTGCGTTGTATACATGGGCCAAAAGCGTCCTGGCAATTAACAAAGGCCTGTACCTCCTTATAATGTTACCTTCACACTTAGGCATTCTCAGTTTCTGCACCATATGTCTACTTTTCCTATACTCCTCAGCTAGGAGGCCTGTAATGTGCTGCACTTTGGCCTTTATATTTCCATTTGCTCTTTGCATAAAGCCACAGAGTTTGGGCCCAGAATCAGAGTTGACTCTAAATACCCGGTGTGACAAAGTGGGACTGTTCTTAATGTTTTCTCTGAATATTGTGGGCATGGTTCAGTTTCCCCTATGCAGTTCTTAAATATCTAAGTATAATTGTTGCAGAGCCCTAGAGGGCAGGTGTGTGCAGGGGTCTGAACACAGAGACTGGCCGACACCCTGTTTCCTGACAACTGGTGGCAGCGGTGGGATGTACTGCACCCCGTGGATGGTGCTTCCTGCAGTAAGTGACTGGGGAGCAGTAAAACGAAAGGGGATTGATGAGGACCAGGCGTGCTGAAGGCTCAGAGAGGAGCGGTTTCGGGGGGCGGTTAACCCCTGGGAGTGTGTGACCAGCGAGAAGGACTGTGCAGTAATGGGGTCACCCTGGGGACTGCAGTGAGCAGTCTCAGGGGCGGAGGAGCCTGCGGCTTGGCCCTGGGAGAGAGAAGGACTTTTGCAGTAACAGGGTTCTCCTAAGGATTGCAGCAAGCGGTCCCAGGGGCAGAGGAGTCTGCAGCTCGACCCTGGCAAAGAGGTGGTGACCTCGAGAAGGGATGGCACACTAGGGGTTCTCCCTGGAAACTGTGAGGAGCTGAGAGCGCACAGGCCTGTGAGTCCACAGCAACGTGGGAACAGCAAAGTGATGGCCTATCACCGTCTCCTATCACCGTTGTCAGGCAAAAAGAGAGGGTTGAGCGTTGGAAAGTTCACCAAAGCAGAGTTAAATGTGCAGCTGGAGGAGGATGACCGCTCTAAGGAACAGATTCCTGACCCAAATGGGGCTATAGCAGGATCTGGGAGCAGCTGGAGTGGTAGCCAGGCATCCCCAAGACTCCTGTCCCTGACCAGACGGGGGTCTTCACGATCGGATTCCCCATCGGGGGATCGGAGACAGACAGGACTGGAGCTGAGTCCGAGAGAGCAAGAGGACCGTGGGAGACAGCGAGAGCCCGAGAAAGAGCTGCAGAAGCAGCAGCAGCATGAACTCGCGGTGGTGGGGCGGAGAGGCCTAGGGGACCTCCCCGGGGTGAGTGGGGATAGACCCTGGGGGGTCAGTTCCGCAGGGAACCTCGAGACTAAATTGCTGTCCCTGGGTAAGGAGGGGGGGATATGGATGCCCACCTCACTGCCTTTGAGCAGGCTGGCGATTTGAACCAGGGGGACCCTGCGGAAAAGCCCCGGTGTCTAGCTCCCTTGCTGGGTCCCAAGGCCATAGACTCTGTCAGCCAGATGGGTGGGGAGGTGGACAGGCTCCCACTCCTGACCCCAACCTATATGTCTGTGTGGAGTTTCCTGGGGTCAGGCCCCTTGGACCTCCAGTGGGAGTGGAAGGTGATGGTCAATGGGGAGACATTTCTGGGGTGGTGAGATCCTGGGACAGAGAGAGCCATTGTCAGGCCCTGGGTGGTGCAGCCTCAGATGCTGAGGGGCTGTGTGAGCTGGGTGAGGGTCCCAGGGACAAAGCCCCTCACCCTGCCTATGGCCCAGATCCCTGTGCAGACATAGGAGGGGTTGGGCTTGCTGGTCGTTGGGGTTCTCCAGAGTATTAGCTGTGAGACCCTGTTGCGGGGTGACTGTCTGTTTGGGACAGGATCCAGACCCTGTTCCTGTAACAGCCAAGGATTTGAATTTGAATCCAGGGAACCAACTGGCTAAGATGGAAATTGTCAGTGAAAATGCAAATAACCTGGCTGGCATGAGGGAGGAGCTGCTAGGCTCAGGATACCTGCCTGCCTGTAACCAGCCCCCTGAGGCTGGGTGGGACAGAGAGATGCTCCCTGCCCCCTTGCACACCGGAGAGGGGGCTCACGCTGGCTCTGATGCAGCTCGCTGCTTTCCTCCACTGGGACAGCGAGGGCAGCGCTGAGCATGGGGGGAGACACAGGCAGGGCAGGTCGGCTGCCAACCAGGTTTCCCTGGTCCAGAGGCGCTGCTGGGAAGTGAGTCCACGGCAAGGATGGAGCGACCAGGGACAGGGCTCAGCAGAGCTGTGACCCCTGGCCCAGCCAGCGAGAGGGAAGACTGGGTAGCTGAGTCTGCAGAGCAGAACAGCTGGGTAGTTAATCTCTAGAGAATGCAGGGGATGGCAGGTCTACTCTCATCTCTAGACACTTTGGATAGGACTTGTAGTCTCTCAGTGAATTTAACATCTAGTTCCTTGTGGAAGCAGAGGTTGGTAAGGGAAGGACAACAAAACTTTGAGAGCACAGCTTGTAAAAGTGAACCTGAGATGGCGGGGTACTACTGGAGGTTTGTACCCCGCTGGAGCTCCCTAGCTGCCCCCATCACTAAGCTATGTAAGAAGGGGAAGCCAGACGAACTGGTCTGGACCAAGCAGTGCCAGGGGGCTCTCTGTGCATTGAAGGAGGCTCTAATCCAGGGCCTGGTAAATCTGGTAAACCCAGACTTTGCCAAGGCCTTTATAGTGTTCACCGACGCCTCAGACACAGGGCTGGGTGCGGGGCTGATACAAGCCGATGCTAAGGAATGGGAGAGATGTTGGGGCATCCATGGAAACTTCGGTGGGGTTGAACTTCCCCAGGTCACTGGCTAAAGTGACCTCGCTCAGTTCGGGCTCGAAAGGGGGAGAGATGTGACGAAGTGGGACTGTTCTTAATGTTTTCTCAGAATTTTGTGGGGGTGCCTCAGTTTCCCCTATGCAGTTCTTAAGTATCTAGGTGGTGGGATAAGGGTGTATGATCATTGCAGAGCCCTAGAGGGCAGGTGTGTGCAGGGGTCTGGACACAGAGAATGGCCAACGCCCTGTTTCCTGACACCCGGATATTCAAATTGAGCTCTAACTTTAATGATAGATGATTGCCAATCCTGAACTCTGGATCTCGGCACCTTCAGATCCTAGATCTGCTGGATACCCACCACAAAGACCCACTCCTCAACCCCCACACTGAATGTTCCATAGAGGCGACAGCCAGCCACACACTGGCATTTCTCCTGTGTGATTGTGTCAGGGATATAGAAACAGGAGGATAATTGGTGGCTCAGAGCTGTAGGAGGAATATCACTGAACATATTGGGCTGATTGTGGGGGTGCTGCACTCTGGGGGTGAAACATGGACAGGGCAAGAGTTGCTTCGGGAGGCTGAGCTGTGGGACACACTGACAGGGCCGGCGGTACTGCGGGGGGCTCTGAGCTGTGGGACCCACTGACAGGGACAGCGGTGCTGGGGGGCTCTGAGCTGTGGGACCCACTGACAGGGCCGGCGGTACTGCGGGGGGCTCTGAGCTGTGGGACCAACTGACAGGGACAGCGGTGCTGGGGGGCTCTGAGCTGTGGGACCCACTGACAGGGCCGGCGGTACTGTGGGGGGCTCTGAGCTGTGGGACACACTGACAGGGCCAGCGGTACTGTGGGGGGCTCTGAGCTGTGGGACACACTGACAGGGCCAGCGGTGCTGGGGGGCTCTGAGCTGTGGGACACACTGACAGGGCCGGCGGTACTGCGGGGGGCTCTGAGCTGTGGGACCCACTGACAGGGCCAGCGGTACTGCGGGGGGCTCTGAGCTGTGGGACCCACTGACAGGGCCGGCGGTACTGCGCGGGGCTCTGAGCTGTGGGACCCACTGACAGGGACAGCGGTGCTGGGGGGCTCTGAGCTGTGGGACCCACTGACAGGGACAGCGGTGCTGGGGGGCTCTGAGCTGTGGGACACACTGACAGGGCCAGCGGTGCTGGGGGGCTCTGAGCTGTGGGACCCACTGACAGGGCCAGCGGTACTGTGGGGGGCTCTGAGCTGTGGGACCCACTGACAGGGACAGCGGTGCTGGGGGGCTCTGAGCTGTGGGACCCACTGACAGGGACAGTGGTGCTGGGGGGCTCTGAGCTGTGGGACCCATTGACAGAGACAGCGGTGCTGGGGGGCTCTGAGCTGTGGGACACACTGACAGGGCCAGCGGTGCTGGGGGGCTCTGAGCTGTGGGACCCACTGACAGGGACAGCGGTGCTGGGGGGCTCTGAGCTGTGGGACCCACTGACAGGGCCAGCGGTACTGTGGGGGGCTCTGAGCTGTGGGACACACTGACAGAGCCAGCGGTACTGTGGGGGGCTCTGAGCTGTGGGACCCACTGACAGGGCCAGCGGTGCTGGGGGGCTCTGAGCTGTGGGACCCACTGACAGGGACAGCGGTGCTGGGGGGCTCTGAGCTGTGGGACCCACTGACAGGGCCAGCGGTGCTGGGGGGCTCTGAGCTGTGGGACACACTAATAGGGCTGAACTGCAGGACACTGACAGGACTGGGCATGCAGGTTTGTTGCTCTGCTGGATTTAGCGTGTCCACTTATGCATCCCCGGGACATCCCCTTTATACTGCTTCTTCCGCCTGCATGACCCCACCACCTCTGTTCATGTGTGCAGGGCCAAGTTATTGGGAGCATGTGATGCCTTCCACAAAATGACCTTCTCTGTGTGTAATAACCACATCTGGTTTTATAAGTACTGGTCAGGGGACAGACTATTCTAAAACAAGACGGTACATCTTAAAACCAGACAAATGCGCTGCGATGCTTTGCTGATCAGATTGCTGTGACACATCCCTTCTTGTAGCCTCCACCCATGTGTTGTGTGTGAATTGCATCAGCACCCTGAAACCTTCTCTGACCAGTTTCCTGTTGTCTCAGTCTGAACTGGGAGTAGGTTCACACGCACTGTTCAACTGGGCTGAAATCGGGAAAACCAGAGATGCTAAACTAATTCTGTTGATTGACCTGTTACCAAGAAGCCCCCTTTCTCCTGCCACTCCCCCAGTTGTTAAGCACTTGTGTATTTCAAGTATTCCTCTAATCAGAGGCGAGTTTGCCGTGGCATACATTCCAGGAAAGCATTACCGGCTCATTATCAAGGTCAGACAGAAAGCAGCATCTTCAGAAAAGAAAATGCCAGAAAAACACTCAACATCAAATTTCCAAGTGCAAATAAGCAAATAACTTCCGCAAAACTGCTAACTAAGGAAGCTGAACAGAAAATGCTTCCATCGTGAGTCTCCAAAGTGCTGCTACCATCCAGCAGGTGACTGGGGTTTGGATTCTGGCACCGGAAAATAACATTTGCTCTTGTCTCTCTCTGGTATTTGCAGGCGACCATTCACAATGGTATCCAGGGTTGCTGACTGTCTAATGGCACAAACCCAAACACCGTTGCCTCGCCCCTTCCCCCAAGGCCTCGCCCTTTCTCCAAGGCCTCGCCTCCGTTCACTCCAACCCCCTTCTTCCATCACTTTCTCTCCCCAACCCTCACTCACTTTCACCAGTGTTGAGGTGCGGGAGAGGGCGCGGGCTCCGGGCTGGGACTGAGGAGTTTGGAGTGTAGAAGGTGGCTCCGGGCTGAGCCTGGGGTAGGGGGTTGGGGTGCAGGAGGGAGTGCCGGGTGTGGGCTCTGGGAGGGAGTTTGGATGCAGGCCAATGGGAACTGCGCAGTCAGCACTCGGGGTGGGGGCAGCGCACGGAGACCCCCTGCCCCCAACCCCCAGGACAGTGCTGGCTGCTTCCAGGAGCAACACTGCGCTGCCAGACTGTTAGCACCCTAAATCTCCCAGTACGGCTGCAGTAGCCTCTGGGAGAGAGGGCCTGATTTTTGCAGCCCTAAGCTATCTAGGCCTCCATATCTTTAGCTTCTTCCATCCCAGGCTCTGAAAACATTTCACAAACATGAATGAACAGAGTCTCATGATTCTCCTGTTCAGCAGGGAGATATTACAATAACTTAAGACACTTCAAGCAAACTAAAGTCATTGTGGGATAATTTAGAAACTACCTATGCTTGGTTCCTCAAGTAGATCCTTATGGGTGGCCAGAAGGTCCCCAGGAGTAGCTCTGGGATGGGAAACATCAAGGAATCTTTCCTGGCCCATTGAGCAGAGTTTTGTGTCTCTCACTCAATCCTCTCCCATTCTCCAAATAATGTATTATAAAATTAGCAGGGACTCCTTGACGGAGTAGCTGCTGTGTGCGCCTACCTTAGACTTTGGTGTCAGGTGTCTCTCTGCCTCTGAATACATCCAGTGAGCTTTGCTTCTCTTCAGTCTTTCTTCTCTGGCCACACTTACGGTTCCTTTCATGTTTCTGCTGCGCTTCTGAATTTATACATAGTCTCAAGCTGGCGTCTTTTAATTACTATTACACCTTCTTTGTTTTCCCTCTGGGGAATTGTATGACAAACACCTGACAACACTCAAAGGAAATAATTAGCTGGAGTTTAGGTAGAAATTCTGGTTGTGCAAGTGGAAGCATAGAGTGCTGAGCGCACAAAGAATTCCCCTCCTCTGAACTTGAGTCAGGAGACAGAAATGTCTCCATTAGGGGACATCCCCTTCCACACCATGTGCTTCCCACAGCAAGTCCGCACAGGCGGGGCTCCTGGGGAAGCCAGTGGGCCCTGCCCCCCAACTTCGCAGTCAGACGTGACTCTCAGCCAGCCAGTAAAACAGAAGGTTTATTAGTCAACAGGAACACAGTCCAAAACAGAGCTTGTAGGTACAGGAAACAGGACCCCTATGTCAGATCCATCTTGGGGGCAGGGAGGCCAGACCCCAGGTCTGAGCCTCCCTCTCTTTCCCCAGCCAGCTCCAAAACTGAACTCTTCAGCCCCTCCTCTCGCCTTTGTCTCTTTCCCCGGGCCAGGAGACCACCTGATCTCTTTGTTCTCCAACACCTTCAGTTGGCACCTTTGCGGAGGAGGGGCCCAGGTCGTCAGTTGCCAGGAGACAGGGTGTCGGCCATTCTCTGTGCAGACAGCATCACACTGGCCCTCTAAGGCTCTGCAACAATCACACAGCTTATCCCACCACCTACATACTTAAGAACTGCATAGGGGAAACTGAGGCACCCACACAGTATTCAGAGAAAACATTAAAAACGTTCCCACTTTGTCACAAGGGGAATTGCAGTCGAGACTACACCGCTAAATTTGGATACCTGGTTTGGCCCTCTCCTCCTCTGACTTTATGAAGAAAGCTCCTTTCCTCCCACCATTCATCATGGGCGATCTCTGTCCAGAGGGGGGATGTCTGGAATTAACTGGAGTTGTGAGACTTGGGAACAGTGGCCATTTGTCACAAACAAATTTGGGTAAGAAACAAGAAGAATGGGAATCGCTCATTTATTAGCATCGATTGGATCAGGCTGGTATTACTGAAACCGGCTGAGATGAGTCCCATGACTGGAATGTTAAAATCAATGTTATAATGTATTTAGAAAAGATAAAATGGGCAAGGGGGGGCACTGTATATCAAAAATGGTATTACTTGTTTCCAAGTCACTGATAACTCCCAAGAAAATGACCTTGAATGCTTATGGATCCATGTCCTAACAGATAAAGCACAAGATGGGGTATTAGTTGCTGTCTTCTACAGAGCACCAAATCACACTAGGCAACAGGATGACCAGCTCCTTGCATGCCTATCAGTAATGTGTAGGGAAAAAATGTTGAGTGATCAGAGGGGACTTCAATTTGAGTGACACATGCTGGATGTCTCATGCTGCCAATACCAAAACATCTTTAGAATTTCTAAATATTATAGATGACAATTTCCTAATACAAGAAGTATTGCTTCCAGCATGGGGGATTCTGTTAGATCTTCTCTTGACAGATAAAGAGGAACTGATTATAGAGCTAAAAATTAATGGTAATTGAGTTATAAGTGATCATGACTGGATCACATTTAGAACGTGCAAACGGAATAAAGACCAGAACAGTGATATAGATACTAGGTGCTTTAAGAGGGCCAGTTTCACAAAGCTGAAAACAGCTATGAGCCAAATCAGCTGGGAGGAACAATTTAACCAGAAAAAAGTGAATGATAATTGGTAATTGTTTAAGAACACTTAACTAGAGACCCTAAAAGCCACAATTGAGGGAGAAGGCCATATTGGTTAAAATTTTGACCTGGTTTAGAGGGAAGTGAAACCAGCTATAAAAAATTAAAAATAACAAATGCAAGAATGGAGAAGTTGATAGTAAAAAAAAAATCAGAAGCTAAGAATTGTAGAAATTTGATAAGGGAAGCAAAGGGACACAAGGAGAAATCTACGGTCAGCAGAGTCCTTAAGGACCATATGAAAGAGGTTTTTTTAAAGTATATTAGGAACCAAAAGCATCCTAACAATGGTACTGATCCGTTACTAGATGGTGGACCCAAGAACCTCATAATACCGACTGACAAGGGGGTACAGAGGGATTACAGGAATCTCCTGATTCTGGTATGTACATGCTGGTTCACCAAAGAATGTCAAAACATGCCAATGGTTATAATTGCCTGCTGCATCCTGCATAATATTTGTGAGGCAAAGGGGGAGAACTTGCCACAAGGGTGGAGGTGGGGCGGCTGTCTGCTGAGTTTGAACAGACAGACATAAGGGCTATTGGACGGAGCTGAACGAGGAGGTATATGGCTTGGGGAGGCTTTGAAAGAGTACTTTGACGGCAAGCCACAGTAACGTGCTGTGGCTACTGTGCTCAACCTGGTGCTGCAATTTGGGAACCTACTGGGAACAGTTTTGGTGCTTCCAGCACTTCTGTGCATATATCAATGATAGTACAGCTACCACACCCCACTCCAGGAAAGAGGCAGTGAAGGCGGGTTCTCCAGACTTGCCTAGAAAGACTTCAGGGAAGCAGGGTGAGGAAAGAGAGGAGTCGAGATCTTCAGCCCTGAGTAAGGGTGAAGAGGAAGGGGCTACACAGGAAGTGGCCCAGGGAATAGCAGCAGCAGCTATTACAGGAAGCAGCACTTGGCTGCTAATTGTAGGACCCTGGGTCAGGACCTGGATTAGTGGGTGGGCCCAAGTTCCCCCACCCCCTGGCCACTGGCAGGGTGGCCTAAGCCCCAGGAAAGAGATAAGGCTTGTTTAGAAGCCCAAATGAAGGGCGGGACTTAAAGAGTCTCCAGCGAGGAAGCCCTGGGGGCACGGCTCTATACCAGGGCAGACGCGAACTTAAAGCTAGCCCAGAAGGGGCTGAGGACGGAGCCCCGAGACAGGGCTAAAGATAGTAACAAGGGCACAGAGACAGGCCCTGTTGGACCTATTACCCTGGAAGGGATTCCTTCATGTGTTTAGACTGTGTGTGACTCAGCTGGAGGGCTGAGGCATCACCTGACGAGGGCAACAGCTAGCAGGGGACACCATGAGCAGAGAGTGCAGGTTGCACCGACCGACAAGAGGCACTCATGAGAGGTGTGCACCATCACATACCAGCTGTATATTTATGACACTGGTCCGTCCCATGGGCTGTGAGCGTACAAGACCATTACTTTCACTGCCAACCGTAGTAGAAAGAGAGAGAGAGCCTGGAGCACTGGGCCTGGTGCAGGATCAGAGGCCATGAAACAACTTCAGACCATGTAGGAAAGCAGATGCTTCCAAGTTCACTCTCCAGTACATGAACTTGGCAAAGTTTGTGCTTGTGTACTAAGCACTTGCTGTTTACGTAAATATATTCCAGCTAGTACAGCTATATCC
The DNA here is from genome assembly GCF_965140295.1 of Lepidochelys olivacea. Taxonomy (NCBI): domain Eukaryota; kingdom Metazoa; phylum Chordata; order Testudines; family Cheloniidae; genus Lepidochelys; species Lepidochelys olivacea. The sequence continues at coordinate 6,995,159 of NC_140433.1, read as the reverse complement.
CAAACTAGTACAAGATGAGATGGTTTGACAGAACAATGAATAGGGATGTTTTGTCCGAGATACCAGGAACAAGGGGAGGTAACAAACAGAGGTCATGAAATACGTAAGGTTGTGTGTGTGTTGTGTATTCCAGTTGTTTGCCTCAGCCTGTAAATGGCAGGGTACTTGGCCTTAACCCTTTGTCCAGACGAGGGGGCAGCGAAATGTCCCGCTGCTGACTGAGCTGAGTCCACTGTAATGGTCATACTTGTAAAAAGAAAAGGAGGACTTGTGGCACCTTAGAGACTAACCAATTTATTTGAGCATGAGCTTTCGTGAGCTACAGCTCACTTCATCGGATGCATACCGTGGAAACTGCAGCAGACTTTATATACACACAGAGAATATGAAACAATACCTCCTCCCACCCCACTGTCCTGCTGGAAATGGCCCAACCTGATGATCACTTTAGATAAGCTATTACCAGCAGGACAGTGGGGTGGGAGGGGGTATTGTTTCATATTCTCTGTGTGTATATAAAGTCTGCTGCAGTTTCCACGGTATGCATCCGATGAAGTGAGCTGTAGCTCACGAAAGCTCATGCTCAAATAAATTGGTTAGTCTCTAAGGTGCCACAAGTCCTCCTGTTCTTTTTGCGAATACAGACTAACACGGCTGCTACTCTGAAACCTGTCATACTTGTGTTACTGTATCTGTAACCACGGAGCCAGGGCACTAGGACCATGCTCTGTTTACAATCAACTTGGTCGAGCACCCTTGCCACTGAACTGTGCCTGTGGTCTTTCTTTATGAGTAACATCAAGGTCTGCTGAATTAACATGCTGTACTATCTACTAATAACATCGAAGCTTGAGGGACAGAAGCACTGAGCAGCCTGAACAGCGTTGGGCTGGGTAAGACTATTGAGGTCGGCTGAATCAGCTCTCTGCGCAGAGCTGGACAGCCCGTGGAAAGGACATACACACATGCAAGCTAACTGACAACACCAGCAGGCACTGTACACCATGTGTTGTAAACTAATAAAGATGAATCTCATTCAGAAATAAAAGGGTTTTATTCAGTTATGAAAACAGCACCTGACAAACAGTCCAAAGAACATACTAGTAAATACATTTTAACTTAATTTTTTTTGGCACCTGTGATGGGGTGGGGAGATCCCATCCAGTACGGGATGAGTTCACCCCGTCCTTCGACCTGCCCTCTGTCTCTAGGCAGTGAGACCTAAGGGGTAAAGTCAATAGAGTTGCCCTGATCTGCAAGACTGTAAGGCCCAATGGCTGGAGTCTATGTAATCGCCCTGATCCATAGGGTGTTAGGGTCTCATGACCTACGTCAATGCCCTTCTCTGTAGGGCAGCAAGGGCTAGCAGAGATATCCTGGGTCCTCAGGGTAGTAAGGCCTGGCTGGCGGCCAGAGTCCATAGAGATTCCCCAGGTCCTCAGGGCAGTAAGGCCTGGTGACCCATTGGGGTATGTGGACCACAATCAGGGGGGAGGTGTGGCAGCCAGAGTAGGGGAACCTGGGCCCTGCCTGCTCCACCAGGTCCCAGCCCAGGGCCCTGTCAGTGGGGAGGGTGCCTGCCACTGAGTCAGCAGGGATCCGTCTGCAATACGCTGACTAGCATTGGGACAATGGCTATTCCCCCGGCTGCTTCCCACTGTGATATCTGTGGTAGTGGTCTGTGCAACTTCGGGGTCTCTGGGTTCCTCAGCCAGCGCAACTCCCTGTAACTCAGACCTCCCTGGGGCGTCCACAGGCAGCTGAGCATCTGCTTGGGTCTCAGTGCCTCTGGCTTCCTCGGTCCGGGGTTCCAACTCCCAGGTGGGAGCCTACAAGGAACATCCTTCCTCTCCAGTGGTTAGCCCAGACTGAGCTGGGCTGCTCACTCTTATACTGGTGGTACATCTGGAGCATGCCCAACAGGGACATGAGGGCATGACTTCTTCCACCCACAGCGAGGAGTTAACTCTTCCCCATCCAGTGCAGGGTGAGTTCACCCTGTCACAGCACCTTAATAAATAAACAAGGGAAAGGAACAGTGTAGGTACACATCCATCAACCATGGCTCTCGCAGGTCAGAGTATGTGCAGCTGCGGTTGTCCATGCTTTCTCCCACGGTGGAGTGGTAGGCGGAGGCATACTGACCCTGAGACCATGTAGAATCCTGAGTGTGTAGGGAAGGGCTAAGCTGCCATTCTCTACCAAGTGTGATGGAAGTCGGGCCCACAATTTTTGAACCTGGAGGTCCACAAGGGTCTGCTGCATTGCATTTGCTGTCGGAGAAGCCCCATTATGTCCTGGTGCATCTCCTTCTCCTGGGCCCCTCTCCTCTCTGCTCTTTCCTTCTCCAGACTTTCTGCAATGTTCACCCTCCAGGCCCTCTGTTCAAGGGCTGATGCAGCTCCCTCTTGCAGGATCTCAAAGAACATGTCCTCCTAAGTCCCCTTTTTTCTCCTCCTTATCCAGGTGAGTCATTCTGCTGATGTGGAGGAGGAACCCCTCAATGCCACAACTGCAGATAAATCACACAGATTTATGTTCAGCATAGTATGAACAGAAAGCAAAACTTAAGATTCATAAATCCCCCCTTCTCTTGCTCCCCTAAAGTGTTAAATAAGACATGCTTATTGGTATTGCTGCTTTGGAGTGCTTGATCATGACACTACTCACAGCTCTAGACATGGTGAGTATGACCTGCCACCAGTGGTGAAAAAATGGTGAGGGAATTGCAGGGATGCACACAATGGAGTATAGGACATTGGCACCATTTTCCACAGGTGGGAATGGAGGTGGGAGCTGTCACCTCCCTCCTGAGGGTAACACAGGCAGAGAAAGCGTAGCTGCTGCTGGTGTACCAAGGCCACCCGGCCCTGTGTGCTGCTAGCCTGTGACGGTGACTGCTGAAGTTATCGCTGACTGTAGTGGGAAAAACAACGAGGAGTCCTTGTGGCACTTTAGAGACTAACAAATTTATTTGGGCATAAGCTTTCATAGAACCCACTTCATCAGATGCATGGAGTGGAAAATACAGGAGCAGGTATAAATACATGAAAGGATGGGAATTGCCTTACCAAGTGTGAGGTCAGTCTAACGAGACAATTAAATTAACAGCAGGATACCAAGGGAAGAAAAATAACTTATGAAGTGGTGATGAGAGTGGCTCATTTCAGACAGTTGACAAGAAGGTGTGAGTAACAGTAGGGGGAAATTAGTATTGGGGAAATTAGGTTTAGGTTTTGTAATCACCCAACCACTCCCAGGCTTTATTCCGGCCTAATCTGACGGTGTCCAGTTTGCAAATTAATTCCAGTTCTGCAGTTTCATGTTGGAATCTGTTTTTGAAGGTTTCTTTTTGAAGAATCACCACTTTTAGGTCTGTTACTGAGTGACCAGAGAGACTGAAGTGTTCTCCTACTGGTTTTTGAATGTTGATTCCTGATGTCAGATTTGTGTCCATTTATTTTTTTGTCTCGAGACTGTCTGGTTTGGCCAATGTACATGGCAGAGGGGCATTGCTGGCACATGATGGCATATATCACATTGGTAGATGTGCAGGTGAACAAGGCCCTCATGGGGTGGCTGATGTGATTAGGTCCTATGATGGTGTCCCTTGAATAGATATGCAGACAGAGTTGGCACTGGGGTTTGTTGCAGGGTTCCTGGGTTGGTGTTTTTGTTGTGTGGTGTGTGATTGCTGGTGAGTATTTTCTTCAGGTTGGGGGGTTGTCTGTAAGCAAGGACTGGCCTGTCTCCCAAGGTCTGTGAGAGTGAGGGATCATCCTTCAGGATAGGTTGTAGATCCTTGATGATGCGCTGGAGAGGTTTTAGTTGAGGGCTCAAGGTGACGGCTAGTGGCGTTCTGTTACTTTCTTTCTGGGGCCTGTCTTGTAGTAGGTGACTTCTGGGTACCCTTCTGGCTCTGTCAATCTGTTTCTTCACTTCAGCAGGTGGGTACTGTAGTTTTAAGAACGCTTGATAGAGATCCTGTAGGTGTTTGTCTCTGTATGAGGGATTGGAGCAAATGAGGTTGTATCTTAGAGCTTGGCTGTAGACAATTGATCGTGTGATGTGGTCTGGATGAAAGCTGGAGGCATGTAGGTAAGTATAGCAGTCAGTAAGTTTCTGGTATAGGGTGGTGTTTATGTGACCATCGCTTATTAGCACTGTAGTGTCTAGGAAGTAGACCTCTTGTGTGGACTGGTCCAGGCTGAGGTTGTTGGTGGGATGGAAACTGTGGAAATCTTGGTGGAATTCCTCAAGGACCTCCTTCCCATGGGTCCAGATGATGATGTCATCAATGCAGCGCAAGTGGAGTAGGGGCATAAGGGGATGAGAGCTGAGTTGTTCTAAGTCAGCCATAAAAAATTTGGCATACTGTGGGGCCATGCAGGTACCCATAGCAGGCCGCTGGCTTGAAGGTATACATTGTCCCCAAATCTGAAATAGTTGTGGGTGAGGACAGACAGACTCCAGTGTGAAACTGCAGAACTGGAAGTAATTTGCAAACTGGACACCATCAGATTAGGCCGGAATAAAGACTGGGAGTGGTTGGGTGATTACAAAACCTAAACCTAATTTCCCCAATACTAATTTCCCCCTACTGTTACTCACACCTTCTTGTCAACTGTCTGAAATGGGCCACTCTCATTACCACTTCAAAAATTATTTTTCCTCCCTTGGTATCCTGCTGTTAATTTAATTGTCTCGTTAGACTGACCTCACACTTGGTAAGGCAACTCCCATCCTTTCATGTATTTATATCTGCTCCTGTACTTTCCACTCCATGCATCTGATGAAGTAGGTTCTAGTCCATGAAAGCTTATGCCCAAATAAATTTGTTAGTCTCTAAGGTGCCACAAGGACTCCTCGTTGTTTTTGCTGATACAGACTAACACAGCTACCACTCTGAAACCTGTAGTAGGAAAGTGTTCTACTGCGGAGGAAGAAATAGGCTGCCATCCCTAGAAACATTCGGGAGAATATTGCAGGTACCTGCATAGAAGTTTCATTGAGATCTTTCAGGAGGATTCAAGGGACATCCCTGTATCCATAAACAAACTGCTCTGCATTCCTCCGCCCGCCTACACCTAACTCTAGAGGGGAATGAAAAGCAGATAAGAACTTTACTTTTCTTTGTTGTACCACTACTTCTTCTAGTATGAGTTAATTAATGAAAATTGGCTGTCAGTGTCCTGCGAAGCTGGGGGTACCATCCCTGTAATAAGAAATTTATTTACACACTTACCCAAGGTTCCTTCCCCTGGTTCAGTCTCACTTGTATTTGATGGGCTGGACTGCAGTGCCGTCAAAAACAGGTCCTGGCTCGCTGCACAGCAGGATCCCCTCAATCGCCTGTGCCCCATACCCTTCTTCATCCACCTTCTCCTCCTTGCTGTTCACAGCAGGGGCCTGTGCCTCAGGCTTCTTGGAGGTATCCACGGTGCTGTGTGTGCAGGGGTGTTGGGGTCTCGCCCACCACCATGCAGCTCTTGTAAAAGTGGCTGGTCCCTGTCCTTCCCCTTTTCCTGCATCTCCCAAGCAATCTGCTCATAGACGTTGACGTTTCTACAGTTGGTTCAGAGATGGACCAGCACCGCCTCTTCTCCCCACAGGCCAGGAGATCCAATATCTCCTGTCTACTCCAGGCAGGAGACCCCCTGCAGCATGTAGCTGGCATGGGCAGCTGGGCAGTTGTACACAGTGGAGAGCTGCTAGGTGCTTGCCAAGCTGGACAATCAGAAAAAGACATTTCAAAAATTTGCAGGGGTTTTAAAGGGGTGGGGGTGCTTTCCAGTTTACGTTACCCCTGCGCAGTGGAGGTCACGATTGTGACCAGAGCAGTCAGTGTCAGGCATTGTGGAACAGTGGATGGAGGACTGTTAGGGTCAACACAGATAACACATTGTCCACACTTATGCTGCGTCAACGTCTGCACATCAGCCATGTCTCAACGCCACTTGGGGAGGTGGTATTACTGTGTCAGTTTAATGGGACACTTACATTGGTGGGAGACAACTTAAAGTGTTGACAGGCGTACAATTAGGTTGATGCAAGGTGGCTTACGTTGACCTAACTTTGTAGTGTAGACCAGGCTTCAGACAAGAAATGTAAATTAAGTATTGTATGTTTCATGGTAAGCCCCCTATCACCAGTCTGGATTGAATGCAATTGAAGGATTGTATGAATTTTTAAGAAGAAACTAAATGGGAAGAAAAAAGCAGCTGTGGGGTGAGTGTGTGGAGACTGACACCCTAGCTGTAGGTGGTTTATGAAAGGGTTTACAGGAAGGATAAGCAGTGAGTGTGTGTGTGTGTTGGGGAAAGACGGAGATGATGACAGACACATCTGTAGGTATATATCTTATGTTCTTATACATTTCTTATGTTCTTATGAATCTTATGTTCCTATAAATTCATAGAGGATAGGTCCATCAATGGCTATTAGCCAGGATGGGTAGGAATGATGTCCCTAGCCTCTGTTTGCCAGAAGCTGGGAATGGGTGACATGGGATGGGTCACTTGTTGATCACCTGTTCTGTTCATTCCCTCTGGGGCACCTCGCATTGGCCACTGTCAGAAGACAGGATACTGGGCTAGATGGACCTTTGGTCTGACCCAGTAGGGCCGTTCTTATGTTATTATCTACAGCTTACAGGAAGGGTAACAGCGGGGTGGATGTGGAGACGGAGACAGTTATGGTGACGGACACCCTATCTGTAGGTATACATCAAAGATTTACTGGAAAGAAAGAAAACACCCTCGCACCTTCATTGGGGGAATAACAGGACAGTGCTTTTGCTTCATGGAAAAGGGGTCTTAGCCAGGCTTGGCTGAAAACTCCGAAGAGAACTTTGGGTGAGATACATGTTTTTGGACAAAAGAGTAATGTATTAGTTAAATATAGTCTCTAGAAAGCATGTTATGATTTTGTTTTACGTATCACCATTTGTTTCCAATATTCGTACTCAGTGTCACTTACATCTCTGTTCTTTGATAATAAACTTACCCTTGTTTTCACTATAAATGTGTCGAAGTGCTGGTCCTCAGCTGACTCTGGTGTTGTGTGGCAAATCGCCGGCACTACTACGATGGGTCTCGCTCTTTCTCTTCTTGCAGGGGGGGGGGTTCAGGGCACCATTTCTTACCCCTCACCTGGGGTATTGGAGGAGGGGAGTGGAGAGGGTGGGAACCGGACCCGCCCCCTACTCTGGGTCCCAGCCCAGGGGCCCTAGGGATAGCGGTAAACCGCTTGAATTAGCGGTTCCTTCCCCTGGGCTACTTCCTTCTCCTGTCCTTCAGCTTGTGGGGCTTCCTGCCCTCCCTCTGCACAAACCAGGTGTCCCTTTACCGAGGGTCTTGGTCTTCTTAGCCCACCGCAGCACTTCTCCAAACTGTCCTCTGCTTCCCTCCAAACTGCTCTCTGCTCCACCGCCAACCCACTCTGCTTCAACTCCTCCAAACTGCCCTCTGCTCCACCGCCAACCCACTCTGCTTCAACTCCTCCAAACTGCCCTCTGCTCCACCGCCAATCCACTCTGCTTCAACTCCTCCAAACTGCTCTCTACTCCACCGCCAACCCACTCTGCTTCAACTCCTCCAAACTGCCCTCTACTCCACCGCCAACCCACTCTGCTTCAACTCCTCCAAACTGCCCTCTGCTCCAACGCCAATCCACTCTGCTTCAATTCCTCCAAACTGCTCTCTGCTGCACCGCCAACCCACTCTGCTTCAATTCCTCCAAACTGCTCTCTGCTGCACCGCCAACCCACTCTGCTTCAACTCCTCCAAACTGCACTCTGCTCCACCGCCAATCCACTCTGCTTCAACTCCTCCAAACTGCCCTCTGCTCCACCGACAATCCACTCTGCTTCAACTCCTCCAAACTGCCCTCTGCTCCACCGCCAACCCACTCTGCTTCAACTCCTCCAAACTGCTCTCTGCTCCACCGCCAATCCACTCTGCTTCAACTCCTCCAAACTGCTCTCTTCTCCACCGCCAACCCACTCTGCTTCAACTCCTCCAAACTGCTCTCTGCTCCAACGCCAATCCACTCTGCTTCAACTCCTCCAAACTGCCCTCTGCTCCACTGCCAATCCACTCTGCTTCAACTCCTCCAAACTACCCTCTGCTCCACCGCCAACCCACTCTGCTTCAACTCCTCCAAACTGCCCTCTGCTCCACCGCCAATCCACTCTGCTTCAACTCCTCCATTCTGCTCTCTGCTCCACCGCCAATCCACTCTGCTTCAACTCCTCCAAACTGCCCTCTGCTCCACCGCCAATCCACTCTGGTTCAACTCCTCCAAACTGCCCTCTGCTCCACTGCCAATCCACTCTGCTTCAACTCCTCCAAACTGCTCTTTGCTCCACCGCCAATCCACTCTGCTTCAACTCCTCCAAACTGCTCTCTGCTCCAACGCCAATCCACTCTGCTTCAACTCCTCCAAACTGCCCTCTGCTCCACCGCCAACCCACTCTGCTTCAACTCCTCCAAACTGCCCTCTGCTCCACCGCCAACCCACTCTGCTTCTACTCCTCCAAACTGCCCTCTGCTCCAACGCCAATCCACTCTGCTTCAACTCCTCCAAACTGCTCTCTGCTCCAAAGCCAATCCACTCTGCTTCAACTCCTCCAAACTGCCCTCTGCTCCACCGACAATCCACTCTGCTTCAACTCCTCCAAACTGCCCCCTGCTCCACCGCCAATCCACTCTGCTTCAACTCCTCCAAACCGCCCCCTGCTCCACCGCCAATCCACTCTGCTTCAACTCCTCCAAACTGCCCCCTGCTCCACCGCCAATCCACTCTGCTTCAACTCCTCCAAACTGCCCTCTGCTCCACCGCCAATCCACTCTGCTTCAACTCCTCCAAACTGCTCTCTGCTGCACCGCCAACCCACTCTGCTTCAACTCCTCCAAACTGCCTTCTGCTCCAACACCAATCCACTCTGCTTCAACTCCTCCAAACGGCTCTCTTCTCCACCGCCAACCCACTCTGCTTCAACTCCTCCAAACTGCTCTCTGCTCCACCGCCAATCCACTGTGCTTCAACTCCTCCAAACTGCCCTCTACTCCACCGACAATCCACTCTGCTTCAACTCCTCCAAACTGCCCTCTGCTCCAACGCCAATCCACTCCGCTTCAATTCCTCCAAACTGCTCTCTGCTGCACCGCCAACCCACTCTGCTTCAACTCCTCCAAACTGCCCTCTGCTCCACTGCCAATCCACTCTGCTTCAACTCCTCCAAACTGCTCTCTGCTCCAACGCCAATCCACTCTGCTTCAACTCCTCCAAACTGCTCTCTGCTCCAACGCCAATCCACTGTGCTTCAACTCCTCCAAACTGCCCTTTACTCCACCGACAATCCACTCTGCTTCAACTCCTCCAAACTGCCCTCTGCTCCAACGCCAATCCACTCTGCTTCAATTCCTCCAAACTGCTCTCTGCTCCACCGCCAATCCACTCCGCTTCAACTCCTCCAAACTGCCCTCTGCTCCACCGCCAAACCACTCTGGTTCAACTCCTCCAAACTGCCCTCTGCTCCACCGCCAATCCACTCTGCTTCAAGTCCTCCAAACTGCCCTCTGCTCCACCGCCAAACCACTCTGCTTCAACTCCTCCAAACTGCTCTCTGCTCCACCGCCAACCCACTCTGCTTCAACTCCTCCAAACTGCCCTCTGCTCCAACACCAATCCACTCTGCTTCAACTCCTCCAAACTGCCCTCTGCTCCACCGCCAATCCACTCTGCTTCAAGTCCTCCAAACTGCTCTCTGCTCCAACGCCAACCCACTCTGCTTCAACTCCCAGACGATGCTATGGAGGGCTGGACCTTAGTCCAGGGGAAGCGAGGCAAGCGGAAGGCTCGAGCTCTGCTGCACCCATCCGATGCGGAGGCCCGCCGGAAGACCAGGAAGGGAGGCACTGATACTGAGCCTTCCGCTATGCCCACGAGTGAGATCCATCCGCCCGTGTCAGGACGGGAAGACAAAACAGCACTGGAAGGTAGAATCTCCCCTCCACGGGAGACCCTCCCCTCTGAGACCCCTGAGGAAGCCCCTTCTGCCCGAATATCACCTGAACCCCCCACGAACCCCGAAGCAACCGTCATAGCGGGCGCCAGAGGGGAGACCCCCCGGGGTGGCAGAAGATGACCTCTCCTCCATGTATGAGGAGATCGAGGCCCTAGGTTTGACCCCGGTCACCCAGGGAGAGAATGACCTACTGCTGGCTGGCCTCGATCTGGGCAACCTCACCCCAGTCCCCCTTTCCCCATGCTCCCTCCCCTTAACCGCCTTCCTGCGCGGGGACCCTACAGAAGGTGGTCCACCACCTGATGCCATGGCTGCCAATTCCACCACAGAGCCTGCGCCTAGCATCACTGGGAGCTCCCTCCCCACCCCCTTAACCATTGAATCTGTTCGGGAGGCACCACCTCTCAGCTGCTTGCCTCCTGAAGCCCACGGCCTCGCCTCTGCCCCCGCCCCCACCCGCACCCCCATCCCGTCCCTGCCCAATCCACCTCCTTTTTCAATGCTATTGACACCCCTGGGGTTATTTCTTTCCCGTTTTTTGCAGATCCCCCCCAGGGAGCAGCCTTTGCGTTTTCCTGCCGCGACCCATTAGGAGCTGCAATTTTCCCTCCGCCATCCCCTTCTACCCCAAGGCTTGAGACAGACCTAATAACGTTAGCCTGTCAGACGCCCCGTCGGTGGTCCGCACCCTGCCTGCCCGCCTCAGCAGACCACGAGGCTGCACCAAGAGCCCCACCAGGGAATAACCCGGAAATCGCAGCCCCACCCCCCCATGAGCTGCGAAAAGTGTTGCGAGAGTTTATAGAAGACATCCGTGGCTCCTGCAACAGGGTACAGCTAGCTCTCCAGCTATGGGGGGACTTTGATCACATCCTCCAGGCCACAAGGGTCCTTATAAAGGAGGGTAAAGGGAAAGGAAGGCACGGTGCTGTGGCCTACGGGCGGGCCCGCAGCTTCCGTGACGATTTACTCACTTACGGGATGGGTCACGGATTGTTGCACGACCTGCCGGGGGCTGCGAACACCCCCGCCAAAAAGGAACCCCCACCCCTCCAGCCCTCCGCATGACGCCCCTCATTATTGCAACTTTGAACACCAGGGGCTGTAGGATGGCTCTCCGCAGGTCCCAGGTGCTCTCTTACCTTCGGGAAGGGGGGTACTCTGTGGTTTTCCTGCAGGAGACCCATACGGATCCGACCGCGGAGGACAGCTGGCGGCTGGAGTGGGGGGATGGGGTCTACTTCAGCCACTTCACGATTCGACAAGCTGGAGTGGCGACCCTGTTCTCCCCCAACCTACGGCCTGAGGTGCTAGGGGTCATTGAGGCCGTGCCGGGCCACCTGCTGCATCTCCAAGTCCGTATGGAGGAACTCGTGGTCAACCTCATTAACATCTATGCCCCGACAATGAGCCCGAAGCGGCCGCAATTCTATCAGCGGGTGTCCGACTTCCTCAGCACCCTAGATTCTCACGAGTGCTTAGTCCTGGGACGGGATTTTAACACCACCCGCGAGGAACAGGACCGCTCAGGGGCCGAGCTGAGCCCGGCCGTGGCGAACATTCTCCGAGAAATAGTCAAACATCACTCCCTAGTAGACGTCTGGTGTGACCATCACCCAGATGACACTTCCACGTTCACCTTTGTCAGAGTGGAGGCCCATCGGTCACACCACTCTCGGTTGGACCGTATTTATTTATCCCGTTTCCATCTTTCACAGGCCCACTCCTCCAACTTTCGGCCGGCCCCATTTTCTGACCATCATCTAGCCACTATAACAGCCTCCCTCCGTGCAGAGAGGCCGGGGCCAACCTATTGGCACTTTAACAACAGCCTGTTGGAGGATGAGGGCCTCGTGATGTCCTTCCGGGAGTTTTGGCTGGCCTGGCGAGAGCAGCGGCGTGCCTTTCCCTCGGCGCGGCGATGGTGGGATCTAGGGAAGGTGCACGCCAAGCTCTTCTGCCGTGACTACACCCGGGGCACCAGCCGACAGAGAAATGCAGCGATAGAGCAGTTGGAATGGGAGGTCTTAGAGATGAAGAGGCGTCTGGCTGCCAGCCCCGAGGACCCGTTCCTCTGCGGAGCGTGCCAGGAGAAGCGGGAGGAGCTCCGGGCCCTCGAGGACCATCGGGCCCGAGATGCCTTTGTTAGATCCCGCATCCACCTCCTTTGGGAGATGGATCGCGGCTCCCGTTTCTTCTATGCCCTGGAGAAAACGAGGGGGGCCAAGAAACACGTCACCTGCCTTCTAGCAGAAGACGGCGCCCCCCTTATGGATCCAGTGGAGATGTGTGGGAGGGCCCGTGACTTCTACACAAGCCTTTTCTCCCCGGATCCGACCGATCCTGGAGGTTGCAGGGTGCTCTGGGAGGAACTCCCCACGGTCTGCTTGGGCGACCGAGACCGACTAGAGCTGCCTCTCACCCTGGCCGAGTTCTCGGAAGCCCTCCATCGCATGCCCACCAATAAATCTCCGGGCATGGACAGGCTGACCGTGGAGTTCTACCGCGCGTTCTGGGACATCCTTGGCCCAGACCTAGCCACTGTCTGGGCCGAGTCTTTGCAGGGCGGGGTCCTCCCTCTTTCGTGCAGGTGAGCAGTGCTCACCTTGTTGCCAAAGAAGGGAGACCTCCGCGATTTACGAAACTGGCGTCCCGTCTCACTCCTTAGCACGGACTACAAAATCGTAGCGAAAGCAATCTCGCTGCGGCTCGGGTCCGTGATGGCGGACATGATCCACCCAGACCAGACCTATACTGTCCCGGGTCGCAGCATTTTTGATGACCTATTTCTAGTCTGAGATCTTTTGGAACTCGGGCGTAGAGATGGTCTGTCGTTCGCCCTCCTGTCTCTTGATCAGGAGAAGGCGTTCGATAGAGTGGACCATGGGTACCTCCTGAACACTCTGCAGGCGTTTGGATTCGGACCTCAGTTTGTGAGTTTTCTCCAGGTGCTGTGCGCCTCCGCGGAGTGTTTGGTTAGGCTCAACTGGGCCCTGACCAAACCGGTCAGCTTCGGGCGAGGAGTACGGCAGCGGTGCCCCCTCTCGGGCCAGCTGTACGCTCTGGTGATCGAGCGCTTCCTCTGTCTCCTCCGCAGGAGGTTGACGGGGTTGGTGCTGCGGGAGGCGGAGCTGCGGCTGGTCCTGTTGGCGTACGCCGATGACGTGCTCCTCATGGCCCAGGACCCAGGTGACTTGGCGCGGGTAGAGGCTTGCCAGGCCATCTATTCAGCAGCCTCCTCCGCCTGAGTCAACTGGGTCAAGAGCTCTGGCTTGGCGGTGGGGGACTGGCGGCAGGTGAGCTCCCTCCCACCCACGCTTCAGACCATCCAGTGGAGCGCTGGTCCACTGCTCTACCTAGGCGTTTACCTTTCTGCCACGCACCCTTCTCCACCGGAGAACTGGTGGAATTTAGAAGGCGGGGTGATAGAGCGACTCCGGAAATGGACGAGGCTACTCCGATGTCTCTCCCTCCGAGGGAGAGCACTGGTGCTTAACCAACTAGTCCTGTCCACGCTCTGGTACCGGCTCAACACTCTGGTCCCGGCCCCGGGTTTCCTGACCAACCTCCGGACATCGATTCTAGAGTTCTTTTGGTCAGGAATGCACTGGGCCCCTGTTGGGGTTCTTCATCTACCCCTGAAGGAAGGAGGGCAGGGCCTGAAGTGTCTGCACACTGAGGTCCGTGTCTTCTGCCTCCAGGCCCTGCAGAGGCTCCTTTATAGTGCAGGTAGTTCGGCATGGAGCATACTGGCGCACGCCTTCCTGCGCCGCTTCCAAGGGCTCCGATACGACCAGCAGCTCTTTTATCTCTGTCCGAGAGGTTTTCCGCAAGACCCCTCCGGGCTGCCAGTCTTCTACCAGGACCTCCTCCGGACCTAGAAACTGTTTTCAATGACCAGGTCCGTGGTGGCCACCGTGGGAGCAGATCTCCTCGCGGACCCCTGCTACACAACCCCCAGCTCCGTGTGCAGGCGGCGGAGTCCCGCTCGGCGCGCCAGAGTTTGGTCCTGGCGAAAGTCACGAGAGTCGGAGACCTCCTGGACTATGACTGGGGAGACTGGCTGGATCCCCTAATGCTCGCTCAGCGCATGGGACTCTCCAGACCTCGTACCCCCCAGCTCGTACTTCAGGAGGTAAAGGCCGCCTTGACGCCTGCTGCTCGGGCTTATCTCAACCGAGCCCTGTGCGAGGGCACACCCATCCACCCTCTACTCCAGGCCCACCGGACCTTTCAATTGGGTCCCTACCCCGTAGATCCCAACAAACCCCTCACCCTTTCACTGCGAGCTGGCTGCATGAACTGCAGCCGATCAGCTTCCAAATCGCGCCACGGAAATATCTATACACACTCATGCTTCACACCCTTCACGCCCACACCCTGGTGTCCCGCCCCGATACAAAGTGGCGGGACCTCCTGCCACCTTTGGAGGGTGAGCAGCCCCGGTGGGCCAGCCTGTATTCCACCTTGGTCCCGAGGCCCGTCGGGGACATTAGTTGGTGGCTCCTTCATGGAGCTGTGAGCACGGGCGTGTTTTTGACATGGTTCACCCCCATCCCGGATACTTGCCCTTTTTGCAATGTGAGGGAAGCCCTGGCGCATGTATATTTAGAGTGTGCCAGGCTGCAGCCCCTTTTTCGGCTCCTCACGAATATTTTATTATGCTTTTGGCTACAATTTTCCCTTCACCTTTTTATCTACACACTCCCCATCCGTGGCCCCACAAAATCGCGAGATCTCCTGGTTAACCTCCTCCTAGCCCTAGCTAAAACAGCCATTTATAAAACCAGAGAGGGGAGGTTGGCTAATGAAGTGTCCTGCGATTGTAGGGCCGTTTTCCGATCCTCAGTACATTCACGTATTTGGGCGGAGTTCCTCTGGGCGGCGTCCACCAACTCCCTTGACGCCTTCGAGGAGCGGTGAGCGCTGTCCAGGGTTCTCTGCTCGGTGACCCCGTCCAGTTCCCTCTGTCTGACCCTTTGATTGAGGGGAAGAGTGAGAGACCCCAGCCCCAGCCGTTGCCGCTGTGGATACCATCATCACTGTCACCTAGGAGGGGTCCTATCACACGTGGGTGTACGTCCCCCCCACCCCCAAACCGCCCACCCCACAGCCGTGCCCATCTTGTCGGGCACTCTCAGGAGAGGAATAATCGGTGACACTGGGCGTGGCACTAGGTAACTCAAGGGGGTGGAAGACCATGAGTGTCGAGGAAGCCCCTCCGCTCTAGGCCACCAGGTAACTCAGGAGGGTGGAAGACCACGAGTGTCGAGGAAGCCCCCCTGCTCTGGGCTCAGGCTAGCCTGAACACTCCTCCCTCCTAAAGTCTGCTGTGTTATACCTTATGTTTGCTTTTGTTTTGTTGCATAGTTTTGTTTTATCCTTTTTGGTGATTCTTTGTAAGTGTTACACAAATAAAATTCTTTTCTGCTTCAAAAAAAAAAAAAAACCAAAACACTCTCCTGCTGCCCTCTGGCCATGCTGTATCACAGTGTACTATTCTTTTAGAAATAGTAGAGCTGGTACTTTTCTGAGTATTCGGTCAATAAGGGGCTGGACACTGCGGGAAAGCGCTGAGTATTTGGGGGTTGGTGTATGCCTGTCACCACCTGTACAGAGAGAGCGAGTTTTGAGGAGGCCTGGAGGCAGTGCTTGTGTTGCCAGAGGCTATTGGTTTCAGGGAGCTGATCCATACACAGCAGGGACAGACAAGACCACCTCATACTAAGGGCAGGTAGTGATGAGGTGCCCCGCAATCCTGGATACCCTTGAGAAGCAACACAGATAGAAATGGTGGAATTATCAAAACTAATGCAGAAGAGGCAGAAGTGTTCAATAAAGATTTCTGTTCTGTATTTGAAAAAAAAACAGAAGCCCAAAATGTATTATTATTTTTCAAATATCATGATAAATATTAAGCTAAACTCATGATTTTAGGCCCAATTCATAATATTTGAACACCTGGGCTTGGTGATAGTGTATAAAAATCCAGTGTCACTTAACTAAGAGACAAGAAATGTGCTGTCATGTAGCTTTTGCTTTATCAAGTTTCACTTTCCAGAATTACTCCCATCTAAGTAATAATGATGTTTTATTTCATACATTTATAGTGTTTAAGGCCACATGGGACCATTACATTGCCTAGTCTGATCTTTTGTATTTCTTTGTGTCTGAATCATTGCACTCAGCCAAATGAAGAAAAGAATTGGAGGTTGTGTCAATTGTCTAGCGTCACGGTTGCCTGTCATGGTTTGGCACTGTGTAATATTTGATTTCCCGGTGTAGGTGTCGCTTGTAGGCAGCAGCTACCATCGCAGACACAGTTTCGGGCTTGTTTATATTAAGAAATTTGGCCCTGACATGCTGCAATCCCCTAATTTAGACAGACTGCACTGGTGCAAGGTGGGGCTCATGGCGGCGTAATTCACCGAATTACAGTACATTGGGCATAAGCTCATTTTGCACTGGTGCAGCACCTCTAGGACTTTGTACCAGGGTACCTATTTTGATGAAGTGACACCAATGCACATTTATTCAATGTGGATGAGGCCTTAGGCAGAAGAGAGAGGGTAAGGCAGAGAGGTATCATGACTGGTATCTCCTTTTCTGGTGTCTGCTAAACCATGATCCTTAGAGGTGCTGCCATGGGGCTTTATCATGGTTTCCTCCAAAAGCTGGTGGCCAAACTCCACTGTAACTGTACTCTCTTGTTTGAGCTGCCATAGTTAATTTCCTTGCATGAATAACCTTCCAGCTTTCCTTTCTTGCAGCAGGTCCTTGCTTGAATGGATCCACCTACTTATTTATATCACAGTATGGAAATATGCCTGCTTTTCGGCCATTATCTGCTTTTCCACATCTGGCAGAGAGGGAGAATTGAACCTGGGTCTCCCACATCCTAGGCAAGTGCCCTAACCACGTGACTAAAACCTATAGGCATGGTGGCACCACGACCACCGCCTCCTTCTCTTCCTGTCTCAGTTTGGTCAAAACTATTTGGCTAACTCAACACAAACACATGAACAGTGTTGGGATTGTTTAGTCTGCAGAAGAGAAGAATGAGGGGGGATTTGATAGCTGCTTTCAACTACCTGAAAGGGGGTTCCAAAGAGGATGGATCTAGACTGTTTTCAGTGGTGGCAGATGACAGAACAAGGAGTAATGGTCTCAAGTTGCAGTGGGGGAGGTTTAGGTTGGATATTAGGAAAAATGTTTTCACTAGAAGGGTAGTGAAACACTGGAATACGTTACCTAGGGAGGTGGTGGAATCTCCTTCCTTAGATATTTTTAAGGTCAGGCTTGACAAAGCCCTGGCTGGGATGATTTAGTTGGGGATTGGTCCTGCTTTGAGTAGGGGGTTGGACTAGATACCTCCTGAGGTCCCTTCCAACCCTGATATTCTATGATTCTATTAACTCTGTCAGAGCTTCCGAGTTAACTGGACCATTGACTCTCCTCCTGGTCTTCCTGCAGGGCACCCATTTAAAGGATTCAGGCTTCCCAGTCATCACCTCCCTTGGGTGGGGGCCCTCACGTGGTCTGTCCCTCCAGAATGGGTTTTAGGCTTGGAACCCCTCTTCACCTCACTGTAATTTTCCGAACAGGTCTGACCGAGGTCCAGCACCTATGGCTAACCTTTCTCCAGGGGCTATACCAACTAGCCTTTAGAAAGCAAAATACATTTATTCTTAGGGCAAAAGCATCACAGAAAAAACATATAAACATTCCTATACACCTGCTAAAACCTTACCACAGGTCGCCCATCAGTCTTATGGGCCCTAGTAATCCAAAGTCTTTCCAACACTTCTGCGAGGGTTGCGCCCCCCTTGGACAGAAGGTCATGCCTGTTTGCTGAATCAGAATAAGGCCTTGTGTCAATTTAAACTCAGCTTTTTCATACCAAAAGCACTTCCTTTGTCGGTTAGTCTCTGAGAACCCAGTAGAAACCAGTATTTGTAAACCATCCCACAGCGTGGTACATCTCTGGGGTTGTTTACAGTTTCAGCAACTAGCCTTAATCAACTCCCTCTTGTTTTTAGTTCCTGAAGGGGCTGTGGTAACTCTTCCACCCTGGATTTGCATACAAACCCTGACCAACAGTGATATACCTAAACCATTCATAAACCCAATGCAATCTGGTTCCCCAAAGATACTACAGGCAGCTGCTATACCTGTCACGTCTCACCCATAAAGAAAAATAAATCACTCCTACTCTCAGTGTCTGCCTCTTCCCCACAGAAACCCCCCCGCCCCGCATAGGGACTAGCCACCCCTGCCCCATGTATCCTCCCCTCCCCATAGGGATGAGCCACCATGACTCAAACTGTCTGGCTGTCTGGAACCCCAGGGGTGATTTATTTCCTGGACAGAGCATCAGCAAACAACTTTGCATTCCCTTTTACATGAATCACTTCCATATCGTAATCTTGGAGTACCATGTTCCATTTTAGCAACTTGGCATTAGTCCTTTCATTTGATGCAGTCAGGAAAGTGGTGAGTGGGCAGTATAGACAGCGAAATATTATACAAATAGATAGGGCTGTAATGTGCGGAGGGCCCACATCATGGTTAAACAGTCTCTTTTCAGTTGTTGCATCATTTTTCTCTCAGGGAAGCAATTTTCATCACTTTGCTTCAGCACAGCCCCAAGTCCCATGTTAAGTGGCTTGTCAAAGTCGGGGCTTACCAGAACTGGGTCAGTACTTAGGGCTTTCTTCAGTTTGCAGAAGGCCCATTGACACTGCTCAGACCAGATGACCGTGTCTGGCTCACCCTTTTTACATAGATCAGTAATAGGAGTGGTCAGGATGGATCTCCGGGAATAAAGGCTTGAACCTGTTTTCTTATGTAGGGAGTTGGCTGGTTCTGAAGACCATCAACTTTTTCAGGCTCTTGTTTATGCAGCCTTCCCACCCTATAGCAAAATAGCCTACTTCTGCCATCTCAGCCTTGCATTGCTCCATCTTGAGAGTCAGGCCTGCTGCCCGAATGCTGTGAAGCACCCTCCTTCCATGGGTCATGTACTCTTCCCAAGTCTGACTGAAGATACAAATATCTTCTTTCTATACCAGGACATAGCAGATTTAGATTAAATCTCAGGAAAAACTTCCTAACTGTAGGACAACCTCTGGAGGTTGTGGAAGCTTCTTCACTGTAGGTTTTCAAAAGGAGGCTGGACAGCTATCTGTCTCAGATGGTTTAGACACAACAAATCCTGCATCTTAGCAAGGGGTTAGACTAGATGACCCTTGCCGTCCCTTCTAACCCTATGGTTCTATGATCTTCTCGCTCCTCTTCCTCCCAGTGCGAACACACAGCCAGGAACCAGACTCTCTGTCATAATATGGTTTCATCACATTCCCATGATACACTTGGTGCCAGTGGGAGTGATTAGACAGCTCAGTCACACAGTTTACCTCATTGAGCCACTTAAAGATATTAAAGGGCCCTTCCCAGGCAGCCTGGAGTTTATTTTGCCATACTGGAATAAGCACCATAACTTGGTCCCCTCTCCCATGTGTCTGAGTACGCACGGTTCGGTCATACCCGACTTTCTGTCTCTCCTGACCTTTAACTAGATTCTCCTGGGCAACACGCAAGAGCTCAGTGAGTTATTCTGGGAAGGCCAACACATACTCCACCACGGACTCCCACTTGTGAGAGGCCATACCTTTCTAACCCACCCTCATTAAGTCTAGGGGGCCCCTGTACCCTCCTCCCAGAGAGCACTTCCAAATGGGAAAAGCCTGTGGAGTCCGGGGGAACAGCAGGTGAGGGAAGCATTTATCCCAGTCACCAGGGTGTTGGTCAAAAAAAGTTTTCCACATAATTCTAAGGGTTTTGTTAAATCTCTCAAACAGCTTGTTAGACTAGGAGTTGTAGGGAGACGATTGGAAGCGGTGAACCTCACATTTCTATAAATCTTCATGCAGGGCAGACTTAAATTTGCCCTCTGATCAATCAAAAGTTCACAGGAGAAACCCCACACAGCTGAATAATTCTAGCAAGGCATCAGCCACCTTATTTGTCTGTATGGAGAACAGAGCTGCTGTTTCTGGCTAGTGGGTGGTATAATCTACTACCACCAGAATATACGTTTTCCCCATACAAGTAAATTTGCTAAGGAGCCCCACAAGGTCCACAGCAACCCTCTGAAAGGGTTCCTCTATGATGAGAAGGAAGATCAAGGCAGCTTGACCCTTGCCCAAGCCAATCCACAACCTCTGGCAGGGGTCACAGGACTTGCAATATTTTTGCACTTCCTCAAAAACCCTAGCCCAGTAGAAATTCTGGAGTAAGTGCTGTTTAGTGAACTGTATTTCCATGTGTCCTGAGGCGGGTATATCATAGGCCAGGCTGAGTGGCCTAGGATGGTACTTTTATAGACCCCGCAACTGTCTCCATATTCCCCATGGCTCAACATTGCTGGGGGGGGGCATCCACTGTCTGTAAAGTAGCCCTGGACTCCAGAGAAACACTTCCAGGCGCCCTGCTGTCGGGGGCTGTCTGGAGGCAGCCAGAGGAGACAGCTCTTGCCCTAGTTTTTTCTCTGGAGGGGGTCATTCAATTGTTCCTGCTTCAGTTGCACACAAGGAGCTGGAGGCTAGGCTCAGGCTTCTCCCTAGGACCAAGGGTGCTGGAGCCTTTGTAGAAGTGGGAGGGCCACTGGCACGGGAACCAGGGGGAGGGCAGGGGGCCATGCTCCCCCCTCTTTAACATGGGTGTAGTTTTGGGGGCAGGGGGTGGCATTGCTACCCCCAACTGCAAGCCTTGGGCAGGCACAGAGCAGCGCCGGCTCCGCTTCGTGGCAGGGGAGCGGATCATTATTGTCAGCTCTGCCGCCTCAAAGCGCAGTCCCTGCTGGCGTCGCTCCACTCCTGCCGGAGGTTTGTGGGGAGCCATGTTAGAAAGTGGGGAGCCATGCGCCCCCCCAGTTCCAGCACCGTTGTTTTGGATCCACTCCCAGGTCAGTTCATCAGCAGGACTCTGCTCAGCCCCAGGGCATGCACCCACATTGTCTGGCAGCGCCCAGGGCTGCTGCTTTCGGCTCCAAGTAACCACACCAGGAGCCTGGGGCCAGAATTAAATCATTCCCCCACAGCACTCTACCGGTAGCTGTGCACTGCCACATCCTTAGGCCCTTGATTTTCACCCCATTTCAGATGGATCTGAGCCACCGGGATTTGGAAAGGACTCTATCACAGATCATTCTCGAGGGGTCCACCACCTCTGGGCACACCAGACTTGCTTGGTCCCCAGTGTCCCTCCAACCCTGAACCTTACCCCATCCACCTCCATCAGGAAACAAAGTTTTGTTAATTTCCCTTTTGGGTCTGACATGGTCAGGTTACTAATTGGACTATCAGGGCTGGATCTGGTTCCATTATCAGTGGGCTCACTGCCATATGGAACTGCTGGAGGTTACCACTCATTCTGCTGTCCACAGCACTGGACAGTGTTTCACCTTATGACCATTCTTGTGGAAATCAGAGCATTTCATATCCTCAGGTTCCTTTTTTGGGCACCGATTGGGGTTTGGCTCCTCACACAGGTCTAAGTTTAGCCCATTCTCTGTCCTGGGGAGGTCCTGGTTGGAGGTTACCTTTGTGCCACTCTCCTTGAATTTTTTATCAAACCCAGGCCAACTATCCACAGAATTGTCAGTCTATTTCCCCATGGGTGCTGACTCCATGGGTGCTCCAGGCCTGGAGCACCCATGGAAAAAAATTAGTGGGTGCTTAGCACCCACCGGCAGCCAGCTACCCACTCCCCCCAAGCACCTCCCATCTGCCATTGGCCACGCTGATCAACTCCTCCCCTTCCCTTCCAGGGCCTCCTGCACTCCACGGAACAGCTGTTCCACAGCGGTGCAGGAGGCGCTGGGAGGGAGGGGGTGGAGCGGGGATGGGGCACGCTTGGAGGACAGGGTGGGAAGAGGCAGGGGCGGAAAGAGACGGGGCGGGGATAGGGGTTTGGGGGAAGAGGCGGAGTGGGGGAGGGCCTGAGGTGGGGGGAGAGGGGGTCGAGCACCTCCCAGATAGAGAGGAAGTGGGAGCCTATGCATTTCCCAGCTACGGTTGTATCTCAAGGGCCCTTAGAGAGACAAGATGGGTGAGGTGAAAGCGGGGGAATGGTTCCGCTATTATGGGGAACTTTCCTGGTTTATACACTACCACGGTGAAGTGGGCAAGCAAAAGGATCTGCGTCCTAACTCCCACTTCCTTTACTCAGAGGTCTGCCTGACCTCAAGGGCTCCCCTTCCACGCTCCTGTGTGGCAGAGTCCTCATAATCCCCACAAGGCTGGGCCCAGGATCCTTGGGGGGCTCGACCCCCAACCTTGTTGTGGTCACTTAGGGCAGGAGCTAGGGTGTCCCCACTCGGGGGTGCTCTCTCTGCACTGGATGCTTCCCTGATCCGCTGATCATTACATACAGTTCAAAGCAAATACAATTTATTAAAGAGCAACTAATTTAAAAAAATGAGGAAAAAATGGGAAAGGTTAAAGGAAAACATGTCACCCCCCCCTTCTGTGGCACGGGGACATAAAGGAGCATAAACACTGCCAAATTAATGTAAAACATGTAATCAGAAAAGCCAAAAAGGAGTTTGAAGAACAGCTAGCCAAAAACTCAAAAGGTAATAACAAAATGTTTTTTAAGTACATCAGAAGCAGGAAGCCTGCTAAACAACCAGTGGGGCCCCTGGACGATCGAGATACAAAAGGAGCACTTAAAGACAATAAAGTCATTGCAGAGAAACTAAATGAATTCTTTGTTTCAGTCTTCATGGCTGAGGATGTTAGGGAGATTCCCAAACCTGAACCGTCTTTTGTAGGTGACAAATCTGAGGAATTGTCACAGATTGAAGTGTCACTAGAGGAGGTTTTGGAATTAATTGAGAAACTTAACTGTAACAAGTCACCGGGACCATAGAATCATAGAATATCAGGGTTGGAAGGGACTTCAGGAGGTCATCTAGTCCAACCCCCTGCTCAAAGCAAGACCAATCCCCAACTAAATCATCCCAGCCAGGGCTTTGTCAAGCCTGACCTTAAAAACTTCTAAGGAAGGAGATTCCACCACCTCCCTAGGTAATGCATTCCAGTGTTTCACCACCCTCCTAGTGAAAAAGTTTCTCCTAATATCCAACCTAAACCTCCCCCACTGCAACTTGAGACCATTACTCCTTGTTCTGTCATCAGCTACCACTGAGAATGGTCTAGATCCATCCTCTTTGGAACCCCCTTTCAGGTAGTTGAAAGCAGCTATCAAATCCCCCCTCATTCTTCTCTTCTGCAGACTAAACAATCCCATTTCCCTCAGCCTCTTCTCATAAGTCATGTGTTCCAGTCCCCTCATCATTTTTGTTGCCCTCTGCTGGACTCTTTCCAATTTTTCCACATCCTTCTTGTAGGGTGGGGCCCAAAACTGGACACAGTACTCCAGATGAGGCCTCAACAATGTCAAATAGAGGGGAATGATCATGTCCCTCGATCTGCTGGCAATGCCCCTACTTATACATCCCAAAATGCCATTGGCCTTCTTGGCAACAACGGCACACTGTTGACTCATATCCAGCTTCTTGTTCACTGTTACCCCTAGGTCCTTTTCCGCAGAACTGCTGCCAAGCCATTTGGTCCCTAGTCTGTAGTGGTGCATGGGATTCTTCCATCTTAAGTGCAGGATTCCACACTTGTCCTTGTTGAACCTCATCAGATTTATTTTGGCCCAATCCTGTAATTTGTCTAGGGCCGTCTGTATCCTATCCCTACCCTTCAGCGTATCTACCTCTCCTCCCAGTTTAGTGTCATCTGCAAACTTGCTGAGGGTGCAATCCACACCATCCTCCAGATCATTAATGGAGATATTGAAGAAAACCGGCCCCAGGACCGACCCTTGGGGCACTCCACTTGATACCGGCTGCCAACCAGACATGGAGCCATTGATCACTACCCGCTGAGCCCGAAAATCTAGCCAACTTTCTATCTACCTTTTCATCCATTCATCCAGCCCATACTTCTTTAACTTACTGGCAAGAATACTGTGGGAGACCGTGTCAAAAGCTTTGCTAAAGTCAAGGAACAACATGTCCACTGCTTTCCCCTCATCCACAGAGCCAGTCATCTCATCAGAGAAGGCAATTAGATTAGTCAGGCATGACTTGCCCTTGGTGAATCCATGCTGACTTTGCGGATCACTTTCCTCTCCTCTAAGTGCTTCAGAATTGATTCCTTGAGGACCTACTCCATGATTTTTCCAGGGACTGAGGTGAGGCTGACTGGCCTGTAGCTCCCAGGATCCTCCTTCTTCCCCTTTTTAAAGATGGGCACTACATTAGCCTTTTTCCAGTCGTCCAGGACTTCCCCTGATCGCCACGAGTTTTCAAAGATACTGGCCAATGGCTCTGCAATCACATCCGCCAACTCCTTTAGCACTCTCGGATGCAGCGCATCCGGCCCCATGGACTTGTGCACGTCCAGCTTTTCTAAATAGTCCCGAACCACTTCTTTCTTCACAGAGGGCTGGTCACCTCCTCCCCATGCTGTACTGCCCAGTGCAGGAGTCCGGGAGCTGACCTTGTTCGTGAAGACAGAGGCAAAAAAAGCATTGAGTACATCAGCTTTTTCCACATCCTCTGTCACTAGATTGCCTCCCTCATTCAGTAAGGGGCCCACACTTTCCTTGGCTTTCTTCTTGTTGCTAACATACCTGAAGAAACCCTTCTTGTTACTCTTAACATCTCTTGCTAGCTGCACCTCCAGGTGTGATTTGGCCTTCCTGATTTCACTTCTGCACGCCCAAGCAACATTTTTATACTCTTCTAGGGTCATTTGTCCAATCTTCCACTTCTTGTAAGCTTCTTTTTTCTGTTTAAGATCAGCAAGGATTTTACTGTTAAGCCAAGCTGGTCGCCTGCCATATTTACTATCCTTTCTACACATCGGGATGGTTTGTCCCTGTAACCTCAATAAGGAGGTTTCCCCCTCATGTTATTCTCCCAGGGGATCCTGCCCATCAGGATGAGGTTGCTCCAACTCCAATCCACTCTGCTTCAACTCCTCCAAACTGCCCTCTGCTCCACCGCCAATCCACTCTGCTTCAAATCCTCCAAACTGCTCTCTGCTCCAATGCCAATCCACTCTGCTTCAACTCCTCCAAACTGCTCTCTGCTCCACCGCCAATCCACTCTGCTTCAACTCCTCCAAACTGCTCTCTGCTCCACCGCCAATCCACTCTGCTTCAACTCCTCCAAATTGCTCTCTGCTCCACCGCCAATCCACTCTGCTTCAACTCCTCCAAACTGCTCTCTGCTCCACAGCCAATCCACTCTGCTTCAACTCCTCCAGGCGTTGGAGCTCCCTGAGGTTGTCAAAGTCTGCTTTTCTGAAGTTCAGGGTCTGTATTCTGCTGCTCTCCTTTCTTCCTTGTGTCAGGATCCTGAACTCGACCATCTCATGGTCACTGCCTCCCAGGTTTCCATCCACTTTTGCTTCCCCTGCTAATTCTTCCCAGTTTGTGAGCAGCAGGTCAAGAAGAGCTCTGCCCCTAGTTGGTTCCTCCAGCACTTGCACCAGGAAATTGTCCCCTACACGTTCCAAAAACTTCCTGGATTGTCTGTGCACCGCTATATTGCTCTCCCAGCAGATATCAGGGTGATTGAAGTCTCCCATGAGAACCAGGGCCTGTGATCTAGTTACGTCCGTTACTGCAGGGCCCACAGCACCATGGGAACAGTAGTGTATCATGACAATATTAGATGCAGTGCTGGGGCAACTTCTGGTCACTGTTCTCGGTAGGATAGTATTTGAACAAGCCCTAAGGCAACTTGTAGCTGCATAAAAGTGGCCAGGCCATGGCCTGGGTGCTTCCCTCTAGATCCCCTCGGACTGTGTATGTCTTGCTGCCCCACTTTGTTCAATTGACATCCCATTTGAAAAGCATTTCGAAACACACTCATGCCATCCCCTTCCCTAAAGTGAGGAAACTCTTTGGAGTCTACGCCACCCTCCAGGACAGGTATATGAGGTCTGATTCTACCTACTGGAGTAGGTTCTGCTGGGGCACTCTCAAGCTGATACTGATGCACCTGGTTCTTTTCTACCTGCTCATGCTGGTGCTGCTTCTCCCAGTCTGCAATCAATTTGTCCCTCTCCAGATGTAGCTTCTCTTGCTCTGGCTGGAGATCTGTCCAGACCTCTGCTGCAGTGATGCATGTGAGCTGAATGGAGCACAGTTGCTGTGTCTGTCAGCCTCTCCCCTGCACCCGTCTATGGGGGTGTCTCCACGATTTCCCCCACCTGCTGTGCTCTCTGAACTCTGGGCTGGATGTTCCCTGTGATCCTGGACCTTCATTCCTTTTCTGTTCCTCAGAGTATGGCAGGTCACTATCTGAGCCTTTATCTGTTCCTCAGTGCTGAGCTGCCTTTCTCTGCATATCTCAACCAGCTGATTGTTTTTCAGTTGTCTAGAGTAGCTCATGAGTGTGAGTGATAACCTCAGGGCAGACTGACA
The DNA here is from genome assembly GCF_965140295.1 of Lepidochelys olivacea. Taxonomy (NCBI): domain Eukaryota; kingdom Metazoa; phylum Chordata; order Testudines; family Cheloniidae; genus Lepidochelys; species Lepidochelys olivacea. The sequence continues at coordinate 6,968,617 of NC_140433.1, read as the reverse complement.
AGGAACAGGGCACAAACCTCAAACTGGTGGTATGGTGTAGAATTAGATTTCACTAACCAAGTAACAAGCATGAACTCCCAAAGCACTATAACAGCCTTACCCGGGAGTCACAGACAGCCCCCTTGGGCACTCTGGTCTATCTTGCCACCCAGGCAAGGCTGCCTTTGTGATAGGGGTTCCAAAGAGGATGGCTCTAGACTGTTCTCAGTGGTAGCAGATGACAGAACAAGGAGTAATGGTCTCAAGTTGCAGTGGGGAAGGTTTAGGTTGGATATTAGGAAAAACTTTTTCACTAGGAGGGTGGTGAAACACTGGAATGCGTTACCTAGGGAGGTGGTGGAATCTCCTTCCTTAGAAGTTTTTAAGGTCAGGCTTGACAAAGCCCTGGCTGGGATGATTTAGTCCGGGATCGGTCCTGCTTTGAGCAGGGGATTGGACTAGATGACCTCCTGAGGTTCCTTCCAACCCTGATATTCTATGATTCTATGATAGATGCTCCTTTACACCAAAAATGATAACAACATTCAGGTTACTCCCTGTAGCGGGGTGGCTACCCTGCTCCTAAAATAGAAGGGGTGAATAGAGCAGCCCTGGAGAGGGCTGTGGCTGGCTGATTGGGGAAGCAGCTGCAGCTGGGCCATACCCCAATCAGGCCGCAGCTGGCCTGTATAAGAAGGCTGTGAGCCAGCAGGGTCTGCCTGCCTGACAGGGTACTAAGGTGATGCTGTGCTGGGGAAGGAGCAGGCTGAGCGGGGAGCTCCAGGGTGGCAACTCCCCAGGTTGTAGGGCCTGGTCGGCAGCAGGTCTGAACCCCCTTGCTTATGATGAGTGGCCTTTACACTGCAGTCTGCCCCAGGGAGCAGAGGCTTGGTGATGACTGGTAGTAGCCCAGACTGAAGCAAGGTTGGGATAGTGGGTTGGGGGGTTCCCCAGAAAGGGGAGACCCAGAGGGTGGGGGTACTGCCAAGGGGGCAGAACCCCAGAGAAGGGGGCATCAGGGTCTGTGAGGGACATGGAGGCCAGAGGTGTGGTGGATCCCTGGCCTGCAGAGGGTGCTCAATGCTGGAAAAGACCTAATTCCGAAGGATGACCAGCAGGAGGTGCTGCTGGGTGAGTCTGAATGCTTACACTCCCAGTCCCAAAGGGCAAGTCACTTACCCCAGGTCAAGTGTACCTCAGATCTCAAACCAAAGACCATGCTTTTTATAGCCAATCTGATAACACTAACTCAAGATTGATTGATTAACTAAGAAAAAGATATGAGAGCTATTCACGAGGTTAAAGCCGGTCAACAGACACACACAAATGAGAGCGTCTTCGGTTCCAAAAGGCAATAGCTGCTGCAATAATAATCAAGCTCTATATGTCCTTTTGGGCTGGGCTAAGCCAAGCCAAGCAGCTTGGGGATCACTTATGCTCAGGAATATTGCCCTTTCCAAATTCAAAGCAGCATTTTCTTGACAGGGATTTTTATTCCCTTCTCCCAGTGTTCAAGTTGTGACAGTGTGAGGGCTTGTACATATCTCTTCCATGGGCGTGGGGGAAGCAATCGACACGTCTTTTGTCCACTGATCTTCCACAGGTTTCAGAGTAGCAGCTGTGTTAGTCTGCATCTGCAAAAAGAAAAGGAGGACTTGTGGCACCTTAGAGACTAACCAATTTATTTGAGCGTGAGCTTTTGTGAGCTACAGCTCACGTCATCGGATGCATTCAGTGGAAAATACAATGGGGAGATTTATATACACAAAGAACGTGAAACAATGGGTATTACCATACACACTGTAACGAGAGTGATCAGGTAAGGTGAGCTATTACCAGCAGGAGAGCCGAGGGGCGGGGGCGGGGGGACTTTTGTACTGATGATCAAGGTGGGCCATTTCCAGCAGTTGACAAGAATGTCTGAGGAACAGTGGGGGGGATAAACATGGGGAAATAGTTTTACTTTGTGTAATGACCCACCCACTCCCAGTCTTTATTCAAGCCTAAGTTAATTCCAATTCAGCAGTCTCCCATTGGGGTCTGTTCTTGAAGTTTTTTTTGTTGAAGAATTGCCACTTCCACAGTGGCTTGTCTGATGTCTTTAGGGCTTCTTTTGTTGGGCAGGAGATGACACCTCTTGTGGTGAACAAGTATTTCACATTTGCTAATGTTTCTCCCCTGACTGTGGGGGTTTACAGTCCTAGCGAATATTTTTATAGTTACAGAGCAAACACTTAAATATTACCTTATAACATGGTGTGTTCAGGTGTACCAACCCCGCACTGGTCAGGTGGGGGTTAACCAATTTCTTTAGGCCCAAGAGGCCACCCTCCCTCACCCTTGCTGGGCATGTTCCAGGTGGAGGGAGCATATAAAAGGAAGCAGCTCCACTCAGCCTCGGCTGGCTGAGGAGGACCGCAGACATCACAGGTGCTGGAACTAGGGGTGCTCCAACACCCCCCGGGTTGAAGAGGTTTCCGTCATATCCAAGGTTTACAGTTTGGTTCAATGGCTCTCAGCACCCCCCCCCCCCCCAATACAAATTGTTCAGGCAACCAAGCAGACCTATGCTGCAGGCTCCTCCCAGAAAGCCTCTGGAGCTCCAAACCGCTCAGGGCAAGTGCCCTGAATACGCTGTGGGACCCTAGTTGACTATGGAGACCAAAGGGGACAGAGAGCCGCTACCCATGGAGGGACTACCAGAGCTGGGATCTTCCTTGAGGGCACCCACTTAAAGGTTTTGGGCTTCCCAGACCTCACCTCTCTTGGGCAGAGACCTGCATCTCTCTCCCGCAGGAGCATGGGTTTAGGCTTGGAGGCCCCTCTTCATCTCACTGTGATTTTCCCAACAGGTCTGAATGGGGCCCAGCACCTGTGAGTAACCTTTCTCCAAGGGCTACAACAGTGTACACCAGTTACCAACCAGCCTTCACAAAGCAAAATACAGTTATCCTTAGGGTAAAACCATTACAGCAAAAACATACAAAAAACAATAAACATTCCCATCAGTCTTATGGGGCCATAGTAAGCCAAAGTTTTTCCAACCCTCCTTGAGGGGCTGGGCCCCACTCTTGGACAGAAAGTTCTGCCCCTTTGCTGAATCAAAAGAAGACCTTGTGTCAGTTTAAACTCAGCCTTTTCATCCTGAAAGTACTTCCTTTGTCTGTTGGTCTCTGAACACCTAAATTGACCCAATATATGCAAATCACTCAGGAAGGCAGGACTGCAATAGGATTGTTTACAGTTTCAGCAGCTGGCCTTAATCAACCCATTGTTCTGAGTTCCTGGAGGAGATGTGGTAACCCTCCCACACTGGAATTGCATACACTCTTTGGCCCACAGTGATACACATAAACCATTTGTAAACTTTATATACTATGGTTTCCCAAAGATACTGCAGGCTTTTTCAGTCCACTGTTAATTCCAAAAAGTCAAGAAAAATAAATTGTTGTAGGTTGAACCAAAACCAACATAGTTTGAAATATTTTGGTGAATTGAAAAGTCAAAAAAAAAAAAAAAAAGTCTAGTCCAAATTAATGTGAATTGCCATTCTGAACAGCAATGGATAGTCATTGGAGCAGGGCAAGAGAGTGAACATGACTCTACAGTGTGATAGTTGGACCCTCACCTGGACTATGGGAGACTAACGTGCAAATAGTGAGATTCCCCCAAGGATCTGTAGTGGGACCAGTGCTATTCAACATATTCATAAACAATCTGGAAAGGGGGATAAAGAGTTAGGTGGCAACATCTGTAGATGATATAAAACTACTCAAGGTAGTTAAGTCCAAAGCAGACTGTGAAGAGTTACAAAGGGATCTCACAAAACAGGGTGACTGGGCAACAAAATGGCAGATGAAATTCAATGTTGATAAGTGCAAAATGATGCACATTGGAAAACATCCCAACTATACATACAAGATGATGGGGTTTCAGTTAGCTGTTACCACTCAAGAAAGTGATCTTGGAGTCATCATGGATAGTTCTCTGAAAACATCTGTTCAGTGTGCAGCAGCAGTCAAAAAAGCGAACAAAATGCTGGGAATAATTAAGAAAGGGTTAGATAATAGGACAGAAAATATCATCATGCCACCGTATAAATCAATGGTACACCCAGACCTTGAATACTGAGTGCAGTTCCGGTTGCCCCATCTCAAAAAAGGTATATTTGACTTGGAAAAGGGCAACAAAAATGATTTGGTGTATGGAACAGCTTCCATAGAAGGAGAGATTAAAAAGACAGGGACTGTTTGTCTTAGAAAAGAGGTGACTAAGAGGAGATATGATAGAGATCTGTAAAATCATGACTGGTGTGGAGAAAGTGAATAAGGAAGTGTTATCTATTCCTTCATATAACACAAGAATCGGGGTCACCCAATGAAATGAATGGACAGCAGGTTTAAAACAAACAGAAGGAAGTACTTCTTCACACACCACTCAGTCAAAGCTGTGAAAGTTGTTGCCAGGGGAACGTTGTGAAGGCCAAAAGTATAACTGGGTTAAAAAAGAATCAGATATGTTCCAGGAAGACAGAATCCATCAATGGCTATTAGACAAGATAGTCAGGGATGCAACCTCAAGCTCCAGGTATCCCTAAACCTCTGACTGCCAGAAGCTGGGACTGGATGACAAGGGATGGATCACTCGATAAATTGTCCTGTTCTGTACATTCCCTCTTAAGCATCTGGCACCGGCCACTGTTGGAAGATGGGATACTGGGCTAGCTGTATCATTGGTCTGACCCAGTATGGCTATTCTTATGTTCTTAGGAGACACCAACAAGATCAAGCTATTGCCTTAGGACAAATCATGCACTTGGAAGCAAGCTGCCTGTGTTGAATAGATAAATCCTAGTTCATATAACCGGTTGGCCAAAGCAAAGGTTCAAAAATCATGAGTCAGACCCCCAAAAAATCACAAGATTTACCCCTGAATCATGAGCTTTTTTATGGAAAGATTACATTGTGTTTTTTGGTCTGTCTTTTGATTGTTGAACTCCCCCCAGTGTGTGAGAGACACTCCCCCAGTATGTGTGAGACACTCAGTGTTGCCCACACTCCCAAATGTATTTGGTAGGTGATTTTGGCCCCCACTTCAGTTACCCCTCACCCCACATCAGCCTAGGGTTGCCAACTTTCTAATTGCAGAAAACTGAACACCTTTGCCCTGCCTCCTTCCCCACCTGTTCCCCGAGGCCCCGCCTCCACTCACTCCATCCCCCCTCTGTCCCTCGCTCGCTCTCCCCCACCCTCACTCACTTGCTCATTTTCATTGCAAGGCCCAAGCGGGTGCCAGGAGCTGCAACAGTTTGCATGTGGGAGATGGAATGTGTGATTCAAATGCCCTTCACCTCACCAGGGAGAGATTTTAGACACTGCTGTTAAACGAATTGCCTCCCAAAAGAGTTCCACTCACTCGCAGTGAGCGAGACTAAAGAGACTATTGCAGGAGTGTGATTTTTCTTGCCTTACTCAACTGTCCAGGTAGGGGATCCAGTCGTGCTGCAGCCACTGATTGATTCCTTCCCTACCTGACAATGACCTGGATAGCAGAGGGAAAACATTATGCTGTTCCATGTTTTATGACTAAATTGTTTAAATGTATGCTTTAATAGACAATATATGCAATGTGGACAAATTAATGTTATGGAATCTTAATGTTAACATTTCCTGACACTTACGCTAAATTATAACCTTAATATTGCATTGATGTTATGTATGAATTCATTATAGCTCTTCAATGTTAAGAAGATGACGTTGCATAAAATGTAATTCATGCTGCAGAAACTGACCCCTCCCTATTTTACTATCCTGCTAACCAATAGATTTGCTAGTGTTCTTTGTTGTAAGTTTTTTCACCTGTATTGTGTCCCAGATTTGTCCCAAAGCAGGTGGAGAGGAAATATGTTACAATGCCACACACAGCCTGACCACCTGTCCGTCATTCGGTGCCCAATTCGGTTCCACATCCAATCAATAAATATTGTCTTGTATACACCACTAATCGTGCAAAGGATTGTACACTGTAATGCAAGGTGTCATTTGTATATGAATGTGTGTCACAAATAAAACATTGGGGAGGTGCCCTTAAAAATAAACTATAATTTCCAAGTTGTCCTTCATTTGAAACATAAAGGGTCTGTATAGGGGTGTGAAGGCAATTACCATAGCCAGGGTGGGACTAGCTCTTCTGTTTCAGGACCATCAGTCCTAGTGAAGCGATGCATTCCCTGTTGCCAGGCCCCCTTTGTGCTGCCTGTGTATAGACACCACCACACCATATGACCCTCGTACTTTTTGCAGACCCCGGTGGGCACCCACCAGTGTGAAGCGCCAGGCTCTGCACGCAGCGATGTCTGGCTGCTGGCGTGGCTCCTGATGTGCCCCACTGACTGGGTGGGTTGCCGTGGCCAGTGCACTGGACCAGCCCCAGTGCACTGCCCCTGGATGCAGTGACAGAGACACACCCCAAACCACACTAAGCTACATGCACCTCCTGCAGGGAGGGACTGGCCTGCACAGCCACCGAGGCTAGCAGCTGCTGTGTCCCACTTGCTGGGTGGGGTGCGGGGGGGTGTATCTACACAGCAATTAAAGCTGGCTGGCCCCTGTCTGCTGCTCACTGTGGGGCTGTCCATGAGTTAGCTGAACCCCAAGCTCTGAGACCCCTGGTGGGGGGAGGGACTCAGAGACTCCAAATGTCTGCACAGTAATGTTACAGCCCCAGTCTGTTAAGCCAGGCCAGCAGGGTGTTTAATTGCAGCGTAGATATATGCCAGAGAGCTCAGAGGGGCTGAAGTGGAGGCTCCCAGGTAAGGACGACTGGGGAAGGGAGCCACAAATCCGGAGCATCTCCACCTGACCCCTCCTTCCCAAGCAGCTGCCAGCCACTTGTGGGGAGCAGGGCCGCTTAGCTGGGGTGGCTGCTAGGAAGAGCAGGAGGGTGTTTGGGGCTGTGAGTATGGTAGGGGGTTAGGGGTGGAGGCTGGGGTGCAGGGGGTTGGAGTGTGGGAGGAGGTACAGGCTCCGGGCTGGGGGTGTGGGCTCCAGGATGGGGCCAGAAATGAGAGGTTCAGGGTGAGGGAGGGGGCTCTAGGCTGGGGCAGAGGGTTTGGGTGTGGGAGGGGGAGAGGGCTCCAGCTGGGGACGTGGGCTCTGGGGTGGGGCCGGGGATGAGGGGTTTGGGATGCAGGATGGGGCTCCAGGCTGGGGGGGTGGGGCTGAGGGAGTGGGGGAGGGGGCTCTGGGCTGGAGCAGGGGGTTGGGGGGCAGGGGAGGGGGGCAGGATGCGGGCTCTGGGCAGCCCTGGCTGGTGCAGTTCGCAGGGACTCCAGGAGGTGCTGACCTCAGGTGGCCCCTCAGCAGCTCCACCAGCACTGACCTGGCACTTCCCAGGGACGGAGGAAGTCTGCACAGCTCCTGGGAAGCTGCGGCATGTCCAGCTCCTAAGCGGAGCTGCAGCCAGAGGGGCTCCGCATGCTGCCCCTGCCCACAGGCACCACCCCAAATGCCAGCTCCGCAGCTCCTATTGGCTGCGGCACCCCCAATTCACACCCACTGTGGATTCCTGGCCAATGGGAGCTGCGGAGCCGGCACTCGGGGCAGTGCCTGCAGGTGGGAGCAGCATATGGAGCCCCCCTGGCTAGCCCTCTGCCTAGGAGCCGGACATGACACTGCTTCCCAGGAGCCACGCAGAGCCGGGCACAGAGTCTGCCTTAGCCCCGTCACAGCCAACCAGATTTTTAGCAGCCCGGTCAGTGGTGCTGACATAGGGTGACCAGGTGTCCGGTTTTCAACCGGAACACCTAGTTGAAAAGGGACCCTGGTGGCTCCGGTCAGTACCACCGACCAGGCCGTTAAAAGTCCAGTCAGCAGTGCTTTAGTGCTAAGGCAGGCTAGTCCCTACCTGTCCTGGCTGGCACCATGCTGCACCCCGGAAAAGGCCAGCAGGTCCAGCTCCTAGGTGTGGGGGCCACAAGGCTCCGTGCGCTGCCCCCACACCGAGCACCTGCTCCGCACTTCCATTGGCCAGGAACCAGCCAATGGGAGCCGGAAGGGCAGTGCCTGCAGGCAAGAACGGCACCTGGAGCCTCTTGGCCCCCCGCCTAGGACCCAGACCTGCTGGTTGTTTCTGGGGCGTGTACAGCGCAGTGCCAGGACAGGCAGCCAGCCTGCCTTAGCCCTCGCACTGTGCCACTGACCAGGAGCCGCCCAAAGTAAGCCCACGCCCCAACCCTGAGCCCCAACGCCCTGCCCCAGCCCTGAGCACCTCCAAAACCCACAGCACCCTTCTGCACCCCAAACTCCTCATCTCCAGCCCCAACCCAGAGCCTTCACCCGCCCTGCACCCCAACCCACTGCTCCAGTCCAGAGCTCTCTCCCACACCCTGAACCCCTCATCCTGGGCCCCACCCCAGAGCCCTCACCCCCTCCCACACCCCAATCCCCTGTCTCAACCCGCAGCCTCCTCCCACACTCCAAATCCCTCAGCCCCACCCCTCAGCCTGGAGCCCCCTCCTGCACCCCAAACCCCTCATCCCCAGCTGGAGCCCTTACCCCCTTCTGCACCCCAACCCCTCCCCTAGCCCAGTGAAGGTGAATGAGGGTGGGGGAGAGCGAGCCACCAAGGGAGGGGAATGTAGTGAGTGGGGGCGGGGCCTTAGGGAAGGGAAGGGGAGGGGAGGGGCTAGGGTGTTTGGTTTTGTGCGACTACAAAGTTGGCAACCCTATGCTGACCGGAGCCGCCAGGGTCCCTTTTCAACTGGGTGTTCCGGTCGAAAACCCAACACCTGGCAATCCTATCCCTGCCTCAATTAATTCTGCCCTGCCAATCTCCAAATCAGTCCTGCCCCCTAAAAATCAGTTCTGTTCCCCTAGGATCCATCCTGCCCCCAGATCAATCCAGCTCCTATATCAGTTCTGTTGCCCCCATCCCCAACCTTACCTCTGCTCCCCCTGGGGTTCTTCACCCCCCTCTCTCAGGCTGGGAGGGCAGCTGCATTCTAGTGCCCTTGCTCCCTGCCCAGGGAAGGTGTTGCAGAGAGGGAGAGGGGAGGAGCAGAGGAGCCCTCCCGCTGCTCACAGGAGTGGAGGGGGAGGCATCCTTTGTTACAGGACTCTTTCTGCTTCCTAATTCCCAATTTCTCTCCCAAATCATTGGTCATGGTAGCTGTGCCTGTGGGAGCTTGTCCAGAAACACTCTAGCAGGGAAAAAGATTCAAACAACCACAAAAGTCCTGCTATGTTTTGAGGCTGTCATTCCATTTCCTGCCTGAGAAGTATGTCCTGGGAGCAGTGATTTCCCTACACACACCCCCGAATTTCCCCAACACCCCCCCACCCAGTTTTGTGAACTAGTTACATGCCAATTTAGTGACTGTTTGGAAATTTGAAATGAAATTGAAACATTAATACACACTTTAAAAGCCTATACAGTGTATGATAAAATACATGTATCTGAAAAAGTATAATAGATTTGACAAGTATGACCATAGACCAGCTTCCTTATACAGCTGTTGTTTTTTATGACAATGTCAGTGCATTCATTTCGGTGATGTTGGCCAACCGAATCATTTCAAATGATGATTTGTAAGCAAAGTCAAAATGAGCTCTCCCTGACAGCTAGTGATGAGCTAGGGGCTGGGGGGGAAAAGCTTCAGGACCAGATTGTATTTACATTCACACCTAATCTACCTAGGTATCCAGCAAACAGAGCTGTGTTGCTCAAGTGATAGATTTTGGCTGGGGTTGGGTTACAAATCTCTTGAATGCAGAGGTGGGGGGTGGGGAATGAAATGTTGTTGTTCTTATTGTATGAGTAAAGGGCAGTAGAACTGTACTTAGCCTGTGCTGATTGAGGGCATCAAGAGAAAGGGTGGGGACAGGTGTTTTGCTTCATAATCTGTCTGAGACACAAGTACTATTTGACCTGCTCCTCTCTACTGTTTAAAGACAGAGCTGATTAGGATCCATAGAGAGTCTTTTGTTTTGTTAAGTGACCACTCCATGCATCCGATGAAGTGGGTTTTAGCCCACGAAAGCTTATGCTCAAATATATTTGTTAGTCTCTAAGGTGCCACAAGTACTCCTCATTCTTTTCACTACAACTGAAATCACTGATAATCAGGTCTAAGCGCTTAGTCCTGCTGTGGGGAGAGTGTTGCTGTGGAAGAGACGGCCCAGACTGCACTAGCTGCGAGGTTCCCCCACTGAGAGCTCAGCTGAAATCACTGAGAGCTGGGTGGAACCTGAAGAGACCAACTCGCAGAGGTCATGGGGCAGGGGGCAGCAGAAGGTGATGGCGCAGAGCCACTGGCAACAGAGCGATGGAGTGAACGGTGGCACAATGAACAACAATGGCCAGAGTGAACCGTGAGCAGCTGGAGGAATGAGCAAGGTGCCTTCTTGCCCCCCACCTGGGAGGTGTACTCATGCGAAAGTACCTCTGAACTCTGAGTCTCCACTGACTAAGGACAACACTGGTGAGTGGAGTGACGTGGAGGGAAAAGTGAGGGGCACGTTAAATAAACATTTGTTTATTGGACTATATTTTAGTGACTTTGCTCCAGAATGCTAGATTTGTGACTGGGAATGGAAATTTACATAAATGTAAAAAGAACAAGGAGTCCTTGGGGCACGTTAGAGACTAATAAATTTATTTGGGCATAAGCTTTTGTGGGCTAAAACCCACTTCATTGGATGCATGGAGTGGAACATACATTAGGTAGATTGAGAGAGATACAGAGAACATGAAAAGATGGGGTTGCCATATCAACTCTAAGAGGCTAATTAATTAATTAAGGTGAGCTATTATCAGCAAGAGGAAAAAAAATTTTGTAGTGATAATCAGGATGGCCTATTTCAAACAGTTGACAAGAAGGTGTGAGGAACAGTAGGGGAAAATTAACATGGGGAAATAGACTTCAGTTTGTGTAATGACCCAGCCTGTCCTAGTCTTTATTCAAGCCTAATTTAATGGTATCCAATATGCAAATTAGTTCCAGTTCAGCAGTTTCTCGTTGGAGTCTGTTTTTTGAAGTTTTTTTGTTGAAGAATTGCCACTTTTAGGTCTGTTTCTGAGTGACCAGAGAGACTGAAGTGTCCTACAGGTTTTTGAATGTTATGATTCCTGATGTCAAATTTGTGTCCATTTATTCTTTTGCATAGAGACTGTCTGGTTTGCCAACGTACATGGCAGAGGGGCATTGCTGGCACATGATGGCATATATCACACTGGTAGATGTGCAGGTGAACAAGCCCCTGATGGCATGGCTGATGTGATTAGGTCCTATGATGGTGTCCCTTGAATAGAAATGTGGACAGAGTTGGCAGAGCGCTTTGTTGCAAGGATAGGTTGCTGGGTTGGTGTCTTTGTTGTGTGGCATGTGGTTGCTGGTGAGTATTTGCTTCAGGTTCATGGGCTGTCTCTAAGCGAGGACTGGCCTGTCTCCCAAGATCTGTGAGAGGTCAAGGCCAGGTGCTTCAGAGGGTATGACAGAACAGGTAATCATCAAGCGATCCATCCCCTGTTGCCCATTCCCACCTTCTGGCAAACAGGCTAGGGACACTCCGAGCATGGTATTGCATCCCTCCCCATCCTGGCTAATAGCCACTGATGGACCTATTCTCCAGGAATTTATCGAGTTCTTTTTTTTAATCCTGTTATAGTTTTGGTCTTCACTGCACCCCCTGTCAAAGAGTTCCACGGATTGACTTTATGTTGTGTGAAGCAGTACTTCCTTTTGGTTTTTTTAAAACCTGCTGCCTATTAATGTCATTGGGTGACTGCTAGTTCTTGTGTTATGTGAAGGATTAAATAACATTTCCTTATTCACTTTCTTCACACCAGTCAAGATTTTATAGACCTCTATCATATCCCCCCCTTAGTCATTTCTTTTCTAAGATGAAAATTCCCGTTTTAATCTCTCCTCCTGTTACAGACCCCTAATCATTTTAGTTGCCCATCTCTGTACCTTTTCCAATTCCAAAATATCTTTTTTGGGATGAGGTGACCAGATCTGCACAGAGTATTCAAGAGGTGCATGTACCATGGATTTATATAGAGGCAATATGATATTTTCCGTCTTATTATCTATGCCTGTCTTAATGATTCCCAACACTCTGTTTGCTTTGTTGATTGCCACTGCACGTTGAGTGGCAATTTTCAGGGAACCATCCACAATGACTCCAACATCTCTTTCTAGAGTGTTAACGGCTAATTTAGACCCCATCAGTTGAGATTGTTTTCCAAAGTGCATTACTTTGCATTTATCAGCATTGAATTTCATCTGCCATTTTGTTGCCCAGTCACCTGATCACTTTAGATAAGCTATTACCAGCAGGACAGTGGGGTGGGAGGAGGTATTGGTTCATATTCTCTGTGTATATATAAAGTCTGCTGCAGTTTCCACGATATGCATCTGATGAAGTGAGCTGTAGCTCACGAAAGCTTATGCTCTAATAAATTGGTTAGTCTCTAAGGTGCCACAAGTACTCCTTTTCTTTTTGTGAATACAGACTAACACGGCTGTTACTCTGAAACCTGAGATCCCTTTGTAACTCTTCGCAGTCTGCTTTGGACTTAACTATCTTGAGTAATTTTGTATCATCTGCAGATTTTGCCACCTCACTGTTTACCCATTTTTCCAGATCATTTATGAATATGTTGAACAGTAATGATCCCAGTACCGACCCCTCAGGGATACCACAATTTCTCTCTTTCCATTCTGAAAACTGATAATTTATTCCTACCCTTTGTTTCCCATCTTTTAACCAGTTACTGATCCATGAGAGGACTTCCCTCTTATCCCATGATGGCTTACTTTTCAAAAGTCAATTTAAATTAAATACACTTTTTTAAAATTATATTTTTTTAGAAATCTAGACCTGTTATGTGTTTTGGTGTATTTTGCATTATCCTTATGTTTAAATTTGCATTATACTAACAAAACATTTAATTTATTCATATCTCTTTTATATGTTGCAGGTCAAAGTGAAAATGAAAAGACAAAAAATAATACAACAATTTTTCCACTCAAAGACCCCAAAAACTAAACAAGGTGAAGAACATATCAACATGTCATCTGACGGGTCAAGTGGTGTATCTACATCCAGCCAGCCCGAGCTCAAATACAGCTACCTCCTGAAGAAACAGTGTCTCCGAAACCTAAAGGCAGTTCCCGATGTTTGTCGGTCAAAGTGTTCCCATTTATTGAAGTTACAAAAGATGGCTACTGGTGCACCGCTTGCTAAAAAGCTTATGAAGAAGGAAAGCTTCCCAATGCTATAATTGGTAAAGGTGGAGGAGTTTGGTTTGTCAGACCGATCAGCAAAGCCAATGGTGACAAACTACATGAAAAGGCAGCAAAACACCATGCCTCTGGAGTGCATCAACATGCAGAAAGCCTTATAAGCCCCCTTTCAAAGCCAATTTTATAAGTACTTAATGAGGCTGTTAAGAATGCTGGAGACACAATATAGTTCATGTGAACAAACGTGGCTGTGGCATCCTACTTTCTATTTAAGCAAGAGATACTACACACTACAAACTGGAGGCCAATGTTAAGTGCATGGTCACTTGATCATCCTGAAGTTGAACACTGGTTTCGAACAAGACCAGCAAATGCTCACTATCTTTCTGCAAGAAACTCAACTGACTGGCTAGAAGCATGCGGGTCAACAGTTGAAAAAGTGAAGAATGCTCTCACCACATTCAAAACCTTTGCATACATGGCTGATGAATGCACCGATGCAAATGGGCATCAAGTATTAAGTCATTGTATACGTTATCTTGATGTCGGTGGTAGGCCGGTAGATGCATTTCTAGATGTTCAAGTTATAGAAGACACATCCGATGCATCTGTGACAACCCATATCTTAGAAGAGTTAAATGCTTGTCAATTGGACCCCAAACAGATGGCTGCTTGTGCATTTGATGGAGCTGCAAACTTCTCTGGAAGACATGGTGGAGTACAAGCTTTGCTCAAAGAAAAGTGCAACCCTAATTTCTCCTATACACACTGCAGAGGCCATCTACTCCAACTAGCACTAGTATGAGCTGCAGAATCTTCAAAAGACATTTAAAAAGCTACAAATGTAATGTCTTCATTATATTTTTTTAAGCAAGAGTCCAAAAAGGCTGAGTATCTTGGAAAATATAGAAGATACACTGGGACTGAAGTTCAAATTAGTCCAACCCGGGAAAACCCGCTGACTTTCTCATGAGCAATCCTTGGCTGTTGTCTTAAAATTACTCCAGCCATTATTACTGGCTTTGGAAAGTATCTACCAAGATGGGGTGGATCTAAGTAGCGAGGCTGGTGGATTACTTTTGCTACTACATCCAGAGAAGACTATTGCCATTCTCTCTCTCTCTAAGTCTACTGTTGAAACCACTTGGGTCATTGTAGCAGATGCCTGGATGGCATTGTTTTAACAGTAGTAGATCTTTGTCCAGCAATAGAAGTTACATTTGGATCAATCAGAGAGCTATTCACCCACAAAAGCTTATGATCCAATATGTCTGTTAGTCTGTAAGGTGCCACAGGACTCTTAGTCTGGATCTGTAAAAGCGGCAAACACGGCTACCCCTCTGCTTAACAACATTCAGGTTATTCCCAGTCCCAAAGGACCAGTCACTTACCCCAGGTCAAGTGTAGATCTCAAACCAATACTTGTCACGAATCTTATATTAAATGAAGTAAAGATTTATTAACTAGGAAAAAAAAATGGGAGTTATTTACAAGTTTAAAGCAGGGAAACGTACATGCACAAATGAGTTACTGGCTTAAGTTCCAAAGGGCGATAGTAGCAGCTGTATATGAAAGCTGTATAGGTCTTTTTAAGCAGATTGGGGATCCCTTGCTTATGCTTCGAAATATTGCCCTCTCTGAATTATAAACAGCATAGTGATACAGCATAGTGATTCTGGTCAGGCATTCATATTCCCTTCAAACTGATGGAACAAGCATTGGTGCCTGCCTCCTCTTCGTGGTGAGGGGTTTGTGCATGGGCGGTGTGCTCTATGGGCCCGTGGTGCCCAGCTCCAGCACAGGTCTCTCCCTTGGCCCCGCCTTCCACCCTGTGTGTCCCCCGAGCCATTTAAAACAGCTCAGGGCCCCCATTCACCACCGACAGCGGAGCTGAGCGGCTTCCTGCGCGCTTGCTCCATGTGGCTGCCGGCCCCTCCCTGCAGCCCCTGGGTGGGGTGGGTCTGTGTCCCGCCTCCAAGCGCCCCTGCGGCTAATGGGAAGCTGCAGGGGCAGTGCCTGGGGGTAGCAGCACATGGAGACTCCCGGCCAGCCCTGCGTAGGAGCTTCAGGTAAGCACTGCCCTCTGGCACCCAAGCTCCCTCCCAGAACCTGCACCCCCCGCCTTTGGCCACCAAGCTCCCTCCCAGAGCCTGCACCCCCTCTCATCCCCAAGCTCCCTCCCAGAGCCTGCACCCCCACCCCACACCCAAACTCAGTCCCAGAGCCTGCACCCCTCATCCCCTCCCAGACCCCAACCATCCTTCACCCCAATCCCCTGCCCCAGCCCAGGGCCTGCACCCCAGACCTCCTCCCTGCACCCAAATTCCCTCCCAGAGCCTTAAGCACCACCAAAATTCTGCAAACCTGCTGCCCCTGTGTGTGTGTGTGGGACGGCAATCAACAACGTCTTTGTCCTCTGTTTCACAAAGGCTTATTTGGTTTCAGTTGGCCTTCTGGTGTGCAGGATCAGCACTTTACCCTTGTTAATTCTTCTTTCCTGTTTGGTGAGTTCCTCAGGTACAGAGGATTACAATGCAAACACTCAATATAACTTCATATCATGGGCTACAGCTTCTGTAAGTGAGATCAATACATGCAGCATCCTACAAGCATTTCATAAAGTCTAAGCACTTAATACATTTTAGAGGCTAATATCTAGTTTAACAATACTTACACACAGGTGAGCCAGACTGTTTTCCAGCTGTCAGTTGCAAGGGTTCAGTGTAGCCTCGGCACAAGCTGGCACCTTGCCTCCAGCTTTGCATGGTATAATTATTATCCATGCGAGCTATTTATTATCATTCCCTTCCTCTCCCACTCTCCCATCCCTCCTCCCATTTTCTAGGCCTCTCAGCCTTCAATTAATTTTATTTGCTAAGCTTTTAGAGAGCATTTCCATATTTTTCAATGTATTTAACATGTTTTCGTTGGTAAGGAGCCTTGGGGCTTTGGCAAGGGTAGTAGGTAGCTTGTGTGATGAAGTGGGACTGTTCTTAATGTTTCCTCTGAATAGTATGGGGGTGCCTCAGTTTCCCCTAGGCAGTTCTTAAGTATCTAGGTGGTGGGGTAAGGGTGTATGATCATTGCAGAGCCCTAGAGGGCCGGTGTGTGCAGGAGTCTGGACACAGAGAATGGCCGACACCCTGTTTCCTGGCAACTGATGGCCTGGGCCCTTCCCCCCTGCGAGGTGAGAGCTAAAGGGTTGGAGAACAAAGGAATCAGGTGACCACCTGGCCCAGGAAAGGAACAAAGCCCAGAGGAGGAGGGGCTGGAGGGGGTTTCAGTTTGGGGCTGGCTGGGACATGGAGTGAAGTGCAGACGTGGTCGTCTGGCTCACTGCCCCCCAAAATGGACCCAGCTGAGGGGTCCCGTTCTCTGCACCTGCAAGCTCTGTTTTAGACCATGTTCCTGTCGTCTAATAAACCTTCTGTTTTACTGGCTAGCTGAGAGTCACGTCTGACTGCGAAGTTGGGGTGCAGGACCCTCTGGCTTCCCCAGGAGCCCCACCTGAGTGGACTCGCTGGGGGGAAGCGCACGGAGGGGCAGAGGAGGCTAAATGCTCCGAGGTCAGACCCAGGAAGGTGGAAGCCGGGTGAGCGGTGTGTCCTGAAGACAGGCTGCTCACAGAAAGGCGACTACCCCAGAGTCCTGACTGGCTTCATGGGGAGCAGTTCCAGAGCATCGCCCAGGGACTCCGTGACAACTGGTGGCAGCGGTGGGATGTACTGCACCCCGTGGATGGCACTTCCTGCAGTAAGTGACTGGGGAGCAGTAACACGAAGGGGGATTGCCGAGGACCAGGCCTGCTGAAGGCTCGGAGAGGAGCGGTTTCGGGGGGCGGTTAACCCCTGGGAGTGTGTGACCAGCGAGAAGGACTGTGCAGTAACAGGGTTCCCCTGGGGATTGCAGCGAGCAGTCCAAGGGGCGGAGGAGTCTGCAGCTTGACCCTGGCAAAGAGGTGGTGACCTCGAGAAGGGCTGGCACACTAGGGGTTCTCCCTGGAAACCGTGGGGAGCTGAGAACACACGGGCCTGTGAGTCCACAACACCTTGGGAGGAGCGGAGTGATGGTCTGTCCCCGTCTCCTTAAGAAGGACATTGTAACCCTGTGCAAAAAGAGAGGGTTGAGCGTTGGAAAGTTCACCAAAGCACAGTTAATCGTGCAGCTGGAGGAGGATGACCGCTCTAAGGAACAGATTCCTGACCCCAACTGGGGCTATAGCAGGATCTGGGAGCAGCTGGAGTGGGAGCCAGGCATCCCCAAGACTCCTGTCCCCGACCAGATGGGGGTCTTCACGATCGGGTTCCCCATCGGGGGATCGGAGATGGACGGGATTGGAGCTGAGTCCGAGGGAGCAAGAGGACTGTGAGAGACAGCGAGAGCCCGAGAAAGAGCTGCAGAAGCAGCAGCAGCATGAACTGGCGGTGGTGGGGCGGAGAGGCCTAGGGGACCCCCCAGGGGTGAGTGGGGATAGACCCCGGGGGGCCAGTTCCGCAGGGAACCTCGAGACTAAATTGCTGCCCCTGGTTAAGGAGGGGGGGATGTGGATGCCACCTCACTGCCTTTGAGCAGGCTGGCGATTTGAACCAAGGGGACCCTGCGGAAAAGCCCCGGTGTCTAGCTCCCTTGCTGGGTCCCAAGGCCATAGACCCCGTCATCCAGATGGTTGGGGATGTGGACAGGCTCCCACTCCTGGTCCTAACCTATATGTCTGTGTGGAGTTTCCTGGGGCCAGGCCCCTTGGACCTCCAGTGGGAGCAGAAGGTGATGGTCAATGGGGAGACATTCTTGGGGTGGCCAAAGGGCATGGGCTGCATAAACCTTCCCACATGCGGCCTGCGAGTGCTATCGACCACCCCTGACCTAAGGGAGGGCGTGAAACTGGAAGGGCCTGGTGTAACTCCTACCAAGGAAGGCTGGGGCATCCATGGGAACGTTGGTGGCTTCGAACTTCCCCAGGTCACCGGCTAAAGTGACCCCGCTCAGTTCGATCTCGAAGGGGGGAGAGATGTGATGAAGTGGGACTGTTCTTAATGTTTCCTCTGAATAGTATGGGGGTGCCTCAGTTTCCCCTAGGCAGTTCTTAAGTATCTAGGTGGTGGGGTAAGGGTGTATGATCATTGCAGAGCCCTAGAGGGCCGGTGTGTGCAGGAGTCTGGACACAGAGAATGGCCGACACCCTGTTTCCTGGCAACTGATGGCCTGGGCCCTTCCCCCCTGCGAGGTGAGAGCTAAAGGGTTGGAGAACAAAGGAATCAGGTGACCACCTGGCCCAGGAAAGGAACAAAGCCCAGAGGAGGAGGGGCTGGAGGGGGTTTCAGTTTGGGGCTGGCTGGGACATGGAGTGAAGTGCAGACGTGGTCGTCTGGCTCACTGCCCCCCAAAATGGACCCAGCTGAGGGGTCCCGTTCTCTGCACCTGCAAGCTCTGTTTTAGACCATGTTCCTGTCGTCTAATAAACCTTCTGTTTTACTGGCTAGCTGAGAGTCACGTCTGACTGCGAAGTTGGGGTGCAGGACCCTCTGGCTTCCCCAGGAGCCCCACCTGAGTGGACTCGCTGGGGGGAAGCGCACGGAGGGGCAGAGGAGGCTGAATGCTCCGAGGTCAGACCCAGGAAGGTGGAAGCTGGGTGAGCGGTGTGTCCTGAAGACAGGCTGCTCACAGAAAGGCGACTACCCCAGAGTCCTGACTGGCTTCATGGGGAGCAGTTCCAGAGCATCGCCCAGGGACTCCGTGACAGCTTGTAAATTCATGTATTAATATTATTCAACTGGGAGAGCTCTACATAACATGTTTGATAGAAAGCCCCAGTAAGGGATGAGTGTGTCTGACTCCAGAGATTAGAAGGTGCACAATGGCAAACCCAAGAGGGGCAGGGTTGGATGAGCTGAGAGGGGCAAGGGTGGAGCAAGAGGGGTATGGGCCAGCAGAGCAAGCTGAGAGCTGTCTGGTGTAGGCCAGGTGGGCTCAGAGGGGCTGGGGAAGGCTGGTTGATTTGTTTTGGGCAGTTATAGTATTTGAGAAACAGCTTGGAATCATGTATAAAGACTGAATTATAATGCTACAGATCCAGAAGGGGGCAGAGTTAAGGTTGCACTTGTACCCACCTCTGCAGCATTTTGGGTGCTTAACCATGCATCCTTGACATTGCTGGAACAGAATATTTCTCATTTAATTTCTTAGACATATTAAAAAAGGAGAGAGGGGACCATAATAAGGACCTTCAGTTTCCAGAACTCAGAGGTCTGAAGGCGTGGCAGAAGGAACATAGGATTTCCACAGCTGGGAACACCACCCCAATACCAAACCCATTTCAAGGGTCTCATCTTCAAAGCCCTGCAGGGGATTTTCCCACACTAGTTGGAGTACCACTTTCCCATGGATGACCAGGGTCTCCCACGACAGCTGCATGCCACTGAAACAATGGGACTGCCATCCTCATGAGTGAGGCTCAGGTGTGCAGGACAAAGAGTTTGCTCAGCCTCTGATCCCAGAGGCGATCCGAATGACCACAACTCTCAGTGCCTACAAAACAACATGCAGAACTCACTTCTATGCTAACCGCACCTGACAACACCAAATAATTCCTGCATGCAGGGGGGCCAAAGAGAAGAACAGATGTGTGTGTGTGTGCTCACGCAGCACTGAGCGAGTGCCGCGGTGCTAGAGAAACAGACAGACTGCAAGGGGTGAAACGCTGAAGGCAAGATGCACGAAGGAACTTTGCCACCTAACTGCCTCTTTAGGGGCAGCGCCCCCAATCAGCTCCTCCCTCTACCCCCAACCCCTGCATCTCCCACCTGCCACTGATCAGCTGTTCAGCGGTGTGCAGGAGGTGATGGGCGGGGGGTTTGTGGGACAGAGAGGAGGGGGCGCGCTCGGGGAGGGGGCAAAATGGGGTGGGAAGAGGCAGGGTGGGGGCCAGAGCAGGAGTCGAGCACCCTGCAGCAACTCAGAATGGTGGCACCTTTGCTGCTGACAAAACCACTGCTCAATTGCTGCCTCGCCCCGAAGGTGCCGGAGTTCTCGCTGGTGGGCACGCGCTGAACCCCTCAAGCCCTGACCGGGCTGCACAGCCAACAAGCTGCTTGAAGCCCTAGCACAAGCCAAAGCCCCTGTGGGATTGTCCAACGAGCCATTCCCCCGCCTATCTTGCCTGGGGGCCCAGTCTGGTAGGTGAGCTGTGAGAATGGCTACTGGATGAAGGCCCATACAAAAGACAACCAAAGGGAAGCAGGCTAGAAATTTTTCAGGCTTTGGCTTGTGTGTGTGCTTGTCCCTAGAATACCCAATAGCCCAGGGATTAAGGCACTCACCTGGGAGATGACAGCCTGATCACAGCTGAGTCCTCCAGCCCCTGGGCCCTGGGGTGTATCTCACCCCATCTCTCCTGTGGGAGCTGTTCTGCTTTGTATAAATAAAATATTCATTGGAGCAGGGTTTGACTCTGAGTCTCCCACATCCCAGCTGAGTGTCCCAATCACCAGGCTTTTTACACAGCCCCTCTCCTGCACCCCAAAAGTTCCCGACTTGTGAGGCCCAATCCAGTAGCTATGCTCTGACAACATCTACCGGATCAGGCTCCACTGGAGAGAGATGTGGAACAACACCTCGTACGAGAATCCCTCTGAGGTGTAGGTATGAGCTAGGGCTCTGAGGAGCTTGTTAGCTGGGAGGAGACAAAAGGACTTAGGCTGCTTTGCCTAAGGGTATGTCTACACTACGGAATAAGGTCGAATTTGTAGAAGTCGTTTTTTTAGAAATCGGTTTTATATATTCGAGTGTGTGTGTCCCCACAGAAAATGCTCTAAGTGTATTAAGTGCATTAACTCGGTGGAGCGCTTCCACAGTACCGAGGCTAGAGTCGACTTCCGGAGCGTTGCACTGTGGGTAGCTACCCCACAGTTCCCGCAGTCTCCGCTGCCCATTGGAATTCTGGGTTGAGATCCCAATGCCTGATGGGGCTAAAACATTGTCGCGGGTGGTTCTGGGTACATATCGTCAGGCCCCCGTTCCCTCCCTCCCTCCGTGAAAGCAAGGGCAGACAATCGTTTCGCGCCTTTTTTCCTGAGTTACCTGTGCAGACGCCATACCACGGCAAGCATGGAGCCCGCTCAGGTAACCGTCACCCTATGTCTCCTGGGTGCTGGCAGACGCGGTACGGCATTGCTACACAGTAGCAGCAACCCCTTGCCTTGTGGCAGCAGACGGTAGATTACGACTGGTAGCTGTCATCGTCATGTCCGAGGTGCTCCTGGCCACGTCGGCTGGGAGCGCCTGGGCAGACATGGGCGCAGGGACTAAATTTGGAGTGACTTGACCAGGTCATTCTCTTTAGTTCTGCAGTCAGTCCTATTGAACCGTCTTATGGTGAGCGGGCAGGCGATACGGACTGCTGGCAGTCGTACTGTACCATCTTCTGCCGAGCAGCCATGAGATGTGGATGGCATGCAGTCCTTCTGCACCGTCTGCTGCCAGCCAAAGATGTAAAAGATAGATGGAGTGGGTCAAAACAAGAAATAGACCAGATCTGTTTTGTACTCATTTGCCTCCTCCCCTGTCTAGGGGACTCATTCCTCTAGGTCACACTGCAGTCACTCACAGAGAAGGTGCAGCGAGGTAAATCTAGCCATGTATCAATCAGAGGCCAGGCTAACCTCCTTGTTCCAATAAGAACGATAACTTAGGTGCACCATTTCTTATTGGAACCCTCCGTGAAGTCCTGCCTGAAATACTCCTTGATGTAAAGACACCCACTTTGTTGATTTTAGCTCCCTGAAGCCAACCCTGTAAGCCGTGTCGTCAGTCGCCCCTCCCTCTGTCAGAGCAACGGCAGACAATCGTTCCGCGCCTTTTTTCTGTGCGGACGCCATACCAAGGCAAGCATGGAGGCCGCTCAGCTCACTTTGGCAATTAGGAGCACATTAAACACCACACGCGTTACCCAGCAGTATATGCAGCACCAGAACCTGGCAAAGCGATACCGGGCGAGGAGGCGACGTCAGCGTGGTCACGTGAGTGATCAGGACATGGACACAGATTTCTCTGAAAGCATGGGCCCTGACAATGCATGCATCATGGTGCTAATGGGGCAGGTTCATGCTGTGGAACGCCGATTCTGGGCTCGGGAAACAAGCACAGACTGGTGGGACCGCATAGTGTTGCAGGTCTGGGACGATTCCCAGTGGCTGCGAAACTTTCGCATGCGTAAGGGCACTTTCATGGAACTTTGTGACTTGCTTTCCCCTGCCCTGAGGCGCATGAATACCAAGATGAGAGCAGCCCTCACAGTTGAGAAGCGAGTGGCGATAGCCCTATGGAAGCTTGCAACGCCAGACAGCTACCGGTCAGTTGGGAATCAATTTGGAGTGGGCAAATCTACTGTGGGGGCTGCTGTGATGCAAGTAGCCCACGCAATCAAAGATCTGCTGATATCAAGGGTAGTGACCCTGGGAAATGTGCAGGTCATAGTGGATGGCTTTGCTGCAATGGGATTCCCTAACTGTGGTGGGGCTATAGACGGAACCCATATCCCTATCTTGGCACCGGAGCACCAAGCCGCCGAGTACATAAACCGCAAGGGGTACTTTTCGATAGTGCTGTAAGCTCTGGTGGATCACAAGGGACGTTTCACCAACATCAACGTGGGATGGCCGGGAAAGGTGCATGATGCTCGCATCTTCAGGAACTCTGGTCTGTTTCAAAAGCTGCAGGAAGGGACTTTATTCCCAGACCAGAAAATAACTGTTGGGGATGTTGAAATGCCTATATGTATCCTTTGGGACCCAGCCTACCCCTTAATGCCATGGCTCATGAAGCCGTACACAGGCAGCCTGGACAGTAGTCAGGAGCTGTTCAACTACAGGCTGAGCAAGTGCAGAATGGTGGTAGAATGTGCATTTGGACGTTTAAAGGCGCGCTGGCGCAGTTTACTGACTCGCTTAGACCTCAGCGAAACCAATATTCCCACTGTTATTACTGCTTGCTGTGTGCTCCACAATATCTGTGAGAGTAAGGGGGAGACGTTTATGGCGGGGTGGGAGGTTGAGGCAAATCGCCTGGCTGCTGGTTACGCGCAGCCAGACACCAGGGCGGTTAGAAGAGCACAGGAGGGCGCGGTACGCAGCAGAGAAGCTTTGAAAACCAGTTTCATGACTGGCCAGGCTACGGTGTGAAAGTTCTGTTTGTTTCTCCTTGATGAAACCCCCCGCCCCTTGGTTCACTCTACTTCCCTGTAAGCTAACCACCCGCCCCTCCTCCCTTCAATCACCGCTTGCAGAGGCAATAAAGTCATTGTTGCTTCACATTCTTGCATTCATCATACATTATTCATTCATCACACAAATAGAGGGATGACTACCAAGGTAGCCCAGGAGGGGTGGTGGAGGAGGGAAGGAAAATGCCACACAGCACTTTAAGCACAGCACTTTAAAAGTTTACAACTTTAAAATTTATTGAATGACAGCCTTCTTTTTTTTGGGGCAATCCTCTGTGGTGGAGTGGCTGGTTGGCCGGAGGCTCCCCCACCGCGTTCTTGGGCGTCTGGGTGTGGAGGCTATGGAACTTGGGGAGGAGGGCGGTTGGTTACAAAGGGGCTGCAGTGGCAGTCTGTGCTCCAGCTGCCTTTGCTGCAGCTCAACCATACACTGGAGCATACTGGTTTGGTCCTGCAGCAGCCTCAGCATTGAATCCTGCCTCCTCTCATCACGCTGCCGCCACATTTGAGCTTCAGCCCTGTCTTCAGCCCGCCACTTACTCTCTTCAGCCTGCCACTTACTCTCTTCAGCCTGCCACCTCTCCTCCCGGTCATTTTGTGCTTTCCTGCACTCTGACATTATTTGCCTCCACGCATTCGTCTGTGCTCTGTCAGTGTGGGAGGACAGCATGAGCTCGGAGAACATTTCATCGCGAGTGTGTTTTTTTTTTCTTTCTAAGCTTCACTAGCCTCTGGGAAGGAGAAGATCCTGTGATCATTGAAACACATGCAGCTGGTGGAGAAAAAAAAAGGGACAGCGGTATTTAAAAAGACACATTTTATAAAACAGTGGCTACACTCTTTCAGGGTAAACCTCGCTGTTAACATTACATACATAGCACATGTGCTTTCGTTACAAGGTCGCATTTTGCCTCCTCCCACCGCGTGACTACCCCCTCAACCTTCCCCCCTCTCTGTGGCTAACAGCGGGGAACATTTCTGTTTAGCCACAGGCAAACAGCCCAGCAGGAATGGGCTCCTCTGAGTGTCCCCTGAAGAAAAGCACTCTATTTCAACCAGGTGACCATGAATTATATCTCACTCTCCTGAGGATAACACAGAGAGATAAAGAACGGATGTTGTTTGAATGCCAGCAAACATACACTGCAATGCTTTGTTCTACAATGATTCCCGAGTACGTGTTACTGGCCTGGAGTGGTAAAGTGTCCTACCATGAAGGACGCAATAAGGCTGCCCTCCCCAGAAACCTTTTGCAAAGGCTTTAGGACTACATCTAGGAGAACCGCAAATGCCAGGGCAAAGTAATCCTTTCACATGCTTGCTTTTAAACCATGTATAGTATTTTAAAAGGTACACTCACCAGAGGTCCCTTCTCCGCCTGCTGGGTCCAGGAGGCAGCCTTGGGTGGGTTCGGGGGGTACTGGCTCCAGGTCTAGGGTGAGAAACAGTTCCTGGCTGTCGGGAAAACCGGTTTCTCTGCGTGCTTGCTGTGAGCTATCTACAACCTCCTCATCATCATCATCTTCTTCGTCCCCAAAACCTGCTTTCGTATTGCCTCCATCTCCATTGAAGGAGTCAAACAACACGGCTGGGGTAGTGGTGGCTGAACCCCCTAAAATGGCATGCAGCTCATCATAGAAGCGGCAAGTTTGGGGCTCTGACCCAGAGCGGCTGTTCGCCTCTCTGGTTTTCTGGTAGGCTTGCCTCAGCTCCTTCAGTTTCATGCGGCACTGCTTCAGGTCCCTGTTATGGCCTCTGTCCTTCATGCCCTGGGAGATTTTGACAAAGGTTTTGGCATTTCAAAAACTGGAACGGAGTTCTGATAGCACGGATTCCTCTCCCCAAACAGCGATCAGATCCCGTACCTCCCGTTCGGTCCATGCTGGAGCTCTTTTGCGATTCTGGGACTCCATCATGGTCACCTGTGCTGATGAGCTCTGCATGGTCACCTGCAGCTTGCCACGCTGGCCAAACAGGAAATGAGATTCAAAAGTTCGCGGTTCTTTTCCTGTCTACCTGGCCAGTGCATCTGAGTTGAGAGTGCTGTCCAGAGCGGTCATAATGGAGCACTCTGGGATAGCTCCCGGAGGCCAATACCATCGAATTGTGTCCACAGTACCCCAAATTCGAGCCGGCAACGTCGATTTAAGCGCTAATCCACTTGTCAGGGGTGGAGTAAGGAAATCGATTTTAAGAGATCTTTAAGTCGAAATAAAGGGCTTCATTGTGTGGACGGGTGCAGGTTTACATCGATTTAACGCTGCTAAATTTGACCTAAAGTCCTAGTGTAGACCAGGGCTAAGGGAATCTCAGGCATCTGCAGGGTTCAGTGGCAGCTGAGTAGTGGTCTTGAGAATGTTAGTGGTAAACCTACATGTTGGATTTAGGTGCCTAAATGCCTTAGTGGCTCAAGCCTTCGTGCTGAACTCAGAACTGAAGATTCCACTAGGCAGGAGGGCTTGCCTACGTGAAGAATTATTCCAAAATAGCTGTTTTCTGATTAACTCCTCCTAAACCTACTGACGGCTATACTTGCCTACATGCCTCCAGCTTCCATCCAGGACACATCACACGATCCATTGTCTACAGCCAGGCTCTAAGATACAACCGCATTTGCTCCAGTCCCTCAGACAGAACAAACACCTACAAGATCTCCATCAAGTGCTCTTAAAACTACAATACCCAGCTGCTGAAGTGAAGAAACAGATTGATAGAGCCTGAAGAGTACCCAGAAGTCCCCTACTACAGGACAGGCCCAACAAAAAAAAATGTAACAGAACGCCACTAGCCATCACTTTCAGCCGCCAACTAAAACCTCTCCAATGCATCATCAAGGATCTACAACCTATCCTGAAGGACGATCCCTCACTCTCACAGATCTTGGAAGACAGGCCAGTCCTTGCTTACAGACAGTCCCCCAACCTGAAGCTAATATTCACCAGCAATCACACACGACACAACAAAAACACCAACCCAGGAACCTTGCAACAAACCCCAGTGCCAACTCTGTCTGCATATCTATTCAAGGGACACCATCATAGGACCTAATCACATCAGCCACGCCATCAGGGGCTCGTTCACCTTCACATCTACCAATGTGATATATGCCATCATGTGCCAGCAATGCCCCTCTGCCATGTACATTGGCATACCGAACAGTCTCTACGCAAAAAAATAAATGGACACAAATCTGACATCAGGAATCATAACATTCAAAAACCAGTAGGAGAACACTTCAATCTCTCTGTTCACTCAGTAACAGACCTAAAAGTGGCAATTCTTCAAAAAAAGCACTTCAAAAACAGACTCCAGGGAGAAACTGCTGAACTGGAATTAATTTGCAAACTGGATACCATTAAATTAGGCTTGAATAGACACTGGGAGTGGCTGGGTCATTACACAAACTGAAAACTATTTCCCCATGCTAAGTTTTCCCCTACTATTACTCACACCTTCTTGTCAACGGTTTGAAATGGGCCATCCGGATTATCACTACAAAAGTTTTTTTTCCCTGCTGATAATAGCTCACCGTAATTGATTGGTCTCTTAGAGTTGGTATGGTAACCCCCATCTTTTCATGTTCTGTGTGTGTGTGTATATGTATATATATACACACACATATCTTCCTACTGTATGTTCCACTCTATGAATCTGATGAAGTGGGTTTTAGCCCACGAAATCTTATGCCCAAATAAATTTGTTAGTCTCTAAGGTGCCACAAGTACTCCTCATTCTTTTTGCGGATACAGACTAACACGGTTACCACTCTGAAACCCATCCTCCTCTGTGGACGTTCTTACTCCAGCATAAGAAGTGGAAGTGGATTAAACTAATTTGTTGTAAGGCACTCTCATGCAGGAATAAGAACATCCACAGAAAGAATTAATCAGGAATAGCTGTTCCTCTTTAAATTCACATCCTATCTTAATCTGAATTAATTCCCACTGTAGACAAGACCTGAATCCCTTGGTGGATCTAGCCTTTAGGGCCCAGTGCTATCTACTGTGAGTAACTCCACCAACTTCACGGGGACTACTTATGTTAGTGAGTGCAACAGACAGTAGCGGGTGTTTTGCAGGATCAGCTCCTTAGCAGGGACACAAACACAGCACAGCTCTTCCAGGGTGCACGTTACAAATTTAGCAAAAGCATCTAGTCTGTATGCTCTACATGTGATTTGTATAGGACAATAATTCAGTCAAATCAAAGCTGATTTCCTCCAGGACAAGGCTGGACACTGCCCTCATTGGCGCTGTCTATGCTGGGAAAATGAGGTGTTGGAAAATGAGTTAACGAACACCTTGTCATCATGGTATTGAAGGACAGCCACACAAGGAACCTGTTGCTCAATTCCACTAAGCACCAGGCATAGACAAAGAGAGTTGCATTTAAAAACGTGAGCTGGCCTTAGGTGCCTTAACACATTTGTACATATGACTCTTTGTCTACACTAGGTGTGCTAAGTGGTGACAGTGTGTTAATTAAAACTTTTTCTAAGGGCTTGGGCTTGTCTACATGCAA
Source organism: Lepidochelys olivacea (assembly GCF_965140295.1). NCBI lineage: Eukaryota > Metazoa > Chordata > Testudines > Cheloniidae > Lepidochelys > Lepidochelys olivacea. Next base: position 6,940,652 of record NC_140433.1, on the reverse strand, counting down.
ACTGGAATCAAAATAACTTAAATCATTTTGAATTCACACCTTTAGTCATTTCATGATAGGTCTGGCCTTGTCTTCACTAGGAAGAAAGAAGTGAAGGGCCAACCCTGGAGTTGATCCCTGCCTGCTAACACTAGTGAAAATACAAATTGTCGTGGTGTGGATTTGCATTGCCTGCATAGGTGCTGGAACTACGGGTGCTGGGCGTGCTGCAGGACCCCCTGGCGTGAATTGGACTTCATTGTACACAGGGTTTACAGTCTGGTTCAATGGCTCTCATCACCCCCACTACACAAATTTTTCCAGCACTCCTGACTGCCTGTAATGATTTATGAAAATGATGTGCTGGTCTGGCCATTGGAGGTTACTGCCCATATGTATTGACAGGTTTCAGAGTGGTAGCCGTGTTAGTCTGTATCAATAAAAACAACGAGGAGTCCTTGTGGCACCTTAGAGACCAACAAATTTATTTGGGCATAAGCTTTCATGGGCTAAAACCCCACTTCATCAGATGAATGGAGTGGAACATACAGTAGGAAGGTATAAATACAGAGCATATGAAAAGATGGGAGTTGCCTTACCAAGTGGGGGGGGGGGTCAGTGCTAATGAGCCAATTCAATTAAGGTGGAAGTGGGCTATTCTCAACAGTTGACAAGAAGGGGTGGAAATCACTTTTGTAGTGATAATGATGCCAATGGAAACAAGGTGGCCTATTTCAAACAGTTGACAAGAAGGTGTGAGTATCAGCAGGGGGAAATTATTTGCTTCAGGTTGGGGGGGCTGTCTGTAAGCGAGGACTGGCCTGTCTCCCAAGGTCTGTGAGAGTGAGGGATCGTCCTTCAGGATAGGGTGTAGATCCTTGATTATGTGCTGGAGAGGTTTTAGTTGGGGGCTGTAGGTGACGGCTAGTGGCGGTCTGTTACTTTCTTTGGTGATCTTCCAGAAAACACCATCCTAGCCGCTATGGATGTAGAAGCTCTCTACACCAACATTCCACATAAAGATGGACTACAAGCCATCAGGAACAGTATCCTGATAATGTCACAGCAAATCTGGTGGCTGAACTTCGTGACTTTCACCCAAAACTGTTTCAGATTTGGGGACAATTTATATCTTCAAGTCAGCAGGACTGCTATGGGTACCCGCATGGCCCTACGATCCCTCACTCTCACAGACCTTCAGAGACAGGCCAGTCCTCGTTTACAGACAGCCCCCCAACCTGAAGCAAATACTCACCAGCAACTACACACCACACAACAAAAACACTAACCCAGGAACCAAACCCTGCAACAAACCCCAGTGCCAACTCTGTCCGCATATCTATTCAAGGGACACTATCATAGTACCTAACCACATGAGCCATGCCATCAGGGGCTCATTCACCTGCACATCTCCCAATGTGATATATGCCATCATGTGCCAGCAATGCCCTCTGCCATGTACATTAGCCAAACCGGACAGTCTCTACGCAAAAGAATAAATGGACACAAATCTGACATCAGGTATTATAACATTCAAAAACCAGTAGGAGAACACTTCAATTTCTCTGGTCACTCAGTAACAGACCTAAAAGTGGCAATTCTTCAAAAAAACACTTCAAAAACAGACTCCAAGGAGAAACTGCTGAACTGGAATTAATTTGCAAACTGGATACCATTAAATTAGGCTTGAATAGACACTGGGAGTGGCTGGGTCATTACACAAACTGAAAACTATTTCCCCATGCTAAGTTTTCCCCTACTGTTACTCACACCTTCTTGTCAACGGTTTGAAATGGGCCATCCTGATTATCACTACAAAAGTTTGTAGTGATCCTGATTATCACTACCAGTGTGATATATGCCATCATGTGCTAGCAGAGGGGCATTGCTAGCATATGATGGCATATATCACATTGGTAGATGTGCAGGTGAATGAGCCCCTGATGGCATGGCTGATGTGATTAGGTCCTATGACGGTGTCCCCTGAATAGATATGTGGGCACAGTTGGCAACAGGCTTTGTTGCAAGGATAGGTTCCTGGGTTGGTGTTTTTGTTGTGTGGTGTATGGTTGCTGATGAGTATTTGCTTCAGGTTGGGGGGGCTGTCTGTAAGCAAGGATTGGCCTGTCTTCCAAGATCTGTGAGACTGATGGGTCGTCCTTCAGGATAGGTTGTAGATCCTTGATGATGCGTTGGAGAGGTTTTAGTTGGGGGTCGAAGGTGATGGCTAGTGGCATTCTGTTACTTTCTTTGTTGGACCTGTCCTGTAGTAGGTGACTTCTGGGTACTCTTTTGGCTCTGTCAATCTGTTTCTTCACTTCAGCAGGTGGGTACTGTAATTTTAAGAACGCTTGGTAGAGATCCTGTAGGTGTTTGTCTCTGTTTGAGGGATTGGAGCAAATGCGGTTGTATCTTAGAGCTTGGCTGTAGACAATGGATCATGTGATGCGTCCTGGATGGAAGCTGGAGGCATGTAGGTAAGTATAGCGGTCAGTAGGTTTCCGGTATAGGGTGGTGTTTATGTGACCATCGCTTATTAGCACTGCAGTGTCCAGGAAGTGGACCGCTTGTGTGGATTGGTCCAGGCAGAGGTTGATAGTGGGATGGAAATTGTTGAAATCATGGTGGAATTCCTCAAGGGCTTCTTTTCCATGGGTCCACATGATGAAGATCTCATCAATGTAGCGCAAGTAGAGTAGGGGCATTAGGGGACGAGAGCTAAGGAAGCATTGTTCTAAGTCAGCCATAAAAATGTTGGCATACTGTAGGGCCATGCGGGTAAGAGACTAATCACTTAAGGTGGGCTATTATCAGCGGGAGAAAAAAAACTTTTGTAGTGATAATCAGGATGGCCCATTTCAACTAGTTGACAAGAAGGTGTGAGTAACAGTAGGAGAAAACTTAACATGGGGAAATAGTTTTCAGTTTGTGTAATGACCCAGCTACTCCCAGTCTTTATTCAAGCCTAATTTGTCCAGGTGTCCAGTTTGCAAATTAATTCCAGTTCTGCAGTTTCTCATTGGAGTCTGCATAGAGAGCTTCTACATACATAGTGGCTAGGATGGTGTTTTCTGGAAGATCACCAATGGATTGTAGTTTCCTCAGGAAGTCAGTGGTGTCTTGAAGATAGCTAGGAGTGCTGGTAGTGTAGGGCCTGAGGGGAGAGTCTACGTAGCCAGACAATCCTGCTGTCAGGGTGCCAATACCTGAGATGATGGGGCGTCAAGGATTTCCAGGTTTATGGATCTTGAGTAGCAGATAGAATACCCCAGGTCGGGGTTCCAGGGGTGTGTCTGTGCAGATTTGTTCCTGTGCTTTTTCAGGGAGTTTCTTGATGGTGTAGCTTCTTTTGGTAACCCTCAGTGGGATCAGAGGGTAATGGCTTGTAGAATGTGGTGTTAGAGAGATGTCTAGCAGCCTCTCGTTCATATTCCGACCTATTCATGATGATGACAGCACCTCCTTTGTCAGCCTTTTTGATTATGATGTCAGAGTTGTTCCTGAGGCTGTGGATGGCGTTGTGGTCTGCACGGTTGAGGTTATGGGGCAAGTGATGCTGCTTTTCCACAATTTCAGCCTGTGCACGTCGACGGAAGCAATCTATGTAGAAGTCCAGTCTGTTGTTTTGACCTTCCGAAGGAGTCCACGTGCAATCCTTCTTTTTGTAGTGTTGGTAGGAAGGATTCTGTGGGGTCAGAGGTGTGTTGGAAATATTCCTTGAGTTGGAGATGTCGAAAGTAGGATTCTAGGTCACCACAAAACTCTACCATGTTCACTACTGTATCTTCCACTCCATGCATCTGATGAAGTGGTTTTAGCCCACAAAAGCTTATGCCCAAATAAATTTGTTAGTCTCTAAGGTGCCACAAGTTCTCCTCATTCTTTTTGCAAAGAGGGACAGAGGTTCAACCAGCCCTGACTAGTGACACCTGGGTTTTAAAATACCTGAGTTTTAAAACGTGTTGAAAAGACATCATTTTCCTAGTGAAGATGAGGTCCTAAAGGGGGTGTTTCAGTTGAGTTCAGCTCACTCCGCTGAGTTAACGCCATTGAAAAGACTAACATCTTTGCCCAGGTGGACAGGGCCTAGAACATCCTTGATTGCTCAAAAGGGAGGACAAACTTGCCTCCTGTTATCTTTAATGCTCTCTGATTGTTCTTGACAGCTTTGTTTATGTGCTGGATCTGCTCTCAGGAAGTCAGCTTTTCTAGGGCTACACCTAGATATTTGATATGACTGCTTCTCCAAGTCCTGAGGAAACAAGCCTCTTAAATTTAATTGTCATTCTTGTGGTTGACTGGAGAGACAATTAGTTCCTGCAGGCCTGTGTGTGCCACGCTTTCCCTAAACCTATGAATGAACCCTATGACTTTGTTCTCTGTTCTAGTGCACAGCAGACTGACGAGCCCAATGTTATAACTGCAGAATTTAAAAATTCATAGGCACAGGTAAAACTATTACAGTTCTTCTTTGAGTGCTTGCTCATATCGATTCCAATTAGGTGTGTGCGCGCCGCGTGCATGATTGTCGGAAGAATTTTACCCCAACAACACTCGGTGGGTCGGCTGAGGAGCCCCCTGAAGTGGCGCCTTCATGGTGTCGGATATATGCCCCAGCTGACCCAGCGCCCCCTCAGTTCCTTCTTACCATCCGTGACGGTCGTTGGAACTGTGGAGCACAGCGTAGCTGATCTCCACTCTCCCTAGCTTTCTCTCTTAGTACCTGTTAATAGTTGTAATTAGTTGTTTATAGTTGTTAGTAGTTGTTAATATTTAGTGTAGTTAGATTAGTGTAATTAGTAGGGTGGAGTGGGATCTTCTCCCCTCTCCCCCATCCCGGTACAGGGGCCTATGCCAGGGTTTCCGGGCTTCAAACCTTGCTCGGCTTGCCTGAAGCCGATGCCAACGGGAGACCCCCACGACTCTTGCCTAAGGTGTCTGGGGGAATCCCGACAAGTGCCGCATTTGCAAAGCCTTCAAGCCCAGGACCAAAAAGTAGCGGGAATTTAGACTCAAGCAGCTCCTTATGGAGGCGGCACTTAGCCCGGGCCCTTCCTCCGCGCACCGGGACTCGGCATTGTCTTCAGTGCAGAGTGCCCCTGCGGCACCAACTGGACCAGCACCGCGTTCAGACTCTGCTAAAGACTCACAGCGTCAGCCCCCCCCGGCACCTCCACCACCCCGGTGCTGGTCCCTGTGTCTGGGCCAGAAGAAGAAGCAGCCCAAGCAGGTGCCGACTCCTTCTTCTTTGTCGGTTCGACAGCCACTGACGCTTCCCGCACCACAGCTGGAGCCGCGTCCATTGCTGGAGCGCACAGGACAAGTAACGGCTCCTGCACCGTCGACTCCGGTGCCACAAGGGCCGTCAAGTCCGGTGCATGTTAGCTCCCAGGTGCACACTGCGGTCGAGCTAAGGCTGCCCTCCATGCTGGAGACCTTATATCATAGAATCATAGAATTTCAGACATGGAGCCATTGAGCCCTACCTGTTGAGCCCGACAATCTAGCCCAACTTTCTATCCACCTTATAGTCCATTCATCCAGCCCATACTTCTTTAACTTGATGGCAAGAATACTGTGGGAGACAGTGTCAAAAGCTTCGCTAAAGTCAAGGAACAACACGTCCACTGCTTTCCCCTCATCCACAGAGCCAGTTATCTCGTCAGAGAAGGCAATTAGATTAGTCAGCCATGACTTGCCCTTGGTGAATCCATGCTGACTGTTCCTGATCACTTTCCTTTCCTCTAAGTGCTTCAGAACTGATTCCTTGAGGACCTGCTCTACGATTTTTCCAGGGACTGAGGTAAGGCTGACTGGCCTGTAGTTCCCAGGACCCTCCTTCTTCCCTTTTTTAAAGATGGGCACTACATTAGCCTTTTTCCAGTTGTCCAGGACTTCCCCCAATCGCCATGAGTTTTCAAAGATACTGACCAATGGCTCTGCAATCACATCCGCCAACTCCTTTAGCACTCTCGGATGCAGCGCATCCAGCCCCATGGACTTGTGCTCGTCCAGCTTTTCTAAATAGTCCCGAACCACTTCTTTCTCCACAGAGAGCAGGTCACCTCCTCCCCATGCTGTGCTGCCCAGTGCAGCAGTCTGGGAGCTGACCTTGTTCATGAAGACTGAGGCAAAAAAAGCATTGAGTACATTAGCTTTTTCCACATCCTCTGTCACTAGGTTGCCTCCCTCTTTCAGTAAAGGGCCCACACTTTCCGATGACCACCTGCTCGCTCCTGTACCTTTCCTGGAAGACAGCCTTCCTCATAGCTATCACTTCGGCGAGGCGTGTGTCTGAGCTCAGGGCACTCACATCGGAACCGCCATATACGGTGTTCCATAATGACAAGGTACAGCTGCAACCCCACCTGGCCTTCCTTCCTAAGGTGGTGTCTGCCTTCCATCTCAACCAGGACATCTTCCTCCCCGTCTTCTACCCGAAGCAACACGCCTCTCACTGGGAACAACAGCTGCACTCCCTGGACATTCACAGGGCCCTCGCCTTCTACATCGAGCGAACGAAAACTTTCAGGAAAACGTCGCAGGTGTTTGTTGCTGTGGCAGACCTGATGAAGGGCCTTCCGGTCTCCTCCCAGCACATCACGTCCTGGATCATATCATGCATCTGTGCATGCTATGACTTGGCTGGTGTCCCAACTATGCACCTTACTGCCCACTCCACTTGGGCTCAGGCTTCATCTTCTGCTTTCCTGGCACACGTACCCATACAGGAGATATGTAGGGCAGCGACTTGGTCATCGGTGCATACCTTCGCCGCCCACTATGCAATAATTCAGGAGTCCAGGGGTGATGCTGCATTTGGTTCAGTGGTCCTTCACTCCGCGACATCTCACTCCGACCCCACCACCTAGGTAAGGCTTGGGAGTCATCTAATTGGAATCGATATGAGCAAGCACTCGAAGAAGAAAAGACGGTTACTCACCTTTGTAACTGTTGTTCTTCGAGATGTGTTGCTCATATCCATTCCAAACCCGCCCTCCTTCCCCTCTGTCGGAGTAGCCAGCAAGAAGGTCGGCTGGGGCATATATCCGGTGCCATGAAGGCGCCACTCTAGGGGGAACCTCAGCTGACCCACCGAGTGTTGCTGGGGTAAAAATCTTCCGACGATTGTGCACGCAGCACGCACGCACCTAATTGGAATGGATATGAGCAACACATCTCGAAGAACAACAGTTACAAAGGTGAGTAACTGTCTTACCTTAAAGCCTGATCCTGGGTGACCGGGTGCCCAGTTTTCGACCTGAAAGTCAGGTCGAAAAGGGGACCTGACAGCGTCTGGTCAGATCTACTGACCAGACACTCAAAATTCGGTTACTGCAGGCAAAGGAGGCACCGGGTCATCACCTGCTTCAGCCCCTACTCAGCCGGGACTGCCTCCTACCTGCGTCGGGGGGGGGCTACAGCTCCCAGCAGGCAAGTCCCTCGTGACCCGGGAGGGGAAAAGCAGTGAGCGATGGGAAGGGGGAAGAGGAGTGGACGGGGGCAAAGCCTGAGGGAAAGAGGCAGGGCAGGGGCCGGGCTTCTGGGGCAGTGGCCAGAGTTTCCAGAGTGTCCAGTTTTTAAATACAGCATTACAAAGTTGGCAACTCTAATCCCGCCCCTTAGAAGTCAATGGGAATTTTGCCACTGGCTTCAGTGTGTGCAGGACTGAGCCTTTAGTGACAAGTGCATTTTAGTATTGAATTCTGCCTAACTATACAGGAGATGAGGACAACACCAGCATCCAAAGACAGGGACATTAACTACCTCAGCTGTTCTGAAAGCATCAATTTATACTATGTGAGGATGATTCTAAAACCTCTCCCCTGTGTGTTTCAAAGTGGCTAGCCAGCCTCCCTGTGCTGGGATGTGTCATGTGCGCAGGGACAGGGATGGAAAGATTGAGGAGGATCTGCCCTGTGGCCTCTATAACAGGGAGTCCCTGAAATGAAGAGCAATGGGAGGGGTGCTTACATGACGCTGGATAACGATTTCAGAACTGCTTATGTGACGGAGGCACCTAAATCCCATTGACTTCCAGTGAGACTTAGGGCTTGTCTACACTGGGAAATTCAGAGACAAAACTATACTCCTATAATTATACTGCGAAAGTTATATCGGTATCAGAGGGCTGCACACATTGGTACATCTGCAGGCCAAATGCATTGCACTCACCGGGGCTTGTTGCGTTCCTCCCTTTCCTCGCCACAAGCTCTGTGTGTTACCCTCCCATTTGTCTTTCTTCTAGGCAGGGGGGCTGGAACTATTTTTGTAGTGGGGGTCCAGAGAGCCACTAAACCAAACCGTAACCCCAGAATATAAGGGAAACCACTTCAAGACAGGGGGTGCTGCAGCACCCCCAACACTCTTAGTTCCAGCACGTATGATTCTAGGGACTCCCTGAGCTCCCCAGGCCCCCCTCTTATGGGAGGGGCTCTGTGTGCCCCCCTCCCTCATCCCACGGTCTCCCCTTTCCCACCATGCCAGGGGCTCTGGGTTTCCCCTCCCTCATCCTCATCCCAAGGTCTCCACTTCCCCACCACGCCAGGGGCTCTGTGTCCCCCTGTTCCTCACCCCCCCATGCTTGGGTCCCCTCTTCTTCCTTTCCTCACTATGCCATGGGCTCTGTGTCCCCCATATCCTTCTCCCATACCACTGTCCCGCATTCTCACCCCCTCCACTGGCCCCTCCTTCTCCCTTATTCTCCCTCTCTGGGGACAGAGGCTCCATGTGTCCCCTCATTCCCCCCTTACTCTCCATGGCCCCCATTCCCCTTTTTGGCTCCATTCCAGGGGCCCCCTCTCCAAACTCCTGCTGGGGTTCTGTATGCTGCCCATCCCCCCATACCAGTGTCTCCATTCTTCTTCTTATTATTATTTATGAGGTGTATTATGGTAGCACCTAGACCTTCCACCTTAAAGCAGGAGTGAGCCTTGGCAAGAGGATTGGGGTGGGGGGGCGCAGAGGGGTGCACTAGCAATTCCCACCAGTAGCGGATCCAAGCTCTCCCCCCTGACTTTCCGCAGCCCGGAGGGGCTGTTCTTCAGGTGGCTGAGTGAAGCTAACTCCGTGCACATCCGGATGCTCCCGGAGGGAGAGTGGGTGAATCTGGAGTAGAAGGGTAATGATGGCTGCCCTTCCTGCTCTCAGCCGGTGCCCACAGGGTGAGCAGGCTGCCACAGGCCCTGCTAGTGTAGCCACAGAGCAGACGGAGAGCTTGTCATGGTCAGAAATGCCAAGCTGGATTTCCAGCTGAAACCTGCTGAGCTCACCCTGGGAGTATTCCCAACCGAGGAGATTCATAAACTGCAAGGCCAGAAGGGACCATTGTGCTACTCTAGACTGCCCTGACTAGCACAGGCCAGAGAACTGACCAAAATCATTCCTAGGGCAGATCTTTTAGAAAAAACATCCCATCTTTGTTGAAAAATGGCCTGTGATGGAGAATCCACTATAACCTGGGAATTGTCGCAATGGTTAATTATTCTCACTGTTAAACATTCACACCTTATTTCCAGTCTGAACTTGTCTTCCTTCAACTTCCAGCCATTGGATAATTTTAGACCTTTCTCTGCTAGCTTGAAGAGCCTGTTATTAAATATTTGTTCCCCTGGTAGGTACTTACAGACTGTGATCAAGTCACCCCTTACCAATCACCCCTTACCCATCTCTTTGTTGAACTAAATAGGTTGATCACCTTGAGTCTATCACCATAAGGCAGATTTTCTAATCATTTAATCATTCTTGTTGCTCTTCTCTGAACCCTCTCCAGTTTATCAACATCCCTTGTGAACTGTGGGCACCAGAACTGGATACAGAATCACAGTAGCAGTCGCACCAGTGCCAAATACAAAAGTAAAATCACCTCTCTGCTCCTACTCGAGAGTCCCCTGTTTATTCAGCCAAGGATCACAATAGCCATTTTGGCCACAGTGTCGCACTGGGAAGCTCATGTTCGGCTGATTCTCCACCATGACCCCCAAATTTTTTTCAGAGTCGCTGCTTCCCAGGAGAGAGTCCCCAATCCTGTACGTGTGGCCTGCATTCTTTGTTCCTAGTTGTATACATCTGCATTTAGCTGTATTAAACTGCAGCCCAGACACGGCCCAGGGATCAACACTGCAGTGAATTGGATTCATGATAGGCTGCCCCTTCAAACACCACCACCCACTTGCCACCTAGCGCTCACTGGCACGGGGGCCCGAGTGTATTGTTGTTCAGCAGAAGATGGGCGTGGGCAGCTTAGGAGAAATATGTGTCACTCCCAGAAGTCCCCAACTGCTGGGTGTAGCTCTTGATCCCTTGCCAACAGGTTCACAGTGGAGAAGGGACAGGCATCTTGCCTTGTCTCCTCGAAAGTCTGGTGATGGGGCCTGAGGCAAAGGTAATCCAAGTTAGAGGAAGTCATGGGATTGTAGCACACCCCATATGCCCCTCCTACCACTGATCCCTGCTTGGGTGTGTCAGCACCTGACAATTCCTGTTACTGAGCTGGAATTCCTGCATCCTCTGCTCTTGTTTACTTCTCATTAAAGATGTGTCTTTGTTACCTCTTCATTCCGCCCCCTCCCCATCTCTCTCTAATCCAGCACTGGGGAGTTCCCTAGGACACTTTCCCCTAGTGTCCCAGCCTCCTGCTCTTATCTGCTACAGGTACCAAGGTGACCGGGGGTGCGGGAGGGGACTGTCAGGGGAAGAGGCTACACTTGCGAGTTACAGCGCAATAAAGCCACCCAGAGCGCTGTACCTCACTCCCCGTCCACACTGGCAAGGCATGTACAGCGCTGTGTCTCGCGGCTACGGCGCTGCTGGACTCCACCTCCCCCAGAGGATCAACAGCTGCTCCGCATTGGCTGAGACGCTCCAGCTCCAGTGTAAACGGGGAGTAACGTTATTACGCACTGACTGACCTCCGGAAACACCCCATTAGCCTTTTACCTGAAGCGTCCTCTCTTGTTTTGTTGTGAACTCCGGACGCGGCAGTGCCATTTCAAAGCTCCGTTTCGGGGGCTGCTTATCAAAAAACCAAACACAGCCACTGCTGGCTTTGAATGAGCGAGAGGCAGGCAGGGGGGGTCCGTTTGGAGTGCCGACAGCTAATGTTTGCTTGAAGAGAGAGGCAGCGGGGAAGGCGGTTGAGGTCCGTTTAGCGAGCGGCTGCTTAACTCATCTATGAGGAAAAAAGAAACAGCTGCCATTTGCTTTCAGTGAGTGAGAGAGAGGTGGGGGAGTGAGGGGGGTCTGTACTTACAAGACAGCGTGCTGACACATTCTCAGCACCCCAAAAACCCACTCTCTCCCCCCCACACGCTCTCTGTCACGCTCCACCCCACCCTCATTTGAAAAGCACGTTGCAGCCACTTGAATGCTGGGCTAGCTGCCCACAATGCACCACTCCAAATGCAGCTGCAAATGCTGCAAATGTGGCCACCACAGTGCGCTGTCAGCTGTCAGTGTGGACAGACTGCAGCACTTTCCCTACTCAGCTGTACGAAGGCGGGTTTAACTCACGGCGCTGTACATCTGTAAGTGTAGCCAAGGCCTAAGCCACTGATGCATGGAGTAAGATTTGGATACTTTGTCCACCAGCGGGCTCCCAGGGGTGACCATTGAAACAGGCTTGCAGTGAAGAGATGTGTGGTTGCTAAGCCTTCTGTACCCAGCACTGAAGATCAGATACAAGGTGGGCGTGAGCCAAGCCAGAAACTCCCTGGAACAGTGGTTCCCAAACTTTAACAACTCATGAACCCCTTTCACAAAAATATCAAATCTTGCCAACCCTGTCCTGAAAATGAATATTTCCAGGGATTTTCTCCCTTACCTGAGTGTAAATTATAGAGACAGTGATCTTGGAAATAATTTGTTAATTTATGACATGCTTATTACACACTATTTATTATTACATTATTATTTATCATTACATTATTAATTTTATTACATTATGAAAACAGCAACACTCTTCCAAGATTTCACTTTTGTAGCTCATATCACTTTGATTAAGCCTCCTACATGTTTCGTCAAGGAGTACCAGACGTGAAACAGTATGAAGGTATTTAAGAATCCAACTCAAATAAAGAGTTCCTCCCACAAGCATTCGGGTCTTGAGCAGTCCAGGCAAACAGCGCACGACTACAACAAAGCTTAAACTTGTTCTGCCAGGAAGTAATGGTCACGTGGCTCAAGCTGCCGGCCCCCAGTCCCCAAGGGGCGTGGGCTACCAGCCCCGGCGCCTGGGGTCCGTAGGGATAGCTCTGTCCGCCATTACAGAATTTTTTTCTGAGAACCCCCTGATACATTTCGCGAACCCCCAAGGGTTCACGAACTCCAGTTTGGGAACCACTGCCCTGGACTAATACTGCTGATATCAAGGCCAGAGGGCCCCAAGCCAACGTGAGCATCATCAACTGCACAGCTCTCAGACTTAACCCACACAACTCATCTTGGCAACTCCAGTGCCAGGACTGACCATGGCTCAGTCAGCTCAGGCAGGGGAGCAGGGGTGGGGGAGCACCCTGCACATCAGTAGATCCCCAGAGTCATTTTATCCCAGGTCTCACAAGGGAGGTGGACACACTGACCTGACTCCACCATTCCCTGCACCTGAGGTCAAAGCACAGTCCCTCCCCTGCTAGGGTGCCTGCCAGGTAGCCTGCCACCCAGAGCTGAGCCAGTGCAGGGCCAGCTCACGTATCCAGCTGGGTCTCGGTAACACAGGTGAGGTTGGGGCACGGCTGGCGATGGATTTATTCACAACCAATCTGAGCAGCCAGTTTGGGACCCTGTCCCAGGCTGCCCCAGGCTCCTGGGAGACAATCTCAAGCAGAACATATAATACTTGGCCCACGTCTACAGCTGATGACCAGGTGATAGCTCCCTGAGGAACATGACATCACAGATTCACAGCTGTCTGGGGTGCTGCATAGCTGAGCTGGGGGGGTCACTAGAAGGGAGATTCAGTGCTGTACTGTCCTCGGCTATGGGCTGGAGGAAAAATCCTAGAGAGGGACCTGTGCGGGTAGGGGGAAGATGTTGGAAGATAGGGGATAAGGGGGGATGAGATGAGAACCCATAGTGAAGGGGGAGAAGGGACAAGACAGGGAATGTTGGGGGGAGGAGGGACGTGAGAGGAGAGTCTTGGGGGTGACTGGGAGAGGGGAACTTGGGGAGGGGGGACTGGAGTGGGGAACTTGGTGGGAGTGGGAGACGTGTGAGTAGAACCCCTAGGGGAGGTGGGGATATTTGGGGGGACAATGTTTAGTTTTTCCAAAAGCTCCAGCTCCTAGAGTCATGTTAACACCTGAGAATCTCAGCTTTCATTCCAAAGAGTAAAAGTTTTAGCTCTCCTGTTTGCCTAGGTAACTTGAAACCATGATGCCCAAGGCTCAGAAATCAGAACCCCAATGAATTATAGATCACATCTCCTGATTTTAAGCTTATCTGATGGTCCTTGGGGTCTTGTGGACCTGTCCTCCTGAGAGCCCCCCCAAAACCCTACAGCTGTATGCACATTGCACCCAGTAGGTACCATTGGCAGGGTAGAGCTTGGACTTAGCCCCCCTTGGGCAATCTCAATGCCCTTGGGCATGCTCAGTTGCATTGCTGAGCTCAAGGACATTCTGGGAGAACCCACCCCACAATGTTCAAGGTCACCGGGGAACCATACATTGCACAGGGGCCAGCGTAGGGCACTCAGGGGGGTGGGGGAGTGACACTGCCCCTGGGTGGACTAGGCTGGAAGGCTGGGGCAGAGTATGGCATGGGCTGGGCGGGTAAGGTCCTGGGGCCAGCGGCTGCAGCAGGGATGGCTGCACAGAGATGGGCAGCTCCACAGGGATCTCCCCGGTTTCCCCTGTGCTGAGGTCAGTGGCCACCCTGCCTAGGAAGCACTTGACTTTCAGTGGGTGACTCCGCTGCATCCTGCATTCGCCACTTGATACGTTGGGAGGTGTGCCCTTAGAAGCATGTGTTCATTGCTGGCTAGGGGACCATGGGGCCAGCACACAACACTTCTCAGCTGCAGAGAAGGTCTCAGAAAGTCCTGAAACCTAGCCTCAGGATTGTGGCCACAAGAGAGAATCTCTGCAGGTCCAGAGCCAGGCTGAGCCCCAGCTCCACGCTAAAGGAAGAGGCGGGTCAGGCCAAAGGGCATTAACTCTTTCCATCCTTCCAATCTCATTCCCCGAACAAACCCCGTCTGGGTGAGCAGGCCTTACAGTCCACAGGCTACTGCCAGGGTTGTGTCAAGACACCACTGCCATGTCCCTGAGCACTGGAGTCACGCCAGCCAGAGAGCACAGAGTGGTGTCCGTGGATCAGGGTTAGCCAGGTAGGTCTGGATTCAACAGGCACAAAAGACACTGGTGTCTTTAAAAGTGGAAAGTCTCTTACCCAGCTCAAAAGCAGCCAAGTAACTGTCTGAGAGCCTGGTGGGAACTGACAACAGCTGCACTTGAAAGGGGAACTGGTGGCAGAGACAGGAAGCAGGGTGTGCGAGCAGGTGGCAATGCTCCTGGACTCTCACCCCATGGCAGCTGCATTTTACTTCCCCTTTCTTGCCAGTTCCTCAAGTCATTGGCACCGATTATGGCCCTGGGATGGCAACGCCAGAGACCCTGCCATAGAGAACCATGATGCATCCGATGAAGTGAGCTGTAGCTCACGAAAGCTTAGGTTCAAATAAATTGGTTAGTCTCTAAGGTGCCACAAGTCCTCCTTTTCTTTTTGCGGATACAGACTAACACGCCCGCTACTCTGAAACCCTTAATCAAAGCACACCTGGTGGCAGGAGAGAGATAACCCGCCCACATTCTGTGCTTGCAGCTCGGAAACGAAACCTAAAGAGTCACAGAGAGCCACCGGGGGCTACCACGAGCAGCAGCAGCAGCATTGGAAAAGCTCAGCATGGCTTTCCAGCAGCCTATTCTCAACCCGGTGAGTCAGGCTGGGTGGGAGCTGAACACCTGGAGATGCACACTGTCTTCTCTCTTCAGGAGACATCTGTCAGGGCTAGGGTGACCAGACAGCAAGTGTGAAAAATCGGGACGGACGGGGAAGGGGCAATAGGGTCCTGGGCGGGGGGGATAATTGGGTCATATATAAGACAAAGCCCCTAATATCGGGATGGTCCAGAAAATATCTGGACATATTTCTGGACATATTATCTGGACATAATATCGGGATGGGCCAGATAATATCGGGATATATTTCTATCAGGTGGATAGAAAACTGGCTAGATTGTTGGGCTCAACGGGTAGCGATCAACAGCTCAACGTCTAGTTGGCAGCCGGTATCAAGCGGAGTGCCACAGGGGTCAGTCCTGGGGCTGGTTTTGTTCAACATCTTTATTAATGATCTGGATGATGGGATGGATTGCACCCTCAGCAAGTTCGCAGCTGACGCTAAGCTGGGGGGAGAGGTAGATATGCTGGAGGGTAGGGATAGGGTCCAGAGTGACCTAGACAAATTGGAGGATTGGGCCAAAAGAAATCTGATGAGGTTCAACAAGGACAAGTGCAGAGTCCTGCACTTAGGAAGGAAGAATCCCATGCACCGCTGCAGGCTGGGGACCGACTGGCGAAGCAGCAGTTCTGCAGAAAAGGACCTGGGGATTACAGTGGACGAGAAGCTGGATATGAGTCAGCAGTGTGCCCTTGTTGCCAAGAAGGCCAATGGCATATTGGGCTGCATTAGTAGGAGCGTTGCCAGCAGATGGAGGGACGTGATCGTTCCCCTCTATTCGGCACTGGTGAGGCAACACTTGGAGTACTGTGTCCAGTTTTGGGCCCCCCACTAGAGAAGGGATGTGGACAACTTGGAGAGAGTCCAGTGGAGGGCAATAAAAATGATTATGGGGCTGGGGCATGTGACTTACAAGGAGAGGCAGAGGGAACTGGGGTTATTTAGTTTGCAGAAGAGAAGAGTGAGGGGAGATTTGATAGCAGCCTTCAACTACCTGAAGGGGGTTCCAAAGAGGATGGAGCTCGGCTATTCTCAGTGGTGGCAGATGACAGAACAAGGAGCAATGGTCTCAAGTTGCAGTGGGGGAGGTCCAGGTTGGATACTAGGAAACACTATTTCACTAGGAGGGTGGTGAAGCACTGGAAGGGGTTACCTGGGGAGGTAACCACTGAATGCATCCAATGAAGTGAGCTGTAGCTCACGAAAGCTTATGCTCAAATAAATTTGTTAGTCTCCAAGGTGCCACAAGTAATCCTTTTCTTTCTAGGGAGGTGGTGGAATCTCCATCCGTAGAGGTTTTTAAGGTCAGGCTTGACAGAGCCCTGGCTGGGATAATTTACTTGGTGTTGGTCCAGCTTTGAGCAGGGGGTTGGACTAGATGACCTCCTGAGGTCTCTTCCAACCCTAATCTTCTATGATTCTATGATCTGGTCACCCAGTAAGGGCCCTGATAGAGAGAAGCTCCCCAGCCACAATGTCCCAATACTGGGAGACACAGCAGAACACCTGCAGTAGGGCCCTGTGAAAATTACTACCCCACTGGCCAGTGTAGGTGTACGTGTATGTGCAGGGTATGTGCAGGGCAGTGTATGGTTCCTCTGCTGCCCTTAAAACTGTGGGGTGGTTTCTTCCAGAGCGTCCCCTATTCTGGACCCATCTTTGGAGGCCTGTGTGAAGGGAAGATGGTGTTAATCCAAGGAATAGTCCAAACCTTCGTGAAAAGGTTGGTGCTATTTACCCCATCCTGTGCTGCATTTCACCCGCTTCCCCCACCAGCACTCCATCTGGACTCAGCTCAACCAGGCCCTTGTGCAATCAGCACTCAACAGCTCTCCACTACCCCTCCCTCCTCACTCACCAAGTCCCCCTCCCCCCTCACTCACCAAGTCCCCCTCCCCTCCTTCACCGCGCCACTAACTCTGAGCTGTCCTTACTGTCATCCTTCACCAGCACGGCTTCTCCACCAGGCTCCTCCTGGCTGCTGTTAAGGTTCACCCCCTCCACTGGCCCCTCTCTCTCCCTGTTCTCCTCTCTCTTCCTGGCTCCTTTCCCTGCCGCTTAGCTGCACAGACCATGACTCTATTCCCCATACTAAAGCGCCTCCCCTGAATCACCTGCCTCTCAACAAACTCCTCACCTCTCACTCCTCCACCATGGTTTCTACTCCCACTGCCCCAGCTCTCTGAAAAGGACTACAGGTAACTGTGAAACCCAGCTTCCAGAGCAATGCAGCAGCTGAGAGGGTGAAGGTGTTCCTTGGAGGTACGAATAGGGGAAGATGAAGTAAGGAGGTGCTGTCACCCCTATATGGCATTGATGAGACCATCACTTTGGTACCAGGACAAGCTTGGTGTCCACACTTCAAACAGGTTGACTCACAGTTTCAGGACTTTAAGGCCAGAAGGGACCATTAGATCATCTAGTCTGACCTCATGTGTAGTACAGGCCATCACATTTCACCCAGTTACCCCTGCATTGAGCCCAATCATTTGCATTTGCTAAAGCACATTCCTGAAAGGCAGCCAGTCTGGGTCTGAAGACATCAAGAGATGAGAATCCACCACTTTCCGGGAGTTTGTTCCGATGGTTAATCAGCCTCCCTGGTAAACATTTGACTGTAATTTCTAATTTTACATTAGTCTGGCTTCAGCTTCCAGCCACTGGTTCTTGTTTGGCCTTTCTCCACTAGGTCAAAGAGCCCTCTAGTAGCCAGTATTTTCTCCTTGTGAAGGTGCTTGTGCAACGCCAACAGACCCTGTTCGTCAGTGGGCAGAATTGAACCGGGAACCTCTGGAGCCAAAAGCCAACTGGCTGTTAGCTAAGGCTGTAGAGCAAACTCTCTCTCTCTCTCTCTCTCTCAGTGCCACTAGATGGGACAGAACACCACACACAAGGCATGGGAGTTACACTTGTGCACTGTCACCAAGTCACCTTTTGATCCTCCTTATGATAAGACAGAGAGATTGAACTCCTTAAGTCTCTTCTTGACAGGCATTTTCTCCAGCCCTTAAATCATTTTTGTGTCTCTTTTCTGCACTGTCTCCTATTTACACCATCCTTTTTACTATGTGGCAATCAGAACGAGGCGCAGTCTCCAGTATTCCTCTCACCAGTGCCAATGTTGACAGAAAGGGAAAGTTCAGAAAAGAATGAGAATAACGCTCCAAGGGCTGGACAAGCTGCCGCACAGGGCAGGACTAAAGGAGCTCCGTCTATTGAGTTTCTCCCAGAGAGAGCAAACAGGTGACGATCACGGCGCACAGAGGGCAAAGATATCTTTAATCTCACCGAGGCAGAATGAGGTCCAGTGGTTGCAAGGTGAAGTGAGACAAATCCAGGCTAGAAATAAGGAACTAATTTTTAATAGTGATCAGGTTCTTAAAAGAAGAATTTTAATAGAAGAAAAAGTAAAAAGAATCACCTCTGTAAAATCAGGATGGTAAATACCTTACAGGGTAATTAGATTCAAAACCTACAGAATCCCTCTAGGCAAAACCTTCAGTTACAAAAAGACACAAAAACAGGAATTTACATTCCATTCAGCTTATTTTATCAGCCATTTAAAGGAATCAGAATCTAACGCATATTGAGCGACATTACTTACTAAGTTCTAAGACTCCATTCCTGTTCTGTCCCCGGCAAAAGCATCACACCAACGGACAGAGAGAGAGAGAGGCTTTGTTTCTCCCTCCCCCAAGCTTTTGAAAGCTTGGTCTCCTCATTGGTCATTTTGGTCAGGTGCCAGCGAGGTTATCCTAGCTTCTTAACCCTTTACAGGTGAAAGGGTTTTCCCTCTGGCCAGGAGGGATTTTAAAGGTGTTTACCCTTCCCTTTATGTTTATGACATTCCCTCTCCCCATTGAGACAGGGCTGCCCCCAAGGGCTCCTTGCCCCTTTCCCCCTCCTCGAGGCAGGGCTGCCCCCACAGGCCTTATTCCCCCTCCCCTCTAGGTAGGGCTGTCCCATGACTGCCATCCTTCCTCCCTCGCCTCACCCGAGGCAGTGCCTCTCCCACAGCCCCATCCACCCTGCCCCATCCACAATGTGGTGCCATCCACACCCTCAGTTGCTCCCCACACCAGGCGGGGGCTGCCCCTGTGACACTTCCCTCTGCACACTTCCCTGAAGAAAGGCCCCATCCATTGCCCCCATTGTCCCTCTGTCCATAGCCCTATCCCAAGCCTACCTGCCCCACATGGCCCCTTCTCTACCCCACCCGCATCGCCCCATGATCCCTCTGTCCCACCATAGTCCCGTCCCCGACAATGGAGGGCAGCCCCCCTACCTCCTACCCTTTGCGCAGGCAGCCCCCCATTTCTGGTGTGGACAGCCCCCATGCCCACTCCCTGTCAAGAGCAGCCCCCCACACCTGGCTCAGGAAGCCCCTTCCCTGCCCCCTGGTATGGGAAGCCCCTATGCTCCCTCCCTGCCAGGGGCAGCCCACCTCCACAGTCAGTGCCTATTCTCCCCATTCCCCCTGTGATGGGTTCCCCCCAGGGTGCCACCTGGAACTGGGGTACCACTGAGCCCCCTCACCCACCAGCCTGGGCTCCCTTTTACACTGCACTACTGTGACAAGCTACAAAGCCTTCCAGCCTGCACTTTCACCATCATACACACAGGTAGGGATACACCCAGCTGCAGTTACATGCAGGCTCTCTGACTGGCCCCTGCCTGGGAAAGCTACTCCCAGCTCCTTCGGCACACCCCCCCTCTGGAGTATATAGACCCAAAATTATATCATCTTGCACTGCACATGGAACTGTACAGCATAAGCTCATAAAATTCTCCCCCTTCCTCAATGTGGAGAGAAATATGCAAAAGCCTTTTGCCCCTCAGTTATGATTTCCACACAGTGGTTTAAATAAAGCAAAAATAAACGTATTCACTTAAAATATTTCTTTTGTAGTTATTATAAGTGATAGCAAACTGATGAAAGCAGGTTACCTAGCAAATAAGTAAAAAAAGCAAACGAAACTTAATATACTAAATAGATTGGATATGAATTAGCAGATTCTTATCCTAAGAGATGATACAAGCAGGCTGCAGATTCTTAAGGGGCAAGCTGCACTTGCTTTACAGATTGGAACCTCCAGGTATTTCAGTCACAGGCTAAAAATCCCACTAGCCTGGGTCCAGCACTTCCCCCAATTCAGTCTTTGTTCCTGAAGTGTTTCCAGGAGTCTTCTTGTGTGGGGAGTGAAGAACACCTGATGATGTCACTCCCTGCCTTATATAGCTTTTGCGTATGGACGGAATTCTTTGTTCCCAAAGCTTGGTTCCCAGACTAGTCTATGGAAAAACACTGGCATCTGGAGATGGAGTCTAGAGACATGTGGTCATAGCAGCCATTATTCAGAGGCTGTCTGTAGTTCTCAGGAAGGCTCCCAAGGTGGGAGAAAAGCTTCCCCTAAGGCCTACTGTTTTATCCTGATAGTGTGTTGCCCTGAATGGGCCCTTCCCCACTCACTATCTAGAATGAAAGCATCTTGGCTAGTGGGAGTTACCCAGGTGTAACTACATTTGAAGTACAGATACATAGTCAATATTCATCACTTCAGGTACAAAAGTGATACACATGCATACAAATAGGATAATCCTATTCAGCAAATCATAACCTTTTCAATGACATCTGACATGATTATCTTGCATAAAATACATTATGATTATGTCATAATCATATCACAATCATATCACTGTGAAGAATATGGGGTGCAATGTCACCCCCCATCCTGGCACGGGCAGCCCCGGTCACACCATCTTGTTCTGTTTCAGTTTTGTGGTGAACCTGCGGTGCAGGAACGGGGACATCGCCTTCCATTTTAATCCGCGTTTCAACGAGGGCCGCCCAGTGGTTGTGTGCAACACCGAGCAGAACGGCTGCTGGGGGCCAGAGGAAAGGACCTACCACATGCCCTTCCAGCCAGGCATCTACTTCGAAGTGATCATCAACGTCAAAGGCCACTGCTATCAGGTGAGCACACGGCCCTGGCAGGACGGCAGCCGGGGTGGATACTCTGCTGCTGGCAGCTGCCAGGCACTGCACCACAGCCCATCAAGGGCCACTAGCTCTGCAGGGGTGATGGAGGGGAAGCAGGTCCCCTTGCTGGGACAGGACACATCAGCGAGTACCAGTCTGTGGCCTTGAGGGGAGGCCAGTACAGACCAGTCTGTGCTTCTGGGGTGCCTTGCTGGTGCCTATACTTGCAGGGGAGGCAAGTTTGTATCATTTTTGGTGGTGCCTAAGGCTCTGGGAGGGAGTTTGGGTGTGGGGTCTGGGCTGGGGCAGGGGTGAAGGAGGGGGTGCGGGGGTCGGACTCTGGGAGGAGTTTGGGTGCGGGGTGCAGGCTGGGGCAGGGGGTGGTGTACAGGAGGGGGTGCTGGGGGCTAGTTCTGGGAGGGAGTTTGAGTGCGGGATCTGGGTTGGGCAGGGAGTTGGGGTACAGGAAGGGGGCTTCGGGGGTCGAGCTCTGGGAGGGAGTTTGAGTTCTGGGGCAGGGGGTCGGGTTGCGGGAGAGGGTGAGGGGTGCAGCGCTTACCTCAGGCGGCTCCCGGAAGCGACCTGCACTCTCCTCCAGCAGCAGCTCCCAGGCGGGGGCCCAGAGGGGTCTCCATGCACCGGTGCCTGCAGGCACCACCCCTGCAGCTCCCATTGGCTGTAGCTTGGGATGGTGGCAGTGCTCGGAGACACCCCAGCCCCCCAGGGGCTGCAGGGTTGTGCCGGCCACTTCCGAGCACTTCCGGAAGCGGAGCGGGTGGGCAGGAAGCCACCTTAGCCCCATTGCGCTGCTGGCGGTGGCGGTGGTGGCCCCAGGCCCTTTTAAATTGCCCAGGGGCGGCAGGCGGGGCCAGGGCGGGATGCTTCGGGGGAGGTGCGTGGGGGCGGCAGGTGGGGCAGGGGGAGAGACCCGGATCCAAACTTCGGGGGAGCCAGGCCTCTGTGCTCTCATATTGGTGGAGCACGGGCACCATGGGCCCATACACCTCACCGCCCCTGGGTTCACACTGCTTTGTGACTGGCCTCGAGATGCCGCAGAGGGATGTGAAAGGGAGACAGGATCAGGCCCTAAGCATTGATGGAGTTCAGCTGATACCGTGTTTGGCAGGGAGGGGAGAGACTTGCAGGAAGGGCTCTCACTGAGGTCTGTCTCCGCAGCCTTGCAGAGGGTGCGGCTAAGTCTTCCTCTGTTACAAGGGGGAGATTTCCAAAGGCACTGTCACAAGGTGGCTGGCCTCTTAGGGGAGGGTCCCAGCTCCACATGGGCCGCGCGCGACTCCTGCATTTGGAGAAGCTGGGTGTGAGCACTGGAAGCTCCCTAGAAGTAGGGAGGGTACCAGTGCCTGGACCCCGGCCCCCCACCCCACTCCGCCCTGAGGCCTGTCCCAGCTCAGCCTCCTCACCCCAGAGGGGGGGCACCAACTAATGGGGAGGACACATGACCTCCCCTCATGTCTCCTCCCTACGCCCCCTTCCCACCGCACGTTACCTGCGGGGGGATGGGGGCTTCCAGGGACACTGGCTGACTCTGAGCATGCTGGAAGAACCGGCGGGCTTAGGGGGGTGCTCCAGAAGCAGAGGCAAATTAAGATTGCCTGGGACCTTGAGCCGGAGTTAGTGGGGTGGCCCCTCCGCACCCCTTTCGCCTGCAGCCCCGCCCACTGCCCCATCCCTTTCTGCCCCTTTCCTGAGGCCCACCCCTGTTCCCCCAGGGTCCACCCACCCCACCGCAAACCCCTGCCCTCCCCCCTCCCCACTGCAGCCCCAAGACCAGAGAAGCTCTGTCCCCATGCCACGGCCCCGGGGCGCAGCGGGGAGTGAGAGCTCCTCCAGTCCCAGCGCCACAGCGGGGGTCTGGGTGCTGGGGCTTCCCCTGCCACACAGCGGCTTCTGCCGGGACGGGTGGGTGGCACTGGGGCTACAGTGCTTGGGGGATGGGTTTTGCATACCCCTGAGGGCCGAAGCTACGTCCAGCTAAATGTTAAGTGCAGACCAGGCCTCAGTGCGCAGTGGATCTGAGGCAGCAGCACCATGGGGAGCCTTTTACACCCTGATTCCCAAACTAGGAGCAGCCCAGAGCCTTTAAAAAGGGGAGCCTGTGACAGCTGGGCCCAGTAATCTACCCATGAGAACTCATGGCACATGTGCCAATCGAATTGTTGTAGGCAAATCAGAGGAAGGGAGGGGATAGATTGAGTGAGTTACTGCTAAGGTCATAATGACCCTACCTGAGTTACCTGAATTGTTGATTTGAGCCTATTTACAGCCTATATAACCATAACGATTAAATAAAAAAATTATCACTTAGCTAAAGAACAATGTAATTTCTTCAAATATAGCCTATGCACAAGAGGTCTAGTAATGTTAACTATATGTAAAGTTTGAAGTTTCATCGATCTGGGAGGTTATCGAGATCATTCTGGACAAAGAGACACTGGGTACTAAATTTCTTAAAGGATCCAATTTTTAATTAATTTTAACTCACAAACTAATTAATAGAGATGTACTTGTAAATCTTCAGGCAATCCATTCAGTGCCCCGTGAGGGAGTGCTGTAAGTTTGAGGAGCATGTGCTGTATTTTTCATATAAAACAAATCCCTGATTTAAGTGCAAAATGCAATTCCAGCTGAACTGTGGAGTCAGGACCAACACTTCCATGACAAGGCACTTTTGAACTGACACTGGGGATTGCACTGGTTGATCTAAATCAGTTTCTAAACCGATGTAGTTCAATTGGTATAATTTCCTTGTGTAGACAAGACCTATATCCATGGCCTCATTCTCCTTTTGCACTAGTGTAATCTCTGCAGCCTCTTTGGTGTTACTTCCGGTTTACACGGAGGTGGTGGAAAGTGGAGTCAAGCTCTACGAGTCAGTGGAGTTACCTCAGATTACCCCGATATCACTGGCAACAGAATCTGGCTCAGTGTCAGCAAAGAATGTTTCCGCTTGTGTCAAACGGGGATGCACAGAGCCTGGTTAACTTTCATGCAGAGACTGCAGTCACTTGGAGGCTCCTGCTCAGACAGGCCCAGACACCAGTGGACAGCAGAGTTCAGCTTTTATGGTGCTGGACATTTTTTCAGCCAAACTAAAAGTCATTGAATAGACTTTGCTGAAACTTTCCAAAATGTTTCCCCTTGGGCTGGGTGTAGCAGGGGAGATTTCAGCCCCAGAAGAGACATTCCTCCTTGGGCTGAGTGCAGCCGAGGAGGTTTCAGCCCCAGAGGAGACATTTTCAAGAAGCTGTGAGCAAGTGAGAGCAGGGAAGCCCCACATTCTTGCAATATTGGGTGTTTTTCTTAAAGCCCCTACTCCTGGAGTCATGTGATTACATCAGATTCTCAGCTTTCATTAAAAAAAAACAACAAAACCCAGCAAGTTTCCAGCTCTCATGGCTGTGGAGAAAAGTTGAAAATGTGATCCCGAAAGACCAGAAACCCAGAAGGCAAATAGACAGAGTCCATAATTCTTTATATTTAAGACAATCTCAAGATTTGATGAGGTGTAACTCATAATTTGTGAACACTGGGGTTGGCGATACTGCAGCCCTGACGTGATCTTAACTAGAGTAAAGGCTCTCCCACTGCGGATACCCTCATCTTCTCACTCCTCCTAGCACAGCCCTCACCCATCCCTCCCTCTGCCCTTTCCCTAGGTCTCTGTGAATGGTCAGCACTTCCTGGAGTACAGACACCGCCTTTCCCTTCATACGGTCCAGACCCTGGAGATCAAAGGGAACGTGACTGTGAACTGCATCAACTTCACAAACCCCAGCGTGAGTATCTGCTCTGGCCTTGTTAACACCAGTTCCACTGCTCAGGCCGGCTGCCCAGTGGCAAGGGACATTGTATTAACAGACCTCTCAACTGCCCCGAGTTTCGCTGGACTGTCCTGCTTGACCCCCCAAACCTCCATCCTGGTTAAAGGAGAACATTTTTCACATTCAGGGCCACCTGTGAGAGGAGAGGGGAGAAAGGGGCAGTTTGCCACAGGTCCCTTGTTTGAGAGGGGCCCCCAAACAGAGCGGCATTGAGACTCAGTGCACAGGGTCACAGCCCACTCAGGTTTGGCCTGGCCGCCTCTCTGTCTATGGCTGGCCAGGCCATACCTGAGTGACCCATGCATTAGGTCACAACACCAATCAAACCTGGCATCTCCATCTCCAGAGGGGCAGACGGGTCTGAGCGGCGCTGTGTCTCACTTTAGCACTTGAAATATAGGGAGGCATGTGTTGATGCAGGGCAAGGAAAGCCAGAGGAACTGGGGGTGTTGTTCCATGGGACCCCCCACTACTGCACCCAGCAGGAGACACCATTCAGGAACTTGGGTGTGACTAATGTCTTGTCCTCCAATGGTGCCTCCCATGTCCAGGCCCACAGTGACTGGCCACTCGGGGGGCCAGTGCCCAATGGGGCAGGGAGTTGCCTGCGCTGCATGCAAGGCGAGTATCCCAGCCCCTCAGCAATCATAGATTTAACAGCTGGGGGAGAGAGGGAGAGGGAGACGGAGCCAGCAACTGCCAGTTGCAAGATGGCCACTTTAGAGCAGCAGCCGTCAAATTTAAAAGGGCGAGCCCCAGAAAGGCATGCTGGGAAAAAGCTCCCTGCAGTGTGGAGTGGTACTCAAGATTGGGAAGCCAGAAGGGAAGGTCCAGCTGGGGAGAAGGATCTGTTCAGGTGTTGTGCCAACTACTGCTACATCACAGATTCTCAGTATCTAGGCCTGCAGCTCTTTGCCTGCCTTGACTCCCCGTTACTGCCCTGCCCTGTCTCTAGTACCATTAAACCCCACGTGCAATCCCTACTTGGCAGCCAGTATCAAGTGGAGTGCCCCAGGGATCGGTTCTGGGGCTGGTTTTGTTCAACATCTTCCTTAATGATCTGGATGATGGGATGGATTTCACCCTCGGCAAGTTTGCGGATGACACTAAGCTGGGGGGAGAGGTAGACAGGCTGGAGGGTAGGGATAGGGTCCAGAGTGACCTAGACAAATTGGAAGACTGGGCCAAAAGAAATCTGATGAGGTTCAACAAGGATAAGTGCAGAGTCCTGTACTTAGGACGGAAGAATCCCATGCACCGCTATAGGCTGGGGGCCAACTGGCTAGGCAGCAGTTCTGCGGAAAAGGACCTGCGGATTACAGTGGATGAGAAGTTGTATATGAGTCAGCAGTGTGCCCTTGTTGCCAAGAAGGCTAACGGCATATTGGGCTGCATTAGTAGGAGCATTGCCAGCAGATTGAAGGAAGTGATTATTCCCCTCTATTCGGCACAGGTGAGGTCACATCTGGAATATTGCGTCCAGTTTTGGGCCCCCACTACAGAAAGGATGTAGAGAAATTGGAGAGAGTCCAGTGGAAGGCAGCGAAAATGATTAGGAGGCTGGGACACACGACTTATGAGGAGAGGCTGAGGGAACTGAGTTATTTAGTCTGCAGAAGAGAAGAGTGAGGGGGGATTTGATAGCAGCCTTCAACTACCTGAAGGGGGGTTCCAAAGAAGATGGAGCTCGGCTGTTCTCAGTGGAGGCAGATGACAGAACAAGGAGCAATGGTCACAGGTTGGAGTGGGGGAGGTCTAGGTTGCATATTAGGAAAATCAATTTCACTAGGAGGGTGGTGAAGCACTGGAATGGGTTACCTAGGGAGAAATCTGGGGTGGTGGAATCTCCATCCATAGAGGTTTTTAAGGCCGGGCTTGACAAAGCCCTGGCTGGGATGATTTAATTGGGGTTGGTCCTGCTTTGAGCAGGGGGTTGGACTAGATGACCTCCTGAGGTCTGTTCTAACCCTGATCTTCTATGGTTCTATGGTTCACCTTAACGTACTTCTTTGGGTTTAGGGGCTGCAAGGGCAGGCAGCCCCTGCTTGTGGAATTCACTCCAGCAGTGTGAGTACAACTCTTACAGTCCCATGTTCAGCTAACTTAGAGGGGGGTGTGGATCTAAAGAGGAGATGCTCAGATCATCCTAGAAAAGTGAGCTGGAAAAGCTCCAGCAGACATCGGGGGTCAAAATGCTTCTGTCTCTGGCCATGGTAGCCTGCACAATACCTGACATGTCCCCCTGCTTGAATCAGCATGGGAGTAGTGGACTGGGTCCAACGGTCCCCCTGCGTATGACATTCAAACAGGGTTTGCCTCCCACTGCCCAAGACTTCCTTTCCTGGGCAAGGGCTACCAGACTAAAGAAGCCAGAAAAGTGAGGAGTGTTTTGTCTTCCTCCACCCCTGCTGCACTGCCTCTGTGTAGGCTGCAGGCTCCTTAGGGCAGGGCCTTGCTTTATACCTGAACTAGCACGCTTTCGGGTGCTCTACGAATGCCCCAGTCACCTGGTTGGGAAGCATCTTGCTGCTGAGACCCCTCAACCCTATCAGAATGGAGCAGCTACACAGCTCACCAGAGTGACACCCCAAGACCTCGCTTTTCAACATCCTTTCTGAAGGGTAGACACCTGAAGGTCCAGTTCCTTGCAGGAATCATTTGTCCGGACCCCTCATTTTGGGGCTTTGTCTGGGCCTTGGTGGGGCGAGCGGTCCAGCTTCTGCTTTGTCACGAAGCGAAGGGGCTGTTTAATTCTGGTGACATCATGCAGGCAGGGGAGTTTTAGCTGCTGAAGCTCACATCACAGTTGCTGTGCTTACCTGGCCTCTCTGTCCTTGCAGATCCCCAATGTGTTTGCCCAGCCAGTCTTCGGGGCTCCAGCTCCCAGAGTGAGTATTTTGCTACAGATGATACACATCGATCATTCAGAGACTTTGACAAGACCCTGGGATGTGAGGGGGCAAGATAGGGAGGAAGACCCAGTAGGGTAATATAATTCCTGGCATATTATTCAAAGGGCCAGGTGAGGTGGCAGAGGTGTGGGGTATGCACACTATGCTTCAAGGACTCCTGCATGGAGGGGGCCATGAAGAAAACCCTGCATGGTTCCAAATCCCAGATCTGAAGAATCCCAATGCCTGGGTGGTGTAGTAGCTGGTGGCCTGTGGCTCGAGCAGTCATGGGCTTGCAGATTTAAACTTGGGAGCAATTTGTGAAATCCGAGTTCAGCAAATCACTGGGAACAGATGGAGCTATCAGAGGGTCCTGTGTGCAAGAGCAGAGACACTGACCAGGATCTACAGGCACTGTGACCATATAAAGAGCAGCTGCTCCTGAGGTTGGACAGCTGCTATCATAGAACTCTCTCTCCTTCCGCTCATTTGCACCTGCCTACTGTTATATGCCACTGAGCTTAGTCTCAAATTTCCCTGTGTCCCACACAAACTTGGTGTTTCATTTCAGCTGACTGAGGGCATAAAAATTATACTGTTAATGCAGTCACATTCTTTTAGTCTTCTTCACTCTAAGACTGTGTCAGACGTATCTCATAATACTTTTTATACAATACAATTGACTTGTGGAACTCATTGCCACATGATATCACCAAGAGATTTAGACAAAGATGGGAAACTTATATGGATGACGAGAACATTCAGGATTAAATTCTGGTTGGACTGAAGTCTGTGGCAAAAATCCCACTGACTTAAATGGAATTAGCATTTCACCCCAACACCGTGTTAGAGAGAATAAAAAATATGAGACGCAAACCCTCCTGTTTTGGGGCATAAGCTAACCACTAACTGGTAGGGTTAGGATACAGACTAGATGGCCACAGGTCTGCTCTGGCATTGCAGTCCCTGTATTCCTACAGGTATGTTCCTATCTGGGTCCTAGCGGCTGGGAGTTGCAGGGTTGCTGTGCTTCAGACAGAAGCAAAGGAACTGCGGAGTTGTGAGCCTCCTCCTTGTACAAGGGAGAATGACTGAGGTGCTGATGTTCCTTGTCTGTCACAATTCTGAAGCAGACCCTGTAGAGCTGTGGATCTGGCCTGTGAAGAAATAGAAACAGATGAACAAGGAGAGAATAGTTCTACCTTGGATCTGGATATCTATGATCAATGGCATGAAACCAGTCTGTCTTCCATGAGGGAAAATAATCTGTCTCTGGCATGCTAACGTCCACTGGAAAAAGTGAGCCAGGTAACCTGGTGGCTCCCAAGGGCTTTGGCTAAAATGCACGATAGGAGATGAAGGAAATTTGAAATTTGATACTCACTGAAGGGCAAAGTCTTGTTGGGATTTGAATCTAGTCATGTGAGACAGAAGTTGTCACAGTCACAGTGATCGGCTGCTCCTCAAAGAGGAGAGAGGCTAAAATGCCCAGCAAAGGGAAGAGGCACTGAACATGTGTGCTTTGGTGCATCCGTCTGATGAATAAGGAAGGCTGGGGGGATCAGAGAGAATTCACTTGTTTTTCCCATTAGAAAGTCAGGACCTGTCCAGGCTGAAAGACTCTGTGATGCCTGGAACATGAGTGAAATATTGGCTGCATTAGAGCCAAGAGAATGAGAGCGGAGCATTCGAGAGAAGAAAGGGGTTTTGATCAGACCGTTTAATACTCGGTACCTCTGCTTTGGCTGACACACACATAGCTCCAGTGGCTTATGAGTATTTTGGAAAAAGGATGCACCTTAAACAAACATTCAGCATGCTTCAGTTAATGTGTCCGAGCTCTGGATACATGCTGGGCTGACTGTGACTTTATTCACTGAATCTTGCCCCTCTTTGTTTATGATCATCCTGAGATTTTTTTCTCTCATTTAATTTTGAAATGATTCACTGAGTAATCCTTGGTCTACAGCTCATATGTGAGTTGTTTGTTTCCAGGGCCATCCCTAGCCATTCTGGGGCCCTACACAGCCCCCCACAAAGGGAGGTGGGGATGGGACCCCAGGCCTCCACGGGGGAGGCTTGGGGGGCAGGGAGGAACAGAACTCACCGGTGGTGCAGCTGGGGCTGGGTGGCTGCACTTCCCGCTGCCAATGAGTGCAGGCCTGACCTGCTGCAGTCCTTAGCGGACTGGGCTAGGGTGGAGTAGGGGCAGGAAGAGGTGGGGCTGGGGCAGAGGCCGGGGGAAGAGGCGGAGCAGGGGTTGGAGCAGCACGCAGCTGCGTAGCGCACCAGGAAATTTGCCCTAAATTTCCTGGTGCCCTACACAGCTGCGTACTTTGCGTATGGGTAGGGACAGCCCTGTTTTTTCATTTGGTATTCAGAATACATCAGTCACATGCTCTTGTTTCTGTTCCCTGTCTGGATGAATGTAACCCCTAGAATTAGGGTTGTGTTGTGATCACTTGTAAATGCAAATACCGAATTTGCTTTTGCAAATATTCTCTAGCATATGCTTCAAATATGCTGTTTCCATAAATGTCCTGGAGCTCTTGCCCACTTCTATTCTTGTTTTGGGTAAATCAACAAGTTAATGGCTGGAGGAAGAAGCTGACAGCAAGCTGGTGAGGTCTGTTGAGGATACTAAGGCTATGTCTACACTAGCGCTCTTGTCGGTAAAAATTTTGTGGGTCAGGGGTGTGAAAAGAAACACACCCCTGACCAGGGGTGAAAGTAATTTAAAGGACTTACCAGTATGCAGGGTGGCCGGGGTCCTGGACAAGGTGGGGGGTGGGAGGGGCGGCTCTGGGCCCCAGGAAGGGGCGGGGCCTCAGGCAGAAGGGGCAGGGCTGGGGGCCCTTCAGTGCAGCCCGGACCACGCTGCCCGGGGCTGCACTGGCAATTTAAAGGGCCAAGGGCTCCAGCTGCTGGCATGATAGCAGCAGCAGCAGCCCGGAGCCCCGGGCCCTTTAAATTGCTGCCGGAGCCCCAGGATAGCGGCGGCCAGGAACCCTGCAGCTCCAAGTGGCAATTTAAAGGGCCCGGGGTTCCGGCTGCTGCTGGGATTCCCGGGCCCCTTTAAATCGCCGGGCCCCAGGGCAGCTGTCCCTTTTGTGACCTCCCCACCATCAGCGGCCCTGCTGGTACGGGTTGGCTGTGTACTGGCGGCCACTTTCTCACCGGTACGCCAGACTGGACCGGACCGGCTTACTTTCACCTCTGCCCCGACCCACAAAAGTTTCACTGACAGAAGTGCCAGGGTGCACAGGGCTATGTCAGCGGGAGAGAGTCTCCTGCCAACATAGCGATCGCTGCTCGTTAGGGGTGGGTTAATTATGCAGGTGGGAGAGCTCTCTCTCACCCGCACAGAGCCGCTACACGGGAGGCCTCACAGCAGTGCCGCTGTAAGGTCCAGAGCGTAGACACAGGCTGAGCTGGTTTGGTTTGTTAGGCTCTGTCTACAGCAGAGAGGGTGTGTCCTGCGGGGAAAATCACTTCTTGCCCCCTCACCAGCGGACCCCAAGTGATGTTTCTCTGACTAAACAAGTTGCTTTGACGTGTAATCGGCTGCGTGTCTATTGGTGTTAGTGCCATGGGTTGTGTGGCAGGGTGCACGCATCCCGTGCTGGAGAGGTACGGTCATTGCTCATGATCCTTCTTGACATTTTTGGATCTAATTTTTGGTTTTAAGAATATTTCCCATACCCTGTACCCAGTGTAACCGGAAACCCCCACTACAATGATGCTTCCCTGATCCTATAAACAATGGCCCGTGTGGCAAAATACTCAGTAGGCTCAGTCCTTTTTAGCCTCGGAGACTCAGGTTCGGGGCAAGGCGAATCCTTAGAGGTGGCCCAGGGTCCGGCTACTCCTCTCCTCAGTCAGTCCCTTGTGCTTGTTTTCCTTCCCCCTGGGGAGCAAGTGCAGCCTCTCTATTGGTAAGGTTTGGTGTCTTGCTGCAAGCAGCCTACTGGCAGCTTCCCCGCTTCTCTCACTCCTTCACTCTGCCCCTCCTACCACCCAGGGGAGGGTTTAAAAAGGTCCCAAGTAGTTGGAGTCAGCTGAACTTAATTGGTTCCCTAGCAACCCCTTTTCCAGCTGAGCCTTATTGCCCTCTGGTTCTCTCTCCTCAATGGATAGGGAAGGGCCTTTTAAACCCCTGGGACTAATTACTACCCCCCTTTTGTAGCTGTTTGTCCTGGGTTTACCACACCTGTTACTTACAGGAGAGCTAGAAGGGGGACCACTGCATCATCCAGGCATCCCATGGTCTTGGGTGTCCGACGGGTCTTCTAAGCTAAAACTTGTCTAAATCCCCCCTTTATGTTCTATACCTACATGCTTGCTGCACTTGCTTGCATCAGTCAATGTTCCACTTGTCTCAGACACATTCTCTTGCAGCGGTTACAAGCCTTAGAATCATAGAATATCAGGGTTGGAAGGGACCTCAGGAGGTCTTCTAGTCCAACCCCCTGCTCAAAGCAGGACTAATCCCCAATTAAATCATCCCAGCCAGGGCTTTGTCAAGCCTGACCTTAAAAACTTCTAATGAAGGAGATTCCACCACCTCCCTAGGTAACACATTCCAGTGTTTCACCACCCTCCTAGTGAAAAAGTTTTTCCTAATATCCAACCTAAACCTCCCTCACTGCAACTTGAGACCCTTACTCCTTGTTCTGTCACCTGCTACCACTGAGAACAGTCTAGAACCATCCTCTCTGGAACCCCCTTTCAGATAGTTGAAAGCAGCCATCAAATCCCCCCTCATTCTTCTCTTCCATAGACTAATGTTAGCCAACGGCCAAGGATGTTTGGTGAGGTGCCAGCTATGCCCGTTTATACCATCCGTGACTTTAACCGCTAGGACGCACTGTCCCTTCGCAGTGGGCAGCCCGGGCTAGGCTGACGGATGCCCCAAGGTCCTAACCACCCGTGACTTTAACTGCTAGAGCTCAGAGCTCCTTCGCAGCGGGCAGTCAATACTGACTGACAGGTGCCCCAATGGCAGCACTAAGAGCCTCTCCACACCCGTGACTTTAACTGCTAGAGCTCAGAGCTCCTTCGCAGCGGGCAGCCAGGATTTACTGACAGGTGCCCCAAGAGTTTGCCCCGTGGAGGCGGCACAACTCAACGCTAGGCTCTTAGTACTCTCACCTAATGGCCAGGCTTTAGAGCCAAAACGGCTGAGGTTCTTTAATTGTGTTGGCGCTTTACAGTAAACCAGAGAAAACAAGTCAGGTTTATGCATAAATGGTTACCAAAATTTATTAAACTAGATTCTAATCATGTGGTTACAAAATTGCTAGTGCCTACTTATTTAAATGTAGAGATGTTACACACACAAAGAAGTTACAAAACTGAAGCCACAATCCCAAAGAAAGAAAACAAAGTATAGAGCTCTATTTCAAAATATGTGTACACTAAAGATAGGAGATCAGGTGTGGGTGCTTCTTACCCTCCTTGGATCTCTCGATTCCAGCGGTGCCAAGCCAGGATCGGTCACTCAATTCCGCGGAAAGACGAATAAGGGACAAGGCTTAGGGACCCTCTTAGCTGCAGAAGCCTTGGGAGGCTGTCACTTATCTGACCAGCAGATAGATAGTGAAAAGCACTCAAAAATCATGGTGCTGTAGGTCCCCTACTTATACCTCTGTACTCCTTTATTCTCTTTCTCCTTTCTTATGCCAAATTGAGGCTGGTCTGTCTGGGTGACGCCAGCTCTCGCAAGAGTAGTTTACACTTGCAAGGGAGAGAAACAATAAGTTTCGACTACTGGACATTTCTTTTATCAGGGTAAATATTTTCCCACCTAGGATATTGGTGTGTGTGCATCACGCTATTTAGTAGGGGCTAAGAGCCATGTCTGTCACAGGGCCTCTGCCTGCTGTGAGCTTAATCATTGTATCTGTTCCCAGAGGCACACTGTAGCAGCACACCTGTGCTTTTCACAGCTTCAAAGGCTGTGCTGGAATATATGTTAAGTGCCCTGTTCCGGCTTCCTCCTGTGTTTCCAGCAATGCTGGTCTGAGGGTGGGGGGGCTGGCTGTCTGGCTACAATTAAACATCCAAAGTTCCCTCAGCCTCTCCTCAAAAGTCATGTGTTCCAGTCCCCTAATCATTTTTGTTGCCCTCCGCTGTCCAGTTGTCCAGGACTTCCCCCAATCGCCATGAGTTTTCAAAGATACTGACCAATGGCTCTGCAATCACATCCGCCAACTCCTTTAGCACTCTTGGTGCAACGCATTCGGCCCCATGGACTTGTGCTCGTCCAACTTTTCTAAATAGTCCCGAACCACTTCTTTCTCCACAGAGGGCTGGTCACCTCCTCCCCATGCTGTGCTGCCCAGTGCAGTAGTCTGGGAGCTGACCTTGTTCGTGAAGACAGAGGCAAAAAAAGCATTGAGTACTTTAGCTTTTTCCACATCCTCTGTCACTCCGTTGCCTCCCTCATTCAGTAAGGGGCCCACACTTTCCTTGACTTTCTTTTTGTTGCTAACATACCTGAAGAAACCCTTCTTGTTACTCTTAACATCTCTTGCTAGATGCACCTCCAGGTGTGATTTGGCCTTCCTGATTTCACTCCTGCATGCCCGAGCAATATTTTTATACTCATCCCTGGTCATTTGTCCAATCTTCCACTTCTTGTAAGCTTCTTTTTTGTATTTAAGATCAGCAAGGATTTCTCTGTTAAGCCAAGCTGGTCGCCTGCCATATTTACTATTCTTTCTACACATCGGGATGGTTTGTCCCTGTAACCCCAATAAGGATTCTTTAAAATACAGCCAGCTCTCCTGGACTCCTTTCCCCCTCATGTTATCCTCCCAGGGGATCCTGCCCATCAGTTCCCTGAGGGAGTCAAAGTCTGCTTTTCTGAAGTCCAGGGTCTGTATTCTGCTGCTCTCCTTTCTTCCTTGTGTTAGGATCCTGAACTCGACCATCTCATGGTCACTGCCTCCCAGGTTCCCATCCACTTTTGCTTCCCCTACTAATTCTTCCCGGTTTGTGAGCAGCAGGTCAAGAGCAGCTCTGCCCCTAGTTGGTTCCTCCAGCACTTGCAGCAGGAAATTGTCCCCTACATTTTCCAAAAACTTCCTGGATTGTCTGTGCACCGCTGTATTGCTCTCCCAGCAGATATCAGGGTGATTGAAGTCTCCCATGAGAACCAGGGCCTGCAATCTAGTAACTTCTGTGAGTTGCCGGAAGAAAGCCTCGTCCACCTCATCCCCCTGGTCCGGTGGTCTATAGTAGACTCCCACCACAACATCACCCTTGTTGCTCACACTTCTAAACTTAATCCAGAGACTCTCAGGTTTTTCTGCAGTTTCATACTTGAGCTCTGAGCAGTCATACTGCTCCCTTACATACAGTGCAACTCCCCCACCTTTTCTGCCCTGCCTGTCCTTTCTGAACAGCTTATATCCATCCATGACAGTACTCTAGTCATGTGAGTTATCCCACCAAGTCTCTGTTATTCCAATCACATCATAATTCCTTGTCTTTGCCAGGACTTCCAGTTCTCCCTGCTTGTTTCCCAGGCTTCGTGCATTTGTGTATAGGCACTTGAGATAACCCGCTGATCCCCATACTCTTTCTCAGTATGAGGCAGGAGCCCTCCCCTCTCACGCGCTCCTGCTCGTGCTTCCTCCCGGTATCCCACTTCCCTACTTACCTCAGGGCTTTGGTCTCCTTCCCCCGGTGAACCTAGTTTAAAGCCCTCCTCACTAGGTTAGCCAGCCTGCTTGCGAAGATGCTCTTCCCTCTCTTCGTTAGGTGGAGCCCGTCTCTGCCTAGCACTCCTCCTTCTTGGAACACAATCCCATGGTCAAAGAATCCAAAGCCTTCTCTCCGACACCACCTGCGTAGCCATTCGTTGACTTCCTTCTAGTGGTTTTAGCCAGCTTAAACTGGTTTTGTATGGTTTAAACGAACACAAAAGCAACCTTCTTTAACCTCACAAAAAAAACTTGAATTGGCCTAACAACAGCAAAGCTAATTATAACTAGTTACTAACCTAACTAACTTATTATTTTTCTATTAAGTGCCATCTTGCATTACCTATATTCCTTCAGTCCTCCCACTCATATCCCACAGTGCACTGGTCATTTCTGGGCTCCTGGATTTATGCAGGAAATAGCCCAGCTTGATTGTCATGCACATTGTGTAAAGAGTTGTCACTTTGGATGGGCTATCACCAGCAGGAGAGTGAATTTGTGTGGGGGGGTGGAGGGTGAGAAAACCTGGATTTGTGCTGGAAATCACTTTAGATAAGCTATTACCAGCAGGACAGTGGGGTGGGAATAGGTATTGTTTCATATTCTCTGTGTATATATAAAGCCTGCTGCAGTTTCCACGATATGCATCTGAGGAAGTGAGCTGTAGCTCACGAAAGCTTATGCTCTAATAAATTGGTTAGTCTCTAAGGTGCCACAAGTCCTCCTTTTCTTTCTGTACAACATTGCTCAGGGTTCAATTTGGCTGGAGCCCCATTGGTTCAAACAGTGCAGCATGCTACATGGATTTCACATGTAAGCCATTTCTGGAGCTAGCTACTTCTGCGTGCTATGCCTCTACTCCGCCCAGCCCTGCTTTAACCATTAGACATTATTGTCTTCTTGTACTAACAATGTTGATTGCATCTGCTGGGGATAAGTACATCTCATGTTTCAGAGCAAAGGTTGATCTGATTATTTGCAGGCATCAGGAAGGTCCATGTGGAGCATTTTACACTTGGCTAAGTGCATAGTTGAGGATTTTTGCCTTGCTCTGTAGCAACATGTACTGGCCCCTGGCTAGGGGCAGGATGTCAGACTAGATGGCCCAACAGTCTAATCCAAGATGATAAGCTGCTATATACATCAAGACCTATCAAAGAGAATCAGGCAGGGAGTGATTTAGGTGACACCAGGGACACCTTCATAGGGGAACATTCATTAATGGAGCCTCCAGGATGGTTCATTATTTTTCTAAAGATCCGGGCCAGTTCTTGTTTTTCAAAAACATTTTGCTTAACCTGTATCAAACTCTGGTTAGGCTGAATTCCATTTCAGCCCTGAGGGAGGACAGCTGAAGGGAAGACAGACTCTGCATTTCTGCAGAGCAAAATTGGGAAGATTCATAGTTTCACAAATTTTTAAGGCCATAAGGGACCATTACGAGTATTATCTAGTCTGCTCTCCTGTATAGCACAGACTAGAGAATGCAACCCAGGGAAGAACACTGGGCGGAACAGAACAGGATAAAGCAATGAATGGAAAAGAAAGATAAGGAAATGACCTTAGATCTATCCCCATTTGTTACTCAGGGGTTGGATGTGCAGGAGGCAATATGCTCGGAGTAAGATAAAAGGCATTGTGAAAGAGCAAAGAAACACAAACCAAGAGGTGCTGAGAACCTCTCTGACTCTATTGGGTCAAAATCAAGAGTGGTGGGATCTCAGAAATTAAAGATGGAAAAGACCTGTTTGATTCTGGAGAAGAAACAGCTGGAAGCATCAGCCTCACGGCTGCAGAGACAGCTGAACCAATAAGGGTCCCAGGTTCCCCCGAGTGTGTTCATGGAGCAGGGCCCACACTCAGGTAAAGGTGAGAGTGGGAATAAAATAACAAGCTGAAGTGCCTGAGAGACTGAATTGTGAAATCTGTCTTCTGTCTTTGCAGGGGAAGAAAGGGAAGAACTTCCCAGGACAGGTGTCAGCTGCCTTGGTATGGGGCACAGCCCAATGCAGTGTGTCTGTAACCTCATTCTCTGCTCTCTAGTGAAACGCTGAGAGCAGCTCTCTCCAGGGCCGTTTGAAAGTCAGTGGAAGGGCAGTGAGTTCTCTTAGGAGCCAGCTATCCAAAGACCCAGCAGTGTCCCTCATTCTCAGTGGGTGTCTGGGGGAAGCAATGCCTGGCTTGAGCAAATCCAGCAAATGTGTGTCACAGGGGACACTGACACAGCAGCTGGTGGTGTACTTTCTGGTTTGGGCGGACAAACTCATGCTAACATGCTAAACGCAGCCATGGAGCCACGGTGGCACAGGTGGTGTCATGGGGTAGCCCGGGGTCTCAGACAGGACTGTACTCTGGTAGTTAGCTCATGCTGACCCCTGCATGGCTGCAGCTAGCTACACTGCTATTTTTAGCATGCTAACGTCAGCGAGCCTGCGTGCGCATCCATCCAAGCTGGAAATTACACCTCCAGCTGCCGTGTAGCCAGACCCTAAGTCTGCCCACTCTGCCAGTGTGTGAAAGGGGGGATTCAATGGAGGGGAGAAGAACAGGATTTTTAAGAGGTTGCACATTGAAGGTAATTGGGGCAAGGGAAATAATGTTCTGGCTGGTAAGTGGCTGGAAGGCTGCACTGTCTTGTCATTCCTCTGGCAGAAGAAAGATTGCCACGAGTGGCACTGGGGTTCTACCGTAGCGGAGGGGTGTCCTGAGCCTCTTTTATAAGTCACAAAAGCAAGCTACCATTGAATCGGGCCTCCTTTCCTTGGGAGCGGTTCAGTAGGCTAGCAAAGATTGGCTGCTATTCAACCGGAACGCTCCTTGGCTCAGTTTCATCCCATCCCTCCTGCAGTTAGGTCCCCGGCTGCTGATGTCCGTCCAGCACTTTAGGTAGTCGTAAAGTCAGTTCTTTTTTCATTGAGATGTTGCTGTGGGAGATCACATGGCATTTATTTTCCAGACTGTCCCATGAGAGGAGAGACATCAGTATCATTTAGTCCCATCACCTGCTTCTGTTCTACTCTCTGCCTCTGCCCCAAACACAGGCAAGGTGTAAAGATAGCTAGAGACGAAGGGCTTGTCTCCACTGCAAAATCAGGATATCACGCCAGCTCTGCCCCTAACTCGAGTTCCACTGACACACGCAGCTCCCCGCTGGAGCATAACAGGACACACCATCCAGCCAGCGCTCAAGTCGTACAGGAACGCTGGTCCCGTGCTCTTCTGGGGAGCTGGCCCAGCGTTCCAGTCCTGTCACTTGACCCACAGAGGCCGGGAGGGCTGGTTGTCCGTCAGTCTGTGAGCCTATTGTTCTCTCTCACAGTCATTCAGCCAGACAGGCAATACCTGTGCAGAGCCAACCCCTCAGCTGCCAGCGGGACCCACTCGTTTTGCCAAGCTTATATGGGGCGATGGGGATTTATCATTGAAGTGGCTGGTCCTGGCACTGGGGTGGGCACCAGAGCATGTGATTGACTTGCCCTTCCCCAGCCTGGAGCCAGCTGCCTCGGAGAGACACCCCCAAGCCTGCCAGGAGCCCCTGAGCAGCACTGACCCCCAGTAGCAAGGAACCAAGCCTGGAACCTGCTTGTTCCTGGCACCTGGCCTCTGCCCTGCCCTGGCAGCCTAGCAGACTGGGTGGTGCTCAGCCCTCTCCTGCAAGGGACTGCTGGGCAGGGTATTCCATCTCCCTAGCACCACTCCTTCCCTGTTGATAGCAACTGAGCTGAGCAGCGAGGGGTCCCCCTGCTGTGGCCGCTGCCACCACCTGCCGCACCCTCCCTTCCAGCACCATTTTTTAGGACTGGAGCACAGTCCCGGCCATCTTTTGGGGGGGCTAGGCATGCTCCGCGCACTCCTACTGAAGCAAGCCCACAGGTGATACAGGCTGGGTGACACCTAGCTCGCTCAGAGCTAGTGCGGGTACCTCTACCTGAGCGAGCATTACCCACTCCAATGACAGGGCAGTTTCATGGCCAATGATACACAAAGGAGTGATGTGGCCAGATCACATCTGACCACCTTTGACTGCCCTAACCTGATGGATCAGGTACCCCTTGAACAGGTGGGTGAACAGGAGGGCACCGTTCCCTTCAGGGGTGTAGCCAAGCACCTTAACCACTCAGCCACTGCACCTTTCTGTAAGGATTGAGCACTTAAAGAAGCAGTTAGGCAATACGGTCCTTTGTGGCTCTAGCCTGGAGTGAACAGTCCACGTAGATGGATCGCATGGTGAGCCATAGGTCAGGTGTGAAGGGTACAGACACCAGGGAGAAAGAGGACTAGTTTAGGGGGGCGCAAAGGGGGTAGACTCAGGAGTAAGGGAATGAAACTGAGCAAATGAAAGTGGGGTAAATAGCAGGAAGTGTTTTGGAATAATGAATTTTACTAAACTGTGAAAGTTTCCCAGGGAAAGGGCCATTGTCTGAGCTAATTAAAACAGGACCAGCCTAAGCCCTTGAATCGGCTACCCATCAGAGGAGGGAGGTTCTGGACCAGCCCTCCAAAGTAGTCATGGGGGCAAGAAACCTAGCTGGTTTTAAGATGGAGCTTGATAAATGCATAAGTGGGATTAGATGATGGGGTTGCCTGTGAAAGCAGGGACTGGACTCCATGACCCAGGCAGCCGCTTCCAGCCCTGTGTTCCTAGACCGTCCAGAAGGACCCAGCATGCAACTCTTTCCTCTCTGATTTCTGTGCTGTCCTGCAGCGGTGAATTCCACACACTGATTAGCTGCTGGGTAAAAGTGTGCTTCCTTCGATCCATTGTAAAGGTGTCACGGTTGCATTTTAGTAGGTGTCTCAGTTTAAACCCCAGGTCTCTCTCTCTCTCTCTGCACGGCTGCCCTCTCCCAAATTATAAGCACTGTGATTATTCTGTCCCTCAGGTGGGAGATCTAGATTCACTGAGCCCCATCTATGCTGCACAGTTCACGCTGGATCTCTCATTTGTGCTTATCTGTGCCTGTGAATCCAGAGGGAATTTGCCTCTCCTACACATCAGTATTAAGCTCATGGAATACTGATCCCTGTCTTCTCTTTGCTGCCTGTTCTCTGCCAGGCAGTTTTTATTCACTCCCAACCTGTAACTTGTTCTGTGGGTCTGTTTTAGCCCAGTGCTGGGATGGTGGCATTGGTATTCCTGATGTTCCCTGCTGCCTGGTCTGTCGGTGGAATCCCCAGCTGTCACAGCTCCACTGATTAGTTGATACTTTGCGGTGGATCAGCCCAGTTGTTATTTCTGTGCAACTCCCCACAAGGCACACTTTCCTCTTGGGTACACAGAGGAGGAGGAGCTGCTAGTTATTTAACGCGCTTCCTGCCCACCACTTCCATTATTGGTCTTGTGCTTTCTTTTATCCGCAGTGGGTTTCCTCTCCTGGCTTTTATTGCAGTGGGGTCATCAGGCTTCCTTCCTGGGATGTCTCAGCCCCCTGCCTGGCTGCATCTGCCCCCAGCTAGCTCCAGGGCACCAAGCACACTCCTTCCCTTCCCCAGGCTGCCCTTACCTGCCGTTCCATCACCCCTTGACCTTCAGGTCTGCTCTTTCCCTTTTATTGTTCATGCCAAACCCACGGCCCGGCATCTTGCTCCATTCCAAACCTCTTGAAAGAAGAATAGCTCCTCCTCAAGCTCCCAGCAGTGCAATGAGTTTGATGGGTCTCAATTCAGTTCCTGGTGGCAGGTGCCCCCTCACCACAGTCCCTCGACAGAGAGTCAAAGACTCAAATGGGCCACAGATGCTGAACGCCTCTCTGATCAGGAGTGATGACCCCTCCCTGGCAGAGGTGGGTCATACTGGCAGGAGAAAGGGCATGTTGGCTGCCTGGGATGCCCCGTCCTGGAGGCACTATGATTCCCCGCAGATCTGGGGGCAGTTTCAGTCCCTGGGGAGCAGGAGAAGCTGGGCTCTTCTAAGGTTTCTTTTTTATCCATCTTCTCCATTGCATTTGATCTCTCACAAACGTGCCTGTAAATTGCTGTTTGTTTCCTTGCTTTCCTGATTTTGGGCTCCTTCAAGGCATTATTGCTGGCAGGAAGGTGGCAGGTTTTATGGGTTG
Organism: Lepidochelys olivacea; assembly: GCF_965140295.1. Lineage (NCBI taxonomy): Eukaryota > Metazoa > Chordata > Testudines > Cheloniidae > Lepidochelys > Lepidochelys olivacea. Next base: position 6,899,237 of record NC_140433.1, on the reverse strand, counting down.
TTCTTAGTCAAAGCTGCTACAGAGGCTGGGGAAGCTCCTGTCAAAGGTGAGTTCAGGGCCCAGGGGAAGCTATGCTCAGGAGATGACCTAGAGTGCAGGCTGGATGCAGCGAGCGTAGGCGAGAAGAGTGCCCGACTGTAAAGTTCACAAGCTGAATGCTACTGAGAGCATTTCTGAGAATGGTGACAATGCTGAGAGCTGGGCGGGGGTTCACCCAAGGGCCCAGAGGCACATTCTGGGAGCCAGCTGTGGCCAGCTCCATGGAGATGGCAGCTGGCATTCACAGCTGCCTGATGTAGTCCTCGTGGGTCACTGGTCTGCCTTCCCTGACTCCCATGCCCACTGGCAGCGGGAGTGCCCGGGCTGCTCAGGACAAGAGCGCTGGGTTGTTATTGTAGGGGTGCTCATGAGTCCTGAGCAGCAGACACTGACTCCCCTCTGGGGAGAAAAGAGCTCTGTGGCCTTTATTTTAAGGAGGAACCCACACAGCGTTCCCTGCGCCCTGCAGAGAGATAGGAGGAAACACAGGCCGGGTAGGTTTGTGCCTAGTGCCCTTGCCAACGGCCTGTCAAAGAACAGGGAAGTCCTGGTGCAGTCCCCACACCAGAGCCTCCTGCCAGGGGCTTAGCCACTGGCGCTCCCCAGCCAGCACTGGGGGTGTTACACGGTGATGTATGAGGGACTGTTCTGACTGCCTTCGTGACTTCTCTCCTCAGCACAACACTCCTGTGACTGTGACCAACCCTGTGAGTACCCAGCCAAACAGCGAGAAGGAACTAGTGAGAGCCGGGTCGGGGTCAGGATTTTCCGGCTTATCTCAGCAGGAGCCGCCCCCCAGAATCACTCCTGCCTTGGCCCAGAGCCTCAACCCCCATCTCAGTTGCTCTCGACGATAGGAGCTAAAGGCCGCTGGGCTGCCCAGCGAGTGCTGCTGGCCTGGCCTCCACAGGTGTGGCACCAGAGGAACGGGGTCTGTGCAAGCACATGGGGACTGAGTCAGCTGCTCCATATGGAAGGCAGGAGCAGGAGCACAGCCCCGAGGTGGGGGCAGCTGCTTGCTTAGCCCTCTGCCCCAGGGCGGCTGTGTGGGGGCTGCACCTCGCTGAGCCTGGTGTGGCAGAGCTAAGCTGGTCGGGACACCACCAATCCTTGACCAACCGAGCCAGTAACAACCCCCCTCCAGCGGCGCTGTCCTTCCAGGGCCTGGCAGGAATGGAGGTGCCCCCTCCCCCTGAGCCACTCCATCCCCTACCCGAGGCCTTTAACCCCAATCTGTGGTTATGACAGCCTCCCCTGGCTCCCCACACTTGGGTGCTGTGGGAAAGGACTGTGGCCTATGAGATTTTGGGCATTCTTTTCAGGTCGTCCCATTCCAAGTGGCCATCCCAGGGAATATCGCCCAGGCCCGCAAGATCACCATTGTGGGGAACGTGCCTTTCCATGCAAACCGGTAGGTTTCTGATGCAGCCTGGAGGGGAACATGGGGGCTTTGGGACCATGTGAATGGGCTGGTTTTCACCCACCATCACACAAACACAGCTGATAGGTTACAGCCTGGGATAGAGGTGGGATGGGTGAGAGACTCACCAAGCAAGAATGCTTTAGAAATGGGGGGGAAGGGGTGGGTTGCTACACTCAGCATGTGACAAACAAAACCCTTTGTCTTCATTTGTGATGCAAACGCTAAGCACCAGGCCCAGCTGGATGCAATCCCCCTTCCTAATATTCCTTCTCCACAAGCAGAGTGGTCTGGTCACAAGATGCTGAAGGCAGATGGGAAAGTCTGGGGGGGAGGGGGGGGGAACTGCCAGGAGCTGGGCATAGGGACTCCTGGTCAAAGTTGTGTGGGCTCCAATGCCCAGAGAGGGGTGGGGGGTTGGGGGGGGGTTGAAGGTGGCCCTGGCTACAGGACATGGGTCTGTCCCACTCTCCAGTGTGCACCATCCTGGTACATTTCTCCCTGAGCCCTTGTCGTGAAAAGCTCTGAACAAACCCTTTCTCCCTCCTCATAGCTTTCACGTCAATCTGAAAAACAGCATGACCGGCAACATCGCCCTGCACATCAACCCACGGCTGAAGGATAGGGTGCTGGTTAGGAACACTCAAACGCATGGCACGTGGGGCTCAGAGGAGAGGCACAGTGCTACCCTGCCTTTTGCGCCAGGCCAGGCTTTCCAGGTGAGCCCCAAAGGCGGCTGTCTGAGGCACACTCGGAAACATGTTCTCAGCTTCATGCTTCAGCTGGGGTGCTGTGCAGTCGGGAATCAGGCCCACTGGGAATCCACAGAGCCACAGGCCCCTGTGGAACTAAATCCTTCAGAGACATTTCATGCTGAGACTGCATCATGACCAACAAAATATTTTCCCATCTTCCTTTCCCCTTTGGGGGTCTTGCCACCGACAGAGTGTGAGAATTTAAAGTTCACCCATATTGCAATTGTACAGATACAGAAACAGTCAAGATCCATTAGTTGGTTGTTTTTCACATGGCCAAGTGCCTACTAATTAGAGATTGGCTCAGCATGAGGTGTTCTATCCCTATCAAAACTGTTAGAATTAACTAGTAGAATGCCAGATTTTTATATTTGTGTGTGTGTGGAATCTTGTTAATTTCTTGGCCTCAATGAAAGCCTGTGGCAGTGAGCCCTACAGTCTAACTGTGCCTAATGTGAAAAAGTATTTCCTTTAATTTCATGGAATAGCCCGCTATTCTTGTAAGAGGCAGGGATAAGATCCTGTGCTCTGGCTCTGGATCATTCATTTTTATAGCATCCGATGAAGTGAGCTGGAACTCATGAAAGCTTATGCTGAAATAAATTTGTTAGTCTCTAAGGTGCCACAAGTCCTCCTTTACTTATTATTAAGGTTGCTTGACACTTTCCATTACAAGAACCTGTTTTCAGTTGCTTATAACTTAGTCTGAAATTCAGGATGAAATTTCCCCAGCCAGGTATGAGCTTCAGACTGATTTTTTTGGTAAGTTTCAGTAGTAACAGTTCAGCCATTTCCAAGAATGAAGCTTGGAAGAAATAGGTTGTTTTGCTCATGCTCAAGAATCCTTGCGACCACTTTGCTGAGAAGCTCTAGGGCAAGACCCACAAAGGGGACTTATTTCAGAGTAGCAGCCGTGTTAGTCTGTATTCGCAAAAAGAAAAGGAGTACAAGGGGCACCTTAGAGACTAAGGGGACTTAGGCACTGCACTGCTGAGCCCAACTTATAGGTTCCCTGCTGTCTAGAAGAATCCACAGCCTCAAGCTGGGCATTCAGCTCCCCGTACAGTGCCAGGGGAAAGTTAGGTGCCTAAGACTGGGATCCACAAAAGCCAGCGGGCTGAGTGGCAGCTGCCTAAACCAGCCAACAGGAAATGCCAAGGAGCGGCTGGTGTCAACTGGAGTATTGTGTCCAGTTCTGGGCGCCACATTTCAGGAAAGATGTGGACAAATTGGAGAAAGTCCAGAGAAGAGCAACAAAAATGATTAAAGGTCTAGAAAACATGACCTATGAAGGAAGATTGAAAAAATTGGGTTTGTTTAGTCTGGAGAAGAGAAGGCTGAGAGGGGATCTGATAGCAGTTTTCAAGTATATAAAAGGGTGTTACAAGGAGGAGGAAGAAAAATTGTTCTTCTTAACCTCTGAGGCTGGGACAAGAAGTAATGAGCTTAAATTGCAGCAAGGGAGGTTTAGGTTGGACATTAAGATAAAATTCCTAACTGTCAGGGTGGTTAACCACTGGAATAAAGTGCCTAGGGAGATTGTGAAATCTCCATCATTGGAAATTTTTAAGAGCAAGTTAGACAAACACCTGTCAGGGATGATAATACATAGTCCTGCCATGAGTGCAGGGCTCTGGACTAGGTGACCTCTCGAGGTCCCTTCCAGTCCTATGATTCTATGATAGCTTCCAAGGCCAGAAGGGACAACTGTGAGCATCCAGTCTGACCTTCTGTACAACATGGGCTAGAGAACTAGCCCCACAAAAATTCCTCTTTAACTAGAGCACATCCTTTAAAGTGGTGTAGTGGCAGATAGAAGCCAAGAGGGACAGGACTCAAGAAAGGCAGCACAAGAGCAGATGTGTCTGTGTCCTCTAGAGCAGGGTTCCTCAACCTTTTCCTTTCTGAGGACCCGTCCCCTCCCCCCACCCCACCGCCACAACATGCTACAAACACTCCACGACCCACCAGTGCCACAATGACTGGTTTTCTGCATATAAAAACCAGGGCCAGCATTAGGGGGTAGCAAGTAGGGCAGTTGCCCAGGGCCCCAAGCCACCATAGGTACGGGAATAATGGGTGCGAAGGCGGGGGGGGGGTGCTGCAGCACTCCTGGGGTCCCGGCTGCCACTCAACATACCCGGCGTCTCAGCTGCCTCCCCGTGCCTGGGGCTTTGCCTCAGCTCTGGGGAAGGGGGGAGAGTGGACAGCACCCCCACTATTTAAAACGTTCCAGCGCCCACTAAATGCCACAGGGATCCCCACAAAAACAAGTTACTCAGGCTTCGGCTTCAGCGGTGGCAGGGCTGGAAGCCCTGGGCTTCAGCCCCACACAGCAGGGGTTGAGCTTTCTGCCCTGGGCCGCAACAAGTCTAACATTGGCCCTGCTTGGCAGCCCCGCCCCCCCAAAACCTGCTCACAGCCACCCTGGGGGCCCCTGGACTGCTGGTTGAGAACTGCTGCACTAGAGCACACAAATCAGGATTGAAAATCTCACCATTCCTGTACGGTCAACACATTGCTGTGAAATGCACAGGCAAAGTGTGTCTCATCCCCATCTAGTGACCAGTCCATATAACAGCCTTCTACTGTTTGCTACCAGTTACTCAGCTTGAGGAGTTGCAGTCTGTGCTGTGGGCCCAAAGGTCCCAACCCTACTGAGGACCCACGTGGGGACCAATACAGCTCCATGTAATGAAGTTTCAGGTTTTGCTGTTTGCTTTTGCAAAAACCAAAAAGTTACATTTTAAAAGTATCTAGATTAAAAGAGCGTTAAAGTTGCAAGCACTCAAAAATTAAGAAATGCAAGAAGTAAGATTCCCCAGGCAACCTTAACTCTGCCCCCTTGTGGGTGTGCATCACAGTACAGCCTTTAATGCCAAGTACACCGACTAACGACTATTTTTTCAAAAGGATCTCTGCCTCATTCAGTGCACAGGATGAACTGTGCTCAGGGAGTGAGGCAACATTTGAAGACTTTTTTATCCTTCTCATTCAACGATTGGCTCCTGCCTTATTTGCCACACCCCACCTAAACATTGTACGGCATATAGAATTATTCCATTTCCTCATGGGCTTTTCAATGACACTCACTACTGTGACATCTGAGGGCAACACAAAGATTAGTGACACCTCTGTCAGGTGTGAGACAGTATTATCCACTTTTTACAAATGGGGAACCAAGGCACGAAGAGTCAGTACTGTCAAGAGTGATTTGGGGCACCTAACTTGAGATACCTGCATCCTGATTTCTCAGAGTGTTCAGCGTTTGTATAATACCTCATATGCTCAATTGTAACTCCCACTGATGTCCCTTGCAGTTACAAACACTCAGCCCTTCTGCAAATCAGGCTCCATGATCTCAAGTTGGGAATCCAGAAAATGAGAAACACACAATGACTGCCCCCACCCCAGTGAATATTTTCATTTAAGTGACTCACACAGGAACTCTGTGGCAGCATTCAACTGCCCTAACCATGGGAAATCCTTTCCTCTGCCTGCAATTACCCTGCCTCATTCACCACATATCTTCTAACTTCTGCAGCAAATGAGACCGGCGTCCTGCAAACAATAGCCACCTTTACTACACAAACCTGATTCATCCCAACACACCGTCCATCCTGTGCACTGAATGAGGCCGGGGTCCTGCAAACAATAGCCACCTTTACTACACAAGCCTGATTCATCCCAACACACTGTCCATCCTGTGCACTGAATGAGGCTGGGGTCCTGCAAACAATAGCCACCTTTACTACACAAGCCTGATTCATCCCAACACACTGTCCATCCTGTGCACTGAATGAGGCTGGGGTCCTGCAAACAATAGCCACCTTTACTACACAAGCCTGATTCATCCCAACACACCGTCCATCCTGTGCACTGAATGAGGCCGGGGTCCTGCAAACAATAGCCACCTTTACTACACAAGCCTGATTCATCTCAGCATGATTCAGAAAGGCCATAGCACCAATGCCCACACTGCCCCTGGCTCCTCCACTCGCACCTGTGTCCAGACAGAACCCAACCACAGATGCCTCTACACAGGCCTGGTGCGGATTTTCAGAGGCTGTGGCCTGCATTTGCCCATCACAGAAAGCCAGACTGGGGGACCGTTCAGTGTGAGAGATGCCTACTGAGAGACTCTCTCAGGAAGCAGGTGGGAGAGTTTCAGGAGGAGGTGGCTAGGCTGAGGAGCAGCCGTGCATACAAGGAATTCATTGAAAACATGCATATGGAGACCTCCAAGGCTGAGGAAGCAATCCAGCTGGAGAGGACTGCATTAGCACCACCAGGGGAGGAGGAGACGGCTTCTTTACAGGGAGGAATCCAGCTACTGGTTACTTCTGATGGCAGGCAGTGCTCCACCCTTGCTCCCAACACACCATCTACAGAGATCAAAAAATGGGTATGCTGCCCTAGCAATGAGGGATGATGGATGGAGGAGAAGCCATATACTCCTGAGGCTAGCAGGATCACAGCCACCACTCCCAAGAGGAAACAAAGGGTGGCGGTGGTGGTCAGTGACTCCCTCTTAAGGGGGACGGAGGCATCCATCTGCAGTCTTGACCTGGCATCCTGGGAGGTGTACTGCCTGCCAGGTGCCTGTGTCAGAGATGTTACAGAGGGATTGCCGAGGATCATCTGGCCCTCTGACTACTGCTCTGTGTTGCTCATCCATATGGCACTAATGATTTACTGCAAGGTATGACCCTGAGCAGGTCAGCAGTGACTACAGGGCTCTGGAAGTGAGGCAGAAGGAATTGGGGCAGGGGGCAGGTATGTTCTCATTGATCCTTTTAGTCAAGGGTAGGGGCCCAGGCAGTGACAGACACATCCTGGAGGTGAATGCTGGGCTGCGTGGATGATGTTGCCAGGAGGGCTTCAACTTCCTCGACCACGGGATGCTGTTCCAAAGAGCAGGACTGCTGAGCAGGGATGGGGTCCATCTGTCAAGGAAGGGGAAGAGTATCTTCGGATACACACTGGCTGACTTACTGAGGCCGGCTTTAAACTAGGTCTGATGGGGGCGGGTGACAAAAGCTCACATGTAAGTCCAAAACATGGAGACTTGGGTGAAGGGTCAGACTATGGGACATGGGCAATCACAGCCGGGACAATGAAGAGAAGAGGGAATATAGAGGAGAAACCCAATGAACATCTTAGATGTCTGTATATTAATGTAAGAAGTATGGGGAATAAGCAGGAAGAACGAGAAATACCAATGAATAATCTCAATTGCAACATAACTGGCATCACAGATACTTGGTGGGATAATTCACATGCCTGGAACATTGGTATAGAAGAGTTCAGCTTGTTCAGCAATGACAGGCAGGGAAAAAAGCGGGGAGGCGTGGCCTTGCATATCAAAGATGTCTACACTCTAACTGAGGTGGAGATAGAAGTGGGAGAAAGACCTGCTGAAAGCCGCTGGGTAAGGATAAAAAGGGGTAAAAAACAAGGGTGCAGTCATGGTACAGGCCTACGATAGGCCACCTAACCAGGAAGATGAGGTGAATGAGGGTTTTTTTAAACAGCTCACAAAATCATGCAAAGCCCAGGACTTGGTGGTGATGGGAGACCTCAACTAACAGGACATTTGTTGGGAAAATAATACAGCAGGGCACAGATCATCCAACAAGTTCTTGAAATGCACTTTTTATTACAGAAGATGGAGAAAGTGACTAGGGGAGAGGCTGGTCTAGATTTGATTCTGACAAACAGGGAGGAATTGGTTGAGCGTTTGAAGGTGGAAGGCAGATGGGTGAAAGTGATCATGAAATGATAAAGAGTTCCTGATTCTAAGGAATGGTAGTAGGGGAAAAAAGCAGAATACAGACAATGGACTTCAAAAAGGCAGACTTTAGCAAACTCAGGGAGTTGGTAGGTAAGATCAATGGGAAGCAATTCTAAGGGGAAAAAGAGTTGGCACTTTTTAAAAGAGACATTATCAAGGGCACAAGAGCAAACTATCCTAATGCATAGGAAAGATAGGAAGTATGGCAAGAGGCCACCCTGGCTTAACCAGGAGTTCTTCAACGACCAAAACTCATAAAAGAGTCATACAAAAGTGTAAACTAGGTCAAATTACAAAGATGGATATAAACAAACAAGCAAAAACAAACACAAGTATGTAGGGGCAGAATTGGAAAGGCCAAGGCACAAAATGAGATTAAACTAGCTAGGTACATAAAGAGTAACAAGAAAACATTTTACAAATACACAAGAAGCAAGAGGAAGACCAAGGACAGAGTAGGCCCATTACTCAATGAGGACGGAAAGATAACAATAGAAAACACAGCAATGGCTGAAGTATTACTTGCCTTTTTTGTTTCACTTTCAACAAAAATGTTAGCAGTGATTGGACGACTAACATAGTGAACATCAGTGTAAATGGGGTAGGATCTGAGGCTAAAATAGTGAAAGAACATGTTAAGAATTACTTAGTCAAGTTAGATGTCTTCAAGTCAGCAGGGCCTGACAAAATAATTCATAGAATACTTTAGGAACTGGCTGAAGAGATCTGAGCCATTAGCAATTATCTTTGAAAACTCATGGAGGATGGGAGAGATCCCAGAGATTTGGAAAAGGACAAATACAGTACTTAGCTATAAAAAGGAGAATAAGGACAACCCAGGTTATTATAGACCAGTCAGCCTAAGTTCCATACCCAGAAAGATAATGGAGCAAATAATAAAACAATCAATTTGTAAGAACCTAGAAGATAATAAGGTGATAAATAACAGTCAACATGCATTCGTCAAGAACAAATCATGTCAAACCGACCTAACATCCTTCTTTGACAGGGTAACAAGCCTTGTGAATGGGGGCAAGTGGTAGATGTGATATATCTTGATTTTAGTAAGGCTTTTGATATTGTCTCACATGGCCTCATAAACAAAGAGAAATATAGCCTAGATGAACATATTATAAGGTGGGTGCACAACTGGTTTGAAAAGTGTACTCGGGGAATACTGATCAATGGTCCACAATCAAGCTGGAAGGGCATATAAAGTGGGGTCCCACAGGATCTGACCTAGGTCTGATTCTATTCAATATCTTCATAAATGATTTGGATAATGGCATAGAGACACACTTATAAAGTTTGCAGATGATTCCAAGCTGGGAGGGTTTGTAAGTGCTTTGGAGGAGAGGATTAGAATTCAAAATGCTCTTGACAATCTGGATAAATGGTGTGAAATAAATAGGATGAAATTCAATACGGATAAATGCAAAGTACTGCACTTTGGAAGAAATAATCAATTGCACAAATACAGAATGGGCAATAACTGCCTAAGAAGGAGTACTGCAGAAAAGGATCTGGAAGTTATAATGAATCACAAACTACATATGAGTCGACAATGTAACACTGTTGGGAAGAAAAAAAAAAGGCAAATATCATTCCGGGATGTATTAGCAGGAGTGTTATAAGGAAGACATGACAAGTAATTATTCCACTCAGCCCTGATAAAACTTCAGTTGGAGTATTGTGTCCAGTTCTGGGCACCACACTTCAGGAAAGATGTGAACAAAATCCAGAGAAGAGCCACAAAAATGATTAAAGGTCTAGAAAACATGACCTATGAGGAAACATTGAAAAAATTGAGTTTGTTTAGTCTGGAGAAGACTGAGCAGGGACATGGTAACAGTCTTCTAGTACATAAAAAGTTGTTATAAAGAGAATGATGGTAAATTGTTCTCCTTAACCTCTGATGACAGGATAAGAAGTAATGGGCTTAAATTGCAGAAAGGAAGATTTAGGTTGGATATTAGGAAAAACTTCCTAACTGTCAGGGTAGTTAGGCACTGGAATAAATTGCCTAAGGAGGTTGTGGAATCTGTGTCAATTGAAAGTTTTTAAGAACAGGTGAGACTAACACCTATCCAGGTCTAGTTCAGTGATTCTCAACCTATTTACCATTGTGGGCCACATATGCTGCTCTCTATGTGTTATGTGGGCTGCATCCACACAATATATATACTACATGTATGTCACATGGGCCACAGCTGTGTGCTGATTGGGCCGCAAGTGGCCTGCAGGCCATGGATTGAGAACCACTAGTCTAGATAATCCTCAATCCCATCTCAGTGCAGGGGACTGGACTAGATGACCTATTGAGGTCCCTTTCAGTCCTACATCGCTATGATTTTATGTAATTAAAGACTGTACCATAATGCTCACACACAAGGCAGATGAATTAAGGTTGCTGGGCAATATTAATCCCTACATCACCTAATTTTTGAGTGCTTGAATTTGCAACATTCATGTTCTTTTAATGTGGGTTTTAAAAATATGATTTTATATACTTTGATCTGCTCTCCCCATTCGTCTCCTTTCCCAAGCAGGTAAGCTTTCTGCTGAAAACAAATCTTTTAAAGATACTTCTGAGGAAGTGGAGCTTGAGTTGCTATCTTAGCCATACTGTGTTCCCTATCAAAAGAGCTTGAAATAAACACTCTGTGATCATGTAATACAAGGGGTGAACTTGGAGATAAGCCAGCTGCTGTTTATTTCAGGAACTCTGTTAGAAAATGTTACATTTGTGGTTTTGAAACACGCAGGTCAGGAGAAGGTTTTCTTGGCTTCAACTTTATCTTCTTGGCTAATGTGCTGCATGATGAACTGATGGCTCCCCTGGGCCTTGTGTTATCCGTGTAACAGTTGTTCTTGTATCCTTGGGTGTCAGGGCACACAAATGTAAATCTTCTCTCTCTTCCAGATGGAGATAATGAACACGAGAAACTGCTACCAGGTCTCGGTGAATGGGCTGCATGTGTTTGACTATGTCCACCGCATCCCTGCCAACCAGGTGGACCAGCTAGAGATAGCGGGGGATGTGTCACTCTCCTACGTGCAGTACTGATGGCCCCACCTGGGCCACTAAGTTCTCACTATTTGACTCAATCCACTGGGCTGAGTCTCATCTTCCACTCCACTCCACAGCCCTCCATCTTCCACAGCCCTCTCATCATCTTCATTCAACAGCTCCACTGGTGAGCCTGGAGATCTCAGCCACCAAATCTCACATCATACAGAAACTTGGAAGTCTTACTCCGGGGCTTGGGGGAGGGAAGGGCTTCTCTCATTGCCTCTTTTTTTGTCTATATACATTTCTGATACTGTAGATTACAGCAGTGATTCTCAACCTTTCCAGACTACTATACCCCTTTCAGCAGGGTTTGATTTATCTTTGCATATCACAAGTTTTATCTCGCTTAGAAACGACTTGCTTACAAATCAGAGATAAAAATACCAAAATGTCACAGCACACTATTACTGATAAGGTGCTTACTTCCTCATGTTTACCATATAATTATAAAATAAATCAACTGGAATATCAATATCGTACTTACATGTCATTGTGATACTTGAGCCTGTTTTTCACTTGTGAGCCTTGTCTGAAGGCTGAGCCCCATGCGGCGTGGCTAAAGCATGTAACTTAGCTTTATGGGGCCCCCTATGGCATGGGGCCCCAGGCAGTTACCCTGCTTGCCACCCTCTAATGCCAGCCCTGCACTTGCGAACTCCCTAAACCCATCCAGTAACCTCCCCTGGTGTCATGACCTTCCGGTTGAGAAACACTGATCTAGATGATTTGAGTACCCCCTGGAAGACCTCTGCGTACCCCCAGGGGTGTGTGCCCCCCTGGCTGAGAACCACTGGATTAGAGTTCCAGGGCCTGATTCAACCCTGTCTGATGATGAGTTTGGAGAGGGTGGGGGGTTGTTTGAAAGCCTGACAAAACACCGTATCACCCATGGGTGGACACTTTTCACCAAGCGATCACGCCACAGCTGACCTCTCAGTCCTCTTCCTCCAAGGAAACCTGCACAACACCGTCAAAAGACGAGCCTGGGAGCTTAAATTCAGAACTTCGCTAGATACTAAAAATCATGGACTGAATAGAGACACTGAATTTATGGCTTATTACAGCAACGTGTAATCCCCAACCCTCCTCCCCACCAAGCGTTCCCCTCCCAATGACTGCACAGGTACTGAGAGGCTACTTCACCTTTGAAATATGCGCTACCCACTTATGCTAAACAATCTATTCCATCTTGTATTTAGCTGTGACTATGACAAAGTGGGAAATTTTTTTAAGAGTTTTGCATGAATACTGTGTGGATCTCAGTGTCCCTGTGTGCTGCATGCGTAATGAGGTGGTGGGAGAGGGAGTTTTTGTTGCAGGGGACCAGGTGTGACCTCGCCTGACAGTTGGGACCCCGGAAAACTGCCTGGAGATGGGGGACTGTAGTGACCAGGTGGCCCATCCCAGCTTGGCAGTCAGCCAGTTCTGGCCACTGGGAGGACAAAGGGCTGAGGAGAGAGGACCCTGCAGACCTGACTTGCTGGTTCCAGCCAGGGGGAAACAAAAGATGGAGGAGAGGAGGCCCAGGTGATCTGTTTACCTGGGACCAAGACAAAGGACAGCAGAGGAGCAGTTGCAGGAGATAATATAGGATGGTTGGCTGGAAGGAGGGAGTGGCTGGACTGGGGAGAGAGAGCAGCCAGAGGCCCCCGGGATGCAGGAGAGACCTAGATGTACTGTGCTGAGGGTAGCTAGGCCCGAGGGCCCGCAGAGTTTCCTGTGCTGGGTTCAGATGCTCAATAAACCCTCCTGTTTTACACTGGCTGAGAGCCACTGCAGGCTAGAGATCATGGTTGCGTTATTCCCTCTGGGCATAGAGGCCCCAGGGTCCAGAGCGAGTGGACTCCCTGAGTGGCCCACAACCAGAAACAGGTGTGCTAAAGGACCCCCGAGAAGGGCTGTCACTCTGAAGGGGGCTCCTCCCAGGGACCCTATGGAACCGAGAAAGAGCACAAGTCCTGTGAGTCCGTGACAGTGACACTCTGAGTACCGTTCCCAGACCTGAAGAAGAGCTCTGTGTACAGTTGAAAACTTGTCTCTCACCAGCAGAAATTGATCCAAAAAAAAGATATTACCTCACCCATCTTGTCTCTCTAATAAAATTAACACAGCACACATTACATGGATTAAAAACTGGTTAACATATAGGTCTCATCATAGGGGAATCATCGAGTGGGTGTGCTTCTAATGGGGTCCTGCAAGGATTGGTTCTTGGCCCTATGTGATTTATGTTTTTATCAATGACCTGGAAGAAAACATAAAAACATCACTGGTGAAGCTTGTAGATGACACAAAGACTGGGAGAGTGGTAACTAGTGAAGAGAACAGGTCACTGATACAAGTCTTTAAATCAGCTATGCACTGAGAAATGAAGTGTGATATGGAATATCATCCCTTGCAGCTGTACCTCCAGCCACGCAGACACTAAACCAGTGGTTCTCAACCTGTTTACCATTGTGGGACGCAGGTTGAGGACCGCTGCGCCAGACACACATTGGTCTGCCCAGCCCTGCACTGCCAGCCTGCCCCTTCTCCTCGGGGGCAGGTCCATGCCAAGCGCCACACCGACCCCCCACCCAGCGCTCCCTGACTCCCTATGTCCAGTACACCCTATGTCCAGTACACAGCGCTCCCTGACTCCCTATGTCCAGTACATCCAGTACTCCCTATGTCCAGACACCCCCCCGACTGCAGTCCCCTATGGCCAGTGCCCCCGCTAAGACTCCCCACAGACCCATATGCCCAGCGCCCCCCTCCTGCCCAGAGCCCCCACACAGCCCCACCACCACAACTGCCCAGCACCTCCCACAAACCCCTCCTGCCCAGAGCCCCCCCCACAAACCCTCTCAGAGACCCACTCTCCCGCACCCTTCCCCCCAGACACACTCAGCGGCCCCACTGGGAGGTGACTGTGTCCGCTGGGCTGAGCTGGCAGCATGGCCAGGGATTGCTCTGGCCCCTCAGGAGCGGCACGATCAGCTAAACTGGAGCAGGTGCAGGGCATGCCCAGGCTGGACTCCCTCTGGACCCACTTGCCCAGCAGGGCCACCTGCGTTGGACTGCTGAGCTCGTCTCCTGCCCCAGGTTGCTGCTTCTCCTTCCCTGCTGGCAAAAGCGTTCCAGCTGGGCTGCATGGCACCATCTCCCCCTCAGCCAGCCCTGCCTCCTTCTGGACCCCGGAGCGGGAAACTTTGAATTTTTTTAACACACAGCTGGGCTGCAGCTGAGTGCTCACTGGGAGGCATGATGCTGCCCAGGGGTTGAGAACCACTGTACTAAACAGTCCCCAAAAAGACAGTCACAATGGAGACAGAGGACTACATTTCACCCAGCATACACCAACAAACCTTCCAGCAAACACAGATTAGCCTCACGACTCACCGGTTATCCCACGGCGGGAAACCAGCACAGAAACAGCACTTCATACAAAGAAACGGCATGCGTGGGCAGGAAAACTGCAGAAAACCGGCACTTCCAGAGGACTGCTGGCATAGCACAGACTTGATTAAACTGAGACAGGGAAGGAGACACAGAAGCCGGGTAACACAGCGTCCCACAGAGTGATAAACCTCATTGTGATTCCAAAAAGCATTGTGCAACTGTATCATGGAAACGGGTTGAGAGCGGGGCCCTTGACAGTAGAAGCTGGCAGACAGCACTGATCTCAGTGCTGGGAGGGGCGGGGGGAAGAGCAGGAGAAGCAGCTAAGATGTTAGGAGGAAGGGGAAGTGTGCGGGAAACAAACACTGAACTCACAGTGGGGAGGCAGTGGTGGGGTGGGGAGTGGAAAAGCAACACCACAGCACAGGGTGGGGTGCCTAGGACATGAAGTGTGAAAACTAGTCAGTGACAGCACTAAACAGGGGATCAGAGAGACCAGCGGAGCCCTACCCCAGCCCAGGGTGTAACCTGTGAGGGCAGAAGAGAGCGGATGTGAATGCAATGCAGATGGGAATTCTTTAAAAAAGGGAAAGAGGCCCCTGCAGTCATCCCCATCACCTCTAGGTGCAGCATGGGAAGGGGGCAGCTGCCGGGAATGACCCTAGGTGGGGAAGAAGTCAGCACAGAGAATAGCGGAAAGAGCCAGGGCCCTGGGTGGCGGGTGAACCATGGGCTTGGGGAGGCTAGCCCCTGACTGGCCCGCCCCTTCTGACCAGGACCTCGCCCCTCCCGACCCCACCAAAGCCCAGAGCCCCCCACTCCACCCTGGAGCACCAGGCAGGCGGGCAGTGCAGCCCCCTCCCAGGCCCAGAGCACCGGACAGGTAGGCAGCTGAGCACAGACCCCAGGCCCAGCACGGACTCCAGGCCCGGAGCTCCAGGTGGGTGGGTGCCAAGGACCCCAGCCCCCGAGCACCAGGCGGGAAGGCGGAGCGAGCACCCGCTCCAGCCGCCCGGAGTCCCTGGCTGCAGGCCGACCCCCACTAGCCCCA
This sequence comes from Lepidochelys olivacea, assembly GCF_965140295.1. Lineage (NCBI taxonomy): Eukaryota > Metazoa > Chordata > Testudines > Cheloniidae > Lepidochelys > Lepidochelys olivacea. The sequence goes on along the minus strand of NC_140433.1, from coordinate 6,883,724 downwards.
GCCTGGGACCAGGGCACCAGAGCCCTCCCAAAAGTGGGGGGCTGGGGGCCCCCGCCTGAGGTGGAGGCGAAAGCAGCCCCCTGAGCGTGTCCCAGATCCCCTGCTCAGGGCAGGTGGAGGGACCAAGGCTCCCCACAGCTGCCCGCGCAGCTCTCCCCGACCCAGCTCCGGCTGTGGGAGGGGGCCACGGAGCACAGTCTGGCCATGAGAAGAGCTGGCTGGCCAGCTGTAGGGAGCTGCGGCGTACCCTCCACCTGCCTGCGGTGCAAGGGGCCTGAGCAGCCCCCGGCCTCCAGGCTCCCTGCATGCTCCATGGCTCTGAGGCCCTCCCACCCCGGCTGGAGCCAGGTTGGGGAGAGCCGTGCGGGTGCCAGGCAGCAGTGGGGAGCCGATGTGGAATCACAGACCCTCTGGGCAGGCGGGGACACGGGGGGGGGCTGCTCTCAAACCCTGTCCCCACCCCAGGCAACCGGAGGGTCCACTGTGGTTCCCCAGAGCTGCTCGGGCTTCCCAGCTGGGCTCCATGCTGGCCTGTCCGGGGGTGGGGCCTTGGGGGGAAGAGGAAGGGAAGGGGGTGGGGTCCACCTCAGCAAAAGGTGGATGGGTCAGGCCCCAGAGTAGCAGCCGTGTTAGTCTGTATTTGCAAAAAGAAAAGGAGGACTTGTGGCACCTTAGAGACTAACCAATTTATTTGAGCATAAGCTTTCGTGAGCTACAGCTCACTTCATCGGATGCATTCAGTGGCCCATCCACTTTCAAAAAGCAGGAGGGCTATGGCCCCCTGCCCCCTGGTTCTGGTGCCGCTGGCCAGGGGCTTGGCCACATGGCAAAGAAGAAGCGCTGTGGTGGGAAGCAGGAGGGGGCCTAGGGGTGGAGTGTGGGCAGAGCCATGCAGGCAGTTTGAGGAGACCCAGCCTTCCCCTGCCTTTGATACCCACTGCCCATGGCCCCGGGAGCCACGACAAGCAAAGTGGGTGGGGGAACTATATGCGGTAGGGGATGGGAGGGAACCTTGAGAAGAGACACACACCAGGCTTCTCCCCCAACCTCCAACTTCTTGTAATTTCCATGGGATGAAGCCCGTGGCAGGGTTCACTCTCCTGACCCTGACAGCACCAACACACTGAGAAGTCGGATAACATTGGAAGTATTTTTTTAAAAGGAGGGGGAGGAACACCCAGCCTACCCCACAGCAAGAGTATTAGCACCGTTGCACTATGCAAAGTCTGCCTGTCTCCAGTTACCTCTACAAGCATGGTCACTCCCCAATTTATCAACGTCCTTTGTGAACTGTGCTCACTAGAACTGGACACAGGATTCCAGGAGCGGTTGCACCAGTGCGAAATACAGAGACAAAATTACCTCTCTCCTCCTACTCAAGATTCCCTGGTTTATGCATCCAAGAATTGCATTAGCCCTTTTGGGCAGAGCCCCATTGGTGGCTCACGTTCAGCTGATTATATCTGCCACCACCCACAAATCTTTTTCAGAGTCACTGCTTCCCAGGATAGAGTCCCCGATCATGTAAGTATGGCCGACATTCTTTGTTCCTAGATGTATATGTGATGCTCTGTACCTCGGGGTCACACCCTACACCCCCCATGTTCATCTTTATAAAATGATTGTGTGGGATCCAATGCAAAGTTTGTCACGCTGGGTGTCTTTGGAAGGCTCATGATACACTGCGCATGGTTGTTATGGTGGTGTTATAGTAATGTAATGTTATAGTGAGGTTATAGGTTATAATTTCATGTATATAGTTATGAGGCTGAAAATGTATCCCCATGGCTTAAAGCAAGCCCATGCAAAAACTCTCCAAGAACAGGAAGGCAGTTCACACCTCGTCAGGGACAAATCCAGCCCAGCCTCACAGGAACAATGGACACTGGCTCAGGCAGCAAGAAAAGAATCTGTTAGACCAGGGATCTCAAACTTGAATCACCACGAGGGCCACATGAGAACTAGTACGTTGGCCTGAGGGCCGCATCACTGCCCCCGCCCCCCACTCCACCCCTTCCATGTGACCCCACCCCTGACCCGCCTCTTCCCACCCCTTCCCCGCCCCCATTCCAACCCCTTCCCCAAATCCCCACCCCACCTCTTCCCTGCCTCCTCCCCCGAGCACGCGGCTCCCTGCTCCTCCCCACTCCCTCCTGGAAAGTGCTAAGCACCGCCAAACAGCTGTTTGGCGACGGGAATCACCTGCAGGTAGGCAGAGGAGCGGGGACACAGCGTGCTGAGGGGAGGGGGAACAGGGGGAAGGGAGCCTGGCAGGCCGCAGGAAATAACTCCGGGGGGCGGGCGCAGGGAGCTTGGTGGGCCGCAGGAAATAACCCCGCAGGCCCCATGTTTGAGACCCCTGTGTTAGACCCTCGAGGGAGTCACCCCCTTCCTTTGGGCAGTTTGGGACTGCGATGAGGTAATGCCCACCTGACTCTGAAGGGGGTAGGGGGCAAAGCCAAGAGGAAAGAAAGGACATGATAAAAGGGAGAGACATTTTATCATGCTCTCTTTCTTCCACCTACATCTACAGATACCACCACCACCAACCGCCTGAAATGTGGATAAAAGGGGAGAGCCTGACTGAAAAGTGACCAGCCAACCTGTGGTGAGAAGCATCTAAGTTTTTAAGGACACTGAAAGTGTTAAGATCATCTTAGAAAGCATTCTGCTTTTATTTCATTTGACCAAATCTGACTTGTTATGCTTTGACTTATATTCACTTAAAATCTATCTTTAGCGCTAATAAATCGGTTTTGTTTATTCTACCTGAAGCAGTGCGTTTGGTCTGAAGTGTGTCAGAGACTCCCCTTGGGATAACAAGCCCGGTACATATCAATTTCTTTGTTAAATTGACAAACTTAAATAAACGTGCAGCGTCCAGCGGGCATAACTGGACCCTGCAAGACAGAGGTTCCCAGGGTTGTGTCTGGGACCGGAGATATTGGCTAGTGTCATTTGGTTGCAAGTAGCTGGGAGCAGCTTACATGCCAGAGGCTGTGTGTGAAAAGCCCTGGAGTGGGGGTTCTCACAGCAGAGCAGGGTCAGGCTGGCTCCCAGAGTCAAGGATTGGAGTAGCCTAGGAGATCACCGGTCCAGATAACACCAGAGGGGAACGTCACAGTATACATTTACATTGAGCCATATTAAAACACACATCGTTTGCTTGCGCCCAGCTTACCAAGCAATCCAGATCGCTCTGTCTCAGTGAGCTGTCCTCTTCATTATTTACCACTCCCTCAATTTTGTGTTGCCTGCAAACTTTATGAATGATGATTTTATGTTTTCTTCCCAGTCATTAATAAAAATGTTAAACAGTGTAGGGCCTAGAACATAACCTTGAGGTAACCCACGGGAATGGGTGTGTTTCCACATTTACAATTAGGGAATACTGTACCTACACTACAAGCATTACAACAGCACAGCTGTGGACATTTATCACAGAGATCGAAGGGCTTTTTCCATCACGGACGAATTCTATAACTACCGAAATAGCTACCGCCTTTCAAGAATTCTTCCACTGACCTAAGTAGGAGTTCACACAGGGTGTGACATTTTTCAAAGCCCTGAGCGATGTAGTTAGGTCAACTGACGTTGCCTCTGGGGAGCTAATATCTGGCTGATTCCCCAACTTCCAGCATGTCTCAGTGACCACCGTACAACACAATTCTCATAACTTCATATGCATGAATGATACACATATATGGATAGAGAAATGATTTTCAGCAGATCATAACCTCTCCTCTGATACCTTACATGGCATGCTTGATATGCAATATCATGATTATATGTAAATGAGGAATATGGGGTTACAGGAAGCTCCTCCAAGGTATAGAATGTCACAGTGGTACCCCATCAAATGCCTTACAGAAGTCTAAGTGTACCACAGCAACACTGTTATCTTTATCCATCAGTCTTGTAATCTCACCAAAAAAAGATCCAAATTAGGGTTGGATCTTTACTTTGTATTTCCTGGTTTTCAGAAGTTTGAGTGCAGCTGGACTCAGTGTTCTGGAAGGGCATGAATGAGCCACAGGCAACCGTAGCTCTGTGTTAACGAAGTTTTCAGCTCGTGAACAGGAGATGTGGAATGTTATGGGGTATAATCGCTCACACATGGGCTCAGGCCCCTTTTTGACACTTTGGAGCCACGATAAGTAACTGCTGACTTCTTCGTTTCCTGCCATTATTTGGAGGTCAAACCTGCTTTGGGAAGCTCTGACAGATGCTACTGGGCCACGCTAAAGATGCAAAAAATTTCCGAGTGGCCGAGTCCTGTGAGGGACTTAAATTGCTTTTAGGGATTCATTAGACCAATACTGCAATACATCCAGGATTTACAGAAAGCTCAAACCCTCTCAGATCACCGTTTCTGGGTGCAAATGACTCTTAGGAAAGTGTGCCGAGCTGGGGCTTTCATCAGACCTCACGGCCTGGATTCTGATGGGTAGGGAAAGCAAGAGAAGGAGCCTGGAGGAGTGAGCATGGAGCTCAGAGACAGCAAAGGGGGCGCAGAGCAATGCCGTGCTCTGAGCAGCCCTACACAGCACAACCGTTCTATTAACGAGCCCTTTGTGTGGCTGCCCTGCATGGGCTCCTGATAGTCTCTCTCTTCTGCTCCGCTGCCTCTTGCGTCTCTGTGGATTCGTTACTGTTCACACTACGTACCTGTCACGGAGTGGGGGGGGGAGTCAGGGCCCTGCACCATCCCCCCGGCGTGATTCACCATAACTCTCAGCCAGCCAGTAAAACAGAAGGTTTATTAGACGACAGGAACACAGTCCAAAACAGAGCTTGTAGGTACAGACAACAGGACCCCTCAGTCAGGTCCATCTTGGGTGGCAGGGAGCCTAGACCCCTGTCCTGGGTCTCCCTCCGTTTCCCCAGCCAGCTCCAAATTGAAACCCCCTCCAGCAGTCTCCTCCAGCCACACACCCTGGCCCCTCCTCCAGCCTTTGTCCAGTTTCCAGGGCAGAAGGTGTCACCTGGCCCCATCCCCCTCCTGGGCTCAGGTCCCATGCTCATGTATCATCCCACAAGTGAAGTCACACCCTGATATCCCCCAACAGTCCCAGGTCAATACTCCCCACTCCCTACTCCGTCACAGTACCTCACTGGAAGTGTGGCATCTCTGAGGCATTCATAAACCAGTCGGAGAACACTTCAATCTCTCTGGTCACGCGATCACAGACATGAAGGTCGCTATCTTAAAACAAAAAAACTTCAAATCCAGACTCCAGCGAGAAACTGCTGAATTGGAATTCATTTGCAAATTGGATACTATTAATTTAGGCTTAAATAGAGACTTGGAGTGGCTAAGTCATTATGCAAGGTAGCCTGTTTCCTCTTGTTTTTTCCTACCCCCCCCCCCCCAGATGTTCTGGTTTAACTTGGATTTTAACTTGAAGAGTGGTCAGTTTGGATGAGCTATTACCAGCAGGAGAGTGAGTTTGTGTGTGTATGGGGGTGGGGGGGATGTGAGAACCTGGATTTATGCAGGAAATAGCCCAGCTTGATTGTCATGCACATTGTGTAAAGAGTTGTCACTTTGGATGGGCTATCACCAGCAGGAGAGTGAATTTGTGTGGGGGGGTGGAGGGTGAGAAAACCTGGATTTGTGCTGGAAATCACTTTAGATAAGCTATTACCAGCAGGACAGTGGGGTGGGAATAGGTATTGTTTCATATTCTCTGTGTATATATAAAGCCTGCTGCAGTTTCCATGATATGCATCTGAGGAAGTGAGCTGTAGCTCACGAAAGCTTATGCTCTAATAAATTGGTTAGTCTCTAAGGTGCCACAAGTCCTCCTTTTCTTTTTGCGAATACAGACTAACACGGCTGCTACTCTGAAATCTGAGGCTAGGTTGTGTCAGTGGAGGAATCAGGCAAGAGGCAGCGACGAGGACAGGGAATTATCTGGGGCTGTAGCCCAGAGCGGCCTGTGTCTGCCGGTGACCACTGTGCACCCACACTGACCTCCACCATTCAGGGCCTGCAGATGCTGACAAGCTGTCCCAGCAGAGAGCTCCAGAGAGAACACGCATAAGGTATTTCCCCTACAAGGAACAGTGGGAGAGCCCAGGGCCGCCACTGACGTCTGACAAGGGTACTTAGGGCTGCCTTTCACTCTCGCTACGGTGGTGCTGCAGTCCCTGCATGCCAGACTCCACGGGCATTGGAGCACTGGTTGCTGGGCCTGGGGCATAGGCACTGACTTATTTTCCCCCGGGGCTACTTTACCCCCCAGTCCCATCCCCACTCCGGCCCTTCCCCTGAGGTCCTCTCCTTGCTCTGCCTCTTCCCACCCCTGCTCTGCCCCCTTCCCTGAGGCCCCGCCCCCACTCCAGCCCTTCCTGTCTCCACTCCAATCCCTTCCCCGAGGCCCCCGCCTGCCTACTGCTCTCCGTCCTCCCCCAAGCGCCCCCCAAACAACTGATCCGTGGCACCGCCAAACAGCTCTGGTGGGTGCTGAGCAGCCTCTATTTTTCTGAGCCCCTCTCCCTTCCACAGGCTGCAAGCAGCAAGAATCGAAGGCCAGCAAGAACTCACAGGCTGGAAGAGCCAAACCCCCAATCATGGGGCCACTCCCACTATCACAAAGGAACAAATGGTTCCACCTCCCATCGGAGCCCACCCATTTGTCCTCCTGGAGAGAAGAGGATCCCTGCTCATCCAGAGACCTGAGAATCACTCCCAAAACCTCAGGTCACTGCCACCACTTTTCTGCGACTGCACCTCCGACAGGGAGGGATATTCTTCACGCCCCACCAGCTCGAGCTCATTCACTTCTGTGTGGTAGCACTGGAACACCAGCATTAGGCTGTCAGGCCATCCCCACACCTGATGGAAGCTGGCTGGTTACACGGGAGTTCAGCATAGATGAATGGAAATCAAAAACACTTTATTGCAAACCGACGACGTCCTGGTACCCAGAAAGCAGAAAACCAGCTCCACTGAAACAGGGCTGCAGGCTGCTCCACTGTCTCTCGTCCACCCATTCCCAGCTGCCAGCACCAGGTCAGGATTTCTGAATCACCACTTGAAATTTACCTGGCAGAAAGAGAAAGCACTGAGCGTGCCACACACACAGAAAAAGGGAACTGCTGCCATGGCATGGGGCTGGGTTAGAGAGATCTCATGGCTGAGATCTCATGGGAAATCACTGTCCTGGCTTCATCCATGCAACCCCACCAAATACTGAACCAAGAGCCCAAATCCGACTCCCTGGGCCTCTCTTTCCCTGGACACATGGCCCTCACTGAGCGCCAGCTAGGAGGGGTCCCTTTCTGAAGTGAATACTGGGCAGGGAGAAGGTTGGCCTCTCCCCCCCCCCCCCCGGCACACCATTCTGTACTACACAGGTTGCAGCAGGGCACCTTCCTCCACATGGTGACGACAGCTTTGTGACAAGGGCTACCCCGTTGCCAAGAACTGGACTCAGACCTTCTGTCTCCCTTGTTCCATTCAGGGCCACAGAACAGACATCAGCTGGCTGGAACATCTGAGCAAGCCCCAGCACGTCACACTGCGACCCAAGGCTCCCCAGGCCCCCTTCTTCCCTAGAGCAGGGATGGGGGAGGGGTATATCCAGTATAGATTAAGGTTCCCTGCTTGCTGGCAGCCTGCTCCCAGCCTACTGGATCTCAGCTCCCTCTCCCCACGCAGAGGCTAACTACTTACTGGAGGGCATCCCCGGCACCTCGGCCGTCACAGTGCTGTCAAAGCCCAGGTTGGAGAGAGCTCCTTTCACAAGGCCACATGTAAAGGCGAGAAACTACAGGAAAGGCAGAGAGCCGGTCAGTTCTCCCCTTGGGGAGCAGCAATATTTGCCCTAGGTAGAGGGGGATCGAGCTAGGACTCACTAGCTACACTGGGAGTGACTCTCTCTACGTGCAGACTGCTCCAGTGGCTACCAATAGGGAATTATCATCACAGTCATGGAGTCCTCTGGTGAAATCCTGGCTTGCCCAACTCAGTGGGGGACTTCAGCGGGCCCAGGATTTCATGCATACGTTTTAAGACAAGAAATAACAGTTAAGATCATCTGCTCGGATCTCTTACATAACACAGGCCAAATAATCTCCCCCACTGATTCCTGCATCAAACTCGTAACATATGGCTGAGAACAGAGTCTCTTTGTAAGACGTCCCATTTTAATTTAAAGACTCCAAGTGGTGGAGAATCCGCACCACCCTTAGGAGAATTCTCCCAGTGGTTACTCTGACTGTTAAAAATTTGTGCCTTATTCCTACTCTGAGTTTATCTAATTTCAGCTTCCAGTCACTGGAACTTGTTCTAACTCACTTGGCTAGATTAAAAAGCCAGAAATCTCTTCCACGCATAGGCACTTGTAAATCATAACTGTAACTGTCTTTTGGATAAACTAAAGAGACTGAACTCTTTAGTTTCTCACCAGTCATTCTGGTAGCTCTTCTCTGCACCCGCTCCAATTTTTCCAACATCCTTTTTAAAATGTGGACCCCAGAAGTGGATGTAGTATCTCAGTACCAGTCTCATCAACGTTCTACGGAGGGAAAATCACCCTCCTGCTCCTACTCACTACTCCCATTAACCATGGGCGGCGGGTATCACAGGCCAGAGGAGGTTGAGCCTCCCCAAACAGCCCAACGTGGCCCTGCCCATGCTTTGCCCCCCTCCTGCCTGCTTCTAGCTGTCCCGCTCTTCCTCCGTGGCTCGGCGGGGCCAGCCTATGGCTGGGACTCGGGGCGACTGGGGCCGGTGCTTGCACCGCCTGGCACACTGGAGCTGGGGGCCGCTGGAGCCGCCCGCTTGGCACTTCAGGGCTGGGGGCCACTGGGGCCGTCCGCCTGGTGCTCTGGGGCTGGGCGCTGCCTGACTAGCATTCCTGGATTGGGGGCGCTCAGGGGACCTGGGGCTAGGGGGCCAGCGGCCGTGGTGGGGGTGCTCTAGGCTCTGGCGGGGGAGGGGCAGGGCCTCAGGCAGAAGGAGAGTGGCTGGGGGCTAGCCTGCCCCATGGGCGGTTCACACACCACCCATGCCATTAACGCATCCAAGTATCCCATTAGCTCTTATATGGGCTTTCAAGAGTTACACCAGCTCCAAGTTCAAAGCACAACAGTGACGGACTTCACCAGAGGGCCTGGAACCCAGAGCGCAGGAAAGCAGGCCAGGTCACAGTCCATGCAGCTGTGTTTATTATTTTAGAACATCAAAGGTATGCTGAGGCCCCCCAGATGAGGTAGAAAGGCCTGGTTCCTGCCCCAAAGATCTTACAACCTAATATGGGCTATCTGAGCTTGAGGGGGGCAGTCAGTCACAGGAGAAAAGGAGCCACAAGGACTACCTGGTTCAGATTCAGCTTCCAGCTTGGCTTGCTAGACAGCTTTCAAAGCCTGGCAAGAGCCAACATACAGCATGTCCATGACTGCTTTGGAGGAATGTAATCTGTTGGGTTTTATATCGGGGATCTGAACACTGAAGAGGGTTTTAGCCGTGATGACCGAGGTCACAGTGCAACCTTTCCTGTGGTCCCGACAAACAAGGAGGAGATTAAAGCACCCGGAGGAGATGGTTCTACTGGAGGATGTCCCCTTGTTGTGCTTACCTTGGGTGCCTCCTCCAGGTACTGCTTCCCATTGGACAGCTGGCTTAGGAGGAGGAAGTTATTGTCTTGCAGCATGTAGGTTCCCTGTCAGAATGAGATTTCTGTGGGTTTGGGAGTCAAAATAAGTCAAGATGGCTGGGTCTCAGAGCCGCAAATACTATGCCCATTAGAAATGAAACCAAGAGTCAGACTGTGTGAACAGCAGGTACCAGGATACCCCCTGCACAGCACATGAGACCATCAGCAATTGCCTAGAAATCCATCACTACTGCCACAGGCTCACCCAATGCCAAGCCCCCGATCCTAGCACAGCAGGAAGAGCACTTCCTTCCACTAAATGATCCCAGTGCTGCTCTGTGGGGGGAGTACTCCAGCTGCCCCTTCGTCAGTGCACTCGCTGTCTCAGAGGCAGCCTTCAGAGGGACCCCTGATCTGCAAATGGCACCTCGGCATCTAAGTCAGGTCAGTTCCAGAGTAGGGACAGGCACAGGACTTCCAGAACACTCTGATCCAGTTCTGGATCCACTTCATGGTCCTTGTATTAATCTCTGAGCTATAATGGGCTAGGACCTGCCAACTTCAGTGACCACCTCTCTCCCCAGGACAATGGGGACAATAGGGTGGAACTCCAGGGCTGGGCATTCTTAGTGCAGGGTCCCCAGCTCAGGAGCTCTGTTCTCCTGGAAATAAGGCTGTGCGTGTGCCACGCACCCCTCAGCCACAATGCCAGACTCAAATGTTTGCTCAGGCCTCTTGATACTAACTGAGGCAGCAGCCTTGTTCTTTCCACCCTCCTCTTGGACTAAGCTAAGGTGCAAGAACAACTTTGGGGAGAATTAATGCTTCTCCTCACCCCTCTGCATCCTGCAGCAGGGACACTGAGACACCTAGGGAGCAGCCTGCAAAGCCCAAGACAAAACTGTGGGAGAGCATCCAGTCTTCCTGGGAGCAGGGGAAAGCATCGCAGCTCTTACCTGATGGTTGGTGCGCAGATTATCCACCTGCTTCTTGAAGACAGTTATCCACAGATCCTTGCAGAGGAATTTCAGGACGTCCAGCTCATCCTTGAATGACGGAGTCTCCTTTGTCAACCTTCAGCAGAAGGGGGAAATCGCTGAGTCTGCTAATTTGTCTCTTTGAATGGGTCCTACAGTATCAGGCAGCAGGACTAGAAAAAACCCGGAGCTGAGTCACCTCTCAAAGCAATGCTGACAGGATAATTGGCAGACTGCCCAGGGGCTCTAGCTCAGTGGTTCTCAAAGCCGGTCTGCTGCTTGTGCAGGGAAAGCCCCTGGCAGGCCGGGCCGGTTTGTTTATCTGCCACGTCCGCAGGTTTGACCGATCACGGTTTGCCACTCCAGGCCAACGGGGGCTGTGGGAAGCGGCGCAGGCAGAAGGATGTGCTGGCCGCCCTTCCTGCAGCCCCCATTGGCCTGGAGCGGTGAACTGCGGCCAGTGGGAGCCACGATCGGGCGAACCTGAGGACGCGGCAGGTAAACAAACCGGTCCGGCCTGCCAGGGGCTTTCCCTGAACAAGCGGTGGACCGACTTTGAGAACCATCATTTGAGAACCATGGATGCTCTAGCTGCATCATTTCCTGTTTTCCTTGTATCTTGTCAAAAGAGATTGAGCACTAAATGGGAAGGGAAGTTGGATTTACTCAGGCCTGGGGCTTGGAGCCCTGCCTAGGAAGGGAGCTGGGAGCCCCTTCAGCACGTGCAAGGGGGATTGAAGCCACTCCTGCATTTGGAAGTGCTTTCCACTTAACAGATCAACAGCATGGAAACAGAAGGGCTAAATGTTTTCAGAAACAACTAAGTCACTTAGGAGCCTAAATATCATTCACTTTCTGCGTCTATTTGAGTCAATGAGCTTTAGGCTCTTAAATCACATATGTGCTTCCTTTGTGCTCTCTCTCTCATGGTTTTAGGACACATCCCCCAGGGAATCAGCCACCCCAGCCTAGCCCAACATCCAAAACATCCATCAGTTAAGCCAACAGACTTACTACCTTACTCTGCTGCCCAGTGGGCAGGAGGAACTGCAGGAGGTCAGACAGCACAAGCAAGGGGAACTCAGAGCAAACAGTGCCAAAATTAGAAATGAATCCAGCTTTAGGACCCCTATCATGTCCCCAGCCCCTCCTGAGGCCTTCCCTCCTTGGTGCTCATCGGGCTCTATTTCAGACTCTGATTCACTCCCAGTTCACAGGCATCACTTTGTACTGGGAGTTGCTCCTGCCGAACTGTTAAGCTTCCTCCTCCACTGTCACTCCAGGAATCTCCCACCCCACCCCGCCTGTGCTCTGGTACTCTGCACTCACCTCTCCGAGAGTCCTTGGCCCACTCGGAAACCCACTCCCTCCAGCGCACCGAGACCTTTCTCCTGTTCCTGTCAAACACCACAGATGAAAAGGCTCAGAATGAGGCCAGTGCACGTGAGCCATTCACCTGGCACTGGGATTAGCCTGGCCTAGCAGCACCTCCATGGCTTCAGAAGTGTGGGAGAAGGTCTCTGAGCTGGGAGCAGCAGGGCAAGATGGAGCACTGTGAAGTTGACGCTGAAGAGTGGGGTATGGTGGGGTGGGGTAGGGGGAACCTGCTGCTCACTCTGAAGTTTCATCGATTCCAAGGCCAGAAGGGACCACTGTGAATGTGATCATGTAGTGTGACCTCCCATACAGCACAGGCCGGACTACTGCACGCAGCCTTTGGCACGGAGCCCCACCCCCTTCACTGCACCCACCCCTGGCACAGAGCCCCACCCCATTGCACAGAGCCTCGCCCCTCACTGCATCCATCCTCTGGCACAGAGTCCCACCGCCACGGCACAGAGCCTCTGGCACAGAGCCCCGCCCCGCACTGCACCGGATCTCTGGCACAGAGCCCCACCGCCACTGCACAGAGCCCCGCCCCGCACTGCACCGGACCTCTGGCACAGAGCCCCACCGCCACTGCACAGAGCCCTGCCCTGCACCCATCCTCTGGCACAGAGCCCCGCCCTCACTGCACCCAACCTCCAGCACAGAGCCCCACCGCCACTGCACGCAGACTCTGGCACGGAGCCCCGCCCAGACTGCACCAAGCCCCACCCTGCACTGCACCCAGCCTCCGGCACAGAGCCCCGCCCGCACTGCACCCAGCCTCCGGCACTGAGCCCCGCCTCCACTGCACCCAACCTCTGGCACCAAGCCCCACCCACACTGCACCAAGCCCCACCCTGCACTGCACCCAGCCTCTGGCACAGAGCTCCGCCCTCACTGCACCAAGCCCCGCCCTCACTGCACCAAGCCCCGCCCTGCACTGCACCCAGCCTCTGGCACAGAGCCCCGCCCGCACTGCACCCAGCCTCCGGCACAGAGCCCCGCCGGCACAGAGCCCCGCCCGCACTGCACCCAGCCTCCGGCACCGAGCCCCGCCCTCACTGCACCCAGCCTCCAGCACAGAGCCCCGCCCGCACTGCACCCAGCCTCCAGCACAGAGCCCCGCCCGCACTGCACCCAGCCTCCGGCACCGAGCCCCGCCCGCACTGCACCCAGCCTCCGGCACCGAGCCCCGCCTCCACTGCACCCAGCCTCTGGCACCAAGCCCCACCGCCACTGCACCCAGCCCCACCCTGCACTGCACCCAGCCTCCGGCACCGAGCCCCGCCCTCACTGCACCCAGCCTCCGGCACCGAGCCCCACCACCACTGCACCCAGCCCCACCCTGCACTGCACCCAGCCTCCGGCACAGAGCCCCGCCCGCACTGCACCCAGCCTCTGGCACTGAGCCCCACCCTCACTGCACCCAGCCTCCGGCACAGAGCCACGCCCGCACTGCACCTAGCCTCTGGCACCAAGCCCCACCGCCACTGCACCCAGCCCCACCCTGCACTGCACCCAGCCTCCGGCACCGAGCCCCGCCCTCACTGCACCCAGCCTCCGGCACCGAGCCCCACCACCACTGCACCCAGCCCCACCCTGCACTGCACCCAGCCTCCGGCACCGAGCCCCGCCCTCACTGCACCCAGCCTCCGGCACCGAGCCCCACCGCCACTGCACCCAGCCCCACCCTGCACTGCACCCAGCCTCCGGCACAGAGCCCCGCCCGCACTGCACCAAGCCCCACCCTGCACTGTACCCAGCCTCCGGCACAGAGCCCCGCCCTCACTGCACCCAGCCTCCAGCACTGAGCCCCGCCTCCACTGCACCCAGCCTCTGGCACCAAGCCCCACCGCCACTGCACCCAGCCCCGCCCGCACTGCACCCAGCCTCCAGCACTGAGCCCCGCCCTCACTGCACCGAGCCCCGCCCTGCACTGTACCCAGCCTCCGGCACAGAGCCCCGCCCGCACTGCACCCGGCCTCTAGCACCGAGCCCCGCCTCCACTGCACCCAGCCCCGCCCGCACTGCACCCAGCCTCCGGCACCGAGCCCCGCCCGCACTGCACCGAGCCCCGCCCCTCGGGAGCGCACCCGCCCGCAGCGCAGCGGCTCGCGCCCGACACGGAGCCACGTCCCCAGCGCCGTTCCCTCTCACCCCCCTCCCCCTCACCCCACACAGCGCATGCGCCATCTCCATGTGCAGCATCTGGAACAGCAGCGAGTCAGCCATAGCCGCAGTCGCGACTTCCGGGATTGGACACCACGTGACTGATCATGTGACCTGGACTCCGTCCGCGCCGTTCCTGTTCCGCCTCCGCGACGGCGCGTAGCGAAGAGAAGCGGGTGGGGGCTGGGCAGGTGGCTCGGAGTGTGGGGGCTGTTTGAGGGACTTTGGGGGGAGTGTGGGGTGAGCACGGGCGCTCTAGCGGGATGGGTGGGATGAGCCCTGGGGGGAGGGTTGGGGTGAGTGGGGGCGCTCTGGGGAGGGGAGTGGGGGGCGCTCTGGGGGGAGGGTTGGGGTGAGTGGGGGGAGAGTTGGGGTGAGTGGGGGGCGCTCTGGGGAGGGGAGTGGGGGGCGCTCTGAGGGGGTGAGTGGGGGGAGAGTTGGGGTGAGTGGGGGGCGCTCTGGGGAGGGGAGTGGGGGGCGCTCTGGGGGGAGGGTTGGGGGTAGTGGGGGTGCTCGGGGGAGGGGAGTGAGGGGCGCTCTGGGGGGAGGGTTGGGGTGAGTGGGGGGCGCTCTGGGGGGAGGGTTGGGGTGAGTGGGGGGTGCTCTGGGGAGGGGAGTGGGGGGCGCTCTGAGGGGGTGAGTGGGGGGAGAGTTGGGGTGAGTGGGGGGAGCTCTGGGGAGGGGAGTGGGGGGCGCTCTGGGGGGAGGGTTGGGGGTAGTGGGGGTGCTCGGGGGAGGGGAGTGAGGGGCGCTCTGGGGGGAGGGTTGGGGTGAGTGGGGGCGCTCTGGGGAGGGGAGTGGGGGGCGCTCTGGGGGGAGGGTTGGGGGTAGTGGGGGTGCTCGGGGGGAGGGGGAGTGAGGGGCGCTCTGGGGGGAGGGTTGGGGTGAGTGGGGGCGCTCTGGGGAGGGGTGGGGGAGTGGGGATGCTCTTGTGGGAGGGGTGCTCTGGATGTGGAGAGAAGTGTGGGGGTGCTCTAAGAGTAGGGGTGGAGGAGTAGGGGGGTGGGTTGGAGGGTTGGGGTAGGGCACTGTAGGGGGAGCAGGGTGCTTTCTGGGAGAGGGGCTGGGGAAGAGGCTTTGGGGGAGAGGTGGAAGGGATGTCTATGGGAAGTGAGGGGGGGTGTCTCCCTGAGAAATGAATGACGGGCTTCCGGGACTTTGCCCATGGCCATATTCTGTCCTGTAGTGATGTCCGTCATGCCATGGACTGGTGGTCTCTATTTTGTTACTGTGTTGCCCCCCACTTGGGGTCATTCACCTCCTCTCTCCTGGCTGGGTACCTGCCATCCAGCGGTTGTTGGGCTGGTTGTTGCTGGCATGTAGCACTTCAGCTAACGGCCCACATAGCTGCTCCCTCCTGGAACTTCACAACCACTTGCCAGCTTCTTCCGGGCTCCTGGGACCCATCCACCTTCTGAGCTGTCCCAGGCTCTTCTCCATTGTCACAGTTTCCCCTCTGTTGCTGTGACTGAGCTGCTTTTGTTTCTTTAGGTGGCTGAAGCCCAAGGATGGCAGCGCCCCAGTACAAAGCAGTGGTTCAAGGGGAAGCATCTGAGACTGATTCAGATGAAGAAGTTTATCTGTCGTCCGTTCCTCAGGCCTCCTTCCCCAGCCTCTCTGGTGTGAAAGTCCTCGGGGAAGCATCTGAGACAGATGACGAAGAAGAAGGGAGCCCAAGTGAGCACAAAGTCAAGTCTAAGCTAGTTGACCTGGACCTGCCTCCCCTGATTGTCATCAGGAAGGAGGAGCCAAGGTCTTCTATGGGAATAGAAGAGAAACCTGCCCTTCGTCTCCAGCACGAGGGGCGCTATAGCACCTTGCTGCAGCAGAAGCTGATTGAGAGCAATGCCCGCTTGTACTACGACGTCAGCAGCACCATCAAGCACGTGTATCAAATGGCCACCAAGGAACTCAGCACCATCACTGCACAGCTTAGCAACTCACAGAGCGCCATCATCAATGCCTCGCACAATATCCGCCTCGTTCTGGATGACTTGCAAGCTGTGGCTGACAAAATGGACATTGTCACCAGCTGCAACCTGCTGCCTGATATCCAGATGGAGCTGCCTCCTGCATAACCTATCCCTTCTCTTGGAACTAGGGGACCTGAGCTACTCTGTTCTGTTGGCAGCTTGGAGTGATGGGCTGGTTGGTTACTGATGGGCACTGGCTTGTCAGAATGAGGGGATGTGGAATATCAAATGGAGCTGCTTTAGCCCTGAAGGGTCTTTGTAGTTTTGATGATGACAATACTACCCAGCTAGTCCCAAGCGAATTAATGACCAAGATCTCAGGAAACACTGCTCCCAACATTCACAAAGGTCTCATGCAACTGCTGCTTAATAGAACTGCTGTTAACATTATCATGTGGCTGGAGCTAATCCCAAGAAATAAGTGCAGTGGATGCTCTGTAAGGTTTGTGCTTTAGGGTAACACTTTCAGAGTTGTATGTCCAGCACGTGTCTGAAGGCCAAGGACAGTGCCTGTCCTGTAGCTGATGTAAGTAAAAAGCTCTAAAAATGGAATCTGTGGGTTCTTTTTTCTGGTCAGCAAAACTACTAAGGGGACTAACTGTCATGTGGATATGTCCCCTAACATAGAGCAGTTGTCAGATGGTCATTTCTAGTCATCCTTCCCCAGTACGGAATTTAAAGCCGTGATTTCTCAATGAAAGGTTTCTCAGCCTGTTCCCTGGTGTTTTATCATTTGGGAAACTAATACAGACCCAGATGTGCTGACAAATACCCTGTCAGCTCGAGTTCTGCCATTTTCTTCTCTCTCGCCTACTTCTAGGAGGGGTCACACAGGGCGGTGTCCTTGGCCTTCTCGTCTTTTCCCTCTACACTGTTTCTTTGTCATCTCCTCCACTCACCTGGCTTCAATGACCATCTTTACGCTGATGACTCAGCCCTACTTGTCCAGTCCTACATCACCATCTGTCTCTGTATCCTCCTTGGTCATGCCTTCCTTTAGCATAGTGGTGAGTCTCCCTGCCTGTTATCCGGGAGACAGGGTTCAATTTCCTGACAGAGAGGCTTCACTTGATTATGTGACGTGGTAGCCTGCAATACCAGAGGACTGGATGTGATGACCCAGGAGGTGCCTTACAGTCCTGTGTATCTTCCTCCTGGATGTCTTGCTGCTCTCCTAGGCCTAGATCCCCAGTGGTATTCAGACTCCTTAACTTCCATTGATTGCAATGGAAATTAGGACCCTAATTTCCCTTTGAGGGTTTGGGCCCTAGCAACCAAAGTCTCCTCTTTCCCTTTGTCTGTCACTGTTCAGAACACCACCATCAGGCCTGCTACCTGGGTGTCCTCTGTAACTTTTCCCACACCTCACACACCCAGGTAGTGACTAAATCATGCTGCAGCTTCCTCTGTAACAGCTTGACTTTAATCTCTGTCCATCCTGTTCACTCTTTCCTCTGGGCCCTCACCATCTCCTAACTTGGCTCCTATGGCATCCCTGAAACCCACATTGTTCTCCTGGCTGTTCATTCATCGATTATAAGGCAAGATGTGACCATTATGATCATCTAGTCTGGCCTGTGTCATGCAGATCAGAGAACTGCATCCACTGATTTCTGCATCCAGACCACAAACCTTAATCTTAGCAGCGGAGTTTTGAATTATTAGTTCCTTGTATTAGTGTAGTGTGATGCCTGTGTGCCTTAGTCATCCTGGCCTATTACTTTAACCATCTCGAACCCGCTTGAATCCCTCTGCTGGCTCTCACCACTTTTCTGCATGAAATTCAAGCTTCTTGTGCTCACCTTTAGCCTCCCTCTTCCCCCCACTTAGTCCTTGCCTGTTCCTCTGCTTTTGTAACTTACTGATTTTGGTCCCCGTCTCCTCAGGAGTCTCAGCCTCAAATCTCCTTCCCCTTCTGTTCACCTCTCCTCCTTTGCCCTATCTTCCACACCACTCCTTATGCAGGGAACACTTTCCCTTAACTAGTCTGTTTAAAAACAACCCCCGTCCCAGCTTGTCCTTTAGATCCCTTCTTAAGATTCCCTTTTCTTCTGCCTACATAAGAGCTAATTGGCTTAGTAAAGGGAGCCCTTGCACTCAGCTTGGCTGCAGCATGATAACTTTTGAAGACGGCCTCCAGTTCCCTCTGGAATTTCAGAGAATGTTCTAAGTATCCATGGCAGAATCCAGTTGATTTTGATGAAAATCAGAAAACTGGAAAAGCCTGATTTCTGCCAATCTAAACTGTTTGATTCTGTAGGCTCTGGACACATGGGTGAGGCAGTTACTTCCCCCAGGCTTGTGGCAGGGGAGCATCACTCAATACAGGGATGAGGCAGTGACATCAAGGTGAGGTTAGATTTAGGGAACCATAGGGATTCCTCTGCTTGCAGCACCAAATGAGCACACTGTGGGCCTGGTTTTAGTGGAAATCAAGCTGCCAGAAGCCTCTTGCCCCTGCAGTCTGGCCAGCACCCTACCCAGCAGACCCTTGCCCCCAACTCCAGCCAGCTGCGCCCCTGACTTCAGTTGACACCTTTGCACTGGGGAGACGAGTTTCTGGGGCCAAGGGGCCCAGCTGGGTGTACACGTCTGCCTATGTAAGTAACAAGGTGTGACCCTCCAGTTGTTGCAGTTAATGTGTCACCAGGGTTAAGTAGGTGGCAAGTACTGAGGTAAAATGTATCTTTTGTGTCTATGATTACATACAAAAACTACATTAAAAGAATGTTCAGCTGACAAAGTCAAGCACTCAAAAGTTAGGATATACCAGAATTAAGGTTGTTTCTGTCTCCTTGTACATATGTATTTTGATTCCCATCTTTAACTATGTACTCACATAGTATTTTTCCACAGTACTTCTCCCTCCATCAGGGGACTGGCTGGGTGGTACTAGTTGAATGGGTAATCGTTCAGTATTTTATGCAGGCATATGGTTCAGTGAGTGGTCTTTTCTGTATTTACTGCTCATTAGCCAAACACTAAACATCGACTTACTCATTTCCTCATGGGCTCTTCTCTGGTACCCATCATTGAGCATTTGAGTGCTGCTTTAAATTATTTCTCTTCACAAGACCCTGGGAGATATTTACTGTGCCTGACTCACAAGTGAGGAACTGACACACAGAGAATTGCGAAGGGTTTGCTCATTTTGTTTGGGCGCTGAACTTGGGACACTTTCAGTCAGATTTTTTTCAAAATGCTGCTGTTGTCTTGTCCGGGATAATAATCTCAGGCCATGACGTTTGAGAAACAAATTAGCGCCTCTCCGAGGGTCCTCTCTAAGGACTTGGTCCAAGGTGTCAAATCCGAAGAGCATCACTTGCCTTACAATATGGCATTCAGAAGTGTGGGCAGTGTTAAAGCCTGCTCTTGACTGTGACAGAGGAGGCAATTACCTGCAATATGCTGGACAAACCTTGTTGAATTAAGTTTAAGTATTTTAGGAATTCCTTGTATTAAAAATGCAAATATTTGTGTTCATAGAATATCAGGGTTAGAAGGGACCTCAGGAGGTCATCTAGTCCAATCCCCCTGTTCAAAGCAGGACCAATCTCCAATTTTTGCCCAAGATCCCTAAATGACCCCCTCAAGGTTTGAACTCACAAGGCTGGGTTTAGCAAGCCAATGCTCAAACCACTGAGCGTTGTGTGTAACTTCTGTGAGGGGGAGGCAGGTCTAAAGAAAACTGTGGGAAGCGTTATGAGCCTCAGGGGACACATTTAAAACAATGGGCCAGACAAGATTAAACTTCTAGTGAGTGGCTTTCCTCAGAAATATGTGGGAGAATGGGAATGCAAATTACCCACCTCTGGTTCCATCCTTCTGAAACTGCACCCCGAGGAGAAACGCATTGTCTGCTGATCACACGTTACATGAGGACAAGTTCAGCAGCCCAAACTGGATAAAAGAGTGACTCAAGTTCCTGGGGTTGCTTGTTCTGAGCTAACAGCTGTTATGAACTTGTTACCACAGAAAAACCCCAGGCTGGTGGAGGGTGGGGGTTGGGTTTGAAACACTGTTTACTGGCTGGAGCCCTTAGTGGAGTTCAGATTTTAATATTTTCTCTGTAACACTTTTACCTTAAGAAGAGGTATACTTGCTTAGAAAGGACTGTGTTGTAGCATAACTCTGGCAATTGCATCATTTATAGCTCCGAGGGGAAAAGCAGACCAGAGGTGCTTAGGCGGTCTGACTTTGCTGGGGAATTCACAGTGTAGGCAGGGAACACTGCAGCCTGGAAATAGCCAAGTCAGGAGGGAGAGAGCATTAGGAGTCTTAGTGACAATGTAGAATTCAGGCCTGTAACTTTGCCTGAGATATAATTTTGGGTCTTGTTTGCCCGGTTGATTTTTGATATTCTTATATCTTATACTAATGTGTGCAAACAAAGGACAAAGACTCTGTGTATGTTGCTTCTGCCTAGCCAGTTGGGTTTGTTAGTATAATGGGAACAGGTTAGAACAGTTAAAGTGTTACTGGGCCCTGAACACCTTCCTGATCCCCTGCATCTCATTCGTCCTAAGGGGATCCGCCATGGCAAAGGTACCCCTCAACAAGGCAGACAAGATCATCCAGCAGCTGGTGAAGAAGTGGTTATTCCTTCCCCAGAGAGCCAGCAATGAGCTGATCTATATCACCCACAGGCATGGCGGTGCCAATGTCCCCTGCATGGATGTCCTGTGTGACATCGCGGTGATCACCCACGCCTTCCGCCTGCTGATGTGTCCTGACGCCATGGTAAGGAGCATCACAGCAAAAGCCTTCCATGACGCAACACAAAAGCGGATCGGTAGAGCCCTCTCCAACCAAGACACCGCCAGCTTCGTGAGTGGTTCCCTGGATAGCGAATTTGGCCGAGACGGGGGCGACATCGCTTCACTGTGGTCCCGCGCCCGCAATGCCACGCGCCGCCTGGGGAAGCGCATCGGCCCCTGCTGGGAGTGGTGTGAGGAGCGCCAGGAGCTGGGAGTCCTGGTGCCGCAGATCAGGTCTGAGGACAACACCATCGTCACCCCGAGCGCCAGGGGCCTGCTGGAGAGGACCCTGAAGGCAGCCATCCACTCGCTGTACATAGAAGCCCTGAAGCGTAAGCCGGACCAGGGAAAAGCCTTCGACCTGACCAGTAAGTGGGATACCAGCAACCACTTCCTCGCCGGGGGTGGCTTCACCCGTTTCGCCGACTGGCGGTTCATCCACCGCGCCCGGCTCAACTGCGTCCCGCTCAACGGAGCCGTCCGCCACGGGAACCGAGACAAGTGTCGCAGGAAGTGCGGCTACTCCAACGAGACCCTGCCCCACGTCCTGTGCAGCTGCAAGCCCCACTCCAGAGCCTGGCAGCTGCTCCACAACGCCATCCAGAATCACCTGGTGAAAGCCATCGCACCGCGCCTGGGGGAGGTCGCTGTGGACTGTGACATCCCCGGTACTGACAGCCCGCTGCGACCCGACGTGGTTGTCACTGACGAGGCCCAGAAAAAGATCATCCTCGTCGACATCACGGTCCCCTTCGAGAACAGGACCCTGGCCTTCCGAGAAGCCCGAGCTCGGAAACTGGAAAAATACGCCCCTCTGGCCAACACCCTCAGAGCGAAGGGCTACGAGGTGCAGCTGGACGCCCTGATTGTCGGAGCCCTGGGCGCTTGGGACCCCTGCAACGAGCGTGTGCTGCGGACCTGCGGGATCGGTAGACGCTACGCACGGCTCATGCGGTGCCTCATGGTCTCGGACACCATCCGATGGTCCAGGGACATCTACATCGAGCACATCACCGGCCACCGACGGTACCAGGAGGAGTGAGGCGGTACGACATTGTGCACCTTTTGTGGGAAAGAGACTGAGAGGCTTTCCCCATTGGACCGTATGAACTGGAACCATAAACCCACTGAACATTAAATCCCACCAAATGAGGGGAGACCCATCCCCACCATCGAATGCACTCACTATACTCCGCACCTGAACATAGCCGTTATGTAGATAACTTACCCCCATATCTCAGTGTCTGTACTCTGACCAGTTAAACTTTTACCCCTAGTTGGGGAGATTGCAGATTATTATGTAATCCTTACTCCACCAGCTCCTAAATCGAATTTCGCACCCCTTGATAATCTGTACCTTATCCCCTGACAACCAGAAACTTCGATGCTTGAACTCTGTACCGTTTCTTATTTCAACATTATCTTAATAAAAGCGCACACTTTAAGATTGCCTCAACTCTTATCTCAAGGCAAGGTCAAGCACCTAGTCGGGAGGGGCAAGGGAGGATTGGGGGGAAGGTATAAAACACGAAAAGGCCAAAGAAATGCCTGTCCCTGACCATAGCACAACCTCACCCCTCCCATGGGATATAAAAGAGGTGGGACAAAAACCCCAGACTCACAACCCCCAAAATGGAACATGACCATAAATTGTAAGTGGTGGGACTGGGGGTGTGCATTTCAGGTATAACTATGCCCTCTAAGGAGTGGGAAGAAGGGGACACTGGGAAACAAGGCTCTGCGGCATCAGAGTTATAGTCATGCTTGCTGGAAACTATCCCCAGTACACATTGCTTTGCCTGCACTTCAGACTTCTGGCCTTTTGCTTTCCGTCTATGTGACAAGAACCAGGGGAGCGGGGGTGAAGGGAAAGCCCCAAACAATATTCCAAGGCACCTCTCTCCCTCTGTGGAGCCTGGGTGCCTAACTCAAGCTTTGTGGATCACAGTATGTTCCTTTGATGCTCAGCATTGCAAAACCTAAATGCTCTTGCAGATCTAGGCCAAGATCCCTGCCAGATTAAATGCACAGGCTGCACAAAGCTCAGGGAAAGAATCAGAATAGCACAGTGAATGAGAATGACAAGCTTCATTTGTTGTAGAATTTGTGTACAGAATGAGGCTGGGGATTGCAGGAGGAGAAGGGATGGTCCGCTGGCTAAAGCAATCAAATGCAACGCTGGAGAACTGGCTTCTACCTTTGTGTCAGCCACAGAGTGAAGTCACTCAAAGCCAACTTTTTCACGTATGGCCACTAATTAGTATGTTCATTTTGAGGGTGCTCCTCTTGAGACACTTGGGGATTGAGTTCCAGAAGTGCTGAGAACTCAGCTGCAACTCAAGTCAGTTACAAGTCAACCTTCAAAAAATCAATGCAATTTATAGGAGGCTCAAAGGATCAGAGAGCGAGGCAATGAATTGACTTTTTGATGGATGTAATCACATGTTGGTGATGGGTTTCAGGTAACTGATGATCACACCAAAGCTGGAAGATTGGAGTCACAGGTAGGGACAATATATGAGGAAAATATTCTCTATCAAGGAAAATATCTGAAATAGGTGGTAGAAAGATAAAAGATCCTCTGATCAATATCAAAGGATGTCGGTGCATGCCCCTAGTCCCACCCCTTACAATTTATGGTCATGTTGCCGTTTCGGAGGGTCCTGAATCTGGGGACTTTGGTACCATCCCTTTTGTATCCCATGGGAAGGGTAGGGACTGAGGTTGTGCTTCAGTCAGGGACAGGCATTTCTTTGGCTTTTAGTGTTTCTTTTGCCTCCCCCCTTGCCCCTCCTAACTGGTTGCTTGACCTTGGCTTGAGAGAGGAGCCAGGTAGCCTTTCAGGGTATGCTCATATGTTAAAAAAATTATATAATACATAGGTTGGGAAAAGAATGTCTGTACATCTGGGTGTAGTGCTTAGTCAATACAAAGTTAAGTTTTTTTTTTAAAGTAATGTGATACATAGAGTACATAATCAGCAATAACCCAAATTTAGGTGAATAGATTTAACAATGCAGTTTAGATATTAGAATCTGAATACATGGGTACATCACTCATGAAAAGTTGTACAGAGATTTGGTTGTGGAAAGCAAAATATATTAATGAGGGGAGATTGTTCCTCAGTAATTGAGAATTAGGTTGGTTGTCCATTTAGAAAATACAATCAATGAGGAAAGTATTTGTTACTTTCCTGACTACGCTTCTCATTGGCACTCCAGCTCATCCCACCTGGTATTGCCGATGTCCAGTGATGTGTTCTATGCAGATGTCTCTTGATCACCTGATGGCATCCAACCCCAGGAGTTGCTGCATCAGCCGAGTGTAGCATTGAGCGATTCTGCATTCTCTCAGCACTCACTCATTACTGGGGACCCATGAACCCAAGGCTCCGATGATCAGCAAGTGTGTCTGGACTTGGTAACCGTTAGCTCTCAAGGTTTTGACCCGAGGGGCATATTTCTCTACCTTTCGAGCTCAGGCATCGTGGAAGGCCGGGGTCCTATTCTCGAATGGCACTGTGACATGAACCATGATGATCTTATTCTGGTCCTCGTTGGTGATGACAATGTCTGGTCGCAGTTGGCTGTCAGTTCCAGGGATGGCAGAGTTTATGGCAACCTTCCCCATGGGTGGCAGGATGGCTCTGGCCAGGCGATCTTGGATGGCGTTGTGTTGCAGCTGCCAAGCTCTCGAATGGGGCTTGCAGCTACACAGGAGGTGGGGTAGTGTCTCGTTGGCATAGCCGCACTTCCTGTGTCGCTTGTCCCGATTCCCGTGGCGGATGGCTCCATTCAGTGGGATGCAGTTGATCCGGGCCCTGTGGATGAACCTCTAGTTGGCAAATCGGGTGAAGCTGCCCCCAGGGAGGAAGCGGTTGCTGACATCCCACTTGCACGTCACCTCGAATGCCTTGTCCTGGTCTGGTTTCTGTTTTTGGTTTTCCACATATTGGCAGTGGATGGCATCCTTCAGGGTCTTCTTTAGCATGGTTCTAGCTCTCAGACTGATGATAGTGTGATTTGTATTCTTCACCTGCGGCACCAGGACTCCCAGCTCCTGGCGTTCCTTGTACCATGTCCAGTGGCAGCTGATATGCTTCTCCAGTCGTCACGTAGCGTTGCGGGCACAAGTCCAGAGTGAAGCAAAGTCTCCCCTCTCTCTTCCAAATTCGCCTTCCAGTGAGCTGCTTAGGTAGGTGGTGACATCTTGGTTGGAGGGGGTCCTGGCGATTTGCTTCTTCACAGAGAGTGCTCTGCAGGATGCCGTCATGTTCCTCACCGTGGTATCCGGTGGAAAGCGTGAGTGGTCACGGCAATGTCACACAGATCACCCCTTTGAGGGATGTTGGCACCGCCCTGCCTGTGCGAGATGTACACCGGTTCATTGCTGGCCCTCTGGGGAAGAAATGTCCACTGGTGTTACTCCCATTCTGTCCAGGAACACTTTAGCTCCATTCCTTATCTTTTCTTATTATACTAACAAACCCATCTGGCTGGGCAGAAGCAACACACCGGTGTCTTTGTTCACACACAGATTAGTAAGGATATGAGAGAATCAAAAGTCAAACCCAAAATTCTATCCCAGGTTAACAAACAGGCCTATATACAAACAACAAAAGCCACCCAAGCTAGCCAATGGGAGATGCTGATGACAAGTGTATGCTCAGCCCCTCCTCTCTGAGAGGTAGGGGCCTCTGTCTGGTCTGCAGGGAGACTCCTATCTCTGCTTAGCCATCCATGAATGGGAACCTGCCACCTTGGCCAGGCAGCTTAGGTACCCAGGGCATTTCTTGTGGCAATGAGTTAGGGACTGGCTTGCTCCACACAAAAACAGCCAGAGGAAGAGCTACCTCTATTAGCCCAGGGGTTAGTGCCTGCCCCTGGGATGTGGGAGACTCAGGTTTGAGCCCCCTTTCTGCCCTGTTCAAATCTTCCCTCTCAGGAGACAGCTCTAACCACTGATCTGTGAGATAGTTTGATGGGGGTTTGCCTCAGTCTCTCCTGTTCCACTGTGGCTCAGTAAATGAAAGAGTGACTGGAGTAAAGGGACAGAATCCTGGCTCCCCCCAGGTGAATGCCCTAACCCCTGGGCTACAGAGAACAGTCTCTTGGGCCCAATGTTTAAGTTTTGATTACTGTGGGAACAGTTATTGAGCCAAAAAAAGAGAGACTGAGGCAGCTTCCCATCAGAATACCCTAGTGGTTAGAAAATTCACCTGAGAGGTGGCAGACCACTGTTCAAATCCTCTCTCCCCCTGATACCAGTCAGCTCTGTGTTCTTGGGGAACCAGCGTGCAGTATCCAGCCTGTCTGACTCATGAAAGACACACCTCCACCAGCCTCTGCTTAAACCATAACCTATCAGAGAAAAAAAAACTTGCGAAGAGCAGTGAAGGGCAGATGGGAGACATACTTAGACCCCTCCTGACAAGGGTGACAAGATTAAGACATCCCCATTAGCATACAGAATGAAGAACAGAGACAACTCCCTTAGCCTCATCTGCATGAAAGATGGGACAGGGATTAGCATAAAGAATGAAGAACAGAGAACCACACTGAACTCTGGGACCAGAAAAGCAGGGATGCACTGCATCATGGGAATCTACTCCAGATGTCAATGAACCTATGCTTGCACACACCCAGCTCAGCAATTATCAGACCAATTTAGTAATAAATCCTTGATTGATATCCAAAATACTGAAGCAGCCTAGTTGCATTGTGAGCTCCCTGAAAGAAATCACCACCCATAGCTAAGAGTGATCAGCTCCTATTGTCTAGCCTAAAGAAAACCCTTGAATCATCAGTTTACCCATAAACAAATCCCTTGAACCATTGTATTTTCTCTACAAAACCCCCTACCTATGCCCAAATAAGGGTTCTGATGCTTAGATCCAAACTATGCATCAGTTCCACTGGGACTCCATCATCTCCTGACTGATCGTGCTGGGGGCTCTGCCCGTCTCCTGCCCTCAGGACCCTGAGCTACCACCATCACCTGGGAGCCCTGACCAGTTTAAGCTTCAGGGAGTGGTGACATCCCCTTCTTTCTCTCTCTGTTTTCTTTTCTACCTCAGGTATTCACCTTTGATAATGTATGTTATGTTGGTTTAGGCTGTCCTTGGGTAGATATCACTATTGGTCAATAAATAACTTTTATGGTTAAGCTGGTTGCTTCTCTCTCCCTCTGAACTTTACTCTTTTGTGTTTTTGGCTTCCCACATTTACTCTGCAGCTTCTTTTACCTCCGCTAAAGATCCCTGTAGTGCCCAAAAATACCGTGGGGTTTGCTCATCAAGTGGGTTACGACCCGTACAAGTGTGAGGTGAAAGTGGGACAGGGACGTGTTAAACCTCTGGCACATAAGGGGGGGGCAGCTGAAAGTGCTGCTCAGCCCAATCTATTGAGACCAGGGCCACATAAGGGTGACAGCTTGAAGGTGCTGCTTAACCCAGCCCATTGAGGACAGGGACAGATAAGGGGATCAGCTTGAGAGTGCTGATTGACCTGGTCCGCTCAGACGTGGGTGTGCATGTGTGCTCCTCTAGTTCTAGGGCTGGAGAAACCCAGTCCTGGGGAACCGAGGTCCGGCAGGCGAGCTCCATGGGGAGGGGACTTGCAGAAGGAAGGAGTAGAGCTCCATATGAACACACAAGTGACATAAGCAGCACATTAATAGAATTACAGAACCCCCACCCCCAGAACAGTAACCCTAATAAATGAGCATACCCCAAAGTAGTGGGCATATCTGGTAACACCCCTCTGGCGGAGAGGGGAATTGAACCCTACCCACAGCCCAGGTGAGGGCTCTAACCACTGGGATAAAAATTATAAGGTGGGCACTGGCATCATCACCACCACCACCTTATCCTCCGGACAGGCTCAGGCCCTGTGTGTGACTTAGGCAACCAAACACTGGTCTTCCCCTGGTTTGTGACTCACTCTGGGGCTTAGGGCAGAGGTAGGCGTCGGGATGCCTAGAGTGAGGCAGCAGTATGCATGCCATGGGGCAGAAATAGAGGGCTCTTTGACCCTGAAAACTTAGACCCTGAGTGAGTTCAGGTGCCTACAGGATTCAGCAGGAGTTGTGGATTGCAGGGGAGCCAAAACTGGGACATGGTAGATTCCAAGGCCAAGGAGTGACCATTGTGATCATCTAGTCCAACCTCCTGTATCCCATAGGATGTCCCCCAAACAATTCCTAGAGCAGATCTTTTAGAAAAACTGCCAATCTTCACTTAAAAGTGTTCAGTGATGGATAATCCACCACAGCCCTTGGTAAATTGTTCCAATGGTGAATTACTCTCACCATTTAAAAATGTAGCCTTGTGTCCTGTTTGGGGCTCAGGTACCTAAGTACCTTTGTGGCTTTGGGCCTTGTGGGAAATATAGTATGTGATCCTCCAATTAAAGATTGTATCTCACACACACGGCATTTACTAAAATTTGAGTGCTTGACTTTGTAAGTCTAGTGTTCATTTTAAATGTAACATCCTGAAATTTAAAAAAAGCCAATTGAAAAAAAAATTCCATCATGTGGAACCACATTGACCTTCTGCATGGAGCATCAGCAGGGTTGTGTCCTTTTGGACCCACTGCAGACCTCTACTACCTTAGCTAACAGAGTAACTAGTGGCAGCAGGAGGCCATTATCCTTTAGGTAAGGGATAAAACATGCTTTCAGAGTAACAGCCATGTTAGTCTGTATTCGCAAAAAGAAAAGGAGTACTTGTGGCACCTTAGAGACTAACCAATTTATTTGAGCATGAGCTTTCGTGAGCTACAGCTCACTTCATCGGATGAAGTGAGCTGTAGCTCACAAAAGCTCATGCTCAAATAAAAGTGAGCTGTAGCTCACGAAAGCTCATGCTCAAATAAATTGGTTAGTCTCTAAGGTGCCACAAGTACTCCTTTGCTTTTTGCGAAAACATGCTTTAGCGGCAAGTTTCCCAGCTATTTGCTGAATGCAGAAGAATATCGCGACTCAGGAATGATGGGCACATAAGTGAGTCACAAACCAGGGGAAGACCAGTGTTTGGTTGCCTAAGTCACACACAGGTTCTGGAGGAGGGCGATATGATTGCATGGGGAAGCGGGGAAGAAGGACACTCCACTATGGATCCAGCCTTTGGAAAGACACAGGAAAGGGTGAGCTAAAGGAGTTGTGAACCATGCAGCAGCTCCCAGGTGATACAAGGTATGATTGTTCCCAGGACTGTGAGTCACCTTGTTACTCCCTGCCTCCAGTGGTCGCTTGGTGTCAGCTCCCTGACACTACAGCCCTTTGGCTACTCAAGCACTCTCACTGGGCTATGCCAGCCCCTCCTTCGCCTTGTATGTTAATAATCAGTGTGCCTCAAACCCTTTGAATTGTTCTCTCTGATATCCAGCCCCAACACTGGCTACTCACAGAAATTCCAGATCCTCTGACCTCAGAGGAGCATTGTGCCCCCATGTACCAGTTTTATCTTAAACCACCACTCCCGTAAACCACACAGCACTTATGATAAACTTTGTTTTATTAAGTAAGAATAAAGATTTAACTAGAAACAAGAGCGAGTGATGGAAACAAATTGTTACAGTACAAAAAGTCATAAGTGTAAACCCACGTTTGTGTTTTATCAGTGGTTAACTTTCCTACATAATACAGTAGATTTCCCCCCAAATTCAGTCTTTTGCAGAGCTGGCTGGTTTCAGACAAATCAGGATCTGAGCATTTATGAAAGCCTCTGGCTCCTCAAGGGGTTTCCTCAGTGAATGGATACAGAATGTCTTTCCCTGCACTCTATTATACTGAAAAAGAGTCTTTTGTTTCTATTCAAAGCCAGGGCAAAGCTCTGTTTTAATGTTCTTTTACCTCTAAGAGGTTTCAATTGTTTGTCTTTGCCTCTGATGGTTTCCCATTCAAGGTCATAGTCATGGGCCCTAAGTATCATAGGCCAGGGGAGGCTAAGCCTCTCCAAACAGCCCAGCGTGGCCCTGCCTGGGGCTAGGGTGGCCTGTGGCTGGGATTTAGGCTGGCTGAGACCACTGCTTGCACCACCCACCTGGTGCTCTGGGGTCGTGCTGCCTGCCCAGTGCTCCAGAGTTGGGACAGGGGAGCTGGTGGCCGCAGTGGGAGGGCTCTGAGGGGGAGGGGGAAGGCCTCAGGCAGAAGAGACAGGGCCAGGGGCTAGCCTCCCTGTAGCCAGACAGCCAGCCCCCCCTCTCAGACCAGCATTGCTGGGAACACAAGGGAGCCAAAACAACAGGGCACTTAACATCAATTCCAGCACAGCCTTTGAAGCTGTGAGAAGCACAGGTGTGCTGCTACAATGTGCCTCTGGGAACATATACAAAGATTAGGCTCCCAGCAGACAGAGAGGCTGTGACAGACATGGCTCTTAGCCCCTACTAAATAGCGTGATGCACACACCCCAACATCCTAGGTGGGAAAATATTTACCCTAATAAAAGGAATGTCCAGTAGTCGAAACTTATTGTTTCTCTCCCTTGCAAGTGTAAACTACTCTTGCGAGAGCTGGCGTCACCCAGACAGACCAGCCTCAATTTGGCATAAGAAAGAAGAAAGAGAATAAAGGAGTACAGAGGTATAAGTAAGGGACCTACAGCACCATGATTTTTGAGTGCTTTTCACTATCTATCTGCTGGTCAGATAAGTGACAGCCTCCCAAGGCTTCTGCAGCTAAGAGGGTCCCTACGCCTTGTCCCTTATTCGTCTTTCCGCGGAATTGAGTGACCGATCCTGGCTTGGCACCGCTGGAATCGAGAGATGCAAGGAGGGTAAGAAGCACCCACACCTGATCTCCTATCTTTAGTGTACACATATTTTGAAATAGAGCTCTATACTTTGTTTTCTTTCTTTGGGATTGTGGCTTCAGTTTTGTAACTTCTTTGTGTGTGTAACATCTCTACATTTAAATAAGTAGGCACTAGCAATTTTGTAACCACATGATTAGAATCTAGTTTAATAAATTTTGGTAACCATTTGTGCATAAGCCTGACTTGTTTTCTCTGGTTTACTGTAAAGCAGCCAACACAATTAAAGAACCTCAGCCGTTTTGGCTCTAAAGCCTGGCCATTAGGTGAGAGTACTAAGAGCCTAGCGTTGAGTTGTGCCGCCTCCACGGGGCAAACTCTTGGGGCACCTGTCAGTCAATCCTGGCTGCCCACTGCGAAGGAGCTCTGAGCTCTAGCAGTTAAAGTCACGGGTGTTTAGGACCTTGGGGCATCTGGGCTGCCCGCCACAAAGGGACAGTGCGTCCTAGCGGTTAAAGTCACGGATGGTATAAAACGGGCATAGTTGGCACCTCACCAAACATCCTTGGCCATCAGCTAACACTCCCCCAATGGGTTCACACGCTGCCCATGGTCATAGTATTGTGCAAGGCTAAATGGTTGAACTTTGCATTGCATCATCCGCCAGACAGGCCAAGTGACAACTGCCCATTGCCTGACTGGCCCATTACTTAGACATCCTGGTGACTAATCTTTACTTTTTACTCTAAGCCCACAAAGCACACATCCAGTATAAATACATTATCCCTTAAATATTACTGTGATGTTGCACTCTATATGATTTTATGATGAGTGTAAATATAATGTAATTAAAATATGTTTCATGCAAAAAGTCCCTTGTAAGGTATCATTACAAAGCTTATAATCTACTGAGTGTGGTCATCCTATTTGTATAAATGTATCACTCTTGTATCTGAAACTAGAAATATGAAATATAACTCTGAGGGCCTATTGTAATTGTGCAAAGTGTGGGCCATTAATGGTGGTTTGGAATCTTGATGGCTCCCATCAGCCAGGACAATTGACTGTGGATGGCTCTGTTTGCACGCAGACCTTCCTGTGAGTCAGGCTGGAAGGAATGAAGGCTTGGTCTTACAGCGACATATGACCATGTCACCTGGTACTGAAATCCATCTTAAACCTGGTGCTTTTCCATTGGAGGGGGTGGGGGGGACCCAGAGAGACAAAAGAATTCCCACCTTGTGCCAAAGCTATATAAGGGGGTGGAACAGAACAAAGGGAGGAGCCATCATGAGAAATCCCCTACCTACCACCTGAGCTGGAACAAGGGCTTTACCGGGGAAAGGACTGTGCCCAGACTAGGAAGGCATCCAGTCTGTGAAAGAAACTTATTGAAACATCTCTAAGGCTGAGATTTTATCTGTATTCAGTTTTTATTACTATACTAGACTTAGACTTGCCTGTTTTATTTTTTCTTGGTAATTCACTTTGTTCTGTCTGTTACTACTTGGAACCACTTAAATCCTACTTTCTGCATTTAATAAAATCACTTTTTACTTATTAATTAACCTAGAGTATGTATTAATACTTGGGAGGGCAAACAGCTGTGCATCTCTCTCTATCAGTGTTATAGAGGGTGAAGAATTTATGAGTTTACCCCGTATAAGCTTTATACAGGATAAAACTGATTTATTTAGGGTTTGGACCCCATTGGGAGTTGGGCATCTTAGTGTTAAAGACAGGAATACTTCTGTAAGTTGCTTTCAATTAAGCCTACAGCTGTTAGGGGACATGGTTCAGACCTGGGTCTGGGTTTGCAGCAGGCTAGCAGGTCTGGTTCAAACCAGGCACGGCACTGAAGACCTATGCTGCCAGGGCAGGAAAGCAGGAGGAGAAGGAGTCTTGGCACATCAGGTGGCAGCTCCCAGGGAGTTTCTGTTATCCAAACCGTCACAATTACTTATACATACAACTCCCAATTATTATGAATCTTGACAAGTAAAGAGTACTTTGTAGGTCACCCTACACGTTACACTTTATGGATAAATATCCTGCAAGATATAGGGAGGAGGGATAGCTCAGTGGTTTGAGCATTGGCCTGCTAAACCCAGGGTTGTGAGTTCAATCCTTGAGGGGGCCATTTAGGGATCTAGGGCAAAAATTGGGGATTGGTCCTGCTTTGAGCAGGGGGTTGGATTAGATGACCTCCTGAGGTCCCTTCCAACCCTGATCTTCTATGATTCTATATGATTCCATGAAGATGTGTTTGGTGTGTAAGTTCCCCCCACACACACCCACCAGGGATGTGAGTCACATCAGCTCAGGTGTAAAATCCCTGAAACCTGGTGCTGTGACCAAGGGTGCAAGCTCATGGCCTGCCCTCAGTGGGAAAGCAGAGGCAGAGCTGACCCTGCAGCCAAATGTGGGGAAACACAGGAAGGAAAGCAGGACTCCCAAACATCTTTGTCCAGCCCAGGGGTGAGAGAAGCCCCAGTGAAGGATAAAGCAGCCAGAAAGCTGGTGCTGGTAACAGACACCTTGTCAGAAGGGTCCTGCCAATGTGCGGGAGCATCCTGCCTCACCAGAGCCCCAGAAATATGACCAACCTTGGAGGGGGACAAACCTCCACTGATTACCCTTTGGTTGGGGTAGGGAGTGACACCCCAGGCTGCAACCAAGATGGCTGACACATGGAAGAATGTGGATTCACTGCCTGGCAGATGAGCAGGAGAAGGTAGTGGCCAGACCCCAACCCAGTTTCAAACCTGAAGGTGCTGAGGTGACAGGAAAGCCCGGAGGTACATGAAAACTCCAAAGCTGCTCCCTGCTAGTGTCATCTAACAGCCAAGACCTTAGGGAGGAGCAGCAGCAGAGAAGCCAGCAAACAGAGCTGAAAACAGGGGAGTTTGAGTGGAAGTTTGTAAGGAGACTTTGGGGGAGGGTGTGGGGGGTGTTCTGGTTTTGTGTGATTTCTTTTCCCCTGGACAGGAGCTGAGGTGGGAAGTCTATGTCAGATATAGAGGCTCCAGAGGTAGTGACCCAAGGAACGGAAGAGACCATGAAGATGACTGGATGTAGAAGCTGTGGGATGTACGTTATCTGGGTGTGGGTACCTGAAAAGAGTTTCGTTTGTCTGAAGTGCTGGAGCTGACGGAAGAGAAGATGAAAAGTTTGGAGTTGCAGGGTGCAACTCCAGACTTTACTTGCAGGTAGAAACTATGGTTGAGTTTCAAAGGGGATTTGAGCAAACGATGGAGGGAAAGCAAGAGGAGGCCGAAGGGAAAACTCAAAACTCGCAGGTGCAAGTGAGACTGGAAAACTGTGAGGGTAGACTGCTGGATGAGGAAAGTCGCCAGCGGAAGCATGTGACTACGAGAACCAGGCAGAGGAAAAAAGACTGGCTAGTGAAGGAGAAATTGAGCTCAGAAATAGGGCTGCTGAGTTAGAAAATGAAGAAGGGGCACAGCAGGCAGTAATAGAAGGTGGGAGGGCAAGGAAGAAGAGTAGACGGGCTAGTCCTACAAGAAGAGGGGAAGAGTCAGTGAAGATTGCCAGAGTTCAGAGCCCCAAGAGGATAGAGAATGACTCACAGAAGATAGGAAGGGGGAACAAAAGAGAAGGACAAACAAGAAGAGGAATAATCAGAGTATCAAACCAACACCAGAAAGAGGCAGGACTACATGACTGGGGAGAGGACTCTCTACCAAGAAGAGCACACAGACCAGTCAGAGCTGATCTGGAGAACACCAGGGTATGCTGTCCGCTGGGAGCTAATATATGGGATGCAAACATAAGGCTGAAGAAGATCCTAATGGGAGCAGCAAATAATCCACTGATTGTCCTTCATCTAGGAACAAATGATACGGCTCGATTTTTGTTGGAATGCACCAAGGGAGACTGTGCCAGGCTGGGGAAGATGATTAAATAAATGGAGGCTCTGGTGACTTTCAGAGGGATTCTATCTGTCCCTGGAGGAGGAGAGTGAAGGCCAGACAAGATTATGACAATCAACAGATGGCTCAGGCAGTGGTGCTATAAGGAGGGCTTTGGGATGTTCGACCACTGGCAGCCATTCACGGACAGAGAACTGTTCTCATGGGAGAGACTCCATCTGAGTAGGGAGGGAAATAGACTTCTTCTGGGATGGAAGTTGGCACAACTGATTAAAAGAGTTTTAAACTAGGAATTCGGGAGAGATACTCATAATCTCCAAGGTTGAGTCTAATATCATGTGTCTCCCTTAACATGGAGTCACAGACAGTCCCCTTGGGCATGCCACTCTATCTTGAAACCCAGGAAGCTTGACACTGTGATAGATGTTTCAGATGGTCACTTTACATAAAAAAAACCCTCAACAATATGCAGGTTACTCCAAGTCCCAAAGGACCAGTCTCTTAGCCCAGGTCAATAGCACTTCAGATCTCATACCAAAGACAAGGCCTGTAGCCAATCCTGTTATAAACGAATTAAAGATTTATTACTATGAAAAGAAATTAGAGTTATTTATAAGGTTAAAACTGGAAACACACACACAAATGAGTTACCGTCTTAGATTTTAAAAGGTAATATAAGCTTCTACAATAAGCAGTTCTATGTCTTTTAGGGCTGACCCATGTGAAGCAGCAGGGGGATTTGTGACATACCAGGGCACAATCCAGACTAGTAGGGGACTGTGACACCCCTACCCTGCAACCTTGGGTGCCTTAGTTACAATGCCTCACTGAAGTAGCTCCCACCTGGGCCCCGCACAAACAGGTGCAAGCCACACCCTCATTGTGTGTGTGTGTGTGTGTGTGTGTAACTGCAGCCTGCCAGCTACACCCTGGCTCTCATCAGCCTTGATTATACTGCAGGGTGAATCCAACACACCCCCAATCCCAGATCTTCCCCAGAAATGTAGGTCCCATACTGCCCAGCGCTCTCCTAGACAATACAAATATATTAAGTCCTTTAAGATAATAGTATGCCATCTTAAACCCT
This sequence comes from Lepidochelys olivacea, assembly GCF_965140295.1. NCBI lineage: Eukaryota > Metazoa > Chordata > Testudines > Cheloniidae > Lepidochelys > Lepidochelys olivacea. Next base: position 6,848,138 of record NC_140433.1, on the reverse strand, counting down.
CAAATAGTTACACAGACACTTCAATTTAAATATACCAAATTAGATAAAACAGTAAAACAAAATTATTAATTACAAACAGATTTTTAGTAAGAATAAATAATGAGGCATAAAAGTCAGAAATGATTACAAGAAAAATAAAGACAAAATGTTTACTAGTGCCTTACTTAAACTATATTATATTCCAGCAAATTTCTCACCACATGCTTCCAGCAAGATTACTGACCAAACTCTTCAGGTCAGGACCCCACCCATATGATGGACAGGGAGAGAGAGGGGTGTCTGCCCATTCTTTTATAGTCCTGTCCCCCCTTTGAGAAGCATTTCCAGCTGGGAGCAAGGCAACAGGCAGTTTGATGAAAAAAGGAAACTCCATTTGTATCTTCCTAAAAAGTGGATTTTGTCCCTGCCAAAGAAAGGCTACTTAGCAGGTAAAGGCTGAGGCATCAGCTTGCCCTTTGTCTCAGAGGAACTGTTTAGGAAACATAGGTCAGTCATGATTTCAGCTTATGTTTATAATTTTACATATAATGTTGCTATGGGCATTTTACCATAATATTATTGGTCTGCAAGTTTTCATGTATCTCTATCCTGATATAATGTAGTAGCAAACATTTACATTGTGTATACGCTTGTAACTAAATAACCCATCAAAGGAGAAAGAAGGCTTGTAGAATGTAAATGAAAAACTCTAAGAGAAAAGACCTAATTTCAAAGTGAGTGGTCATTGTATGTGATGATTTGATGTCTAAGACTCTAATGCATTCCTCACTCTGTCATCAAAGGAAAAGCTCATGTGGGTAATGACCTTGTCAGCTTGTTTTCTGTGAGAAGAAGCTACATGTATGGATTCAGGGGAAAATCCTTCACCTCTACACTGTTTGAACTCTTACAGGGAAGTGTACCAAATGCAAAGCAGAGATCCCCAGAACAATCTGGGAAGCCTGAAAAGACTTTTGGGAAACTGACAGTTTATTACATCACTGCCACCATTTGTAATTACAAACTGTGAGTCACCTGGACATATATTTTACCTGCTTTAATCTGTCAGTAACTCACTTCCTTGTCTTAGCTAATAAACCTTTAGTTAGTTAACTTTAGAATTGGCTACCAGCATTGTCTTTGGTACAAGATCTAGAGTACTAACTGACCTGGGATAAGTGACTGGTCTCTTGGGACTTGGAGCAACCTAATGTGGTGTGATTTTTGGTTTAAGTGACCTTTTATCACAAAGTCCAGTTTGTCTGGGTAGCAAGATAGACTGGAGATTCTAAGGGGACTGTCTGTGACTCCATGGTAAGGCTGGCTAGCAAGGTGTCTGCTCTGTTTTCTGACAGTCTGCCCTGACATAGGCACTCACAGTTGTGAGTCACTCCAGACAGCTCCCACTGTGGATCAGATGAGTCTGAGCCCATGAAATTACAATGGGACATGTACATCAGTGCCTGGGGTTACAGGGGGTTCTCGGGGAAAAATTTCCTAATGGCGGACAGAACTGTCCCTAGGGACCCTGGGCAGCCCGGGGCCAGCAGCCCGGAGCCCCTGGACTTCCAAGAGCTAAGCAGATCAAAGCAAGCATCTCTATCACACTGAGATTTAAACTTCAAGACTCCTTATACGAAATAGAAAAGGAGGTGGATATTTTTTTGCTGTTTTTAAAATGAAATAGGCAGCTAGTATTGGTTTTAAATTATTATGAAGAACAAGTCTGAGCTTTGTTGTAATGTGCGTTGTTTGCCTGGACTGCTCAGGACCTGAATGCGTGTGTTGGAGGAACCCTTTGAGTTGGCTTCTTAAATCCCTTCCTGCTGTTTCACATCTGATACTCCCTGATGACACGTAGGAGCCAGAGGCGCCAGTACGGGGGGGCGACGAGGGTCGCGTGTCGCCCCTGCGTCGGCATGCCCCCCCGGGGGTCCCTCCCCCTTTTTTTCTGGCAGTCCCCATGCCCCCCCCCCAGTTTTCCAGCGGTGCCCCCCCCCCAGACCCCAGGGTGTGCAGGGGCTTCGCCCTGCACCCTTTTTTTCTACTGGCGCCTCTGATAGGAGCCTTGTCTTATAACAGGCTTAATCAAAAGTGATACAAGCCACAAAAGTGAGGTCTTGGAAGATCTTAGCTGTTTTCATAATGTAATAAAAATACTGTCATGATAAATAATAATTAATAAATAGTGTGCAATAAGCATCTCATAAAAACACATTTTATATTTCCAAGATCACTGCTTTTATAATTTATGCTGAAGTATGAGGGAGAAAATCCCTGGGAATATTCATTTTTAGGAAGGGGTTCATGAGACTTCACATTTTAGTGAAAGGGGTTCGTGGGTTGTTAAAGTTTGGGAACCACTGTGCTCGGGCACGCTGTGCCCCAGAGGAGCTGACCGTGTGATCATTTTCCTCTGAAAATTCAATCACGCAGTTCACTCTTTGAGTGAGCTACAGGCTGCTTTCCAGGCTGGGCAGGTGATGGCTGAGCCGCTCAGTCCCAGACAAACTCCAAGTCCTCCACCCTTGGGTAGTATACTCATTTATGCCTGGTCTGCCTACAAATGTTGCATCTCAGGTCTTTGGGCTCCCTTGGTGGGGGTCTACCAGGACTGGCTGCCTTCCACCCCACTCACTTTGGGTTTACCCAAATCTCACTGCTCCAGAGCCTCCACTAATTTTCCTTCCCAGGACCTAAGCCTGGACCAGTCGCCTTGAGTCTCTGTTCATAGCCGGACCCACTGTCCACAAGCTGAAGGCCGGTGTACGTGAATCCTTACATGCTCGCTCCGCTGACCACGGTTTACGCTCAGGAAACCTATTCCACAGAATTGCTCTGAGTCTAAACCCATCAGGTCATACAAAGATTCCAGGATAGTGACACTGGCCCATTTCACCACTTGTGCGACAACTTCTCCACCATGGTGCCAACCTCCCATCTACCTCGCCCCTCCCTTAGTTTGCACCCCAGGACACCCTTTCTTCTGGGCCTCAGGTAACACGAGGAACCAGTCTCTTTTGACCTGTTCCCAGCACCAACCCGTCCCATCCAGTGGGCTACGAACCGCAGGTGCGTGGGCCCCCAGTTAAGGGAGCCAGACTACACCGCCCGTGTGCAGGGGAGATTTTAGTTCCCCTCACAGACCTTCCCAAAGGGGCTGAGGGAGGCACCTGTGTCTCCAGGATCAGGGAGGCCGATTTTTGGGTGCACTTGCCCCGCGCCCCCGCGGGAGGCAGGGCCCAGGAACAAACTGTAACGCCTGGATAGGAGAGAAACTCCTTGTAGCCAGCGGCTGCAGCGGTGGGGCTGGAAGGTGCAGGGAGCGGCCGCGGCCCGCCCCGGGGAAGGCTTAGCCAATGGCCCGGGAGCCGAGGCGGCTGGGCGGGGAGCCCGGAGCGCGCTGGCTCCCGTAGCAGCCGCGGGACGATGGACGGCGGCGCTGCGGGGCTGCCGGCCGGGGGGCTGCCCGCGCTGGGCGCCCTGGTCGCGCTCGGGCTGCTGCTGCGGGCCGCCTGGGCGCTGGGCCAAGCGGTGTGGACCCCCCTGCTGGCGGCGCGCGGGAGGGGCGCGGAGCTCGCCAGCTTCGGAGCCTGGGCGGGTGAGCTGGGCCCGCGGGGCCTGGGGAGGGTCTGGCCGGCCCGCCCCCCCAGTGATGGCGGGCGGGGGGCGGCGGGGCTGGGCTGACGGCTCGGAGGGGGGAGGCTGCGCGGGCCGTTCCCCCCCCCCCGCCCGGGGGCTTGGCAGGGCTGGGCTGATGGCTCCCCCCCCCCCCGGGGGCTGCCTGGGGTAGGGGTGGGACTGAGGGGGCTTGTACACACTGGCATTTATGGCGACATAATTTGAAGACGCCGCCCCCTGGGCGAGCTACGTTACCCCGACCCCAGCGCCTGTGTGGCCAGAGCTGTGCCGCGGGAGGTGGTTTTAATATGCCGGGGGGGGGGAGCTCTCTCCATCTTCACCAGCTGCGCCATTAGCTTCTCATGTACTCTGGCCTTGAGTTTCCCGGCTCTGGAGCTGGGGGAGGTGCTGATTGCTGCTGGCCGGGCAGGTTCCTGCTCGCAGGGCTTCAGGCATGAGGCAAACAGGTGCCCCGTCAGTTCTTGTTGAACCCCAGGACCGATGCCACCAGGCACACGAACCAGCTGGAAGCCCCAGCGGGCTGGGGGGATGGCCAAGGTCAGGGGCTCCATGACCCAGCCAAACGGCCTGGGGGATGCTGGCCCAGTGGAGAGGCCAGTGTCCGGGGCATGGGGTAGAAAATATCCGGAGGAAACATTTCCCATCTTGCTGAGGTCAGAAACTAGACTCCTGCAGCCTCCAGTTAACGGAGCTCTTTGTCCTTCTGGGGGCTATAAAACGAGGTCCAGGCCCTTTACTAGACCTTAAGGCAACAGACTGGGAGCCAGGGTCTCAGGTTTCCCCCACAGCTGTATTGCCAAACCATCCTACTGCAGCTGATAACTGGGAAAAAAAAGAGCATTTTTGCTTCCTCAGCAAAATAAGCTGTAGCCAAAAAGCACATTTATGTTGATATAACTGCATCTAACGTAAGGCTTTTGCTGGTATATCAAGGTCACTCTACATTCTCAGCCCTAGCCGACATTTCTTTGCTGCAAAAGTTTCTAGTGTAGCCCTAGCCTCAGTGTTGCCAAAACTTCTCATGTGGGGTGTTTTTCTCAGAGTCTCAGCTCCTGGAATCCTGTAATCACAGGAGAATCTCCACTCTCCTCAAATTCAAAAGTAGTTTCTAGCCCTTGTGGTTACAGAGAAAAGCTTGGAAAAATAGCCTAAAGCCTGGAGACCAGAAGTCAAAGTGAGAGAGAACCCAAAATTCATCATGGCTGATAAATCACCAGCTTTTTTTATAAAATGCTTTATTTTTTTGGGGGGGGGGGCCTTACTCATGATCTTTGAGGGCCTCGGGCTGGTGGTATTGCAGACTTGCTGTAGAACTTGGCCCTGCCTGTAGCCTCCGAGGTATGTTGCTGCTGTTGTCCGCATTGTGGGTACCGCCAGTTCAAGGACTGGAGCCCCATTGCGCTCGGCACTATACACAGAGCTGATCCCCAAGAGCTTCCAATCAATAGTTCTTCTGTTGCCCAGAGAAACTATGTAGACTAGACCTGGATTTCCTGTGTCATAACAAGCAGGAGAGTGTCTACCTGTGTGGAGTCCCTTTCTGATTGTCTCTACACATCGGGAAGGGGCACAGAGCCTCTGCACCCTGGTCAGGCTCCCTGGGAGGCTCTTTATCTCATTGGCCCAATGAGGCATGTTCGGGTTGTTCATTCACTTCATTCCTGGAAGCCCCTGGGAAGGGAGTGAGACTGGCAGCCAACTTGCCAAGCAACATTCCTTAGGGGCAGGGGGCTAGAACCAGCACCTCAGGCTGCCAGACATGCTGCTCAGCAGGGCACAGGGGCTCCCCGCTGTCTGCTGTACTCTGAATGCTGGGCTCTAGACACAGAACCTGAGGTGTGGAGCCTCATTCTCCATGGCCCCTTGGGTCACCAGTAACACTGTGCAAAGTGGGTGAGTGGGGTGGAGAACGGAGACCAGTAGAACCAGGGAGAGTCCCCACCAGACCACACTAGGCTCCCTGCCAAGGGGGAGAGGGACACCGCCACTGATATCCTCTCTGGGGGGTTTGGGGGAAGGAAGGCTCATACTGGGGGGACCCACACATGGAGTGCTCTGCTGGGGTGGACAGGGGCTGAGTGTTCCTGCCTCATGGAAGCAACCTAGCCTGCCAGAAGGCAGGAAGTAGTGGGCCAGGAAGGGGGAGGTTCCAGTCTGCCCCCTACCAACATTAGGTGGGTAGGCCTGACACTGTCTGCCCAGGTAGGTATGGGACTGTAGTTCAGGGATTATAGGGCTGTAGGGGGCTCACATGGGGGTGAGCTAGAGCTCCAGATTGCCTAGTTGGGCCCTGTCTGAATGCTCCACTGGGCTGTCGCTCAGTAGAGCTTGGGCCTATTCTCCCCAAACTGGGCTCTGCTCCTCCCTTCTGGCCGGTGGGCTCCACAGGTCAGATGGGTGGAGGAGCTGGGGCAGGGGCAAATCAGTGGCGGTGACTCTGTGAAGTACCACCGGTTTGTGGCAGCAGAGTGAAAAGTCACTGCAGCTCTATGTCGTTAGGGTTGAAAGACACTTACCGTTTAAAACCAGTGGGGTGTTGCCAATGACCTCAGCAAGGGTTGTCCTAGGGATTGGAACTCCCCCAGGTTCTCAGTATTTTGGGGTGATCATGAAGTACCCCAGACGCTGTCTCACCAGAACCTATAGAGAGGGACTCTCCCTCCCTGCTCTGGGATTGAGGGGCCTAGTATTGATCCAGACCCTAGATAGGGTGTCCCCCTCCCTGCCCCATGGAGCTTGCACCAAACCATGCTGGGGAGTGTGTGCAAGGCATGCAAATTCCCCAAGGGAGCAGTTCTCAGCTACTGGCCTAAGGAGGCATTTACAGCCTGTACCTCTCTCCTCTTGCAGTGGTGACTGGAGCTACATCTGGGATTGGAAGAGCCTATGCCCACGAGGTAATAACCAGTGCTACTTTGGATCAGCTTGGCACAAGGGTGAAGCTGACCCAGGAATAGCTGTGAGGCAAACTGAGTAGATTTAGGGCTTCCCAGATTCTCCTGAGTTCCCACCTTAATTGTTTTCCAGCTCGCCAAGAGAGGCCTCAATGTGGTCCTGATCAGCCGCTCTCTGCAGAAACTGAAGCAGGTGGCAGCTGAGATAGGTGAGTAAGACAGGCTGGGCAGGCTCCTGCTTGTGAGTGGGGTCTCTGCGAACACCTGTGTGGATGCCAGGGGAGTTGGGCACCTAGGCAGTTAGAGTGGGACTCTTATTTGGTGTCACCTTGTAGCTGCATTGTTACCAATGCACAGTATTAGAGCTTGGGGTGAGTGAAGGGGTGGAAGGTGGGGTCTGGCTTGTGCCGTTAACCCAGACCCTGCTGCCTTCCCTCCTACCACTCCCAGGGGTTCTATTGCCACTAGACCAGGCCTTATGCTCCCGCCCGCAGCTCAATTGGTGCAAGCCCAGGCTCCCTCCCTTTCCCTCTCTCAGGGACCTGTTGCAGCTAGCCTAGATCCACACACACACACCCCATTTCCTCTCTGCCCAGAGGCTCTGTCACCCTGAACTCAGAGCCTACCTGCTCCCCAGCCCTGCCTTCTCCTCTGTTTTCTCCCCAGCCCCTCCCCAGGGTTCTAATCTTGCTCTGACTTTGCTTTCCAGAAGAGCAGCATGGCCAAAGCACCAGAGTTATTGAAGCTGATTTCACCCAGGGGCCAGAGATCTATGACTCAATCCAAACCGCCCTGCAGGGCCTGGAGATTGGCATTCTAGGTAAATTGGCTCTTGGGTTTTGTTCTGTTTGTCTTTGCAGCTGCCCTGGCCTGAAACATACCTTGGCCAGAAGCAGTGGGCCTGTGGCTGGAGCTTTCCCAGGGAGATGGCAGATGTCATGCTCTCCGTTCCAGTGTCTGTGCAGTTCCCAGTGGACTGCGCCCAAGTTGGGCTCAGAAATAACCTGGCCAAACACTTGATTTCCATTGAGCTAATGGGTCTGATGTAAACCTAACAGATGAACAAATTTTCCTGTAGTGTCTTCTGGGACTGGAGGCTGCCTTGGACACACGTGCACCTAACAGTGTCTTCTAGCTACACTCCAGGCAGGCACCCCTAACTAGTCTAGAGCCATGTGCTTGCTGCAGTAGGCTGTCTTCTTCATCCACTCCCACTTGCATTTCCTTCAGTCTCCAGCGTCTTCTGTCTCCCCCATCACATGCACTAAAATCCAAATGGACGCCACTGGTGGCTGCTTCTCCTCACGCCCTTTACTCTCTGAGGGGATGTCTGTGCTTCGAACTGGAGGTGTAAGTCTCAGCTCGAGGAGCTATGCCCATGCTGGCTCTGAGCTAGTGCGCTGAAGATAGTGTGTAGCTGTGGTAGTGTGAGCGGCGGGAGGGGCAAGCTACCCTAACACCTATGGTTTTGTGTGGTGTATGGTTTTGTAGGGCGGCTAGCTTCTACCACCGTGGCTACACCCTATTTTTAGCATGGTAGCTCAATCAGAGCTAGTGCTGGTATGTCTCCCTCAGCTGGGAATTATACCCCCAGCTCCAAGTGCAGATGTACACTATAGCAAAGATCCCAAACATGCCCCCCCATTTTTGGGAATAGTTGGATCCAAACCTCCCTGCTTGGGCCTGTCTGAACCTGGTTCTTTGGGTCCTAGCGACAGACTTGTATTGTTTCTAAAGTGCCAAGTGTTTCTACTATATGATGCTCATAATTCAGAACAGCTGGGCCTGATGCGTTATTCTTTTAACAGTGAACAACGTTGGCATGACCTATGCAGCAGAACCAGTGAATTTCCTGGATATCCCCAACATTGAGAAGGTTTGTCTTCTTCAAAAATTCTTGCTAGGCTGGTTTCCTGTCTTGCCGATGATCTGGTCTCCCTGGGAACCAGGGAGTAAAGCTGGGTCTGTGCTAAGTGGTACCAATGTTTTTTTAGTGCAATCATAGAATCATAGAATATCAAGGTTGGAAGGGACCTCAGGAGGTCATCTAGTCCAACCCCCTGCTGAAAGCAGGACCAATCCCCAACTAAATCATCCCATCCTTTGTCAAGCTTGACCTTAAAAATATCGAAGGAAGGAGATTCCACCACCTCCCTAGGTAATGCATTCCAGTGTTTCACCACCCTCCTAGTGAAAAAGTTTTTCCTAATATCCAACCTAAATCTCTCCCACTGCAACTTGAGACCATTACTCCTTGTTCTGTTATCTGCTACCACTGAGAACAGTCTAGAGCCATCCTCTTTGGAACCCCCTTTCAGGTAGTTGAAAGCAGCTATCAAATCCCCTCTCGTTCTTCTCTTCCACAGACTAAACAATCCCAGTTCCCTCAGTCTCTCCTCATAAGTCATATGTTCCAGTCCCCTAATCATTTTTGTTGCCCTCCGCTGGACTCTTTCCAATTTTTCCACATCCTTCTTGTAGTGTGGGGCCCAAAACTGGACACAGTACTCCAGATGAGGCCTCACCAATGTCGAATAGAGGGGAACGATCACGTCCCTCGATCTGCTGGCAATGCCCCTACATATACATCCCAAAATGCCATTGGCCTTCTTGGTAACAACGGCACACTGTTGACTCATATCCAGCTTGTCATCCACCGTAACCCCTAGGTCCTTTTCTGCAGAACTGCTGCCAAGCCATTCTGTCCCTAGTCTGTAGCGGTGCATGGGATTCTTCCATCCTAAGTGCAGGACTCTGCACTTGTCCTTGTTGAACCTCATCAGATTTCTTTTGGCCCAATCCTCCAATTTGTCTAGGTCCCTCTGTATCCTATCCCTACCCTCCAGCATATTTACTACTCCTACCAGTTTAGTGTCATCTGCAAACTTGCTGAGGGTGCAATCCACACCATCCTCCAGATCATTTATGAAGATATTGAACAAAACCGGCCCCAGGACTGACCCTTGGGGCACTCCACTTGATACCAGCTGCTAACTAGACATGGAGCCATTGATCACTACCCGTTGAGCCCGACAATCTAGCCAACTTTCTATCTACCTTATAGTCCATTCATCCAGCCCATACTTCTTTAACTTGCTGGCAAGAATACTGTGGGAGACCGTGTCAAAAGCTTTGCTAAAGTCAAGGAACAACACGTCCACCGCTTTCCCCTCATCCACAGAGCCAGCTATCTTGTCATAGAAGGCAATTAGATTAGTCAGGCATGACTTGCCCTTGGTGAATCCATGCTGACTGTTCCTGATCACTTTCCTCTCCTCTAAGTGCCTCAGAATTGATTCCTTGAGGACCTGCTCCATGATTTTTCCAGGGACTGAGGTGAGACTGACTGGCCTGTAGTTCCCAGGATCCTCCTTCTTCCCTTTTTTAAAGATGGGCAATACATTAGCCTTTTTCCAGTCGTCCGGGACTTTCCCGGATCGCCATGACTTTTCAAAGAGAATGGCCAATGGCTCTGCAATCACATCCGCCAACTCCTTTAGCACTCTCGGATGCAGTGCATCCAGCCCCATGGACTTGTGCTCGTCTAGCTTTTCTAAATAGTCCCAAACCACTTCTTTCTCCACAGAGGGCTGGTCACCTCCTCCCCGTGCTGTGCTGCCCAGTGCAGTAGTCTGGGAGCTGACCTTATTCGTGAAGACAGAGGCAAAAAAAGCATTGAGTACATTAGCTTTTTCCACATCCTCTGTCACTCGGTTGCCTCCCTCATTCAGTAAGGGGCCCACACTTTCCTTGACTTTCTTCTTGTTGCTAACATACCTGAAGAAACCGTTCTTGTTACTTATAACATCTCTTGCTAGCTGCACCTCCAGGTGTGATTTGGCCTTCCTGATTTCACTCCTGCATGCCCTAGCAATATTTTTATACTCTTCCCTGGTCATTTGTCCAATCTTCCACTTCTTGTAAGCTTTTTTTTTGTGTTTAAGATCAGCAAGGATTTCACTGTTAAGCCAAGCTGGTCGCCTGCCATATTTACTATTCTTTCTGCACATCGGGATGGTTTGTCTCTGTAACCTCAATAAGGATTCTTTAAAATACAGCCAGCTCTCCTGGACTCCTTTCCCCCTCATGTTATTCTCCCAGGGGATCCTGCCCATCAGTTCTCTGAGGGAGTCAAAGTCTGCTTTTCTGAAGTCCAGGGTCTGTATTCTGCTGCTCTCCTTTCTTCCTTGTGTCAGGATCCTGAACTTGACCATCTCATGGTCACTGCCTCCCAGGTACCCATCCACTTTAGCTTCCCCTACTAATTCTTCCCGGTTTGTGAGCAGCAGGTCAAGAAGAGCTCTGCCCCTACTTGGTTCCTCCAGCACTTGCACCATGAAGTTGTCCCCTACACTTTCCAAAAACTTCCTGGATTGTCAGTGCACCGCTGTATTGCTCTCCCAGCAGATATCAGGGTGATTGAAGTCTCCCACGAGAATCAGGGCCTGCAATCTAGTAACTTCTGTGAGTTGCTGGAAGAAAGCCTCGTCCACCTCATCCCCCTGGTCCAGTGGTCTATAGCAGACTCCCACCACGACATCACCCTTGTTGTTCTCACTTCTGAACTTAATCCAGAGACACTCAGGTTTTTCTGCAGTTTCATATCTATCGAGGATGTAGAAGTGTGGTGTTCACAAATGTGCTAAAAGTCTAGTACAGCCAAGGGAATGTCGACTTTGAAAACATGTTAAGCGAGTTGAGTTAAAAGACTGGCCTACGGAATTGGGGGAGCTGTCACCCACTCCCTGACATCTCCCTCTTCCCACTTGCCTGGCTCAGGTGGATCTCAGTGCAGGGGAAAGAGAGTGCCCAGGGAATGGGCAGAGTTATTGTGACTGGGCTTTTCTTATGTGAAGAATTAGGTGACAGGTAAACATAGGGCATGTCTCCCTGGGGCATGCTGCTCAGCCTCTATTTCACATCATCTTTGGAGCCCAGTGTAACAAAGTCTCAAAGGCAATACTGAATTTCACCACAGAGTCCCCTTGTGGCTTTCATGTTATTTGACAATAAAATCTCTTTATCCCTTCACCTCTGTATCAAGGTGAGTCCCTTTGGACCCTTACCGTGGCTCACACTGTCCGTGCTGGTCCCACTCCACACCCTTAGCGACTGTCCTTTTGCCACTCTGTACAGAGAGACCCACCTCAGATCTACCCCGGTTCTTGGCCTCACACAGGAAGTACATAGAGCGCTGCTTATATAGTCCCCACGGGCAATCACCTATCTGTCTCTCCAGAGCTTAAACTCTCAGAGATTATTTCCCAGAGTTCCCCACGCATCTCTCCCCCCCACACTTTGGGGCTCTGGGCTTCAGTGACAGGATGGGGGTCTCAGGACTTGGGGGGCTGCAGGGGCTCTGGGCTTCGGGGGAGGGGGGACACCAGGGCTTCTGCAGGTTTAAAAAATATTTACCAGAGCTTCCCTCCAGACGGCTCCAGCTGAATTTAAGCCCTATGTCTCTCTTAGGGTTTTGTACTGCTGTCCATCACCATAGTATCTGAGTGTCTTCCACTTAAAAGCAATAGCAAAGTCCCTAGTGGATTTCATGGAGTCTCTGGCGCTTCTGCAGAACTGCCAATCTGAAGAGACCAATGGTCATGAGGATAGGGCATGCAAATCATGAGAATTTAAAGACCTCATCAAACCATAGTTTTTTAGTCTGCACTTTGACTTCATAACTTCCTCTGCTATTCTGCCCGTGTGTGTGTGAGAATTTCAGTTGACTTGACTGCACACAGAAGTGCATCCCTCTCCTTGGCTCCTCAGATGGAGCTGCACTCATGCTCTCCCCACCTCTGAGACAGGCGAACTGCCAGCCGTTTCTTATTAGATCTTGACTCCCCCCCACCCTTGGCTCACTGACCTGGGGGTTGTCTCCTTCCCTGGACCCGGCAACACCACTTCCCCAACTACCCTCTCCACTGCCTCGTTGCCCCCTGAGGGCTTCTCCTCTCCCAAGTAGAAGTGTCCTGGAGTTGGCTCCCAATTAGAGAAGTCTCAAGGCAGTGGGAGGCAGGGCCCTGTACTACCCGCCCCGGATCCTCTCTGTGCTCTCGGACCATACGTGAAGGCAGGGCTAAGTAGCAGGGCAGGTCTGTGTGCTCCCCACTAAGGCTGTCACCCACAGCTCTGCCCAGCCCTGAAAACTCTATGGGACTGGAGACAGGTTTCATTGTTAGTCTCTAAGGTGCCACAAGTACTCCTCATGTGTTTTTTATGGGACTGGAGGAGCTTCTTGCATCTTCACAACAGCTTCTCCTGCAGACACAAAATCCTGTGACTTTCAATTGGTTTGTGAGAATAGGCAACACTGGCCTTCCCCTGGATGCTTGGCGGGGAATCCTCTCCCTACTGCACCACTGCCATTTGATTCCCTCCATCTCCCATCTCTGTCCTCTGTACCCCCTTCAGCCTTTCGCCTGCCTCCACATCCTCTTGCGCCCCAACCAACTAAACCTGCCTCCTGCTCCCGTCAGTGCCCTGCTCTCCCTCATTCTCCCCAACCCTCGACAGTGCCCTGTCTAGCTCCCTGGGCCATAGAGTGGCAGCAATTTTGTCTGTGGGCCTGGCTTCAATCTCCTTGAGAACAGTGGGAGACGGCTTTTGAAAATGCCCCTAGGTGCTTATCTGCGTCTTCAGGTGCCAAAATACCTAACTGCCTAAGTAACTGTCGGATCTGATCACCCTTCCCCGTTTCCCGCCTAAGCTGTGTTAAACCTGCTGCTGTCTCTTTCTCTCTTTAGAGGGTGAGCTCTGTGGGACAGGGGCTGTCTCGATGTGTCGGTATAGTGGCTGGGGCTCTGAGTGCAACCCACCACAATAACCACGAGCATGTATATTGACAGAGATGTGTGCGCTAACCCATCCATGAGGGGTGGCATTCTCAGTGCTGTCCGTGACAATGGGGAAGGAGAGGTCATTATGTCTTTTCCTTTCACTCCCTCTCTCTTTAGACTCTGTCGGATATTGTGAATTGCAACATGCTCTCAGTGGCAAAGGTAAGTGAAATAGAGCTGGCAACCCTAGGCAGCTTCGGTGGCTTTCTCCTGTTTCTTTTACATGGGGCATGACATGAGGAACCGATAAACTCCTGGGAAACCGCAGGGGGTTACCCATACAAAATTCTCTGTTACTCACACACTCTAGGGGCACCCACTTTTACCCAGTTCCTAGGGCTCAGGCATAACCCTGTGGGTTTGCAGGAACTTTTACCAGTGAAAGAGCCTTACACAGTAATATCCTTATCCTCTATTTATTAACAATCACCAAAAACAGACTGCACAGGCTACACATACAGTGCTCACCGCTCCCAGTAAGACACATGAACTTTTCTTGATGGTCAGTCAGGATCAGGTCTGTCATAAATATAAAGGGAAGGGTAAACACCTTTAAAATCCCTCCTGGCCAGAAGAAAAATCCTTTCACCTGTAAAGGGTTAAGAAGCTAGGATAACCTCGCTGGCACCTGACCAAAATGACCAATGAGGAGACAAGATACTTTCAAAAGCTGGCAGGAGGGAGAAAAACAAAGGGTCTGTGTCTGTCTGGGTGATGCTTTTGCTGGGGACAAAACAGGAATGGAGTCTTAGAACTTAGTAAGTAATCTAGCTAGGTATGTGTTAGATTATGATTTCTTTACATGGCTGAGAAAATAAGCTGTGCTGAATAGAATGGATATTCCTGTCTGTGTGTCTTTTTGTAACTTAAGGTTTTGCCTAGAGGGATTCTCTATGTTTTGAATCTAATTACCCTGTAAGGTATTTACCATCCTGATCTTACAGAGGTGCTTCTTTTTATTGTTACTTCTATTTAAATTCTTCTTTTCAATAACTGAATGCTTTTTTTCATTGCTCTTAAGATCCAAGAGTTTGGGTCTGTGGTCACCTATGCAAATTGGTGAGGATTTTTATCAAACCTTCCCCAGGAAGTGGGATGCAAGGGTTGGGAGGATTTTGGGGGGAAAGACGTTTCCAAACAACGCTTTCCTAATAAAATAACCCAGATAAATGTTTGGTGGTGGCCGTGGAAGTCCAAGGGCAAAGGGTAAAATAATATTGTACCTTGGGGAAGTTTTAACCTAAGCTGGTAAAAGTAAGCTTAGGAGGTTTTCATGCAGGTCCCCCCATCTGTACCCTAGAGTTCAGAGTGGGGAACGAACCTTGACAAGGTCCGTCTGGGGGACTCTAGTTTCTGCATAGTGTCATTGGTATAGTGTTGAGGTCTGGGAGCTCTGATCTTTGGGGCTGTGTCCTGGAGTTGGTTCCCCAAGAACTTCCTTTTGGACCCCAGTTCATATAGTGAAATTTGAGTCCTTTTTAGCTATACCTTAACCAATCATTATACTAAAATTTTACTAACCAATCCTAACATAGTGTAACAAAATTCTCTAACCAGTCCTACCCCACCACCTTAATTCATTTACACCTAGCAAAATTAATTATGCAATAGACAGAAACAATCAAAGAACCAGACAGAGACCATACAGACAAACAATAGGGAAGTGGGGACCATAGTGACAAAACAATAAAGAAATGAGGATTTCCCAACCACAACTATTGATAAGTGATTGCTTGCCAGACAGGATGCTGTCAAACTAAGTTTTCTTTAACCATTTTAAACTGTTTCTTTATCTGGTGATAGTGGGGGCCATTAGGATGGGGTCTCCTTATTAACAGCCTGATATTACATTAAAACAATGTAATAATTTAGATGGAACGTGAGGATGCAACTTCCTGCTTCTCAGCTAATGGCTGCTGTTCGGCTGCCCTTTTAATCTGGCTGCAGACAAAGGCCTTAGGCTTTAGGCCTTACAATGTGGCTGCAGACAAAGGCCTTATCCTTACAAGGGGAGAGAGAGCAGTTCCAGTGTTGGGTAGAGAAGGGCTGGAGGGTGAAAGGAAAGAGGAGTGTGAGAATGGGCAGTGGGAGTGCTAATGGGAGAGGGACGGGGACATAGGGACAGCACCTATTGCTGAGGGAAAGAGGGTGCCGAGGGGATGATTTGGGAGCATGAGGCTGGACATGTCAGGGGCATGTGGCTGGTGAGGGGAGGGCAGGGGTGAGGACTGTCTCTGCCTCTGTGGTCTCTGGCTGATGAGGGGAGGACAGGCCCTGCCACTGCGGGGCGTAGCTGGCAGCGGCAGGGCAGGCGGGATGAGGGTTGTCACATGTGGCTGGTGAAGGGAGGACAATCTGGGGGATGGGAGGCAGATTCTGCCATTGCAGGGCATGGCTGCTAAGGGAGGGCAGGAGCTGATGATGGCCCCTGTCATGGACAGGGCATTGCTGGCAGGCTGTGCGGCACGTCCTGTCTCATGTCTCACCGACGTCTCTTGTTGCAGATGACCAGGATTGTCCTGCCCCAGATGCTCAGCAGGTACAAGCAGCAGGAAAGCACATGGCTCCCCCGCTGTCGAGCCACAGTGAACTGGGCCTACTTGACAGTGGCTGCAGCGTGGTGCCCCCTTTGTGCCTCGGGGTGGCATCTGCCTTTAGCTGCACCTGTCCCGCACTGATCAGGAGCCTTCCTGGGCCATGAGCTCTTCCTCTCCCTCTCCCCTGCTCCAAGTGATGGGTTCTCCCTTCTCCTCCCTGTCCCCTCAGCCTGGATGGTGGGCAGGGCCTGGGCAACCTCTCCCCTGCTCCTGAGCTCTAGACGATCATTCCAGCCCTAGTCAGCCCATCCACATTCTCCTCTCCCTCAGTTCAAAAGGAACTCTCTTCTCCCCGCCAAACAGGTAGGCGGAGTCTGGCCGCAAACTCCAGCATAGAATCCTGTGCCCCCACTTTGTAATGGGGTGATGGGTTCTCCCCTCCCGCCCCCCCCCAGGGGCATGGGCTGGGCCTGGGCAATGAGCACACCTCTCTCCTTTTTCCTGGGTGCTCTCTGGGGCCATCCTCACACGGAGCTATCTCTCTTCATGGCAGGAAGAAGGGGGTCGTCATTAACTTGTCCTCTGAAGTGGGTCGTCACCCCCATCCAGTGGCCACGGTGTACAGTGCTACGAAGGTAAGGAAAGTTACATCCTGTGCCCCCTGTTCCTAGCACTCTTTCCTCTCCCATAGAATCATAGAAGATTAGGTTGGAAAAGACCTCAGGAGGTCATCTAGTCCAACCCCCTGCTCGAAGCAGCACGAGCACGGACTAAATCATCCTTAAAAACCTCTCAGGATGCACATTCCACCGCCTCCCTAGGTCACCCATTCCAGTGCTTCACCCCCCTCCCAGTGAAATAGTTTATCCTAATATCCATCCTAGACCTCCCCCACTGCAACTTGAGACCATTGCTCCTTGTTCTGTCATCTGCCACCACAGAGAACAGCCGAGCTCCATCAGCTCAACGGGTAGTGATCAATGGCTCAATGTCTAGTTGGCAGCCGGTATCAAGCGGAGTGTCCCAGGGGTCTGTCCTGGGGCCGGTTTTGTTCAACATCTTCATCAATGATCTGGATGATGGGATTAATAGCACCCTCAACAAGTTCGCAGATGACACTAGGCTGGGGGGAGAGGTAGATATGCTGGAGGGTAGGGATAGGGTCCAGAGTGACCTAGACAAATTGGAGGATTGGGCCAAAAGAAATCTGATGAGGTTCAACAAGGACAAGTGCAGAGCCCTGCACTTAGGACGGAAGAATCCCATGCACTGCTACAGGCTGGGGTCCGACTGGCTAAGCAGCAGTTCTGCAGAAAAGGACCTGGGATTACAGTGGATGAGAAGCTGGATATGAGTCAGCAGTGTGCCCTCGTTGCCAAGAAGGTCAACGGCATATTGGGATGTATTAGTAGGAGAATTGCCAGCCCTAGTACTGACTGACACTGCCGGGGACCAAGAGTTATGTAGTCCTCCTGGCACCATCGCTTTTCTTACACCAGAACTCTGATGTCAGAGAATCTCCTCCGCCATCCTCGCCAGTACTGTGCTCCCCATCTTGGCACCAGCAACTATCAGTGTCAACCTGATTGTTTGGCTGCTAGAGCTATCAAGTGATTAAAAAAATTAATCGTGATTAATCGCACTGTCAAACAGTAATAGAATACCATTTATTTAAATAGGTATGGATGTTTTCTACATTTTCAAATATACTGATTTCAATTACAACACAGAAGACAAAGGGTACAGTGCTCACTTTATAGTTATTTTTGATTACCAGTGTTTGCACTGTAAAAAAACAAAAGAAATGGTATTTTTTCAGTTCAGCTAATACAAGTACTGTAGTGCAATCACTTTATCATGAAAGTTGAACTTACAAATGTAGAATTATGCACCAAAAAACCAGCACTCAAAAATGAAAATGTAAAATTTTATGGCCTGCAAGTCCACTGAGTCCTACTTCTTGTTCAGCCAATCGCTTAGACAAACAAATGTGTTCTTCTTCCTTGCACCTGAAAATCCTGTCTAGGTATAGGGGGTGGGGTTGGAAAACACCCTCCCTTGGTCTCCATAAGCTACAAAGCAGCTCTCCTGTTACAGCCGTGTGCTTGCCCTACTAAGGGCACCCAGCGCTGTCTCACACCAGCTCCCCATGAGAGCCAGAGCAACGGCCCTTGTCCCAGCCACCCGTCCTTTCAGGATCTGCTCTTGAAGTTTCTTAGCTCCCTTGTGAGCGTTCATTGTGACGTGTCCCCCTCCCCCCGCCACGCTACCCTTTCCCCTCTCCTGCTCCATTGCAGTCCTGTGGCTTGATTTCCATTTTCTCTCCATTGCAGAGATTTGTAGATTTCTTCTCGAGAGGCTTGGAGGCCGAGTATCACTCCCAGGGTATCCTAGTGCAGGTACAGAGCAATGAGACCTTCTCCCCTGCGGACGCAAGGGCAAGGAGCACTCTGGAGTTTGGGGCCAGCAGTTGCGGGAGGTGTCTGGGGTTGCAGCTCTCTGTGCTTGCCATGATCCACTGCTCCATCTGAAGGCAGCACTTTCCACTGCCAGCTGCTGGCATTCAACAGCTCCCTGTAAGGGGAGGGGAAGGCATTCTCCATTACTCTCTGTGGGGGGAAGGAAGGAGGAGGGGAAAGAGGATTCTCTGTATGGGAGTTACTGGGTGCAGGGCACTTATGAAAATCTGGCCATGCTGTGAGGGAGACAGACAAAAGCTTATAGCCTGTTCTCTGCCCCTCTTCAGGTCAGAGGGGATTTGCTGTGTTGTGTCAGAAGCCCACTCTCTATTCCTGATCCCTTTCTCCCTCCTTGGACCATGAGTTAGCATGCTCACCCATTGGGGAAAATAGCCATCTTGCATGGCTCTAAAGTTACCCCTCCAACCGGGAGCGACCAAGCTGAGCTGTGACTAGCATCGTCCCTTCCTCTGTGGCTGCAACAGTCAGACTGAGGTGGGAAACTCTCATGACTTCATAGTGAAGGTGATTGGGCCTTCACTGCCAGCCTTGTGAGGGATCAACTCTGGTGTCCGACTAGTAGGCAGACTGAGCCTAGAGATTGTGCCAGAATGCAAGAGAACAGGCAATAACTCTCTCCACTCTGTCTCCCCCCTCTAGAGTGTCCTGCCTCTCTTTGTTTCCACAAACATGACCAACAACATCATACCCAACTGCTATATAAAGACAGCAGAAGACTTCACTCGTGAGGCCTTGAACACTGTGGGCATCAGTAGCAGGACATCTGGCTGCCTTTCCCACTCTGTGCAGGTCAGTCTGGCAGATGGGGGCATTGGAGAATGAGGGGGAGTGTCTGGTCTGGCTGCCTCTCCCACTCTGTGCAGGTCAGTCTGGCAGGTGGGACATGAAGGCGGGGAGGCAGCAGCTCAGGGAGTGAAGCTTCTGACAGCAGCCACTAAATGTTAAAAATGGATGAATAAGCCAAATAAAATTCAGCTATAAAAGCTAGAAGGGAATAGTGAGAACGAGGATTCCTCTTCCAGGCTCTGTGCTGAGGAACTAAGGCCCACCTCTCCCAGGAACCAGACCAATGTTCCCTCTAATATTTTACATCCATGTGCGGAATGAATTTTGTTATGTGCAGTACCAATATTGAGGTAATGTGTGGATGTGCGCCACCAGGACAAACAAAAAAGCAAGATATAATATATATTTTTAAACAGTTCATAGGTATGGAAGAAAGAATATTAAAACAAGGGATAATTAACAAGCTGCTTAAGATGTTTATTTAATATGAAATCAAGTAAAAAGAATATTAACACTGCCCTTGGAGTACATGTATGTAACCACTCAAGCTAGTAAACACACCAAAATGTGGCCTACTGAAAACAGCTATATAACTAAAACAAAGTCTTGGCCATTAAGTGAAAGCATAAAAAATATGGACCAGAGGCCCAGTTTAATAACCTCCTCCTACCATAGACCACTGAATCTTCAGGGAAAGCTGCCCTCGACAAAACAAAGCATCTCCCAAAACAGTAGCATGCTATGGACTTTTGCAGTTCACAAAACTATCCCTCTTGCATGCATATTATCTGCACACTGAGCTCAGCTTGAAGATGCTAAACAAATCTATGAATCAAGTAGAAATAGTCATGTTCTCATTGCAAATATTAATACAATATTTTCTGATACTGGAAAGGAGAGTAAAAGGCATTCCCTCAGGCTTCTACAATTTCTATGAAAAAAGAAAAGGAGTACTCTTTGCGAATACAGACTAACACGGCTGCTACTCTGAAACCTACAATTTCTATGGGATGTCAACTCTTAATTTAATACTTCACACACAGAACAGTAAAAATAAGTAATAAAGCAACACAGAGAGCAAACAAAACCACAAACAAACAAGTGACAGCACTGAAAATATGAAGGGAAGTAAAACATCAAGTGGTTGGTTATGGGGATTTTAAATGTGTTGTCAAAGTCAGATTCAGGACTCGCATAGTTTGTCAGACCACTCTATTAGCAAAGCGCTTTGCTAATGCACCCAGATGTGAGCCCCTCTCTGAGGTTCAAGGTAACTTATTTATACAGCTAAGCCAAAGCCAATTTAACATAAGAGGCAAAAGAAAGAGAAACTGACAAATATCTTATTTGCATACTAATGTTTACCAATCTCCTAGCTCAGTAGGAGCTCTAAGTTAATTAGTTTGAGGACCCCTTGTCTCACACTCCTTAATGTTTCTCTTCCTGACAACTATATTTCAACCAACCCTTCAAGTAGCATTTCTTTAATGAATTATAATTTCAATATAATTCATTCTACTTTCACAATGCCTCCTTTTGGTCAAGCTACGCAATGACCAACAATAACTCGGTTCCACATATCAATCGTTCTTTCTCTCTTTGTTCATCAGTGATATTTAAAATCATCAAATTAGCACTCTGGTTTGGGGCAGCTATCTGTGTAGCATGCCTGACACAATTTTGGATACAACAGGAAAGTAACTGAAAACATATAAAAATTATTAGGATTCCAAACAGGAGAGTTAGGGCTCCCTAAAACAACCAGTTTCCTATGCAAGAGAAATTGAAAAGGTTACTTAGCCACTTCCATAAAGAACTTGGCTCTTCGTGGGGAAGATATGCGATTTGTTCTAAGTGGCTAGCACGATCTATTACCTCATTGGTGTTGTCTGGTATATACACACAGCAGTCTTTTCCAATGAAAGCACAAGTCCCTCCTTTTGCCGCCAGCACTATGTCCAATGCCTGATGGTTTTGGAGGGCCATCTGTAGGATTGCCCCTGTTTCTTTGGCCAGGGTTCTTAAACTTTCTCCGGTTTCATTTGCCATTATTTCAACTACTGCTTGTAACCTTAGGAGCCTTTTTGTATGGTGTATTACTTCCCCTAATGGTATGAAGGAACTGCCAATGGCCTCTTCCCAGGTTAAGGGTCTTATGTTATTTACGTGCCGTTGGGCATCTGTTAAGCCCCTTCTTTTTCGCCTGAAATTGCGGAGGCGTTCTCGAGGGAAGGTTCCTAGCGCTCGGAATTGTGGGAAGAGTCGGGCGGGATAACAGATTCCTGACCAATTAGCTGGTAGTGCGGTATAAGCTCTGGTCCCACACACCCAGTGAAGGCCTATTAAGGCCAGAAAGGGTCGGTTGCACCCATTTGTCATATAGGTGTTTGCAAAGGAGGAGGAGTATCCCCCAAAGGGTACAGGGTAATTCTCCTTACGAGGAGTGGTGTTATTTGCATGACATTGAAAGATTGTATTGTTTTCACTAAGGTTACTGTAGGGGGAACATGAGATTGATTTCTCTGTTTGATCCCAGGTTGAGAAAAAATTCATATCTCCATACCCGGCCCGCCACTTTTTAGTTTTGTTTGAATAATCACATACACCATTGGCCACAATATGCTGAAGGCAACGGCTTTTCCCCTGATTCAGCCCTGTCCCATTACACACCCAACACCAATGACCTTTTCCCTCCACCACACTTATCCATTTAGTTGCATTTATTCCCACCGCTTCCCAAGTGTCATTGCTGATCCATATTTTGTTAAACGGACGAGGCCCTCCAGTGAGGTCTGGGGACTTGAGTGGGATAGCCAGGACAGGAACACCAGTTTGAGAGTGGGCTGGGATGTGGCTGCAGACCCAGCAATTATAAATATTAAGGGTCTGAGCTATCCACACCTGCTGCTGGATAAAAGAATTGTCATCGTGGTCTCCCCAGACTGTAAGATACCAGCAGCCGAGGAACAGGCAGAGACGCATGTTAGAGGCAAGGCTCTTCTCGTTCTGACAACCTCAACTGAGGGAACCGCAGTCACGATTTTATGCTCACTAGGCAGTAGGTGCTAGGCTCGCTACTGCTTTTTTTTGTGTTTGTTTTGTTTTGTTCGTCGTCTGCTTCTGGCAATGCTTACGAGAGCGTAGATTGTAAGGTGTTGCAGACTGTTCCTCTACGTCGTCTTTTGGAGTCAAAATTGACTCTGCGTTGTCCTGAGGTGACGATTGGTTCTCTGGGGATGGTGCCTTCTTACACTGTGAAGCATGTATCCACGCTGCGATGCCAGATAGTTTAACAGCAGTCTGTGTAGTAAGCAGTACCTGATGAGGACCCTTCCACCGGGGCTCCAAGGCGTGCTTTCGATGATGGCGCTATACGTAGACCCAATCACCTGGCTCGAGGTTGTGGCAAGCATTGGAGGTGGGTTCCGTGGGCCAGGCGGCTCGAACCTGTGAATGGAAGTGACTTACAGCTTGCATTAGTCCCTTGCAATACTGAAGGAGCGCACTGTGAGTCAAGTTCAAATCTGGAACGGGAGTAATGGTAGTCATAGCTCGCATAGGGCATCCCATAACAATTTCAAAGGGACTTAATTTATGCCTTTGGGATGGAGTGGATCTCATGTCCATAAGGGCTACTGGCCAGCTTAATCCTGTAGAGTCAAAAATTTTAGCAAGCTTATTGTTAAGTGCACCATTTCGTCTTTCAACTGCACCTGCTCTCTGTGGGTGGTAGGGACAGTGCAACAGGTGTTTGATGTGCAATATACAGTCCAGGTGTTGAACAAGTTGTCCAGTAAAATGTGTACCCCGATCACTGGACAGAGGAGCAGGAATTCCCTTGGCAGGCATAATATGATGTAACAAACATTTGGCAACAGACAGTGAGTCAGCCTTGTGACAAGGAGAGGCTTCAATCCAACCGGAGAATAAACATACCGTAACCCATATCAATTCATAGTGTTGACACTTAGGCATTTGTGCAGGAACGGTGCTTGAGGCAGGCCCCGGAACCCCTGGGCCACTTTTACAGGTTTACCTGTAAATATTATGGCTTTGGCAAATGGTACAGGCTGCACAGTGGCGGGCTGTAAAAGAGCTAAAATGGGGGGGCCCACCATCCTGTCTTTGTTACAGCAGAGACCATCCCCTCCTTTCCGACATGCGAAACACCGTGTAGCTGGGCGGCCAGAGATGGGTAAAGTGAAAAGGGGGCTACAAAGGCGCCAGTAGGCGAGTGCCAAAAGGAATCAGGATGTAGAGAGCAACCTTGGGCAACCCAGGATTCTTTCTCGGTTTCTGGGGCAGAGTCTTGGAGCAGGGTGAGGTCAGTGAGGGACCAGGAGGGTAAGAGGAGAGCGGAGAACAAGGGAATCAGACATTTCGACTAGGCGCCCTGCAGCAGTCACAGCACGCAGGCAGGGGGCTAAGCCTTGGGCAACAGGGTCTAAAGTGGCAGAGAAATAAGCCCCTGGGCAGTTCTTTTCTCCGTGTATCTGAGTGAGAACTCCAAGTGCACACCCAGATTGTTTGTTGCAGAAAAGGGTAAAAGGCTTAGAATAGTCAGGCAGCCCTAAGGCAGGGGCAGAAGCCAAACCCTGTTTGAGGGAAACAAAGGCAGAATTGGCCTCAGGGGGCCACGGCATGGGGTCAGGCACAGAGAATCGAGTGAGTTCCTGGAGAGGTTTTGCAAGGGAGGCATATTGGGGAATCCATTGTCTGCAAAATCCAGCCATGCCTAAAAACTTCTGGACCTGGCTTGGGGAGCAGGGTCGGGGAAAGCTAAGGATAGCTTGGATGCGGGTGGGAGAAAGTGCATGGGAACCCCGGGAGAGGAGAAAGCTGAGGTATGTGACAGAAGCTTGACAGAGTTGTAGTTCAGAGCGAGAAGTTTTGTGACCCTTATTTGCTAGGGCAGTAAGGAGCACTAAAGAGTCAGTTTCAGAGGCAGACAATGAAGGGGAACAGAGGAGTAGATCGTCTACATATTGGACTAGTGTGGACTTGGACAGGAAAACAAGGTCAGCAAGGTCTTGGGCTAATGCTTGGGAAAAATATGATGGGCTTTCAATATACCCCTGGGGCAGTGTGGTCCATGTGTACTGTTGCCCCTTGTAAGAAAAGGCAAACAGGAACTGGGAGTCAGGGTGAACCAGGACAAAAAAGAAAGCAGAGCACAAATCAACAACAGTAAAATGAGTTGCATCTGGTGGGATAGAAGCCAGAATCTTTGAGAGAGGCAAGTTTTGATTCTGTCCACCTATGATTTGCCTCTTCCCACCACTGCATGAAACAATCAACCTCTCCTTTTGCCAATTTAGTTTTAGGTTGGCTGAGTTTGTCTTTTAAGATGTCTACTCGGTCTTTGTCCCAAGATCCTAAGAGTGGCCACTGAATTTTGGGATTCTCCTGAGTTAGCCTTTTGCATTCCCATACACATCTTCCCCCCCCCTCTCCCTCCAAGGTCAGCCTTTTGAAGCCATCCCCCACCCACGTCATGAGGTTTTCTGTTCATTAAAATACAACAATGCTAGCAACAAGACAAACACCACAGACAAACAACACAAAACAGGTTTTCTGTTCATTAAAATACAACAATGCTAGCAACAAGACAAACACCACAGACAAACAACACAAAACATAGATCCATGGTATTCTGAAAAAAGAAAAGGAGTACTTGTGGCACCTTGGAGACTAACCAATTTATTTGAGCATGAGCTTTCGTGAGCTACAGATGAAGTGAGCTGTAGCTCATGAAAGCTTATGCTCAAATAAATTGGTTAGTCTCTAAGGTGCCACAAGTACTCCTTTTCTTTTTGCAAATACAGACTAATGCGGCTGTTACTCTGAAACATGGTATTCTGAGTTATTCTTCCACTGGTGCCAGCTTGCTTGTAGAGTCTAAAAACAAAAGAAAAAATTTCCACCCCCCTGGTGGGGACAGATTATTGCTTAATAATAATACCACTTTCTTTTACAAATTTCCTTGCTAATTGCAGGCAAAACAGAGGAATTGCCCCCACATTTTCCTGCGGGCCGGGTTTCAATGGCTTTTATCTTTTAAGGGTTATGGGGAAATTATCCCACTGTTTAGTTATTAAATCCCTGAGTTTTCCTTCTTATACAGCAGACCAAGTTTATAATGTTTTTCCTGCTGTGTTAAGCTTTAAGTTTTATTTACAGGTAATAACTGAGAAGCATCATTACCATACGACCTTAAAGGGTTTTTCCAAAAATCATACACACTATACGTTGTTACAGGGATACGTATTATCATTAAATTTATTAAAATTATCTTTTTATCCCATGCCTTTTATTTAGACAATTTGTTTGCTGACCAGGTGTGTCCTTTATCTGCAGCTCCTTTGTGCTGCTAGTTCTTTCCTTCCTTTATCATTTAGGTCATTTGCATTTTCACAGACGCTTCCTGCTTTTGGATTTAAAGCCATCAGCAGCTCAGAGACTCTGTCTTAAAAGGGACACAATCAACTTTCACCAGAGTTTTGATTACTTTTAACTTCTGCTTCCAAAACACACAGCAATCTGAAAAAGAAAACCCAACCTATTGTGGCTCCCTTTGGAGCCCTAACAGCATTTTAATTAAGTAGCATGGTATGTTTGCATTTCTTTTGCCCCTTCTACAATATACCCTGCACATGTTCTGGGGCAAATCACATTCCTTCCATAGTTTAACTTCTATAACATTATCCAGATCCATTTTTTACATAAGGTGTCACTATTTCTTTTTTTTGCTTACAGAGTTTTCATGTACCTTTATCAAAGTGACAGTCTGATTACTCAGAGCCATTTTAAGACTCAGTGTTTCTAACATTGCTTCTTTTTGTTTTAGAGTAAGGTTTCAGAGTAACAGCCGTGTTAGTCTGTATTCACAAAAAGAAAAGGAGTACTTGTGGCACCTTAGAGACTAACCAATTTATTAGAGCATAAGCTTTCGTGAGCTACAGCTCACTTCATCAGATGCATATCGTGGAAACTGCAGCAGACTTTATATATACACAGAGAATATGAAACAATACCTCCTCCCACCCCACTGTCCTGCTGGTAATAGCTTATCTAAAGTGATCATCAGGTGGGCCATTTCCAGCACAAATCCAGGTTTTCTCACCCTCCACCCCCCCACACAAATTCACTCTCCTGCTGGTGATAGCCCATCCAAAGTGACAACTCTTTACACAATGTGCATGACAATCAAGTTGGGCTATTTCCTGCACAAATGCAGGTTTTCTCACATCCCCCCCACCCCCATACACACACAAACTCACTCTCCTGCTGGTAATAGCTCATCCAAACTGACCACTCTTCAAGTTTAAATCCAAGTTAAACCAGAACATCTGGGGGGGGGGGTAGGAAAAAACAAGAGCAAACAGGCTACCTTGCATAATGACTTAGCCACTCCCAGTCTCTATTTAAGCCTAAATTAATAGTATCCAATTTGCAAATGAATTCCAATTCAGCAGTTTCTCGCTGGAGTCTGGATTTGAAGTTTTTTTGTTTTAAGATAGCGACCTTCATGTCTGTGATTGCGTGACCAGAGAGATTGAAGTGTTCTCCGACTGGTTTATGAATGTTATAATTCTTGACATCTGATTTGTGTCCATTTATTCTTTTACGTAGAGACTGTCCAGTTTGACCAATGTACATGGCAGAGGGGCATTGCTGGCACATGATGGCATATATCACATTGGTGGATGTGCAGGTGAACGAGCCTCTGATAGTGTGGCTGATGTTATTAGGCCCTGTGATGGTGTCCCCTGAATAGATATGTGGGCACAATTGGCAACGGGCTTTGTTGCAAGGATAGGTTCCTGGGTTAGTGGTTCTGTTGTGTGGTATGTGGTTGTTGGTGAGTATTTGCTTCAGGTTGCGGGGCTGTCTGTAGGCAAGGACTGGCCTGTCTCCCAAGATTTGTGAGAGTGTTGGGTCATCCTTTAGGATAGGTTGTAGATCCTTAATAATGCGTTGGAGGGGTTTTAGTTGGGGGCTGAAGGTGACGGCTAGTGGCGTTCTGTTATTTTCTTTGTTAGGCCTGTCCTGTAGTAGGTAACTTCTGGGAACTCTTCTGGCTCTATCAATCTGTTTCTTTACTTCTGCAGGTGGGTATTGTAGTTGTAAGAAAGCTTGACAGAGATCTTGTAGGTGTTTGTCTCTGTCTGAGGGGTTGGAGCAAATGCGGTTGTATCGCAGAGCTTGGCTGTAGACGATGGATCGTGTGGTGTGGTCAGGGTGAAAGCTGGAGGCATGCAGGTAGGAATAGCGGTCAGTAGGTTTCCGGTATAGGGTGGTGTTTATGTGACCATTGTTTATTAGCACTGTAGTGTCCAGGAAGTGGATCTCTTGTGTGGACTGGACCAGGCTGAGGTTGGTGGTGGGATGGAAATTGTTGAAATCATGGTGGAATTCCTCAAGGGCTTCTTTTCCATGGGTCCAGATGATGAAGATGTCATCAATATAGCGCAAGTAGAGTAGGGGCTTTAGGGGACGAGAGCTGAGGAAGCGTTGTTCTAAATCAGCTATAAAAATGTTGGCATACTGTGGGGCCATGCGGGTACCCATAGCAGTGCCGCTGATTCGAAGGTATACATTGTCCCCAAATGTGAAGTAGTTATGGGTAAGGACAAAGTCACAAAGTTCAGCCACCAGGTTAGCCGTGACATTATCGGGGATAGTGTTCTTGACGGCTTGTAGTCCATCTTTGTGTGGAATGTTGGTGTAGAGGGCTTCTACATCCATAGTGGCCAGGATGGTGTTATCAGGAAGATCACCGATGGATTGAAGTTTCCTCAGGAAGTCAGTGGTGTCTCAAAGGTAGCTGGGAGTGCTGGTAGCGTAGGGCCTGAGGAGGGAGTCTACATAGCCAGACAATCCTGCTGTCAGGGTGCCAAGGCCTGAGATGATGGGGCGCCCAGGATTTCCAGGTTTATGGATCTTGGGTAGTAGATAGAATATCCCAGGTCGGGGTTCCAGGGGTGTGTCTGTGCGGATTTGATCTTGTGCTTTTTCAGGAAGTTCCTTGAGCAAATGCTGTAGTTGCTTTTGGTAACTCTCAGTGGGATCAGAGGGTAATGGCTTGTAGAAACTCGTGTTGGAGAGCTGCCGAGCAGCCTCTTGTTCATATTCCGACCTATTCATGATGACAACAGCACCTCCTTTGTCAGCCTTTTTGATTATGATGTCAGAGTTGTTTCTGAGGCTGTAGATGGCATTGCGTTCCACATGGCTGAGGTTATGGGGCAAGTGATGCTGCTTTTCCACAATTTCAGCCCGCGCACGTCTGCGGAAGCACTCTATGTAGAAGTCCAGTTTGCTGTTTCGACCTTCAGGAGGAGTCCACCTAGAATCCCTCTTTCTGTAATGTTGGTAGGGAGACCTCTGTGGATTAGTATGCTGTTCAGAGGTATTTTGGAAATATTCCTTGAGTCGGAGTCATCGAAAATAGGATTCTAGGTCACCACAGAACTGTATCATGTTCGTGGGGGTGGAAGGGCAGAAAGAGAGGCCCCGAGATAGAACAGCTGCTTCTGTTGGGCTGAGAGTATAGTTGGATAGGTTAACAATATTGCTAGGTGGGTTGAGGGAACCATTGCTGTGGCCCCTTGTAGCATGTAGTAGTTTAGAAAGTTTAGTGTCCTTTTTCTTTTGTAGAGAAGCAAAGTGTGCGTTGTAAATGGCTTCACCCCTGCTGTTGCTTCAGAAGGGCACTGTCTTTTTTTATTTTTTTTCTACAACTCTCATCTGCTATTTTGCTACAAAAACAAACAAACAAAAAGAATCCAGAATTTTTTTTTCTATTCTCCTGATTTTGACTGCCCTGCTGCAGCCACAACTTAAAAACATTTTAAATTTTGTAAAGCATTGAGTTACCTTTTAAGGGTTAAATGCCAAATCCCAAAGCCAAACAACACTAATTACCTGTGTCTAGCAAAAAGGTCTGTCAGTTTTGCAACTTTGAATTAAAGAGTCAAATGGATTTTTAGTGGCATTATTTAAAACAAAAACAAAACCAACTGGTCCTTAGAACTTCACATATTTACACACACAGAGACAGATACATACACATTTTCTTTCCCTTAACATCCCTTCCACACTGCTCTGTTTTTTTTTTTTACATCTTACATTCCCTTTATACATTTGAGGCAGTTAAGTTCCAATAGAACACCCTTACATCCTTTAGTGATTTTGATTACATTACCCAATAGTCAAACAATTTTGATCAGATTCTCTCGCTGCCTGCTGCCTGCAGCAGTCCCTTATAGATCATTTCTGTGGGAAAAGGGCCCATTTTCCCTCAGAATAGCTGTAAAGGCTTCTGGGGACAGAAGTGTAGTGCTGGTAGTAGTCACTCTACCTGACCCCCTTAGCCTAGACCATTTTTTCAGAAATTTACAGGAGTCCGGACTCTTCCTAAAATACATAAACTGAGCCGGCGTTCCTTTAGGGAACTGTCCCGACTTAGACGTCTGGTTACCCATACAGGAGGATTTTACACACCAGTCACGCAAGAAGGAAAGTCGGGTTCGTCAGAGCGATGCCCGGTGCAACACACAAAAGGACCCCACAGGCTACTGCCTCAATCGCCCTTGCTTTCACACCAAGGGTTTTACCCAAGGCGCGGTGCAGCTGCGATTGTGCAGATTTCACTCATTCAGACCGTGGGGACAGGAACCCTTTGGTCAGCCGATCCCCAGACGGAGACGGCACCCAGACTCAAACACACCACAGGGAGGACGGATAGACACAGAGACAAGACAGTCCTCAGTCCGGACAAAACACAGAAATAATTACCTGACCAGATTCCTGATGTCAGATTCCGGGATCCCTACCAGAACAGAGTGGGAACCAACAGATTCGATGGCGTAGACTTCACTGTGGTCATGCACCCTTCCGTTCTGGCGGAGGACCGCTTGGGCCAAATGCCCAGGTGCCGGCTTGCCACGGCCGTCCTAAGAACAGTCAGGAGTCACACGGCCCCAGTGAAGATGGTTGCCATCTCGGTGGAACCTCCAAATTGTCAAAGTCAGATTCAGAACTCACATAGTTTGTCAGACCACTATGTTTATTAGCAAAGCGCTTTGCTAATGCACCCAGATGTGAGCCCCTCTCTGAGGTTCAAGGTAACTTATTTATACAGCTAAGCCAAAGCCAATTTAACATAAGAGACAAAAGAAAGAGAAACTGACAAATATACATACATATCTTATTTGCATACTAACGTTTACCAATCTCCTAGCTCAGTAGGAGCTCTAAGTTAATTAGTTTGAGGACCCCTTGTCTCACACTCCTTAATGCTTCTCTTCCTGACAACTATATTTCAACCAACCCTTCAAGTAGCATTTCTTTAATGAATTATAATTTCAATATAATTCATTCTACTTTCACAGTGTTTAGGAGGAGCCACACTGTGCAAGTGCAACAGAGCCCTGTAGAAACAGGCAAAGTTCTCCTGGTTTCACACTGTGTGTGTCATCGACTCAAAACCTTAGAGTAAACTCATTACATTTTTACAAGCTCCTTAAGTAAACAAAGCACATTAACACAGGGCTTCGGAGGTTGCAGATAGATCCCTGCTTCAGAGCCAGCAAGTAAGATCTTCATCCTACAAAGCACCTAACATCAAACCCCTAGTGCTTGCTACTTATGAGTCAATGGGAGTACTCTGAAGAGCCAGAACTATATCGGATAGCAGAGATCTGGCCTTAATGGTTTCCAGTACCTTTCCCCAAATAAATTTTAAAACTTAATGGAAATCAGTTCTCTGGAATCCAAATGATTTCCATTGTTTTAGAATTTGTTTGGGGAGAGGCATCTCTCCGGGCCACTGCAGCCCCAGAGCTGCAGCTGGGACATGACAGGTTAGAAAATACAAGAGTGATACTGCAAATCAAACTTTAAAGCTATAATACATCTTCCCAGACAAAGCTAAATCCAAACATTTTAAGCAGCTGGTGGAGGTAGCATTCATTTTAGGAACTACATTAATTAACCTCCATACCAGTTAAGCAATTCTGAAAAGCCATCCAAACCAAAAGCTAGGCATAAATAATACATTGCGTCTCTCCCTGGCTGTCACACGCAGCCCAGCTGGAGCTGGGATGCCCTAAATTTAGTCCTGACCCCACCCACCCCCTATTTCCCCCCACGTACCCCGTATTTCCCCCCATCACATCACCTTCCATGTCCTCTCCAGGGTCCAGGTCCACCTAATTAGTGGAGCCATGTGGATAAGTCCCAGAGAGATGCAGCCTTAACCGTTTTGCCACCCAGGGCAGAAAACGTTGGTCCATACACTCCTGAGGAGGAAAAGAAAATGTAGAGTGACACAGCGGTCTGGCGCCGCTGGAAGCTGGTGCCCAGGGTAACCGTCCTGCTTGTCCACCCCTAGAACTGGTCCGGGGCCCAGCTCCCTGAACCTTGTAAAAAAACCAGGAGTACTTGTGGCACCTTAGAGACTAACACATTTATTAGAGCATAAGCTTTCGTGGGCTACAGCCCACTTCATCGAATGCATTGAATGGAACATATAGTAAGAATATATATATATATATATACACACACATACATACAGAGAAGGTGGAATTTGCCATACAAACAGTTTGTATGGCAAATTCCACCTTCCCTGTATGTGTGTATATATATATCTTCTTATTATATGTTCCATTCAATGCATCCAATGAAGTGGGCTGTAGCCCACGAAAGCTTATGCTCTAATAAATGTGTTAATCTCTAAGGTGCCACAGGTACTCCTGGTTTTTTTTTGTGGATACAGACTAACACGGCTGCTACTTTGAACCCTGTAATGTTGCCAATCCCAGGAGTTCAGAAATCATGAGTCAGGACCGAAAAATCCACAACACCAACTTAAAATTCTGATACTTAGAAAAAAAAACTTTTGTTTATTTCTGACTTCTAGTTTCTGAGCCTTTAGGTCACACTTTGAACCATGTTTTCTGGCTTCTATCCACAGCCTGAAACTCGTTTGTTTTGTTTTGTTTGAGATGAAATATTGCAAGATTAATGATAAATCACAAGAGTTGTCAATGCTGGCCTGGGCCTGCACTGAGGAGCTGGGCCCTGCACCCCTGTGGAAGATGAGGGGGCCCTGTGGTGAGGACCCCGTCCCCCACCCTCTGGGGTTCATGTCTCTGAGCTGAAGAGCTAGGCCCCTTGCTGCTTGTGAGGATCATTTGCTGCAGTCATGTTACCGTCCCTGTTGTTTTCAGCACAGCTGCTGGGAAACCTGAGTCTCTCTGATGTCACGTTTGGGGAACAGGAAGAAAATGTCCGGGCCCCAGTTAGAGACACATGGTTTTTGCTGTGATCAGTACCGCTGCCTGAGCACCCTAGGGAGTTGGGCTGTGTTCTGATTCTCACACAGCTCATTTGTCCAAGGCTCCTTGCAGGATACTGAGTGACAATACACAGCCCGCTAGACAGCACACCAGCAACTGTGACGAGCGTCACCAGCAGCTTACATCTCCTCTTCAGCCTTTCCGTTTCTCCCCTCCAGTTGTCCACAACAGCGCTTGACGAGACACTTCAGTGCAAGAGGGGTAACTCTGTCCATGCCCCGTTTGACCAAGACCATGCTTGGGGTTTAGACTCTAGATTCACCTTTTGCTGATTAATCATATGTCTCTTTACAGGTGGTAGCAATTTAAATGGCTTGTCCCTTCTTTGCTCATTTCAGAGCTTCATTCATGAGCTGCTGTGTCCTGAGTGGTTTCGTCTCTCCCCCCTTGGGCTTCAATGCACTCTGGCCCTGTGGAGGAAGTTGAAGATCCGGATGCCCTCACTGAAACAAGAGTAGGCAAGAACTCACAGGCCCAAATGATGCAGCACTAACCACTGGAAGAA
Organism: Lepidochelys olivacea; assembly: GCF_965140295.1. Classification (NCBI taxonomy): domain Eukaryota; kingdom Metazoa; phylum Chordata; order Testudines; family Cheloniidae; genus Lepidochelys; species Lepidochelys olivacea. Next base: position 6,815,112 of record NC_140433.1, on the reverse strand, counting down.
ATTACCAAGGGAAGTGGTGGAGTCTCCATCTCTTGAAGTCTTTGAGTCTACTCTGGATGTTTTTCTGGGAGATGTTTTAGGCTCAATACAGGGGTAAAAGAGTGAAATTCTATGGCCTGTGATATGGCAGAGTCAGGCTACATGATCTAATGTTCCCTCCTGGCCTTAAAATCTGTGAATCTATCATTCTAAAGCATGACTTTGTTGGGAACACTGGGGCATGGCCACTAGGTAACTCGAGGGGATGGAAGACCACGAGTGTCGATGAAGCCCCCTCTCACTAGGCCCAAGTGTCCTTGCCCCCCCCCCCCCCGCCTGGAGGCACTCGCAGCAGCTCTGCGTACTAGGCCCAAGTGTCCTTGGCCCCCCAGCCTGGAGGCACTCCCAGCAGTTATGCTGAGGATCTGCAACAATATGTTGCAGAGTCAGACTGCCTGAAACTAAACAAGGCCAAACAGGGCAGATATGGAAAAACAATGCTGAATAAAGCAGCTTTATGTAGAGTTTAACAAATGATACAAAAAACAAGGGAACTAGCTGGTAACGGGATCGGCTGGCTATATGGATACTTAGGGCAGCTTGCTATTGGATAAGTGTGCTGAAGAAAGGATGTATAAAAGCCTGTGTAACTTCCTGCTCGGTGTGCAGGATTTGAGAGTCTATTCTCCCTGTACCTTGTTTGCAGCTGCAAATAAACTTTTCTGCTTCTCCACACCGTTGTGATTCTTGGGTGACGCACACCGGGTAACGAACCCCTGTTGTTGTTTTGCCTCTCGGCACTGGGTGCTGGCAACAACTTGAAGGGGGAGCAGGAAGCCAAGAGGATGTAGGGTGTTCAGAACAGGCCTAAAATGTCAGCCTGAGAACCAGATTCTACAGACCTTATTCTGGCCCAGAACCAACTGGCTTCAGTGGGAAATTTTGTCCTATTAAGCTCTGCAGGATTTGGCCCTGAGTCTTGTTATATATCATGTTGCATGAAATAGACAAATGCCTTTTCCTGCTGTCATGTCCAGTTTGTACCATCCCCGCCCCCATCGCCTGCGTGCCTGCCAACCGTCCCTGCCAGACAGGCAGAGAACTGCAGCTCTCTGAGATAGGAGCTAGAGGAGACATAAATAAGAAATCCCTGTTGTTCCTCTATCAAGAACCACCCAAAGTGCTTTAAAGTGAGTACATGGGACTCGCTCCATCTACCACCAGCTCCTTAGAAAGACTGTGAGGGGTAACTTATTGGGCAGAATGCGGTTCCTCAGCCTGGAATGAAAGCAATGCTACTCTCAGGAAAACAGATGGGATCACTGGTGACCAGGTGAGCTCATGATTTCTGCTTCACTTCTCATCTGAGACATGACTGTGGAGCAGGACTGCACTCCCTTGTATGACATGGAGACTCTGCTGCAGTGCTGACTAAAGGCTTGTGTATCTGGGAAGGGTTTTCAACATTCTTGGGTTACTATTATTGGCCAGGCAGGGGATGGAGCAATGACCTCATCTGAGTGGGTCGACACTGCAGCTGGGACCATGCCTCCCAATTCAAATAGACAGACTCACCCTACCAAGACTCAAGCTAGCAAGCTCAAAATAGCAGTGTGTGGACATTGTGGTTCTGGCGGAACCCACCCTTCCACTGGGCTCGAGCTCAGCTGGCTAGTCTGAGCTGCAGCATCCGCATGCAAGCCCTGCTGGCATGAGTCTGTCTACCTAGGCTGGGAGGCTTATTCCCAGTTGCAGTTTAGACATACCCTCAGAGACCTGTGTCAACAGGGTGGGACATATTAGTCTGCCCTAGGCAGCTACCTGTACTGGCCTCAGCCTTCTCCTGCATCCAAAAGAAAGGCTAGAAAAAGGACCACCAGTTTGCAAAGGTTTCTCCCTAGTCATTGCATTGAGATAGACACAGTCATCAGCACACCTCTCTGCTCAGTCTGTGCTCTGAGAGATAAACTGTTGGCAGCGTCTTGTGTCCAAGAGGAGATGTTATTGTTCCTGAGACACCTGAGATACCAGTAACAGATTTTTGACTCTAATAAAAAAAGAAAAAGAAATTCCTGCTGCAGCTGATGGAAGGGGGCATATTGTATGTAGGTCACACTACTCCTTTCTTCTGTCCAACAGTGCCGGCTATCCAATGGGATAATCTGGTCAGCTCCTCTCACTCCAGTGATGGATCTCTTCCACCCTTTCCCATAGTGTCAGAGACTCAATTAATTACAAGATGCCCTGATTTCTAAGGCTTGTAGAGTGACTTGTGCATGTTATCTTCACAGCCTCCCTGTTCCTCCCTAGCTATGGGGTTTATGTCCTCATCTATAAGATCTAGTTCCTTTGTGTCTGTTTCCCCATCTATTGTCACCTGCTTTCTTCTTCAAAGAAAAGCATTTCCACGTTCCCTGAGAGGAAAGGGTTCTTTCACTCTCAACAATTGCCATAGATTTGCCAGACTTCCTACAGACATGGCGTCTTTTCTTGAGTGGTGGGATTTTCTGTGTGAACATGCTTATCACAGCCTTCTCTAGCGAGGCCTGTTCTTGACGTCTGAGGTCAGGGTCTCATCCGCTACAACGTGGCCATGAACTTTGTAGACCTGACCCTCTCCGCACTCTCTAGAGGGAATCATGGGGGATGGGGGGTTGTCTGTAACGAACTCAAGAACAAAGATGTCTGGGTATTTTTCCGACATAGATTCTTAGGTTCCAAGTCCAGAAGCAGTGGCAGATTAATGCACAGGGCCAATGCACAGAGGCCCTGGCTAATATGGGGGCCCCCGCAGGAGTGTCGGAACCTGCATAGAAGTTGGGAGGGGACATCAATGCTGGAACAGTGGCCTTGTCACTGGCTTTTCCTTTTCCCCCTGAGACAACCTTCCCCCACTGCCCTGCAGCCAGGCCAGAAGCTGGAGCCAGGCAGAGATAAGAGCTGCCCAGGGACCCTGGGCCACTGTAGGGAGATCTGGACCCTTCATCTGCCCTGGGCAGCGTGTGGTGCCCAAGAGCAGCCCCCCAGCCCGTGTCTCCACCCCCTGGGGCATGCCACTGCTGGTGGGACACAGGGATGGGGGCTCCAGTCCTGCCTCCTGCCCTGGGTCCTACAGCCACACACGTGGGGAGAGGAGACCCTGCCCTGGCCTGGGAGGTGGCAGGTAGCCCTGGGAAGGTCGCAGTGAGGAACTGGACAGAGAGGGCTTCTCCGGCACAGCTCCCCCTGCTACTGGACCAGTCTCAGTGGCTGCTGCACTCTGCCCACACTCACTCAGTGCCTGTGCCCCGCTCCCCCTGCCAGGCTGCCCCCACCGGTCCCTCCTCCTCCTCCTTGGTAAACAGGTAGCAGAATGAGGTCTCTGCCCATGGGGACAGGATGCCTTCCGGGGAAAGGAGGCACTTCTGTCCCCTTGTGAGAGGTTTGAAGTAAAGGCAGCATTATGGAAGGCTGCTAGTCATCTTTCAAGCTTGGTGCTACTCCGGCAAAGGGAACTGGAGGATTGTCAATTAGGGTATGTCTACACTACGAAATTAGATCGAATTTATAGAAGTCGGTTTTTTAGAAATCGGTTTTATATATTCGAGTGTGTGTGTCCCCACAGAAAATGCTCTAAGTGCATTAACTCGGTGGAGCGCTTCCACAGTACCGAGGCAAGCGTCGACTTCCGGAGCGTTGCACTGTGGGTAGCTATCCCACAGTTCCCGCAGTCTCCGCTGCCCATTGGAATTCTGGGTTGAGATCCCAATGCCTGATGGGGCTAAAACATTGTTGCGGGTGGTTCTGGGTACATATCGTCAGGCCCCCGTTCCCTCCCTCCCCCCGTGAAAGCAAGGGCAGACAATCATTTCGCGCCTTTTTTCCTGAGTTACCTGTGCAGACGCCATACCACGGCAAGCATGGAGCCCGCTCAGGTAACCGTCACCCTATGTCTCCTGGGTGCTGGCAGACGCGGTACGGCATTGCTACACAGTAGCAGCAACCCTTTGCCTTGTGGCAGCAGACGGTACAGTACGACCGGTAGCCGTCATCGTCATGTCCGAGGTGCTCCTGGTCGCCTCTGTGAGGTCGATCAGGAGCGCCTGGGCAGACATGGGCGCAGGGACTAAATTTGGAGTGACTTGAGCAGGTCATTCTCTTTAGTCCTGCAGTCAGTCTTATTGAACCGTCTTATGGTGAGCGGGCAGGCGATACGGACTGCTAGCAGTCGTACTGTATCATCTTCTGCCGAGCAGCCATGAGATGTGGATGACATGCAGTCCTTCTGCACTGTCTGCTGCCAGCCAAAGATGTAAAAGATAGATGGAGTGGATCAAAACAAGAAATAGACCAGATTTGTTTTGTACTCATTTGCTTCCCCCCCTCCCCTGTCTAGCGGACTCATTCTTCTAGATCACACTGCAGTCACTCACAGAGAAGGTGCAGCGAGGTAAATCTAGCCATGTATCAATCAGAGGCCAGGCTAACCTTCTTGTTCCAATAAGGACAATAACTTAGGTGCACCATTTCTTATTGGAACCCTCCGTGAAGTCCTGCCTGAAATACTCCTTGATGTAAAGCCACCCCCTTTGTTGATTTTAGCTCCCTGAAGCCAACCCTGTAAGCCGTGTCGTCAGTCGCCCCTCCCTCCATCAGAGCAACGGCAGACAATCGTTCCGCGCCTTTTTTCTGTGCGGACGCCATACCAAGGCAAGCATGGAGGCCGCTGAGCTCATTTTGGCAATTAGTAGCACATTAACCACCACACGCATTATCCAGCAGTATATGCAGCACCAGAACATGGCAACGTGATACCGGGCGAGGAGGCGATGTCAGCGCGGTCCCGTGAGTGATCAGGACATGGACACAGATTTCTCTGAAAGCATGGGCCCTGACAATGCATGCATCATGGTGCTAATGGGGCAGGTTCATGCTGTGGAACGCCGATTCAGGGCTCGGGAAACAAGCACAGACTGGTGGGACCGCATAGTGTTGCAGGTCTGGGACGATTCACAGTGGCTGCGAAACTTTCGCATGCGTAGGGGCACTTTCATGGAACTTTGTGACTTGCTTTCCCCTGCCCTGAAGCGCATGAATACCAAGATGAGAGCAGCCCTCACAGTTGAGAAGCGAGTGGCGATAGCCCTGTGGAAGCTTGCAATGCCAGACAGCTACCGGTCAGTTGGGAATCAATTTGGAGTGGGCAAATCTACTGTGGGGGCTGCTGTGATGCAAGTAGCCCACGCAATCAAAGATCTGCTGATATCAAGGGTAGTGACCCTGGGAAATGTGCAGGTCATAGTGGATGGCTTTGCTGCAATGGGATTCCCTAACTGTGGTGGGGCTATAGACGGAACCCATATCCCTATCTTGGCACCGGAGCACCAAGCCGCCGAGTACATAAACCGCAAGGGGTACTTTTCGATAGTGCTGCAAGCTCTGGTGGATCACAAGGGACGTTTCACCAACATCAACGTGGGATGGCCGGGAAAGGTGCATGATGCTCGCATCTTCAGGAACTCTGGTCTGTTTCAAAAGCTGCAGGAAGGGACTTTATTCCCAGACCAGAAAATAACTGTTGGGGATGTTGAAATGCCTATCTGTATCCTTGGGGACCCAGCCTACCCCTTAATGCCATGGCTCATGAAGCCGTACACAGGCAGCCTGGACAGTAGTCAGGAGCTGTTCAACTACAGGCTGAGCAAGTGCAGAATGGTGGTAGAATGTGCATTTGGACGTTTAAAGGCGCGCTGGCGCAGTTTACTGACTCGCTTAGACCTCAGCGAAACCAATATTCCCACTGTTATTACTGCTTGCTGTGTGCTCCACAATATCTGTGAGAGTAAGGGGGAGATGTTTATGGCGGGGTGGGAGGTTGAGGCAAATCGCCTAGCTGCTGGTTACGCGCAGCCAGACACCAGGGCGGTTAGAAGAGCACAGGAGGGCGCGGTACGCAGCAGAGAAGCTTTGAAAACCAGTTTCATGACTGGCCAGGCTACAGTGTGAAAGTTCTGTTTGTTTCTCCTTGATGAAACCCCCCGCCCCTTGGTTCACTCTACTTCCCTGTAAGCTAACCACCCGCCCCTCCTCCCTTCAATCACCGCTTGCAGAGGCAATAAAGTCATTGTTGCTTCACATTCATGCATTCTTTATTCATTCATCACACAAATAGGGGGATGACTACCAAGGTAGCCCAGGAGGGGTGGTGGAGGAGGGAAGGAAAATGCCACACAGCACTTTAAGCACAGCACTTTAAAAGTTTACAACTTTAAAATTTATTGAATGACAGCCTTCTTTTTTTTGGGCAATCCTCTGTGGTGGAGTGGCTGGTTGGCCGGAGGCCCCCACACCACGTTCTTGGGCGTCTGGGTGTGGAGGCTATGGAACTTGGGGAGGAGGGTGGTTGGTTACAGAGGGGCAGCAGTGGCAGTCTGTGCTCCAGCTGCCTTTGCTGCAGCTCAACCATACACTGGAGCATACTGGTTTGGTCCTGCAGCAGCCTCAGCATTGAATCCTGCCTCCTCTCATCACGCTGCCGTCACATTTGAGCTTCAGCCCTGTCTTCAGCCCGCCACTTACTCTCTTCAGCCCACCACTTACTCTCTTCAGCCCTCCACCTCTCCTCCCGGTCATTTTGTGCTTTCCTGCACTCTGACATTATTTGCCTCCACGCATTCATCTGTGCTCTGTCAGTGTGGGAGGACAGCATGAGCTCGGAGAACATTTCATCGTGAGTGCGTTTTTTTTTCTTTCTAAGTTTCACTAGCCTCTGGGAAGGAGAAGATCCTGTGATCATTGAAACACATGCAGCTGGTGGAGAAAAAAAAAGGGACAGCGGTATTTAAAAAGACACATTTTATAAAACAGTGGCTACACTCTTTCAGGGTAAACCTTGCTGTTAACATTACATACATAGCACATGTGCTTTCGTTACAAGGTCGCATTTTGCCTCCTCCCACCGCGTGACTACCCCCTCAACCTTCCCCCCTCCCTGTGGCTAACAGCGGGGAATATTTCTGTTTAGCCACAGGCAAACAGCCCAGCAGGAATGGGCTCCTCTGAGTGTCCCCTGAAGAAAAGCACTCTATTTCAACCAGGTGACCATGAATTATATCTCACTCTCCTGAGGATAACACAGAGAGATAAAGAACGGATTTTGGTTGAATGCCAGCAAACATACACTGCAATGCTTTGTTCTACAATGATTCCCGAGTACGTGTTACTGGCCTGGAGTGGTAAAGTGTCCTATCATGAAGGACGAAATAAGGCTGCCCTCCCCAGAAACCTTTTGCAAAGGCTTTAGGACTACATCTAGGAGAACCGCAAATGCCAGGGCAAAGTAATCCTTTCACATGCTTGCTTTTAAACCATGTATAGCATTTTAAAAGGTACACTCACCAGAGGTCCCTTCTCTGCCTGCTGGGTCCAGGAGGCAGCCTTGGGTGGGTTCGGGGGGTACTGGCTCCAGGTCTAGGGTGAGAAACAGTTCCTGGCTGTCGGGATAACCGGTTTCTCCGCTTGCTTGCTGTGAGCTATCTACAACCTCCTCCTCATCATCCTCTTCTTCGTCCCCAAAACCTACTTCCGTATTGCCTTCATCTCCGTTGAAGGAGTCAAACAACACGGCTGGGGTAGTGGTGGCTGAACCCCCTAAAATGGCATGCAGCTCATCATAGAAGCGGCATGTTTGGGGCTCTGACCCAGAGCGGCTGTTTGCCTCTCTGGTTTTCTGGTAGGCTTGCCTCAGCTCCTTCAGTTTCACGCGGCACTGCTTCGGGTCCCTGTTATGGCCTCTGTCCTTCATGCCCTGGGAGATTTTGACAAAGGTTTTGGCATTTCGAAAACTGGAATGGAGTTCTGATAGCATGGATTCCTCTCCCCAAACAGCGATCAGATCCCGTACCTCCCGTTCGGTCCATGCTGGAGCTCTTTTGCGATTCTGGGACTCCATCATGGTCACCTGTGCTGATGAGCTCTGCATGGTCACCTGCAGCTTGCCACGCTGGCCAAACAGGAAATGAGATTCAAAAGTTCGCGGTTCTTTTCCTGTCTACCTGGCCAGTGCATCTGAGTTGAGAGTGCTGTCCAGAGCGGTCATAATGGAGCACTCTGGGATAGCTCCCGGAGGCCAATACCATCGAATTGTGTCCACAGTACCCCAAATTCGAGCCGGCAACGTCGATTTAAGCGCTAATCCACTTGTCAGGGGTGGAGTAAGGAAATCGATTTTAAGAGCCCTTTAAGTCGAAATAAAGGGCTTCATTGTGTGGACGGGTGCAGGTTTAAATCGATTTAACGCTGCTAAATTCGACCTAAAGTCCTAGTGTAGACCAGGGCTTAGAGTTAGGGGTGGTTAAAGGTAATTTGGCACAACAGGGTTTGGAGTCAGAAGCAGAGTTAACAGACCACCTTAAAAGACAGGAGCTGCGACTTGGTTGCAGGGGAGTACAGGAAAAAAGGTTTCAAAGTGAAAATGGGAGAGTGAGCAGGTTAATACATGGAGTTGCTCCAAATGGTTAACGACACCAGGTAATGGCACTTTTGCAATTCACTTGACATGCAGACAAAAGCAGCAGACACGGGGGGGGGGCAAATTCAGGGTTTGCAGGAGCCGATAACAACCCCCACTTTTCTCCCAGAGCCAGGATAAAAACCTAGGGGAAAGGGTTCCCAACTGTTTTACCCTAGGGAGCCCTATCCTTCGCTCCAAGCTAACCATAACCTTTTCTTCTCCTCCTCAGTTTGCTAAATTTGCTGCTTTTAGCCTGTACTTTCAAATAGCTTCACAGGGCTAATTGGTTGCTTTCCACCCTACCCACCCCCACCCCCCTTCGCACTTTTGTTTTTCTGAAGTTTTAATGGAGGGTACTTTGGATACTTATAGGAAATGTTTTTCTGGATAGAGCATGACGGAGCTCTGACATAGTCCACTGAAATTTTAAGAGTAAAAGATCCATAGGTGACCATGGAGACAAATGTTTTCCTGCCTTTGTGAACAATCCCACGGTAAAGACAGCACAGGGGAAGGCAGCTGTGTTGTGGGGATTGTACTTGGCAGCGAAGTTGTTACAGACAAAATGCACCACGTTAAAGAACTGAATGCATAAGTACGTGATTTAAAGAGAGTGAAGGGTTAAATGTAGCTTTGGCAGAAATTAAAACTACAGCGTTTGGAGGGAAGCAAATAGCTGGGAGTTGTGGAAGTGTTAGACGGTAACAGTTGTGGTGTGTTCCAGAGTAGCAGCCGTGTTAGTCTGTATCCACAAAAAGAACAGGAGGACTTGTGGCACCTTAGAGACTAACAAATTTATTTGCGTTGTGGTGTGGGGATTACAGTGGACAAGAAGCTGGATATAAGTCATCAGTGTGCCCTCGTTGCCAAGAAGGCCAACAGCATATGGGGCTGTACTAGTAGGAACATTGCCAGCAGATCAAGGGAAGTGATTATTCCCCTCTATTCAGCACTGGTGAGGCCACAGCTAGAGTATTGCGTCCAGTTTTGGTCCCACCACTACAGAAGGGATGTGGACAAATTGGAGAGAGTCCAGCGGAGAGCAACAAAAATGATTAGGGGGCTGGGACACATGACTTATGAGGAGAGACTGTCCCCTCTATTACCTAACTAGCCAGAAGCTGAGATGGAGATGGAGATGGAGCCCAGGGACAACTTTCTGGTCGGAATCCCAAAACCCTCCTCATTGACAGCCGCTGGCTGGGATAGGATGGGGTGTCTTCCCTGGGCCTCACTGGTGGATGCCCCTTCATATCCTACAGCAGCCTCAAGCTCCTGTACTGGAGTCTGGTATGTTTTTTCCCAGATTGGAGGGTGTTGTTTCCTGTTCAACAAATTAGGGAATTCTAACCAACAAACCCCAGGGGTCTGTTGCCTGGATCTAGGCCTCTAAGTAAACAAATCGCAGCAAGTTTGTCACACCTTGTCCCCCTCCCTTTCTGCACCCTGTGTATTACCTGCCTCCTCCCACCTCTAGACCAACCCCTCCCCCATCCAAGAAGTGCCCACACCCTGTGTACTTACTGCCCTTCTCCCTCCAACAGGAACCCACCAGCAACACCCTGATAATCCCTACTTCCACTGGCTTCACAGCAGCCATTTAACTTCCCCGGTCTCTGGAAGGATGGAATGATCTGGAGCAAACATGGATGTTATGCCGCAGCCTTTTAGGGTAAAAAGGGCAACTGGGGACATGTCAGAACAGGAAATAATTTCACATCACAATTCCCCCCAGGCTCTTTCCCTGCACACTGGTGTTCTAGACTGTCAGGCAAATAACAGAAAAATTCAAAAGACAGTTAGTAATGGGGGTGGGAGGGACGACAATATCTGTTAGAAAAGGAATTCAACCAAACACAAAGTGTCCAATAAGCTCTCGGAATGTACTGGGGACACTTGTTTCTTTCAGAAGATGGAAGAAGTAACTGGAGGATGGCCATTTTACACCTGATTCTGACTAAGAAGAAGAAACGCAGACACAGGTAACTAACCGCTTTCATGTTCTCTCCACAGGTACCATTGCGGAGAGTGGAACAGATGATATGTCTGGGGGGAGAAAGCAGAAGGAGACTCCGCTGGTTGGAAGGCATGAGATGCACTGTCCTGAGATGAGGGGTTCCATGACTACCACTCCCAAGAGAAGGAGGCGGGTGGTGGTGGTCGGGGACTCTCTCCTCCAGGGGACTGAGTTATCTATCTGCCGCCCTGACCGGGAAAACCGAGAAGTCTGCTGCTTGCCAGGAGCTAAGATTCGCGATGTGACGGAGAGACTGCCGAGACTCATCAAGCCCTCGGATCGCTACCCCTTCCTGCTTCTCCACGTGGGCACCAATGCTACTGCCAAGAATGACCTTGAGCGGATCACTGCAGACTACGTGGCTCTGGGAAGAAGGATAAAGGAGTTTGAGGCACAAGTGGTGTTCTCGTCCATCCTCCCCGTGGAAGGAAAAGGCCGGGGCAGGGACTGTCGAATCGTGGAAGTCAATGAATGGCTACGCAGGTGGTGTCGGAGAGAAGGCTTTGCATTCTTTGACCATGGGATGGTGTTCCAAGAAGGAGGAGTGCTAGGCAGAGACGAGCTCCACCTAACGAAGAAAGGGAAGAGAATCTTTGCGAGCAGGCTGGCTAATCTAGTGAGGAGGGCTTTGAACTAGGTTCACCGGGGGAAGGAGACCAAAGCCTTGAGGTAAGTGGGAAAGCGGGATACCGGGAGGAAGCACAGGCAGGAACATCTGTGAGGGGAGGGCTCCTGATTCATACTGAGAATGAGGGGCGATCAGCAGGTTATCTCAAGTGCTTATATACGAATGCACAAAGCCTTGGAAACAAGCAGGGAGAACTGGAGGTCCTGGTGAAGGCAAGGAATTATGATGTAATTGGAATAACAGAGACTTGGTGGGATAACTCACATGACTGGAGTACTGTCATGGATGGTTATAAACTGTTCAGGAAGGGCAGGCAGGGCAGAAAAGGTGGGGGAGTAGCACTGTATGTAAAGGAGCAGTATGACTGCTCAGAGCTCCGGTACGATACTGCAGAAAAACCTGAGTGTCTCTGGATTAAGTTTAGAAGTGTGAGCAACAAGAGTGATGTCGTGGTGGGAGTCTGCTATAGACCACCGGACCAGGGGGATGAGGTGGATGAGGCTTTCTTCCAGCAACTCGCAGAAGCTACTAGATCGCACACCCTGGTTCTCATGGGTGACTTTAATTTTCCTGATATCTGCTGGGAGAGCAGTACAGCGGTGCATAGACAATCCAGGAAGTTTTTGGAAAGCGTAGGGGACAATTTCCTAGTGCAAGTGCTAGACGAGCCAACTAGGGGGGGAGCTTTTCTTGACCTGCTGCTCACAAACAGGGAAGAATTAGTGGGGGAAGCAAAAGTGGATGGGAATCTGGGAGGCAGTGACCATGAGTTGGTTGAGTTCAGGATCCTGACACAGGGAAGAAAGGTAAGCAGCAGGATATGGACCCTGGACTTCAGGAAAGCAGACTTCGACTCCCTCAGGGAATGGATAGGTAGGATCCCCTGGGGGACTAACATGAAGGGGAAAGGAGTCCAGGAGAGCTGGCTGTATTTCAAGGAATCCCTGTTGAGGTTACAGGGACAAACCATCCCAATGAGTCGAAAGAATAGTAAATATAGCAGGCGACCACCTTGGCTTAACGGTGAAATCCTAGCAGACCTTAAACATAAAAAAGAAGCTTACAAAAAGTGGAAGGTTGGACATATGACCAAGGAAGAGTATAAAAATATTGCTTGGGCATGTAGGAATGAAATCAGGAGGGCCAAATCGCACCTGGAGCTGCAGCTAGCAAGAGATGTCAAGAGTAACAAGAAGGGTTTCTTCAGGTATGTTGGCAACAAGAAGAAAGCCAAGGAAAGTGTGGGCCCCTTACTGAATGAGGGAGGCAACCTAGTGACAGGATGTGGAAAAAGCTAATGTACTCAATGCTTTTTTTGCCTCTGTCTTCACTAAAAAGGACAGCTCCCAGACTGCTGCGATGGGCATCAGAACATGGGGAGTAGATGGCCAGCCCTCTGTGGAGAAAGAGGTGGTTAGGGACTATTTAGAAAAGCTGGACGTGCACAAGTTCATGGGGCCGGATGAGTTGTATGCGAGAGTGCTAAAGGAATTGGCGGCTGTGATTGCAGAGCCATTGGCTATTATCTTTGCAAACTCGTGGCGAACGGGGGAAGTCCCAGATGACTGGAAAAAGGCTAATGTAGTGCCAATCTTTAAAAAAGGGAAGAAGGAGGATCCTGGGAACTACAGGCCAGTCAGCCTCACCTCAGTCCCTGGAAAAATCATGGAGCAGGTCCTCAAAGAATCAATCCTGAAGCACTTACATGAGAAGAAAGTGATCAGGAACAGTCAGCATGGATTCACCAAGGGAGGGTCATGCCTGACTAATCTAATCGCCTTCTATGATGAGATTACTGGTTCTGTGGATGAAGGGAAAGCAGTGGATGTATTGTTTCTTGACTTTAGCAAAGCTTTTGACACGGTCTCCCACAGTATTCTTGTCAGCAAGTTAAAGAAGTATGGGCTGGATGAATGCACTATAAGGTGGGTAGAAAGTTGGCTAGATTGTCGGGCTTAACGGGTAGTGATCAATGGCTCCATGTCTAGTTGGCAGCCGGTGTCAAGTGGAGTGCCCCAGGGGTCGGTCCTGGGGCCGGTTTTGTTCAATATCTTCATAAATGATCTGGAGGATGGTGTGGATTGCACTCTCAGCAAATTTGCGGATGATACTAAACTGGGAGGAGTGGTAGATACGCTGGAGGGGAGGGATAGGATACAGAGGGACCTAGACAAATTGGAGGATTGGGCCAAAAGAAATCTGATGAGGTTCAATAAGGATAAGTGCAGGGTCCTGCACTTAGGACGGAAGAACCCAATGCACAGCTACAGACTAGGGACCGAATGGCTCGGCAGCAGTTCTGCGGAAAAGGACCTAGGGGTGACAGTGGACGAGAAGCTGGATATGAGTCAGCAGTGTGCCCTTGTTGCCAAGAAGGCCAATGGCATTTTGGGATGTATAAGTAGGGGCATAGCGAGCAGATCGAGGGACGTGATCGTTCCCCTCTATTCGACATTGGTGAGGCCTCATCTGGAGTACTGTGTCCAGTTTTGGGCCCCACACTACAAGAAGGATGTGGATAAATTGGAGAGAGTCCAGCAAAGGGCAACAAAAATGATTAGGGGTCTGGAACACATGACTTATGAGGAGAGGCTGAGGGAACTGGGATTGTTTAGTCTGCAGAAGAGAAGAATGAGGGGGGATTTGATAGCTGCTTTCAACTACCTGAAAGGGGGTTCCAAAGAGGATGGTTCTAGACTATTCTCAGTGGTAGAAGAGGAGAGGACAAGGAGTAATGGTCTCAAGTTGCAGTGGGGGAGGTTTAGGTTGGATATTAGGAAAAACTTTTTCACTAGGAGGGTGGTGAAACACTGGAATGCGTTACCTAGGGAGGTGGTAGAATCTCCTTCCTTAGATGTTTTTAAGGTCAGGCTTGACAAAGCCCTGGCTGGGATGATTTAATTGGGGATTGGTCCTGCTTTGAGCAGGGGGTTGGACCAGATGACCTTCTGAGGTCCCTTCCAACCCTGATATTCTATAATTCTATGAATTAGTTAGGAAACTGAAGGCAGAGAGCAATGTGAGCAAAAGTCATCTTGAAGTGATGATTTCATTATTCCATGAGAAGGATGAATGAGAGAAGCACAAGGAGATTAGGATAATGGACTTCAAAAAGGCAGACTTCAACAAACTCGAAAAACTGGTAGGTGAGGTCCCACGGGAATAAAATCTAAAGTGAAAATTAGAGTCCAGGAGAGCTGGCAGTTTCTTTGAGACAATATTAAAGGAGCTACACCAAACTATCACAATGTGAAGGAAAGCTAGAAAGAATAGTAAGCGGGCAATACAGCTCTACCGGGAGCTCTTTAATGACCAGAAACTAAAAAGGAATCCTAAAGAAGTGGAATCATGGACAAATTGCTACGGATGAGAACAAAAGAGTAGCACAAGCATGTGGGGACAAAATCAGAAAGATTAAGTCACAAAATGAGTTACGCCAAGCAAGTGACATAAAAGCAATAAGATAAGGATTCTATAAATATATTACAAACAGGTGAAGGAAAGTGTAGGTCTTCTACTTACCAGGGAAGGCAAGATAATAACAGAGGACATCAAGAAGACTAAGGTGTTTAATGCCTTTTTTACATTCAGCAAAAAAGTTTAATTCTGAGCAGATACTTAAAACAATGATTCTTAACCAAGAGGGGGAAGGAACAGAAACCATAACGGGGAAATAACAGGTTAAAAATATTTAGATAAGTTAGATGTATTAAAGTCAGCAGGGCCTAATGGAGTACGTGAGGAATTAGCTGAAGCAATCTTGGAACAGTTAACAATTATCTTTGACAACTCCTGGAGAATGCTGAGGTCCCAAAAGACTGGCAAACATAATACCTATCTATAAAAGGGGAACAACAAGGACCTGGAGAATAAAGACCAGTCATGACTTACTTAGATACCTGTGTGACGGGTTGGTTCACAGAAACCCGTTTTGGGACTTCCACCTGATGTGCTCAGACTACCTCTGAGCCTGTTTTCCCTGTCAGTTTGGGACTTCAGTGCCCTGCCTGGTTTGAGCCAGACATGCTAGCGTGCTACAAACACAGACCCAGGTCTGAACTACGTCCCGCAAAAGCTGCAGGCTTAACTGAAAACAGTTTAAGAAGTGTTCCTGTCTTTAACACTCAGATGCCCAACTCCCAATGGGGTCCAAACCCTAAATAAATCAGCTTTACCCTGCATAAAGCTTATACGGGGTAAACTCATAAATTCTTCGTCCTCTATAACACTGATAGAGAGATATGCACAGCTGTTTGGCCCCCCAAGTATTAATACATACTCTAGGTTAATTAATAAGTAAAAAGTGATTTTATTAAATATAAAAAGTAGGATTTACATGGTTCCAAGTAATAACAGACAGAACAAAGTGAATTACCAAGCAAAATAAAACAAAACACGCAAGTCTAAGCCTAGTACAGTAAGAAAACTAAATACAGATAAAATCTCACCCTCAGAGATGTTTCAATAAGCTTCCATCACAGACTGGACACCTTCCTAGTCTGGTTTCAGAGTAGCAGCCGTGTTAGTCTGTATTCGCAAAAAGAAAAGGAGGACTTGTGGCACCTTAGAGACTAACCAATTTATTAGAGCATAAGCTTTCGTGAGCGTCTGGGCACTATCCTTTCCCCTGGTACAGTCTTTGTTACAGCTCAGTTGTTAGTTAGGGGATTTCTCATGACTGCAGCCCCCTTTGTTCTGTTCCACCCCCTTATATAGCTTTTGCACAAGGTGGGAATCCTTTGTCCCTCTCTGGGTTCCCACCCCTCCTTCTAAATGGAAAAGCACCAGGTTAAAGATGGATTAGGGTTCAGGTGACATGAGCACATGTTACTGTAAGACTTCATTACCCACTTGCCAGCACACAGGTATACAGGAAGACTTACAAGTAAACAGAGCCATCTACAGTCAATTGTCCTAGTTGGTGAGAGCCATCAAGATTCCAAACCACCATTAATGATCCACACTTTGCATAATTACAATAGGCCCTCAGAGTTATATTTCATATTTCTAGTTTCAGATTCAAGAATGATACATGTATACAAATAGGATGACCACACTCAGTAGATTATAAACTTACAAGAGACCTTTTGTAGCAAGCATATTCCAGTTACATTATATTCACACTCATTAGCATACTTTCATAAAATCATATAGAGTGCAGCATCATAAGCTGGAGAGAAAAAAATATTAAATAATCAATTTATAAGCACCTAGGATAGTAAAGTTATAGCCAGCATGGATTATTAACTAAAAATCCTGCCAAACCAATCTAATTTCCCGCTTTCACAGGCATCTGGATTTATGGATCTGGAGGACATTGTACACATGACATATCTTGCAAAAAGAAAAGGAGTACTTGTGGCACCTTAGAGACTAACAAATTTATTTGAGCATATCTTGATTTTAGTAAGGCTTTCGACAAGTCCCTCATAAGCAAACTAGGGAAATGTGTGTATATGTGTAACCCCCAAGGAGATTACTTCGATTCCTGGGGCTCTGTCTGCCGGCCGCTCAAGGAGAGGCATGCTGTCCCTGGTAGGGAGGGGGAGCCAAGGCAGACTCAGAGTCCGCCCGGCAACCAAGAGGGAGTGAGAGGCCCTCCCAGGGGGCTCAGAAAAGGGGAGAAGCCATTTTTGAGTCTGATCTGGAGCCAACCAGGACAAAGGCAGGACTGGCTGTGTGGGGAGCTGGCGAATCCCAGGTCTGCACGGAGGGTTCCCCTTGAGAACTGGCCTCTAGGGACCTGACAGCAAGATCCCTCAGCTGGGCTTTTCCTTCTGCACTGATGACTCCCAGTTTGTAGAGTTTTGCTGGGAAAGTTCCCCAGCCAGGCTGAGTTCGCCCTCCAGCTCCCTAGGTGAGACCAGCCACCACATGATCAGCTCTGCTCTGGCTGCTAGTCCAGGGTTGCTGCCTGCTGCGAGTGTGTCTGGACGCTGGGCTAGGAGACTAGTTTGGATTTTAGTACAGTTGTGTAATCTGCACTTTGAGCCCTGCACCCCTGTGTGGTGAGGGGAAATCCTGAGACCAAAAGCAGCCTGACTCCTGACTGAAGAGGATCCCTGCCAACAGAGATCAGCCCCTCTGCAGTGACCGAGGAGTCAAGAGTCTGAACCTGAGGATCGTTCATGGAGTTTGTGAGTGCACCATCTTTTAGTTAGTCAGGGAAATTGTTTTGGGGACCCCCTACTCCCTGAACTGTGTCCTTAAGCCAGGGAGTAAGGGTTTGGGGATTTTATAACCTGCTGCATATTAAACCTGGGAGGGACTTATCACCTCCTCCCACTTGTGAGTCCTTTGGGCTGTACTGATCCCAGTCAGCCACACTGCTAAACCACTGCAGAGAAGATATCGTGGTCATAGGTCATCAAGGGCCCTAACAAAGTACGCGTACCAACGGAACACTGATCTTACATTTGTTACATCAGGTCACGTGACTGGGGAAAGTCACAGGTATTATCAGCATGGGCACTGGTGACCCTAAGAATAGTGTTTTATGTTTCTTGGGAGTCTCCAACTATCTGGCAAGTAAGTGGGGGTTACCCTGTGGTTAGAATTTTCCTCCCAAGCTGCCCTGGTGACCCTGCCAGGAAGGAGTGAGGAGGGTGGAGGCACTGCCAAATAAATTCATAGGGAAAAATAAAGAAGATACTGAGTGGGTGGCGGGATCCAGAAGAACCCAGACCTGTCCATCAAAACCGGTAAGCATATTGGCATTAAAGAAGGTAACCGGGTGGAGAGGGAGCACTACATATGTAAGGACTACAAGGGATGTACAATTTCTTGAAAGACTGTATTCAAAGAGAGGATGTATCTAGCGGGGTTCCAAAGGAGCCAGTCCTGCATCTGGTACTAGCCAATATTTTCATTCATGACTTAGATAATGGAGTGGAGAGTAAGCTTATTAAATTAGAAGATGACACCAAGCTGGGAGGAGTTGCAAGCACATAGGATAACAGAATTAGAATTCAGATTGTCCTTTATAAATTAGAGAATTGATCTGAAAGAACAAGATGAAATTCAATAGAGACAAGTGCAAAGTACTACAGTTCGGGAAGGAAAATCAAATGCACAACTACAAAATGGGGACTAACTGGCTAGGGGGCAGCCCTACTCAAAATGATCTGGGGGGTTATAGTGAGTCACAAATTGAATCTGAGTCAGTCATGTGACTTGGTTGTGAAAAAGGCTAGTTTGGTACAGGAATAGGTTACTAAGGGAGGTTGTGGAATGGCCATCACTGGAGTTTTTAAGGGCGGGATGGACAGACACCGCAGTGGTGGGGGCTGGATTAGATCATCTCTCAAGGTTCATTCCAGCCCTACAGTTCTATGACTCTGTTCTGAGGAAATGTTTGGCCACTTTATTACAGCATTGACCCAGCCCCTCCCACTAGCACTAAACCAGAGAGATATTTTAAAACCCTCCCAGTAACAAAGAAACCAAATTGAGATAGGTTTCAGAGTAACAGCCGTGTTAGTCTGTATTCGCAAAAAGAAAAGGAGGACTTGTGGCACCTTAGAGACTAACCAATTTATTTGCTCATGAAAGCTTATGCTCAAATAAATTGGTTTGTCTCTAAGGTGCCACAAGTCCTCCTTTTCTTTTTGCAAATTGAGATAAGAGTAGAACAAAAGAAGTGACTTTGGGGGATTCCCCCTGACATTGTCCCCAGGGCAGAACACTCCCACAGCAGGGGGTACAGGGAGAGTCAGAAACTGGCTTTTCCTCTCCCTGTACCTCATCTCATTCACAGGAAAGTGAATCTGCCCAGGAGTGCCGCAGAGCCTGAGCAGCCAGAGCCAGCGAGTCCCGTGGCCGAGCAATGGCAGCCATCAGAAAGAAGCTGGTGATTGTGGGAGATGGTGCCTGTGGCAAGACCTGCCTGCTGATCATGTTCAGCAAGGACCAGTTCCCTGAGGTCTACATGCCAACAGTCTGAGAACTACACTGCTGATATCGAAGTAGATGGAAAGCAGGTGGAACTAGCCCTTTGTGACACAAAAAATAAAAATGCACAATAAGTATGTGTGGGCAGGTTAGAGATCTGGGAATCTCTCCCCACAATTATTTCTCCCACTGCCTCTTTCAGTCTCTCTCTCCTTATGTCTCCCTTCCCCTGTCCCGTCCCCCCCCCGGCCAACAGACAGCCATTCCTAGGTGTTCGCTCTCCTAGGGCTGGACAGGCTCCTGCAGTTCCTAAGGGGAGGAGAGATGTGCGGGTGAGAGGGGCTGTTTGTGCAGAGTCACTTTCATGCCCATCCCCAGCACATTTCCTGAGGTCTTTATCAGTCACCTGGAGTCTCCTGATGATTGGGAGAATGGGTTGACAGCAATGGAGTGTGCCTTGCACCTGGAGAAGAATGTGAACCAGTCACTCCTTGATCTGCACAAGCTGGCAACTGACAAGAATGACCCTCATTTGTGTGACTTCATTGAAACTCAGATGGAGCCTATGGAGCTAATTACAGCTGGAGACTGGGCACAGAGGAAGCTTCACTCAAATTCAATCTCAATCCCAGAAACCACCGGGGAATGACAGAAGATCATAGAATATCAGGGTTGGAAGAGACCTCAGGAGCTAATCTAGTCCAACCCCCTGCTCAAAGCAGGACCAATCCCCAACTAAATCATCCCAGCCAGGGCTTTTTCAAGCCGGGCCTTAAAAACCTCGAAGGATGGAGATTCCACCACCTCCCTAAGTAACCCCTTCCAGTGCTTCACCACCCTCCTAGTGAAATAGTGTTTCCTAATATCCAACCTGGACCTCCCCCACTGCAACTTGAGACCATTACTCCTCGTTCTGTCATCTGCTACCACTGAGAACAGCCGAGCTCCATCCTCTTTGGAACCCACCTTCAGGTAGTTGAAGGGAGCAGCAGCTGCTCACAGATCACAATGGAGGTGGCAGCTCCCAGGAACCTCAACCCCAACATGTTAGGATTCATAAGGAATGGGATGGAGAATAACACAAAACCTGTGTGTATAAATCAAAGGGGCAGCCTCTAATATCCTGGGACCACCATGGCTACTACTGCACTGCACACAGGATATTTTATATCAATTTCTGAGAACTGGGGAGGAAAGGGGCAAAAAAGAAATATTTGATAATGTGATAGAAAACAAAGATCTGAAGGGATTTTATATCCACATTAAATATGTGAGAACATTGGGACAATTTGACAGGACTGTCCACAGAAGTTCAATAAACAGACAGTCATAGTGCACCACCAGTCAGAGGGGCAGGAAGGAGCCCTTTGGGGAGCTGCTTTAAGAGGGTACGTGAGGGTGGTATGGAGCAGGAAGGCTCCCCGGCAATGGAGAGGGGGTCACAGCAGGGGTGGACAGGTGATGATTTAGGTGGGGATTGGTCCTGCTTTGAGCAGGGGGTTGGACGAGACACCTCCCGAGGTCCCTTCCAACCCTAATCTTCTGTGACTGGCAGCTGGGGCAAGCTGCACTGGGCACCGGACGGGGGCCGTGGCCCAGACTGTGTGGCCAGGAGCTGGGCAGTCTCCACTGGGGCCACTTTCTCCTCCCGTGCCCTTCCAGGCCTGGTGGCCGGCAGAGAGCGGATCGCCCACCCCAGACGCAGACGCAGCCCGATCGCAGGGCTCTGCAAGCTGCGCCCATTGACCCCCTTCTCAGGGGGGTACCTGCTTCCCCCCGAAACAAGGAGAATCTGCGGCAGGGGAAACAGGCGGGAAAACATCCCAAATCGGAGGAGATTTTAAAGGGATATTGGAGAATTAGGGAGAAAACGGGGCAAAGAGGGAGGAGGCCAGTGACAGGGTCAATAAGTGCCCGGGTGGGCCCGTCCCCCTCCCTGCCAGGCACCTGGCTGCGCCCCCCCCCCGGGACACCGGAGTTTGCTGTTTAAATGGGGGCTCAGGGCGGGGTGAGCGGCTCCGAGAGGCGCCTGCCAGAGCGGGGGAGGGGGTCTCTACGAGGGGACTGGGGGGGGGGGAGGTTGGCGGGGGGGCGGGGCCAGGGTGGCCCCGGGGTACGCTGGGAAGTGTAGTTCCTGACGGTCGTCGGAGCGGCGGTGACGGGGCCGAGCGCGGCCCTCGCGCGCGCATGGAGCGGCTGCGCAGCGTCCGCCCGCCTCCCGGGGCACGCTGGGAAGCGTAGTTCTCGCCCTCTCTCACGCCGGCCTCCTGTGGGCGGGGTGGCCGCTGGCCGGGTGCGCGCGCGCGCTGCTGCCGGGCCCCGCGGACCGTTCGTCCCCGTGGCTGGCGCGCGCCCGGGGCTGACGGAGCCAAGAGGGGGCCCCCACCGCCCCTCCCCCTCCCCCCGGGCCCGGGGGAGTCTCTCCGGCTGGACCCGCCCCGGGCTCCGCCGCCCCCGCCCGGAGCCGCAGGCACCAGGTGCCGGAGAGACTCGGGGGGGGCCGGGCGGGCGGGACAGCGGCGCTGCACGAAGGGCCCGGGGGGGGCCGCAGGTCTCGCAGCCCCTGGGGACGCGCCGGGGCCGGAGGGGCCTGGACCGCGGTGGGGGCAGAGGTGGCGGGGCCCAGGGGGTTCCCCTGTGTGTGCGTCGGGGGGGGGGCAGGCTGGAGATGGGGGGGGTTGGAACCCCCCCGTGGCGGATGGGGGGGCGCTGTTGAGCCCCCCTTTGGTTTGGCCACGTGTCTCTCCAGCAGGGATACAATTCTCCCCGCTTGTCAGTGCGGGGTGTAAAATCCAGGCAGGTGTCTCCCCTTTCGCTCCAGGGACTGACCCTTCCTCTAGGCTCCGGCTCAGATCCCCCCCCCCCCCTTTCTCTTCAATTCTCCAGGGTCCATTTAAAATCTCCTCGGAGGTGGGATATTTCCCCACCCGTGGGCCCTGCTGCAAATTGTCCTTTGTTAGGTGGGAAACTGAGTCATTCCCCAAACGGGAAGGGGGCTAGCGGGGGCAGCTCGCAGAGTCCCGAGACGCGGCCGCCTCTGGGGTGGCCGTTCTGTACCAACAACAGGGCCTGGCAGGTTTCAGAGTAGCAGCCGTGTTAATCTGTGTTCGCAAAAAGAAAAGGAGGACCTGTGGCACCTTAGAGAAAGCTTATGCTCAAATAAATTGGTTAGTCTCTGAGGTGCCACAAGGCCTGGAAGGGCATAGGAGGAGACAGTGTCCCCAGTGGAGACTGTCCAGCTCCAGGTCACACAGCCCCAGATACTGCCCTCCCCACACCCCCCACGCACACACCCGCACTACGTGCAAAGCAGCTCCCCCCCAGCTACCAGTCACCTGCACACCCCTGCTGTGGCCCCCCTCCATTGCCTGCTCCGTACCACCCTCACGTACCCTCTTAACGCAACTCCCCAAAGGGCTCCCTGCTGCCCATGTGACTGGTGGTGCACTATGACTGTCTGTCTGTTGAACTTCTGTGGACAGTCCTGTCAAATTGTCCCAATGTTCTCACATATTTAATATGGATATAAAATCCCTTCAGATCTTCATTGTTTTTTATCATATTATCAAATATTTCTTTTTTGCCCATTTCCTCCCCAGTTCTCAGAGATTAATATAAAATATCCTGTGTGCAGTGCTGTAGTAGCCATGGTGGTCCCAGTATATTGGAGGTTGTCCCCTTGATTTGTATACAAATGTTTGGTGTTCTTCTCCATCTCGTTCCTTAGGAATCCTAACGTGGTGTTAGCTTTTTTTGGCAGCAGCTGTGCGTTGAGCAGAATTTTGTTATTGGATTAATTTTTTAAATCTCTTGACATCCCTAATATTTATAGAATCCTTATCTTATTGTCTTTTGTCACTTACTTGGCGTAACTCATTTTGTGACTTAAACATTCTGATTTTGTCCCCACGTGCTTGTGCTATACTCTTTTGTACTCATCCATAGCAATTTATCTGTGATTTCACTTGTTTAGGATTCCTTTTTATTTTCTGGTCATTAAAGAGCTCCTGGTAGAGCCATATTGCCCGCTTACTATTCTTTCTAGCTTTCCTTCACTTTGTGATAATTTGCCATTGCTCTTTTAATATTGTCTCCCAGAAACTGCCAGCTCTCCTGGACTCTAATTTTCACCTCAGATTTTATTGCCATGGGACCTCACCTACCAGTTTTCCAAGTGTGTTGGAGTCTGCCTTTTTGAAGTCTGTTGTCCTTATTTTGCTACTCATAGAATTTTTGCTACTCCTACAATCATGAAATCTATCATTTCATGATCACTTTTGCCCGTATTGCTTTCCACCTTCCATTTCCTAACTAATTCCTTCTTGTTAGTCAGAATCAGGTGTAAAATGGCCATCCTCTGGTTACTACTTCCATCTTCTGAAAGAAACAGGTGTCCCCAATACATTCCAAGAACTTATTGGACACTTAACATTTAACTGGGAATTGGTCCTGCTTTGAGCAGGGGGTTGGACTAGATGACCTTCTGGGGTCCCTTCCAACCCTGATATTCTATGATTCTATGACTTTGTGTTTGATTGAATTCTTTTTCTAACACATGCCCTCCCCTGCTCTTCCCCTGCCCCGTTACTAAGTATCCTTTCAATTTTTCTGTTATTTACCTGGGTCTAGGACATCAGTATGCAGGGAAAGAGCCTGGGGGGAATTGTGATGTGAATTTATTTCCTGTTCTGACATGTCTTCTATCGCCCTTTTTGCCGTAACAGGCTGCAGCGTAACATTCATGTTTTGCTCCCAGATCATTCCATCCTTCCAGGGAAGGGAAATGGCTGCAATGGAGCCAGTTGAGGTACGGATTATCAGAGAGTTGTTGGTGGGTTCCTGTTGGAGGGAGAAGGGCAATAAATACATAGGAAGTGGACACTTCTCGGGGGTTGATCTGGAGGTGGGAGGTTTTAGGGAAATACACAGGGTGGAGAAAGTGGGGGGACAGGGTGTGACAAACTTGCTGTGATTTGTTTACTGTGAGGCCTAGATCCGAGCAGCAGAGCCCTGGGGTTTGTGGGTGGAAATTCCGTAATTTATCAAACAGGAAACAACCCCTGGGAAGTGGGCTGGGAAAACGTACCAGCCTCCACGTGCTATAGCCTGAACCTTCGCTGCTGTGAGATAAGAAGGGGCACCCCACAGTGAGGTCCAAGGAAGACACCTCAGCCCCTCCCCTCCAGATGCTGGTAATGGAGAGGGTGTTGGGATTCCCACTAGGAAATTGTCCCTGGGCCCTGCTGCAGGCTCCATCTCCTATACCAGCTTCTAACTAGTTAGGTGAGCGATGAGAATGGGAAGACCACTGCCTCTTCTCTCTGCTAGAAGGGCTCTCTCTTTCTCCCATCACCCTGATGCTTCCTGGCT
This sequence comes from Lepidochelys olivacea, assembly GCF_965140295.1. Lineage (NCBI taxonomy): Eukaryota > Metazoa > Chordata > Testudines > Cheloniidae > Lepidochelys > Lepidochelys olivacea. Next base: position 6,790,737 of record NC_140433.1, on the reverse strand, counting down.
GCTCTGAGGGTGTGAGGATGGGACTCTGCTCACTGCCTGCCTCCCAGAGCTTCCATGTGATTAGACCTCCTCTCCTGTCAAGAGTGATGTTGTCACTAGGTAGCAGGTACTGAGTAGCAGGTTCTTGCTCTTTTAGGGACCAGTGACCTTCGAGGAGGTGGCTGTGTATTTCACCAAGGAAGAGTGGGCTCTGCTTTACCCCGCTCAGAGAGCCCTCTACAGAGACGTTATGCAGGAGAACTATGAGAATGTGACCTCGCTGGGTAAGGATTCCCATCCCCTTGGTTATTAGAAGGGGAAAATGAGGAATTAAGGTTCACAACACCCCACAATGCAACCTCAACTGTGCCCTGTTTCAGCAACACCTCAAGAGACCAATGATAAATACTAGCACTCTATCCTCCGCACTACAGAGCACAGGAGTATAGCATAAAGTCTAATACCTTCTCTTTGCTAAGGCAAAACTTGGAGTTTGGTCCAGTGTAGAAAGCAAAAGCTACATACCACTGGCCTGCACTCAAACACTGAGCCTACTGCACACAATCCATCTCAGACTTCCATAATGTTACCACCCCTTTGTTCTTGCACTGAGGATTCCTTCTGAGTCACTTACCCCTCACGGAGACCACTTGCATGTATGCCACCAGACTGCTGACAATTGTCGTGACAAGAACACACCCTTGTGCACCTTTATTGGCCTACCTACAATACTCCTCACTGAAGTGAGGAATACCTCTTCCTTCAAGTTTCACATGCACCTCTCTTCATATCAGAATCACAGCTCTGCCAAGTTGTTCCAACTATTCCCTAAAATGGGTGAACTTGAGTGCTTGTTTAGCACATCTGTCACCCAGTGGCCCCACTGATTGTCAGGGTTCCTGCTTCTGATGTACTTAAAAAAAAAAACAAAGCAACCTGGTGTTAGTTTGTGACTTCTAAATGAGGATATTGATATGATAGGCATCACAGAAACTTGGTGAAATGATTATAATAAATGAGACAAGATATGAACGATATAGGAATTGGAATGACATAGGATATGACAAAGTAGGTTGTGCTGGTGGCAGAGTGGCACTATATTACTCCTGGAGGAATTCTGCGAATTTTATTTGTCAAAATAACGCAATATAATCATGCTGTTTCAATTATATAGGTAATTTAAACTACAATAAAATGGATAGAGAATGGGAGTGGGGAGTATGGGAGGAACTCCCCAAGCCTCCTTGCCTAACAGTAATGTAGCTAGGTTTGACTCTATTTCTGGTTATGGCTGCATATATTTGTTGGCTAATATGCTCAGTGTTACATCGCAGGCAACTGAAGAGCAAGTGGGGCTGGGGAATCAGACTCACAATTTGTCTTGGCTACTGACCATCTCCAGAAACATCAGTGGCAAGGAGTTCATGCAGCACATTTTTTTTAGTCCAAAAATTTAGGCTCGTTCTAATCACGGAAGCCCCCTAAGCATTTATAAGGCCACACAGTCCTTTCCAGCGCTCTGGCACTGTAAAGGCACCTTCAAACTTTTACCTGTTTTATACTCCTAGGGGAATTCACAAAGACAATAGGAACAATGTACTAAGCAGGCAGGCTGCTACATTCTTCTCTGCCTGAGGGGACAGAGTCTGCCCCATACCTAACTCCTCAGAAATACCCTGAAGCCCTGCCCCTCCATGCCGAACACACCCCAATAGCAAGCAGGAGGGACAGAGTGTCTCTCACATGCACGACTGCCCAGCTCCTCCCCCTCCTGCCCCCTGGTGGTGGTTTATGTCTCTACCAGCTGCTCCGGGTGCCTGAACCAACCTGCCTGCGCTGCCGTGAGGGGTGCCTGGCCACTCTTGCGGCTTCCTTTTGCTTCCCTGTCAGAAGTAGTTTTTCTGCGGGGAAGCAAAGAAATCTGCAGGGGACATGAATTCTGCATATGCACAATGACACAAAATTCCCCCAGGAGTAACTGTGAAAGAAACCGTGTCAAATATAGAAAAAATTTTAAGTGAATCTAACTGTGCTATAGAATCTCTACTGATAGAAATTCCATGCTTGAATAATGAGAGTATAGCAGTAGGAATATGATATTGACCACCTGACCAGGATGGTGATGGTGATTATGAAATGCTCAGAAAGATTAGAGAGGCTGTTAAAATAGAAAACTCAATCATAATAATTGGGGGTTTCAACTATCCCCATATTTACTGTGTAGATGTCACCTCAGGATGGGATGCAGAGGTTAAGTTTTTAGAAACCATTAATGGCTACTTATTGGAGCAGCTAGTCCTGGAACCCACAAGGGGAGAGGGAATTCTTGATTTAGTCCTAAGTGATAGACAGGATCTGGTCCAAGAAGTGAACCACTTGGTAATAGAGACCATAATGTAATTACATTTAACATCATTGTGAGGGGGGAGAGTACCAACAACTCCACCACTATAGCATTTAACTTCAGAAAGAGAAACTACACAAAAGTGAGAAAGCTAGTTACATGGAAACATTTTTAAAATCCCATAATAGAGGCTCAAAATAAATGTGTACCCCCAAATGGGGACAAAAAGAACAGTAAGAGGACTAAGAAAATACCACCATGGCTAAAGAGTAAATAAGGCAGTTAGAGGTGAAAAAAGGCATCCTTTAAACATTGGAAGTCAAACTGAGGAAAATAAAAGGAGCAAAAATTCTGGCAAGTCAAGTGTGAAAGTATAATTAGCAGGCCAAAAACATAATTTGAGAAGCAACTACAAAAAGTCACTAAAACTAACACCAATTTTTTTTTATTTTTTTTTAAAGTACATCAGAAGCCTGACAAACAATCAGTGGGGCTATTTGGTCATTGACATACTAAACAAGCGCACAAGGAAGCCAAGGCCATTGCAGAGAAGCTAAATTAATCCTCTGCATCAGTCTTCGTTGCAGAGGATGTGAGGGACTTTCCTAAACCTGAGCCATTCTTTTTAGCTGGTGAATCTGAGGAACTGTCCCAGACTGAGGTGTCGATAGAGGAGGTTTTGGAACAAATGGATAATTTCAACATGAATAAGTCACGAGGACTAGATGGTATTCGCCCAGTAGTACTGAAATACTTTTCATACATGGAAAGTGCAGAACTACTGACTGTGATATGTAACCTACCACTTAAACCGGCCTCTATACCAGACTGGGGATAGCTAATATAATACTAATTTTTAAAAAAGGCTCCCAAGGGGATCCTGGCAGTTTGAGGCTGGGAAGGCTAACTTCGGTACCGAGCAAATTGGCTGAAAACTATGGTAAAGAACAGAATTCTCAGACACATAAATAAACACGATTTGTTGGGGAAGAGTCTACTTGGCTTTTGTAAAGAGAAATCATGCCTTATCTATTAGAATTCACTGAGGGAGTCAACATACATATGGACAAGAGTGATCCAGTGGATACAGTAGAACCTCAAACATATGAACACCAGAGTTACAGACTTACCAGTCAACCAGACACCCTGTGGAGCCAGAAGTCCTCAATCAGGCAGCAGTGCAGACAAACCCCACAGGGGTTGGGGCTGCAGTGGGAGGAGAGGGGTGTCAGGGTCCTGGATAGGGCGAGGGCTCAGGGCTTCTGACCCTCAGAGGCTCAGGGCTTTAGACTGGGAGGGAGTGTTGGGGTGCAGGAGGGGTGCGGCAGTGCACTCAGGGCAGGGGGGTGGGGTGCGGCTGCAGGAGGGGTGTGGCAGGGGACTCAGGGCAGGGGGGTTGTGTGACGCAGCAGGGAGGGGGGAGTGTTGACCTGGGAATGTGGCAGGGGAGTTTCACTGGGGATGGGAGACCTGAGAGCCTGTCACCTGAGCCAGGAGGGGGAGGGAGAGGTAACACCTCTGCCTGGGAAACTGGACAAAGGCTGTAGGAGAGAGCCTGCTGGGGGGTGTGGGGGGTTGTTTTCAGTTTGGTGCTGGGTGGTGGAACATAGGGAACCCCAGGGCTGGGGACTAAGCTCCCTGCCCCCCAGAAGGACTTGACTGAGGGGTCCTGGTTGTACCCACAAGCTCTGTTTTAGACTGTGTTCCTATTGTCCAGTAAACCTTCTGTTTTACTGGCTGGCTGAGAGTCACAGTGAATCCCAGGAAGAGGGGTGCAGGCCCCAGACTCCCCCACACTCCGTGACAGTTCGGCTGCAGGAGGGGTGTGGGGTGCAGCAGGGGGCTCAGGGCAGGGGGTTCGGCTGCAGGAGGAGTTCGGGGGGCGGGTCCAGCCCAGCGCGCACCAGGGGCAGGGCAGGCTCCCTGCCTGCCTGCCCTGCCCCCTTGCCGCTCTGGGAAGCAGCCGGGACCTACAGGGGAACGGGGAACCGCAGCCAATGGGAGCTTCGTGGGAGGTACCTGGAGGAGCGGCCAGGGCAACAAACACCCCTGTGCCCCCCTCCCCCAGGTCCTGGCTGCTTCCCAGAGCGGCACAGGGGCAGGTCAGGCAGGGAGAGAGCCTGCCCTGCCCCTGGTGCACGCCGGGCTGGAGCCATTCTAGGTAAATGCTGGAGGGGCGGGGCTGCCGCGGGGAGCTGGCGGGCCACAGAAAATAACCCATGTGTTTGAGACCCCTGTACTAATGTCTAACCTAAATCTCCCTTTATGCAATTCAAGCCCTTTACTTCTTGTCCTGTCCTCAGTGGATAAGGAGAACAATTTAGCACCCTCCTCTTTATAACAGCCTTTTATGTTGCAGCCTTGCAGACTGTTATGTCCCCCCACCCAATCTTCTCTTCTCCAAACTAAAAAAAAACCCTTGGTTTTCTCAGTCTTTTCTCATAGGTCATGTTTTCTGTACTTTTAATCATTTTTGGTTTTTGCTCTCCTCTGGACTTCGACCAATATGTCTACATCTTTCCTGAAGTGTGGTGCCCAGAACTGTATACATTATTCCAGTTGAGGCCTTATCAGTGCTGAATAGAGTGGAAGAATGACTTCTCGGATCTTGCTTACAACACTCCTGCTTATACATGCCAGAATGATATTCACATTTTTTGCAACAATATTAAATTGTTTAGTCCTATTTAGTTTGTGATCCATTACAACCCTGTGACATTCCCCTCTGGTGTTATCTGGACCGGTGATCTGCTAGGTCACTCCAATCCTCGACTCTGGGAGAGAGCCTTACCCTGCTCTGCTGTGAGAACCCCAACTCCTGGGCTGTTCACACAAAGCCTCTAGCATGTAAGCTGCTCCTTAGATTGTGCAACCGAATGACACTAGCCAACATCTCCGGTCCCAGACACAACCCTAGGAACCTCCGTCTTGCAGTGTCTAGTTATGCCCACTGCATGCTGCAAGCTATCTGAGTTTGTCAATTTAACAAAGAAATGAATATGTACCAGGCTTGTTATCCCAAGGAGAGTCTCTGACAGGCTTCAAACCAAATGCCCTGCTTCAGGTAGAATAAACAGATATATTAACTATAAATATAGATTTTAAGTGATTATAAGTCAAAACATAAGTCAGATTTGGTCAAATTGAAAAAAAAAAAAAAAAAAGCAAAACACGTTCCTGGCTGGCTGATCTTAACACTTTCAATGCCCTTACAAACTTAGATGCTTCTCACCACAGCCTGGCTGGTTGCTCTTCAGCCAGGTTCTCCCCTTTGATCAGTGCTTCAGTCACTTGGGGGTGATGGATGAAGATGGAGGTGGAAGAGAGAGGAAGAGCATGGCAAACATCTCTCCCTTTTATCGTGTCCTTTCTTCCCTCTTGGCTTTGCCCCCACCCTTCAGAGTCAGGTGACCATTACCTCATTGCAGTCCGAAACTGACCAAAGGAGGTGGGGGTGACTCACTCGAGAGTCCAGCAGATCCTTTGTTGTTGCCTAGGCCAGTGTCCTTTATTCCTATGAGGCTGGGCTGAGTTTGTCTCATACATCCCCTGATGAGGTGTGAATTGCCTCTCTGCTCTTGGAGAGTTTTTGTCTGGGCTTGCTTTAAGCCACGAGGATACATTTTCAGCCTCATAACTATATACATATGAAATTATAACCTATAACATTACTATAACATCACTATAACAAGAATGCTCAGTACCTCATGAGCCTTCCAAAGACACCTGATGTGACAAACTTTGCATTGGATACCACGCTATCATTTTACAAGGATGAACATGTGGGTGCTGGGAGTTTCCTCTGAGGTGCAGAGCATCACAACCCCCCAGATTCTTTTCTGCAGTACTCCTCCTTAAACAGTCCTTTCCCATTTTATATTTGTATAATTGATTATTCCTTCCTAAGTGTACTACTTTGAATTTGTCCTTCTAGCATTTCATGCTATTTATTTCAGGCCATTTTTCCAGTTTGTCAGGATCATTTTGAACTCTAATACTGTCTGCCAAAGCGTTTGCAGCCTCTCCCAGCTTGGGTTTGTCTGCAAACTTTATGTGTACCCTCCATGCCATTATTGGAGCCATTTATAAACATAATGAGTAGAACTGGATCCCAGACAGATTCCCTGAGGGACCCCACTTGATATGCCCTTCGACAGCTACTCTGACTATGGTTTTCCAACCAGTTGTGCACCCACCTTATTGAAGGTCTTCTAGGCTATATTTCCCTAATTTGTTTATGGAAAAAGTATTAAAAGTCAAGATATATCACATCTAGTGCTCCCTGCATCCACAAGGCTTGTTACCCTGTCAAAGACAGATGTTAGGTTGGTTTGATATGATTTATTCTTGACAAATCTATGGTGACAGGTACTTCACCTTATTTCTTCAAGATGCTTACAAATTGATTGAGTGATTATTTGGTCTAGTATCTTTCCAGTTACTAAAATTAAGCTGACTGGTGTATAATTCTGTGGGCTGTCCTTATTTCCTTTTTATAGATAAGTACTATATTTGCCCTTTTCCAGTTCTCTGGGATATCTCCCATTCTACATGAGTTCTCAAAGATAATTGCCAATGACTCAGGGTTCTCTTCAGCCAGTTCCCTAAGTATTCTTGGATGTATTTAATCAGGTCCTGCTGACCTGAAGACATCTTCCAAGATTGTTAATAATGACTCAGAGGTCTCTTCAGCCAGGTCCTTAATGAGCTTATTATGGAGCAAGGGATATTTAGGTTAGATATTAGGAAAAAGTTTCTAACTCTAAGGATAGTTTACTGTGGAATAAGCTTCTAAGGAAAGAAGTGGATTCCCTGTCATTGGAAATTTTAAAAACCAAGTTGGACAAACACCTGTGAGGGATCTAGATTCACTGGGTCCTGTCACAGCACGGGGTTGGACTTGATGACTTCTTGAGCTCCCTTCCAGCCCTACATTTCTGTTGTTTTTTGCTTTCTCCCATGCTGCTCATTGGAGGAGCACCCCATAAACATCCCCAGAGCGACCTCATTATCCTCCTTCCCATCCCTCTGTACAGCTCCTCTGTTCTAGGACACCTACAAACTCATGATGATGGTTAGGGTACTGGTGTCCAGAGACCACTGTCTATCAAGGTGACAAATGTCTTATTGTATCCTTTGCTCCCCATGTCACTATTCAGGGTCATTGTACCTGTATTCCCCCTCTGTGGTCCAGCAAGGGCACCCACTCTCAGGCTGTCTAGCAGTCACCTCTCTGGGGTAGAAACCCACATGTCTCTCCCTCCTGACTGGGGTATTTCCAGGCGGCACATCTCCCTGCCCACACTGTGAATTCCCCAACAAGGCAGATCCCCTCAGCAAGCCCGCTTTCCCTTCCTTCCTCAGGGGCTTTGAGCAGCGTACCTAAGTTACCGCACAGACCGTTCCCAGAAAACTGATAAAATCAGGGTAAAAGCATTACAGAGAGATCATATTAAAAACAATATAAGAACCTAAATGCATGATAATAAGCTTACCAGAGATCACCCCAAACCCACCAAGGGCTAAAGTAGGTGAACAGACCTTCAAACTCCACCAAGAGTTTTTTACCCTGTGGTCACAAGCTAACAGTTGTTAGCTCAGAAGAAGCTTGCCCATGCATCTGTGAGTCACTCTTCTATCCATTTTGGGCCTCTGAACTTGTCTTCATGTAACAGGTGATCAGCAGGCAATGGTTTCTCCTCATGGTGCAGCTTCCATAGGGTTTGCTGTGGAGGTGAGAAGTTGACTTCTCCTCCCCCAAGTGTTTTCTAGGAATCCCACTTAAATTTTGTCTAGCACATTTTTTTCAGAGTCCTTTGAAGTTCATAACACCTCCTAGGATTTATGTTAGCCAGATATTACATACCATCTGTAACGGGGTCAGCGCCCACTTCTCGTGAGCACCTCCTTTTCTCTGGTCGATATGCCTGCAATCACAGTCTCTTTTCAGGGTGGCACCCAGCTCTTGCAAGCGCAAGCCCACCCCAGAATGGTTCTCTCGGCAGGTCTTCAGCAACTCAGCTTTCCGGCCGAGCCACATGCACTGCCCCCCCTTCCAGGGTATACAGTCCCTGGTATGGGGCCGTAGCTCTAAAAGGCTTCTCCCAGAGGCACTGCCTTCTTCATCTACCCAGCTGGGGCCCATTTTGGTACCCGCAGCTGGTGGTGTTTCAGCAGGCCTCCCTAGACTCAGTCTTCAGCCAGACTAGCAGGGCTCATCTCGGGACCCTCGCTGGCCTGCACAGGTTCTGTGCCCAGTTTCCCTGGGCTTCAGCCTGCCCACACTGACTGGAGTCTTCCCTTTCTGGGATATGGAGGTACCTGCTCTGGGTTTTAGGAGCCCCTTTGATCATGAGTGTCTGGCAATGTGTGTTCCCAGTAGACATGGGCACAATTAAATTCCTCATAAGAAGAGTGTCCTGCACCTTTGAGCACCTGGGGAACTGGCCCCAGGATTTTACTCATTTAATATGGTCTGGAGTTAAAATAACAGAACTTTCTGAGTGGGTGACAAATGTCCTATGAATTCACCTGATCTCACTTGTCTTCTTTCCCCTGGGCAGGGTTTCCAGTTTCCAAACCTGATGTAATCTCCCAACTGGATCGAGGGGAAGAGCCATGGGCCTCAGATCTCCAGGGATCAGAGGAAAGAGAGATCCTGAGCAGCACCTGCACAGGTGAGCAATCATTAAACCAACTCAGAAACTGTCAGTACCTGAAGGAAAAGCTGGGATTCGCAACAAAGACCTTGTGAGGTCTCTGAATTCAGGATTGTCCCCACCAGGTGTCGTATTCTCAGGGCAGATATTGCTCATGGTTTCCTACCCATCCTACCTCCTGGCAGTAGCCCTGTAACGATGCTGGTTCTGGTGGGACCCAACTGAGAGTGCCGATTCAGGACAAACTGCTTAAAGCAGGGCAGTTACAACCCAAAGCAGGGCAGTTACAACCCAAGGCTTTTTCCACCTCTGAGGCAAACCAAACCAGCCAGACAAAGAGGACTTTGGTTTTAACCCACTGGCTAACCACAAGTCACACAAGCAATTCCCTTAGACACTCCAGTTTCCCAGTATCACCACCAGTGCCACTCGTTATGGGGACAAATGGTTATGAAAACCAATACCCCAGTAAAAGAAAAAAGGTTCTCTCGATCCCACAGCACCAAGCCCCAGACCCAGGTCAATATGCAAATCAGATCTTACCCACAAATCACGCTATTGCCAATCCTTTAGAATCTAAAATCTAAAGGTTTATTCATAAAAGGAAAAAGATATAGATGAGAGCTAGAATTGGTTAAATGGAATCAATGACATACAGTCATGGCAAAGTTCTTGGTTCAGGCTTGTAACAGTGATCGAATAAACTGCAGGTTCAAATCAAGTCTCTGGAGTGCATCCACAGCTGGGATGGGTCTTTCAGTCTTTGGTTCAAAGCTTCAGTGTAGCAAAGGTCCTCCAGAGGTATGAAGCAGGATTGAAGACAAGATGGAGATGAGGCATCGGCCTTTTATAGTCTTTTCCAGGTGTAAGAACATCTCTTTGTTCTTACTGTGGAAAATTACAGCAAAATGGAGTTTGGAGTCACATGGGCAAGTCCCTGCATACCTTGCTGACACAAGGTGTATCTGCCTTCTCTCAGTGGGTCAGTTGTATAGCTGATGGTCCTTAATGGGCCATCAAGCAGGCTAGGCAGAGCTGACACCAACTTGTCTGGGGTGTCACTCAGAAGCATAGCATAAGTTTGAAATACAGACAGTATAGAGCCAATATTCATAACTTTAACTACAAAAATGATACACACATATAGACAGCATAATCATAACCAGCAAACCATAACCTTGTCTTAGACACCTTATTTGACCCCCTTTATACAAGATTTGGTGCCACTACAGGACCTTGGTTGCAACAATGATCTACACGATCCCAGATTATGTCAATAACGTCACAAGCCCCTTCCCTGAACTCGCTTCTCCCTGAGTGTTTGGATGCAAACTGGATGCAGAATTGATCCCCTCTTCTCTCCTCTTTAAGGATTTTTTTTCCATCTGCAGCTGCTTTTTTAATTTGTTCTCCCCTTATCAATTCCTGTTTCTGAGGTTTTTCTTTCTCTGTCCCAGCAGGTGATGGGATGGTGAGTGAGACCATGAAGCAGAATCCTCAGCAGGAAGATGATGAGCAAGTGGAGCCAACTGGGGCGTTACTGCAAAGATGCAAAGGGAGTGTATCCAGGAGTTGTGAGCAGGGAAAAGCCTGTGAAAGTCAGCACATTCCAGAGAAGTGGCAGGGAAACCAGCCAATGCAGAAATTTGGTAAATCTGTTAATTATCACGGAACTCACAAAGGCCTCAAGGAAACCACAGCCCAGCAGAGAATATGCATGGGAGAAAAAAATAACACATGCACTGAGTGTGGGGAAAAGTTCAGTAGGCACTCACACCTTATTAGCCATCAGAGAATCCATATTCGAGAGCAACCCTATGCATACTGTGAGTGCGGGAAAACCTTCGCTCAGAGCTCAGCCCTTATTAAACATCACAAAGTCCACACAGGGGAGAAACCCTATGAATGCTTTGAGTGTGGGAAAATCTTCACTCGGAGCTCAACCCTCATTGCACATCAGAGAATCCACACAGGGGAGAAACCCTATAAATGCTGTGAATGTGGGAAAACCTTCACTCTTAGCTCAACCTTGATTGCACATGAGAGAATCCACACAAGGGAGAAACCCTATGAATGCTGTGAGTGTGGGAAAACCTTCACTCAGCGCTCAAACCTTATTACACATAAGAGGATCCATACAGGGGAGAAACCCTATGAATGTTGTGAATGCAAGAAAACCTTCACTCAAAGGGCATCCCTTATTAGCCATCAGAGAATCCATACAGGGGAAAAACCCTATGAATGCTGGGAGTGCGGGAAAACCTTCATTGTGATCTCAAATCTTATTAAACATCAGAAAAACCACACAGGGGAGAAACCCTACGAATGCAGTGAGTGTGGGAAAACCTTCGCTTGGAGCTCAAACCTTAGTTCACATCAGAGAATCCATACAGAAGAGAAACCATATAAATGTAGTGAATGCGGGAAAACCTTCACTCAGATCTCACACCTTATTACACATCAGAGAATCCATACGGGGGAGAAACCCTATGAATGCCATGAGTGCGGGAAAACCTTCACTCGGAGTTCAATCCTTATTATACATCACAGAATCCATACAGGGGAGAAACCCTACGAGTGCTATGAGTGCGGGAAAACCTTCACTCAGAGCTCAACCCTTATTACACATCAGAAAATCCACATGAGAAAGAAACCCTATGAATGATGACAGACAGGGTTCAGAGTAGCAGCCATGTTAGTCTGTATCCGCAAAAAGAACAGGAGGACTTGTGGCACCTTAGAGACTAACACATTTATTTCAGCATAAGCTTTCGTGGGCTAAACCCCACTTCATCGGATGCATGCAGTGGAAAATATAGTAGGAAGATAGATAGATATATACACACACAGAGAACATGAAACAATGGGTGTTATCATACACACTATAACGAGAGTGATCAGTTAAGCTATTACCAGCAGGAGAGAAAAAAAACCTTTTGTAGTGATAATCAAGATGGGCCATTTCCAGCAGCTGACAAGAATGTGTGAGGAATTGGGGGGGGCGGAGGGGGAATAAACATGAGGAAATAGTTTTAGTTTGTGTAATGACACATCCAGTCCCAGTCTTTATTCAAGCCTAATTTAATGGTGTCCAGTTTGCAAATTAATTCCAGTTCAGCAGTCCAACAAGAGACTGATCACTCTCGTTATAGTGTGTATAACTGTATTTTCCACTGCATGCATCCGATGAAGTGGGTTTTAGCCCATGAAAGCTTATGCTCAAATAAATGTGTTAGTCTCTAAGGTGCCACAAGTCCTCCTGTTCTTCCTATGAATGATGTGAGGCAGGAAAACCTTCACTCAAGAGCTTAAATCTTAATACACATCAGAAAATTCACAAAGGGGAGTACCCCTAGGAATGCTGTGAGTGCAGGAAAACCTTTGCTCATGGCTCACACCTTAGTGGGCATCAAAGGATCCACAAAGGAGAGATCCTATGAATTCTCTGAATGTGGGAAATTCTGTCAGAGTTCAGCCCTTATTTATTATCAGACAAGCTGCAAGGGAGATAAATACCATAAAAACCTTGATTAGGGCTGAGAAAAGATTTTATTTTCCTTTTGCTAATTCCTTCATAATGAACTTCAAGGCAGCATTTGTGTCATCGTGGTCTCTCAGCTCCACCAGCTGAGTTGTCTGCTTTTCCCTTTTGCACTCACCCTTCCTTGGGGTCAATCTCAGAATTTTTTCTTTTTCACCAACTCCTTTGTCCTATGTCATGGAAGTGTGTGTCCCTCCAACAGGACTGTCCATCAGCCCCAGGTGGGGAAGTGGGAGGCACTTCAACTAGGTGCATAGAAGTTAAATCTACCTGGGCCCTGACTGCACTGGTTAGCTATCTTGATGTAAAAACAAAACTATTTTTTCAAGAAAGAAAATAGCCCATGTATAGTGGCCAGGGAAATTTAGCAAATTTCCTCAAGACCTGACATAACTTCCGTAACTTCTCCTAGTCTAAACATATTTGGAGCATCATATTCATACTTTTCCTCCCACTCTAAACTGATTGTTAGTCACCAGGTTCCCCCACTAGGGACAAATTGTCTCATTCCCAGTTGTTCTCACAATGCACTGGCTTGTGCTGAATAGCAGTTGGGTTTTGTATCATTTTTCTTATTTTAAATATAACAAGGAGCAGGATTAGGGATAGGAAAATACGTTTTTTCAACTTCTGTGACACCTGAAGTGGTGAGTTGGAGGGATTCCCACATTCAGAATTAGCTCAACAGTATTTCCTCTGTTTGAACCATGTAGAATTTATCTTCTACACATGCTACAACTCTACCTCTCAATGTATCATTTGTGTCAGTGTTCTCAGTCCTCTGCTTGGGACTCACACTTTGTTTTCTTTGATCTTAAAACCTAGTAAATTAGGTCTTGAAATGAAGTTGGCAGAGACCTGGAAAGGGAATTTGAATGGATCTCAAACACAGTGCCATCATTTGGAGTTTAAATCCCAGTTTCCAACTGTTAGCAAAGGAGTTTTCCTACTAAGATGGGGTGGTTTACAGATGGGAAGGTTGGCTGGGTTTTTGTTTTGTTCTGTTTTTGTTTTTTCATTACAATGATTCTAGAACTTTTGTAAATAATACAACTCAACACTAATGAGTGAAGCAGGTTTGAATGGATCAGAGGAGAATCTCTTGTCTTGGTTTTGAGTCAACACATTCAACACATGCTCTGGAATTTCTAGTTCTATGAAACTGGATGTACCATATCTCTCTGTGATGTGGGTTTTTCTTCTTTTTTGAGTGCCATTTGGTCACATAACAGGATATTAATTTGATTCGTCAGACTGTGGCTCTGATTTATTGGGGACTTTGAGAAAATGACTGTTTTAGCAAGTAGCCATTTCTCAGTTTATTTTTGCTTTTTCCCTGCCCCCCCACCCCCCATGATGACATGGAGAAACTTCAAGTGCAGTTCAGTCAACAGGAGAGAATACTCCGAGTTATTGGACATATCACCAACTGTTTTTAAATCTCCAGTCTGAAATGGTGAACAACAGCGTGCCCCAAATTATACAACTAATGAAAGTAACTGAATACAGTCACAGTGCTGTTCAATTGTTTAGGTCAATATTGTCTCAGATGATCTGGGTACAGGATTCTTCAGTAAGTGATTAGGAACTAGGCAAAAGGCTCGTATATGTGTTTCCCAAGGCAATTGTGATGAAGGGTCTTGTGACAGACTTGTTCACACCCTGCACACTATTACAGGATTTTTTGTATAAGGCATGTCTTGTGAGGTACCATTTAAAAATCCATAATTTGCTGATCAATAGTATGGAAAAGTACACATAGCAGCATTGTATGTAACATAATAAACAAGCTGAAATCATGACTAAAAGTATGTTTGGCAGATAAATCTGAGGAATGGCCAAAAGCAGTTCCTCAGAGACCAAGGGCAAATGACACCTCAGCCAAGTGTAAACAAGGCTGATGGACCATTACCTGCTAAGTGGCCATTCTTTGGCAGGAAAGGGGGCCAGAGCAAAAATACCTGCATTTTAGGCCTTGTCTGCACTACAGAGTTTTGTCAACAAAATTAGGCCGCTTTAATTAAAGCGCTTTAATTAAACTGCTGTTGCGTGTTCACACTATGCTTCTTGTGTTGGCAGAGCGCATCCACACTAGTAGGTCTTGCACTGACACAGAAAGCAGTGCAGCAGGAGACAGGCTGCTTTGGGAAGGGCTTGCAATGCCTTATGGAGCAAGTATAGCGTCACATGATGCAGGTTTCTCAATCCCATTGTTCCATGGGCATCCTACTAGATTACCAGCCGCTTTTCAATGGAAGTGTGTGTTGGGGGGGGGAGAGACAAAGACAGAGTGTGTTTTGAGGGAGAGTGAGTATGTTGGCATCCTGTTTCTTTAAGTTCAGACAGCAACTAGTCCTGAGGTAGGACACCCTACCCCTGCCTCTGCACAGCAGAGCAGTCCCACCCACAGCAGCAGCCTACCTGCCGCTGTGTTCCTAGTGTGGGGGAGAGCAGGAGGATTCCACGTTAATGATTTGCTCTTTGCTGCCGGAACAGAGCAGCATGCTCAGCTGTCAGAACTTCCTAGAGCTTTGAAAGGGGAGCGGCACATGCCTGTAGGGCAGCCGAATTCAAAACAGTGAGCAGAGTGGTCACAGCGGGCATTCTGGGATACTGGGGGATGCCAGTTATGGCGACATAATGAATTGCAGTATATATACTGATGCTTTGTCACTTCAACTTTTCAGGAAGAGGCTCTGTCTCTCTCATCTAAGTGGTTTTGTTTTGCCACAAAAAGTAGCATTGTAGCGTGTGCAGTCCCGCTGTTCTGTTGGCAAAAGCAGCCTTTTGCTGACAAAACTGTGTAGTGTAGACAAGGCCTTAGCAAAGAAACAGCATGTTCTTGTCCACACAGACTGCCTGTAGGCTTGCTCCCAGCTGGAAATGCTTCTCAAAGGGGGAACAGGACTATAAAAAGAAGGGGCAGACACCCCTCAAAACACTTCCCTCTCTCTCCCTGTCCATTGCATTCTCTGCCACTGAGAAGACAAAATGACACAGCTGTCGAGCTTTGGGGGAGGGGTCCTGGCCTAAAGAGTTTGGTCAGTGAGACCGCTGAAGCATGTAGGTGAGAAAATTTTGCTTTGAAACTAAAAATTTCTTAAGTATGTGTTAGTGAGCATTTATCTTTATTTTTCTTGTAACCATTTTTGACTTTTATGCCTCATTACCTGTACTTAATAAATCTGTGTCTTTGTACTTAATAAACTTCTTTTCTGTTTAATACAAGCCAGTGCATTTAAACTGAAGTTTCTGAATAACTAAGGCTATGTTTATGTCACGGAGGTCATGGAAGTCACAGAATCCATAACTTCCAAAGACCTCCATGACATTCTCTGCTTCAGCCCCAGGGGCTGCAGCACTCTGGAGCTGGCAACCAGCGGGGCCCTGACAGGGTTCCAGCCACAGCAGTGACGGGGGGACCCTGCAAGGTTCCAGCGACAGGTGACAGACTCCTGAGGGAGCCCTCCTCAGGGTTCCAGCAAGGGGTGACAGCCTCGTGCGGGGTGAGGGGGACACCTCGGGCGAGTGGCTGGGGGTGTCCCATTTTCTCTTTGGGAAATATGGTTACCCTGCAGCTCTCAGCCGCCCTGGGCAGAGGCCATGGACGGAGGGGGATCCCCACAGCTCCCAGCAGCAAAAGTCACAGACAGGTCACGGCGTCTTTGAATTTTGTTTATTGTCCGTGACCTGTCTGTGACTCTTACTAAAAATAATCATGACAAAATCTTAGCCTTACAAATAAACCATTGAAATAAATTGGCATATTATTCTCTTAAAGGTTTATTGGACGTCAAATATGTTGTACTGTCCAGGAGAGGGCTGGGCAGTACAGGACATACATTTATGGGGGAAGATCTGGGACTGGTCATGTGTTGGGGGTCACCCTACAGTATAACCAAGGCTGAGGCAAGGCAGAGTGTAACCCAAGTGCGGCTGGCAGGCTGCAGTTACACACACACATTCAGGGTGTGTCTTGCATGCTGGAAGGCTGTTTGTGAGTGGCCCAGGTGGGAGCTACTTCAGCAAGGCATTGTAAGGCACCCAAGGTTGCAGAGCAGGGGTGAGAGAGCTACTCATTAGGCTGGATTGTACTCTGGTATGTCACAGCTCTGCAGGACGTTACTCCTGAAGTCATCTCCTAGCTAAGCCTGTGGTTTGGGAAATGCTGTCCCTAACTATGGCGACGTGGAGGAAATAGAAGTGTGTTTTTGTTGAAGTAGGAACTGCAAATGTGTGTGAAATATAATCAGTGTTGAAGTTGAGAGACCTGCCGGACATAATCAAAAAGGCTGACAAAGGAGGTGCTGATGTCATCATGAATAGGTCGGAATATGAACAAGAGGCTGCTCGGCAGCTCTCCAACACGAGTTTCTACAAGCCATTACCCTCTGATCCCACTGAGAGTTACCAAAAGCAACTACAGCATTTGCTCAAGAAACTTCCTGAAAAAGCACAAGATCAAATCCGCACAGACACACCCCTGGAACCCCGACCTGGGATATTATATCTACTACCCAAGATCCATAAACCTGGAAATCCTGGGCGCCCCATCATCTCAGGCCTTGGCACCCTGACAGCAGGATTGTCTGGCTATGTAGACTCCCTCCTCAGGCCCTACGCTACCAGCACTCCCAGCTACCTTCGAGACACCACTGACTTCCTAAGGAAACTTCAATCCATCGGTGATCTTCCTGATAACACCATCCTGGCCACTATGGATGTAGAAGCCCTCTACACCAACATTCCACACAAAGATGGACTACAAGCCGTCAGGAACACTATCCCCGATAATGTCACGGCTAACCTGGTGGCTGAACTTTGTGACTTTGTGCTTACCCATAACTATTTCACATTTGGGGACAATGTATACCTTCAGATCAGCGGCACTGCTATGGGTACCCGCATGGCCCCACAGTATGCCAACATTTTTATGGCTGATTTAGAACAACGCTTCCTCAGCTCTCGTCCCCTAAAGCCCCTACTCTACTTGCGCTATATTGATGACATCTTCATCATCTGGACCCATGGAAAAGAAGCCCTTGAGGAATTCCACCATGATTTCAACAATTTCCATCCCACCACCAACCTCAGCCTGGTCCAGTCCACACAAGAGATCCACTTCCTGGACACTACAGTGCTAATAAACAATGGTCACATAAACACCACCCTATACCGGAAACCTACTGACCACTATTCCTACCTGCATGCCTCCAGCTTTCACCCTGACCACACCACACGATCCATCGTCTACAGCCAAGCTCTGCGATACAACCGCATTTGCTCCAACCCCTCAGACAGAGACAAACACCTACAAGATCTCTGTCAAGCTTTCTTACAACTACAATACCCACCTGCTGAAGTAAAGAAACAGATTGATAGAGCCAGAAGAGTTCCCAGAAGTTACCTACTACAGGACAGGCCTAACAAAGAAAATAACAGAACGCCACTAGCCGTCACCTTCAGCCCCCAACTAAAACCCCTCCAACGCATTATTAAGGATCTACAACCTATCCTGAAGGATGACCCAACACTCTCACAAATCTTGGGAGACTGGCCAGTCCTTGCCTACAGACAGCCCTGCAACCTGAAGCAAATACTCACCAACAACCACATACCACACAACAGAACCACTAACCCAGGAACTTATCCTTGCAACAAAGCCCGTTGCCAACTGTGCCCACATATCTATTCAGGGGACACCATCACAGGGCCTAATAACATCAGCCACACTATCAGAGGCTCGTTCACCTGCACATCCACCAATGTGATATATGCCATCATGTGCCAGCAATGCCCCTCTGCCATGTACATTGGTCAAACTGGACAGTCTCTACGTAAAAGAATAAATGGACACAAATCAGATGTCAAGAATTATAACATTCATAAACCAGTCGGAGAACATTTCAATCTCTCTGGTCACGCAATCACAGACATGAAGGTCGCTATCTTACAACAAAAAAACTTCAAATCCAGACTCCAGCGAGAAACTGCTGAATTGGAATTCATTTGCGAATTGGATACTATTAATTTAGGCTTAAATAGAGACTGGGAGTGGCTAAGTCATTATGCAAGGTAGCCTATTTCCTCTTGTTTTTTCCTACCCGCCCCCCAGATGTTCTGGTTTAACTTGGATTTAAACTTGGAGAGTGGTCAGTTTCGATGAGCTATTACCAGCAGGAGAGTGAGTTTGTGTGTGTATGGGGGTGGGGGGGATGTGAGAAAACCTGGATTTGTGCTGGAAATGGCCCACCTTAATTATGCACATTGTAGGGAGAATGGTCACTTTGGATGAGCTATTACCAGCAGGATAGTGAGTTTGTGTGTGTGGTTTTTGGGAGGGGGGTGAGGGGGTGAGAGAACCTGGATTTGTGCAGGAAATGGCCCAACTTTATTATCATGCACATTATGTAAAGAGTTGTCACTTTGGATGGGCTATCACCAGCAGGAGAGTGAATTTGTGTGGGGGGGTGGAGGGTGAGAAAACCTGGATTTGTGCTGGAAATGGCCCACCTGATGATCACTTTAGATAAGCTATTACCAGCAGAACAGTGGGGTGGGAGGAGGTATTTTTTCATATTCTCTGTGTATAAATAAAGTCTGCTGCAGTTTCCACGGCATGCATCCGATGAAGTGAGCTGTAGCTCACAAAAGCTCATGCTCAAATAAATTGGTTAGTCTCTAAGGTGCCACAAGTACTCCTTTTATTTTTGTTTAGAAACCCCATCTGAGGTAGCCAACAGAGATTGTGACATAGGCTTATGTCTAGTTCTTAACTGACACCTGTGTTACCAGTTTAAAGAAATAAACTGGCCATGTTTGCAGAAGCTATTGCTGACTAGCACTGCTGAGATTTTGGGTGGTTTGTTAAAAGAATATACTCCAGGGAAGTGTACATTTAGCACGGTGAAGGGTTTGGCAAGAACTCAGATAGAAATAGCAGGCACTCACCTGTTGGTTTTCACCTCAGAGAAGGAAGCTATGGAGAGCTATGGTCCATAGAATCATAGAATATCAGGTTTGGAAGGGACCTCAGGAGGTCATCTAGTCCAACCCCCTGCTCAAAGCAGGACCAATCCCCAACTAAATCATCCCAGCCAGGGCTTTGTCAAGCCTGACCTTAAAAACCTCTAAGGAAGGAGATTCCCCCAACTCCCTAGGTAACCCATTCCAGTGCTTCACCACCCTCCTAGTGAAATAGTTTTTCCTAATATTCAACCTAAACCTTCCCCACTGCAACTTGAGACCATAGATTCTTGTTCTGTCATCTGGTATCACTGAGAATAGTCTAGATCCATCCTCTTTGGAACCCCCTTTTAGGAAGTTGAAAGCAGCTATCAAATCCCCCCCTCATTCTTCTCTTCTGCAGACTAAACAATCCCAGTTCCCTCAACCTCTCCTCGTAAGTCATGTGTTGCAGTCCCCTAATCATTTTTGTTGCCCTTCGCTGGACTCTTTCCAATTTTTTCACATCCTTCTTGTAGTGTGGGGCCCAAAACTGGACACAGTACTCCAGATGAGGCCTCACCAGTGTCGAATAGAGGGGAACGATCACGTCCCTCCATCTGCTGGCAATGCCCCTACTTATACATCCCAAAATGCCATTGGCCTTCTTGGCAACAAGGGCACGCTGTTGACTCATATCCAGCTTCTCGTTCGCTGTAACCCCAGGTCCTTTTCTGCAGAACTGCTGCCGAGCCATTCGGTCTCTAGTCTGTAAGGATTCTTCCGTCCTAAGTGCAGGACTCTGCCCTTGTCCTTGTTGAACCTCATCAGATTTCTGTTGGCCCAATCCTCCAATTTGTCTAGGTCCCTCTGTATCCTATCCCTACCTTCCACCATATCTACCACTCCTATCAGTTTAGTGTCATCTGCTAACTTGCTGAGGGTGCAATCCACGCCAACCTCCAGATCGTTTATGAAGATATTGAAGAAAATCGGCCCCAGGATCGACCCTTGGGGCACTCTGCTTGATCCGGCTGCCAACTAGAAATGGAGCCATTGATCACTACCCGTTGAGCCCGACGATCTAGCCAGCTTTCTATCCACCTTATAGTCCGTTCATCCAGCCCATACTTCTTTAACTTGCTGGCAAGAATACTGTGGGAGACTGTATTAAAAGCTTTGCTAAAGTCCAGATAAAACACGTCCACTGTTTCCCCCTGTTTTTACACTGTTTTAAAACGGGTTTTAGATTACCACTCCCTGCTTCAGTGGCATTGATTACAGCCCCAAAGGATACCAGGGTTAGATGGGAAACAATTGTTCTTTACCATTTGGCACCAAAGTGTCATGAGGAAAAGAGAGAAACAGCTGGTGCCTGTTAGGATATAGATATTCAGGCCTGTCTGTAAAGGCCTATACTCTAAGAATTTAGGTGTATTCTTATCACTTAGCTAGTTATAGAGGTATAAAAGAAAGAATCAAAATCACTGTCTGCCGGTGTAAGGTCCTTTTCTTACTGTGACAGTCTGAGGCCCTGTTCTTAGGCTAAGGCCTTTGGCTACACAGCAGAGGCAGCCATAAGCTGGGAAGCGAACGGTCACGTCCTCACATTCCAAACTAGTCACACTGAAATAAGGTGCTATTGGGCTGTTAGGAATACACTCCTGTCCTGATAATGCCTATTGCCGCCAGAGAAAGGGAAGTGCCTAGAAGATGAAAAAGGAAACTTCGTTTGATAGCATCCTGTCTGGCAAGAACTCACTTATCAATAGCTGGGATGTGAAATCCTCACTTCTGTGTTTGTTCTATCACTGTAGTCCCCATTTCCCTATTGTTTGTCTGTATAATCTCTGTCTGGTTCTGTGATTGTTTCTGTCTGCTGTATAATTAATTTTACTGGGTGTAAACTAATTAAGGTGGTGGGATATAATTGGTTAAATAATCATGTTACAATATGTTAGAATTGGTTAGTTAAATTTCAGTAAAATGATTGGTTAAGGTATAGCTAAGCAGAAGTCGAGTTTTACTATATAGTCTGCAGTCAACCAGGAAGTGAGTGGGTGGGTGGGGGAATGGGAACAGGGAATGGGGGTGGGGAAATTGGAATCATGTTTTACTAAGGGGGGGGAATGGGAACAGGGACACAGGTGTAAGGCTCTGTGGTGTCAGAGCTGGGAAGGGGGACACTAAGGAAGGAAACTGGAATCATGCTTGCTGGAAGTTCACCCCGATAAACATCGAATTGTTTGCACCTTTGGACTTCGGGTATTGTTGCTCTCTGTTCATGCGAGAAGGACCAGGGAAGTAAGTGGGTGAAGGAATAAGCCCCCTAACAGTGCCTTCACAGGACATTCCTTGCCTATGGATGCCAGTCTGGCTGCCTGGCTGGACAAAAAGGACATTTGTGGTGTGTGTGTTATGTTGGATCATATTAAAGAAGTTCTGTATTAAAATCACAAATGAGTTTGATTCCCCATAGTTTAAATTCCAGGGTATTACTAATTAAGAGGTCTTTTGGTTTTTGGTCTCTTGTTTTTACTGTTTCTCTCCCCCTCTGTGTGAAACTTGCAAGCTGCTAATTGTGTTAGTACATCCTAAGACAGAGTCTGTTCTCAAAGCAATTCTTTGTAACAACAACTACTCACACAGAGAGAGACTCAAAGCGATACTTTGTAACAACAGAAACAGCACCCAGAGACTCCCCGCCCTTTTGTTATATTTATCTTGCTTTGTTAACAATTGTGATTAAAATAGAGATAGGGGATGTATGTGATGGATGCTTGGTGTGGATAATAAATGAATGATCAGGGAGGTGCCAGCCTAAGAATCCAGTGTCGATCGGCCTAAGAAGGCGTCAAGTGGAAACAACCAGTGGACCCCCGGAGGGCAGACTGGAATCCACCCAACAGCCTCAAGGATGGGAGAACCGAAGAACTAGATAACATCTGGCAGCCCAGAGCCCTCAGGAATGTGCTATCTGCTGATTGATTCAGCAACAGCATGATGAAGCAATTCCCATAGCCTGGCATAGGAATAAATTCCTATAAAAATGGACTCTAGAAAGTGAGAACTTTGGGGTCTGATTCTGCAAACCAACTTCCAGCAGCATCGGATGAGCATCTGACAAGCCCCTGCTCCCTCCTCATGTCCAGGCCACCTGGCCAGTGCCTTGGCACGAGCAACTCTAAGGCTGGTAACTATAATAACAACCTTGCAGAACCTGTGTGTGTATGAATGAATAAATATGCGATTGAATGGAATGTTATAGCTATAACTAACTGCTTACTATGAGTCTTTCTGTATTCACAATAAATGTGCCATTTTGCCATATCCCATTTAATAAGATCCTGCTGGTTTGTATTTTATTGGTATAACATGTAAATGATGGTAACCACACTTTCACCCTTTGTCAATGGGACACTCCACATCCCAGGGGAGTGCCCTGTAGCTCCATATTCATGCGTATAAAGCAGGCCATGTGAGGTATCGTGGGGAAAGTTATGATCTGCTGAAACCCACTGTTCCATTTAAATATATTATTAATGCGCATGAAGTTATGAGAATTGTGTTGTATGAGTCACTAAAATAAACTGTGTGTTTGGGAAGCGCCTACATACTAGCTCCCCAAAAGACAGTAACCAGGGAGCTAACCAACGCCTGGGCGGGTGTCAAACAAACCATCATCCAGCAAGGGAGCTACAATGCAATGACTCACTTACACAAGGCCACACCAAGGGAATTGCTCAACCTTGCCTGGTGACTCAGCAAAGCCCACCAGACATGCCTGGACTCATGTTGTTCAAGCACATGGGACTAAGGGTATAAAAGAGAACACAAGGGCCCCATGCCTGGCCTTTCTCCTGCCCCCACCTATGCTGCAAGCAACAAGGATGCTCAGAAGACTGAAGACTCCAACAGAGGAGACAGGCCCAGGCTTCAAGGGTGAAACCTGTGGACTATGAACTGCAATATGCAGTGGGGTGAGAAAAACTGCTTAATGTAGATGTTGTCCAGTCTAGTAGGGCTGAGAGTTTAGACTGCGTGCTTATATTTTATTTTATTTTGGTAACTAACTCTGACTTTTTGCCTGTTATTTATAATCACTTAAAATCTCTCTTTTGTAGTCAATACACTTATTTTACTGTTTAACTTTACCAGTGAGGTTGCCTGACGTGTGTGGTAAACCTGCTCAGGTTCACAAAGGCTGGGGTAGATCCACTTTCCACTGATGAAGTGGGGAACCAAGTAATAAACGTGCACTGCTTGTCTTGAGTGCCTGCCACACACTGAGTGCAGCAGCTTGGAAGGGAGGGAACATCGCACCCACTGCACAGAGCAGGAATGGGTGAGTTCTATGTGACTCTGTAAGGTGGATGAGCTAATGTCTTGCATTGGACAACTGTTGGTGAGCAAGACAAGCTTTCCATAAGCCCTCCCTCTTTTAAAAATGATGGGACCCTGGCCCCCAGCCCCCCCTGTTCTGGCAGCCCTTCGCTGAGTTGCTCCAACAGCAGCACAGCAGCAGGAGCCGTCCCACAGCTGGGGCAGGTCTAGGACCCAGACATCAAGCAAAAGTGCAGAGGCAGACAAATGCCGTAGACAATGAAGTGGCACAAAGTCCAAAGAAGGAGAAAATGAACTCGGGGATGCTAGAATAAGCAAAGTTTCTCATTAAAACTCATTAAAATTGATTTCCTACTGACAGCCAGGTATGTGATGCTACATTCTAGCAATCACTGCAACAGCAAGTGACAAGTCCCTATTTGGAAATAAATCTCTTACTTCTTCTTCTATGTGTTTATTCTCCTAGCCCTTCCACACACATTCTCCCTTTCTCTGAGGCTCCATTTTCCCAGATGCCATTGAAAATGTGCCTTCAAATAATTGAAAGCAGCGGAAAAGACAAATCCCCCAGCACTGGAGAACAGACAAGCAAAAACCAGAGATATCTAATGCAGCCCCCACCCCCACCCCCCTCTCCTCCCTGGAGTTTTATCCTGCTACAGTCACTGCAGCTCTGATCATCCTCTGTCGCACAGAAGCACCAGCCAATAGAAAAGGTGTGAATGTAAGCAAAACGTGTTGTTTGACCAACAGGATTCCACAAAATGCCATCACACACTGGCTCTAAAATAAGAGGAAGAACAACAATTTGCTTAGCAATAACTGATCAGTGAAGAGTGAGAAGGTGGTGGTGGCATGAGAGAGGAGGAAATCACCAGATCATAGGTCAGGGAGAACAACGGCAGAAGCACTGTGGCGTGTAGCAAGGACGGGAGGAAGATACACACAACCACACACTCGCTACTACTGTTTCTTGTGAGGCTATAAATCAGAATTACGGGCAAAATAAATGCTGAGAGCCTGTGTCGTTTTAAGAATTGTATAATAATGTACAGTACAAAAGGTCCCCAAATCACTCAACTATACTACATGTTAACCTCTGTCAGGCAACATGGTTTAGCAGCACTATTAACATGTAAGTCTACTTTTAAACACCCCGGTAGGGTTAAAATATCTGTTAACTTTCCTACAGTACAGCACATTTCTCCACAAGCTTACACCAACCAGTTTACAGTCATTGCCTGTATTGCTTCATATGGAAACATTCAGACGCAGATACACGGTGACATTATATTTGTCCAATCAGCAGCATCCATTGTATTTTATAAAGCAGCCCAGTGCAAATAACGTATTGCTACTCACAATAATAAAAATAAAACCAGCTACCATCTTACCTTAAACATCAGCGAAGTAAACTCCGGCACCTGGACTTGGCACCATAAGCGTCAATGATCTGCTCAGGGTTAACGTCGCTGGTAAGGTCACTCTCTGTATGCAGTAAACACAAAGCTGACAGTCTCTCTTGACCCATTGTGGATCATCCCCAGCGCATGGCAGGAAACAACGTCTCACATCCAGCTGTGCCAGCAGGTCAGGGCCAATTTCAACCGTTTTGTAAAATGTGGATAAAATGTTGTTGAAGCAGTTGCCTGCAGGCTCTCCAGTGTGATCTCTGGCAAACCCATCCTGAACCAACTGCAGTTCTGCGCGAGCGAGTGTGGAGTGTGGATTGAAAGGGCCCTTGCATATTGACAGAGCAGCCCAGCAATGCCACATCTGGATCACATGTTAGCCCTGCATCTGTGCTTTCAGCTATTTCCATGGATTGGGACAAAAACCTGCGATTACGTTCACCTAACAGTGTGTCCAACACAGGAAAATACAGCTGTCGGCCCCATTTTTCTTTAGCGCTCTTGTCATAAATATAAAGGGAAGGGTAATTACCTTTAAAATCCATCCTGGCCAGAGGAAAAATCCTTTCACCTGTAAAGGGTTAAGAAGCTAAAGGTAACCTCGCTGGCACCTGACCAAAATGACCAATGAGGAGACAAGATTCAAAAGCTGGGAGGAGGGAGAAAAACAAAGGGTCTGTGCCTGTCTGGGTGATGCTTTTGCCGGGGACAGAACAGGAATGGAGTCTTAGAACTTAGTAAGTAATCTAGCTAGGTATGTGTTAGATTATGATTTCTTTAAATGGCTGAGAAAATAGCTGTGCTGAATAGAATAAATATTCCTGTCTGTATGTCTTTTTTGTAACTTAAGGTTTTGCCTAGAGGGATTCTCTATGTTTTGAATCTAATTACCCTGTAAGGTATTTACCATCCTGATTTTACAGAGGTGCTTCTTTTTTACTTCTATTAAAAGTCTTCTTGTAAGGAAACTGAATGCTTTTTCATTGTTCTAAGATCCAAGGGCTTGGGTCTGTGGTCACCTATGCAAATTGGTGAGGATTTTTACCAAACTTCCGCAGGAAGTGTGGTGCAAGGGTTGGGATGATTTTGGGGGGAAAGATGTTTCCAAACGACGTTTTCTCAGGAACCCAGATAAAGTTTGGTGGTGGCAGTGGAAGTCCAATGGCAAAGGGTAAAATAGTTTGTACCTTGGGGAAGTTTTAACCTAAGCTGGTAAAAGTAAGCTTAGGAGGTTTTCATGCACGTCCCCACATCTGTACCCTAGAGTTCAGAGTGGGGAAGGAACCTTGACAGCTCTCCTTTTCGTTTGGCTGGTAGTCTCATTGTCTGAGTGTGCTTGTAACAACTGAACAGTCAAGGAAGGCTGGTTTTTTCATGGGTCGTTTATAACCATACTTTTCATCTACATCGGGCTGACAGGGACACCATGCAGCTCACAGAACTTCTGGGCTTCCTCCCAAACATCATCCCACTTAGTGCTGGTTTGCATACTAATGCGTTGACAGTTCTCTGACGTACACTGCAGGCCTGGGAAAGTGTCATGTCTTGTGGTTGCAGGGCTTTGTGTACTGCGTGACTCATACTAAGAGCGTGCTAAAAAAGGACTAAGCTCACAAAAATCTATTTTCTGCGCATTCTTCTACAAACCTGATGCTTCAATAAATCTTCGGCAGGGAGGCACTGACAGTCCCAACAAACGGCTAAGAAGTGCTCTCATGTAGTTTTTTACAGCAGATACATTTTTCCATCTGCATGCCCATCTTGTGTTACTTAAAGTACACAATCCCAGTTTCACTCCAAGGGTCTTCTGGGCCTCCAAGTAAGCATGGTGCGTGCCACGCTGTGAAAAGAAGGTAAACAAGCCCACTAGAGTGTAAGAATATCCTGCTGCTGTTTACTTTGCAAGCCTCAACTAAAGCCACAGTTGATTTATGAGCCATGTGGTGTGTATATATAGCAGTGGGTTGATCTTGCAGGATTTTTTGTCGTACACCACTTACATGACCTGCCATAACAGCAGGACCATCGTAACACTGTGCTACGACTGGCAAGTCTGCAATCCCCGAATCTTGTAAGAACTGCTTAACGTTGCAATAGATGGCATTAGCATCCTCTTGCTTAGAGCAATCAACAGATCCTAGAAATTGTTCCTTTATTTCCAGTTTTTCTGTGTATCTCACACAGCCTGTCATTTCTCCCTGTTTAAAACTACATGCTTTTGGCAACAAGAACAGTAACTAACCCATTCTCCTGTGTTTTCGGAACGATTGTGCTTTTCACAATCTCAGTAGCAATTTGTAAAAGCTCGTTGTGAGTCCCATGGCTGATGAGACTGAAAGAACCCCTCTTTATTTTTTTTGGCAAATGTTTCATCAGACTTTGAAAACAAATTGCATAATTCCAGAAAGTTTTCATGGTTTGCTGATTCTCTCTCATCACAATGCAATTTCTTGTTTAGCCAGGTAAAGCAGTATGTCGGTGATTTTTGCAGCCTACTCTCTGTTTTCATGTAACACCGTCTTTTGAAAATTTGACAATTGTGTAACTTGAGAGACCGCTTCTTCTGACTCTTTGAAAAAAATGCCACCGTTCAGAACACAGCTTGTGTATGGCAGATCGTACTTTTCTGAAGCTTTTTTCTTATATTTTCCCATCCCTTACTCCAGTGTATGCAGGGTCTTTCAAACCACTGGAAAACTGTCTGCAAGGAAAGTAGAAAACTGCATCTGCCTGCTTACTGTATTCTAAAAATGAAAATGTCTTGCAATACTCTGATGTAAATGAATGACTCTGCTGACCAAAACCAGTTTTTGGATACTCAGGTAGAGGTTCTGATGGCCCTATTGCAGTTGTACCAAGGTCCAAAACAGGAGATTTAGCAAGGTTGTTGCTGTCAGAAACCACAGTACTCTTAGTATAGATGTAGTTTGGGGTGCAGGGAGGGGCATAGCCCCCCCAAACAGAGGCAAGGCATGGGGGAGGAGGGTCGCATGCCAATCCCCCCTGCCATTTCTGTGAGCACTGAGCTGTCCTGCAAGGCTTTCTCTGCTCGTCCTGAGGGGGAGGAGAAGGAGGCTTTGTCATTCCCATACTGCACCCCCCACATCCTCCCTGGCACGTTTCGGCTTGCAGGACGGAGCAAGATGGAGCAGCTTTTCCCCTGCTCTCAGCTGGGGAACAGCTGATTGTGGCAGGTGGGAGGCGCTGGAAGGGAGCGGGAGGAGTTGATCGGCAGAGCCACTGGTGGGGTGGGGGGGTGGGGTTGGGGGAGCTGGCTGCCAGTGAGTGATAAGCACCCACTAATTTCTTTTCTGCACCTATGCCTGCAGCATGAACCCCCTGAGCCCAAGTCAGCTGGCATGGGTCACCTGTGGGTTTTCCTTTGCTATGCAGACTGAAGGAGAGTGAGCGCTCTCTGATGTGCGTTGTTCACCCACAGGTGATAGGGGTTTTTTGTCTTTTATCACTTTTTTGCATGAGTTCATTCAAGGGTGTAGTGATTGTCTGGGTTCACCCACATAGTTGTTATAGGGCCAAAAAGCTGTGGAAAAAGTTGAAGTACTCAAATGCTTTTTTTGCCTCAGTCTTCACAGACAAAGTCAGCCCCCAAACTGCTGCACTGGGCAGCACAGTAAGAACATAAGAAAGGCCAAACTGGGTCAGATCAAAGGTCCATCCAGCCCAGTATCCTGTCTACTGACAGTGGCCAATGCCAGGTGTCCCAGAGGGAGTGAACCTAACAGGTAATGATCTAGTGATCTCTCTCCTGCCATCCATCTCCACCCTCTGACAAACAGAGGCTAGGGGCACCATTCCTTACCCATCCTGGCTAATAGCCATTAATGGACTTAGCCTCCATGAATTTATCCAGTTCTCTTTTAAACCCTGTTATAGTCCTAGCCTTCATAACCTCCTCAGGCAAGGAGTTCCACAGGTTGACTGTGCATTGAGTGAAGAAGAACTTCCTTTTATTTGTTTTAAACCAGCTCCCATTAATTTCATTTGGTGGCCCCTAGTTCTTATATTATGGGAACAAGTAAATAACTTTTCTTTATTCACTTTCTTCCCACCACTCATGATTTTATATACCTCTATCATATCCCCCCTTAGTTTCCTCTTTTCCAAGCTGACAAGTCCTAGACTCTTTAATCTCTTCTCATATGGGACCCGTTCCAAACCCCTAATCATTTTAGTTGCCCTTTTCTGAACCTTTTCTAATGCCAATATATCTTTTTTGAGATGAGGGGACCATATCTGTATGCAGTATTCAAGATGTGGGAGCACCATAGATTTTTATAAGGGCCATAAGATATTCTCCATCTTATTCTCTATCCCTTTTTTAATGATTCCTAACATCCCCTTTGCTTTTTTGACTATCCACCATGACTCCAAGATCTTTCTCCTGATTAGTTGTAGCTAAATTAGCCCCCATCATATTGTATGTACAGTTGGGGTTATTTTTTCCAATGTGCATTACTTTACATTTATCCACATTAAATTTCATTTGCCATTTTGTTGCCCAATCACTGAGTTTTGTGAGATCTTTTTGAAGTTCTTCACAGTCTGCTTTGGTCTGAACTATCTTGAGCAGTTTAGTATCATCTGCAAACTTTGCCACCTCCCTGTTTACCCCTTTCACCAGATCATTTATGCATAAGTTGAATAGGATTGCTCCTAGGACTGAGCCTTGGGGAACACCACTATGTACCCCTCTCCATTCTGAAAATTTACCATTTATTCTTACCCTTTGTTCCCTGTCTTTTAATCAATTCTCAATCCATGAAAGGATCTTCCCTCTTATCCCATGACAACTTAATTTACGTAAGAGCCTTTGGTTACCTAAGAGCCTTGTCAAAGGCTTTCGGGAAATCTAAGTACACTATGTCCACTGGATCCCCCTTGTCCACATATTTGTTGACCCCCTCAAAGAACTTTAATAAATTAGTAAGACATGATCTCCCTTTACAGAAGCCATGTTGACTTTTGCGCAACAATTTATGTTCTTCTATGTGTCTGACAATTTTATTCTTTACTATTGTTTCAACTAATTTGCCCGGTACTGACGTTAGACTGACCGGTCTGTAATTGCCGGGATCACCTCTCTAGCCCTTCTTAAATATTGGCATTACATTAGCTATCTTCCAGTCACTGGGTACAGTAGCTGATTTAAAGGACAGGTTACAAACCATAGTTCACAGTTCTGCAATTTCACATTTGAGTTCTTTCAGGACTCTTGGGTGAATGCCATCTGGTCCCAGTGACTGGTTACTGTTAAGTTTCTCAATTAATTCCAAAACCTCCTCTACTGACACGTCAATCTGTGACAATTCCTCAGATTTGTCACCTACAAAATACAGCTTAGGTTTGGGAATCTCCCTAACATCCTCAGTCATGAAGACTGAAGGAAAGAATTCATTTAGTTTCTCTGCGATGACTTTATCGTCTTTAAGTGCTCCTTTTGTATCTCGATCGTCCAGGGGCCCCACTGGTTGTTTAGCAGGCTTCCTGCTACTGATGTACTTAAAAAACATTTTGTTATTACCTTTTGAGTTTTTGGCTAGCTGTTCTTCAAACTCCTTTTTGGCTTTTCTTATTATATTTTTACATTTAATTTGGCAGTGTTTATGCTCCTTTCTATTTACCTCACTAGGATTTGACCTCCACTTCTTAAAAGATGCCTTTTTATCTCTCACTGCTTCTTTTACGTGGCTGTTACATTTTTAGTTCTTTTACTGTGTTTTTTAATTTGGGGTATACATTTAAGTTGAGCCTCTATAAGGGTGTCTTTGAAAAGTGTCCATGCAGCTTGCAGGGATTTCACTCTAGTCACTGTACCTTTTAATTTCTGTTTAACTAACCTCCTCATTTCTGCATAGTTCCCCTTTCTGAAATTAAATGCCACAGTGTTGGGCTGTTGAGGTGTCCTTCCCACCGCAGGAATATTAAATGTTATTATATTATGGTCACTATTTCCAAGTGGTCCTGTTATAGTTACTTCTTGGACCAGATCCTGCGCTCCACTCAGGACTAGATCGAGAGTTGCCTCTCCCCTTGTGGGTTTCTGTACCAGCTGCTCCAAGAAGCAGTCATTTAAAGTATGGAGAAATTTTGTCTCTGCATTTCGTCCTGAGGTGACATGTACCCAGTCAATATGGAGATAATTGAAATCCCCCACTATTATTGAGTCTTTTATGTTGATAGCCTCTCTAATCTCCCTTAGCATTTCATCATCACTATCACTGTCCTGGTCAGGTGGTCAGTAATAGATCCCTACTGTCATATTCTTATTAGAGCATGGAATTACTATCCATAGAGATTCTATGGAACATGTGGATTCATTTAAGATTTTTATTTCATTTGATTCTATATTTTCTTTCACATATAATGCCACTCCCCTCCTCCCCCTCCCCGCATGACCTGTTCTGTCCTTCCGATAGATTTTGTACTCCGGAATGATTGTGTCCCATTGATTGTCCTCACTCCACCAGGTTTCTGCGATGCCTATTATATCAATATCCTCCTTTAACACGAGGCACTCTAGTTCACCCATCTTATTATTTAGACTTCTAGCATTTGTGTACAAGCACTTTAAAAACTTGTCATGGTTTATCTGTCTGCCCTTTTCTGATGTGTCAGATTCTTTATGTGAATGTTTCTCATCTGATCTGGCCCATACTTTGTCCTCTTCCATCCTCTCCTCCTGACTAAAACCTAGAGAATCTCTATCAATTGACTCTCCTCTGAGAGAAGTCTCTGTCTGATCCACATGCACCTCTGCAGCTTCCCCCCCATCTCCAGCAGCATCGATTATCAGTATGAAAGGTTTTCTCCCCCCCCCCCCCCGCTCTCCTGCTGGTAATAGCTCATCTTAAGTGATCACTCTCCTTACAGTGTGTATGATAACACCCATTTTTTTCATGTTCTGCTTGTATATAAATCTCCTCACTGTATTTTCCACTGATTGCATGCGATGAAGTGAGCTGTAGCTCACGAAAGCTTATGCTCAAATAAATTGGTTAGTCTCTAAGGTGCCATAAGTCCTCCTTTTCCTTTTGATACAGTCTCCCACAGTATTCTTGCCAGGAAGTTAAAGAAGTATGGATTGGATGAATGGACTATAAGGTGGATAGAAAGCTGGCTAAATCGTCGGGCTCAACGGGTAGTGATCAACGGCTCCATGTCTAGTTGGCAACTGGTATCAAGCGGAGTCTGACCTGGGGCCAGTTTTGTTCACCATCTTTATTAATGATCTGGATGATGGGATGAATTGCACCCTCAGCAAGTTTGCAGAGGACTCTAAGATGTGGGGAGAGGTAGATATACTGGAGGGTAGGGATAGGGTCCAGAGTGACCTAGGCAAATCGGAGGACTGGGCCAAAAAAAAATCTGATGAGGTTCAACAAGGACAAGTGCAGAGTCCTGCACTTAGGAAGGAAGAATCCCAGGCACTGCTACAGGCTGGGGACCGACTGGCTAAGCGGCAGTTCTGCAGAAAAGGACCTTGGGATTACAGTGGACAAGTAGCTGGATATGAGTCAGCAGTGTGCCTTTGTTGCCAAAAAGACTAATGGCACATTGGGCTGCATTAGTAGGAGCATTGCCAGCAGACCAAGGAAAATGATTATTCCCCTCTATTCAGCACTGGTGAGGCCACACATGGAGTATTGTGTCCAGTTTTGGGCCCTCCACTACAGAAGGG
The DNA here is from genome assembly GCF_965140295.1 of Lepidochelys olivacea. Taxonomy (NCBI): domain Eukaryota; kingdom Metazoa; phylum Chordata; order Testudines; family Cheloniidae; genus Lepidochelys; species Lepidochelys olivacea. The sequence continues at coordinate 6,757,814 of NC_140433.1, read as the reverse complement.
ATGTGGACAAATTGGAGAAAGTCCAGTGGAGGGCAACAAAAATTATTAGGGGGCTGGGGCACATGACTTACAAGGAGAAGCTGAGGGAACTGGGGTTATTTAACCTGCAGAAGAGAAGAGTGAGGGGGGATTTGATAGCAGCCTTCAGCTACCTGAAGGTGGGTTCCAAAGAGGCTGGAGCTCGGCTGTTCTCAGTGGTGGCAGATGACAGAACAAGGAGCAATGGTCTAAAGTTGCAGTGGGGGAGGTCTAGGTTGGACATTAGGAAAAACTATTTCACAAGGAGGGTGGTGAAGCACTGGAATGGGTTACCTAGAGAGGTGGTGGAATCTCTATCCTTAGAGGATTTTAAGGCGCAGCTTGACAAAGCCCTGGCTGGGATGATTTAGGTGGGGTCGGTCCTGCTTTGAGCAGAGGGTTGGACTAGATGACTTCCTGTGGTCTCTTCCAACCCTAATCTTCTATGATTCAATTATCTCAAAACATTTATATGTATCTAAAGTTAAGAAATGGTTTTGCGGGATCAGCATCCAGGTTTCTGGGGGGGCCCACCTTCAATATAGCTGCCGCGGAACTTAGCTGTCAGATCCTTGCCCAAAGAAAGCTTCCTCGGACTGTTCTTTCACCTAATCTTTATTAGCTAACTTCAAATAATGCACATAACCTCTAGTGACCCCTAATGGGTCACCAATTCTCCTGCTTTCAGCAAAACTACTCATTATCTCTTATCATCAAAACATTTTTATTCATAACTAAACTTACATCTTGATGGTGTCAGAGGTGCTCAAGACCAAGTTCGGTCGTCCAAACATTCCTGCTATTCTTACAATAGTCACTTCTTATCCTGTCCTCTCATTCTGATAGCAAAACAGAAAACATGCAGTTACTTGGCCTTGCCTCTCAGGGCCTAAGATTTTCCTAGCTATGTCATGTTTTTTTTGAGCTGGGAGTGGCTAATCATACAAAATTGCTGACTGCAGTTTGGTCAAATTCTGGGGTAACACACAGGAATATCAAATTCCAGGGTAACACTCCAGCTCTCTGAAGTCCCCTTGTTCTCTCCTGGGAGGGCTCATAGGGGACACTCTGAAGAGAGGAACCAGCCAGTCGGAGCAGAAGCAGCAAAATAAGAGATTTCTGGTGATTCAGACCCTTTTTTGACTGGGCTTCCTCTGCCCTGTGCTGAGGGCTTGTTTGAGCCCTCAGTCCTTCTACCTCTTTCAACTCCCTCCCAATCTCTTCACCTCCCCGTCACGTGTCTTACCCTGTTCTCCACACCCCTTCCCCCCTCATCCCATCCGTTCAATGTCCCTGTCCCTCGCCTTTAGCTGGTCACATTGTAATTCAACCCAGCAAAAAGAAAAAACAGGGACATTAACATGCCAGTTGCTGCCCTCACGTTGTTTGCTCTGCTGGTACGGTCTACCCTTCCTCTGCCCGGCCTGGCTGGCTTGTCAGCTCTTCAAGCCTAGGGCTGTTCGGCGTTTGTACCGCACTTAGAACAACAGGGACACAGTCTGTGTGACTGGGGCTGCGAGGGCTACGGTTATATAGACATTGTAGCAATTAATGAATTGCTCCCCTGCACGGTTTGCTACTTTGCCGTTACGAGCACTCCCAAGTTTAAACTCCAAAAACATGTATGAAAATTATCAATTTTTAAAGAGCGAATGTAAAAAAAAATGTCACTGCTTCCAGTCTCCTTCTGCAGCTCCGTACGTCACTTCAGATGGGGATCAGCTGCCTTGTCCGGGCCTAGGGATGCACTGTGGCTTGAGAACACAGCCCTGGAGTGGGGGTGTGGAGATGGACCATCCTGTGTGGCTCAGTAAAGCCCCTCAGCCTCTACAGTCTAGATTTGAAAACACTTTGGAAGGCTCCCCCAATTATGAGGTAACTGTTGTTCCCTGTACCCCTCCCTATCTTGGGTATCCCTTTTGCCATGATCTGGCCATGCGTCTTCCCTTTTCTTAACACCAGCTCCTACTCCCTGGCCCTGACTTTGCCCCCCGTCTCCCAGGCCTCCACCTGTTTGACACACCTGCATAGTAAGCTTGCCTCCCCTACACAAATTCTGCCCAACCCTCCCTTCTGATTTGCCCCTTTTCACAGCCCCATTTTCAGCAAGGAGCAGATTCTGCTGGCAGCAAGGGCTGAGGGAGGCCAGTGGCTTCAGCAGCTGCTATTGAGCCGGCTTCCCATCTGCAAACAATCCCAGATCAGTAGGAAGAAAACCTAGCCGAGGCTTTGCCAATAGACAGAAATGGATTTATACTCCAAACGCTCACATTGCATTTGGGATCCATTCAAATTCCCCTCCCAGATCTGTGACACTTTCATCTCCAGCCCTAAATTAGTATATTTTAAGACCAAAGAAATCAAAGTGTGCTTCCCAAGCACAGAGAGCTGAGAACGCTGCATCACATGACACTTGGGGAGGTGTAGAACGTGGAGAAGATAAACCCCAAGTAGCTCAGCAAGAAGGCAACACTGCTGGGGTGACGAGGAAGGTGGGAATCCCCATCATCTTCAGGTGTCCCAGCGGCTGAAAAAACACTTTTCCCCCTCCTTCTGCTCTTTATTACATTTAAATATATTTACATGAAAAAAAATGGTACACGAATAACTGCTCCTCAGCAGAACCCAGTGCAATGTGAGAAGACCTGAGAATGAGACAATCTGTCCGCAGTCAGGGAACTGGGTAACTAACAATCACTTTTCCCTAGAAAGAAGAGTATAAATGTGATGCTGCAAGTTTGTTTAGACTAGGAAAAGTGATGGAGGTTATGTCAAGTCACCAAGAAACATAGTGGATTAGCCCAGTGACTGTATGTGGACTATATTTTTATTGCAATAGTTGTGTTTTACATCAGAATAGCTAACGCTAGCTAGCTCACTCCATGGAAAATCGTAATGGGGACAAAGCCCAGGTAGATTTAACCTCAGTGTAGCTAGTTGAGGTCACCCCTGTTTTCCCAACCTGGAGCTGATGGATATTCCTGTTGGAGGGGGACACATTGCCATGACCTAGGAGTTGATAAAAAGGACCATGGGATTCACCTTAACGAAGGGTGAGCTGCCAAAGGGAAAAGAGGGCAATTCAATGGAGGAAGTTGAGAGACCACGGTGATACAAATGCTGCAAACAGCCTTCATGTTCACAATGTGGGAATCAGCAAAAGTACAAAAAGGTGAAAAAAACCCTTTTCTCTGTCTTAGACAATTTTAAAAAGAACAGTACTTGTGGCACCTTAGAGGCTAACAAATTTATTAGAGCATAAGCTTTCGTGAGCTACAGCTCACTTCATCAGATGCATCCACTGAATGCATCCGATGAAGTGAGCTGTAGCTCACGAAAGCTTATGCTCTAATAAATTTGTTGGTCTCTAAGGTGCCACAAGTCCTCCTTTTCTTTTTATGGATACAGACTAACAAGGCTGCTACTCTGAAATTAGAGGTTTCAGAGTAGCAGCCGTGTTAGTCTGTATCCGCAAAAAGAAAAGGAGGACTTGTGGCACCTTAGAGACTAACAAATTTATTTGAGCATAAGCTTTCGTGAGCTACAGCTCACTTCATCGGATGCATTCAGTGGATGCATCTGATGAAGTGAGCTGTAGCTCACGAAAGCTTATGCTCTAATAAATTTGTTAGTCTCTAAGGTGCCACAAGTCCTCCTTTTCTTTTTTCTGAAATTAGACAATTTTGTTATGGTGTTTCTCTCCATTGCAGCTTCTCTGCTGGTAAATAAGGGCTGAGCTCTGATGGACGCATTTCCCACACTCAGAGCATTCCTAGGGCCTCTCTCTTGTGTGGATCCTTTGATGTTTAATAAGGTGTGAGCTCTGACTGAAGGTTTTTCCACAGTCACAGCATACATAGGGTCTCTCTCCTGTGTGGATCCTCTGATGTGCAATAAGGTGTGAACTCAGAGTGAAGGTTTTCCCACACTCGCAGCACTCATAGGGTCTCTCCCCTGTGTGGATCCTCTGATGTTTAATAAGGTCTGAGCAGTAAATGAAGTTTTTCCCACAGTCACAGCATCTGTAAGGTCTTTCTCCTGTATGGATCCTTTGATGTGTAACAAGGGCTGAGCTCTGACTGAAGTTTGTCCCGCAGTCAGAGCATTCATAGGGCCTCTCTCCTGTGTGGATCCTCTGATGTGTAATAAGGGCAGAACTCTGGGTGAAGTTTTCCCCACACTTGCAGCACTCATAGGGTTTCTCCCCTGTGTGGATTCTGTGATGTTTAATAAGGTCTGACTGGGAACTGAAGTTTTTCCCACAGTCACAGCATCTGTAGGGTCTCTCTCCTGTATGGATCCTCTGATGTACAACGAGGGCTGAGCTATGATTGAAGGTTTTCCCACACTCACAGCATTCATAGGGTCTCTCCCCTGTATGGATTCTTTGATGTGTAATAAGGTTTGATCTCTCCTTGAAGCTTTTTCCGCACTGATGGCATTCATAGGGGCACTCTTCTGTGTGGATTCTCTGATGTGTAAGAAGGTGTGAGCGCTGAGTGAAGCTTTTCCGACACTGACAGCATGCATAGGGTCTCTCTCCAGTATGGATTCTCTTATGCCTAATAAGGTGTGAGTGGCTGTGGAAGTTTTTCCCACACTCAGAGCATGTGTTATTTCTCTCTCCCACAGGGATGCTCTGCTGGGCTTTGGTTTCCTTGAGCCCCTTCTGAGTTCCCTCATAATTAATAGATTTACCAACTTTCTCCCTTGACTGGTTTTCCTGCCACTTCTCTGACTTGTGCTGACACTCACAGGCTTTTCCCTGCTCATGATTCTGGGACACATTCCCTTTGGATCTGACCGCATGTGGTTGCATTTGCTCAGCCTCTTCCTGCTGAGGATTCTGCTCCTTCTTCTCACTCACCATCTTGCCACCTGCTGGGACAGAAGAAAAGAGACACCTCTGAAAAAGTGAAGGAAACATGGAGAACAAAAATAACAGCCAGAGAGATGGTGGAACATATTAGGGACTGCATTCCCACAAACTCTTCCCCACAGGGTAGCGAGGAGGGGATCAATTCTGTCTCCATATCCCACCCACACATTCCAGGGAAGAGGGGGAATGGAGGGAGCTATTGCCAGGGGTCAGTCAGGAAGGGTAGAGAGTCATGAGCAATATGTAGTGAGATGATATGATGCCTGCTAGGAACAATCCTGAACTTAGAGGGTTCACAAGGGCTTTGCAGGAAAGCCCAGCTGTTCCCTGCTGGCCCTGGCAGGTGTTCAGCTGGTTCTCCTCACTTTGGCAAGTGGCTCCCAGGATCTCTCTTTCCTCAGAGCCCTGGAGATCTAGAACCCACGGCTCTTCCCCTCGTTCCAGATGGGTGATCATATCAGGTTTGGAAGCTGCAAACCCTGCTCAATGGAAAGAGAAATGAATTCATGTGAATTCATGGGACATTTGTCACCAAAAAAAGTTCCATTATTTTAACCCCAGCCCATTTTAACGGAGTAAAATCCCAGGACACCCTACTTATGAGGGATTTAACTAACCCCACCTCCACTCACTGGAGGGGGGGGACAGGGGATGGGACGACACGACACACAGCCAGATATTCAGCATCAAAGGGGCTCCTGAAACCCAGAGAAGGTGACTCCGTTTCCCAGGAAGGGAAGACTCCAGCCAGAGGAGAAGTCCCCCTGGACCTACTTCTCACTGACACAGAGAGGCCCAGATGCACTGCAGGAGCGGGAAAGACACGAGGCCTGACACTTGAGCAGGGGCAGTCAGAGACATCAGGTAGGGGACAGAGGTGCAGTTAGCACTCTCACTTGCTACGACACCCATTCTCCAGTCCTCCCCACTGCCTTGCACCCAAGCAGCACCCACTCTTTTTCTCTTCTCCCCTCCCATTGAGCAGAGCCCTCCTCACTCCCAGGTCTCCCAAATGTTCTGCCCCCAACCATGTTCCACAACCCCCATTCCCCCGCACTGTCCCAAATGTTCCTTGCTCCTGACTCCCCAGGGCTCCTGCCAAACAAGCGTCCCTTCCCTTCCCTCCCTCCTGTTGCTGGTGCATCCACTCCTTGGCACCTACTCTCCCCGTACTCCATCCAGCACCAACCCTTCCAGCTCCTTGAGCTCCATTTCGTCCAGCCCTCCCCACATCCCAACTCCCTACAGCAGCTGCTCCATCGCATCCCCACCCCATCCCGCTGCCCCCAGCCCTCCCGACTCACAGGAGCTCTTTGCCCCAAACCTTCCCCTCCCTGGTTCTTCTATTATGCTAAGTTTCTAAGGAGTATCTTAGAAATATGAGTGGGTATGTATTACTGTGGGATTGGCTGTAACATCTTTGGGGACTTTTTGAATTTATGTGCTAGGCCCCTGGCTCCCAACCTTTCCAGACTACTGTACCCCTTTCAGGAGCCTGATTTGTCTTGTGTAGCCCAGGTTTCACCTCACTTAAAAACTACTTGCTTACAAAATCAGGCATAAAAATGCAAAGGGTCACAGCACACTATTTCTGAAAAATGGCTTACTTCTCATTTTTACCATATAATTCTAAAATACATCAACTGGAATATAAATATTGTACTCACATTTCAGTGTATAGTATATAGAGCAGTATAAACAAGTCATTGTCTGTATGAAATTTTAGTCTGTACTGACTTCGCTAGTGCTTTTTCTGTAGTCTGTTGTAAAACTAGGCAAATGTCTAGACGAGTTGATGTACCCCCTGGAAAACCTCTGTGTACCCCCAGGGGTCTGTGTATGCCTGGTTGAGAACCACTGTGCTAGGCAAGCAAAGTTAAGTGGGATTCCTAGGAAATACTTGCGGGGTGGGGAAAGCAACTTCTCACCTTCAGACTAAACCTTTTCAAGCTGTACCCTGAGGAGAAACCCATTGCCGGCTGAGCACCTGGTACATGAAGCCAAGTTCAGAGGCCCAAACTGGAGAAAAGGTGGCTCTCAGAGGCCTGGTGGTGCTTGTTCTGAGCTAAGAACTCTTATGTGACCACAGAAAAAAAACCTTTGAGGCATTTGAAGGTCTGTTCAAATGCCAGAACCTTTGATGGAGTTGGGTGAACTCTGGTAAGCTTATTGGCCTGTGTGCTAGTTCTTTTCTTGTTTTTAGTATGTTTTCTCTGTAATGCTTTACCTTAAGAATAAATGCTGGCTTGGAAAGGGCTGTGTGGTACCTTAACCGGGGGCAGTTACGCTGTTCATAGCCTCTGCGAAAGGAAGGCAAAGAAGGCCTGCTGAAGAAGTCTACTTTGCTGGGGAATTTACATTGTAGGCAGGGAGTTAAGCAGCCTGGAAGTACCCCAGTCTGGAGGGAGAGAGATGTGGGTCTCTGCCCAAGAAAGGTGATGGCAGGGGAGCCTGAGATTGGGTGTCCTTGCTGGACCATAAAGGGGGAATACAGGTGCAGTTATCCTGAATAGAGATGGGGAAGCACAAGGAACCAATGAGACAACATTGGTCATCATGAGAGGCAGCACCCCAGCACCCCAACAGTTCTCACGTGTTTGAAGGCTTCATGGAAAAGAGGAGTTGTACAGAGGGATAGGAAAGAGGATAATGAGGTAACTATGGATGTTTATGGAGTTCCTCCAAGGAGGAAGGGGCAACCTGGGAGAAAGCACAGAATCATAGAAATGTAGGGATGGAAGGAACCCCAAGAAATCATCAAGTCCAGCCCTCTGAGATGTGACAGGACCAATTCAACCTACACCATTTGGCACCGGTATTTGTCCAACCTGTTTTTAGAAATCTTCAGCGATGGGCAACCTGCAACCTCCCTTGTGTCAGAGAGAGAGAGCCTGGATCACTGGGCTTGGCGCCAAGATCTGAGACCTGAACCAGAGGCTGTGAACCAAAGTCAGGCCACGTAGTAAAGCAGATGCTTCCAAGTTCACTGTCCGATACATGCACTGGGCGACATTGTTGCTAGTGCACTAGGCACTAGATATTTACGTAAATATATTCCAGCTAGTACAGCTACATCCCAATCTAGTAAAAGAGGAGGTGGTTTGACAGAATAATGAATAGGGATGTTTTGTCCAAGATACTAGGAACAAAGGGAGGTAACAAAGCAGATGTCATGGAACATGTAAGATGGTATGTAAGTTGTTTATTCTCAGTCTATAAATGTAGGGGTACCTTGACTTAACCCTTTGTCCAGCCTTGAGAGCTGAGTCCTTGCCACTGGACACTCATGTGTTACTGTACCCATAGACGTTGATCCGAGAAGCTAATATTGTGTCTTGAGGGCAGTAGAACTGGTGGATCGCCTTCACCACCGAACCAAGTCTGTGGTCTTTCTGGGTAACATTTATCGAGATCTACTGCTTCCCTTCATCCACTAGGCCAGTAACCTTGTCAAAGAAGGAAATTAGGTTGGTTTGCTACAATTTGTTCTTGACAAATCTATGCTGGCTATAACTTACCACATTACTATCCTCTAGGTATTTACAAGTTGATTGTTTAATAATTTGTTCCAGTATCTTTCCAGGTACCAAAGTTAGGCTGCCTAATAGTTTATAATTCTCTGAGACCTTTTTGTTTCCCTTTTTAAAGAAGACAAGTGTTATGTTTGCCCTCACCCATCCTCCAGAAGTTCCCAGTGGTAACTGCTAAGGGTTCCATAATTGATTCAGCTTAAGTACCCTAGTGTGAATTTCTTCAGGCCCTGCCGACTTGAACCCATCAAACTTATCTAAGGCTATCTCTACACTGGCAACTGAACGACAAAACTTTTGTCTTTCAGAGGTGTTAAACACACATACCCACACGCTCCGAAAGACAAAAGTTTTGCCGATGACAAGCACAGTGAGAACAATGCTTTGTCGGGGGTTGAAGTTTTTTGTCGGCAGGGGAGCTGACAAACACAGCTACACTGTGTGACTTTTAGCAGTATGGCTGTAGCAACACCGCCGTGTCGCTAAAAGCTGCGTAGTGTAGACATAGCTTTAAGAATTCTTTAACCTGTTTGTTCCCTATTTTGGTTTTCATTCCTTCCCCCTTGTTGTTAGTATTAATTGTGTTGAGTATTTGGTCACCGTTAACCTTTCTAATAAAGACTGAAGTAAAATAAGCATTAAACACCTCAGCTTTCTTGATGTCATCAGTTATTAGCCCTTCTTCCCTGCAAAGTAGAGGACCTACACTTTCCTTCATCTCTCTCTTGCTCCCAAAGTTTTGAACAAATATCTTCTTATTGCCTTTTATGTCCCTTGCTAGGGTCCCCCCACAAATCCACTCTCCTCAGACGTTCTTGTTAAACCCTGGATTTGTGCTGGAAATGGCCCACCTTGATTATCATACACATTGTAAGGAGAGTGATCACTTTAGATCAGCTATTACCAACGGAAGAGTGGGTTTGTGGGGTGGGGGTGGGGAGAAAACCTGGATTTGTGCTGGAAATGGCCCAACTTGATTATCATACACATTGTAAGGAGAGTGATCACTTTAGATAAGCTATTACCAGCAGGAAAGTGGGGTGGGGGGAGAGAAAACCTTTTGTAGTGGTAAACACCCATTTTTTCATGGTTTGTGTGTATAAAAAGATCTTCTGTACTTTCCACAGTATGCATCTGATGAAGCGAGCTGTAGCTCACAAAAGCTTATGCTCAAATAAATTGGTTAGTCTCTAAGGTGCCAAGAGTACTCCTTTTCTTTTTGTGAATACAGACTAACACGGCTGTAACTCTGAAACCTATCACCCTATTATAATTTTCCATGTCCACAAAGGAGCATGTTTTAAGATTTCACAAGTGGGTGATGAAGGCTGGCACCACAGGCTAATCGGAGGAGGGAATTGACACCTCAGTACCAAATGGGAGATGATTTGCAAGGAAGGGATAGGCCATGAAGGGCTTTGACAGGGAAGATAAAAAGTTATGGTTTTACAAGGTCTTATATACAGTCTTTATACAGTCTCTGCCCCCATTATATCTACACTGCTTCAGGGAGCAAGCCAATCAGCCTGGCTTCACAGATGTTTGTTCGTGATGCTAATCTTAGCACGTTAAAAAAATCTGTGTAGACATTTCTTTGACACAGTGACTCAGGCTGAAGCTCAGGCTCTCAAGCCCCCCCTTGGCTTGAGTGACTGAGCTCCAGCCCAATCGACAACATCTACACAGTTACGTTTAGCCCACTGCTGCAAGTCTATGGACCCAGGCTGGGAGGCAGTGTAGACATACCTATAGTGTGCTACACCTTAAGCATAGCTTTGCACAAGGGTGATCCCCACAGCTCCACAACTCTGAGACAGACTCTTCTCCAGGAAGTGCAAATGATTTCAGACTCCTGCTAAACACTGTCCCTGTTGGGTGCTGCAACCACTAAGTATTTGCAGCAGTGCAATACAGGCTTTTCAGAACAAGATTAGACACTGATTAGGCAACTTGAATACAGCATTTGAAGATCCATAGGTTAGTCTGGTAAAACAAAACTGAACTCGAAGTTCATTTGCAAGAGTCACCTGCCCGGCTTTCCCAAAGCCTCCTCTATTTCATCTTTCTCTCTGTCTCCCTCTCTTGGTCTTTTTGCCCTGGCCAGCAGCAAGCTTTTTGTCTGTTTGTAACCTAGTCCTAAATTGCAATTCCATTGTGTTTCCATGTTCTGCTTCCCTTGGGTCACAGTCATTACAAGTTAATATCTAGTCTTGGGTCTTCCACTCTCTCTCCAAGGTGCTCCATTCATATGTGGACAATTATTGATAGTGTATCCATGCCAATATAAAAAAGCCCATGTTACTTCAACAGCCACTGTTTCCCTGTCCCATGAGAGGAATAAACCCATTCACACCCAGTGGGTAAAAAGGCGAAGTGGGAGGAGAAGCTGGCATATTTTTCATTAAAAAAAATACTAATTGAATCCTCACATTCTCCAGAGGGAGACAAGGATGTAGCAAAGGGATAGGATAAAGAATCATAAAATCTTGGTCTTGTAGGGGTAGAAAGCATCTCAAGCAGTCATTTAGTCCACCCTTCAGCCCTAAAGCAGGAACAAGTATACCTAGACCATCCCTGAGAGATGTTTATTTTACCTATTCTCAAAAAGAACTAATTACAAATTACAGGGACTACCTCGCTTGGTAACCCTGTGAATCCCCCTCAGACGTTGGGAAGGGAATGAGGAGAGTTCTCCTAAGGCTCCACTGGAGGAGAGATTAGAGAGGTAGGAGGAGAGTCAGGAGAGGCTAACTGAAGATCAGCTTTCAAGAACAGGACCATGGTCAGTGGCTGACAGGTAGAGGAGGATGAGGATGGAGTACTGGCTCTGAGATTTGCCTAGCTAACATTTATTAGAGACCTTGGCAAAAGCAGTCTCAGTGGGAGTGCCCCAAATCTCTCTCTCTCTCCCTGAAACCTTCCCTCCCCAGCCCCACAGGACCCTCCCTGCTCCCTAGAGCAGCCACCCCCCAATCCCTTCCCCCTCCCATGCTTCGATCCCCAGCGTTTCCCACTCCCATGTCCAATGGATCTTCTACCCAACCTTCCTCTAGAACAGCACCACTGCTGGGCCCTCCACCCCCTTTGCCCCGTTCCCACTCTCCACTCTCCCACTCGCACCGTTCCCAGAAGTGCCTCCCCCTGACTCCCTCCATCCGCCTCCTTCCACTGTACCCGACCATCCCTGATTCCCTCTCGTTACAATGTGCGGCTCTCAGCCCTCCCTGCCTTGTGGCACCTCAGCACCATCCTCCCCCCCCATCATCTTCTCTTCTCCCACTGTTCTCTGCTTTCACTTGACTCAAGGACTCCTCTGAAAGAACCTCACACAGTCTCCTGTCTACAGAGGGAAGCACCTGCCTGTAACACCAGGGCCGGCTCTAGGTTTTTTGCCGCCCCAAGCTCAGGTGGGGCGGAGGCTCGCAGGCAGTGCTGGAAGCGGAGGGAGTGATGTTACCTTCTCTCAGTGCCTGCAGGGGCTGTCCCCCCCCCCCCGCCCGGCCGCGCAGAGAAGCCCAGAGATAAGGGGTGGCCCAAGGCAGCGCAGCAGCAACCAGTGCGCAGATGAGGGGGGTGCAGCCCCGTCTTCCCGGCAGGACTCGCCCTCTCCTCCCCAGGGAGCGGCTGGGCCCTGGCTTGCTTTGCTGGTGCCGAGAGCCGGGCCTGTGTAACACCTGCCACGAATGTGCAAGTGTTCCCAGCAGAGTTAAGGTTAAGGCTCAGCATTACTTTCTGGTTAAAGGTCAGCTATTCTAATCTTTCTGAAATTTACATTCTTACTCATATTGTCTTGAAACACACTGCTCATCATTGGGGGGCAGGGCAGGGCGAGTGGTCCAAAGATGGGGTTATTTGATCAAGCAGTACCTGAGATACAGCCCCCATAAAAGCAGCTTTTTTACAAAAATCACTTTGCTCTTATAAACACCTCCTTGCAGACTTTAGGCTCAAACCACAGTTCGAACGGTCCCCTGACTAATCGCAGTCACTTGGCATTTATCTCAGCTGGTCCCTGGCCCCCACTGCCTCTTTGGGGAAGCAGCACTGAAAACGTTCAATATTGTAGAGTTTGAAACTTAAGATTGGCACAAGCCAAACTGACGAGTCAAAGAGATTGAAACGCACGTGTGCAGCAAGACTGAGGCTCTGAACAGCCAGAGCAATCGGCTCTCACACTAATGCGTGCGCTCAAGAGGACATGCTGTGGCCACTGAACCCGAACTCCACCAGTGCATTTGAATCGGAGCCCCGTCACTGACAGCTTTCAGAGAAATGCGTGTGGTGGATTTTTCTGACATTCTGCAGGAGTTTCTCTTAGAAATGTTGTCTTGATACCAAGATTTCTGGGTTAAGAGCAATATCCTTAAGGTGCTCTAAAATCCACATGGAGATTTTGGCCAGGTGACCACATACAAGTTTCACTATCCCACCCCTATCCAACATAGTTTTGCTGGCAGCTAGTGGCAGTTATCAGTGGCAAAAAAGTCCATTAAAAACTCAAGGAAATTAAATATCCATAAAGTAGATAAATGCAGAGTTCAGGTTGCCCAGTTACTGCCCCATGCCCTTCCACCATGTTGATGGTAGCTAAATTTAAAACCTCTGAAAACCAGGAACTGAAGAACTGAACTCCACGCCACCCCTGCAATGCAACCTTAACTCTGCCCATACCCCCTAACCCTGGAGCTTAGGTCAGTAAGGGTGATGCATAGGTTAACAAACTACCAAGTGACAGATTTTCCATCTCCTGAAGCCTTCATGCCCTTCTGGAAGATGTTTTAGTCAAACACAAGATATTAAGCTCAACACAACAGTAAGTGGATAAAATTCCATGGCCTGTACAACACAGGAGATCAGACTAGATGACCTAATTGTCCTTCCTGGCCTTAAAATGTATTAATTTATAATCGATATGAGGAAGGACGAAGAGAACATGCCAGTTTCTTGTGTTGTGTTCTACATTTTTGGATACCAGCATTTCTCTGCATGTACTCCAGCTGTGTGCACTGGGTCAGCTGTATGTCAATGGAATGGTGGTAGGATGAGCTGAAGCAGCTTGGCACATCGGCGACTGTGATATAAAGACAGGTGCATGTGAACCTTGACGGAACAGGTGTGCCTCGTTTAAGTGCTGAATACTGTGTAGGTTGTGTCAGTAAGGTGCACGTGGATGTGTCCTTGCCATGGAGTTTGTCAGCAGTCTGGTGGCATACATGCTAGAGGTCTCCAGGGCCTTGTGAGAGGTAAGTGAAGGCGATGACTTAGCAGAAATCCTCAGGGCCAGGGTAAAGGGGTGGTAACATTTTAGAAGTCTGAGCTGGTCTGTGTGCAGTAGGCTCAGTATTTGGGTGCAGCCCACGTGTATGAAGCTTCTGTTTGCTATGCCAGACCTAAACCCAAGTTTTGGCTTAGCAGAGAGAAGGCATTAGATTTTGTGCTATACTGCTCCTGTGCTCTGTTCCCAGAGTGCTCTGTAGCAGAGGAGGGTACAGTGCACACACATATGTCACTGGCCTGTCCAGGTGTTGCTGAACCAGGGCAGAGTTAAGGTTGTATTGTCGGTGTTGTGAACTTTAAATCTTAATTTCCCCTCCTAAGAACCGAGGGGTCAGGAATCCTTACCCAGCGAGGTCACATTCTCATAGTTTTCCTGCATGACGTGTCTGTAGAGGGTTCTCTGCGCGGGGTCCAGCAGAACCCGCTCTTCCCTGGTGACATACACAGCCACCTCCTCGAAGGTCACTGGCCCCTGAAAGAGCAAGAGCCCCCTACTCAGTGCCTGCTGCCTAGTGACAACCCCCCTGTTCATGGGAGAGGAGGGCCAACCAGATGGCAGCTCAGGGAAGCAGACAAACAACACCCACCCCGCCCTGCCAGCCAGGAGGCATCAGGGTGAGGAGAGACAGAGAGAGCCCCTCTTCTGAACAGTAGATAGAGACAACAGGAGTCTTCACATTCATCACACAAATCCTAGCCTGCGGCTAATAGAGGAGATGGGGATCCAGCACGGCCCAGGAACAGCCCCCGGTAGGAATCCCAACACCCTCCCCATTGCCAGCAGCTAGATGGGAGGGGATGGGGCATCTCCCCAATCATCGTTGGTGGGTGTTTCCTTCTTATTTCATACAAGACTCTGGCCGGTAGGTTCAGGCTCCAGCACCTGGAGTCTGGTCACTTTTCCCAGCTCAGTCTGGGCTCCCGGCCAGGGAGGTTAGCCCCCAGCCGCTCCCCTGCCGTTCCCCCTCCCCCGCAGTCTCAGCTCGCCGCATGGGCAGTGCTCTGGGCAGCACGGCAGCATGGCTGGCTCCAGCCAAGCGGCGCGGCTGCCAGTCCGGCTGCTCTGAGCGGCATGGTAAAGGTGCAGGGAGCGAGGGGGTTGGATAAGGGGCAGGGACTCCTGGGGGGCAGTCAGGGGACAGGAAGCAGGGAGGGTTGGATGGGGCGGAGGAGGTCAGGGGATGGGGAACAGGGATTGGATAGGCCTGGGAGTCCTGGGGGGCCTGTCAGGGGGCGGGGGTGTGGATGAGGTCAGGGCAGTCAGGGGACAGGGAGCAGGTGGGGTTGAATAGGGGATGGGGTTGCGGGGGGGGGCAGTTAGGGGTTCTGGGAGGGGGTGGTGAGGGGACGGGGGGGTTGGATGGGTCAGGGGTTCTGAGGGGAGCAGTAAGGGGGCAGGAAGTGGGAGGGGGCGGGGGCCAGGCTGTTTGGGGCGGCACAGTCTTCCCTACCTGGCCCTCCATACAGTTTAGCAACCCCAATGTGGCCCTCGGGCCAAAAAGTTTGCCCACCCCTGATCTCGGGCCCAAGTAAACAAATCCCTTTGTTACATCCTGTCCCCCTCCCCTTCTCCCCACTGTATATTTCCTCCACCTCCCACCTCCAGACCAACCATCCAGAAGCCCCCATCTCCTATATATTTACTGCCCCCCTCCTTCTAACAGGAACCCACCAGCAACTCCCCATAATCCCTACCTGAACTGCCTCTGCTGCAGCCATTTCCCTTCCCTGTCCCAGAGAAGGATGGGATGATCTGGAGCAAAACACGGATGTCACACTGCAGCCTGTGAAGGAAAGAAGGGCAAGTGGAGAGATTTCAGAACAGGTTTTAGTAATTTCACATTACAATTCCCTGCAGCCTCTTTCCCTGCAGACTGATGGTCTAGACGCCCTCGTGCAAATAAGAGAAATAGTCAAAACATAGTTAACTTCCCAGACATGTGCTGGAAAAATTATCCAACCACAGAGTCCCACATGTTCTTGGAATGTTTGTTTCAGAAGATGGAAGAAGCAATCGGGCGGCAGCCATTTTACACTTCGTTCTTACTCACAGAGGGGGATTGGTTATGAAACAGAAGGTGGAAAGCAATTTGGGTGAAAGTGATCATGAAACGATAGATTTCATGACTCTGAAGAAAGGAAGGAATGAGAGCAGTAAAATAAGGACAATGGAACTGGAATAAACAGACTTCAATGTTGCAATAGTAATCCTGCTTAGTGGGAGAGGAACCGCAGGGTCAGACTTTTGGCGTATGTGCTTGGCTGAGGAGCTTGTGCTTGGTGAAGCTACCTTCTGTGGGATTATGACTGAACACCTCTAAGTCACAATCCCCCCTAAACGTAATGATACGGCAGCACCGATAGCCTCCCTCCCTCTCCTCTCGGTGAGGAGAGCCATTCATGTCGGGACCGGAGTGCGGACAGAAGGGAGCTGCCTCTCACCCGTTGCACACTGCATGTTCCTGTAGAACCTGGTGCTAAATCATTCGTAGACGACTTGATGGGTCAGGGTTTTGTGCGTAGCAGGGCAACTACCTCGCTGCGATCTATTGAAAGTCAGCCTTTGACACAAGACTTTGTAAAAAACAAAACAAAAAAAAACAACCCCAAACTCAGAGAAATGGTCAGTAGAGGCCCATTAAAATAAAATCTAAGGCAGGGGAGGGCAAACTACGGCCCACGGGCTGGATCCGGCCCATCAGGGCTTTCAATCCAGCCCATGGGATTGCCAGCCCTGTGGCGCAGTGAGGCTAAGGCAGGCTCCCTGCCTGCCCTGGCCCCGTGCTGCTCCCAGAAGCGGCTGGCACCACGTCCCTGCAGCCCCTGGGGAAGGGGGACAGAGGGCTCCGCGCACTGCCCTTGCCTGCAGGCACCACCCCCTGCAGCTCCCATTGGCCAGGAATGGGGAACCGCGGCCAATGGGAGTTTCAGGGGTAGTACCCACAGGCAAGGGCAGCGTGCGGCGGAGCTGCTGGCCCCACCGACGGACATGCTGGCCACTTCCAAGAGCTGGTAACAGCTGACATCAGGAAGACTAAGGTATTTAATCCCATTTTGCTTCAATATTCACACACAAAAAAGTTTGATTGCGACGAGATACTTAAAACAGTAATTACTAACAATGTGGGGGAAGGAGCAGAAACCCACAATATGGAAAGAACAGATTCAAGAATATTTAGCTAAGTTAGATTCATTAAAGTCATCAGGGCCTGATGAATTTTGTCCTAGGATAGTTGTGAAATTAGCTGAAATGCTTTCAGAAACATTAGCAATAATCTTTGAGAACTTCTGGAGTATGCTGAGGTCCCAAAAGACAGGTAAATATAGTACCTATCGTTTAAAAGGGGGACAAAGACCACTTGCCGCATGAAAGATCAGTCAAGTCTTACTTCAATACCTGGAAAGATACTGGAACCAATTATTAAACCATTAATTTGTAAGCACCTAGAGAACAGTAAGATGAGAAGTAATAACCAGCATGAGAGGAGGAAAGTTGATCATTTAACCCTCTGCAGCAGCCAGAATGGAAAATGACTCAAAGCAACAATTCCTTCCAGCACAGGAGAAGTGGCTGCAACTAAAAAACAGGGGAAATATCCCCAAACCGAAGAGGATTTCTACATGGAAAAAGGCAAAATCTGAGAGCTGAGACCAATGTTCAGTAATTAAAGAGAAAAGTGTGGAAATCTGAAGAATTTTAGATCAATTTTTACAAACTAGAGCAGTGATTTTCAAACTGTGGGTCATGACCCAGTACTGGGTCGCAGAGCTCTGGTCAGCACTGCCGACTGGGCCATTAAAAGTCCCATCAGCAGTGCTGCCCGGCTAAGCCAGGTTAGTTCCTACCAGGTCCAGCTCCTAGGTGGGGGGGCCAGGGGGCTCCGCATGCTGCCCCTGCCCTGAGCACCGGCTCTGCACTCCCATTGGCCAGTTCCCAGCCAATGGGAGCTGGGGGAAGGGGGCTGTGCCTGTGGGCGAGAGCCATGAGGAGCCGGACCTGCTGCTGGCCACTTCCAGGGCGCAGTGCGGTCCGCAGTGCCAGGACAGGCAGGAAGTATGCCTCTGCACCCCAGCTGCACCACTGACCAGGAGCTGCCAGAGGTAAGCCCTTGCCCCAACCCCACGTCTCAATCCCCTGCCCCAGCGCTGAGCCCCCCCAAACCCGGACCCCCCTCCTGCACCCTAAACTCCTCATCCCCAGCCCCACCCCAGAGCCTGCACCCCAGCCCAGAGAGCTGACCCCCTCCCACACCCTGAACCCCTCATTCCCAGCCCCACCCTACAGCCCTCACCCCTGCACCCCAACCCTCTGCCCCAGCCCTGAGCGCTGCCCATACCCCAAACCCCTCATCCCCAGCTCGGTTGTGTCACTGGCATCAACAATTTTCTTCAACTGGGTTACCAGAAAAAAAGTTTGAAAAACTGATCTAGACTAGTGGTTTTAAAACTTGTATTGGTGACCCCTTTCACATAGCAAGCCTCTGAGTGTGACCCCCCCCTTATAAATTAAAAATGTGGGGGGATTAAATGTAATTTAGTGGGGATTGGGGCTGTCAGCCCCATGGAGCTGACAGCTTGCGACCCCCATGTAACTACCTTGCGACCCCCTGAGGGGTCTGTCACAGAGTCCCTGGGCGATGCTCTGGAACTGCTCCCCATGAAGCCAGTCAGGACTCTGGGGAAGTCTCCTCTCTGTGAGCAGGACACACAGCTCACACGGCTTCCACCTTCCTGGGTCTGACCTCGGAGCATTCAGCATCCTCTGCCCCTCCGTGCGCTTCCCACAGCGAGTCCGCCCAGGCAGGGTCCTGGGGAAGCCAGAGGGTCCTGCCCCCCAACTCTGCAGTCAGACGTGACTCTCAGACAGCCAGTAAAACAGAAGGTTTATTAGACGACAGGAACATGGTCTAACACAGAGCTTGTAGGTGCAGAAAACAGGACCCCTCAGCTGGGTCCATTTTGGGGGGCAGTGAGCCAGACAACCACATCTGCTCTTCACTCCACGTCCCAGCCAGCCCCAAACTGAAAACTCCCTCCAGCCCCTCCTCCCCTGGGCTTTGTCCCTTTCCCGGGCCAGGAGGTCACCTGATTCCTTTGTTCTCCAACCCTTTAGCTCTCACCTTGCAGGGGGGAAGGGCCCAGGCCATCAGTTGCCAGGAAACAGGGTGTTGGCCATTCTCTCTGTCCAGACCCCCACAGTGTCCAGGTCTCCCAGCTCCCCCTGCCTCCCAAGGGAATACACATAGGGGTCTCCTTCCTGCCAGGCGTGATTACAAGGAGCTGGAGGTATCACCCTTCTGTCACTTGAGGAAGACAGCAAGCCTTGGGAACATGTATCGGCGGGCTCCAGTATTACAGTGCCTGTATACTTTGGTAAGGAGAAGACTGAGATTAAGCCAGACAAGGCTGCAAAATGATGATTATAACAAAATAAAAAACCCTAAGCGTGTTGAGATCCCATTGAAATTTGCACACGACTCAAAGTCGGATGTAACCATTACCCCGCTGATGCTGTTCCTGCCCTCCCCTCGGCACGCCCGGAATGCTCTGGACTGAGTTGGGATAACCAGTTCCAGTGCAGACTTTGACTGGGATCAGGGTCTCCATTGTGCCACATGTTGCAGAAACCGCCATCAAAACGAAGGCCACAGTTTTCACTTGCACTGTAAAATGCTAACTGAGACGAGGGCCTTCTTTGCGCCAGGCACTATAGAGACCCTAACCGACACTGGGGACCCCATTGTGCCAGGGCCAGCCAATAATGGGATGTGGATTGTTGGATCATAGTAAAGAAGTTCTGTATTAAAATCACAAATGAGTTTGATTCCCCATAGTTTAAATTCCAGGGTATTACTAATTAAGAGGTCTCTTGGGTGTTGGTACTGTTTCTCTCCCTCTGTGTGTGAAACCTGCAAGCTGCTAATTGTGTTAGTACATTCTAAGACAGAGTCTGTTCTCAAAGCAATTCTTTGTAACAACAACTACTCACACAGAGAGAGACTCAAAGCGATACTCTGTAACAACAGAAACAGCACCCAGAGACTCCCCGCCCTTTTGTTGTATTCATCTCGCTTCGTTAACAATTGTGATTAAAATAGAGATAGAGGATGTATGTGGATGGATGCTTGGTGTGGATAATAAATAAAATGATCAGGGAGGTGCCAGCCTAAGAATCCAGTGTCCATCGGCTGAAGAAGGCGTCAAGTGGAAATAACCAGAGGACCCCCGGAGGGCAGACTGGAATCCACCCAACAGCCTCAAGGATGGGAGAACCGAAGAACAAGATAACATCTGGCAGCACGGAGCCGTCAGGAATGTGCTGTCTGCTGATTGATTCAGCAACAGCATGAAGAAGCAATTCCCATAGACTGGCATAGGAAGAAATTCCTATAAAAATGGACTCTAGAAAGTGAGAACTTTGGGGTCTGATTCTGCAAACCAACTTCCAGCAGCATCAGATGACCATCTGACAAGGCCCTGCTCCCTCCTCATGTCCAGGCCACCTGGCCAGTGCCTTGGCATGAGCAACTCTAAGGCTGGTAACTATGATAACAACCTTGCAGAACCTGTGTGTGTGTGAGTGTGTGTGTGTATATGAATGAATATGTGAATAAATATGAAATTGAATGGAATGTTATAGCTATAACTAACTGCTTACTATGATTCTTTCTGTATTCACAATAAATGTGGTATTTTGCCTTTTCCCCTTTAAGTAGATCCTGCTGGTTTTTACTTTATTGGTGTAACATTTTGGTGGAGAATTGTGAAAGGGGGAATACTGGTAAAATACCTCAGTTATTGTAAATATTGGTGTGCACACCGCCAGCTCTATTGAGCTAGGCATTTCTATTGGGTTAACCAGACCTGCTGGCCTCCAGGAAGGTAGCAGGGGGAAAACGCATAGATTAAGCTACGATTACTAAACCTAAGTCCTATTGCTCACTGAGGTAGCAGGGGCAGCAAGAAGGCCTAAGGGCCAGGCTAAGCTACTCGCTGGAATAAGGAGTAGCACGGCAGATGGCTAGCTTTGCTCTTTCCCTTACGTCCTTCACTTCTTTGGATGAAGCTGTGTGTCTGGCACAAATGTACGGCATATCTGAGGTTCCAGCAGCTAGTGACAAAGCTAAATTCTCATTGCCATCAGCCGGAGGTTATTCTGGGCTGCCAGGGCTGCAGGTTTTGGTCCAGGGTCAATCCAGGGGATACAGCTGTTGCACACCTAAATTGGTGAATCCTGCAGCTCATCATTAAACTGCGCTGCCATATTCTGCAAGGTGGCCTCAGGGGCAGAAAATCTGGCAGACCAGAAACCCTGCAGTAGAGAAGGAAAAATCCTCAACAGTCACCACCTACAGGAGCAGGAAACGCTGGGTTTGGTTTTAAACTTCTCACACTCGTCAACCCTTGAGTCACCCCTGTAGCTCTCCTCTCCAATTTATCACAAAACACAAATAAGCGCACAAGCCACCAACCAAACTGGATCAGGTTGTCCTGTCTGATCAAACCATCTATTGCCACCCAAGGCTTAATTTAAAGCCGATTGTTCCATTCACCCAAGAGTTCAACTTTAACCGCGGTTCTTTTTTTTCTAGTTCCAATCAAGTCCTGTGCAACATGTTCATTTTTAACTGATCACTTATTTCTTTCACAATGGCAGCTTGGAAAAGTTGTCAGATCTAAGCCTTTCCTTCCTAATCAATATGAAGAAAAAAAAATCAGAGAAAGAAAATTCCCTGAGGCACATCTTCTGTCCTGCACAACGGAATAGGGAAATACCGATTCCTCACTCTTCCTCATGGTGAGTAACAATCTGTTTGTCCTTGGGATCCTGTCACAGGCACAAGGGTTGAGGATGCAAATGACATATCAAGGCTACATTGGTTTGTACAGTCTTTTGCTCCTTCATTAGCGATCAGGACGCATGAATTACAAACAACCCAGTTTTGACTTTCACCTCATAGGCTATTTCCAGGCTGGCAATTAGAAGTGTCTGTCCTATGGCAGGTCCCACTGTATTCTCCCCTGTCTATGAACTCGTCTTCAGTTTATAGGCCACTGAACCAAGTGAGGGGGAAGGTTCCCAGAGCTCCAGCTCCAGCCCAAACTTGAACGTCTACACTGCAGTTAAACAGCCCCTTACCCTGAGCCCCACAAGCCCGAGTCAGCTGGCTTAGGCCAGCCACTGGTCTGCAACTGCAATCTAGACATACACTTCGTGTCAAAGTAACAGCTTTCCCATCAGGGAATTGTCGAGGACTCGAACCCCAGATGGGCACAGTTCGTTGTCTGACCGGAGAGAGACAGGCAACACCAGGCAACGATCCGAACTCAAAGCTCTTTACTGAAGAGTGCACACGACAATAGAGAGCATCCCGTCTCCAAGCCAGCCTCTGAGTAAAACTCGTGGGTTTTTATAGACAGTCCCGTCGGGTCACAGATTTATTCATAAAGCAGCCCACCCCTCCATGTTAGTTAAAATCCTCTTTCTCTAGTATGCATGCACTTCTACCCCCTTATTGTAGATAACTTTTAGCAAATCGTAATGCTTCACTAACTTTCTTATCGGTATGGGTGTCAACCAGAAGACAAGGAGTTAAAAACAGACATAACTCAAGAACAGGGAGTGGAAAACAGTGCCTCCGTATCTCAACAAACTGTTCCCAGAACTTCTGGTACAAAAATGCAGGCCTCCCCTTTTTTCTTACTCCCTGCAACTTAAACAAGTATTCTTTCATTCTACTTATCTCATTCAGGAACTTTCCCAGCAACCTTTATTTGCCTGACTTTGGTTCGGTTGGCATAACTGCTTCATATTTAATTTTTCTCACCTAACAGAATCAAGCTCCAGTCTCCCATGCGACAGGTGGGAATAGTCACTATGCACATGAAGTAGGAACCGATAGCTACCCCTACCGATAGCTAACCCTGCACAGGGACCGAAGGGAACAGCTTGAGACCCTGAGCAGCTGCTCAGAGACCTGTGGCTGTCAGGAGATCCAGCTAGGTGGGGGTTGTTTGGGTCCTGCCTGAGGCAGGGTTCAACTTGGAGAAGGGGCAGAGTAGGGGAGTCTGTCTCTGATTTACAGGGGGCTTTGTCAGCAGGAAGGCTGTAGGACATTATTTGGGGAGTCAGTGGGGTCTGAGCTGGAGGAGTAGCAGAGGGGGGCATGGTAGAGGTTTTGTCACTTGGTAAAAATGAAACTGCAAAACCTCTCCCTGTGCTCCAGAAAAAGCCTCTCATTTATCCCGGAACCCCTCCCGCCAGGAAAATCTCCACCCCTGCCCCGGCACTCCGAGACCCCCCCACTCCCTTGCAGAGTTTTAACTCTCCTTACTTTTCCTTGGCCTTGTGTAAACCTTTTCCCAATCAAAATGATGAGGGACATTTAAAATGAGAAAAAGAAGCCTTCACCCATAATTTAGGTCTGAATTTTGCTACTGAAATTTCAAGGCAATAATACTCAGCCTGCTATTAGCCAGAATGCAAACCTAGACCTCCCATCCTGTACCTAAAATTTCTACTACTGAACCACCAATGCTCTAGCTATTCTCGTGAGACATTTCCAGCAGCCCAGTGCTGCTGTTATTCCAGGGGAACAATTCTTGACTTCAGGAAACATTTTTCTTAGCCTGGTTCTGTGCATCACTGGTTTCTCTAACAAAGGGCAGGGCAGGGCTATATGATCCAGAAATCCTCCTGGAAAACAAGCTACATCCAGAGAATCCTTTCCCTTTCCCAGGTTGGGGGGGTGGGGGGACCTTTAAAAGTGCTTTCTGTGTTATTGCATAGGGCTAAGTAAATAGAACAAACCCCAAACTCCCCCTGGGCTTTGGGAGCCGGGTTAGCTGTTTGAATTCCGTATTTCAGATGATTTCAAGTCTGCGCATTGTGGTTCTTTACCAGTTTAGCCATGGGATTTTTACTCACACACAGCTATGATGGCTGAGTGATTAAGCCGATAGACTTAAAATCCAGTGGGGTTTCCCTGGGCAGGTTTGAGTTGTGCTCATAATGAGTGCAGTGTTTTAAACCCAGTTTCTAACCAGGGTAATAAATCTATATGAACCCGTGAGACACTCTCAATTCACTCTCCATCCCAAGTAAACCCTGCTCAGCACCGGCCCTATAGATGCCTGGGGTCCTGCCTCACACTGTGTCCCAGAAGTCTTGGGCAAAACGCCCCACAGGGGCAAACATTCTGGGCTCCCGAAGCTTCTACCACCTGCCTAGCAGCCCTGGCTCAGCCCAGACCCTGGCTCCTCTCCATAGAGTGAAAGGAGCTGAGGCAGTGCAGGAGGCTTCCCTAGGGCCACAGGCCTGAAGCTTTGGGAGAGAGAGATTCTCTGAGACATCAGAGTGCTGTAAACCATGCGGGCACCCCCTAAATCAGGGGCCTATTCCAGCCCTGAGACTGAGCTGCCGGGATCCCTCCCAGAGAGCTGGGTGCCCCAGATTCAGGGCTGGCCTTGGTGCCCTGGGCGAACCTGTGTTTCGGTGCCCCTGACCCCATGGGCATGGTGCCCCACCCCCTAACCTGGCACTGTGCCCTCTTCGCCTCTAACCCCTGCACCCCCCTCCTGTGGCCACATGGGGAAACTGACCTGGATGCCTTGAACAGCTGGCACGGCTGCTCACTCCTCCCTTGAACACCTGCTCCTCCATGCCCACCCTAGGGAGCTGGAGGGGGGGGATGAGGAGCAACATCAGGGCTCCCCGCAACCAGGCCACTTTCCCCACCTGGGCTGCGTAAGGGGCAGGCAGGGCAGGAGAGCAGTAGCTGCTGATGCTCGCCTCACAGCCCAGCCCAGGTGGGGAAAAGTGACCTGGATGCACAGAGTGCTCGGTGTTGCTCCTCACTCCCACCCTCACTCCCAGCCCCCTGGGGGGGGCATGGAGGAACATGGGGGGGGCATGGAGGAACATGGATGGAACTGTGCATCACCACTCCCCCCCATGTTCCTCTGCCAGGAGGAAGCAAGGAGAAATCTTGGTGCCCCCCATGTGGCGCTCCCCTGGCAGCTGGGAATGGCTTGATACGCTACACGGGCAGGGCGCACCTCTCCACTGCCACACGGCACCTCCTTGACCACGGCGCTGCTCCCTAAGGCCGGCCCTACCCAGATTACAGCCTGGAAACAGGCATGTGAAACTACCTCCTCTTCTCCCTGCATCACAGCTAGGGGTGGCATGACCTCTCCATGCCTGTGGGCATCATGCCATAGCACTGCGCAGGCATTCATGGCATCAGCACGTCTACCAGCAGCACTGTGCCAGCCGCAAAGCCCCCAGAAGGGCCAGGCTGGGCTGTTTACACTATCACGGCAGTTGGGCAGCCTGTCCAGTTGCAGCCGGGAAACCAGCCTTTGCTACCAGGCAGCTCAAGGCCGGTCTCCATTCTCGGTCCAGCCCAAGGTGCTGTTTCTAACAACACTGGGATTGTTACAAGTGAATCCAATCCCAGTTCATCAGCTCTAGGAACTGGTTTACACTTACGTGTGGCTCTCAGAGAGACAAACAAACCTCTCTGTGGACTGGAGAGGGTCAGGTTCCATCCCTTGACACCATCAATGGGAAGACTAGGAGAACCTGTTGCTTTTCATTGCTGATGAGCGCCATCGTGTGGCCATTTTGTGTCACTGCCTTTTATTAAAAATGGCTTTTTTCATAGAAACATTATTTTCCTCACAGAGCCACAGGAGCAGATTAATCTGCAAAGGGAAGGTGATGCTGAGGCAGTTCTGGAGGGAGAAGGGAACATTTTCAGCATTACTAAATTAATGGGTTGTGCCTTCTATACACACACAGAGAATAATCTTAATTATGGGAGCTACCAACACACTTCACAGAACGAAATAAACTCCGCTATGTGCAAGCAGAAGGGTGAACGTAACTAATTCTAAACACATGTTCTGGGCAACGCATGACAAAGTCACCGCATTGAACAAACTACTTGATATACTGAATGTCCTACATAATGTTTGAAAGGAGTTAAGAAAGATGTGATTGAAAATTAACGTGCTGCGCCTTTTACACACACACACAAACACAGAACATGTGACAGAACAAACTGAATTATTTGAGCTTCCAATATTTCTGCTTTTTCACATCATTTTCGTTATGAAGGTCATTTACATGTTCTTATTTTCTCAGGCCTAAAGATGGGGTAGGAGTAAACTGGAATTGAGGAAATAGAGCAGGGAGGAATTAGACTCATTATCTCTTCGTTGACAACAACCAAACAAAAAACAAACATTGTGAACACAGAGTTGAGGTTTCCCAGTGGTGTCTCTCATCCTTCCAGAACATCAAGTTAAGCAAAACTCAAACTCTGGGAAAGCAGTGAATACAGTATGAAGTAACCCCGTCCCCACTCCCCCGTAACCTTAAATCTGACCACTTGGAGTAATTCCCTGATAGCGCATCTGAAAACAAACAAAAGTTTGGATATAAATTATGGCTACTTTTGCAATATATCTTTAGTAAAAGATCATACCTGCCCCCATCAAGAACAGCTGATTTTATGCTCACTACTTTCAAGTTTCTATGATGCTGGTGTCTGGGGCTGGCATTTACTATTTATTTTTATCCCAGCATAGTTAAAGACCAAACTGTTGCATAAACCTCCTTTATTCCAAGTGCTATGAACAGCCCACTCCCACACCCACTTCAAGAGGGTGGGTGTTTTCCTGGCCCACAGGGAATTTAAAGTAACTTGCCCAAGTCCTTAGGAGAAAACCAAGGGAAATACAAACCCAGCCATTCCTACTCCAATGTTCAGTGTGACCAGAACGTGAGACTTGTGAAGTACATCTTTGTAATTAGCTCTCTGGTACTATATTAATCCTGCAATTAGTTAGCTGCAGATGTAACCAGCTCTACATCTGTTAAAGTTACAGAAACTCTGCAGCCAGTCCTGCAATAGGAGAAGCACATTAACTTTAAACAGCTGCTCTTTCAATGCATCCAAAAGTTACAAAAAACAATGCTCTATGTTAAAGTTGCCTTTTACTCGAACACAATTTATATTGTGTGCATAAAAGATGACAAGGTCTGAAGGTGTAACAGGCCGTTTTGAAAAGCTTTGCTATTTTAGTTTTTAAACAGGCGACTGCCCACCTCCAGTGGAGTTTTCTGCCATGTACGATGATAACTTACTCACCAAAAGTAATACAGACTTGTCCATTCATCCCCATATTCAGGCTGTGACCAGGAAGTTAGCATGAGGCAGAGTCTTGTGAAATTATTGACGTAGGAAAGAATTAAAACTGGGATTAATCCAAGATGAGATTCAGACACAGCCCATGCTGCAGCTGGTGAAGTGACAGGGACACACTCTCTGTACTGTGAGCTCCACAGTAACTGCAGAAGTAGATCCAAGAGAGCAAGCTCATGTAGGAGCTACGGGCAGCTGCCCTTTCAGGGCATCACTCACCTGGCAGGTGTTTTACACAGCACTTCCCCTCTATAAGGGGACTCCCCTGCCCCCAGCAACTTACTCCCCAGAGGGCTGTTTGTCCTGAGAGACCTGCCTTTCTCTGGGATGTCTATGGTAAAAGAGCCACTGAGGGAGGAGTTTTTCCAATAGAAATCTCTTTACTTCTTTCTCACTGCGCTGGTGTAGCCCTGGCTGCTCTGGCTTGGGGGCTGGTTTTAGCCTTGCTTTCAGGTGGGATCTTGAAAAACTTCTGGGGCTCGGAAGCTTTGATCTTTTTGGGGGGCTTTTCTCTGCCGGTTTGGTGCTTGCTCCAGCTACCTATTACTTAGTGCTGTTCCTGGTCCTGGTGGCCTTTCCGGGGCTCCTGGCAGCTCTGGCCAGCTTCTTGGTGCCAAGTTTCCTGTTCAGAGCCACAGGCTTGTTCTTGTGCTTTGTCCTGGGAGTCCAGCTGCTTCCGGCTGAGTGTGAGCCAAGGTGTCCATGACCTTGGCCTGCATCAAGCTTTCGCTCAGAACGCTCCTGAGCCCCAACTGAATGTGGTGCTTATTCTTCTGCACAGCTCAGCCCACGGAGAACAAGGATGGGCAAATGCACATTCACATCGTACCTTTCGTTCATTCAGGACAACAGATTTGATTTCAGCTGATGGACAGGATTGCTAGGTTTTTACATGTTTACACTGGAAATGATTGTGGTGTTTAAATTCATTTCAAGCACCATCATGCAGCAGAACTCCTAAGCAGACTGAAACAGGAGGATGAAACCGTGTGGCATGAATAAAAACCCAAAGGGGGCAGCTGGGAACCACAGCATCCATAGTCTGGCAACACTCTGCCATTGACCTGGACCTTCTTTGGCAATGGCAGGTGGGAGACTGTGATCTTAAGGACAATGAAGGAGAGACCTGCTTCCAGGAGTTCCTGTTCCAATCTGAGACCATGCATGGTTTTGAAACGTTTCTAATACATTGTGTAGGTGTGTGTCAACACCACAGCTTGCACAATCCCCACCCCCACTCTCTCACACCAGAGCACAATGACATTTCTGGGACCACACCCTCCTCCCCAACTGTGACCCCCCCCTTTTGCAGTTTAAGTAACTGATAAAAACCCCTCCCCCATCCTGCCCCTGCTACTGCCCCAGCTGTGCTCCGACACCCCCATCTGCTGACAAAGCTCCCTGGGAGTCCTGAGAGACAGACAGACAGACACACACACACATCCCCCCCCCCATCTGGCCTTTCTCTCAGCTGCAAAACCCCTACAGATCCCAGAGCAACCTCCCTCCCCGCAGGGTCCCCTTTCAGCCACAGGCCCTTTGAGGAACTGCCCTGGCTGATTCCCTCATGGTCTGTGCCAGGACGACCTCCCACTTCTTCCTCATTGGGGTAGCAGTGAGTATCCCTTCCTATCACCTTGGAGACCTGCATTCAATTCCCTGATGAGGAAGCTGCAATTCTGACACACACAAAACTTTGATGCTAACTCAGATCTTCCTACTGATCAGCCCTGAACCAGGTCTCAGGGCAGCAAATGAGTCCAGTGTCTCGGAATGAAATCACAGTAGCCCGTGCTCCCAGCTCTTTTCTCTTACGGGGACATGGTACAACCAAAGTCTGTCACTGTTCAGCGTGTGGGGCATCTCCGTTTCCTTTGCTACTCATGGTGACGAATTTCTCCATTTACAGAATTGCCAACCCCCAAATGTTCCAAAATCATCAGTCAGGCTCTCCAAAATCATGAGACTGGCTTTTAAATCATGAGATTTACATAAAAATAACAGCTTTGGGGTTCTTTTTATTTGCCTTCTGCTTGTTGAGCCTGTAGGGTGCATTCGGATCATAGTTTGAAGTTTTCTCCACAGGCACGAGGGCTAGAAACTTACTTTTACTTTAAGAATGAAGGCTGAAATTATCACATCTTCACTTGACTCCAGGAGCTGAGGTTTTAAGGGAAACAATAATTATCATGAGAGTTGTCAATATGGCCTTTATAAAACGTCTTGCTGGAAGGGGAAAAGGCAAGAGAATAGGTGTTTTCTCTCTATTTATTTCCTCTCAATTTTCTGTTCCTTTTTCTCTTCCAGGGTCATTCCTTCCATTTCAGATTGTCCAGTGACCCCATCCCCACTTAGGGGCAGACGGATCCCATCAACCCAGGTTGAATCCGAGGGGTGAATTGCTGGCAGCGAGGAGATCTGGCAGCTCTTCTGGGACTGCAGATGAGAAATAGCGTGCTGTTCTCTAGATTCTCTCCCAAGGGGCTCTGGGGAGCAGGGTGGGCACATGTGCTGCATTCTGTCCAATAGTCCCCTTTGATCCCAGCCCAGGGACATCTCCAACTACCCATTATCCTCATGCTTCCTTTAGCAGCAGCAAATAAGGGATGTTTCCCATTGCCCAGGAGACCCCAGCTTGGGATTAAAGGCATCTCTGGGTTTTTCCTCTCTCCCTTCCTGGGAATCAAGTTCATGTGTTTACCTCACCCCACACTTCCTTTATGTCTGAATTAATATCTCATTTCTGAGTATCAAGAAAAGAATCAAATGTCATTTTAGTTAATAGAATATAGAATATTAGGGTTGGAAGAGACCTCAGGAGGTCATCTAGTCCAACCCCCAGCTCAAAGCAGGACCAATCCCCAACTAAATCATCCCAGCCAGGGCTTTGTCAAGCCGGGCCTTAAAAACCTCTAAGGATGGAGATTCCACCACTTCCCTAGGTAACCCATTCCAGTGCTTCACCACCCTCCTAGTGGGATAGTGTCTCCTAATATCCAACCTAGACCTCCCCCACTGCAACTTGAGACCATTGCTCCTTGTTCTGTCATCTACCACCACTGAGAACAGCCGAGCTCCATCCTCTTTGGAGCCCCCCTTCGGGGAGTTGAAGGCTGCTTTCAAATCCCCCCTCACTCTTCTCTTCTGCAGACTAAATAACCTCAGTTCCCTCAGCCTCTCCTCGTAAGTCATGTGCCCAGGCAGTGGAGTCAATTCAGTCAAGTTCCCAGGGAGTGGAGTCATAGGTGCCAACTTCTCCTGGCGCTGGTGGGTTCTCGACCCCCCAGCCCCACCCTGACTCCACCCCTGCCCTGCCCCCTTTCCAATCCCTTCCCCAAAGTCCCCACCCCAACTCTGCCCCCTCCCTGCCCCTATCGGACTCCTTCCCCAAATCCTGGCCCCAGCCCTGCCTCTTCCCCGCCTCCTCCCCTGAGCACACCGTGTTCCCGCTCCTCCCCCCCGCAGCTTGTTATGGCAGCAAGCACTGGGAGGAGAAGCAGGGATGTGGCACGCTCAGGGGAGGAGGCGGAGGCGAGATGAGCTGGGGCAGGGAGCTGGGCTGCCTGTGGGTGCTCCAGCCCCAGAGCACCCATGGAGTTGGCGCCGATGAGAGGAGTTAATTCCGTTTTCAGCCTGCATCCTTTCCAGCCACATTCCTGAGGGTATTGCACCACCACGTGGGCATTTAATTTCCCTCCTCAGTTTCACACAGAGACGCAATTTCCTTTACATGAACAGCAAAATCTTTTCCTGTCTCTTCTCTGAGCCAGGGCATTCAGTCCCACTGAAAAAGTCTCTCCTGCACCAGAGATGTACGGTTAAACAGAGGGGACGTGAACACCTTCATCTCTGACAGTGAGATGTTCCCTCTCCTCTTTCTTTCTGAAGCTGGTGTAATTTCAGGGAATGCCGGGGATGGAATGAAAGGCTGAGTTTCCTCCAGGGTGAGGAAGGAAAAGAGCCACCAACCCCCTGAATAAAGCTCAGATTCCCAGGGAAAACCTGACCCCTGCTATTGGAATCCCTGAATGGCAGGAGAGACGAGTGAGAAAAGACTTGTCTCAATTGTCAAGATGGGCAACAAACAACTATCTACAGCAGGGGTGGACAAACTTTTTGGACCGAGGGCCACATCGGGGTTCCGAAACTGTATGGAGGGCTGGGTAGGGAAGGCTGTGCCTCCCCAAACAGCCTGGCCCCTGTCCCCTATCCGCTCCTTCCCACCCCCCTCAGAACCTCCGACCCATCAACCCCCCCTTGCTCCTTGTCCCCTGACCACTTCCCCCTGGGACCCCACCCCCTATCCACCCCCCCACTCCCTGACTGCCCCAACCCCTAACCACACCCCCACCCCCTGACAGGCCCCCAGGAACTCCCATGCCTATCCAACCCCCACCTGTTCCCTGTCTCCTGACCGCCCCCCTACCCAGAACCTCCGCCCCATCCAACCACCCCCTGCTCCCTGTCCCCTAACTGCCCCCCAGGACCCCCTGCCCCTTATCCAACCCCCCCTGCTCCCCGTGCCCTGACCATGCCACTCAGAACAGCAGGACTGGCAGCCGCACCGCCCGGCAGGAGCTCGCCACCCCGCCACTCACAGCGCTGCCTGCATGGCGAGCTGAGGCTGCAGAGGAGGGGGGAGAGCAGGGGAGGGGTCGGGGGCTAGCCTCCCTGGCTGGGAGCTCAAGGGTCAGGCAGGACGGTCTCGCGGGCCGGATGTGGCCCACAGGCCATTGTTTGCCCACCTCTGATCTACAGCAATGTCATTAACCCCAAACACACTGTAATCATGCTCCAAACAGAAGGGAAATTAAATTGGCAGGAAATCTTGTGATTCAGCTATGGCCACACTTACACAACTGCACAGCAGAGAGAGTCCTGGGGAACTGGTCTGAGCAAACAATTGGAAACGATAATTCAGTGAAATGCCTTTTCGATGAGAACACAACCGTAGTGCGGCCAGACAACGGTGCTGCTGTACGCGCTCTAGTATAGACATGGCTGTAGTCTTTTACAATGCCACAGAGAGTCCTTTCAGTAGCCAAAACCTCTCCCCACCACCACCACCACCTATGGCCAGCTGGTAGGGTGACCAGCTGTCTGGTTTTCAGCCGGAACACCCGGTTGAAAAGGGACCCTGGCGGCTCCGTTCAGCACTGCCAACCGGGACGTTAAAAGTCTGGTCGGCGGTGCTGAACCACTGAGGCGGGCTAGTCCCTACCTGTCCTGGCTGGGACGGCACTGCGCCCCGGAAACGGCCAGCAGGTCCGGCTCCTAGGCGGAGGGGACACATGGGGCTCCACGCGCTGCTCCGAGCACCAGTTCTGCACTCCCTTGGCTGGTTCCCAGCCAATGGGAGCTAGGGTGGGTGGTGTCTGGGGGTGAAAGCAGCCTGCCTTAGCCCCCCCGCTGCACCACTGACCGGGAGCCGCCTGAGGTAAGTCCATGCCCCAACCCCCTGCCCCAGCCCTGAGCCCCCCCAAACCCAGAGCACTCTCCTGCACCCTAAACTGCTCATCCTCCCTAGAGCCCTCACCCCCTCTGCACCCTAACCCCCTTCCCCAGCCCAGAACCCCCTCCCATACCCTGAACCCCTCATCCACAGCCCCACCCCAGAGCCCTCACCCCCTCCCCATACCCCAACCCCCAGCCTCAAACCACAGCCCCCTCCCACACTCTGAATCCCTCAGCCCCACCCCCCAGCCTGGAGCCCCCTCCTGCACCCCAAACCCCTCAGCCCCAGCCCCACCCCAGAGCCTGCACCCCCAGCTGGAGCCCTCACCCCCTGCCACACCCCAACTCCCGGCCCCAGAACAGAGCCCCCTCCTGCACCCTGAACCCCTCATTTCTGCCCCACCCCAGGAGCCTGCACCCCCAGTTAGAGCCCTCACCCCATCCCACACCCCAACCCCCTGCCCTAGCCTAGTGAAAGTGAGTGAGAGTGGGGGAGAGCAAGCCACCAAGGGAGGGGGAATGTAGTGAGCAGTGGGTGGGGCCTCGAGGAAGGGGCAGAGCCTGGTGGAAGGGGCAGGGCTAGGGTGTTCGCCTTTGTGAGACGAGAAAGTTGGCAACCCTATCAGCTGGGGAAAAGATTACAGGCAACCGAGACCTTAAAAACAAACAATAAATCCATCAGACTAAGTGGCCAAGTAGTTACAGCAACAGCTTGCTAATCTTTCCTCATCGTTGTGGGCCACTTTTATTCTTCCCCCATCTTTCTTAAACAGCCATTTCCCTCCTTCAGTTCAGGGTCAGTCCCACACTCATTGCTTCCTTCTCATGACAATTCATACACACCCGGTGCAAGAAAAAGCTCATCAAGGAATCAAAGGCACCTGCTGGATCCCTGCCCCCCTGCTTTACAGAATCCAAAGCTTGTCAGGCCCTGGTGGGGGCTGGCAGGGAGTCAAGGGCTGGATCATTTAAACTACAGTGACAGGCACTAACAGTAAAGTTGCTGAATGCATGGGAGTTAAAAATTGGTAGGGAAATGTTCCAGCCCTGTTATAACTCCAGAACTTGATCAAATGGAACTGCAGCCATTTTGTGTGTCCAGCCGCTGTTAGCTGAAAACCAAATTCCACGTAGCTAGGAATGATTGTTAGGACTCCGAGAGGCAGCAAGACCAAACAGCTGCATGATCACAGTTTTGCTAATCAGAATGGGAGTATGGGATAGAAAAGTTAACAGACCTAAGGGCCCCTGACATATAAGCTTTATTGTTGTTATGACTAGAAATATTATAAATGCGTTGGTGATCAGAAATAACGAGAAACTTGTTGAAGTTAGGAGAATTGCTGACTCTGTAGTGGTTACTGTGGGATATGTGATTTGTAAGAGTTAACTACAAAAAATGAAGTAAAAGTAAACATCTCAGAGCAGCCCAAGGGAGCTTTTCTTTGGGCAAGGAGCACACAACTAAACTGTCCATCAGTTGGACAGAAGGAGGGCCCCCAGTAGCCCAGCTAGTGACCACCGCAAACCATCTCAGACTTTGGGTAACTATGTTTGAGATTGTCACAGAGTGTGGGGGAGTCCGGGGCCTGCACCCCTCGTCCTGGGATTCACTGTGACTCTCAGCCAGCCAGTAAAACAGAAGGTTTATTGAACAACAGGACCACAGTCTAAAACAGAGCTTGTGGGTACACCCAGGACCCCTCAATCAAGTTCTTCTGGGGGAGTAGGGAGCTTAGTCCCCAGCCCTGGGGTTCCCTGCGTTCCACCACCCAGCACCAAATTGAAACTAACCTCCGCCCCCCCCCAGCAGGATCTCTCCTGCAGCCTCTATCCACATTCCCGGGCAGAGGTGTTACCTCCCCCTCCCCCTCCCAGCTCAGGTGACAGGCTCTCAGGTCTCCCATCCCCAGTGAAACTCCCCTGCCACATTCCCAGGTCAACACTCCCCCCTCCCTGCTGCGTCACATCTCTCCCCACTTCGAGACTGAACTGAGCGGGTTCACTCTGACCAGTGACCTGGGGAAGTTCAGGGCCCCCTCTCCGGGACGGCGCATCCGCTATCAGGTTGGCACTTCCCTTCACGTGGACCACGTCCATGTCGTAATCCTGCAGGAGCAGGCTCCATCTCAGGAGTTTGGCGTTGGCACCTTTCATCTGGTGCAGCCAGGTCAGGGGAGAGTGGTCGGTGTACATGGTGAAGTTGTCGCCTGAAAAGATAGGGCTCTAGTTTCTTGAGGGCCCACACCATGGCCAGGCACTCCTTCTCGATGGCCACGTAGTGTTGCTCCTGGGGTAGCAGCTTGTTGCTCAGGTACACAATGGGGTGTCTCTCCCCCTTTTCATCCTCCTGCATTAACACCGCCCCCAGTCCCGTGTCTGAGGCGTCGGTGAACACCATAAAGGGCTTGTCAAAGTCTGGGTTTGCCAGAACTGGGCCACTGACCAGAGCCTCCTTCAGCACCCAGAAAGCCTCCTGGCACTGCTTGGTCCAGACCACCTCGTCTGGCTTCCCCTTCTTGCATAGCTCGGTGATGGGGGTGGCTATGGCGCTAAAGTGGGGCACAAATCTTCGGTAGTATCCTGCCAACCCAATAAAGGCTTGGACCTGCTTTTTGGTGTGGGGAGTAGGCCAGTCTCTGATCACCTCCACCTTAGCTGGTTCCGGCTTTAGGCGGCCGCTCCCCACCCGATGGCCCAGGTAAGATACTTCCGCCATCCCCACTTTACACTTCTCCACTTTTACAGTCAGCCCAGCCCCCTGGAGTCAGTCCAGCACTTGTCTAACCTGGGACACGTGGTCCCCCCAGGTCTGGCTAAAGACACAGATGTCATCAATACACGCCATGACAAAACTCTCCATCCCCCTCAGTAGCTGGTCCACCAGGTGCTGGAAGGTGGCCGGCGCTCCCTTGAGGCCGAAAGGCAGGGTCAGGAATTCATAGAGCCGCAGAGGGGTGATAAAGGCCGATTTCAGCCGGGCATCTGCATCCAGCGGCACTTGCCAGTATCCCTTTGTAAGGTCCATGGTGGTAAGGTACCGAGCTCCTCCCAATTTGTCT
Source organism: Lepidochelys olivacea (assembly GCF_965140295.1). NCBI lineage: Eukaryota > Metazoa > Chordata > Testudines > Cheloniidae > Lepidochelys > Lepidochelys olivacea. The sequence continues at coordinate 6,722,380 of NC_140433.1, read as the reverse complement.
AGGAGCTCATCAGGCCTGGGCATGGGGTAGGCATCAGATACAGTGATGGCACTGAGCTTCTGATAGTCCACACAGAACTGGACCGACCCGTCCTTTTTGGGGACCAGCATCACCGGCAAGGCCCAAGGGCTGGCAGATGGCTGGATCACCCCCAAAGCCAGCATGTCCCGGACCTCTCTTTCCAGGTCCTGAGCAGTTTTCCCTGTGACTCGGAAGGGGGAGCATCTTATCGGCAGGTGCAATCCTGTCTGCAGCCAGTGGACAGTGAGATTAGGTTGGAAAACAGCTGTCGGTACAGATGCAGCACCCCCCTGATCTCAGCTTGCTGGGCAGGGGTTAGCTGATCCGAGAGGGGAATTGTTTCCAGGGGTGAACCAGTTCTGGTCCCAGGGAATAGATCTACTAAAGGGTCATCTCCCTGCTCCTCCCAATGTCCACACACAGCCAACACCACATTCCCCCTGGCATAATATGGCTTCATCATATTCACACGGTACACCCGGCGGTGGTGCGCCCGGTTAGACAGCTCCACCACGTAGTTTACCTCATTTAGCTGCTTGACAACCTTGAAAGGGCCCTCCCAGGCAGCCTGTAGTTTGTTCTTTCTCACGGGGATGAGAACCATCACCTGATCCCCGGTGGCTTAGGCACGGGCCCGCACCGTGCGGTCATACCAGATCTTCTGCTTCTTCTGGGCTCTGGCCAGATTCTCCCTGGCCAGGCCCATGAGTTCAGCAAGTCTCTCTTGGAAGATCAGGACATACTCCACCACTGACTCTCCATTGGGAGTGGTCTTCCCCTCCCATTCGTCTCTCATCAGGTCCAGGGGGCCCCTTACCCTCCTTCCATATAACAGTTTGAAAGGTGAAAATCTGGTAGACTCCTGGGGTACCTCCCTGTATGTGAACAGCAGGTGAGGTAAGTACTTGTCCCAATCCTGCGGGTGCTGGTTCATAAAGGTTTTCAGCATCATCTTTAGCGTCCCATTGAACCTCTCCACCAGCCCATTGGACTGGGGGTGATAAGCTGAGGCCCAGTTGTGCCGGACCCCACATTTCTCCCACAAGCACCGGAGCAGGGCTGACATGAAGTTGGATCCTTGGTCTGTCAAGACTTCCTTGGGGAACCCCACTTGGCTGAAAATGGTCAGGAGCGCATCTGCCACGGTGTCTGCTTCAGTGGAAACTAAGGGCACTGCCTCAGGGTAGCGGGTGGCAAAATCTACCACCACCAGAATGTATTTCTTCCCCGACCAGGTCGTCTTGCTGAGAGGTCCCACTATGTCCATGGCCACCTTCTGGAAAGGTTCCTCTATGATGGGTGTGATGAAGCGGGACTGTTCTTAATGTTTCCTCTGAATAGTGTGGGGGTGCCTCAGTTTCCCCTATGCAGTTCTTAAGTATCTAGGTAGTGGGATAAGAGTGTATGATCCTTGCAGAGCCCTAGAGGACAGGTGTGTGTAGAGGTCTGGACACAGAGAATGGCCGACACCCTGTTTCCTGGCAACTGATGGCCTGGCCCTTCCCCCCTGCAAGGTGAGAGCTAAAGGGATGGAGAACAAAGGAATCCGGTGACCTCCTGGCCCGGGAAAGGGACAAAGCCCAGAGGAGCAGGGGCTGGAGAGAGTTTCAATTTGGGGCTGGCTGGGGACATGGAGTGAAGTACAGATGGGGTTGTCTGGCTCACTGCCCCCAAAATGGAGCCAGCTGAGGTGTCCTGTTCTCTGCACCTACAAGCTCTGTGTTAGACCATGTCCCTATCATCTAATAAACCTTCTCTTTTACTGGCTGGCTGAGAGTCACGTCTGTCTGCGAAGTTGGGGTGCAGGACCCTCTGGCTTCCCCAGGACCCCGCCTGGGTGGACTCGCTGTGGGAAGCGCACGGAGGGGAGGAGGCTGAATGCTCCGAGGTCAGACCCAGGAAGGTGGAAGCTGTGTGAGCTGTGTGTCCTGAAGACAGTCTGCTCCCAGAAAGGAGACTTCCCCAGAGTCCTGACTGGCTTCATGGGGAGCAGTTCCAGAGCTCAGAATAGTCCCATTACGTCACATCTCTCCCTGCTTCGAGATCGAACTGAGCGGGGTCACTTTAGCCAGTGACCTGGGGAAGTTCGAAGCCACCAACGTTCCCATGGATGCCCCAGCATCTCTCCCGTTCCTTGGTGGGAGTTACACCAGGCCCTTCCAGTTTCACGCCCTCCCTTAGGTCGGGGGTGGTCGATAGTACTCGCAGGCCGCATGTGGGAAGGTTTATACCGCCTGTGCCCTTTGGCCACCCCAAAACCCCCGGGGGTCAAACTGGGATCGGGTCTTCTCCCAGTGCTCCAGTCTGGAGGGCTGCAATTCGGGCTCTCTTGGTTAAGAGCCCCCATTTTGACCTGGGCCACATACTCTTCACTTACAGAATTAGCATGGAGACATTCCTTTCTCAACAACACACTAGCAACAGGCAAAATACAAGCACCCGAATTGTCTGGTCTCTGGGATTTCACATAGACACTAACTGGATGCAACCTAGTTACAGGGCCATTCTCCTGAGCAGACACAAACTTAGGGCCATTCCCTTCCTGGGCTTTAACTGAATCCAGAAACAACTCTGAGACAACTGCACTACCTTCAACCATCGCAGGCTGAAAGGCCCCTTCTGTCTGCTCCACAGACAAAGAAGAGCCGGACACACTTTCTCCTTTCCCAGACACACAGCTTGGGATCTCATTCCCCTTGTCCCACACACAAGGCTGGTGACAGACATCTGCTTGGAGACCAGGGTAGCTCACTTGGACCCCGGAGCACAAGTTCCTGCACAAAGTAGAACAGAGCTGGTTCCTGCCCCTGTCACCCCCCTGCACAGACCAGTCACTCAGACCCCAGCGCGCTAGGGGCTCCACAAACCAGCACAGAGTCAGTCCCTGCCCCTGGGATCCCCCTGCACAGAGGAGTCACCTGGACGTTCCAGGCTGGACCCCCCGAGCGCCAGGCGCTGCACAAACCAGAGCAGAGCCGGTCTTTGCCCCGCAGATCTCACCCTGTCCTGGATGAGACGCAGGACACAGGCCGCCCCGCCCTGGCCACGGGAGTCCCGGGACCGCGGGTCCCAGCTCGCTGCGCGGGAGAACTACAGCTCCCAGCGTGCACCGGGGCGCGCCTGCCCCTGTCCCACCTGTGCAGCCGCCCGAACCTGCTCGCGGCGCGGCGCGGCGCGGCCGGAGGGAGCTCGGAGCCAGGTCAGTGCCAGCCCCGCGCGCGCTGCCCACGCGCCCCCGGCCCGGCCAGGGGCTCGCGCAGCCCGGGCACCTGCGCCCGCCGTGCGGGGAGGGGGATCGGCCCGTTCCAGCGGCGCTGCCCCGGCTGCGGGGACAGGGCTGGGGGGGTCTGTCTGCCTGCCGCCTGCCCGGGGCATCCAGCGGCGGGGGGGCCCGGCGCGCCTGGAGCGGAGCCGGCCGCAGGGAGCGCCCGGCCGGCGGGTTAGGGTGGGAAATACTCCAGCTGCGGGCCGGGGAAGGGGCGCTCCCCGGGTACGATTCGGGGGGGGTGGGTTTGGGGCTGCCGGCCGGGGGGTGAGACCGCCCTAGCCCGCGGTGCGCCCGCGGCCCTAACCCCAACACGTGTCTGAGCTTCTTCGGGACACGGGACGTCGGACCGGTCGGGCTGGGCTTTCCCGCAGCGGGGGAGAGCCGGGCACGGAGCTGGTGGGAGGATGGTGGCTGGGGCGGTCTGGTCACTGGTGTTACCCAGGCAGGCCTCTGGCGCCGCTGTCTCTTGGCCGGGGTTAAGCCCTCACTGGGGTCACCGGCTGCAGCAGCCCGACGCCAGGCCTGGCGCTCTGGGGTGCGTGGGCATGCAGCATGGTGCTGATCTGCTCTGGCCCAGGGTTTGCTCCCAGCTGGCATTTGGCATTGGACTGTTGAGAGACCCCACGCACTGGGACCCTAGCCCCAACCCCGCCCAGGCGGGCCCCAGAGCAGCTGGGGAGGGGTGCTGCCGGACTCCGGAAATGCCTTGGCTTTGCCTCGGTAGGTCCAGCCTCCCTGGGCACAGACCGGCCATGCATCCTCTGGTTGGGACTCTGCTGAGCTTCCCAGCCCCGCTTCCCCTGACCCTTGTGCATTGCGGGGTGGGGGTGGGGACATGAAGCAGCACCAACCTCAGGACTGATTCTGACCTCGCTCATCCCAGCATAACCTAACTCCCCATTTACCCAGGGGATGAGGCCTGGAGTAGTCTCAGGGACCCCCTGGGCTTGTGCAGGCTCCATGAGTCACTGGGATTAGCCTCCAGCCTGGAGTGAGCAGCCAGAGATAAGTGCACGTACCAGCCTGGCCATAAAAGGCTCCTAGTGGCTGGCGGCATTCTGGCCTCCCACATTCTTATAATTAGCCGATACCAGCTTGTCAGTGCCCCATGCCTGGGCGCCAGGCCAGGGGCTCTGGGAGATGCTGCATGACATGCTGCCAGACTGCCTGCAGGGATTGGCATTTGCAGGCCCCAGCTGGGATCAGCCACGTCCAGTAGCTGGGGTTGCTGTGTCCCGTGGCCGAAATGTGGCAGAGTGGCTATCAGCCCCCAAAGGTGCTGCTGAGCTGGCTGCAGTGGGGCCTTCCTGCTGCCCCTGGCCCTTGGTTCAAACCCCTGCGACCTGCGTGGCATGTGATGCCCCTGGCTTTATTGCTAGTTCCCTGGTGTCCCTGCTCTGCTAGGCTGTGGGAGCTTGGTCGGCCTGACCTCTGCCCACCGTGCAGCATGGGGGGAGGTGATTGCCCATTTGAGTGACTGGGCTGAATCTGCTGCGAAAGAGCTGGAGACAGCCATGTGGAGAGGTGGGAGCAGCCCTGGCAGAGTGTTGACTCTGGACCCTAATGCTGACGGATGGTCGTTAGCTCTCTGGCTGCTGATCGTGTTAGGAGAAGCATTTGGGCAATGTGTTATCCAGCGCTGTGCCCAGTGGTAGGTTCGGAACGTGATGACAAACTTATTTTTGTGAGCGGCCAAGCAGATGGGCACCCCGATGTAATGGGCTGTTCTCTGTGCTCTCGGCTTCCCCAGGCACCACCCGGTGCAGTCCTGGCTGCTGCTGGTTCTGCAGCACTAGGAAACATTACTTGCTGTCTAGATATAGTGGTGATAGGTGCATTGGGATGGAGTGAAGGGGGGCTGAATGTGTGGTGTCCTGTGCCAGGATGGGTGGTGCTGTGCAATCTGTTTTTGTGGTGTTGCTCCCTCCAGCTGTGTGACACTGACACATCTGACTCCCCTGGCAGGTCCTTTGCCAAGGAGCCAGGGGTGGGTGGGGAAGGCACATTTGGTTTTCACTTGGGGAAGGTACAGGTTCTTCCAGGCCTTGGAGCATGGAGTGGGAGATCAGAGGTGGGTGGGAGGCTGCAGTGCCAGGCAGGGAAAGGCCCCCAGCCCAGAGGATCTGGTGCCCTGTGGTGCATGTATCCCTGTGCAGAGTGGGCATGAAGCGCTCCAGATCAGGGCTCTCAGTGGGGGAGAATTGGGCCAAGAGCCTGTGTGGGACAGGAGGGGAGATGGGGAGACTGGGCAGCATCCCAAAGTAGCCAGAGCAGTGGGGCTAGAGATCCCAGCAGGAGGAGGCATACCTTTTCCCAGCCACCTGGGTCTCCCCTTATCAGCACTGTGGGGATGGTCTCTGGCCTGTCCCCTCAGAGCTCCTCCCTGCCAGTATGGTAGGGAGCATGTCTCTCTCCCTATTCCATAGAGGGCGGCAAGGAAGACTGGCTCCCACTCGCCTCCCTCGCCCCATGTCTGACTTCCTGTCCCTACGCTGTTTCTTGGCTCCACTCGGGTGGGGTTGGATTGCATTTGCCATTCTGAGGTGCTTCTGGGAGGTTTGAGCACAGACTGGCCCTAAATCCAGAGCCCCCAGCTGGTGGTAGGGAGCTGCTGGGGTGGGCGGCTGGGACTGCAGGGTCCGGGAATCCTGCTGCTGGGATGAACTAGGCTGTGTTCAGTATCCACAGTGGGTCCCTGTTCCCAGCTTTGCCGGGTAAATGTTGGCAAGGAGCTCATGCTGCAGAAACCGGCTCGTCTCCACTCCTCAAGGGGCCCTGCCAGCCGGGCTGGGACTGAGCAGCCAGCCCAAGCCCAACTGCTGCCAAACCCTCCTCTGGATTCAGTGAAGTGGCTGCAGGCTAATTGCTCCTCCTCGTCAGAGGCTGGGGAGCAGGGACATCACACAGGGAGTGTGGGCAGACCAGCTAGATGGCAGCACAGGGCAGGCACTGACAGCCGAACCCCCTGGGGCTGCCAATTTTGCATGCGTAGTGGGGCCCAGCTCGTTGGGTGAATGGTTCATCAGTGACCCCTTGCAGAGCCACTGATGCCAGGGGAAAGTGAGGGCCAAAAATTGCATGTTAAACGCGCAGTTTGCACCAGTGCCAATTACTTCATATGGTGCTGGGCACAGTAAATTGGGCACTGTGCTTCAGGAAGTGGCACGTGGGGCTCAGCCATGGGCGCTCTCCCCTTGTAGGCAGTGCCAACCCTAATGCCCCAGTGCGGTGCTAATGAGCACTGTGCTGCAGGGAGCCGGGCCGGGGCTCAGCAGGGGGCGCTGTGCTGCAGGGAGCCGGGCGGGGGCTCAACGGGGGGCGCTGTCGTCTTGCAGTCAATGCTGACTCCAGGGTGGTGTCGGGGGGCGCTATGCCCATAGAGGTGCCATCTTTCAAAAGAGATGCCGATTGCTAAAGATCCCAGGGAGTTTTTGCAGGAGGGCTGCTCGTTAGCCAGAGAGAGGGGGCCACATTGCCACTGGCTGTTTTGCTAGTTCCCCTGGTGTCCCTGCTCCGCTAGGCCATGGGGGCTTGGTCAGCCCGTGCTCTGCTCACTGTGCTGTGCAACATGGGTGTCAGGCTGTGGTGCCCATTGGGTATCTCTCAAGGCCCCGGTAGTTTGCTGTGGGAACCTTCCTCACTTCCTGTCCCAAACCGCACTCAGTGTTGCTTGTGTGGCTGTTTTAACGAGCTGCCCTGTTCCACCTGGCTGCACTTCAGCAGTGGGTGAAGTGAGTCCTGTGTGCACCCCCTGGGCCTGGTTCTCCAGGGCCGTGTCCTCTGGCTGCTGTTTATACCTGGCCTCATGCTCCCCGCTGTCGGGCCGGGGCAGGCCAAAGGTGTTTATGTCAGGCAGGGGAGCGAGGCACCTGGGCTGGGCAGCGGGATGTGCTTTATGAGAGACACTCCCAGACGCTGGGCACTGCCGCAGAGCCTGCCCTGCTATTAAGGGCTTTGGTGCATTGGCTCAGCCTGGCTGCAAGTGGCTGTTTGATCTCTTGGCCGGCTCCCAGCACTGACTGCAGCTAGATGGTGCTTGTAAAGATGCACAGCCACGCCTGCCTGGCAGCGCGAGTACGCGCCATTCGCATGAGGCAATCACTGTTCCTTCTCCCTCCCTGGCTCCACCTCCGGCTGGGGGGTCCCCTTCCTGTTTGCCTGCTCCCCCAGCTCTGTGGAGGTGCCTGCGAGGACCTCCTCCGTGCAGAATGGCCGCTCCTGCCTCCACACGGCTTCCTTGGCAGACCCTGAGCTCTGTCAGCGTCGTTCTGCACCAGGCGTGCTCCCATGGGACAGTGCCTGGAGGGTACCAACAGCCCCACCCCGAACAGAGAGTGTCTGCTTTGATCTGGCCCCTGGGCAGGGGCATTGCTGGCTCAGGGGGCAGGGAATGGGATACAGGATCTTCCCCTCTAAGGGGCACTAACACCTATCTGGCCTCAGGGCAGTGGGACGGGCTGGCTTCTGGGGGCAGGGAATGGGATACGAGGCCTTTCCCCTCTAGGGGGCAATAGCACCTATCTGGCCTCAGGGCAGTGGGACACGACGGGCTGGCTCAGGGGGCAGGGAATGGGACTTGGGGCCTTTCCCCTCTAAGGCACCAGCCCATGCTGCTTGCTAGTGACTGCACTGTCTCCCCTCTCTGCTGCTCTGTGGCTGAGGTGAAGGGGTTTGATGAGGCCCAGCCCTTAGGGTAGGGTCCCATCACCAACCTCATTTTGGCCAGTGGCACTAACTGACCCCTTCCATATAAAATCTCAGCAGAGCGGCTTGGGGCTGAATGGGCCATGGGCAGCCAGGCCCACTTGACCCCTGGGGGGTGGGCTGGGGGTCCCTGCAGGGCTGGGCTGGAGCCTTGTGTCTGTGGGGCTGGGATTGCAGCTCCTGCGGGGCAGGACCAGCCCTGCGCCTGGCTTGTGAGCTGGCATTAACCGCTGGCTCTCGGAAGGATCTTAGCGCCAGGTCCAGTGCAGGGGGGAGCCCCGGGTGTGGAGACAGGCCCCCATCAGGCCTGGCCAGCCCTCCCGGGCGTAGGGAAGGACACAGTAGTGTAGCTACACCCGGGGAATGACGTTCACCCTCTTCTCATCTGGGGAACGTGGTGCCGAGCGTGGGTTGATTTGTCCATTTCTGTTCTTACACTGCCCTACTGGCAAGGCTGGCCCCAGAGCTCCAGCCTGCCCTGGGGAGCTGGGGGCTCTGGTTGGCCCCTTGGCTTCCCCCAGCGCCCCTTGATGCTGGCTTATACCAGAACTGCCCTCGCTGCCTTGGGCGCAGACATACTGGGGGCTCCCCTCCGCTGACAGTGGAGGATATATCTGTGTGTGGTTCCAGCAGCCGATCTTCTGCCCCGGGGTCCAGTCCCTGTTCTGTTGCAGGCTGCCTATGGGACAAGTCACTCAGCCTCCATGGGCCTCAGGTCCCAGCCATACCGCGGGGAGACGGCCGGGGCTGCGAGGCGCCCAGGTACTGTGGTGGTGGGGACCGGAGGTGGAGGGGCGTGGGTAACTCATGGTAGTCACCCTGCGGCTGTAGCATCCAGGAGCAGGGGTCCCACGCAGCGCCCCCCCAGTGACTCCAGCGTGAGCGGGGCTGGTGCCGATTCTGGGCATTGCGGCAGCCTGGCGGACGTGCAGCTCCTGGGCGTGTTTCTGGCGGTCAGCACCAAACAGGCATGTTCCTTAATTCCTTTGGGATTCTGACTCCAGGAGTGGAGGGCTCTCGCTGCGCCCCATGTGCTTGAGCAGGACAGTGCTTACCCTGTCCCACGCTCACTGGCTCGATTCCCATCATGCCCCAGAGCAGGGTGTTCCCTGCCTGTCTGTGCTGTGGCATCACCATGGGCGAGGGCACCATGGCCCATGCCAGGCAGAGCCAGGAGGTCTGGCTGACCAGCCCATGCTATGCTGGTGCGGTGCCCTCTCTGCGGAGCTCTAGGCTGGGCATCCTACGGCCATGCCCACCAGCATATGTGCACCCGTTGTGCTGAGCTCTGGAAGGGACGTGTCTCTGGCTCTGTAGCCATTGCATGGCCCAGGGCTGGGCTCTCGAAGAAGCCAAGCGGAGTGGGGTGCCTATGAAATTCAGTGGGGCTAGGGTGTCCCAAACTCCTCAGGCTCAAGAGTGAGATACTCCTGCCCTGGCGTGCTTGAGGGGCTGCTGAGCCAGCGGGGGGCACTGGCGTAGAACCCCATGGTCAGGGAGACTTGGGCCAGCTGGAATTTAAACACATTTTTTTTAGGAAGCAAAGTCCATGGGATGGGGTCCCCTCCTGCAGCTTGGCACATCACCTCCTCCCCGGCTCCCCCCTCCCAGCACCTTCCTGGTGCTTCACAACCCCCCTTCTCTCCCCCATTTTGTTTCTGTGGCCTTCAGGGACACTCGCTGAACCTTGCCTGTGTCAGCACCAGCATTTCCTGCAGTGCCCACCCTAGTGGCCCCTTGGGCTGGGGGTCTCTGATTCCTGCTCCAGGCGTGTGAGGTGGCTGCCGTCCCTGAGTATCTGGGTTCGTCTGCAGCTCAGCTGTCCCTGGGGTCATGTCCTCCCCTCTCCCCTGACTAGGAGGCTCTGAGCCGCACTCTGCCCCAGAGACCCCTGGCACCACAGAACAGGAGAGTGGCCCAGGGCCGTGTCCTGTGGGAGGGACTTTAATATAGCTAAAGGCCAGGCCCTGCATCTAGGAACCAAGGCCGGTGCTCATGCTGGCAGGACGAGGAGCAGGGACTGAAAGGGACTTGGGGTCACGGTGGACATCAGCTGGGGCAGTGTGGCTGAGAGGCAGAATGTGTGAGCAAGAGATGTTGAGCAGGAGCAGGAAGGGGGGGGTCACCTGGGTATATGGCACTGGTGAGACCCTCACGGACCCTGTGCCCAGTTCAGGGGCCTTCAGAAAGGGGAGTGATGAACTGGAAAGGGCTCAGAAAAGAGCCACAAGAGCCGTACAAGGGCTGGAAACCTGCATTCAAATTTCTTCAGTCTCGCTCTGCCGCGAGGTGACTGGATCTGTCTGCAACACCCTGGGCAGGAGGGTTTTGGGAGTAGAGGGCTCTGCAGCCCAGCGGACAAAGGCAGGGTGAGATCGATGGCTGGAAGCTCAGGTAGATCCAGAGCAGCCAGAAGGTGTAGCAGTGAGGGGCGTTAACCAGCCACGGGAAGGCCCCATCTATTGGTGGGTTTAACTCCAGACTGGCTTTGTCTCCTTGAGTGCTTCACTCTGGCTCCAGCAGCCTGGATGGGCTGGGAGGCAAGGCCCTGAGGAACCACTGTGACCATCCAGTCTGACCTGTAGGACACGGGATAGGGGATATCAGGGGGTTAGATGGATGCAGAGGATCTAGGAATAATCAGAGGGGTTACACGTGCAGCAAGTGAGGGCTAAGCAGGAAGATGATCAGGCTTGACAAAGCCCTGGCTGGGATGATTTAGTTGGGGATTGGTCCTGCTTTGAGCAGGGGGTTGGACTAGATACCTCCTGAGGTCCCTTCCAACCCTGATCTTCTATGATTAGGGAAGGTCTGTGTGGAGCCCTGGGTTCCTCTGGGATGGATGGGAGAGTGTCAGCTTGGGTCAGGTCTGGCTGCCATCGGGTCACAAGGTGAGGTTTACAAAACTTCTCCTGTTGCTGCAGTTGTGACACTGCTGTGGGGGGCTGGACCGGGAGCTCCAACCACCTGAGGCCCTGGTCGCGGGGCCTCCTCCCACCCTGGGGGGCCCCTGCTGATGTGCAGCCCTCCATGCAGGACAGGGCAGTCTGTGCTCAGAGGCCCCCACCTGCCAGAATCTGGGGCCACGAGGCCAGTGCCACTTTGCTTCTGGGTTGAGCCAGGGAAGGGTTGTAGTGCAGTGAGGGGGACCCAGCCCCGGACTCCCGGGCCCTGCAGGGGAGGAGCGCACTGACCCCCAAGACTCCCTGCCGAGCTGGCAGCAGTGGGTGGTGGCCCGGGTCCGTGATGGTGTCTCCCGATGGTGACATTTGGGGCTGGGGCCCTGCTCCTGGACCAGTGAGGGAGAGGGCTGGTTTGCTGGGGGGCGTTGGGCCGGTCTGTCTGCCTGGTGCATCCTGTGGGCTGGGCGGCTCCAGCTGCGCGTTACCTGGCTCTCTGGAATTGGGTGTGGCTGGCTAGGGAACAGGTTTCCCTAGTGGGCGGCGGCAGAGCGAGTGTCTGGGACATGCACGGTGCTGTGTGTTACTCACCCGCCTGCCAGTGCCGCCTGGGGGCTGGGGCCGTGCAGGGGGCTGCGTGGGACTTTCTGCCGGCCGGGGTGGGCACCAAAGCCACAGGTGGCTCAGAGCTGGGCTGTCCTGAGGGATGGAGAGCGGTGGCACCTGGCTAGTGCCAGCTCGCTGGACCTGGGGCTGGTTACAGCCCACTGCTGGCTCACCCCTGGACTCACTGCTCCCTCAAGGCTGGTGCGGGAGGCCAGGGGTTCACTGCTGGCTGCAGAGCTGTGCTGGGGATGTTACCGCAGCACCTTCTGACAAAGCCCTCCTCCTTCACCCCTTCCCCTCCTCTAGGCGGCCCCAACGGGCCAGTGCCAGGACTAGGCCCCAGGGGGGCCCTCCCGAGGCTCCCAGCGTATGAGGAGAAGCTTCCAGGATGTCTGGCAGGAGACACCCCTCTCCCCCATCCCAGGCAGGCAGGTAGCTCCTGAGGTCCCTCCACCATGGAAAAGCCCCTTTGACCTGGCAGATCCAGTCAGACCCTGCCAGAGAGTGTGGAGAAGCTGGGGACAGGGCAGGTCCGTGGCTGCCAGTGGAAAGCTGAGCCCTGTGCCGAGGGTCCTGGCTCCCCCGTCCTCAAGTGTCTGCTGCCATCACCAACGTAGCCAACTGCATGGCCAGGCCAGTCCTCCGTTCAATTTGCATTTGCGCTAGGGAAAGTGACTATGTCATGGCTGCTTGCCCCAGTTCTGCAGAGGCTGGTGGCTGGCACCAGCCCTTTGCCTGGGCCAAGAACCTTGGACAGCTGCACACTCCCACAAGCCGTCTCTTGAGTTGCAGGCCCAGCTCTTGGTGCCCGCCGGTGTGTCTACACCTGTCGGGTTCGGTACCTCTGACTGCATGGGACACTCGGCCGTGTGGTGCCCACTTCTCCACTCTTGTCAGGCCGGGGATGAGCAGGAGTTCTGAGCGGAGAGATCCCCCGTGCAGCTCTCTCGGGAGCTGGAGACACCAGGGGTTGGAAGGAGGATTCCCGGCTTCTGTCCATGGCTCTGGGAGGGGAGTGGGGTCTAGTGGGAAAGAGCAAGGGGCTGGGAGCCAGAACTCCTGGGTTTTGTTCCCAGCTCTGGGAGGGGATGGGGTCTAGTGGTCAGAGTGGAGAGGGAGCTGGGAGCCAGGACTCCTGGGGTCTATCCAGAGCTGTGGGAAGGTAGTGGGTTCTAGTGGTTGGTGGGGAGAGGGTTGGGAGATGGGATTCCTGAGACTTCTCCATCTTGCTGCATGACCTGGGGTGAGTCCCTGCTTGTCTGTGCCTTGCTCTCCCTGCGGCTGCTGGAGCTGGTAACGCTACCCAGGCTCCGGCAGGTCCCTGGAGGCTCTGTGCTCCCCAGTGCTCTGGCGCAGGGGTGGAGCCCGCTGGCCCAGCGCCGGGTTGTTGGGTTTCCCTCTGATGCCCATGAGGTGGCGGGATCTGCCCTGTCTGCCTGCTGAAGGGTGAGAGTGCATGAGGCTGCAGCTGGGCAGGGTGGAGGGAGAGGGGACAGCCCTGGCGCTGCCCTCTGCACTGCCTCTGCCCCCCTGGCGCTGCCCCGTGACGGCACCAGTTGTGCCTCTCCCTGGCAGGGCGACCCAGCCAGGGCCCAGATCAAGAGGGGGTGGCGTGAACAGACCCAGCCAGGGTTCTGTAGAGGGGCCCCGGGGGCAAGCGAGGCTAACCTAGAATCATAGACCCATAGGGTGAGAAGGCATGGCAAAGGTCACCTAGTCTAACCACCTGCCACGATGCAGGATTTGTTGTGTCTAAACCACCCATGACAGGTGGCTCCAGCCTCTTTTTGAAAACCTCCAGCAAAGGACCTCCCTAGGTGTCTGTTCCATTGTCCTACTGTTCTTACAGTTAGGAAGTTTTTTCTGAGATTTAATCTAAATCAGCTGTGCTGTAGTTCGAACCCATCACCTCTTGTCCTGCCCTTTGTGGCAAGAGAGAACAGCTTATCTCCATCTTTTTTTATGGCAGCCTTTCAAATATTTGAAAACCATTGTCATGTCCCCCCTTAATCTCCTCTTTTCAAGACTAAACATACCCAGTTCCTTCAACCTTTGCTCGTATGGCTTGCGTTCCATCCCTCTGATCATCTTTGTCACTCACCTCTGGATCCTTTCTAGTTTCTCCACACCCTTTCTAGACATTGGTGACCAAAACTGGACACTGTCCTCCAGCTGAGGCCTAAGCAGTGTCTAGCAGAGCGGTACTGTCACCTCCTGTACTTCTGCTAATGCAATCTCAAATTGCATTTGCTTTTTTGCAACAGCATCACGTTGTTGACTCATGTTGAGGTTGGGATCCACCACAACTCCCAGATCCTTCTCAGTAGTGCTGCTGCCAAGCCAGTTATCCCCCATTCTCTGTTTGTTTTTTTCTCCCCAAGGGTGGCACCTTACATTTGTCTTTGTTGAATTTCATTGTGGTGTCTATACCCCAGTTCTCTAATTTATCAAGATCCTTTTGGATTCTAGCTCTATCCTCCAAAGTGTTGGCAACCTCCCACCTCCAGCTTTGTGTCATCTGCAGATTTGATCAGGGTGCTCTCTAGTCCTACATCCAGGTCATTAATAAACACGTTAAACAACATCAGACCCAGAACAGATCCCTGCGGAACCCCACTGGAGACCTCCCTCCAATCCAACATCATTCCATTTATAGTTACTCTTTCTTTGTGGTGGTTTAACCAATTATGTATCCACTCAATGGTAGTTCTGCTGAGCCCACATTTCTCCAGGTTACTTATCAGAATGTCATGTGGGACTGTGTCAAAAGCCTGGCTAAAGTCTAGGTATATGATGTCCACTGCATCCCGCCCAGCCACCAATCCAGCTACCCTGTCAAAGAAGGATAAGTAAAGAACACATCAGAGATCTTCTGGCCAACCTGAATGAATTCAAATCCGCGAGGCCGGATGCTATTCACCCCAAGGTGCTGAAGGAATTAGCTGACGAAATCTCAGAGCCAACTGGCGATAATATTTTCAAACTCATGGATGACGGGAGAGGTCCCGGAAGACAGGAGAAGGGCCAGTGTGGTGCTCATCTTTAAAAAGGGGGGAAAGGAGGAGACGGGGGACTACAGACAAGTCAGCCTGACCGCAATACCTGGGATCTATTAGAGCAATGTCTAAAATGTTCCATTTGCAAATTCCTGGAGGATGAAGGGGTGATCACTAGCAGCCAGCATGGATTTACTAAGAACAAATCATGTCAAACCAGCTTGATATCCCGTCCCCTTTAATGTCTGTGGTAACTTCTCTAGTCGTCCGGTCACCTGTTTTCTTGTGTGAGGACTGAAGCAAAGTAGGCATTGAGCAGTTACTGGCTCGCCTTCTCCATTGAGCAGCAGCCCCTCACCATCCCTACTCTTCTTCTCTGCCTGACGTATTTGTAGAACCCCTTCTTGTTGGCTCTAACATCCCGGCCAGCTGTAGCTCATTCCTTGCCTTGGCTTTCCTGATTTTGTCCCTACACACTTGCGCTGGTCCCGTGTACGCTCCTTGGTGACCTGCCCCTCCTTCCGTTTCCTGTAGGATTCTCGAGCCCTGACTGACTGGCCAGCAGCAATGGGCCTGGGGCCTGTCCCACTTGAAGGGCTGTGCTGTGATACCAGGCGCCCCATTTCCCTCCTGGCCACAGGGACCCCCGGTGCCCCTCGCCTACTTGGAAAGTTTAGGCAAAAATGGTTAAGTGCAGAGTTGGGGGTGGGGGGGATGCACTTTTCCCATGATTTGAAACCCCCAAAGCGTCTCTGGGTCACACACACGTGCCCCGGGGCAGCAGCGCACAAAGCATCGCAACAGCTGCTTCCCGTTGAGAGCTTGTGCAGTCCCATGGAAGCCGCTGGAGTCCCGCTGAAGCCAGGAGTCGAGCGCATGCCAAGGGGCTTTCCCAGAGCAGGATCTTACGGGGGCTTGCAAGTGCATTTGGGGGTGGGGGCCGCGCCCCAGGAGCATGTCGGGGGCCACGTCTCCCCGGCGTACTGAGCTCCTGGAGAGCAGTCTTCCTGTGGCTCGTTCTCTGAAGGGGGGATGGGGGACGGATAGCTCAGTGGTTCGAGCATTGGCCTGCTAAACCCAGGGTTGTGAGTTCAATCCTTGAGGGGGCCATTTAGGAATCTGGGGCAAAAATTAGAGATTGGTCCTGCTTTGAGCAGGGGATTGGACTAGACGACCTTCTGAGGTCCCTTCCAACCCTGATATTCTGTGATGCTAAGGGGCTGGTGTGACGGGGGTGCCTGACACTCCTGGGCTTGGCGCTCCCACCATCCCCTTCTCCTGCAGTGTCACAGCTGAGCTGCAGCCCCCCGGGGGATATCTCCGTTCAGCTGCAGGCTGGCTTGGGGAGCTGGTAGGAGGGGGCTGTGGCGCCCTTCATGGCTCTTCCTGTTTCCTCTTGTCCTGGGACCTTCATCCTAGAGCAGAGATGGACAGGACCAGAGCCTGGAGAGCTGGGCGACTGGAGCAGCGGTGGTGATGCACAAGGGGGGACAGGAGTGACCTACAGGGCGATGCTGCCCCACCTCGGAAGCGTCAGGACAGGCTGCTTCAGCCCCACAGAGCCTCAACCCCCACGTGCTACAACCCTGTGGCATCTCTATCAGTGTCTCCCAACTGTCCCCACCTCCTCCAGCCTGATGGTGCATCACAGTGATGCGCAATGCCAGGCTGAGCTCGGGAGACGCTCAGCAAAACCACTGGCCATTCAGCCACACAGGTGTGCCCCAGCTTCCTGGGCTTTGCACGCGAGTGCCTGGGCTTTGCACACCTGTGTGTGTGCTCTGTGTGTGTAGGGTGTACATACCTGTGTGTGTGTGTGTGTAAGGTGTTATAGCACAGTGGGTACTCACGGGTGTGGCGCCTCCTACTGGTCAGTCCGGGAATTAGCCCATTCCAGCCTCAGAGCGCCTCCTGCTGGCCGTTATATCCCTACTGGTACCTGCTTCCTCATCTATCTCCACCACTGTACTTCAGACACGTCAGGCCCCGTGTCCCTCCCTGTGCCTCTTATCCCCCATATTCTGGGTCTCCCCTCCCCCTTGCCTCAATGGCTACTGCCAGTTGTCATCTAGCCCCCTTTCTCTGGGGCAAACTGCAGTCTGTAGTGGCCAATCATCATGGGCAAGGGGGTTGGACCTGCTGTTTTTCTAGCCCCAGCTGTCTCCCTGCAGCCCCAGTACCTCCTTAGGCCTTCCTGCCAGGCCTCAGCCTGGGAGATCGCCAGGCCTGAGCTCCCCAGCGCTGCTCTGCTGAAGGTACCCTGTCTCTCCAGGCAGCCCGGTCCTTCTTGCTCCAGGGCTGGAGTGAGACTCTCACGACTCCTTACTCACAGCCCTCGTATCAGGGCCAGCTGTGCCCAGCTACTCAGCCAGCCTCCCTCAGCTGCTCTCACTCCTTTGACCCCAGGAGCGGGGTCACCACCCCACTACAGGTGTATGCACCTCTGGGCGTCTGTGTGTGGGTGGAGGGTGTACATTCCACTGGGTGTCTGTCTTGTGTGCGTGTGTAAGGTGTATGTTCCACTGTGTCTGTGTGCGGGTGGAGGGTGTATGTTCCTCTGTGTATATGCATGTGCTGTGTGTGTGTAGGGTGGCTGGAGCTGTGTGCGCCTGCATGCACTGTGTGTATCCGCTGTATGTACCTGTGGTGTGTGTGCACCTGCCTGTTTTGTCTGCATGTGCGTTGTGCGTACCCATCAAGGCAGCATATCAAGACTTGGTAGCAGCCGAGCCAGGTGCTGCCCAGGTGGCAGCGCAGGGAGCAGTCCCTGGCCTTGCCCGAGAAGGTCCAACCCCCTTGCCCTTGGGAGGCCCTGCCTGCGGTGAGCCTAACGCTGCTCTGCCAGGGGCATTCTTGGGGGGGGGGTGTCACCCAGCTGGCGGATGCTGGGGCAGAGTCCCAGCTGGGCCATGAGCCGGCAGGACTCCGGAGCTGCAGTCCGTGGCCCTGGTCAGAGAGCGCTGCCGTCACTTCTCTAGGGCAGAGCCCTCCCAGGGCAGTGGGGGGTGAGGAGACGGAGCTCAGCATGGGCCACAGAGGCACTCCGCTGCTGGCGTAACTCCGCGAGTGGTTGGGGGGGGACTGCCCCAGCCAGGAGCTCAGTCCAGGGGCAGAGGGGCTGCACAGCATGAGAGCAGAGCTACATGGGTACCAGCATGGCAGAGCGCAGCGAGGGGGGCCTAACCCCGAAGCAGGAGTACAAGGAGGGGACGATGGGGCAGAAACTAGAAAGGCCCTGTCTGGGCCGACCATAGAGGGCCAAGCAGCAGCATCCTTGTAGTCTGTCCCTGGGCCTTTGCCAAATCTGGGTCTGTACATCCCTGGCGATGGGGGGCCCCCAGCCTTCTCCCTTGGGGTGATTCCTGGCTGAACCCATCTCCCGCTAGGGAGTGGCAGAGCCCCCAGCCTGTCCCGACAGTGTTCGCCTTGCCCTCCCTCCACAGGGCTCACACCTGCCAGGCTTTGTGGAGTCTCACTCAGCCCAGGGCTAGGCTCCAGCCCTCCTGGCCAGCAGATACTCCTGCGGGAGGGCTAGCTGGGTTGCTCTGGGCCCATCCCCTAGCCTGTTTCTCTGGCCTTGGTTAGCATGGTCCGCAGTGGCATTAACACACTTTAGACTGGGCTGACGTGAGGTGAGCGAAGCTCTGACTCCCAGCCCACCTGCAAAGCAGCTCCCTCTCCAGCCTGAGCTCCTGCCAGCAGGAAGGTGACAGGCCCAGGCAGACTTGTTTCCGTTGGGTATCGGATAGCTGCAGCTCAAAGCCCTTCCCCTTGGCTGGGCTCCGCTGGGTTCTGTCCTGAAAAGCAGACAGAGCCGCTCTGGCCCTGGTGCGGCTCCACACACCTTTGATTCTTGCCTGGGGAATCCTCTTTCCCTCCCTGCAACCCCTGGTCCTGGATTTACCAGGGTGGGGCGAGGATCAGGGTCTTGTCTGTACTTGAAGGCTGCTCCCATGCTGGCTTATCTCAGGCTATGTCCGCACTACGCTACAGACCTTACAGTGGCCCAGGAGGTGGGGGCTGGCTCTGTGACCCAGGCCAGAGGTGCCAACTTGCTAATTTCCCAGGGGGGACTCGACCCCTGCTCCACCCCAGGCCCTGCCCCTTACTGCCCCCCTTCTCCCAAGGCCCTGCCCCGCCTCTTCCCACCTCTGCCACTTCCCACCCTTGCTCCCCCCGCCATCGCCTCTGCCCCCCGCCCTGCTGAACAGCTGATTGCTGGTGGGTAGGAGGTGCTGGGAGGAAGGGGGAGGAGCTGATCAGCAGGGCTGCTGGTGGCTGCTGAGCACCCACTGGTTTTTTTTCCTGTTGATGCTCCAGCCCCGGAGCACCCACGGAGTTGGCACCTCTGCCCCAGGCCCCTCCTTTCCCCTGGGAGCAGGGGTCTCATAGTGCTCACCCTAGCTCACTCTGCTCCTTCCCAGACCCCATGGCAAAGCCCCTCCAATTCCCTTCCTCTGTGGCTGGTTCCTCCCAGGGCCTGTGCATTCCACCGCAGCCGTAGCTGGCCGCATCTTCCCCCACCCATGACCTCCCTGCTCTTCCTTCCCTGGCCCTCGGTGCCAGCCTAGCTAGGTCCTGCGATCGGCTGTAGCTCAGGGGTAGCTGCAGCCCGGGGTAGGGGGTGGTGATGAAGTCACATGGGGCGTCCGCAGCTCAGAATTGAATTAGATCCCCTGACTCACCAGCCTGTCCCCCCTGTGGGCTCCCGGCATCCCCAGTTGCTCCGCGCATTCCCTGGGGCCAGCTCCCCTGTTGCACTGGTAGGTTTACCCCTGCCCCAGTTGCGCCTCACTCTCTTGATGCCTTAGCCCTCTTCTCCCCTGCCTCCGAGCTCTCCATGGCTCAGGATGTGGTACCGGGGAGGGGAGCACCGTGCTCCATGTTCACAACATGGCCCCCTGCAGCGGGCGTCTAGCCAGCCTCCTCGCCCTGCTGCACTCAGGGGCCTCGGTCCCCAGAAGCCACCACTTCCCTGCCCTTTCCCCTGCAGCAATTGTCCCCAGGCGCCTTCCCGGCCTGGCAGGGGTCTGTACTGCTTGGGAAATGGTGTCTCCTGTGCTGTGAACACCAGCGCTCTCCGCTCACCTGCCCTGCCTGGCTCCAGGGGGAGCTCATGTGCAGCATCCCAGCTGGCCTGAAATTTGGGTGGGGCCTGCAGGGGCATGATGGGGAAGGGGCAGAACAGCTCAGAGCATAGGGTCTGTGTGTGGGGTTGGGCCATGGCCCCTAACTCTGGGGCTGCAGACGGTGCGATCTGGCCTGGACCCCACAGTAATAGCTCCCGGAGGCACCAGACCGGGAAGCCCCACATCCAGGCAACACAGCCTCAGCCCTGGGAGCTAGCTCGACCCCCTGCCCCATAGCTCTGAACCCGTCACTGCATGTCCCCCAGCTCATTTGCTGGTGCCCCCCCTCTGCCCCCTTGTCTTGCCCCAGGCTTGGCTCCTGCCTGTGGCTGGTAACTGGAGACGGGCCCAGTGCAGAGCCTTGGTTCGGTGGGTCTGAGGCTGCAGCTCAAAATCCTTCCAGCGAGGGGCCCAATGTGACCCGGGCCCAGGAGCAGCCAGGCTCTGGGTCCCTGTGGCTGAGGAGGACAGGCCAGGTTCTGGCTGGGCCCAGATAGAGGCACAAGGCTCAGCTCTGGGTTGGGCCATCTCCCACCCCAGTCTTTCTGGGCCCATGGATGGATGTGAGAGTCCCGTGGGATTAGCTCCGCAATAGGCGTACGTGTGTCCATGCCACTGTGCGCCTGTCTGTCTGTACAACCCCATGCAGTCATGTTCCCTCCCCCCGGCCTGTGCCTCCATGGGCCCATGTGTGTGCTTGTGTCTCTGTGTGCCCAGGTGGGTTTGCCCCCATGTACCCTAATGCCACTTGTTCCTGGCTCTCAGGAGACTATTCTGGGGGCTTGGCTCTGCGTCGTGGGGTCTCGGGGAGCTGATCCCAGGGGGAGACCGGCCCCTCTTGTGCAGCTGTGGCACTAGGGGGAGGGTGTGCTGTGCCAGGCCGGGCCGTGGCGGACCTTAGCCCGGTGTGAGGACTGGTTCAGGCACGGCAAGCTGGATTGGGCCTGGCTCACCCTGTGTACTCCGTTATAACTTCCATTTTGGTGCCACACGCTGTCTCCGCTGGCACGGGCCTGGCGTGTCCGGGGGGGATGCCTCACTCGGGGCAGAGATGCCCACGGCAGGCAGCTCTGGTGGTGATTGCTCTCGGCTAGGATGCCCGGTGCAGAGCCTCACAATGGATTGCGTGTTTTAATTATTATTATTGAAAGCAATTCAAGCCAGTCACAGCATGCAGCCAGGAATGGGCTGCAGGGTCCCCAGGGATTCTGGGTAACAGGGGTGGGGGGCAAGTCCAGTCCCCAAGGGATTCTGGGTAACAGGGTGGGGGCTGGGTCCCCTAGGGGAATGGAATGGGCAGGTCCCTGGAGGGTGATGGGGGGGGTAGGAGGGCAGCTACGGTGGGGGACAGGCATGGGCTGGGCAGCTCCCTGGGGGGGCGGGGGCACTGGGGCTGGGCAGCGGAGCAGAGCTGATAGCAGCTGTGCTGCTGGCCCTGCAAATGCAGGACACTACTGGCTCTGCATGTGCCCGGCGAGCAGGCCCGGGTGCGTCACTGTGCCCACCCGTGGGTGTTCGCTCAATGCCTGGGATGGCCGTGGGTGGCAGGCTCAGCTGCAGGAGGGTTTGCTCCCCTGCATGGTGCTCAGCAGCCTCAGGCATGGCTGTGCCCAGCCTGTGCACCAGGCAGGGGGGCAGAAGTGCCAGGGGCTGGAGGATCACCGACCTGGTGGGGTTGGTGCCAGGTGAGCTGGGTGTTCGCTGTGTCCCTAGCCCCTGTGTCGGTGGCAGGGCCGGGTCCTGGTGCCCAGGCGTCCCCGAACCTGGCCCGTTTGGTGCTGGATGCCAGCTGTGGCGCCCTGGCTCACTGGAGCGGGCGGCGCCTGTGGCCTGGCCAGGTGTCTCTGCTGCTGCTCCCATTGCCCAAGAGCCCTGAGTCAGCCCCTCCGCCTGCATCCCCAGGGCCGGGCAGGAGCCAGCCCCGCCCCTGGCTCCCAGGGCTGCTTCATAGGGCAGGGGAGCGATACTGAGCACCGGGCGCCTACTCAGCCCGTTGGCACCTGGGTGGGGCAAGAGGGCGGCCCTGGCTGAGAAGGCAGCTCTGGGTCCCAATGGAAGTGCTTCTCGTCCCCAGATCCCTGCAACACTGCAGCTGGTGGCCAGTGGCCTCGGAGCCCCCTGCACCATGGCCAGCGAGAAGATGCATGGTGCCCAGGACCTGCTGGAGCTCAACTTCCAGTGTAAGGGTGGAGGGCTGGGGGTCGCAGGGTGGGGAGGCCCTGTGCTTTGTGCACAGTGGTCTGGGGAGTGGCTGGGAGAGGTGGGGGCTGTGTGGTGACTGGGGGGAGGTGTTGGGGGGGCAGGAGGGGTGCTGGTGGATGTGTGGTGACCAGAGGCTTGGGGGTAGTGCATGGTGATAGCCAGGGGCTGGAGGGGGCAAGGTGGCTTTCATGGATTTGGGGTGCCAGGGAGTTGGGCTTTTGCGGGGAGCAGAGGGTGCATGGTGGTGTGTGGGGTGGCCAGGAGGGTGGGGGATTTGTGGTGGTTGGAGATTTGGTGGTGGTGCGTGGTGGCTGGCAGGTGTGTGAGGTGGCCGGGGTGGGGATTGGGGTGCAGTAGGCTGGGGATTTGGGGGGTGCTGAGGGTGCATGGTGGCTGGCAGGTGTGTGAGGTGGCAAGGGGTGGAGATTGGGGTGCAGTAGGTTGGGGATTTGGGGGGTGCCGAGGGTGCATGGTGGCTGGCAGGTGTGTGAAGTGGCCAGGGGTGAGGTTCGGGGTGCAGTAGGTTGGGGTTCTGGGGGTGCAGAGGGTGTGTGTGGTGGCCAGGTGTTCGGGGTGCCGTAGATTAGGGTTCTGGGGGGTGCGATAACTAGTGGCTTTTCAGCTATTTGGTCACAGCCTCCCAGAGCGCTTGGGCTGCTGTTGCTGAACCGGCAGCCCAGCCGTCCCACCAACAGGCCCGAGTGCTCTGCTCCCCACCGACTCCTCGGGAGACAAGCTGGGGATGGGATGAACCTGGGACCCTGTCGCTCACCAAGTCTAGGGGCCTCTCTTGGAACCGCCAGCCTGCCCGGGTACACTCAGATCGGGACAAGGGCCCCGCAGGGCCATGGCTCTGGGCTCTCTGCATAGCCCAGGCCAGCCGGGTGCGGAGCCTGCCCTGGCGCGGAGCCTCACGGTGCCGTCTCCCCCAGCCCTAGCTATGAAGCACATTGACCTGAAGCAGGTAGAGCTGGACACGGCCGCAGCCAAGGTGGATGAGCTCTCCAGACAGCTGGAAACCCTGTGGACGGACAGCCCAGGGCAGACTGCTGGGCAGCCCAAGGTACGGCAGGGAAGGGAGACGGCTTGTCTTGGCAACGACTGCCTTGTCACGGGGAGCACTGCCCCACCACTGAGATGCAGCCATCTCTGGGGTGCGATGTAGCGGAAAGAGAATCCTCTACTTTCACCTGGCCGGGGATGTTTCAGGGAGGAGGGATGGGATTTGACCAGGACCCCAGGGCTAACACCCTGGCACAGGGGAGTCTTGTGAACGGGCTAGTGAAAGAATCAAGTGGGCAAGAATTCAGGTCTCTCATCCCCAAGAAGGCACCTCCAGCAGCACAGCGCCCCCTAGTGCCAGGCTGGGCCAGTGGGGGTCAGCACTCTCCCTGAAGGGACAGCGCCCCCTACTGAGTCCTTGCCCCGCTCCCTGCAGCACAGCGCCCCCTAGTGCCAGGCTGGGCCAGTGGGGGTCAGCACTCACCCTGAAGGGACAGTGCCCCCATTGAGTCCTTGCCCCGCTCCCTGCAGCACAGCGCCCCCTAGTGCCAGGCTGGGCCAGTGGGGGTCAGCATTCACCTCGAAGGGACAGTGCCCCCATTGAGTCCTTGCCCCGCTCCCTGCAGCGCAGCGCCCCCTAGTGCCAGGCTGGGCCAGTGGGGGTCAGCACTCACTCCAAAGGGACAGTGCCCCCATTGAGTCCTTGCCCTGCTCCCTGCAGCGCAGCACCCCCTAGTGCCAGGCTGGGCCAGTGGGGGTCAGCACTCACTCCAAAGGGACAGAGCCCCCATTGAGTCCTTGCCCCGCTCCCTGCAGCACAGCGCCCCCTAGTGCCAGGCTGGGCCAGTGGGGGTCAGCACTCACCCCGAAGGGACAGCGCCGCCTACTGAGTCCTTGCCCCGCTCCCTGCAGCACAGCACCCCCTAGTGCCAGGCTGGGCCAGTGGGGGTCAGCACTCACCCTGAAGGGACAGCGCCCCCTACTGAGTCCTTGCCCCGCTCCCTGCAGCACAGCGCCCCCTAGTGCCAGGCTGGGCCAGTGGGGGTCAGCAATCACCTCGAAGGGACAGTGCCCCCATTGAGTCCTTGCCCCGCTCCCTGCAGCACAGCGCCCCCTAGTGCCAGGCTGGGCCAGTGGGGGTCAGCACTCACTCCAAAGGGACAGAGCCCCCAATGAGTCCTTGCCCCGCTCCCTGCAGCACAGCGCCCCCTAGTGCCAGGCTGGGCCAGTGGGGGTCAGCACTCACTCCAAAGGGACAGAGCCCCCAATGAGTCCTTGCCCCGCTCCCTGCAGCACAGCGCCCCCTAGTGCTATGCCCGCCGGTGCAGTGGTGCCATAAGAGGAGTCTGATTTGCTCTGGATGGGGTAGGGGCTGCAGCCGCCAGGCCCGTGCTG
This sequence comes from Lepidochelys olivacea, assembly GCF_965140295.1. NCBI lineage: Eukaryota > Metazoa > Chordata > Testudines > Cheloniidae > Lepidochelys > Lepidochelys olivacea. The sequence continues at coordinate 6,698,157 of NC_140433.1, read as the reverse complement.
AGCCTGTCTGCTCTCCCTGCCGCTCTCAGGTGGACAGATACGGCGCCAGCCCCTCGCACGCCCCAGAGCCGCTTGGCTTGGCCACGTCCCCACAGCTTCAGTACGCCAGGAAGAACTTGTCCCTGGAGAGCACCAACAGCTACATCTCCTACCACGCTGAGACCTTCTCGCCCACCGCTGCCTGCAGCCCCCCTGCCAAGGCCCTGCTGGGCCACCCCGCCTCGCCCCAGTCCCCCTTCTACCTGCAGGGCGAACCCCTGGAGCGGGCCCAGTCGCCCCGGCCCAAGGTGCTGCCCGTCTCTTACGACTCGCTGCCCATGCCCAGCCCCAAGGGACGCGCGCCCTCCCCGCGCTCCCTGTGGCAGGCTGGGGCCACGGAGCGCCTGTCCTTCTCCAGGCCGGCGGGCCGCGCCAGCTCCCCCCGGCTGCCGCCCGCCCCCTCTGAGGCCTCGGCACTGCAGATGTTCTTCCCGGACCGCGCGCTATCTCCCCGGCCGCCCCACCCGCCGCCCTACGAGAGCCACAGCCTGTTCCCCACTGGGCCCAGCTCCTTCGCCCCCTTCCGGGCCCAAGGTAAGCCAGCCCCAGCCTGACACACAGACCCCCTCCCATATGGCTTTGGGGGGAAAGGGGAGAGCACCGTTGGGCCTGTTCCTCTAGGGGGCATTAGAGGGGTGCTTGCTGTGTCCTGCAGCTTTACAGGGGGACTCAGAGCAGGGGTGACGAAAGTTCTCTAAAAGTGTGGGGGGGGCCATGGGCGCCTGAACGGTGGCCCCGCCCCTTCCCCCAAGGCCCCGCCCTCACACCACCCATTCTCCCAAGACCCCGCCCTTGTGTCGACCCTTCTCCCTGAGGCCCTGATCCCGGGCTGTCCCCTCCCCTGAAGCCCCGCTCCCGCACTACCTCTTCCCCCCCAAGACCCTGCCCCCTGCTTGCTCCTCCCCTCCCCATTGCTCACCCTTACAGCCAGTAAAAGGTGGGGTGGGGCGGGGCATGGACCCCTGGCTCAGAGCAGGGACGAGCTGCGGTGCTCAGACAGGCAGTTACTTCCCTGGGGGACGTGGAGGTCTCTGGGTCATGCTGGTGAGGTCTCCCCTGCCCATCCCCCATCCTGGGGCTGGCATGGCCCCTGCTGGGGGCAGGGCAGGGCTGAGGACCCAGGTGCTGGGGGGGCTGGGGGTGGGGTGAGACCATTCAGAGTCTCTCTCTCCAGATGACCTGGTGATCCGGCGAAGGCCCCAGAGGAGCTGGAACGAGTCGGACCTGGACGTGGCGTACGAGAAGAAATCATCCCACTCGGCCGGCTACGAGAGTGAGTGCCCAGGGTCCATGGGGAGGGCCTGGGGGGAGGAACAGACTTCTCTCTCTCCCTCCCAGTCTCTGGGAAGCTCCTGGCTGTGGAGGAGCTGGCAGCGCCAGGGGTCCCTGGCAGGCCGCGGGGGAGCTGGCAGCACCGGGGGGGGTCGCTCCTAGCATTGTCCTATGATGGGTGCCAGCTCCATTTCCACACAGAGCCCCTCAGATCCCCACCCTAGCAGGACAGAAAAGCAGTGTGTGGCTTGTCCCCTGCGATAACATGGGAGCCCCCCACCTCACCAGCTGCCTTCCTGCAGGAGGAGATGTGCACACAGGGCTCAGGCAGGTGCCCGCGGGGCTGAAGCTGGCTCCTTGGAGGGAATCGAGCCTGGATGGGGTCGCAGGGCAAGGCAAGGTAAGTGCTGGCCAGGCAGGGCTAGCAGCCAGTGGGGCTGGCCCATAGCGTGGTACCACATGGGGAGGAAGGAGTCACAGCACCAGTCCCTGTGTGCTCTGGGGGGTGAAGAGAATTCATCTGCATCTGAATCAGGCCAAGGTGACCCCTGCCAGAGACCAGATACTGGGGTAGCTGGGCCTGTGGGTCTGATCTGGGGCCACTGGCGCAGGGGTGGGGCTAGCTGGGCCAGGAGTTTGATCTGGGGCCACTGGCGCAGGGATGGGGCTAGCTGGACCAGTGGGCCTGATCTGGGGTGACGGGAGGGAGGTTTGGGGCCAGCTGGGCCTGTGAGTTCGCCCCTGTGCTGGGAACCTGGCAGCCCTGCATCTGGCAGCAGGCAGCTCCTGTGGCTGGCAGCCCTGCATGGGCCCTGCCCCGCTGCTGGTGGGACCCTGGAGCCAGAGCTGTACTGACTAGGTGTGGGAGCTGCAATGACTTATGGCTGGGTGTCCCCCTGTGCTGCTGGGGGAAGGTGGGGGGTGTTCTCAGCACTGCATCTGATCCTGGCTGGCTCACAGCCCCCTCTCTCCCCTCCAGGACGAGCACCCCCAGCCTTATGCCATGCACAGTGCCACGCTGCCCCGCAACTACAAAGTGTCCCTGCTGCCCAGCGAGCGCAGACCAGACAGCTCCTTCCGCAGGCTGCTGCCCGCCAGCCAGACGGGCACCCTGCCCCGCAACTGGCAGTTCTCCCAGCAGCCCATCTCACGCATCGCCATGCCGCCCCCCAGCCTGCAGGGCACGCGGGCGAAACGCCACAAGCCTCTGCCCCTCTCCATGATCTTCAAGCTGCAAAACGCCTTCTGGGCATCCGGAGCCTCCAGTGCCAAGGGCCAGCCCCAGGGAGCCCCAGGCTCCCCCATCTTCCTCCGCTCCCCACAGAAGCAGCCCCAGCTCCAGCAGCTGTCTCCTCCGTCCCAGGCTCCTCTGCGGCCGGCCCCGTCGGGGGCTGAAGGTGAGAGACCTGGGGCAGATGTTGCAGGGCCTGATGGTCTCCTGGTTCCCCCGGGGCGGGGGTGAGGTCAGACCCCTAGCACCATGGGGCAGAGTGTGGGGGGAAACAGGAGGAATTGCTCTGCACTCAGCAACGGGGCTGGATATTGCAAGGGCCAGGGGGCTGGGAGTGGATCCAGGACTCCCCCGAGCTGTTGGGATAAGGGAGGAACTGAGTAGGTTTTGGAGCTCCCCTTTGGGTCTTGGGGTGCTGCCCAGTGTCTAGGGAAGGGGTACTGCTCGGGTTCCCCCTGTGGATCTGGGGAAGGGGGTGCTGCCTTGGACCCCCTGGGTCTGGGGGTGCTCCCCTGGGGTCTGGGCTTCTGGGTGCTGACTAGGGTTTGGGGGTGCTGACTGGGGTGTAGGTCTGAGGGTGCTGCCCTGGTTCCTCCTGTGGATCTGGGAAAGGGGGTGCTGCCCTGGCTCCCCTGGGTCTAGAGATGCTGTCCTTGGCCTGTGGGGTGCTGACTGGGTCTAGGAGTGCTAACTGGGGTCTGGGCCTGGGGGTGCTGGCCTAGGGCTGGGGAAGAGATGCTGCCCTGGTTCCCCCTGTGGATCTGGGGTGCTGCCTTGGCTTCCCTGGGTCTAGGGGTGCTGTCATGAATCTGAGAGTGCTGACTGGAGTCTGGATCTCACGGTGCTGCCCAGGGTTAGGGGTGCTGTACTGGGTCTGAGTCTGGGGGTGCTGCCCCTTTTCTGGGGGTGCTCACTGGGGTTGAGGACTTGGGTGTGCTGACCTGCCATGTCTCTACCAGCCGCGGGAAGGGCCTCAGCCCTTGAAGCACCGGTGGAGCCCGTGCGAGGGGCCCCGGTGGGGGGCGACACGGAGCCCGAGCTGGAGAGCATCCTGCGGAGCAGCGAGCCAGCAGAGACGGAGGAGGTGGCTCGCCCCTTGAGCCCCACCCGCCTGCAGCCTGTCCTGCCCCCCGAGGCTCAGAAGGTGCCCGAGTTCAAGGAGGTGGCTCGGGTGCTGGCGGAGATTCCCCGGCCCCTGAAGCGCCGTGGCTCCATGGAGCAGAGCCCCGGCCCTGTCCTGCCGCCCACCCACAAGAAGCAATACCAGCAGCTCATCAGCCGCCTCTTCCATCACCGGGGCCGCAAGGAGGAGGCCGTGTCGGTGGGGGACGACCTGCCACTCATCACGGAGACAGCTGAGCTGAAGGCAGCCACCCCGGTCAGCCCTGCCCCGACGCCCTCGCCCCAGAGCCCACCAGCACCCGCAGCGTTGCCCCTGCTGGCTGTTACAGAGAGCCCCGGCACCCCGACGCCCAGCCCCGGCACCCCGACGCCCGGCCCTGTAAGTGCACCGAGGAGCTGTCAGCCAGACCCCAGCCCTGGCACCCCGACGCCCAGCCCCGGCACCCCGACGCCCGGCCCTGTAAGTGCACCGAGGAGCTATCAGCCAGACCCCAGCCCCGGCACCCCGACGCCCAGCCCCGGCACCCTGACGCCCGGCCCTGTAAGTGCACCGAGGAGCTGTCAGCCAGACCCCTTCCCCGCCCCAGCCCCGCACCCTGACGCCCAGTCCTGTAAGTGCACCATAGAGCTGTTAGCCCGACATGCCCCCAGCACCCCGATGCCCAGCCGTGGCACCCCGACGCCCAGCCCTGTGAGTGCACCGAGGAGCTGTCAGCCAAACCCCTTCCCCGCCCCAGCCCCGGCACCCTGGCTCCCAGCCCTCTAAGTGCACCATGGAGCTCTCAGACAAACACCTTCCCCCCTCCACCCCCCCAGCCCCGGCACCCCAACGCCCAGCTCTGTAAGTACAGCCATGGAGTTGTCAGCCAGCCCCTCCCCACAGCCCCAGGACAGGGCCCCCCCAACCTCCCTGGTGCACCCATGGAGTTGTCAGCCGGTCCCCCCACCCCCGCAACTCCCAGAACTGGCCTCCCCGCTCGCCGGCACAGCCCGAGCTCCGGCCCCTCCCGCCCACACTGTGACCTTGCCCCTTGCGTGCCTGCAGGAGAAGCGCTCGGCGCTGCGCAAGGTCTCGTCCCCGAGGCGGCGGCTGGGGAAACGGGTGCAGCTCAACCCCCTGGTGCTGCTGCTGGACGCGGCCCTGACGGGCGAGCTGGACGTGGTGCAGCAGGCAGTGAACGAGGTGAGGCTGCTGCCCCGCTCCGCCCCTCTGGAGACAGGCCTGGCCTGGAATCCTCTGCTGAGCGCGGACTGGGCAGGAGGCAATGGCCGGGGGCCGGTGCACCCCCAGGCTGCCCTGTCCCCTTCGTCCGGCTGGGGCCTGGCCAGCTAGACACGGACTCCAGCCCCTGTGACTGGTGAGCGAAAGCTGCTGCCCCGTCAGCCCGTGATCCCCGCGGGACTCAGCCAAGGGGCCCCCCATGGGCAGGCCCAGCACATCCCTGTACCCCACAGCCGGCAGGCCCCTGGGCGGCTGCTCTGGCTCCTTTGTCAACAGTGGTCAGGGAGATGGCGAGTGTCCTGCCATGTTCTGGTGGATCAGGATGGACACAGCCCCTGGGACGGGCCCGGTGTGCGGGGGGGAGCAGGGGGCACAACCCTGGGACAGGCCGTTGGCAGCGTTTTCTAAGTTCACCCGCTCTGGCCTGCAGCTCAACGACCCGAGCCAGCCCAACGATGAGGGCATCACAGCTCTGCACAACGCGATCTGCGGGGCCAACCACAACATCGTCGACTTCCTCATCAGCGTGGGCGCCAACGTCAACTCCATGGACAGCCACGGATGGTGAGCGCCTGCCCATGCAGCCGCTGGCAGCCGACCTGCGCTCGTGTGCCTGTCAGCACCCACCATGCAGTCTTGTGCCCACTGGTGCCCGCCATGCGGCCCTGGCACCCTGCGTCTCAGTGTCTAGCCCCGCGCCTCCCAGCACTGCCCCGTGGCCCTTCGCCACTCAGCCCCATGCCTGCCAGCGCTGCCCTGTGGCCCCCTGTCATGCAGCCCCGTACCTGCCAGCGTTGCCCCAGCATCCCAGTGCCCTCATCCTATGTGCAGCCACATCCCTGCCCTCGAGCTCCTGCTGCACAGCCCTGGCACCTCAGAGCAGCTGCGCTGCTCTAGCCCCCATGCCCCCCTATCACCCAGTGCCTGATGCCCAGCTCTGCACCCTGGCCCTGCCCCTCCCTTGCAGCATGCCAGGCCCAGCCTTGTGCCCTCGTGCTCCCCGTGGGCCCGGGCAGGGTTGAGGTGGGTGGGTGGGTGGGCGGGTACTGTGTGCGTGGCTGGGGTCCCTCCCTGTCCCAGGTGCTGCCTGCCCCAGGTTGCCGTCGTGCCCCCTGGTGCAGGCAGACGCTGATGGTCCCAGCAGAGCCCCCCACTGCCCTGGGTGCCTGTCAGCTTGTCCCTCCTGCCCCCAGGACTCCCCTGCACTGTGCCGCCTCTTGCAACGACACAGCCATCTGCATGGCCCTCATCCGGCACGGAGCCGCCATCTTCACCACCACCTTCAGCGACGGCAGCATGGCCCTCGAGAAGTGCGACCCCTACCGGGAGGGCTACAGCGAGTGCTTCAACTACTTGGCCGGTGAGGGGGGCCACCATGGGGAGGAGCGGGGGACGGGCGGGGGTCAACCTCATAGGGGCGGGGTGGGATGTGACGAAGCAGGACTGTTCTTAATGTTTCCTCTGAACAGTGTGGGGGTGCCTTAGTTTCCCCCATGCAGTTCTTAAGTCTCTAGGTGGTGGGGTAAGGGTGTATGACCATTGCAGAGCCCTAGAGGGCAGGTGTGTGCAGGGGTCTGGACACAGAGAATGGCCGACACCCTGTTTCCTGGCAACTGATGGCCTGGGCCCTTCCCCCCTGCAAGGCCAGAGCTAAAGGGTTGGAGAACAAAGGAATCCGGTGACATCCTGGCCCGGGACAGGGACAAAGCCCAGAGGGGGAGGGCTGGAGGGAGTTTCAGTTTGGGGTTGGCTGGGGACATGAAGTGAAGTGCAGACGTGGTTGTCTGGCTCACTGGCCCCCAAAATGGACTCAGCTGAGGGGTCCTGTTCTCTGCACCTACAAGCTCTGTGTTAGACCATGTTCCTGTCGTCTAATAAACCTTCTGTTTTACTGGCTGGCTGAGAGTCACGTCTGACTGCGGAGCTGGGGTGCAGGAGCCTCCGGCTTCCCCAGGAGCCTGCCTGGACGGGCTCGCTGTGGGAAGCTCACGGAGGGGCAGAGGAGGCTGAATGCTCCGAGGTCAGACCCAGGAAGGTGGAAGCTGTGTGAGCTGTGTGTTCTGCAGACAGGCTGCTCACAGCGAGGAGACTTCCCCAGAGTCCTGACTGGCTTCATGGGGAGCAGTTCCAGAGCATCGCCCGGGGACTCCGTGACATGGGGGCAGCTTTGTGGCGTGGGGAGAGGCCTGGGGCTTGACCACTCTGGGGGGAAGGGGTGGGGCACTTCTATGGGGGAAGGAAGGGCCGGGTGGCTGGTGGGGCCAGGAGGCTGGGTTATTCCACTGAGGGACTTGGGCCTCCCCTGGGGTTGCTGGCTGATCCCTATGCCTCCCAAGCCTGTGGCAGCTGGTTCATTCTCTTCCCTCCCCCACCCCCCGTGGCGGCGGCTGGTTTGCTCGTGCGCCTCCCCCCATCCCCGTGGTGGTGTCTGGCTCACGCCCCCCCCCCGCCGCCCGGCTGGGCTGTTGTTGCAGATGTGGAGCAGAACATGGGGCTGCTGAACAACGGGGTGCTGTATGCTCTATGGGACTACAGCGCTGAGTTCAGCGACGAGCTGTCGTTCCGCGAGGGGGAGCCGGTCACCGTGCTGCGGCGCGACAGCCAGGAGGAGCTGGACTGGTGGTGGGCCTCGCTCTATGGCCAGGAGGGCTACGTGCCCAAGAACTACTTTGGGGTGAGCCCTGCCCTGAGCTCACCGGGGTGGGAGGGGCTGGGGCTGGAGGAGGACGGGCCGTGCTGGAACCACCTGGGAGCAGACCTGATCTAGGCTGTGTCTTCACTGCAAAGCCTACAGCACAGTTGGTCCCCAAACTTTTGAGGGTTGCACCCTCCTTACCCCGTCCACGCCTCCAGTCTCCCAGAGCTCGGGCTGGGGCTGCGGCTTGGGGCGGGGGGACGTGGCTTGAGTTAAGGGGGCAAGGCTGGGGGCGAGTCAGGGGCCAGGAGTGTGGCTGTGGCTAGGGGCCGAGGCTGGGGGTAGGAGTGGAGCTGCAGCCAGGCTACGGTGGAGGCCGGCAGCCAGGTGTGTCTCCACTCCCAGCCTTGGCTCTGGCCGGGAATGGAGCAGCAGCCGAGGCTGGGGGCTGCCGTGGGGCAGGGAGCAGAGGGCCAGGGGTGGGGCTGGGAGCCAGGGACGTGGCTGGAGGCAGGGCTGGATCAGACCTGGTAGCGGAGCAGGGTTGGGTAGCACTCTCTCCCCTCCTCCCCGCCCCCATGGGGGCTGGCCCAGACCCCGCTGCACCCCCTGGGTGTTCCTCCACACACCCCCAGGGGGTGCGTCGCACACTTTGCGGACCTGTGCTATGGCAGCAGAGCCCCTAGTGCAGACGCAGCGTATGCTGACAATAGGAGGAGTTCTGTTGCCTTAGGAACACCACATCCCCGAACCCCAGAAGCTGAACCTGCCTGAGCCTTCCTCGACAATGCTGTCTACACACTAGGGGCATTGCCAGCATAGCTGGGTCACTGGCTGGTGTGGTTTTTTTACGCCCCCCCGATGGACCTAGCTGTGCTGGTGTGTGTTTGGCCCGAGACTCGGGGATTTCAGTTGTCCTGAAGCTTTGGTGTTTTCTAATTTGCTTGGTTCCGATTCAGAAAATAAATTTACCAAAATTCCCTGGCGAACCAGAGATCCCTGAAAAATTGGTTTGAGAAAGACCAGAATATGGTGTTCCTGAAACAGAGTTGTGAAACTGACAAGAATTCAGAGCTATTCCCTGAATAGCAGCCATGAAACAGAGAAGAATGTCAGTTTCACTTAGCGGTTCCACAGCTGGGAGCCGGCCAGTCCCTGGAGTCCCAGTTCCAGCCAGGATCTGGGGTATGGGCAGACTTCCTGGTGGAGCTGTGGACCCTTGAACACTGGCAGGCTTCTGACCACGACTGCCCAATAGCCACTGCTGTGGGGAAGCTCGTGGCGCTGCGGTTGCTGGGAGGGCACTGCTGTGGGGAAGCTCGTGGCGCTGCGGTTGCTGGGAGGGCACTGCTGTGGTGAAGCTCACTCTCTCTCTCTCTCTCCTTCCTCCCTCAGCTATTCCCCAGGGTGAGGCCTCAGCGGAAGAAGGTCTAATGCACCAGCACACGGCTCATCTGCTGCTGCTGGGAATGCAGCTGGCACCTGATGAACTTAGGGGCTGGGGGGAACATGGGGTTCTGCTGCTGGGATTCTCCCCTGCTGGGAAGTGCTCCCCTCTTCCAAGGACTTGGTCAATTGGCCCCTGGGGGCTGTGAGGACGGGGGGGGGGGGTAGGGCTGCCAGGGAGCCAGCTGGGCAGGGTGGATGTCCTGCTGGCAGAGAGGTGGGATGGGCGGGGGGGGGAAGGGGAATCATGGCTTTGGCGTTCACTGTGGGGGGGTAAGAGCGTTGGTGGGAGCTGGGTCTCACCCTGGATTCAGTCGGGCCCCATCCTTGGCTCATCCGCGTCAGAGACTGGTATGCGTGACTGCAGGGGGAGGGGGGAACAAATTCAAATTGGTCTCTAACCAAACTAAACAGTCCGTCCCTTGGGAAAACCCGAGGGTGGGTGAGTGTGGCGGGGGCAGCCTCCTGTGCCAGACCAGGTGCCACCCTGCTCCTCCCCAACCCTGTGGGCTCCAGCCTGACCCGGTGCCCTGGCTGGGGGAAGCTGCGGGGGGAGCGGTCATTTCCTGGCCCAGTCTCAGAGCAGCTGTGTTCCTGTGGGAATCGCTGGGCCCAGGCGCACCTACTTGCCAGCCCCACCTAATGGGCATACAGCGAGAGAATCCTTCAAGATATGGACATGCAGCCCATGGAGACTTTGGGTCCCAGCATGCATTGCGGCCAGTCAGCTCGGTGACCCCCAGCGGTGAGGTTCTGGGGGCTTCACCCTAACTGGAGCCTGAGCACTTCCACAGAGGTCCAGGCCAAGAAGGTGCAGGGCCCAGCTTCCTCCGCAGTCTGGCAGCACTCCTGGTACCAGTACAATAGGCCCTATGATGCTGCTGTCCTCCTTTCCCATGGGGCTTGGTGCCCAGCCCCCATTCAGCCAGGGAGTGGGGAACGAGGCTGAGAGCTGAGCCCCACTCTGTGCCCTTCACTCACAGGCCTCTCCCCAAAGATGTCCCTCTGCCCCCCGCTACCTCAGCTACGCCTCAGCTCAACTTGTGCCGTGTAAGTTCCCCACACAGGCCCTGGTTCTCCGCCACTCATCTCCGGCTGTTTGCTATGTTGGCATGAGGCTGAAGGGGGGAAAAGCTTTCCAATCAATGGGGCAGCTTGGAGGTGTGTGGCCGAGCCAGAGAACCCCAATGGGCTGGGGATGCAGCTGTGCTGTCGTGCAGCCCTTCGCATGAAGCCTGCTGCCGGTCCCTGTGCGGCTGGCTGCTGTGCATACGAGAGAGGCTGACGATACTCCAGTGGGAGAACCTGTATTTCTCTCTGATTCCAAGGCCAGACGTGCCCATTAGATCATCTAGTCTGACCTGCTTTATCACAGGCCAGGGAGCTGCCTCCGAGTTACCCCTGTAGGGACCCAGTCGCTTGTGCTTGGCTGAAGTTTTCTTCCCAAAAGGCAGCCAGGTTGTACTGGGAGAGATCAGGAGGTGGAGAATCCACCACTGCCCTGGAGAGTTTGTTCCACTGGGGAATATTTATGCCTAATTTCTAACTGGAATGTGTCAGGTTCCAACTTGTAGCCATTGGTTCTTGTTCTGCTTTTCTCCATTAGATTAAAGTGCCCTTTAGTACCTAGTTTGGCTGCTCTGAAGTTGCTGTGATTGAGTCACTTTTCAGTCTTCTCTGGGATCAGCTAAACAGACTGTGCTTGGTTCTGAGAACTTTAAAGCACCCTAATAGAGGCTCACACTAAATGTATACCCCTGATGGGGAAAAAATTCTGCCATGGCTAAACAAGAGTGTAAAAGAGGTGGTTAGAGACAAAGAGACATCCTTTAAAAATTGGACATTGGATCCTACTAAGGAAAACAGAAATGAGCCATTCTTTTTAGGTGACAGATCTGAGGCACTGTCCCAGATTGAGTGATTGATAGAGGAGGTTTTGGAAAAAATTGGTAAATTAAACAGTAACAAGTCTTCAGGACCAGACGGTATTTACCCAAGAGGTCTGAAGGAATTCAAATATGAAATTGCAGAAATACTAACCGTGGTATGTAACCTATCACTTAAATCAGCCTCTGTGCCAGATGACCAGGAGGATAGCTAATGTGACTCCAATTTTTAAAAAGGGTCCAGAGGCAATGCTGGCAAATACAGACCACTAAGCCTAACTTCAGTACCAGGCAAATTGGTTGAAACTATAGTAAGCAGAATTATCAGACACATAGATAAACGCGATTTATTTGGGAAGAATCAACATGGCTTTTGTAAAGGGAAATCATGCCTCCCCAATCTATTTGAATTCTTTGAGGAAGTCAACAAACATGAGGACAAAGATGATTTCATGGATATAGTTTACTTGGACTTTCAGAAAACTTTTGACAAGGTCCCTCACCAAAGACTCTAAGCAAAATAAACTGTCATGGGATAAAAGGGAATGGACCAGTAACTGGTTAAAAGACAGAAAACAAAGAGTAGGAATAAATGGTCAGTTTTCACAGATGAGAGAGCCGGTAAATAGTGGTGTCTCCCAAGGGTCTGTACTGGGATCAGGGCTGTTCAACATATTCATAAATGATCTGGAAAAAGGGGTAAAATAGTGAGGTGGCAAATTTTTCAGATGATACAAAATACTCCAGATAGTTAAATCCAAAGGAGACTGTGAAGAGTTACAAAGGGATCTCACAAAACGGGGAGACTGGGCAACAAAATGGAAGATGAAACTCAAAGTTTATAAATGCAAAGTAATGCACGTTGGAAACATAATCCCAACTATACATACAAAATGATGGGGTCTAAATTAGCTGTTACCACTCAAGAAAGAGTCATCATGGATAGTTCTCTGAAAACATCCAGTCAATGTGCAACGGGTGTCGAAAAAGCTAACAGAATGTTGGGAATCCTTAGGCAAGGGAGAGATAATAAGACAGTAAATATCATATTGCCTCTATATAAATCCATGGTATGTCCACCTCTTGAATGCTGCGGGCAGTTCTAGTTGCCCCATCTTAAGATATATTAGAATTGGAGAAGGTACCAAGAAGGGCAACCAAAATGATTAAGGGTCTGGGACAGCTTCCGTATGAGGAGAGATTTAAAAGATTGAGACTGTTCAGACTGGAAAAGAGAAGACTAAGGGGGGAGATGAGAGACGTCTATATAACGGTGTGAAGAAAGTGACTAAGGAATTATTTGTCCCTTCACGTAACACAAGAACCTGGGGTCACCCGGTGAAACTAATAGGCAGCAGGTTTAAAACAAAATACTTCTTCACACAAGGCAGAGTCAACCTGTGGAACTCAGTGCCATGAGATGGTGTGAAGGCCAAAAGTATAACTGGGTTCAAAAAAGCATGAGATAAGTTCCTGGAGGACAGATCCATCAATGGCTGTGAGCCAAGATCATCAGGGATGCAAGCCCATACTCTAGGTATCCCTAGCCTCTGACTGCCACAAGCTGGAAATGGATGACAGGGAAGGATCACTCCATAATTGCCCTGTTCTGTATGAAGCATCTGGCACCAGCCATGGTCAGAGACAGGATGCTGGGCTAGCAGGACCATGGGTTTGACCCAGTCTGGCCGTTCTTACGTTCTTGGCACCAGCATCACCATGGGAGCTCATGTTGAGTTGTTTGTTCACTGTGACCCCTCAATCCCCTTCAGAGTCCCTGCTTGCCAGGACACAGCCCCCTGTGCGGTAGGGGTGGCTGGCGTCTCTTGATCCCTCATGTAGAACTGCAGTTGGCTGGGTTAGACGCATGTTTGAATGGGCCTAGCTCGCGCTGGCTGACGGCCCTGTGCTCACTATTCACCGCTCCACCGATCTGTGCCGTACGCTGTCTCTGCAGCAATGGTATGGTTAGTTCCAGCTCATTGCTGACAATGTCCAACAGTGTCAGGGTTAGAACTGCTCCCTGCAGAACCCACTTGAAACCCCCTCATTTATTCCACTGCTCCGACTCCCACCTCTGCTGTCCCCACTCCCTGCTGCTCCAGCCCTCTCGGGCCTCCTCCCTGCCCTGTGGCTTCCTGTGACTCCCTTGGCCGTCCAGAGGCTCCGTCTCCCAGCCATGTTGATGCTAATGGGAGTACTGTGAGGCCAGGGCTGGGCAAGCACCTCTGGGGATTCCACCACCCTGGAGCGAGGCCCTGCCCCAGGGAGCCGCTGTGGGCATGAGGCCCTGAGGGGTGCCTGGGCAGGGCCCACAGGGGTTCTCCATTCACTTGTGACCCACCCCCTCTGCCCCAAGCATCTGGGGCCATTTTCCCTGGGGCTGTCAGTCCCCATGCAGCCCCGCCTCCAGCAGGGCCTCGGGGCCGTGAGCAGCGTTTTCCCAGTCACACGTGGGTTGGGGAGGCTTGTTTAGTTGCCCTCGGGGGCATGCACCCCTATAATCATCAGGGGCCCAGAACTTCTCTGGCCCTAGGTCTGTGGAGGGAGGGAAGATCGAGCTCCTGTCGGGGAGGGGGGAAAGCAAGCTCCTCCCGGGGCCTGGTGGGGGAGGGCAGTAAGCTCCTCCCAGGGCCTCGTGGGGAGGAGGGGAGAGCAAGCTCCTGGGAAGGCACAAAAGGGGTCAAATTTAAATTCCTGCACACACCCATGGTTGCCCTGACGCCCAAATGGATGGAGCTCCGAGTGCCACCACCCTACGGCATGAAGGGCTAGGGTTAGGCATGCTGGGGCCACCTGCTGCTCCTAGCTGAGGCAGCATCTGGGGGGCCCTTCCAGCCCAGGAGCCCGCCGGTGGGGCGGAGCACGGCCCAATCAGGTGTGTGGGGGGAGCGGGTGCAATTGGGTTTATACACATGGCTCTGAAGCTGATGTACAGACCTTCACAGCAGCTCTGTGTGCGCGCCCCACCCCCACTAGGGTCTGGCACAGCACGGCACGCCCAGTCCTGATCTACACCCCCCTGTAAATCACCCCCCCGCCGGCTTGGGGCCTGGCTGAACTGGGGCAGGGCCAGCCAGGGCAGCGAGCCAAAGGCCGACATTAAAGCTGCATTAGCTGGACCAACGTGCTTCTGCTTTGATGGGCCAAACCCCTGTGAGCCCCTCCCTGGCTGGGGGGGGACAATGAGGGTGGAAGCAAGAAGACGGGAATGAGGGGGTGGGAGAGACCCACTGGCCTGCAACACACAGACCCGGGGCTCTACAAACGCCCCCCAGCCCTCCTTCGACGGCTGGGCCTGGCTCACTGGCTGGGGGGCTGATGGTGGGGTGTGTGTGGAGGGGGTGACGGTGGCTGTGCTCTTCCAAGGTCAGCCCACAGACTACACCCCTGCATGAAACAAGCCTCAGGGGAGGAGCCGTGCCGTTAGGACAGGCCAGAATGGAGTCAGAAGAGCCGCCGAGGAGCATGTGCATCAGCACCGCGGCGCTGAGCAGGGAACCACAGCAGCAAGGCTGCGAACCGAGACCTTTGGAGGTCACCCAGCCCAATGGGGGGGGGCTGTCCTGTGACCTGGGGGTGCCCTCGTGGTACGTTGCCATGGCTCGGGCTCTCACACGAGTGGCCAGATTACGAGCAGCTAGAATAGTCTGGAAAAGCAAACAAGTTCTGAAGCCGCAAGGCTCTGTGCGGGGCCAGCCCCTGTCCTGCTGCAGCGGATGGGGTTCCCAGGGTGGGCTGTGCCATCAACGATGCCCACGGGCCATGGCCAGCTTCCCGCTCGGATGCTGCCCCAGCCTCTGGATGAAAATCACCTCAGTTTCAAGCCCCCAGTTTAAAAGACGTCTGGGGTGGGGGGCAGACTGAATGGTGCAAGCCCCAGGGATGAGCCCAGCTGCACGCGCCCTGATACACTCGCAGCCCCACCCCTGGAGCTGCAGCGCGTAGTGACCGGCACCGTCAGAACAGGCCTCGTGCTCAGGAGGGATCGTACGCCAGGAGTTCTCAGCCTTTCCCTCTCTGAGGCCCCGCAGCACGCTATAAAATCTCCATGGCCCAGCTGTTCCGCACCAACTGGTTTTCTGCATAGAAAAGCCAGGACTGCCATTCGGGGGTACAAGCAGGGCAATTGCCCAGGGCCCCACACCAAGTGAAGTTGCTCAGGCTTTGTCTTCAGCCCCAGATGGCAGGGGCTCAAGGCCCCGGGCCCCAGTGAGTCTAACGCTGGCCCTGCTTGGCGGACCCCCCTGAAACCTGCTCACGGCCTGCTAGGGGGCCCTGATTGAAAACCACTGCCGTACGCAACATACTGCCAGACACATTCCCGCTGTGTGCGTCCATTGGGTCAAATGCGTGTTCGCTTGTTTGAGACACGCTGAAACACGTTAGTGTTTAGATCAAGCCTGGGTCCTGTTTGCAGATTGGCAGGAACTATGATGTCATTGGAATAACAGAAACTTTGGGGGGCAGTTCACGTGACTGGAGCACTGTCATGGGTGGGTATAAACTGTTCAGGAAGGACAGGCAGGGGAGGAAAGGTGGAGGAGTTGCACTGTGTGTAAGGGAGCGGTATGATTGCTCAGAGCTCCGCTTGAAACTGGAGAAAAGCCTGTTGAGAGTCTTTGGGTTAAGTTTAGAGGCAAGAGCAACAAGGGTGATGTCGTGGTGGGCATGTGCTATAGACCACCGAACCAGGAGGATGAGGTAGACGAGGCTTTCTTCGGACAATTAACTGAAGTTTCCAGATCACAGGCCCGGGTTCTAATGGGAGACTTCAGTCACCCTGACATCTGCTGGGAGAGCAATACAGCAGTGCACAGACAATCCAGGAAGTTTTTGGAGAGTGTTGGAGACAACTTCCTGGTGCAAGTGCTGGAGGAACCAACTAGGGGCCGTGCTCCTCCTGACCTGCTACTTACAAACAGGGAAGAATTGGTAGGGAAAGTAGAAGTGGGTGACAACCTTGGCAGCAGTGACCATGAGATGGTTGAGTTCAGGATCCTGACAAAAGGAAGAAAGGAGAGTAGCAAAATACGGACCCTGGACTTCAGAAAAGCAGACTTTGACTTCCTCAGGGAACTGATGGGCAGGATCCCCTGGGAGAATAACATGAGGGAGAAAGAAGTCCAGGAGAGCTGGCTGTATTTTAAAGAAGCCTTCTTGAGGTTGCAGGAACAAACCATCCCGATGTGTAGAAAGAATAGCAAATATGGCAGGTGACCAGCTTGACTTAACAGTGAACTCTTCGGTGAGCTTAAACTCAGAAAGGAAGCTTACAAGAAGTGGAAACTTGGACTGATGACTAGGGAGGAGTATAAAAATATTGCTTGAGCATGCAGGGGTGTAATCAGGAAGGCCAAAGCACAATTGGAGTTGCAGCTAGCAAGGGATGTAAAGGGTAACAAGAAGGGTTTCTACAGGTATGTTCACAACAAGAAGAAGGTCAGGGAAAGTGTGGGACCCTTACTGAATGGGGGAGGCAACCTAGTGACACATGATGTGGAAAAAGCTGAAGTACTCAATGCGTTTTTTTCCTCGGTCTTCACAGATAAGGTCAGCTCCCAGACTGCTGCACTGGGCAACACAGTATGGGGAGGAGGTGAGCAGCTGTGAGTGGTGAAAGAATAGGTTAAGGACTATTTAGAAAAGCTGGACATGCAGAAGTCCATGGGTCCAGATCTAATGCATCCAAGGGTGCTGAGGGAGTTGGCTGACGTGATTGCAGAGCCATTGGCCATTATCTTTGAAAACTCATGGCGATCGGGGGAGGTGCCGGACGACTGGAAAAAGGCTAACGTAGTGCCCATCTTTAAAAAAGGGAAGAAGGAGGATCTGGGGAACTACAGGCCAGTCAGCCTCACCTCAGTCCCCGGAAAAATCATGGAGCAGGTCCTCAAGGAATCCATTTTGAAGCACTTGGAGGAGAGGAAGGTGATCAGGAACAGTCAACATGGATTCACTAAGGGCAAGTCATGCCTGACCAACCTGATTGCCTTCTATAATGAGATAACTGGCTCTGTGGATATGGGGAAAGCAGTGGATGTGATATATCTTGACTTTAGCAAAGCTTTTATACGGTCTCCCACAGTTTTCTTGCCAGCAAGTTAAAGAAATATGGGCCAGATGAATGGACTATAAGGTGGATAGAAAGCTGTCTAGATCATCGGGCTCCATGGGTAGTGATCAATGGCTCCATGTCTAGTTGGCAGCTGGTATCAAGCAGAGTGCCCCAGAGATCGGTCCTGGGGACAGTTTTGTTCACCATCTTTATTAATGATCTGGATGATGGGATTAATTGCACCCTCAGTAAATTCTCAGCTGACACTAAGCTGGGGGGAGAGGTAGATATGCTGGAGGGTAGGGATAAGGTCCAGAGTGACCCAGACAAATTGGAGGATTGGGCCAGAAGAAATCTGATGAGATTCAACAAGGACAAGTACAGAGTCCTGCACTTAGGACAGACGAATCCCAGGCGCTGCTAGAGGCTGGGGACCGACTGGCTAAGCAGCAGTTCTGCAGAAAAGGACCTGGGTATTACAGTGGATCGAGAAGCTGGACATGAGTCAGCAGTGTGCCCTCGTTGCCAAGAAGGCCAATAGCATATTGGGCTATAGGAGCATTGCCAACAGATCGAGGGAAGTGAGTATTCCCCTCTATTTGGCACTGGTGAGGCCACACCTGGAGTATTGCGTCCAGTTTTGGTCCCCACACTACAGAAGGGATGTGGACAAATTGGAGATAGTCCAGCAGAGGGCAACAAAAACGATTAGGGGGCTGGGGCACATGACTTACGAGGAGAGGCTGAGGGAACTGGGGTTATTTAGTCTGCAGAAGAGAAGAGTGAGGGGGGATTTGACAGCAGCCTTCAACTACCTGAAGGTGGGTTCCAAAGAGGATGGAGCTCGTCTGTTCTCAGTGGTGGAAGAGGACAGAACAAGGAGCAATGGTCTCAAGTTGCAGTGGGGGAAGTTTAGGTTGGATATTAGGCAACACTATTTCACTAGGAGGATGGTGAAGCACTGGAATGCGTTACCTAGGGAGGTGGTGGAATCTCCATCCTTAGAGGTTTTTAAGGCCCTGCTTGACAAAGCCCTGGCTGGGATGATTTAATTGGGAATTGGTCCTGCTTTGAGCAGGGGGTTGGACTAGATGACCTCCTGAGGTCCCTTCCAACCCTGATATTCTATAGTCTATGAAATGTTTGTATCTAGAACCTGTGAAATGAACGGTGGCTCCCCCCAAAATCCATGACTCCAGAGCTGGGGCAACAAAAATTGCAGGACTGGCCATAAAACCCTGAGAGCTCGCAGCACTGCTCTCGCCATACGGGTCACCTTCCCCCAAGCCCTCCCTTACCCCCATCCACCCTAATCCCAGACGCCCCAGGCAGGGTTGGTCCTGCACCTCTTGGCTCGATTGCTCAGGCCTGCCCATCCATAGAGATCCCCTGCGCTGCGCATGCCTGCCCGGCGCAGCCGAACCCACCGCGCGCTTCGGGCTCTCAGCCCACCCTGCCGCTCAAGTGGCCAGGCCGCGCCTCTCAGACTTGACTGGCAGTGTCTTCACCCAATGGACGTCGGACTCTTCCCAACTGGTCGGCTCTCCAGCCAGTAGGCGGAGAGGGCGGGAGTCGGACCGAGGTGGGACCGTCAGAGGGCGGGGCAGGGCCGGCATGAGGCGTGGGAGGGGCGGAGGGGAGGGGCTCGGAACCATGAAGTGAGTGAGGGGAGCCGTGGGGTGGAGGAGCCGGGAGGGGAGCCGTGGGGTGGGGGTGGAGGAGGCGGGGCCAGCGGGGAGGGGAGCCGTGGGGTGGGGAGGGATGGGGGGCAGGGCGGTGGGGGTGTTGTGGGGGGTGGAGGAGGTGGGGACAGCGGGGAGGGGAGCCGTGGGGTGGGGAGGGATGGGGGGCAGGGCGGTGGGGGTGTTGGGGGGGGTGGAGGAGGCGGGGCCAGCGGGGAGGGGAGCCGTGGGGTGGGGGGTTGGGGGGCAGGGCGGTGGGGGTGTTGGGGGGGGGGAGGAGGTGGGGCCAGCGGGGAGGGGAGCCGTGGGGTGGGGGGTTGGGGGACAGGGCGGTGGGGGTGTTGTGGGGGGTGGAGGAGGCGGGGACAGCGGGGAGGGGAGCTGTGGGGTGGGGGGCGGGGCGGTGGGGGTGTTGTGGGGGGTGGAGGAGGCGGGGACAGCGGGGAGGGGAGCCGTGGGGAGGGATGGGGGGCAGGGTGGTGGGGGTGTTGGGGGGGGTGGAGGAGGCGGGGACAGCGGGGAGGGGAGCCGTGGGGTGGGGGGTTGGGGGGCAGGGCGGTGGGGGTGTTGTGGGGGGTGGAGGAGGTGGGGACAGCGGAGAGGGGAGCGTGGGGGTGGAGGGGCTGGGACAGTGGGGTGGAAGGGCGTGGGGGGGCGGGTAAGAAGCCCCCAGCAGTGCCTGGCCTCCTGCCCTGGCGCAGCCTGCCTGTGGCACAGCAGGCAAAGCGCGGGAGGCTGAGCTGGAATTTTCTGATCCAAGAGCTGAAGATGTGACGCCACCGAGCTTAGGTTACCATATATCTGGTTCCCAAAAGAGGACGTTTCGGGGTACTGGAGGTGGTACTGCGATGGGGGTACTCACTGGAGGTGGGGGGCAGTGACTGCCTGTCATCGTGGCAGGACGGTTGGTGCATGGTCAGTGCCTCCCTGCAGGCCCCCTCCTAGGGTGACCAGACAGCAAATGTGAAAAATTGGGGCTAGGGGTAATAGGAGCTTATATAAGAAAAAGACACCCAAATCGGGATTGTCCCTGTAAAATCGTGACATCTGGTCACCCTACCCCCTCCCCGGGGCTGGAGCCTGGGTTGGTGGGATCTGGCAGCTGTGACTTGCAGGGGAATGGACCAATCAGCAAGCGGACCAATCAGGGCTCTTTCTGAGCTGCACCTTGTCTGCTCTGCAAAACCCCTGGACATTTCCTGTTGTTTTAAAAATCCTCCCCGGGCAGAGAAAGGAGGCTTAAAAAGGAGGCTCTGTCTGGGGAAACCCGGACATACAGTAACTCCAACTGAGCACGGCCCTGAATCAGGTGCTGACTTTGTTTGCTCGTTTCTGGGCCAGCCTCCTCTGCCCCACTGTGCCAGGGTGCCCCTCATCGCGACGGTTCAGCTGGGCTCTCTGAACCCATGACTTGGTCTCATTGTCAGGCTGAACATCGATGGGCTGCTGGTGTATTTCCCCTATGACTACATTTACCCGGAGCAGTACTCATATATGCTGGAGCTCAAGAGAACGCTGGATGCCAAGGTCTCTCCTGGGGGTGGGAGTCTGTGTGGTGGTGGGGAGCACTGGGGGTGGGGGTGTTACACATCTCACTGTGTATGGCTAAATACCAGTGCTTGTATTCACCCATGTTCCCTTCGGAGCCCCTGAGCCCTGCCCAAGTGGGGCTCCTGGAATGCAGCCTGTCACCCAGCTTGGGCACCCTGGGCTAGATGGCACATGTGGTGCCCACTCAGAAATTAGCAGGGTGAATCTCTGTCTGCTGGGAGCAGTGATATGCTCTGGGGGTTGCATGCCACCAGACCAGATTGGCGGGCTGGTACAGCCATCTCCCCGCTGTGGTCGGCACTCTGCTCCAGAAGATGAAGAGGTGCCCCAGAGGTCTCCTGGCTGGGCAACCGTGGGGTTGGAATGGGCGGTGTTTGCTGTCCCTGGAGCCTGAGATCTGGTTGTGGGTGCAGGGGTTGTTGGCTGTGACGTGTCATCCTATCCCTGTATCTCCCCCCCTCTCGCCCCCAGTGTGACACTGCCCCTGCGCTGCCCAGGCCACTCTTCTGGGAGGGACCAGTGTGGCCCAGTCCAGCCAGTCTCAGTGGGGTCCTTCTGCAGCCTCCGCTCCTCCCGGACCCGCCTCTGTCCCAAGCTTGGTGACTCCAGCTCCCAGGTCCTTTCCTTGCAGGACTCTTGCTGTCTCCCCTCTCTTCTCTGGCCCTTCTGGGTCCCTGCAGAAGCAGGGATTGGGGCTCCATAGGTCCTGGCTCAGCCTTCCCTGCTAGCTCCCTGCCCACCTCCTTGGGACTCCCTGTGTGACGGCTGTTCCTCTCTCCCAGGGCCATGGCGTGCTGGAAATGCCCTCGGGGACTGGGAAGACCGTTTCCCTCCTGTCTCTCATTGTGGCCTACCAGCGGGTGAGTGCCAGGCAAGAGCTGGGGGCGGGGACTGCCAGGTGCGTGTCTAGGTGGCCCACTGGGAGAGGCAATTTTCCCAAAGGCCAGCGTGGCCGGGTGGCAGGCACTGGCCCAGCCTTGGCTCTATCCCACAGATCTCATGGGTGGGTCTGGGCAGGGGCTGGAGCTGCCTCTGCTTGTTCCACTGGCAGAGCCCTGGGGCTTGGGGTCAGGGCCTCTTCTATGCCCCTCAGGTCCCATAGCCAGGTGGGGGTGATCACACCGTCCCCCCATCCCTGGGGCTGTAGCTGTGATGGTGGTGGGGAGGGGAAAGCAGCCTGGGGAGTTTGATGTCCTGGCTGCTCCAGGCTCGTCATCGGTGGCCTCTGGGGATAGCCAAGCCCCCATCCCGCCCAGTAATGGAGGTGTCTGGCCTGTCTCCCTAGGCCCATCCGCTGGAGGTGACCAAGCTGATCTACTGCTCCAGAACCGTGCCTGAGATTGAGAAGGTGACCAGGGTGTGGTGGGGCAGGACCTGTATGCGGTGGTGCCTTGTGTTGGGGGGGTGGTGGAATCATGGGCGGGGCCCTTGCTGCCCTGTGGTGGAGAGTGGGTAGGTCGTGGGGGCCCCTCTCACTGCCCTAGAGGGAGGAGGAGTCGGGGGGGAGGGAGAGTATGTGGGGGATGCTGACAGAGCCCCTTACTGCCCTGGGGAGAGGAGAGGGAGGGAATGGGGGATCACAGCAGGACCCCTCGCTGCCCTGCGGGGAGAAGGGTGTGTGGGAGGTTGTTGGGAATCATGGTGGGCCCGTCAGTGTCCCTGCTCCTGCAGGTCATTGAGGAACTACGGAAGCTCCTGGATTTCTATGAGAAGCGGACAGGGGAGAAGCTCCCTTTCCTTGGCCTGGCTCTGAGCTCCAGGAAGAACCTCTGCATCCACCCCGAGGTGAGTCGGTTCCAGGCTCCCCACCCTTGGGACCATGGTTCTGGGGCACAGCCAGGGCTCAGCTGCCCGGCAGACCGGGGGAGGAGCCCGGGGCTGGTCTGCCCTCCATGCCTGCCGCCCCACGGCCAGGCTGTCCCGTTCAGAGACCTGCCCTGGGCAGAGGCCGAGGCTGCTCTATACAGTGACTGTGGAACTGCTGCCCCCTGCCCTCCCCTCCTCTGGAGCCAGATACCACCTGCCCTGCCCCTTCCTGTGCATGTCCTGGCCCGAGAGGCAAGTGACTCCACTGACTGTGTGCCCCAGCAGCTGCCCCTTTATATGAGCATGTGCGGTTGGGTCTCGGAATGTGCCAGTCCTCACTGCACGGACTGGCTAACAGGGCTGCGAGTCGGGAGTGAGGGGCACTGGCAGAGCTGGGGGGAGCCCCGAGCTGGGCTAACGGGCCTGCAAGTCGGGAGTGAGGGGCACTGGCAGAGCTGGGGGGAGCCCCGAGCTGGGCTAACGGGCCTGCAAGTCGGGAGTGAGGGGCACTGGCAGAGCTGGGGGGAGCCCCGAGCTGGGCTAACGGGGCTGTGAGTCGGGAGTGAGGGGCAATGGCAGAGCTGGGGGGAGCCCAGAGCTGGGCTAACGGGGCTGCGAGTCAGGAGTGAGGGGCACAGACAGAGCCGTGGGGGTGGAGCCCAGGGCTGGGGTAGTAGGGGGCTGCGAGTCAGGAGTGAGGGGCACTGGCAGAGCTGTGGGGGTGGAGCCCAGGGCTGGGCTAACAGGGGGGCTGCAGGTCGGGAGTGATGGGCATTGGCAGATCAGGCGGGGGAGGGGAGACAGCCCTCCCTCACCCCCCCCCCCGGTGCGTTACACATGGTGCTCTCCAGAACTGAGGGCCCCATGGCCAGGCGCCCTTGGCTCTTTGTCAGGCCTGACGGCTGCTTGTTGTAGGTGAGCTCACTGCGGTTCGGGAAGGAGGTGGACGGCAAGTGTCTGAGCCTGACGGCGTCATACGTGCGGGCGCAGCAGCAGTGGGACAGCGCCATCCCCTCGTGCCGCTTCTTTGAGGTAGCAGGGCTCCAGGGCGAGGGTCAGCCCCTCCCGGCCCATGGGGCTTCCCCTCCTGGGAGGTGGTGTGGCGGGGGTTTGACATGCCAGCTGAGCACTGTAACTAGAACCGAAGGGCTACTGGGACGTTTCCCCGGGGGTACCCTGGGCTGTGAGGCACTTTGCTGCCATGTGCCGGAGCACATGGGAGCCTTGTCTGTGCCCGCCGGGCTCAGCTCCGCTGTCCCCCTGCGGGTTAGCAATAGTGACGCTCCAGCCTCCCAGCACCCGCAAGCAGCATTCACAGATCCGCTGGCTCAAAGCGCCCAGCCTGGCTCCCTGGTCCCAGCCCAGCTTGCAGCCCTTCCATTCGTTTGTACCGAGAACCAGGCGAAGCTCATGTGACAAAGAGCAGAGGTTCAAGAGAGAAGTCTTGGAAACAAATGGTTACGAGTCAAACAAAATCCTATCTCGTCTTACAGATCCCAGACGTAACTCACCAGCCGCTCACCTGTCTGAGGGGGTCTCGTGCCTGGGCTTTTTCCCAGCGTTTCCCAGCCAGGCTGGCCATGACCCTGCATTCATAAGACAAACCATTGGCAGCTGGGCCCTGGGGGGCGGGATCCCAGGTGTGTCTCTGTGTTCCCCAGGCATACCGGCCTTGGTCTTTGATCTTAGGCATAAGCAGGGCGCCGCCGGAGCTTGTGTGATGCCGTGGTGACTTTGCAGTTTGGGTTATGCCAGTGAACTCTCACCGTAAGACACACGATACCCAGGAGAGACATGGCCAGTGTCCCCTGCCTGATGCTGAACCTGTGCATCACCTTCTGGTCGTAACTCACAGGTCCTAAGACGACACGGACAGCCTCCCCCTCAGACGCTCTCCTGTGGCCAGCCGGGAACAGGCTCTCACTAGAGGCCGCACATGCCACCCGTTGGCACAGAATGATGTAGACATCAGACCCAGGGGATGCCTGTAAACCCCTCTGCACCCCGTATGCCCTCTGCCAGGTGGCACCAAGAGGTCTGCCCTCCCCGGGGGAAGCTCCTGGCCCCATCGGCCAGCCTAGGACACTGGCGAAGAGGAGACCCGCTCTGCTGCCCTGGCTGCCGGCTCTTGCCATTAACACTGATGGGAGGCATCCCTGCGGCCCACTTGGAAGGGTTAATGGGCAGGGAACTGGACAGCGGGGACGATAGTGTGAAGGGGCTCAGGAGTTGGGCTGGCCCAAGGCCCGGAGCAGCAGAGGGAGGGACGTGAGCCTGGGTGGCGCTAGGCCCTGATGTCAGCGTGCTGTTTTCCCCCCCCCACAGGAGTTCGATGCCCATGGGCGGCAGGTGCCCATCCCCTTTGGTGTCTACAACCTGGATGACCTCAAAGGGTACTGTCGGCAGAAGGGCTGGTGCCCCTACTTCCTCGCCCGCTACTCGGTACGTGGCGAGCCATCGTGCCCTGCTGGGCCCAATGCGGGGGTGGGGAGCGGGGTTCACTGAAACCCTCCTCCTCTGGCAGTCAGCAGGGCAGATGCAGGGCAGCAGGGTACGGGGTGGCCCAGCTGGGAGCCCAGTCCAGCACTGCCTATCGAGGGGAAGGAGCTGTGATGCTGGGTGATGTGCTCCTGGGGTGGGTGACTCCCCCTCTGCTGGGCACAATGCCCACCTGTCCTCCAGCCCCAGTGGCTCTGGCCTCCTCTGCCCCACTGGCTGTGACCCAAGCTGGGTACTCCCGCACTGGGCCCAGTTCTGTTCCAGCGCTGGCAATGACCCATTGAGTGGGTCTGCCCCAGGGCGAGTGAGATTCAAATCAGGCCCCTGGCAGACTGTAGGGGGCTTGGCCCAGGGAGGCTGCTCATGGGCACTTGGGTTGGGCAGAGGCTGAAGCTGAGGCAGGTGCTGGTCCCCCAGGGCCATGTGTTCCCGAGGAGTCACAGCAGGATGCGCCTGGGAGCTGAGTGGGGCCAGGCCTGGGCTGAGTGAGCCCCCAGAGCAAAGCAGGTGGTTGTGGCAACAGACTCCTCTGTGAGCTTCCCCCGCGGGGGCTCCGGGCATTCCATTAACTCGCTGGCCTAGGCAGCTAGAGCAGCCTCAGCCCATCCCACCCAGAACTGCCTGCCTTGGCGACAGGGCCGTCGAGTGCTGTGCAGCTGCCCGCTGGGCTGAGGCCAGAGCCCAGCTGCTGCTGTGCACAACCCTGCTACCGGGCACGGAGCCTCCCTCTCGCCCGGGGGCTGCTGGCCTGTGGCCCTCTAGGGCTTGCCAGGGAGGTGGTATGCCAGCCTGGGGCTGCCTGTCTCTGGGCCCCCAGCAGGGTGGGGGTGTGTGTGTGTGCTGGGCAGTAACCCTTTCCTTCCTTTGGTCAGATCCTCCATGCCAACATTGTCGTGTACAGTTACCACTACCTGCTGGACCCCAAGATCGCAGACCTGGTGTCCAAGGAGCTGGCCAAGAAATCCGTTGTCGTATTTGACGAAGCTCATAACATTGGTAATGGGATGGCTGAGCCTACGCAAGGGGGTGGACAGGGGCAGGGGGGCAGGGCTTTCTGCCATGTGTGCCTGGTCCCTGCCTGCCATTCAGTACTTGGGGCCCCTGGTGGGGGCGGCTGAGCCCCTTTCGCTCACGCTGTGGGCCTGCTCCATGCCCGGCTGGCTGACATGCTGTCCCGGCTGGTTATGAATGTGTTGGGCGGGCAATCCCTGCACCAGCCCCCTGGGGAACGACTCCCCGCCTGATCTGGGTATGGATGTATCTCCAGATGGCCGGGCGTGGTATTGCTCCCATTCCCCGTCATGCCCCTTGGGCTCCCAGGGGAGTGGGAGGGCTCAGATCCCTTCCCATCTCCCTCCACTTCGTCAACCCCTCTGTGCTGACGAGGTGCCCAATCGCTTCCGGCTGCCCACTCCCTGCTCGGGGCCGTGCAGCCCGGTGCCTGTGTTGGTCTGGTTGGATCCAGTGCCCCAGGGTCCGCTCTCTGGCATCTGAATGTTCCCTGGTTCAGGGTGTCCCTACCTCCTCTGCCAAGTCCCTCCTGACCCCGTGTCCTGTTGTGGCTTTTTGCTCCCGCCCTGCAGCTGTCACTCGGGACAGGACGCTGCTCTTGCCCAAGCCAGGGGGACTGCCCCAGGCCCCATGTTGAGGTGTCCCTGGGTCCCAGCATGTCATGGCTGTTGTCTTCAACTACTGCCGGCTCTGGTCTGGGGGGGCCTGTGTGTAAAGGCTAGCCCCTGCCCCCGATCCCTGTTTGTTACTGTCCCCACTGGCAGAACTGACCTATCCTTTCACTCTGCCGGTGGGGTGTCTGCCCAGCCTGGTCCCTGTCAGGGGAGTTGAAGTCTCTGCCCCCCTCCCACCTGGGGTTTAGTCCCTCCCCAAGGTCCCCTGCCCACCGCAACTGCTGGGTTCCCCTGGAGACCAGGTGCCCTGTTCCTGCAGACAATGTGTGCATCGACTCCATGGGGGTGAACATCACGCGCCGGACGCTGGATCGCTGCCAGGCCAACGTGGCCACGCTGCAGGCTACCATCCAGAAGTGAGTGCCCTCCCCGTGCCCCCTCCCTGCCCTCCCTGTGCCCACCTGGGCTCACAGGCCCTGGTCCCCTTTCAGGATTAAGGAGACGGATGCCCAGAAACTGAAGGAGGAATACAGGCGGCTGGTGGAGGGGCTGAGAGAGGCCAACATTGCCCGGGAAACGGACATCTACCTGGCCAATCCAGTGTTGCCTGACCAGATTCTCCAAGGTGGGCCCTGCTAGCTGGTGGCGGGAGGGTAGCATTGCTAGGGGCCAGCGTCTCCCAGTGCAGCTAGAACAAACAGAACTGGCTGGCTGGGGTATGGGATACTGGGCCTTTTGCTGCTATGGTATAGCTGGATCCGATCCAGCCCCAGGCCAGGGGACTGGCTGGCACTGGTGGGGGTGGGCAGGGAATGGATGCAGGCCCTTTCCTCTCCAAGGGGTGCTGGCTCCAGTCCAGCCCCAGGGAAGGGGGTCTGGCTGACCTTGAGGACACTGGGGGCAGGTGGGGACTGGGACACAGGGCCTTCCCCCCCCATGGCATCAGTTCCACCTCAGCCTGGGCTGGTGTTGACTCGGAGACCTTTCTCTGGGGCCCCCTGGTGCTGTACGTGAGATGAGCTGGTGTTTCTCAGCCCTCTCCCTGCCCGTACTTCTGAGCTCCTTGGAACCATGAAGCCTGAGCCCAGCCCTGTTCCCTGGCTACTGGCATAGGCCTTGCAGTCAAGGGCATGGTGGACATGCATACCCAGCATGGACTTGGGCCTGTGCCCCCCCCTTGGGCAGGGACCTGGGGATAGGTGGGCTGCAGCAGTGGCATGCTCACCCTGGTCATGCCCCCTTGTGGGTGGCGCATGGGCAGGGGCAGGCTGTGACTCAGGGTGAGCCTGTACCCCTTGCAGAGGCCGTGCCCGGGAACATCCGGACAGCCGAGCACTTTGTGGGCTTCATGAAGCGCTTCCTGGAGTACCTGAAGTCACGGCTGCGGGTCCATCACATGGTGCAGGAAAGCCCCCCCTCCTTCCTCAAGGACGTCTTCGAGAAGGTGTGCATCGAGCGCAAGCCACTGCGGTAAGCAGCTGGCCTGGGCCCGGCCAGCGGAGCCAGCCTGCCCCTCTGCTCTGCGCCCCTGCCCGGCCTGGCCCCTCCTTGGTCCGGCCTGGCCCCTCCTTGGCCTGGCCCCTCCGCTCTGCGCCCCTCCTCGGCCTGGCCTGCCCCTCCGCTCTGCCTGTCTCCTCGGTCCATCATGGCCCGGCCTTCCCTGGCCTGACCCCCTGCTCTGCGCCCCTGCCCAGCCTGGCCTGGCCTTCCCTGGCCTGCCCCTGTGCTCTACCCGCCTCCTCGGCCCATCCTGGCCCGGCCTTCCCTGGCCTGCCCCCGCACTCTGCGCCCCTCCTCGGCCTGGCCTGGCCCAATCCTCCCTGGCCTGCCCCTCTGCTCTGCGCCTGTCCTGGCCCGTCCTTCCCTGGCCTGCCCCCCCCCAACTCTGCGCCCCTGCTCAGCCTTGCCCATCCTTCCCTAGCCTGCCCCTCTGCTCTGCACCCCTGCCCGGCCTGGCCTGGCCCTCCCTGGCCTGGCCCTCCCTGGCCTGCCCTCCCGGTCTCGGCGCCCCTCCCGGTCTCGGCGCCCCTCCCTGGCCCAGTCTGCCCTCCCCACTAGGGCATTGCCCACCTGCCACTGTGCCATGCCTTCCCCCTGGAGGTGCTGGCACTCCTCCGATATGGGCAGATAGGTCTCGCAGCCCCCCTTGCTGTACAGGGTTTGGCTTGTTGAATCTCAGCACCTCTTGGCTGAGCTGCCTCTGGCCTGCCCATGTGGGGTGCCATGGAGGTGCTTGACGTGGCCTGCCTAACGTCACTGAATGCCCTGTGCCCTGCTCAGCCCTGGCTGGCTCTGCAGCTGCACCAGGCTGGGAGTGGCATTAACAACCCCCCTGCAGCCGCAGTGTGTGGGACTGGAGGGCAGATAAAGGGGCATCTCCTGCCCAGGAGGTAACATTCACCTCCCACATTCCCGCCCCGCTGTGGTAACCCCCTCGACCTCTCATGCCTGCCGTAGGTTCTGTGCGGAGCGGCTGCGCTCCCTGCTCCGCACGCTGGAGATCGTGGACATTGCTGACTTCTCTCCCATCACCCTCATCGCCAACTTCGCCACGCTCGTCAGTACCTACGCCAAGGGTAAGGTGCCCCGCGACTGGAAGCCAGGACTTCTGGTGTTGCTCGTGGTGTGGCCTTGGCCTGGTGGCTCCCTCTTGGTTTCCCGGGCAGTCTGAGGGGCTTGCAGGGAGTTGAGGCTCTCAAGCACATCCCACTCTGGGTGTGAAGCCTTCAGGCTGCTGCTGGAGGAAGAGGAGGGCACTGGCACCAGCCTGGTGCCCCCACTGAGAGGTCTGATCCTCGGTGTTAATGGCTGGGTTTGGGTGATGGCCCTTGACCGAGCTCCTCTCGCAGGGTTGGGGTGGCAGCAGCGTCTGGTGTCTACAGTAGGCCACAGTGAATCTTCCGAGTCTGGCTGGGTTCCCCACTGGTGTGCCGGAGTCCCTTGGGTGTGTGCTAGATGGGCAGGGGGCACTGGGCTGCGTTGGCTGCCGGACTGCCCAGGAATTCCTGATGGGCCGCGGGGTCCTTCTGTGCCTGGCTCTGCGGGGCCCAGGCCATTCTTTCCCGCAGACGGGGCTGTTGCTCAGCTGGGAGCAGGTGGAGAGAGATGCAGTGGGACACAGCTTGGCCTGGCAGAGTGTGGGGCTCCTCATGCCAGGCCCAGGCATGCACCATAAGCATAGCAAGAGAAAGCCTTGGCCTCTTTGCCCCCTGACCAGGCGCCCCTCAGGAGCCAGCAGGGGGCTGTTTGGTGCCAACCCCCAGCGCGTGGCTCCTGACTCGCACCCCACAGCAGCATGTCCCCCAGCCGAGGAGTCAGGCCCTCTCCCCGGGGCTCACCTTGGCCCCTCCTGCCTTGGAGGAAGCAGCTGTGGTTCTCAGGGCCCTCTGAGGAAAGGGGAACACAAGGGGGCTGCAGATCTGTCTGGACCAGGGCATGCTGGGGAGGGGAGGGAAGTGGGGACAGCCATGTGTCTGGGCCCATGGATGCCAGGTGAGGGGCGGGGCCTGGGGCTGGTGTGCGTCCAGGCCCGTGGTGGGGCGTGCCTGCGGGGGGGTGAGGTGTCTCTCCAGGCCAGTGTGCCGACATGGCAGTGGAATATAAATACCACGTAAATCTCTCAAGCATTCAGCCGCGGGGATGCAACAGTTTCAATCCT
This sequence comes from Lepidochelys olivacea, assembly GCF_965140295.1. NCBI lineage: Eukaryota > Metazoa > Chordata > Testudines > Cheloniidae > Lepidochelys > Lepidochelys olivacea. Next base: position 6,668,425 of record NC_140433.1, on the reverse strand, counting down.
CTTAGTGCTAAGCAGCTTGCTCCCCTCACAGCACGTGGACTGGGGCCTTCCCTTCAAAGTGGCTGCCCAGCGGGCCTGGCTGGGACAGACGCTTGCAGCACAAAGCAGCTGGGCCTGGAGGGCACCGGCTCCTCTCCTAGTGCTGGGAATGGAGCCTGGGCAGTGGGTGTGTAGGGTGGGAGGGGGTGAGCAGGGTCTGGGGTTTGGGGTGGGAGGGGGTGAGCGTGTTGTACTTAAAGTACTGTACAGGATCTTTTGAGGGGGAATAAGGCAAAGCATCACATTTATTGGTAACCCATGTATCAGTCAACACTGTCAGTTAGTCTCTAAGGAGCCACAGGCACTCCTCTTCTTTAGTGAGCCCACTTGACAAGTTTTATTGTTCTTGGGTCTGGCTTCCATCCCCTCCCCAGCTGTTGCAGCTATCTGGAGGTGCTCGCTTTCCAGGCCTTTACTCATTCACACCTCCTTCATTCAACAGGGTAATTGATTAAAAGGGGGCAGGGGGGATCTTATTCTGCTCCTAGCAAAAAGACTTTTTTAACATTATACCAAGGCTCAATACAAAGTTTTCTGTATAAGGATCTGATGCAAAGTTGTACAAAAACAGAGGCATAATACAAAGTCATATGAAAGTTATGTGAAGATGCTTAATACAGAGATTTATCTACAAGCGGGGTCTGGGGCGAGCAGGTGGGAGGGGGTAAGCGGGGGCTGGGGGCGAGCAGCTGGCAGGGTAGGAGGGAGCAAGCAGCTGGCAGGATAGCAGGGGGCAAGCGGGAAAGCAGCTGGCAGGATAGGAGGGGGCTAGTGGGGCGGGAGGCGGGTTGGTGGGAGCGAGAGGGTGAGCGGGGCCCAAGTGCAGGGGATGAGCGGGGACAGATGGAGCCTGGAGGGGGTGAGCGGGGCCCGAGTGCAGGGGATGAGCAGGACTCGGCTTTCCTGCTTGTTTGTATCTTTGCCTGTCATGCCAGGGCCGGGCTCCCAAGAGCTTGGTGGTCTGTGAGTTCAGCGGGGGTTGCAGACACCACTGCAAATCTGGGATGGTAGCTGCCTGAACAAGCAGGGAGAACTGGAAGTCCTGGCACAGTCAAGGAATTATGATGTGATTGGAATAACAGAGACTTGGTGGGATAACTCACATGACTGGAGTACTGTCATGGATGGATATAAACTGTTCAGGAAGGACAGGCAGGGCAGAAAAGGTGGGGGAGTTGCATTGTATGTAAGGGAGCAGTCATACTGCTCCGAGCTCAAGTATGTAACTGCAGAAAAACCTGAGTGTCTCTGGATTAAGTTTAGAAGTGTGAGCAACAAGGGTGATGTCGTGGTCAGAATCTGGTATAGACCACCGGACCAGGGGGATGAGGTGTGGATGAGGCTTTCTTCCAGCAACTCACAGAAGTTACTAGATCGCAGGCCCTGGTTCTCATAGGAGACTTCAATCACCCTGATATCTGCTGGAGAGCAATACAGCAGTGCACAGACAATCCAGGAAGTTTTTGGAGAGTGTTGGGGACAGCTTCCTGGTGCAAGTGCTGGAGGAACCAAGTAGGGGCCGTGCTCCTCTTGACCTGCTACTTACAAACAGGGAAGAATTGGTAGGGAAAGTAGAAGTGGGTGACAACCTTGGCAGCAGTGACCATGAGATGGTTGAGTTCAGGATCCTGACAAAAGGAAGAAAGGAGAGCAGCAGAATACGGACCTTCAGACTTCAGAATACGGACCCTGGACTTCCCTGACTTCCTCAGGGAACTGATGGGCAGGATCCCCTGGGAGAATAACATGAGGGAGAAAGAAGTCCAGGAGAGCTGGCTGTATTTTAAAGAAGCCTTCTTGAGGGTGCAGGAACAAACCATCCCGATGTGCAGAAAGAATAGCAAATATGGCAGGTGACCAGCTTAACTTAACAGTGAACTCTTCGGAGAGCTTAAACTCAGAAAGGAAGCTTACAAGAAGTGGAAATTTGGATAGATGACTAGGGAGGAGTATAAAAATATTGCTTGAGCATGCAAGGGTATAATCAGGAAGGCCAAAGCACAATTGGAGTTGCAGCTAGCAAGGGATGTGAAGGGTAACAAGAAGGGTTTCTACAGGTATGTTCGCAACAAGAAGGTGGTCAGGGAAAGTGTGGGATCCTAACTGAATGGGGGAGGCAACCTAGTGACACCTGATGTGGAAAAAGCTGAAGTATTCAATGCGTTTTTTGCCTCGGTCTTCACAGATAAGGTCAGCTCCCAGACTGCTGCGCTGGGCAACTCAGTAAGGGGAGGAGGTGAGCAGCTGTGAGTGGTGAAAGAACAGGTTAAGGACTATTTAGAAAAGCTGGACATGCAGAAGTCCATGGGTCCAGATCTAATGCATCCAAGGGTGCTGAGGGAGTTGGCTGACGTGATTGCAGAGCCATTGGCCATTATCTTTGAAAACTCATGGCGATCGGGGGAGGTGCCAAACGACTGGAAAAAGGCTAATGTAGTGCCCATCTTTAAAAAAGGGAAGAAGGAGGATCTGGGGAACTACAGGCCAGTCGGCCTCGCCTCAGTCCCTGGAAAAATCATGGAGCAGGTCCTCAAGGAATCAATTCTGAAGCACTTAGAGGAGAGGAAAGTGATCAGGAACAGTCAACATGGATTCACTAAGGGCAAGTCATGCCTGACTAATCTGATTGCCTTCTATGACAAGATAACTGGCTCTGAGGATGAGAGGAAAGCAGTGGACACGTTGTTCCTTGACTTTAGCAAAGCTTTTGATATGGTCTCCCACAGTATTCTTGCCAGCAAGTTAAAGAAATATGGGCTGGATGAATGGACTATAAGGTGGATAGAAAGTTGGCTAGATTGTCGGGGTCAGCGGGTAGTGATCAATGGCTCCATGTCTAGTTGGTAGCCGGTATCAAGCGGAGTGCCCCAAGGGTCGGTCCTGGGGCCGGTTTTGTTCAATATCTTCATAAATGATCTGGAGGATGGTGTGGATTGCACCCTCAGCAAGTTTGCAGATGACACTAAACTGGGAGGACAGGTAGATACGCTGGAGGGTAGGGATAGGATACAGAGAGCCCTAGACAAATTAGAGGATTGGGCCAAAAGAAATCTGATGAGGTTCAACGAGGACAAGTGCAGAGTACTGCTCTTAGGAAGGAAGAATCCCATGCACCGCTACAGACTAGGGACCGAATGGCTTGGCAGTAGTCCTGCAGAAAAGGACCTAGGGGTTACAGTGGACGAGAAGCTGGATATGAGTCAACAGTGTGCCCTTGTTGCCAAGAAGGCCAATGGCATTTTGGGATGTATACGTAGGGGCATTGCCAGCAGATCGAGGGACGTGATCATTCCCCTCTATTCGACATTGGTGAGGCCTCATCTGGAGTACTGTCTAGTTTTGGGCCCCACACTACAAGAAGGATGTGGAAAAATTGGAAAGAGTCCAGCGGAGGGCAACAAAAATGATTAGGGGACTGGAACACGTGACTTATGAGGAGAGGCTGAGGGAACTGGGATTGTTTAGTCTGCAGAAGAGAATGAGGGGGGATTTGATAGCTGCTTTCAACTACCTGAAAGGGGGTTCCAAAGAGGATGGCTCTAGACTGTTCTCAGTGGTAGCAGATGACAGAACAAGGAGTAATGGTCTCAAGTTGCAGTGGGGGAGATTTAGGTTGGATATTAGGAAAAACTTTTTCACTAGGAGGGTGGTGAAACACTGGAATGCGTTATCTAGGGAGGTGGTGGAATCTCCTTCCTTAGATATTTTTAAGGTCAGGCTTGACAAAGCCCTGGCTGGGATGATTTAGTTGGGGATTGGTCCTGCTTTGAGTAGAGGCTTGGACTAGATGACCTCCTGAGGTCCCTTCCAACCCTGATATTCTATGATTCTGTGTCCTGAGGCCTGCCAGTCAAGCGTTGCTTGTGCTCCGTGGTGCCCCCGGCGGGCAAGCTCGATGAGACTGGATGGCTAACGGGAGAAGCCGAGCAGAGGGACCCCAGCTCCTGTGTGCAGCACTCACAGGCAGTGCAGCGCTCGAGCCCAGATACTTCTCAGCTGCCCACAAGGAAATGCCCACCCTGCCCCCAGCTGTGGTCCACGGGCTGTTTCAGGGAGAGCTGTGGCAGATGGCAGAGCAGCCGAGCTGGGTGCTCCTTGCCCTGAGCCGTCGCCCCCACTGGTCCCTGGGCAGGTCTCCAGCTACACAGGGGCTAGGGCATTCCTGGGGCAGTGCAAGCCAGAGAGGGGCTTGGTCACCCCTGCCCTGCAAACTCGGTTGCCCCCCGATGCTATGCTGCTGTAGCTTCTGCCCGGGCCGCTCACAGCCAGCCTGCCGGTCGCACCTCAAGTGTCCGTTCCAGCAGCTCTCGCCCCAGCAGGCTGTCAGCAAACACCAGCCACACAGACTTCCACCAGCCTTGGTTACCATTGCAGGGTGACCCTAACTCACTCCCAGCCCCAGATGTTCCCCCCAAACGTGTGTTCTGCACAGTCCAACCCTCTCCTGGCCAGTTCAGATGTGTTAGGTCTGTTGCCGCTCTAAGGCAGGGGTGAGTAAACTATGGCTCGCGGGCCATATCCGGCCTGCCAGCCGATTTAATCTGGCCCTTGAGCTCCCACAGGGGAGCGGGGTCTGGGGCTTGCCGCGCTCCCGTACTCCAGCCGGGGAGCAGGGTTGGGGGCTGCTCCATGTGCACGTTCCACGGCTCCCAGAAGCAGCGTCATGTCCCCCCTACTGCTCCTCCATGTAGGAGCAGCTGGGGGCTCTGCATGATGCCCCTACCCCAAGTGCCACCCCTGCAGCTCCCATTGGCCAGGAACTGCGGCTACTGGAAGCTGCATGGGTGGCGTCTGCAGGCAGGTCAGTGTGCAGAGATGCCTGGCCCTGCCTTCGCGTAGGAGCCGGAGGGGAGACATGCCGCTGCTTCTGGGAGCTGCTTGAGTCAAACGCTGCCTGAAGCCTGCCCCCCTGACTCCCTCCCGCGCCCCAATCTCCTGCCCCAGCCTGGAGCCCCCTCCCACACTCCGAAACCCTCAGTCCCAATCTGGAGCACCCTCCTACACCCCAAACTCCTCATCCCTAGCCTCACCCCAGAGCCCGCACCGCCAACCAGAGCCCTCACCCCTTCCCGCATCCTAACCCCAATTTCGTGAGCATTCATGGCCCCCCATACAATTTCCATACCCAGATGTGGCCCTCGGGCCAAAAAGTTTGCCCACCCCTGCTCTAAGGGGATCAATATACAGCAGTCTGCTGCCCTACGTGGTGGTCCCCACCCTATTCCCAGCCCTGGATTTGTTTGGATTCAAGTTGCAGTGGGGGAGGTTTAGATTGGATATTAGGAAAAACTTTTTCACTAAGAGGGTGGTGAAACACTGGAATGCGTTACCTAGGGAGGTGGTAGAATCTCCTTCCTTAGAGGTTTTTAAGGTCAGGCTTGACAAAGCCCTGGCTGGGATGATTTAACTGGGAATTGGTCCTGCTTTGAGCAGGGGGTTGGACTAGATGACCTTCTGGGGTCCCTTCCAACCCTGATATTCTATGATTCTATGAGTAAAGCATGTTTATTTAGCTACACGGAGGCAGGTTTTAAGTGAGCGCACGTCCAGGGCATTGAAGTTAGAAATGGTTATAAGAGAACTACAGATAAACCGCTTCCTAGCGTTAACAACCTAGCCTGGGCTTGAGGTGGGATTCCTTACCACATGCTCCCAGTGTAACTGCTGACTAAATTCCCAGGCCAGGATCTGCTTCCCAAGTTCCTTCTGTTGTCTTCGGGGGAAGTGAGAGCGGTGTTCAGGGAGTGCTACCTTGGGGTGCTTTTGCTCCTCCCTTTCATAGTTCAGGCCCCTTTTGAAAAGCATTTTCCTGAGGGTTACCCCTAGGCAAAGGTCATTCCCAGCGCAATGACAGACACCAGGAGTGTGGTGGTGACAGAGGTTCCATGCTACTGTTTGCGAAGATGCAGATCTGTTTGCTACTGCCCGCTGCCTTGCCAAAGATGGCCACTGGACAGGGGATGGCCCATCAACTTGGATGACACCTGGCTAGAGGCATTAGCTTGTCCTTTGTCTTTGAGAAACAGGTTTAGCCATTGCCCAGGTGTGTCTGGGAAATGCTTTGGTCCCAATTTCAGCCTCTGTTCATAGCTTTACACACAACGTTGCTACATGTTTCCCTGTGTTCGTGACCAGCGAGTTAGTAGTTTCCAGATCCCTCACAAGGCGTGTTCGGTACAAAACTCCTTACAGTGGGGTGCAGGGAGTGAATACGGGGGTGCATGCAGTCAACTGGCCTGTGTGTGTGTGTGTGTGTGTGTGGAGACCCCGGCGGAGCAGCAAGGAGCGGGAGATTGAGGGCGGGGGGGTGCCCAATCCTGGCACGAGGGGGTTGAGATGTTGAGCCGTTCCGCTGAAGCCGCTGTGGGTAGTGCTGGTAAGGAGCAGCTCCCTGCCACCCCGGAGGGGGCTGCATCTCGGTGGTGGTGGGGGCAAGGCACAAAGGGAAATCCCAACAGCTTGCTGACTCCAGAGCTCTGACTCCTCTGCAGGCTTCACCATCATCATAGAGCCCTTCGACGACAGGACCCCCACCATCGCCAACCCCATCCTGCATTTCAGGTGAGAGGGCGGGAGAACTGGTGTGGAAAGGCCATGGGCTCTGGTGGGGGGTGGGCAGGCTTGCCTGGGGGCTGCTGTTTGCTCCTGCCCCCGAAGACACTCATCCTGTCCTTCCAGCTGCATGGACGCCTCCATCGCCATCAAGCCGGTCTTTGAGAGGTTCCAGTCGGTCATCATCACCTCGGGGGTAAGTGGCAGCCTGGGGCATGGCTCCTGGGCCTGGGAGAAGCTGGGCTGGAGCTGTGGCCCCTGGGGGTGCCGGTGAGTGGCCCTTGCTCTGCTAGGAACAGCCCTTCCTGCTCAGCGGGTGCTTCTGCCTCCTCTGCCTGGTACATTCAGGGCTGCATCCTTGGTGTGTGCCGCGACTCGGGCCATCCGGCTTCTCTGTCCCCTGCAGAGCGGGCCCGGCCTGGGCACAGGTGGGGGTTCTGGGAGCGCATGGCTGGAGCCCTCTGCTGCCCTGGCTTGCCAAGGGCCCGTGGGCTGGGCTGCTGACCCAGTGTTGAGAGTCCAGCTTGGCTCCTACGTGTGTGTGGGGACCCCCCAAACCCTGGCACCCCTTGTGGGTTGCCCTGAGAGCAGAGCCCTGTCCTGGCACAGCAGAGATACTTGAGCTGTCTGTAGCTGGCATCTCTGCTCAGCCACCACCTTGTTTCCAGGCCTTTGGGGTGAAGGTTCCATGGGTGGTGTCTGGTGAATAGAGGCCCCCCAGCTCATGCTTCACCCCATGTCCCCATGTAGACGCTGTCCCCGCTGGACATATACCCCAAGATCCTGGATTTCCATCCTGTTACCATGGCCACCTTCACCATGACTCTGGCCAGGACCTGTCTCTGCCCTATGGTGAGTTGACGGCTGGGCTAGGTGGGGGGTAGCTGCACGGGGCTGTGCCTGGGGGAAGGAGGGGGGCTGCCAAAAGTCCCATGCTCCCCCCATCTGGGCAGTTGCTGGGCACCTCTGAGCCCCTGCCCCCCTGGGGGCAGCCGCTGGGCGCAGCTCGGCTGTGGACCGGGGCCCACTTACCAGCATCCTGTTTTCCTTTCAGATTGTGGGGCGAGGAAACGACCAGGTGGCCATTAGCTCCAAGTTCGAGACCCGCGAGGACATTGGTAGGGATGCTACAGGACGTTAGCCTGGTGGGGAGGATGTGGGTGCCACCCTGGGGCATGGGCTCATCCTGGAGCCACCTCTCCTATTCCCAGCTGTGGTGATAGGCTGCCCTGCCAGGGGCTCCTCCCACTCCCATCTGTCTTGGCTCTGCGGACAGAGTTGGGGTCCCCCAGTGACAGCTTGGGCTGTGGGCGCCGTTGCTGGGGGTGTAGCAGCAGCCGGCTCCCCTTGTTCTGCCAGGAGGTGCTGTGCCAGAACTGGGGGGGGGGGACCCTGCTCTGCAGGGTGCAGAGGTGATCTGTGCCATACGCGCCCCCCCCCCCCATGAGTGAGCTGAGCAGCGGGACCCAATGGGCCAAACCCCCCCATGCTGTATTGTGTGACTGAGCTGGCGACCTTCCTGGCCATGCCCGTGGCCCTTCCCCCACATGGCCTTCTCCTGCCACTGGGGAGCTGAACATGTACCCCCCGAGTGCTGGCTGGAGCTGCCCCTAGCATGGGCCAATGTGGGGCCAGATCTCAGCTTCAGTCCCTGCCTCACCACTGTGTGGGTGTTCACCCCCCACCACGGCCCACCTGGCTCTGGACCCACGAGACCCTCCCTGACCGTTCCCAGCTGTGATCCGGAACTACGGCAACCTGCTGCTGGAGATGTCTGCGATCGTGCCTGATGGCATTGTGGCCTTCTTCACCAGCTACCAGTACATGGAAAACATCGTGGCCTCGTGGTACGAGCAGGTGCGTACAGGGGGGCCAGTGGGGGCTGGTTGCAGAGGGTCCTGGGGACTGGCCAGTGCTGCTGGAGTGGCTGGGGGGAAGGATGGCCTGGGAGGCGCAAGGGATTTCCCTGCTCCACTTCACTGCCAGAAATCCCAGGCTTTTCCGCGGAGAGGGTGCCCGCTGCTGGCCCTGCCCATGCCCCACCCACACAGCTGCTGCCAAAGCCACTGCCTTGACAAAGAAGCCCAGCCGGTGTGGGAACAGTGTGGCAAGGCAGCCGGTGGCACGGAGCCTATGGGCAGGCCGGCAGAGCAAGCACCGCGCTGAGGGATTCCTAGGCTGAGTTCTGTTAACGCCATGAACTCTGGTGCCTAATGGGCACTTGGGCATCTGGGATCCAGACTGGCCCCTTGCCATTCCGGGAGGGGAGATCACAGTGCAACACCGGGACCCTGCCAGCATTCCTCAGGGAATGCTGGTAGGAAAAGGCCCTTTAAGGGAACCAGCAGGGAGTGGCTGGGAAGGGCCCTGGCTGTGTTAGCTGGCTCCCCACAGCAGTACCTCCTGCTGGCGGAGCAGGAGCCAAGGGGCCAGGAGCCGATGGATTCGTCCTGAGCTCCAGCCCTGCCTGCTCACAGCTGTAGCTGCCTGGCCGGGCACTGAGCCACAGCGAGTCTCTGGGAAAGCAGTTTATCTCCTGGCTTATCTCCAGCCGCAGTTCTCCTGGGTGAGGCAGCTCCATACTGCACCCTTCCTGGCATGGCACGCTGGCACCAGGCTGCATCCCACTCCCTCAGTCAGGTCCCCCATGGGACTCAATTCCACCCCTCTGAGAGGGAAGGAAAGGGTCTGGCCTCCCCTGTGGGGTCTCCCTTCCTGCTCCTGGCAGTGTGGGACCCCTGGGGAGGGAGGAGTGCTGGGTTTCACAGCCCCACGGCAATGCCTGCCTGCCAGCTCCTGTCTGGTTTGTTCTCCACCCTGTGACACAGCAGAGCTGCCCGTGTCCAGATGCTGCAGCCCCCGCCCAGCGCTGGAGCAGCCTAGTAACGAAGGGGAATGTGCTGCTCTCCCCCACAAAGCCATAAGCGGGATTGGAACCTGCACCCAGCCCTGTTGTGGGTTCCAGCTGAGCCCAGGGCTCCCTGGGCAGCTGAGCCCTGATATCTGACCTAGGCTGCATTCCCCCCAGGGCATCCTGGAGAACATCCAGCGCAACAAGCTCATCTTCATCGAGACGCAGGACGGGGCCGAGACCAGCATGGCACTGGAAAAGTACCAGGAGGTGGGCACTGTGCCAGCACCGTGGGGGGCTGTGCCTAGTCCTGGTGCTGGAGAAGGGAGAGGCTGGCCCCTGCAGGCTAAGCGAAAGCCATGAGGCTGCAGGTTGGGATGGAGCGGAGCTGCTTGATGCTAGGGAGCCGACGCCTTATGCCAGGCCGGTTATGGCAGTGCGGATCTGCAGGGATGGAGGGAGACTCCTCAGTTGAAACTGGCTGTGCCCACTCCTGAACTCAGCCCTAGCTCTCCCCAATGCACACCCAGCACCGACCTTCCCTGCACAGCACTGGCTGTGGGGGTGGGGGCGGGGGTGGAGGGGAAGGCCAGTGGGAGTGGAGTGACAGTCCCAGATTGGTGTGACCCCTGTTTGCACACAGGCCTGCGAGAATGGGCGGGGAGCCATCCTGCTGTCCGTGGCCAGGGGAAAGGTGTCCGAAGGCATCGACTTCGGTGAGTTTTCTTGCTGGGGAGTAACAGGGAGTCACAGTGTGGGTCTGCCCCAGCTCCCCTGCCTGGCCTGCTGCTGTTTGGGGGTGCAGGACCTTCTCAGCTCCTTCTACCTGGTGGGTAATGCTGACCTGAGCACAGCTCTTCCTGCTCCCAGCAGGGCTCGCTCTCTGTGCCGGGGCAGAGCACAGGGGGTGAGGTGCCCTCGGTCCTGTCCTTTCTCTTGCTGGCAGTAGCTTGTGCTTGATTTTTGACCACAGGCCCCTTGTGTGGCACCGGCCTGGGGCCCTGCCAGGGGTGGTGTGCAGCAGGGGGGCAGCCTGACCTCTGATCTGCCCCTGCAGTGCACCACTACGGGAGAGCTGTGATCATGTTCGGCGTACCCTATGTCTACACCCAGAGCCGCATCCTCAAGGTGAGCTGGCACCATGTGCCCCAACACTTAGCCCTGCTTGGCTGGGGCCCAGTACCTAGTGGGGGAGGGGTGCAGAGACTAGCCTCCTGAGAATGCAATGGGGATCAGCCTACAGGGCCCTGCTGGGGTGGAGAGTGGGTGTGAATGCTGGAGCGGCACTTGGGTCCCAGCCCTGCTGCCCCCGGAATTTGAGGTTCATAGCAGGAGCCTGTGTCCCAAGGCTGCGTCCTGTCCACTGCAGCTGGGCAGGGCGTGTGCCACAACCCTGCTCTTGTCCCCTCAGGCACGGCTGGAGTACCTGCGTGATCAGTTCCAGATTCGGGAGAACGACTTCCTGACATTCGATGCCATGCGGCACGCAGCGCAGTGCGTGGGCCGGGCCATCCGTGGCAAGACAGACTATGGGCTCATGGTCTTTGCAGACAAGGTGGGTGGGCAGATGGGGCAAGGCAGCGGGTAGGGCTGTGGGCACTGCAGGAAGTGGCTGCTGAGCAGGCTTCGCCCTGGGCCATGAGTCAACCCCCCAGGGGCTCCAGCATACTAACCCACGGTGAAATGCAGGCGTGCACCCCACCACCCCCAGAAGGGAAAGATGGCCCGCTCTGGTGGGCAGAGGCTCCACAGCTCAGGGTTGTCTGGGTCTTTTTGGTTGGTAGCGTTTTGCCCGGGCAGACAAGCGGGGGAAGCTGCCACGCTGGATCCAGGAGCACATCACGGATGCCAACCTCAACCTCACGGTGGACGAGGCTGTGCAGGTGGCCAAGTACTTTCTGCGCCAGATGGCCCAGCCCTTCCACAAGGTGAGTGCTGTCCTGCGGCCACGGGAGGCGGGGATGGTCCCTCCTGAGCACTTGCCAGCCCTGGAGGGGGGAACTGGCTGTAAGCTCAGGCCAGGGTGCAGGCCTCAGCCCTGCTCTCATGGGCTGTGTGGTTTTGGCAGGAGGACCAGCTGGGCCTGTCCCTGCTCACTCTGGAGCAGCTGCAGTCAGAGGAGATGCTCCGCAAGATCACGCAGATTGCGCACCAGGTGTGAGCCGGAGCGGCAGCTGTAGGGGACCTTGGCTCACCCAACACGCTGGCAGAGGGCTGGCTCCAGCGGCAGCCAGGTGCTGGCCCTGCGGCCAGGGCCTTGTTTGATACTGGCTTTTATACTGAAGGTGACTGTCTGGGACACAGCAATAAAGAACAGGACATAGCCTGTGTGCTGTGCCATCGCCCTGCGCCATCACCCTGCACCAGCCCCTGGGAACCAGGAGATCACACAGGAGGATGCTGTCCCCTACCCAGCCAGGGCAGCCTGCATGGCAGCTGGGTCCCTGCACTGCATCATGAGTCTGGGCATCTCCTGCTGCTCAGGGGTGGGGCTGGTATTCCTCTGGCCTGGGGGAGGGGGTTAACAGTGCCAGCCTGCTGCTTCTCAGAGGGGCCAGGGGAGCTTTTCCTCCTCCCAGGGTTGAGCCCTGACACAGACCCAGAGCCAGCAGTCAGCAAACACCTTTATTCAGGTTGTGCTTGTTCTGCTCTCACCTACCATGTCCTATAAATAGAATAAATAGCAAGCCCTGGCCCCTGCAATCTGGGGGCAGTTAAGGCAGCTGGAGCAGGGCCAGGCCAAGCCCAGTGGCTTCCTGAGAGAGAGCGGCCCAGCAGGGGGCAGGCATTGGCTTGGTGTCTCCTAGTTGAGGGGGGCACATTCACTGCATCCACTGAGGTCCAACGAGGGGGCTGGCTGGGCTGCAGCCAGCAGTGCCTATTGCTCTGTGCACCCTGCTCCCTGGAGGGTTAACGGGCAGGCTGCGGGGGGGCCAGGAGCAAGCAGAGCTGAGACTCCAGCTGGCCTGGTCGTGCCGGTACCTCAGCCCGCACTGGAGAGAGAGCTGCTGGGGGAGAGGTTCTGGCTGCTGGCGCTCAGGTTCCTGCTGGGCACCTGCGGAGAAGGAATAAAGGGGAGCAGAGAGTTAAGGGGTCCTGGGCCAGGAACCCCACTGCCGGGGTCACAGCTGCTGGGGCCCTGGGACCAGTTCTCACCGCTGGGGAAGCTGCTGGCACTGGTGGCCTCTCGCCCGCATGCAGGACATTCAGGGAGCTGGCGCGTTTCATCCTGCAGGAGAGAGCGTGAGGTGAACACCCAGAGTTGCTGCATGCAGGTATCACACCCTCCGTGCCACGGCTCTTGTCCAGGGGCTGGTCAACACAGCGCAAGGGCTAGAGCCTTTGCCATGGGGCACGGAATTAACACCTGGCAACAAGGTGCCAGCAAAACAGCCGAGCAAGCTGCTGGGAAATGAGCCCTGGCTGCTGAGGGTAACCCCAGGCAGAACAGACCTGGGGTTGGACAGGTCTCCCCCATGCTCCCAGGAAAGCATTTGCACTCTGCCAAGCCGGGGTCACCCCCTGGAATGGATTAGACTAGACATAGCTGGGGGCTCTGCTCCAGGCCCCCCCCAGGTAGCACACAAATGAGTGCGGTAACTAGTGACAGGCCAGGGCAGCTCTACAGAGCAGTGGGCTAGCAGGGGCAGTTGCCTTGGGCCAAGGAGCACTTCAACTGCCAGGTGCAGCTGTGCCCCTGGGAACCAGCGACTCCGGCAAGGATGTGGGGGCCTGGTGGAAGAGCACTGGGCCCCTTGCTGGAGCTGGGGGGAGGAGCCCCTTACCCAGGGTTGGGGTCAATGGGCTGGAAGCTCTCGCCTTTCAGCCGGGAGACAAGCTTCTCGCTGCCACGCCGGATGGACTCCCGCAGCTTGGAGAAGGAGCTGCTCCGGTGCACATGGCCCATGGCATCCTGGGGGAGACAGAGGTGGTGGGGTGTGCAGAGCTCCCAGCAGGGCGGGGCTGCAGCCCCCCTGGATCCCAGGCCAGCTCATCCCCATGCAAGCCCTGCTGTACTGACTCCCTGGGCCTGGCCTCTGCACGCTCGGCTCTCCCACTGCAGCCCTCTCTGATCTCCCACTCCCCACCCTGCATGGATCTTGGTGCTTACCTGGCTCAGAGGGTCTGCACTGCTTTGGCCTGCTGCGGGGTCACCTGGACAAGAGAGGTGATGAAGAGAAACGGCACTGAGACCCTGCCCCCAAAGCCCCCCTCTCCTGGCAATAAACCGGCCCCAGAGAAAGAGCCCCCCCGACCCCCCTGCCCGCATACAGCTCAGCCCTGTCCCTGGGCAGCCTCCCACCCACAGAGGAGCCAAGCGGCCTCACCATGGCGGGCAGCTGCCAGCTCCTTGTCATGTGAGGTGAGGATCTCCTTGTACAGCTCCTCGGCCTGCTGGTACTTGCCCTGCTTCAGGTAGGAGGCGGCCTGGTGGGAAGGGGAGTGTTACCAGGGGCAGCCCTCATTCACCCAGCACTGCTGCCAGCGGCCCCTGGTTCCTGGGCTGGATTCCTGTCCCCCCACCGCCCCCTAAAGGCCAGGCCAGGGACCAGGGGGAGTTTAGCCCTTCCTATGCAATGCCACCCACACATGCTGCAATTGCAGAAAGGCAAATCCCCCAGCCCTGCAGCCAGCCACCAGGGAGCCCCCCAGCGCTGCACCCCAGACCCTCCCCCAGGAGCAATCGTGGGCCCTGCCCCCGCACCTAGCAACCCTCCCCCCTCACCAGGTTGTTCTTGGTCTTGGCCACGTTGGGGTCGTGGGGGCCCAGCTGGCTCTGGTAGATGTGCAGCGCCCGCTCGTAGTAGCGCTCCACCTCCTCGAACTTGCCCTGGTTCTGGCACAGCAGGGCCAGATTGTTGAGCTGCTTGGCCACGTCGGGGTGCGTGGTGCCCAGGACCTGCCCGGGACGGGAGGGAGAGCGTCAGGGCCGGGGCCGGGCCAAGGGGCAGCGTCTCGCAGCGCTCGCCAGGCGGCCTTACCTTCTCGCGGATCTCCAGCGCCCGCTTGCACAGCGGCTCCGCTTCCTTGTACTTGCCCCGCTTGCCATACAGCACGGCCAGATTGTTCAGGGTGGCGGCCACCTGTGGGGGGAGGGGGCAGCATTAGGGCGCAGATGCACTGGCAAGGCCACGCGTCTCCTTCCCACAGGGAGCACCCCCCCACAGATGCTCCAGCCCCCCCCCCCCACTCCCAGCAGGGGGCGCTATGTTGGGGGCTCCCAGCTACTCCAGTCTGGCCTCTCCCAGCAGGGGGCACTGTGGGGGTGGGGCAGACACTGGCTGTGAGGGGGAGCTCCTGGCTATTCTAGCCCCCACCCCCCAGCAGTGGGGAGTGGGGCAGGCTGATGGGGGGCTCTCCCGCTGCACGCTATAGGCAGTGGCTGGTGATGGACTCGTCTCCAGAGAAGGATTCAGGGCCTGTGCTTGGAAACCCTGCTGGACCCAAGGGACCAAGAGCCACTGGGATGGGAGAGGCCCCTCCCCCTTTCCAGCAGCCTTTGGGGGACCCACTGTCCCAGGATATCTGATCCAGGGAGCCCCCCCCCCACCCCTCTGGCACTCACCGCCGGGTGCTCCACACCCAGGGCCTGCTCCCGGATGTCCAGCGCATCATTCAGCAGGTCCGTGGCCTCCTTGTACTTGTTCTGGTCCCTGCAGCAGGGCAGACAGCAGCGGTGTCACCCGGGAGCTTGGCCCACCCTCACCTCACCTGGACCCCCGGCCCCTGCCCAGAGACCCGCCAGGCCCAGGGCAGGGAGCCTGGAACCCCTCCCAGCCCGGGCCACAGGCCACTAGCCACGCGGGGCAAAGCCCCAGGCCTCGGCCCGCCTCTCTCTGCCCCTGGCGCTGCCAGCGTCCTTCAGGACTGGAGGCAGCTCTGCCATATGCCTGGCTGAGGGTCTCGGAGCCCCAGGGGGCTACACCATGCACCAGCCAGGAGCCCGTGGGGGAGGAGACCCACGGGCAGGTGCAGCCCCGCTGGCCGCAGCCCTCACCTGTACACCAGCGCCAGGATGTTGAGCATGGTGGCCACGTCAGGGTGGCCGTGCCCAGAGCTCTTCTCCAGGTCCTCCAGCGCCTGCTTGCAGAGTGGCACAGCGACCTCGTAGCGCCCCTGCGAGGCGTACTGGATCACCAGATTGTGCAGCGTTCGCAGGCGGGCCGGGATCTCGTAGCCGCCCTGCTGTGCCGCTTCCATGGCCGTGCTCGTCGGCTGCCTCCCTGCAGGGAGCCCCAGTGACGGGTGGCGCCCGCGAGCCCCCGGACTCGACCGCCCAGTTCAGGGACGACCCACCAGGGCTGACCCAGGGCCAGCGCTACGGCCTGCGGGGGCCACCCCCGGGGCCTAGCGCAGCTGGGGGAGCCTGGGCGAAGACCCTCACCCCTCTCGGCAGGGTGCCCCCCCATCCTGACTCCATCCCCTCAGCTCTGCAATGAGCCTAGCCCCGGGGGCACTGAGCCCGGCCCTGAGCAGAAGCAAGAACCAGGCATTGGCCCACGAAGTGGGCTGCTGTGGGGGTCGCCCTCACCCAGCTCCCCAACTGATGGGGCCGAGTCAGCAGAGGCCTCCACGCTCACTGATCAACCTCACCGCCCGGGCCACCTCCTTCCCCGCACCGACCCACCTCTCCTCCCTGGGTCCCCTTCCCCTCCTACACCCCCCCACCTCTCCCACCACCCTGAGCCCCCTTCCCCTTCTACGCTCCCCCACCAACCCCACTTCTCCCACCCTCACCAACTCTGCTCTCCCACCTGGGTCCCCTTCCCTTCCTACATCCCACCACCGACCCTCTTCTCCCCTACCCCCACCAACTCCACTTCTCCCACCCCCGGGCTCCCTTCCCCTGCCCTCCCCAATTCTTGTCTCCTCCCTGGGTCCCCTTCCCCTCCCGTACACCTATCCCCACACTCCTCTTGCCCCGGGGGCCCCTTTCTCCCTCCACCACCCTCTCACCCACCGGTCCCCTTCACCTACCCCACCCCGACACTGGCCCGCCTCTCATGCCTGGCTCACTGCCCCAGGGTCCTGGACTCAGCAACTGGAGCCGGGTGGATGCTCCAGTCGCAGGCTGGGCTGGGCTCCGGGGGCTTTGTAAAAGCCCATTGGGGGGTGGCAGTGAAAATGTTAACCCCCTTGGTGCCAGGAGGCAGCTGTCTCTAGGGGTGTGGGCAGGCGAGGGGCATCATGGGGAACATGCAGAGGAGCCCTTCCGCCCCTGCCCAGGGGTCTGGCTGGCGGGGAGCCCCCAGGGTTTCAGGCAGATGTGGGGCTGCTCTGTGAAGGGCAGCAGGGACAGCTGCAGGGCATCACCACACAGATGGGCCGGCTCGGGGGGTGGGGTGGGGGGGCTGTAAGAAAACCAGCCGGAAGGTGGCCTGGAAGGAGTCACCCCACTGCAAACCGTAGGGGGCTGCTAAGAGCCAATGGGCAGCTGGGGATGGCCTGGTGGGAATGGCTGGGTAGAGGGGACTCTCCGGGGCTGCTGGTGCAGGCGCCCGTGGGGTGTGTAGAGAAGCTGGGCCTGCCCAGGTTAGGATGGGGCAGGAGGGCACACAGGAGGCCGGGCAAGGTGGGGCAGGAGGACAGGAGTGCAGGGTGGGCGGGTGCACAGGAGGGCAGACAGACAGGCAGAATGGGGAAGGACAGGCAGAGTGGGTGCACAGGAGGCCGGGCAGGTGCATGGCTAGGCCAGGGAGGTGGGCAGCAGGACAGGTAGGGCGGGTGCACAGGAGGGCAGATAGGTGGGTTGCTAGGCTAAGCAAGTGGGCAATGTGGGGCAGGAGGACAGGCGGGGTGGATGCACAGGAGGGTGGGCAGACAGGCGGGTTGGCAGTGCGGGGCAGCAGGACAGGCGGGGCAGGTGCACAGAAGGGTAGTCAGACAGACGGGCAGTGCAGGGCAGGAGGACAGGCAGGTGGGGCGGGAGAACAGGCGGGACGGGTGCACAGGAGGGTGGGCAGACAGGTGGGGCAGGTGCACAGGAGGGTGAGTAGAGAGGCAGGGCAGGAGGAGGGGCAGGGCGGGTGCACAGGAGGGTGGGCAGACAGGTGGGCAGGGCAGGAGGAGGACAGGGCGGGTGCACAGGAGGGTGGGCAGACAGGTGGGCAGTGCAGGGCAGGAGGACAGGCGGGTGCACAGGAGGGTGGGCAGACAGGTGGGCAGTGCAGGGCAGGAGGACAGGCGGGTGGGCAGTGCAGGGCAGGAGGACAGGCGGGGCGGGAGCACAGGCGGGTGGGCAGAGAGACAGCACATGGCAGGCGGGTTCAAACCTTCTCTCGGTGCTTTGTTCCCGCAGTTACCATTAAACCTTGCTGCCGGGGGCAGACGGCCGGGTCGCTGCCTTTCCCCCCCACCCCTTCCATGGCAGAACCGAGGGGCTGAGCCCGTTGGACCCACTGGCTCAGCGCCTGGGCGGACAGCAGGGAGCCTGGGGTGCACTCAGAGAGCTGAGGGGCAGCGAGCCAGCCCCGAACCTACAGCCCACAGCCCGCTCCCCAGGCAGGAGCCCCCTGGCACGTACCCTGTCGCTGCTCATCCTCGTCGCTGGCAAACAGGGAGGCCAGGCTATCCTTCCGCGGACGGGCCTTGTCCTTTTCCAGCTGAGGGTACAGAGGGAAGGCAGCTGGGGCCAAGCATTCCCACCCCACAGCCCAGCACCTGGGCTCCCCCACCGCATCCCCCGATCACCCCCCCCCCCAGGCTCCTCCCTGCCCGAGGCTTCAGCCAGCGAAGTGGAGGCTGAGGAGGGGAGCCGGGCCTGTGCAGCTGGGGAGGGGGTCTGGGCCCCACGTGCTCCTCTCCCTCCCCTCCCCCTTGCCAACCAGGGGGGCCCAGGCCTCATTTGCTCCTCTCCATTCTCCCCCCAACAGCTAGGAGGGTCTGGGCCCCACGTGCTCCTCTCCCTCCCCTCCCCTACAACCAGGGGGCCCAGGCCGCACCTGCTCCTCCTTGGTGTCATACTGCTTCAGCTGGTTCATGAACTCCAGATGTTTCTTCTCCTCCTCCAGCTGCGCCACCATCTCCTCGCTCTGCTGCAGCCGCAGTTGGGTCCCCGCCAGCTCCTCCCGCAGCCACAGGTTCTCCTGGCAGAGCCTTTTCACCTGCGCCCGCAGCTTCTGCTTCTCGGCCTCCAGCGCCCCGATGTGGGACGACAGTGCGATCATCATCTGGGCAGGGCAGGGCACGGCTCAGCAGGGAAACCCCCTCGCCTGCCGCGCTGGCCACCCCCCAGGAGAGGCTGGGATGGCCGGGAGCTCCCCACAGCCCACCTCCTGCCCCACAGCCCAGAGCGCCCGCTGCTGGGAGAGAATGGGATGGCTGGGAGCTCCCCCCATAGCCAGCGCCTCTACCCTGCTCTCCACAGCGCCCCCTACTGGGAGAAGCCGGGACTGGGATAGCCAGGAGTTCCCCACAGCCACCACTCCCCCCCCCACAGCGCCCCCTACTGGGAGAAGCCGGGACTGGGATAGCCAGGAGTTCCCCACAGCCACCACTCCCCCCCACAGCGCCCCCTACTGGGAGAAGCCGGGACTGGGATAAATGGGAGCTCCCCATACAGCCACCGCTCTGCTCCACCCCCACAGCGCTCCCTACTGGGAGAGGCTGGGCCTGGAGTAGCTGAGAGCTCCCCCCACAGCCGTGCTCCTGTTGCCAGATGCCCTTCCCTTGTTCGCAGCCCCTCTGCCGCACAGGGGCACTGGCCCAGCACAGCCGGTACCTTTGCCTCGCCAAGCCCCAGCTCAATCCCCTCCAGGGACTTGCGGACGAGGTCGTACTTCTCCTCCAGGAGCTGCAGGGCCCGGCTGCCCGGGGGCTCCTCCTGCCCATGGCCCTGGATCAGGGCCTCCTGCAGCTGCTGCGAGATGCCCGTGTTTTCGCTCCGCAGCGCCTCCAGCC
The DNA here is from genome assembly GCF_965140295.1 of Lepidochelys olivacea. Classification (NCBI taxonomy): domain Eukaryota; kingdom Metazoa; phylum Chordata; order Testudines; family Cheloniidae; genus Lepidochelys; species Lepidochelys olivacea. Next base: position 6,649,083 of record NC_140433.1, on the reverse strand, counting down.
CCTTCACCACCTGCCGCGTGCCAGCGATGATGTCATCTGCCGTCATCCTCCCCGGCTGGCCCTCGCCGACCGCCACCATCAGGGACATGGTGCAGCTGAGCCTGCAGGGAGAGGGCGCCCTGAGCGCTGGCATCCTCCGCCCCTGGCCAAGGCGCTCCTGAGCCCCTCAGCCCTGGAGCCGGCAGCCCCGCCGGACGGATGACCTGCCCAAAGCGGGGTGTCCATGGCCAGGACAGGCTGTGAGCCCTCGTCCTTCCAAGCGTGGGACTTGGGGCAGGCGGGGGGGTTCGGAGGGACAGGCACCTCCAGGGTGACCCCTGTCTCCAGGGAGGCGACACGGGGGGGGTGGGGGCTGACACAGCGGCACCGGGGGCAGCATGGAAGGCCAGACAGGGGAGCATATGGGAGGAGTCCAAGCTGCAGAGGAGCAGACACGTTCCTGACTCTCAGCCTCGGCTTGTGCCCACAGGGACCACGACTCGCCGCCCCCGCTGCCCAAAGGCTTGGGGTGACTCGGGGCCCGCCCGAGCAGGGTGCGAAAGGGCCCCAGCTCGCTGGCAGCTGGGGGCGGGAGGGGCGCGCGTTGGGCGCCGCGTTCCTCCCCGCCCCAAGAACCAGTCCCGCCGGCCTGACGCGGAGCGAGGGCGCCTGCACCGCCCGGCACGGCCCGGCGGGCACGGGCAGGGCACACGCGTGAGCAGCACACCCCGCCCGGGCACAAGCACAAGGCGCCCCCCGCACTCCAGCCACAGCGCACACGCGCGGCACGCACCTGCCCGCACCCCCCTCCCCCACGGGGCACCCCCTGCACAGCTGAGTGCCAAGGCGGCAGGCACGGCGTCACCCCGCCGTGTGGCGTGCACCGCTGTATAGAAATACAACACGCACCCGCGGCCCGCGCACGGGCACACACCCGGGGTGCACACGCGGCCCGCGCACGGGCACACGCTGGCTGCGTGCCCGCCCCGCACGGCTGCCCGCTGGAAGCACGGACACGCGTGGCGCACACCCGGCTCCAGCCCCGACCTGCGGGGCCGGTTCCCGGAGCGGCCTCTGCCCCACCCCGGCCGGCGCGTCCCTGGAGCCCAGCGCCGCCGAGCCACCTGCCCCGCCGGGACCCACCAGCCAGCCGGGCCGGAGCACCCGCCGCCTGCGCCGCGCCCGGAGCCGCTGCCCTCCCGCGGCTCATCGCTCACCTGCCGCTGCTATGGGCGGCGCCCACAATGCACCGGGCTCCACCCCCTCCCGGGGCCATCTTGGGCGGGGCGGCCCCCCCACGGCAGAGGGGAGCGGGGCCCCCTTCCCCGGCGCCGGGCCTGACCCCAGCGACGTCCCCCTTGCACTCGCGGTGGTGATCTGGGGCCTGCCAGGAGCTGCTGTAAGTTAGAGCAGCCCCAGGGTGGCGCTGCCTTCTGCACCCCGCAGGCCTCCTGGGCAGGGAATAGCCACAGCGCAGTGCGCCCCGGCCGCGCCCCCGATCCGCCCCCCGTGGGCCCTGGGGGGAGGGAATAGCCACAGCGCAGTGCGCCCTGGCCGCGCCCCCGATCCGCCCCCCGTGGGCCCTGGGGGGAGGGAATAGCCACAGCGCAGTGCGCCCCGGCCGCGCCCCCGATCCGCCCCCCGTGGGCCCTGGGGGGAGGGAATAGCCACAGCGCAGTGCGCCCCGGCCGCGCCCCCGATCCGCCCCCCGTGGGCCCTGCGGGGAGGGAATAGCCACAGCGCAGTGCGCCCTGGCCGCGCCCCCGATCCGCCCCCCGTGGGCCCTGGGGGGAGGGAATAGCCACAGCACAGAGTGCTCCAGCCATGCCCCTGATCTGCCCCCCCGTGGGCCCTGCGGGGAGGGAATAGCCACAGCGCAGTGCGCCCCGGCCGCGCCCCCGATCCGCCCCCCATGGGCCCTGGGGGCAGGGAATAGCCAAAGTGCAGTGCGCTCCGGCCACGCCACCGATCCGCCCCCCATCAGCCCTGGGGGGCAGGGAATAGCCACAGCACAGAGTGCTCCAGCCATGCCCCTGATCTGCCCCCCCGTGGGCCCTGGGGGGGCAGGGAATAGCCACAGCGCAGTGCGCCCCAGCCACGCCCCCGATCCACCCCCCATGGGCCCTGGGGGGCAGGGAATAGCCAAAGTGCAGTGCGCTCCGGCCACGCCCCCGATCCGCCCCCCCCTGGGCCCTGGGGGGGGGGCAGGGAATAGCCACAGTGCAGTGTGCCCCGGCCACACGCCCCTCTGCCCCTTGTGGTGGGGCCTGGAAGCAGGGCCTGTGTGCGAGCTCCACCCTGGCAGACGGGTCCCTGTCTTCTGCCCCATTCAAGGCCCCTTTACATTTGCAGAAGGGCGTAGACGGGCTCGAGTGTAACAGACCTGGACCCACGTACCCTAGTCGCTCTCCAGCCAGTCACCTTCTGGTGGGGCAGCTCATTTTGCACGTTCAGACTGTGCCCATCACTGGGGCCTCTGGCCATGGGACCTGCTGCTCCAGGACTCCCCTGAAGAGCAGAGGCTGCTTGGTGGCCCGGCTGAGAAGGGGACCTGCCTCGTTCGCTCAGTGTCCTCAGGGCCACTGCCTGGTGTCCCGTGTTGCCTGTCCCGGGGCATAGGCAGACCCAGGAGAATCCACTGGCCTCCCTGGCCTGTGAGGTGGAGACGGGAGCGACGCCTCGGCCAGCGGCAGCCAGCAGCACGCCCTCGCTCGAGGGGCAGGAGCGCTGGCTGCACCTGGGAAGATGATGTCAGACAGATCTGCTGCCCTTGGACATGCATGGAAACTGTGGGCAGATCCCTGGCCAGCTCCGAGCAGCAGGATCCTGAGCTGAACTCACCTGGCTCCGAGCAGCTGTGAGACTTTGGGCAAAGCCGCGTGCTGCAAACACCTCAAGTCAAGCAGACTCCAGGTCATGGATCGTGGCAGGAGCCAGACCCAGGGGAAACCGCTCTGGGGCCGCAAATGGGGGGTCCAGAACAGCTGCTGCTACCCCAGCGGCCTGCCCTCACCTCTTCTGGGGCTGCTTGCCACTGTGCTAGCATCATGCAGCTGGAGGAGTCATAGATACCAAAGGCAGACGGGACCACGGACAAGGACGAGCCTCCTGGGTCCTGTTGTTGCTGCTTGTAGCAGGGCACCACCCAGGAGTCCCAGAAAGGATCTGGGCCCCATTGTGCTGGGCGCCACTGGGGGGCCGGGGGCAGAGGGGGATCGAGCACCCACCGGCGGCACCCAGCACCAGAAGAAGTTGGCGCCGATACATCCAGGCATCTGCTACAACAGTAGTAGATCATTGTCCAGCAACAGAAGCTACACTTGGATCAATCAGAGAGTGATCCATTGACAACGTACTGGAAGAAGCAAAGACTTCCGTCCAGAAGTTGACTCATGAAGGCACTTATATTGACTCCTGAAGTGAAGAGGGCAAGAAGTGTTTGTTAAGCCATCTGAAAAAGTACAACAGATTTGATTCTTACAGATCTACAAGAATTGGGGAGGGATAGCTCAGTGGTTTGAGCATTGGCCCACTAAACCCAGGGTTGTGAGTTCAATCCTTGAGGGGGCTATTTAGGAATCTGGGGCAAAAATTGGGGATTGATCCTGCTTTGAGCAGGACTAGATACCTCCTGAGGTCCCTTCCAACCTTGATGTTCTATGATTCTAACAGCGACTTCTGGATTCTACTCAACCTCTAACTCGCTTCTACAGATCCCTGTCTTATAAAACACCGACACTTGAATGGAGTGAGGTGCTGCCATGTGCTCAGGACAGAATAGAGAATTTGAACACAGAGTGGAATATCACACAGTGAACGATGTCTTCTTAACTTCTGAGGCTGGGACAAGAAGCAATGGGCTTAAATTGCAGCAAGGGCAGTTTATGTTGGACTTTAGGAAAAACTTCCTAACTGTCAGGGTGGTTAAACACTGGAATAAATTGCCTAGGGAGGTTGTGGAATTTCATCATTGGGGATTTTTAAGAGCAGGTTAGACAAACGCCTGTCAGGGATGGCCTAGATAATTCTTAGTCCTGCCATGAGTGCAGGGCACTGGACTAGGTGACCTCTCAAAGTCCCTTCCAGTCCTAGGATTCTATGATTTGACTTCAGCTTCTTCTTTATCATCACTAGTGTCTCGACCCGATCTTTGTGCTACGTTTCCTGGGATGAAAGAAGTAGGAATTCATCTCTTGCTACTCCCAGTCACGAGAGCGACAGCTGAGCCGCCTTCTTCCTCATTGACTAGACTGTTGTGTTCTCAAATGCGTTGCCTTCTTCCTGATCATGAGCATGTCATGAAGCATTGGAAGTACCAGACGCCATAGGCGCCGACTTCTAATTGCGCCGGTGGGTGCTCGGCCCACCTCTGCCCCTGGCCCCGCCCCACACAGGCTCTGAGCCCCCAAACCCCTCTGGGACCCAGCTGCAAGCCATTTGTCTCGTGACCCAGGGACTCAGGCTAGTTCCTCCCTGTCTGCTCCAGCCTTAAGTTGTGTTCACGTTGAATGGAGAACCAGCAAAGCATCAATGTCACCTGCAGGACTCCAGGTCCTGGGAGCTCCTGCTCTGGCCTCGAGTTCCTGCACCCTGGCCTGAACACACCTAAGCTTGCCTGGGGTCCCAGCATGGCTTAACCAGGAGGGAGGAGTGCGGATGTGACAGTGGGACTGACTCACCAAGAGTCGCTTTCTTCTGACACTGAACAAGGAGCTCTGGTAGCAGAAGGACCCCGTCGTCCCCAGAGCTGCTGTCTCTGCTGTGCCCCAGAGCTCCTGCCTGCCCTGTCTCCTCCTGCCTACCTGGGTCCGGGCACCGTGGACTTTGTCATGGGCTCAGGGCCAGGGCTTCTCCTCGGCCACACACCCTTTAAACTGCCCCCTTTAGGACAGAGCTTCGCCCCCACGGCTCTGGAGCAGCTCGGGGGTAGGGGGCAGGGCTGCAAGCGAGCCCCTGGTGTGTGACTGTGCAACTTGCCTGCCTCACATGGAAGGTAGGGGCTGGGTGGTGAAGAGAGGAAAGAGACGGAAGTGCCAAGCCGTGGAGGTGGAGAGACAGAGGACTTGGCCTGATGCCTGGGGAGGGAGCAGGGCATGCGGTGCAGGCCATGGCATGAGCTTTCGCTGAGGGAGGGGCCCACGCGCTGTTCGGAGGGAGTTGCCTCTGCCACAGCTTGCTGCGCTGACATCATGCCAGGCCCAGTGCCAGGATCGCCCAGTCCCAGGGCAACAACCCCACCCAGCTCCCCGGAGAGCTGCCCTATAAACCAGCCTGTCTTCTGCCCCGGCCTGACGTCAGCAGGGCCCTCCCAGAGGCTGTGCTCACGCCCTGCGGGCTGGGGTGGATCGGGGACACTGGCCACAGCCCCTGCTCCCTGGGCCAGGCTGGCTAAACCCCCCCCCCTCAGTCTGCCAGCCTGAAACCCCCCCTCTCCCCCCACCCTATGCAGAGTGATGCTGGCACTGGGGCAAATCTGGCCAGCAGGCAGCTTCCAGAGTGCCTGAGAGAGCGTGGTGGGGAGCCCCAGCTGGAGGGGCAGGGTGGGAGGGTGTTGGGGCCTGGTGTGGTTGGGTTGGGGAGCCCAGCTGGGGCGGCGGGGGGTTGTGACATTCCTCTGGTGTTTTCTGGACCCGGTAATCTGCTAGGTCACTCCAATCCTTGACTCTGGGAGCCAGCCTGACCCTGCTCTGCTGTGAGAACCCCCACTCCTGGGCTGTTCATGCACAGCCCCTGGCATGTAAGCTGTTCCCAGCTACTTGCAAGTGAACGACACTAGCCAATATCTCTGATCTCAGACACAACCCTGGGAACCGCCGTCTTGCAGTGTCCAGTTATGCCCGCTGGACACTGGAAGCTTATATAAGTTCGTCAATTTAACAAAGAAATTGATACGTACCAGGCCTGTTTTCCCAAGGGGAGTCTCTGACACACTTCAAACCAAACACACTGCTTCAGGTAGAATAAACACCTTTATTAACTACAAAGATAGATTTTAAGGGATTATAAGTCAAAGCATAACGAGTCAGAGTGGTTACCAAAATAAAATAAAATATAAGCACGCAGGCTAAACTCTCAACCCTATTAGACTGGGCAGCAACTAGATTAAGCAGTTTTTCTCACCCCACTGGATGTTGCAGTCCTTAGTGTACAGGTTTGTTCCTTAAACCTGGGCCAATCTCCTGGGTTGGAGTCTTGTCTTCTTCTCAGTGTCCTGCTTGCTTGCAGCATAGGTGGGGCAGAAGAAGGGCCAGTATGCATCCACTCTGTCTGTTTTATACTCTCAGTCCGTGTGCTTGTCGAACACAAGTTCAGGCATGTCTCTGGATCTAGACTGTTCTCAGTGATAGCGGATGACAGAACGAGGAGTAATGGTCTCAAGTTGCAGTGGGGGAGGTTTAGGTTGGATATTAGGAAAAACTTTTTCACTAGGAGGGTGGTGAAACACTGGAATGCGTTACCTAGGGAGGTGGTGGAATCTCCTTCCTTAGAAGTTTTTAAGGTCAGGCTTGACAAAGCCCTGGCTGGGATGATTTAATTGGGGATCGGTCCTGCTTTGAGCAGGGGGTTGGACTAGATACCTCCTGAGGTCCCTTCCAACCCTGATAGTCTATGATTCTATGACTCTATGATCTTTCACAGCTGCCCCAGTGCACAGTGCCCTCATTTTCCCCAGCTGACGAGCCGTCTGGAAGCAGAGGCCAAGGGCAGCTGACGTGGCAACGTCTGCCTGAGTCTGCAGCCATCCCGACGCAGTGACGTGGGGCTGGGCTGGCGGCTCAGAGCTTGGCCCTCTCTGCGGGCTCCGGCTGAGATCCGAAGCTGACAGTTTAACTAGCACCAACTGTCAACTGTTTCAGGGCCGATCCTTTTAACAGCAGCGCCTGGCCGCGGTGCTCCTCTCTGAGTCCCACCCCTCCCAGGCCCCCACCCCTCCGGCTGCCCTCCTGCCCGCTGCTCCAGGGCAGCCAGCGCTGAGAGCTGGGGCCCTGTGAAAAGGGATCCCACAGAGAATAGTCTGAATTTAGAGAGGGCTGAGAATATTGTTCAGTCCAGATCCCTCTTTGCTGAAATGAGGCTGCTGTCCTGTCCAGTGTGCTGCCATCCGAGTGCCACGACGCCCCCCGGGTCATGCTGGGTGGAGGTCACATGCAGGGCCCTGGGGAACAGAGTCTGAGACCTTTTGGGGGGACATGAGATGTCTGTAGAACACTGCATCGTCTAGACGGGGAGACTGGGAGTTTCTGCCTCCTAACTTGGGGATGGGGGGGGGGCGTTCCATGGGGTTAAACGATAGGAACTTCAAAATCCAGTTAAAGGAAGTATGGTTTCTCTCAACGTGTGATTAGCCTGTGGAACTCCCTGCAACATGATGTTGTTGAGACCAAGAAATTAGCAAAGTTTAAAATGGGATTGGACTGTTACACGGATCTCAAAACAGAGCTGTCACTGTCGTAATGAATAGTTCAGATGTTGTGGAACCTGCTTCGTGGCTTATGACAAGCTAATTCAGCGGTACGGCCGAGACTCAGTGCGGGGGCAGATTCTCCGCCATCTGGCACTGCAGGATTCACAAACAACATCTGGCCACTGTCAGAGCCGGGATCCCAGGCAAGATGGGCCTCCTCTTGGGTCTGATTTCACCTGGCAGGTCCTGCATCGTCACTGCAGGCACAGTGCCCTTGCCCCACCTCCAACTCCTCCCTGCTGGAATGGGGGGTCGCATGCCCCCAGAATGCCCAGCTGGTGGGATTAACCCCAAGCCCAAACCTTTCACAGCCTGCTGGGGTGGGTGCTTTGCTCTGTGCCAACCGGGCCAGCCACAACACTCGGCCTCAGGACATCCCAATGTGCCTCTGCCCTTGGGGTTTGTGTTCCCCACATCCAGCCTTTCCCTTGGGGACACTAAGCCAGCACCTGCTCCTTGCAGTGTGTCTTGCTGGGCCTGAAATCCAAGTGCCCTGGACATGGCCCACAGGTTCCTTATGGAGGTAGCTCACCCACCCACCCAGTGTAGCCTGGCATGCTTAGTACTGCCCAGCATGGCCCAGCGCGGCCAACCTTCCCACTCAGCCCTGAGAAAAAAGTGAAAGGAACGGGCACATCAGCAGGGTCACCAGCCTCCCGGTCGCTGAGCCCACAGCCCACTGGTTATGCTGTTCTCCCCTCCCCAGGGCTGCCCCCGCTCCCAGACTTACCAGGCAGGTGATTCTGGTCCCGCGGCAGGAGCCCTCACCCCCCAGCTGCCCGTCTGCCCAGCAACCACCTCAATCCTGTCTCCCCAGGCAGGCATCATGTCTGCCCCACCCCAGCCTCCCTTCTGCTCCTCCATGCCTCCGCCTCACCCCCTCCACCCCCGCGCTGGTGCTCCAGCTGCTGGGCTCCCTCTGCTCCCTCCCCCATCTCCCTGCCAGGATGGCTTCAGGTCACTGAGGGGAGGGGGAGTGAGCGCTGTCTGGTTGCTTGCCCCAGGAGATGGGAAAGTGGGGAGGGCAGCCAAGTAGAGGCCCCCCCAGGCAGGGAAACTGAAGCTTCTGGCATCAGGGCCTGTTGGGCTCCAGCCCCGGCCAATCCCATCACTGTGAGAACATGGAAGTGGCTGCATCAGATCCAAGAGCCGATCAGCAGCTTGATGAGCCAGCATGTCCACTGAGCCCTGCCATTCCCCAGCCACAACCCTGCACCTCAGGGACTGTCCCCTGTTCTTTGATGGTCCCTCAGGGTGACCATGTGCCCTGTAGCATAAGGGATGGTCCCCTGTTCTTTGATTGTCCCTCAGGGTGACCATGCACCCTGTAGTGTAAGGGTGTGGCATGCTGTGCCTCAGAACAGTACCCTGGAACCCCCATATTCCCCCCATCATACAATTATGCTATGTTTTGTATAAAGTCTGCCTTGTGAGATAGCATTTTAAAAGTCTTGATCTGTTGACCATTAATATCCTGTTGGATTGTATGTGCTGTCATTGGATGGGAAGTTGTGAAGTTTTGCTCTGTGCGTGTTGCTGAAATACATTGTGAGGTTGGGAACACCCACAACCAGCCTGTCAGGTACAACAGGTTTCAGAGTAACAGCCGTGTTAGTCTGTATTCGCAAAAAGAAAAGGAGTACTTGTGGCACCTTAGAGACTAACCAATTTATTAGAGCATAAGCTTTCGTGAGCTACAGCTCACTTCCTCAGATGCATGAGGAAGTGAGCTGTAGCTCACGAAAGCTTATGCTCTAATAAATTGGTTAGTCTCTAAGGTGCCACAAGTACTCCTTTTCTTTTTTCAGGTACAACAGTGGAGGAGCCAGGTGTGCTGATGGCCCATTAAAGGAACCCACTCTCCCAAGGACTATCCCAGGAACCATATACAATGGAGACTTCTTAGAGAGAGCACACAGACAATGGAGACTGTTTGATCCATGTCATAGCAAAGATCTTTCCAGCAAGCTGGAATCAGCTATAAAAGAGGAGAAGTGACATCATCACTTGGCTTCTCTCCCCCAGCAACTCAACACCTGGACTAGACCCCTCTGGAGGACAAAGACTGAATGGGGCAGATGATCCCAGCTGGAAAGGAGAATCCCAGCCTGTGTATTCAGAAGTAATGCCATCAGGTGAGATGCTGCTTGATTCAAATCCTGTCTCTTTTCTAGAACTCAGATTGCGATTTTACTTTTATTTTTTAGGTGACCAACTTTGATCTGTGCGCTGACTACTTACAATCTCTCTGCCTGTAGCTAATAAACCTGCTTTATGTTTTACCTAACACAGCACATTTGGCTTGAAGTGCTTGGAAAATCTGCTCATGTTGCAAGAGTGGGTACACGTCCACTTTCCTTTGCAGAAGGGGTGGACTGCGTAATAAACGTCCACTGGCCGGGCTTCTGACCAGGGCAGGAGGGTGCAGTTCTGGTGTCCTAGGCTGGGGAGCTGGGTGGGAATTGGCTGGACCCTCCCTAATGTCCGTTCGTGAGTGAACTGGGAAAAGCATTCATGTAACTCAGCTGGGCGTGTCCCTGCCTGTGGATGGCAGGACCTGACAGAGGCTTGTGGCTTTAGATACAGCAGCACAGCGTGAGAGGGAACCCAGGTCGGTAAGACAGAGGGCTGAGCAGTTCCCCAGTTCCAGGTTGCACCCTGGGAACCCATCACAAAGGGACTGCCCCTTGGGGTGACCACCCTCCGGTTGAAGATGCAGAGATGTGTATTATGACGGTAACGTACCATTTTAAGCATTCGGCTGAAGCGTGGGCTCATTGGCTGGTGGAACTGAGCACAGCAGACTCATGCATGGGTGAGAAGAAGACAGGAGGTACCAAGGGCCATGGTGCTGACCTTAAATATCCCGCACAATGACGCGTTCTCCCTCTCATTTCAGGGGGGCTTCCCTTGTTCCATCCCCGTCTGGCCACAGTGCAGGGTGGGATGGCCTGCCTTTAGCCTGAGCGATGGGGGTTGGTAGCCTCTCCCCGAGGGTCCAGGCACACCTGGGCTGGGCCCCTCCTTCTGCAGCCCTCTTTGGCTAAGCTCCAGGAACGCACCCAGCTAGTGGCTGAAGGGCCCTATTGGCTGTTATCGAGAGGGCGACAAGGTGCCGCTCCTTCCCGCACCCCCAGGGTCTGATCTTCCTGGACAGGCTCATTCTCCAGCAACCTGTAATTCAGAAACCAGGGGATGGAATTGCTTCAGACTTGGCAGAAATATTCTCTGTCACCCTCAGGGGAAAGCTGCCCGCTTCCAGACCTAACCCCCGCCTCAGGCCAAAGCTGTCAGCTGCTAAAAGGGAGCTTCGTGAGGGAAAAGGGCTCTCACCTTAACATTAGAAATAAACAGCCCCTGAGCTGAGCACGGAGGAATGGGCCAGTGCGGGTGGCACTGCTACTGACCACCACTTCCAGGGAGCTGGGTTCACTTCCTAGCTCACCCAGAGATCTCTGAGTAACCCTCGTTCGCGCTTCTCTGCCTCAGTTTCCCCATCATTCCAAATGAAGGTAGCGCTTTACTTTCTGCTGTGAACATAACAGACACTGATGATTGTGAGGTGCCCAGAGGCCATGGTGATGGAGACTCCAGAGTTAAGATTGAGATGAGCTTGGTATTTAAAAGGTATTTTTTTCCCCAAATGCTCTAAAATCAATCTGTTGACTCAGATGGTCTTGAAAACTTCTGGCCCCCCTGGGGGTCTGGGGTGGGGGTAGTGGTGCAAACTTGGAATTGTTTGGCACAGAGGTTCCTGGCCCTTGGGCCTGGCACTTACAAAGGGTTTTCCCAGGATCCTGTTTAAAGGTAATCCAGGCATTGGGGCCAGGCTGGATGATGCTGACTTGAGGCTGCGTTCTCTATTCATGGCTCTGGCTTTGGCACTTTTTCCTCCACAGGGTAGTTTGGAGGCCTCTCTGCGCTGAACCCCAGGGGCAAGCTGTGGGGAGACTGTTCTCCCCTGGGGACACCCAGTCTTCCCACTCTCACCGGTGTCAGGGTTGCAGCTCCATGGAGCTTTGTCTGGGTTCAGTGCAACCATCTGACCCATTTCTGAATGCCACCCCAGCGATCCCGGTGGCCGTGAGCTCTGCAGGGCGAGCGTGGAGTGCAGTGTGGCGTGCAGCATGGAGAATCCGGATGCTGGTGGGTCATAAGCCAGTGGGGAATTCCCCCTCTGCTGGCCTGGTGGGTGCCGTGCCATGCCCCAGCCTGCCCCTGTGCCAGGCCCTGCTGTTCCCATGCTGATGGCTCGACTCGGCTGCTGTGGGCAGAGGCTCAGGGCCCATCAGGCTGCTGGTTCTGAAACAGGTCTGGGCTCCTGCACTGTGGGCTGGCTCCAGTCAGCTCTGGCAACATCGGCTCCCCCCCCCACACACACACACATCTGGGCGATAACGTGGGAGTGGGGTGGGTGTCCTAGCTCAGAGCCCCTCCCTGCACCCCCAGTGTCACCTGCATCCCCCCAGCCCACGGAGCTGCTCACCCTGATATTGTGCCCGCCCACCCTTTCGGAAGATCCTCGCCTGCTGTTCCCGCATCCCCCTGTCCCCCGGATACGCGCTCTCACTCACCCTCACCCACACCCACACCCACATACATACTCACACAGGCAGGTCAGGACACATAGCTGGGTGCTTGAGATGTGTGTAGTTCCCCCACAAGCCAGGAGATGGCGCTGTTTATCAGTGGGAGGGCACCTGCCAGGCAAAAACGCAAAATTTCCTCTGTGTGTGTGTGTGTGACACTAATTAAGGCACTTCCTCACTGCTCCGTGAACATGCCATGCAAATTATTTAATGGGATAATTTGCATATTTGCACATAACCGTCAGCTTTGTTTTGTCAAAGCCCTGGTGTGGGGTTTTGTGCTGACGAAAGGGAGGGGGGAGGGACGTGGCGGGCAATGCCCCATGCCAGCACATCACGCACTACCCTGCCAGCCTGGCTCAGCCGATCTGCCCATAGGAGAACCAGGGCTTAGCCTCCAGGGCCAGGGAACCCTGCATGGGGCACAGCGCTGCTCCAGGACTGGGACATCTGGGTAGGGGACCCTGGTGCCACCAGGCAGCGCCCCCCTCATAGGGGTGTCTGACAGTGCAGCACCCCAATGCACAGGGCAGACAGAGCCCAGCTCACTCCCATCCAAGAAGCTGTGGTGCCTGGTGCAGACAATGAATGTCACGTCCAGCTCCTCCCCACTGCACATGATCTAGGGGAGGGGGCCGCAGGGCCAGAGCAAAGGAGATGGAGGAGACTGAGAGAGGGAGAGACTCCCCCCATTTCCCCACATGCAACTGAGGGGGATCAGGGAGGACAGGGGAGGATTGGGGGGCCGTGACGAAGCAGTTTTTAATGGTTTGCATGCAGAGGGGGTGGGACTCAATTTTCCTGGGTGTTACTGGTATAACAAGGTGGTGGGAGAGGGAGTTTGTTGTTACAGAGGGCCAGCGAATGGCCTAGAGAATAGATACCCCTGCAACTGGTGACCTGGTGACAGGGAGGCCCAGCTCAGGAGTCACAGCCGGTTCTGGTCAGTGAGAAGACAATGGGTTGCGGAGAGAGGACCCCGGTTATCGGACCAGCTGGTTCCAGCCAGAGGGGAAACAAAGGACGGATGAGAGGAGAGGCTGGGAGGAGCGGAAGCCCAGGTGGCCTGTTTACCTGGGACAGAATTCAAAGGACAGAGGCAGGACTTGGGGGCCAGTGATAACAGATGCCCAGCTGGAAGGAGGGGGTCCTGGGGTGGCAGGGGAGAGCAACCAGAACCCACCTGGAGACTGGAGAGACTCAGCTGTCCTGTGCTAAGGGAAGCCAGGCCTGAGACCTTGAGAGTTTCCTATGCTGTGTTCAGACTCTCAATAACCTTTCTGTTTTACACAGGCTGAGTCTCACTCCAGTCTGGAGATCAGGGTGGCATTATTCCCTCTGGGAGTGGAGGCTCCAGGGGTCCAGAGCGAGCGGACTCCCTGAGGGGGCCCATGGCAGAGACAGGCGTGCTTAGGCTCAGAGAGGTGCAGTTCCAGGAGGTGGACGGGCCTACGGCTTAACCCCTGAGACAGAGTGGACCCCCGAGAAGGGCTGTCTCACTGAAGGGGGTTCCTCCCAAGGACCATACGAGGCCGAGAGAGAGCACGAGTTCTGTGAGTCCACGACAGGGGTGAAGAGAGGACTGGAGAGGTTGGTGTGAGGTGGATTGGCAAAGGGTGGGGGCAGGTTGGATTTAGAAGGCGGGTCAGCACACACCATGGAAGTAATAGAGCTGGGGTGGGCCCCAAAGATCATGTCTTTGGAAAATGACCCTCTTGCTTCTCTGCAACAAAGATGGGGGTCACAGCAATTAAACAGGGTGTTGTTTCACACCTTCCAATAAACGATACCCTGGGACCTACCAGGGCACAGTCCACACTAATGTGCAGCTGTGTCACCCCTGACCTCTAACTTGGGGAGCCCTTTGCAATGCCTGGCTGCTGTAGCCTCCCGCCGGGACCACTCCCAAACAGCCTCCAGCACTGAAGTCACTCACTACTATGTGTGTGTGCTACAGATGGCCAGCCACACTCTGGCTCCTACCAGCCTTTGTTATACTGCGGGGTTACCCCAACACACTCCCAGCCCTGGGTTTTCCCCCAGAAACATATGTCCTGTTCTGTCCAGCCCTGTCCTGGCCAGTGCAAATACATTGAGTCTGTTACTCCATTAAGGGAATAATATGCACATGACTTGTGATCCCAGTGGAGTTACGCAGACACTTCAACCTGACCACACTGGATTAGAGAAAACAAGAAAACGGGTTTATTCCTGACAAAGAGAGAGATTTGATGTGAGTACAAGAAATGAGGCATAAAAGCCAGAAATGGTTACAAGAAAAATAAATATAAAATGCTTCCTGGTGCCTAAGTGAACTAAATGCTTTCGAGTCGAAGCAGGGTTTTCTCATCACATGCTTCCAGCAGTCTGACGGACCAAGCCCTCCGGTCAGGACCCATCCCTCAGAGTCCAAGGGCTGCTTCCTTTGTCTGTTCAGTGCAGTGAATGTGCTGGGCAGGAAGGTGGTGGGGGGTGTTTGCCCCCTCCTTTTTATAGTTCCAGTCCCCCTCTTGAAAACCATTTCCAGCTGAGACCAAGAGTCTGTGTGGAAGGATGTCCCCTGCTGGTTTTTGATGAGCAGAGCCTCGCCACTGGAAAAAGGAAGAGCACAAGAAAAAAAAAACAACAAGAACAAGAGATGAAAAAGTTACAAGACGTTCATGAAAACACAGGCTCACAAAAGCAACTACAATTAACTAATATTAGGGGGCAACTGAATAGGTTGAGGGCAGATGCTGCTGCAAAAGCCCTTAGTTGGACCAAGCAGACGGTTTGTAAAAAAAGGACATAACAAGGACAGGTGACAGTATTAGCTACAGCTCAGCCTGCTGTCCCCAAGGGGCGAGGAACTGCTTAGGAGCAGAGGGAAAGCTCTGGCAGAAGTCCTAGTGCCGCCCTCCATCAAGAGTTCACTGGCTCAGGCCACTGACCCGTGGTTTCCTTTTGGATCAAGGAACCTTGGGGTGCTGAATAACCGTGGGGACTCACTGCACCCGGCGGGCCAGGCCCAGCTCCACGCATGGCTGCTCCGGTGGCTTCAGAACCATCAAATGCCATGATGGCCACTAGAGGGCTCCTAAGCTACGGCCCAGTATCCTGCCCAGTTCCCAGCCACGCGGGCTCTTGGGTCCCAGCCAGACGGGCAGCAGGGGCGTCTGGCTCACTGCTCCCTAGCTGCAGTGATGTCTCTTGGGAAACCTCAGCTCACAGCCCCAGTGTCGAGCCCAGCTGTGCCTTGGGTCTCCAGTCCTGGTGCCAGCCGGGGGTGTTGGGACCCTGGTGCGAGCTAGAGGTTAAACCTGGCTGAGCGTGGCCCCGGAGAGCCACCTCAGCAGCTGGGAATGGCGCGAGCGCATTGGTGTTCTGCCCACGCTGCCCCCGGGGCCACACCCCATACTCTGCAGGCTACCTCTGCGGAGTCCCAGGCTGGCTGGGGCGGGGCTGAGGAGCTGGCTCTGGGTGTGCTGGGGGTGCTGAAGAGAAGGGAGTGCCTCTACAGAGCTCGGAGGGGCCCAGCCCGTGACCCAGACACAGAGGAAGCAGCACCTTGGGGCGGCGGGTAGCAGTGCGGAGCTGGCAGGGAGGGCAGGGCGCAGGTCTCCTGTAGGAGTCACCCGCCTGAGCGCAGCCCGCCTGAGTTCTCAGCACCAGCTGATTTATGAGGTGCTGCAGCTCCCAGCCGGGCCCTATAAGGGCTGGAAAGGGCCAGGCCCAGGTGTCTTTGCTGGCGTCACAGGACAGGGAACTTCCTAGTCCTGGCCCAGGCTGGGTGGGTGCCCAGCTGCAGGGCGAGGCCATGGGCAGGCCAGGGCTGCTTTCCACAGACAAACGGTCCTTACACTGAGTTAGTCCCTGAAATCCCCCCTCACCCAGGCCCAAGGCCTCAGGGACACCCCCCGTCGTGGGGACATCGGGCCAGCACAGGATCTGGGTGGGAGCAGGGAGCAGCTGTATGGAGGGAGACACGGATTGGGCCCTGAGGGGGGAATACGGGGAGGGGGGCTCTAGGTGCGCTGCTAAGGAGCCACAGAGGCAGGGGTGGGGCGGATCCCACCAGGAAAGGCAGAGCGACCCCAGGAGTGAGACAACCACTCAGCCCCCCCAAGTGCTGGACCCAGGCCAGGGACTTGACCACAGCTCAGCTCCGGAGGTGGAGCAGATGGCAGGGGTGTGAGGTCAGGCAGGTGTGGGCACTGCCCACAGTGTCCTCCCCCGACACCATGCCCCAGGCTGGTGCCATCCCCGAGGGGCTGGCAGGGCCCAGCACCACACACACACCTGGCCGTATCTCGGCCCATCCCAGCGGCTTTTGCTCACTTTGCCCTTTCTGGTCTTAGCTGGAGATGCGCCCGGGGCCTCTCTGAAGCAGGGGTGGGGGAGTCCTGCCCTGCTGCCCTGGGGGCCGGGCCTTGCCCCCTGCTCGGGACGGAGGCTCGGAGCCGCGCAGCTGAGTGCCTGCAGCCCCCTCCCGCTCTGGAGCAGCAGGCAGTGGGCGCGGCTCTTCGGGGGGTCTAGGCTAATGAGCGCTGAGCTTCAGGGGCGTGTGCGGAAAGTGCGTCGGGGTGGCGCAGGGCGGGGGGAGGAAGGGCCGTGAGGGACCCAGTGGTGATTACAGCGCGTGGCGTTAATAACGGGCACCGAGGTAATTAGTGCTCAGCTCCTGCTCCTCCCTGCAGGGGGCACAGCTGGGCCCCGCCCCCGGGCCGCATTTCACTCCCCCCACCCCATGCCTTGGCACCCACACACTCAGGGGGAGTGGGGGGCACTGCCAGCCTCCGGGGGGGCAGTGCTTGGGCTGGCAGAGGGGGGAGGGGCGCAGCCAGCAGGCTCAGGGTTGCCAGTTTTGGTTGGACGTGTTCCTGGAGGTTTCATCATATGAAGCAATCTCTCATGCCTGGCGATGCGCTAGCCTGTGAATCCTGGATGGTGGGCAGCCCACCAGCAGCTGATGTGGGGTCTGTGCGGCAGAGAGGGAACCACCCTGTGCCCTGCGGGGGAGGCTCCGGGGCCTGAATCTCCAGGAGGGCTCAGCACCCACAGCTGGGCCGGGGGTTGGGGATCCCAGGGATGCCGCATGCTGGAGGATCCCCGAGAGCGGGTCCTTGGCATGACAGCTCTAGGCCCGAGATCTGTTCACCGGCATTTGCCCCAGCTTGGTACAGGCAGAGGACCTGCGGCACAGAGAGTGGAAGAGACCAGGTCAGCATTACACACAGAGCTGGGACGGAACCCAGGAGTCCTGGCTCAGAGCCCCACTCCTCTCCCTGCGCTGGGACAGAACTCAGGAGTCCTGGCTCCCAGCCCCCACTGCTATCCCTGGGACACTCCAGTAGAAAGCTGTATATGGCTGTGAGTGCCTGACCTTGGGGTGGCGTCCGGAGGCTGCTCAGGCCGTTTGAGCCCAGGGAGGGTGTTCCGGTGGGGGTATAGGTTGCATATGCGTATGGGGAATGTCCTGGCTTAGGGGGTGGCCTGTGTGAATGCAGGGAGGGTCTGGGCTGAGGGTGGGCTGTGTGTGTAGGGTGGGGATCTGGACTGGGGAATGGGCTGCGTGCATGTGGGGAGGATCCCAGGTGGGGGAAGGGATGTGTGGGGAGGGTTCCAGGTGGGGGAAGGGCTCTCTCAGTATGGGGAGGATTCAGGGTGGGGTGGGATGTGTGTGTGTGAGGTCCTGATTGGGGATTGGGCTGTGTGCGTGTGGATAGGGTGCCAGATGGGGATTGGGCTGTGTGAGTGCGGGGAGGGTCCCTTGTGGGGGATGGGCTGTGTGAGTGCAGGCAGGATCCCGGGTGGGGGATGGGCTGTGTGTGTGTGGAGGATCCCAGATGGGGATTGGGCTGTGTGAGTGTGGGGAGGGTCCGGGTGGGGGTTTGTCTCTGTAAGTGTTGGAAAGGTGGTAGATGGGGAATGGGCTCTGTGACCCAGGGGATGGTCCCAGGTGGGGGATGGGCTCTGTAAGTGTGGGGAGGGTCTGAGGTAGGGGATGGGCTGCGTGAGTGCAGGGAGGGTCCAGGCTGGGGAAAGGCCTGTGTGTGTGTGTGTGGAGGGTGTTAGATGGGGAATGGGCTGTTTGAGTGTGGGGAGGGTCCCATGTGGAGGATGGGCTGTGTGAGTTCAGAGAGGTTCCCGGGGGCAATGGGCCGTGTGAGTCAGGGAGTGTCCCAGGTGGGGGATAGGCTGTGTGAGCCAGGGAAGTGTGTGACGTCCTGTACCTCATGGGAATGTCCTGCACCCCCATGTTCATCCTTATGATTGTGTGGGATCCAATGCAAAGTTTGTCACGTTGGGTGTCTTCAGAAGGCTCAGGATGCACTGAGCTTGGTTGTTATAGTCGTGTTATAGGTTATAATTTCATATGTATATAGTTATGAGGCTGAAAATGTATCCTCATGGCTTAAAACTGGCCCAAGCAAAACTCTCCAAGAGCAGAGGAGAAGTTCACACCTCATCAGGGCACGGATGGGACAAACCCAGCCCAGCCTCACAGGAACAAAGGACACTGGCCTAGGGAACAGCAAAAGATCAGTTGAACTCTCCAGTGAGTCACCCCCCTTCCTTTGGTCAGTTTGGGACTAAGTTTGGGACTGCAATGAGGTAATGCTCACCTGACTCTGAAGGGGGGGGAGGGGCAAAGGCAAGAGGGAAGAAAGAACATGATAAAAGGGAGAGACGTTTGCCATGCTCTTCCTGTCTCTTCCACCTCTATCTACAGATATCACACCAAGCGACTGAAGCGCTGATCAAAGGGGAGAGCCTGGCTGAAGGGCAACCAGGCAGCCTGCAGTGAGACACATCTAAGTTTGTAAAGGCATTGAAAGTGTTCAGATCAGTTTAGAATGCGTTTTGCTTTTATTTCATTTGACCAAACCAACTTGTTATGCGCTTTATAATCACTTAAAATCGATCTTTGTAGTTAATAAATCTGTTTGCTTATTCTACCTGAAGCAGTGTTTTTGGTTTGAAGTGTGTCAGAGACTCCCCTTGGGATAACAAGCCTGGTGCATGTCAATTTCTTTGTTAAATTAATGAAGTCAGATAGCTTGCAGCATCCAGCGGGTATAACTGGACACCGCAAGACGGAGGTTCCTAGGGTTGTGTCTGGGACCGGAGATGTTAGCTAGTGTCGTTCACTTGCAAGTAGCTGGGAACAGCTTACATGCCAGAGGCTGTGCGTGAACAACCCAGGAGTGCGGGTTCTCACAGCAGAGCAGGGTAAGGCTCTATCCCAGAGTCAAGGATTGGAGTGACCTAGCAGACCACTGATCCAGATAATACCAGAGGGGAATGTCACAGAGGGTCCCAGGTGGGGGATGGTCCGTGTGAATGTGGGGAGGGTCTCGTGGGGGATGGGGTCTGTGAGTACGGGGAGGGTCCCAGGTGGGGGATGGGCTGCATGTGTGCGGGGAGGGTCCAAAGGGGGGGAATGGGCTGCATGAGAGCCGGGACAGTCCCATGTGGGGGATGGGCTGCGTGAGTGTGGGGTGGGTCTCAGGTGCGGGATGGGCTGTGTGAGTGTGGGGAGCGTCCCATGTGGGGGATGGGCTATGTGAGCATGGTAGGGGGCGGGGAGGGTTCATAGCTGGGGGTGGGCCCCTGTGCTCGTGGCATCCCCGTGGGGTCTCCCTGTTGCAGGCTGGCAAGTCATACTTCCCAGCTGGATGGGACATCTGAGCAGCTCTGCCTCACTAGGGCTCTATAAATAGCCCTTGTGCCCGGGCGTCTGACGTTTGGGGATCTAATTCCAGTGAGCCAGCGGATCCACACAGAGGTGACACCCTGCGAATCTCCCTGTCAGCCAGCAGGAGGGCCTGGCACATGCCCCCTAATATCTGCAGTGCGATCCCTGCACCCACACCACTGTTGCCCGACGAGTCTGTGACAAAGCGGGACTGTTCTTAATGTTTCCTCTGAATACTGTAGGGGTGCCTCAGTTTCCCCTATGCATTTCTTATGTCTCTAGGTAGTGGGATAAGGGGGTGTAATTGTTGCAGAGCAAAGGGCCAGTGTACATAAATGGCCGACACTCTGTCTCCTAGCAACTGATGGCCTGGGCCCTTCCTCCCTGCAAGGTGAGAGCTAAAGGGTTGGAGAACAAAGGACTCAGGTGACCTCCTGGCCCGGGAAAGAGACAAAGCGCAGAGGAGGAGGGGCTGGAGGGAGTTTCAGTTTGGGGCTGGCTGGGACGTGGAGTGAAGGGCAGACGTGGTTCTCTGGCTCCCTGCCCCCCAAAATGGACCCAGTTGAGGGGTCCTGTTTTCTGCACCTACAAGCTCTGTGTTAGACCATGTTCCTGTCGTCTAATAAACCTTCTGTTTTACTGGCTGGCTGAGAGTCACGTCTGACTGCAAAGCTGGGGGGCAGGACCCTCTGGCCCCCCGCAGGACCCTGCCTGGGTGGACTCGCTGGGGGAAGTGCATGGAGGGGCAGAGGATGCTGAATGCTCTGAAGTCAGACCCAGGAAGGTGGAAGCTGTGTGAGCTTTTTTCCCTGCAGACAGTTGCTCCCAGAAAGGAAACTTCCCCAGAGTCCTGCCTGGCTTCGTAGGGAGCAGTTCCGGAGCATCGCCCAGGGACTCCGTGACAGGGTCCCTGCCAGTGGCCTTACAAACGGGACCCTGCTACTTGTCACAGATCCACAGGATCGGTGAGTGGGCGCCAGCTGTGGAACAATGTCTAGGGCAGTGGTTCTCAAACTTTTGTACTGGCGACCCCTTTCACACAGCCAGCCTCTGAGTGAGACCCCCTTTGTAAATTAAAAACACTTTTTTATATATTTAACACTATTATAAATGCTGGAAGCAATGCAGGGTTTGGGGTGGAGGCTGACAGCTCGCGAACCCCCATGTAATATCCTCGGGACCCCCTGAGAGGTCCCAACTCCCAGTTTGAGAACCGATCTAGGGGGTCTCCCATCAGTGCGCCAGGCCTCTGGGAGACTTGGCCACTCTGTACTGAGCTGGGGAGATGCTGCTCCCCACCAAGGGAAGGTCATGCCTGACTAATCTAATTGCCTTTTATGATGAGATTACTGGTTCTGTGGATGAGGGGAAAGCAGTGGATGTATTGTTTCTTGACTTTAGCAAAGCTTTTGACACCGTCTCCCACAGTATTCTTGTCAGCAAGTTAAGGAAGTATGGGCTGGATGAATGCACTACAAGGTGGGTAGAAAGCTGGCTAGATTGTCGGGCTCAACGGGTAGTGATCAATGGCTCCATGTCTAGTTGGCAGCCGGTATCAAGTGGAGTGCCCCAGGGGTCGGTCCTGGGGCCGGTTTTGTTCAATATCTTCATAAATGATCTGGAGGATGGTGTGGATTGCACCCTCAGCAAGTTTGCAGATGACACTAAACTGGGAGGAGAGGTAGATACGCTGGAGGGTAGGGATAAGATACAGAGAGCCCTAGACAAATTAGAGGATTGGGCCAAAAGAAATCTGATGAGGTTCAACGAGGACAAGTGCAGAGTACTGCTCTTAGGAAGGAAGAATCCCATGCACCGCTACAGACTAGGGACCGAATGGCTTGGCAGTAGTCCTGCAGAAAAGGACCTAGGGGTGACAGTGGACGAGAAGCTGGATATGAGTCAGCAGTGTGCCCTTGTTGCCAAGAAGGCCAATGGCATTTTGGGATGTATAAGTAGGGCATAGCGAGCAGATCGAGGGACGTGATCGTTCCCCTCTATTCAACATTGGTGAGGCCTCATCTGGAGTACTGTGTCCAGTTTTGGGCCCCACACTACAAGAAGGATGTGGATAAATTGGAGAGAGTCCAGCGAAGGGCAACAAAAATGATTAGGGGTCTGGAACACATGAGTTATGAGGAGAGGCTGAGGGAGCTGGGATTGTTTAGCCTGCAGAAGAGAAGAATGAGGGGGGATTTGATAGCTGCTTTCAACTACCTGAAAGGGGGTTCCAAAGAGGATGGCTCTAGACTGTTCTCAATGGTAGCAGATGACAGAACGAGGAGTAATGGTCTCAAGTTGCAGTGGGGAAGGTTTAGATTGGATATTAGGAAAAACTTTTTCACTAAGAGGGTGGTGAAACACTGGAATGCGTTACCTAGGGAGGTGGTAGAATCTCCTTCCTTAGAGGTTTTTAAGGTCAGGCTTGACAAAGCCCTGGCTGGGATGATTTAACTGGGAATTGGTCCTGCTTTGAGCAGGGGGTTGGACTAGATGACCTTCTGGGGTCCCTTCCAACCCTGATATTCTATGATTCTATGATTCTATGCTCCCACCCTGCGGAGAAGCAGGGGTCTATTGCTAGGTGTCAGTGTCTGGACAACTGGATTTGCCATTGTCTTTGGAAAGCTTGGGTTAATAGAGAGCCCAAGCCGCAGACAGCTGGGCGGTACCCATAGCTATGTCTCTTTGGCTGCCCTGAGAACAAACAGCCCTTTTCTGCCCATTGGGTAACTACTCAGCACACAGGGGAAACTGAGGCACAAACCGGCCTCGTACATGTGCTGCAGAAAGTTCTCACTCCATCACACACCGAATGGGGTTAAGGTCTCCCCTCCGCATCCCCTCCTTCCACTCATTGCACAAGGCTTGCCCTGGCATGTCCGCCCAGTGAGTCCCCCAAAAGGGAGCCAGGCAGAGCCCCCGTCCACCCCATTCATTGCCAGTCACTACCAGCTGCTTACAGTGTGTTATCCTGCATCCGGGGGGTCTCACCCACTGAGCCGGACCCTGCTGGCTGGATTCCTTGGCTAAGGGGCCTCGCTGGTGTGTCCCATGTGCTGGACAACAGCCTCCTTCCCGCTGCTCCGGACAGCATCCTGGGGACGCCGGGGGCTGGCTAATCTGCTTCTCCTGCAGCCTGTTCCACCCCCAGCAACCCGGTGAGAGCCGGGCAACCCCACTCCCTGGGTGACCCCCCCCGCTGCCCACGGGCACGTGCCTGGCGTGGTAAACTGGGGGGTGCTAATGACACAGAGGCTCCTGGGACAGCACAAGCAATAGGGAGCCGTAAGTCAGGATGCCTTGGGGAGCCAACAGGAAACCCCGCTGTGCGGGAGATGGACTCGCCCCCCAAGGGAAGGGGATGGAGCCCCGCACTTGGGACACAGCCGGGCTGAAGCACCAGCAGCGCCCCGGGAGAAGCCCAGCTCTACCCCCAGCCCCGGGAGACAGTGGGGTCTCCATGGGTCTTTGCCAGCTCTGCCTCCTGGGGCATCTGTCGCGGGCAGCAGGGGGCCAGGTTAAAAATGTCCCATCTGCCCATCACAGGGGAGTAGAGATGATGCAGTAGGGAGGGCTCTGTGATACCGGCCCTGCCCCGGGGCGGGAGGTCTCTGCTACGCCAGCCCTGCCCCGGGGTGGGAGGTCTCTGCGACACCGGCCCTGCCCGGGGCGGGAGGTCTCTGAGACATTAGCCCTGTCCCAGAGTGGGAGGTCTCTGCCATGCCAGCCCTGCCCAGGGTGGGAGGTCTCTACAAAGCCGGCCCTGCCTGGGGCAGGAGGTCTCTGCGACACCGGCCCTGCCCAGGGTGGGAGGTCTCTGGGATTCCTGCCCTGTCCGGGGCCGGAGGTCTCTGACTGGGTGACCAGATGTCCTGTTTTTAAAGGGACAGTCCTGTTTTTTGGGACTTTTTTTTTTTATATAGGTACCTATTACCCCCCACCCCCGTCCTGTTTTTTCACAGTTGCTATCTGATCACCCGAGTCGCTGAGATACCAGCCCTGCCCCTCCCACCAAGCCCCTTCCCACCCAGCCCCCACATTATCCCACCCCCTCCCACCCAGCCCCTTCCCAATCTCCACAGTCCCCCCCCCGCCACTCAGCCCCATCCCAATCCCCATTCCCACCCATCCCCCACAGTCCCCCCTACCCCTTCCACCCAGCCGCTTCCCATGCTCCTTTCCACCCATTCCCCACTGTCGCCCTCCCCCTGCCACCCAGCCCCTTCCCAATCCCACCTCCCACCTATCCCCAGCAGTTCCCACCGCGCTACCGTGGGATAAGGAAGTCCGGGACTGGGCTGGGGCAGGCTGGGAGGCACCAGCTGATGTCAGGGGGCAACTGGGGGTTTGGGACAACAGCCCAACCTGTGATCCCTACCCCAGAGCCCACCCTGTGCCCATGGCAGCTCTCTGCTCCATGCCCACACAGTGGGCCTCAAGGGCCACCTCAGGATGCTGGGGGAGTCTGTGGTGGGCCAGGAGATGCATTTCTAGCTGTTCAGATTATAGAAGACACATGGGCTGCATCTGTGACATCTTAGGAGGGTTCAATGCTTGCCAACGGGACCCCAGACAGACGGCTGCTTGTCTTTGGAGCTACAAACTTCTCCGGAAGACCTGGTGGATGCAAGCTTTGCGCAGAGAAAAGTGTAACCCTAATCTCTCCTATCCACACTGCAGAGGCTGTGGGGTAGGGGGGGCATAATTTTTGGCCTGAGGGCTGCATCGGGTTTTGGAAATTGTATGGAGGGCCGGTTAGGGGAGGGGGGCATGGCCTGGCCCCCCCACCCCCTGTCCAACCCCCCTGCTTCTCGCCCCCTGATGGCCCCCGCTAGGACTCCTGCCCCATCCAACACCCCCTGTTCCCTGATGGCCCCCCCCAGGACCCCTGCCACATCCAACGCCCCCTCCCTGTCCCCTGACTTCTTCCGGAACCCCCACACCTGACTGCCCCATCCAGCCCCCCCCCCCGACAGACCCCCCTGGGACCCCTGCCCTATCCAACCCCCCTGCTCCCTTTCCCCGACTGCCACTGGAACCCGCACCCGACTGCCCCCGGCTGCCCCATCCAACCCCCCCTCTCCTTCCTGACTGCTCCCCGGGACCCCTGACCCCATTCAACCCCCCTGTTCCCCACCCTCTGACCGCCCCACCCCCTGACCACCACCCCCAAACTCCCCTGCCCTCTATCCAACCTGCCCTGCTCCCTGCCCCCTTACCGCGCTGCCTGGAGCACCGGGTCAGGCCAGGCTCTGCGCCCCAGGAGCTCGCAGCGCCCCTGCCCAGAGCATTACGCCGGCCCCCAGTGAGCTGAGGCTGTGGGGGAGGGGGAACAGCAGGGGAGGGGCTGGGGGCGGGCCTGCTGGGCCAGGAGCTCAGGGGCCGGGCAGGAGGGTCCCACGGGGCACCGTGGGCCGTCCTTTGCCCACCTGAGGCCATCGGGCTAGTATGAGCTGCAGACTCTCCAAACGACATTCAAACGCCATACATGTAATGGCTTCGTGAGACTCTTTTTTCAGCAAGACTCCAAAAGGACTGAACGGCTTGGGGGGGCAGGGGGGGGCGGGGGGGGGAAGACCCTGCATTGGGACTGAAGTTCAAATGAATCCAGCCTGGGACATGCCGCTGGCTGTCTCAGATTTCAGAGTAGCAGCCGTGTTAGTCTGTATCCGCAAAAAGAAGAGGAGGACGTGTGGCACCTGAGAGACGAACTCATTTATTAGAGCATAGCTCAGGATCCGAGGAAGTGGGTTTTAGCCCACGAAAGCTTATGCTGAAATAAATGTGTTCGTCTCTCAGGTGCCACGAGTCCTCCTGTTCTTTTGGCTGTCTCAGAGTGATCCTTGGCTGGTGCCATCAAATTACTGCAACCATTACTACACGCAGGGGCTGAGGGATGGTCCCATGGGCCTCGTGGGGGCGGGGGGGGGGGCTGCCTGCGGGTTTGTGTGTGTGGCTTGAGGGCCCGATCCTGCCAGTGTAGCATGTGAGGGCCCGATCCTGCCTATGAAGTGTGCTGGGCTTGAGGGCCTGATCCTGCCCATGCAGTGAGTGTTGGACATGAGGGTCCGATCCTGCCTGTGCACTGTTTGGGGTGTGTGTGTGTCCAGATCCTGTGCAGTGTCTGGGTGGGGGTTCCAATCCTATGCAGTGTCTGGGCGGTGGGGGGGAGGGGGAAGGTGTGTCCCGATCCTGTGCAGTGTCTGGGCGGGGGGGGGGAGGGGGAAGGTGTGTCCCAATCCTGTGCAGTCTCTGGGTGGGGGTCCCGATCCTATGCAGTGTCTGGGCGGGGGGGGGGGGGGCTGATCTTTCCTGTCCAGTGTCTCGGCGGGGGGAGGGGGAAGGTGTGTCCTGGTCCTGTGCAGTGTCTGGGAGGGGTCCTCGATCCTGTGCAGTGTCTGGGCGGGGGGTGATCTTTCCCGTGCAGTGTCGGGGGGGGGCGATCTTTCCTGTGCAGCGTGTTGACGGGGGAAGGTGTGAGGCTGGAGGGGTCTGGGCCTATGGTGCAGGCTGGCACCACTGGGCGCCAGCCAAGGGACACGGCAGCACCTCATGAGGCAGCTATTGGCCCAGCACCCCCCTCATCCCCGGCTGTTTCTTTTTATACCCCTGGCAAGGCCTGTGCCTGTCATGTGAGCATAACAGGAGACTGTGGGGACGGATGGACGGGCACGTAGGCTATGGGGCAGCCCAGGCCCCACTGAGCTCTGGCTCTGAGGCCTCCTGCTTCAGGGCGGCCACCAAGCTCTCGCTGGGTTGGGGGCTAGGGACATTGCTCATTCTGGGGCTCTCACCCAGTGTGGTGATGCAGCTGGGCCAGGCGACTGTCCCACGGGCCCTGCAGCAGCCCAGCCCAGTGGGCCCAGGCAGTGATGAGCTGCCAGAAGCTGAAGAACCGGTTCCTTCAGTCGCTCTGGGTCTTTGCCGAAGTGGTGCCGAAGACCTGGAGCGACTGAAGGACCCGCCGCTGAAGTGCCGCCGAAGGACCGCAGGGCTGCCGGGTGGGTAGAGATTCTCAGGGGAGCCTCCCAAGCCAAGAGCTCAGGCGGAACGGACAGGACTGTCCCGCGGGCCGCATGTGGCCTGCGGGCCAGAGTTTGCCGAACTCCTTTAACAACCGGTTCTAAACCGGCTGCAAAATTTAGCAACTGGTTCACGCGAATTGGTGCGAACCGGCTCCAGCTCACCACTGGGCCTGGGTGATCACGTCTGAGGCTGAGTCTGGCCAGGTGTCTCACGCCGGCCGCGGTTATGCCACAGCAGTGTGTCCTCGCTGGCCACGCGTGAGCTCCACCTCTTTGGCTGTGTCGCAGTCATGGTGCCCATCCACACGGAACCAGGGGCATTTCTGCGAAAAGCCCAGTCTCCGCCCTCAGCTGGCTCTGGGATCCCAGTGTGTGCAGACACTGAGTGGGCATCTGGGCTAGGCCACCTGGTTCCACCCTGCTGTAATAGCCCTGCTGGCCTACATGCTGGGCACAACCTCCCGCAGGCCGGCTGGGTTCAGGGCATTGGGTTTCCTAACATGGGGATTGCAGTGCCTGAGAAGAGTGTGCAGCATGCAGTGTTCCAGGTGCAGTGTGCTGTGCAATATATGGCACGCAGTTGCAGCGGTGGCATGCAGTGTACCGGGTGCAGTGTGCTGTGCAATGTGTGGCATGCAGTGTGCAATGTGTGGCATGCAGTGTGCAGTGTGTGGCATGCCCTGTGCCTTGTGCAGTGTATGCAGTGCAGCGCAGTATGCCTTGTGCAGCATCCTGTTTGTAGTGTGTGGCATTAAGTGTGCAGCGTGCCATGCAGGGTGACCCAGACAGTGTGTGACATGCTGTTTACATGTGGGATGCAGCATACCGTCTGCAGTGTGTTGCATGCAGTGTCCAGCATGCCATGTGTGAAGTGCAGCATACATGTGCTGAACTCCATTTCCCATGTAGAAGGTAACAACGTCGGCCCCATGATCCTGGCTGCTCAGAGTGGCACTGGTCCCCTGTCCTCATTCCCCGCCCCCAGCCCTGAGCACTGGGATGCAGTGTCCTGGCTGTGCCTCCTGCCCTGCCCCACCCCAGAAGTGGCTGTATTCTGGTAAAGCAACACTGAGCATCCAGGGCTGGTCTGCACGGTGCCTTCTCAGCCCCAGACTGCAGAGATCTTAGGGCACAGCTGGAAAGCGGCTTCTTCTCGAGCCAGGGAAGTAGAAAATTCCAGGCCCAATTCTGAATCACACGCAGCCCCTCTGTGCTGCCGTGGTGTGCACGGGGGGCCAGGCGTGGCATGGCTTCGGCAAGGGGGGCTAAAGCTATTCGAACACCCCTCGCCCTGCCCCAGTGCTACAAACTAGAGGGAGATGCCCAGCTCTTCCAGTCAGCTCGCACAAGCTCTCATCTGAGCGAGCACAGTGCAAAGAGCAGTGTAGCAGGGGCAGTGGCCGGAGGCTGAGGTACTCACCTGAACCCTGTGGGTAGGTACCTGGGCAGCTAGTCTGGGCGCTCTCCATAGTGCGAACTCACCCGCGCGCCAGCATGGGCATCACACCCCAGCTCCAAGGCAGACGTATTCCCCAAGCTGCTAGGGCTGGGGATGAACCCCCGTGACTCAGGCAAAGAAGAGGGACCAGTTAATCAAGCAGCTGCCCCATGGTAGGGAGACAAGCGTTGCAACGCACCTCCAAGCCAGCCCACGCCCCACTCCCCGCTGCCCCACAGCGCCCCCTGCTGAGCCCCCACCCTGCTCCCTGCCCCACAGCGCCCCCTGCTGAGCCCCCACCCTGCTCCCTGCCCCACAGCGCCCCCTGCTGAGCCTCCCACCCCGATCCCTGCAGCCCAACGCCCCCATTGAGCCCCCCTCGCTCCCTGCAGCACAGCGCCCCCTGCTGAGCCCTTGCCCATTCCAAATCTGCCCAGAGGAGGAGGGGGTGCTGACCCCTTGTAACTTGGGAGGAGGCCCAGGTTCAATCGGCAGAAAGGATCTGAGCTGGAGCCTCGCACCCCTCCAGAGTGAGCTCTAATACCTGGCGCTGGGATGTTCTGAGGGCTCCCCCCACCTCTCTGTGGGAGCTGCTCCGCCACGGCTCACTAAGGACAGCGCGACCGGAGCAGGAGGCCTGGATCTTCCATGCGGGCCCCAAGCGCCAGAGCCCTTCTCAGGCTCTGAGCCCTTCACTCTTTCTCCCCAATGAGCCAAAGGCAATAGCAGAGCCCAACGGTCCCCCACGTCACCCCGGAATAGCCCAGAGCCCTGCGGCTAAGTGCCCGCACGGTGCGAGGCCCCTGCTCACATCCTTTCTCCTGCTCAGGCAGAGGAGGGATTGAACGCGGGTCTCCCCCTCCCAGCTGAGGGAGCCGGCCCCAGTGCTCGGGGTAGGAGGCCGGCGGCTGGGCTGTGTGGCGCGAGGCAGGCCCCTCGCTCAGTCCTGCAAGAATTGACAGAGGCATCTAGTGCTGCCTGACGCCAGGCGGCGGGTTCCCGGGCGCTCCCAGCAGCCTCTCCCCAGCCACTGACAGGGCTCGGGTACCTGGCTCCAGCCTCGTGCACCCCACTCTTGTTCCTGTGGTTTTCCAGGCACCACGACCCCCAGCACAGCTGGGCCTCAGCCCTTCGTGAAGCCGGCCTGAAGTAGCTGTGCCTTTGGGTGTCGGTGCCAGGCTCTCTGCAGACTCCGGCAGCCGCCACAACCTTGGTTCCAGGCTGCTCCCCCCACGCCTCCCCGAGGGCCTCCTCCCAGCCACTAGGGAGCCTTGATTGGGGGTGGGAGGGGGGGATGCGGGAGCCAGATCCTGCAGTGCCACAGGATCCCCAGGGCTCTGCCAGAAGCCTGCAGCACCAGCTGTAGGGGAGGTGGCCCCTGACCCTAGCAGTGACGGCTCGGGGCTGGGGTGGGGAGGGGGTGGCATTTCCTGTCCCTGTCCCTAGCGGGAGAGCCGGTTCCTCCAGCTCCGGCAAGGGATCAGCTCAGGCCCTGCGGCCCCTTTCTCCATGGTGGCATCTCTGCAGAGGCTGTTCCCGGGCACTCCTGCCCCTTCGTTGGCATTCCCAGAGCCATTGGTCTGTGTAACAGCTGTCACAGAGCCCCAGGATTGGGGCTATGCCCCAGCTTTGGAACAGCCTCTTGGAGGAACCCATGCGGCCTCCCTGCCTCCGAGACTGAACCCCCGGGCTCCATCCCTCCTGCCATGCTCCACGAGCTCTGTCCAGCGGGGCCAGCCAGGCTCCTGGGAGAGCCTTGTCCCCCCTGCAGGGACTGACGCCCCAGCAGCACTTGCAGGGAAGCTCGGCACCTTGGTCAGACCAGTCGGGTTTATTGGTCCCTGGAGCCCAGGACGGCCCCAGGTTAGCACCGAGACACAGAGGTTAAAGCATGGTCCAGCCTGGTCAGCCCTAAGCCCAGCTAAGCTGGAGTGACCCCAACGGCTGGGCTCTGTGTTTCTTCCCCATCTGATCTCCTTGGTCAGTTCCCAGATGAGAGCCCCCGCTCCTTCCAGAGCCGGCTCTTACCACCCTCCCAGCCCCTCTCCCATCCTTTGTTCTCAAGCTGGGGGCTCTCCTCAACTCCCTGCCAGGTGTGTCCATCCAGGGGTCACTGGAGCTAGTGACTCTCTGGCCCCTTGTTGATCTGGGTCCTTAAGGACTCTTCATTCCCCCCACACAGGGAGGTGACACCCCCCAACATGTGTCTTTTAGGGGGCCCAGAGATCAAACCTCATCCCTTTTCCCCCAGCAGGGTAGGCATGCAACGTAAAGGGGGAAACTGAGGCACACACCAGCCTCATAAAAATAATACAAAAAATTCAACATCCTGTGGCAGCACGTTCCACAGGTCGGTGATTGCTTGGCTCTATTGAATGCCTTGTAGTTTAACTGAGGCCTCTGCAAGAAGCAAGGGTGTGTAGTGCTCCCTCCCCACTCTGGCACCCCCCCCAGCACCCTCTCAACTGGAGCTCGGGGCTGGGGAACATGAATGTGGCATGAGGGCCCAGGGTGGCTCAGACACGATGTGTGGACAGGAGATTGGGCCTAGTACCTGCTGGAGCAAACTCCCCCCATGCTGCCCCCCAGAGCTGCAGCCACTCTGCCACCCCCCCCCCCCAGCCGGCTAGGTCTCTGTTTGTCGGCAGGGAGGGTGGGTAGAGTCCTGGGCACTAGCTGGGGTCTCCGTTCCCCATTTCTGTCCTGGAGGCCCCCCCCCACCCCGGCCCTTTGTGCCATGGTGAGCCCAGCAATGGCCCCACGCCGCAGGTCAGGTGCAAGGGAACAGGTGAGCCCCGGCCCAGGCAGGGAGTCCCTGCTCCCCACTCCCCGCGCTGCAGCCCAGCTGCGGATCGCATACCCATAAATCACTGCAGAGGCAGCTGCTGCGGGTGCTCACAGCCCCTCTCCACGTTAGGAAGGAGTCAGGGGCTGGGAAACCTGATCTGGGCTGTTTTGGGCTCAGGCCTGGAGCGTGGGGCTGGCGGGAGGCTGCCAAGCTGCTCTGGGTCCGGGCCAGTTGCAGAGCAAGCGGAGGGTTGTCATTGCTGCCTATATAAAGAGCTGGGCTGCCTGGCCTGCGGGGGGCGGGGGCCATGTGCTGACAGGCCCAGTTCAGCTGGCCTAGCCCTGGGCTCCAAGCTGGCTGGGAGCTGGCTGGGCTGGTGGCGGGGGGGGATCAGGGGGACAGGCTGGCAGTGGGGGAGCAGGTGGGCTGGGGTGGGCAGGCTGGCTGAGGTGGCAGGCTGGCAGTGGGGGAAGGTGGGCAGGCGGGCTGGGGGGCCAGGCTAGCTGCAGGGGACCGGTAGGCTGAAGAGCTGGGGGGCCAGGCTGGCTAGGCGGGGGGACAGGCAGGCTGAGGGGCTGGGGGGACAGGCTGGCTAGGCAGGATGCGGGGACAGGTGCTGAAGGGCTGGGGGGACAGGCTGGTTGGGGGGGCAGGTGAGCTTGGGGTGACAGGTTGGCTGGGGTGCTGGGAGGCTGCCCAGTCTGGTGGCTGAGGGGGCTGGGGGGGCAGGCAGGCTAGGGGGCCTGGGGGACTGGACACTCCAGTGGTAGCACTGGCTGGGGGGCTGGGCAGACAGGAACTCAGCCCAGGCCAGCTTGTCCCAGCAGGGGGGTGGTGGCTGTGGTTGTGGAGTGGGTCCGGGGGGTTACCCCAGCAGAGCCATGTTAAGGAATTAAGGCCCCGACCACTGGTCCCCATTGCCATAGCCAGAGGGCCCCACGGGATCTGCTGGTGGGGGATGGGGCAAGGCAAGAGCACCTTCTATCCCCACCCTGACCCCCCAGACTGGGGACCCCCAGGCAGCCCCAGGACAATGCAGACTGGGGTCAGTCGTCTGTGGGTGCCCTTCACATCATTTCTAAGGGCCTCTGGCTGGTGGGGCTGGGCTGGGGACCCCCAGAGCCGGCTCGCTCAGAAACAGTGCCCCCCGCCCGGCCTCCCCAGGCTCTCTGCCCTTGTGTGGAGGAGGCGCATGGAACATACTGGGTGCCCAGACCCATGGGACACCCCCTCCAGCCTGCACGTGGCCTGGTGCGGTTGGACCTCCAACCCGGCCCCAGGTCTCCCCGCACAGGCACCCCTGATGCCGCCTGCAGGCACCCCCCCATCCCCCGCTGCTGGCGACTCTGCCCAGGTATGTCCCCCAAGCCCTCCCCTGCCCCCCCCGGGACTCAGCAGCACCTGGAGTCTCGCTGAGGGTGCTGGCACTGGTGCCTGGGTGGGGTTTCCTGCAGCCAGCGGGTGCCCCGAGCCCTGGCAGGGTGGAGTGGGAGCTCAGAGTCTAGGAGGACACGTCCCGCTCTCCTAGGGACCCTGACACAGTGTGGCCTGGGGGGAGGAATTTGACAGCATCTGTCCAGGGCACGTGCCCACTGGGCCTGCCCGAGCGGGAGGCGGGGTGGGGGCAGGTGGCACTGGGGGCTCAGAATAGGGCGAGGGGCGGCTCCCACTCCCTAACCCAACCCTTTCCAAAACTGGCAGGGCCCCAGTGCCGGATCCGCTGGCCTCTCTTCACAGTGGTACTGGCCCCTGGCCAGCCCCTCGGCAGCCCCTGGGGTTGGGGTACACTGGGGTGCAGCGGGGGCGAGATGAGGCTGGGTGCAGGGAGCTCTGGCTATTCTGGCTAGGGGCCATGTCCCACAGGGGCCCTGCAGAAAGCACAGACTAGAGCAGCCCCGGGGTCCAGACCCCAGATGCCAGCGGGTGCAGAGGGGGACAAGTCCCTCCTCCCCCTGCCCTGCCTTGGGGGCACTGGGGCCAGGGGTGGCACGTCAGTGGGATGGTCACTGTCTGCACAGCTCCAACTGGCTGTGAGGGGAGTGGGGATGGGCAGGGGGCTCCAAGGGGGCGGGGCTTAGTTGGCATCATTATTATTCATTGCTAGAGGGTCACATGTTTCCTAGCTGGTGCCGGCCAAGTGCATGGTACCCGCCAGGGACTCCCTGCATCCCTCCGTCCTCGCTGGGGGCCCCCACCCCCCTCTTAGCCCCTGCCAGGGATTCTGACTGCCCCCCCATACCAGAGGCTCTGGTAGCCCCCCTCATGCCCCCCGTTCTGCCATCCCAGGATCCTCTAACATCCCTGACGCCAGGGGCTCTGTGGGCCTCTCCTCCCCTCCTTCTAGGGGCTCCCCCCTGCCCCCCATGCCTGAAGTGTTCATGCCCCCATGAGGAGGTCATTGGAGAGGCCAGTCATCCCACTCCCCGAGGCCTGCAGCAGGGACTGGCAGAGAGGATGCTGGCACCAGGGAGCAGTCTGTCTGGAGGGGAGAGATGCAGGAAAAACTGAGCCCCTGTTCCTGTATGGGGGGTTGAGTGGGTGGGGTTGACGGGGTTGCCCCGCCCCGCAATGATATGGAATTGGCATTAACGACCCATTCATTGGACCCTAGACAGCAAGGTGCCCCCCATGTCTCTGTGTCACCCCAAAAGCAGACCTAACTCTTTTACCCCCCGCCCCCCATAGCAATGTGATGTACAGGGGGAAACTGAGGCATGTGTGGGCTTCATAAATATTGTACAGAAAATTCTCCCTTTGTCACAGGGGGCCCGAGGGCTTCAGGGTCTGGTGCCTGGGGCCGGTGTGTCAGTGCAGGGCCTCTTCCAGGGAGTTTATTTTTCTAGCCTGCCACCCAGCCCCTCCCACATGCTGGGATCTCCAGCCAGGGCTGCCGGTGGAGAGCTCCCTTTTAGGGCATTTTCCCCGGGGGGTGGATGGGATGGACCCGGCTGGTCGTGGCGCAGGGAGTGGTGAGACGGACCCGCCCGGTCATGCCCCGGTGGTGCGGGTGGGACGGACCTGGCTGGTCGTGGCCCAGGGAGTGGTGGGATGGATCCACCTGGTCATGCCCCGGTGATGCGGATGGGATGGACCCGGCTGGTCATGGCCCAGGGGGTGGGTGGGACGGACCTGGCTGGTCGTGGCCCAGGGAGTGGTGGGACGGACCTGCCCGGTCATGCCCTGGTGGTGCGGGTGGGATGGACCCGGCTGGTCATGGCCCAGGGAGTGGTGGGACAGACCTGCCCGGTCATGCCCCGGTGGTGGGGGTGGGACGGACCTGGCTGGTCGTGGCCCAGGGAGTGGTGGGATGGACCCAGATGGTAGTGGCCTAGGGGTAGATGGGACAGCCCAGGCCGGTTGGGGACCGGAGGGAGGATGGGACGGACTCAGCCGGTCATGGCCCAGGGGGCGGGTGGGATGGACCCGGCCTGTCATAATGCACCAGCTGAGATTTCTCCCTGTGCTATTTGTCTGTTTTGCTGGTCACGGGGATATAGCCGGGCCGAGATCCTGCAGCCCTCAGGCACCCAGCCAGGCCAGCTGGAGACATCCCCAAATTTTGTGCTGGGCTGGCAGCAGCAGTGGCCAATCTGGGTCAGCTGGCTGCTCAGAGCCAGCCAATGGGAGCAGGGCACAAGGTATATATGAGCAGCTGCCCCGCTGTTGTTCTGGGTCACTGGTTGTGCTGGAGTAGAGGACGTAGTGCTGTCCTGTCCCTGTCATTCTGCTGATCAGGTAACCCCTGGAGCGGGCCCGTGAGGCTGATGGAGCCTGGGATGGGGCATGGGTGGGGGCAGGTGTCTGTGCCATCCTTGGGCATGGCAAACAGAGAGTGCCCAGGAGCTGC
The DNA here is from genome assembly GCF_965140295.1 of Lepidochelys olivacea. Classification (NCBI taxonomy): domain Eukaryota; kingdom Metazoa; phylum Chordata; order Testudines; family Cheloniidae; genus Lepidochelys; species Lepidochelys olivacea. Next base: position 6,614,271 of record NC_140433.1, on the reverse strand, counting down.
TAGGCAGGGGCTGGGTGTGTCCAGGCTGGGGGCCACAGGGAAAGGGGGCCCTGGGGGTGCAGTGTGCATGGGGCGTCAAATGGCAATGCCCCATTGGCTTCCTGGAGGGAAGGGGAAGCCCCCTGAGGGGAGAGGGTGGGCCCAGCAGGGTGGTTGGTGGGCTGCAGGGCCAGTGGTTGGTGCTCAAGGCATGCCCAGGGATGGCCCTGGGTCACTGGTGACCTGTTTGACCTTGGCAGCGTCTCTGGGTCCTTGGGGAATGGTGGAGGGGCTGTGTGCCGGGTCCCTCTGCTCCTGGAGCCCTGTGGGCTGGGGCCCCATATCGGACCCTGCCGGGTCCCTCTGCTCCTGGAGCCCTGTGGGCTGGGGCCCTCTGCTTTCGGAGCCCGGATCCACGCAAAGAGCCCCTGGAATGTGGGCTCTGCTGGCAGCTGTGGCGGCTCCCGGCAGGTGCCCGGGGCCTTCTCGGGACAAGGGCAGGGCTAAAAATAACCAACCCGGAGCAGCAGCTGAGAAAGAACCAACTTTCCATTGGCAGCAAGTAGATATGTCCCCTCCCCTGGGCTCCTCCCCACTGGTGCATCCCCTCTGACCCCTGCCTGCCTGTCCCTGGCACCCCAGGGACATCCCCCTGCACACCTGCCAGCCCCTGGGCAGTTCCCCTGGGCGTGATGGCTGCCCCTGTGCTCCGCCACGATGATGCTCAATGATGCTTGCCCAGCCAGGGGTGTCCCTGACAGTGGGGTGCTGGGCTCTGCCTGAGGCTGACTCTGGCTCCCCTGCTCCAGGAGCCCGAGCCCTCGCCTCGGGGAGCGCCCCGTGCTGGCCCTAGCTCCCATTGCCCAGGGAGGACCCACTGCCCCCATGCCAGCGTTCAGGCTGGGGGTGTCACGGAGCTCCAGAGTCGCTCCGAATGAGGTTCAGGCGGGACCCTCCTGCTGTGTGACCCCCTTCCGGGCTCACTCGGCCTAGGGCAGCATCCCAGGTGTGACTTTGGAGCGCTCAGCACCCTGCTCCATGCCCTGAGCTCCCCGCAGGGAGTCCCCCTGGACGGGACACCTGGGGAAGCCTCGCCCCACCACACACAAGGGGCTGTGCACCCCACCCCCACAGTCAGCAGTGACCCCAGCCAGTGGGTCACACCGATGGGTTCTTAGTGGCGGGGAACACAGCGTGGAGCAGATCTCGTTAGCACAGGCAGTTCCAGCAAAGTCCATTGTGGGGGGAGGGCCCAGAGCGCTCCCCTCTTGAGTTCCCCAACCGCAGATGGGCCAACTTCCAGCAGCTGAGCCTCAGTCACACCCAGCTGCCCTCCTCCGTCCTCGGTCTCTTTCCTGGGCAAGCAGGTCCCCCAGCCTCCACCTCTCGCTTTGTTCTCCAACACCTCCAGCTGGCCCCTGCAGAGGATGGGCCCCGGCCGTCAGTGGCCAGACTAGAGTGTCGGCCATTGTCTGTGCCCAGGCAGCCAGCCAGCCATCAGACCTTCCCGCTAAGGGTCTCTGCAAGGCTCACACACCCTTGTCCACCACCTAGATACTTGAGTAACACGGGAAACCGAGGCGCACACACTATTCAGACAAAACATTAAGAACATTCCCACTTTGTCACATGGGGTCACCCTGACTTAGGTGCCGCTCCCCCCTGGAGACCTCAGGCTGGTGCAACTAACACAGGATGCCTGGGCCCTGGAGGGAGCAGGGGGACGTACCTCTGTCTAGGATGCGGCTACGCCCCTGTAGGGTTGTTCTGCTATCGAGCTCAGGCGGGTGGGGAGAGCAGCCCCCTGGACATGGCAGAGGGGGCTCCAGCCGGCGGCTGCCCCCGGGACTCAGCAGGCCCCTGTCCCAGCAGGACTCGCCCCCGCCCGCCATCATGCCTTTCGGAAACACCCACAACAAGTACAAGCTGAACTTCTCAGCGGAGGAGGAGTTCCCCGACCTCACCAAGCACAACAACCACATGGCCAAAGCCCTCACCCTGGACGTCTACAAGAAGCTGCGGGACAAGGAGACCCCCAGCGGCTTCACCCTGGATGACATCATCCAGACTGGGGTGGACAACCCAGGTGGGCGCCAGCCAAGCCCCACTCCCAGGGCCGACATGTGTTCTCAGTGACAGGGCTCTGACCCCCGCCCCCAGGAAACCTCCTGCCCCTCACTCCCCACCCCCCTTGGCTCTCTCGCTGCTTTGGACCCGTCTAGCTGGGCTTGGCAGACGCTGTCCCCAGCCTGCCTGCAGCCGGAGCCCTGACTCCCCAGCCTCCCCACCCGGAGGTGGGGTGGCACCCATGCCATCCCACTGTGACACTGAGCAAGGCCCTGCTGGGGATGAGCCAGGATGGGGCCCCTAAGCCTTGGGAGGTGCCTGCCACTGAGCGGGGTAGATACCTGGCCTTTAGCCCTTGGCCCCTGGTGGGGGGGCACTGAGGGGAGCCACCTCCTGTGAGCTCACCCCCCCTGCCCCTCCGTGCATCCAGGATCCTGGGAGCCCTGCCCCACCCCGCTGGTCACTGCAGCTGCCCAGCCTGGTCTGCTGGAGACTCCCCCCGTTGTCCCTTGGCCTCCCCCACAGCCACTGGCAAAGGGATAGGCCGCTTGGGCAGGGTGGCGGGGAGTGACCCCCTGAGCCTCGTGAAGAGGGGTTGAGCCCTTCCTGCTGCCCAGGGGCCTGGTTCCTGGCTTGGCCGCCCCCTCGCTGGGGAATGGGTCCAACTCACCAAGGAGCAGCAGTGTGGGATGCCATCCAGCTGCGCCCCCTGGCAGGCCCCACAACCCCTGTGCCCCCTGGCCCCTCCACACCTGCCCAGTCTAACCCCCCACCGGTGCTGCCTGCAGGGCACCCCTTCATCATGACAGTGGGCTGTGTGGCTGGGGACGAGGAGTCCTATGATGTCTTCAAGGACCTGTTTGACCCCATCATCCAGGACCGGCACGGCGGCTACAAGCCCACGGACAAGCACAAGACCGACCTGAACCACGAGAACCTGAAGGTGTGAGCAGGGGGCATGGAGGGCTAGGATGGGGGATGGAATGGGGGTGGGGGGAACGGTGATGGGGGATGGAGGAGAAGTTGCGGGGACTGGGGCATGGGTTGGGGTCACTGGGACTGGGTTGGGGGAGCAGGGGTCATGTTGAGAGAGGGACCTGACTCAGTTGGGGGCCAGCGGCTTGGGCAGGGCCCAGCCTGTGGGGACCAGGTGCTCTGGTGCTCTGGGTGGGGCCAAGCCTTGGGGCTATCCCGGGGCATTACAAGGTCTGGTTCCCTCTGGCTCACGCAGGGCGGACATGACCTGGACCCCAACTACGTGCTGAGCAGCCGGGTGCGCACTGGGCGCAGCATCAAGGGGTACACGCTGCCCCCCCACTGCAGCCGTGGGGAGCGCCGCGCCATCGAGAAGCTCTCTGTCACCGGTAGGGGTCTGGGGCCAGGCCCCGTCCTAGAAGTAGCAGGGATGGGGCAGGTGACAATGGGACAGGCTTGGGGCAGGGCACCTGCAGGCCAGGACTCGGGTGCCCTGGTAGGGGGAGGTTTGGGGGAGGGCTGGGTGGGGTCCCCACAGGCCATGAACTGAACATGTCTTGTGGGGACGGGGAAGGTGACCCCTGGGCCAGGCTGTCAGTGGGCTGAGCCACTCTCACTGGCTGGGGGGGGGAGGTGTCTGTGGGGCCTGCTTACTGTTTATGGGGCATGTTGGGGGAGGGATCCTGCTGGTTGGGGGGGGCTAGGGGGATGAGTTGTCACTGGGCTGGTGAGATGGGGCTGTGGGGGGCCATGAGTGGGGTGCAGAGGAGCGGGGGGGTTTGGTGCTGGGTGCAGGGGAGCAAGGCATTGAGGGGGCTGGGTGCAGTGGAGTGGGGGGTTGGACACTGAGTGCAGGGGAGTAGGGGGGATTGGTGCGGGGGAGAGGGTGTTGAGGGGGCTGGGTTTTGGGGTTCTGGGTGCAGGGGAGCAGGGGCAGTGTGGCATTGAGGGTCCGGGGAGCAGGGTGTTGTGGGTGCTGGGGCACTGGGTGCAGGGGAGTGGGGGAGTTGGGGGCAGGGGAGTAGGAGGGGTTGGGCGCTGGGTGCAGAGCAGCGGGGGGGCAGGGGAGTGGGGGAGTGCATGTGAAGTGGGGGGTTGGGAGCAGGGCAGTGGGGTGCTGAAGGGGTTGGGCTCTGGGGCAGAGGAGCCATGGGGGTGGGGAGCAGGGCCAGGACCAGGGCTGACCCCTGCTCTCTCCCCAGCCCTGAACAGCCTGACTGGGGAGTTCAAGGGCAAGTACTACCCCCTGAAGGACATGAGCGACAAGGAGCAGCAGCAGCTGATAGACGACCACTTCCTGTTCGACAAGCCCGTCTCGCCCCTGCTGCTGGCCTCGGGCATGGCCCGCGACTGGCCCGATGCCAGGGGCATATGGTGAGCACCAGGGCCCCCAGTGCCACTGGAGGGGGAGTCTGGGTGGGGGGACTCAGTGCCAGGACTCCTGGGTTCTATCCCTGGCTCGGGGAGGGGAGTGGGGTCTAGTGGTTAGAGCGCGGGGGGGGGGGGGGAGAGAGTCTGGGAGCCAGGACTCCTGGGTTCTATGCCCAGCTCTGTAATGGGATGCTAAACTGTTGTGTAGTTTCACCTCCAGGTGGCGCTGCATGCTCCTTCCCTTGTCCCTGCTCCCCTGGGCCCTAGGGCAGAGCACTGGGGGGCTGACAGTTGGGGAAGGTCACCCTGTAGCCTGCCCGTCCCTGGCACAGGGCTGCCCAGCTCAGAGCGGCCCTGCAGCCCGGTGGGTACAAGACGGACAGGCAGACGCTGGCCCAGAGGCCTTTTCCCCAGCTCTGCAAGCAGCTGTGACAGGGGGGGCGATGGGGTGGGGGGCACGAATGGGGCAGGGCTGTGGGGCTGGAGAGGAGTCCCAGCCCTGGGCGTGCTGGCTGTGCCCGGCTGGGCAGAGGGGCCGTGCCCCGTGCCGTCACACCGCTCTCTGGGTTGCAGGCACAATGACAACAAGAGCTTCCTGGTGTGGGTGAACGAGGAGGACCACCTGCGCGTCATCTCCATGGAGAAGGGCGGCAACATGAAGGAGGTGTTCCGGCGCTTCTGTGTTGGGCTGCAGAAGGTGAGCGCCCCCCTCCTGCCCCCGCCCGGCCTGGGAGACAGCCCAGCAGTCCTGGCTCCCAGCCCCCTGCTCCAAGCCACTAGACCCGCCTCCCCTCCCAGAGCTGGGCTAGAACCCAGGAAGTCCTGGCAGCCAGCCCCCCATTCTATGCCCTAGGCCCACTGCCCACCCTGGTGCGGGGAGTGGGGGTGAGGGCCAGACAGCTGGTGTACAGGCACCCTCCAGGCTGCTGCACTGCCCCCTGCTGGCGGAGAGTTTCCTGGGAGAGATGCCCAGTGCCCTGGGACCTTGAGTTTGGAGCATCTGTTTCCCCTTCCCTGCCCAGCTCTGGTGTCAGCTGGTGGGCGGCATCCCTGACACTGGCTTAGGGTTATTAGGGGGTAGGCCCTGGCTGGAAGGGGGTGGTTAGCAGAGGGTCTGTCTGGTCCTGGCTGGGGGTCATTGTGTGTGTGTGGGGGGAGAGGGGGGCTAGTCCTCTCTGGGGTGTGTTGGCTGGAGGGTTGTTGGAGGGCCTGTGGCTGTCCTGGCCCTGGCTGGGGGGTGGGGGGCTGGCTGGACCCTGGCTGGGGCAGGGAGTTGTTGCGGGGGGGGGGGGGGGGGCACGGGTGGCAGGCTGGCCTGACCCTGGCTGGGGGGCACTGGCTGACAGGCTCTCTCCCTACCTGGCAGATTGAGGAGATCTTTAAGAAGGCTGGGCACCCCTTCATGTGGAACCAGCACCTGGGCTACGTGCTGACCTGCCCCTCCAACCTGGGCACTGGCCTGCGGGGCGGGGTCCACGTTAAGCTCCCCCACCTCAGCAAGCACCCCAAGTTTGAGGAGACCCTCAAGAGGCTGCGGCTGCAGAAGCGCGGCACAGGTGAGGGGCGGGGGCCACAAGTGGGTGTAGGGTGGGGCTGGGGACACGTGAGGGGCAGGGGGCACAAATAGGTGTGGGTTTACCGGGGCTCGGGTTGTAGGGAGTTACAGGTGGGGCTACAGGAGTGTGGGGGGCACTTCGGTAGGGCTGGGGTTACAGATGAGGGTGGGGGCATAGGGTTGGGGGAGGGACTCAGGTCGGGGGCAGGCCATACAGGTGGACATGGGGATACAGGTGTGGGGGGTTACAGGTGGGGAGAGAGCTGGGCTGAGCCCAGCAGGGGCAGTCTGAGACTCTGCGGTGTGGCCCTGCCCATCCCGCAGGCGGAGCTGTGTCCCACTGCCCCCAGCCCCTGGGGTGCCCTCAAGCTGGTGCCCTCAAGCGACACTGAGGGGCATCTGAGAGGCTCTGGGCAAGGCCTGGAGTGCCAAGCCTGGCTGACAGGAGTGGGGGGCAACCAGGCAGCCGGGACGTGGCAGGGCAGGATACATGCTGGGCCATAGCTGCTGCATGGGGTCTCCAGGGGCCGGGTGGCTGTGGGCAAAGAGGCCAGGCTACGGTGGTGGGGCCAGGAGGCTGCCAGAGCCGCTCGGCTGCAGTGGGGTCTGGCCTCAGCTGCATGGCGCTGTGCCCCCCCCCAGGTGGCGTGGACACTGAGGCCGTAGGTGCCGTGTTCGACATCTCCAACGCCGACCGGCTGGGCTTCTCCGAGGTGGAGCAGGTGCAGATGGTGGTGGACGGCGTCAAGCTCATGGTGGAGATGGAGAAGAAGCTGGAAAAGGGCCAGGCCATTGATGACATGATCCCAGCCCAGAAGTAGGCGCCTGCCAGCAGGCACGTGTGACCTAATAAAGTAATGATGGCCCCCTGGCAGCCTGTTCTGTGTCCATGGGGATCCTGGCGGGAGCACAGGTTGGGAGAACAGCCCATAATTCCAGGTGGTCTGGCAGGCAGCACGTCCCAGTGCCAGCCGTGGGACCCTGTGGCAAGGGGCTGTCAGGCCCTCCTAAGCTCTTCTGCTCTGGGGAAGGTTAGGCAGGAACCACCCTCCCCCCCACCCCAACTCCCAGGTGCGTGGGTGCTGGTCCAAGTCCCTGGCTGTGGAGGGCCCTGAGCTTGGAGGGGGTCCCATGCTTGGCCAGAGCAGGCAACATCAGCCAGTCCCTCTGCTCGGCTGGTGGGGGGCACTGAGCACCCAGGGCTGGCCTAGCTATAGCTGAGCCCCCCTGCTATGCGCTGGCCTCTGGCTGTTTGCTGCCCCCCATCCCCAAGTGCATCTGGGGGGGCAGCTGCCAGCTGCTTCCCAAGCCCCAGAGTTGATGGCCTCTGCCTGGCCTCACCTGAGCTTCAGTGTGACGGGCTGTGGACTGGGCAGGTGAGGCCAGGCCAGCCCCAGAGCTTGTGCTGTCCCCCAGGCTGTTGTGGTAGGGCCCAGGTGGACAGGGTGAAGCTTGCTCTGGGGGATGCTGCCCCCAGGGCGTGCAGCAAAATGCCCACCTCCACTCTGGGCATAACAGCCCCTGGCCTCCCTGCATGGCTGCTTGGGAGCCTGGGGCGGTGGCTTCCCCCGGTGGTGTGCAGGACATATGCCCCATGATCTGCGTGCCCAAGGAGCCATGTGCAAAGGGCTGTAGCCCAGTCTGTACAGGTGCCAGGGGGTGTGGCTCAACTGGGGGTGGTCCAGCCCTGGCACCACTGCTCCAAGGAGCTGGGCCTCCTTCCCACTCAGGGCCTCCTTCCCACACAGGGCCCCCTCCCCATGGCTCTGGCAGCAGGTGAAGGACTCATCCATGGGGCTCTGTAAAGCCACATTGGATGGCATCCTCCAGCCCTGCTCAGTGCCTGCAGCCCAGTTTGCCCTCTCCTAGGGGCTGGCACGTGGCATTATAGAGTCTCAGAACCCACCTGTTTGCCCAGAAGCCACCATGCCTGGCACCGGAGCTCAGCTTAAAACTCCTGAGAGGTGCAGAGGCTCTGCTGTCAGCTGCCCATCACCCTGATTCCAGGAAGCGGGGCTTTGAGTGAAACGCACTGAGCTGCTCTCTGGGCCGCTGGCACCATGGGTGAATGTGGGTCTGAGCCTCCAGAGAGAAATAGGGCAGAGCTGGAGGCGGGCAGCAGCAGCACCTGTGTCCTCCAACCATCCCACCCCACATGAGCTCCCAGCTGTGTCCACCTGGCCCTACCAACCTTCTCATCACATCAGATCTCAGCTGTGCCTTCTGCCTCCCCATGCCCTCTAGCCCCCCTGTTTCATGAGACCCCAGCAGCACCCTCCAGCTCCCTGCCCTCCAAGCTGCCCACCCCAGGCATGCCCATGCAGAGGTGCAGTCTCTGCTCCCTCTTTGCTGGAGGGGGCTCCCCTCTTGTCACGGTCCTGTACCCTGCTCTCCTGCCAGCCCAACGGGTGGCATCATCCCCGAGGGAAGCATGGAAGCGTAGTGCATGGCCGGGGCCGGGGGGGGAAGATGGACACACAATGTGAAACAAGCCCCAGCTGCCAATTACCCTTGAGCAAAGCAGGGTCATCATGCGTGGCAGAGGCCAGGCACCCGCCATCCTCATGCAGGGGCCAGTGGAACGCCTACCCACGGCCCAGAACCCCCCCTCCTCAGAGGCATTACTGCTGGTGCCAACCTGTGCCTCACAGCACGGCTCTCTGGGAGAGCGGCCCAGGTTTCCCAGCACACACTGCCCTGCCACGTGCCAGTGGAACGGAGACAGGACGGGAAGTCCCACTCCCGTAGCCCCTGGGACTTGCTGGACCGAGGGCACCACCATAACATCCCCGTACAGACGGTGCCTGTGGTGGGCAGGGCCTTGAACTCACCTGCACGCTCAATACACACCCCTCTGTCCCTGCAGCGAAATCCCCTGCACTCTGCCCCAAGCACCCGGCTGTGGGCACGGACCGCTCTCTTGGAGGGGTGGAGCAGGTCTCAGGCTGCCTGGGTTCTACCCCAGGGCAGCCTCCCCCGACACAAGTTTGTTTGCAAAGCACCGTGTGCTCCCGGGTGGCAGCCCAAGGGTGGAGACGGAGGCAGGCCTGCGTTGTGCCCATGCCCGGACAGACGGGCGAGACCTATGCCCACGTGGCAGTGAAGCAGGAGCCAGACAGGGCGGAGGCTTCCTATGTTTATTGGGGGTCAATACAGACTGGCGCACAGGGCTGGAATAACTTAAAAATGTCCCAAGGCTACGAGCTGGCTCGGTACTCTACACAACCCGAAGGGACTCCGGGGCTATTTACAGGGGCTGTACAAGAGGGGAGGGCCCAGCCCGGGGTGGGGGGAGACCCACCAGGGCTTTCCCGGGAGCTGCCTGTTGCTTTGCTCTGCTCTTTAAAAAATGGGGAGGGGAGGTGTCAACAGGCCCCAGCTGGGACCCCCCACCCAGCCAGGATGCCTGCCACCCAGGGGCGCCCCCCATTGCCAGGACACCTGCCACCTAGACACACCCTCCAGCCCCATGGCCAGGACCCCTGCTGCCTTGCTTACAACCTCCTTTATTCCTCCCAGCCTCCAGCCCCTCAGATCAACACCCCCCCCTCCACAGCAGCCCCCGCAGGAACAGGGCATGAGGCCAGGCTGACCCCCCCAGCCCTGGGCATGTGTGGGCAGGTCGTGCCCATCCATGGGAGGTGCAGCTGTGCCAGGCCCCAGGTCGTACCAGCTCCAGTGAGACCATGGCCCACCTGGGGCCCTGCCCGCCAAGGGGGCTGTGCCCCGAATAGGGCCGAGTCCCCCTGGAGGTCCAGCCTCTCCAGGGGCTGCCTGCAGGGCCCCTCTCAGCCACTGGCCCTGAACTGAGGCAGCCAAGCAGGGGGGAGGGAGGGCTGGGGTCAGAGCTGCCCCCAGGGAGGGAGCACAGTCCCTCGTGCTACCCTAGCAGGGCTGCTAGGCAACAGGGATGAGCACTTGCCCCACAGCTCCCAGCTCCATCCCCCCTGCCCCCGAGCTCAATCAACACCATCCTACCCCCCACCCAAGGGGCATCCGGGGCCCGAGTCATTGCCATGGTCTAGGCTGGGACCACCCCCGGGGACCCAGCACTCGCCCTGGCACCTGCTCAGCACTGCTGTGCCTAGAGGGGGTGGCCCCTTGTCCCTGTGCTGGGGGCCACATCCCTGCTACTGGGAGACTTGTGACCTCTCGGCCACCCAGGGAGATGGGGCTCCCCTCTGGCCCAGAGCTGGAGGCGGCCGAAATGGTGGGCCCATGGGCTACACTGCTGTCCTGAGCGTCTCGCTTCTCACTCCGGCCCCACTGCATCACCCCCAGCCCAGAGCCCCCGTCCCTACCCTCAGCCCACAGGGGCCTGTCAAACCTGGAGTGCCTTACTGTGCCCTGAGCCCCCCCACCCAGAGCATCCCACCCTGCCTCTCCCAGAGGGCCCTGCCCTGTCCCTGCCAATGCTATCACCTCAACACCTGCCAACGTTGGGAATGCCCCCACTACACTGGGGCCAGTGGCTCAGTGACACCCCACAATTGGCCTGGGGAGCCCCCTCCTGTGCTAGGCTGGGCATGCCCCACTGTGTGTGGGGCAGCCCTGGGCCTGGCCCCAGCCCAGCAGAGCCAGGCCCAGCCCCTCGCCCCAGAGGGGAACGGTGCCCGGTGCCCTTGCTCTCCCTGTGAGCCCCTATGAGCAGCAGGGCAGGCCCCAGGCCTAGGCCCAGCAGAGGACAGGCCGGGTTCACAGGCCAGAGGAGTCAGGGGCATTTCCCCTACAGGCCGAGCTGCTGGCCAGATCCATCCCAGGGCTGCACTGGCTCCAGGCCAGGGAGCCTGGGGGGACCCCCCACCCCCAGTGAGGACGGGCAGGCCGCTGGGCGTGGGGAGCCATCCAGGGCTCTAGAGCTGCAGCTGGTTGGCAATGCTCGTCACCACGGTGCGGAAGGCCAGCGAGGTGCCAGCCAGGCGCCGGAAGAGCACGCCGGTGAGGCCAAGACGCTGCAGCCGGCACACCTCCGCCTCGAAGTGGCAGAAGTGCTCGCTGGCGCTCTTGGCGTGCGTGCAGGACAGGAGGAAGGGCTCCAGCTGGCGGCAGCAGCAGCTGGCCGAGTCCGTGGCCTGGCGCAGGGCAGCCATCATGGCCTCGGGGGGGTGGGTGCTGGTCACCTTCACATTCCAGGTACATCGGAGCAGCCGGGGTTCTGCTTCCTTTTGATTCCAAGGTAAATTGCAACTGTGGGCGGAAGGAGCAGAGGGGGCGTCAGCCGGGCGGGAAGGGGGCTGCAGGGTGCAGTGCTGGGTCCCTGCCCGGGGGCTGATAGGGGTGGAGGCAGGTGCTGCCACAGCACCAGAGCAAGGGGACAGTTGTGTGTAGAGACCAGGTTCTGGGCAGCCCCGGCAGGGCAAGGCAGCTTCTGGGAAGTCCCAGCGAGATGGGACAGGGCAGGGCTGCCCCAGCAGGCAGGTCGGGGAGGGACAGGGCTATCTCAGCAGGCTGGGACGGGGCAGGACGGGGTAGGACGGGACAGGCCCAGTGGGCTGGGATGGGGCAGGTCGGGGCGGCACGGGGCAGGCCCAGCAGGCAGGTCGGGGCAGGACAGGGCTATCTCAGCGGGCTGGGACGGGGCAGGGCGGGGCAGGACGGGGCAGGCCCAGTGGGCTGGGACAGGGCAGGTCGCGGCAGCACGGGGCAGGCCCAGCAGGCAGGTCGGGGCTGGACGGGGCTATCTCAGCGGGCTGGGACGGGGCAGGGCGGGGTAGGACGGGACAGGCCCAGTGGGCTGGGATGGGGCAGGTCAGGGCGGCACGGGGCAGGCCCAGCAGGCAGGTCGGGGCAGGACAGGGCTATCTCAGCGGGCTGGGACGGGGCAGGGCAGGGTGGGACGGAGCAGACCCAGCAGGCTGGGACGGGGCAGGGCAGGGTGGGACGGGGCAGGCCCAGTGGGCTGCCCCAGCAGGCAGGTCGGGGCAGGACGGGGCTATCTCAGCGGGCTGGGACGGGGCAGGGCAGGGTGGGATGGGGCAGGCCCAGCGGGCTGGGATGAGGCGGGACGGGGCTGCCCCAACAGGCAGGTTTTGGCGGGACAGGGCTATCACAGCAGGCTGGGACGGGGCAGGGCAGGGTGGGACGGGGCAGGCCCAGTGGGCTGCCCCAGCAGGCAGGTTGGGGCGGGACGGGGCTATCTCAGCGGGCTGGGACGGGGCAGGGCAGGGTGGGACGAAGCAGGCCCAGCGGGCTGGGACAGGGCAGGGCAGGGCGGGATGGGGCAGGCCCAGCGGGCTGGGATGAGGCGGGACGGGGCTGCCCCAGCAGGCAGGTCGGGGCGGGACGGGGCTATCTCAGCGGGCTGGGACGGGGCAGGGCAGGGTGGGACGGAGCAGGCCCAGCGGGCTGGGACGGGGCAGGGCAGGGTGGGACGGAGCAGGCCCAGCGGGCTGGGACGGGGCAGGGCAGGACGGGATGAGGCAGGCCCAGCGGGCTGGGATGAGGCGGGACGGGGCTGCCCCAGCAGGCAGGTCGGGGTGGGACGGGGCTATCTCAGCGGGCTGGGACAGGGCAGGGTGGGACGGAGCAGGCCCAGCGGGCTGGGATGAGGCGGGACGGGGCTGCCCCAGCAGGCAGGTCGGGGCGGGACGGGGCTATCTCAGCGGGCTGGGACGGGGCAGGGCAGGGTGGGACGGAGCAGGCCCAGCGGGCTGGGACGGGGCAGGGCAGGGCAGGATGGGGCAGGCCCAGCGGGCTGGGATGAGGCGGGACGGGGCTGCCCCAGCAGGCAGGTCGGGGCGGGGCGGGACGGGGCTATCTCAGCGGGCTGGGACGGGGCAGGGCAGGGTGGGACGGAGCAGGCCCAGCGGGCTGGGATGAGGCGGGACGGGGCTGCCCCAGCAGGCAGGTCGGGGCGGGACAAGGCAGGGCAGAGCACCACGTACCTTGTGAGCGCAGGTCCCCCGATTCTCTCAGGTTCGTCTGCGACCCTGTGGCGGGGACAGAGGAGCAGTTAGTGGCCGAGCCGAGGCTCTGTGCTGCACTCAGAGGGGGCAGCGGTGGGTGCTGGGCACGGGTAGACGGGGCTGCTCCCAGACCCAGAGCCGCTGGTGGGTTAGGCTGCGAGTGGGCAGAGGGGGAATGACGGAGGGCGTCCAAGGCTGCTCCGGATGGGGCGCGCTGCCCCCGGGTCCCTCAGCCCTCCAGACGAATCCGCATGCCGGTAGCTAGGCCATGGACCCGGCTGAGCTCCGCCCCGAGCAGAGCAGATCGGGCAAGATGGGAGCAACCGGGCAGGGAGGAGCAGCATCTCTGCCACTTTGGGGGGCTGGAGCCACCCCCCACAGCTGGATGCTGCATCACGAACCCCTCTGAGAGCTGCGGAAGGAAACCCCCATTCCCCCCTCTTGCTCACAGCACTAGGGCCCAGAAGGACCCAGCGTAGGCACCTCACCCCACACAGCCGGGCATGGGCACAACCAGGGGGCTCAATTCTGGGGCTGTGATACAGAAAGGCCCTGCCTTGGGGGAACCTCTCTGTCTGGGTGTATGGGTCACCCCACAGGCTGCAGGAGCAGGTGGGGACGAGGGGCTTTTGGAGAGGACCTCAAGTATGCTCAGACCCCCCAACAATGTGAGCCCTAAATGTCTGTATGGTGGCATGGGTAGGGACCTGTGACGAAGTGGGACTATTCTTAATGTTTCCTCTGAATATTGTGGGGGTGCCTCAGTTTCCCCTAGGCAGTTCTTAAGTATCTAGGTGGTGGGGTAAGGGTGTATGATCATTGCAGAGCCCTAGAGGGCAGGTGTGTGCAGGGGTCTGGACAGAGAGAATGGCTGACACCCTGTTTCCTGGCAACTGATGGCCTGGGCCCTTCCCCCCTGCAAGGTGAGAACTAAAGGGTTGGAGAACAAAGGAATCAGGTGCCCTCCTGGCCCGGGAAAGGAACAAAGCCCAGGGGAGGAGAGGCTGGAGGGAGTTTCAGTTTGGGGCTGGCTGGGGACATGGAGTGAAGTGCAGACGTGGTTGTCTGGCTCACTGGCCACAAAATGGACCCAGCTGAGGGGTCGGTTCTCTGTACCTACAAGCTCTGTGTTAGACCATGTTCCTGTCGTCTAATAAACCTTCTGTTTTACTGGCTGGCTGAGAGTCACGTCTGACTGCGGAGTTGGGGGGCAGGACCCTCTGGCTTCCCCAGGACCCCGCCAGGGACGACTCGCTGGGGGAAGCACACGGAGGGGCAGAGGATGCTGAATGCTCCGAGGTTAGACCCAGGAAGGTGGAAGCTGTGTGAGCTGTGTGTCCTGCAGACAGGCTGCTCACAGAGAGGAGACTTCCCCAGAGTCCTGACTGGCTTCATGGGGAGCAGTTCCAGAGCATCGCCCGGGGACTCCGTGACAGGACCACACTGCCCTTGGGCACAGGAGCCACAGCCCAGCCACTCAGCCCCTGGGCACAGGACGCGTGCCCTGTGGATTGCGGTGCACCTACAGCTCCCTGCTGTCCAGCCACATCCCACCCCCCTCCCCGAATAGAGCTCCCGGACGAATAGAGCTCCCGGGCGAATAGAGCTCCCGGGCACTGGGAGATCACCCGGCTTCCAGGCTGGGGAAGTGCAACACAGGACCTGGAGTGAGAAAGAAAAGGTAGGAAGGGAGAGCAGGCGAGGGGGAGACAGAGCGAGGGGGAGACAGAGCGAGGGGGGAGCGGAAGCTGCGGCACTTACTGATTTTGGCTCCTTGAGGCACAGAGGCGCCAGAGACGCACCTGTTAGAGTTCTGCCGCTTAGACGGGTCAAGAGTGACCCTGAAACAGAGAAGGCCGGAGTGAAGGGGGAGCAGAGAGCTTGAGACCAGAGGCAGGAGGTGCCCAGGCACACGGCTCATGCAGGGAAACTTGGCGCCCAGACCCTGGGGCCCAACCTGGGGGTCCGCACAGCACCCCCTGCCAGGAGAGGCTGGGACTAGAGTAGCTGGGAGCCCCCCACAGCCACCACCCCCACCCCACCCCCTGCTGAGAGAGGCTGGGACTAGAGTAGCTGGGAGCCCCCCACAGCCACCCAACAGCCCCCCCGCTGAGAGAGGCTGGAATTAGAGTAGCTGGGAGCCCCCCACAGCCACCACCCCCACCCCACCCCCCACAGCGCCCCCTGCTGGGAGAGGCTGGGACTGGATTTGCTGGGAGCCCCCCACAGCCACCACCCCCACCCCGCCCCCTGCTGAGAGAGGCTGGGACTAGAGTAGCTGGGAGCCCCCCACAGCCACCCCCCCACCCCGCCCCCCAACAGCGCCCCCTGCTGAGAGAGGCTGGGAGCTCCCCCACAGCACCCCCTGCTGAGAGAGGCTGGAATTAGAGTAGCTGGGAGCTCCCCCACAGCCACCACCCCCACCCCACCCCCCACAGCGCCCCCTGCTGGGAGAGGCTGGGACTGGATTTGCTGGGAGCCCCCCACAGCCACCACCCCCACCCCGCCCCCTGCTGAGAGAGGCTGGGACTAGAGTAGCTGGGAGCCCCCCACAGCCACCCCCCACCCCGCCCCCCAACAGCGCCCCCTGCTGAGAGAGGCTGGGAACTCCCCCACAGCACCCCCTGCTGAGAGAGGCTGGAATTAGAGTAGCTGGGAGCCCCCCACAGCGCCCCCTGCTGGGAGAGACATGGGCTGGAGGAGTTGGGAGTGTCCCCCCCACAGCCAGCACCCCTGCCCCACACCGAGTGCTGGGCTTGGGGCACTCACCTCCGCGTCAGCTTGGAGGTGAGTTTGCTGAAGAGGTTGGAGGTGGCGCGGCTGCGGCTCTGGGGCAGCGGCGTGGCCTCATGGGACAGCGTGGGGGAGGTGGGCGGCCCGTTCTGCACGGCCCCACGCCGGTCCCGCACCTGGCCCCCGTGGAAGGTGCTGCGGATGGTGGTGCCACGCGAGAGGCGGGTGCGGTCCGAGGACGACGTGGCGATGCTGTGGCTGGAGGGCGACGCGGGGGGCACCCGGTTGGCGATGGAGCTGGGGGGAGGGGAGAGAGCCCCACTGTGAGCCTCTTATGTACACCCCTTATGTATTCTCTGCCCCATAACCCCCATGCACCCTTTGCTCCCCACCCCCTATGCACCCCCTGCCCCATAACCCCCATGCACCCTTTGCTCCCCACCCCCTATGCACCCCCTGCCCCATAACCCCCATGCACCCTCTTCTCCCCACCCCCTATGCACCCCATGCCCCATAATCCCCACACACCCTCTCCTCCCCACCCCTAATGTATTCCCTGCACCATAACCCCCACGCACCCCTCTCCTCCCATGCACTTAGTACTCTATCAATGCCCACGCACCCCTCTCCTCCACACTGCTTATGTACTCCCTTCCCCATAATTCCCACAGGGTAGGTGGGGGAAGGAGGCCCTGGGAGGTTATCCCAGGATCCATCACGGTGCTGCCCGTGGGGCACTGCTCGGGGGTTGGTGGAGGAAGGGGGCCCTTTGAGGTTATCCTGGGACCCATCATGGTGCTGCCCACGGGGCACTGGGGGGTCAGCAGGGGAAGGGGGCCCTGCGAGGTTAACCCTGGATCTGTCATGGCACTGCCTACGGGGCACTGGGGGGTCAGTGGGGGAAGGGGCCCTGAGAGGTTATCCCGAGATCTGTCATGGTGCTGCCTGCAGGGAACTGAGTGGGTTGGCAGGGGAAGGGGGCCCTAAAATGTAATCCTGGGATCCATCATGGCACTGCCCGCAGGGATGGGGGGCGGGGGGGCGTCGGTGAGGTCAGGGAGCCCTGCGAGGTTATCCTCCGATCCATCATGGCACTGCCCGTGGGGTACTGGGGGGTTGGTGGGGGAAGGGGCCCTGCGAGGTTATCCTAGGATCTGTCATGGTACTAACCGTGACGCACTGGAACAGGGCAAGTGGAAAGTGGGACGGGAACCAGGGCGGCCAGGGTCCACGGGAAGGAAGGGGTGGGGGTGTGACGAAGTGGGCCTGTTCTTAATGTTTCCTCCGAATATTGTGGGGGTGCCTCAGTTTCCCCTATGCAGTTCTTAAGTATCTAGGTGGTGGGGTAAGGGTGTATGATCATTGCAGAGCCCTAGAGGGCAGGTGTGTGCAGGGGTCTGGACACAGAGAATGGCCGACACCCTGTTTCCTGGCAACTGATGGCCTGGGCCCTTCCCCCCTGCAAGGTGAGAGCTGAAGGGTTGGAGAACAAAGGAATCAGGTGCCCTCCTGGGCTGGAAAGGGACAAAGCCCAGAGGAGGCGGGGCTGGAGGTTTGGGGCTGGCTGGGGACATGGAGTGAAGTGCAGACGGGGTTGTCTGGCTCACTGGCCACAAAATGGACCCAGCTGAGGGGTCCCGTTCTCTGCACCTGCAAGCTCTGTGTTAGACCATGTTCCTGTCGTCTAATAAACCTTCTGTTTTACTGGCTGGCTGAGAGTCACGTCTGACTGCGGAGTTGGGGGGCAGGACCCTCTGGCTTCCCCAGGAGCCTGCCTGGGCGGACTCGCTGTGGGAAGTGCACGGAGGGGCAGAGGAGGCTGAATGCTCCGAGGTCAGACCCAGGAAGGTGGAAGCTGTGTGAGCTGTGTGTCCTGCAGACAGGCTGCTCACAGAAAGGAGACTGCCCCAGAGTCCTGCCTGGCTTCATGGGGAGCAGTTCCAGAGCATCGCCCAGGGACTCCGTGACAGGGGGTTGGGGGCGGCTGCACCTCAGTCATGGCTGATGCTTGTGGGGGAGGGGCAGGGCCAGCTTCCTCCCCCACCAAGGCTTTCCTCTCCCCCACCAGCACTGCCCATCCCTTCTGTCCCCTACCCGCCCCCCAGCCTTACCTAGACTCAGGGCAGCTGCCTCTACCCCTCACACCCCGGGGCGGGGGGCAAGAGCTCCACCCCACTGCCTGAAAGCCTGCCCCAGCGCAGTAGCCCTTCCTGGAGGGAGGGGAGAGCGACCACCTGTGGCAGCCCCATCTCAGAACCTGGTATCCCCCCACTGCCCCCTGGGCCCATCCAGCCTCCTCCCGGATCAGACCCCTGGGCCCCTCCAGCCCAGCCCCCGTCTCAGCCCAGCTACCTGTTCTCCTTGCCGTTGTGCAGCAGCGAGTGGCGGTCGGCGCCGGGCCGCTCCGTGCACACGTACGTGTTCCTCCGCGTCATCACGCTCGACGGGATGTTGTTCTGCGAGGGACCGAGCGGGGCTGAGCCCAAGATCTGTGGGGCCCACCCGTTACCCGCCACCCGAAGGGGCAGGGACATGGGAGCACCAGCTGCCTAGGAGACAGGCCCGTCCTCTGGGCCACATGCCACTTCCCTGGCACCCCTCCTACCGCCCATGCCCTGTGGCACACACCACCCGCCAAGGTACCCTGCCCTTCCCCCGGGGCCACATGCTGCTCCCCAAAACACTGTGTTGGTCCCCTACGGGCACACGCTGCTGCCCAAAGCACCCTGGCCATCCCCCAGGGGCACACGCCACTTTCCCCGGCTCCACTGCTCATCCCTCCCGGGGGCACACACCGCTGGCCCCCGCCCCACTGCCTGTCCCCCCTGGGGGCACACAACACTCCTCCGTCCCTCCCAGGGGCCCATGCTGCTCCCCCTGGCACCTTGCCCCGCTCCCCATCCCCTGGGGCACACACCACCCTGTCACCCAGCCCAGCTGGCCATACCCTTCCTGCCAGATCCCTCTGCCTGTCCCCTTCTCCACCCCACTTCCCCACCCCTGCTGTCCGTCCTGGAGCCCACCCCCTGCCCCAGCACACGCCCTCACCGTGTTGATGGTGCTGTCCTTGCGCCGGTCAGGGATCTCGGATTTGTTGGGGTTGTTGGCGCTGCTCACCATGGGGCTGGAGGGGGGGATCCCGCGCCCGCTGCTCACCACACTGCAGCTGGCCTTACGCGAGGGCATCCGCTCCTCCTTCAGCTCTGCCTCCCCGGTGCTTGTGGGGCTCCTCTTGGGGTGCATGGGGACCGGCGAGGGGCCACCTGCAGGCAGGGGATAGCTCTGATATCCTGTCTGGGAGCACGGCAGCCTTGGCTGCCACCCAGCCTGGGTAGAGGGGGCAGCAGGCGGGGGTGGCTGGCGCTGGGGACTCCACCTTGTTGTCCCATAGGGTTTTACTCAGTCACAGTCTCCTTGAACTCCCCACAGCCCCCCACTGCCCGGACCCCTCCCCCTGAACTCTCCACAGCCCCCCACTACCCTGACCCCTCCCCCCAAACTCCCATCTCCCCACGGACCCTCACTGCCCTGACCCCTCCCTCGAACTCCCCACTGCCCCCCACAGCCTTGACCCCTCCCCCAAACTCACTGCCCACTCCCCTCCTGAACTCCCCAAAGCTCCCACTGCCCTGACCCCTCCCCCTGAACTCCCCACGGCCCCCCACTACCCTGACCCCTCCCCCCAAACTCCCTTCTCCCCATGGACCCTCACTGACCGGACCCCTCCCCCTGAACTCTCCACAGCCCCCCACTACCCTGGCCCCTTCCCTGAACTCCCATCTCCCCATGGCCCCTCACTGCCCTGACCCCTCCCCTGAACTCTACACAGCCCCCCACAGCCCTGATCCCTCCCCCAAACTCACTGCCCACTCCCCTCCCGAACTCCCCACAGCCCCCACTACCCTGACCCCTCCCCCCAAACTCCCATCTCCCCACGGACCCTCACTGCCCTGACCCCTCCCTCAAACTCCCATCTCCCCACGGACCCTCACTGCCCTGACCCCTCCCTCGAACTCCCCACTGCCCCCCACAGCCCTGACCCCTTCCCCAAACTCACTGCCCACTCCCCTCCCGAACTCCCCACAGCCCCCACTGCCCTGACCCCTCCCCCTGAACTCTCCACGGCCCCCCACTACCTTGACCCCTCCCCCCAAACTCCCCACGGCCCCCCACTACCCTGACCTCTCCCCCCAAACTCCCATCTCCCCACGGACCCTCACTGCCCTGACCCCTCCCTCAAACTCCCCACTGCCCCCCACAGCCCTGACCCCTTCCCCAAACTCACTGCCCACTCCCCTCCCGAACTCCCCACAGCCCTGAGCTCTCCCCTGAACTCCGCACAACCCTCCGTACCCGTGCCCCAGAACCCCTGGGCAGCCCCTGGCGCCCAGCTGCCCTTTCACCCCGGTGCCCCACGGGGTTCTGCACAGCCGGTGGCCCTCAGGGTGCAGGGGCCTCAGAGCCAGGGGCCCGCTGCTGTGGGCGGGAGCCGCGGGGCAGCCTGGCACTCACAGAAGTCACTGTGCCGCCGTTGCCGGTGGTAGGTGGAGGAGCTGCGCTGGCTCTTGCCATGGGAGGACGACTTGCTGGTGCCATTGGACACCTCGCTGGGCGCCCGCACCCGGGCCAGGGAGAGGCTGCTGCCTGTGTGCGACTCGCTCCCCTCCACCTGCCGGGAGAGGACACCTGTTACCTAGCCGCTGGCTGGAGTCCAGGTGGGTGACGCTGGCCAGAGGTGGAAGGTGATCCCAGGGTGCCCCCTAGAGCCAGCTCCTTGGCGCCCGTGGCCAACCCGCCGTACGGTGCTGCCAAGCCATCATGCCCCCAACACGGCCAGCGATCCACGTCTGCCTGGGGAGCTCCTGCCTAACAGGAGCGGGAGCTGCTCCCCCCTCATCCTTGCACCAGGGTTGGGCCTGGCCCAGTTTGGAGAAGGGAGGCTGAGCCACAGCCCTCTCCAGGAGAGAAACCTGGGGGCTGTGTCCTTTTGCTGCCAGGTCAGTCATCCCTGGCCTCCTGGGCCCACTCCTGGGCGCTGCTCCCCAAGCCCAGATCCCGCCACGGACTCCCCCGAGTTGCCCTTGGTAACGAAGTGGAAGTTTTCTGTAATGGTTAGATGAAGCTGAGGCATGCCTCAGTTTCCCTCTGTATGTTGCACGGCTGCCCAGTGGCTGCAAAAGGATTAACAGTGTGCATGTGTGGAGGGGATAGCTGTCTGTCTGGGGGAACAAATTAAGCCTTTGAAGAACAGGCTCAACAGTGGGTCCAGCAACACAAAGACCCTGCCGAAGAATGAACCATCCACAAGTAGCAGCAGGAAACCTGGCTGGCAGGCCTGGGGAACAAGGGCTCAGGGACTGGGATACAGGCTGCCTTCTGGAGGAGCTCAGAAGCCCAGACCTGGGGAGCTAAGGGAGATGAGGGAGGGAGCCATCCCTGCTTGGCTGGTTCCTCAGGCTTGGCCAGGCTGGTCTCTGGCTTAGCCTCGGCCTCTCTGCGCAGACCCAGGCTGCTCAGAGGCAGGAGCCAGGGGCTAACACATGGCTGCCTTGCTCTGCAGAGACTGCCAGTGTCACTGTGACACTCCTGGGAGCATCGTGCAGCCGTGGAAGAGAACGGTGCAGGGTTCCGCAGGGCACAGACTGGGCTGGACTTGCTGCAGGGAGACAGCGTCGCTGGTGCCCAAGGCCCAGTCTTGCTGTCCTGCCTGGCCCTGTGCAACTGGGGAGGTTCTTGGGGCCCGGCCCACTAAAGGGGTCACTCCCAGGAGACTGATCACAGACTGGGGAACAGACCAGCCCCTGTGACTCCGTGACTCTGGCCCCTGCAGCCAAGATCTGGCTGCAGGGCATGGAGCTGGCAGCTGCCCTATGTGGTTGCTGCCCTTCCCAGTTCAGAATCGCTGGTACATTTCACCCTGCCTCAAAATCCCATCACAGAGGCTCAAACTATACGTATACCTCCCCCACCCCCAATTGGGAAGCGGAGCAAAACATGCCCATGGTTAACCAGCGGAATAACGAAGATGGTTAGAGACAAAAAGACATCTTTAAAAACTGGAAGTCACAATCCTACTGAGGGAAACAGAAAGGAGCCTAAACTCTGGCAAGGCAAGTGTAAAAGTGTAACTAGGAAGGCGAAAAAACGAATTTGAAGGGCATCTAGCAAAAAACACAAGCAGCAAAAAAAATGTAAACCACATCAGATGCTGGAAACCTAGCTAACAGTCCGTGGGGTCGCTGGACAATGCCGGTTCTAAAGGAGTACCTCTGGGAAGACAAGGCCGTTGTGCAGAAGCTAAATGAATTCTTTGCATCAGTCTTCACTGCAGAGGATGTGAGGGAGTTTCCCACACCTGAGTGCCATTCTTTTTAGGTGACAAATCTGAGGAACTGTCCCAGATTGAGGTGTCAATAGAGGAGGTTTGGGAACAAATTGAGAAATTAAATAGTAATAAGCCACCAGGCCCAGACAGCATCACCCAAGAGTTCTGAAGGAACTCATATATGAAATCGCAGAACTGCCAAGAGGTTACTTACCTGTAACTGGAGGTTCTTCGAGAGGTGTGGTCCCTATCTGAATTCCACTGAAGGTTATACGCATGCGCCATGTGTCTGGGCCAGAGATTTTGGAAGCAGTAGTGTCCGTTGGTCCGCACATGTGCCCTTGCTCCGCCTCATGGTTTCATATGAGGCAATAAAAGGGCGGGGTGGACTGACTGCGCCCTCAGTTCCTTCTCCACTGCAAATGGCACAGACCCGCAGCAGAGGGGAAGGAGGGTGGGACTGGAATTCAGATAGGGACCACACCTCTCGAAGAACCTCCAGTTACAGGTAAGTAACCTCCTCCTCCTTCAAGTGACTGTCTCTATTGTGTTCCCTTGAGGGTGATTAACAAGCAGCACCCAGTCAGGAGGAGGGTACGAGGAAGAGGACAGAACTGTGGAATGGAGAACAGCTGTGCCGAACGAGGCATCCGTTGCAGGGTCGCACACCAAGGTGTAATGAGAAGAGAAGGTTCGTACCGAGCTCCATGGGGCCGCCCCACATGTCTGTAAGCGGCATGTCGTGAAACGTGGCTGTAGCCGATGCTTGTGCTCTTGTGGAATGGGCTCGTACCCCAAGGGGCAGAGACAGTCCTGACAGCCGATAGCAGAGGGTAATGTGCGCCGAAACCCACTTAGAGATCCTCTGTGTGGAGATCGCCTGCCCCTTAATCCTGTCAGCTATCGCCATAAACAGCCTAGGAGTCTTGCTGAATGGTCAAGAGAGTGAAGGTGCCGCTCCTCTGCTGAGGCGTGAGGCTTTGGAAAGATGGCAGGTAAGCGTACGGGCTGGTTGACATGAAAACAGGATACAACCTTTGGCAGAAACTTGGGTGCAGACACAGAGAAACCTTGTCCTTAAGGAATGTGGGATCCGCTGTCATGGCCCCCAGTTTGCCTACCGTGAGATGGGTAGTAATAACTACCAGGAAGGCAGCCTTCATGGAAAGGAGAGACAGAGAGCTGGAGGCCAGAGGTTCAAAGGGTGGTTTTATCAATGGCGTGAGGACAAGGTTGAGGTCCCATTGGAGAGCGATGAGTTGAATGGGCAGATAAGTCCATAGGAGGCCCTTTCAAGGCCTGCTAGTCAAGGGGCGTGCAAAGACTGAGTGCCCCTCCACAGGGGATAGAAGGCACAGATAGCCGCTATATGCACCTTGATGGAGTTGAGTGCGAGTTCTGACGCCTTCAGGGAGAGAAGGCAGTCCAGAAGAAGGGGAATGTCCATGTCCTCAGGATGCTTCCTCTTGGCCCGTTAGGAGCCTCGTGGCCTCTTTCCTGCTACTAGAGAGGATGTCTTGCCCTGCCGACAAATAGTGCCATTCTAGTGAAGATGCCCACCCAAAAAACAAGCTTTTATGGGGAGCGTATATGGATCAGGATGCCAGATCCTTCCTCTATGTTGTGTGAGCAGCTCTGGGAACATTGGCAGCAGAAGTGGGGGATGGACTTGTCATGGAGTTCCTGGGCAATGCTCTGGAACTGCTCCCTACGCAGCCAGGCAGGACTCTGGGGGAGCCTCCTCTCTGGGAGGAGACTGTCTGCAGGGTAAACAGCTCACACCCTCCTTGCTGGGTCTGACCTCGGAGCATTCAGCATCCTCTGCCCCTCCCACAGCGAGTCTGCCCAGGCGGGCTCCTGGGGAAGCCAGAGGGTCCTGCATCCCAACTTCGCAGTCAGACGTGACTCTCAGCCAGCCAGTAAAACAGAAGGTTTATTAGACGACAGGAACATGGTCTAAACCAGAGCTTGTAGGTACAGAGAACAGGACCCCTCAGCTGGGTCCATTTTGGGGGGCAGTGAGCCAGACAACCACATCTGCACTTCACTCCATGTCCCCAGCCAGCCCCAACTGACTCACCCTCCAGCCCCTCCTCTTCTGGGCTTTGTCCCTTTCCCGGGCCAGGAGGTCACCGGATTCCTTTGTTCTCCAACCCTTTAGCTCTCACCTTGCAGGGGGGAAGGGCCCAGGCCATCAGTGGCCAGGAAACAGGGCGTCGGCCATTCTCTCTGTCCAGACCCCTGCACACACCTGCCCTCTAGGGCTCTGCAATGATCATGCACCCTTATCCCACCATCTAGAGACTTAAGAACTGCATAAGGGAAACTGAGGCACTGCCACAATATTCAGATAAAACATTAACAGTCCCACTTCGTCACAGCACTGACGTGCAGAGAAGGATGGAAACCAGAACTGGCGAGGCCAGAACAGAGCGATCATTTGCCCCATAACCTCAGCCATGCAGAACACAATGCCATCCACAGCCTCAGAAACAACTCTGACAACATAATCAAAAAGGCTGACAAAGGAGGTGCTGTTGTCATCATGAATAGGTCGGAATATGAACAAGAGGCTGCTCGGCAGCTCTCCAACACCACTTTCTACAAGCCATTACCCTCTGATCCCACTGAGGGGTACCAAAAGAAACTACAGCATTTGCTCAAGAAATTCCCTGAAAAAGCACAAGAACAAATCCTCACAGACACACCCCTGGAACCCCGACCTGGGGTATTCTGTCTGCTACCCAAGATCCATAAACCTGGAAATCCTGGACGCCCCATCATCTCAGGCATTGGCACCCTGACAGCAGGACTGTTTGGCTATGTAGACTCCCTCCTCAGGCCCTATGCTACCAGCACTCCCAGCTACCTTCGAGACACCACTGACTTCCTGAAGAAACTACAATTCATCGGTGATCTTCCTGAAAACACCATCCTGGCCACTATGGATGTAGAAGCCCTCTACACCAACATTCCACACAAAGATGGACTACAAGCTGTCAGGAACAGTATCCCCGATAATGTCACGGCAAATCTGTTGGCTGAACTTTGTGACTTTGTCCTCACCCATAACCATTTCACATTTGGGGACAATGTATACCTTCGAATCAGCGGCACTGCTATGGGTACCCGCATGGCCCCACAGTATGCCAACATTTTTATGGCTGACTTAGAACAACGCTTCCTCAGCTCTCGTCCCCTAATGCCCCTACTCTACTTGCGCTACGTTGATGAGATCTTCATCATCTGGACCCATGGAAAAGAAGCCCTTGAGGAATTCCACCATGATTTCAACAATTTCCATTCCACCATCAACCTCAGCCTGGACCAGTCCACACAAGAGATCCACTTCCTGGACACTACGGTGCTAATAAGCGATGGTCACATAAACACCACCCTATACTGGAAACCTGCTGACCGCTATTCCTACCTACATGCCTCCAGCTTTCATCCGGACCACACCACACGATCCATTGTCTACAGCTAAGCTCTGTGATACAACCGCATTTGCTCCAACCCCTTAGACAGAGACAAACACCTACAAGATGTCGATCAAGCATTCTTACAACTACCATACCCGCCTGCTGAAGTGAAGAAACAGATTGACAGAGCCAGAAGGGTACCCAGAAGTCACTTACTGCAGGACAGGCCCAACAAAGAAAATAACAGAACGCCACTAGCTGTCACCATCAGCCCCCAACTAAAACCCCTCCAATGCATCATCAAGGATCTACAACCTATCCTGAAGGACAACCCATCACTCTCACAAGTCTTGGGAGACAGGCCAGTCCTTGCTTACAGACAGTCCCCCAAATTGAAGCAAATACTCACCAGCAACAACACACCACACAACAGAACCACTAACTCAGGAACTTATCCTTGCAACAAAGCCCGTTGCCAACTGTGTCCAAATATCTATTCAGGGGACACCATCATAGGGCCTAATAACATCAGCCACACTATCAGAGGCTCGTTCACCTGCACATCCACCAATGTGATATATGCCATCATGTGCCAGCAATGCCCCTCTGCCATGTACGTTGGTCAAACTGGACAGTCTCTACGTAAAAGAATAAATGGACACAAATCAGACGTCAAGAATTATAACATTCAAAAAGCAGTCGGAGAACACTTCAATCTCTCTGGTCACTCAATTACAGACCTAAAAGTGGCAATACTTCAACAAAAAAACTTCAAAAACAGACTCCAAAGAGAGACTGCTGAATTGGAATTAATTTGCAAACTGGATACAATTAACTTAGGCTTTAATAGAGACTGGGAGTGGATGGGTCATTACACAAAGTAAAACTATTTCCCCATTTTTATCTCACCCTCCACACACACACACACTGTTCCTCAGACGTTCTTGTCAACTGCTGGAAATGACCCTCCTTGATTATCACTACAAAAGGCTCCCCCCTCAACCCCGCTCCCCTGCTGGTAATATCTCACCTTAAGTGATCACTCTCCTTACAGTGTGTATGGTAACACCCAATGTTTCATGTTCTCTATGTATATAAATCTCCCCACTGTATTTTACACTGAATGCATCCGATGAAGTGAGCTGTAGCTCACAAAAGCTTATGCTCAAATAAATTGGTTAGTCTCTAACGCGCCACAAGTCCTCCTGTTCTTTTTGCGAATACAGACTAACACAGCTGCTACTCTGAGACCTCTCAGAATGACTGTTGCTCTCTCCTGTCCGATCTTGCAGAGAACATGTGGCAGGAGCGGTAGGGAAGAAAAGGTGCAATTGATATGGTCTGACCAGTGGATGACTAGGGCATTGCCTTGAGAGCGGGTGCCGAGCCCTGCCCCACCCCCCTCCCCAGGGAGTACTGGGTGCCTTTGCTGTTGGCATGGGAGGCAAAAAGGACTCTGGTAGTTGGAGTCTCCCCGCAAGTGGAAATGTCGGCAACCACGGTGTCGTGGAGCGCCCATGAACTGCTGGCTCAGAGAATCTGCAATCACGTTCTGATTCCCGGGGAGATAGGCTGCTGACAACAGGATCTTGTAGGTGACCCACAGAGGAACTGCTTCCTCGCAGAGCGCTGGTGACCGTGTGCACGGATGGGAGAAATGCGTGGCGCGGGGCGCCCTCTGCACAGCTCGAAACTCCAGGACGTTGATGTGCGTCCTCGATTCCTGAGGGATCTAAGTCCCCTTTGTCACGTGATCGTCATGAGTGAGGCACCGATGGCTCCCTTGCTGGGGAAAGGGCGGGTACTGCCACTGAGCCGATGGAACTTTTGGATAGTCATAGCGACGTTACGGGAGGGGCGGACCCTGTGCTCTGTCCGAGTCCTCCCATGTCGAGAAGCCAGAGCCTGTGGTACTGTCGGAACCACAGGAGCCGCAGAGAGCAGGCGGGAACATGACCCAAAGGAGGTAAGTTCAAGGTAGGAAAGCATACCCTCTTCGGTGGCAACTGCACCTGAAGACGAAGGCACTTCACCGCCTCCAATGCAGAGAGCTCTTGTGGCTCGGGTGCTGACTTCTGCCTCCCTGGTGCTCCCGGCATGCGCCCCGCAACCGGAAGCAGAGCTGGAATGGAGCACTTCCGCAGAACCCAGGGTTTTCTTGGCTTCAGTGGCACCGACTGACCTGGAAAGGGTGCATGGCATGGTGGAGCTGGCATTCTGTGTGATGTCTTGTAAGCCTTGGAACATGCTGCTTCTCCATGGCTGGAACCTGTAGGCGATGCAGTGTCCTTTTTGGGCCTGGAGGAAGACTCCCTGCCATGTTATGCACATGTGTCTCAGCCTGACAACTCGGCCCTTGCCTGGGTCCATAGCACTGGTACCAGTTGAACCGGACCTGGTCTCTGTGGTAGGAGGTGCACTCCTGGGCTTCTCAGGCTGATGTACTGTGGGGGCAGTCCCTAGCAGGGGTCTGACTGCGGTCTCATGGCGACCTCCATGAGGTGGTTCTTGAGGCAGAGAGCCCAGCCTGCCCGGGTACGGCTTGGGGAGGAGAGGCAGATATGGCACCTGAAAGCAACATGGGCTTCTCCCAAGCAGTAAAGGCAGTGCTTAGCTCGTCACTGACCAAGAATGAGTGATGGCAGGAGGTGCAGATCCTGAACCCCCATGTCTTCGGCATAACCCAGTACCCAGACCGGGTTGCTAGGGAGGGTGAGGTGGGAGAGCAGGAGACGGGTAGAATGGCATCCTGAAGTCCCTAACAATCCTAAAAACTAAATTACTGTAAAACCAACAAAAATACTAACCATGTACAGGTAGAAAACCATCTTTTCCCCCCTGCATTTTAGAAAGTGCATCACATTCGGACCATGTGGCAGTGAGAAGGAAATGAGGGCATGGTCAGCCCGCCCTGCCCTTTATCGTCTCAGACAAAACCATGAAGCGTAGCGAGTACGCATGTGTGGACCAAGGCACACTACTACTTTCAAAATCTCCAGCTCTGGATTCATGGCACGTGTGTACAACCCTCCGTGGAAGAGAATAGGGACCATCATTCGAACAACAACTGTGGTATGTAACCTATTGCTTACATCAGCCTCTGTACCAGATGACTGGAGGGTAACTAATGTGATGCCAATTTTTAAAAAAGGCTCCAGAGGTGATCCTGGCTATTACAGGCCAGTGAGCCTAACTTCAGACCCAGGCAAAACTGTTTGAAACTATAGTAAAGAACACACAAATAAACGTGATATGCTGGGGAAGAGTCAACATGGGTTTTGTAAAGGGAAATCATGCTTCCCCAATCTACTAGAATTCTTTGAGGCGGTCAACAAGCATGAAGTGATCCCGTGGATATAGTGTTCCTGGATTTTCAGAAAGCCTCCCTCACTAAATGCTCTAAAGCAAAGTAAGCAGTCCTGGGATAAGAGGGAAGGTTCTCTCATGGATCAATAACTGGTTAAAAGACAGGAAACAAAGGGTAGGAATAAATGGTCAGTTCTCACAGTGGAGAAAGGTAAATAACGGGGTCCCCCAGGGATCTGTACAGGAACCTGTGCGTTCAACATATTCATAAATGATCTGGAAAAAGGGGTGAACAGTGAGGTGGCAAAATTTGCAGATGATACAAAATTACTCAAGATAGTTAAGTCCAAAGTTGGCTGCGAAGAGTTACACAGGGACCTCATTAAACACAAGGACCTCACTAAACTGGACAACAAAATAGCAGATGAAATTCAATGTTGATAAATGCAAAGTAATGCTGTCACGTCACACATGTACATTGGAAAACATAATCCCAACTACGCATACAAAATGATGGCATTGAAATTAGCTGTTAGCACTCAAGAAAGAGATCTTGGATAGCTCTCTGACAACATCCACTCAGCGTGCAGCGGCAGCCAAAAAAGCGAACAGAATGTTAGGAACCATTAGGAAAGGGATAGATAATAAGACAGAAAATATCACTATATAAATGCCACTATATAAATCAATGGTACACCCACACCTTGACTAATGTGTGCAGCTTTGGTCACCCCATCTCAAAAAAAGATATATTAGAGTTGGAAAAGATACAGAGAAAGGCAACAATAATGATGAGGGGGGAATGGAACAGCTTCTACATTAGGAGAGATTAGAAAGACAGGGACTGCTCATCTTTGAACTATGGAGTTATATGACAGAGGTCTATAATTGTGACTGGTCTGGAGAAAGTGACTCATCGAAGCATAAAAGGGCATGTGACTAGATAAGGGGACACTGGACTCCATTTTAGTGCCTGTGTTTTTCCACACACTGGGTTGGGGGCTTGGCTTGAAACAAAGAAGCTCCTTCCACATGGAATAAACTATAAAAGGGGGAAGTCAGTTCAACCGGGAGAGCCTCACTCCCTCTCAACACAACACCTGGAAACACCTTAGGAACAAAGACTGAATGGGGGGTGCCAGGCAGGAAAGAAGGAAGCCTGCCTGTGTAGGGAAGCTGGGTGGACAGTTTGTACTATCTAACTATTTAATCCTATCCAGTTTAGAGAATTTAGATTGCGGTTTTATTTTTTATGGTAACGTACTTTGATCTGTATGCTATTACATATAATCATTTAAAAGGGAGCCCAGACTGGCGAGACAGAGGGTTCAGCGATACCTCAGTTCCAGGTTGCATCCCAGGGGAAACGCATCACAGGCTCCCCATGGGTCCTCCCCACCTCCAGATCAGGCCCCAGGCTCCCCTGGGCCTGCACTCACCTCGTTCTTCCTGCCCAGCAGGAGGTAGGTGGCCGTGACCTCGTTGTATTTTTGGCTGTTCAGGGCTTCCTTGATCTCCTCGCGGGTATATCCCATTCCCACCATCACCTCTGGAAGAGAGGGGTTGGATTCACTTCTGGCACAGACACCACCCCCACCCCTGCTGGGGCAGGTGCCATGCAGCGTCCAGCCCCCGCCAGATGGCACAAGCCCCGTGTGTCCCCTGGGCTAGATGATAGGCCCATGGGCAGCGCCCATTTGCCCAGGTACTTCTGAGCCCTGTCGGGGCTGGGATGAAGGGGCCATGTCCCGGCCCTGGGACCCTGTGCAGCTGCCCTGGCGGGGGGGGTCGGACAAGGGTCAAGGCCGTGGGGCCGTAGTCTCGCTCTGTCCCACAGCCAGTCAGCTCAGGCCACTTCAGTGAGCCCTCCCCTAACTGGTGCCAAGCAGAGCCCCTCCGTGAACCTCAGAGGGACTGCAGACAAATGCTCCCCCAATAGGCGTTCCCCCCTTGGTCATCAGGGTCCAGACAGTGGTGCTCACTCAGCACAGCAGAGCCCTGGACCCTCACCGATGCGCTTGGTGTCCCCAAAATCCTCCTCAGGCTCCTTGTAGGGCTTCAGCTCGTCGCCCTCGTAGCCGATGTTGATCCATTTGTCCTTCATGATTTGCTGAGAGAGAAGGGATGGATTAGGAGGTCTCGGGCTTCCCTGGTGTGGGGGCTGCATCTCGAGACCAAGCACCCCTCACCCTCCCTCCCATGGGGACAGGGGACACGACTGCCCCTTGCCACACATCCATCGCCGCCCCCCCCACAACTGGGACAAGGGCCGCGTCTGCCTCCCACCACGCACCCATCATACACACACGCCTCCGCACTGGGGGAAGGGCCATGTCACTACGCACTCCTCCCGCTCCACAACCGGGACAGGGGCTGCATCTGCCCCTGCCACTTACCCATCAACCCCCGCCCCCGCCACACACCCCAGGACAAGGACTGCGTCTTCCCTCCGCCACACACCCATCAACCCCATGGGAAGTCTCCCTGCCCGGCACCCATCACTCTGCCCCCGCCCCAGGACAGGGCCTGTCTCTCCCTGCCAGGCACCCATCACACCCCTACCCCCAGCGGGACAAGGGCAGAATCTCCCCCCCGGCACCCCTCAGGACGCAGCCTGCATCTCCCCGCTGGGGAACAGGCTGTGTCTTCCCACCACTGGGCAGACCCTCCATCCCCGGCAGGGCCTGCAGACCAGGAGCAGAGACAAAGGACTCAGTGCACTCCTTCCAGTGCACCTGGGCCCCATCCCTGCTGTGTGTCTAGAGATGCTGTGGGTTAGGGAGCCCGACAGCCCAAATTCTGGCCCCCAGGGAGCTCCCATGACCTGCAGGAGCCGCACCTCCCCAGGGACTCCCTGCTGGCTCTGCAGATCCCACCCGCGCAGGGGGCTGAGCTCTGTGGGGGCTGCACGGAGCCTGCCTGGGTCTCAGACACCCTGTAATTATCCCCTGAGTCAATTACACTAATTACAGTCATTGGGGAGACAGCGCCAGGCAGGGCCCTGTGCAGGCAGAAACAGCTTAATGAGAGCTCGCTCCCATGGGGATTGCTGCCACTCGGGGGGCACAGTGCAGAGCAGAGGGCAAAGATGGCGTCCCAGCTCCACGGACAGAGTTGGGGGGGCTGGGTAAATGGGGCCACAGAGCACAGGAGCAGCAGGGTGAGGAAGTGGGAATTGTTGGTAATATTATTATGATGCCCCTGTGTGCCTCGGTTTCCCTCTGGGCTTTGCACTGCTCTGCACAGGGTGTAAAGGGTTAAACAGTTACTCCAGGAGCAGAGGCGGGGCTGGGAGGCACCACACTGTCTGGGGGCTGCCAATAGGTTGTTCCGGGCAGGGTGTAACCGACCTAGATCGATGGAGGGCACAGGGAATGGGGAATGCCAAGGGACTGAGCACAGGGAATGCCGGGAGGTCCCGGTTCTCCCGGGGACACCCTGCCAGCCTTCCCTCCCCGGGGCACTCACCTCCAGGGTGCAGCGCTTGGCAGGATTGAGCACCAGGAAGCGGCGCAGGATGGTCTCGCAGTCTGTGGACATGTAGAAGGGGACGCGGTACTTGCCTCGCAGCACTCGCTCCCGCAGCTCCTGGGGGGATGAGGGAGGGTCAAGTCAGGCAGGGATCCCCCCGCCAGCCTCCCTGCCTGCCCGGGACCTGCTGAGCCATCCCCAGAGACTTGGCTAGGAACTGGCCCCAAAGGGTTCCCCCCTCCCCCTCCACATACAAAGGGGGGGTCAACTCCGATGCAAGGCAGGGACTGGGCTCTGCCTAGCAAGGCTGTAGGGTCCCCTGGGCCCCAGCTCTGTGCCCAGGCTCTGGCTATAGGGACCCAGAGCCTCCTCTGTGATGCAGGGGACAAGGCCCTGCAGAAAACACAGCCAGAGCTAGAGATTGCCTTTCCGCCGGGCTAAGCGCTGGCCCTGCCATCATGCCCCCCCAACACCCACAGCCCCATGTCCCCTCCAGGACCCCCTGTGCCCCCATCTCCCCACCCCCATGTCCGCCCCAACACCCACAGCCCCGTGTCCCTCCAGGACCCCCTGTGCCCCCATCTCCCCACCCCCATGCCTCCCCAGACATCCTGTACCCCCATCTCCCCACCCCCATGCCCCCCCAACACCCACAGCTCTGTGTCCCTCCAGGACCCCCTGTACCCCCATCTCCCCACCCCCATACCCTCCAACACCTCCATCCCCATGTCCCCCCAGGACCCCCATGCCCCTGAGTCAACACCCCCCCATCCCTGTGTGCCCCCATGCCCCCCTGCTCACCTTGAGGTTCTGCCCGTCGAAGGGCAGCGAGCCGCTGACCAGGGTGTAGAGGATGACCCCCAGGCTCCAGATGTCGACCTCGGGCCCATCGTATTTCTTGCCCTGGAAGAGCTCGGGTGCGGCGTAGGGGGGGCTCCCGCAGAACGTGTCCAGCTTGGAGCCCAGCGTGAACTCGTTGCTGAACCCGAAGTCAGCGATCTTGATGTTGGCATCGGCGTCCAGCAGCAGGTTCTCTGCCTGGGGGGGGATGGGGGGCACAGCAGGGTCCGGCCACGCCCCCACAGCTGGGGGGCTGGGGTACGTCAGGGTCAGGCCCCACTCCCACAGCCGGGGGGGGGAGGGGGTGGGAGGATAGGGGCAGTGCCTGGGAGGGAGGGAACAAGGGGGAGCGGGTGCTGGGAGAGGGCCTGGGCTGGGGCAGAAAGGAACTCTTGCCTTCAGGTCTGGTGTGGTCTGGGGGGAGGGTAAGTACACGGGGGGGGGCCTGGGGGGATGCTGGCGCAGTGCCCAGGGTGGGGAGAGGGGCAGAACCCGGGTGGGGTGACTCACCTTCAGGTCTCGGTGCACGATGTTCTTCTGGTGACAATAGTGCACGGCCGAGACGATCTGGGGGCAGAGCTGGCAGTGACTATGGGACTAACGGACGCCATCCTCTGCCCCACATTGCTCCCCCACCCCCGCTGCCCCCCAGAAGGGGAACTGCTCCTGTAAGACGAGTGCTCTGCTGCCAGGGATCGACGGCTGGGAAGGCAGCGCCCATCCAGATTTCCAGGCCGGCTCCCAGCAGGGAGCCCTTAAACCCTCCCCCCCCACCCCCCCCCACACACCCCGCCACACACAAGAAGAGTGGTTCTCACGCTTTTGTACTGGTGACCCCTTTCACACAGCAAGGCTCCGAGGGCGACCCCCCTTACAAATTAAAAACACCTTTTTATATTTAACGCTATTCTAAATGCCGGAGGTGAAGTGGGGTTTGGGGGCTGCGGCTGACAGCTCATTACCCTCGGTGTAATAACTCCTGATCCCCTGAAGGGTCATGAGCCCCAGTTTGAGAATCCCTGCACAAGAGGGTCAGCAGCAGAGCCCTTCCACTCTCCACTGCCCCCTACCCCTACCCCACACACACCACTCAGCCTCTGCCCCACAGACTAGGGCCAGCAACGCAGCCTCCCTCCACAGAGCACACAGCCCCCCCCACGCAGAACATACAGCACCCCCCGACCCGTCAGCACAGCCCCCCACAGAACACGCAGCCCCCACATGCAGAGCCAGCAGCCCCCCCCACGTGCAGAACACGCAGCCCCCCCGAGCCGTCAGCACAGCCCCCCCGCAGAACACGAAGCCCCCACGTGCAGAACACGCAGCCCCCCCCCGTGCAGAACACGCAGCCCCCCCGAGCCATCAGCACAGCACCCCCACGGAACACGCAGCCCCCACGTGCAGAGCCAGCAGCCCCCCGCACCACACACACAGCCCCTCCACAGAGCACACAGATCATACAGCCCCCCCCCACCCCCCCGCCCTCATCCCTCAGGCTGGAGCTGACCAGAGACTCCGCCCTGAGCTAAAGTGATGTACCCAACAGGGCGGGGGCTAGGGGTGCAGAGAACTCCCACCTCGCTCCCCACAATCCCTGCTGCCAGCTCCCCCCACAGCCAGCGCCTGCCTGCTCCCCACAGCGCCCCCTGCTGGGGTGGGCAGGGCTCTTGTCCATTCCCCTGTCCAGATTCTGTCCTGACCTGTCTGAATTTTGCCCGGGCTTCCTTCTCCTTCATCCGTCCATGTGACACGAGGTAGTCAAAGACTTCGCCTGCAGGGAGGGGGTGCAGTCAGGAGCAGTCTGTAGTGGCAGGGGGTAGTGCCGGGGGGGGTCCATTACAGCAGGCCATGGGGGGCATGGAGACCCCACACATTCCCCAAGAGCGGCCAACCAGGCTGGTTGTGCCAGGGTTCATGCCCCCCACCCGACACTGGCCCACCCAACCGCACCCTGCAGCGTCCACGATGGGATGAGCCTGAGCCCAGGTGGCACCAGCCCGCAGGCACAGATGGGAGCCGCCCATGGAGCCACTGGAATGGATGGGAATGTGTACGCCCCCCGCCTGGCTCCCAGTGCCAGCCTGCGCCAGGGAAGCAGCTGCCAGGTGGGTGGCACCTGCAGGGGCCTAGTGGCTTGGCTTATTTTAAACAGAGCGAGGATAATTTTAGCAGCATGGGGGGGAGCCAAGCAGGGCCTGTGATCAGGAGGGGCTGTGGGAGGGAAGAGGGCGCATCCCGCCAGGCAGAATCCCTGGTCAGGCAGGGATGTGGGGGGAGTCACACCAGGGGGAGTCACACCAGGCAGAGCCCTTGGTCAGGATGGAGTGGGGGCATGTCACGCCAGACAGGCCCCTTGTCAAAAGAAGCTGTGGGGGGGGGTCACACTGGGCAGGGCCCCTGGTCGGGGGGGCGGTGGGAGGGGATATGTCAGGCAGGACCTGTGGTCAGGAGGGGTGGGGTGGGGTGGGGTGGGGTGGGGACATGCCAGGCAGGGGTCCTGCCTCCCCGCCACACCTGTCTATCTCCCCAGGCTGTGACTGCTGGG
This sequence comes from Lepidochelys olivacea, assembly GCF_965140295.1. Taxonomy (NCBI): domain Eukaryota; kingdom Metazoa; phylum Chordata; order Testudines; family Cheloniidae; genus Lepidochelys; species Lepidochelys olivacea. The sequence continues at coordinate 6,578,777 of NC_140433.1, read as the reverse complement.
GAGGCCTTTGGGGTGCTGGGCCAGGCTGGCTCCCATCGCTACCCACAGGCTCAGAGGGTCCCAGAGCAAGACTGCACCCCAGGGCAGGCTGGGTGGGGCTGTAGCCCATAGAACACTGGAGGTGAGCCGGGCAGAGGGATCTGGGGGCCATGCAGCGAGGGGGTGCGGGAACACAGAGGGGTCCAGAGCTCCAGGTGCAGCACAGACACCCCCAGGGGTTGCAGGCATGCAGATGGCACAGGCCTGGGGGAGCAGATGGCGGGGCAGGGGCTGCTGGCACGGCAGGGGGCATTCTCACCAGCACTGGCATACTCCATCACCAGGTAGAGTGTTTTCTCCGTCTCTATCACCTCAAACAACTTCACTGTAATGAGAGACACAGGTCAAGGCCCAGCTCCCGACATCGCCCAGCGAGCCCCACTCTCACCCGCACAGCCCACATGGTGCCTGCCGCTGGGGCCCTGGTCGGGGTCTCTCCCATGGTGAGGCTGGAAGCTTCTTCACTCCCTGTGCAAGCCCCAGTGACCCTAGCTCCTGGTGGTGTGGACAGGGCGGCACTGTTACTCCCCACGCGGGATGGGGAGGGGCGTCTCTGAAAACGCCCTTCGCAGCACAGCATGGATCCCTTCCAGAGGGCTGGGGGCCATGACACTGCAGAGACAGCTCTGATCTGTGATGGCAAAAAGAAGGAAATTCCCAGGCAAACCCCTCAGCTCTGTTGCTAGGGGCTGCCCAGGCTCCCTGCACTCCGGAGCTCCCGCCCTTGGGCAGCTGGGGCAAAGGGAGTTGGGGTGACCCAGCCCCAACATCTGGAAATACTCGGGGAAGTTTTGCACAGTCACCAGCCTTCACTCTACCCCTCGCTGCTGCCTGTCTGCTCCCTCCACAGCTCTGCCCTGTCCAGAGCCCGCTTCGCTCCCAGAAGCCCTGGAGCCTGCGGACAGCCCCGGAGCCTGCGGACAGCCCCGGAGCCTGCAGACAGCCCCAGAGCCTGCAGACAGCCCCACGCGCCAGCCGGGAGACGGCAGACGTGCCCACAGCTGCATTGTCACAGACCAGAACCTCTGCACTCACACGGAGCGTGCTAGACCCTCCTCTGAAATATATGGGTCACAATCCCGCAAACACCCTCCTGGGATGGGCCTGACCCTCCCTCCCAAACCCCCTCATGGGCCGGGCCTGGCCCTCCTACACAATGTCCCCACAGGACGGCCCGACTCCCACCCAACACCTGTCCCAAATGTTCTCACAGGATGGGCCTGTCTCTCCCTTGCCCCAGACCCATCACTGGTCAGGCCTGCCCCTCCCCCACTCACACGCCATCACGGGAGGGGCCTGACCCTCCCGACCCCCACCCCACACACACACAGGAGGGCTCTGACCCCCTGTAGTTGATGGACCTGCAGGGGCAGTGCCCACCGAGCAGAGGTGCCAGGGCCCGGATCCCCTCAACTGGCAGAGGCTGTTGTGGCTGGGGGACAGGGTATTTGGGGCTGTCATTTGCTCAGGCCCCATCGCCCCCGTGCTGCTGAGCCCCAGAGCCAGACCCCCGGACCCCAGCTCACCGATGTTGGGGTGGTTCAGGCCCTTCATGATCCGCACTTCCCGGAAGAGCTGCAGGGGGCAGAGAGACGGGTGTGTGTGTGGGGGGTGTTAAACAGCCTCACAACTCCTCCTCACCTGCCCCACCACCTCTAGCCCCCCAGGGCCTTTCCCTCTAGGGGGCACTGGCTCCAGTCCAGCCCCACGGCAGGGGAGCAACTGGTTCAAGGGGACAGGGAATGAGACACGGGGCCTTTCCCCTCTGGGGGGCACTGGCTCCGATCTGACCCCATGGCTGGCGAGTGGCTGAGGGGGACAGGGAAGGGGACATGGGCTCTTTCCCCTCGGGGAGCGCTGGCTCCGATCTGACCCATGGCGGGCGAGTGGCTGAGGGGGACAGGGAAGGGGACATGGGCTCTTTCCCCTGGTGGGGGGGACGCTGGCTCTGATCTGGCCCATGGCTGGCGAGTGGCTGAGGGGGACAGGGAAGGGGACACGGGGCCTTTCCCCTCTGGGGGTGCCGGCTCCGATCTGACCCCATGGCGGGCGAGTGGCTGAGGGGGACAGGGAAGGGGACACAGGGCCTTTCCCCTCTGGGGGTGCCGGCTCTGATCTGACCCCATGGCGGGCGAGTGGCTGAGGGGGACAGGGAATGGAACACGGGCTCTTTCCCCTTGGGGAGCACTGGCTCTGATCTGGCCCTATGGCAGGGGATGGGCTGGCTCAGGGGTTTGTTCTCATCTGCTCCCCACCCACAGCTCCTTTGCTAATTAGCAGCCCCTGGAGATGCCTCTGGAGCAGCTGTTACCACAGCGACCAGTCTGGCCTCTGGGCACTAATTAGAGCAGTGATCTGAGGGAGGGGAGCCCGTGTCAATGCCAGGGGCTGGGGCAGCCAGTGTGGGCTGGGGCTGGTAGTGTCCCGAGGTGGGGGACAGGAGCGAGGCAGGTGTCCTGGGGTGGATGGGAAACGGGGGCAGGTGCCGGGCGGGGTGGGTGTCCCAGATTAGCTGCGCGGAGAGGCGCAAGGCAGGGCCGAGGGATGGTTCCCTAGGATAGCGGGGTGGGGTGCTGGGTATGGGACCCGAGCTCACGGAGGAAGCACAGTGAGGAAGTCGCAGGCATGGGGAACCCAAATGCCAGGGCCAGAGCCCCCCCTCTCCCAGCCCAGAGCACAATGGGCTCTTTGTGAAGCCTGGGAACCCAGCCGCTGGCGTCGGAGCTGTGCCGTGGGCAGCCAGCGGGAGGTGGGGGGCAACCCCCATCCAGGGTGGCCTGGAGCTGCTGCCCGTCCTGCCAGTCCCAGGCCTGGCTACCTCTGTCCCTCCAGGCCCAGCCCCCGGGCAGCGCAGCCCCTGCCGGGACATTGCCCCCTCCCCAGGGCATGGGTCTGCCAGCACCTGCAGGGTGTGGGGCCCCTCCCCCTCCGCTCATGCTCACCTTCTGGAGGCTCGTGGGGTTCAGCTGCGTCTTGTCGATGATTTTTATTGCCACCTACAAACAAACCAGATTCTGGCTGGGGGGCGGGGGGGGGTTTTAGGGCACTCAGTGCCTGCGCCCCCCACTTCCCTCTTTGTGCCCCATACGCTCCTCCACTCCCCTGCCCCATCTGCACTTGTGCTATACTCCAGCAGCCCCTGACACCTCAACCTCCCCCACTCTTCCCAGTGCCCCCCCTTGGAGATCTCCCCTGTGCCCCCCCAACATCTGAGCTCCCCTGTGCACCCCCTCAGTTTACACTACCCCAGAGAGCCCCACTACGTCCCCCACCCTCCGTGGAGTGCTGCCACGTGGCTCCCCACGTCCCCTGCTCTCCCCGGAGCGCTGTCCCATGGGCCCCCCCCGCCCCGTATCCCTTACTTGCCCTCCCTAGCGCGCTGCCCCATGGCCCTCTGCAGCGCTGAGCCATTGCCCCTGCCCTCACTGGAGCGCTGCCCCATGACCACCCTATAGCCTCCAACCCCACAGAGTGCTGCCCCGTGGCCCCCGCAACCTCACCTCTCTGCCTGTCAGGATGTGCCGGGCCAGCTTGACCTTGGCGAAGTTGCCCTTGCCGATGGTTTTGAGGAGTCGGTAGTTGCCGATGTGGGGCTGCTCGTCGGTGCAGGAGGCGATGGAGTTCCGGCAGCGTGCACCCAGCGACCGGCTGGACCACGACGAGCCCTTCTCCGAACGGCTGCTGGCCAGGGTGGAGTGCTGCAGGGGAGAGAGACAGCGTCACCTGGGGGCAGGAGGGCACCAGGCGCTGCAGGGAAAGAGTCCTGGCTCCCAGCTTCCTGCTCTAATCGCCAGACCCCACTCCCCTCCCAGAGCTGGGGAGAGAACCCAGGAGTCTTGGCTCCCAGTCCCCCGCTCTAGCCACCAGACCCCACTCCCCTCCTGGGGCTAGTGCACAGTTTGGGTTCGAAGGCATGCTGCGGCCACTCAACAGCTGGGTTAAGTCAGCACAGGGGCCCCAGCCCCATGGTTTCTCCAGTCCCGAGTACCATGTGCCCAGCTGAGCAGGAAAGCCCAGTGGGGTGGAGGAGTCACTGTGCTACCAGAACCAACCGGATCCTGCCTCAGGACGATGGCACTGCACACGGCAACAGGGAGGGCAGGAAGATGCCCTCCAGCCCCCCCCCCTCCAGCCCCCTTCCTGGGCACTGGCCAACTGGGAACGGGATCAGGAGTACCTCCCTAGCAAGGGACGCTCCAATGGGCAGCGCTCGGGGCACCATGCCTGTGACGAAGTGGGACTGTTCTTAATGTTTCCTCTGAATAGTGTGGGGGTGCCTCAGTTTCCCCTATGCAGTTCTTAAATCTCTAGGGGGTGGGATAAGGGCGTATGATCATTGCAGAGCCCTCGAGGGCAGGTGTGCGCAGGGGTCTGGACACAGAGAATGGTCGACACCCTGTTTCCTGGCAACTGATGGCCTGGCCCTTCCCCGCTGCAAGGTGAGAGCTAAAGGGCTGGAGAACAAAGGAATCCGGTGACATCCTGGCCCGGGACAGGGACAAAGCCCAGAGGAGGAGGGGCTGGAGAGAGTTTCAGTTTGGGGCTGGCTGGGGACATGGAGTGAAGTGCAGACGTGGTTGTCTGAGTCACTGCCCCCCAAAATGGACCCAGCCGAGGGGTCCCGTTCTCTGCACCTGCAAGCTCTGTTTTAGACCATGTTCCTGTCGTCTAATAAACTTCTGTTTTACTGGCTGGCTGAGAGTCACGTCTGACTGTGGAGAAGGGGGCAGGACCCTCTGGGCGGACTCGCTGGGGGAAGCGCACGGAGGGGCAGAGGATGCTGAATGCTCCGAGGTCAGATCCAGGAAGGTGGAAGCTGTGTGAGCTGTGTGTCCTGCAGACAGGCTGCTCACAGGAAGGCAACTGCCCCAGAGTCCTGACTGGCTTCATGGGGAGCAGTTCCAGAGCATCGCCCAGGGAGTCCGTGACAACTGGTGGCAGAGGTGGGATGTACTGCACCCCGTGGATGGCGCTTCCTGCAGTAAGTGACTGGGGAGCAGTAAAACGAAGGGGGATTGACAAGGACCAGGCGTGCTGAAGGCTCAGAGAGGAGCAGTTTCGGGGGGCAGTTAACCCCTGGGAGTGTGTGACCAGCGAGAAGGACTGTGCAGTAATGGGGTCACCCTGGGGACTGCGGTGAGCAGTCTCAGGGGTGGAGGAGCCTGCGGCTTGGTCCTGGGAGAGAGAAGGACTTTTGCAGTAACAAGGTTCCCCAGGGGATTGAAGCGAGCGGTCCCAGGGGCAGAGGAGTCTGCAGCTCGACCCTGGCAAAGAGGTGGTGACCTCGAGAAAGCTGGCATACTTGGGGTTCTCCCTGGAAACCGTGGGGAGCTGAGAGCACACAGGCCTGTGAGTCCACAACAACTTGCGAAGAGCGGAGTGATGGCCTGTCACCGTCTCCTTAAGAAGGACATTGTAACCCTTTGCAAAAAGAGAGTGTTGAGCATTGGAAAGTTCACCAAAGCACAGTTAATCGTGCAGCTGGAGGAGGATGACCGCTCTAAGGAACAGATTCCTGACCCAAATGGGGCTATAGCAGGATCCGGGAGCAGCTGGAGTGGTAGCCAGGCATCCCGAAAACTCCTGTCCCCAACCAGACGGGGGTCTTCACGATCAGGTTCCCCATCGGGGGATCGGAGACGGACGGGATTGGAGCTGAGTCCGAGAGAGCAAGAGGACTGTGAGAGACAGCGAGAGTCCAAGAAAGAGCTGCAGAAGCAGCAGCAGCATGAACTGGCGGTGGGGGAGCGGAGAGGCCTAGGGGACCCCCCAGGGGTGAGTGGGGATAGACCCTGGGGGGCCAGTTCCGCAGGGAACCTTGAGACTAAATTGCTGCCCCTGGTTAAGGAGGGGGGGATATCGATGCCCACCTTACTGCCTTTGAGCAGGCTGGAGATTTGAACCGGGGGGACCCTGCGGAAAAGCCCCGGTGTCTAGCTCCCTTGCTGGGTCCCAAGGCCATAGACTCTGTCAGCCAGGTGGGTGGGGAGGTGGACAGGCTCCCACTCCTGACCCCAACCTATATGTCTGTGTGGAGTTTCCTGGGGTCAGGCCCCTCGGACCTCCAGTGGGAGCGGAAGGTGATGGTCAATGGGGAGACATTTCTGGGGTGGCGAGATCCTGGGACAGAGAGAACCGTTGTCAGTCCCTGGGTGGTGCAGCCTCAGATGCTGAGGGGCTGTGTGAGCTGGGTGAGGGTCCCAGGGACGAAGCCCCTCGCCCTGCCTATGGCCCAGATCCCTGTGCAGACACAAGAGGGGTGGGGCTGGCTGGCCATTGGGGTGCTCTAGGATACCAGCTGCGAGACCCTGTTGTGGGGTGACTGTGTCTCTTTGGGACAGGATCCAGGCCCTGCTCCTGTAACGGCCAAGGGTTTGAATTTGAATCCAGGGAAAACAATGAGGGGAGAGGGAAATTGTCAGTGAAAATGCAGATGACCTGGCTGGCAGGGGGGAGGAACTGCTCGCCTCAGGCTACCTGCCTGTGTGTAACCAGACCCCTGGGGCTCCCCGCCTCCCTTGCACACTGGAGAGGGGGCTCACGCTGGCTCTGATGCTGTGAGGAAAGCAGGGAGCTCGCTGCCTACCCCCACTGGGACAGCAAGGGCAGCGCTGAGCACAGTGGGAGCTGAGACCCCAGCTGAGTGGGGGGAGACACAGGCAGGGCAGGGGATCTGTTGGGGGTGGCAAGGTGCTTGGTAAGAAAAGTCTGGATGAACCTAGGCAGCCTTATGAGCTGATGGCTTTGTCTAGTCAGCAGTGGGGGAAGGCGAGGAGAGTGGAAGACGAGTGTCCCTGGACCTTACCTGTTAGCTGGGTGGAGAATTGTGACAGTGAAGGAAACGTGCCTGTGTCTGTCAGGGGTATTGACTTGCCTATGGAGGGAGCTACCCTGATCTCCAAGTAGTTGTCTGTGACCAGCCTTGTGTGCAGGACAAGGGGAATGAGATCCCAAGCTGTGTGTCTGGGAAAGGAGAAAGTGTGTCCGGCTCTTCTTTGTCTGTGGAGCAGACAGAAGGGACCTTTCAGCCTGCGATGGTTGAGGGTAGTGAAGTTGTCTCAGAATTTGTTCTGGATTCAGCTAAAGCCCAGGAAGAGAATGGTCCTAAGTTTGTGTCTGCTCGGGAGAATGGTACTGTAACTAGGTCACATCCAGTTAGTGTCTATGTAAAATCCCAGAGACCAGACAATTCTGGTGCTTGTATTTTGCCTGTTGCTAGTGTGTGGTAAAGGGAAGGAGAATGCTTCTGACCTTTTATCTAGGAAGTCTGTAAGTTTGCCTGAAAGGGGATTGTGTAGGAATCCGCCTGATGGGCCAGAGGTAATTCTGGATGTAAGTGAGACCCAGAAAGAGTCTGTTGTTGCTCAGGAAAGTGTTCCTCTAGAGCAAGCCCTAGGTGAAGAGGGTAAGAGCAGAATTTCTGTGAGGGGTGAATTGTTGCATAGAAAAGCCCTAGGGAAAGGAATCCTCATGGAGTCTTTGCAAGCAGTTTACTGCAACTGAAGGGTGTGAAAGTGATTTAATCAAGAAAGTCTCTGTTCCTAACAGCCAGAAATTTTCTGTTGTGAATGGATCCACTGACTTTCCAGTTGAAAGATCCAGTGTGGAGAGCTTTGAGAAGGTCTCAGACGGAGTGAAAGCTGTTAAGAAAGTTAAACAGTCCTATAACCAAGTGGCTGTGTTTGGCCAGCTTGTTGGGGAGGCAAGGTTGTTGAGAAAGGAATGTCTCCATGCTAGTTCTGTAAGTGAACAGTATGTGGCCCAGGTCCAGATGGGGGCCCTTAACCAAGACAGACTGAATTGCAGCCCTCCAGACTGGAGCGTTGGGAGAAGACCCAATCCCAGTTTGACCCCCTGGGGTTTTGGGGTGGCCAAAGGGCACAGGCCACATAAACCTTCCCACATGCGGCCTGCGAGTGCTATCGACCACCCCGACCTAAGGGAGGGCGTGAAACTGGAAGGGCCTGGTGTAACTCCCACCAAGGAATGGGAGAGATGCTGGGGCATCCATGGGAATGTTGGTGGCTTCTAACTTCCCCAGGTCACCGGCTAAAGTAACCCAGCTCAGTTCGATCTCAAAGGGAGGAGAGATGTGACGAAGTGGGACTGTTCTTAATGTTTCCTCTGAATAGTGTGGGGGTGCCTCAGTTTCCCCTATGCAGTTCTTAAATCTCTAGGGGGTGGGGTAAGGGTGTATGATCATTGCAGAGCCCTAGAGGGCAGGTGTGTACAGGGGTCTGGACACAGAGAATGGTCGACACCCTGTTTCCTGGCAACTGATGGCCTGGCCCTTCCCCGCTGCAAGGTGAGAGCTAAAGGGTTGGAGAACAAAGGAATCCGGTGACATCCTGGCCCGGGACAGGGACAAAGCCCAGAGGAGGAGGGGCTGGAGAGAGTTTCAGTTTGGGGCTGGCTGGGGACATGGAGTGAAGTGCAGACGTGGTTGTCTGAGTCACTGCCCCCCAAAATGGACCCAGCCGAGGGGTCCCGTTCTCTGCACCTGCAAGCTCTGTTTTAGACCATGTTCCTGTCGTCTAATAAACTTCTGTTTTACTGGCTGGCTGAGAGTCACGTCTGACTGCGGAGAAGGGGGGCAGGACCCTCTGGCTTCCCCAGGAGCCCCGCCTGGGCGGACTCGCTGTGGGAAGTGCACGGAGGGGCAGAGGAGGCTGAATGCTCTGAGGTCAGACCCAGGAAGGTGGAAGCTGTGTGAGCTGTGTGTCCTGCAGACAGGCTGCTCACAGGAAGGCGACTGCCCCAGAGTCCTGACTGGCTTTGTAGGGAGCAGTTCCAGAGCATCGCCCAGGGACTCCGTGACAATGCCCGGCCCAGCAGCCAGAACTGCCCTCCGCCGCCGAGCCCTGGGGTCGGGCACCACTCGGGGCACCAGGCCTGGCCCGGCAACCGGAATCTCCTGCTGAACTCTGGGGACAGGCCCAGCTGGAGGAGCAGGGGTGGGTCGTGCTGGGCAGCCGGGGGTGGGGAGATGCAGCAGGCCCCACAGGGGAGGCTGTCTGCAGGGGTGGTGCAGAGCCCAGCCTGTTCAGAGTCGCTGCCCTTGCCGTGTCCTGCAGCCCGCACCAGCCCCCGGGAGCCACATCTGCAGCTTCAAGGAGACACCATCGATTCTCCCGTCCCCAGCTGCACCCAGCCAGGGAAGGGAGGGGGCAACAAGCAGTACCAGGAGAGTCCAGACAGCAAGAGTGCCTCCTGACTTCCCCCACACCCCCTCATACCTGCCACTGCCCCCCACCTCCTCCCAAGACCTGGCACTGCCCCCACACAACACAAAACCCCTCTCCACACAGTGCTGCTGTCCCCCACAACCCTCGCCCCTCAGTGCTACAAGCTCCCTATATTAGTACAGTAAAGGCACCCCCAAATCCCAGCCTGAGCCCGTCATGGCCTCCCCCCAATGTGCCCTGAACGTCCCTGTGCTCTCAGAGCTGCTGTCCCCAGCGAAGGGGGGCAGGCCGGGCCCAAGGAGCCGATCGCATTTACCCGCTCAGACAGCTCAGAGCAACTTGGCACGAAGAGCTTGCAGATGGACACCGGCAGCGCAGCCTGCAGACCGGGGGTGCCCAGCGCTCAGCACCCCACAGGCCGGGCACCCCCCCCCCAGCACCACGGGGGGCCCAGCGCTCAGCACCCCCCGGCCCCGCAGGCCAGACTCCTCCTTCCCAGTACCCCACAGCCCTGCAAGTTGACATCTCCTGCCCAGCACCATGGGGTTGGGGTGGGCAGCACACAGCATCCCACAGGCCCGGCACCACCCCCCAGCACCCCACAGATCGGGCCGCTCCTGTTAACACCCATGTAGCCAGCCATAGGACAAAAAGGAGGTTAGTGGGTTACACATTATTGTAGTAGGTCATAAACCCAGTGTCCTTATTGAGATCATGACTTTTGGTGTCAATTCATAACTTTACTAAAGGTCCCAGGCTAGTCTTTCAAAAGTGTTGAGGAAGTTTCCTTTGAGGACGAGGAAGGAGAGTTCAGATAAAGAGTCACCGTGCTGTGAAAAGTGTTTCCCCACAGCCACGGGTGTTTTTGTCTTTTATCATTTTCCTGTGTGAGTTCATTTGAGAGCTCAGTGACCTTCTGGTTTCACCCGCATAGTAATTATTGGGGCGTTTAGTGCACACATTGTGATAGACGTGTAGGATCCATGGATCTGGAAAGGTGTGTTGTGGGGATCATTGTAGCGGTGGAAATATGGCTGCAGGTTTTGCATCTGTTGTTCTGGCAGGGTCTGGCGCTGTTTTGAGTTGGTGGGTCCTGCTCTGTGGGGAGCTTGCCTGTGATGATGAGCTTGGAGAGGCTGTGGGGTTGTTTGAAGGCCAGAAGAGGAGCTTCGGGAAAGATTTCTTTCAGGGTGGGATCCCCATAGAGTACAGATTGTAGTTATTTAATGATACCCCATATGGGTGCCAGTGTGGGATGGTAGGTGACAACTAGGGGTATGCGGTCGGAGCGGGATTTATTTCTGTGCTGAAAAGGTTCTCTTGGGGTATTTGGGTGGCCCGTTCCATGGTGGGATCTACTTCCCTGGTGGAGTGTCCTTGTTTGATGAAGGTGGTTTTGGGTGTGTTAAGGTGTGTATCCTGGACTCTCTTCGCAGCATATTCTGTGGTATCTGAGAGCCTGGCTGTAGCTAACAGATTTCTTGGTGTTTGGGGTTGTTACAGAATCCGTGAAGGTACGTGTGGGGACCCGTGGGTTTCTTGTGTATAGTTGGCTGTAGGGTTCCATTGCTGAAGTGGATTGTGGTGTTCAGGAAAAGTTGATTCTGGTGTGGGAACATTCTAGAGAGAGTTTAATGGGCGGGGATGGGGTGGTGGCTGCTGAAGTTGTGGTGGAAACCTATGAGGGACTTTAGGTTGTCTGTCCAGAGGATGAAAATATCATGCATGTATCTCAGGTATATCATTGGCTTTTGTGGAGCATTTCTCCAGAAATTCTTCTCCATGGTGCCCCATGAAGAGGTTGGCATATTGGGGAACTATCCGAGCACCCATGGCTGTTCCCATGGTTTTTGACAAAGTATTGTTGAATGATAACTGTTCTGGGTGAGGATGAAAGGGATGAGGTTGGTGATGTGCTTGGGATGGACAGCTGAGGGCTGTCCAGTGTCTTGTAGATATTGAGGCAAGCACCTATGTCATCACTGTGAGGGATATTGGTGTATTGGGAGGTGACATACATGGTGACAAGGGTGGTGTTCAAAGGGAGGCTGTTACTGTTGCAGAATTTCTGGAGGAAGTCTATTGTTCCTTGGAGGAAGCCGGGCCTTTGTGTACTGAGTGGTTTGAGGGCGGTTTCTATGGGTTCTGATATTCCTTCAGAAAGAGTGTCAGGGCTGATGGGTCTGCCTGAGTTCCCTCATTTGTGCATCTTGGGAAGCACACAGAAGGTCCCTGGGGTGGGTTTGCGGGGGATGAAGTTGTAGAGTTTCTCTTGGAGTTGTTTGGGAAAGAATTTGATGATCTCCTTAAATTCCTGGGTGAATTGTGATGTGGCGTCTTCTTTGAGTACTTTATAGTAGCTGGTGTCAGAGAGCTGTCGGTTGGCCTTACTCTATCTGCTGGTCTGATCACTATCTGATCTTGTCCTCTCAGCAGTGGAGAGATTGGGGTGGATGTGATTGTTGATTGCAGAGCCATTTTTTTCCCCTGATGCAAGCCATGTAATGATCAAGTGTGTGGTTTTGTCCACTGTGGGGTGTCCAGTCAAGTTCCCCACAGAGCAGGACAGACCAATACCAAGTGGCACCAGACTCTGCCAGAACAACAGATGCCAAACCCACACCCATAGCTCCACTGCTATGATGGTCACTACTCCACACAACACACCTTTCAAGGTCCATGGGTCCTGGACATGCCTAGCACAATACATGGTGTAACCTCATCCTGTGCACTAAAAGCCCCAAAAATAATAATGTGGATGAAACCAGACAATCTCTGCGCTCTCAAATGAACTCACAAAGAAAACTGATAAAAGACACACAGCACATCACCCGTGGGTGCACATTTCACAGAATGATCACTCCGTATCTGACCTCCCAGTCCTTGCTCCCAGGAACCCTGCACAACCCTTTCAAAAGATGAGCCTGAGAGCTTAAATTCATAACTTTACTTAATAAAGACCCTGGATTTATGGCTTATTTCAACAATCTGTAACCCACTAACCCCCCTTTTTTATCCTCTGCCTACAGGGCTACACGGGCCACTTCACCTTGAACGGTCTCTTAGAACATGGAGAGACAATATCCTAAGAACCACACAGCTACAATAAAATGTGTGTTAACTACTTATGCCAAACAATCTGGTCCACCTTTTATTTAGTTGTGACCCTCAGAACCTTTCCCAGCCCTGAAGAAGAGCTCTGTGTCGCTCAAAAGCTTGTCTCTCTCACCAACAGAAGTTGGTCTAATAAAACATATGACCTCATCTCATGACAGAACAAGGCGTAATGGTCTCAAGTTGCAGTTGGGGAGGGTTAGGTTGGATATTAGAAAAAACTTTTTCACTAGGAGGGTGGTTAAGCACTGGAATGGGTTACCTAGGGACGTGGTGGAATCTCCTTCCTCTGAGGTTTTTAAGGTCAGGCTTGACAAAGCCCTGGCTGGGATGATTTAGTTGGGGATTGGTCTTGCTTCGATCAGGGGGCTGGACTAGATGACCTGCTGAGGTTCCTTACAACCCTAATATGCTATGATTCTATGATCCACCTTGGCTCTCTAAAGTGCCAGGTAAGATTTAAGGCTAGAAGTGCTACATCGGCGCATCTGGTGAAGAGTGTCTCTGCTGAGGGGAGAGAGCTTAGGTTGGTGTAACTTGTGTCACTCAGGGGGGTGGCTTATTCACATCCCTGAGCGCCATAAGTTATACCGAAGTAAGTGGTAATGTACACCTGGCCTAAGAGCTCTGGCCCTGTGAGCTCAGCTCTTAAGACTAACACCTGAGACCTCAGCCCATTGTTGCCCTCCAGCAGAGCCCTGCTGAGTTCACATGCTCTGTCTCTCCGGATCCTCTATGGGTCTCAGCCAGTCCTTAATCACCAGCCCTTCATATCTCCTGCTCTGCCCCATGAGCATTTTAACCCTTCGGCACCAACTGGGCAGCAATACCAAGTCAAATAAATCACTGCCATGCACATCATTCATACAAATATTACAGAAAATTCCCATTTTGGTCACACGTGGCCAACTGGAAATCCAGAGTTTCCAAGCGTTTGACTTTGCAACAGCAATCTTTTTGTAGTGAGTGTGTGTGTATGTCATCTCCTAAGTGTTTATAAAGGCAAACTGAAAACTTGAGTCCCATCCTATGGGACTGAACTGAACTGAGCCCTTCCTGGATCACAGGTCAGGCTGAGACCTTTACATCCACCACAAGGCGCGCTGCCTTTTGAGCTAATAGGGTCACTGGTAGTAGCGAGCTGTAGCTCACGAAAGCTCATGCTCAAATAAATTGGTTCGTCTCTAAGGTGCCACAAGTCCTCCTGTTCTTTTTGCGAATACAGACTAACACGGCCGCTACTCTGAAACCTAGTAGGAGACTGTTATCCTCCATGTGGACCAGCCACCAGAGGGGGGTGAGATTCACACTTGCCATTAGGTGTCACTACTATTTGCTGACAGCAGAGGACTTGTGAGACTCAGGACTCCTGGGTTCCATTGCAGGCAGCGGAGGGGAGGGGAGGGGAGGAGGCTGTAGTAGTTATAAACCCTTTTGCCCCTGTGCTCCCAGTCCGTCCCTACCCGCCCTGCTTCCACCCTTCCTCTTGGGCTCCTGTCTTTGTTCCCCACTGTCAGTCTCTCCTGCTATTATCCCCACAGGCTGTCCCCACCCTTCTCCCCCACACCTGGGTCCAGCAGGGGGGCACTGACAACACAGGAGAGATGGTCTCCGGGCTCATAGGTCTGGGGCAGCCCTTGGCATGGGGGGCCAGATGAGTGGGGAGCAGAGAAAGTGCATTGGTTAGCAGGGGCAGAGGGAGGGCGTCGGCTGCTAGGCCAGTTGGCTGGGGGTCTTGGGGGGCAGTGGGAGGGCGCTGGTTGGTGGGGGCAGAGGTAAGGTGCCAGCAGGCAAGGAGGAGGGTGGGACTTGGCATGGGACAACGATAATCCTGTATCCATACCAGCCATTTCCCTGGGTGAGGGCTGCACTCCCAAGGGTAGGAGCAACTGGCAGCTGCAGCTCCGTGCCAAGCGCTGCAATCTCCTTGGAAGAGGAAGAGGGAGAGAGGAGGGGAGAGGGGAAGAGGGAGTGAGAGTGTGTGTGTGTCCCCACCCCAGACTCACATCAGCCACGGGCTCAGTACACCAGGGGCTCCCAGCCCAAGGCTCCCCGGCAGGCCACCCCAGGGCCCCGCTCCCCTGCTCGGTTCACGGGAGCCAGGAAGCCCCGGCGTCTGGTTCTACCCCAGCTGAGCGAGTGGCCCCCCTGCGGGCTGGGCTCGAGGTCACACAGTGAGCCCAGGTGTTCGCCTGCAGGGCCTGGCCCCTACGGAGCCCTCCGCACTGCAGGAGACTCCCGGGGCAGCCTGGCCCCAGCCCACAGAGCACGCAGGCCTGGCAAGGTGAGATGCCCAGCGCCTCATAGCTGCCATCCACAGGCCCTGAGCCTCACAATGGCTGGGCCCCCTGCAGGGCAGGCCAGGCTGCCCTCCCCTGACACCCAGGCCTGGAGAGTGATAGGGTCCTGCTCCCCAGGGACTCTCCTTCTGAACTCCACAAGCCCAAACCTGCTGGCACAGGGGGCATCATGGCCCCAGCACGGCCTCAGGCTTCTCCCTTCCAGCCTCAGCCTGGCATCTGGAACCTCAATGGCCCCACTGCGCTGGCCAGCAGCATGGCCTAAGCATGGCTTAGAGACTAACCAATTTATTTGAGCATAAGCTTTCGTGAGCTACAGCTCACTTCATCGGATGCATACTGTGGAAAATACAGAAGATGTTTTTATACACACAAACCATGAAAAAATGTGTGTTTATCACTACAAAAGGTTTTCTCTCCCCCCACCCTACTTTCCTGCTGGTAATCAGATGTCAAGAATTATAACATTCAAAAACCAGTCGGAGAACACTTCAATCTCTCTGGTCACTCGATTTCTGATCTCAAAGTGACTATCCTTCAACAAAAAAACTTCGAAAACAGACTACAACGAGAGACTGCTGAATTGGAATTAATTTGCAAATTGGATACAATTAACTTAGGCTTGAATAGAGACTGGGAAAGGTTGAGTTCTTATAAAAAGTAACCTATTTCCCCTTGTTTATTTCTCCCCCCCCCCAGACGTTCTTGTTAAACCCTGGATTTGTGCTGGAAATGGCCCACCTTGATTATCATACACATTGTAAGGAGAGTGATCACTTTAGATAAGCTATTACCAGCAGGAGAGTAGGGTGGGGGGAGAGAAAACCTTTTGTAGTGATAAACACCCATTTTTTCATGGTTTGTGTGTATAAAAACATCTTCGGTATTTTCCACGGTATGCATCCGCTGAAGCGAGCTGTAGCTCACGAAAGCTTATGCTCAAATAAATTGGTTAGTCTCTAAGGTGCCACAAGTCCTCCTTTTCGTTTTGCGAATACAGACTAACACGGCTGTTACTCTGAAACCAGTGCTACGGCTGGCGTTCATCCTGCAGCAACACACTTGAGGCCACTAAATGACACAACATTGGCCCTCGCCTCCTTCCCACCTGCCCTGGGACAGGGCAGAGAAATGAAAATGATGAAAGGTCTAGAGAACATGACCGACGAGGGAAGATTGAACAAACCCAATTCTTTCAGTCTGGAGAAGAGAAGGCTGAGAGGGGACATGATAACAGGTTTCAAGTACATAAAAGGCTTGTTACAAGGAGGAGGGGGAAAAATTGTTCTCTAACTTCTGAGGACAGGACAAGAAGCAATGGGCTTAAATTGCAGCCAGGGCGGTTTAGGTTGGACATTAGGAAAGCTTCCTGTCAGGGTGGTTAAGCACTGGAATAAATTACCTAGGGAGGTTGTGGAATTTCAGTCACTGGAGGTTTTTAGGAGCAGGTTAGACAAACACCTGACAGGGACGGTCTAGATAATACTCAGTCCTGCCACGAGTGCAGGGGACCGGACTAGATGACCTCTTGAGGTCTCTGCCAGTCCTATGATTCTAAGACTCAGGGGCATGAGCCAAGGCAGTGCCCAGGGCCATGGGCTCTGGGCAGAAGGGAGGTATTGCCAGCACAGAGGAGGAGCGGAATATCGCACAAGAAGATCTTGATGACATTGAAAACTGGAATAATAGAAATGGGATATTATTGAATAGTGCAAAGTGCAAGGTCATGTACTTAGGGACTAACAACAAGAATTTTTGCTATAAACTGAGGACTTACCAGTTGGAAGTGACACAGGAGGAGAAAGACCTGGGTGTATTGGTTAATCCCAGGAGGACTATGTATGATGCGGCTGTGAAAAAGGCTAACACAATCCTAGGATGCATCAGGTGAGGTATTTCCAGTAGAGACAGGGAAGTGTTAGTACCATTATACGAGGCACTGGTGAGACCTTATCAGGAATACTCTGTGTAGTTCTGGAGTCCCATGTTCAAGAAAGATGAATTCAAATGTGAACAGGTGCAGAGAAGGGCTACTAGGATGATCCGAGGAACGGAAAACCTACCTTGTGAGAGAAGGCTTGCCTTGTTTAGCCTAACCAAACGAAGGCTGAGGGGTGACGTGATTCCTCACTATAAACACATCCGAGCGATAAATAGAGGGAGGGAGAGGAGTTATTTAAGTTAAGGGCCAATACGGACACAAGAACAAATGGATACAAACTGGCCATCAACAAGTTTAGGCTTGAAATTAGACAAAGGTTTCTAACCGTCAGAGAAGTGAAGTTCTCGAGCAGCCTTCCAAGGGGAGCAGTGCAGGGCAAAAGTCCTACTTGGCTTCAAGACTGAGCTTGGTAAGATTATGGAGGGGATGGTTGGTTAGACTGCCTACAATGTCATGTGGCCCATCTGTGACTGCTGGTAGCAAATATCCCCAATAGCCAGAGATGGGGAGGGCTCTGAGTTACTACAGAGAAGTCTTTCCCAGGTGTCTGGCTCATGGGTCTTGCGAACATGCTCAGGGTCCACTGATTGATGTATCTGGGGTCAGGAAGGAATTTTCTCCCAGGTCAGATTGGTAGAGACTCTGTGGGTTTTTCATCTTCCTCTGCAGCATGGGGCACGGGTCATTTGCAGGTTTAAACAAATGTAAATGGTGGATTCTCTGTAACTTGAAGTCTTTAAATCAAGATTTGAGGACTTCAGTAACTCAGCCAGAGGTTCTGGGTCTATTACAGGGTGGGTGGGGGAGGTTCTGTGGCCTGTGATGTGCAGGAGGTCAGACTAGATGAAGAAGAGGAGGTTACATACCAGTAACTGGAGGATCTTTGAGATGTGTGGTCCCTATCTGAATTCCACTGAAGGTTATACACATGCGCCCTGTGTCAGGGCTGGAGATTTTGGAAGCAGTAGCACCCATTGGTCCGCACATGTGCCTTTGCTCAGCCTCATGGTTTAGTTTGAGGCGATAAAGGGCAGGGTGGACTGACTGTGCCCTCAGTTCCTTCTCCACTGCAAATAGCACAGACCCGCAGCAGAGGGGAAGGAGGGTGGGACTGGAATTAGATAGGGACCACACCTCTCGAAGAACCTCCAGTTACAGGTAAGTAACCTCCTCCTCCTTCAAGTGACTGTCTCTATTGTGTTCCCTTGAGGGTGATTAACAAGCAGCACCCAGTCAGGAGGAGGGTGCGAGGAAGAGGACAGAACTGTGGAATGGAGAACAGCTGTGCTGAACGAGGCATCCGTTGCAGGGTCGCACACCAAGGTGTAATGAGAAGAGAAGGTTCGTACCGAGCTCCACGGGGCCGCCCCACATGTCTGTAAGCGGCATGTCGTGAAACGTGGCCGTAGCCGATGCTTGTGCTCTTGTGGAATGGGCTCGTACCCCAAGGGGCAGAGACAGTCCTGACAGCCGATAGCAGAGGGTAATGTGCGCTGAAACCCACTTAGAGATCCTCTGTGTGGAGATCGCCTGCCCCTTAATCCTGTCAGCTATCGCCATAAACAATCTAGGGGACTTGCTGAATGGTCAAGAGAGTGAAGGTGCCGCTCCTCTGCCGAGGCGCGAGGCTTTGGAAAGATGGCAGGTAAGCGTACGGGCTGGTTGACATGAAAACAGGATACAACCTTTGGCAGAAACTTGGGTGCAGACACAGAGAAACCTTGTCCTTAAGGAACGTGGGATCTGCTGTCATGGCCCCCAGTTTGCCTACCGTGAGATGGGTAGTAATAACTACCAGGAAGGCAGCCTTCATGGAAAGGAGAGACAGGGAGCAGGAGGCCAGAGGTTTGAAGGGTGATTTCACTGAGGGTGAGAGGACGAGGGTGAGATCCCATTGGGGGGCGATAGGTTGAACAGGTGGACAGGTCCGAAGGAAGCATTTCCAAGACCTGCCAGTCAAGGGGTGCATAAAGACATACTGCCCCTCCACAGGGGATGGAAGGCACAGATGGAGTTGCCCGATGCCTTCAGGGACAGAGGGCAGTCCAGAAGAAGGGGAACATCCACATCCTCAGGGGAAAAACCCCTCTGCCGGGCCCTTGAGGGGAAACGCTTCCACTTGGCCTGATAGGAGCCTCATGGCCTCTTTCCTGCTACTAGAAAGGATGTCGTGCCCTGCCGACGAACAGTCCCATTCTTGTGAAGATGCCCACCCGAAAACCAAGCTTTTAGGGGGAGTGTCTGTGGATTGGGATGCCTGATCCTATCGCTGTGTTGTGCGAGCAGTTCCGGGAACATTGGCAGTGGAAGCGCGGGTGGGGGACACGCTGACATGTGGAGCAGGAGAAACCAGAACTGGCGAAGCCAAAATGGGGCAATTAGAATAACTGTGGCCCTCTCCCACCTGATCTTGTGGAGGATGTGAGTCAGGAGCAGTTGTGGGGCAAAGTTGTACGGGGTCTGGTCCAACTGGCAGAGGACGAGGGCATCACCTTGGGAATGGTCGCGGAGGCCCACTCTGGAGCAGTACGGGGTGCATCTGCTGTTGGTGTGGGAGGCAAAGAGGTCCCTGGTTGGAGTCTCCCATCGGGCGACAATGTCGCTGGCTCAAGTGTTGTGCAGTGCCCATTTGTGTTCGGCCATGAATTTCCTGCTCAGAGAGTCCGCAATCACGTTCTGAGTCTTGGGAAGACAGGCTGCTGACAACAGGATCTAGTAGGCGATGCACCAGTCCCATAGACAAACCACTTCCACACAGAGCGCTGGTGCCACGGGCCCCTTGTTTGTGGATGTAATAAATGGTGGTGACATGTCACTTCTGACATGACAAGAACATGACGGGAGCAAACGGAGGCGAGAAATACGCGGCACGCCCTTCACATCGCCCGAAGCTCCAGGATGTTGATGAGCATCCTGGATTCCCAAGCAGCCCAACTCCCATGTCACATGTTCGCCCATGTGGATGCCTCATCTGGCGAATCCATGACGATGGCGAATTGTGCTCTAAAAGGATGGAAGGAAGGGTTTCCCGGTGCAGAGTGACCCAGGTCCATCCACCAGTGGAGGGAGAAGAGTAACTCTGGGGGGCGGGGGGAGGGGGAATGTCAACAAGAGGCCCATGGTATGTAGCAAGGGAGAATAGACCCTTTGGAGCCACAGCTAGAGTCAGCGAAGGCAAAGATGAGCAAAGGCGGTGACGGACATGCAAGCCACCACATGGCCAAGGAGGGAAAGGCAAGTCTGGACGGTAACAGAAGGACTGGTGACCACCTTGGCAATCAGCTCTTGGTAGGTAGGCTTGTGCTGAGATTGCATCATGCGGGCTCCTATGAATTCTAGTGACTGTGTGGGATCCAAAGTCGATTTTTCAATGTTAACGCTCACCCTAAGGGAGGGGAGGAGTCTGAGCAGCATGGAGGTTGAGGCTCGAGCTTCCCTTTTGCATGCCGCTGCTAGCAGCCAATTGTCGAGGCAGGGCCCCCTGACATTGGAGGTGGGTCTCCACTACAAAAAAAAACAAAAACCCACAGAACAGCGATAAGTCCAAATGGTAAGACCCTGAATTGGAAGTGTCGATGGCCTACAACAAACCTCGGGAACCTTCTGTGGGTTGGGTGGAGGTCTATATGAAAATGGGCATGCTGCATATTGAGAACCGTAAACCACTGGCCTTTTTCCAGCGACGGTATGATGGCTGCTAAGGTGAGTATATGAAACCTGGGCTCGTGTAGGAACTGATTGAGAAGACGCAGGTCCACAACTGGTCTCCATCCGCCATTCTTCTTGGGTACGAGGAAATACGTGGAATAGAATCCTGCGCCCTAAGAAGTCATCGGAACAGGTTCTACCGCTCCCCTCTGCGGTACGGAATCCACCTCTCGGGCGAGGATGCTGCCGTGAGAGTGGTCCCTGAGGTGGGGGCGCGGGTGAGGTAGCATCATGAACTCGATTGTACAGCCATTTCAAATGACATCCAGGACCTACTTGTCCTTTGCTATCGCACACCAAGCTGGTAAAAGGAGTGCTAGGCGCTCCCCAGACGGGGTGGGTCAGGTGCACGGTGGGAGGCAGCTCTCTTGGTGCCCTCCAAAATATCGCTTTTGCGAAGGCTGAGCATGAGATGTGGAAGGCTGTGATGGGGAGCCTGGAGAATGGGGCCGTTGGGTCTTCTGTCATATGCGAGGAGGCTCATCGGCCGTTGATGGAAGAACTGAGGTGTTCTGAATCCTTGGCAGCAGGTGGAAGAACTCGTGCTTGGGTGCTAGTATGTAAATACCCAACGATCGTAGTGTGACTCTGGAATCCTTGAGGGAGTGGAGGGAATTGTCGGTTTTCTAGCTGAAGAGATGAGATTCATCAAAAGGGAGATCCTCTGAGGTATTCCTCCTCCTGACGTCCCCATAGCCACTGTGCACGAAGAGGTGTCTGCCACATCCACCGAGGCCTGGAATGTCACCCTCCCAATGAATCTGTCCTCCTCTAAGACAGTGGTTCTCAACCTTTCCAGGCTACTGTCCCCCTTTGAGGAGGCTGATCTGTCTTGTGTACCCCAAGTTTCACCTCACTTGAAAACTACTTTGCTTACAAAAATCAGACATAAAAATACAAAAGTGTCTCAGCACACTGTTTCTGAAAAATTGTCAGCTTTCTCATTTTTACTATATAATTATAAAATTAATCGATTGGAATATAAATATTGGACTTACATTTCAGTATATCGTATATAGAGCAGTATAAACAAGTCATTGTATGAAATTTTAGTTTGTACTGACTTTGCTATGTAGCCTGTTGTAAAGCTAGGCAAATATCTAGATGAGTTGATGTACCCCATGGAAGATTTCTGCATACCCCCAGGGGTACACATACCCCTGGCTGAGAACCACTGCTCTAAGATAGTCTGAAAGCAGGCAGAAGCCTCCTGGGAAGCTTGTCTGCAAAGTCCACCAACTTGCCATAAGTTATAAAGTCACATTTAGCAAATATTGCCAGGTAATTGGAAATCCGAAATTGAAGGCTGGACGAGAAGACTTTGCGACCCAAGAGGTCCAGTCACTTACCCTCCTTGTCTGCTGGGGGGAATGGGGTGTTCTTGCCTGGCCTGCTCCATCACTGCTTGTATCACGAGGGAATTGGGTGGTGGGGTGCGAAAACAGAAACTCAGACCTCTTCACCAGTACATAGTACCTCTTCTCTGCCCCCTTGGGGGCGGGTACACAAGCGGCTGGAGTGTGCCAGACAGCTCGGGTTGGTTGGAGAATGGCATCATGGATCAGTAGAGGCATGCTGGTTGGTACCAAGGCATGGAAGGTGTCAAGAAGGTGGTGTTGTTTGTCCTGTACCTCCTTTGGTGGAATGGGGAGGGCCTCAGACACTCTGCGTAACCGGTCCTCGAACTGGTTGTCAGCCGGGAGTGAGGAGGGAACTGAAGACACAGCGGTGTCTGGAGAGGACGAAGGGAACTGCTCCTGTTCCTGAAGTACTGTTGGAGCCAGGCTGAGTGGCTCATCCTCCAACACCGGTTCCGAACGCCTACTCAGTAACAGCTGGAGCCGTAGCTGCCGGACCTATGGGTGCAGGGGGGGCTGCAGCACGCCCAGGCTTGAAGTGGTTCCCATCATATCCAGGGTTTACAGTTTGGTTCAATGGCTCTCAGCACCCCCACTGTAAAAACTGTTCCAGCACCTCTGGCTGGAGAGGAGAGATGGGGGACTCTTCCCTTGCTGAATGGGAAGGTTCCAGAGGTGGATACGGAGGCCAGGACCCCCAGTATGGCCAAGGAGATGGATCCGTCGGATGGTGCGGAGGGCCCCAAGGAACTGGGCACCAGAGGCTCCTTTCTTGGGGAAACAGAGGGTATTGCCACAGAGTTGGTGGAGGCTTCGGCTATTCATATCGACGGTAGGGGAGGAGCAGTCCCTGCCCTCTATCTGAATCCTCCATCGCTGAGAAGTCGGATGGTGATACCGGAGGAACTGTATAAGCCATAGGGGAAACAAAACCCGAAGAAGGTAAGTCCAGGGTAGGAGAGGGTACATCCCCAGGCACCGGCTGAAATGGAAGATGTGGACATCTCGCCTCCTCCAAAGCAAAGAGTTCCTGAGGCCCGAGTGCTGACTCTAGCCTCCCCAGCATCAGCGGTACGTGATCCAGTCGGAACCAGAGCCAGAACGGAGCACTGCCTTGGAACCGAAGGTTCCCTTGACTCCGCGGGTGCCAACCTGGAAGGCGTATGTGGCTCGGTGGATAGAACTGGCAGATCCGACACTCTCTGTGACTTCTTGTGCTTGTGAGCCTTGGAACAAGCCGCTTCCCTGTGGCTGGAACTCGTGGAAGGCGCGTTCTTTCTTGGGCCTGGACGAAGATTCCCTGCCATGCTTACGCGCATGCTTCCCAGCCTCACGACTAGGCCCCAGCATGGGTCCATAGCACTGGTCCCGGCCGAACCGCACTGGGTCTCCGTGGCAGGAGGCGCACTCCTGGGTTTCTCAGGCTGATGTACTGGGGGGCGGGGGGGAATCCCAGGCCTGGACCTGACTGCAGCCTCAGGGCAACCTCCATAAGGTGGTTCTTGAGGCGGAGAGCCCAACCTGCCCGGGTACAGCTTGGGAAGGAGAGGTGGATATGGCACCTGGAAGCAATGTGGGCTTTGGACAAGCAGCAAGGGCAGCGCTGCCTCGTCACTGACCGAGAATGAGCCAGGCAGGAGGTGCAGATCTTGAACCCCTGCATCTTCTGCATAACCCAGTACCCAGGCCTGGGTGCTTGGGGGAGGGTGGGGCGGGACCGGTATAAATGGCATCCCAAAGTCCTTAAAATCCTAAAACAACTACGACTAAAACTACAGTAAAAACAGCAAATTAACTATGCACACATACACAAAGAAAGACTTTTTAGTTAAGTGAGAGATGAGACGAGAGGCTCCGACCCAGACCACGCGGCGGTGAGATGGAACTGAGGGCGTGGTCGGTCCGCCCCACCCTTTATCACCTCGGATGAAACCATGAGGTGGAGCAAAGATGCATGCGCGGACCAATGGATGCTACTACTTCCAAATTCTCTGGCTCCGGGCACATGGCGCTTGCGTATAACCCTTCACGGAATTCAGATAAGGACCAGCACTCCAAGAAGAACATGATAATCCCTTCTGGCATTGAAGCCTATGGCTCTATGAAGCGGTCAGGGGCTGGGCACAGGGATCATGCTTTGTCCGTCCGTCCATCTCCAGGAGAGACCATTCCCGCCTAGGAGGAGCTAGTGAGTCAAGGGCCACTGCATGCAGACCTGACCCCAGCCCTGAAGTGCAGCTCATGTGGGCGTGGGTCTGAGATCTGGCCCATGGAGCCAGGAGAGCCCGTGCTAGCAGGGGGCACTGGTGCCAACCAGCCAAGTCCAAGTGAGCAGTGGCCAGCCACCTCCAGCCCCAGCCTGTGATTCAGCCAGGCGAGTGGTGTCAGAGTGTCTGTCCTACTTGGGCCCATGTGCAAAGAGCATGGCTGTGCCAGGCCTGTGCCCCGCCAGACAGAGCTGGGCTGAGCCAGCCCCAGGGCCAGAACGAGTTACTGTTGTCTGCTGCCCCGGTGCCATGGAATGGGCTGGCATCTGTGCTGACGCCCCAGCCAGCCCTGGGAGCTGGATCTCAGCCTGGATTGGCCTAACAGCAGCCTCTGAGCAGGGCCTTCACCGCAGTCCGCCCTGGTGCTCAGCTCTGGTGCTGGTGCCTCCTGCCATGGGCTATGGGACTCCCACGGGGAAGAGGGAGGGGCTGAATCAGGACCACACCAGGCCGGGGCAGCTGGGAGTCCCCAGACCCACACAGGAGCGGAGGGGAGGGGGTAGCGCTCATGGGGCCCAAGTTTGCCAGGAGCAGCCAGCGTGCCCCTCAGAGAGAGCCAACGACACTGGCAGCAGCCTGGGTGTTTTGCGCTCAGCAGTTGGCTGGGCCTGGACATGCTGAGACAAGAGTGAGCAACGGCCCAGCAAAGCCCGGGGCTGCCACGCAGCACGCAGATGGCTACATGCCACCGGGGGGGGGGGGGGGGCAGAGCAGCAGGGTGGGGCTCTAGCCTGCCCCCCATCTCCAGGTGGGCTTCACTGCCAGCACTGTCTCCTCCCCTGCAGCCCCACGCCCCAAGGCTAGCATGGAGCTGGACCCCAGGGCCAACAGGCAGCTGGGGAGGGGAGTTTGCCTGCCCTGCCACCCTCCGATGGGTAAACTGAGGCCTCCAGCCCCAGCTGCTCCAGCCTGGTGCAGCAAGGGAAAGACACGGTTGCTTGGCATGGCTCTCACGTGCGGGGGTGGCGATACTGAGAAAGCTGGTATGCCCCATTCCGGAGCCGCAGGACCCCCCATCCTGGAGCCAGCGCCGCAGGAACCCCTCCCATCTTGGCACACACACCCCCGATCCCAGAGCCAGCGCCACGGGAATCCCTCCAATCTTGGTCCCCCCCCATCCCAGAGCCAGCGCCACGTGAACCTCTCCAATCTCGGTGCCTCCCCATCCCAGAGCCAGCGCCGTGGGAATCCCCCCCATCCCAGAGCCAGCAACCCCCCATCCTGGCGCCACGGATGCCAAATCCCCAACGCATAGGCGGTATTTCAGGGTCCCCATCCCAGCACTGGTGCCATGGAAACCCCCATGACAAAGCTGGGGGGCCAACCCTCCCCAGATAACTCTGCAACAGCTCAGAGATCAGTCGCTCGGCTCTCCTGAGAATGCAGCCCCCCGGCTCCTCCCCAAGAAGGCAGCAACACTGCCCTGCCCAGGGAGGGTAACCCAACCCCCTCTGCCCACTCCCAGCTGCCTCCTGGCTAGCTCGGCAAGCACCCCGCCATCTTGCCAGCCAGAGCTGGGGCCCGCTAGCCTAGATTCGGCCTCCAACACCTGCTGCGCCTCTGAGGAAGGCCTCCCCTCCCCATCAGCCCCAGAGCAAGCCCTGCTCGGCGGGCGTTCGGGCCTAGAGCCGGACCAGTCCTGGGGGTCGCCTGCACCACAGGATGCTGCAGCTGTCCCTAGCCAAGGCAGCGAGGGCATTCGGGGTTCAGGTCAGCCTTAACCCCCCTCGTGTTAGGGGCTGGGGTGAGCCCTCTTATCTGCTGCTCTGCCGGGATGCCCGGCAGGAGCCTGCCAACAAGGCCAGAGCCTAGCATCTCATGTAAACGCCCCTGATTGCTGGTGCCACCTGCACTCCCCTTTTCTCGCTCCCCTCAGACCAGCAGGCGAGAGCAGCCCTCCCCACACTAGCCACACAGCTGGGGACAAGCGAGGACAAGGGAGAGAGGGCAGCTCTCCTGGGGGAAACACACATCCCACCCCCCCCCCAGCCAGGCCCTGCGGAAGGAGACCCCCCCCCAGTGTGAAGAGCATCGGGGAAACGACCATAAAAGTCCCCACTGCCCCCCAGCCCAGGCTCCCACGAGCTCTCCCAACCAGGGGCGCCTGAGCGGTCTCTCCACGTCTGCAATCTCTTCCGGATCCCAGGGGCGAAGCTTCCTAAAAGGCCCCTTTCAAAATTAATTTAAGCTCACCAGCTAATTAACGGATTTAGTGGCACTTCTCCGAGTTCACCCAGTGTGCAAGGGAGGCCGTGCCGTGCGGAACCGGTGGGTCGAGTGCCGGCTTTAAGCGCAGAGCTTGATGTGCCCCGAGGACAGCCCCACGTACAGCGCAGCCGTAACGTGCCCTGCCCTGCTGCAGAAGCCATGGAGGGGGTGCCGACTTTTGGCCCAGGCAATGGGGTCACTGAGTGCCGGCGAGCCAGGCCCCAGCCGGGCTGCAAGAGAATGGAGCCCCGGCCAGCAGGCTGAGCTTTCGGAGGCTCATTCCCAACACGCTGGCCGGCTCAGGATGGGATAAGGAGATGGGAGGCTGCAGGATCGTTGGCCTTGGATCCGGCCGCTCAGACGCCCACACGGCCCTCGTGCAGAGCGTCTGGCTGGGGCCCAGCGAGCCGAGCCGTGAGCTGAGCTGGGCTGATGCCAATCTAACCCATCCCCTCCACCCATGCTCTAGGACAGGGAGCACCCAACCCAGGCGGCACCGAAGGGCCAGGAGCTGCAAGTGCCAGAACCGGTAGACACGCGCTGGCAGGGAGATCGCCCCACCCCTAGCCTGCCACCCGCCCACTGTGCTAGGCATGCAGAGGCAGGCGTGTCGGGCTGGACCAGCCGGGGGCACCGCAGAATAGCTTCTCTCTTCCCTGGGTGGTGTGGTGGCAGTATGGGCACCGAGACTCAGGTGTAGCTACGGCGGTCCCTGCAGTCCCATGCAGCCCATTCCCTTCGGGCACCCCTTCTGAAACTCCACTGCCCTGGGGCTGGGGAGGTCACCTGGCAGCACGTGTTTCCCAGCCATACCTGGGGCCTTCCTAGCTGCCAAGGCTGGGGCAGCAGTGCCCTTTCAGGTGGCATCAGCAGCGCGCCCTGACTAGCAACGCCCAGATGGTATTTAACCAGGTGGAAGCGAGCAGCCAACACGTGTAAACACAGCACCCTCCCCTGCCCCGGGGCTCCAGGCCCTGCTAGTTAGGGCCTGCTGGCTGACATGGTCCAAAAGCAACTGGGGGTGGGGGGCAATGCACAGCTGGGGGGGGGGTGCCAGGCCCAGACATTACAATGGGAGTGTCAGCTCTTTAAACAGGAAAGACAGGCACCATGCCAATGGCAGGAGAAGCCCAGAGTCTGGGCAGCAGACAAGCGGGGGCAGGGCCCACAGCAGGGCATGGTCTGCTCCCACTGCCCCAGGGAGCCGGGGGATTGACCCAGGCACGTGGGGCTCAGAGGGCACACACTGTGCTGTGCCCCGCAAGCCGCGTGCTGTGGGCTGTTCTCACAGGCAGCACCTCCCCTCGGTCGCAGCAGCGTGTCCCCCCACTCCGACTACCTCCGCTGCAGCAGCAGGGCTGGTCCCACCCCAGGCCTCCAGCAGGGGGTGCTCATGGGCCAGGGCCCAGCCACAGAGCCTCAGGCCAGGGTTTGTAGAAGTGTTAATGGACTTTGGTGGCTCCGTTTCTGGGAGCCCCACAGCCCTGCTGAAGGCAGGGCCCCAGGCCCCTTATGCCCACCCCACAAACAGCCCCTCACTCACTGGCTACTTCCTGAAGAGTTTGGCCTTGGGGCCTGCTCTGACCTGGCAGCATCCCAGCCCCGCAACCCACAGCAGCCACTCAGGAGCCTCCTGGCTGGCCTGAACAATCTCCCAGCCCTGGACCACTGAGCCCCACAGCTCCCCTTATGCCCCTCAATCCCGACCTGCAGCCCCCTGCTATCCCAGCCTTGGAATCCACCCCGCCCCCAGCTCTGCCAGTACCCCTTAACCCAGTGGTCCCCAACGCAGTGCCCGTGGGCGCCATGGCGCCTGCCGGGGCATTTATGTGCACCCACCTAGTGACAAGGGAGCGCAGCCACCGGACACCCCGCCCAGAAGCAAGAAGCGTCGCCACCGAAATGCCGCCTCTTCTCGGCGGCATTTCGGCAGCTGGTTGTCCGGCGGCCACCACGCTCTTCTGGGAACATGAATACGCTATTGCAACAGAAAGGCTGGGGACTGCTGCCTTAACCCCTTCCCATAGCTCCCTGCTATGCCTATCCTGGTTCCCCCAGCCACACAGCTCTCCGGAGGCCTGCAGTCTGCCAGGCCAGTTAAGGCAGAGATGCCCAACGGTACCAAACCCATTGGTGACATGGTCAGAAAACCACACTGGGAACTAGACAGATGCCCTGCTCCATTTCACTGGTGGCATGAGCTGCAGAAATAGCCCAGGGCGGCAGTATCACCCAGCCAGTCCCTAGGGTGCACCGGCCGCACCCACTTGTGGGACCTGGAGCCCAGGAGGAGGGTGATGGGAGCAAGGGCTCCGGGCCCAGTCCCTGACCCTTGGCGGGTGGGCAGTGACGCATCAACGCAGGAACCGGTACCCCTTCACCTCTTCTCCCTTCCCATGGGAGGCAGGCAGCAGTGCATTCTGGGATGCCAAGCACACCCTCTCAGGCAGGGGGAGGGGGACCCCAGCACCCCAAGTGGCCTGAGTCCATACATAATGCACTGGAATTGCTGTGCAGTGACCCGTGTCCCACCACAAGGGCAGCTGAGGCCCTGGGGCTGTGCCAGGCATCATGTCAATGGTGCAGGGGCCAAGTGTGGAGTGGCAGCACGGAGCCACATCCCAGAGAGGGCATGGCCCCCTAGCAGGGAAGAACAGGGTTTGTGCCTTGCCCACCTCACTGCCTTCACGGTGGCAAGATGTCAGCAAGGGGAGTGAGGTACCCAATGCCCTCGGCACCAAGCCCACAGCGTCCCACAGGAGCTTCCTCTCCCTTTGACCTGGACAGAGACTGCTTGGGAAGGCCTTTAGGGCCCAGATCGCCCCCTGCAAGGGCGCTAGGGATGCCATGGCCTTGCTGGGCCGCTCTCCAGCTAGGCACCTCCTGCATCACTGCAGGGCATTCCATCACCACTCTCATTCCTGCAGCAGCCATGTGAGCCTGGCACATCAGGCGAAGAGTCACTCCTGTGCTCAAGCTAAGCAAGACCAACCTAATTTCCTTCTCTGACAGGCTTGTTGGCCTAGTAGCCGGGGGGGACAGTAGAAGTGACATTTGACCCAGTCTCATAAGCCAGTGGTTTTCAACCTCTTTTCATTTGCACACCACTAAAAGATTTCCAATGGAAGTGCAGATCTTAGGCACGGCCTGCGGGACTCCATGGACCCCAGGCTGAGAACCCTGTCATGGGCACAGTGGTCTAGATGAAATTACTGTCCAGTGGCTGCCCAACTGGGTGAAAGACCAAACACAGAGAGCAGGCTCACTGGGCAGTGGTCTCTAGTGGGGACCCACAGGGTCAGTCCATATTTTCAGGGATGACTTGGATAATGGTGTGGAGCGAATGGTTATAAACTCTGCAGAGGCCACCCAGCTGGGAGGGCAGGAAGCACTT
Organism: Lepidochelys olivacea; assembly: GCF_965140295.1. Taxonomy (NCBI): domain Eukaryota; kingdom Metazoa; phylum Chordata; order Testudines; family Cheloniidae; genus Lepidochelys; species Lepidochelys olivacea. The sequence goes on along the minus strand of NC_140433.1, from coordinate 6,549,262 downwards.
GGGAGGCCAGGATCAGAATTCAAAGCAACCTTGGCCAACTGGAGAATTGGTCTGAATTCTGAAGTTTATTAAAGACAACTGCAAAATACTTCCCTTAGGAAGGAAAAATCAAACGCCCAAGTACAAAGTGGGGCCTGGCTGGCTAGGTGGCAGAGCTGCTGGACAGGATCCGGGTTCTAGTGGATCACTAACTGAATATGAGTCAACAATGGGATGCAGTTGTGAAAAGGCCAATCTCATTCTGGGTGCATTACCAGGAGTGACATAGGTAAGACACAAGAAGTAACTGTTCCGCTCTGCTCGGCCCTGGGGAGGGTTCAGCTGGACAGCTGGGTCCAGTTCTGGGCTCTGCACTTTAGGAAAGACAGGGACAAACTGGAGAGAGTCCACAGAGCAACAAAAATGATCAAAAGTTTAGAGAACCTGAGCAGTGAGGACAGGTAAAAAACTGGGTGTGTCTAATCCTGAGAAGGCGCTGAGAACAGACGTCAAATACATTCAGGGCTCTTATAAAGGGGATGGAGATAGACTGTTCTCCATGTCCACTGAAGGCAGGACAAGTAACGGGGCTTACACTGCAGCAAGGGGGCCCTAGGTTTGAGAATAGGTCAAACCTTCCTACTGTGGAAGGGGAGTTAATCTCTGGCCCTGGACTAGGTTGTGTAGGGAGGTGATGGAAATCCCCACCATGGGAGGGAGAAAGTCCTGGCAGGGTGGTCTAGGGTGACTTGGTCCAGCCTCAGTGCAGGGGCTGGAGTTGATGACTTCTTGAGGTCCCTTCCAGCCCAATATTTCTACGACTGGGGGAATGGGACCAAAAGGAGAAGGAGGAGGGAAGACTCAGGCGCCAGTGGGGGCAGGGTCTGCCCCCGGCTGGGAAATCCCTCTTCTGAGAGCTCTTCAGGACAGGGCACTCCCAAGGCCTGAGGTGGGGCTTGCTCAGCCCCCAGGGAGGGGCTGGATGCTGCATGGTGCTGACCCCTAAGCTTCAGTGGGGTGGAGGGAGCCCAGTGCTCTGGGTTGATGCCTGGCTAGCAGCAGCAGCCAGGGCCCTGGGGAGGCTGCTGCAGCACCAGCCCCCACCCCCACCCCCGCAGGGGAGCACAGGGCCTTGGGTCGCCAAGGCAGCGGGTCTGGAGTCCTCAGGCCATGGAGCTGGCTTTTCAGCAGGGCTGTGTGCTCAGAGGGGGCTGGGCGAGGGCATTTCCTGGAGGGAACCCCCTCGCTGCCCTGACACCTGGCTGGGCAGGGGACAGGTAGGGGGAGGAAGAGAAATGACCGAGGTTGTCACAATCTCAGAAAGCCACTTCCCCAAAGGAGGACGAGCTGCTCCATCTCCCAGGGACAGGGAGCCGGGTGGGGTCACTGGTGGGGGGAAGGGACTTAGGGACTCCGGCTCACTCCATGCCAGAGTTTGCTGGTGATGCAAAATGGCCCAGCCCAGGAGTGAAGGATGTAGTCAAAGCTTTTTTGGGGGGAGGAGGGCTGTGAGCCAGGACTCCTGTGTTCTGGCCCCAGCTCTGCAGAGGGAGTGGGGTCTAGTGGGGTGGAGCTGGGGGTCACAGAGCTGGGAACAGAACCCAGGAGTCCTAAGGGGAGTGGTGTCTGGCGGCTAGAGCAGGGGGGGCTGGGACTCGGAGGAGTCAAGACACCTGGGTTCGATCCCTGGCTCTGGGAGGAGAGTGGGGGCTAGAGGGCTACAGCAGGGGGAGACAGAGTGTCAGGACTCCTATCCCCAGCTCTGACCCTGAATCACTGCCCCTCTATGCCTCAGTTTCCCGCATGCAAGAGAGCCACTTCACTGCCATTTGCTGGGTGCAATGGGACCAAGCTAGTTACCCAGCTCTTTGACTAGCAGGGCCCAAGAGCCATCTCCCCAGAGCAGGTTGCCTCCTGAGGGCTGACGGCAGCACGGGGCCCACGTTGGCTTTGCTGTCCACCCCCACCTCCGGCGGCCATAGTGGCAGGCAGCGGGTGCCCCAGCATGTCTGGGTCTCAAGGCGCACTGGGCTGCTGCCAGGGCTGAACTGTCCCACCACACAAGGGCCAGGAGCGGGGGCCGGCAGGAGATCGGGCCCCCAGCAGCCCAGGCCGGGCTCGGAGAGCGCTGCCCAGCGTCATACGCAGCAGCAGGAGAGAGGCTCATTGACTCGCGCTCCAGGGTATCTGCATCCCACATCAGGCCAGGTGCATGCTGGGAGCATCCAGCAGAGGCCATAGTGGGAGCAGAGCACCAGCCTCCACAGACAGATGGCTTGGCCCAGGCTGGCAGGGGGAGGGACATGGCTCATCTCAGCCAGGAGGAGGGGGCTCCCATGCCACGAAGCAGCCCTGCCCAGAGATCCTGGTGCCACCCAAGCCAAGCACGCAGGCAATGCCATGAGAAACCTTGCATTTGCCACCCTGTGGGTGAGACTGGTGTGCCAGGCCGCAGAGGGAGCCAGGAAGAGAGGGGGCCCACACCCCCGCGGCGCCAGGAAATGCCACCTTAGTTGCTAAGGAACTACTTTTCCCTGTAAAGTACATCCAGTGCATGGCACAGCGGCTCTGGGGATTCCATGGCAAGGACACACAAGTGATCCGGGAGCAATGTCACTGTGCCAGCAGGAACGCCGGCGTGCGTGGACTCTCCTCACCCCAGGCAGGGTGCAAGGCGGGGGACATGGGAGTCCACGGGCAGGGACCGCCTGGCTCCTAGGAAGATGCCAGTGCAGTGTTGTGTTTGCGGGTGTGAGGAGCGTGTGAGGCTGGGGGGGCTGCAGCTCCCAGTGTGCAAGAGGTGTGCAGTATGCGTCTCGGGGGCATGTGTGTGTGTGTGTCAGGGAGGGGTGGTGAGTGGGCATGCATGGGCATGCGTGTGGTTGACGGTTGGCAGGTCTCACCGTGCCCTAGGAGGTTGTTCCCCTTCTCCTCTAGCTCCACACCCCAGGGGGACAGTCAGGCCCAAACCACAGCCTCCTTCACTGCTTCCCCCCCACCCGACGAAGGCCTCCTGGCGTGTCCCTGCCGCAGCAGGCTAAGGCCCAGCCCGAGCTGATGCAGAGTCCTCCCCCCCAACTTGTGGCAGCCCCCTCCCTTCCCACGGAGACACCACATGCCCCCTGCCCTGTCACCGAGGCAAATGTCATTGTTGACCTTAGCAGCCCACCCAGGATGCAGACGCTGCCAGCTCCCCCGTGCCCCCAGCCCAGCATAACTCCCCTCAGCTGGGGCAGGCTCAGGGACCCCACACCCTGTTGGCTCCCAGCTGTGGGCTGGGTGGGAGCCAGCGAGGCTAGGGGAATGGCCCCAGTGCTGGTCTCGCCCTCCCTGCAAGGGCCCACTGGCTCAGCCTTTGCAGAAGCACCATGCTGCAGGTGGGCGCAGCTGGGGCCCCGCTCCACCCCGCTTCTCTGCATCGGGGGCTGGGCCCGGCTCCACCCCGGCTCCCTACATCAGGGGCTGGGCCCCGCTCCACCCCGGCTCCCCACATCAGCGGCAGGGGAGACGTCCCCAGCCCGCCCCTCTCCCTCGCGCACACGATCTGCCCCCTCCCCGGCCAGCCCAGCGCAGGGGCGGCCCCAGCCCCACCCGGCTCCCCAGCGAGCCGAGCTCGGGCCAGGGGGTGGGAGGCGAATCGATCGCCGGCGCTGCCCGGCGGCTCCGTCCATTGTGCGCTGCCCGCCCCACCCGCGGGGCCTGGCTCCGGGCAGGGGAAGGGGCAGCGAGCCGCGGGGGCAGCGTAGGGCGCTGGGGACAAAGGCCCCGGGACTCACCGCGTCCGAGTTCCGCTCGTTGCCAGACGCCAGGGCGGTGCGCGAAGACATCTTCCCCGGGGGCTGGCCGGGGGGGACCCGCGCGGCTCCGCGGCTAGAAGGGGGCGCTCATGGCCCAGGACGGGGGATGGGCTGCAGCAGCAGCGGGCGCCGGTGGGTCCCACCCCGGGGAGCCCGGCTCCGTGCGCCCCTCGCCGGCGCACAAAGGGCAGGGGCGGCCGCACCCCCCGCGGCTCCGGGGCGCCGCCCGCGGGGAGGATGCTGGAGGGGGGGGGCTGGTGCAATAGGACCCGAGCCCCTAGCGCCAGCCGCGGGCTCCGGCCATCCCGCTCCTGCTCCGGGCCCGCCGGGCGCTCACCAGCCGCGGGCTCACGCCAGGCTGCGGCTGCCGGGAACGGCCCTGGCCGGGCAGCGCGGCACCATCGGGGCGGGCGAGCGAGCGGGGTCCCCGCCTGGCCGGGGCGGCTGCAAAACAGCGAGAGAAAGGGAAGGAACCGACGTCAGGGAGCGAGCGGGGCTGGGCTGGGGCTACCCCTCCCCCCGCCTCTTAAAGGCGCAGGCGGCGCGCCCCGCAGGGTTGATGGGGGGCTGGAGCCCCCCCCCGCCTTCCTCTCCCTGCGACCACGGGGCTCCATGTCCCCGGCCTTTGCCACTGGGGCCCCCGGGCGCAGGGCAGCGCGGCACCCGGAGTGCGGTGCAGTACAAAGCACTGGAATGCTTACGGGGGGCAGAGTGGGGTGTGGGTCCACAGTGTGGCTATAGAGATGGGGGGGGGTGGATGGATGGGGGGTATAGGGATGTGGAGGGATGCGTGAGGGTGTATAGGGGTGGGGCATGCATGGGGTGGATGGATGGATGGGGGTGTATAGGGACGGCGTGTGGATGGGATGGGTGGATTGATGGACGGGGGTGGATGGGGTGGATGGGCTGGAGGGATGGGAGGTATAGGGATGAGGGTGTGGATGGGGGTGGTGGATGGATGGATGTGGGGTGTATAGGGATGGGGTGGGGTGTGTTGGGGTGGGGTGTACGGGGTGGGGCACGGATGGGGTGGAGAGTGGAGGGGGTGGATGGGGTGGATGGTGATGGATGGGGTGGGTAGATGGGGCTGTATAGTAGTGGGGGTGTGGATGGATGGGGGTAGACGGAAGGATGAGGGAGTGTATAGGGGTGTGTGGATGGATGGGGTAGAGGGGTGTATAAGGTGGGGTGTGGATGGGGTGGGGGGATGGATGGGGTGGGTGAATGGATCAGGTGGAGGGGTGGATGGAGGGGGTGGATGGGGTGGGGTGCATGGAGGATGGATGGAGAGAGGGAGGAAGCAATGGGGTGGATAGGGGTTGTATAGAGGTGGGGATGGATGCGGGGTGTATAGAGATGAGGGTGGATAGAGGATAGAGGGATGTGTATGGAGATGCATGGGAGTGTATAGGGGTGGATGGGGAATTGGGAATGGATGGGGGGTGTATAGAGGTGGGGGTGGATGGAGGATGGACTGATGGATGATTAGAAGGGTGTGTACAGGGATGGATGGATGGATGATGGGAGTGTATAGGGGTGGGGATGGATGGATGGATGGAAGGGTGTGTACAGGGATGGATGGATGGGGAATTTGGAATGGATGAGGGGTGTATAGAGGTGGGAGTGGACGGAGGATGGATGGATGGATGAATAGAAGGGTGTGTACAGGGATGGATAGAAGGGTGTGTAGAGGGATGGATGGGAGTGTATAGGGGTGGGGATGAATGGATGCATGGAAGGGTGTGTACAGGGATGGATGGATGGATGGGAGTGTATAGGGGTGGATGGGGAATTGGGGGTGGATGGGGGATGTATAGATGAGCACAGAGTATATCCCGGGCTCTAACCAGAATGGTTAGAGACAGAACACATGGCAGTACATAGATAGCAGTAGCTGGATGGGGTGGTGTGTCTGGTGACAGACAGATGCTGATAGACAGACAGACAGATGTGCATCATAACAGCACACACCCCAAGTGCAGCCAGCTGCAAACACCAGGCAGTCCTCCCCGTGATGGCCTCCCCAGGGCGCAGCTCTGACTGCAGGGACTTGGCAGCAGAGGGCAGTGCCACGACATGCCAATCTGCTGAGGGGGGGGGAGTTCAGCATCTTTCCAGAGCAGCCTCCTCAGACCCAGCCACTCCCTCCTTCTCCGCCTTCTCTGATACTGCCAGGGACAGCGTCAGCACTGTGCCCCCACAGGCATGGAAACCAGGGTGTGCCGGGGTACATTGCCCCCCCAGGGTGGCTGGGTCAGAGAGTCACGGCATCCATGCCAGGCTGGAGGCTCTTCTCCCCCTGGGGCAGGCACAGGAGACAGACCAATTGGGTCCCCAAGAGGGGGCGGCTTGTGAGACTGTTTACCTTTCCTGGAGGAAGAAGGGGCGCGGTCTGGGTGGAGGCTCCTCTGGAGGGAGAAGCCCTGCCGAGCTAACAGGGGTGTGGGTGGAAACAGCCTTTGGCTCCTGGTGCAGGACGGGACTGTGTCATTAACATGGCACAAATTAAACGGATTAAAACCGGGCTAATGGAGAGGTCTCAATGTGCCTCTGGAACCAGGGACTCATCACCGAGTGGATCTGTTTCCAGCAGGGTCCCGCAGCAGGAATTGGTTCTTGGCCCTGTGCTGTTTAATGTTTTTCTCAATGACCTGGAAGAAAACATCAAATCACCACTGCTAACATTTGCAGATGGCCCAGAACCTGTGGGAGAGGTGAATAATGATGGGGACAGACAAGTCACTGGCACAAAGCAGTCTGGGTCACTTGGAAAACTGGGAGCAAGCAAACAACATGTGTTTTAATAACATCATTATTGTCTAGCGAGTCCATCGTTACAACCCTGTGAGGATTTTCTGTTTTACAGGGTCTGCACCCAAGTGTGTCTCACCTTTTTGTAACCCTTTAAAATATATATCTAGGAACAAACAATGCAGGCTATACTTCCAGGATGGGGCACTCTATCCTGGGGACGCTTCGATGCTGAAAAAAGCTTGGGGCCCATGGTGGATAATCAACTGAACATGAACTCCCCCTGTAATGCTGTGGCCAAAGGGGCTAAAGCGATCCTGGGCTGCACAAACAGGGTGTGTCAAGTCGGAGCAGAGAGGTTATTTTACCTCTGTATTTGGCACTGGTGCAACCACTGCTGGGATCCTGGATCCAGCTCTGGTGCCCCCTATTCAAGAAGGATGTTGATACATTGGAGAGGGGTCAGGGAAGAGCCAGAAGAATGACTGAACAATCAGAAAACCTGCCTTATAGTGACAGACTGAAGGAACTCAATTTATCTTCTTAACAAAGAGCAGGTTTTGGGGAGATTTGATCACAGCCTATAGGGGGAACAAATGTTTGATAATGGGCTTTTCAGTCTAGCAGGCAACAGCCTAACTTGATCCGGTGGCTGGAAATTGAAGCCAGACGAATTCAGGTTGGAAATAAGGTCTATGTTTTCATCAGGGAGGGGAATTAACCAAGGGGCACAGTGGATTCTCTTTCCCTGACAAGTTTTAAATTGAGAGGGGTTATTCTCTAGTTCAAACAGGGATTCCTTCAGGGCAGGCCAATGGCCTGTGTCACGCAGGAGGGCGAATGATCAGATCATGGTGATCGCTTCTGACCTTAGACTCTGGATCTGTCCTTGTTTGCCTGCTAGAGGCTTCCCCTCAAAGAGAGAAGATGCTGGAGCTGGGGCTGTGCCATGGGCCTGGCAGCTGGACTGCATTCTGGGGCATGCCCTGGGGATTGTGGGGAAAAGAAAGTGATCTCAAGAGCGGGCTGCCAGCTGCTGCCATGTATGAGGGCTTGGAGCAAACCCTCTGTGTAACTAGGGCTGGCCTGGCTTGCCCTCCCTCCTGGTGGCATGTTTGGGGGGCCAGGGCCTGAGTTCCAGTCCAGCTGGGAAACGAACTGGAGAAGGTGGGGGAGCACTCTCCTTATCTCCCTTCCCGGCAGGATGGAGCCCCACTGACCACACAGCGTGGGAGTGCAGTTTGCTGGATGGGACCAGGCCCGTTGGCCTGTCCTTAGTTCCCTGCGCTGGTTCAGGGGCAGTGACGTCCACACAACTGGCAGCATGATGCTGTGCTCCAGCCAGACGATTCTTCCTGATGCCTGAGCTCCAGCCTCCCTGCTCAACCGGCTGTGGCCAGCTTGGCTATCAGAGCCTGTTGCCAGCTTTCTCAGTGCCATGGGCACAGGGTGAATGGGGAGGGCTCTGCTCCATGAGGTCTGGTTGCTGGCTAGCCTCCACCGTGGTGCTGCCCTACATGTCCGTGTCCCATGCTGCGGGTCTCCCCTCCCTGCCCCATGACCTTGAGGATTCCAAGGAGGTAAGGGTGTGGTATAAATGCAGGGGGTGAGGGGCGCAGTGACAGGCGGCGGGGTATACAGGGAAACCAACTGAGAGAGGGAAGACGGGGGCCTTTTGGGGTCTGCTTTGCTCAGGCTGGGACCCTGAGGGTTGTCTCAGGGAGAGCAGTTTATATTGTTCTTTGCTCTTGGCTGAGCAAAACGGAGTGGGGACTTGTGCCTCTGTTGCAGGGGACAAGGCCATGCCTGCGTTGGGGGGGGGGGTGCCTATGCAGGGCTGCTGGTGGGGAGGCGGTTGACTGCAGGGCTCCAGCCTGGGGGGAAGGGGCCATGCCTGTGTGGGGAAGGCAGCGGGGGGCGGGGGAGCGGCAGAGAACTGCTTGGCTGTGATGGGAGATCAGGCTGGAGAGTCACCTCTCTCTCAGGAAATGGGGGACCCAGGCCGGAGTGAGCTGGGTGGCTGGGTCCTGCTCTTTGGAACACTCCAAGGGCTGCGGTCCCCTCTCCCCCCAGCAGGGAGCAGGGTGGTATCAGACCCTGGGGGCGGGCGATGGGGCCTGCACTCCCCAGGCTGCACCCACCTGTGGTGGGGCTGCTCAGAGCAGGTCAGTGAGACCCTGCCCCATGTGGGGGGGCAGGGCATGGAGGAAGCCTGGGGCTGGAGCTCCCTCCAGGGGTAGGGAGCAGGGGGCCTGGCCTGAGGGACACAGATGAGGAGCTGGGGTGGGGGGCAGTGAGCTGGGGGCACAGAAGCATGCTGGGTGTGCGGGCTGCCGCCAGGGGTGAGGGACAGGGGCGGAGCTGGGAGCTAGGGGCGGGGCTCCTGTCCTGGTGGGCGGGGCTTGGGACGGGGCTCCCGCTGGGGGCGGGGCTCCCTGCAAGGGTGTGGGGCGGAGCTGGCGGCGGCAGTCCAGCGCGGCGGCGATTGGCTGTGGCGAAGCATAGAGACAAGGCCGGTCCATCAGCTCCGGGGCGGGGCTGTTCGCTCGCCATTGGCTGGCGCAGCGGCCAATCGCCAGCGCCGAGCCCGTGGACCCGCCGGGCGTTAACCCTTCGCTGCCCGGAGGCCAGGGAGCAGCTCCTCTCCCGGCCGGCGAGGGGCCGCTCGGGGATGGGGCAGCGAGGGCTGAGAGCCCGGGGCCTTCTGGGGCTGCACCCGGCTGGCCGCGGGAGAACGGGGTCCTCTGCAGGCGTGTGGAGAGTCCTGCAGGCCGCGCCCTGCACACGCGTGCCCACACCCGCGTGTGACTGGCCGTGCGGCACGGGCACATGCGTGTAACTGGCCACACGGCGTAGGCACACGTGTGGGCAGAAGACACCGGCCCCACAGCGCTCTTTGACCCAGTCGAGGCAGGACAAGGGCCCAGGGCCAGGTGCTGCAGCCAGACACGTTCCCACGGGGAATAAGGCCCATATGTTCACCAGGGAGGGGGATTAGCCCAGTGGAGGCTCCATCTCCAGATGCTGCCAGGTCACTTTGGCTCCTTTGGGGAAGACGCTTCAGCCAAGCCCCAGTGATCGAGCCCAACACAGAGGGGCCAGGTGAGATGTAATGCCGTGCGTTACGCAGGAGGCCAGGCTAGATGGTCTCATGGGCCCATCTAGCTTTAAATTCTGTGCAAACGTAAACCAGCAAACCCATGCTCCTCTGATACAAATGCACAATCACATGCAGACGTGCCCTCCCCCCAGGTGGACGGACTCACGCTCACGCACATGCTGACCCAAGCACAGCCATGCGCACGCACAGAGCGGTCCGTGCAAAGGAAATGCAACGTTTGCAAACCCCAGCAATTGGCACCGTGCTGATGAGAGGCCTGCTGCCCCTCCACTTGCTGAGTCGTGCTGGGGCTGGGGGATTCCTGGCATGTCTCTGTGGGGGAGGGGGGTACCCTGGGTTGCACACACACACCCTGAGCTGAGCAGAGCGGGGTGGGGTGGGGGGGGGGACTGGGTGAGGCAAAACCTGCCTTCTCTTGGGAGTGTGTGTACATGTGTTGGCGGGTGTTGCGTCCCTCTAGCGGCTGGCTTGCAGTGACTGGTTCTGAGCGGGTTGGTGAGCGGAAGTGGCTGCAGGGGCGGTGTTTGTTTACGGGGTTCGGGTCTGCTCCCTGGGAGGTGCGTGGTACATGTCGTGGCAGACAGTGCATGTAGCAGACGTTGCAGTGGGGCCTCAGCAGGGACCAGCCAGGGCAGCTCTCTGCCTGCTAAACAGCCTCCTCCGCCCCGGGCTGCTCCGCGGCACCACAGGGGTCTCTCAGGAGAGACCACTGGGACTCCCCAGGCCAGAGCAACCCCCAGCGATCCTGCCTCCAGCGCCAGGGCTTGTGGTTGAGCTGCAGTCAGTCTCAGCCGGCCTGACTGCCTAGACAGAGCGTGTGGCCTTGTGATGGGGCATCTGCCCCACACTGGCCCATAAGGGGTTAATAGGCAGCCAATTAGAGATGGGCTGCAAGGAGCTGCCAATCATGGCCCGCAGGCTCATATAAGAAGGGCTGGGCAGAGCAGAAGTCAGTAGCTGATTGGAGTGCAAGGGGGAGGAGACTTGGCTCCTAGCAGCAGGAAGGAGTCTCAGGACCCTGGACAGAGCATGCTGCCAGCAGGGACCAGGGAAGCTAGAGTGAGCTCCTGGCTGACTGTTAAGACCAGCAGGCTGAAGCCCAGAGGTAAGGGCAAAGAAGGTGCTGGGGCCCATGAGGAAGTGGCCCAGGGAAAGGTGTGGAGAGGTTGGAGGGGAGACAGCACATGGCTGCCATCTACAGGGTTCCTGGGCTGGGACCTGGAGTAGTGGGTGGGCCCAGGTCCTCCCCCCTCCCTGCCATTGAGGAAGTAGCCAGACAACTGGCTGTGGTTGCTGTCACAGAGTGTGGGGGAGTCAGGGCCCTACACCCCTCCCTGCTACCACTTCCTGTGATTCAATGTGATTCTCAGCTAGCCAGTAAAACAGAAGGTTTATTAGCTGACAGGAACACAGTCTAAAACAGCTTGTAGGTACAGAAAACAGGACTCTTCAGCCAGCTCCAAACTGAAACCCCTTCCAGTAGCCACACCCCTGGTCCCTCCTCTGGCCATTGTCCAGTTTCCTGGGCAGAAGGTGTCACCTGGCCCCAACCCTCTCCTGGGCTCAGGTTACGAAGGGCAGCCGCCATCCTTTATGTGCTGGCCGTCAAGTATCATCCCTCAGTGAAGTCACACCCTTATTTCCTATCATCATCTAGTATGGGGGCGGTACCCCAGGGAGACAGGCACGCCCTGTGTTAGCAGAAGATAGAAAAGTAGTAAAACTCCCATGCAACATTACTAGGTTAATACTCCCTACTCCGTCACAGTTGCCACTGAAGGAAGTGGCTGGACAGTGGACTGCAGTTCCCCTGGAACGGGGAGAACCAAGGGTGACACAGCTGAAGGGCTGCGTGCTGAAGAGCATGCTGCAGTCCTTGGGGTGACACAGTCCAGGAGCAGAGGTGATGGCAGGCGAGGCACCACCAGAAGAGGGCACAGAGCTAATTCCCAAGGTAGCCAGTAGGAGGTGCCACAATGGGGAGTCCCACCCCATCACAGGACTCCCTTGCCAGGATGCCAGCTCCAGTCAGACCCCATTCTGATGGGCATGGATCCCCCAGGCCTCTGAAGGACCTACTAGGCCAGAGGGGCAGCTGTGTTGTGGGAGCTAGGATCCTCCAAGAGAGGTTTGGAGAGGACCGAGTCTGGTCTGCCAGCAACACCCTGGGAAGGAGGTTTTTGAGCTTAGTGGGCTCCATAATCCCACAGAGCCAGATCCCATGGCTGGAGCTGACATGAGAAAAGCTCAGGAGAGAAGCAAGGTGCAAATATTTTGCAGGGAGGGCAAGTGACCCTGAGAACAAGGTACCCAGGGCCGTGGGATTTGACATCACTTGGAGTCTGTACACTGAGGTGTTTGTAATGATCACAACAATAGCATACAGCTGAGTGGGGACCATGCTTGTTACTCTATGGCGTCTGTGCAGGTAACCCAGGTTTAGGAAAAAAGGTGTGAAAAAGGCTTGGGTTGTTTGCCATTGATTTCAGGGAGGGAGGTAAGTGCTTCATGGGAGGCTAATGCCATGTTCCCATAACCACCCAGGGAAATGTTTTGGTCCCATGAGGCATTGCAAGCCCAACCCAACATTCCACTCGGCTCCATGAACTGGGAGATGCGACCCACAGTGCAGGGCTCCATGGGTCGATGCAAGCCCTGCTAGTGAGGATGCACTCCGCCAATACAATGTGTGCAGTGGGGACATGCAGAACCGACTTGCTTAAAGCGGGGGCTCAATGTTGACTTAAGTAAAACTGACCTAATTTTGCAGTGTAGACATCATCACCAAGTTTTGCTGTGATGAGGTTCCCTAACTGCGGTGGGGCGATAGACAGAACACACATCCCTATCTTGGCACCAGACCACCTTGCCAAAGAGTACATACATCGAAAAGGGGTACTTCTCAGTGGTATTGCAAGCACTAGTGGATCACAGGGTCTGGTTCACTGACATCAACATGGGATGGTCGGGAAAGGTGCATGATGCACGCATCTTTAGGAACTCTGGTCTGTTCAGAAAGCTGCAAGCAGAGACTTTCTTTCCAGACTGCAGAATAACTGTTGGTGATGTTGAAATGCCAATCATGATCCTGGGAGACCCAGCCTACCCCTTGTTTCCATGGCTCATGAAGCTGTACACAGGCAGCCTGGACAGCAGTAAAGAGTGGCTCAACCATAGGCTGAGCAAGTGCAGAATGGTGGTGAAATGTGCCTTTAGATATTTAAAAGCCTGCTGGCGTAGTTTGCTTACGAGGTTAGACCTCAGTGAAAGCAATATCTCCGTTGTTGCTGTGAGCTCCATAATATCTGTGAAACAAAGGGAGAAAAGTTTCCAGCGGGGGCGGGGTAAAGGCAGATCGCCTGGCAGCCAATTTCAAGCAGTCAGACACCAGGGCAATAAGAAGAGTATATCGAAGTGCGCGGCATCTCTGTGAGGCTTTGAAAACTAGTTTAATCAATGACTCACAGTAATGTGACACTTGTGTATTGTTCCTTACCTGGCTGCCTCCTTCATTGCATATACTCCCCTGTAAACTATACCCCCACTAACCACTGTGTGCTGAATGAATAAAGAGCCTTTTCTCCACAATCCATTACTTTTCTTTGCTGTCTGTCAGTGTTTGTGAGCATAATAAAAATTAAGATAACACTGCGGGAGGAGAAACAAGGACAGCATGCTTACAATTGCACTGCACTAACAATCAAAGGTGGGGGAACAGGCGCCTTCTGGTCCTTGTACCTGTCCCAGGAGTTGAGTGCAAGGGATACCAGACTCTTTCCCCATCCCGCCCCCTGCATCCTAGTACGTCTGGGAGAGGAGGATGTGGAACTTGGTGACAAGGGCCGCAGGTTCGGCATAGGCTGCAGCAGGACTCTAGAGTCCAGCTGCCTTTCTTGAGCCTCAGCCAGATGCCTCAACATGTCTGTTTGCTCCCTCATAATCCACAGCATCTCGTCCTGCAGGTCATGCTTGTGTTCATAGAATATCAGGGTTGGAAGGGACCCCAGAAGGTCATCTAGTCCAGCCCCCTGCTCAAAGCAGGACCAATTCCCAGTTAAATCATCCCAGCCAGGGCTTTGTCAAGCCTGACCTTAAAAACCTCTAAGGAAGGAGATTCTACCACCTCCCTAGGTAACGCATTCCAGTGTTTCACCACCCTCTTAGTGAAAAAGTTTTTCCTAATATCCAATCTAAACCTTCCCCACTGCAACTTGAAACTTGTTCCCTGTATTCTCTTCTGTGCTCACGGTCATTGTGCAGGCTCTCCGACAGCGCAGTCCTCCATGCGCTGAGCTCCGTCTTGTCACCCTCGGAGGCACGCACTAACTCATTGAATGTGTCCTCCCACATCTTCTTTTCCTGCTTTCTAAACTGGGAAAGTCTCTGTCCTGGTGTGGAGGATGCGCCTATGGACAAGGTTTCAGCTGCAGAGAATACTAAGCACAAGGGTACCTGTGAGCTGTAGCTCACGAAAGCTCATGCTCAAATAAATTGGTTAGTTTCTAAGGTGCCACAAGTCCTCCTTTTCTTAGTGCATACAATGTGTCTGGTGCAAGGTTAAATCTTTTTATAAAAGAAACTCCCCTCAATGCACTTCCGTGCAAGCTACAACTTAAGCAGAACCGCTGGCTACTGCAAGAATCGGTTTCCTGCTCCAGCCACAGTGAGTAAGGCCATGAGGCCGGGGTTGGGGGGGGAGGTCTTGTGCTGCAGACATCCTTGGGATCAATGGTTGCAACATCAGTACAACCCCCTTTCCCATAGCAACCGGGATGGTGCTTGAGGACAGGCACCAGTGTAAAGTCCCACAAATAGGTGGATTGTTACAAAAGTGGCACCATGTTGGGGTGGAAGGGAGATGAACAGGAAGTGTCGTCGCCCCCCCCCCCCCTTTTAAATGCTGGCTGCAATACATGGTGATCCCTTTCAACCACAATCAGGGCATGCTCGGGAAAAGCATGGTTGTGTGACCCAGAATTCACCAAACAGGGGTGGATTATTTATTAAATTGCTTGCGGTTTAAGGGCTAGCATTTAAAGCTTCCCCTAGGTGACCCAATGCCAGGGGTGGGCAAACTACGGCCCGCGGGCCGGATGCAGCTCCTCAGGGCTTTGGCCCTGCACTGCTCTCAGAAGTGGCCAGCACCACGTCCCTGGGGTCCCGGGGGCAGAGGGCTCCGTGCATTGCCCTTGTCTCCAGGCACCGCCCCCCCCCCCAAAAGCTCCCACTGGCTGTGAACGGAGAACCACAGCCAATGGGAGCTTTGGGGGAGGTACCTGGAGGCGTGGTAAGGGCAGCGCACAGAGCCCTGTGCCCCACCCCTCCCCAAGGGGCTGCACAGGGATGTGGTGCCAGCCGTTTCCCGGAGTGGTGCTGTGTGGGGGACAGGGCAGGCATGCAGGGAGCCTGCCCTGGCCCTAGTGCTTGCCGGCTGCCACCGGAGCCACTTTAGGTAAGCAGTGCCAGGCCGGAGCCCGAGCCCCTCCTGCACCCCACCCCTCAACTCCCTGCCCTAAGCCCCCTGCCTGCACCTCACACCCCTCCTGCACCTCAACTCCCTGCCCTGAGCCCCCTGTCACACCCTGCACCCCTCCTGCACCCCAATCCCCTTCCCTGAGCCCCATCCTATACCCCGCACCCCTCCCCTTCCCCAATCCCTTGCCCTGAGCCCGTTCCTGCACACCGCACCCCATCCCGCACCCCAACCCCCTGTCCCGGCCATGCATACAATTTCCCCATCCAGCTGTGGCCCTTGGCCCAAAAAGTTTGTCCACCCCTGCCCTATGCGATATCACTCTCCTGAGGGTAACAGAGGCGGAAAGGGAGCAGATGCTGGTGGTGTCTGGGCACAGACCTGGTCCTCATGCTGCAATGATGCCAGAAGAGTTCATACGGGAGCGGCACGGGAAAGTGCCCTACCGTGGGGGATGAAATAAGGCAGCCCTTCCCAGAAACCTGCCGCAGAGACTGCACAGTACTCCATGAAAGCTGCTTAGAGAGTCCAAGGGAGGATTCCCGGGTCCATAGGCGCCGACTTCCCTTCTTTTCTGTGGGTCCTCGACTCCATCCCTTCTGTGAGGCCCCGCATAGATGCCAGCGTTTCTTCTGCTGGTTCGGAGCTCTGCCCGTACAGGATCTTCTCCCCACCCAGCGATAAGATCCAGCACCTCCTCTGCGCTCCATGCTGGGGCGCGTTTGCGGCCTTGAGCATCCATGGGCCACTGTGCAGACGAGCTGCTCCCCCGGCCCCATCAAACAGGAATTTAAAGTCAGGGCTTTAACAGGGGGGTGGCTGTTTCCTGTGTACCTGGCTGAAGTGCAGTGGAATTGAAAGCGCTCTCCAGAGCGGACGCAGCAGAGCACTGTGGGACACCAATTCATTCGAATTGTACGACGCGGTGGCTACAGGCTCTACGCTAGCCCCATGTTGGCCCGTGGATGTCGACGGAAGTGCTACGCTGCTCGCGGAGGTGGAGTACGGAAGTCGACTTTACAAGCTCTTTAGGTTGGCGGAAGGGACGCGGTAGCGTAGACACAGATGTTATTAACTCAGCCTAACGCGGCATATGTCGACCTAACTTTGTAGTGTAGACCAGGCCTGAGGCATGACGGGGCAGTGGGTGAAGAGAGCGGAGTGGATTTGCAACGAGGGGCAGGCTGTATGGTGCAGGACACAGTGACTACAGGACCTGGAGATGCGGGTCCCAGCTGCCTGGGTGCCGTCCCTGCGGGATTCCTCCCCCCAGCAGTGCCCGTCCCTGCAGGATCCCCCTGGCAGCGCCCATCCCTGCAGGATGTCCCTGGCACTGCCAAGGGGTGGCTTCGTTCCCCAGGGCCATGTCTCCCCCATCTCAGGCTGACACAAGTCCAGCTGTCTGGGAGCCAGGGCAGAGGACCAGGGAGCTGTTCTGGCCTCAGGCTGGCTATGCCCCACTGACTGGTGCCCTTGTTTGGGGCTGGCGAGCCAACAGCTGGGGCTATTGTCTGCCAAGTGCCTGAGCAGTAAATAAAGTCCCTCTGGCTAGTTTCCTCCTGCTGAGCAGCATCGCGGAGATAATGGGCATCCATGACACACAGGCCCATTGTGTGCCCTGGTGCTTCCTTGGGCTGACACCCGCCACTGGCTGACTAACCTCAGGGCCGGCCAGCGGACCGAACAGAGCCAGCCTGGGTCCCACGCACCCACCCAGGAAAGCATTTGCACTCTGCAAAGCCAGGGTCACCCCCACGGATGGGCTCGAACCCTGACTCGGGGAAAGAGCAAAGCGTATCTGGGAGAGGACCGGCTCTAGGCACCAGCCAAGCAAGCACGTGCTTGGGGCGGTTCCAGGGGCCACCCCTTTTTTATTTATTTATTTAGTTATTTATTTGGCTGGGGCAGTTGCGCTCTCAGAGCTTCAGGCGGCAAATTTTTTGCTTGGGGCAGCAAAAAACCTAGAGCCGGCCCTGATCTGGGAATGGGGAGCCGTCACCCCTGGGGCAAGTCTGGTGGGGTCCTGTGGGGCTCCGCTCCTGGCCTGACGCAGGTCAGGAGCTTTATCGATGATCGGGAAGAAAATATCTGATGGCTGCTGGCGAGGTTACAAAGGACACGCAGAGCGGTGCAGGGTGGTGTGGACAGCTCAGTCTCACGGTGTGATTGGGATCACCTGGGCTGTTGGTGCCCTGGGACCAAACAGGTTTAAAAGCCAACGGCAAAGTCATAATCAAAGGGAAAAGGGTGTTGGCCACTCATCCGGGGTGGAGGCGGTGTCCTGGGAAGCAGGGACTCTGCAAAAGACTTGGGGGGTCGTGGGTGGATGAGCCGGGGTGGATGAGCAGGAGCAGGGAGGATACAGCACTGGTGAGACCATCACTGGATCCTGCGTCCGGCTCTGGTGGTAACATGTCAGACAAAGCACTGATAAATCGAAGAAGAGCTATTGGAAGGATGCAAGGGCTGGATGAGGCTGAAGGGGCTGGATCTGGGTAGTTTGTCCCAGAGAAGAGTCAGAGGCACAAGGCTCCTGGCCTGCCAGCACCACCCTGGGGAGCAGGGTTCGGAGAGCAGAGAGCTCTGCAACCCAGCAGACAGCAGCAGACCCAGACCTGATGGTGCAAAACAAATCTAGGTTTGAAATAAGGTGTTGCTGTAAGGCGGATGGGAATGAGCTCCTGGAGCAGACCCCCACAACCTGGGGCATATGCCAGCACCTGGGGCTTTGTACGGAGGCTGGGGGCTTCTTTGTGAAAGGCCCGCTGGGGAAGTGCTGGGTGGGATGCCGGACTCACTGTGACCAGTGCTGTGCCAGGGGCCAGACTAGAGCAGTGGTTCTCAACCAGGGGTATGCATAGCCCTGGGGGGTCTGCCGAGGTCTTCCAGGGGGTCCGTCAACTCATCCAGATATTTGCCTAGTTTTACAACAGGCTACAGAACAAGTACCAGCAAAGTCAGTACGGACTAAAATTTCATACAGACCATGACTTGTTTGTACTGCTCTATATACGGTACACTGAAACGTAAGGACAGTATTTATATTCCAATCCATTTATTTTATAATGATATGGTACAAATGAGAGAGTCAGCGATTGCTCAGTAACAGTGTGGTTGTGACACTTTGGTATTTTGATGTCTGATTTTGTAAGCAAGTTGTCTTGTATCCCCAAGTTTCACCACACTTGAAATCAGCCTCCTGAAAGGGGGACAGTAGGCTGCATAGCTGGAGCACCCACCCACCGCTCACCACCCATCAGCCACCCGTGGATCAGCTGTTCGGTGGATCCTGCCGGTTACCGCCAATCAGATGCTTAGCGGCAGGCAGAGTTGGGGTGGGAATAGGAAGAGCAGGGGTGGGACCTTGGGGGAGGGGGTGGGAGTGGGGGTGGGGCCTCAGAGCAGGGGTAGAGCACCCACCTGGACAGAAGAAAGCTGTCACCTGAGGTAGGCTGGAAAGGTTGAGAGCCAGTGGCACTAGATCATCCTAATGAACCCTTCTGACCTTCACATTTTGGAGTTGGTGAAGCCTGGCAATGGGGCTGCTGGCCACACCGCCACCATGCCTCCCACAGTCCCCAGGAGAGAAAGTAAGTCACCCCCCAGGCATGGAGGCTGGGAATCCATCTGTCTTGGGATTAGACCCTTATGGTCCCTTCTAACTCTGTGGGTCTATGATTCTATAAGGACAGCCACAGCAGGTCAGACCAATGGTCCATCTGGCCAGTGTCCTGTCTTCTGACAGTGGCCAATGCCAAGTGCTTTGGAGGGAATGAATAGACCAGGGCAATTATCGAGTGATCTGTCCCCTGTCATCCAGTCCCAGCTTCTGGCAGGCAGAGGCTAGGGATGCCCAGAGGATTGGGTTGCTTCCCTGAGCATCTTGGCTAACAGCCATTGATGGACCTATCCTCCATGACTGTCATGGATCTGCAGGTTCGGTGCTTTTGTCTAGGTCTGGAACCGTCCCTGGGAGGACCCGTTCAGTGTGTCAGTCCCCTTAGGGGTAAGCCCTGTGTCTTCACCGCCCCTTGGGACCAAGCCTCAGAGCCTTCAGCCCCCCGCTTCACTCCCTGAGCTCCCTGCGGTGAGTCCACCTGAGTTGGACACCTGGGGAGACTCACACACCCCAAGGGAGCAAAGCACCCCGACTCTCTGCCTTGGGAGTGACCCTCCACCAGTGCTGGAGAAGCAGGAGGGTTTATTGGATGTCTGGGGCACAGTGTAGAAAGTCCTTAGGGAACATGGAGAACAGAAAGTTACAGCAACGTCCATTTGGGTCAGCCCAGAGCCCTCCTCTGACCCCTCTATAGGCCCAGTCCAGAAGCTTTTCTTCCCTCCAGCAGCCCACACTTAATAACCTCACCTGGCCCCTCCCCCGTCCTTTGCTCTCCAGCTGGTCACACCCAGCTGGCTTCCTGCGGAGGGTGGGCCATCCATGGTCATTTGTTGCTAGGTGCCAAATGTCCTGGCAATTGGAATGGCCAGTGTCTTCGGAGACTCTCCATGGTCAGGGGGCCTAGGCCCCAAGCAGCTAGGCCTCAGTCACGCCTGTATTTCTGGGTCTCTGTAAAGAGTAAACCACTTCCTTCTCCGACCTAGTTCAGCATGCACCACATAGAGGAAACTGAGGTGCACTCAATAGTCATCCAAAATATTATGAAAATTCCCACTGTGTCACAATGACCTTGTCTTATTCTATAACCCAGTTATAGCTTTGGCCTTCACAACATCCCCTGGCAAAGAGTTCCACAGGGTGAATGTGTGTTGTGTGAAGAAATACTTCCCTTTGTTTGTTTTTTCAACCTGCTGCCTGCTAATTTTATCGGGTGACCCCTGGTTCTCGTGTGATGTGAAGGAGTGAATAACACGTCCCTATTCACTTTCTCCACCCTAGTCATGATTTTATCGACTTTTATCACGTCCCCCTGTAGTCGTCTCTTTTCCAAGCTGAACAGTTCCGGTCTTTGTAATCTCTCCTTATGTAGAAGCTGTTCCATTCCCCTGCTCATTTTTGTTGCCCTTTTCTGAACCTTTTCCAATTCCTTTCTAATATAGCTTGAGTTGGGGCGACCAGAACTGCCCGCAGGATTCAAGGTGTGGCCATACCATGGACTTATATAGAGGCATTATGATATTTTCTGTCGTATTTCCTCCTTTTCCTTCTGGTTCCTAACACTGCTCGTGGTTTTGACTGATGCTGCCCATCGAGCAGATGTGTTCAGGGAACTATGGCTCCAAGGTGTTAATGTTAACGAATCACAGAATATCAGAGTTGGAAGGGACCTCAGGAGGTCATCTAGTCCAACCCCCTGCTCAAAGCAGGACCAATCCCCAATTTTTGCCCCAGATCCCTAAATGGCCCCCTCAAGAATTGAGCTCACAACCTTGGGTTTAGTAGGCCAATGCTCAAACCACTGAGCTATCTCTTTCTTGAGTGGAAACAGATAATTTACACTCCATCGCTGTGTATGTAGAGTTGGGATTATGTTTTCCAGTGGGTATCACTTTGCACTTATTTGAGAGATCCTTTTGTAACCCTTCTCAGTCTGCCTGGGACTTACCTACCTGGAGTAATTCTGTAACATCGGCAAATTTTACCACATCACTGTTCACCCCTTTTCCCAGATCAATTATGAATACGTTGAATAGGACTGGACCTGGTACAGACCCCTGAGGGACACCACTATTTACCTCTCTCCATTCTGAAAAATTAGCCATTTATTCCTACCCTTTGTCTCCTATCTTTTCACCACTTACGGATCCATGAGAGGACCTTCCCTCTTATCCCATGTGCTTATGAGCCTTTTGTGAGGGACGTTGTCAAAGGCTTTCTGAAAGTCCAAGTAAATTCTAGCCACCGGATCACCCTTGTCCTCATATATGTTGACTCCCTCAGACCATTTGAATGGATGGGTGAGGCATGATTTCCCTTTACAAAAGTCGTGTTGACTCTTTCCCGGCACATCGTGTTTTTCTGTGTGTTCTTTACTGTAGTTTCAGGCAGTTTGCCCGGTACTGAAAGTTACGCTCACCGGCCTGTAATTGCCAGGATTGCCTCTAGAGCCTTTTAAAAAATTGTCAGTCCTCCAGTTCTGTGGTCCAGAGGCTGATTTAAGCGATAGGTTACACACCCCAGTTAGCAGGGGCTCTGACAGTGCAGATGGTGCTCAGGGTGGGGGGCGGGTCAGGAAGATGGTGCCAGGGAGGGCGCTGGCAGCGCTGGCTTGGGGCGGAAGGTGCAGGGGGCTGAGGCAGGGCAGGTGGTGCCCAGGGCTCCAGCATGGGTGCAGATGACCGTCAGGCTCCATGAACCACCTACAAACGTACAATTTCTATAAGGCTCAGGAAATGTGGCTGAGTGGGGCTCGAGAAGGGACATGCCCAGAACAGGGTCCTAGCCCAGTGCCCACCCCCCACTGCCTGGAGCAGGCCCCTGGGCCTAGCCCTCCTGCATCGCACAGGGGCAGAGCGAGGGGCCCATCCAGCCTGCCATACCCTGGCAGACTCTTGGTCCCCTCTAGCTAGGCCAGGCAGCAGCAGCACACAGAGGGGAGAGGGGACCCTGCCACTGCATGTGGCCCCACTGAGTGGGACCTGAGGGGGATCCTGGCCCACCCCAGTCTGCCAACTGCCCTGCCCGCAGCAGGTTCCCAGCCCCCTGCCGCCCCCAGCCCCCTGCCTGCCCCACTCTGCCAGTCCCCCCACTCACTCCCCTCAGCCCCACCCCTCACCCACTTCGCTCCCCTGCCCCAAAGAAAGTGTCACACCCAGGGCACCCAGCTGCGCTGCCCGCGCTGGGGATGGCCACAGGGGGGCAGCAGAGGGCCAGGAACGAGGTGTGGACAGACACCTGCCACTTGGTCGCTACATTATTTCAATGAGCTAATTTGCATGTCAGTCGGCAGCGACCAGCAGGAGTTCGCCTGGGAGTTGGCCTGGGGAGAGCCCGCTGAGGCTGCCATCTGGCCGGCTTCTCTGAGTAGTCACTACAACTTCTGAGGAAGCTCGTAGAAGGAAGGTAACATGGAAGGGGGGTGTTCAGCTGTTGTGACCTGCACTGGATGTGCCAGGTTTGTGTTTCTCCCACAGGACAGAAGCGACTTTGTCTGTACCAAGTGCAAGCTGGTCTCCATACGGGAAGAGAAGGTTCAAGGTCTGGAGCAACAGGTATCGACCCTGCGGTGCATAAGAGAAACTGAAGATTTCCTGGACGGACGTCAGGATAGGCTTCTATGGGCACAAGGTTCTGAAGATTCAGAGCAGGCTGCGCAGCAGGGACAGGACGGTGAAGAAATTTGGCAGCATGTGACCTCCAGAAGAAGAAAGGGGAACGTCCATGTACCAGCAGGGCAGATACAGGTGAGCAACCGTTTTCATGTTCTCTCCACCGGTACTAAAGCGGAGAGTGGACCAGATGATACGTCTGAGGGAAGGGAGCAGAAGGAGACTGCTGATTGGAAGGCATGAGATGCACTGTCCTAGGGTTGGGCGTTCCACGACCACCGCTCCCAAGAGAAGGAGGCGGGTGGTGGTGGTTGGGGACTCTCTCCTCAGGGGGACTGAGTCATCTATTGGCCGCCCCGACCGGGGAAACCGAGAAGTCTGCTGCTTGCCAGGAGCTAAGATTCGCGATGTGACGGAGAGTCTGCCGAGACTCATCAAGCCCTCGGATCACTACCCCTTCCTGCTTCTCCACGTGGGCACCAATGACACTGCCAAGAATGACCTTGAGCGGATCACTGCAGACTACGTGGCTCTGGGAAGAAGGATAAAGGAGTTTGAGGCGCAAGTGGTCTTCTCGTCCATCCCCCCCATGGAAGGAAAAGGCCTGGGTAGGGACCGTCGAATCGTGGAAGTCAACGAATGGCTACGCAGGTGGTGCCGGAGAGAAGGCTTTGGATTCTTTGACCATGGGATGGTGTTCCATGAAGGAGGAGTGCTGGGCAGAGACGGGCTCCACCTAACGAAGAGAGGGAAGAGCATCTTCACAAGCAGGCTGGCTAACCTAGTGAGGAGGGCTTTGAACTAGGTTCACCGGGGGAAGGAGACCAAAGCCCTGAGGTAAGTGGGGAAGTGGGATACCGGGAGGAGGCATGAGCAGGAGCGCGTGAGAGGGGAGGGCTCCTGCCTCATACTGAGAAAGAGGGGCAATCAGCAGGTTACCTCAAGTGCCTATATACAAATGCACGAAGCCTGGGAAACAAGCAGGGAGAACTGGAAGTCCTGGCAAAGACAAGGAATTATGATGTGATTGGAATAACAGAGACTTGGTGGGATAACTCACATGACTGGAGTACTGTCATGGATGAATATAAACTGTTCAGGAAGGACAGGAAGGGCAGAAAAGGTGGGGGAGTTGCACTGTATGTAAGGGAGCGGTATGACTGCTCAGAGCTCAAGTATGAAACTGCAGAAAAACCTGAGAGTCTCTGGATTAAGTTTAGAAGTGTGAGCAACAAGGGTGATGTCATGGTGGGAATCTGCTATAGACCACCGGACCAGGGGGATGAGGTGGATGAGGCTTTCTTCCGGCAACTCACAGAAGTTACTAGATCGCAGGCCCTGGTTCTCATGGGAGACTTCAATCACCCTGATATCTGCTGGGAGAGCAATACAGCAGTGGACAGGCAATCCAGGAAGTTTTTGGAAAGGGTAGGGGACAATTTCCTGGTGCAAGTGCTGGAGGAACCAACTAGGGGCAGAGCTCTTCTTGACCTGCTGCTCACAAACCGGGAAGAATTAGTAGGGGAAGCTAAAGTGGATGGGAACCTGGGAGGCAGTGACCATAAGATAGGATCCTGAACTCGACCAACACAAGGAAGAAAGGAGAGCAGCAGAATACAGACCCTGGACTTCAGAAAAGCAGACTTTGACTCCCTCAGGGAACTGATGGGCAAGATCCCCTGGAAGAATAACATGAGGTGGAAAGGAGTCCAGGAGAGCTGGCTGTATTTTAAAGAATCCTTATTGAGGTTACAGGGACAAACCATCCCGATGTGTAGAAAGAATAGTAAATATGGCAGGCGACCAGCTTGGCTTAACAGTGAAATCCTTGCTGCTCTTAAATACAAAAAAGAAGCTTACAAGAAGTGGAAGATTGGACTAACGACCAAGGATGAGTATAAAAATATTGCTCGGGCTTGCAGGAGTGAAATCAGGAAGGCCAAATCACACCTGGAGTTGCAGCTAGCAAGAGATGTTAAGAGTAACCAGAAGGGTTTCTTCAGGTATGTTAGCAACAAGAAGAAAGTCAAGGAAAGTGTGGGCCCCTTACTGAATGAGGGAGGCAACCTAGTGACAGAGGATGTGGAAAAACCTAATGTACTCAATGCTTTTTTTGCCTCTGTCTTCACAAATAAGGTCAGCTCCCAGACTACTGCACTGGGCAGCACAGCATGGGGAGGAGGTGACCAGCCCTCTGTGGAGAAGGAAGTGGTTTGGGACTATTTAGAAAAGCTGGACGTGCACAAGTCCATGGGGCTGGATGTGCTGCATCCGAGAGTGCTAAAGGAGTTGGCGGATGTGATTGCAGAGCCATTGGCCATTATCTTTGAAAACTCATGGCAATCGGGGGAGGTCCCAGATGACTGGAAAAAGGCTAATGTAGTGCCCATCTTTAAAAAAGGGAAGAAGGAGGATCCTGGGAACTACAGGCCAGTCAGCCTCACCTCAGGCCCTAGAAAAATCATGGAGCAGGTACTCAAGGAATCAATTCTGAAGCACTTAGAGGAGAGGAAAGTGATCAGGAACAGTCAGCATGGATTCACTAAGGGCAAGTAATGCCTGACTAATCTAATTGCCTTCTCTGACGAGATAACTGGCTCTGTGGATGAAGGGAAAGCAGTGGACATGTTGTTCCTTGACTTTAGCAAAGCTTTTGACACTGTCTTCCACAGTATTCTTGCCAGCAAGTTAAAGAAGTATGGGCTGGATGAATGGACTATAAGGTGGATGGAAAGCTGGCTAGATTGTCAGGCTCAACGGGCGTGATCAATGGCTCCATGTCTAGTTGGCAGCCGGTATCAAGCGGAGTGCCCCAGGGGTCAGTCCTGGGGCCAGTTTTGTTCAATATCTTCATAAATGATCTAGAGGATGGTGTGGATTGCACCCTCAGCAAGATTGTAGATGACACTAAACTGGGAGGAGAGGTAGATACGCTGGAGGGTAGGGATAGGATACAGAGGGACCTAGACAAATTGGAGGATTGGGCCAAAAGAAATCTGATGAGGTTCAACAAGGACAAGTGCAGAGTCCTGCAATTAGGACAGAAGAATCCCATGCACCGCTACAGACTAGGGACTGAATGGCTCGGCAGCAGTTCTGCGGAAAAGGACCTAGGGGTGACAGTGGACGAGAAGCTGGATATGAGTCAGCAGTGTGCCCTTGTTGCCAAGAAGGCCAATGGCATTTTGGGATGTATAAGTAGGGGCCTTGCCAGCAGATCGAGGGACGTGATCGTTCCCCTCTATTCGACATTGGTGAGACCTCATCTGGAGTACTGTGTCCAGTTTTTGGCCCCACACTACAAGAAGGATGTGGAAAAATTGGGAAGAGTCCAGCAGAGGGCAACAAAAATGATTAGGGGACTGAAACATATGACTTATGAGGAGAGGCTGAGGGAACTGGGATTGTTTAGTCTGCGGAAGAGAAGAATGAGGGGGGATTTGATAGCTGCTTTCAACTACCTGAAAGGGGGTTCCAAAGAGGATGGCTCTAGACTGTTCTCAGTGGTAGCAGATGACAGAACGAGGAGTAATGGTCTCAAGTTGCAGTGGGGGAGATTTAGGTTGGGTATTAGGAAAAACTTTTTCACTAGGAGGGTGGTGAAACACTGGAATGCGATACCTAGGGAGCTGGTGGAATCTCTTTCCCTAGAAGTTTAAGGTCAGGCTTGACAAAGCCCTGGCTGGGATGATTTAGTCGGGGATCGGTCCTGCTTTGAGCAGGAGGTTGGACTAGATACCTCCTCAGGTCCCCTCCAACCCTGATATTCTATGATTCTATGATTTGCATATGAGCAGGACTTCTCTCCAGGGTTCTGGGTCTCCTCATGGCCTGCCTGCCCAGAGGGAGAGTAAAGCCTTTCTGGGGTCCTGGGTCAGAGCAAGTGGAGGCCCCTCCCCACCCCTTCTGCCTGTAGTTCCCCCCCCCCCCCACATGCTCCTGCTAGGGAAATGGAGTCGGGGCGGGGAGAACCCATTTTTGTGGGGTCCCCCAACTGGCCGTGGTCCCTGAGCAGCACTAATCCGCCACTGACCCCCCACAACCCAGCCCTGCAGCTCCCTGCCCCCCGCCCGTCCCCCACAACCCAGCCCTGGAGCTTCCTGCCCCCCCCACAAGCCAGCCTCAGAGCTCCCCCACCCCCTCCATGGCCCAGTCTTGGAGCTCCCTGTGCCCTCACCCCCCAACACCCCATGGCCCAGGTATGGAACTCCCTGTGCCCTGGCACCCCCACATAGCCCAGCCCTGGAGCTCCCCATGCCCCCCCTGCACGGCCCAGCCCAGGAGCTCCCTGTGCCCTGGCCCCACCCCACATGGCCCAGCCCAATCTGGGGGTGGCCCAGGATCGCTCCCAAGGGCCCAGCCGGTCTCTGCCTCACTGCTGGGCCTGGGACACATGGCCTGAGACCCTCATCCCCACGTGAGGCCCCCCGAGGTGGGCACGGTGTCTCTGCCCTTTGCCCATCGCCGTAGCTGGGAGGCGCCACACAGATCCCAAGCAACCGTGTTCACCAACTACGCAACACCGCAGGCCTGGCCGCTCACCCAGCGCATGCCCCTACAGGCTTCACCAACTGGTCAAAGGGATCCCAGCCAATGCCTGCACGCTACCAATGGGGCCACCCTTCACTCCCTGCTGCACAGGCTGGACTCACGCTGGGCCCTCCAGCCCAAAGGCTCTGTAGCTCCCTGGCCCTGAGGCAGCCAGACCCCCAGCAAGGCACCCGAGAGAAGGAGGCTGGACAGCTCAGATCTGGTGAGCGGACACAGGCTGGGTCTCCCCCGAGCCCCACACCTGTCTGCTAGCCTCCACCAAATACCCCCTGCAAGCCAGTGCCCCGCCTGGCTCCCTTCACCAAAGTGCTGCCGAGCACAATACAACAAAGACCATCGCAGCGGGCGCTGCAAAACCAGCCTCGCACAAACCTACCGGCCGAGGGCCGGGGCTGGAGACCCAGAATCCAGGACACACTCAGCATTGCGCAGGCTCCCAGGTCGGTCCCACGCTCGGCACCAAAGCAGGCGGTCCCTCCCAGGCCTGTCACTTAATGACACTGCAGAGGAGGAGATGCAGGTTTCCTTGGAGTTCCCTGCCCAGCCAGGGAGCGCTGCCCGTTGGGGACGAGGCACCCAGAATGAAGAGCTGGCATCTCGGCTTTAAACGGGAAACCCTGACCCGGGGTGCCATGAGCACACCGTCCAACTCTGCTGGGTGGGTCTGTGTGTCATAGGCCCCATGTGCGATGGTGAGTCTCCTTCAAGGGTCCTGGGGTTTTGGAGCAGGTGCTCTGAGTTCCACCATCCCGATCCCCCCACCTTGGCAAAGCTGGGATAAGCTCGTGGCTGAGGCGTCTGTGTCCTGAGCCAAACTGTGGTGCCCCCAGGCATCGGACTACAGGCCCTGTGCTGGGCCAGTGCTCTAGCATGGAAGCTAGGCTGGGCCTAGGAGACGTGGCACCTCTGTGTTCCCAGCTTGGCCAGGCTCAGGGGGCCTGACTGTCTCTCGCCCCGGTGCCGCTCTGGCTGCTGCCCTGGCTTGGAGTCGCTATCTGAGGCCAGCAGCCGGTGGGCACCTTGCAGGGTGTGAGCCTGGCAATGCAGCCAAGGGGCCATGGTCACAGGGGCAGCTCCCCTGGTGCAGGACGGTGCGATAAGTGAAGGGGGAGGGGGGAGCTCCCTTTTATGGACACCCAGTCAGCTAGTTAGCTACAAAATCCTTGTTAGTAGCTGTTCTCTATTTGCTTTACCTGTAAAGGGGTAAAAAAGCCCATCGATAAAGGAAGGGAGTGGGCACCTGACCAAAAGAGCCAATGGCAAGGCTGGAACTTCTTAAAATTTGGGAAAAACCTTCCCCTTTGTCTGTCTGTTGTTCTCCGGAGAGAGGAGACCCGGAGCGGCAATGTAAGAAGCTTTAAACCAGGTATGACAAATCATCAAATCGTTCCTCAAACCTACTTATCTGAAACCTCAAATATGTAAGTAGATCAGGGAATGTCTAGGAAGACGCCATCAGGTTTCTCTCTTTTACTTCCTTATGGCATGTGGACTGCTCTGTGCTAACCCCAGGTGCTTTTGTAACCTTTAAGCTGGGCCTCAAGAGAGAGATCTTGATGCTGAATTTTTGTAATTGTTTTTTTGAGAATTAAAAAAGCCTAAGTTTCCCGAGGTATTTTCTTTCTTGTTGGTTGTTAAGAACAGGGCTGGGAGTTTGTGTCCTAAGAGGTTGTGCGCATGTTGTTTCGTTATCTGGTGGCAACAGTTGATTTCCTTTGTTTTCCAGTCTCAGCTCTTCCCGGTGTGTGAGAGGGCTTGAGGGCACCCCACAGGAAGGAATTCCCAATGCGCCTTTCTGGGTTCTCTAAAAAGGGGTTTTTTTGCACTTGGGTGGTGGCAGCATCTCCCCATCCAAGGTCAGAGAGAAGCTGTAACCGTGGGAGTTTGATACCAGCCTGGAATGGCCAATATTAATTTTGTTTGAATCCTTGTGAGTCCCCACCTTCCGCACTCAAAGTGCCGGAGTGGGGAATCAGCCTTGATAGACGGGCACCTGCCCTTTATCCCAGCAGGGTGGAGCTCAGAGGGCTGGGGCAGTACCAGCCTGGGGAGGGGCACCAGGGGCTTCATGGGCTCTGCTCAGGGGGGTACCTCATGTACCACAACCCTGTGGGGGGCTCCAATGCTGGACACTGGCTGGGGCGATGGGGGTTCGCATGGTGTGTGTGGGGGAGCAGGTGGGAACCCTGGCCAGGGGACCTTGCTACCTGCAGTTGGGGAGAGCCCATCTCTGCCCCACACTGGGGCCTTCGCTGGGTGCCCTCTTCCCACCCAGGTCGCCCTTCCCTCTGCTGCCATTGCACAGGGCAGTGGTCACGCCCCTCTGGACCCCGTGTGCCCATCTGGCCACCCGTGTGCAAGGACGAGGAGTTCAGACCGGCGCAGATGCTGGGACGGGCTGCTGGGCTGTTCGGGCACCATGCATGCCTTGGTCCTGGGTTTGTACAGCACCGAGCACAGCGGGGTCCTGGGCCGGGCTCCTTGGCACTCGGCCATGACAATAATTAATATTGGAGAGCAGGAGACGGGCACAGCTGGGCTCTTTGGCTGGCAGTGCTGGCTGCCCGGAGCAGGGGCAAACGCCAGGGCGGGCGCAGAGTTAGTGAAGCGCAAGGACAGTGTTGGCACCAGTGCAGCTGGCCAGGGATCGATGTTTGTCACCCCATGGAGGGGGCAGGTCTGGACCAGCCTCCCAGCAGGAGCAGGGAGCATAGACTCGAACTGATCTGAGGATGGAGCTGGAGAGGTGGCTGTGGCGAGGGGAGCCGGAGAACCGGGGGGAGCTGCAGGTCTGTGTCTGGAAGCACCATAAAGAATGCCCTGGGGTTGCTCCAGCCCTCCCCTGGTGCCCAAGGCAGCTCCTTTGGGCCTCGTTCTCTGGCACCCAGGAGTGACGCACCCCAAGCCCGACGGCAGCTCTTTGGGCCCAGCCTGAGCCGGCACCGGTGGCTGCACTTGGGACCAGGCCCCTGGGAGCCCGACTGGCCTCTCCCCAGATCCGCAGTCCCCCGTTGATGCCAGCCCCCCAGCAGCGCCCCCTAGAGCTAACCCTGTGCTGATGCTCCCCTGGGGCATGGGGGGGGCAGCCGCTCTCCAGACAGACACCGGTGCAGTCTCCCGAGCCCAGAAAAACCGGTGATTACCCTGCTGCGGCGTGGGAGGCTTCCAGCCAGGGCCACAGGGAAGGGCTTCCTCTCAGGAAACCAGCCCCCCCGCTCCGACACCCTCCATCTCCTCCAGGCGTCCAGCTCACTGCGGAGCCACTGGCCAGTGCGGCTGTGTCCCGGCAAGCAGGAGATGGAGTGAGCCCCAGAGTCACCTTCAGAGCACGGTAAGGGGGGTGTGCGGGACTCCTGCTCCCATGAGCCGCCATCCCCATTCCCCCGACCCGCTGCCCCTGCCCAGCTCTCACTCCAGCCAGCCAAGGGGCCCAGAGCGCTTCACCAATATCCCCAGATGCCGGGCAGGACCAGTCCCACTGGAGGGAGGAAACTGAGGCACAGGGAGGGGAAGAGAGCTGTCCAGTGTCTCTCAGCAGGTCAGGGACTAAGCCAGGAATCAGAACCCTGGAGTCCTGCAGCTTAACTCCCTGCTTTAACCACTAGACCCCACTTCTCCCCCAGGATTCTGTGTGTCCGTGAGCCTCACATCAGGGTGCCACAGGGCTGGGGCAGGTTGTGTGGTATGTCAGGATCATTAAGCCACTGTCGGGGATGCAGCAGGGTGCAGAGCCGGTGCTGGGTACGTGCCCTGCTGGCTGAGAGAGCCGGAGCCGGTGCTGGGTACGTGTCCAGCTGATCGGAGTTGTTGGTGCCAGGTGAATGGGAATGAGCCAAGTCTCTGCCCAGCTGCTGCCTTCACCATCCTGGCAAGCCCAACGCAGCCTGGTCCTGGTATGGTCCAAGCAGGGCTCCCCTGACGAGGCAGATGGGCACAAGCCCCGGCAGCAGCCAGCCCTGTGGCGGGAGGTCCCTGATCTCAAGCCAGTCCCTGCGGGGTGGGGCTGGCTCCCCAGCCAGGCTGGACCTACTGGCCTCGTCTTGGTGCTGCATCCCTTGGGGGGGCCTAGTGGGACTGGGACCCTGGGAAGGGAAAACAGGTCCTCCCCCGTCCATGTGTCTGCTAGGCCATGTCCCTCTGTGCCTGCCCAGCCCCCCTTGCCCACCCCACATCCCCCGTTCCCCATGGCTGCCCCACCCCCACATCCCTCTTCTCCCTCCTCCCATCTGTCACCCATCCCCCCATCCCTCTGGCTCTTGCCCCCCCACCAACTACCCCTCTCTTTTATCTCTCTGCTCCCCTTCCCCCTTCTCTCTCCCAACTTTGCCCATCCCCATCCAGCACCAAAGTACAGTTTGACCCCGGGGAGCCTGAGGCTCAGGGACTCACCCAGGACCCCACAGCAGGGCAGAGGCAGGAAACCTGGCACCTGCCAATCTCGTGGCCCTAGGAGGCCAGCCAGTGCCAGCGCCCCTTTGTCACAGGGGGAGAAAAGTCTACAGACGCTTTCTCTGCCGCAGAGCCAAGAATAGATCCCAGGAGTCCTTGCTTCCCACTCTAACCACTAGACCCCACTCCCCTCCCAGAGCCAGGGATAGGCTCCTGGACCCCCTGCTCTAACCACTAGAGCCTGCTCCCATCCCAGTGCTGGGTTAGAACCCAGGAGTCCCTGCTCCCAGCCCCCCTGCTCTAACCACTAGACCTCAGTCAATGTTCCTCACCATGCAATGTGGCCAGACTCTGCAGGAGTTTGATCCCTGGACCTTTGGACTTTTGCTCCCATGCTGTGCAGAGGGGAACCGCCGCTCGCCCTGCCTTGGGAGCAGAGCTTCCAGGCACATTGGCTTTGGCTGCTGGTAATTACTGTATTACCCTCCAGATGCACTGTCTGCCCCCCTCTCCCTGGGCACCCTGCAAGGTCTCTGTCCCTGGGCTTGTCCGGGGGCCATCCTGCAGCCCCTGCTTCTGTGCTGGCCTCAGGGGGGCGCCTCCTATCTGTCAGTCCAGAGCAGCCGCTCCTGACAGGGAGGGGTGCAAGGGCGACGGGGGCATGGGTGTGTGTGGGGGGATTGGGGATGGGGTGGGGGGAGCACATTTGTATTACGATCTGTGATGCCATATCACCCAGAAGCCACAAATCAGCCCCCGCCCCCCTGGTGCTAGGTGCTGTACAAACACATGGCAGACAGTTCCTCTCCCGAGGGGCCTCCCCAGTCCTAGCCCACATCTAATCTGCCCCTGTCACTGTCCCCAGAGCCACTCCCATACCCTGTGCCCTGCCCCCGCCCCCGATTGTCGGCTCCGCAGGGCAGGGGTCTCCTTCGTCTCTTGTATGGCTGGAAAGGGGCATCTACTCGCCTGCCAGCCTGATGGCAGGAGCCGGTGCCTCTGCCCCACCGGTGCGGGGTGGCCCAGACTTGCACAGAAAGCTGCCAGCTGGCGTGGCAGTAAGAAGTGAGACAGCTGGGCTCCTTGCAGGCTCTAGGGCGAGGAATACCCCCTCGGCCCCCAGCCAGGGGCTCTCAGCCCCCAGCAGGCCCAACAACCCAAGCCCTGCCAGGCACTTTTCAGCAGAGGCGCCAGGGTGCCCCGAGGGAGCAGGTCTGGAGAATTAACTCCTGTCCCTGATGCAGAGAGGGGCAGGCAGAGGGTCACTGCAGATTGCAAAGCAAGGCAAATGGGGGGTGTGTGTGGGGGGAAGACCCAGGAGTCCTGTCCCTGTCCCCTGCTCTAAGCCACCATGATAGGTCTAAGTGGCAAAGAACAAACGCTGCAGCCGTGAGTCTCAGACCCCACTCTACAGACCCCGGCTCACGGGGCTCAGACTGTGAGGACAAGAACAGCAGTGTAGTCTGAATCCCAGCGAGATGGGTGGGGCTCAGAGTCTACACGACTATTTTTAGCCCCATAGCCCGAGTCAATTGACCTGGGCGCTGGGACTCATTGCTGCGAGGTTATTTTTGCAGCGTAGGCATACGCTAGACCCCACTCCTCTCCCAGAGCTGAGGGTAGAACCCAGGAGTCCTGGCTCCCACGCCCCTGCTCTGACCACTAGACCCCACTCCCCTCCCAGAGCTGAAGATGGAACCCAGGAGTCCTGGCTCCCCAGCTCTTTCTAGAGCTGCGAGACCCCAGTCCTTCCTCCTGCGGACTTGAGCCCTGTGTGCTGCGGTCCGCTGCCCCCTCCCCGGCTCCTGCCCGGGCTGCCAGCTCAGCGCAGAGGGAGCCAGCCCCGTTTCCTGCCGTCTGCAGCCCTCCGGCCTGGGGGTCATTTCCTGGTCTCAGTCGGCGCCTCCGGAGCTTGGGGATGTGACTCACGGGCTCCCTGCCCCCCAGGGTCCCAGTGCCATGCCAGCAGGGCTCCTGTCCTGCTGCTGGGGGACAGCCTCTGGGCAGGGCTCCTAGCCTCAGGACCTGTGTGGCACTGGGCACAACACGTGCTCTGCCCATTGCTGGCCTGGGCACAGCTGGCGTCTGAGCCAGGCAGGAAGCTGCAGAGGGGCGACCTGGTTTCCCCTTTGTCTAGAGGCCTCTATGGGGCACCCCAAGGTGTTGAGCCCCACGGGGCTGTGGTATGTGTGTGTGTGTGTGGGGGGGCTGCAATTGTGCCTGTTAGACACAAACAGGGGGAGACATGGCAGAGTTTTCGCCGTTCGATCCCCGGGTGTGTGCTGGAAAACGGGTTCGCTCCGTGTCGTTCCCCCACCCCCCCCACACACACACTTGGTGTTTCCCCGGAGAGCTTTGCTGGCCTCTGGGCGAGTCCGAACAAGGAGAGTTCCTGCCCCACAGGCTTGGCTGGGAGCTCTGGCAGGCCTTGGGGGGAAGCAGAGCCTGGAGTGCTGCCTGCCCCGATCGCAGGGCGCAGACGTGAGGCCTACGCTGCCTACGTTATGGTATGGCCGCGGCAGCGCTGTGATGTGGGCAGTGTCCTCACGCTCCATTGCTGGGGGCGAGCTCTCCCGGCGATCAAAAATAATCACCCCGAACGAGGGGGGGGGGTCGCTGTATCGCCATAAAGCGCTGTCCATGTCGCATGCTTTTTCACACCCCCGAACGACTAAAGTTTTAGTGCCGAAAGTGGCCGTGTGGACACAGCCTTAGCTCCAGGGACGGGCAAGAAGGGGCTGGGAAGGGCTTGTCCTTCCCTAGGCTCCTCGCTGTTCACCAGCTGGGTTTTCTAAGTGCTCTAAAATCCACCGGCTGACTTGATGGCTGTGATCTATGGGTGCAGGCCGGTCCCTACCCAGCTCTGGCGGGGGAGTGGGGTCTAGTGGTTAGAGTTGGCAGAGACCTGGAGTCAGGACAACCGGGTTCCTTTCTTGGCTTAGGGAAGTGGGGGCAATTGGTTAAAGGAGGAGGGCTCAAAGCCAGGACTCCTGGGTTCTGGCCCCAGCTCTGAGAGCGGCGTGGGGTCTGGTGGTTAGAGTGGGGGGCTGGGAGCTCCAGCTCTGAGAGGGGAGTGGTCCCAATCTGGGGTTCTTGGAGCCAAGCGTTCCCAAGAGATGGCGCCTTGTGGCAAAACAGAAAGGACACCAGGGTTCTGCAGATCTTATCACGCCTGTGTGCACACCCAGGGCTCAGACTCTGGCTCCGACCCTCCCCTGTGAGGAATTCAGGCCTCGTCCAGACTGCCCCTGGGACGCTCTCCGGATATGGGCACCCGAATGTGCGGAGATGACCCTGCAGCGCGGCCCCACTGGAAATCAGCCAAGGTCCCAGTCACCTGCACCCCAAATTGAGGGCCCCTTTGGATCTGGGGGCAGCTGAGGCTGGCTCAGCTGGGGGCTGTGCTGGGGTCAGTGAGGCTTCTCCCCTCCAGGGCATGTAGGGAATTCCCATTTGTGGGGCTCAGGTACCAGTGATGGGCCCTACGCTCCCCGCCCCCCACCAACAAACACCCACACAAGGGGGAGGTGAGAGCAGCTGGAGACAGCTTGGCTGAGGGGTGGGGGATTGGGAGCACCCAGGGACTCGCAGCAACTGTAGCCGACCCCTGACGGGGGGGCGTGTCTGGGCGCAGATGTGCGTACATGAGCGTGTGGCATGTTTGTGCTTGTGCCCTGGGCATGTCCACATGAGCATAAACCACGCATCTCCGCACCTGTCCTGCCCCATAGCCCGGCATGGCTCAGTGCGGGCATCTCCGCACCCGTCCTGCCCCATAGCCCGGCATGGCTCAGTGCGGGAAGCTCCACACCCGTCCTGCCCCATAGCCTGGCATGGCTCAGTGCGGGCATCTCCGCACCCGTCCTGCCCCATAGCCCGGCATGGCTCAGTGCGGGCATCTCCGCACCCGTCCTGCCACATAGCCCGGCATGGCTCAGTGCGGGCATCTCCGCACCCGTCCTGCCCCATAGCCCGGCATGGCTCAGTGCGGGAAGCTCCACACCTGTCCTGCCCCATAGCCCGGCATGGCTCAGTGCGGGCATCTCCGCACCCGTCCTGCCCCATAGCCCGGCATGGCTCAGTGCGGGCATCTCCGCACCCGTCCTGCCCCATAGCCCGGCATGGCTCAGTGCAGGCATCTCCGCACCCGTCCTGCCCCATAGCCCGGCATGGCTCAGTGCGGGCAGCTCCACACCTGTCCTGCCCCATAGCCCGGCATGGCTCAGTGCGGGCATCTCCGCACCCGTCCTGCCCCATAGCCTGGCATGGCTCAGTGCGGGCTGCTACCTGCCCATAGCTCAGGTGGCTCAGTGCTGGCTGCTCTCTGCCCCTGTCCTGCCCCATAACCCAGGTGGCTTAGTGAGGGCTACTTCCCCCCCCCATCCTGCCCCATAGCCCAGACAGCTCAGTGCCCACAGCACCCTGCCCCCTAGCCCCAGGCGGCTCCGTGGGGGTGGCTCCCTGCCCCATAACCCCAGGCGGCTCAGCGCTGGCTGCTCCCCGCCCCTGTCCTGCCCCAAGGGAGGGCGGGGCCGGCTCGCTGCCCAGGAGTTCCCGGAGCTGCTCGCCCAGCCCCAGCGGTCAAAGGGACGGTGGCGACCGGTGGCGCCGGGTGGCCACCTGCCGAGCCGGACGCGGGGGGCCCCGGCCGTAGGGGCCGCTCTCAGAGGCGCGATGCAGACCCAGGTACCGGCTCCACACTGCTCGGGGCGAGGGTTGGGGCAGCGGGGACCGTCGCAGGGCCACACCCGCGATGGGCTCCCGAGGGGCCGGGCCGGGCCGGGCCGGGCCGGGGGGTTGCAGCCGCTCGGGGTGCCCGGGAGCTCCCCACCCCGTGCCGCTGCTGCAGCCTGGGGTCACGGTGTCAGGGGCTGGGGGCTCCCCGGGGGGCGCTGACGGCGGGGGCTCTGTGCCGGCTTGGGGGGGATCAGGGGGGCTCTGTGCAGGCCTGGACCTGTGTGTGTGGGCTCTGTTTTGGTCGGGGTTGAGAGGGGTTCAGGGGGGGCTGTGTTCTGGCTGGAGGGGGTGCGGGAGGGGGATTCGGGGGGGCTGTGTGCTGGCTGGAGGGGGTGCGGGAGGGGGATTCGGGGGGGCTGTGTGCTGGCTGGAGGGGGTGCGGGAGGGGGATTCGGGGGGGCTGTGTGCTGGCTGGGGGTGCGGGAAGGGGGCTCAGGGGGGCTGTGTGCAGGACTAGGGGAGAGGAGGATGGGGCTCTGTGCTGGCCTGAGCTGTGGGGGGGCTCTGTTTTGGTCTGGGTTGAGAAGGGCTGTGTGCTGGCTGGGTGGTGCGGGAGGGAGTTCAGGGGGGCTGTGTGCTGGTCTGAGGGTGAGGGGGCGTTCAGGGGGCTGTGTGCTGGCTGGGGGGCAGGGGAGGGGTTCAGGGGCTCTGGGCTGGCCTGGCAGCCCCAGGGGCATAGGGGGCTGAGCTGTCGGAAGCTCCAGGTGTCTCCTCCTGAGTTCAGAGGTTTGTTGCTGACCCTGATGGGACCAGCTCCCGGGGGGAGGGGTTTGGGGGTGGGAAGTCCGGGATTAGCTGGATGCAGTTTTATCTCCATGCGGGCGCCCTCCACCCCCGGGGCAGGGCTTAGCAGGCCAGTGCCAAGCACAAGGAGTCGGGTCCATTGATGCCTTCCCCTCGCACGGCCACGTACACCAGTGCCCACTCTCCTGCCTGGGATTCTTCCCGGGGCAAGTGGCTTCAGAAGGTGAGGGCCAGGAGCGTGGCTGGGCTGATGCAGAGCCGTGGCCAGTTGGGCTGTGGCTTGGCATGCGGCCAGGCTGTGCCAGTTGGCAACACCATAAATTAGCCTGTGCTGGATCCTGTCGCAGTCAGTGCCCAGAAAAGCCTCCTCCCGCCACTCCTCCCCTGCAGGGCTGGGCTCTGCTCTCGGCCCGGGCAGAGGCAGGTGCCCAAGGCCACTGCGGAGCCTGCGGGCAGAGCAGGGCAAAGTCCTGTGCTCAGGCCTGGCGCTCGGGCATCAATCTGCTGTCTTCAGTATAGATGGGCACCGGCTCACAGAAGCCCTTTGTCCCCTGCGTGGCTGGGGCCCCCAGGGTGTTTGCTCTGCTCCCAGGGAGTGGCAGTTTCGCTTTTGTCTTGGCTGCCTATAGAGTGGGGAAGGGGGGCATTTCTCCCTTGGAAATGGAGGCAGAACTCAGCTCCCCCCAGCGTTCCCCGGCCCAGTCGCCCAGTGCTTGTCAGCCTCCCCCAGCAGGCCGAGCTCGCCAGGCACCGCCCTGGGCATGGCTGGCATCCCATCTGCCTCTCCCCAACAGCCCTGGCAGAACTGGGGGTAAGGGGGAGATCAGCCCCCATGGAATCTGGTTCTCTTTGCCACTGGGCCTTGCTCAGCCCCCCAACCCTGGGCAAGCAACTCCCCCTCTGGGCCTCCATCTGGCCCTGGGCGAAAGAGGGGAGCTCCTGCCCAGGCGAGGAGCTTGGAGATTGAGGGTTGAGAAGCCCCGTACTAGGGTTATTAGAACCGCTGTTGT
This sequence comes from Lepidochelys olivacea, assembly GCF_965140295.1. Taxonomy (NCBI): domain Eukaryota; kingdom Metazoa; phylum Chordata; order Testudines; family Cheloniidae; genus Lepidochelys; species Lepidochelys olivacea. Next base: position 6,511,483 of record NC_140433.1, on the reverse strand, counting down.
CTGAAAGTTCACCCAGACCTTGGGGGTGGGGTTGGGGGGCTCAGCCTCCCGGTTGTGCATTTGAGGTGCACGGGGAGGCTGCAGCTGTGCTGGGTCCGGTGGTGATGAGCATCTGTGAAAGGGGTTGGAAGAATCCACGTTCCCGGTAGGGCAGCTCTAGCTCCCAATCTGAGTCCGGCCTGTGTATCTCTGCGGGCTGGAGGTGTGGGGGTGTGCGTGTGCAGAGAGAAGGGTGTGGAAAGGGGGCTGGCGGTGCAGAGAGGTGTGTGGGGCGGGGCAGTGTCAGAGACAGACTTAGTTTGTCTCTCGCACTCCAGTACAAAGAATTCTTGTGACCTGCTCTCCCCCTGCCAGTGTTTGCAGCAGATCTTTGCTGTTCAGCTGAATGGACCCCTTGGGCCTTTGCTTTGTCTCCCAGAAATTCCCTTCCCATGTGGCTGATCCTTGTCTACCTGGGAGAGTCTGACCAGTTCTACAGGTGTAACTAGGCCCTGCCTAGCCAGGGAAATGACCTAGAATGGCCCTTGCGGAGTCCGTCCCCTCCTCCCTGCCCCCCACCCCCGCCCCACACAGGAGCACCTGGGTTTGGTTTATCTCAACCTCCTTCCCCAGGGATATGAGCTCAGGGCTTGTCTACACCAGAAACTCGTCCCAGTGTAGTGAAAGCCGTCCAGCCCTGTGAGGATGAGGGCAGTTATACTGGGATAATGTGCTGGGCCTGGCAGAGTTGTTGCCATGCTGGATGGGGAGGGAGTTCTCCCTTTGTCCCAGTGTCGGGATGTGCCCGACTAAGTTGGTGAAAATCAGCCCTGAACCCATGTGGTTGCACTGGGACAGACACTGCATGTGGAGCAGGGATACACTGAGACGGTGTCCTCAGCGTAGCCTCATCGATAGACTCATTCCTGTTCCTGGCTCTGCCACTGGCCTGCTGTGTTACCCAGGGCAAGTCACTTTGCCCCTCGGTGCCTCAGTTTCCCCACCTGGGGATAATGACACCGACCTACTTTGGGTAGCACGTTGAAACCAACTGTTGACGAGCTGTATGGGTGCGAAGAGCGTCCCCAGGGATGGCACCGTCTGAGTGGGTCACTTTAAATTCACACCTGCAGCAAACACTTCCCACGTAGCCCAGGCTTGAGCTACAGGGTGGGGGCTCCTGAAATGTGGGCAGTTCCCAGGCTGGGCTCACACCACCACCGGACACTGCACTGGGAACCCCTGGGCCCAGGCTTACCCCTCTGCCAGCGTCTCATCTCCCCTGGGAGCACCACACAGGGCAGGAGCCCCCTCCTTGGGGGTGAGGAAGAGAGACAGCTGGGTTGGGTGCCCTGGCCCGCCTGTGTACCCAGCACTTCTCCCCTCAGAGATAACAGCTAGTCCTGACATGCCAGTGCCCGCAGTCTGGGTGATGGTGCTGAGGGGCCAGGGTTCGAACCCAACCACAAGACGGGGGCGGGGGACAGATGCACATACAGGATTTTGTTTTTACCTCTGTCTTTTCAAAGCCAAACCCAGTCCTCGGAAATGGAAGGGAGGGGACCAGGAGGCTGATGCCAGGAGGAGACCCAGAGGCTGGTGGGGGTAGGGAGTGGAACAGGACGATGAGGTTGATGGTGGGGGGCGGAATGGGATCATGAGGCTGAGGGGAGGGGACAAAGAGGTGGAAGCGAGGGGAGGGGAACCATGAGGCGGGTGGGGGGCGGGGACCAGGAGATTGATGCGGGAGGGGACCAGGAGGCTGATGGTGGCTGAAGGGACTAGGAGGCTGATGGGGGGCGGGCGGGGGGAGGAGGAGACCATGAGGCAGCCTGCAATGGCATGTGGCCCAGCCTTGTCTGCTCTTAGGTAATATCCCCAATGGCTGGACATGGGGCGCTAGACGGGGAGGGCTCTGAGCTACTACAGAGAATCCTTTCCCAGCTGTCCAGCTGGTGGGTCTGAGTGCCAGAGGTGGGGTCAGGAAGGAATTCCCCCCCCCTCCCCAGGTCAGATGGGCAGAGGCCCTGGGGGGGGTTTCCTCTTCTCCTGCAGCCTGGGACATGGGTCACTTGCAGGTTTGAACTCGTGCCAATGGTGGATCTGCTGAGACGTGATTCATTTTGGGAGCCAAGGACATCAGTGACTCCACCTGAGGTTCTGGGGTACCGTGGGCGGGGGGGGGGGGGGGGGGAGAGGATCTGTGGCCGGATAGACGAGAAGCTCTGGCTGTGGAGGAGGCAAAGTCAACTTAGGGAAGCCTGACTGACAGTTTCCTGGGCAATCCCCCCGCCATTGTGCATACAGAGAGCGTGGTCTTTTAAGAAAAAGGCCCCAGAGCAGGAACTGAAAAATCGGTTAATTGCCAGTAGGGTGACCAGATAGCGAGTGTGAAAAATCAGGACAGGGTGGGGGGTAATAGGCCTCTATATAAGAAAAAGCCCCAAATATCGGGACGGTGCCTGTAAAATCGAGACATCTGGTCACCCTGATTGCCAATGATAAGGAAGCAGACCCAGCGAAAATGCTTGCAGTGAACTTGAACAAAAGAACTTGAACAAAAGCAAAAAATAGCTGATATGGAAGGAGAAGCTGCTGAAAGAGAACGCCGGTGTTTTGAACGTGAACAAAGAATGGCATATATTCGACTGCAGGAACTAGAAGCTAAGGCAGAAATGGACAGACTTAAGCTCCAAATCAAAAGAATAAAGGACCAACAGGAACCGACTGTATCATCCTGGAAAGCCAGCTCCTCTCAACAACAGAGATGGGGATAGAATCTATCCAGTTGGTACATTGTTTGACTCTAAGCAGTGGTCTGGGTGTAACCCAATTTACCCCAACACTGCCACCTTTTATGTAAATGCTTTTACTGTGAGCTCAGGTGAAGGTAACCCCATAACTTGTGCAGAGAATGTAAAAGTCAATGGTAAAGCTGTTTAGGGCAAATTACAGCTTCTAACGTCACTCTTGTTAAAGCGGATCTTGTCAAAGAGGAGGATTATTTACCAAATCAGAGTGTGAATAGTGTAATCCCCTATGAGTTTGCTGTAAGTGTGCCTTTAGCCAGAATCTATCTTGAATGGAATGGCATTACACATGAAGTTATAGCTGGTGTAAGGAAGTTATTGCCTAAGGATCGGGGATGATATTAAAGCTTTGTTCAGTCAAGTTGACATAAATCAGTCACAGCAAAGAAATAATCCTGAACCTGTCTACACTACGGGCAAGGATTTGCCTACAGAGGGTTTCTCCAAATGTTTTGTCTGAGGAAGATGGCTGTTTGTCTGTGCAAAGAAGCAGTGTATATGTGGAAAACATTTCTGAGTGTCTGTCTGGTATCTCAGAAGTGAATCTGGCATTAGATAAGGCTCAGGGAAATGTTTCTCTAGAGCAAATTAAAGCTGGTGATCAGGTTAAAGCCCAAACTGAGGAAGGAAGGGGGACAGTCTTGGTGAGTGATACACTGTTGGCTAGCAAAGCTTGGGAAAGTAAGCCTGGCCCAGGTAAAAGTGATGTGCTTAAAGTAGCTCCGTGTAGTAAGACAGTAGTTGTGAAAACAGCAGCTCATCTGTTAAAGGAGGGGACGGCAAAGAGAGTTTAGATGAGCCTAGGCAGCCTTCTGAGCTGGTGGCTTTGTCTAGCTAGTCAGGTGAGGTTAGTGGAATATGAGCATCCCTACACCTTACCTGTTACCTGGGTGGAGAATTGTGATAGTGAAGGAAACGTTCCTGTGTCTGTCAGGGGTATTGACTTGCCTATGGAGGGAGCTACCCTGGTCTCCAAGCAGTTGTCTGTGAACAGCCCTGTGTGCTGGGACAAGGGAATCATAGAATATCAGGGTTGGAAGGGACCTCAGGAGGTCATCTAGTCCAACCCCCTGCTCAAAGCAGGACCGATCCCCAATTAAATCATCCCAGCCAGGGCTTTGTCAAGCCTGAAATGAGATCCCAAGCTGTTTGGCTGTTAAAGGGGAATGTTTCTCCAGCTCTTTTCTGTTTGTAGAGCAGACAGAAAAAGCCTGTCAGCCTATGATGGTTGAAAATGTATCCGTTGACCCAGAGTTGATTCTGGATACAACTGAAGCCCAGGAAGGAAGTGGTCCTGAATTTGTGTAGGTACTGTGCACAGCAGGGTATATTGGTGAGGGGGGCTGCCTAGAGTGGGACAGGAGTGTGGCATGGCATGGGGTGGGGGCACATGGGATGGGTGTGCATGGAGGATCATATGGGGTACACAGTGTGATCGGTATGGCGGGCGTGGGATGGGCGTACATGGTGTGTGATGCGGCATATCGTGTGGGTTGAGGGTATGCTGGGTGATTGGGGGTACAGGGCAAGTGCAGTGGGGTACAGGGCATGTGTGGTATAGGGTGTGCAATGGGGTACAAGGCATGTGTGATACAGGGTACAAGGTGTGCGATGGGGTATAGCGTTTGTGGGGTACAGGACGTGTGACGGTACAGGGTATGTGAGATACAGGGTACAGGACGTGCGATGGAGTACAGGGTACAAGGCATGTGCGATACCGGGTACAGAGCGTGCGATGGGGTACAGGGTACGTACAGGCTAATGCGAGGGGGAAAGGAGTCCAGGGGAGCTGGCTGTATTTTAAAGAAGCCTGATTGATGGCACAGGAACAAACCATTCTGAAGTGCAGAAAGAATAGCAAATATGGCAGGCGACCAGCTTGGCTTAACAGAGAAATCTTCGGTGAGCTTAAACACAAAAAGGAAGCTTACAAGAAGTGGAAACTTGGACAGATGACGAGGGAGGAGTATAAAAATATTGCTCAAGCGTGCAGGAGTGAAATCAGGAAGGCCAAAGTACAATTGGAGCTGCAGCTAGCAAGGGATGTGAAGGGTAACAAGAAGGGTTTCTACAGGTATGTTCGCAACAAGAAGGTGGTCAGGGAAAGTGTGGGACCCTTACTGAATGGGGGAGGCAACCTAGTGACACATGATGTGGAAAAAGCTGAAGTACTTAAAAATATATATATGTAATTTGGAATGCCAAAAAAGAATTGGAAGAACAGCTAGCCAAAGACAAAAAAAAATTTTGCTATTACTTTTTGAAACTACATCAGAAGCAGGAAGTCTGCTAAACAACCAGTGAGGCCACTGGACGATCGAGATGCTAAAGGAGCACTCAAGGATGATAAAGCCATTGCAGAGAAACTAAATGAATTCTTTGCATCCGTCTTTATGGCTGAGGATGTGAGGGAGATTCCCAAATCTGAGCCATTCTTTTTAGGTGACAAATCTGAGGAACTGTCCCAGATTGAGGTGTCACTAGAGGAGGTTTTGGAACAAATTGATAAACTAAACAATAATAAGTCACCAGGGCCAGATGGTATCACCCAAGAGTTCTGATGGAACTCAAATGTGAAATTGCAGGACTACTAACTGTCATCTGTAACTTATCATTTAAATCAGCTTCTGTACCTAATGACTGGAGGATAGTTAATGTGACACCAATTTTTAAAAAGGGCTCCAGAGGTAACCCCAGCAATTACAGGCCAGTAAGCCTCATTTCAGTATCGGGCAAACTGGTTGAAACTATAGTAAAGAACAAAATTGTCAGACATATAGATGAACATAATTTGTTGGGGAAGAGTCAGCATGGTTTTTATAAAAGTAAATCATGCCTCACCAATCTCCTAGAATTCTCTGGTCAACAACCATGTGGACAAGGGGGATACAGTGGATATAGTGGATTTAGATGTTCTCTGAAAACATCCACTCAGCGTGCAGCGGCAGTCAAAAAAGCCAACAGAATGTTGGGAATCATTAAGAAAGGGATAGATAATAAGACAGAAAATATCATATTGCCTCTATATAAATCCATGGTACGCCCACATCTTGAATACTGCATACAGATGTGGTTGCCCCATCTCACAAAAGATATATTAGAATTGGAAAAGGTTCAGAAAAGGGCAACAAAAATGATTAGGGGTATGGAACAGCTGTTGTATAAGGAGAGCTTAATAAGACTGGGACTTTTCAGTTTGGAAAAGAGACAACTAAGGCGGGATATGATAGAGGTCTATAAAATCATGACTGGTGTAGAGAAAGTAAATAAGGAAGTTTTGTTTACTCTGTCTCATAACACAAAAGCTAGGGGCCACCAAACGAAATTAATAGGCAGCAGGTTTTAAAACAAACAAAAGGAAATATTTTTTCACATAACGCACAGTCAACTTGTGGAACTCCTTGCCAAAGGATGTTGTGAAGGCCAAGACTATAATAGGGTTAAAAAAAGATCTAGATAAATTCATGGAGGATAGGTCCATCAATGGCTATTAGCCAGGATGGGCAGGGATGGTGTCCCTAGCCTCTGTTTGCCAGAAGCTGGGAATGGGTGATGGGATGTATCACTTGATTATTACCTGTCCTGTTCATTCCCTCAGGGGCACGTGGCATTGACCATTGTTGGAAGACAGGATGCTGGGCGAGATGGACCTTTGGTCTGACCCAGTGTGGCCATTCTTATGTTCTTACTCAATGCTTTTTTTGCCTCCATCTTTACAGACAAGGTCAGCTCCCAGACAGCTGCCCTAGGCAGCACAGTATGGGGAGGAGGTGAGGAGCCCTCAGTGGTGAAAGAACAGGTTAAGGACTATCTAGAAAAGCTGGATATGCACAAGTCCATGGGGCCGGACGCAATGCATCCGAGGGTGCTGAGGGAGTTGGCTGATGTGACTGCAGAGAAACACCTGGCGATCGGGGGAGGTCCTGGACGATTGGAAAAAGGCAAATATAGTGCCCATCTTTAAAAAAGGGAAGAAGGAGAATCAGTCACTGGAAAAATCATGGAGCAGGTTCTCAAGGAATCCATTTTGAACCACTTGGAGGAGAGGAAGGTGTTGACTGTTCCTGATCGTGGATTCACTAAGGGCAAGTCATGCCTGACCAACCTGATTGCCTTCTATGATGAGATAACTGGCTCTGGATATGGGAAAAGTGGTGGTCGTGATATATCTTGACTTTGGCAAAGCTTTTGATACGGTCTCCCAGAGTATTCTTGCCAGCAAGTTAAAGAAGTATGGGCTGGATGAATGGACTAAAGGTGGCTAGAAAGCTGGCTAGATCGTCAGGCTCAACAGGTAGTGATGAATGACTCCATGTCTAGTTGGCAGCCGGTATCAAGCGGAGTGCCCCAGGGATCGGTCCTGGGGCCGGTTTTGTTCAACATCTTCATTAATTATATGGATGATGGGATGGATTGCTTCCTCAGCAAGTTCGCAGATGACACTAAGCTGGGGGGAGAGGTGGATATGCTGGAGGGTAGGGATAAGGTCCAGAGTGACCTAGACAAATTGGAGGATTGGTGCAAAAGAACTCTGCTGAGGTTCAACAAGGACAAGTGCAGAGTCCTGCACTTAGGATGGAAGAATCCCAGGCACTGCTACAGGCTGGGGACCGATTGGCTAAGCGGCAGTTCTGCAGAAAAGGACTTGGGGATTACAGTGGACGAGAAGCTGGATATGAGTCAGTAGTGTGCCCTTGTTGCCAAGAAGGCTAACGGCATATTGGGCTGCATTAGTAGGAGCATTGCCAGCAGATCGAGGGAAGTGATTATTCCCCTCTATTCGGCACTGGTGAGGCCTCATCTGGAGTACTGTGTCCAGTTTTGGGCCCCCCACTACAGAAAAGATGTGGACAAATTGGAGAGAGTCAAGTGGAGGGCAACAAAAATGATCAGGGGGCTGGAGCACATGACTTACGAGGAGAGGCTGAGGGAACTGGGCTTGTTTAGTCTGCAGAAGAGAAGAGTGAGGGGGGATTTGATAGCAGCCTTCAACTACCTGAAGGTGGGTTCCAAAGAGGATGGAGCTTGGCTGTTCTCAGTGGTGGCAGGTGACAGAACAAGGAGCAATGGTCTCAAGTTGCAGTGAGGGAGATGTAGATTGGATATGAGGAAACACTATTTCACTAGGAGGGTGGTGAAGCACTGGAATGGGTTACCTCAGGAGGTTGTGGAATCTCCATCCTTCGAGGTTTTTAAGGTCAGACTTGACAAAGCCCTGGCTGGGATGATTTAGTTGGAGTTGGTCCTGCTTCGAGCAGAGGGTTGGACTAGATGACCTCCTGAGGTCCCTTCCAACCTTATCTTCTCTGTTTCTATGATATGGGATACAGGGTGTGCAATGGAGTACAGGGCATGGGGTACAGGGTATGTGCGATACAGGGGACAGGGCATGCCATGGTGGTATATGTCGCTAGGCAGTGGTTGGGTGTTCCGTGTCCCCAGCTGCTTCTCCTCCCGTGGCACTGGGATCCCCGCGTCCCGCACTCGGGGCCTGACCCTGTCTCCTGTGTTGCCAGGTCCCAGGCAGTGGCGGCCATGCCGGTCCTTAAGAACCCCTACAAATTGAAGATGGCCAAGACCAACAGGGCGCCAGGCGGCACTGGGGAGCTGATCCTGGCCCAGGAGAGCAGCACCAACCCCTTCGAGGAGGACTTGGAGGAGAACTCGGGGGACTCCATCCTGGGGGACCAGAACCCCTTCCTGGAGGAGGCAGAGGAGCAGAGCGGTGGCTTTGAACGCAACCTCTTCAATGGCAGCCTGGACCGGCGCCGGGCAACACTAGAGAGGCTGGTGGGCCTTTCCCCCTTCCGGCTGGGCAAAGGCAAGAAAGGGGCGGGCAAGGAGAAGGCTCCCGCCGGGGACAAGGGGCCTGACCGGCGCTCCTTCCTGGGCCGCCTGCTGGAGGGGGAGCTGGGCCCTGGGGCCCCGGAGAAGCGGAAGGCGCGGCGCAGCTCCGAGGACTTCAGCCTCCTGCAGCGCTTGAACGGGCGACGCAAGGACAGCCCGGGCGGGCCGGAGAGCTGCCCGGCCGAGCGCGAGGGCGCCCCTGATGCCGGGAAGCGCATGACCTTCCTCAAGCTGGGCCTGGGGGGCCGGGCGCACCGGGCCTCGCTGGTGGACAAGACCAGCCCCCCCGAGGCCCCGGAGCCGGCGCGCGCCGCCCAGGAGGTGGAGACCACCGCCAAGGCCCAGGAGCCTCTGTCAGGTGAGCCGGCGCGCGGCCGGGGGAACCGGGCCCTCCGTGCCGGGTGGGGAGCTGCAGCTGGGGGGCCCTGCCGCGAGGGGGGATGTGGGGAAGCGTGTGCCCAGGTACGTCCCGGGGAGGCAGCCTGCCCGACGGAGCTGCTGAAGGGCCGAGTCATGTCCCCAGGGCACCCCCTCCCCTGGACTGTGAGGAGCTGGGGGGGGGAGCCATAGATCTGCCCCCTGTCTGTGCCCCTGCTTCTCGCAGGCACTCCCCTGAGCCCCTGCAGCTACCCCCTCCCAAGAGCCTCAGCCCACGGGGGAGCCCTCCGGAGCTCCTCCCCCCCCCAGCCTTGCTTCTTTCTGTCGTCGTCGTCGTCCCCCCCCCCCACTCCCCCGCAATGCGCCCTGCCCGTGGGTGACAGGTCGGTCCCACTTCCCGGCTGGCCCCGGTGCTGAGAGGAGCTGCCGTGGTGAGGGCCCGTCGCAGGGCATCCTGTGCGCAGAGTGGGACCCTGGTGCCGGCCGTGACATGCTCCCAGCTGAGATGTGTGTGGGTTCTAGTCCTGGCTCTGGGAGGGAGTCTAGTGGTTAGAGCAGGGGGCTAGGAGCCAGGACCCTGGGTTCTGTCCCTGGCTCTTGTGGCCTTGTGTATGTCCATTTGCCTCTCTGCCTCGGTTTCCCTATCTGCACAGTGGGCTCTTCCCAGGGCCCGGCTCGCTGTAGGGCATCGCTCTGCATGGGGTAAGTCTCGTCCCTGGGAGTGGGGTTCCCAGACGGGGCAGCCATGCTGTGACTAATGGTCCTTGGCAAAGCCTCTAAAACCACAGAGGTGCTGTGAGTGACACAGGACACAGCTGCATGGGATGGGCCCGGCAATGCCCTGGCTGGTGCCTGACCTGGGGCTCTGCCCGGGGGGAGCCCAGCCCCACTCCCAGGGTTGTGGGGAATGAGGCCCAGTGGGGAACTGGAAGATAACACGGCACCAGGGCCTGGAACAGCCAGTTCTGAGCAGATCCCTTATCACCCCATGGAGCCACCCTGTCTGCCCCCGGCTCCAGAGAGGCCCCATTGTCCCACCCTAGGGCACCAAACCCAGTGGATAGAGAGCAAACACCTACCAATTAGGGATCCTTTGAGATGCAAATCCCCCCCTCCTCCACCCCCCCCCCCCGCCCGCCCTCTTGCATGTCTCTGCTTTAAAGCCAGCCGGTTCCTGGTTGCGGTCCCTGGGGGGATCCTTTGGCCATGAGACCCCGGTGCGACCCAGCACCCGGGGTGGAGGTGCTGGGACGCTGGTCTGAGGAGGGGGGGGGTAGGGACCGATACAGATGCAGGGGGTTAGATCTCTACCTGTGGGTGGGGGGCTGCGGGAACAATTCTGAGGCTCCCCCTCCAAAAACCCTTGGAAAATTCAGAGTCAGGTGCTATGGATAATCTGAGATGGGCCGAGGAACCCTGCCCTTGGTGGCCATGCTGAAGGCCGCTTTGCCCCCTGGCGTCTGCGTCTCTCGGTCTCCCTGGGCCACGTTCCCAGCTGCCCTCTGCAGGGCTGGGTGTGGGATGTTTCTGTCCGAATGCCAGTGGAGCTTCCCCTGGCACGGTGCCGGGAGGGGTGTGGAATGAAGTCCTGCTGTGCCCCCGGGGCGGGCATCCCACAGAGCTCAGCGTGTGCCGCCCCATGGGAGGATCTGTCCCGCTGGGGGCGAGGTTTGGTGGGTGCAGGAGCTAGACCGGTGGGGAGCCAGTGAATCGGACGTGTTCTCGGAGCAGGCGGGCTCTGGGGGAAGCAGGAGATGACCCTGGTGTTCTGCTTTGCCAGGGCCTCATGGCGCTCGGTGTCCCTTTCCCTGCTGCAGGGCAAGGGCAGGTGGGGGGGTCACTTACAGGTCACAGAAGGGGGTCAGAGGTCACCCGAGAGCACCCCCTACCCCCCCCATGACTCTCCCATCCCTGTTCTCTGCTGCTGGCCGAGCGCCCCTTCCTGGCAGGGGAGGAGAAGCGAGGGTGCTGTCTGCTCCCCCGGCAGGCCCAGCACCCCATGTCACCAGCCCACCTGGGCTGGCTGTGGGTCCCAAGGGCTGGGCAGAGCTGTGCCCCCCAGGTGTTGGGCCGTGTGCTGTGTCCCTCACCCCAGCCAGGGGCCTTGCCTGCCCCCAACACTGTGTGGGTGCTCTGCCCCAGAGCCAGGTGGCTGGACACCATGAGGGCACAGTGGCCAGCCCCTGGCTGGGTTGGGGCTCGGCGTGGGGCGGCTCATGGCCACGTTTGTGGTCGTCCCCTGTCCAGCCCAGCCCAGCCAAGCTGTTGTTTGACTTATTGTTTCTGCTCCTGGCCTTCCCGGACACTGATCCAGCAGCCAGTGGGCCCCGGCAGATGGAGTGTCCTGCCCCACTGGGCCCATGGGACACAGAGGTGGGCAGTTCCCAGCCAGCGTGTGGGGCAGGGACCCATATGGGGGACGGAGTGTCCCTGCCAGCTGGGCACAGGGCCTGCCCTTCCTGCCTGTTCTACCCACCCCACTGGGCTGGGGTTGCTGGCTGCTGGCTCTTCAGCTGACCTCGAGGGCAGAGGGGCAGCCCTAGCAGGGGGAGGGGGGCAGCAAGGGGCACGTCTGGCTCCTACCCAGAGTCCAGGTTCTCCAGAAGGGCTGGGGCCAACGTAGAGCCAAGCTGGGGTTCTGCCTCCCGGCTCCGCTTCCCCCGCCGGGCGGAGTTTGCTCTGGGCAGATGGCCAGAGCTGGAGTGTGTGTGGGATTAGCGCTCCTGACCCACACCTCTTCTGTGTCCCCCCTACCACAGCTCTGCCAGTGCCCCTCACTCCTGACCCACAGCTCCCTGCTGTGCCAGCCCGGGGCCGACGCCCCTCACTCCCAACCCCGCCTGCCCCAGCCCTGGGCTTTCTGCCGGTGCCCCTCTCTCCTGACCTGCAGTCCCCGGCTGTGCCCGCCCGGGGCTCCCCTTCCCCCGGGGTCCGGGCTGACCTCTCTGCTCCGCTGCCCGCAGTGCTGGAGATCCTGAACCTGATCCAGCAGCGGGACCTGCTGGCAGCAGACCAGCACATCATCGAGCTGGAGGCGGAGTGCGGGCGGGAGGGCCCCCCGAGCGGCGAGGCCGGGGAGGGGGCCAAGGCCGGCAGCCGCAAGGCCAAGGACGTGGCGCTGCTCTACGAGGCCCTGCTGCAGCAGCTGTGGGCCGTGCTGGCCGAGGCCCTGGCGGCCCGGGGCACCTACCCGTCCCTGGAGCTGGTGGTGTGCGTGATCGAGCAGGAGGAGGCCGCGGACCGGCGGTGTCCGGAGGCGCAGGGGGGCGGCCCCGGGCCCCGGCCCCGGGCCATGCGCCGCAGGTGGGCCGAGGCGGTGAAGCGGGCGGTGGGCGAGCGGCTGGGCCAGTGCGCCGAGGACAGTGGCGGCCCCCTGGCGGGGCACGTGGAGCGCCTGACCCGCTGCCTGGTGGAGGACCTGAGCGCCTTCAGGAGCCACCTGCTGCCGGCGTATCCCCCCGAGTACCAGGCCCTGGGCGTCTACGCCCGCAGCTACCATGAGGGGCTGGCCCAGCTGCTGGGCAGCATCGCCCAGAGGAGCCTGTCCATCGCCGAGCTCTACTTCCTCTTGGACTGGCACAGCAACACCTACCCCAGGTGAGGGGGCGGGGCTGGCTCCCGGGGCGGGGCGGGGGGACGGGACGGCTCTGGGGTCAGTACCTGGCCTGGGGTGGGCCGGTACCTGGCACTGGGGGGTGGGGGGTAGGGGCGGGGCTGGTACCTGGCACTGGGGGCGGGGGGGCTGTACCTGGCAGGGGGGTGGGGGGTAGGGGCGGGGCTGGTACCTGGCACTGGGGGTGGGGGGTAGGGGCGGGGCTGGTACCTGGCACTGGGGGCGAGGGGGGGTGGGGGGTAGGGGCGGGGCTGGTACCTGGCACTGGGGGCGGGGGGGCTGTACCTGGCACTGGGGGGTGGGGGGTAGGGGCGGGGCTGGTACCTGGCACTGGGGGTGGGGGGGCTGTACCTGGCGGGGGGGTGGGGGGTAGGGGCGGGGCTGGTACCTGGCACTGGGGGGGCCAGTACCTGGCGGGGGGGTGGGGGCGGGGCTGGTACCTGGCATGGAGGGGGGGCTGTACCTGGCACGGGGGGGTGGGGGGAGGAGAGGGGCCGGTACCTGGCCCTGGCGCCCTGTGAGCTGTCACTGGGAAGGGGGCCACGCAGGGAGGCTGCGGGGGGGCCCTGCCCTCATGGCTGTCTCTGCCCCCAGGGCGGTGCTGGGGCGGCTGGACATTGCCCCGCTGCTCAGCGCCCACGAGCAAGAGCCCCTGCTGCCCCCCGAGACCCAGCGCCGCTTGGAGGAGGCCTGCGCCACAGCAGTGAAGGTAACGGTGGGGCCTGGTGCCCACCCCCCAAGGCACACCCCTCTCCCCCCCCCCCCCCCGCCCTGCCTCCCCGCAGCAGCCCCAGGGCCTTCCCCTCCCCTCTGGCGCCTCCCCACATCTGCCCCACCCTCTCCCCATGGCACCTACCCACCCCCTTCCCCTTCCCCTTCCCGTGGTGCCTCTGAGCTGGGAGTGGGTGATTTCCTCCCCCCACAAATAGTCCAGGGGGTTGGGGGTGTCAGTCCTTTAATGAGCCGGTCGTGGGGGGAGGAGTTTACATTCCTGCCGAGCTGCAGGGCCTGTCTGGGAGCCGGCTGGCTGGATGCCAGGCCATAGGGCAGGTGGTGCTGGGGCAGCCCATGCACCCCCCACGGAGCTCCCCCCCACCTGTGACAGCTTCTATTCCCACCTAGACCAAGATTGCGGCGGACATGAGCCGGGAGCTGCGAGAGGAGGAGCAGCGCTGGGCACAGGAGCCTGGACGGGACCACGGCCACCTGGAGCTGTCCAGCCGGGTGATCTCGGTGCGTCCAGGGCAGGGCCGTTTGCCGCTACCCGGCTCCACCTGGGCACGCTCCTTCCCCGCCGTGCCTGGCCCCTGGACCACCTACAACCCTCCTGCTGTGCCTGGCCCCTTACACCCCCTCCTGCTGTGCCTTGGCCCCCCAGGCCCCTTCCCCGCCGTGCCTGGCCCCCCTGGGCCTCCCAATCCCCCTCCCGCCGTGCCTGGCCCTCGGGGCCTCCATGCCCCTTTCCCACCGTGCCTGGACCCCCACCCCATGAAGTGTCTGGCCCTCTAGCCACCCACACCCCTTCCCCACTGTGCCTGGCCCCCGGAGCCTCCCATGGTCATTCCCCATCGAATCTGGAACCCCTTGTGCCTGGCCTCTGGGCCTCCCTGGCTCCCTTCTCCCCGGCCTTCCCTGCCACACACATACCCTCCCCACCGCCCATGCAATCAGCTGTTCACCCTCCGGGTGCTGGTGGTCTCAGGCCTGTCATGCTGGCTGAGTGGGGCCAGAAGTTGCCCCATTGGGCCCAGGAGTGTCTGGTATGGCCAGGGCAGCCCATGGCCCAGCCGAAGGAGGGAGTCCGTGGGAGCCTCTGAGCTGGTCTGGGGCCTGATCCGGGCTCCCCCACCCTCCCCGAGGTGGCCAGGTCCAGCCTTCCCCTCCTCCGGAGCCAGCTCCCTTTGGACCCTGGGTGTGGAGTGGGCCCATGTGCCCATCCCCCTAGAGCCAGGGCAAGGCTTACCCCCAGGCTCACCCATCCTGGACCCCAATCCCTGTCAAGACACGGCTGTCCCAGGGGGACGCCGGCCCCCCACTGGCTGCCCCCAGAGCTCTTCACTTGCTGGCCCCTGTGCGGGCGCCCGGCCCTGGGGGTGCTGTCTGGGGCTCGTGCTGATCAGCTCCGGCTCCAGCTTCCAGCTGGCAGAGGGCACAGGTGGGCTCTACCAGTCTTGCCTCCCCCCCGCCCCCTCCCCCAGGCTGTAGGGGCCACAGGGGAAAGCTGCCAACAGCAGATGGCAGCTCCGACCCCAGTACCCCCGGGGCAGGTCCCCTGGGCCAGAGAGTTAGTCCTCTGCCCCCCGTGAGCTCTGCAATGGGCCCCATGCGGGGCTCCCCTCTGCCAGGCAGCCAGCGCCACCCCCCAGGCTGCCCACTGGCCAGCCCCCTGAGCGCCGTGCCCCATGGGAGCAGACAGCTGCTGAGCCAGGCCTGGGCTGTGCTGGGTGCCTGGGGCCTGGCTGGACCTGCCTTGGGTTGGCAGCTCGCAGCCCCTCCCCAGGCGGTGCTGGGTGCAGCTGATGGTGCCTGGGGCTCGGCCAGGGCCTGCTGGGGTCTCCCCTTTGTTGCAGTTGGGGTGAGTCAGTCGTGCCCGCTGGAGGTTTGGGGCCAGTCCGTGCGCCCGGCGGCAGGGGGAGAGGAGGCTCCCCACTCCCCCAGCAGTTCAGTGGCCTGCTTCTCTCCCTGCAGGTACTGAAGGCCCATGTGGACAGAGCCCCCCAGATCACACCGGAGTTTGGGGAGCAGATAGTGCTCTGCTGCCTGGCTGGTCTGGCCGAGTTCCTGCAGAGGTACAGGGGAGAGAGAGAGGCTACACCAGGGGCCTGCTTTGGGGTGACCGTGCAGAACTCATGGGGAGGACAGCAGATGGGGGCGGGGGGGCTTCCCTGTGGGGGGAATCGCGGAGGGCTCCCAGCCACACACCCCCACCCAGCGCGGCCAGCCCCCCTGGGCTGGGAGACCCATGGGCTGCGTGGAGAGATCGGCCCTGTTAATAATATTGTGTTACTTGCCAGTCGGTCAGAGGGTTCCTAGGCTCTGGCTCCAGCATCAGGCTCTGCCGGGCTCAAACCCAGGAGCTGTCTCTTGGCGAGAGCCTGGGGTGCGGGACCAGGGCGCTCACGCTGAGCACGCAGCAAAGCCCGGGGGACTTTCACTGGGCTCGGCGAAGAAGCCAGGAGGGCTCCAAGCCATGTGACCCGGTCGGAGCCCCCAGCCCAGCCCTCAGCACCAGCTGGGGTGTTGCCCTGGGCCGAAGCGCTTCCTGGGCGGCCTGGCGGTGAGAGGCAGCAGCCGGCCCCATCTTGGGCGTGCCAATGGCTCTGATGGGCCCAGCGGGTTGCAGGGTCAGATGGGGGACGCCCAGCTAATCACTGAAGACCCTGCTCCGCATGGTGGTTTCCCTGTTAGTGATAGTCAGGCTAGTGCCCAAATCCAGCCGTTTCCCCGGCATAGGAGGGAGGTGCCCTTTTCCTGCAGGGTAACAGATTCATCCCTGTCCTCATCCCTGTCCAGGCCCGTTCAGCTCAGCCCCGGCACGTCTTGCTCGGCCGATGGACAGTCGTTACTCCCCTGTCCCTGCGGTGGCATCTCCCACTGAGCAGGCTCCTCCGCCGCGTTCCCCAAACCTCGGGGCAGCCGTCAGGCCGTCTGTCCAGCCTCCCTGGCCTGAGCTGTGCTCAGGCTGCCTGCCTAGGCTAGCATCTCCCAGGCCTCCAGATTTCCTGCCTTACGGCTGAAGACAAGGAAGGCCAAGCCAGCCCTGTGGGCTACAGCCCTTGGCTCGGGTTTCTCTCCCCTCCCCATGCTGGGTGAGGTTTGGTCTGGGGGAGGAAGGGGTCTGGAAGGTAGCAGCTGAGCGGGGTGGAGGGTGCAGGTCCCTCCCCTGGGGTCCGTCAGAGAGGATCACTGTGGGACGTGTGCCTGGTGGTACAAGGATGCCCTTCCTGGGCAGGGAGGGGCAGGGATCCCCCCCGCCAGGGCTGTCCCTGGTATGGGGGGGTGGGGATCCCCCTGGAGCCTCAGGACACCCCTTCAGCATGGGCCATCTCTCCCCTTTTGCAGCTTTCAGAGCAAGGTGGAGCAGTTTCACCAGAGGCCAGGCGAGAGCGGCCCCCCAACCGACAGCTATGTGGGCAGGACCATCACACTCGTCAACTGCTGCCCCCCCTTCAGGTGAGGGGCCCCCATACCTTTTGCCTGCCCAGGGCTGGGGTGAGCCAGCCCATTCCCCCCACCCAGGTCCAGGGGCCTACGGAGCCTGTAGCAGGCACCCTGCGTCCCCCCATTAGGTCCCTTGTGGCCAACCCCCCTCCTTTCCCCCCCCCCCCGCACCTCCTGCTGGTTACCCTCCATGGCTGTGCTGTGCCCTCCCCAGGCTCCCCACTGGGCTCCCTCCCTAGTCAGGCCACCAAGGACCCCTGCTGGACTCCCACCCAGCTGGACTCCCCTGAGGTCCCCTCTTCCCCTCAGCCATATCCAAGGTCCCCTGGGTGAAGAGCATGGCACGATCTGTCCCCTGGGCCCCTGCCAGGGTGCCGGGGGCAGGGTTGGATTTCGGGGCCTGGGGCCCATGCCTGGAGGGGGCGTTGCTGCAGTGCATTGTGGGCCGGCTTGCTGACAGGCACCGTTTCCCCAGGGAGTACGTGGAGAAGCTGGTGCAGTTTGGCCACCCGGAGAGCAATGTCCCCCAGCGCCAGGCCAACGCCGCCCTGGACAAAGTGACCCGTCTCTGCAACCGTGTCCTGGCCCAGCAGCTCTTCGAGGAGCTCCGGGTATGTGGGGGGCAGGCCGGGGCACTTGCGGGACCTGGCCTGGGTCTGTCTGTGGGGGTAAGGTGGATCTGTCAGATAATGAGAGAGTCAATATACTGCCCCTCTATCAGTCCATGTACGCCCACACCTGGCAGACTGTGCACGGGGCTGGTCGCCCCAGCTCAAATCTGAGAGGTTAGAATTGGGAAAGGTGCAGAGAAGAGGGTGGAACCGCTTCAGCGAGTGAAGAGATTAGAAAGACGGGGACTGCTCAGTTTGGAAAAGAGACGACTAAGGGGGATATGACGGAGGTCTATAAAATCATGCCTGGTCTAGAGAAAGTGACTAGGGAAGTGTTATTTACCCCTTCACATCACACAAGAACCAGGAAATTAATAGGTAGCAACAAACAGAAGGAAGGAAGTCTTCGCACAACAGAGTGAACCTGTGGAACTCACTACCAGGGGATGTTGTGAAGGCCAAAACTGTAGCTGGGTTTAAAAATGCTCCTGGAGGACAGGTCCATCAGTGGTTATTAGCCAACAGGGCAGGGACTCAGCCCCATGCTCTGGGTGTCCCTAGCCTCTGCTTGCCAGAAGCTGGGACTGGATGACAGCCTGGGGGTGGATCACTCGAAAATAGCCCTGCTCTGTTCGTTCCCTCTGAAGCACCTGGCACCAGCAACGGTCAGAGACAGGATACTGGGCTAGCGGGGCCATTGGTCTGACCCAGCCTGGCCGCTCTTATGTTCCTAGCTGGGGGACAGGTAGGCCTGTCTGAGCCGGGGGCAGGGCGAGGTGGCAGAGGCCCCCATTCATCCCAGCAGATGTCAGTGCTGCCAGCATAGGAAGGGGGCAGAGGGCCGGGCGCTGTGGGGGGTCATGGCAGCTTGCCCCTTTCCTGCACGGAGACCTGGGGCTTGTCCTCCTTTGCCCCCCACTGCCCAGCCCTCTGGATCCAAACAGAGGGGAGCTGTGAGCGGGGTGAGGCCAGCAGCCTGGCCAAGGCACTGTCCAGCCCGTCAGAGGGGGCGCTGCTGAGATCTGGCCCACTCCTGGCCTGCCTGCAGCAGCAGACGGGAGGGGACCTGGCCTGGTCCCCATGTGCCCCCTGGGGGTGCCCGTCTCTGCTCTGGTGCTGAGGCTGGCCTCTCCTTTCAGCCCTACTTCCACAAGCTGATGAAGAGGAAGTGGCTGACCAGCTCGGAGAGCTTCGACGCCATCGTCGTGCTGCTCACGGACTACGCCCAGAAGCTGCGGACGATGCAGCCGGAGCCATACAAGGTGGGTGCTGCTGAGGGTGTGGGGAGAAGCCACATGGGACGGGGCCTGGGCAGAAGGGAGAGCAGCCATTGCTTTCCGGACGCCCCCACTGCCTCCTGCCCCGCCACGGCCCTGTTGCCTCTCATCAGGCTCTGCCCCTCTATCCAGCCCCCCACCACCACAGCCCTCGTGCCTCTCCAGGCCACGCCCCTCTGCCATGGCCCTGGACCCAGCCCCGACCCCCTGCCATGGTGCTGGCGTCTCTTCCCAGGGACCTCCCAGTTGCTGAGCTGGACGCCGTGGGACAACTTCCAGGGGAGGTTTCTCCCTGAGATTCTGCATCTGAAGGCACTGGGGGGCAGGGAATAACCACAGTGCAATGCGCTCTGCCCAGGCCCCTGATCCGCCCTCCATGGGCCCTGTGGGCAGGGAATAGCCACAGTGCAGTGTGTGGCAGCATCCCTGGGGGCTCCCCCCACCGCGGTGGGCTAGCTGGGGGGAGTCTGCCCCTCCCCTACAGGCTGCGTGGCTGAGCCTGTCGTGTGCCCCACAGGCGCTGGTGAACGAGGTGCACCGGCGGGTGCTGGTCGAGTACGTCCGGCCCCTACTGCAGGTCCGGCTCGTCTGCAGCTCGAACAAGATGAGAGGCAAGGTGGCGGCCCGGCTGGAGGACGAAGGCCGCCAGCTGCAGGAGCTCTTCGGCCAGCTGGTGAGCGGGGAGGAGGCTGGGAGGTGTGGGGGGCCACGCTGTAGCTGCACTGTGGGGCAGGGTGGGCTGCCCTGTGAGGACCCCCCCATGGGGCTGAATCTCCAAGATTGCTAAACTGGGGTGGTGGATCGGGAGAGGGGAGGGCGTCTGAGCTGCAGGCTGCCCAGAGGGGGGTTTCTGGGCAGCGCCAGGCACAGAGGAAAGGGCAGGTGCAGCCCTCCTGGCGGAGGGGAGAGCCTGGGAGAGCCAGCTGGGCCCGGCTTAGGGTAAAACAGTGAAGGTGGAGCGGGGGTGCCCCGCACATCCTGTTGCCATGTGTCAGGGTTGTGCCGAGATCGGGACACGGAGCCCTGCCCACTGGAGTTCCCACGTCTGCTCACGCAGGGGTGGAAGAGGAAACTGAGGCACGGCGCAGGGCAGCGATGGGCCTAGCCTCCCACAGCGGGGCGGTGAAGGAGCCAGGATTAGCACCAGCCTCCAGCCCTGCCTGCTGGGCCATGCTGCCCTGGGTGCTGGGGGTTCTCCTGGAGGACTGGGGGGAGCTGAGCTCCAGTTTGTCCCCTCAGTCTCACTGGTGGCATGGCTGGGCGGGGTTGGGGGGGAATCTCCTTAGCCCCTGCCCTGTCCTGACTGGCCCCTCCCCACAGAAGTCGACCTCATCTTGGCTGAATGCAGCGGTGCCTCACCTGGCCGAGATCCTGCGGCTGGAGGACACGCCCTCTATCCAGATGGAGGTGGGGGTGCTGGTGCGGGACTTCCCTGACGTCCGGTGAGTGGGGGGCACTGCAGGGGGCACCATGGGACCTGTGCACAGCCTCCAACCTGCACCTCCCCCGGCAAGGTTCCCCCAAATCCTCCCTCTGGGGGATCCCCCAGTGTCGCTCCATCCTCGGCCCACAGGGGGCTGCTGTGGGGCTGGAGGGAACAGGTTCATCCCTTGAAGCGTCAGTGAGGGGGCCAGCACCTTGGCACCCCCCCTGGACTCCTGCTCCCAGCGCATTGGGGGCCATGCTGCTGTCTGGCCTCCCCACGTCAGCAGGGGTGCAGTGGGTGGTTGGATGGGAGATCTGGGTGCCCCTGTGCTCTTGAGGCTGTTAAAAGTCTCGGCTGAGCTGGAGCTCAGCTAATGAATCCCCCCCCCCCCCCCCGCCGCAGTCCTGCCCTATCCCTGGGGCGTGTTAAACAGCTGCCCTGGCTGCACTGCAGTGCTGGGGAGACCCTTCTGGGGTTGCAACTGGGCTGCCCTCTCCGCTCCCCCTCTCGCTCCTTGTGCCCCGGCTGAGTGTCACAGAGCCAGGCGGGCTGAGGGCCGGGCAGAGCCCTGAGCTCCGTGGCACAGGGCCGTGGCTGCTGTCTGGGTCCATAACAGAAGAACAAACACCCCAGTGCTCAGAGCTTGTCACGGGAGGGCCCCGGGCTGGCTTGAGCAGTGGCCACTGCGTGGCCCCAGGCAAAGCCCCGGGGGAGCCAGACGAGTGCTGCCACTGAAGGGGGGCCACCCATCACTTGACTGCACTTTGCCCTGAGGCAGCACGGGTGGCTCCCAGCTCCCCTGGGTCCGCACAGACCCCAAGCCCCCCGCACTGGGACCTCTCCTGTAGGGGGCGCTGGGCCATGCTCTGCCAGACAGCCGGCAAGCTCCGAGCAGCGCGCGAGCCCAGTATATGGTGCTCTTAGGGACGGTGAGCTCCCATAATGCACCTGGCCAGGGGTGCGATGCAGGTCCACGGTCCTTCCCCCTCCCCCACTGGGGGTTGGCTCCTGGCCCTGAAATCAGCCAGCTCTTGGGAAGGCCGGGCCTAGCATGTGCCCACACGCCTCCTGTGGCAGAGAGTACCACAGGTCACCCCGGCTGAGACAGAAGATTGACCAGGGTCAGATGGCTCCAGAGCGGACGCAAGTGTGAACTTGCTGCTCTGACCAGGTGGGAAAAGGGCAAATGGCTTTGCCAGCACCACTGCTTGGGACAGGGGCGAACGCTCCACATGCAGCCCCGGGAGATGCCCTCTGGGGCGACACCCCCCAGCTGCTTCCCGTGCGCCAGCAGAGCTGAATGCTGGCAGCCCCCCGCAGGGATCCCCCAGCTGCTTGGCCCCACAGGGGTCGGATTCCAGTCCCGATTCTGCAGTGGCTGTTGCATTTGATCCTGACACACCTGCCCTCTCCAGCAGGGGGCACCAGTGACACACACTGGCTGCCCGGTGGGTGCAGGTGGTGCTGACGTGCCCGTGCCCATGCCCTGCTCAGCCAGCCCTCCCCCTGGCACCAGGCGCAGGCAGGCCAGGCCTTTGGCAATGTGCTTTCCAGGGGCCCCAGCTGGCCTCCCTCTGCTTCCCCCCCCATCCCTGCCATGCTCCAGGGACTCTGCCTGCTGCCCTCGGTCGCTGCTCCCACCACGTAGGGAAGGCTAGGGGCTGCCCCCACGTGGCACACGCTGGTGCCAAGGAGCAGGATACCAGTGAATTGGCCTTGGTGTGCTCTGCTGGGGTGGGGGCGAGACCCTGTCTGGCACATAGGGACAGCATGGACCTGCACGGGCCCCAGCCTGACAGGCGCCGCATGGGTGCATAACCAGGGACAGTCCCAGCCGCAGAGCGCTCGCCAGCCGGGAGCCAGGCCCTGATCCGGGGCAACGGCACCCGCAGCGCGTCCTTGCCAGCTCACAGGCTGATCCCAGCAGCGGTCAGAACGCGCCCCCACCCCCAGCTTGGCCCCCGGCGCTGCGGCCGGCATTAGAAGGTTGATCGAGCTAAGCAGGCCATTGGGCGTGGGACCCTGTAATGATGCTGGTTCTGGCGGGACCCAACGGAGAGTGCCAATACAGGACACATTGCTTCAAGCAGGGCAGTTACAGCCCCAGCCTGGGGTTTCTATGCACACCGAGGCAAACCAAACCAGCCAGCCAGCGAGGACTTTGGTCTCACCCCACTGGCTCACCACAAGTCACACAAGCAATTCCCTGAGACGCTCCAGTTTCCCAGGATCCCCAACAGTACCACTTGTTATGGGGAAAAATGGTTATGAAAACCAAGACCCCAGTAAAAGAAAAAAGGTTCTCTCGATCCCACAGCACCAAGCCCCAGACCCAGGTCAATATGCAAATCAGATCTTACCCACAAATCATGCTGTTGCCAATCCTTTAGAATCCAAAATCTAAAGGTTTGTTCATAAAAGGAAAAAGCTATAGATGAGAGCTAGAATTGGTGAAATGGAATCAATGACATACAGTCATGGCCAAGTTCTTGGTTCAGGCTTGCGGCAGCGATCGAATATACTGCAGGTTCAAATCAAGTCTCTGGAGAACATCCCCAGCTGGGATGGGTCATTCAGTCCTTGGTTCAAAGCTTCAGTGTAGCAAAGTCCCTCCAGAGGGAGGAAGCAGGACTGAAGACCAGATGGAGGAGCTGCAGCAGCTTTTAATATTCTCTTGTCATGTGGTCTTTCTTTCTTTGTCCCAAAGACAAGCTGTGGCCTGGAAAAACCTCCGAGTTCTGTCCATAGGCAGGTCCCTGCACACCTTGCTGAGTCCTAAGGTGTCTGCCTTCTCTCAATGGGTTGATTGTTTTCAGAGTAACTGCTGTGTTAGTCTGTATTCGCAAAAAGAAAAGGAGGACTTGTGGCACCTTAGAGACGAACCAATTTATTTGAGCATAAGCTTTTGTGAGCTACAGCTCACTCCATCATTGATTGTGTAGCTGATGGTCCTTAATGGGCCATCAAGCAGGCTAGGCAGAGCTGACACCAGCTTGTCTGGAGTGCTCCCCAGAAGCATAGCACAAGTTTGAAATACAGACAGTATAGAGCCAATATTCATAACTTTAACTACAAAAATGATACACACATATAGACAGCATAATCATAATCAGCAAACCATAACCTTGTCTTAGACACCTCATTTGACCCCCTTTATACAAGATTTGGTGCCACTACAGGACTTTGATTGCAACAATGATCTATACGGTCCCAGCATATGTTGATAACGTCACAAGACACCTCCCCTTCCTCCATGCTCCCAGCAGCACTTTCCTGAACCCGGAGTCACAACCCGCTTCCCAGGATGGGGATGGGGGGAGATAGAAATGCCCACGTCCGTAGCTCTGCCTGGCGCTGGACTTTGCCACGGCCGCCTGCATCACTCTTGAGGCGAAGGGGGGTTATCACGCTCCTGGCGCGGCTCTTCTTTCCATCTTCCGCTGATGGCATCCGGGCTCAGGGCTGGGAGGCGACGGATCGCCTGTGAAGTGTGGCTGCGAGCTGTTTCCTGCAGCCGGCCAGGGCGGGGCAACCAGCAGGAGTGGCTGAAGACAGGGCTGGAGGAGAAAAACAAGCGGCTCAGACAGGAAGGGGCCCGGGAGTGACTTCCCCTGGCTGCCACCATGGAGCAATTTGTGGTTGTGGCCACCAGGGAAGTGGAGACCTGTGGAAAAGGGGCTAGGGGTGGAAGGCTGCTCCGCAAGAGACCTTCGGTGGAGGGCGACGGGGTGTCAGACATATATAACCCCGCCACCCTCCACCACATCCCCTCCCAGCATCACACAACACACCCACCTGCTGGCCTGGCATTGCCAGGGGCTGGACTGCTCTGCCCCTGTCGGGACTGGCCTGGCGCTGCCCTGGGAATGGATCTGGGACACCTGCCTCTGGAAAGATCCCCCTAAGCCAGCCCCCGTCAGCTGGCTGCATTTTCCCAGCAGTGGGATTCACAGGTCCCGGCCCCCAGGCTCAGCGCCGTGGCAGGAGCCTCCAAGGAAGGAAGTGTTGCAATTGTGCCGGGCGCATCTTCCCGCCTGGAGCTGGGCCGTGCTCTGGGACAGCTGCCAGCTCACGGCAGGGCCCTGGAGCAGTTGTGGGGCCCAGAGCTGACACCAGCGGTGCTGTTCCCCAGAACCAACTCCGGGTCGGGCACCAGCAGAAGCACCAGGCTGCCCCCCACCTCCCTCTCCGCTGCAGGAGCTGCCCGGGAGCAGCGTGTGCCTGGAGCGGGGGCCGGGGCTGTGCTGATTACATGGGCGCTTAGCCAACATCCTGAAAATGCCGGCAGGAGCTTTAAATAAACTCCTGCCCTGCAGTGCAGCCAGCCGCCCTCACACAGCGTGTGTGTGTGTCCCAGCGGGCACTGGGCTGGAACTGTTAGGGGGAGTTGATGGCGGGGGCCTGCCAGGCACCATGCTGACCGTCAGGGGGTGCTGATGGAAGGGACCCGGCGGGCACTAGGCTGACACCGCTGGGGTGTGCTGAGGTGGGGGTCCTGCTAGGCACCAGGCTGATCGCCAGGGGCTGCTGACGGGGCAGCTCCCAGTGGGCACAGGCTGACACTGCCAGGGGGGGTGAGTCCACTTATCTATGGTGAATGCCCCCCCCACTTGCTCTGCGGCTCCCCTCAGTAAGTGCCTCTGCCCAGGTGGGGCACAGCTGCCAAGGGAGGGGTGCTCCCTTCATTGCCCCATGGCAGGAGGCAGCTGCATCCCCAGCCCCACTCACATTGGGTCCTTCCCCGTGACCTTGGCTGGGCTAGGGAGAGATTGCGCCCCCTCGAGGCCAGTCTGAGGAGTTGCCCCCTCTCTGGGCTGCGTCAAGAGCTTGTTCCCGGGTTTCTGCAAGGAGCTGGCCTGGCCTCTCCCGTCTCCGGCTCTCTGGGTGGTGCCCTGGCTGCTGGCTCTGGGCACAGCTTTGCCCCTGTGGGCATGTGCCCAGTGGCATGGGTGGGCATGGCAATGGCCCCAGCAATGGCATGGCTCTGCTCCGTGGGCATGTGCCCAATACCATGGGGGGCTGTTCTGAGCAGCACCCCTCACCCTCTCCTTGTCTCTGCAGGAGGAAGCATGTGGCGGCCCTGCTGGACGTGCGGGGCCTGCGGGGCCAGGCGCAGCGCCAGGAGATCTTGGCTGTGGTGAAGGACCTGGAGCTGAGCGAGGGCGAGGTTCCGCTGTGCCGGGAGCGGGCCTTCTTCTCGGACATCCCTGCCACCCGTGAGGTGCGCTGCTTCGCCAGGGCCCTGCCACGCCTGTCGCCCGCACACCTGCCCTGCCTGGGCCGGCTGCCCTGGGGGTGCCTGGGCCCTGAGCCTGATGCGTGCCAGCCACAGACCAGTGAGCACAAGACAGAGACCCAGGTGTGAGCTGAGCCCCTCCAGCAGAACCCAGCCCCCGAGCTGCACCAGGCCAGGTGCCTTGAGCCAGCGAGCAGGTCCCTGCATCCTGCTGGCCCAAGGCCATGCCACCCAGCCTGCACCCAAAGACACCGGACCTCAGTCCCAGCAGCCTGGTGGGTGAGGCCAGGACACAGGCATCCAGCCCTGCTGCCTGTGAGCCCCCCTCAGGCCCCAATGCTTCAGTCCTGAACTCACCCTGGTGCCCAGCTTGGTGCCCAGCGCTGCCCTGAGCAAGGAGTTTGGGATGTTCATTTATGGCAGCCCTCCCCAGATATGCACCCTGGCCCCACGCATGGCGCTGCAGCTGGTGGGGCAAGGCCAGACCTGTGGGTGGGACATGCTGGGGGGGTGTTTGACCCTTTGTGCCCCTTGGCCACCTTCCTCTGGGGCTGGCAGCCCGCTGCCCCTCAAGCTGCCCTGCTCCCCTTCGGCTGCCTACCTCCCAGTGCCCACCAGCAGGGTAATGCCATACCCCCCAGGCTCCTCCTGGCTGTGACTTGCCAGCCCCGCCAAGGAGCCAGCCAGCCACCTCTGACCCCCTGAGCGCTGGGCAGCAGTTGCAACTGGGTCTATGCCAGAGCCCTGGGCGCTGGAGCCAGTTGCGGTGCCCACCCCTATGCCCCCCAGCAGAGTCCCAAGGCAGGAAGGGTGCTCATTTCACCTGGGGGGCCCTCCCCCCCCCCCAGGCTGCCCAGTCATGCGGTCTGGCTCGCCTGGGGTTCGAGTTCAGTCTGTAACTGTATGATAAGGAATAAACATTAATTTAAAGGCCGCTCTCAGGTGTGTGGGTCCATCTGCACCGATTGGGGCCTTGCCCAGCCAGGCTCCCTAGGGGCTGCAGGGGGGAAGGCTGGGCTGAGTGGGGTGGGAGGGCTCTTTCCCTCCCCACTTCCCAAGCACTGACCCCTTTGCCTCATCTCTCGGGCTGTTGTCGCTTCGAGGCAGCTCATTCTCCAGGCCAGAGACAGGCACAAAAGTTGGCCCCGAGGGACACGGAGCCAAGGCTGGTGCCAGGGCAGCGGGTTTCCTGGCGGTGCCTGGGGCAGCGCCTGGCACCGCTGGGTTTGTCTCCCCCCCACTGTCCCTGCCCAGCTCCGGCTCACACGCACTGTGTGACCCTTTGTCCCAGCCCTGCCCCGCCGGAACCCCTCCACCATGCGGCGCATCCTGGCCAAGCTGGCTGTGTTTTCCAGGAACAACCCGTCCCTGGCCACACCGATGTACACCGTGGCAGCAGGGAAAGCGGCTCGGCTCTTCCCACTGCCCGGGGGCAACATGGATCCCCCCCCCCACCAAGGCGCCTCCTCCTCCACCCTGCAGGGCCCCCCTGCCCCAGCCCCCCCACCCCTCACCCCTGGCTCACTCCAGGGAAGCCGGCAGGGGGCTTGGAGGAAGGAAATTCCTGCGTGTGAGGGGAGTGAAGCTGGGAAAGTCATCAGGACGCTGCTGCCAGCCCTGCCTGGGGGGGCCGGCGGCGGGACTTGGGGGGCTGGGGCCAATCTGGGGTGGAAGTGGGGAAGGGGACAACAGTACTCTTACCACCTGGCCTTTGCCAGTGTCCAGGGGGGGCAGGGCTCTGGGGAGCCCCAGTAGGAGGGGGCAGCAGTGGGGCCCTAGGGCAGGCCCAGGCATGGGGAGCCCGAGGCAGGAGTGGGGGCCGCAGGGGGCAGGACCCAGGAGAGGGGGCCCCTGAGGTCCAGGTGTGGGGGAGGGGTGGCAGGCCAGGGCTTGTTATTCTCAGTCACCCCCCAGGCCCCTCCCATCGCCCCACTGCCAGGACCTCAGACCAACCCCGTAGCCTCTTCTGAGCTCCCCAGGCCCTGCTGCTCCCAGCCCCCCAGTTCTGCCGGTGCCCCTCAATCCTGACCCACAGCCCCCTCCTTCCCCCAGCGCCCCCAGCTCTGCTGGTGCCCCTCAATCCTGACCCACAGCCCCCCGCTGCTCCCAGCCTCCCCTCCCCCAGCTCTGCTGGTGCCCCTTATTCCAGACCTGCAGTCTGCTGCTAGTCCAGCCCTAGGCTCCCCCACACAGTGCCCCTCAATCCCATAAGGCAGCCCCCTGGCCTCCCAGGAATCCCAAACCAGGTGTGTCCCTGTCCAGGCCGCTGGCTGCCCTCTGCCCTTGTGCCCTGGCAACAGTTCACCATGGGGGCGGCGCTGGCCTGACGTATGCAGCTGCTGAGATCCAGCCAGAAACACAAACATCCATCCCAGCCGCCAGCCCCTGGCCGCCCCAACCCCATGGAAACAGGGCGAGGGCAGGAGGCCATTTATCTTGCCAGATGTAAACTGTGCTGATGGCAGAAGAATAGCAAGGGAGCAAGCCAGGTTCCCCCCCCACCTACACACACACACTGCTCCTGGCCAGGTCTCTCCCCCCGGCCGCTCCTGGCCAGGTCCCCCAACACACACACACACTGCTCCTGGCCGGTTCCTCCCCCCCGCCACACACACACACTCTGCTCCCGGCCAGGTCCCCCCCACCCCCCCCCACACACATTGCTCCTGGCCAGGTTCCTCCCACACTCTGCTCCCAGCCAGGTTCCTGTTCCCCCCCCCCACACACACACACACACTGCTCCTGGCCAGGTCTCTCCCCCCGGCCGCTCCCGGCCAGGTCCCCCAACACACACACACACTGCTCCTGGCCGGTTCCTCCCCCCCGCCACACACACACACTCTGCTCCCGGCCAGGTCCCCCCCACCCCCCCCCACACACATTGCTCCTGGCCAGGTTCCTCCCCCACCCCCCCACACTCTGCTCCCGGCCAGGTCCCCCCCCCAACACTCTGCTCCCAGCCAGGTTCCTGTTCCCCCCCCCACACACACACACACTGCTCCTGGCCAGGTCATCCCCGCAACCAACATACACTGCTCCCAGCCAGGTTCCTGTTCCCCCCCACACACACTCTGCTCCCGGCCAGGTCCCCCAATGCACACACACACTGCTCCCGGCCAGCGCCCCCGCCCCCACTCTGCTCCTGGCCAGGTCTCCCCGCCACACACACACTGATCCTGGCCAGGTTCCTCCCCCCCCCCCCACACTCTGCTCCCGGCAAGGTCCCCCAGTGCACACCCTCACTGTTCCTGGCCAGCGCCCCCCGTCCCCCTGCTCCCAGGCAGGTTCCCCCCCCCACACACACACACTCTGCTCCGGGCCAGCGCCCCCCCACCCCCACTGCTCCCAGCCAGGTTCCCCTTCCCCACCTCCTCCTGGCCAGGTCCCCTCCCACCAGCTGCCAGTGGCAGGTCGGGGGCCCTGACCCTGTACCGTATTTCCTAGAACCTAGCCCGGGGCTGAGCCCCACAGAGCCCGAGCCCCGACACGTGCCCAGCGGTGTGCCCAGGGGGCTGCGCGGCATCAGGCTGGCCAGCAGCAGCTCAGAAGCGCAGGTCCCAACCTCAGGCCAGCTGGGCATTAGCCTCACGCTGGCTGTAAGCGCCATGCTTCGTTTGCGCCAATGGTTTATGAAGTGTGAACTCCCCAGGCAGGCCCTGTAACAGCCAATGGACAGCATCAGAGCCAGGCCCCTTGGCTGGCCCCGTACACCGAGAATCGCAGTGGCAATCAGGGGCCTCCCTGTTCCACAGGGCCAGTCCCGGGCCCCTGAGCGCTCACCCCAAAGCCCCCGCTGGCCCAGCCTAGCTGTTGTGTGTTAACTCGGGAAAGGAACCGAGCGCAAGGGACAGGTTAAAGCAGGGACCGGCCCCACCCTACGGCTGCAAAGGCAGATGCTGCTATAACTAGCAAGCTCTGGCTGGCCTTTGGGGCTGGCCCAGGCCAGGCACCTCCTTGTTCAGGCACTTTCCTCCTTCTCCCTTTTGCTTTGAGTTGCAACCTCCACTGGTGGGAGGAATCCAGCTGCCCCCTCCTCTTCACGGGAGTGGGGCGCAAGCCGTGAAGGCTTTGCTCCTTCCATGGGCACAGCGGCTACTCTGGGATCTCCTGGTGGAAACGTGGGTGCAGCTGTGAGCCTTGAGCGCACTGACTCACAAGTCTAATCCCGCAGCCCGGGAGCCCAGAGCTACCAGCCCGGTGAGCTGGGTCTGTCGGAGCTTCCCTGCGGCGCGGGGACCTTTGCAGGAGACGGCACCTGCCTGGCAGCGACACAGGAGGGCTGGCTGGGTGGGGGTGGAGGATCAGAGGCTCAGGCGGGGCGGGGTGGGGGAAATGAATGGCCCAAGCAGCCCCTGGCTGGAAGATTCTGTGGCGAGTGGGGCCTGAGGTGCTAATGGGGCCGTGGGGCGCCCCTTTCCTGGTGGGACCATCCACAGGTGTGGCTGGCCTGTTCAGTTCTCTGGGGTTCATCTCCCCCATTTGACTCTGACACCTAATAAATGATCTGGAGAGGGTCCCCAAACCATCACTTGTGGGCAGGGCTGGCAGTGGCCGACCCAGAGCCCCCCCAGCCCAGGAAGGTGCAGGGAGACATCACTGAGCCCCCAACCCTTCCTGGCCCCAGATGCCCAGGCTGCCCCAGCGTCCTTCAAGCCCAGGGGCGGACGTGGGTTCCAGGGAGAGGGGGCTGTAGCTGGTGACCTGCACCTCGGCTGGGCCCCCCGGCTCCCCCACACACAGTGCTGGGTCCACCCCAGCCCCAGAGGCCTCCCTGAACCCCTCCTCCCTGTGTGGGATCAGAACCCCCCCCTCACACTGGGCCAGACCGTCCCTCCAGAACCGCCCCCCGCAATGGCCCAGACCGTCCCTCCAGAAGCCCCCGCCCCCCCCCGAACATCCCTTCAGAAACCCCACACACACACTGGGCGAGGCTGTCCCTCCAGAACCCCCCCCCCTGCAATGGCCCAGACCATCCCTCCAGAACCCCCCCTGCACCGGGCCAGACCGTCCCCCTGCAATGAAGCATTGTGCCTGGGCTCGCTGCACAGGCTGCCCCGCTGTGCAGGGCCAGGGCTGGGGAGGGGCTAGGCGTCTCGGTCCGAAAGGGCGGGCGGGCGATCAGCCGCGGGACGCCCCGGGCGGAAGGAGAGGTTGGCGGGCGCTATAAATACCTGCCCCCTGCGCGGCCCAGTTGGGGCAGCTCCCCTGGGGCCTGGGGCTGGAGCTCGGGGTCACGGGGGGTCCCCTTTCGCGGAGCGGAAATGCGGAGCCTTCCCGCGCCTGCCCTCCCCCCCCAGGTCAGGGAATGTTTGTCCTCGGGGCAGCGCAGGAAAAGCTGCTTCTCCGGCCGCGTTTCCTCCCAAACAACTCAGCGGCGTGGGAGGGGCCCAGCCCGGCCCAGCTCCGCCAGCCCTGGCCTCTGCCAGCAGGGAGCGCTGTGGGGCGCAGGGCAGAGGGTACTGGCTGGTGCCGGGAGCATGGGGCAGTGAGTGCTGGCTGGGGACAGGGGATGCTGTGGGGCACAGGGCAGGGGGCGCTGTGGGGCACAGGGCAGGGGGCACTGTGGGGTAGGGGGTACTGGCTGGGGGCAGGGGACACCGTGGGGAACAAGGCAGGGGGCATGGGGCAGGGGCAGGGGATGCTGTGGGGCATGGGGTAGGGGGTACTGGCTGTGGGTGGGGGGCTCTGTGCGGCATGGGGCAGGGGGCGGGGGTTGCTGTGGGACACAGGGCAGGTGGGCTGGGGCCAGGGGGTTAGGGGCAGTGGATGCTGTGGGGCATGGGGTGGGGGGTACTGGCTGGGGATGGGGGGCGCTGTGGGGCACAGGGCAGTGGGCGCTGGCTGGGGGCTCGGGCTCGGGGGCATGGGGCAGGGGGTACTGGCTGGGGGCGCTGTGGGGCAGGGGACATGGGGCAGGGGCAGTGGATGCTCTGGGGCATGGGGTAGGGGGTACTGGCTGGGGTGGGGGGGCACTGTGGGGCACAGGGCAGTGGGCGCTGGCTGGGGGCGCTGTGGGGTGCAGGGCACTGAACTGACGCGCTGGGTGTTGAGGGGGTGAGGCTGCAATGAGCCCCCACTGGAGCTGCACAGTATGACAGTGCTCGGCGAGCCGGGCTCCTTTGGGGGGACTGAGGGCTGTTGTGACCTCTCCCTCCAGCTCCCCTTCCCACTCTGAACACCCCTTCCCCAGGCTCCCTCCTCCGCTCCCCGGGGACTCCGGCCACAGGGAATGCAGTTTGAGAGAGAGACCCCCCTCACCAAGCCATGCTTCCTGAGCCTGCAGAGAGCCTGAGCCAATTGCTCTGTGCGGGAGGGGGTAGCTGCCCCAGTCATCACAGGTGGGTGTTGACTCTGGAACCTAACAACAACCCCAGCATCAGCATCGTTAACTATTTCCTTACTGACCATTTAGCAGCAACATCCAGGGAACAAGCTTCTCCCACAGTCTTGGCACCCCCCCGCCTAGTCCCCCGTCAGTACCTGCAGCTAACCCGGTGCGGTCCTGTGGCATCTGCACAGCCCACCGTGAGGTGAGAGGCGACCCCGTGGGGACAGCACAGTCCTCGTCGTGAAAGCCATGTCCCAGCAGTGCCCCCAGGGCCGCAGTGCTGAGGGGCTCATTCGGGCAGCACTCATCCCCGTTCTGCGCAGGGGATGCTCCCCATGGCAGGCAGCGTCTGGGCAAAGAGACAGTGACAAAAGCACCCGGCTCTGCTGGGCCGATCGCTTGTTCTTGGTCTTCCTCACGGGGATGAAAAGCATCACCTGGTCCCCGGTAGCATAGGAGCCGGCACGTGCTGAGCGGTTGTACCAGACCTTCTGCTTCCTCTGTGCCCTGACCAGGTTTCCCCTGGCCAAGCCCATGAGCTCTGCGAGCTTTTCCCGGAAGGTCAGGACATACTCCACCACTGATTCTCCATCGGGAGAGGCCTTCCCCTCCCATTCGTCCCTCATCAAGTCCAGGGGTCCCCTCGCTCTCTCCCACACAGCAACTCGAATGGGGAATACCCTGTGGTTCCTGGGGCACTTCCCTGTATGCGAACAGCAGGTGGGTAAATACTTGTCCCAGTCCTGGGGTGCTGGTCCATAAATGTTTTCAGCATCATCTTTAGGGTCCCATTGAACCTCTCCACCAGCCCGTTGGACTGAGGGTGATACACCGAGGCCCAGGTGTGCCAGACCCCACACGTCTTCCACAAGCACTGGAGCAGGACCAACATGAAGGTGGACCCCTGGTCTGTAAGGACCTCCTTGGGGACCCCACTCTGCTGAAAATGGTCAGCGCCACGTCTGCCAGGGTGTCTGCCTCAATAGAGGACAAGGCCACCGCCTTGGGGTAGCGTGTAGTGAAATTACCACCAGGATGTATTTCTTCCCCGACTGGGTCGCCCTGCTGAGGGGCCCCACTATGTCCATAGCCACCTTCTGGAAAGGCTCCTCTATGATGGACATAGGCCTCAGAGCTGCTTTACACTTATCCCGGGCCTTCCCCCCCATCTGGCAGGAGTCACAGGACCTGCAATGCTGCTGGACAGCGTCAAAGACCCCGGGCCAGGAAAAGATCTGCAGCAGCCTCTGCCTGGTGCCGGGTGCCCGGATGCCCGGAAAGGGGGATATCATGGGCCAAATACAACAGTCTGTGGCGGTACCTCAGGGGGACCAACTGCCTCCTGGCCTTCCAAGGTTCAGTTTGCCCCAAAGCAGCCCATTCTCAGTACAGGAATTCCTTCTCCCACAGGCATCTCTCCTGGTGGTCCTCCCTCTGGGATCCTGCACCGCTGTGGCCAGCAAGGGCTCTCAGCTTCTCCAAGGAAGGATCCTCCTGCAGCTCTGTCAGGAATTCAGCTGCTGGGTTTGAGGATACAGCCCTGGTTGGCGGTGCCTCAGTTTCCCCACCTTGGGATGGAGGCTCTGGTCCAGCCAGGTCAAGCCCTACCCTCGGTGCTTCGGTTCCCCCCTTCAGGAGGTCCCGCGTCTCCCACTGGCTCTGGCTCCGGGTAAGGACCAGGGCGCTCTGAGTGCCATCCGGGCAGTCCTCAAAGTCATTACCCATTAGCACCTCAGTAGGCAGGTGATCATGCCCCCTGACCTCTTTGGGTCCCTCCTTAGCCCTCCCATCTGTTGTCCACAAACTCATCTGGTGCACTGGTGCAGACCTTTCAGCTTCCAGTCCATTAACCACATGTTAAGGTCTGGAGGGCAGATGTCAAACAGCTGCTCCAACCCCATCAGCTTATACATGTCCTCGAGGTAGTGGTCCCTGTGCCCTTCCCCCACTTGTGGAGATATTCCCCCAGCAGGTTGGTGACCTCCTTGTAAGTGACACCTGAGGTCTTGCGTACACCTCAGAATTGTTTCCTGTTCGCCTCAGGGGTCAGTTCAAACTTCAGCAGCAAAGCCTGTTTGAAAAGGTCATAGTCCCCCATTTCAATACCATCCGTTTGGCTGACCACCTCAATGGCCCTGGGACCCAGCAGGGGGGTCAGACAGCGGAGCCTGTCTGCTGGGTCAATCTGGTTCAGCTCACAAGCCCTCTCAAAGGCTGTGAGATAGTCATCAATACCCCCCCGCCCCGTCCTTAAACTGGGGCAGCAGTTTGGTGTCTAGATTCCCCTCAGAACCGGCTTCTGCCCTCTTGGCCCGCTGCTCCTCCAACTCCAACTTGTGTTTTCGATGTTCTGCACCATCTGCCAGCCTCCGCTCCTCCGGTTCCAGCTCCAGGTCCTTCACTTTCAGCTCCAGTCTCTGCAGCTCCTCCAGGGAGTTGGGTCAGCTCTCTGGGCATCCCGGGAGCCCCCCTAGGATCTGGAGCCTGTTCCTCAGACCGGTCCTTCTCTACCAGCCGGGCAATCAGCTGCTCCTGGGTGAGCCTCCCCACACTCAGCCCTCTCTCCTTGCACAGACATACCAGGTCCTTCTTACGGAGCTGGTTCTAGGCCATTTCCACGCTGGTTCCCTCAATTCCCTCGTTTTATCGCTGGCAGCCACTCCCTGCGCTCACAGCCAACTATCTACAGGGTGCATCCGCCAACCATTCTCTGCTACCATGTTGTCACGGACTCACAGGTCGTGCCCACTCTTGGCCCCGTGCAGTCCTTGGAGGGAACCCCCTTCAGTGTGACAGCCCTTCTCGCGGGTCCACTCTCTCTCAGGGGTAAAGCCCCTTTGCCTCCTGGAACCACACCTCTCTGAGCCTTAGCACGCCTGTCTCTCGCCGTGGGCCCCCTCAGGGAGTCCACTCGCTCTGGACCGCCGGGACCCCCACGCCCAGAGGGAATAATGCCACTCTGTTCTCTAGACCGGAGCGACTCTCAGCCAGCGTAAAACAGGAGGGTTTATTGAGCGTCTGAATCCAGCACAGGAAACTCTCAGGGCCTCAGGCCTGGCCTCCCACAGCCCAGCACATCCAAGTCTCCCCTGCATCCAAGTGGGCTCTGCCTGCTCTCTCCCTCCAGCCCCAAGCCTTGCCTCTGTCTTTTGTCTCTGTCCAGGTAAACAGGGTCACCTGAGCCTCCTCTCCTCTCAGCTGTCCTTTGTTCCCCACTGGCTGAACCTGGCTGGGCAGGACACCGGGGGTCCTCTCTCCGCAGCCCATTGTCCTCCCACTGGCCAGAACTGGCTGTGGTGTCTGTGCCGGGCCACCTGGTCAGTGGGGTCTCCATTCTCCCAGCCATTGGCTTGAGTCCCAAGTTCTCTCGCTGGCCCTCTGTACCAACAAACTCCCTCTCCCATCACCTCGCTAAACCAGTAACACCCAGGGAAACTGAGTCCCAGCTGCTCGGCTTGCAAACTATTGAAAAAAACACAAACATCCCCCACTTTGTCACACTGAAGTCATGGCCCCGTCGTCCTGGGATGTGTGGCCCTGAAAGATGCTGGGATCTGTCCAAGGTCACCCAGGGCCCAGGCAGCAGAGCCAGGATTTCCCCCCCCCCCCCCCCACAGCCTGCCGCTGAGCCATGAGGTCGCCCTTCCCCTGCCAGGTGTTATTTTTAACCTGCCAGGGCAGCGCCCCATGCGCATCCCCAGGGGCCTGCCATGCTCGGGTGAATCAGACACAGGCCTGTCTCCTAGCGACGTCGGGCGGGACGAGGAGACAGGGCAAGCGGCAGGCAGGGAAACGAGAGAGACAGACAGGAAGCCCGTCACCGGATGTGAGTCTGACGTGGCAGAGTGGGCACCGGCCGTGTCAGGGTACAGGGTGTGGTAGCAAGAGGGGTACAAGGACCCCCCACCCAGCTCTGCAGGTGCCCCTCACGCCTGACCCACAGCCCTGAGCTAAACCCAGTCATGGGACCCCCCAACCTCTGCCGCATGCCCCTCACTCCCGACATGCAACTCTCTGCTAACCCAGCCCTGGGTTTCCCCCCATCTGTGCTGGTGCCTCTCACTCCTGACCTAGGTGTGACGAAGCGGTACTGTTCTTAATGTTTCCTCTGAATAGTGTAGGGGTGCCTCAGTTTCCCCTAGGCAGTTCTTAAGTCTCTAGGTGGTGGGATAAGGGTGTATGATCATTGCAGAGCCCTAGAGGGCAGGTGTGTGCAGGGGTCTGGACACAGAGAATGGCCGACACCCTGTTTCCTGGCAACTGATGGCCTGGGCCCTTCCCCCCTGCAAGGTGAGAGCTAAAGGGTTGGAGAACAAAGGAATCCGGTGACCTCCCGGCCCGGGAAAGGGACAAAGCCCAGAAGAGGAGGAGCTGGAGTGGGTTTCAGTTTGGGGCTGTCTGGAGACATGGAGTGAAGTGCAGACGTGGTTGTCTGGCTCACTGCCCCCCAAAATGGACCCAGCTGAGGGGTCCTGTTCTCTGTACCTACAAGCTCTGTGTTAGACCATGTTCCTGTCGTCTAATAAACCTTCTGTTTTACTGGCTGGCTGAGAGTCACGTCTGACTGTGGAATTGGGGGGCAGGACCCTCTGGCTTCCCCAGGACCCCACCTTAGCGGACTCGCTGTGGGAAGCGCACGGAGGGGCAGAGGAGGCTGAATGCTCCGAGGTCAGACCCAGGAAGGTGGAAGCCATGTAAGCTGTGTGTCCTGCAGACAGGCTGCTCACAGAAAGGAGACTTCCCCAGAGTCCTGACTGGCTTCGTGGGGAGCAGTTCCAGAGCATTGCCCGGGGACTCCGTGACACTAGGTGCTCAGACCCCCAAGCAGGAGTCATGCAACCCGGTCTCAGGCTGACACCCTGGGGTCTCAGCCAGGGAGTCCCTGGTCCTTGAGATGCTGGAATCTTTGTCCCCTACCTCTGTTCTAAACCTGCGGGTTTAGTGTTGCCTTTGGGAGCCATGGCCAGTATCAGGGAGGGGCAGAAAGGGAGTGGGCCCCAGAGCGGGAATGGGCCATGGGCTGCCCAGCCGGTGTGCGGCCGTCTCGCCGGGCACTGCCCCTGCCCCTGGCCCCAGGGCCAGGCTCCCAACTGGGCAACACCGGCTGCATTGCTGCAGGCACACAGTGGGGCCCTGAGCAGCAAAGGCGGGGATGAGCCTTCGGTATCCTAGCAACAGCAGAGACACGGTCGCTGTGGCAACTGGGGGACCAGCCACCTGGCCAGGGGCCTGTCACAGAGAACCTCAAAACACCCATGGCCAGAGAGCGAGGGAGATGGGCAGGCAGATGGATGGAGCCGGACAGACGGACGGATGCATGGTGGAACGAGGACAGATGGCTGGAGGGAGGGAGCGGGGCAGACAGCTGGAGAGTGAGACCCTCAGCACTGAGCTCTGGGGACAGGGGCAGGACGCCCACCCCACTAGATGCTCCGCGCTGGGCTTGCCCCACGGCCCCTGCCTGGATTGGGTCCCCGGCTCCAGGGTTTGGCGACTGGGGCCAGGCTGGGAAAGCCCCCCCACCACCACACCCTGGCATTGCTGGAGAGGCTGAGCTCTGTCTGGGGCAGACAAGGGCTTGTGCCCTAGGAGGAAGGAGTGAGGGGCTCGCGTGGGGCTGATCTGGGAAGCTGAGGCTGGTTCTGGTCTAAGCAGGAGCGCAGCTGGGACCAGGTGTCCCCTCCTGGATGTCTCCCACGGGCTTCAAACCCCCTCCTGCGCCTGGCCCCCATTCCCGGACCCTGGCTCCCATGCCTGGAACCCGGGCTCATCCCCTTCCCCCACCCGGACCCCCAGCCTGGACCCCGGGTTCATCCCCTCCCCCACTTGGACCCCCAGCACCGGTAGCTCTCCTCCCTCCCCAGTGCTTAGCCCCCCAGCTGCTGTATTTACAAGGAGCAATCACATTCCCTCTCAGCCTTCCCTTTGCCCGGCTAACAACCTTGCGGCCTCTTCTCGGAAGGCAGGCCCTGCCTTCCCCTGAGCAGCCTGCTAGCTTGCCTCAGCACCTGGGCTGGGCTGGATTGGTCTTTCCTAAGCATGGTTGACCAGACTTGTGCACAGGCTCCCAGCAAAGGCCTTGCCCATGCCTGGCACAGTGGCATTAATGCCTCTCTGTCCTAGGATTGCCTCCTGTCGGTGGCTCCAGCCCGCCCTGTGCTCCCGGCCTCTCTGGGCTGAGCTCCGTGGGGTATGTAGGGAGAGAAGCACAATGAGCTGTTCTAGGCACGGAGCCCCTGCCAGCCCGGCTGGGAGCCTTGCCAGGGCCAGGCAGGTGATGTTCATAGAATCATAGAATATCAGGGTTGGAAGAGACCTCAGGAGGTATCTAGTCCAACCCCCTGCTGAAAGCAGGACCAATCCCCAACTAGATCACCCCAGCCAGGGCTTTATCAAGCCGGGCCTTAAAAACCTCTAAGGATGGCGATTCCACCACTGCCCTAGGGAACCCATTCCAGTGTTTCACCACCCTCCTAGAGAAATAGTGTTTCCTAATATCCAACCTAGACCTCCCCCCCTGCAACTTGAGACCATTGCTCCTTGTTCTGTCATATGGTACCACTGAGAACATTCTAGATCCATCCTCTTTGGAACCCCCTTTCAGGTAGTTGAAAGCAGCTATCAAATCCCCCCTCATTCTTCTCTTCTGCAGACTAAATAAGCCCAGTTCCCTCAGCCTCTTCTCATAAGTCACGTGCTCCAGCCCCCTAATAATTTTTGTTGCCCTCCGCTGGACTCTTTCCAATTTTTCCACTTCCTTCTTGTAGTGTGGGGCCCAAAACTGGACACAGTACTCCAGATGAGGCCTCACCAATGCCGAATAGAGGGGAATGATCACGTCCCTTGATCTGCTGGCAATGCTCCTACTAATGCAGCCCAATATGCCGTTAACCTTCTTGGCAACAAGGGCACACTGTTGACTCATATCCAGCTTCTCGTCCACCGTAACCCCTAGGTCATTTTCAGCAGAACTGCTGCCTCGCCGCTCGGTCCCTAGTCTGTAGCGGTGCATGGGTTTCTTCCATCCTAAGTGCAGGACTCTGCACTTGTCCTTGTTGAACCTCATCGGATTTCTTTTGGCCCAATCCTCTAATTTGTCTAGGTCCCACTGTATCCTGTCCCTACCCTCCAGCATATCTACCACTCCTCCCAGTTTAGTGTCAGCTGCAAACTTGCTGAGGGTGCAATCCAAGCCATCTTCCAGGTCATGTTCCACAGGGGTGGGGAATATCTAGCAGTGCCACGCAGAGCAGCTGACGTGGTTGAGCCCAGGCTGGGTGGAGCGGACTGTTGCTCCCTGAACTCACCTGAAACAAGGCCTTTACCCGAGCTGGGCCCCATGGGAAGGGCAGAGGGCTGTGACCTCTGTCTGAGGGAGGGGGCAGAGCTCAGGCACCAGAGCAGTGTGACTGCAAATCTTAGCTCTTTCTTCCCCAGTTTTTGCTGGGCTCTGTCTAACTGTGTTCAGTGCCCTGGCAGGGCCTGGGGCGCTGCTGGGCGACCCGAACGCAGCATTAATAAAGCTTTTAGGCCCTGCATTTCCCTGGTTTTCAGAGGAGGCAGCGGTCGAGAGCGGGGCATGATTGGGGCTTCCTGGGAACCTCCCAGTGCCATTCCACCTCCAGCTCCGCTAGTCGCCAGGCACCAGGATTGGTCTGTCTGTTTTAAAAAGTCTAACGTTTCCTCTGGACCCCTTGGGATGAAGTGTTTTTTTGGTTTTTTGGTTTTTTCAATGGTTTGCATGCTGAGGTGGGTGGGATGCAATTTCCCTGGGTGTTACTGGTTTCACAAGGTGATGGGAAAGGGAATTTGTTGTTCCAGAGGACCAGCGATGGAACTTGGGACCCGAGCCAATGGCCTGGAGAATGGAGACCCCAGCGACCGGTGACCTGGTGACCGGGAAGCCCAGCTTGGACGCCATAGCCAGTTCTGGCCAGTGGGAGGACAATGGGCTGTGAAGAGAGGACCCTGGTGACCTGACCAGCTGGTTCCAGCCAGAGTGGGCTGGAGCACATGAGTTATGAGGAGAGGCTGAAGGAACTGGGATTGTTTAGTCTGCAGAAGAGAAGAGTGTGTGTGTGTGTGTGTGTGGGGGGGGGGGGGGTTGATAGCTGCTTTCAACTACCTGAAAGGGGGTTCCAAAGAGGATGGATCTAGAATGTTTCCAGTGGTGGCAGATGACAGAACAAAGAGTAATGGTGTCAAGTTGCAGTGGGGGAGGTTTAGGTTGGATATTAGGAAAAACTTTTTCACTGGGAGGATGGTGAAACACTGGAATGGGTTACCTAGGGAGGTGGTAGAATCGCCTTCCTTAGAGGTTTTTAAGGTCAGGCTTGACAAAGCCCTGGCTGGGATGATTTAGTTGGGATTGGTCCTGCTTTGAGCAGGGGGTTGGACTAGATACCTCCTGAGGTCCCTTCCAACCCTGATATTCTATGATTCTAAGAACATCTGAGAGCAGAGACTGAGAGGAGAGCAGGCTCAGGTGACTCTGTTTACATGGAGAGAAAACAATGGACAAAGGCAGGGCTTGGGGGCAGGTGATATCAGATGCACAGCTGGGAAGCCGGGGGGCTAGGGATTGGAGAGAGAGAGCAGGCAGACCCCTGGATGCAGGAGGGACTTGGATGTGCTGTGCTGAGGGAGGCCAGGCCTGAGGGCCCGGAGACTTTCCTGTGCTGGGTTCTGATGCTCAATAAACCCTCCTGTGTTATGCTGGCTGAGAGTCTCTCCAGTCTAGAGATCAGGGTGGCATTATTCCCTCTGGGTGTGGGGGTCCCGGGGGTCCAGAGTGAGTGGACTCCCTGAGGGGGCCCATGGTGAGAGACAGGCATGCTAAGGCTCAGAGAGGTGCGGTTCCAGGAGGTGTAGGGGCTTAACCCCAGAGAGAGAGTGGACGCGCGAGAAGGGCTGTCGCACTGAAGGGGGTTCCCCCCAGGGACCTCATGGGGCCAAGAGTGGGCACGACCTGTGAACCCATGACACCCCCTCTTTCCCAGCACTTGGAGGGGGGCCTGGAGCGTGAGCCCTCGGTTTGCGGCGATTGCATGAATTAGTGGTGAAAGCTGCACATTAGTCTGTGTTTATTTGTCGTGACAAATGTACCTTGCTGTTCAGGCTCGGAGCCGAGGCGCGGGAGGGAATATCTTTTATGGGACCAACATCTGTCAGCAGGAGAGACAAGCTCTGGAGCCGCACAGAGAGACATACACAGTGGAAAAGATTGTTTATCATAAGCAAGGCCGTGATGTAGTCACTGAAGTCATGGAACCTGTGACTTCCAAAGACCTCCATGACTTCAGCCAGCGCCAGCCACGAGCTGCAGGGTCCGAGGCAGAGGAAGCCCCCCTCAGCTCCCGGCCGCCATGGGCAGCAGGCAGACCCCCCACAGCTCCTGGCCGCTGCGGGTTCCCTGGAGCTCCCAGCTGCTGCCAGCGGCAGCAGGGACCCCCAGAGCTCCTGGTTGCCATTGGCGGCAAGATGGACTGCCACCGCTCCGGGCCACCCCAGTGGCAAGGAAGATCCCTGCCGCTCCCCGCCACCGCGGGCAGCACAGGGGACTCCTGCCATTCCCTGCCATGGCAGGGGGAACCCCCGCAGCTTGGAGCCACCACAGCTGCTCAGCTGCCCACAGCTGCTCAGGCTCTCCCATTTTGATGTGGGTATTTTTAGTTCAAGTCAGGGACAGGTCACGGGCGCCTGTGAATTTTTCATTTTTCATTATTGCCGTCACCTGCCCCTGACTTGTACTAAAAATACCCCTGACAAAATCTTAGCCTTCAGCGTTTAAGTGGTTAGCCCATTTCAAGGGGAGTGGCCTGTTATGTTCGCGCCTCTGCAGTCAGAGGACAAAAAGGGGGTTAGTGGGTGACAGATTGTTTTAATAAGCCATAAATCCCGGTCCTTATTGAGACCACGATTTTTAGTGTGTAGCAAAGTTATGAATTTGAGGTCCCAGGCTCATCTTTGGACGGTGTTGTGCAGGTTTCCTTGGAGGATGAGGACTGAGAGGTCAGCTATGGAGCGATCATTTGGTGAAAAGTGTTCACCCACAGCCGAGGGTGTTTTTGTCTTTTGTCATTTTCCTGTGTGAGTTCATTCGAGAGCACAGTGACCTTCTGGTTTCACCCGCTGTCACGGAGGCCCCGGGCGATGCTCTGGAACTGCTCCCCATGAAGCCAGTCAGGACTCTGGGGCAGTCGCCTTTCTGGGAGCAGCCTGTCTGCAGGACACACAGCTCACACAGCTTCCACCTTCCTGGGTCTGACCTCGGAGCATTCAGCATCCTCTGCCCCTCCGTGCACTTCCCACAGCGAGTCCGCCCAGGTGGGGTCCTGGGGAAGCCGGAGGGTCCTGCCCCCCAACTCCGCAGTCAGACGTGACTCTCAGCCAGCCAGTAAAACAGAAGGTTTATTAGACGACAGGAACATGGTCTAACACAGAGCTTGTAGGTACAGAGAACCGACCCCTCAGCTGGGTCCATTTTGTGGCCAGTGAGCCAGACAACCACGTCTGCACTTCACTCCATGTCCCCAGCCAGCCCCAAACTGAAACTCCCTCCAGCCCCTCCTCCCCTGGGCTTTGTTCCTTTCCCGGGCCAGCAGGGCACCTGATTCCTTTGTTCTCCAACCCTTTAGTTCTCACCTTGCAGGGGGGAAGGGCCCAGGCCATCAGTTGCCAGGAAACAGGGTGTCAGCCATTCTCTCTGTCCAGACCCCTGCACACACCTGCCCTCTAGGGCTCTGCAATGATCATACACCCTTACCCCACCACCTAGATACTTAAGAACTGCCTAGGGGAAACTGAGGCACCCCCACAATATTCAGAGGAAACATTAAGAATAGTCCCACTTCGTCACACCCGCATAGTAACTGTTCGGGTGTTTAGTGCACTTGCGTAGTATCCATGGATCTGGAAACGTGTGTTGTGGGGATCATTGTAGCGGTGGAAATATGGCTGCAGGTTTTGCATCTGTTGTTTCTGGCAGGGTCTGGCACTGTTTTGAGTTGGTGGGTCAAGCTCTGTGGGGAGCTTGCTTCTGATGATGAGCTTGGAGAGGCTGGGGGGGGGGGTTGTTTGAAGGCCAGAAGGGGGGGTATGGGGAAGATTTCTTTCAGGGTGGGGTCCCCATCGAGTACAGGTTGTAATTATTTAATGATACCCCATATGGGTGCCAGTGTGGGTGAAAACTAGGGGTGTACGGTCAGAGCGGGATTTATTTCTGCCTGCTCCATGGTGTGATTACTTCCCTGGTGGAGTGTCCTTGTTTGATGAAGGTGGTTTTGGGTGTGTTAAGGTGTGTATCCTGAACTCTCTTCACAGCTTTCTTCTTCATTCTGTGGTATCTGAGAGCCTGGCTGTAGCTAACAGATTTCTTGGTGTTTGGGGTTGTTACAGGATCCGTGAAGGTACGTGTGGGGATCCATGGGTTTCCTGTGTAAAGTTGGCTGTAGGGCTCCATTGCTGAAGCGGATTGTGGTGTTCAGGAAGTTGATGCTGGTGCGGGAACATTGTAGAGAGAGTTTAATGGACAGGGATGGGGTGGTGGCTGCTGAAGTTGTGGTGGAAACCTATGAGGGAGTTTAGATTGTCTGTCCAGAGGATGAAACCATCATGGATGTATCGTAGGTATATAACTGGCTTTTGTGGTGCATTTGTCCAGAAATTCTTCTCCATGGTGCCCCATGAAGAGGTTGGCATATTGGAGAACTATCCTAGTGCCCATGGCTGTTCCCATGGTTTGGACAAAGGGTTGGTTGTTGAATGATAACTGTTCTGGGTGAGGATGAAAGGGATGAGGTTGGTGATGTGTTTGGGGTGGGCAGCTAAGGGTTGTCCAGTGTCTTGTAGATATTTGAGCAGTCAGCAATGCCGTCACTGTGAGGGATGTTGGTGTGTCGGGAGGTGACACCCCTGGTGGTGAGGCTGGTGTTCTGTGGGAGATAGCTAATGTCACAGCATTTCTGGAGGAAGTCGGTTTTGTCTTGGAGGAAGCTGGCCCTTTGTGTGCTGAGTGGATTTTGGATGGTTTCTATATTTGGGCTGAGGACAGTACCGGGTGCCACATTAGTCAATGTTGACCTTGCGTCAGTCGTTACAATAGGGCTCTCTATTCTGGGTGCATTTCCTGTTGCTCGGCAACCCCTGTGATCATGCCAACTTTGATGAATCGCAGCTACTTGGTTTTCTTTGATCATATTCAGTCCCGTTGTTCAGGAAATGAGGAAGGAGCACACGGCATAATTACAGCCCCTGAAGGCTTCTGCTTCCTAGAATCTTTCATACCCCCTCTAATTAATGCTGTTTGCCTTGGCCAAACGTGTAATGCAAAATCTGGGGGGTGCTGGAGAGCATTTTGAAATGTCGTCTCTTAATCCAGACGCTTTGCTCTCAGACCAAAACTTCTAGAATGAGCCCCTGCAGAAGAGCGGCAGAGAACAACTAGTGTGCACACCACAGATCCTCAGAGAGCTGTGAAGGGCAGGACTCACACAGTGCCTGTGTGCTGGGCAGGTTCACTGGCCATAGCATGCCACCTTCAGTCACTCACTGACTCTGATGTCAGGCTGCCCACGAACCCTCTGGCTTAGAGCCCCAGTACGGTTGCCAACTTTTAGTGCACTTAGACAAACAGCTGTTAAACAGTAAACTAGTTTCAATCTTACCTATAATAGTGCTACTGTCATGGTCTGTATTAAAACGCACTCCTGTACCAGTGTTCCCATGATTTTAGCCAGGATCAATGTCATATTAACCAGCCTATAGTTACCCTGAACATCCCATTTACACTTTTTAAATACTGGCACAACCATGGCTTTTTTCTGGATCTCTGGAACTTCCCCAAAATTCCAAACTTTGTTAGAAATCAATACTAACAGTTCATAGAGCACCTCGGCCAATTCTTTTAATACTCTTGGATGCAAGTTATCTGGTCCTGCTGATTTAAACATGTTGCACATTAAAATTTAATAGTTGCTAGGTAACATCCTCCTGTCTCCTTGTCACTGTAAGATGGGGATACATCATTCAGCTTCCTTACAAATACAGAACTGAAATGTTTATTGAACACTTCTGCCTTTTCTGCATCATGATTAACAGTTTTTCCACCCTTGCTAGTTCTGGACCTATCCCATTGCTAGCACCACTGGGCATATCCATTGATACCTTTAGCTTCCCTCATCAGTTGTCTGCATATCCTTACTGCTCATTTGAACTCAGTGCTTTCAGCTTCCCCACTTTCCACTTGTGATACATTGTGTTTGTATTTTTGTTGTTGTCCCTTCCACCCCTCCTCTTGATTTTTTAACCAAAG
Organism: Lepidochelys olivacea; assembly: GCF_965140295.1. Classification (NCBI taxonomy): domain Eukaryota; kingdom Metazoa; phylum Chordata; order Testudines; family Cheloniidae; genus Lepidochelys; species Lepidochelys olivacea. Next base: position 6,466,505 of record NC_140433.1, on the reverse strand, counting down.
AAATCTTCTTTCATAATTGTGGAACTGTGTACTGTTGGGGCATCTAAAACAATCTCCCAATGATTATTCAGATCTTAAAGTTTACATTTTTACTCCCACGCAGCTTAGATCTCAACTTTTGCAAAGTTGGCCCTTGGGCAGCATCAAGTTTCTGCATCCCTGGTTGGGATGTTATTCTGTTTGCACATGGCCAATGAAACTGGATTGTGATCACGTGTGCTAAACAACCAGGAGAGTTCAGTTCAGTGACTAGTTCCCTTGTATGGGCCAGCGTGAGCCTCACATGGGAACATCTCAGTGTGTGTGTGTGTTTTGGGGGGTGGGGGAGGATATTTTCCAGGCTACTTCAGGTGATGGAGCTCTGCCGATTCCCTCCTCTGCGGATGTGGCCCGCTGCTGTAGGCGGAGTTTCCCCCTGGGTAGGGTGCTGTGTAAGGCAGGGCACGTGGCACCAGGGCAGATCCTGCTGTTCTAGGGTATGACGTGACTGCAGGGGGGGCCTGTTCCCTGCTGCTGACCTCCTTGCGCAGCCACTGACATCAGTGCTGAGCGAGGGCTCTAGGCCTGACTGTAACATGCCCAAGCCCTGCGCTGGCCTTGCTGGCCTTGCCTCACCCCCCGGGCAGCGGCCAGAGGCCCAGGACTTCCTGCCATCCAAACTCACACCCTGGATGGGACCTGAAAGGCTGCAGCTCATGCTTCCTGTTTTGTTTCTTTTCCTTGGAGGGTTCAGGGCGTCGGAGCCAAGGGGGATGGGGGGGGAGGGATCAGACTGGCTGTGCCAGTTAAAGGTCAAACACAGCAGAGAATGTGAAAACATGGGGCCAAATCTGCAGCTGGTGTCAACTGGCCATAGCACCACTGGAGTCCATGGGGCCAGATCCCAACTGGTGTCAATCAGCATCGCCCCAAGGGGTACAACAGCTCTGCTCACTTCAACGTTGCTGCGCCGAGCGACCCCCGCTGAGCCAGGGAGCGTGGCGGCGTCAGGCTGGGGGCTGGGTGCAGCCAGGCTGGAGCTGGTGGTTTTAGCCTGACAGATAAAGCCCCAGCTTCGGGCTGCAAGGCTGGGCCAGGCTGCGCCCATGGCTGGTGCGTGGCACTATCCAGGCTGGGAACAAGCCCCCTATGCTCCGGTCCCGCCGCAGGCAGAGCCAGCCCCACATGGCAGGGCACGAGTGACATCTAGTGCATGATCAGGGTAAGACAGGGCTACACAAAAGGCCCTCAGGGGAGAGCAGCTGCAGGAAAGCAGGGTGGCTTGGTGTAAGGGGACTGTTGCCCCCTTACTAACATTCAGTGGGGGTGTTTTGGTTGGCTAGCTCCCAGTACTAAAAGGGGAAGGGTCGATGGGGAATCAGGACCCTGAGACTGACAGTCCACAGGAACAATGGGGAGAGGCCAATGCTCCAGGTCAGCCTGAATGACAGGGTGGGCAGGCTAATCAGGGAGTCAGGAGGCCTGGGAGGTCCCATTCCCCCGTGTGAGCTGGAGTTGCCTGGGTCAAACAGAGTGGGGACAAGCTAAGGAGAAAGTAGGGGCAGAAGCTGAGCTGGGGAGCAGAGCTGGGCCAGATTCAGAGAGAGCAGGCCCTGTCCTGGGAGCAGAGCTGCAGCCCCAAAGCCCGAGGCACAGCCCAGAGAGAGCAGACTTGCCCTGGGAAGAAAGCTGTAGCAACCAGAGGCAGAGGGGCCAAACAAGCAGCCCAGGAAGCAGGTCAGTGCTGGGAGCAGAGTCACAGAAGCAGCCTGCAGAGCAGACCTGTCCTGGGAGCAGAGCTGCAGCAACCAGAGCCAGAGGGGCCAGAGGAGCAGCCCAGGGAGCTGGAGGCAGATTGCTGAGACCGAGTGGTGCAGCTGGGGCTGGAGCAGTCCGGAGCTGGGTGCGGTGAGCAGCTGGGGAGAGCGAGGGGGACCCTGGGCAGCAGGCCCAGCACAGGGAGACGTCTCAGCCAAGAGGCTCTGCAGGCCAGGCTTGGATCGTAGCCCCAACAGAGTGGGGGCGACACTGGGAAGACGGGTCCTAGCCCTTAGAGCCTGAGAGCATCAGGCCACCACCAGAGCGCGTGTCCGACCCACAGCCTCCCTGCAGCCCAGCCAGGGCCTGAGAAAGGGCCTGGGACTTACAAGGAACAGACTGTGAGCTGCCCGGACGTTCCAGAGACACTGTTTGTGATGTTCCCTGCCACAGAGCGGGGTGATGTGTTTCCTCGAACCTTTCCCATTATTCCTTATTCTTTTTAAAATGAATTGTTGATTAAATAACTTGCATTTGCTTTAACTTGTATGTAATGGTCAGTGGGTCAGAGAAGTGCCCAGTGCAGAGAGAGTACCCCAGAGTGGGGACACCCTAGCCCCTGTCCTACATGACCACAGCAGGGTTGGGGGTTGAGCCCCCCAGGAATCCTGGGCCCAGCCTTGTTGGGGTTACAAGGACACTGCCAGACAGGAGAGTGGAAGGGGAGCCCCCAAGGGCAGGGAGGCCACTGGGTAAAGGAAGTGGGAGCAAGGACTCAGATTCTTTCGCTTGCCCACTTCACCGGGGTAGTGCAGAAGTCACAAAAGTTCCCCACAATAGCAGGACTGTTCCCCTGCTTACATTGGGATGCCCCACGCTCCTCCTCGCTCAGCAACACAGGAGGCTACAAGGAGGAGCAGCTCAACAGAGAGAAGCTTGAGCAAGGGCCTCCTGCCAGCCGGCCTCCCTCTGCAGTAGGGTTGCCAACTTTCTACTCGCACAAAACCCAATACCCTTGCCCCCCCGCCCGTCCCTCTTCTGAGGCCCTGGCTCCGCTCACTCCATTCCCCCCCTGCCCCCGTCGCTCGCTCTCCCCACCCTCACTCACTCATTTTCACTGGGTGGGCTCAGGGGATTGGGATGCTGGAGGGGTTGAGGGCTCCGGCTGGGGGCGCAGGCTCTGCGGTGGGGCCAGAAATGAGGAGTTCAGAATGCAGGAGGGGGCTCCAGGCTGAGGCAGTGGGTTGGGATGCCAGAGTGGGTGAGTGCTCTGGCTGGGGGTGCGGGCTCTGGTGTAAGGACAGGGATGAAGGGTTTGGGGTGCAAGAGGGGGCTCTGGGCTGGGGGTGGAGCTGATGGGTTTGGAGTATGGGAGGGGGCTCCGGGCTGAGGCAGGGGGTTGGGGTATGGAGGGGATATGGGATGGGAGGTGTGGGTTCTGGGATGGGGCCACAAATGAGGGGATCGGAGGGTGGGAGGGGAATCAGGGCTGGGGTAGGGGGTTGGGGCACCAGGGTGGGCCAGGGCTCCGGTTGCAGGTGCAGGCTCTGGGGTGGCTGGGACCGAGGGGTTTGGAGGGCGGGATGGGGATCAGAGCTGGGGCAGGGGGTTGGGGGACCAGGGGGGTGAGGGGTGCAGGCTCCAGGCAGTACTTACCTCAAGCAGCTCCCAGAAGCGGCAGCATGTCCCCCTCCGGCTTCTATGCGGAGGCACATCCAGGTGGCTCTGCTGTATGCTGCCCCATCTGCAGGCGCCGCCCCCACAGCTCCCATTGACCGCAGTTCTTGGCCAATGGGAGCTCCAGAGTCGGCGCTTGGGGCTGGGGCAGAGTGGGGAGACCCCTGGTTGCCCCTATGCCTAGGAGCCGTAAGGGGGCCATGCCGCTGCTTCCGGGAGCCATGGCAGACAGGGAGCCTGCCTTAGCCCCGCTGCGCTGCCGACCAGACTTTTAATGGCCCGGTCAGCACCAGGATCCCTTTTTGACTGGGCGTTCCGGTTGAAAACCGGACACCTGGCAACCCTACTCTGCAGCCTAGAACCACATTGTTAAAGGGATTTAGGCGCCTGAGTTGGCCACGTAAGCACCACTGACATTTCCAAAGCTGCAGCTCAGCTGTTGCCTACCTCCATCAGTGCCTCACTCCCCTAAGCACTGACGTTTTTAAGCCACCTCCGCACTGACCCCTTCCCGTAGCTAACCGGCGGTTCCGAGTCCTAGCATGAGCCCAAGCCCTGGAGCCGGATTCGCACCTGAGGTGGGCGAGCGCCTATCCTGCCAGCAGGGCCCAACCCTCTAGGCGTGCTCTGAGACCTGCCGGAGCCCTCAGCTGCCGGGCTGGGGACAGGCCAGGGATGGTGGGGGCAGCACAACCCCTGTGCGTCCAGCCAAGAGCACAGGGAAAGAGTGAGCGTGAGGGAGGCGCTCAGCAGCAGATCGTGTGTTTGGGCCACTAGGGCAGGGCTAGCGAAGCAGCTAGCGTGGTCTGGGTGCCGGGCTCCAGGAGAGGGTTTGGGGCTGGGGAGGAGGTTCGGCAGAGGGCAGTGCCGGACTCTGGCCCCTCAGTTCAGTGCAGCTGTTTAGGTACCTCAGCCCCTCTCCTCTCCTGGCCTTCTGCTCTGCATTACACCGCCCGCTCAGCTGGCCAGTTCGGAAAACCCCTCTCAGGCACCTGGCTCTCCCCACATATTGTATGGGCAGCCCAGGCCACATGGAGCCGCCTGACGCCAGGCTGAGAATGCCACTAGAAACATAGAATCATAGACTCATAGAATATCAGGGCTGGATGAGACCTCAGGAGGCATCTAGTCCAACCCCCTGCTCAAAGCAGGACCAATCCCCAACTAACTCATCCCAGCCAAGGCTTTGTCAAGCAGGACCTTAAAAACCTCTAGCAGGGGTCTGAAGTAGCTCTCCCCTGCCATCTATTGATGAACGGGGGAACAGACCTCGGGAGCAGACCGTATTTGCATAGGCATGGCTACTCTGCCTAGGGGACCAGCAGGCACTGCCAGGGGATCAGTCTGGGCCGTTTTGGGTTGTAATTCATGTTAGTCTTGGACACGGGGGTAATGAAGTGTTATATGGCTGTTGTATGACTAAGGGGAAGCAGAGCTGTGTTTTATATGCCCTCGCTAAGGGGCATCACCCTAACAGGAACCTCACTCACTGAGCAGGGGTAGTGTTGCCAAAAAATATATATATATATGGATATTTTTCTACCTGAGGGATGTTACTGAGTTGTTCTCACTTTTGAGTGTGGTCTGAGAGCCGTTACCTGGTCTCAGGGATCAGTAGAGCTGAACTTATTGGGCTTGGGGCTGAGCCTTGATGTGGTGTGAGGACAGTGCCATGGTGTAAGACAACCAAGAGGAGGGTGTGACAATGAGGGAGCTGACATCACTAAGGCAGAGGTCCCCAAAATGTGGAGGCTGCAGAGGAAAGTATTTGGGGGGCATTGCTGGGGCCTGGGCCAGCCCCCACCAGCTCTGCTCCTGGCCCCAGCCCCAGTTGCTAGCCCAGGGCCCTGGCTGCCAGGCTCTGCTCCTGGCCCTGGCCCCATCCCCAGCTGTGGCCCCAGCCTCGACCCTTTTACCCCTGTCCATGTCCCCCCTCCTAGAGCTATGGCCCTGGTCCCAGAGCAGCAGAAGTAGCAGAGGCATCATTCAACCTCCCACCCCTCACAAGGGGAGGCAGGTAAACCCACCTGAGACGCACTGCTGGACTCTGGGACTTCGCTGACCTTGGACAAACAGCTGTGAGCCGGGTGTGGAGGAGGGAAAGCGGCGGTGTTAAAAGTCCGTTCCTCTGTCGGACTTTCACACTTCATGATGGGAAACTGAGGCAAAGGACGCTGCCCAAGATACTGTGGCATGGGGCTTGGGGTTTCTCATCGTCTGCTTGCTTTTGAGTCATCATTGTGGTGTTTTACAAAATGAATGCTGTGTTCTCTCTCCTCTTAATAAACATTTTCTTTTGTTAGAGAGGCAAGATGGGGGAGGCAATATCCTTTGTTGGACCAACTTCTAATTGGTGAGGGAGACGAGCTTTCAAGCCGCACAGAGCTCTTCTTCAGGGCTGGGAAAGGTACTCCGAGGGTCACAGCTCAATGCAAGATGGGACGGCTAGGAGTTAACGCCTTGCCAGAGACCATTCCAGGTGAAGTGGATGGGTAACACATCTACAGTCATAGGACAAAGGGGAGTTAATGGGCTATGAAGTTGTTGCTATGGGCCATACATCTGGAGTCTGAATTATGAAGTGAGCTGTAGCTCACGAAAGCTTATGCTCAAATAAATTGGTTAGTCTCTAAGGTGCCATAAGTACTCCTTTTCTTTTTGCGAATACAGACTAACACGGCTGTTACTCTGAAACCTGAATTATGAATGGGAGCGTTATGAATTGAAGGTCCCCGGCTCGTTGTTTGAAGGTGCTGTGGTAGGTTTCCTTAGGGGATGAGGGCTGAGAGGTCGGCTGTGGGTGAAAAGCATTCGCCCGCTGGTGGTGGGGTGCATTTTCCTGTTTAGTTTCCCCAGTTTTCGAGCCAGTTCCGTTTTATGCCTTTAAGAGGGATGTTGAGACATTGAACCGGGCTTGTGTTACTCCTGACACCGTCAGGCAGAAGGGTCACTTTCTGGGGGGCGCGTCTGGCACCCTGGGTCAGTGCCCCTCGCAAGCAGGTTTTGAGTAAACCATTAATTTGGAGAAGCACTTTTGTTCTGTTTTGGAGAAATGGCTGTAAATGTGGCTGTTCACACGTGAGAGGGTTGCTGCAAGGGGATGAACACCTACCCTAAGACCGGCCTGCTAGTGACAGGGATACCTGAGGCGGTCGATGAGGCTCAGCTCAATGGGCGCTTTGTGGGCCAGGGCAGAGTGTGTGGGCGCGTGTTGGCGGGAGGACGGTGCCTCGGTGGCGCTGGGCGAGCGGTCAGGGGCCGTGAGAGAGCAGCGGCGGGCGGCAGGTGGAAGCTGGTAGCCGCTGGAAGCCAGTCCCACCAGCCCCTGCCTCAGACGCGGAGTTGTGCAAGAAAATGTCGGGAAAAGAGGGAAAGACCCTGGCTGATATGCTGGGTTTGTTGGGCCTTGACCCAGCAGCCTCCCCCCATGTGTGGGCAAAGGCACTGGGGCAAGTGCTGGAAAACATTGTGCTGTCCTGTCCCGAGTCAAGCCCCTTCTGTGCGCTAAGGTTATTCTCCGGGGGGGGTGATCCCAATACCTGGGGGGAGGGGCTTGAACCCTGGTGGGAACACCCCACTTTGCCGCTGCAGGAGTGGACCATACCAGACGCGGAGACGCGAAGGAGTCTAGTAGAGAGCCTCAGGCGCCCTGCACGGGGGCGGCGGAGCCTTCCCAAAAGTGAGGGGGCCCTGCTCCTCCTCTTCCCCCCGAGGTCCCGCCCCCAGCGAAGCCAGAGCCAGACTGGGTCCGGAGAGCCCAGGCCTCTCCACGTGCCCGGGCTGGGCTAGCTTGAGAGCACCCCCACCTGTGTCCCCACCCCCCAGGCCCTCCGCCCAGGGCAGGGAGAGGGTCCGCGGATCCATGTGGCTCTTACCCTGACCTGGGTGTGGCTGGGGGGACGGGGCCTCAGAGCCGCAGCCTAGCTGTGGGGAGCCGCAGACCTTCCATCTGCCCTGGGTTGGGGAAATGAGGGGTGGGGACACATGAGGGGGCTGTTCTTGGACCCCCACCCCAGGCAGGTGCTGGGTCCACGGCGTCTCACAGCTGCCAGCCTGGCTGGGGGGTGGGGCCCCAGGGGGAAGAGGAGGGGCAGGGGTGGGGCCTGTGGCAAAAAGAAGACGGGCCAGACCCATCCACTTTCAAAACGTGGGAGGGCCCTGGCCCCCCTGTTCCGGCGCCCCCTGGCCCAGCATTAGACGTGATTCGCACCCCAAAGTGCTGTGTGAAGCACGCCGAGACCCTTGGTGGGCGCAGAGGGCTCGGACGACATTCAGTGTACAATGCTCAGTGTCCGTCAGCAAAGGGGTGACCGAGGCTGGAGAAATTGCTCCAGAGGGCTGGGGCGCAGTGACTGCCGAGCAGATGGCCCTGGACAGGCTGGCCCAAGTCAGAAGAGAAGCTCAATATCAGAACCCGATTGTACCCCCCCTTCCGGTCAGAGACCCCAGAGTCACTGGAGCCAGGCTGGTAAAGGAGGTCGGAGAGGAGGCGGAGTGTGGGGAAGTCCCTGAGCCAGCCAGCGCATCACCCCTGCGACCGCCTGAGCGAGGCACTGATGGCAAAAACTTGTCCAACAAGTGCAGGGCCCACCAGAGCAGATGCCGAATGACAACGTGCCATCGACCCAGCTCAGACGTCCAGGCACAAGGAGCCCCTGGCGGCAGGGGCAGAGGAGGCAATGTTTAGAGCCACTGTTGCTCCAGCACTGCAGGGGACAGGACGATCCTGCTGCTGGTGTGGCCAGGATGGACACGCTGCTGCCAGGGGCTGGGATGACGAGAATCCCGCGCTAAAGCTGAGACCACTCGAGGAGGAGTCAGGAAAGGGCATGGGAAGGGGACTGCCAGGCTCCCAGGACAAGGACTGTCCAGCCGGGATCCCACCAGGACTGGTCTGGCCCTCAGCAGAGAATCATAGAATATCAGGGCTGGAAGGGACCCCAGGAGGTATCTAGTCCAACCCCCTGCTCAAAGCAGGACCAGTCCCCAATTTTTGCCCCAGATCCCTAAATGGCCCCCTCAAGGCTTGAACTCACAACCCTGGGTTTAGCAGGCCAATGCTCAAACCACTGAGCTATCCCTCCCCCCAGAGGTCACGGTGAGGATCGAAGGGACAGAACAGAAAGCAGGTGCTTGACCCCAGACCTCAAGTGAGCATAGGCGCTGATTCCGTGGGTGCTCCCAGGCTGGAGCACCCACGGGAAAGATAGTGGGTGCTCAGTGTTACCCCAAATTGGGCCAGCTGGGAAGCTTAGGGAGGACTAATGACCCACCAGAGTTTGGCAGAAAGCAGCACGTTTATTACACTGATAGCTAAGCTCAAAAGAAGAGGCGGGGTGGGGGGTCACACACACACTCATGCTCCCAGGACAGGCCCGGCACTGGAGATGTCGGGATCCTTCAAGGTAAGTGTCCCAGAGTGCGGCGATGGAGGTCAGTCTCCCCGAGGCACGATAGAATGCAACGCGGCAAACCGCTGGCCAGGCGGTCCGGGCGAAGGGCCTTCACGGGAGCTACAAGCTTGGGAGTGCAGTGCTGAGCACATGTCCCCTTCCCCTTTTAAGGACCTGCTCCTCATGGCCTGTGACGAGAGATGACTTGACTGCATCTGGTTGGTCATAGAATCATAGAATACCAGGGTTGGAAGGGATCTCAGGAGGTCATCTAGTCCAACCCCCTGCTCAAAGCAGGACCAATCCCCAATTTTTGCCCCAGATCTCAAATGGCCCCCTCAAGGATTGAGCTCACAACCCTGGGTTTAGCAGGCCAATGCTCAAACCACTGAGCTATCCTCCCCCACACTCCACCTCCGGCAGTGACTATGCAGTGTCCATGCGCTGGGTGTGTGATCGCTGCTTAATCAGAGTCCCAGACACCTTGTCTACCTGGGAGGTCTTCTGATCTTCCAGCTGCTCAAGCAGCCCATTCATCCCACAAGCATTGCAGGAGGGGGAAAGCCACTTCACGGGTATTCAAAGAGGGAGAGGAGACAAAAGTGGGGGTGGGTGTAACAGACCTTTTGAACATACAGGTTATACAGAGCATACAGATCACTGCTGTTCCTACAACACTCAGCACCCACCAGCCACAGCTGTTTGGTGGGGCCCCAGATCAGCTGTTTGACACCTGGGGGAGAGGCTTGGGAAAGGCGGGAGAGCAGTGAGCAGGGGTGGGCGGAGGCCTTGGAGAGGGGGTGGAGCAGGGATGGGAAGAGGCAGAGCAGGGGCGGGGCTTTGGAAGAGAGGGCGGCGTGGGGGTGGGAAGAGGCGGGGCGAGGATGGGCCACGGGGGAAGGGGCAGGGGTGGCACCCCCCAGGAGAAATAAAAGTCAGCACCTAAGCAAGTGACTATTATATTGCAGTCCCTGATGGGACTCAGCCTGTGTGACCCCAGCCTCGATGAACACACTGCCCACGGTCTGGCTCAGTGCACTGGGGGAACGAGAAGAGGTGGACACCACTGCATTAACATGCCCCCAGCCTGACGGAGTCTCCGGGGTGTCTGTGCTGTTCGGGACCAACCGCAGTCTCTTCAAGGCACTGGCTGATCACGGCAGACAGCGAGGGGGACCCAACCCCTGAACAGCACGAGAAGCCACACGCTTCGTGCTGCTGCCTGTAGTAAAATCGCGAAGACGAGAAAGGAGACGTCTGAGCTCCAAAGGGCAGTAAGGGGCCATTAGCAATGGTGAAGCAGCCAGCGCCATAGTCCTACCTGAGAAAGCCCAGGCAAGGGGGACTACACGGATGGCTAAGGATCAAGCCGAGATAAGGTTGTGAGACCCTGGCAGAAGGTAGCAGACCTCACTGAGCCCCAAACCATTGTGAAACCCCAGTGTGAAGCCCAGGCCCCACCGACAGACCCTGCCAGGTTTGGTTTCAGGGCATGGAAGGATCACCGGCAGAAAGACCTTGGTGGGAGATCCAAGGCTCCTCACTGCATGAGTGCGAAGGGGGTGGTGCACAACATTATACGACAAGGCTCAGGATGCTTCAGGGAGCAATCTAGGAAGATTGCGCTCTCAGAGGTGGAGGATGTGCAGTGTCCTCTTCAGGAGCCGATTGCAAAGGGCATCGTTGCAGAATCCCGCAGCCCGGACGCCTCCCCCAGTGGGATGGTCCTGTAAGCAGGGTCTGAATGAATGCTTCCCTGACAGCTTTCTGGGAAGGGGAGAGACTCTGGGTGTGGTCTTAGGCACCAACTCCATGGGTGCTCTGGGACTGAAGCACCCACGGGGAAAAATTGGTGGGTGCTCTGCACCCACTGGCAGCACCCCCCCCCGCCCCCCTGCCCCAGCTCACCTCCGCCTCCTCACCTGAGCGCGCCGCCGAGTCCTGCTTCTCCCCCTGGCTCCCAGCACTTGCACCGTGAAACCGCTGTTTCGCGGCGGCAAGTGCTGGGAGGGAGGGGGGAGGAGGGGGAATGCAGCATGCTCAGGGGAGGAGGCAGGGCCGGGGCGGGGATTTGGGCAGGGGTCCAATAGGGGCATGGAGGGGGTGGAGTTGAGGCAGGGACTTTGGGGAAGGGGTTGGAATGGGGGCGGGGCAGGGGTGGAGCCAGGGGTTGGGGGGTGCGAGCACCCACCCGCACCGGGAAAAGTTGGCACCCGTGGGTGTGGTTATGTAAATACAGTTTTTTCCTGCTTTGCTGAGGTTTCCTTAGATGTTCAGCAGATGGAGCGGTGTTTTGCTCATTGTAATCAACTTGGCTAGTGTTGGGTCATGTGACGAAGTGGGGGATTTTCTGGGGTTTTTCTGTGGTTTGCAGGCAGAGGGGGTGAGACACAGTTTCCCTGGGTGTTATTGATTTAACGAGGTGATGGGAGAGGGAGTTTGTTGTTTCAGAGGACCAGCGATGGAACTTGGGACTTCGGCCAATGGCCTGGAGAATGGATACCCCAGCGACTGGTGACCGGGAGGCCCAGCTCGGGAATCACAGCCGGTTCTGGCCAGTGGGAGGACAATGGGCTGCGGAGAGAGGACCCTGGTGTCCTGACCAGCCAGTTCCAACCAGTGGGGAACATAGGACAGCTGAGAGGAGAGAAGGCCCAGGCGACCCTGTTTACCTGGATAGAAGACAAAGCACAGAGGCGGGGTTTGGGGGCAGGTGATATCCGATGCCCAGCTGGAAAGCACAGGGTCTCAGGGCTGGAGGGAGAGAGCAGGCAGAGCCCAATAAACCCTCCTGTTTTACACTGGCTGAGAGTCGCTCTGGTCTAGAGATCAGGGTGGCATTATTCCCTCTGGGTGTGGGGGCCTCAGGGGTCCAGAGCAAGTGGACTCCCTGAGGGGGCTCACGGCAAGAGACAGGCGTGCTGAAGGCTCAGAGAGGTGCGGTTCCAGGAGGTGGAGGGGCTTAACCCCCCAGACAGAGTGGACCCCCGAGAAGGGCTGTCACACTGAAGGGGGTTCCCCCCAGGGACCATACGGGGCCAAGAGTGGGCACGACCTGTGAGTCCGTGACAACGTGGTAGCAGAGGACGGTTGGCGGACGAACCCTGTAGATAGTTGGCTATGAGCGCAGGCGCCTTGCAGGGAGTGGCTGCCCGCGATAAAATGAGGGAATTGAAGGAACCAGCACAAAAATGGCCTAGAACCAGCTCCGTAAGAGAGACCTGGCACGTGCGTGCAGGGAGAGAGGGCTGAGCGTGGGGAGGCTCACCCAGGAGCAGCTGATGGCTCAGCTTGTAGAAGATGACCAGTTTGAGGAACAGGCTCCAGGCTCCCGGGATGCCCCGAGAGCCGGGGATTCGCCATGGGGGCAGTCTGTACAGCAGCCGGGAGTATATCAGACCCGACTCCCCAGTCAGGTCTCTCCTTGGAGGAGCTGCGGAGATTGGAGTTGGAGCTGAACGTGAAGGAGCTGGCGGGACAGAGGTTGGTGGACTGTGCAGAACAGCTAAAGCAGGAGTTGGAGTTGGAGGAGCAGCGGGCCAAGGGGGCCTGCCAGGGGAGAAGAGAGGAAGAGCCCCAAGACGCCAGTTCTGCGGGGAATCTAGACACCAAACTGCTGCCCCAGTTTAAGGGTGAGGGGTGGGGGATATTGATGCCTACCTCACAACCTTTGAGAAGGCTTGTGATCTGAACCAGACTGACCCCACAGACAGGCTCCTGCTGTCTAACCCCCCGCTGGGTCCCAAGGCCACAGGGGCTGTAACAATGCTGCCTTTGGTGGGACACAACTGAGAGTATCAATTCAGGACAAATTGCTTAGAGCAGGGCAGTCACAGCCCAAAGCTGGGTGTCCTTTATTACTAAGGCACACCAAACTAGCCAAACAGAGAAGACTTCGGTTTTACCCCACTGGCTAAGCAGAAGTTACACAAACAATTCCCTTAGACACTCCAGTTCCCCAGTATCCCCACCAACAGCCACTTCTTATGGGGATGAATGGTTACGAAATCCAGTACCCCAGAAAAAGAAAAAAGGTTCTCCTGATCCCAAAGGACCAAGCCCCGGGCCCAGGTCAACATACCAGGTAGATCTTACCCACAAATCCCTGCATGTCCCTGCATGCCTGGCTGAGTCCCAAGGTGTATCTGCCTTCTCTCAATGGGTCGATTGTGTAGCTGATGGTCCTTAATGGACCATCAAGCAGGCTAGGCAGTGCTGACGCCAATTTGTCTGGGGTGTCACCCAGAAGCATAGCACAAGTTTGAAATACAGACAGTATAGAGCCAATACTTATAATTTTAAATACAGAAATGATACATGCATACAGATAGCATAATCGTAACCAGCAAACCATGACCTTGTCATAGACACCTTACTTAACCTCCTTTGTACAAGATTTGGTGCCACTATATCACCTTGGTTGCAACAATGATCTATGTGGTCACAGTTCATGTCAATAATGTCACAGAGGCGGTCAGCCAAACAGGTGGTATTGGGACAGGGGACTATGACTTGTTCAAACAGCTTTGCTGCTGAAGTTTGAACTGACCCCCGAGGTGAACAGGAAACTATTCCGGGGTGTACGCAAGACCTCAGGCATCACCTACAAGGAGGTCGCCAACCTGCTGGGGGAATCTCTCCGCAAGTGGGGAAAGGGCACAAGGGCTACTACCACAGGGGACATGTATAACCTGGTGGGGTTGGAGCAGCTGTTTGACATCTGCCCTCCAGACCTTAAGAGGTGGTTAATGGACTGGAAGCCTAAAGATCTGTGCAGTGCGGGGTCACTGGAGGATGAGTTTGTGGACAGCAGATCAGGGGCAGGAGGGAGACCCACACTGGGGACTCAGAAGGGGAGTCACCCAGAGACCTCTCATAGGTAGGACTTCAGGAAGCCCAACTCAGGGATGCCCGTGAATGCCGGGGCCGGCTGACCCCCCTTGTGGGACTTGAGTGACCTGAAATGTAATTACTGTGGCCAAAAAGGACACAAGGTGGTGCAATGCCTGAAGATGAAGGAAATGGCAGTCAAGCAGAACCTGCAGGGTGTCAACTGGGTGGAAGCCCACCAAGAGTGGGCACCGCCTGTCCAGGGGGGCACAGTTGTTAGGGCTGTGCCAGGGGAAGGGGACTGCCACGCCAGGCCAGAAGGGGAAGGCAGGGCTCCAAGTCCAGAACGCCTATACTCAATCGCCGGGTGAGCATGGGACAGGCCCTGGGAGACAATCAGCACAACATCCCCATTGAGGGTGGGGGGAAGCAGCGTCCAGGGGTTCTTGGACATGGGCGCAGAAGTGACATTGGCACGGCCCAAGGTGGTGGACCCAAAGCAGCCATTGCCCAATGCCCATTGCCCAATACGTGACCCTGAGAGGAGTGTTCGGGCTTCCTGTCAAGGTGCCTGTAGCGAGGATATACCTGAAATGGGGAGCTAAGGAGGGAGCCAAAGAGGTCGGGGGGCATGATCACCTGCCTACTGAGGTGCTAATGGGTAATGACTTGGAGGACTGCCCGGATGGCACTCAGAGCGCCCTGGTCCTTACCCGGAGCCGGAGCCAGTGGGGGACGCGGGACCTCCTGAAGGGAGGAACCGAAGCACCGAGGGTAGGGCTTGACCTGGCTGGACCGGAGCCTCCGTCCCAAGGTGGGGAAACTGAGGCACCGCCAACCAGGGCTGTATCCTCAAACCCAGCAGCTGAATTCCTGACAGAGCTGCAGGAGGATCCTTCCTTGGAGAAGCTGAGAGCCCTTGCTGGCCACAGCAGTGCAGGATCCCAGGGGGAGGACCACCAGGAGAGATTCCTGTGGGAGAAGGAATTCCTGTACCGAGAATGGACTGCTTTGGGGCAAACTGAACCTTGGAAGGCCAGGAGGCAGTTGGTCCCCCTGAGGTACCGCCACAGACTGTTGTATTTGGCCCATGATATTCCCCTTTCCAGGCATTCGGGCACCCGGCACCAGGCAGAGGCTGCTGCAGATCTTTTCCTGGCCCGTGGTCTTTGATGCCGTCCAGCAGCATTGCAGGTCCTGTGACTCCTGCCAGATGGGGGGGAAGGCCCGGGATAAGTGTAAAGCAGCTCTGAGGCCTATGTCCATCATAGAGGAGCCTTTCCAGAAGGTGGCTATGGACATAGTGGGGCCCCTCAGCAGGGCGACCCAGTCGGGGAAGAAATACATCCTGGTGGTAATTTCACTACGCGCTACCCCGAGGCGGTGGCCTTGTCCTCTATTGAGGCAGACACCCTGGCAGACGTGGCGCTGACCATTTTCAGCAGAGTGGGGTCCCCAAGGAGGTCCTTACAGACCAGGGGTCCACCTTCATGTTGGTCCTGCTCCAGTGCTTGTGGAAGACGTGTGGGGTCTGGCACACCTGGGCCTCGGTCCAACGGGCTGGTGGAGAGGTTCAATGGGACCCTAAAGATGATGCTGAAAACATTTATGGACCAGCACCCCAGGACTGGGACAAGTATTTACCCACCTGCTGTTCGCATACAGGGAAGTGCCCCAGGAATCCACAGGGTTTTCCCCATTCGAGTTGCTGTGTGGGAGGAGAGTGAGGGGACCCCTGTACCTGATGAGGGACGAATGGGAGGGGAAGACCTCTCCCGATGGAGAATCAGTGGTGGAGTATGTCCTGACCTTTCGGGAAAAGCTTGCAGAGCTCATGGGCTTGGCCAGGGGAAACCTGGTCAGGGCACAGAGGAAGCAGAAGGTCTGGTACAACCACTCAGCACGTGCCGGCTCCTATGCTACCGGGGACCAGGTGATGCTTTTCATCCCTGTGAGGAAGAACAAGCTGCAAGCTGCCTGGGACAGCCCCTTCAGGGTCATCAGACAGGTAAACAAGGTGAACTATGTAGTGGAACTGTTCAACCGGGTGCATAGCCACCAGGTACACCATGTCAATATGATGAATCCATGCTGGGACAGGGAGAAATTGGTGCTGGCTGTGTGTGGGCAGTGGGAGGAGAAGGGAGAGGATCCCTGGTGGGACTCCTCCCTGAGGCTTCGGCTGACCCCTCGCTGGAATCAATTCCCCTCTCAGACCAGCTAACCCCTGCCCAGCAGGCTGAGATCAGAGAGGTGCTGCATTCATACCAGCAGCTGTTCTCCAACCAGCTTGGGCTCACTAACCTGGCTGTGCACCGGGTGGAGATGGGAGCCAACCCTCCCATCAGGTGTTCCCCATTCAGGGTCACTGGGAAAACAGCCCAGGAGCTGGAGAGAGGTTGGAGACAAGCTGGCTTTAGGGGTGATCCAGCCGTCCTCCAGCCCCTGGGCCTCTCCTGTGGTGCTGGTCCCCCAGACGGACGGGTCGATCTGGTTCTGTGTGGACTATCGGAAGCTCAATGCCATCATCATGTCCGATGCCTATCCCATGCCTAGGACTGATGAGATCCTAGACAAGTTGGGGGGCGCCTGGTTCCTCACTACCATGGATCTCACCAAAGGCTACTGGCAGGTGCCTTTGGACCCAGAGGCCAGGGCGAAGTCTGCCTTTACCACCCCAATAGGGCTTTTTGAGTTCCTGGTCCTGCCTCTTGGCCTTAAGGGGGCACCTCCCACCCTCCAGTGCCTGGTGGACCAGTTACTAAGGAGGATGGAGGACTTTGCTCTAGCGTATATTGATGATATCTGTGTCTTTAGTGAGACCTGGAAGGACCAGTGTCCCAGGTGAAGAGGGGGCTGGGTCACCTGCTGGATACAGGACTGACTATAAAAGCTGGAAAGTGCAAGATGGGGATGGCAGAGGTGTCCTACCTGGGCCACAAGGTGAGGAGCAGCCACCTGAAGCCAGAGCCAGCCAAAGTGGAGGCAATCAAGGGCTGGCCCACTCCCCAGACTAAGAAGCAGGTCCAGGCTTTCACTGGGATGGCAGGGTACTACCGGAGGTTTGTAGGAAGAGAAAGCCGGACAAGGTGGTCTGGACCGAGCAGTGCCAGAGGGCTCTCTGTGTTCTGAAGGAGACACTTATCCAAAGCCTGGTGCTGGTAAACCCGGATTTTAACAAACCCTTCCTGGTGTTCACCGACGCCTCAGACATGGGGCTGGGTGCGGTGCTGATGCAAACTGATACAAAGGGGGAGAGACACCCCATTGTGTACCTGAGCAAGAAGCTGCTGCCCCAAGAGCAGCACTATGCGGCCATGGAGAAGGAACGCCTGGCCATGGTGTGGGTCCTTAAAAAGCTGCAGCCGTATCTATTTGGGCGGCACTTCCCTGTGTATGCTGAGCATTCGCCCCTGACGTGGCTGCACCAAACGGAAGGGGCTAATGCCAAGCTCCTGAGGTGCGGCCTGCTCCTCCAGGGTTGTGACATGGAGGTGCTCCCTGTGAGTGGGAGTGCCAATGTTATAGCCGATGTTTTATCATGGAGCGGGGGCCTTGAACTTCCCCAGGTCACTGGTCAAGAGACCCCGCTCAGTTCAGACTCGAAGCGGGGAGAGATGTGACGAAGTGGGGGATTTTCTGGGGTTTTTCTGTGGTTTGCAGGCAGAGGGGGTGGGACGCAATTTCCCTGGGTGTTACTGATTTAACGAGGTGATGGGAGAGGGAGTTTGTTGTTTCAGAGGACCAGCGATGGAACTTGGGACCCCGGCCAATGGCCTGGAGAATGGATACCCCAGCGACTGGTGACCGGGAGGCCCAGCTCGGGAGTTACAGCCGGTTCTGGCCAGTCGGAGGACAAAGGGCTGCGGAGAGAGGACCCCGGTGTCCTGACCAGCCAGTTCCAACCAGTGGGGAACAGAGGATGGCTGAGAAGAGAGGAGGCCCAGGTGACCCTGTTTATCTGGACAGAAGATAAAGGACAGAGGTGGGGTTTGCGGGCAGGTGATATCTGATGCCCAGCTGGAAAGCGCAGAGTCTCAGGGCTGGAGGGAGAGAGCAGGCAGAGCCCACTTGGATGCAGGGGAGACTTGGATGTGCTGTGCTGAGGGAGGCCAGGCCTGAGGCCCTGAGAGTTTCCTATGCTGCGTTCAGACGCTCGATAAACCCTCCTGTTTTACACTGGCTAAGAGTCGCTCCGGACTAGAGATCAGGGTGGCATTATTCCCTCTGGGAGTGGGGGTCCAGAGCGAGTGGACTCCCTGAGGGACCCACGGCGAGAGACAGGTGTGCTGAGGGCTCAGAGAGGTGAGGTTCCAGGAGCTGGAGGGGCTTAACCCCCGAGGGAGAGTGGACCCCTGAGAAGGGCTGTCACACTGAAGGGAGTTCCCCCCAGGGACCGTACAGGGCCAAGAGGGGGCACGACCTGTGAGTCCGTGACAGGTCACAAATCACGTTAGTACTGAATGCAGGGGTAGTGAAATGCTATTATCAGTGTTGTGATTATTGTGGGAATGCCGGGAAGCAGGACTGAGCTTAACCTGTTCCAAATGGGGGCCTGTCGGAGGGTCACCCTTAGCGGAGAGGACCTCCCTGAGCCAGCATTTCAACTGCTAAAGCTCTGTGACAGGAAGAGAGGTGGGGACAGGAGTTCTGGTCAGGAGGCTGCACCCCCCCCCCTCTAGACTGGCTTAACCTGTTTTTTTTTCCTACTGTTCAAAGAATGGAGCTGAAGAGGCTTCATTAGGAGCCTCTTTTGTTATTTCAGTTGCTCAGTCAGAGCTGCAACGAGTTGTGGAAGGACTGTTTTTACTATGTCTGCTAAGAACTAAAATCACTGAGAACTAAAAGCATTTGAAATGGGGCAGTATTTCTGCCCAGCCTACTAAAGAGCTGAAAATCACGGAGACTGACGTGCCGAGGTTGCCGAGGTCACAGCAGAGAGGCAGAAGGTGATTGACCGTCAGCTGGTGAATGAGTGACCAGCAGGGCGGCGGCAGAGAGGCGTGATGAGCAGCTGGCAGTGGTGGGCCGTGACGAAGGAGCGCAACGAGAGAAGGGGGCTGGTGAGCGACCAATGGAGTGAGTAAGATGCCTCTTTATCCCCCACCCAGGGTGAGAGGTCAACTCTGCAGATGCACCTCTGAACTCTGGGTCTGCAGTGACCAAGGACAGCAAACGGAGGGGGGGTGCAGAGAAGGGTTGGGTATGTGAAAGGGACTTTTGGGTTGCCGGACTTAAGGACCTGAGGGGAAAAGGGCACTGCGCAACCTACTTGGGCGTGAGTCTTTTACTCATGGTTTATGTTTATGAACCTTGATTGCAGCGTTTTCCCAAATTAACTCCGAGTTACTTCCCTCCTTTTATTACTCTGTGCTTGCGAGTGGGGAAGTATTGCCTCTCAGAGGTGTGTAATTTTCCCAGGTTACTGGGTGGTGGCTCGAGCCGGTTCTGTGTTGGATCGATGGAAAGGAACCCCTAGATCTTGAACCTGGCCCCGGTTGATGCTGGCTTCACCTGGCAGAAGGTTACAGTCCAAAGGAGAGTGGGAAAATCCAGACGTATATCAACTACCAAACCCGAAATAGGCACATTGCAGTTAACCTGTACACCATGGCATGAGTACAAGAGGCCTTGGACTGTTTATTAGGGAGCCAGTGGTTCTCAGTGTTGGATCTTTGAAGTGGATACTACTAGATCCTTCAAGGTGCAGAGGATAAGGGGAAGACAGACTGTCCATTAGGTTTCTCTGAGTTTGAATGCATGTCCCAAGGGATTTCTGGACTGCCTGCCACGTTTCAACATATTATGGAGGAAGTTGTGGGAGACAAGAACTTACTGCAAGTCTTAGTTTGTTCGGATAACCTGATATGTTTGAAAGACCCTTGGAGAAAAGACTTCTAAAAGTGGCCTTCAGACTGGAAATAAGGTGTACATTTTTAACAATGAGAGTAATTAACCACTGGAACAATTTACCAAGAGTTGGGGGTATATTCTCCATCACTGACAATTTTTCAGACAAGGTTGGATGTTTTTCTAAGGCCATGTCTACACTGCCACATATGTCAGCAAAACTTATGTCGCTCAGGGTGTCATAATAATAGAATCATGGAATATCAGGGTTGGGAGGGACCTCAGGAGGTCATCTAGTCCAACCCCCTGCTCAAAGCAGGACCAACCCCAATTAAATTTGTCAAGCCAGGCCTTAAAAACCTCCACCACCTCCCTAGGTAACCCATTCCATTGCTTCACCAGCCTCCTAGTGAAATAATGTTTCCTAATATCCAACCTAAACCTCCCACACTGCAAC
Source organism: Lepidochelys olivacea (assembly GCF_965140295.1). Taxonomy (NCBI): domain Eukaryota; kingdom Metazoa; phylum Chordata; order Testudines; family Cheloniidae; genus Lepidochelys; species Lepidochelys olivacea. Next base: position 6,446,561 of record NC_140433.1, on the reverse strand, counting down.
TTGAGACCATTGCTCCTTGTTCTGTCACCTGTCACCACTGAGAACAGCCGAGCTCCATCCTCTTTGGAACCCCCCTTCAGGTAGTCGAAGGCTGCTATCAAATCCCCGCCTCATTCTTCTCTTCTGCAGACTAAATAAGCCCAGTTCCCTCAGCCTCTCCTCGTAAGTCATGTGCCCCAGCCCCCTAATCATTTTTATTGCCCTCCACTGGACTCTCCAATTTGTCCACATCCCTTCTGTAGTGGGGGGCCCAAAACTGGATGCAATACTCCAGGTGTGGCCTCACCAGTGCCGAATAGAGGGAAATAATCACTTCCCTCGATCTGCTGGCAATGCTCCTACTAATACAGCCCAATATGCCATTGGCCTTCTTGGCAACAAAGGCACACTGCTGCCTCATATCCAGCTTCTCGTCCACTGTAATCCCCAGGTCCTTTTCTGCAGAACTGCTGCTTAGCCAGTCAGTCCCCAGCCTGTACGGTGCATGGGATTCTTCCTTCCTAAGTGCAGGATTCTGCACTTGTCCTTGTTGAACCTCATCAGATTTCTTTTGGCCCAGTCCTCCAATTTGTCTAGGTCACTCTGGACTGTATCCCTACCCTCCAGCGTATCTACCTCTCCCCCCAGCTTAGTGTTATTTGTGAACTTGCTGAGGGTGCAATTAATCCCATCATCCAGATCATTGATAAAGATGTTGAACAAAACCGGCCTCAGGACCGACCCCTGGGGCACTCTGCTTGATACCAGCAGCCAACTAGACATTGAGCTGTTGATCACTACCTGTTGAGCCTGATAATCTAGCTTTCTATCCATCTTATAGTTCATTCATCCAATCCATACTTTTTTTAACTTGCTGGCAAGAAAACTGTGGGAGACCGTATCAAAAGCTTTACTAAAGTCAAGATATATCACATCCACTGCTTTCCCTTCATTCACAGAGCCAGTTATCTCATCATAGAAGGCAATCAAGTTGGTCAGGCATGACTTGCCCTTGGTGAATCCATTTTGACTGTTCCTGATCACCTTCCTCTCCTCCAAGTGTGTCAAAATGGATTCCTTAAGGACCTGCTCCATGATTTTGCAAGGGACTGAAGTGAGGCTGTAGTCTGTAGTTCCCCGGGTTCTCTTTCTTCCTTTTTTTAAAGATGGGCACTATATTTGTCTTTTTCCAATCGTCCGGGACCTCCCCTGATTGCCACGAATTTTCAAAGATAATGGCCAATGGCTCTGCACCAACTCCCTCAGCACCCTTAGATCTGCATTAGATCTGGCCCCATGGACTTGTGCACGTCCAGCTTTTCTAGTCCTTAACCTGTTCTTTCATCACTGAGGGCTGCTCACCTCCTCCCATACTGTGTTGCCCAGTGCAGCAGCCTGGGAGCTGACCTTGACTGTGACGACCGAGACAAAAAACAGCATTGAGTACTTCAGCTTTTTCCACTGACCTTCTTGTTGCGAACATACCTGTAGAAACCCTTCTTGTTACCCTTCACATCCCTTGCTAGCTGCAACTCCAATTGTGCTTTGGCCTTCCTGATTACACCCTTGCATGTTCTAGCAATATCTTTATACTCCTCCCTAGTCATCTGTCCAAATTTTCACTTCTTGTAAGCTCCTGTTTTGTGTTTAAGCTCACCGAAGATTTCACTGTTAAGCCAAGCTGGTCTCCTGCCATATTTGCTATTCTTTCTGCACTGCGGAATGGTTTGTTCCTGCACCCTCAATAAGGCTTCTTTAAAATACAGCCGGCTCTCCTGGACTCCTTTCCCCATCATATCAGCTTCCCAGGGGATCCAGCCAATCAGTTCCCTAAGGGAGTCTAAGTCTGCTTTTCTGAAGTCCAGGGTCCGTATTTTGTTACTCTTCTTTCTTACTTTTGTGAGGATCCTGAACTCAACCATCTCATGATCACTGCTGCCTAGGTTGCTACCCACTTTACTTCCCCTACCAATTCTTCCCTGATTGTAAGCAGTAGGCCAAGAGGAGCATGGCCCCTAGTTGGTTCCCCCAGCACTTGTACCAGGAAGTTATCCCCAACACTCTCCAAAAACTTTCTGGATTGTCTGTACAGTGCTGTATTGCTCTCCCAGTAGATGTCAGGGTGATTGAAGTCCCCCATTAGAACCAGGGCCTGTGATCTGGAAACTTCAGTTAGTTGTCTGAAGAAAGCCTCGTCTATCTCATCCTTGGATGTTGGAATTATCCCAGAAACCAAGCGCCCCAAACCCAGGGAACTCCGTTACAATTTTAAATGGAAAAGAAATACAAAGATGGACATACACAGTTAAGGCCTTCAAACCCTCTTAATTCTGCCCTGGAATGGCACCAGGAGGGAAAAAACAGAACATGTCTTTAAACCTCAGTGTCTAATCTGATATGGGACGAGGCAGCAGACATGGCTGGATGGTTATTGCAAACAGTGGGGGGTTCCTGCTACAAAGGGGATTTTTCCAATCTGACATCTACAGTGCCCCCGTGAGGAGCAGTGAATGGGGCGTAGGTGGGGTGAGAGGAGGGGGAAAGAGTTCTATTTACAGGTCCATGAGAATCACTGGTCATCAATCCTTGGGAAATTAATGCAGCGCTTAATCACCCCCAACCGCCTTTGAAAGCAAACATCTTTATTTAATAGAATGAATTTATAACTAGAGCTGGGCAACATTTCTGAGAGATCATTTTCACCAAAAAATGCAGTCTGGGGTTAACGAAAGTGTTTGTAAATTCGGGTTGAATTTGGTGACTAGTTTCAGCTGAAAGAGAAATTAAAATAAAGAGTCAGAACATGGAGCTAATTTTGAAACAATGTTTTGAAACGATGTTTCGTTCAGCCATTTAGCTGGATTTATTTTTTTTCAATGCCCCTTTTAAAAAAGGTATAAAAACCACAACCTGGAAAAAAACAAACAAACATTTCTGTTTCCGGTTGACTTGAGGCATTTTCCCTGGATTTTTCACTTGGCTCATTGCCTAGTCGATGTGTCGCTCAGCTCCCTTTCTAACAGATGCTGAGATTCGGCAGAGAGTTCAACCCCCCGGACTCTTGGAAGTTATCCAGAAAAGAGGAGGGACTGCGTGTGAAGAAGGAAGCCAGAGCATCTGCCACGGCAGGGGCATGCCCAGGGGCCGAGCGAGAGAATCCCTCTCTGGAGCTGTAGAGGGAAAACGTACAGGACTAGCGCAGAGGATGTGCAAAGAACAGCCCAGGCTAGCAAGGGACGGTGGAGCCCTGTTCTTGCCCTAAGAGAGTCTGACTGCGGGGGAAGGATTCAGATTTAATAAATAAAACTAAGTTTGGTTTAAACCTTCTTAGTCTTCACCTGCATTGCAGAGCAGAAAAGCAGCTGGCAGGAAACACGGCCTGACCATCCCGAGGAAAGGGCTGGATAACGTCTCGGGGCAGGACGTCCCCGTGGGCGACGGGAGCAGGTGCTGCCTCGTGGGCTGAGCGATGGGGATGAGTGGGGACCAAACTGCAGTCGAGAGCCTCCTCAAACCAGCATCCCCGTCCGAGCTCTGGGGAGCTGGTCCGGTCCCCTGGAGAGCCCCCAGATCAGACTCTCCCCGGTGTCGCTCCGCTGGGATGTGCTTGGTCCAGGTGCCCTGTGATCTCCCTTTGATGGGTGTCAGTGGCTGTCAGGCCAGGGGGCTCCCCTGGTCTGAACCCGGTGCTGTGCTGGGGCACATGACGGGAGGTGGAGCCATTGCAGAGGTTCTGCAGGTGAGCTGCTTTCGGCCCATTGCCCCACCTGCTGCCGGGGCTGTGGGCTGCCCCTGGAAAAGAGCCCGGAGGCGTCTGCGGGGCACCTGCAGTGCCACGCAGCCAAACCAGCCCGCGCCCTCCCCGGCGGCAGGGCCTTCCCGGCATGGGGTCCAGGCAGCGGCGCTGGGCTCCCAGTAGTACACGGTGTTCAGCCAACGGGCTGAGTCCTCACCGCCCACCACGTAGACCCTTCCCCGCCAGCAGACGGCCCCAGCAGACTCGATGGCTCGGGGGAGCGCCGGGATGGCCACCTCCTGCCTCACTTTGCCATCCTCACCCAGGAGGAAGCACGCCCGGGAGGGCTGGAAGTTTCCCAGGCAGGAAGCCCCCTCTCGCTCCTCCCCGGGGGCTTCGTCTCTGCAGCCCCCCACGACACAGATCCCGCCAGCCATGGCGGCAGCGCCCGCGTGGCACAGCCCCACACCCAGCGGCACCTGAGCCCAGCTGTCCGAGCGGACGTGGTAGACGAGCAGCCCCCGGTGGGTGGCCAGGGCCCCCGCCACGTGCTTCTTCCCACCTATCAGGTAGAGCTTGTTGCGGAGTGCGGCTGAGGCGAAGTAGCTGAGAGGAAAGGGCAGGCGGGAGGCGGGAGCCCATTGCTTCTGCTCCGGGTCAAAGGTCTCTGCCGAATCCAGCTTGCCTGCTGCCTCGGCGCAGCCCCCCACGGCGTAGAGCCGCCGGCTGCAGACCAGGAAGCCGTGGGGGTCCAGGGGCCAGGGCATGGAGGGGAGCTGTGCCCACTGCCCAGAGCAGGCGTCGTATTCGTGCAGGCTGGTTGAAAAGCAGCCGTCCGGGCCGCAGCCCCCGGCCACGTAGAGCTTGTGGCCCAGGGCGGCGAAACCGGGGAACTGCACCGGAACCGAGCCCAACGGCGCCCCCCACCTCTCCGTACGGGGGTCAAAACAGTCCAGGGGAGAATCCAAGTCCTCGCCCGCGGCACGGTCCCTCCGCACCCGCCGCCCCACGCACACGATCACCTCCTTGTACATGCCCCGCCGGAGGCCCCCACTCTCCCGCAGCCTCCCTTCCCCAGTCAGTTCCTTCAGCCCCAGCCCAGCAGCCCCAGAGAGCTCTGCGACGTCCGCCTGCACCTCGGCCAGCTCCTTGGGGGTCAGCAGGGCCAGGCGGACGTGCCCCAGCAGCTCCGGGAGCAGCGGCAGGCGCTCGGCGGGCTCAGCCCTCACCCAGCGCCCTACAGCCCTGTAGACGGCCAGTTCGGAAGCCACCGCGAGGCCGTCTGAGGCGATGATGCCGATCAAGGTGCCGGGGTCCAGGCGAAGGAAGGCGTCGTGCTCGCAGAGGGACCGGAAGTGCAGGCTGACGTAGCGCCCGGCTGCGCGAAGCAGAGCCGGGTGCTGGTGGGCGTGAGCCAGCGCGTACAGCCGGAGGCAGGTCTCCAGGGAAATGGTCTCCGCGAGGAACCTGGCCGGGAGAGCCAAGGGGACATAGGCGCTGACTCCATGGGCGGCCAGGGGCTGGACCACCCAGGGGAAAACCTAGTGGGTGCTCAGCACTCACCGGCCACCTGCCGAGCAGATGTTTGGCAGAGGGCAGGAGGAGGGGGCAGAGCAGGGGCAGGAAGAAGCAGGGCGAGAGAGGGCCCTTGGGGAAGGGGAGGAGTGGGGACGGGGCTTCGGGATGGAGCGGGGGTGGAGCACCACCCTGCTAGAAGAAAGTCGGTGTCTGGGCAAGGGGCCACCTGTCATGGGGAACCCCGGGCAGAGCCCAGCTCTCGCTTGAGTTAGTATTTTCCTTAACCTGGCCAGGCCGCTCAGCAGAGCTGCAATGCAGCGAGGGCCCTTCCGTCGGCCCGGGCTCTCAGAAGCCCGCCCCGGGGTCCATCTCTCCCTACGCCAGAAACAGAATGCTCCGGGTGCAAAGTCAAGCACTCCCAAGTTAGGAAATGCCAGAATTCGGGTGGCCTGTGAAACCTCAATTCCACCTCCTTGCGCCTGAACGTCAGGAGAGTCACTAATCGCTCCCCGGCGCAGGTGCAAACTGAAATTTGCAGTCTTAGAAGGTGCCCAAATGTGGGCAGATTTTCCCAAGGCTCAGCCCTGAGCCCAGGCGAGCTCCCTGTAAAACTGCAAGTCCCCGCTCCAGGCAGGCATTAGAGCTTCCCTGTGGAATGGTTTGAGAGCTTTAAACATATCTCATCCCAAGGCAGATGGCTGGCCTGGGACATCTCAGCCCAAAGGGTTAAAGCCCGGTAAAGTTATAAACAGCTGAAAACTAGGGGCTTATAATGGAAAGGGTTGGGGGACCAAAGCTCCAGGGGGTGCTCTCATCTCTGCCTGTAGAACCAGGGCACTCTGGGGCTGTTTGGACAAGACCCTGTGCTGCGAGTCTGTGCTAAACACAGGGGCACTCGTTCATTTTGACATTCCCTTTTTATCCACAGACCACAAGAGCGGCCAGACTGGGTCAGACCAATGGTCCATCTAGCTCAGTGTCCTGTCTCTGACAGTGGCCAGTGCCAGGTGCCCCAGAGGAAATGAACAGACCACGGCAATTATCGAGTGATCCATCCCCTGTCGTCCAGTCCCAGATTCTGTCAGTCAGAGGTTTAGGGACACCCAGAGCATGGGGTTGTGCCCTTGGCCATCTTGGCTAATAGCCATCAATGGCCCTATCTGTCTTGAACTTATCTCATGCTTTTTTGAGCCCAGTTATGCTTTTGGCCCTCACAACATCCCCTGGCAGTGAGTTCCACAGGATGACTGAGCGTTGGTTGCAGAATTACTTCCTTGTGTTTGTTTTAAACCTGCTGCATCTGCCCCGGCACTGCAGGATACCTCCCCCGCCCTGACTGCCTGAGCCCACTCCTAGCTGTAAGAGCAGGATGAGTCTCCATGGGGGAAGATTGTGGAATGTCCCCCACCCCTTTCCCCAGAGGCCAGCAAAGCGCTGCTGATGAGAAGGCTCCGCCAGGGGAGCTAGAAGTTGGTGGCTGGGGTTTCCCAGGTGACTGGGTCCCAGTCTGGAACCCGCGAAGGGCCTGATTCTCAGAGGGTGTGTTCCGAGCCAGGCCCCTTCGAGGTGTGTCAAGTGGGGCCCCAGAATCTTTGGGGAGTCTTGGCCCACGGTCCCGTTGGTCCCGTTTCCAGCTCCCCAAGGCCCCCAGCTGTGTGGCTGCAGAGACCCTTTGTGCTAATGTGGCAAGTTCATGGAACTGATTGCGGCCTGGCTCTGGTGTGTTTCATAGTAGCCAAGGAATACATCCAGCCCCTCGCCATAGATTCCCCCGACCCCACCCTCTGTCACCGTAGGTCCTGTGTCACCTGCCAACCGTCTCCAGGAGTGGGGGGATCTGGAGCCTGCTGGCTGTGACGAACAGCTCCTGGGCTCGCTCGGCCGTCAGCACCAGCTCCTCCGTGTACAGATAGTGCAGGATGCTCTGGAGGACGGAGGGCGACACATCCTGCAGCTGAACCTCCCCACCCCGGGACTCCGTGGAAGCCATCCGGTCCCGTAAGTAAGGGCTGACTGAGCCCAACACCAGCCTGCAGGGAGAGAGGCAAGGGCTACTCCACCAGTTCCTGGCATGGCACCATCCAGAGCCTCCGTGTGCTGGTCACCGCACATGCCGGCATGCATGGTGTCCCCCGGAGAGCCTGCAATCCCACTGGGGCAGCCGGGGTGTGGCTGCGGGACAGGGATAAAGGGCCAGCTAGTGCGTAGTGGGACGGGTTCAAATCATCTCACAAAAATACACCAATGTCCCCTTATCTCCCCAGTCGCAGCGCCTTGATCAGTGCCGTGATCCCGATGCACTCCTGGCCCAGGCAGCACCGGGAGGGCCCTATGGAGTCATTCTGGGAGTGGCATCCCATACAGCGGTCGGGACCAGTCTCAGCTAAAGTCACTGTTGGATGGGAGACGGTCAAAGGAAAGCCCGGGGGCTGTGGAGAGCGGGGCGGCTCTCCCCTCGCCGTCACTGCCCAGCGCTGTACTGCAAGGAACCAGGTTCTCTGGGGAGACGTCCAAAGCCCTGACTGGTTGTGGGCTCCACAGGCTCCAGCCAGCAGGAACCAGCTTCGCTCTCTGACCCCAGTGCAGTTTGTGGCACGGGCAGATGGGGGGAAACGCTCCATGTTTTCCCTTGTAAATGGGGCAGATCTCACCAGCAGAGAGCCAGAATTCCTGGGGCCCCACAGGGCCAGCACGGCAAGTACTTTTCAGAAGCAAAATTTTGCTTTAAAAGCTAAAGCCCCTTGTCTGCCTTGCACAGACATCACAGATCCCAGGGGTCAGAAGGAACATTTTGCCAAAGACAGAGTCAATCTGCTGTGGCAGCGCTGAGTGCTTGGCACCCATCAGCTGCTGCCCTCCACCCCAGAGATGGCTGCATTTCAGCTCCAGGTGAAACAATCCCTGCAGAACCCTTGGGCCCTCCCGTGCTGCTCTGGGCTCTCTGCACCAGGCCAGGCAGTGTCACCTTCCCAGGCAAAGAGTCCCTGCAGCCCCACAGCTGACATGGGGTGTCTGGTCCTTCTAGCAAGGGGGAGCACAGAGCAGAAACCTATCTGTGAGAGGGGAAGCGCTGTCCTGCAGCCACCAAGGCAACGTCGCAGAGCTGCTGGGCCTGGTACAGCTCCTGGAAACCTGCAGGGATGGGGAGACAGAGCCCAGGCTCCTGTTAGACCTGGGGGGCAGGAAGCAGGGAGACAGTGCCATCAATGGGGTGGGCTTTGTCTCAGGGAGAGGGATGGATGGTGCTGTCACCACCCCAGAGGAGCCAGGGGTGGTTGTTTCCGTCCAAAGGGCTATGTGTATGATGAGTTTGGGAGGCCAGGCCAGGAGAGGGTCACGTGGCTCATGCTGGTCCTCTCCACAGAGCCCTCCAGACTCCCGGGCCACCAGCCCAGCTCCGGCACCAGTTCCAGAGGAGAAACAACCCCTGGAAATGCCTTTTCCCTCCCAGCAGCTCCAGCCTCTCCCCTCCTACGAAGGAGCCCACGGGGTGCTCCTGCAATGCTCCAGAGCAGGGACCCATCCCCATTCCCATCGCCCTGGACAGCAGCCGACCTACCCTGCCGCATGCAGCTCCCCAGGGACACAGGTGTCGCTCTGGGGTCAGCCTCGGGCCCAGCCATCGGGAATCCAGGATCCCAGCCACGGAACCAGGCTTCAGAGTTTCCAGGAACGAGATCAGCCTCAGGGGGACCCTCCGAATTGGGGCCAATCCTACAGGAGAGTCCAGTCACCCTGCCTGGCCCCAGGACAGACAGCTCCTTTGACTCCCCCCTGAGGGCAGGGGAACATGGCAGCAGGTGCCCTCAATCTCTCCCCTCCTTCCTCGGTCCCATCAACATGCTCCCCGCGCCCGCCCAGGGGCTCAGCCCCCGCCTCTCCCCAGGGATCCTGCAGCGTAACGGGCAGCTCCTTTGATTCAGGACCGGACGTCAACTGCAGAGCAACCGGCCTGGGCCTGGGCCTTGCTCAGGTCAATCCCCGGCTACACAGCACTGTCGCCCAGTAGCCGTCCAGACCCCGCTCCCTCACTCAGGTGGCCGAGCAGAGTCAGGCGCTCTGGGTTTGGCCCTGGGGCACTGGCGTCTGTGCCCACATCGCCCCTGGGGGCCAATCGAGTGATTGATTCTGGAGGTTGGGGTGAATTTGCCGGGCACCCGCCGCCTGTTCCCTTTGCACCCACGCTTGCGCCATCCCTGCTCGCTGGCACGAGGGCGTTGGGACCCCGGGCTGAATTCGCTTTCCGACGCTCCTCCCCCATCCTGCGGCAGGGACATTCCCAAAGCTGGTGACCCTGCACCCTGTCTGGGCCCCTGCGTCAGGAATGGGGGTGACGGGTGCTAGGCCTGACACACCCCCTGACCCCAGCCCTCACCCAGCCCCTGCAGTCGCCTGTCTCTGCTGGGCCTCTGCACCGCCTCCCTCTAGTGCAGGAGGGGACGTAACTGCCCGTCGCAGGCAGGTTCCAACTGCCCCCAATGGAGCCCCCAGCCTCACGCTGCCTGGGTAGCTCTTAAAGCAACAGGGCCCCCCCCCCGACCCCCCACTGAGCTCACCAGGCACTGCCCGACCATCACAAGAGATGTCCCTGCACCATACAGCCTGGACAGACACGGCAGAGAGAAGCGGGGAGCATGGTCACCCCCTTTCCTCAGAGCCCTCAGTGAAAGGGATTGGGGGCCCTGAGGAGGGGATTGCTGCAGGGTGGGGTGGCCCCAGGGCTCAGGCCCCCACAACTCTATGCATCTGCTGCTCCCCCCAGGGGAGCTTTTAATTCATGTTATCCCCCAGACATGGGTCCGTGGCCACATGCCAGCCACTGGGTTGAAGCGGTCGTGGGGGGGCGGCCCAGCAGATGCCCTGCCCCCGAGGAGGAGGAGAGCAAGGAGGGTGTGGCAGAGGGGGAGAAAGAGGGGAGATGTCTCCCTTACTCTGCCCAGTGCAGGGGCGTGAGGGGAGCTGACCCCCCACCCATACCAGGCCCAGCTGGGGGATGGGGAGGAAGGGAGCTGACCCCCACCCATAGCAGGCCTAAATGATATCAAGTTAGTTTGACAGGCTCTATTTACCATAAACCCCTGCTGATTGGCATTGATTATATCACCCTCCTTTAGTTCTTGATTAACCAAGTCCTGCATCAGCTGCTCCATTATCTTGCTCGGGATCAATGCCAGGCTGTGTCAGGGTTCCCTCCCCATTCTGAACTCTGGGGTACAGATGTGGGGACCCGCATGAAAGACCCCCTAAGCTTAATTCTATCAGCTTAGGTTAAAAACTTCCCCAAGGCACAAATTCTTCCTTGTCCTTGGATGGTATCGCTGTCACCACCAAGTGAGTTAGACAAAAATTCAGGAAATCTTGGAATTCCTGTTTCCTCAAAATATCCTCCCAAGCTCCTTCACCCCCTTTCCTGGGGAGGCTTGAGAATAATATACCAACCAAATAGGTAAACAAGGTGAGCACCGACCAGACCCTTGGGTTTTTAGGATACTAAAAACTAATCAGATTCTTAAAAACAGAACTTTATTATAAAGAAAAAGTAAAAGAAGCACCTCTGTAAAATCAGGATGGAAAATAATTTTACAGGGTAATCAGATTTAAAACACAGAGGACTCCCCTCTAGGCAAAACTTTAAAGTTACAAAAAACAGGAATAAATCTCCCTCTTAGCATAGGAAAAATTCACACGCTGAAACAAAAGATAATCTAAGGCCTTTCCATGTTATTACTTACAATTTGTAATCTTAGATGCTTATTTCAGGTAGGATTTTAGGAGATGTGTTTTTCCTGCCCTGCTCTCTTTTTGTCCCTGAGAGAGCAACAAAAGACCACACAAACAAAGTCTCCCCCCACAGATTTGAAAGGATCTTCTTCCCTTATTGGTCCTTTTGGTCAGATGCCAGACAGGTTATTTGAACTTCTTAACCCCTTACAAGTAAAGGAGGGATTTTATGCTACCCGTAGCTATATGTTTATGACAGGCTGACAGGCCTATAACTACGCAGGTCACCCCATCTGCCCTTTCTAAATATTGGCACAAGATCCACTTTCTTCCAATCTCCTGGAACTTCCCAGTGCTCCAAGACTCACTGCAAATCCACATTACTGGTCCAGGGAGCTCCTCAGCCAGTTCTTTTAAACCTCTTGAATGTAAGTTATCTGGACCTTTTGATTTAAAAATGCCTAGTTCGAGTAGCTGCTGTTTAACACCCTCCAGAGATACGAGTGGAATGATGAGACTGTATCATCTGTTCCCCCCCAATACAGAACAGAAACATTGATTGAACATGGGGTCTGCCTTTCCGCATTATTATTGATATTTCTACCAGGTTCCCTCAGTATTCCCCACCTCTCTCCCCGGTCTCACCATCTCACTCACCACTCCCTGCTCCCCTCCCCCTGAGTGGCTCAGTCTAGGGGTTGCAGCCACCTGGGCTAAAAACTCACTTCGTTTTACTAAACAAGAGCCAAGAATCCCAAGCCTGCGTGCGCTGCAGGTACCACATAATTACAAAGCTGTTTGCTTCGTCAATATCTTGGTACAAAACTTCAAAGTGCAGTTCTGATTTTAGAAGTTTATTGGCAGGAGACACCTGTTGCACCATCTGTGTGGGAATTAAATATTATAAATAAAACCCTGCCTTCTAGGTTGGCTTTTTATAGGTCCACAGCATCACCAGAACCTTGAACAGCGCTGCATGATAATTATAGAACAAATATGGTTTCAACTCCATCCTTAATAGCATGTTTTAATGAGAAGGTTAAGAGGTGACTTAAGCACGTGGGGAGAAAAATTCTGACAGTCGAAGACTCTTTAATCTGCAAGACAAAGATATAATGAGATCCAATGGCTGGAAGCAAAAGCAAAACAATTCAGATTAGGAATAAAGGCCTTTTTTAAAGAGAGGGTAATTACAGAACAACTTCCCAAGGGGTGTAATTCTCCATCACTTGTAACGTTAAAGTCAGGGTTGGGCTCCATTTCAATCCGAAGTTAAAGACTTGGTGCAGGAATAAAGGTGAAATCCTACAGACTGCCCTGCAGTAGGTCAGATTAGATGGCCATATACTCCCTTCCGGTGTTCGAATCTACGAAAAATACTATGAAAATCAGCTGTTGCGAGACTCACAGGACCACAGGGGGTGGCAGTGTGACACCCCCAGCGGTCATGGGCAGGGCTGGGACTAGCCCCTTGCCCCAGAGGCAGATTGCTCCAAGAGAGTTGTGAAGCCAGGCACCAGCACTGGGTAGGGGGGTAGCAGCCAGGGGTTACTACTGTTCTTTGGCTGCAAAGGACTGAGGGGCCATGGGAGACCTCTGGGTCGGCCAGGCCCTGTCCGACTGGTCTCAGCCCCAGCCCCCCAGCTTTGAGTTCTGCGTTTTGAGGCAGTGACGGTTCATGAGGAGGCCTGGATGCGCTACCTTAACACCAGAGCTGCTGCTGCCGTGGCTCTGCGGGGACAGGCCTCTCCTGGACAAGGGCCAGTATCACCCAGTCGGGTTTGTAACAGTGGTTATTTGCACACGTCCCATTAACGCCAATGTCACAACTGCCCGCCCCCCGGCCAAGGGCTCAGCCTGGGAGCCGAGTCAGGCCTGTGGCATCGGTGGAGGCCTCTGCTGGGGCTATAATCAGGATTTACCTGGGATTGCTCCAACAAAAGTTGTGTCCAGCCAGCCAGCTCCTGTCCTCTGGAGTCAACCCAGCAGGGAAGGCCTGATCCCCCCACAGCCGGGGAGGGGCCTTATATAGCAGCGTTAGGAGGTGGAGTTGGGAGGAAAGGGAAGGAGTCACCTGAGGGGGCAGAGCTACAACAGGCTCATGATGGGACCTGGCTAGGGGGAAGCTTGGAGCCCAGAGGCAGCAGTGGGGGGAAGCCCAGCGTCAGGCCCTGCGGACTCATCACGTCACTCGCACTCGAGCCCCGTGCGCGAAGGTCTCTCCGCAGCCCCCGAGAGCGAGGAGCCTCTTTGCTTGTCACTGGAAGCAGAGATGCTGGAGCGTCTGAGCATGGGAGGCAGGGCACCGCGCAGGGCAGAGCCGGCCCCAGGCTACGTGCCCCATCCCTGCCGGAGGGCCGCTGTCACAGTGGTTACCTCACCAGCCCAGCCCGAACTGTGCCAGGAACGTCCCTGCCCCCTCAGGGACACACACGGACCCTCTGCTCACGCAACTGCAGCCTCTGAGCTCCCCCACCCAGACCCGCCCCCCCTTTCCTTCCAGCTCCACCTCTTCACTCTCCTTTATAAGCGCAGAGTGGGCCCCTTCCTCCCCTATTAGGGGAGTCTGTCTGTCCGTCCTGGTTGGGAAGGGCAAAGCCTGTATCCAAAGGAGACCGTCTCGCCGGTAGGAGTTGGCCTAGCGTGCCCCAGAGATTTCCCCTGGCCCTGCCGCAATGGCCTCTCTGTGGGATGGTCTGTGTCAATTATGTGATAGGTGTATTTGCATAGAGACATAAACCGCAGCTTCTGGTCAATACAATCTGGCCCCAAGCTGGGTGGTGGGGGGCAGGGTAGAACTGGTCTCTCCCCTTGCTGCTGCCTGCTCTGACCATCATGGCCAGGGAACCAGTGAGGTGGGAGCCGGGACCAGCGGCCCCCCTAGCTAACAGAATGCTGGGAAGGAACCAGGCGGAAAGGGGCAGCTAAGACAGTAAATATCATAATGCCGGGGTGGCAGGTTTGTATAATTTCTGGGGGTGCCCAGAACGGATCCAAGTCCTTCCTCCGCCATATCTGCCTAAGGCTCTGGGAAGGAGTTTGGGTGTGGGCTCTAGGAGGGAATTTGGGTGCTGGGTGCGGGCTCTAGACAGGGACAGGGGGTTGGGGTGCAGGAGGGGATTTGGGATGCTGGGTGCGGGAGGGAGTTTGGGTACTGGGTGCGGGCTCTGGGAGGGGGTTTGGGTGCTGGGTGCGGGCTCTGGGCTGGGACAGAGGGTTGGGGAGTGCAGGGGGGTGTGCGGAGCATGGGGCTGGGCCATGGATGAGGAGTTTGGGGTGCAGTAGGCAGGCTGCTCTGGGGCTGGGGTGGGGGGCCAGAGAGGAGGACTCCCCCCAGCCCTCTCCCTGCCAGCAGCAGAGAGCTCCGAGGGGGAAGGGGGCATTTCCCAGGTTACTGGGTGCGGGCTCGAGCCAGTTCTGTGTTGAATCAATGGAAAGGAACCCCTAGATACTGAACCTGGCCCTGGCTGCTGCTGGTTCCACCCTGCAGAAGGGTTACACGCGTGAGGAGAGATTAGAAAGACTGGGGCTGTTCAGTTTGGAAAAGAGACGACTAAGAGGGGATATGACGGAGGTCTATAAAATCATGCCTGGGGTGAAGAATGTGACTAGGGAAGTGTCATGTCCTCCTTCACATACCACGAGAACCGGGAAATTATTAGGCAGCGGGTTTAAAACAAAGAGAAGGAAGTACGTCTCCACCCAAAGCACAGTCAACCTGTGAAACTTGATGCCAGAGGATGGTCAAAAGTATAACTGGGTTCAAAAAGGCACAAGATAAGTTCCTAAGGACAGGTCCATCGATGGCTATTCGCCAAGATGCTCATGGATGCAACCCCATGCTCTGGGTGTCCCCAAACCTCTGACTGCCAGACACTGGGACTGGACAACAGGGGATGGATCACTCACTAATTGCCCTGTTTTGTTCATTCCCTCTGAAGTATCTGGCACTGGCTACTGTCAGAAGACCGGACACTGGGCTAGCTGGACCATTGGTCTGACCCAGTCTGGCCACTCTTATGTTCTTAAAAAGAAAAGGAGGACTTGTGGCACCTTAGAGACTAACCAATTTATTTGAGCATAAGGTTTCGTGAGTTACAGCTCACTTCATCGGAAGTAATTGTTGGCATTCCCATGGCCCTGCTGGATGCTTGAGCTCTTGGCTGGCCTGGGGGATCTGACAGTACTGCCAAGCACATGCACTTGGGGCTGCTGGATGCTTGGCGGCCCTGGGTCACGCCCAGTGGAATCCACTGTTTGGGATGGGTTGACTGGGTGCCTGGGATGGACCAGACTGAGAATGCCACACACAGGGCAGCTGTGTATCTTGGGCGAAGGTCCCGAATATGGAGCCATTCGCTCTGCCTATGGCTGACACAGGAGGGGTCGGGGTGGCTGCAGCTGGCGTTCTCCAGGATATCAGCTTTGATGTCTCTTTGAGACAGGATCCAGCCCCTGCGCCTGTAACAGCCAAGGATTTGAATCCAGGGAGCTGAGGCTGAGGATACCAGGTAGTGTCAGGCTGGCAAGAAGGGGACAATTTTCCCCCTGGCTGGTACCTAAAGGAAGAGCTGCTAAGCTGAAGCTCAAGACACCTGACACACCAGAGCCCCAGAGATATGGCCTGGTTAAGATCATACGCGGAAGGGAATCACCCCCTATTCTAACCTGGGGTGAGGATACCCCAGGCTGCGGCAGGACCATTAACACAGGGAGGGATGTGGGCTCACTGCCCTACCCACTCACTGGCAGACAAGAGAGAGGAGGCTGTGGCAGGACCCTATCCCAGTTTGAAAACCAAAGGTTTTGGGGTGGCAATAGGGCACGGGGCCTCATAAAAGCTCCCCATGTGCCCCCTGCGAGTGTCATCACTGGTGGACCAGACCTAAGGGAGGATGTGCAGCTGCTCTGAACTGTGTATGGTAAACTGGAATTGTAACTGCAAAGGTGCTGAGGAAATCTTGAAAGGGCCTGATATAACAATTGCCAAGGGAATGGGAAAGATGCTGTGGCAATCTATGGGTAACATTGGTGGGTTTGAACTTCTTCAGGTCACTGGCTAAAGTGACCCTGCTCAGTTCAGTCTCAAAGGGGGGAGAGCTGCGAGAAAGTGGGATATTTTCAGAATATTTTGTATGAATATTGTGTGTGCCTCAGTTTCCCCTATGTGTTGCATGATTAACTAGGGGTGTAGGAGGGAGGTGTTTTCTTTGCAGAAGAAACCAGAGGTCCAGTAGGGCCTGGGCCCAGACAATGGCCTGGGGATTTGTTACTTTGAAACTCTGCGAGAAGCCAACCAGTTTGAGCAGCTAGAGAACAAAAAGCAAGTCAGGAGGCGACCAGGTGACCCTGTTTGCCCAGGAAGAGGAAATAAAGGCTGAGCAAGAGCCAGGGGGTGGCGACGTATGGGCTATGGGCTGCTGGAGACGCACTTCTGGACTGGGGGAAAAAAGAGGGGTCTGAGTACATCTGGACTCTGGACCCACCAGATGGACTTTGCTGTAACTTTTCCGTTCTCTGTGCTAACCATTATCAGGCGCTACATGGAGGAACAGATCGGACCAGGACAACTTCTGCAGGGTGAGACCAGCAGAACAAGCCCAGAGCTGCTGATCCTGGAGCTGCTGCTGTGGCTGTTTGCTGGCAGGAACCAGGGGCGAAACCCGTAACAAATTCTCTGATTCCATTTACAGGGAGCCTGGAGCCTCCAGCTGGATGCAGTGCCAGGCAACCCTCCAATGGCCTGCCGGGACATATTCACAGGCATGCAACTGTACATTTTGCATGCAAAATAGCGTCCTCCGCACACCATGACCTCACATTCCCCATGCAGAGATGTCCCAAAGGGGTGCAATCCAGCGCAGCGAGGACTGTGTCACTGCCTGCCCAGCAACCCTGGGTGCCTTAAATTGCTCTAATGGTGCAGCGCCCTGTCCGGATGCTCCCAGTCAGCAGACAAGCATGCACCGAGTGTCTGGGTGATAAGTAAACTGGGCCCGGCAACTCTGATACCAGCAGCCTGCTTGCTGCACCCCAGCCACACTCTGGTATCCACCAGCTTTTTGGTTATACCTGGCAAGGTGACCCCAGCACCGCCTAGTCCCGAATGTTCCCCAAACCCTGTGCTCTACTGTCAAGGTTCCTCCCCCACTCTGAACTCTAGGGTACAAATGTGGGGACCTGCATGAAAAACCTCCTAAGCTTATCTTTACCAGCTTAGGTCAAAACTTCCCCAAGGTACAAAATATTCCACCCTTTGTCCTTG
This sequence comes from Lepidochelys olivacea, assembly GCF_965140295.1. Classification (NCBI taxonomy): domain Eukaryota; kingdom Metazoa; phylum Chordata; order Testudines; family Cheloniidae; genus Lepidochelys; species Lepidochelys olivacea. Next base: position 6,429,342 of record NC_140433.1, on the reverse strand, counting down.
GACTGGCCGCTACCACCACCTAACTAATACTGGTTACTGGGGAAGAGCTGTTTGGACACGTCTTTCCCCCCAAAATACTTCCCAAAACCTTGCACCCCACTTCCTGGACAAGGTTTGGTAAAAAGCCTCACCAATTTGCATAGGTGACCACAGACCCAAACCCTTGGATCTGAGAACAATGAAAAAGCATTCAGTTTCTTACAAGAAGACTTTTAATAAAAATAGAAGTAAATAGAAATGAAGAAATCCCCCCTGTAAAATCAGGATGGTAGATATCTTACAGGGTAATTAGATTCAAAAACATAGAGAACCCCTCTAGGCAAAACCTTAAGTTACAAAAAAGATACACAGACAGAAATAGTTATTCTATTCAGCACAATTCTTTTCTCAGCCATTTAAAGAAATCATAATCTAACACGTACCTAGCTAGATTACTTACTAAAAGTTCTAAGACTCCATTCCTGGTCTATCCCCGGTAAAGACCAGCATATAGACAGACACACAGACCCTTTGTTTCTCTCCCTCCTCCCAGCTTTTGAAAGTATCTTGTCTCCTCATTGGTCATTTTGGTCAGGTGCCAGCGAGTTTACCTTTAGCTTCTTAACCCTTTACAGGTGAGAGGAGCTTTCCCCTGCCAGGAGGGATTTCAAAGGGGTTTACCCTTCCCTTTATATTTATGACATCTACAATGCCCAGCCCTCTCCTGGACTAATCAGAGGAATAATTCATTTTGTTTGCTCCTCTAAAGAGACAAAGGTGCACAGCTTAGCACTGGAACTGGAGTTCGCCATCATTCAGTTCAAACCCAGCACTGGGCTGCTTTAGATTAAAAATAAGACAGGGTGTGAAGCGAGTTCAGGTATGAAGGACAGAGTTAGAAATGGTCAGGAGCACCATAAAAGTAAAAAAACACTTTCTAGAGACTAAGACATAACAAAACCACAGTCCTGGAAAAAGGCTAATGTAGTGCCAATCTTTAAAAAAGGGAAGAAGGAAGATCCTGGGAACTACAGGCCAGTCAGCCTCACCTCAGTCCCTGGAAAAATCATGGAGCAGGTCCTCAAAGAATCAATCCTGAAGCACTTGCATGAGAGGAAAGTGATCAGGAACAGCCAGCATGGATTCACCAAGGGAAGGTCATGCCTGACTAATCTAATCGCCTTTTATGATGAGATTACTGGTTCTGTGGATGAAGGGAAAGCAGTGGATGTATTGTTTCTTGACTTTAGCAAAGCTTTTGACACGGTCCCCCATAGTATTCTTGTCACCAAGTTAAGGAAGTATGGGCTGGATGAATGCACTATAAGGTGGGTAGAAAGCTGGCTAGATTGTCAGGCTCAACGGGTAGTGATCAATGGCTCCATGTCTAGTTGGCAGCCGGTATCAAGTGGAGTGCCCCAAGGGTCGGTCCTGGGGCCGGTTTTATTCAATATCTTCATAAATGATCTGGAGGATGGTGTGGATTGCACTCTCAGCAAATTTGCGGATGATACTAAACTGGGAGGAGTGGTAGATACGCTGGAGGGGAGGGATAGGATACAGAAGGACCTAGACCAATTGGAAGATTGGGCCAAAAGGAATCTGATGAGGTTCAATAAGGATAAGTGCAGGGTCCTGCACTTAGGACGGAAGAACCCAATGCACAGCTACAGACTAGGGACCGAATGGCTAGGCAGCAGTTCTGCGGAAAAGGACCTAGGGGTGACAGTGGACGAGAAGCTGGATATGAGTCAGCAGTGTGCCCTTGTTGCTAAGAAGGCCAATGGCATTTTGGGATGTATAAGTAGGGGCATAGCGAGCAGATCGAGGGACGTGATCGTTCCCCTCTATTCGACATTGGTGAGGCCTCATCTGGAGTACTGTGTCCAGTTTTGGGCCCCACACTTCAAGAAGGATGTGGATAAATTGGAGAGAGTCCAGCGAAGGGCAACAAAAATGATTAGGGGACTGGAACACATGAGTTATGAGGAGAGGCTGAGGGAGCTGGGATTGTTTAGCCTGCAGAAGAGAAGAATGAGGGGGGATTTGATAGCTGCTTTCAACTACCTGAAAGGGGGTTCCAAAGAGGATGGCTCTAGACTGTTCTCAATGGTAGCAGATGACAGAACGAGGAGTAATGGTCTCAAGTTGCAGTGGGGGAGGTTTAGATTGGATATTAGGAAAAACTTTTTCACTAAGAGGGTAGTGAAACACTGGAATGCGTTACCTAGGGAGGTGGTAGAATCTCCTTCCTTAGAGGTTTTTAAGGTCAGGCTTGACAAAGCCCTGGCTGGGATTATTTAACTGGGAATTGGTCCTGCTTTGAGCAGGGGGTTGGACTAGATGACCTTCTGGGGTCCCTTCCAACCCTGATATTCTATGATTCTATGATTCTATGATTCCTGGTTCAAGGTAAGATTCTTACCACACCTCCAGCAAGATGGCTGATCACCCCCACAAAGTGCTCAGTTCCTTTGTCGTCTGAGGTGAAAGATAACTTGTGGGGGTTTGCCCCTCTCTTTTAGGGTCCAGGGAAGCTTTGGAGTGGATTCTTCGGAAGGTTACCCCTACACAAGAGTAAAGTTAATTGAAGCTGTGAGGAAGGAGACATAGTCTCCGGGTGAAGGAAGTTCCAGACTGGTTTCTTTCTCGCTGTTGTTTGCTAAAATGCAAAATGTTCCTGTAGTCTCCCACTGCTGCCATGAAATTGACTGGTGATCTCCTCCCCTTGTTAGCTTGATGGTTTTGTTTGCCTTTTATGTAAATGCATTCCCATTGCCTCTTACTGTATCTTAAAAGGTACCTTCAAAGGGGCAGAAGCAGAACCAAAAATTCTTTGTCTAGGGTGGGGTAACTTCAGCCCTGCCTAGTAGACTCACTTTAAGAACATAATTTCCACTATGTTTGTAATTTTGAATTGTGGTGCACACACCACACAAGAATAGTAATGATCAGTGTGATATTAGCTTGTTACCCGCACAAAATTCTCTGTCACTCACACACTCTAGGGGTACCTACCTTTACCCAGTTCCTAGGGCTCAAGGTGTAACCCTCTAAATTTAGGCACCCACCCTCCCCCTTCTGTGGGCTCAGGCATAACCTTACACTCTAGGGCACCCACCCTTACCCCGTTGCTAGGGCTCAGACGTAACCCTGTCAATTTAGGCACCCATTCCCTCCGGGCAAACACCCATTCCCTCCAGGCTCCAGGCTTAATCTTTTGCAGATTTACGGGGTCTTTTACCAGTGAAAGAGCCTTACACAGTAATATCCGTCTTAACCTCTATTTATTAACAATCACCAAAACAGAATGCACAGGCTACACATACAGTGCTCACCACTCCCAATAAGGCAGATGAACTTTTCTTCATGGCCAGTCAGGATCAGGTCCATCTGGGGGACTCCAGTTTCTGCACGGTGTCATTGGCAGTGTTGAGGTCTGGCAGCTCTGTTCTTGGGGCTGTGTCCTGGAGTTGGTTCCCCAAGAACTTCCTTTTGGACCCCAGTTTCTATAGTGAAACTTGGGTCCTGCTTAGCTCTACCTTAACCAATCGTTATACTAACCGATCCTAACATAGTGTAACAAAATTCTCTAACCAATCCTACCCCACCACCTTAATTCATTTACACCTAGCACAATTAATTGTGTAACAGACAGAAACAATCAAAGAACCAGACAGAGACCATACAGTCAAACAATAGGGAAGTGTGGACCATAAACACAAAACAATAAAGAAATGAGAATTTCACAATCACAACTATAAGTGATTGCTTGCCAGACAGGATGCTGTCAAACTAAGTTTTCTTTAACCATCTTAAGATCTGTTTCTTTACCTGGTGATAGTGGGGGCCATTAGGACGGGGTCTCCTTCTTAACAGCCTGATATTACATTGTTTTAATGCAATTTAGATGGAATGTGAGGGTGTGACTTCCTGCTTCTCAGCTAATGGCTGCTGCTCTTGTAAACTGGCTGCAGACAAAGGCCTTACAATATGGCTACAGGAAAAGGCCTTATCCTTCCAAGTTTTCTATTGATTTTCTTACGTGATACCTTTTAGATCAGGTTATGACATTAAGTTGGGGTACACTGAACTGGTCAGGCTAGTTGAAACTCACTAGCCAATAGCAGTGAGCCCAATGCCCTCTTGCATTAGGATCCTGCTAGGGTCACAAGAGGATGCCATTTTGTTCGTGCATTGAGGGGCCGGACAGAATCGTCCTGTGGGCATGACCAGTCCTGGAGCGTGCAATGCATGCCTTGCACATGACAGCATCCCTGTTGTAGTTGAGGGCTCCGACACAGCTGGGGCCACTGACAGGTTTGAGTGAGAGGCAGCGTGCAGAACCCAAAAGCACATCCCCGCCCCTCTCCAAAGGCTGCCTGTAGCTGTTGTGGCTCCCAACGTGGCAGAGAGCTTGCTGCGCTCCAGCAACACTCGCAGCCAGCACTGAAACGCCTTCCTGGAGATAATCCCTTCCTGTAGAAAATATCTGCCCTTCCTACCATGGGCCCTTCCCCTGGGAGCCAGAGGCTGCATTTGAAAGGGAGATACGGCCCATTGCATCAGCCAAGGATAAACCCATCCCCATATGTTTGGACAGTGGCTTTATCTCCTCTAAACCCATTAATTAAAGGATCCAGGTTTGGTCTCCCTCTTCCAACCTCCCTGTCTTTTTCCATTCTCCCTCCCCCCATTTGAAAGGACAAGGGTTACTGCATCAAATCCTCTCTGGTATAACGGCTGTGAATCACCAGAGGTGAACGTGGCCCAGTGTCCCCTGGGGCATAGCTTTGCTCCCCCATATCAATGTAATTCTATCTCTTGAAATGATTCCCGATCGAATCTGCCAGCTGCTCCCTGTTGGACCTTGTAGCTCTTGGGCCAAGGCAATGTCCGCTCCCATGTGCTGTTGGGGTTTCTGCTGCCCTGAGATACAAACGTCCTGCCTCATAATGGTCAGAAATAAGGGTCTGGCTGGAGCTGCTGCTGCTGCAAGGGTGCAGCTGAATAAAGAACATTATTGAACAAATCGAAAGGCGGTGTCTCTTTACTTAAATCACGGCACTTTGGGAACAGGAGTTGGAGCCCTGCAGGACCTGCTTCCCCTGTGTGGATGAACCACAAGGCCTGAACTGGTCACAGAGGCCAAAACCTCTTTCCCGGCCTCTGCTGCATGCCCTGCGCATGGGAATAGGGGATCCACCAAGCAACAGCACACCCCACATTGGGACAAGGGGGACGGCCCGTGGTTGTAGGGCCACGCCAACAGAGGCCCTGGGAAGAGTCCTGGCCTGCGCTGCCTACTGGGGGCTGGCCTGCAGCTTCGTGGAGCACAGGGTCTGGGACGGGGGTAGGAGAGTTGGGTGCATGGGGGGAAGTTGGGGTGTATAGGAGAGTTGGGGGTGGGTGCAGGGTAGTGGAACTGGCAGAGGTGTAGAGGGGAGGGTGTGTGTGGTCTTGGGGCTGTTGGGGGAAGGGTCTTTTTGGGATGCTGGGGAGGAGGGGTGCTGGGGGTCTCGGGTGCTGTGGGAGAAGGGCAATGTGGGGGACAGGTGTTGGGGTCTCCGGGGTGTATGGGGGAGGGGCAATGTGGGGGATGGGTGTTGGGGTCTCCAGCGTGCTGTGGGGGAGGGGCAATGTGGGGGACGGGTGTTGGGGTCTCCGGGGTGTATGGGGGAGGGGCAATGTGGGGGATGGGTGTTGGGGGTCTCTGGGTGCTGTGGGGGAGGGGCAATGTGCTGGAGGGGTGTTGGGGTCTCTGGGGTGCTGTGGGGGAGGGGCAATGGAGGAGGAGGGACTTGGCGGAGGTCTCGGATGCTCGGGGGAGGGGCAGGGGGTTCATGGTCCCACCGAAACCCCCAGAGCCTGACAGACCCACTCCGCGGCGGGGAGGGCGTCGGCCCCTTTACGAGCCGGCGCAGAGGCCGGGCTAAGCCCCGCCCCGGCTGAGCCTGACGGGCAGCGGGTCGCTCCAATCGGGAGCTGGGAGCCGAGCAACGCGTGGCCGTTGGGGCCGAGCCCCCCCCCCCCCCCCGCCCCCCAGTATGGAGCCGGCCGCCCGCGCGGGCCCTCGCGCAGGTGAGAGAGCGGCCGGGGGCTGCGGCGCGCGGCAGCGTGACGTCGCGCCCAGCGATGGAGTGACGTGGGCAGGGGCAGGCCCAGGGAGAGGGGCAGGGAGGGTAGAGACAGGTAGCGGCCCAGGGGCAGGTGGGGATAGGGGCTGGCGGGGAGCAGGGCCAGGGCCGGGGGGGGATAGGGGCTGGCGGGGAGCAGGGCCAGGGCCGGGGGGGGATAGGGGCTGGCAGGGGGCAGGGAGCAGGGGCAGGTGGGGATAGGGGCTGGCAGGGGCGGGGGCAGGGCCAGGGCCAGGGCCAGGGGGGGATAGGGGCTGGCAGGGAGCAGGGGCAGGTGGGGATAGGGGCAGGGGCAGGGGTTAGGGCCTGGCAGGGAGTAGGGGCAGGTGGCGATAGGGGCTGGCAGGGGGTCGGCCCAGGTGCAGGGGGGGATAGGGGCTGGCAGGGAGCGGGGGCAGGGACAGGTGGGGTTGGGGCAGGCAGGGGCATGTGGGGATAGGGTATAGGCACTGGCAGGGGCCCAGGAGTAGGAGCAGGTGGGGATAGGGGCAGGCAGGAGATGGGGTTGGGGTAGGGACATGTGGAGATAAAGGCTGGCAGGGGCTCTGGGGTAGGAGCAGGTATGGATAGGGGCAGGTGGTGGCATGTGGGGATAGGGACTGGCAGGGGGCAGGGGCATGTGGGGATAGGGTACAGGGGCTGGTAGGGGCTATGGGGTAGGAGTAGGTGGGGATAGGGGCAGGCAGGGCCCAGGAATAGGGACAGGTGGGGATAGTGGCAGGCAGGGGTTGGGGTAGGGGCTGGTAGGGGCATGTGGGGATAGGGTATAGGGGCTGGCAGGGGCTCGGGGATAGGAGCAGGCAGGAGATGGGGTTAGGGGTAGGGACATGTAGGAATTAAGGCTGGCAGGGGCTCGGGGTAGGAGCAATAGGGGTGGGTAGGGGCAGGCAGGAGATGGGGTTGGGGCAGATGGTGGCATGTGGGGATAGGGGTTAGTAGGGGCTCAAGGGTAGGAGCAGGTGCAGATAGGGACTGGCAGAGAGTTGGGGCAGGGGGGTGGGATTAGGGAAAGGTAGGGGCATGTGGGGTTAGGGTGTAGGGGCTGGTAGGGACTATAGGGTAGGAGCAGGTGGGGATAGGGGCAGGCAGGGCCCAGGAATAGGGACAGGTGGGGATAGTGGCAGGCAGGGGGTGGGGTTGGGGCAGGTAGGTGCACGTGGGGATAGGGGTTGGCAGGGGCTCCAGGGTAGGAGCAGGTGGGGATAGGGCCAGGCAGGGGCAGAGGCAGAAGGGATAGGGACTGGAAAGGGCCCGGCCGAGGGGTAGGCGGGCAGGGCCCAGGGGGACACTGGCGGTCTCTGTGGTGGCTGTGCAGTGACCGAGGGGCGGCACAGGGCTCCCTGCCAAGGACCCCAGGGATGGTGCTGCTCCCTGGGCAGAGTCTGCTCCCCTTGGAACACCAGCTCAGCACCGGTCTGAGTGTGGAGCCCCCCCAATGCAAGCTCAGAATCTCTTGGACAGCAGCATCTGTAGGGGTTGCACATGCACTGTGCACTTGTGAGATCATAAAGGGTAAAGTGGCTACAATCGTTCCTCAGTTTCCTCTTCCCATCTGTGGCAGCGAGAAAGCTGTTGAGTTCGCCTGCTACCCTGTAACCGTTTTTCTCTGAGCTCTCTTTGGATCAAGACCTATCCTGTATTTTGTCTTATGTTAACAATTTTGAATTTCTGATAATTTTAAAAACAAAACAAAAAATCCATTTTTGTTTTGTGCCCTGTCCACATGTAATGGCAGACTTGCAGGCTTTGGGCTACAAGGCCTGTCCATCCTGTGATGGATTCATCCTGTTAGCTATCAGCCACAGCTGGTCTTTTTTGCCTCAGGGAAATATATGTACCTGGCCGGTGCTCAGTGTGAACACGAAAATCCCATGATACCTGCCTCAAGTTTTACCTGCTGGAGAAATCCATGTGGATCATCTCCGTTCCAGAAGAGAGAGGATCTTCCTCTAGATTGGACCAGGCTCCCATGAAGTCATCCTCTGATAGTGCCCATACTTGCTGGCGCACCACTCCTATAACCACTGTGGACAAGAAATTGATACCAGAGAGAGACTCCGCACTAGTGACGTCTGCGTTTGTAACCCTGGTTTCAAATCCAGCACCAAGAGACGAAGGAAGTCGGAGCACAGAGGCAGACATGGATCCAGGAACCACTCAGTGTCCTTCCATAAGGAGAGGTGGAGACAAGGATCAGCCCTCCAGGGTCATGACTACTAAGCTCTCTACAATTGCAAAGGCTAGTGAACGTCTCTCAGTCATAAGCTTGGCTCTGGAGAAACATGTCCCAGTACCGATCTTAACACCATCCATAGGACTGGTACTGACATCAGCAACACAGTTGTGAATGGAACCTGCGGACTCCTTATTAGAGGAACCAGTACTGACGATGTCCCAGGTACCACTGCCTCAGTTGGCACCAATGCATGCTCCCATCACGGCACTGAAATCGCTGTACAAGTTGGCACCAATCATTGAGGACATTTCTTCATCATCCCTATCTCCAGGGCACTCATGCTTGCTGATCTCATAGAGAACCCTTCCCTCTGAAAACCAGGGAAGGCTCTATAGAATGGTCTAGAGGCTTGTCCCTCCAACCCCTCTATGGGTGGCACTAGACTGGCCAACCACAAGCAAGCTAACCATATCGATATAACATACCACCATGGACATGCTGGGGACTCCCATGCCATGCCTCCGGGAGCGGTTCTTCCCAACCTAGAAAGAGGAGATTAAGGTCTGCCTGTGCACCCATAGTCAGGTTGCTATCATCTTTCTTGGGAGAACAGAAGCAGGGAGTTGAGGTGAGTGCATCTGAATGGGGGCACCCTCTCTTCGTGTCCAGATGTAGCTGTCATCTCTGCCAACATCAGCTCTGTACAGCTTCTGGGCTTTCCAGGAGCTGCTTTCCAGAATTGCAGAGACCCTGGATATAGAAACCTCTTTAGAGGTTTGACAACCTGTGCTCAGCTATACCAAGCAGAGTCACCCTTCCGATTAACAAGAGTATCCTAATAGTCACAAAGTCACTGCGGCAAACGCCTACCACCGTACCCCGCCCACAGCCAAACAAGCAGAAAGGCACTGTGTGGTGCCACAAGAGGGTTTTGAACAGTACTTTATGCACCCAGTGCAGTGACCCAGGCCTCAGCTAGTCTGTGCCTACTGTGAGGTGAGCAGAGGCAAACCAACACACTGGGAGGGTTACCTTAAATTTTAAACTGTCCAACTGAAAAATCCCAGAAATTTGGCAGGAACAGTAATAGAATATAAATAATAGAATATAATATAAATAATGTAAAGTAGCATCAAATACTTGCTCAGGAAAATAATAAACTTTAAATTACCATCACAATAAGTTTTTTTTACAACATGCTGTGTCACCCCAAGAGGGAATTGACGACTCCTCTCCCTGGCTGCAAAGTCCAGCTTCACCCCAGCTGTCCCTACTTTTCCTCTCTCTGGCTTTTGATGCTCCATTACTTCAGTGCTACAATGACAGCAGCTCTTTCCAACAGATGCACCCGCGAACAACAGCTCCTCAGCTGGAGGGCCATACAGCTTCCCAGGCACCCAAACTGTATTCCTCTGTCAGCGTCTCAATGGTTACCTCACTGGCCATACGCTCTGTGCCCCTTGTGGCCAGGCTACTTGTACACTGCCTTTCATGGTCCAACTTCCTCTCCCCAGCTTCCTCAGCAAATCCCCTGTTTGCCTCAGTGCAGTTTCTTTTTACCTCCTTCTTCTTGAACTGCCTTCCCATTGCCAATTCTGCGGCAGATTCCAAGCCCCTTCTCCAGCTTGAGCAGCCCTCTTGTCGACTGTCTCTTCCCCCTAGGACAGCACTCTATGCTGCTTCGTGACATATGCAGGCCCTAACATTGCCCTGTTGGTCAAAACTGCAGCAGGTGCACCAAAACTGCACCAGGATTATTACATCCAGCACTAGGCTCATTGGTAGTATCTGCTGTTTGTGAAAAATCAAAACAAACAAAAAGTAGCCCCCAAGATGAGGATCCAAAACAGCTGGACCTTTTTGGGAGGAAGGAGCATAGCTCTGCCTCACTCCAACTTCATATTTCAAACTGCCACTCCACACTTGGTACCAGGCAACAGGTTTGAAACGAGAGTTGAATGCCACATTCACACCAGTGGAGAGTTGACCCTTCCTTTGGATGTCACTTTTCCCCATTCCATTGAATATGGGCTGTCATAGCAACAGACAGATGGATGCCAGACATAGTTGCCTGTGGCCACTCTGTCCAATTCCAACCTCTGCCCCTTTTCCTGTCCTTCAGGGACCCGTCTCATAAGGATACTGGGGGTGAGGGGGGAACCCAACGTTGCCTCCTGCTTTGTCTAGAAGCCATAGATGAAGTACCTCGGGAGTACAGGGGAAGAAGCTGCTATTCCTTGTATTTTCTTATCCTGAAGAAGAAAGGGGAGGTCTGTGTCCTATCCTAGACCAGAGAAGATTGGGGATGGTAACACTTGCCTTCCTTGGCCCATCCCTTCAGGCTCAAGATTGGTTTGTGGCTCTATTACAGTGTGGTCTTGGTCCATGACTAGGGCATCTAGATGCTACCATAAAACAAATTATAATAATACTTACAAAGACACCATAATAGAGGCTCAACTTAAATGTATGCCTAAAATTAAAAAAACACAGTAAAAGAACTAAAAAAGAGCCACCATGGCTTAACAACCATGTAAAAGAAGCAGTGAGAGATAAAAAGGCATTTTTTAAAAAATGGAAGTCAAATCCTAGTGAGGTAAATAGAAAGGAGCATAAACACTGCCAAATTAAATGTAAAAAATGTAATAAGAAAAGCCAAAAAGGAGTTTGAAGAACAGCTAGCCAAAAACTCAAAAGGTAATAACAAAATGTTTTTTAAGTACATCAGAAGCAGGAAGCCTGCTAAACAACCAGTGGGGCCCCTGGACGATGGAGATACAAAAGGAGCACTTAGACGATAAAGTCATAGCAAAGAAACTAAATGAATTCTTTGTTTCAGTCTTCATGGCTGAGGATGTTAGGGAGATTCCCAAACCTGAGCCGTCTTTTGGAGGTGACAAACCTGAGGAATTGTCACAGATTGACATGTCAGTAGAGGAGGTTTTGGAATTAACTGAGAAACTTAACAGTAACAAGTCACCGGGACCAGATGGCATTCACCCAAGAGTTCTGAAAGAACTCAAATGTGAAATTGCAGAACTATTAACTATGGTTTGTAACCTGTCCTTTAAATCAGCTACTGTACCCAGTGACTGGAAGATAGCTAATGTAACGCCAATATTTAAGAAGGGCTCGAGAGGTGATCCTGGCAATTAGTGACCGGTCAGTCTAACGTCAGTACTGGGCAAATCAGTTGAGACAATAGTAAAGAATAAAATTGTCAGACACATAGAAGAACATAAATTGTTGTGCAAAAGTCAACATGGTTTCTGTAAAGGGAGATCGTGTCTTACTAGTTTATTAAAGTTCTTTGTGGGGGTCAACAAATGTGGACAAGGGGGATCCAGTGGACACAGTGTACTTAGATTTCCAGAACACCTTTGACAAGGTCCCTCACCAAAGGCTCTTATGTAAATTAAGTTGTCATGGGATAAGAGGGAAGATCCTTTCATGGATTGAGAACTTGTTAAAAGACAGGGAACAAAGGGTAGGAATAAATGGTAAATTTTCAGAATGGGGAGGGGTAACTAGTGGTGTTCCCCAAGGTTCAGGCCTAGGACCAATCCTATTCAACTTATTCATAAATGATCTGGAGAAAGGGGTAAACAGTGAGGTGGCAAAGTTTGCAGATGATACTAAACTGCTCAAGATAGTTAAGACCAAAGCAGACTGTGAAGAACTTCAAAAAGATCTCCCAAAACTAAGTGATTGGGCAACAAAATGGCAAATGAAATTTAATGTGGATAAATGTAAAGTAATGCACAATGGAAAAAATAACCCCAACTATATATACAATATGATGGGGGCTAATTTAGCTACAACTAATCAGGAGAAAGATCTTGGAGTCATGGTGAATAGTTCTTTGAAGACGTGCACGCAGTGTGCAGCAGCAGTCAAAAAAGCAAAGGGGATGTTAGGAATCATTAAAAAAGGGATAGAGAATAAGACAGAGAATATCTTATTGCCCTTATATAAATCCATGGTGCGCCCACATCTTGAATACTGCATGCAGGTGTGGTCTCCTCATCTCAAAAAAGATATACTGGCATTAGAAAAGGTTCAGAAAAAGACAACTAAAATGATTAGGGGTCCCATATGAGGAGAGATTAAAGAGGCTAGGACTTTTCGGCTTGGCAAAGAGGAGACTAAGGGGGAATATGATAGAGGTCTATAAAATCATGAGTGGTGGAGAGAAAGTGAATAAGGAAAAGTTATTTACTTGTTCCCATAATATAAGAACTAGGGGCCACCAAATGAAATTAATGGGTAGCAGGTTTAAAACAAATAAAAGGAAGTTCTTCTTCACTCAGTGCACAGTCAACCTGTGGAACTCCTTGCCTGAGGAGGTTGTGAAGGCTAGGACTATAGCAGGGTTTAAAAGAGAACTGGATAAATTCATGGAGGCTAAGTCCATTAATGGCTATTAGCCAGGATGGGTAAGGAATGGTGTCTCTAGCCTCTGTTTGTCAGAGGGTGCAGATGGATGGCAGGAGAGAGATCACTTGATCATTACCTGTTAGGTTCACTCCCTCTGGGGCACCTGGCATTGGCCACTGTCCATAGATAGGATACTGGGCTGCATGGACCTTTGGTCTGACCCAGTCTGGCCTTTCTTATGTTCTTATGCTACCATCCACCTGGATCACAGGAAGTACCTAGGGAGCCCAGTCATTACATGTGAAAGGGGCCAATTGTATGGCTTTGCCGAAGTGGCAGGTAGATGTTAAAGCTGAAACCTAACAAATTAGATTTGCCAATTTGATAAATATTATAGCCAATATTTTAATGGAATCTAATAATGATAACCCCTTTTCATTGAGTCTGGGGTTTACTAATTTTAACATTGGATTTTTCTCAGGTCTGTATTTACCTTGTACAGTACTTTTCAAGTCAGGACACTTAGTTATTCTTAACCAATCAACAAGTTCATTAATTCATCAACAACCACATAGATATGCAATCAGTAGTTTTATAGATTAAGTTCAGATATCAGAGGTTCTAGGCATGTACTGAATAAAACAGACTCTCCTGCAAATATTTTATATAAACAGCATTGAGGCCATGCAGTTATAGTAGAGAACAACACAAATCACTAAGATTTCTTATTACATTTATTTATCAGCAATCAGTTCTTTAGTATCTCTAATATGTTTATCACACTTTAAGTAGTTCTCCAAGGAGTAAGGATGCACTTAGGGCACGCTTATGGTGAGGTCCTTGCTATTTCTAGTGTTTGGTTTGGACTAGTATAAAACATCAAAAGCAATTACTTAAAGTTAATTTCTGATGTCTAAACCATCCTATCCAGCCTCTTTTTGAAAACCTCCAGTGAAGGAACTTCCACGACTTTCCGAGGCAGTCAGTTCTGTTGTCCTACTGTTCCTACAGTTAGAGCTGGAGCCGTGAAATTGCCAAGAATGACAGCCAACAACCCATGTAAGTAACGCAGTGTCTACACCGACACTGCATCGCCCTAACTACGCTGATAGAAGCCCTACGGCTCTCGTGGAAGTGAAGTTATGAAGTCAGTGGAGTAGGGCACTTACATCAGCAGGAGCAGGCTGTAGTGTGGGCACTGATATAATTAGGTCAATGTAAACTGCCTTACGTCAGCCTAACTCCATAGTGTAGACCCAGTCTAAGTCTTAAACTGCTGTGCTGTAGTTTGAACCCATTGACTTGTCCTGCCCTCTAGCAAGAGAGAATAATTTTTCTGCATCTTTTTTATTGCAGCCTTTCAGATACTTGAAGGCTGCTATCATGTCCCCTCTTAATCTCCTCTTTTCCAGACTAAACATACCCAGTTCCTTCAGCCTTTGCTCATATGCCTTGAATTCCATCCCTTTGATCATCTTTGTCGCTCGCTTTTGGAGCCTTTCCAGTTTCTCTGCATCCTTTCTATGCATTGGTGACCAAAACTGGATACAGTACTTCAGCTGAGGCCTAACCAGCACCTAGTAGAAAGATTATATCACCTCCCGTGACTTGCATGCTATGCCTCTGTTAATGCAACCCAAAATTGCATTTGCTTTTTTTGCAACAGCACAGCTCCACCACAACTCCTAGATTCTTCTCAGCAGTGCTGCTGCCAAGCCAGTTATCCCCTATTCTGTATTTGTGCATTTGGTTTTTCTTCCCTGAGCGTAGCACCTTACAATTCTCTTTGTTGAATTTCACTGTGTTGTCTATAGCCCAGTTTGCCAATTTATCAGGATCCCTTTGAATTTTAGCTCTATCCTCCAAAGTGTTCGCAGCTCCCCTTAGCTTTGTGTCATCTGCAGATTTGATGAGTATGCTCTTTAGCTCTACATCCAGGTCATTAATAAACATGTTAAACAACATCAGACCCAGAACAGATTCCTGTGGAACCCCGCTTGAGACCTCCTTCCAGTCTGATATCACTCCTTTATAGTTACTCTTTGTTTGTGATTGTTTAACCAATTATGTATCCACTTAATGGTAGTTCCACCGAGCCCGCATTTCTCCAGTTTACTTATCAGAATGTCATGTGGGATTGTGTCAAAAGCGTTGCTAAAGTCCATTAATAATATATCCACTGCATTCCCCCTGTCCTCCAAACCAGTTACACTGTCAAAGAAGGAAATTAAGCTGGTTTGGCATGATTTGTTCTTAGTAAATCCATGCTGGCTGCTAGTCATCACCCCTTCATCCTCCAGGTATTTGCCATTGGAATGTTTTAACATTGCTCTAGTAGATCCCAGATATTGTGGTCAGGCTGACTGGTCTGTAGTTCCCTGGCTCCTCCTTTCCCCCCTTTTTAAAGATGGGCACCACTTTAGCCCTTCTCCTGTTTTCAGGACCTCTGCTGTCATCCATGAGTTTACAAATATTATTGCCAGTGGCTCCGAGATTTCTTCAGCTCTTTCCTTCAGCACCCTCAGGTGAATAGCCTCAGGCCCTGCTGCCTTGAGTTCATTCAGATGAGTCAGAAGATCTCTTCCGTGTTCTTATCCCAATCTGCATCCCTTTCCCTTTATTGTCTGTGATAACTTCACTAGTCATCCGTTCACATTATCCTATCATCCTATCCCTTCCTATCATCTTCCATTACCAGCTCACCTTCTCCATTGAGGAGTGGGCCCACACCATCCCTGATCTTTCTTTTTGTCTGACATATTTGTAGAATCCCTTCTTGTTGTCTCTAATATTCCTTGCCAGCTGTAACTCATTCTTTGCCTTGGCTTTCCTGATTTTGTCCTTATATGCTCATGCTATTCCCATATATGCTTCCTTGGTAACATGCCCCTCCCTTTCCTGTAAGCATCCATTTTGGATTTTAGATCGCTAAAAATCTCCTTGTGCAGCCACATTTGTCTCCTGTGGCTCTTCTTATCTTTCCTTTGCATTGGAATAGCTTGCTGTTGAGCCTTCAGTATTACATCTTTTAGGAACTGCCAACCCCCGTTTGACTCCTTTTCTTCCTAATTGATCTTTCCTATTTCTCTCAGTTAGTTGAAATCTGCCTTTCTGCAGTCCAGTATCCTTGTTTTGCTGTTTTCATGTCTTCCTTTCCTTAGGATCTTGAATTCTATCAGATCATGGTCACTTCCTCCCAAGTTCCCAACCACCTTCGTGTCCACAACTAATTCATCAATGTTGGTCAAAACCAGATCCAAAATGGATGACTCCCTAGTTGTTTCCTCAACTTTCTGAAGGAGAAAGTTGTCCCCTTTCTTTCTCTGCTAGATTGAAGAGCCCATTAGCAAATACTCATTCCCTGCTAGTTCTCTCGTACTTTTGTTCCAGGGACTCAGTGGTTTTTACTGCTCAATATGAGATCAACATAGATTAGTTATGTTGCTGTCATATTATCACATAATATAATTGAAATAGTCTTGTTTATTTTAATTTTATTTTTTTCAATTGTTACGGGCAACTCCTACTTATTACTGCCTGAAATGTTGTATCTTTTTTAAATCAAAAGGCTTCCTGTTTGTGTTATAATGAAATAGTTTTATACTTAGACACAAATCCAACACAATTGCAATAGATCTTCTACAAAGTATGCCTTGTAAGGTATCAATGGGAATGTTATAGTCTGCTAAATATTATTACCCTGCTTATATGAGTGTATTATCATTGTATATGAAGTTATGAATCTTTGCTGTGTGTTTGTGTCTCAAACATGTTGTGTTCTTGGGTAACCCGCAAGGCAGATTTACATCAAGACCAGCCAGCCATGGTTCATGGGCCATCAAGGAGAATCAATTCTTCCAATGGGCTCCTCCTGAAGATGTCTCAGAGAGGACATAGACAATGGAGGCCCAGTGTCTCAGCAGGGCACATAGGACGTGTGATCCATGACTCCATGTTGGAGAGAGTAACTTTCCATGCGCATGTGCTGAAGGTATAAATGGAGATTTTTTCCTGCTCCACGTCTCTGGACTATGGTTTCTAACAAAGGGCAGCTTTGAACAATGGGCTGAGAACCCCCAGTCTTTTGGGTGATCTAGAGAGACTTACTGTAAGCTAGCAGATTTAACATCACTGCTGTTATCCTGATCTACAAACTCTGAAATCAACTGTAATGTATATGATGCATTTGAATCTTTTAATAACTCTCTTCTTTTATTATATGAATAAATGTTTAGTTTTTAATTTACTAAAGGATTGGCTATCAGCGTGGTTTTTGGGTAAGATCTGAAATATATTGTGACCGGGGGTGAGTGTCTGGTTTTTTGGAACTGGAAGAATCTAATACATGTGATTTCTGGTTTTAATCATCATTTATCACAGAAGTCTGGTCTATCTGGTAGTGCATGAGGGCTAGAGGGCCTGAAGGGGACTGTCTGTGGCTCCATAATAACTAGTACAGTATTTGGAAGCACACATTTGTTACTGCCTTGGTGACATCTTACAATAGAGTATCCACCAGTCTGGGGTCTGTGCCCTGGATTCCAGCAGTCTGACCTGAGATAGGCACTCTTAGCTGTGTCCCATGCCAGGCAGCATGACAATGGGTTTGTGTCAAAGAGTAAAACTATTGAATTACAACACAAAGAGGAGACATGTTGATTATGCACTACTTCTGTAGGGGAAATAATGTAAACATTAAAAAAAATGAAATTTCCCCAAACAAATTTTCAGAAACGAAAAAAAAATTGTATTGAAATTCTTTCCCTTGGGACGTTGAGTTGAAATTGACATGCTTTAGCATAAATAAAATTGTTGAAATAACTTTTTCTGGCAAAAAACTGACAAATGTTGAGCCAGCTCTTGTCTTCTGTGCCGTACGAGCGAACAGTCCTGACTAATAAACAGATGTGTCACTCCGGCCCTGTAACGTTGTGTGTCTTACAATGCTTTGCTGAAGTAGCCCCTACCTGGGCCGCTCTCAAACAGCCTTCCAGCTTGCAAGCCACATCCCTGGTTCTCACCAGCTTTGGTTATACTGTAGGGTGACCCCAACACACCCCCAGTCTTAAATTTCCCCCCAGAAATATATGTCTTGTACTGCCCTGCCTTCTCCTGGACAATACAAATTATATTAAGTCTGCTATTTCTTTAATAGAAATAATATGCGCATAACTTGCCACCCCAAATGCAGGCTCCCAGACACTTCAATTTAAACACACTGGATTAGATACAATGATAAAGCAAGTTTATTAACTACAAAGAATATAAATAATGAGGCATAAAAGTCAGAAATGGTTATAAGAAAAATAAAGATAAAACGTTTACTAATATCTAATTTAATGAACTATCAAATTCAAGCAGTTTCTCACCATAGGCTGTCAGCAAGCTTACTGACCAAATTCTGCAGGTTAGAACCCCTCCCCCAGATTCCAACAAAGGCTTCCTTTGTTGTTACAGGTGCATTGAATGTGATGGGAAGGGAGAGAGAAAGGGGGGTGCCTTGGGGTATTTGTCCCTCCCTTTTATAGTTGCAGTCATTTCTAGCTGGGCACCAGGAGCAGTGTTCCCTCAAAGCTGCGCAGCCGCCCAAGAATCAATCAAGTGCCGCACACTGATTAGCAGAGCCGCGCACATCCGGCACGTGTGTTCAGATGCCCCTCCCCCCGCTGCTCTGCAGCTGCGCTGCTCCTGCCCTCTGCCTTGGAGCCATCTGATCCACCAGCTGATTCCAGGACCCTGCTGCTGGCTGTGCAGAGCGGGGGGGAGGGAGGCGCTGACGTCAGGGTTTTCCCCTCCCCTCACTTCCCTCTGCCTGTGTACCCCATCTCTGCACAGCGGGGGAGGAGGGACAGGGCTCAGGAGCAGGACGGAGCTGCTGTGGTCTGAACGAGGCTTCTGGTGAGTGCCTCTGTGCTTAAAGACAGCGCACGGTCTCTCATACACTTCCCCAGCAGCCAGCACACACTCACACTGTCTCTGTCACACACACACAGTCTCTGTGTCTATGTCTCTCTCTCTCTCACACACACACTGTCTCTGTCTCACACTCACACAGTCTGTCTCTCACACACACACAGACACTGTCACACTCACTCTCACGCATACACACACACACTCTGTCTCTTTCACACTCACCTCCCAACACATACTTGTGTTGTTGTTACTTCTTGGTACTTCCTTCAATGCACATATATTCTGTGTAATTTTATTCTTTCAAGGTGCTGATGTTTTAGTTTTTCGATTGGTCATAATTTTATTTCTCTCTAATGCTTAAATTTAATTATTTTGAGTAGTGAATTCTAAAATGCCTACCTTGTCTTGGCTGCAGTAATTTTCCCTATTAGTAACTTTTTTGAAAATATATATTATATCTAGGTTTTCTGTTTCTACTGGTGGCACACATCCGCACATTACCATTGGTGCACATAACCAAATTAATTCTGCACATGGATGGAAAAAAATAGAGGGAATATTGACCAGGAGCGAAAGAATCTATGTGGAAGGATGTTCCCTGCTGCATTTTTTCTCCTATTTGAGCTTTCTTTGTTTCCCTTCCTGCTTGATGGCTCTATTTACTGCTTAAATGCAAATTAAGCAGAGCACATGTTCCTGTGTTTGAGACAGACCTGTTTCACAACCTCAGTTTGGGCAGGGCTGTGGGTTTGGAACATGTGTTGTTAACACCACACAGTGGAATCTAGTAACTTCACATACAAATATTGCCATACACTTTTTATCAAGGTGATACTGACCAGCAAATTACAAGTTTTCAAATGATACCCTACCAGGCATACTTTGTACCAAGTTTATTACAATAGTATGTAGGGTATGAATACAGGGGTACGTTCTGTCACACCTTTACATTGGCTAGAAGCATCAGTGAACCTCATGGCTTACCCTCCTCATGCAGCCTGTCACAAGGAGCCGGTGAAGCCGAGGCCTCATCTGAAGTTTATCCCCAATGTAGTCTCAAAATTTCATCTGAACTAGCCTGTTGGCTTATGTGTGTCCTCTCCCGAGCCCACTCTCTGGATACTTCAGGGGACTTATAGCACTGTGCTGACAGAACAAAACCGTCCATCTCCTTGTCTCTTCATAGCCATCTCTGGTGCTTTGAGAGGGCAGGCTCTTTTGCCCCAGAGGCTAGCCGCATAGATCATGCAGTGCATCTTGATGTATTGCCAGATGGCTGATGGGCCTCTCCCTCAGGCCATTGAGGCCCACTCTGCTGCAGCACAATCCACATCATCTGCTTGTATCTGAAATCTTCAAAGCACTGTGCTCTTGACCTAGCTGCAGGTCAGATGCCAAGGACTGGAGAACAATGCTACAATTTCAGTTCAGCTAGATCAGCTGCCTTCCAGATGGAACATTGCTTGCCAGCCTCTTACAGCAGGATCCACACTGATGTGTATTTGAAGCAGTGAGAACGGTCACTTACCCTATGGTAACTGGTTCTCTGGGATGTTATCAGTGTGGATCACATGATCTACTCTCCATCCCTGCTTGTTTGGAGCCCTCCACCTACAGGATTCTGAATTAGGGAACTAAGGGATGGTTGCTGCCTTTCCATGCTTTATGGAGTGCAAGGAAGTGCATGGTGCATGGATGGCCCTGATGGACACGGCTGTTCAAGTCTTTTCTCCTGCACACCTGCAGTAGAACCCACATTGACAACAGCATCTCAAAGATCCGCAGTTATGGTAAGGTAAGGAATGGTCCTTTGCATGGAGGGGGCCATTAGAGAATATTTTTTTTTAAAGCGTTCAAATGAGGACGCAGAGAGTAGGAGCCTCTATCCAGGCCTCTTCCTAGTGTTGTTTTCTGTCTTTGTACTATCCCCTCCCTGTACTCTCTTTCATCCAAGGAAGGATTGAGAGATTCACTGCTTTGGTTTAAACTCTTATGATTAGTGATTTATTGGTTACAAACCTTTCCCAAATGTGTGTGTCTCCAAAGCCCAGGGAATGACTTGTGTCTGGATTCTGTTTTTCTTGCAGATAAGAATGGGATGGGGGCTGACAATGAGGAGGCCGGGATAGCTCAGAACGCTCCTAAGACAGTGGATTCTCTCATGGCATTAACAGAAAGGTTCAGAGAGTGTGATTCCCAGGGTCCTGGCAAAGAGGATTCCTCTGGGAGTCCGAGCGGGACACAGTGGCAGCAGCAGGGGGACACTGTAGGGAAGAGACAGAGTAAATCTGACTGGGGCCAGCCAAAGAGCCAACCAAGAGAGAAGCCCCATCAGTGTCCTCAGTGTGGGAAAAGATTTGGACACAGTTCACACCTTATTACCCACTGGAGAGTCCATACAGGAGAGACGCCCCATCAATGTGCTGAATGTGGGAAGAGGTTCAAGCACCGATCCTCCCTCAATACACACCAGAGAGTGCACACAGGAGAGCGGCCCCACCATTGTCTTGAGTGTGGGAAGAGCTTCCGGCACAGCTCCCACCTGATCACGCACCGGAGAGTCCACACAGGAGAGAAGCCCCATCAATGTGCTGAGTGTGGAAGGAGATTCCGACACAGCTCTTCCCTTAACACGCACCGGAGAGTGCACATGGGAGAGAAACCCCATCAGTGTGCTGAGTGCGGGAGGCGATTCCGGCAGAGCTCGCACCTGATCACCCACCAGCGGGTCCACACTGGAGAGAGACCCTACCAGTGCGCTGAATGTGGGAAAACCTTTGCTGGCCACTCCGCGTTTGCCACCCACCAGTGGATCCACACTGGAGAGAAGTCCCACGCGTGCGCCGAGTGTGGGAAGAGGTTCCGGCACAGCTCCTCCCTCCATGCCCATCGCAGAGTGCACACTGGAGAGAAACCCCATCAATGCACTGAGTGCGGGAGGCGATTCCGGCAGAACTCACACCTGATCGCGCACCGGAGGGTCCACGTAGGAGAGAGCCCCTTCCGCTGCCCTGGGTGTGGGAAAAGGTTCAGCCACGGCACAGACCTCATTCGACACTGCAGGAAGGTGAGTCCCCAAGCTGCCAGGGCAGGGGCGGGATACAGGGACACGCTGTGACGTTACCCAGGGTACAATCTGGACTGATGAACAGCTGTGTCATTTCAGTGCTCCAACCTGGGGAGCCTTTTACACTCTTTGACAGCTAGCACTCCTGGTCCGCTCACACAGAGCCTGCAGCATGTAAGTTACTCCCACTTATAGTGTCTGAGTGCTGCAGCTAGCCACTTTTGATTTACACTGCAGAGCAACACCAGCAAACTCCCAGACCTGGACATCCCCAGAAATGTATGCCTTGGACTCCCCAGCCCACTCCTGCACAATACAAGCTCATACAAAGCCCTCATTTTATTAATAGAAAATGATAGGCACAAATCCTGTTATCCCAAATGGAGTTTCCCCAGCACCTCAGTTCAAACACACTGTTTTAGATAAAACAATGAACAAGTTTATTAACTGCAAAAAGATTTTAAGTGAATATAAGTCATGAGGCATGAAGGTCAGAATTGGTTACAAGAAAATAAAAGCTTATGCTCAAATACATTTGTTAGTCTCTAAGGTGCCACAAGTACTCCTTTTCTTTTAAGAAAATAAAAGTAAAACACAACTAATGCCTAATTAAACAAGTGAATTTAAAGCAGTCTTTCTCACCACGTTACAGCGGTCTTACTCACTGAATTTCTTCCCGTCAGGGTCCGTCCTCCAGTCCAAAGCTGTTTCCTTTGTTCTTCAGATGTTGTGGATGCCATGGGTAGAGAGAAAGGGAGGAATAATTTGGGACATCCACTCTCCCTTCTTATAGTTTCTTTTTCTTCTTTGAGAATCATCTCCAGCTGAGGTTCAGAACAGAAAGTCTGTGTGGATGGAACCCCTAGCTGTTTCTTTATCAAGAGGTAGATTTTCCCCCCACACCCTCTTTCGTGCCAAAGAATGGTGACTTTACCAGGTGATGGTCTATATGATTTTTTTGACACCTGGCTGAAGCGTTGGCTAGCCTTTTCTCTCTGGGGAACTGGTTTGTGACTGCTCCGCAGACTTCAAACATGTCTTAGTAACATCTTATAACTTTATATGCACACACATTTTACTAGGACAATAATTATCAGCAAATTATGAGTTTTCAAATGATATCTCACAAGGCATACTTTGTACAAAATTTATCATAGCCCTGTAAAAGGGGTGAACGTAGTGGTACGGACTGTCACACGCTGTCCTCCCCCAAGTGGTACAACCTGTTCCTGGGCCTTAGGGCTTGTCTACACATAAATGTTAATCCATAATACAGTAGGGTGTGAATGTAAATGGATTAACTATCTCAGATTAACTTGACGTGTGGATACGCTTATTCTGGGATAAATGTGCTTTATTCCAAATTAGCTTAATCCAAAAGTGAATTAAACTAATTTGGAATAAGGCATGCTTATTCTGGAATAAGAGCCGGAATAGTCTAAGCCCTTAGAAAGGCAGCTTTCTCTCTTGTAATAGAATGGTTTCTCTGCCTGTCTTGTCCACTTACTGTAATAAATATTTAAAACGAAACCTGGGTTTGGACAGGGCCAGAATCATCCTGTGTCAGGGCATGAACTACCCGCTAACTATTGGGGGAGAGGAGAAATTTCCCTGGGGGCAGGGCTCCCATATCTGCCTTCTGCAGGGTTTGGGGCACCTTCTTCCAGGCTGTCATCAGAGACTGGATACCAGGCACCAGGCTAGAAGGAGCCCCAGGTGCCTTGAATCCAAGGCCAGAGCCACACAGGCATCACTGCCTCTTGCCTTTTTCCTCTCAACAGAAAGCAAAGCTGCACAGAACACGCAGTGCAAGCCCCTGCTGCTCCGTGCGTGGATGAGCAGTGGGACAGGCCCGGGAGAGGCAGGCACTGAGGAGGAGGCGTTTGTTGTTCCAGGTACCACTGACGTTTGCGGATGTAGCTGTGCATTTCACAGCGGCAGAGTGGGCCCTTCTGGGTGAGAGGCAGCGGGAGCTCTACCGAGACACGATGATGGAGAACTATGGGAACGTGGCCTCTCTGGGTAAGGGATTTGCTTCTCCACATGTATTAGAGTCCAGGCCTTGGCTCAGGGTTTCTCGTCATCCCTTAGCATTCCTAGGGCTCAGCTTCTGTAGTTCCCAGAATCTGGGTGAGAAGCTGTCATCCTCCACTCCCAGAGCCACACCAGCAGGAGATGGGACAGACCAGCTTTCCTAGGTTCATAGCGTTTAAGCACAGATGGGTTCATTAGATCATCCAGTCTGACTTTCTGCATGTCACAGGCCCTGACATGTCACCCCAATACCCCTATTTTGAACCCTGTGACTTCAGTTAAACTAAAGTCCTTGAGACACTCCACCATTGTGAATCACAGGCAGAGAGCAGGAGAGATCCAGGCATCACTAGCACCTGAGGCCCCTGCAATGGCAGGGAATTGGTTAGTGGTGATCCGAGCAGGCGACCCTCGTCCTATGCTGCAGTGAAAGGTGAAAACCCCCTGTGGTCCCTGCCAATCTGACCAAGGGAAGATTCCTTCCCAACCCCAAATCCAGCATCAGTATGACCCCAGACATGTGAGTGAAGGACCAGCCGGGCATCTAGAGAGAGGATTCTCTGCACCATGTCAAACCAGCCCACCCCAACCAAGATCCTGTCTCTAGCTATGGCCAGAACGCTGATGCTTCAGAGAAAGATGGAAAAATTCCCTAGATTACAGTTGAACATCAGTGGGGGGAAAATCCTTCCTGACCCCTTCAGGTGCCTGTCTGAAGCCACGCATCTTGAGGGTGGATTATAGTCATTAGGATCTCCAGTACGTGTCCCCAGAGCACAGCACTGTGCTTGGAAGAGGAGGCTTCTGGGTGTCTTGCCTACTGCCCGTATTGAGAAAGTCTCTAGCTGTGTTTTCGGGTGGGGTGGGGAGCTAGGGGATAAACACTTGCTCTGTGCCAGAATCATAAAGCCTCTCGGGGTAGAGTGGGGATACCCTGGCCCTCAAACAGGGGCCAGTCACAAAGAAAAGTGCCTTGTAGCCTGGGACCGGGATTTCTCAACATCCCGGTGGGCAGTGGCTGCCATGGAAACCCAAGGAGAATGTTTCGGGTTGCAGTGTAAAGCTGTGAGTTGGAGGGGAAGCGCTCACTCTGGGTTGGATGGATGGATGGATGGTTGGATAGGGGAATTCTGGTTAATTCCTGCAGAAAACGGCCCTTAGCACCTGGGGCCTGTTTAACTCTGAGATCCTCTTTTCTCCGGTCTCACTTGCCTCTGGTTTCAGCCTCCAGTCTAGCAATGGGGCGACCCTGAACTCCTGGCCTGTGTCTCTTTAAACTGACTGAATGAGTCTCCCTGCTACAGGGAGGCAGTATACACACTGCAGTGCTAATCGCTTTGGGTTAACCCCGTTGTGTTTGGTTGCCATGCAGCCAGGTTGGCTCTCGATTCCAAGGGCCTCCCAGAGATGATGCGTGGGGAGAGGACATGGGGAGGTCAAGTGCCCCCCCAGGTTGGTCTGCCATGAGCGAGGAGGGAGAGGGGCTCTACCTTCACTCCCTGATCTTTTCCCCCTGTACCTTTGGCTGAATTGGCTGCGCTCCCTGGCAGCCGGGCAGGGAGCAGGACAGAGCCACATCTTCCTGAGACAGCCTGGCTGGGAGGTAGGGCAGCCCACTCCCTGCCTGGGCTTGGCTGCGGTGCAGAGGGATCCCCTCACCGCAGGTAACATGGGGCAGGGAGAACGTGGCAGCCCCAGACTCTGCCAGGGGCTTGTCACTCGACAGGGGAGACACGTGTGTTGGTCACATGTCCTCCCCTTTAGCTTGTGCCCCCTCAGTCATAACTTGCCCCGAGAGGGGGAGGGATTGGATTTAGCCCTCTGAGTTTGAGATAGAGGGTCCATTGGCATTTAGCAGAGGCGCTGGTGTCTTAACAGGGGCACATCAACTCCCCTCGCAGACACTTCGCCTCCGCAGAAGGCTTCTGTGATGTTTCCCCAGCTGTGCGGATCCCGCCTCCTTGTGAGCATGGGAAGGCTGGCTGGGGTTAAAATAATGGAACAATAAATGCTGAGACGTTTGGCTTGCTGGGACCTTACGTTTGGATTTTCCCATGAGCAGGGATTCCCGTTCACAAGCCTGACATCATCTCCTGCCTGGAGCGGGGGGAGGAGCCCTTTGTCCCAGCTGCCCAGGGCCTTGAGGAACCAGAGATCCTGAGAGGCATCTACGCAGGTGAGGGATGGGATAAAGCACCTCCGAACCCATGGACGAGTGAAATGAAATGTTGGGACCCTGGCAAAGCGGCGTGAGCGCCCCCCAGCTCTGCCTCCTCCGGTGAGCTCTGCGGAGGCAGGTCTTGGGCGGAGATGTGCAGTGTTTGTCGTGGCTCTGAGCAGCCTCTTTCTGCCTGGGGGGATTTGCCCCCCGAGTACCAGAGAGTTCTGGAGCCGTACTACAAAATGTAAACATAGAGTCCTGAGGCCAGAAGGGACCATTAGCCCCATCCAGTCTGGTGTCCTCAATCACCCAGGCCAGAGAACCTCCCTTGGAGAATCCTGCATCCAGCCCCTGGCGAGTGACTGAGCCAGAAAGGATCCTAGGGATCCAAAGAGAGAGACCCCTGCAGCCCCCCTGCTCTGTCGCCTTCCCTTCACTATTCCCTTTCCTAGCTGTCCTCGCGCATCTCCTCCCCTCGGCAGATGGATGTTGTGCATTCAGCTCTGGGGTTCCTGCCCTGGGAGTAGTGGTTATCGGTGACACACCTGGGTGCGGTTCCTATTCACAAGGTTCCCTGTCTCCCACCCTCAGGGGACGGCTCATACCCAGATGGCCTCTTTATCCCAGATAATGACAGGATTGTGTCTCCGACTCGAGAGTCCTCACCTGGGAATCCCGACTGGGGAGCGAGCGAAGCAGTGGGCACCCTTTGGAGCTGCACAGAGACAAACCCGCTCCATGCACTGACTGTGGGGGGTGTCACAGCTCGTGTTGCATCAGAGACACCCCGCCGGATAGAAACCAGCAGGGCTGCGTCCCCTGGGCCCAGGGGGCCCCGTCCCACCAGACACATTCTGCATCACACACCATTCGAGGCTTGTGGGGTCAGCCGTGAGTTGTGGTCTCAGGGGAAGGGAGCATATTCCTGGGGTGATTAATTGCTTGGGAATCACATAATGGGGGGGCATTGGGGTAGAAACCAGAGGGAAAGGATTCCTGGCTGTATCACTGGCCTGCTGGGTGACCTTGGGCAAGTCACTGCCCTGCTCTCTGCCTCCGTTTCCCTATCAGTAAAATGGGGATAATGTTACTGACCTTTGTCAAACACTTTGGCGTCTAGTGAAAAAAAAACACTAGACAAGAGCTGGGTTTTATTATTTTATTTTATTTTATTTTATTATTAAGGAGCATCTTGGGCTTATTGATCATTGCTTAGGTGCCAGTGATCATGACTTGATTACATTTGTCATGTGCAAACAGAACAATGTCCAAACCAGTATAATTATATCTACACTTGTACTTTAAAAGGGCCAGTTTCACAAAGCTGAAAAAAGTGACGAGTCAAATGAGCTGGGAGAAAGCATTTAATCAGAAAATTGTGAATGCTGTTTTGGAGTTGTATAAGAACATTGTACTAGATGCCTAAAAAACCCAAATTCCCCAAGAAAGAAATAAAGGCTATTCATGTGGAAAAAAACCAACAACCTGGCTTAGAGACGTGAAAGCAGCTATAAAAAAATACAATATGTAACATCTGGGGGAAAATGTAGAAAATTGCTAAGGGAAGCGAAAGGACACAAGGAGATTATCCCAGCCAGGGCTTTGTCAAGCCGGGCCTTAAAAACCTCTAAGAATGGAGATTCCCCCACCTCCTCCCTAGGTAACCCATTCCAGTGCTTCACCACCCTCCTAGTGAAATAGTGTTTCCTAATATCCAACCTAGACCTCCCCCACTGCAACTTGAGACAACTGCTTCTTGTTCTGCCTCTGCTTAAACCAAATCTGCATCAGAAGAAAGACTTACAAAAAGCAATGAAAAGGCAGTGTGAGACGCACCTAAACCTCTCTGGAACAAGGATGACAGGATTCAGGAAGCTCCCCGAGCCTTATTTGCATGGACGATGGGACAAGGAGGCATCTCTATTAGCATACAGAATGGAGAACAGAGATTTCAAGGCAAGAACTGCACAGAACTCTGGGACCAGGGAAGCACTGAATGATGGGGGATCTCTGCTCCAGATGTTAATGAACCCATGCCCGCACACACCGAGCTCAGTAGTTATCAGACCAATTCTATTAATAAATCCTTTATTGGGATCCAAAATAGTGAAGCTCTCTAAGTGCATTGTGAGCTCCCACCAAGGAACACCGCCCATAGCCAGGAATGATCAGCTCCCCTGTCTAGCCTGAACAAAACAACTTTGGTAGTGTCCCTTGTTTACACATAAACAAATCTAGTCTTCTCCCTTGAACCATTGTTGTTTCTCTACAAAAAAATCCTGCTCATGCTCAAGGAAGTGTTCTGATGCCTGGATCCAAAATCTGCATCCGTTCCATTGGGACTTTATGTTCTCCTGACTGATCATGCTGTGGGCTCTGCCTGTCCCCAGCACTACGGACCCTCACCTACCCACCACCACCTGGGACCCCGGATCGATTCACGCTTCATGGAGTGGTGAGAACTCAGTGTGGTCTCTCTCCCCCTACCTCGTGGGTGTTTTTTGGTTTCCTCATTTGCTCTGCAGCAGCGCTCCTCGTACCTAAGCTAAAAGATCCCTGCAGCACCCAAAAATCCTGAGGAGTTTGCTCATCAAGTGGGTCACTACCAGAACAATTGTAACGTGAAAGTGGGGGTAGAGACATGCTGAACCAGAGACATATGAGGGTGACAGCTTGGAGGTGCTGTTTGACCCACTCTGCTGAGTCCAGGGACATATAAAGTGTCAGCTGGGGAGTGCTGATTAACCCGGTGCTCTCAGATGCGCTCTATTAGTGTGTGCGTGTTCGTCTGATTCTGGGGCTGGAGGAACCCAGCCCCAGGGAACCTGAGTCCTGCCGGATAGCTCCACTGGGAGGGAACTTGCAGCAGGAAGAAGTAGAGCTCTGTATGAGAACAAGTGATACAAGCAGGACATTGATAGAAGTACAGAACCCCGCCCCCCGCTCCGAAGAGTTACCCTAATAAATGAGCATACCCCAAAGCTGGTAACACAGGGGACATTCTGCTCCAGCACGTGACGGGGGGAGAGCTTTCCCTAGACTCTCAGGCTGAGTGGCTGCAAATGGCTCTGAGGACAAACTGCCCGGCCCTGAGGGGGCAGCAAGATGGCATCACACCGTAGCACCAGGCCTGTGCTGGGGTCAAGCCAGAGCCCACGCCACGGCCTGTACTGCGTGGACCACACCTGCCTCCGCCGGCCAAGTCCTGTCCTGTCCTTCGACAACACAAGTAGCGTGTGCTGAGCCAGTAATGGTCGGTACATTTGGGGGGGTGCGCATATGCATGTCCCTCCATCTGCGTCCCTTTGTGTGGATCACGTGAGCGTGTTCCTCCCTGTCCACATCCGTTCCTCCTCCGTGTCCCTCTGCATGTATTTATCTCTGTGTGTCTCTCTCTCTGTGTGTATCCACTTGGGCGTCCTGCTCCATCTGTCCCCCTCCCTGTGGCCTGGTCTACACTGAAAAATGAGACTGACCTAAATCACTCTGGCCTGTGAAAAACGTCGTGCCCTGAGCACCATCGTTAGGGCGATGAACCTCCCGTGTAGCCGTGGCTAAGCACAGGAAAGGAGTCTTCTAGCGACGCACAAACCCCTTCCGTCAGGGTCGGCACTTCAATGCTACCGCGGCAGCCTGGCTGCGGTGCTGTGCAGGCAGCCGCAGCGTGGTGTGCATGTCTGTCCCTCCGGCCGTCCAGGCCTCGGCTGCACCATCCCAGGCGCCGCCCGAACGAGCTGCGCACTCCGGCCTGCACCGCCCTGGGCACCCTTTCAGCTGGGTCAAAATGCCCCAGTCATCCCCCTGCCCCCGGAGGCCAGTGTGGTGGGGCAGGGCCACGATCCGCCCCCGCCACTGCTCGGGGGGGGAACGTTCTGCAGCTTGCTTTGGCACAGCACGGCGCAACCCCAGCAGCTCCACCTGGAACAAAGCAGGCAGAGGGGGGACAGGATCCTTCCCCCACCCCCTGCATCCTCCCCCCTTCCCCCCAGAGTGGGTGCAATGGGCCGGTGCTGGGACCAGATCAGCTGTCTGCGCTGCCCCGTCTGTCTGCGTGGGCCAGGCTCAGAGGCTGGCAGGCTGAGCCTGCTGGTTCTCAGGGCACAGGAGCTGGGTTGGGGGAGACCAGGAAGGGATTGAACCCCAAAGCTGAGGCCATGCTGTGCACCCTGCAGGGCCCCCCACCAGCACTGAGCCCATCACGCTACGGGAAGGTGACACGGATGACTGTACAGATGGGGGCAGGGCGGTCCCGTGCCATGAGGGGCGTTTAATAAATGCCCTTGGGGTGTGAAACCAGGGAACCCACGTCTGTGCCAACACAGCCTAGCAGCCCAACCCGGAGTCCCCAACAGCCTCCACCTTCCCCCACATGACAGAGCAACTACCTCTTCCTCCCCTCGCCCAGCCTGCTGCCAGGGGCCGTGGGTCACACCACCCACCCACAGGGCCCCTGGCATCGTGTCACAGGTGTGCTCGTTCTGGGGGTCTCTGGGCTACCCCCCCAGCCCATCATGCACTGGTGGGGCTGGGGCATCAATCAGGCGAGGAGACACTCACGACAGGGCAGGGAGGAGATGGGGTTTATTGTGGGTTCAGTATCTGTGCACGGGTTATACACGAGCTCTCTGCAGCCTAAGAACGGGGGAGGCCAGGCCGGGCGTCGCAGTCCCCCAGATTTCACCAGCTCAGGAGCTGAGCAGACGTGGCCCAGGAACGCGCTGCCCAGAGCATCTCGCTACGGGCGGCTCCTGTGCCCATGTGGGGGGACCTGGCTCCTATCTGGGGGAGGCTCCTGAAGCTGGGGTGGGGGAAGGGGGCTGGCTCCTGGGCTCCCATTGCTGGAAAGGGGGACCAAACCCCCATCTACCCACCATCCGCTCCTGGCCCTGGGGCACCTGGCCTGAAGCTCCCTTTGCCAGAAGTTCAGGTCCTCAATTCCCCATCCTGCCTACCCCCCAACGTCAACCTGGGAGCCCCTGGCCACCCTGGGCAGAACTCCCTGAAACAGCAGCCTCTTGAGAGCGAGTCCCCTCCCGCCACTGCCCTAGAGGCATCACCCCTTGGCCCTCTCATGTGGGGGTCACCAGCCTCCCAGCCTGGGCGCTGCATGTGGGCTCGTTCACTGGGTGCTGGAGGTGGTCCCAGCTCCAGTCTGCATTGAGGGCTGCACCCTGTACCCCCACCTGGGCGCAGGACCGGTTCCTTCACCCCGGGCCTCGGCCTCAGCTCCTTGGCTCCCTCTGCAGTGGGGGCTGCCACCTGTGGGGGAAACACACACAATGGCCTCATACAGCAGACCCGGACCAGTGGGAAGAGGGGAGGGTGGAGCGTGACTAGGACAAGGCCTCCCTGGGGTCCATCACCCCCACCACCTGCCCCTGCCCTGTGCCCACCCCCCACTGAAGAAACGGCCCCCCTCTCTCCTGATCCGCTCACCCCGATTCCCGAGCCGGCTGGGACTCACCTGGAGAAGCTGAGAGCCCCAGAGTGCAGGGCCTGGGGAGAGAATCTGGGCGCCGTGGCTCGTGTCCGCCCACGCTGGCCAGACTCCGTGGGAGGGAGGGAGAGTGGGCCAGGGCCATGGGGGCTGGAGGCCAACCCCCCTGAGACCACAGCAGTCTCTTCCCCTCCCCCCAACTCCCAGCAGCCTCTGCATTCCAAGGTGCCCCCACCTGCCCACACCATCGCCCCCCACACCAGCCCCTCTGCCCCCCATGCCCTGGTGTGTACATACAGAGGGGTGGGGAGGGGCATAGGGCCCGGCTCCCGAGGTCTCCTCCTGGGCCCTCTCTTGCTGTCTCTGGAAGAGGTGGGGGGGAGTTACTTTGCATGCCAGGCCCCCTGCCCCGCTCTGAGGGCTCCCTTCCCTCACCCCACATCCTGCAGCTCTGCCATGCCCCCCCTCCCCCAGATTTGGGGCACCAGCCCAGGGAACTTAGGGCCCAGAGGGGGGATGGCACCCTGCACCCCAAACCTACAGATCACTGCACCCACTGGGCACCAGCCAGAGCCCTGAGGTCCCAGACATGGCCCCAGCCCTGCACCAGAGACCCCAGCCATGCTAAAGCAGAGGGTGGGGGGAGGGGGATCCCCCTCCCCGCTATTTCCTGACTTGTGCTCACCCCCCCCTCACCGTGTCTGTCCATCTCTCCCCTCCCCCCACTGTGGTTGGGGGTCTCTCCCCCAATTCATCAAATTTTCTAGGGACTCTCCCCATCACCAGAGAGCCCAGTCCCCCCTGCTTCCCTCCCCAGCCCCCCAAGGAACCTGCTGAACCCCCCCTGCTTCCCTACTCAGCCCCCCAATGAACCCCGTGCACCACAGGGAGCCCCCCATTTCCCTTCCCAACCCTCCCAAGGAACCCCCAGCACCCCAGGGACACCCCCCCCCCGGGCTCTTCCACCCCAAGCCAGCACCTACCTCTCACTTTTCAATCGTTTCCTCCGAGGCCTGAAAGCAGAGACACGCTGATAAGGGGGGTGCGGGGGTTGAGTCCAGCCAGGGACATGTCTCCCTGTGGGGGATGGTGTGCAGGGTATGGAACCCCCACCCCCAGGGTCCTGGGGCTGGGACCCCGACTGATCTCTGGTGGGGCTCAGGGCCAGTCTGGGAACCAACAGCGAGTCCCTGAGGGGGGGCTGAATGAACAGGGCAGCTGCCCTCTACACCCACAGGCCACCTTCCCCCCCCACTGGCCACAACCCACCCCCAGCACATGCATCGGCCCCCTCTCCCTCACACAGGCACTGGCCCCCACTGGCCACACTATCCCCCCCGACAGAGAATCATAGAAGATCTGGATTGGAAGGGGCCTCAGGAGGTCACCTAGTCCAACCCCCTGCTCAAAGCAGGCACCAGCCACGTGCCTCTACCCCCCACAAGCTGCACCCCCCCCACACCATCAATCTGTGTTTCACCTGTGCTTGTACCCGGCCACAGGGCCCCCCTCACCTGCACACGCCGGCCATGCACCCCCACGACCTGCACGCGCCGGCCGCACCCTCCCTCACCTCCATGCGCCGGCCGCGCACCCCCCCACACCTGCACGCACCGGCCGCGCACCCCCCCCCACCTCCATGCGCCGGCCGCGCCCCCCCCACCTGCATGCGCCGGCCGCGCACCCCCCCTCACCTGCACGCGCCGGCCGCGCACCCCCCCTCACCTCCATGCGCCGGCCGCGCCCCCCCCTCACCTGCACGCGCTAGCCATACCCCCCCCACCTGCACGCGCCGGCCGTGCCCCCCCCCACCTGCACGCACCGGCCATACCCCCCCACCTGCATGCACCCGCCACGCCCCCCCACCTGCACGCGCCGGCCGTGCCCCCCTCACCTGCACGCGCCGGCTGCGCCCCCCCCCACCTGCACGCACCGGCCGCGCCCCCCCTCACCTGCACGCGCCGGCCGCGCCCCCCCACCTGCACGCGCCGGCCGCGCCCCCCTCACCTGCATGCGCAGCGGCTGTGCTCTGTGAACCTCATCTCCTCCTGCTGACTCTTCCCCTGGATCGGGCTGAGGCGGACGACCTGGCAGGAGGATGCAGCTCACTGGTACCCTGTCGCCCAGCCTGCCCCGGGCCCAAGTACTGGCCAGGCTGGGGGGCTACCAGGGACAGGGAGCTGGGGGGGGGGCAGTGCCCCAAGGAGTCTGCCCGCGGCCCCTAGGCCCTACCATCATACAGAGAATACATACAGTAACTCCGCACTTAAAGTCCTCCAGGTTAATGTTGTTTCCTTACTGATCAGTTAGGGAACAGGCTCCTTTACAGTTGTGCAATGGTCACTTGGCAGCCGCCTGCTTTGGCCACTGCTTGCAGAAAGAGCAGCCCCTTGGAGCGAGCTGGTGGGGGCTTGGAACCAGGGTGGGCCGGCAGCCCCCCCATCAGCTCCCCGCTCCCCTAAGTTCCCTGTGCGCAATTGCTGGGCAGTTCAGCTGTCCCTCCCCCCACTGCCGTGTGCTGCTCCTGCCCTCGGCCTGGGAGCCGCTCCGGGAGCCTCCGGCTTGCTGTGCAGAGGTGGGGGGAAGAGGGGTACTAATGTCAGGGTCCCCCCCTCCTGTATCCATCTCCATAGAGCAGCGGGGGGGGGGAACGGGGGGGACATAGTCACAACAGGGCTCAGGAGGGAGGGAGCTTGCCGGCAGCAGCGGCTGTCTCAACTTGCTGATCTACTTAAAAGGGCAATGTACTTAGAGTGCGGCCAGCCTCCTTAAAGGGGCAATGCCATCTCTCTCTCTCACGCAGGGTATCTGTCTCTCTCTGCCATGCCGTCTCCCGCCCCTCCATTTGTGCCCCCTTGTAGCATATGAGGCTCCATTAACAACAATGTGTTAACCCTGGAGGGCTCAGCCGAGTTAGTGGTAAGCTAACAGTTAGTGGTAAGCTAAATGCCCAAATAAATGTGTGTTAGTCTCGAAGGTGCCTCAAGGACGCCTCATTGTTTTTATTTAGCAGGAAGGCATTCCTGGGAACTATCCCACCCTCTGACTTCAGCACTGCACCCAAGCTTCACAGTCATCCTTGCTGTGTACAGGATTAGATTGTTTGTTTAAAACTTATACTGTGTATATGTGTGTGTATATATATAGAGAGAGAAAGTGTCTTTTTTTCTAGCAAAAAAATTTCCCTGGTACCCAACCCCCCCCATTTACATTAATCCTTATGGGGAAATTGGATTTGCTTAACATCATTTTGCTTAAAGTAGCATTTTTCAGGAGGATAACTACAGCGTTAAGCGAGGAGTTACTGTCCCATGCTAGGGCACCAGCAGCCTGTAGAACTTACTGCCACAAGGTCTCAGCCAGGCCAAGAGCCGAGCAGGAGCCTGAGCTGGCCAGACGTGCCTCTGGTCCAGGGAACAGCCGGTTACACTCCACAGGGCGAGCCGCCCCCATCCCCGCCCTTCATCCCTGGCCAGATTATTCCAGAGTTAACCACCAGGGGGCTCTGTGCACCTTCCCCCAAGGCAGCTGGGACTAGTCACTGCAGGAGGCCGGATACCGGGCTAGATGGGCCTGGCAGAGCCAAGGTCTTCTGTCCTGTCAGCACTGGGTGCCAGCACTTCCCCTGTGGCTGGGAGAGCCATGGCAGGAGTACAGGGGGCCATTTGCCAGCCGCAGCCCTACACAGGACAGGGCCGGAGCCCGGGGGTCCGAGTGCCCCCCACCCCCAGGCCCACCTGCATGGCCACGGGGCGGGTCTCCACAGCGACGCACTCCAGGTCCTCGTCGCCGCAGCAGCCCACGCAGCGCCGCAGCGGGACACAGGATGGCTTGAACACGTGCTCAGCCTCTTGCGGGAACTCGCCCAGCACGTCCACCAGGGTCTCCAGGGCACGGCAGTAACTGCGGCTCCACACCTCCTCGAAGGGGACCACTGCGGGGAGCGGGGGGTTACCAGCACTGGGCTGCAACTCGGCCTTCCCCCACTGAGCCACAGGACCCCACTCCCACCTCCTACTCGCCCTCAGCCCCTCCTCAACCCTCCCCCACTGCCCTGTCCTTCCCCTGCCCCTCCTCAAAACCCCCCACCGCTGCCCTGTCCTCCCCCAGCCCCTCCTCAAAACCCCACAGCACTGACCTGTCCTCCTCCAGCCCCCCCCTCGACCCTGAGTCCCCTGCCGCTCCGAAAAGCCTTGCACAGCTCTTTCTCCACCATCCCCTCTGCTGCCCCAGCCTTGCTGCCCCCCCAGGGCACTCTGAGTGCGGGGGCAGCAGAGCTGGGACCAGGCAGGGAGCCAAGAGCTGCAGCCGAGGGGCTGGGACACTCACCTGCTGCCGTCTGGCCCAGTGAGGGCGCCACCTGCAACACAGAGACCGGTTAGAAACCAGCACCCCAAAGCAGCCCTATTCCTGCCCCTCCCCCAGCCACCCCCAGCTCCTGCCCCCAGTCCCTGCCCCTAGCTCCGCCTCACCACAGTGACTCCCAGTCCCTGCCCCTCCCTCCCCCCAGTCCCTAGCTCCCCCTCACCACAGCCACCCCCAGCTCGGGCCCCCCAGTCCCTGCACCTAGCTCACCGCTTACCACAGCCCCCAGCTCTAGCCGAGTGGCTCCCAAACTTTAACAACCTGTGAACCCCTTTCACTAAAAGGTCAAGTCTCACGAACCCCCTCCTAAAAATGCATATCTCCAGGGATCTTCTCCTTTATCATTTATAAATGATAAAAGCCGTGACCTTGGAAATATAAAATGTGTTTTTATGACATGCTTATTACACACTATTTATTACTAATTCTTATTTAGCATGACAGTGTGTTTATTACATTATGAAAACGGCAACACTCTTCCAAGATCTCACGTTCGTAGCTTGTATCACTTTGAGTAAGCCTGTTATAAGCCAAGACTCCTACGTGTCATCAGGGAGCATCAGATGTGAAACAGCAGGAAGGGATTTAAGAAGCCAACTCAAAGGCAACACAACACAAGCATTCAGGTCCTGAGCAGTCCAGGCAAACAACGCACATTACAACAAAGCTCAGACTTGTTCTTCATAATAATTTTTAAAACAGCAAAAAAATATCCACCTCCCTTTCCATTTCTTATAAGGAGTCTTGAAGTTTAAATCTGCTCCGAGTGATAGAGATGCTTGCTTTAGACAGATATGATCTGATAGAGATGCTCTGCTTAGCTCCTGGAAGTCCAGGGGCTCCGGGCTGCTGGCTCCAGGCTGCCCAGGGTCCCTAGGGACAGCTCTGTCTGCTATTAGGGAATTTTTTCCCGAGAACCCACTGTAACATTTTGCGAACCCCAGTTTGGAAACCACTGCTCTGGCCCCTGCCCTTGCCCCACCTTCACCCCCTAGTTATCCCACCTTCCGGCTCTGGAGGGGGGCAAGCAGAGGTCTGCCCCTCTCCATCACTAGATGTTGCCCCAGGGGTCAGAGTTAAGGCTGCTGGTCCCTTAGGTCCCTGTGTCCTGGCTCCTGCCATGGGATGTGGGGAGGAAGGGGCATGTATGGCTTCTGCCCCACCCCTCCCGGCTGCAGCCCCAGGCTCTGTCACTAGCAGAGCAAGCTGCAGCTACAGAGAAGCCCTGGGAGAGGGGACAGGCCAAGGGAGCAGCACCCAGAGGGGTCATGGTGAAAAC
Organism: Lepidochelys olivacea; assembly: GCF_965140295.1. Taxonomy (NCBI): domain Eukaryota; kingdom Metazoa; phylum Chordata; order Testudines; family Cheloniidae; genus Lepidochelys; species Lepidochelys olivacea. Next base: position 6,392,417 of record NC_140433.1, on the reverse strand, counting down.
TTGGGGGCCTGCTGTTCCCAGTCAGCCACCAGAGGGCGCCCCAGCTCCATGAGAGCAGGTGGGTGCCCAGCCTGCGGCCTTGGGGGTCACCAAGAGCAGCGGGCAGACCCTGAAGCTCCTGACTTGGGGCTCTGGGTTCTAACCCCAGACCAGGCGGCCCCAGTTGCCTCTTCCCAGAGGGCCTGATTCCTAAAAACAGGGCTTCCAGGCCTATCCCGCTGTGCCAAAGAGCAGCCGTCTCTGGGGTGGGGGAGGCGAAGGAGGTGGCAGCAACAGATTAGGACAAGAAATGAGGAAGAATCTGGGGCTTGGAGATTAGCAGAGTGGGAATGGGGCAGATGACTGGGGCTACACCCCACCCTCTCCATCACAAGCACCTCACCCACTCCCCCTCCCCTCACAAACACCCCACCCTCCCCCACACACCATCCACTCCCCCTCCCCTCACACCACACAACCCTCCCTATCACAAACACTCCACCCTCCCACACACACAATCCATTCCCCCCCCAACACCACACCACCCTCCCCCTCCCAAACACCCCACCCGCCCTCCCACACATACAACCTCTTCCCCCTGCCCCCATATCATCCCCCACTCCCCATCCCATCATCCCAGCCACACCACCCACTCCCCCTCCCCAATACCACCCCTCGCCCCCCACTCATCTCTGCCCCTCACACACCCCGCATCCCACCACCCATTCCCCCCGCCCCCACACACCTTCCCTCGCTCCAAGGGCCAGGGGAGCTTTAATGATCTCAATGTACTAATCTCATCCCGCCTGGGGGGGTCACGACTGGCCGCGCTATAACCCAGACCAGTGGCTGGAGGGGGCGAGGTCTTTTGAGTCTCCGAAGCATCCCGGTGGCTCGCCGGGGGGAAGGGGACGCGGGTCTAAGGGCAGACGGGCTGCGGTCGGGGGGAGGGGGGCATCTGAGCATCTGCCCCAGAGCCCGGACTTATGGGGGAGGGGGGAGCCGCTCGACTGAACCCGCGGGGCACCGGGCTTCTGGGGGGGGGCGGGGTACCACACGCGTCCCGCACCTCCGGGAGTGGGGGCTCAGGGCCAGCGCCGGGAGCGCAGGGAAGGGGGGACACGGGGGTGCCGTCCGGGCCGGTGTAGCTGGAGCTGGAAGCCCCGGGGGAGGGACGCGCCACAAGCAGGGCGGCTGGAGCAGGCTGCTGGGGGGGGGGGGGGGTGCTGGATCCTGGGCTCTAGAGCTGGCTGTGGTGAGGGGGGCTGGATGCGGGGGGTCTGGAGCAGGCTGCGGGGAGGGACTGGATGGGGGCGGCTGGAGCAGGCTGTGGGAACGGGGCTGGATCGGGGCGGGGGGGCTGCAGCAGGCTTTTGGGAGGGGGCTGGAGCAGGCTGCGGGGAGGGGGCTGGATCCTGGGGGTCTGGTGCAGGCTGTGGGGAGGGGGCTGGATCCTGGGGGTCTGGTGCAGGCTGTGGGGAGGGGGCTGGATGCGGGAGGTCTGGAGCAGGCTGTGGGGAGGGGGCTGGATCGGGTGTGGGGGGGGGGCTGCAGCAGGCTTTCGGGAGGGGGCTGGATCCGGAGGGTCTGGAGCAGGCTGCGGGGAGGGGGCTGGATCCTGGGGGTCTGGTGCAGGCTGTGGGGAGGGGGCTGGATGCGGGGGGTCTGAAGCAGGCTGCGGGGAGGGCTCCTCTGCCTGCGGGACCGTGTCCCACGGAGCCGGGCTGGGCGCGACCCCCGAGCAAGGCCTGGCTCAGCAGCGCGGCGGGATAATGGCCTCAGGGGCGACCCCAAGCGGAGGGGCCTTGGCTCCATGTACCCGGGAAACCGCGGCTACTTCAAACCAGGTCCGCCCAGTCTCCAGCGGGCTCAGCCCGGCCCGGCTCCGAGCCGGGACCTCGGGGGCTGGGCACCGGCCGCGCCCCCCGCCGCGGGGCAGCCGGTGCCCGGTGAGCAGAGCGCAGCTGGCCAGGCTGGGAAAGGCCGGGGCCGCCCGCTCCCCTCCGACCCAGCCGCTGGCAGGAAGCAGGGGGGAGCCGAGCCGGGCACAAACCGGCCCGGGGCAGGGCGCTGCACCCCAGCTCCGCTATCCAGCCCTCCGGGCGCGGTGCCTGGCCCGGAGCGCTGGGCACAGGGCTGCGCCGCTCCCGGCGGGCGCCCCGTCCACCCAGGGCAGCAGGCGGGCCGAGCCCACCCCGCAGCCCTTACCTGGCAGCGGGCTCCCCAACACAGCAGGGCGGCCGCCAGCAGCCACCGGCTTCCCGGCCCCATCCCGGGGGCGGCTGCGGGGGAGCAGGGCAGAGCGCTGTGGCCCGGCCCGGCCCGGCCCGGAGTTTCTGCCCCCGGGCGCGCCGCGAGCTCCGCCTGCAGCCCGGACCGGAGCCCGGCAGCGTCTGACGCTGGGACTGGGCTGAGCCGCGGGCTCCGGGCTGGGGTGGGGAGAGCGATGGGCAGAGACAGGAACCAAGGAGGTTCCAGTGGGAGGATCCAGCCCCAGAACCGGACCTGCGCTTCCGCCCCCGCCGCCAGCAAGGGGGAACCGGGGAGGGGTTATTTCCAATATAACCCCCTCATTTTCCCCCCAGCGCCCCATGCATCGCCCCCAGCCCCCCTCCCCTTGCACCACCCCATCCCCCATGCATCACCCCAGCGCTCCCACCCCCTGCATCACCCAGCCCCCATGTATAACGCCCAGCGCCCCTTCCTCCTCCATCACCCCAGCCCGCCATGTACCCCCAGCGCCCCCTCTCCCTGCATCACCCAGCCCCCCCATGTACAACTCCCAGCGCCCCCCTCCTTGCAACACCCCCAGCCCCGCCTGCACCACCCCGCCCCCTGCATCACCCAGCCCCCATGTATAACCCCCAGCCCCCCCTTCACTAGGAAGCCCCCTTCTGGAGCCCCTGGAGTAGATCCCCAGCTCTCTCTCCATCCCGCCCCATGCTCCTCCTGCCTGCAGGCCACTCCGGGCCCCCCGCACACAGCCCCGGACCCCCCACCTCCCGATTCCCGGGGAACCTCGTAAAGGGGCAACTGGTGGGGGAGAGAAAGAGCAAAGTTGGTGGCGAGCGAGCGCTGGAAAGTGGGTCCCGCAGGCTGCCCATGGCCCGGGCCAGGGGGTCCCCTGCTGGGGACAGCAGGCCAGGGGCGCTCCCGACCTCTTAAAGTGGCATCTGCTCCCAAGGTGGAGGCAGGGGGTTGAGTGGGGAGAGGTGCAGGGTTTGCCCTCTGCCTCCCCCTCGCCACGCCCAGGTGGGAGCTGGAGGGTCCGTGACTCAGTCAGGGGCTAACAGGGGGTGGGGACGCTTCAGCGAGGCAAGGCAGGGAGCATGTGGGGGGGCTCAGCAGGGTGCAGTCACTGCTTACACCAATGCCCCTGTGCAGGGATAGGGGGGCGCTGGAGCAGGGAGGGGCAGGGGCTCAGCAGGGGGCAGTCAGGGCTGACCCAAGGCCCCAGCACGGCACTAGGGGAGGTGCTGCCATTCAGCTGTGGTCTAGCCCCTGGGGGTCGGTACGGATCCAGTGGCCCTGAGGTGACCCACCTCCAGCCAAACCGATGACAGGCTGAGTTTCAGTTGGATACGGGCCGGGCCTTTGCTTCCTTTCCCACGCTGTGGCCAGGCTGGGGGGTGTCACAGCCATTGTGTTCCACCTCAGAGGTGGCTGCATTTCCGTGGCAAACGATTGGCTCCCCAGCGCTTCGGTGTCCTGGCTCTGCGGTGGTGACTCAGGGCTGGTCTACACTGGCAATGTACAGTGCTGCAACTTTCTGGCTCAGGGGTGTGAAAAAACACCCCCCCCAGCTCAGCAAGTGTAAACAGTGCCCCTGCGCTCCCAGCTACACCCCAGCGGTTATTTTATTATCCCGCCACTGTGTTACTGCCCTGCCTGGGGTCTGCCTGGGGGCCTTCGGGATGTCTAACGCCCTCAGCCCAGCCCCTGGGAGCGAACAGCTCTTGCTGAGCAGCCGCTGGGCTCCTTTTCACGCCTTGGTCGGATGGACGCGGGTGGGATCGTCCCCGCTGCGGCTGATAAACATGGCGGAGCTCCAGCAGAAGTGTGCGTGGGGCCTGCCTCTACGGCGATTAGTTTATATCCTCACTCGGGCCCGTCTACACACAAGAGCTAGTCCCGATCAAGGGGTGAATGTAAAGTGGCAGCAGCCCATGGGGACTCACAAACTCTACGGATCGCTGCTGGGAGTTCACCGGCCGCCCCCTTTTCCGGGGCAAGGCAGAGTCGGGAATCGAACCCAGACCTCCGGAGAGCCAGCCCCAACGCCGAACTGCCCTTTCCCCCATGACTGTAGTGAGACGCTTCCTGCCTCGCCTCTCTTGGAAGCTGTGGCTGGTTCCCGGGGTGATGAATCCTGGCCCTGGGGCTGGGGGAGGGTCTGGGAAGGACGGGAAGGCTGGGGTGTTCGGGGTGGAAACGGGGAGGGGAGGGGTTGCACCTGCAGGGGTGGACTATGGGCCTGGAGAGTGGCTGGTTGCCTGGGGGCAGGGAGAGGGGGGTGGAGAGCGACTGAGGGGTTGGGATGGAGGAAGAGTCTGGCTGGGGAGGTGGGGTGGGGTGTGGAGGGGGGCTGCAGTGGGATATGGGGCTGGCAGTGAATGGTTGCCAGACGGGGAGCTGAGGAGGTGGGGAGGAGGTGGGGCAGTAGGGCGCTGGGGTGGGGGCTGCGGCGGGCTATGGGGCTGGGAGTGGATGGTTCCCTGAGGCCAGCGGGGGGGCTGAGGGGCATTGTGGGGGCTGGGACCTGGGACCTGCAGTCTCTGGCTCACTCAGCGCCCAGCCCAGGCTGCAGCTTCTGGGCCGGATCCTGCCCGGCTGCTCCCCAGGACAGAGGCCACCGAACAGGAGGAAGAGCCGAGCCGCAGGCAGCCTGCAGGTGGCCGGGCATGCAGCGTTGCCCCGTTAAGGGCACGATTGCATCAGCAAGCTCAATTCCTGGATGCAGCTGCTGTGACGCTTGGCAAGGAAACGGCCGAGCTCCTGGGTCATCGCCTGCTGTGTGCAGTGCAGAGAGCCCCAGCGTGAAGATCAACTGCATGTCAGCTCCTGGGATCCCAAAGCACCACAGGCCAATGGACAGGCCATGTTCTACGCAGAGCCCCCTCTCCTGGAGCTGAGATGCAGCCACCTCTGGGGTGGGGCGCAGGGGCTGCTCATACATGGACCCCTGGCCCAATGCTGAGATCATAGAATACCAGGGTTGGAAGGGACTTCAGTCCAACCCCCTGCTCAAAGCAGGACCAATCCCCAACTTTTGCCCCAGATCTATAAATGGCCCCCTCAAGGATTGAACTCACAACCCTGGGTTTAACAACGCTCAAACCACTGAGCTATCCCCACCCCCTATGCAGGTGCCTCCTTAGATTCCTGGAGTGTAAGGCCAGAAGGGCCCATTAGATCATAGGCTGCCATCCTGTGTAATAATGCAGGGCAACACCGCTCACCCGGCCCCTCTGTCTGTCAGAGCCCAGTCAGTGTGTTTGGCTGAAGCCTCTTCCCCAAAGGGAGCCTTGTCCCACCAGTTAATCCCCCTCCCTGGTGAAGGTTTAGGCCTTATTCCCAGCTGGAAAGTGTCCAGCTACAGCTCCCGTCCCTGGGCTCGCTTCCTGCCTGTCTCCGGGAGATTGAAGAGCCCGGTATCACCTGGATGTTCTCCCCTGGAAGGGGGGTAGACACTGGGATTGTCACCCCCAACCTGCAGGCTGAGCTCGGCCTGCCCCAGCCTGGCAGCCATTTCTCCAGCCTTTGAATCAGTTTTGCGGCTCTTTTCTGCCCCCTCGACCATTTTTCAACATCCTTTTAACACGTGGCCCCCCAGAGCTGGGTGCAGGATCCGGCATCGGCCTCAGCACTGCCAGGGACAGAGGGGAAAATCCTCTCCCAGCTCTAGCCCCCGGCTCCCCTGTTTATCCAGCCCAGGATCCCGTTAGCCTGTCGGAACCCAGTGTCACCCTGGGAGCTCGGGTGTGGCTTGTCCACACTGACCCCTCGATCCTGTCCAGAGCCCGGCTCTCTGGGGTCCTTCCCTGGCTGGAGGTGGGGCCTGCTCAGTTTGGACGGGCCCAGCTCCCCTCACGCCCCAGCTCGCGCTGATGGACAATCCGGCCATCAAATGGTAGCCACAGCGATTTCATCTTTACTGCCAGATCATGGGTGAGAACGTCGAAGGGCGTCGCGCCCAGAACCAAGCCCAGCAGCACGTCCTAGAGCTGCCCGTTCCGGGACGATTCCCCACGGTCACTTACCCAGCCCTTAATCCCCGCGCTGGTGTTGGCGAGGGCGAAGTGTTCAATCAGGCTGCCGGGCGGCTCTAAGCCAAACGTTGGGCAAAAGTCTAAGTCTGTTATCACGCCTACAGTTACCTTTATCAGCCAGACACCATCTCCTCAAAGACTGAAATCAGCTTCGTCTGACGAGACCCATGTTCCAGCAAGCTAACTTTGGGTGGGAAGCACGGGCTGCGTATAAAGGGATCTCTCACCTGGCGCTGAGATGCAGCCACCTCTGGGGTGAGACGTGGGAGCTGTTTGTACAGGGATTCCCACACCCGGCGCTGAGATGCAGCCACCTTTGGGGTGGGGCAGAGGGATGTTTAACAGCTGCACAATTGCATTGCACAACAGGCTAGGAAGGGAAGGGGAATCCTGTACCCAAATGACATGCAGTGGGGAGTTGACGGGGGAGTGTGCCATGCTGGAATAGGACCAGGGCCTGAGGGGCTCAGTGCTGTCCTTCCACTGGGCTCAGTTTGACTCTGTGTAGGGGCCCTTTGCAGTGAGAGGCCCTTAGCTCTTGCTGGGAGGGTGGCACGACCCAGTCATGTGGCTCACGTCCCAGGATGCCCTTGCTTGATACCATCACAGCTGGCATGCAGGGCACAAGTCCCCTGTGTCCATCACCATTCGCTGCCCTGGCCTTTCAGAACTGCACCTGCTCTGCCTACTGGCATCGCCAGAGCAAGAAGGCGAGACAGTTACTGAGGGGATACATCCCCCCCACACAGTCCAAAATCTCGGGCACCAGGTGCTTGTGCCAGTCACTGCCCAGGCCAAGGGCGATGCTAGTTACCAGGCAGTGCGGCCAGAGCTCCCAGGGCTTCAGGGCCCAGCCCCATTTGATGAGATCTGGAGGGGTTTGTGGACTAGGCAAGGCAGCCCTGGTCCACCCAGGACACCTGGGTTCTCAAGGTTCTGGCACTGCCATGGGCCAAGGTTTACCAAAATGGCCACTGGTTTGGGGAGCTCCATTGACCCCCTCCTCACCTCACCCCACCCCAAGACCTGCCTGCCAGAGCCACGAGCATCTGCAGCTCCCACATTGGGCCCCAGGAACAGGCACCTGAAATCAACAGCCATTGGCCTGGGGTGTGACCAGGGATGGTGGGTGTAGGCCTCCTGTCTTGGTGCCTCAGTTTCCCCATGAGGGGGGTGCTGTAGGCGCTCAGATAACAGTGCTTAATGTGTGCTGTGGTGGGCAGACATGGCAGGGTGCTGGCAGAGCTGTAGGGGAGTGGCGAGTGTACCCCCTTCCCCCCCTCCCCAATACTCTGGAGGGGACTGCAGGCTGTTCTGGGTGAATCCCAGGCCAGTCCATGCTCTGTGAGATTGAGACACCAGGGAAGAGGGGGGGCTGGGCTCAGGGCTGGATGCACCCAGGACAGGGAGGCTGGGGCTGGCAGCAAAAGGCAGCCCAGCCGGGGGGGGGGGCGGGGGGGGGACACGGGACGACACGACAGCAGGGCAGCACAGGGGCGCCCTCGAAAGACCCCAGACTATGGAACTGAGCTCTGCCATGAGGCCATTCACCCTGGCACAGAGGCTGGCGGGGGGGGAAGGGCAGAGGGGCACCAGGGCTGAGGTGCTCCAGGGGAGCAGTTCCCCTGTGCGCCTCTAGTGGGCACCCCCTGGGGCTGAGTTCAGAGCGGCCTTGCTTGGAGGACACACCCCGGAGAGATCCCTGCCACGCTGACATCCTGTGGGAGCGTCTGGTGGGTGCCAGGCCCAGAGTCTGCAGACCCCAGGGACTCTGCAGGGCTGGCCTCCATGTGGGTGGTGCCCAGCGCAGGGATTGAGGGGTCTCACCAGCCCCACCTGATGGCTGGGGTTGCCCCTGCCATTGTGAGCAGCCCTGCCAGGGCTTGGTCCTGGTTCTCTGGTGCCACCTGCCCATTCCCTGCCGCCCACCCGCAGGGGCTGGTGATCTGGGGTGGGTCCCTGAGGCTCACACCATCCTTGTCCGGCCAGAGACAGGAGCTGAACCCAGGTGTGCAGAGGTGGGTGGGCGGGTGCTGCTGGGAGCTGGCCTGGCCTGCGCTGGGCACAGCCCCTGCGGGAGACGGCTGGGGCAATGCAGCACCCTGTGTCCTTTGCACACAACGCGCGATGCCTTGTGTCGCTGGCCAGCCGGAGGATCCGCTCCTGCAGCCTCAGGCCTCGCTGGCCGGGACACGTGCTGCGGCAAGGGCAATCAGTCCCGGGTCCTCGCTGCATGGATCTGCTAGCCCCGGGCATGTGCCCTGCATCCCTCTCTGGTCCCAATGTCGCTGCTACGCAGGGCCTGCAGAGCGCCCCAGGGAACGGCTCCTTTCCCAGCTGGCTCCAGGACGGCCTGTTGTCCCTGAGGCACACGGGTGGAGCAAACTCGGGTCAGGAGACGGGGACATGCCCGGCAGGGACAACCTGGGGCTTCTGCAGCCTCTGCTCTGCCACTGGCCACTCATCCAGCCCAGCTGGGTCCAGTGCCAGGCCTGACATCCCCGCCCCTGATCTCAGCCTCCAGCTGCATCTGTCCCACAGCCCAGCCCAACGGTGAGGGGTGGGATGAGTGGCATACCCCCAGTTGGGCTGGGGGGAGAATCACCCATGCGCTGGGGGAAGCTGATGGGGGAGCGTCGAAGGCTCGGTTGCTGGGAAAGGAGGGATGGACTGAGGCCCCTGGGATCCTTTGAGGACACCCTCCACAGAGTGAATCCGCCCCACAAGCTTGGCCTCTGGGGGGCACCCCTTGCAGGAGATGGTGCTGTGGCTCATTTACAGAGGGCCGCTCCCCTCCCGTCCTGCAGGCTGGCCCCTGTGGAGCGGGGCCGGCGTGGGAATGGCTGGGGAGAGCAGGGCTATTCCCCTGGGGGGCCGCACGGCTCTGAGAAATGCCAGAGGCAAAGGCTGATCTGACGTTAATGCGAAGGGTTGGGGTCACACGCAGTGTAAACACGGCGCAGGGTTATTCCTGGATGTCCTGATCCCTCCCTGGGCCTGGGAGTCCAGCCCAGCCCTCCCCCAGTCCAGGCCCCAGGGAGCCCAGGGGGCCGTGCTGGGACCGAGGAGCCAACGATGGCAAGGGGCCCCGAGTACGAGGCCAGCAGCCGGGCCATGCAGCAAGTGCAGAGCCAGGGGGTCCCCCAGCTTTGGTCAGGGTCACGCAGAGTCGGCCTTGTGACGGGTTGGGTCACAGAAACCCCCTTGGGAGCTGCCACCTGATGTGCTGAGTCTACCTCTGAGCCCGTTTTCCCTGCCAGCTTGGGCCTCCAGAACCCTGCCTGGTTGAGCCAGACATGCTTTCCTGCTGCAAACACAGATCCAGGTCTGAACCAAACCCCCCAAAGCTGCAGGCTTAACTGAAAACCACTTAGCAGGTACTCCTGTCTCCAGCACCCAGTTCCCAATGGGATCCAACCCCAAATAAATCCCTTTTACTCTGTATAAAGCTTATACAGGGTAAACTCATAAATTATCCACATCTATAACACTGATAGAGAGATATGCACAGCTGCTTGCTCCCCCAGGTGTTAATTATTTACTCTGGGTCAATTAATAAGCAAAAGTGATTTTATTAAGTATAAAAAGTAGGATTTAAGTGGTTCCAAGTAATAACAGACAGAACAAAGTAAGTTGCCAAGCAAAATAAAACAAAAACACACAAGTCTAAGCTTAATACATTAAGAAACTGATTACAGATGAAATCTCACCCTCAGAGATGTTCCAATAAGCTTCTTTCACAGACTAGACACCTTCCTAGTCTGGGCACAATCCTTTCCCTGGTACAGCCCTTGTTCCAGCTTAGGTGGTAGCTAGGAGATTTCTCATGACTGCAGCCCCCTTTTTTCTGGTCCATCCCCTTATATAGCTTTGACACAAGGCGGGAATCTTTTGTTTCTCTGGGACCCCACCCCTCCTTCTAAATGGAAAAGCACCAGGTTTAAGATGGATTCCAGTACCAGGTGACATGGTCACATGTCCTGGGAGACCCCCAACCCTCCATTCTTCCTGACATGGCTCATAGAAGGCTTGAAAGTAAACAGAGCCATATACAACCAATTGTCCTAGTTGATGGGAGCCATCAGGATTCCAAACCACCATTAATGGCCCACACTTTGCATACCTACAATAGGACTTCAGGTTTCAGAGTAGCAGCCGTGTTAGTCTGTATCCGCAAAAAGAACAGGAGGACTTGTGGCACCTTAGAGACTAACACATTTATTAGAGCATAAGCTTTCGTGGGCTACAGTCCACTTCATCAGATGCATAGAATGGAACATATAGTAAGAAGATATATATATATATATATATATATACATACAGAGAAGTTGGAAGTTTCCATACAAACTGTAAGAGGCTAATTAGTTAAGATGAGCTATTATCAGCAGGAGAAAAGAACTTTTGTAGTGATAATCAAGATGGCCCATTTAGGCAATTGACAAGAAGGTGTGAGGATACTTAACTTAGTGAATAGATTCAATAGCTCCTGCTGATAGCTCATCTTAACTAATTAGCCTCTTACAGTTTGTATTGAAACTTCCACCTTCTCTGTACGTGTATATATCTCTATCTTCTTAGTAAAAAGAAAAGGAGGACTTGTGGCACCTTAGAGACTAACCAATTTATTTGAGCATGAGCTTTCGTGAGCTACAGCTCGCTTCATCGGATGCATACCGTGGAAACTGCAGCAGACTTTATATACACACAGAGAATATGAAACAATACCCCCTCCCACCCCACTGTCCTGCTGGAAATGGCCCAACTTGATGATCACTTTAGATAAGCTATTACCAGCAGGACAGTGGGGTGGGAGGAGGTATTGTTTCATATTCTCTGTGTGTATATAAAGTCTGCTGCAGTTTCCACAGTATGCATCCGATGAAGCGAGCTGTAGCCCACGAAAGCTTATGCTCAAATAAATTGGTTAGTCTCTAAGGTGCCGCAAGTCCTCCTGTTCTTAATAGGCCCTCAGAGTTATATTTCATATTTCTAGTTTCAGATACAAGAGTGATACATTTATACAAACAGGATGACCACACTCAGTAGATTATAAGCTTTGTAATGATACCTTACAAGGGACCTTTTGCATGAAGCATATTCCAGTTACATTATAATCAAACTCATTAGCATATTTTCATAGAATCATATGGAGCGCAATGTCACAGGCCTCAGCAGCGCCTCCCCCTGGGGCGGCTGGGGCTGGGCTGAGCAGCTGGCCTGCCCCTGTGTGAATGGATGGGAGCCAACACCCAACCCCGGGCTGATCTAAATGGCAGGCTGGGGAGTGGATGGGGCGGGATGGGATTGGCCCTTCACCCCCACGCCCCCAGCCCCTCGCCCTGGCAACTGGCTGCTTTGCCCAGAGGGGAAGCAGCTTCTCTCCTCAAAGTGGCCTCCTCATGGGGGGTGGGAGGGGGGCATTTCCCCTGGCCTGACCCCACACCAGGCTCACCCCTGCCCGGGGAGCGGAAGGGCAGCCAGAGACCTGGGCCCCCCTCGCTTCCTCTCTGGCCTCAGTCCAGCTGTTTACAGGGGAAGTGGTTCCCTCCAGGGAGGCTGCGGTTTGCTCCAGGGCTACGCAGAGGGTAGTGGCAGGGGAGAGGGGGGGAAGAGAGAGAGAGAGAGAGGAGAAGGAGGTGTATGGGGATAGATAGATAGATGTGTACAGGGATGGATGGATGGAGGGACAGATGGATGGAGGGATGGATGGAGGGGTGTGTGGCGGGATGGATGGAGGGGTGTGTGGCAGGATGGATGGAGGGGTGTGTATGGGGAAGGATGAATGGATAGAGTGATACGGGTATGGAAGGAAGGAGGGGTTTGTACAGGGATGGAGGGGTGTGTACAGGGATGGATGGGTGGATGGAGGGGTGTGTATGGGGATGGAGGGATCGATAGAGGGATGTCTACAGGGATGGAGGGAGGGAGGGAGGGGCATGGGTGGGGATGGATGGATGGACGGATAGGTAGAGGGGTGTATACAGGGATGGATGGGTGGATGGAGGGGTGTGTATGGGGACGGGAGTTTGGGGATGGGGTGGGGCCCTAGGAATCGCTGAGCTAGTGTGGATCTGGGGTGGGGAAGGGGGCCCCCGGCGCAGTCCAAGCCCCCTGATAGTGATACCCGGGCACCTGGGGACTGGAGCTCTGCACCCCGGCTCCGTGCCAATGGCTCGGTGTGGGCAGCTTTGCTAGTCCACACCCCACCCCCGTGACAGCCAGCTTTGACAGCCCCAGATGGGTTCCTGGGCTGGGGGTGGCAGCACCCCCTGCTTCCCGGGGAGCCGAGCCCTGAGCCGCCCCCACAGCCCTGCTGTGTCTGTGTCTCCCTGCCCATTGTGGGCACTGTGCCCGCTGCCTGGGACACAGGAAAGCGCCCACACCACAGGCTCCAGCCTGGCTTCCTTCTGGGTAAACAACCCGCTGGGAGCCAGGGCAGCCTGGAGCCTGCAAGGCCCCCTGAGGCAGGCCTGGGACTGGGTGTGTGTGTCGGGGGGCACCCCGGACACCTGGGTCCCCCTGGGACAGGCTTCCCATGCTGGGACTGCAGGGGAACACCCTGGACACCTGGGTCCCCATGGAGCAGGCCTCGCACACTGGGACGGGGCGGGGGACACCCCGGACACCTGGGTCCCCCTGGGACAGGACAGAAGCCCTGCGACTGGGAGGTGGGGAAACAGAACCACCACCCAGCAGACCCCCTGCTCACCCAAGGCTGTTTCAGGTGCTTTTCGCCCAGTTAAGCTCTAAGGGTGTTAACCCTTCACTTGCCAGGTTCCATCCCAGCCCGCAGCCCCTCCCCCATGGGCTCCTGAAGGCCTGGCTCTGTGCCCCTCAGAGGCTGGGTGCTGGGCCTGGCACAGGGGTGGGTGGGGGGACCCAGCACGTTCATGTCACACGCACCCCCCCCATGCCACTCACAATGATCCCCTCGCCCCCAGCCAGGCCTCTGCCACTGGAGCTGCAGGAGGGACTCCACCCAGCAGGAGCAGTAGTAGGCTCTTATCCTCCCCGTGCACCAGGCATTAGTGTCAGGCCTGGCTAGCATGTGCTGGGTGCATGACAGGAGCAAAGGGAGTGGGGGCAGGGCAGGGCAGGAGTGGGGCAGGCAGAGAAGCAGGAGCCAGCGGCAGTCGGCTTCTCAGGACTGAAAGTTCCTGGTCCAAGGCCAGGCCACCTGCAGAGAGCACCTGGCACAGCAGCAGAGGGTGCTTATGGGTTGTTCACTCTGAACCCTAACAATGACAGACTGTCCTCAGTGTTCCTCCAGGGCCAGGTGTTGAGGATGGGGCTTGTAGCTGTGGCCAGAGCTAGAGTAAAGTACCACCCTTTCATCCGGACCCTGTGTCACTGCGAGCCAGTGACTGTGTGAAGGGGCCGCACACTGAGTCTAGCCCTGCCCCTTTCCCCTGTCGGGGCCAGGGCACGTGCTGGGAGCCTGACACCACCAAAGGCAGCAGGAGCTCTGGCAAGGGTGCTAGCATGGAGCCAAGGGCTCTTCACCCCGAGCCAGTGAATGGGAGCATGTCAAGGGCTCCTGTCCACAGCCTCCTGTCGGCTTCACTGGGCACGAGCTGCAGCGGTGGGGCCCTGGCACTGGCCCAGCCCAGCATGGGCTGGAGCAGCAGGCCAGCTCCTGCCACAGGAGTAGTGGGGGGGGCTGTTTTCTGTCCTTGTCTGCCCCCGCCCCTTGCTGAGGCGGCTCAGAAATGGGGGGAGCCCAGCTGCTCTCCCCCCAGCTGCAGAACAGCATGTGTGTGTGGGGGAGACCTTCATTAGCAACCCCCCAGGGACTCACAGCCTGGGCTGCTCCCCTCCAGCACAGGCACAGACCGAAGGGCGATGGGGGCCCAGGGGGTGGGAGGCGGGAGGGGCCGGGGGAGCAGAACGGGTGGGTGCCGCAGCATTTTGCCCTGGAGAGCTGGGTGAGACTCCGGTCATGGATGGTTGTTTGCAAAGAACACAAAACCACAGAACAAACTGGCATTTTGTCCAACTGTGCTCAGGAGAGACACCGGGGCTGGGCTAGCGGGGGGCAGCAGGTCAGGACTGAGGGGCCCTGGCAGAGCCGGGGCATGGGGGAGTCCAAGCCTCAGAGAGGGGGCTGCGGGTTGGGAGTGAGGGGCACCGGCAGAGCCAGGGTGGAGGCTGGAGCCTGTTGTTTTGCTCTGGTCTCTGGCTGCTGCTCCCCGCCTCTCCCATAACTAGGCTCCCAGCCTGGCACCGCCCTCAGCCAGGCCCCCTGGCCTAGCGCGGCCTGGTTCCGGCAGGACCATGCACCAGGGTTCATTCGGGTCCCGGGGCGGGGGACGAGTTCGGGTGCCGCGCTCCTGACCTGCGGAGCAGAGCCCTGGGGCGGCACGAGGAGGGTGGCACAGGGAGTGGGATCAGCTCTGGCCTGTGCCCAGCGCCCAGCCAGTCGGGCGCTTCTCCAGCTGGGTCTGTCCAGACTGCCTTGAACCGCTGCAGGCTGGGATCCCCAGAACCCCCCCTCCAGCACCCCCTCCTCCCCCCAAACCGGGATCCCCAGAGCCCCCCTCCAGCACCCCCAGGTTGGGATCCCGGCAGGCCCAGCAGCAGCCCAGCAGGGCCCCTGCACCATGGCGGTCTTGGCCCAGCGGGGGCCGGGGATTTGGGGTTGCCCCTCCCCAGGGACCTGCAGGTCTCTGCTGCCCTCTAGTGTTCATGGCGGAGCAGTGCCGGCTGCTGCAGCCTCCCTGTGAGCTGGGGTGGGGACAAGGGCTGGGTCTGGGAGGTCGCACAATTGTGGGCCTCTGTCTGGGGGGGGTGTGCACACCTGCGGGGTCTATGTCTGGGGGTACACACCTGCAAGCTTGTGTCTGGGGGGGGGCGCACACCTGCGGGCCTGTGTCTGGGGGGGCACAGCTGCCGGCCTGTGTCGGGGGGGGGAAACACCTGATGCCCCGTGTCTGGGGACATACACCTGTGGGCCTGTGTTGCGGGGGGGCACACACCACGTTTGCCCCTGTGTGGGGGTGGGAGTTGTTGCACAGATGGGGCCATGTCATCATCCTGCATCTCTTCCCCCCCCCCCCCCCGATCCTGTCCTGCCTGGTGGAGCCAGCCCGTGTCTCTTACAAGCGATGTCCCCTCTCCAGCTAAGGCCCCTCGTGCGGGGACCCCACAGCCCTGAGCTGCCAGGGCCCCTCGCCCTGTCTTGGGTCGGGGTCTGTCTGGTGTTGGCTCTAGCCCTCTGCTCTCAGAAATGGAGCAAACCCTGGCCCTTTCCAGCCCTAGCACCGTCCTCCCACCCCATCGCTCTGTCCCCGACGTGCCCCCCCCCGCACCCCACACACTCAAGCCATACAGGAGACAGCAGCGCCCTCTAGTGGCCAATGCCCCAAGTGCAGCCCCCAGCCCAGCCCCTGCCTCCAGGACGGTCAGGCCTGGGACTTGCCCAGCACCCCAGGCAGGCTGGCATCAGCCAGGGCTGGGCTAGGCAGCTCAGCGGGCAGAGGAACAAGGTGGCCTCTAGAGGATGCTTCCAGCCGGATATTTCTATGATCTTCCCTCTGGGACAGCCAGGAATTGAGGACCGGAGATTTGGCCAGGGCCCACCAGCAGGGCCCAGGTGTCCGGGGCCTCGGCCCGGTGCCCTGCCTCCAGCCCATCCTCTCTCTCCTCAGCTCCCTGGCTGTATTTTGCTTGGGTGAGGAAACTCGGCATTGGGGATGCAGCGGGTGCTGCAGGGGCTCAGCACCTTGGGGATCACCCACTCGGAGCCGGCCTGTCTTCTCCCTTCCTCCAGGGCCTTCAGAATGGGGATCGGGGCTATTTTTGCATCTGTCTGAGGGAAAACCATGGCCTGGGGGTGGATTTCTGTGTGTGTTTCCTTTAGCAACGCCAGGCAGGGGCCCCAGGGACATGCACTGACAGGGCTGGGGGTAGAGGGCGTTGTACCTGTATTAACCACGTCTCCCTTTCTCCGCCGTGCTCTGGTGTTAAACCGGGGGTGACCCAAGCTGTTCACAGAGCTTTAGTAATAGCTCTTTGGTAGCGCGTTCCAGATGTTGATCTCAAAGCACTTTACAAAGTAGGCCAGTATCATGATCTCCATTGTACAGTGGGGAAACTGAGGCAGAGAGCAGGGCCGTGCCTTGTCGAAGGTCACCCCACAGGCCAGCGGCAGAGCCAGGAACAGCACCCAGCTCTCCTGCCTCCCAGGTCAGGTCTCTATCCACTAGGACACGCTGCCTGGCTGGAAACACCCCCCAGCCCCGGTGCCAGCACTCATGCTCCTGGCCCCGGTGTGTCACCAGCGTGAGGCCAGCTGGGTGGCTATAAACAACCGCTGGGATTTCTCACCTGCCATACAGTGGCTGGACAGGCCCCAGCCCTTTGGAAAGATCCCCTCTAGGAGCCCATGGTCAGGCCATGAATGACCCCACCAGCGTAGGGCAGGAATCAGGGGTCCTTTAACTGGGTCCCCTAGTGCAGTGGTTCTCAACCAAGGGTCCAGGGCCCCCTAGGGGGCCGCGAGCAGGTTTCGGGGGGGCGCCAAGCAAGGCCAGTGTTAGACTCGCTGGGGCCCAGGGCAGAAAGCTGAAGGCTCGCGGTGTGGGGCTGAAGTCCAGGGCTCCCAGCCCTGCCACCTGGGGCTGAAGCCGAAGCCTGAGCAACTTCGCTTTGTGGGGATCCCTGTCGCGTGGGGCCCAGGGCAGTTGCCCATCTTGCTACCCCCTAACACCGGCCCTGGCTTTTCTATGCAGAAACCAGTTGGTGCAGCACTGGTGGGCCGTGGAGTTTTTATAGCGTGTTGTGGGGGCTGCAGAAGGAAAAAAGGTAGAGGACCCCTGCCCTAGTGAGTGTCCCGCTGCGCTCTGGCCCCCTGCCCCCGGATCCCTGCTCGGCCACTTGGCCTCCAGAGCCGGAGCCCTGCCGCCCTGGGATGGGCCGTCCCCAAGTCAGTTTGTGTCCTGGGCCGATGCGTTAGAAAAACATCCCGTCCTCATTTGCAATCTGCCAGCGACGGAGAATCCAGCCCGCCACTGGCTGTTTTCCCAACTGTTCCCTGTTCTAAACCCGCCCACGCTGCTCCCGGCACAGACACCTGCGTCTCCTGGAGCGTGCTGGGGCAAACCCAAAGGGCAGCCGGGCACCTGGTAGCTGCAGACACCCTCGGCGGGGGAGGCGGCTGAGCCGGCGGGGACCAGCAGCCCCTTTCAGGCAGGCTGGGCAGGTCAGGGAAGGGCCCGCGGCTCGGGTGTTCTGGGGCAGTGAGATCACGCCCACGGTGAAGGGTGAGGCAGAGGGACACCTGCCTGGGGGCTGAATTGGTGCCGGTTCAGTGCAGCCAGGATGGACACACACTGTCTCCGTGCAGGGCTCCTACCTCCCCTGGGCTCCCTTGTGGCCACAGCTCACATTTTAGGAGCCTACGTCCAACACCGAAGCGCCACTGGGCACCCACAGAACCCCTGCTCGGGTGCCGCTGAGTGCTGGAGGAGTCCCCCTGGCCCCGAACTTTCCACCATTAACGTCCCCACGGTGCCTAAATTGCAGAGGGGGGACAGAGGCTCAGCTGGGTAAGTTCTAGCAGCCTGACGCACCCCAGGGGGCTTCAACCCCCTAGATGTTGCCCTGCCGGCCTCACCTGGGGGCCCGAGTGGGCTCAGGGCACGTCTGAACCTGCCCCACGCAGCTGGAGGAGGAGGAAGAGGGGATGGTGCCATGTGACCCAGGGGTTGGGGTGATTCACCCAGTGGGAGGGAGGTCCAGGGCCAATCCCTTGCCTGGCCTGGGTGGGAAGCAGGGCTTGCAGGAGAGTGCTGGGCTCAGGGTACAGCAGGACTTCAGTCTCTCCCGTGCCAGGAGCGGGCGAGTGCCGGACCACGGGCGAAAAGCATTGCGGGGTGGGGGGGGGAGCCCTGGCTCCACTTGGAGGGCAGGGCTTAGGCCACACCGCCTCTCCTGGGCCTCTCCCATTGGCTGGCATTTCTCTCCCCATGGATTGCACCTGGCAGCAGGGCACCCACGGCCCCCTGGCCAGTCCCACCCAAAGGAGCCTGGGAGCTGAGCCGGGCCCGTTGCTCGGCAGCTGCTAACCCAGACAACGATCAGCTGGGGGGGAAAGAGCTGCTGCGTTTAAACACATCAACAGGAAGCCGAGGCACTTGCAGCTGTCGACACTGTTCGCCCGGTAGCGGGCGGTGCAAGGGGCTGGTGCCTGCAGAGAACAATGGGTCGTTGTCTGCGGCCAAGGCAGCCAGGAGAGCGAGAGCACCTGTGCTATCTTCCGTCCCCTCTGCCCTCAGACATCCAGACTCGGTGCCCGAGGCGGGGCAGCGTCCTAGCCGCGGAGGCCGTGAGTTCAAGTCTCAACCCAATGCCTGTAGGCGAGACCACCGCAGGCTTCGCGCCTCGTTCTTACCAGCCACGGCCAGGACCCCGGGCAGGCACAAGCCCCCGGCCCTCACTTCCCAAACAGAACAATGAGGTTACACAAAATCCCTCCAGGCGCAGCTGGAGGTAGAAGCCAGGGGGCCCCCAGAGCTTGGTTGGCGCAGTGGCCAGGTCACCCAGCAGCGCTTCGTGCCCATCCAGAGTGTGGAGAGGCGCTAAACGTAACCATCCGAAATCCAGGAAAGACGACCCCAGTCCTCATACCCCTTGAACTCTGCCCCCGGAGATGGCATCAGACGCTGGGAACGGGTCAGGAAGCGGGAAGGTGCCTTACTAAGTAGGCATGAGACAGGACGAAGAATGTGCCATTGTTAGTGTGGGGTTGTGGTGTAACCCCTCTGCCAAGCATTGGGTTCAAACGTCTGGGGCACCTCTTAAAATTCACACAGTCCCCAGCTCCAGCCCTGCGGGGAAGGGTGGAATGTTTGTAATATTCTTCTTATGTGTGACTCTGTTTACCCACCCATGTGGTATTGCTACCCACTGGGTGGGAAGGGACTGAGTATAGTGGACTGTCAGATCCATTGTAGTTAAGTTTCAGACCAGTTTTCTATTTAAAGCTTTAATCCTGTAAGTGCTCAAAAAGCCATACGGTTACTCAGATTGCCTTGAAATTTGGTGTGCCATGTCATGGGCAGTAATCCAAGTTTGGGGTTGTTTCACCAATGGGTTCCCGAGGTACAGGCCTCTAAAGGTGCATGCCTTTTACCAATGGGTTTGTGCCCACGGTTACAGATCCAAGCGTTATGTTCATGGTGCGCACCCAGAGAAGTGAGATACAAACCTCAGTGCTCTGGCTGGAAGGTTGTAACGTGACATGACTTAATTTCTTCGAATTCGGAAGGATAAAGGACCGAAACCAGAGAGAGACAAAACAGGCTGCTCCCTCAGGCAGAGAGGCCCAACTCACCCCACTCCCTTTACTCTAGGCGGACCCTCTGCAGACCAGCTGCTGCTAGACCTTGATCACAGACTGATATAGAGCTGGGAAGAAACCTGGACCCTGCAGGAGCCAGGAAAACCCAGTGGTGTTACAGTGGTAGATTGCTATTTGACTACAGGTTTCAATTTGCCTCATGTCTCCCCAGTAAATTCCTCAGTTAACTAACACCATTAACAAAAATCACAAATTCCGCAGTCTTATGGGAGGTCTGCGATTTTGCTGCAGTCAGTGGTAGCTGCCAGGGAGAGAAACTGACACCTGCCCTCTGGCCGCTGTTCCTTAGCCGTACTGTGCCGATCTCCCCCTGCCGATCCCTCCCCTCCCTCAGCCACCTCCTTTGGCCAACAAAACCTGCCACCATCTGTACTCACTTCAGGGGCTGCCTCCCGCAGCCCTTGCTTGGGCCTGGGAACAGCTGATTGATGGGCTGATCGATTGTCTCCCCTTTGACCTCCCCACCTCGCCCCTTCCGTGGCATTTGGGGCCAACCTAGGCAGTGTCTGTGGCGGGGTTTTCACCGCCGAGCGCTCTCAGGACGTCTGGTCTAAGGAGATCAGATCCAGTCGGTGTCTTTAAAACAACTTGCTGGAGTCCGCGGAGCTCTGGATTTCGGGACGGACAGAGATTTGGCAATGCAGGGTCTCCCAGCACTCTGTCTGGGGCTCCTCTCAGTGTCCCCGCCCAGTGCGCTGCTCGCCCGGCTGATGCGGCCGGCCAAGTGCCCCTGGAAAGCCTCGGAAATCAGTGGGGGGCATTCCTGGAAACAAACTCCCAGGCATCCCAGGGGCGGGAAATGTGCTGTGAAGTGCTCCAGCCCTTTTCCAGGGAGAGGTCGCCCTCATGTGCCCTGCCTCCGCCCACAGAGAATAAGCATCAGCCATGACTAAGTGCCTTTGCTTCTTCGGGCATGCAAAGTCAAGGCCCAGCTGTTGCTAGGATATCCCAGCCCACTGCCCTGGCTGTCTGGTGCTGTTTCTGGCACGTTGCAATGGCTATTCCAGGAGTCCCACCGGCAGAAATAGCTTCTGGCTGCCCCCTTCGTTGTCACTAGCCCGTAGTGTTACCCGCACAAAATTCTCTGTTACTCACACACTCTAGGGCAGGGGTGGCCAACCTGAGCCTGAGAAGGAGCCAGAATTTACCAATTTGCCAAAGAGCCACAGTAATAGGCCAGCAGCCCCCCGCCACCCAGCGCCTCCGGCCCACCGGCAGCTCCGCCGATCAGCGCCTCCCCCTCCCTCCCGATCAGCTGGTTCGGGGCGTGCAGCAGGCTCTGGGGTGCAGGGGGAGGAGCGAGGGCACGGCTGGCTCAGGGGAGGGGGCGGGAGGGGGTGCAGTGGGGGCAGGGCCTGTGGCAGAGCCCGGGGCGGAGCAGGGAGCCCCCCCCCCCCCCCGGCCCACTGGGAAGTTGACAGGTGTAGCTCCAGCCCCGGAGTCGGTGCCTAGACACGGAGCCGCCTCTTAACCTCTGAATGTGGCCCCGGAGCCCCAGATTGGCCACCCCTGCGCTAGGGGCACCCACCTTTACCCAGGTCCTAGGGCTCCAGGCGTAACCCTCTTAATTTAGGCCCCACCCTCCCCCTTCTGTGGGCCCCAAACGCAGACACAGCGCTCTGCTCTTTGCACCATCGAGCCGGGGGCGGCCGGCCGCTTCCCCTGGGGCCTTCTGGAACTTGTGTCAGCAAATGGGGGTGAGCGCACACAGCTCCCGGGACACGTAGGGATAAATCCAGAGCCCCCAGGCAGCTGTCCCCCCACCTCTTCTCCCCCAGCGCCCAGCTCTGGGGCTCCCCATACTAGGGATCCTGGCTGCAGGTCTGCACTGCTGCCACCAGGGGGCAGCCTATACCCATTTCAGCTGGGGAGCCGGCTACCAGTACGGGGCGGGGAACCGTCACCGGGTGGGTCAGAACCAGTGCCCTGGGGATGTGCGGGTCTGGATCCGACCTGCTAGTCCAGGGTCCCTTCTCCAGGCCAGACGCCCCTGATGACAAAGAAAGAGCCTGTGAGCACGGGGACTTGCAGAAAGCAGGGCCCCTCCCCCCATGTCCCTGGGGGTTCACCCCACCCAGCCCTGGCGTTTCCCTGCACGCTCAG
This sequence comes from Lepidochelys olivacea, assembly GCF_965140295.1. Classification (NCBI taxonomy): domain Eukaryota; kingdom Metazoa; phylum Chordata; order Testudines; family Cheloniidae; genus Lepidochelys; species Lepidochelys olivacea. The sequence goes on along the minus strand of NC_140433.1, from coordinate 6,370,706 downwards.
CACCCCCAGCCAGGCACTCGGTGCAGGATGTGGGACCCTGGCTTAGCCCTCTGGACACTGACACCTTCCAGGCCCCTGTCTGAGGGGAGCAGATGCCCAGCCTGGCTGGGCCTGGATTCAGAGAGGTCAACGCCAGGAGGGACCATTGGCCAAGCTTGGGACGGCCCTGTACACGTCTCAGCGGCATCCCTCTGCCTGTCTGTCCAGCCGGGACGACTGGACACGCATCGGATCCATTCCAACGTTGCAGCAGCGGGCAGAACCCCCATGGATTTGGGGGGGGAATTGCATAACCGAAAGGAAGAAAATGGGGGGACACCCTCAGTGCCCTGGCCATCTGATTAGCTGATCCACCACCTCAGGCTGCTCTGCCATGGTCTATAGCAGTGGGTCCCACACGGGGTCCCCTGCGGGCCTGCCTGGGCTGTGGGGGTCCCTCCCTTGAGCCAGGCCCAGACTATGCTTCTGCCCCATGGAGGATGCCATCGTGTTCTCCACGTGGTGCCCCAAGCGCAGAGTGCGAGGGAGGTCACGATCCCGTAACACCGGGAAGGAAAGGGGGCTGGGATACTCGGTAATGCACCAGAAGGATCCTTAGGTGAATCGCTGGCCTAGAGCTCAGAAAACTGGCCACTGGCCCCATTAATGGCTCCCAGCATAACACCCTGTCTCATCTCTGCCTGTCTCCCCAAAATCTGCCCCCTGCACCAGGCAGCCAGAAAAGAAATAACTAGACGGGTAGGAGGAGATTGGGGGCAGGTGGGAATGGGGAATGTACACAGCCCCTGCAATAGGGGAAGGGGGAATAAGCTCCACCCAGGCCTCCTCAGGGAGGGGAAATGGAGATGCACACAGCCTCTGGCACGAGGGGAAAGGTGAAAACAGGGGGTAGACTGAACCCCCGGCCTGGGAGTGGGACTGGGGCCACTGATGGAGTCTCTGCCATGGCGGATGCTGAGTTGAGGGCAAGGGAGAACGGGGGGGGGGGGGGGGGAGGGCACACACAAGCCCTGGCCCAGGGAGAGGCAGGAAGGTGGTGTCACGGAGTCCCCGGGTGATGCTCTGGAACTGCTCCCTACGAAGCCAGGTAGGACTCTGGGGAAGTCTCCTCTCTGTGAGCAGCCTGTCTGCAGGACACACAGCTCACACAGCTTCCACCTTCCTGGGTCTGACCTCGGAGCATTCAGCATCCTCTGCCCCTCCGTGAGCTTCCCACAGCAAGTCCGCCCAGGCGGGGTCCTGGGGAAGCCAGAGGGTCCTGCCCCCCAACTCTGCAGTCAGACGTGACCGTCAGCCAGCCAGCAAAACAGAGGTTTATTTGACAACAGGAACATGGTCTAAACCAGAGCTTGTAAGTGCAGAGAACAGGACTCCTCAGCTGCGTCCATTTTGGGGGACAGTGAGCCAGACAACCACGTCTGCACTTCACTCCATGTCCACAGCCAACCCCAAACCAACTCCCCCTCCAGCCCCTCCTCCTCTGGGCTTTGTCCCTTTCCGGGCCAGGAGGGCACCTGATTACTTTGTTCTCCAACCCCTTTAGCTCTCACCTTGCAGGGGGGAAGGGCCCAGGCCATCAGTTGCCAGGAAACAGGGTGTCAGCCATTCTCTGTGTCCAGACCCCTGCACACACCTGCCCTCTAAAGCTCTGCAATGATCATACACCCTTATCCCACCACCTAGATACTTAAGAACTGCCTAGGGGAAACTGAGGCACCCCCACAATATTCAGAGGAAACATTAAGAACAGTCCCACTTCGGCACATCTCTCCTCCCTTCGAGACCGAACTGAGCGGGGTCACTTTAGCCGGTGACCTGGGGAAGTTCGAAGCCACCAACGTTCCCATGGATGCTCCAGCATCTCTCCTGTTCCTTGGTGGGAGTTACACCAGGCCCTTCCAGTTTCATGCCCTCCCTTAGGTCAGGGTGGTCGATAGCACTCACATGCCGCATGTGGGAAGGTTTTTGCGGCCCGTGCCCTTTTGCCACCCCAAAACCCCCGGGGGTCAAACTGGGATCGGGTCTTCTCCCAGCGCTCCAGTCTGGAGGGCTGCAATTCGGGCTCTCTTGGTTAAGAGCCCCCATCTTGACTTGGGCCACATAATTTTCACTTACAGAACTAGCATGGAGACATCCCTTTCTCAACAACCTTGTCTTCCCAACAAGCTGGCCAAACACAGCCACTTGGTTAGAGGACTGTTTAACTTTCTTAACAGCTTTCACTCCATCTGAGACCTTCTTAAAGCTCTCCACACTGGATGCTTCAACAGGACAGTCAGTGGAACCATTCACAACAGAAAATTTCTGGCTGTTTGGAACTGAAACTTTCTTGATTAAATCACTTTCACACCCTTCAATTGCAGTAAACTGCTTGCAAAGACTCCATGAGGATTCCTTTCCCAAGGGCTTTTCTATGCAACAATTCACCCTTCCCAGAAATTCTGCTCTTACCCTCTTTACCTAGGGCTTGCTCTAGAGAAACACTTTCCTGAGCAACAACAGACTCTTTCTGGGTCTCACTTACATCCAGAATCACCTCTGGCCCATCAGGCGGATTCCAACATAATCCCCTTTCAGGCAAACTGACAGACTTCCTAGATAAAGGTCAGAAGCATTCTCCTTCCCTTTGCCACCCACAAGTTCAGGAATCTTTCCCTTCTTGCTACAGGTTTCCACACCCTCAGTAGGTAACACAATCACACACCTTCATGCTCTGCTTGTGCCCTGGCTAGAATCTCACCCTGATTAGACAGAGTTGCTACACCCTTTCCCAACAACACACTAGCAACAGGCAAAATATAAACACCAGAATTGTCTGGGCTCTGGGATTTTACATAGACACTAACTGGATGCGACCTAGTTACAGGGCCATTCTCCCGAGCAGACACAAACTTAGGACCCTTCTCTTCCTGGGCTTTAGCTGAATCCAGAACAAACTCTGAGACAACTGCACCATCCTCCACCATCACAGGCTGAAAGACCCCTTCTGCTCCACAGACAAAGAAGAGCCGGACACACTTTCTCCTTTCCCAGACACACAGCTTGGGATCTCATTCCCCTTGTCCCAGCACACAGGGCTGTTCACAGACAACTGCTTGGAGATCGGGGTAGCTCCCTCCACAGGCAAGTCAATACCCCTGACAGACACAGGCACGTTTCCTTCACTGTCCCAATTCTCCACCCAGCTAACAGGTAAGGTCCAGGGACACTCGTCTTCCACTCTCCTCGCCTTCCCCCACTGCTGACTAGACAAACCCATCAGCTCATAAGGCTGCCTAGGTTCATCCAGACTTTCCTTACCAAGCACCTTGCCACTCCCCACAGATCCCCTGCCCTGCCTGTGTCTCCCCCGACTCAGCTGGGGTCTCAGCTCCCACTGTGCTTAGCCCTGCCCTTGCTGTCCCAGTGGGGGTAGGCAGTGAGCTCGCTGCTTTCCTCACTGCATCAGAGCCAGCCTGAGCCCCCCTTTCCGGTGTGCAAGGGGGCGGGGAGCATCTCTCTGTCCCACCCAGCCCCAGGGGTCTGGTTACAGGCAGGCAGGTATCCTGAGCCTAGCAGCTCCTCCCCGCTGCCAGCCAGGTCATCTGCATTTTCATTGACCATTTCCCTCTCTGCTTATTGGTTCCCTGGATTCAAATTCAAACCCTCGGCCGTTACCGGAGCAGGGCCTGGATCCTGTCCCAAAGAGAGACAGTCACCCCACAACAGGGTCTCGCAGCTGATATCCTGGAGAACCCCAACAGCCAGCCAGCCCCACCCCTCCTGCGTCTGCACAGGGATCTGGGCCATAGGCAGGGCGAGGGGCTTCATCCCTGGGACCCTCACCCTGGTCACACAGCCCCTCAGCATCTGAGGCTGCACCACCCAGGGCCTGACAACAGTTCTCTCTGTCCCAGGATCTCGCACCCCAGGAATTGCTCCCCATTGATCATCACCTTCCGCTCCCACTGGAGGTCCAAGGGGCCTGATCCCAGGAAACTCCACACAGACATATAGGTTGGGGTCAGGAGTGGGAGCCTGTCCACCTCCCCACCCACCTGGCTGACAGAGTCTATGGCCTTGGGACCCAGCAAGGGAGCTAGACACCGGGGCTTTTCCGCAGTGTCCCCCTGGTTCAAATCGCCAGCCTGCTCAAAGGCAGTGAGGTGGCATCCACATCCGCCCCCTTCCTTAACCAGGGGCAGCAATTTAGTCTCGAGGTTCCCTGCGGAACTGGCCCCCCCGGGGTCTATCCCCACTCACCCCGGGGAGGTCCCCTAGGCCTCTCCGCTCCCCCACCGCCAGTTCATGCTGCTGCTGCTTCTGCAGCTATTTCTTGGACTCTCGCTGTCTCTCACAGTCCTCTTGCTCCCTCGGACTCAGCTCCAATCCCGTCTGTCTCCGATCCCCCGATGGGGAACCCGATCGTGAAGACCCCCGTCTGGTCGGGGACAGGAGTCTTGGCGATGCCTGGCTCCCACTCCAGCTGCTCCCAGATCCTGCTATAGCCCCATTTGGGGTCAGGAATCTGTTCCTTAGAGCGGTCATCCTCCTCCAGCTGCACGATTAACTGTGCTTTGGTGAACTATCCAATGCGCAACTCTCTCTTTTTGCACAGGGTTACAACGTCCTTCTTAAGGAGACGGTGACAGGCCATCACTCCGCTCCTCCCAAGTTGTTGTGGACTCACAGGCCTGTGGGCTCTCAGCTCCCCACGGTCTCCAGGGAGAACCCCTAGTGTGCCAACCCTTCTCGAGGTCACCACCTCTTTGCCAGGGTCAAGCTGCAGACTCCTCCGCCCCTGGGACCACTCGCTGCAATCCCCAGGGGAACCGTTACTGCAAAAGTCCTTCTCTCTCTCAGGGCGAAGCCACAGGCTGCTCACTGCATTCCCCAGGGGGACCCCTTTACTGCACAATCCTTGCTGGTCACACACTCCCAAGGGGTTAACCGCCCCCTGAAACCGCTCCTCTCTGAGCCTTCAGCAGCTCTGGTCCTCGTCAATCCCCCTTCGTTTTACTGCTCCCCAGTCACTTATGCAGTACATCCCACCTCTGCCACCAGTTGTCACGGAGTCCCTGGGCGATGCTCTGGAACTGCTCCCCACGAAGCCAGGCAGGACTCTGGGGCAGTCTCCTCTCTGTGAGCAGCCTGTCTGCAGGACACACAGCTCACACAGCTTCCACCTTCCTGGGTCTGACCTCGGAGCATTCAGCCTCCTCTGCCCCTCCGTGAGCTTCCCCCAGCGAGTCTGCCCAGGCAGGGTCCTGGGGAAGCCAGAGGGTCCTGCCCCCCAACTCCGCAGTCAGACGTGACTCTCAGCCAGCCAGTGAAACAGAAGGTTTATTAGACGACAGGAACATGGTCTAAAATAGAGCTTGTCGGTGCAGAGAACAGGACTCCTCAGCTGGGTCCATTTTGGGGCCAGTGAGCCAGACAACCACGTCTGCACTTCATTCCATGTCCCCAGCCAGCCCCAAACCTCCAGCCCCGCCTCCTCGGGGCTTTGTCCCCTTCCAGCCCAGGAGGGCACCTGATTCCTTTGTTCTCCAACCCTTTAGCTCTCACCTTGCAGGGGGGAATGGTCCATCAGTTGCCAGGAAAGAGGGTGTTGGCCATTCTCTGTGTCCAGATCCCTGCACACACCTGCCCTCTAGGGCTCTGCAATGATCATACACCCTTATCCCACCACCTAGATACTTAAGAACTGCATAAGGGAAACTGAGGCACTCCCACAATATTCAGAGGAAACATTAAGAAGAGTCCTGCTTCGTCAAGGTGGGCATGCAGAACCTCTTGCAATGGGAAAATTAGGGGGGGGTTTGCAGGGAGTCCCTCAAATAGCACGTAATGGAGGGAGCGTGCAGGGAGCTTGTTTGGCGGGGATGCAGGGAACCCCTGGGCTGCACAATGAGCTCAGTCTGCAGAGCAAGGAGTCTAGTCTGGTCTGATCTCCTGCCTCACCCACGTTGGCGGAAGCATCTTCCGGACAGGCAGAGCTGGCAGCAGGGCGCCAGCCCCAGGGCGCTCTGGGTGCTGTTAGTTGCCGGGGGCCAGGGGCCAGCTGGAAAATCCTGCATTTCAAGATTTAAAAGCTGAAAAATTCCCAGGGGAAAGGGGTTTGCTGCAATTTGTCATTATCAAAGGGTGACAACTCGCCCCCTGCTCGCCCCAGGAGAACTTGGCACAGATTTTGAGGCCCCTTGGCTTAAAGAATGGTGGGGGGGAGGGGGGGGCAGACCCTCCTGGGCACTTCCACCTGAGGTGCCAGCCCTGTTCTCTGCCTGGCTGGAGCGAGTTGAGACCAGTTCTTGCTCCAAGCCAGCCTGGAGCTTTCTGGAGCAGGAGGCAGGGCTCAGGCAGGCAGTTGGCACCCAGGGCCTGCACATTGAGCTGGAAGGCAAGGTGGGCCTCTCCGTTGGCAGGGAAGCTGGGTGTAGAGCTTCCCTTCGTGAAGCCGCTAGGAGACGGAGGTACGGCTGGTCGGCCAGCCAGCTGCCCCCTTCACTGTAAGGAGAGCGAGGAGCAGGGCCTGGGCTGGGAGACCGCCCCCGCAGGAAACTGGATTGGGCCAGCTGCCTGGAACAGGACTGCACCTGTGGGTACAAGGGCCGAACACCAGCCCCTGGGCCCAACGCACTGGCCTATGCCAAGCCCCAGGCCTGCCCTAACCCTGCAACACTGATCCCCCGCTTACATGTAGGGGTGAATAGTCCCGCTATTGTGGGAAACTGTCCTGGTTTTTGCACTACCCCGGTGAAGTGGGCGAGTGAAAGGATCTGAGTCCTCGCTCCCACTTCCTTTACCCAGTGGCCTCCCTGCCCTTGAGGGCTCCCCTTCCACTCTGTCTGGCAGAGTCCTCGTAACCCCAACAAGGCCGGGCGCAGGATGCCTGGGGGCCTCGACCCCCAACCCTTCTGTGGTCACTTAGGACAGGGGCTAGGGTGTCCCCACTCTGGGGGGTTCTCTCTGCACTGGGCACTTCTCTGACCCACAGATTACATACAATTTGAAGCAAATGCAAGTTATTTAATCAACAATTCATTTTAAAAAGAATAAGGAATAATGGGAAAGGTTCAAGGAAACACATCACGCTGCTCTGTGGCAGGGAACATCACAAACAGCGTCTCTGGAACGTCCGGGCAGCTCACAGTCTGTTCCTTGTAGGTCCCAGGGCCCTTCTCAGGCCCTGGCTGGGCTGCAGGGAGGCTGTGGGTTGGACACTTGCTCTGGTGGTGGCCACAGGCTCTAGGTGGCAGGGCTTCTTCCCAGCGTTGCCCCCGCCCTGTCGGGGTTACCAATCCCCCTTCGAGTCTGGCCTGCAGAGCCTCCTGGCTGAGGCGTCTCCCTGTGTTGGGCCCACTGCCTGGGGTCCCCCCTCGCTCTCCCCAGCTGCTCACGACACCCAGCTCCGGACTGCTCCAGCCCCAGCATGGCTGCTGCTCTGCCTCCAGCTCCCCGGGCTGCTTCTCTGGCCCCTCTGGCTCTGGTTGCTGCAGCTCTGCTCCCAGGGCAAGTCTGCTCTCTCTGGGCTGTGCCTCTGGCTTTGGGGCTGCAGCTCTGCTCCCAGGACAGGGGCTGCTCTCTCAGGGCTGCTATTTTGGTCCCTCTGGATCTGGCCCAGGGCTGCTCCCCAGCTCCGCTCGGGCCCCTGCTTTCTCCCTAGCTCGGCCCCACTCTATCTGACCCAGGTAATTCCAGCTCACAGGGAGGACAGGACCTCCCTGGCCTCCTGCCTGCCCGGTCATTCAGGCTGACCTGGAGCATTGGCCTCTCCCCATTGTTCCTGGGGGCTGTCAGGCTCAGGGCCCTGATTCCCCATCGACCCTTCCCCTTTGAGTACTGGGAGCTAGCAAATAAGACACCCCACTGAATGTTAGTAAGGTGGCAACAGTCCCCTTACATTCCCCAGTGCTAAAATTCTGCCACAACCACACTATTCACACCAGTACATCCGGCCCCATAGTAACATATACCCACATCATATCAAAAACCCATTAACAATCAGCAGAACATTTAACATACTTAGCATTCCACATCTACTTCTTCATACTATACATAACAATATTCATTAACACACTACACAAAACCAATTACATAATTATGTAAGTCTAACAGGAAGTGCACCCTTATTAGCCCTCTGGGACCTTTTTAAAACTGGTGGTTCATTCCTCATATTTTCTGTTTCCCTATCCTTAGGTAAAACTGGGTGAGTTTGAGGCATCTGGACATTCCTTAGGGTTTGGGTTTACCCCATTGGTTTTAGTCTCCTCTAGAAATGCTGCTCTATGCCTCCTACGAGCCCTGGTAAGACTAAAAGTCCAATGCTTTAGCTGGTCTCTACGTACGACTCTCTCAGGACCTTCTTGTTCAGGCTGGATAACGTACACTGGCAGTTGGGGATTGTTGTGGGTGACCACAGTGTGGGGATTTGGCTCCCATTTGTCCTGTATTTTATTATGTCTCCAGCATCTGTGGCTCCGAGCTGGTACAGTCACCAGGTCTGATGGGAGCCCCACTGGACTTGTGATAAGTCCTTTTCCTACTTTGGGCTGTGTCTTTAGTTGTACGGAGAGCAACTTCACTGGCTGTCTTTGGCCTGTTGTGGACACCTTTGACTCAGTCATCAAAATTGGTCATCTTAGAAAAGGCTTCTTGATGTTTCTCTGGCAACACCCTTAAGTTAGCCACCTGTGCAGGAATTAGCCCTTGGCATGCCGCCTGAACTGGAACTGGCAGTCTCCCACCACATCTTTCCTGAGGAAAGGTAACTTGTTCTCCCCTCTCCCCAAATGTTACCTTCACCTGAGGGATCACCTCCTCAGGCTACAACTCCATAGCTTTCATGCTTGAGTTTAGAAGACTCACTGGTACTCTTCCTTTGACGGCACTAGTCAGTACATTGGCTGACTGAAGTCCATTAGGTAGGTTTTCCCCAGATGTAGGCTCTACAAGAGCTCGATATCTATTGGTATTTTCTGATACACAGCAGTGTTAGTCAAGGATCTTCCCTCTCCGAGGAGGCATAAGAGTCTTCAGTTTTCTGCCCACTTTAACATTTCCAATCCGCCCCGCAGGCCCCAATGAATGGTTTTGTCTCTACTGGCTCGAGCCAGCCCTCTACTCAGCACAGCATTCTTAAGAGTGCCCATGACGGTTCATCCTCCTGGTTCCTTCTACTGGCAACGGTAGCTCTTTCAGCTCACTAACGATGTTCATCCCTAGAATCCCTGGGACTCCTTCTCCCATATGGCTCCCTTCAGAGTGTCTTTCAGGATGAAGATGCATTTCCCTGGCAGTGTCTGGTTCATGTAGTCTAGGTCTGCTTCGAGGCATCCCACCACCAGGATTGCCAGTTCATTAACTGCTGTTAGGTGTACAAACTGTGTGCTGTGCATGGTCAGCTCCTTGTCTTTCAAATATTTTTGAAAATGTCTCAGTAACGGTGGTGACTTCTGAGCCAGTATCTAACAAACATCTGGTCTTCACCTCCTGCTATACATACTTCAGCAGTTAGACAGTTTCCAAATGCCTGCTTACAGAAGTCGCTAGATATGCTGGCACTGCCCGCGTTCCTTTCAACACTATACAGAGTGATTTTCCCATCAAGGATCCTTCTGCCACTGCTTGACCTTCTACTGTAGATGGACTACTCGCTCCTGGTGCCCCATTGGTTTTCAGTGCCTGGGACTCTGTTCTCCTTCTCAGTGGACATTCCCGGCTAGCATGCCCTGGCCTTTCACAAGTGAAACAGATATACCTTCCCAGCTCACCCTTTAGTGGGGCTCTTCGGGATCCTGGTGCCCTTGGATACTTTGACATACTAATGGGACTTTCATTAACTCAGTCGTCACTTTTATCATCTCCTCCTGTTGGACAGCCTCACTTAAACCTTCCAGTGTTAACTGTGTTTGGGGCAGGGCCTTTTCCCCCAGCAGTTGCATTCACTAGACCCCCACTTTGTGTCCGGGGGTTAGGCTTGGCTGTCTCTGTCACAGGAACTTCCTCTTCTTCTGAGCACATAATGGCAGCCTGCATTAGTTCATGGAACTTCTTACTGGGCTCTTCCTTAAACCTCCTTTTCATTTCACGGCGGAGGGAATCATCCTGGAGCCCCAGCACTAACTGCCCTTTCAGAACTGTATCTGGGTCTGGAACTCGTGGAGAGTCTCACCGCTCCACTTTGCTCATTCTCTCCTGGAGGTCATACGCATATGCCCGGATAGTTTCACCAGGCTCCTGCTTTCGCTCAAAGAACTCCTTTAGTCGGGTTCCAATAGGTACCTTATCTCTATACACTTCCAGGAGGAGTTCAAAACACCTTTTCCACATCTTTGTCTGCCACTGCCATGAACTGTACTGTGGCCTTGGTCTGGCCCTTGAGGTGCTTCTCTGTGTAGTCCACATGATCTTCTTCAGGTACTCTTAGCACATGCAGAGCGGCCTTCACAGACTTGACCCACTCCTCTCCCGTAATGTCTCCTGGTCTAGTTGGGAAGCCACCAAACTCCATGACCTTCCGCTCCCGTGGGACACAAATACTAGGGGGTTTCTTAGCTTCTGTTGGTCTATCACCACCTTAGCCAGTGATAAGGCTTCTCTCTGTTCTGTTGTAATGCCTCAGCTTCGTCTGACAATCTGCACTGAAGTTCAGCAAACCGTGCCCATAGTTCTTCCATTCCAGCCATGGTAGGGTTCTGGACAAGGCCCAGACAGTGTTACCAGAACTCAACCAATGGGGTGGACCCTGTGGATAGGATCCTGTTCATGAGGCCAATTATGTAAGTGGGGGGAATAGACCTGCTATTGTGGGAAACTTTCCTGGCTTCTGCACTACCCCGGTGAAGTGGGCTAGCGAAAGGATCTGAGTCCTCGCTCCCACTTCCTTTACCCAGTGGCCTCCCTGCCTTTGAGGGCTCCCCTTCCACTCTGTCTGGCAGAGTCCTCGTAACCCCAACAAGGCTGAGCCCAGGATTCCTGGGGGTCTCGACCCCCAACCCTTCTGTGGTCACTTAGGACAGGGGCTAGGGTGTCCCCACTCTGGGGGGTTCTCTCTGCACTGGGCACTTCTCTGACCCACAGATCATTACATACAATTTGAAGCAAATGCAAGTTATTTAATCAACAATTCATTTTAAAAAGAATAAGGAATAATGGGAAAGGTTCAAGGAAACACATCACCCCGCTCTGTGGCGGGGAACTTCACAAACAGCGTCTCTGGAATGTCAGGGCAGTTCACAGTCTGCTCCTTGTAAGTCCCAGGCCCCGGCTTTGCTGCAGGGAGGCTGTGGGTCAGACACTTGCTCTGGTGGTGGCCACAGGCTCTAGGTGGCAGGGCTTCTTCCCAGCATTGCCCCCGCCCTGTCGGGGTTACCAATCCCCCTTCGAGTCTGGCCTGCAGAGCCTCCTGGCTGAGGCGTCTCCCTGTGTTGGGCCCACTGCCTGGGGTCCCCCCTCGCTCTCCCCAGCTGCTCACGACACCCAGCTCCGGACTGCTCCAGCCCCAGCATGGCTGCTGCTCTGCCTCCAGCTCCCCGGGCTGCTTCTCTGGCCCCTCTGGCTCTGGTTGCTGCAGCTCTGCTCCCAGGGCAAGTCTGCTCTCTCTGGGCTGTGCCTCTGGCTTTGGGGCTGCAGCTCTGCTCCCAGGACAGGGGCTGCTCTCTCTGGATCTGGCCCAGCTCTGCTCCCCAGCTCCGCTCGGGCCCCTGCTTTCTCCTTAGCCTGGCCCCCCTCTGTCTGACCCAGGCAAATCCAGCTCACAGGGAGGACAGGGCCTCCTGATTAGCCTGCTCGCCCTGTCATTCAGGCTGACCTAGAGCATTTGCCTCTCCCCATTGTTCCTGGGGGCTGTCCGTCTCAGGGTCCTGATTTCCCATCAGCCCTTCCCCTTTGATTACTGGGAAGTAACCAACCAAAACACCCCCACTGAACATTAGTAAGGGGGCAACAGTCCCCTTACATACAACAGGCAGGGAAGGGCACAGGGGTGCAACCCCAGACCCTGCTGAGGGGCTCAACTTCCCAGGCTACACCACTGCTGGGGGCGTCCCCCCTACCTGAACTCAGGCTTTGGGATACTCTCCCTGCCCATGCAGGAAGCTGGCCCCAGCACCACCTTGTGCCCCCTGCCAGCACGGGCATGGGGGGGGGAAGGTGTGTGTTAGCAGCAAGGGGGAGGATCAAAGCTCAGAGGAAGCCTGTGACCCCCGAGAGAAGGGGCAGGTGCTCTCTTTCCCCCTCCCATAGGGGAACCGCTACCATCTGTCACCCTGGAAACCATGGCTGGGGCTCTCAGGGCAAGGTCCCCTGCCCCACGGGTGAAAGGCACAGAGGGGAGGAGCAAGCCAAGCAGACACTGGGGTGACACGACCTGCATCGGGCCTTGCTGGACAAACAGACCCGCGTGAATAAAAGCGGAGCATGTTCAAAGCTGTTTTTATTGGCCACTTTGCAGACGAGTCAGCGCGGGCTGGGAGGGACGCTGGGCATTGCCGCAGGACCCCCCCAGCCGCCCAATAAACACAAGTCACAAAATACAGCACAGGAAACTAATAATTAAAAAACCAAAACTCCCCATCCCCCAGCGCTGTCCGAGATGCTAAACGCCGCAGAAACCCCACTCCAGCGCTCAGAACAAAGTTAAACAAGGTCAAAGCTTGGTCACGAGGGCACGGAACATCGCACACGGCGGCTGGCACGGGGCAGGCCCCGGCGATAGAAGCAACACGGCTCTCCCGCTCAACGCGCTGGCGACGACGGGGTGGACGGCACGGCCCAAAGCGGCGGCAGGTCTACGTACGCATGGGCACTAGCTACAGGGGACGGCGGGCCCAGGGAGATTCCCGGTTCAGCCCTGGGGGGAGAGGCAGAAATGCCAGTCTTCCCCCAGCAGGAGAGGCTGAGGCAGGCCGGGCACAGACCCTGAGGAGCAGGAGGGACCCCACCTCCTGGAGTTGCCTCCCAGGGCTTAAAGCTGCCAGCAGGGATGGGCTCTACAGCCTGTGTAAGGTCTCAGCCCCACAGGGCCTGCAGTGGGGTGCAGGGGCACCTGGCCTCTTTCCCATGGCATCATCAGGCCGATGCTGTTGGAGGCTTGTGGGGGAGGGGGGGGTCAATGGAATATGGGGTTCCCATGGGGGGATGTCATGATGGCAGCAAAGAGCCCCCCAGAGGGTATAACAATGGGGGTAAAAGCCACCGGAAGGGAGGGCTCAGCCCCTGATGGGCCAGAGGTGCTGCAGCCTGGGGGTGGGGGAAGAAGAGGGGAGACGCACACCATGTGCTCACAACAGCAGCGAAAGCAGGGGCTGTACAGGGGCTGGGGCCGTTCACAGTATCTCAGAGGGACGGATGGGCACAAGGCCACCTCCTGGCATTGCTGCCATGCTCCCCAGCTCCCCCACCAGGAAAGCCAAGCAAGGGCAGAGAGGCTCAGACAGCCAGAAGGCAGCACCCAGGGCATCCAAGCCAAGCTCCTGCCCAACCTAGGCCATGGGGCTCTGGCTCAGCCCCGCAGGGAGCTCCTCAGAGCAAGAGTGGAGGCAGCTGGGGACATGGGCCCCTGCCTCAGTGCTCCACAGCTGCCCCCAGCCCAACCTGAGCCACCCTCCTGCAGGGGGATTGGCAGGGCAGGGCCTGCCCAGGCAGCAAGGAGCCACAAGACACAGAGTGGGTGGGTATTTTGGAAGTGAGTCAATGCAGGGCAACAGGCCAGTGCGGCCCAATGAGGGACGGGGGGGAACCAACCCCCAGCCCAGCCTGCTCCCCACAAGCTCTGTCCCTGGGTCAGCTGCTCACAGTAGGTGGGGGGGGAGAGGATGCCACACAATCTGCTGCCCCCAGCCCCGCCAAACTAGCACAGACAGACAATGCTCAGCCCCCCCATGAGCCGGCCCCAGCTCCGCAATCCATCCCGGCGGTGCCAAAGCTTCCTGCTCCTCCAGCCAGATTAAAACAAAGTCCCCCAAAGTATCAGCAAGGGAGGGGGTGGGGAGGGGTCCCCCGCGCCGTCCCCTCAGTTCACTAATGGCACACCCCGGGCAGTGCGGCTGCAGGTTTGGGGGGCTGTCAGTTTGCAGCGTGTCCCACACACACCCCGTTTGCATGTGCAGGTTTGATTGGCTTTGTGTGGTTAATATTTCACAAAGCAAGTAGCGAGGGAGAATTCAAGGAGTCCGAGGACTGGTCGCTGCTGCTGTTCCGCTGGTGTGTGGCTCCGCAGGTAGATCCCTCTGGGTAGGTGAACACAAACGAAGATGTATATGAAGGGTTAACAGGGTACGGGTCGCTCAGCGGCTCACCATGTGTAAAGTAAGAACTAGAAAACGCTACCTCCGCTGGGCCCGGTGCGCCCGGTGCTGGCACGCCCAGGCTCTGCTGGTACTGGAGGGGCACAGATGGGTAGGCAGCTGGCCCGAACGGGTCGTCCTTAACAGGCATCCCCAAAGAGCTCACCTCAGCCGACGGGCCGGGCTGGCCGCCCAGCTCAGGCATGTCCTCGTAAGGGATTTTGCAGCCCGGTTTGTGAGCTACGAGGACAAATTCCAGGCGCTCTTTTTCCTTCTGCAGCTCCGCGATCTCGGACTCCAGCCCTGCCTTCTCTTCCTCCAGCTGGTCTGTCTCCTGGAGGGGAGGGGGAGCCAGGGTCAGCAGGGCCAGGAAGAACAGGACTACGGACCCCAAGCTATGCCAGCCTGGGAGTCTGCTCTACATACACAGCCTTCTCCCTGGGGGGTCAGCTCCCATTTGCTATGGCCCCTAGCACCCCGATGCCCCAAGCCACCCCCTCACGACCAACCCCCAGCACCCCAATGCCCCAAGCCACCCCCTCACGACCAACCCCCAGGCTGCAGAGCACATTGCTGGGTCTACAGTAGCAAAGCATCAATTCCAGCCTCAGGAACCCCACCTCCCCCACCCCCAAAACCACACTATTGCCCCCGGCAAAGCTCCCCTCCCTGGGGCTGGCAAACAAGAGATACACCAGGTGCACAAGCAGCAGCAGGATGCGCCCAGCACAGCCAGTGCCGCGCCTTCCACTTCAAGGGGCTGTTCTGCTTTTATCGGGGAGACGGAGCCAAGGCTGCCATGCACCCGGCTTTCCCCAGCACCATCCCTTTTGGGGGGCAGGTGCCCTGGGGAACCTAGAATGGTGCCCAGTGTATAGGGCCAGGCTCAGGGTCATCCTGCTTTTTGCAGCTTGGAGGTGGCAGGCCTAGACTGTGCCCCACCCCCACCAGACTGTCTCCCCCCCAGAGCAAAGGGCCCGGGGAGATGCCCACTTTCCCCAGAAACACCCTGCCCAGGTGCTCAGCCCAAGCTGCCACTCTTGCATCCAGACAGCTATGGCACCAGAACAGGGAGCCAGCTCACCGCGAGCTCCACCAGGCACCTTGCTGTGTGTGGCATCAGAGCCACGGCCTCGGGTTCAGGGAGCCAGGGGAAGGGGCCCTGTGAGCACTCACCGCCTGGAGTCGGTCTGTCAGCTCCCGGCGCCGGTTCCGGCACTTGGCCGCTGCCAGCTTGTTCCTCTCCCTGCGGACGCGTCGCTTTTCCTCCTCCTCCGGCGTCAGCTGCAAGAGGCAAGGGGGCTGGTCAGCCAGGGGCTCCGGCCCTGGGCCCTCCCCACCTCCCTCTCATGCAGCACAGCCCCACCCTTCAGTGTTCAGGGCCTCCCTCAGCCCCATGTGTTATGGGGAGTTCTGCCTACGCGCCATTACAGTCTGTGGCCTCTATCCTGATCCCCCTCCCTTCCCCACCCACCATGGGGATACCCATCTGGCTAGGAACCGCACCAAGTGCTCAGGTACTAGGCAGCCGCCAGGCTGAGACCAGCTCTCATTCCCAGCGGACTGGGGACTGTAGACTCTGTATCCATTCCCCATTTGCCAAGGCCCTGCAGCCTGCATCAGAGCAGGAGGAATCACTGGGTTAAGCCAGCTGGGGAAGGAGTCCGATGGCTCCTCCCCACCTTGGGGGCACAGCTGAGCCAGACTCCCAGCCACACCATGCTGCCCGGTGCAGCTCCCAGGCATCTCGCATTGGGGACTGGCAGGCCCTCCCCCTTCCCCTCATGCCCCTCCCCCTTGCCCACTCAGCCCTGCCATGCAAGCCAAGGAGCCAAGCTGGTGGCGTGGGTGCCCTACGTTGCTGGGTGCGGTTCCCACTGACTGGGCTCTCAGATGCCAGGTTCCCCACCTACAGGAGGCACCCAATGGGCAGGGGGCACAGTGAGGGGGGTAAGTGATGGAGTTAGTAACCTCATTGCTGATGCCCCAGAGGAAGTGCGACAGAAGAAGAATGTCCCCCAAGTCCGCCCAGCTCACCGTTTCCTCCCGTGTCCTCCGGGGCCGAGCCCGAGCCGAGCGGGACGATGGGGCGGCTGCTTCGGCTGTTGAGGGGCCAGCGCTGTAGGCGCCCATCCCTGGGGTGGAATAGCTGGTCCCGGGCAGGTCATAGGGGTCCACTGCAGGCGGCGGTGGCTGCTGCTGGTGAGACATCTGTTGGCCCTGAGGCTGCGACTGGGCCATGGAAGAGATCAGAGTGGGCTGCACCAACCACTGCAGGTCCTGGCTAGTTGTTATGGCGGTGACTGTGGGCACAAAGGATCCGGGCATCTCCCCGAGGCCACTGCACTCCTGAAACACAAGGACACAGAATGTGGTCAGGAGCTGGGCAAAAGCATGGCAGAAACACGGCTCCCCCAATCCCAGCCTGTGGCAGCCAGTGCCCACTATTGCCAGCCTCTCAGAGTCCCCCCCACTAATCCACAGGCCCCCCTGGCCATGGCCCAGCAGGGAAAGCAACAGACGATGCAGGGGGAAGGTGCACCCTAGCCCACATACAGGCCCGACTGCCAGCCAGCGCTTGCCACAACACATGGTCAGGCCTGACACGGAGACCAAAGCCGGGCAGCCGGTTTCACGTTCCTCTGCCCTCATGGTGGCTGCTGGTGAAAGTTGAATTGCCAGCCCTCGAGACTTGCAGGTATTGCCTAAACGCTGCACTGTACAGACATCCCCCTGCCCCGCCCCAGGGGTGTGCCAAATTCAATCACTGTGACTGGGGGGGAGGGGGGGCACGCGCGGGGGTGTGTGAAGAGAACAGTTAGCAACAGTTGTGGGGCAGTGTAATGTGAGCACCTGGGCAGAAGGAACTGGGATGAGAGCCATCCAACCCATTCCATGCTGGCACCTTGGATCAGGTACTCAGCTACCAAGCTAGAAGCAAATGGCTCTGCGCCCCACTCACCAGCCCCCAACCACTAGGAGAGGACCCCTGTCCTACACAAGTAGCCCTGGCCCCGAATTAGTTTATTGTAGACCCCAGGGCACCCCAGACCAAAGGGCCCAGCTATAAATGGCTCTGCAGAGAAGGCAGGTCAGGCTCCGGCAGAGCAGACTATAATTCGGCTCGTTAGCTCCCCTCCCTTGTCTCGGAAGAGGGGCTTTGTGCGAATCTCACACACAGGTCCTAGGAAGCCGCAGGGGCTGTGCTTTTTTGGAGCAGAACAGACCTTTATCTGCAGTCCCGTGCTTTGGTCTTTTTCAGGCCTCGGGGCGCCAGGGTCAGCACAAGCCTAAAAATAACACTCCCGTCTCTGCTGGGCACATCTTTGGGGATCTGCCGGTGGGACTCCCGCCCCCCGCCAACCTGAGCCCTCGCAATAACCCAGCAATCCACGCAGTGGGCAAGGCGAGCCCATTGACTCTGTGAGTGGGACGGGGAACGCTTCAAGACATGACCCGCGCCCCCAGGCTGCGAGTTTTCCAGCCAGCTCCCTTCTGACAGGGCACATGACCTTACCAGCTGCCCCCCTGCCCCAGCCCCACTGCAGGCTTCCTGGTGCTCAGGGTGCACTGACCAGGGTGGTGAGCTCTCCCCCCCCACCCCCCGTCCTTCGGGAAAGGGGCTGCCCCAGCTGACGGCTCTGCCCCATGCCCGGTGGGGTCACTGACACCAGAGCAGGGGCAGAGGGGCCTGGCCAGGGAGCCCCTTGCGCCCATAACCCCCATCCTTTGGGGGGGAGCTCCGAGGGGGGCATGGGGGGCACTCCATTGCTTGCCAGGCATTCTGGTCACCACAGCTTGGGGGCATCACTGACCCCCCCCCGCAACAAAAAAGGGGTGAAGCCTGCGGCTCCCCCGGATCACCAGGCAGCACCTGCCCCCCCAACACACACGGGGGGGGTCAGCCTCTCCCCTGGGGCACCTGGGCGCCGCCCCCCCCCCCGGTTCGGCTGTAGGGACTATTATGGGCTGTACGGGGGGGCAGCTCCTGCTCCGCTTCCATTCCCCGCACGCTTTCCCCCTTCCCTCCGCCCCACGAGGGGGCGTGGCCTGCCAGGCCAATCAGCGGGCTCGGCTCCCCCACCCGCCCCTTAGCAACGGGGGCGGACGCCGCGTTCCAAAATAACCCGCGCGCCAGAGGGGGCGGAGGAAAGCGCCGTGCGTGCCTCACGTCAGCGCGGAGGGTTCCAGCGCGTCACACGTTACGCACAACCCCGCCCCCCTCTCCCCACGTTCCACCTCCCCCCCCCAGGCCAGGCGCGCAACGCGGGGGAGTTCGGAATGCGGACTGGAGAGGGGACAGGGCTTCCCCGGGACAGGTACCCCGCATCCCTGGGCACCCCGGGTCCCATGGCTGCTCCACTCCCCCCAGTATCATCGCTCCCTCCACGCCCCCCGAGTACCATGCCCCCCAAATCCCTGGGTCCCCCGGCTACCATGGCTTCTACACCCCCCCCCCCCAATCACTAGGCCCCATCTCCCCGTGCATCCCTGGGTCCCATGCCCCACACACCCCTGGGTCTCCCGGCTACCATGGCTTCTACACCCCCCCCCCCAATCACTAGGCCCCATCTCCCCGTGCATCCCTGGGTCCCATGCCCCCCACATCCCTGGGTCTCCCGGCTACCATGGCTCCTCCACCCCACCCCCGAAGTATCATCGCCACTAGCCTAACTGGGCCCCATCGCCCCCTGCATACCTGCCCCTCCCCCAGGACTGGTACCGTGGGGTCTTCACCCGCCCCGTACAGCGCCCTCTGCATCCCTAGACTCCATTGGCAACCCCCCCCCCCCGTACCATCGCCCCCTGCATTCCTGGGCCACCCGGGGACCATGGTCATCGCCCCTCAAGTACCATCGCCCCCTGAATCTCTGGGCACCATGTACCCTACGTCCCTGGGCCCCATCGCCCCCCCACACACCCCCCCACCAGCATTATCGCTCACCCGGACCTCCCGGTACACCTCCCCCGCAATCGCTGGGTACTATGTCACCGG
The DNA here is from genome assembly GCF_965140295.1 of Lepidochelys olivacea. NCBI lineage: Eukaryota > Metazoa > Chordata > Testudines > Cheloniidae > Lepidochelys > Lepidochelys olivacea. The sequence goes on along the minus strand of NC_140433.1, from coordinate 6,351,443 downwards.
GCACCGTGGCAGTCATCCCACAACACCCCACACCATCTGCCCAAGAGGCTCCCCCTTGGCACCCCTGCTCCCTTACCTGCGAGGCGGCGGCGCCCGTGGGGCTCCCGAAGGAATCCACCGAGGACAGGTACTGGGACTCGGCCGAAGGGGACGAGCTGCACCGGGAGGTGGAGTCGTAGTCTCCGGGGAAGCCCTGATACATCTCCCTGGGCACAGGGGGAAGCCTGTGGCCACGCTGGGGGCGCCTGGAAGCCAAGGCTGGTGCAGGGGAGGCTGCGACCCCGGGTCAGGGGGAGCCGATTAGACTGGAAGCAAAGTGGCTGCCAAGTCCCGTTTGCGAGCGGCAGAGCCCGGCAGGCGCGGGGTGCGAGCCGCTCCGCGCCGGCAGGGCAGCGGGGCCCGGCGGTTCCCCCTCTTCCTCCTTCACCGGCAAAGCAGCATCGGGGACATAAGCTCCGCGGCTCAGCAGCCCCCCTTCAGCTCCCTGCCGGGCTCCGGCCTTGGAAGCTGCGCTGGTGGGGTGGGGAGACTCCCGGCTTCCGAGCCTCCTGCTCCACGCGTCTGCTCCCCTCAAAGCCACATCCGCGGGGAAGAAGGGGGGGTCCAAAGCCCCTTCGTAGCTAGTGGGGTAACTTCAACACCGACCCCCCGAAATAATCCAGCAGCCCCTCTGAAGTAGCACAATCCAGAGGCGATGCGGCGTCTTCGCAGGCCCAAGCCCCACAAAGCGGGGGGTGTGGGGCGGGTCGCTGGGGTCCCCTGGAGCCCTGTCCCGTGCGGGTGGCAACGTCTCCCCACTAGGCAGAGACGCTGAAGCTCCGGCTCCTCTCGCAACTTATGAATGAAGCGCGCTCCAAGCCTCTCCCTATTTATACCAGAGGGGCCGGCCCCCTCCTGACGTCTCCACGCCCCCAAAACCGGGCACAGGAGCCACCGTGGGGCCCCAAACTCAGCCTGTCGCTTACCCTGGCCTGCCTGGGGTCCCCCTGAGCCGGGCGCCCCGCTGCCCCCCGGGGAAAGGGGCGATTTTAGGGGTCCAAAGGGGAGGGGATCCCTAGTCCCGCTCAGCGGGAGTTCCTGTGACGCACTTAGCCATATATGGGCTTGTCTTTGCTGTGTTTGTTTGGTATCCTAGCAGAGGACGTCAGAGGGAATCCCTTTCTCAGCGCCCGGGCTGGGGCTGCCGCTGCTGGCGAGCGGGACTGGGTATTAATAGAAACTTTTACTATCGTTCTACAAATGGCCTGAACCCGCGGCCCCGCGTCGCAGTAGGGGGTCGGGGGGGGCAGCCCCTTCAGGGAGCACCCATGGGGGGGGCAAGATCCCCCTAGAGAACAACGATGGAATCAGCTGCCCTGGGGGAAGCCCCCCTCCCAGCCCCCCAGCTGGCTCCTGCTCGGGCTGGAGCTAGGTTGGGCTTTTGCCCGCTCTAGTGCCAGTCAGGAGGTTTTAGCCAGGCCGGCCTGTGTTACCCCCGCAAACGCCTGGCCTCCCTGACATCTGGTGGCAGCCAGCCCCATGCCTGCAGCCAGCCTGCAGCCTCCATCACCCGAGCTCAAAGCCCTTTAAATGCCCTTCCCTGCACCCCCTCCATGCTTGAATTTAGTATCTCCCTCCCCTGATTTTTAAAACCCTCCCAGATCGAGCCGAGCCCCCCCGGAGATTCACGTCCCACCTCTAGTGCCAGGGGAGAGAAGATACACAAGGGCACCACACTCCCAGAAGCGTGCCTCCTGGTCAGAGCAATGGGCCAGCTGGGCCAGCAGTATTCTGCCTCCGACAGCAGCCAGGGCCAGGTGCGTCAGAGGGAATGAACAGAACGGGGCAATTTTGAGTGACCCATCCCCTGCCATCCCGTCCCAGCTGCAGGCATGGGCTGTTCAGCCCTTGACCCTCCCTCCTTCGGGAAGTTGGCCAATATTTTTTAAATTCTTAGTTTGGGGGAATATTTTGTGCTTCTGGAATTGACTTACACAGGGGCAGCTGCAGCCCTTTCCCTTTAAGAATGTCTTGGTCAAATCTGCCTAGCTCTTCACACCCTCCTGGACTTTGGTGGAATTGCACAGAATACAACTGGTGGAGAATTTGGACAGATATTGCAATATGCTTTGACTGTTTCAAGCCACATCTGTTTCCTCCCCCCTATATATATATATATAGGAAAAAATAGAGAGCATAGGTTAGGGCAGTGCTTCTCAACCAAGGGGGCCAGGAGCAGTTTTCAGGAGGTCTGTCAAGCAGGGCCACTGTTAGACTTGCTGGGGTCCAGGGCAGAAAGAAAGCCAAAGCCCCACCGCATGGGGCTCAAGCCTGAGTGCCACCACCCAGGGCTGAAGCCGAAGCCTGAACAATGTAGCTTCACAGGAGCCCTATGGCATGAGGCCCCAGGCAGTTGCCCTGCTTGTACCCCCTAATGCCGGCCCTGGCTTTTATATGCAGAAAACCAGTTATTGTGGCACAGCTGGGCCGTGGAGTCTTTATAGCATGTTGCAGGGGGGGTGCTCAGAAAGAAAAAAGTTGAGAACCCCTGGGTTAGGGGGTCTGAGATGGAGGACTCAGGACTTGGATTCTGGTCTCCTCTCTGGAGCGCTGCATAGCCCTGTGGTTAAAGCAAGGGAAAGAGACAAGTATCCTAGGTTCTGTTCCAGCTCTTCCCCAAACACATGGAGTGATGTGGTGCAAGTCACTTCCTCTCTGCACTTCACTCTCTCTAGCTGGAGATGATGCCACTAACAACAACCTGCCTCCCTGCGGAGTTATGAGGTGACATGTCTATGAAGAGCTCTGAGCCCTCAAGCTGGAGGGTGCTGGGCCAGGCAGGGAGCTGACTAGATCCCCTAGGGGCACAGGGAGAGTCCAAGCCGTCTCCTGAGTAAGGAATTCCAAAGTCCTAGCTGGCACCATTTTGAAGGCTCCAGCTGTTTGGTTGGGGGGGTGGGGTGGGGGGGAGAGAGTTACAGGTGCTTCAGTTAGACCAATTAACACCTCACTCATCCTTTGAGTTTCTCCTCCTCAGGAGCTGCCTACCCTCCTGTGGCCAGCTGGAGCAAGGTAGCTGGCAGATGTTTAACCCCCCCCCCCCCCCCGCACTTTCAGGGACAGCTGGCAAGTTATTCCAAGAGCATCTAGACAAACACCAGCTGAATTCTGGCTCACTGTCTGCGGGCCAATCGCCATGCCGCTAGGATTCCTCTCCGCCGCTTCCTGGCCTGTCTGTAATAAGATCCTGCTTTCGGCTGGGATTCCCCAGGTTCCAGCCAGGGTCACAACACAAGTAAATATTTCAGGTTTCTAGGTCAGCAGGTCCTCATGACTGTCCAGTACTCTGGGCAGAAAGCCGCAGTGTGTGGGGTGGATATTTCCCCTGCCTGGCTGTAAGGGGGTATCATTGTGTTGTTGTCTGGGCCATTGTCCCAGTCCCCCAGCTTCATAAATACCCTTTTCCATACTGACTTTACCTGTCTGCTCAGGGGCAGTGTGGGGCCACTCCCCTGGATCTCAGGGCTCTGATGTGGTACGTGCTGCTCTCCCATAGCCATTCCCGGGCTTCCCAAAGCCCGCTTTGCCCCCGTGCTGCGACTGCCAAAGGGAAGTGATCGCACTAGTGCTGCCGTGAGTCTCACTTATCCCAAGGCGAGATCCCACCTGAGCATGCAGCCTGCAGCAGGTGGATGCATGATGATGTCCCATCCACATCACCGGCAGCGGTGGGGGCTCAGCATCTCTGAGAAGGAGGCTGGAGGCATTGCAGCCTGGTCTAGTTGACCGGCACCTAGGACTCAGGACTCCGGGGTTCCAGGCCTGGCTCTGCTGCTGGGGGATCATGGGTAAGTTACTCCCCTCCCACCCTTTTGTCCGTTTAGCTCTTTGGGACAGCGTCTGTCTCTCGTTCTATGTGTGCAGCACCTAGCACAATGGGACTTCGAGGCCCTACCGTAATGCCCCTAGCAAATGAGAAGAAGTTTGGGAAGGGCTGAGCGCTGCTCGAATGCTTACCGTCGGGTTGCTGACTAACGAATCCCCCTGCGCAGCGTTCGGAAGGGGGTATTTTATGTACTGTTTTCCCTATTCCCTGGAGCCCCCCTCGAGAAGGGGGAAAAGGTCACTGAGCGGCTGGTGGGCTGCAGATGAGCATGGCAGGGAGAGGGGAACAAACATTTTGGGTTTAAAATAAGCTCATCCTCCCACTGCTTCGTGGCTGCTAATCGCCTGTTGGATCAGACACCCGCTTGTTTTTAACAGTTGCTCAACATCTGGTTAATATTTACTCACTTGGTCCCACTGGTTGGCTGTTGCTCTCAGCCCCCTCGCTGCTCTCCTTGACTTTGCCCCCCCCCCGCCGCCGCCTTTCACTCCTTGTGTGGGGGAACTAGGTCATGGGGCCAAGTTCACCCCAGTGGGATTCCCTTTGCCATGGATTTTAGGGCTTCCTAGTAAAAACGGTGGAAGCCAATCACAGAAGGACTCTTGAAACTTGCATGGGGCTGAGCAAAGGGGTTCTCTAATCTCATGGGATCACAGGGGCAGCCCAGGTAGGCAGCAGGTTCCTCTCTGGACCTCAGCCTGTGTATTGCATTCCCCCCCAAGAGGCTCCAACCATGTAGCAGGGTCTGCAGCCCATGACAAAATGGGAATATCTTGTCATTCTTTGATGAGGCCTGTTTGTGCCTCAGTTTCCCCTATATGATGCATTGGTACCCAGTGGGTGGAAAGGGACTGTTTGCTCTCAGGGCAGGGCAGGGCAGGAGACATAGGTGTGGGTGTCGCCCAGCTGTCTGGGCCTTGGTCTCCACTTCACTGGAGCATTTGAAAAGACAATAGCAAAACCAAGTGCCCAGAAGTTGACAGGGAGCAGCCAAGGAGCCAGAGGGATTTGGGATCTTCTCACCCCTCAGCAGGGCAACATTCCCCAGCTGGAGAACGAAGGATGGAGTTGGGGCTCTCACTGGGAGTCTGATGAAGGAGGTCAAAGGGAGAGGTGGACAGAGCTTGAACAAAGGGGTTCACTCTACAGCTTGACTGGGCTCTGGGAATGGCATGTGCTGTAGAATGGCATGTGCAGAATGGCATGTGCTGTAGCCTTCAGTTCTCTAAGGACTTCCTCAGCTGTGCTCCAGTCAACGAATAAACCCGACTGTTCTGGCCACACTGTGTGAGCGTCGCTGCAAATGCCGGGTCAGGTGCATTAATCCCTGCAGAGTGTCTCTCAGGGTCGGTCTCAGTGGGACTCGCTGAGCAGAGCTCGCGGTGGGAAGCAGGGGTGCCGCAGGACCACACATCGAGCCCAAGGGACCGGGAAGCTGCAGGGCTTACCCTGGAGGAAGAGCGAGACCCCTAGGGGCTGCGGCACACTGAAGGGTTCTTCCGAGAGCCTGTTCCAAAGCTGGAGCATGGCCCCGAGCCTGCGGATCTGTGGCACAGTTGTCCCAGGGGTCCTGCCTGGGAGCAGCTCCTCCAGGTGTGAGGCAAAGGAGCCGTGCTGCAGGGCCCTGAGATCTTATCAGGGCAGTAGCTGCGCCCACTCCAGGAGCCCCCTGCCCTGTCCTAGCTGCTCCCTGGGCCCCAGCTGCAGCAATGGGCTAGGAGGGGCAGCCTGCCATGTGGGATCGCGCTTGTATGCAGGGCGAAGTTGGGGCAGGGCTGGCTGCACTGGGCACAGATGTAGCCTGGGGAGTCCCTCAGGACAGCCCCATTTAGTGCAGGGCTCAGCCTCTCCTGGGTGGGGGGGGCTCCTTGGCTCAAGAGGGAGCGTTGCAGGCTGGGAACCTAATCTGAGCGGAAAGAAAAGGAGGACTTGTGGCACCTTAGAGACTAACCAATTTATTTGAGCATGAGCTTTCGTGAGCTACAAGTCCTCCTTTTCTTTTTGCGGATACAGACTAACATGGCTGCTACTCTGAAACCCGTTAATCTGAGCAGGGCGCCCTCTGAAGAAGATACACCACCGCAGCCCCGGGCTGGGCATCAGCAGAGACTACAGCCCTCGCCCTCCCAGCGGGAGTTGGGCGCCCACAAGCCTTGGAGGATCTGGTCCTAGGTGTCCGCTGGGGACTCCCCCGTTTCACTGGGAGTGCAAATGGGGGGAGTGCTCCTGCTGGAGGGACGTGCGGGCCTGAAAAAAACTGGATGGGGAAACGGGGCTTCTTTCTAAGGGACTCGTTGGCACCCCGGCCTGGCATCACACCCCAGCCTCTGAGCTAGGGCAGCGGGGGTGTTTGGAGACAGGCTTTGTGGTGACCAAAGGCTCAGATCCTGGAGCAGGGATGAAAATCCAGGGCAGAGATGGGGGAAGCTAGAGGGCTAGAAGCTTCGGGGGCTAGGTTGTCCAGAACCAGGGGGATAGGGGGTGGCCAGGGGCCAGAGCCAAGCAGCAGCCTTGTCCTTTTGATGCTGTGGGGCAGGCTCCCTGCTGACCCAGCAAGGATTTTTCCCTGCATGAGTGGAGGTGACTCTACCATTGGGTCAGAGGGGGGCCCATTCCCAGCAGCAGGATGGTGTCTGGAGAGAGCCAACTGAGCCTGGCTCCTGTTTACATTCTCCAGAGCATGGCTCATCACCACAGCAGGCTGCATGCGGCAAGAATGGTGGCAGCCGCAGACGTGCCAGGCTGTGGTTTGCAGCGAGGGACGGGACAGGGACTGGCGGGTAAGACGTGAATAATCCTGTAGTGAAGCCTCACCCGGGACCCAAATAGACCCCCCCCTTCCCCCCGCCTGCTTGTCCCACTGTCCCAGCGATGGCAGACGGGACCCTGCTGTGGCAGGTTATTCTGAGCAGCTTCCCCCGCCCCCAGCACCACCCCACTGTCTGCCCAGGGCTGCTGCCTCATGCACCCATCACCGATGAGGAGCTAATGGGCCAGCCAGGAAATCTGGGCAGTCCAGCTCCAACGTAGAGCCCCCTTGTCTGGGACCCCACCCAGGCCGGTCTCCAGCCAGAGGCACTGGGCTTACAGGCTCTGAGTGTGGTGTGTACGGCAGGGATGCCCTGGGACCCCAGTTGGGACTGCGCTCCACAGCACTGGGCACTGACCAGACGTGGTCCCGGCCCCAAAGCGCTGTCTGAGACATAAATGATCAGACGGACAGAGAGGGGATGTGTGGAGGGACAGATGGACAGACACCCACACGGCTCAGACAGCACAGGTGGCAAGAGGCAGGCCCATCGTCTGGGATTTGTTGGCGGATTTATATTTAAATAAAACAAAGCTATAGAGAAATAAGGTCAGATTTCCCCCCACCCACCGATCACACACAGTCCCCCCAAAAGTGCATGCAGCCCCCCATCTCACACTGCTCCAATGGCACATGCAGCCACCCCTTCACCCCATCACACACTGCTCCCCCCTCCAGGGCCACAGGACAATGTGTTACCATGTCGCCCATCTTCTCCCTGGTTGCCAGCCCCTGAGTGCAGCACGCTTGGTGGGTCTCAGCCCAGTGGGGCAGGGATCCACCTTCCTCATGGCTGGCACTGACTGGGCCCCTCTGTAGCAACCTCAGCAGAGCCGCAAGGACAGAACGGCCAAACACGGAGCTACAGGGCTCTCACACCAGACCCTTTCATCTGCACCGGGAGATGCCCCGTTGGCCACTCACCCCCAGCCTGGCTCACCCCAGGCAGCGGGGATCCCCCAAGACCCAGCTGCGGGGAGGGGGCAGGAGCAGCCAAGTGGGGCAGGGGTAACTTGAGTGTTTGTCACTGAGACAGGCCAAGTCTGGGGAGCCCAAAGGGCTTTAACCAGGAACACAGGGTTGAGGTCATGAACTCTGGAGCTGTGGGAAAGCACCAGGGCCAAGTGACACGGCCCAGGGCCGGGTGTGGTTCCCCCTGGGAGCTGAGTCCCAGCTCAGAGTGAGCTGTAGCCAGAAGCAGGAACCCAGACACATGGGAAGCCTGCCCTGCGGGCACCCAGGGGAACCCTGGAGTGACTCATGGTGGCTCCATCCCCAGCAGCAAGCAGGCTTGTGGCAGAAACAAGCGGTGTGAGGTTAGAACAGGAAAGGCCAAGCCACGGCTGCGTCTGGAGAGGCTGGGAGTGAGCAGCACCCAGATCCCGCCCCAAAGCCCCATCCCTCTGGGGACAGATGTTCTGCTGGATAGGGCTACAGCACCCCATTAACCAGCGTCACCCCTTATTATGGGTCCCCCTCGCAAATCATTGCGGGGGGTGGGGGGAAGCCAGGAATCAGCAGGTACTCACAGAGCCACTCTGCCTGCCCAGCTTCACACAGAATAGCAGGCTCGGCTTCATGCCTGTGCAGCCCTGAGTCCACGGTGGTGGGACAAACCCTCCCTGATGGTGTGTGGCAAGCGGAGCGGGCAGGATGTGAGGAGTCAGTGGCTTCTGGGTGTGTATGTGGGGGGATGAGGGGGGTCTCACAGGCGATCCAAGGGCCCTGGCTCTTAATCCCCTCCTCTACCCACTGGGCCTCCCCACCTTCCACAGCCAGGGACTGAACCCAGGGGTCCTAGCTTCCCCCAGCCCTGTCTAGAACAAGAGCACTCAGCCACATCTCCTTCCCCCCGCCGTGGGATGTATGTTGCCTCGTCACACACGTGTCTGCTCCCGGCCTGGCTTGCAGGGGGCCATGGGCTGGGCTGGTGGGGCGGGTTCTGTTGTGTTTGAGTTCGGGGCGCTGACTCACTCACTGCACAGTGACTAAGGGGGTGACCCGGGGCTGGGGCAGCCGGAGGGGGGGGGGCGCTGGCTGGCGAGGGGGAGCCCTGGGTTCAGCCGGGGCCCTCCAGCATTGATTCAGGTTGTGATTCAGCCCCAGGGCTCGCTGGCACAGACGTAGCGTGGCTGGGGGCAGGAATGCGGCTGTGGCTGACAGCTCGCTGATGTCACTGGCCCGGTATGTTCGCTGCCATTCCACCCCGCTGACTCACGCCTGCGAGGCTGGCGCTGGGCTCCCGCTTCCCCGCCTTCCAGAGGGGAGTCCCGCCTGCCATGGCAGCCCCAGGCAGGCATCTAGACCTAGACTAGTGGTTAGAGCAGGGGGCTGGGAGCCAGGACCCCTGGGTTCTCTCCCTGGCTCTGGGAGGGGAGTGGTGTCTAGTGGTTAGAGCGGGGGGGGGGGCTGGGAGCCAGGACGCCTGGGTTCTCTCCCTGGCTCTGGGAGGGGCGTGGGGCGTAGTGGTTAGAGCAGGAAGCTGTCAGGATTCCTGCGTTCAGTTCCAACCCTGGGGCCTACTGGTTAAAGCAAGGGGATGAGGTGGGCTGCGAATCAGGATCCTTGGGTTCTATTCCCACCTCCGGGAAGGGAGTGGGATGCACCGGTTAGAGCAGGACTAATCTCCATGGTGTCTAGGTTCTACCCCTGACTCACTGTGTGTCAGTCTTCATCTCTGTCTCTGCCTCAGTTTCCCCTGGGTGTTGACCGGGGCTTCTCCTACAAAGCAGCCTGCACTGCCCAGTTCTCCAGTGGCACACAGCCCCCTTTCCCACCAGCGCCGCACACACCGAGCTCCCACCCCCGAGAGCAAGGAGCGCTGTCCGGGAATCGCCCGCTGTAAGAGGGGCCGGGCTGGGATCCCCCCTCGGAGGCTGCGGGCTGTCCGCCCCCCCCTCCCGTCCCAGCTCAGCTGCCAGGCACGTCGCATCGCGCTGTCACATGGGGGCTCCCCAGGCCGGGAATCCGGAACTCAGCTCCGCAGGCTGCTGGGGCACTGGGAGGCGGCCGCACCGGGCCAAGCCGGGAGCTCAGCCGGGTTGGTGCCCGCGCGGCAGGCGCCGGGGATTCTCGGGCAGGGCTTTGCCCCCGGGCCCCCGGCGGGCGGGAGGCAGCTGGAGCGTGGCAAGGTGCGCTGGGTCCGGACCCAGAGCGCGGGAGCAGCACCGCGGGGCGGGGGCACTAGGACAGGCAGACGGATGGGGGGATCGGGACAGACGGACGGGGTGGGGGGGGGGAAGGACCTGGGCCAGACAGAGCCCCGGGGGGAACGTGGGACGGGCAGCGCCTCCTGTGGGTGGGGGCGCCCGGACAGACGGACGGACCCGCAAGGGGGGGGCACGCGGGCAGAGCCACCGGGGGGGCACCGGGATGTACGGACCCGGGGGGGGGCACAGGGACGGATGGACCCGGGGGGGGCGCCGCTGTCCGCTCTGTCCCGACCCCCTTCCCCCGCTGTTGCCGCTTCCAGCCCCACGTGCAGCCGCCGGCCCGTCCAGAACAAACAATCCGCCCGTCGCCGTGGAAACGGCGTTCCATCCCCACGTACGTCACCACGTCCGGCGTTCGTTTGTTTACGTTGCGCGGCAACCGCGCTGCCCTGGCAACGGGAGGGGCGGAGCCTCCCCGCCTGAGAGCTCGCCTGGGCCCCGCCGCGTGGAGAGATAGCGGAGGGAGGAGGGGGGTCGATGCTGGTTATGTGGGGGGGGAGGTGGTAGGGGTCGCTGGGGGCTGTGCAGAAGGGGCCTGGCTGGGGGCATAACACGCGGGTGGGGGAGATGCTGGTTGGGGGGGGAGGTGGTAGCGGTCGATGGGGTCTGTGCAGAAGGGGCCTGGCTGGGGGCATAACACGCGGGTGGGGGAGATGCTGGTTATGTATGGGGGGGGGCAGGTGGTAGGGGTCGCTGGGAGCTGTGCAGAAGGGGCCTGGCTGGGGGCATAACACGCGGGTGGGGGAGATGCTGGTTGGGGGGGGAGGTGGTAGCGGTCGATGGGGTCTGTGCAGAAGGGGCCTGGCTGGGGGCATAACACGCGGGTGGGGGAGATGCTGGTTGAGGGGGGAGGTGGTAGCGGTCGATGGGGTCTGTGCAGAAGGGGCCTGGCTGGGGGCATAACACGCGGGTGGGGGAGATGCTGGTTATGTATGGGGGGGGCAGGTGGTAGGGGTCGATGGCAGTGCCGAAGGGCCTGGCTGGGGGCATAACTCGGGTGGGGGAGATGCTGGTTGTGTGTGGGGGGCAGGTGGCAGGAGTTGATGGGGGGTGTGCAGACGGGGCCTGGCTGGGGGCATAACACGCGGGTGGGGGAGATGCTGGTTATGTATGGGGGGGGCAGGTGGTAGGGGTCGATGGCAGTGCCGAAGGGCCTGGCTGGGGGCATAACTCGGGTGGGGGAGATGCTGGTTGTGTGTGGGGGGCAGGTGGCAGGAGTTGATGGGGGGTGTGCAGACGGGGCCTGGCTGGGGGCATAACACGCGGGTGGGGGAGATGCTGGTTATGTATGGGGGGGGCAGGTGGTAGGGGTCGCTGGGGGCTGTGCAGAAGGGGCCTGGCTGGGGCCATAACATGGGGGGTGGGGGAGATGCTGGTTGGGGGGGGAGGTGGTAGCGGTCGATGGGGTCTGTGCAGAAGGGGCCTGGCTGGGGGCATAACACGCGGGTGGGGGAGATGCTGGTTATGTATGGGGGGGGCAGGTGGTAGGGGTCGATGGCAGTGCCGAAGGGCCTGGCTGGGGGCATAACTCGGGTGGGGGAGATGCTGGTTGTGTGTGGGGGGCAGGTGGCAGGAGTTGATGGGGGGTGTGCAGACAGGGCCTGGCTGGGGGCATAACACGGCGGGGGGGCACAGTGACCATGCGGGGGGCAGCTGCAGGTCGCTCTCCCAGCCCACCACCAGGCATTGCCTGGCTGGTTTGGGGCTGAGCTAGTGCGGACTCTGGACAGTCCCTGACACGGTTCACACCAGCTGATGGGGAGCTCTTGTTGCTGACCAGGGCAGGTCCCTTTCCCACCCGGGGTCACCGCTCTGAGAATCAGTGAGTGTCTGTAACTCACTCTGCAGGAGAGAGTGTCTCACTGTTAATGGCGAATTCCTGGCCTAAACCAGGCTCTATATCTTCACTTCCTGTCTTACATTGCTTTTGTCTGTTAAACCTCAGCCACGTTCATCCACCCCAGAGGTGGCTGCATCTGAGTCCCAGGCAAGGGCTCCCTGTATAAACAGCTGCCATGCCCCATGCTAAGGGCAGCAGCATCTCAGTGCTGAGCAAGCAGCCCCTTTATATACAAGCTGTAAAATACTTTATTTGGGGGGGGGGAGACCCCTTGGGATGGTGACAGTGAAATATAATACGTCCTCTCCCTTTTCCTCCCATCCCCACGCAATCAAGATGCCACCCTGGGGAGAGCAGCACCAATGGGCCTGGAGCATGCAGGGAGAGGGGCTGGTCTGGTCTCCCTTTGCAGGGCAGCCGCTCGGGATGTTGGATGCAAGCTTCTGACTTCTCAGTTACTTCTCAGTGCAATGCTCCCCACTCTGGCCCTTCCCTGGGGCTGTTGCGGGGCTGGGATGGTCCCTGCGGCTTAGGGGGTTTGAGCTCAGATGGTGTGGTGGATGTTCCTTGCAGCACTTCCCCCTTGGCTGATCCCACTGAAGGGATGGTCCTGCCCTGCCGCCCTTGCTCCTGCTGAAGGCAGGGGCAGAACTGCTGGCTTCCATAAGAGCAGGGGAGCCCTTCTCCAGCCCTGCCATCCCGGGCCCTGCTCTGTGCTGCTCCAATGCCCTGTGCAGGTGATCAGGAGACAGACACACGGACTTGTCATGCCATGATGGGGGCACCCAGCTTCTGGGGTTGGGTGAGCTTCAGTCTGCTGCCATGCAGGGCCTTTTAGGGCAGGTCCTGATGCTCTGGCCGGTAGGGGACAGCACGTTAATGCTAGGTGAGGTGGGAGAACCCTGTTGCCACCCAGTGACATCCCCCACCCCGCGGTCTCGCGCTGGTTATCCCCGGGGCTTAGCCCTCTCTGTCCAGGCATTTATAACCCACGTGGAGCCCCACGTGCCTGGCAGTGCCTTCTGATCTGAGCTTGGCAGGGTAAGTGCGGGAGGATTGTGCCTTGAGGAGCAGAGGGAGGATGTTGTGGACTAGGAGAAGGAGGCTAATTTAGGCCTGGAGAGCAGGCATGTAACAGAAGGGGTGGAGTGGCAGCGGGAGCAGTGACAGGTTGGGGGGCAGGGGGAGCACGGACAGGCTGGGGCATGAGGATCAGATGTTGTGGGGCAAAGCTGCTGAAACGCTCTGTATGAGGGAGCTGTCCCATGGCATGAGGGCATGGCCCAGTCGGACGCTGACGCAGAAACAACCCAGGCTCCTTTGTGGCGCATCCTTGGAATGGCTGAATCTCACATCATGTTGTCCCACCTGTCCCTGGAGTCCTTCTGGCAGCCGTGACGCTCCAGTTGGCGAAGTGCAGAGACTGGGGGTGGTCCTATGCCTGGGAGGGGCGGCACTAGCCATTCCGTGCAGATTCCACTGTTGGAAGGGCCCTCAGAGTTTGAGGGGCTGCCACCCGGAGACCACAAGGAGGGGCAGAAGGGGGAAGAGCTGATTTGTGGGGACAAAGGTGTCTGATGGGCAGGGAGCTTGCAGAAGCCCTTGCAGGGCACTAAAAACCCACTCTTCAGACAGCATCCCCTTCCTTGGACTTGGGAAGTTCTCTGGCCTGTGTTAAAAAGGGGTCAGACTAGATGATCACAACGGGCCCTTCTGGCCTGGGAATGTGTGAATTTAAACCCCCCATGCGAAGCCCAGATTCAGCCCCCCCACCCATGTTCTCTGAAACGGCTCCTCTGTCCCCACACTCAAAGTGAGGTGTTATTTACTAAACTGAGAGTTACCCATTTTGTATAGAATAGCTCAACCCGCAGAGCGGTACCCCAATTGTCCAGGGGCCAAGAGCTGCAGCCCCATCTGGCTTGTTAGAACTGGGGGCGCTTGAGCCCCCAAATGGAGCTTCTCCAAATCACTGCCCTCTCTTGATGGTGTGGGGCTGCAGGTGTGACGGAGGGGTGTGTCCCCATGCCGAGTGACAGCACTCACTCCAGCCAACTCCCTTCCAGCCTTGGTGGTCTGTTAAGCGGTGTGTTTGTGTGGGATTTTCCCATCTTTGCCCTGTTTTGGGGGTTGGGTGTTTGCATCCAGGGGATCTAGTGGGTAAGGGACCCTCCATTTAAAAAGGGTGGGGGTGGGGGGAGTCATCACCTGCTTTCCCCATAGGATGTTGCCTCCTTGGGCCCAGGGATACAAGAGAAGGGAGCAGGCAGCCCGATGGAGTCCCCCTGGTGATATCACCTTTCTGCATGACACCTGGCTAGGAGTCCCCACATAAGGAGTCCCCAGGAGAAGCCCATGGAGCTGCACTGCCAACGGGTGGGGCCTTGTGCTGGCTCTGGCTGGGTGACCTGGTGTCCTCCCCACGCTATGCTTCAGTTTCCTCATGTGTGAAATAGGGATAATGCTACCAACCTCCTTTGTAAAGCGCTTTGAGATCTATGGATGAAAAGTGTGAGATAAGAGCTGGGTGTTATTAAGCTGCCTCCCTTCCTGGGCTGTGCTGCCACAGATGCTGTCAATGGGGGCATGTGAGCTGGGCCCCCTGCATTGTAAAAGGGGGCCACTGGTCGGGCGGTGTCTGCTGGAACGCCAGCTGCGGACCCTGACCCTGCCACATCCACACGAGTCTGAAACAACCTGGCTCTGCTGATCTTTGAGGTGTGCTATGCGGCTAATGCACTCATTGAGGGCAGTGGGTACCTTGCCACTGAGTGGGGGCAGGTGGGGAAGGGGCTGATTTTTGTGCAGGAGTGGGGTTTGTCTCACTGGGGGTGGGTCAGCTTCAGGGGTTAGTTGGATTCCCTGTGGGCCGGAAAGCAGATGTTAACAGCTCCCCAGTCAGAATGGATTTGCACCTGCTTTGCCCGGAGGGAGAGGGGCCATGGCTGTGCAAGGATGTGGGGGAATTGGGCCCATTGCTGTTGTATCTGGTGTCAAAGGCCCCAAGAGCTTAGTCAAAAGTGCTCAAATAAAATTCCCTGTCTTTGTGTCTCCATCCAGGGTGATTTCTTCATTTAAGCCTGCGCATCCGGGACCTGTCACTGAATTGCTCCTGGGCAGAGCTATGGAAGAAAGATCTTTTTTAGAAGTCGGGCACGTAAAAAGGACGGTCTCATTGTAGGGAGTCCTGCATTCTGACCTGCCTCACGCACTCCCCTGCGTAGGTCCGACCGCAGGAGCGGGGTCTGAGTGGCTCCAATCTCTGAAATTGAGCCCCCTCCCCAACAAGCTGTTCGAAGTTTGACGCTGTCTCCAAACCACTTGGAAACATTTTTTTCTGATTTGTCTGAAAGCTTCAGCAGGGTTAGGGAGTATGTGTATGTCCATGTTGGCTTGTGAGCAGCTTTCCCCGCCTTTCCTAACCTGGTAGCAAACAACCCGTTCTGAGCCCAGATTCCCCATTCCCTGGGGTTTGGCAGCCCGGGCCTGACTGCTCCCTGGGCTCCTCCCTGAGGGTTGCTCAGCCCACACCCTTGGCCCTCTCTCTTTAAAGAGCTCCTCCTGAGCTTCTGCCTTTATGGGAATATGTCAATGGAACTGCAGTGTCCTGTGTGTGTGAGACTAGCGTGTGTGGTTGTGTGGTGCTGGTTTGTGTGTGGTGCGGGATAGGGTCGTGGTGCAGGTTTGCAGGGGGGCTGAAGAGGCGTGTGGTTTAGGGCTCTGTTTGTGTGGTATAGAATTATGTGCATATGAGGGTGTAATGTAGGGTATATGTGGTTGTGTGGTGCAGGGATGTGTGTGGCGTCGGGTTGTACATGTATGTTGTGCAGGTTTGTGTGTGTCATGTCTGGGGTGTGTAGTAGGGTTGTGTGTGTAGTGCAGGTTTGGGGGAGTGCGGTTGTGTGTGTGTGGTGCGATATAGGGCTGTGGTGCAGGTTTGGGCTGTGTGGCTTAGGGGTGTGTTTATGTGCTGTAGGCTTATGAGTGGGTGTAGAGTTGGGTGTGTATCGGGGGTGGTGTACGGTTCTGTGTGTGGTGTACAGGGCGTGTGTAGTGCAAGCTTGGGGGTGCGGTTTTGTGTCCATGGGTTGAGTTTGTGTTGTGCATTGTTTGTATGGGAGGGTGGAGGTACGGTTATGTGTGGTGTATGGTTGGGGGGAGGGTGCAGGGTTGTGTGTGGTGTAGAGTGTGTACTGGGGTATGGTGTAGGGGATGTGTGGCTGTGTGCTGTAGGTTAAGGGAATGTGGGGGGTGGTAGTGGTGTTGGATTGTGTATGATTGTGGTGCAGGTTTGTGAGAGGAGTGGGGGGAGGCAGGGGGTAGGTGTCGGGGCAGTTGCGTGTGTGTGTGTGTGTGGTGTGGGGGGGCACGTGTGTATGTGTTTGGTGCAGGGGGGCAGTTGTGTGTATGAGCGTGGTGCGGGGGCAGTTGTGTGCGGGGGCAGTTATGTGTGTGAGCACGGTGCGGGGGGGAAGTGTGTGAGCGTGGTGCGGGGGACACAGCTGTGTGTGTGTGCGGTGCGGGGGGGCAGTTGTGCGCGTGGTGCGGGGGACCAGCTGTGTGTGTGCGCGGTGCGGGGGGGCAGTTGTGCGCGGTGCAGGGGACACAGCTGTGCGTGTGTGGTGCGGGGGGGCAGTTGTGCGTGTGGTGCGGGGGTGGGGGACACAGCTGTGCGTGTGTGCGGTGCGGGGGGGCAGTTGTGCGCATGGTGCGGGGGGGCAGTTGTGCATGTGGTGCGGGGGACACAGCTGTGTGTGGGCGCGGTGCGGGGGGGCAGTTGTGCGCGTGGTGCGGGGGACACAGCTGTGTGTGCGTGTGGTGCGGGGGGGCAGTTGTGCGCGTGGTGCGGGGGACACAGCTGTGCGTGTGTGCGGTGCGGGGGGGCAGTTGTGCGTGTGGTGCGGGGGCGGGGGACACAGCTGTGCGTGTGTGGTGCGGGGGGGCAGTTGTGCGTGTGGTGCGGGGGCGGGGGACACAGCTGTGCGTGTGTGGTGCGGGGGGGCAGTTGTGCGTGTGGTGCGGGGGCGGGGGACACAGCTGTGCGTGTGTGGTGCGGGGGAGCAGTTGTGCGCGTGGTGCGGGGGGGCAGTTGTGCGCGTGGTGCGGGGGACACAGCTGTGCGTGTGTGGTGCGGGGGGGCAGTTGTGCGTGTGGTGCGGGGGCGGGGGACACAGCTGTGCGTGTGTGGTGCGGGGGAGCAGTTGTGCGCGTGGTGCGGGGGACACAGCTGTGCGTGTGTGCGGTGCGGGGGGGCAGTTGTGCGTGTGGTGCGGGGGCGGGGGACACAGCTGTGCGTGTGTGGTGCGGGGGAGCAGTTGTGCGCGTGGTGCGGGGGGGCAGTTGTGCGTGTGGTGCGGGGGACACAGCTGTGCGTGTGTGCGGTGCGGGGGGGCAGTTGTGCGTGTGGTGCGGGGGCGGGGGACACAGCTGTGCGTGTGTGGTGCGGGGGAGCAGTTGTGCGCGTGGTGCGGGGGACACAGTTGTGCGCGTGGTGCGGGGGACACAGCTGTGCGTGTGTGCGGTGCGGGGGGGCAGTTGTGCGTGTGGTGCGGGGGCGGGGGACACAGCTGTGCGTGTGTGGTGCGGGGGAGCAGTTGTGCGCGTGGTGCGGGGGGGCAGTTGTGCGCGTGGTGCGGGGGACACAGCTGTGTGTGCGCGTGGTGCGGGGGGGCAGTTGTGCGTGTGGTGCGGGGGACACAGCTGTGCGTGTGCGCGGCACGGGGGGCAGTTGTGCGTGTGGTGCGGGGGACACAGCTGTGCGTGTGCGCGGCACGGGGGGCAGTTGTGCGTGTGTGGTGCGGGGCTGTGGGTGAAAGGTGACAGCCGTGCTGGAGCTGCGTGCTGGGGGCTCCGTGCCAGGCCTCCTTGGCAGGCCCAGCCTGGCCTCTCCCCGCTCAGCTGTGGGCTCTGGCCCGGCTCCAGGGGCCTGGCGCTCGGCCTGTAAACAACAGCCAGAAGGGAAGCTGAGTCTTGTTGCTAGGAGACAAATATTTAGATCTTACAAACTGGGGACGGGGGTGACCTGGGGATGGGGTTACCTGGTGTCTGCAGGCCGGGGTTGGGGGGGCAGAGGGGCCTACAAGCTGGGGGAGGGGACTGAAGGGGCCTGGAGCAGGGGATGGGAGTGAACTGGGGTCTGCAGGCCAGGGTTGTGGGGCAGAGGGGCCTGGAGCAGGGGATGGGAGTGAGCTGGGGTTGGGGGGCAGTAGGGCCTACAAGCCGGGGTGGGGGTGAAGGGGTCTGGAGCAGGGGATGAGAGTGAACTGGAGTCTGCAGGCCAGGGTTGGGGGGCAGAGGGGCCTACAGGCCAGGGGAGTGAAGGGGCCTGGAGGTGGGGCGTGACCAGGGACCTGCAAACAGGGGTGGGGTGCCTGGAAGCTGTGGGTGCTGGGGGAGAGGAGCTTGTGGCCCCTGTCATTGGGGGGGGCAGGTGGGAGTGGATATGGGGTCCGGCCCTTGGACAAATTAAAATGTGGGCCCCATGCAGCTCCCCTACCAGCCCTTCTCAGCTGTCTCCTGCCCCCCAGACCCTGCCAGCCCTGCTCCCGTCAGGCTGGGGCGACCCTGGAGGCAGGGCGCTGGCAGAGGCTGGGTCAAGAAGGGCTCCCCAAGCCGGGCTGCCCACCACACCTGCCACCACAGTGCAGGGTGGAAGTTTTAGGGCACCAGCTTCAGTCCCAGTCCTGCCAATCCCTTGGCGTGGGGCGCACCGGCCAGATGCCACTGCCCCCATCCTGATGTGCAGAGGCTGCCTGCCCCAGCATGTGCCCCTAGGCCACCCTGGGGCTTGGCCCATCCCAGGACGGCCCCCAAGCAGGCACATCCCTTCCCTCGGTTCCTAGAGGGAATTCCTGGGGATTTCTTGGCTGCGGGGCCGCATTCTTCGGGGCTGGCTGCCTGGCCTGGGTCACGTGCGCCGCCCGCTTACATAACCGCCCGCTGGCGAGCGCTGAACCAGCCGGTGTATTTGTTTGCTGCCTGGCGGGGAGGCCCCGGTGGGTCGCTAAGGGAGTTGCATGGCGTTGGCTGCTGGGTCAAAATACTGCATGGGCAGAGGGACTGCAAGGGCCTGCCCGCCGAGCCCCTCTCAGGCAGAGCCAGTGCTGGGGGGAGGGAGGGGATGCAGGCCAAGCCTAGCCCCCCCCAGCCAGAGCTTGCCAGAACCTTGCCCCTCCCACTGCCGCACCCCTTCCCCGAGGCGTTGCCCCTGCCCCCCCCTCACTCCATCTCCCGTCCCTCCCTCGCTTGCTCTCCCCCACCCTCTCTCACATGCTCATTGTCACAGCTAGGCTCAAACAAGCCTATTTCTTGTTTTGGCAGATGATTATGCTAAGTTCTGGTTTTCTTTGTTAAAGGGCACTAGAGCTGGCAGCAAAATAGTCAAAAAGGGTCATTTTTTAAAAAAATGAAATTTCACCAAGCTTTTCACAATTTTTTCCCTCCCCCTCCCCATTTTTCGTAACCAGCTCCATGTTTTTTGTTCACTAAAGTGATTGTAATGTTATGTGTGGAATTAGGACCACACCTTATCACAGCTGCAATGGGTCCATTAAAGGCTCACTCCCGCAGCCCAAATACAAATCCACAAAGCACAACCACAGAAATGCACACCTGTCCGGATACCTACGAAACGAAATCTGTAGAAACGGACTCCCCCCACCTACATGCTGATACACACCTGTATTCATGTGTACACGGCTGGCATGCACTAACGCATACACGTCCACATTATTTATTATTACAATTGTTTTTTAATGCCCAGAGACCCCAACCAAGGTCAGGGCTCCAGGGGGGAAGGTGCTGGACATACACATAAAAAGAGAGAGTCTGCAACAAAGAGTTTATAATGTAGCTAGACAAAGGTGGGGAGAAATGTCTGATACTTCGGCTCTTCTGCGATTACTAGTCAACAACATTCACTTTTTAAGAAATAATACATTGCTTTTAGAGTTCCCTGCTCTTTTAAAAACTTATTATGAAATGAATACACACATATTTTGTGTCATCGATTTTTGTGTGTGTAAGCCAGCGAAAGGAATAAAAGTCAAAGAGTTAGGCTGCAAATTTTATTCACACAGGTATACACCCATGCGGCTATACACGCACTTCCCTACACAAGGACACACAGTCTCTTACACACATGCAATGCATGTATGCACACGCTTGGCTACACAGAGACACTTTTTCATACACTTTTCTAGGGGCTGCCTAAACCACCCATCTGGGAAGGGAGGAGGGTGGGCTGGAGGGGAAAAGATTGGAGGGGGAGGAGAGAGGATGGGGAGGGAAAGAGGCCAAGGACAAGAGTAGGGTGGGGGTGAAAGGGAGCAGAGAAGGAGAGAGGAGGGGGTTTGGGGGGTATGTGGGGTGGATGGGGATGCAGGGGAAGGCAGAAGGCTACAAGTACATGAGGATGTGGGGGGCACAGGCGTGTATAGGGACATAATGGAAGTGCAGCAGTGTATGGAGGTGAATGGGGTGCCAGGGCTGTGTGGGGTGAGGGACGTGGGGGTGGCGTCTCTGGGAGGTGGAGAGGATGGGTGGGAGAGCACTGTAAGGGGTACAGGGCTGGGATGGGTAGGTGTGGGGGCAGGATGGGATGGGGATGGATGCAATGACGGGGATGAGGGTGCAGGGGGGAATGGGGAGGGATGCGATGATGGGGGGATGGAGTGCGGGGGGATTGGGGTGGGGAAGGATGCAGTGAGGGGGATGGGGTGCGGGGGGATTGGGGTGGGGAGGGATGCAGTGAGGGGGATGGAGTGCGGGGAGTTGGGATGGTGTCAGGGTTCCTTCCCCACTCTGAACTCTAGGGTACAGATGTGGGGACCCGCATGAAAGACCCCCTAAGCTTATTTTTACCAGCTTAGGTTAAAAAGTTCCCCAACGTACAAACTTTGCCTTGGCCTTGAACAGTATGCTGAACTGTAATCTGTTGGGGTTCTTGGGGCAGTTGGCCTTCACATGCCCCAGCTCATTACATTTAAAACATCGCCCAGTTGACTGGTCACTGGGGCGAGGTGGGTTGCTGGAGAATGGTGCGGTGGGACGATAAGGTGTCTGGGGTTTTCCTTGGGATGTAGGTGGGGCTTGGGTTGCCCCTGGTGATAGGGTGTTGTTTCGGGTTGCCCCTTCTGATATTTGCTCCAACTGCTACTAGTTTTTTTCTTTTCGGCCACCTCCACCCATTTGGCTCCAATCTCCCCCGTCTGGATTACATCTGTGGGCTTCCCATCTAGGGTGTACCTTTCTATTTCCTCAGGAACACCTTCTAAGAACTGCTCCATTTGCACGAGGAAGGGCAACTCTTCTGGAGATTTAACACCTGCTCCTGATATCCAGACATCCCAATGTTTCACAATGTGGTAGGCATGTCGGGTAAATGACTCATCTGGTTTCCACCTTAGGGCTCTGAACTGCTGACCGGAATGCTCAGGGGTTGGCCCCATTCTGACTCTCGCCTGGGTTTTGAAAAGTTCATAACTGTTCATGTGGTCCTTCGGCATTTCAGCCGCCACCTCTGCTAAGGGTCCACTGAGCTGCGGCCTCTGCTCTACGGTGTACTGGTCTGTAGAGATGCTGTACCCAAGGCAGGCCCTTTTGAAGTTTTCTAAGAAGGCCTCAGTATCATTACCTGCCTTATAGGTGGGGAACTTTCTGGGATGGGAAGCGGTAGCTGGAGAAGGATTGCTAGGGTTGGTTGGTATATTCTGCTGAGCCCTTGCCTTCTCCATCTCCAGTACATGCTTCCTCTCTTTTTCTTTCTCCTCCATAGCTCTCTTGTGGGCAGCTTCCTCTGCCTCCACCCTGGCTTTTTCTGCCTCAATATCCAAGCGCCTTAAGGCCATCTGT
Source organism: Lepidochelys olivacea (assembly GCF_965140295.1). Taxonomy (NCBI): domain Eukaryota; kingdom Metazoa; phylum Chordata; order Testudines; family Cheloniidae; genus Lepidochelys; species Lepidochelys olivacea. Next base: position 6,329,865 of record NC_140433.1, on the reverse strand, counting down.
CTATCATGCTCTTTTTGTTTCTCTTCAGCTTCCAATCTGGCCAGCTCTAGTTTATTAGCTGCTTCACTGGTAGTCATTTTCCTGCTTTCTTGTGCTTAACTCTAGCTATACTGGAGAGTTAGGGGGGAAAAAAACTTGTGAATTTCCCTGCAGGAGGTTAACTACCCTGCCTTTAGGTAGAGAAAACTCCAGCTCACAAAAGACAAATCCCTTTGTAAAAAAACTAACACCTCTGTCTCCAGGCAAATAGACAGAAAACCCTCTAGCTGCTCTCAGCTTAAAAAAAAACCTCTTCAGGTCTGTGCTTTTGGTTCAAAATGATCCCACCACTCTGATTCCTTCCCCACTCTGAACTCTAGGGTACAGATGTGGGGACCCACATGAAAGACCCCCTAAGCTTATTCTTACCAGCTTAGGTTAAAAACTTCCCCAGCGTACAAACTGTGCCTTGGCCTTGAACAGGATGCTGCCGCCACCAAGCGTTTTAAACAAAGAACAGGGGAAGAGACCACTTGGAGACGTCTTCCCTCAAAATATCCCCCCAAGTCCTACACACCCCTTTTCCTGGGGAGGCTGGAGAATAATATCCTAACCGAATGGTTCCAAAATCATCAAAGACCCAAACCCCTGGATCTTGGAAGAATGGAAATATCAGTCAGGTTCTTAAAAGAAGGATTTTTATTAAAAAAAAAAAAAGAAAGGTAGAAATCACCTCTGTACAATCAGGATGGAAAATATTTTACAGGGTATTCCGATCCAAAACACAGAGGATCTCCCTCTGGGCAATGCCTTAAAGTTACAGAAAACAGGAATAAACCTCCCTCTTAACACAGGGAAAATTCACAAAAAACAAAAGTTAAACTAATCCTTCGTGCCTGGCTTATCTCTACTGGTTTCAATAGTGGAGGCTTGGATTAGAATGGGTTGAAGAAGATGGATTTCTGTCTGGCCTCTCTCAGTCCCAAGAGAGAACAACCACGTAAACAAAGAGCACAAACAAAAGTCTTCCCCTCTCCCAAGATTTGAAAGTATCTTGTCCCCTTATTGGACCTTTGGGTCAGGTGCCAGCCAGGTTAGCTGAGCTTCTTAACCCTTTACAGGTAACAGGATGTTGCCTCTGACCAGGAGGGATTTTATACAGAAAGGTGGTTACCCTTCCCTTTATATTTATGACAGATGGGAAGGGATGCAGTGATAGGGGTGCGGGAGGTTGGGATGGGGAGGGATACAATGATGGGGGATTGGGTGTGGGGGGATGTAGTGACGGGGGGATGGGGGTGTGGGGGATTGGGCTGGGGAGGGATGCAGTGAGGGGCATGGGGGTGCGGGGGGTTGGGCTGGGGAGGGATGCTGTGACGGGGGGATGTGGGTGTGTGGGGTTGGGATGGGGAAGGATGCAGTGAGGGGGATGGGGGTGTGGGGGGTTGGGCTGGGGAGGGATGTAGTGATGGGGGATGGGGGTGTGGGGGGTTGGGCTGGGGAGGGATGCAGTGAGGGGGATGGGGGTGCAGCCCCATTCCCAGGACTCAGAGATGGGGAGACACATCCCTCCAACTCCTTGGTGCTGGCGACGGGGCGACAGGCCGCAGTGCGCAGCAGGCTCGAGCCCAGGCGTGTGAGGAGCAGGGGGCTGGGCAGCAGCGGAAGAAGCGTGCGCCATGCGACCCCTCAAGCGCCGCCTGCCGAGCGCTCGCGAGTGGCGCTGGGTCCGGCCCTGCAGGCAGGGGGCAGGGCAGCACACGGACCCCCACAGCAGCCCCTCGGGCGAGGAGCCGGACATGCCAGCTGCTTCCGGACCCGGGAGCCCCGCGGGCCGCGGCACTAGCAGGGAGCCTGCCAGCCCCACCGCGGCGCCGTGAACCGGACATTCAACTGCCCGGTCAGCAGTGCTGACCGGAACCATCAGGGTTCCTTTTTGACCGGGTCCCAAACTGGACAACTGGTCACCCTACCAGCTGGGCTCTGGGCTGAGCCAAACCCCCAGCAAAACCAGAGCGGGGATTCAGGTGGAACTGCCCCCCTGAGATCCCACCCCCCGACCCCTGGATTGTTTGGGACGTGCCTCTGGCCCCTCTGCTGAAAGCAAAGATAAAGGGGGTGTTGAGGCTGGGAGCAAGGGCTCGTATCGGGAAGAAAGTCACTCTTATTCTGGGACAGCGTGTCCACTCGGGGAATTAGAGCCAGCGTGGGAGAGTTACTCCGATTGCCCCTTCCTCGAGCCCTGAACCTTGTCGGAGACCCTGGTGGCGGGGGAGCCCTGGCAAGGGAGAGATGACAAGCCCGCAGGCTGGCCGGCTCGCTCTGGTTCCCGGATTTGTGACTTTCGCCATCTCCTCCCTCATCTTCCTGGGGGAGGCAGTTTCACTTCTCCAAGCTGGCGGCTCAGCTGGAAGGATGCAGGCATGAGCCACATGTCACCGCCAAGGGCAGGTCAAAGCGACCCAAGCACAGGGCCCGGCCGCAAAGGCTGGGAGATGCGGAGAGTCCTCACTGGGCTGGGTCATGTCCAGGCAGGGGCTGGACTGGGAAGGAATTTGAGGCACGGACAGGACCTCGTCATGCTCCAGATTCTCAGCTTTCAGGGAGCAGCTGCTGGGCCAGGCACTTCCAAAGTGATTCTGGAAACCTGCCCTGAGGCTGAATGTTGCAGGGCTGCGCATGTAGCTCCCACTGGCTTGCGCTCCCCTGACATCCGGCTCAACCACAGCTCCCTGGGCTCAGGGGGGGTTCAGGGGGTGCATATGGGGGGCTCCCTGGCCTGGGTTATGCAGGAACTTGGTCTCTTCTGGTCTTAAAGTCTATGGACCTATATTGGACCTGTGGGTGCTCAGTGTACCTGGAACCCAGCACATCTGGAAACCAAGGGGTCTCAAGTTGCCCCTCCCCAATGGGGGTAGTGACCACTTTTGAAATTTTGCCAGCACAGTCCCGCCCTTTGGGTTATGAAGAAAATCTTGAAGACGTGACCAGGACGTAACTGGTGCACCAACATCTGCCTGCCCTGAGTCTGCACACAGCTGGGATGATAGCTCTGGGAGAGGAAGCTGGCCCCGGCAGCTCACACAGTGTTCACTCTGGAGCCTAATAACGATGGCTATGCTCTTAACCATGTTAACTCTTTCTCTGCTGCTCACAGCATAAGAGAGTGAGGATCGTATTATCAATCAGTGATGAACGGTGTCTCGTGGTACCTTGCATGGGCGGGGTATTGGACATCACTGCTTTATTGTCCTGTGTGTGAGGCAGAGTCTAGCCAGCCGTGTCTGTAGATCAGTGGTGCCTGATCCTTGGGGATACATCAAGAAGGGCTTTCAAAGCTAAATGGGCCATTGCAGGTCATCCCAATGCAAAGGCTTTTTGAACTGTCCCTTCACATCCACGATGGGCTCGTCCCATCAGCTGGAATTCTGGAAGAAGGAACTAAGATCAGCCGACAAGAACATTTTTCCATCTCTCCCCTTTGCTGCTTGGATTCTCACAGGGCTGGAGCTACAAAAAGAAGCTGAGATCCCCAGCCTGGATAAGCCCTGGAAGGCGTTCAGAGCTGACAGATTGCGACAACTCGGTCACCTTTTTAAAACCATAGACTGTAACTCGTGTATGTCGACATGTTGCCTGCTTGAACCTGCACTAAATCTCTTGTGTCTTGGTTAATAAATCTCTGGTTCGTTAATTACAGGATTGGCTAGCAGCATCTTTGGTGAGAGATTTAAGGTACAAATTCAGTGGGGGTAAGTGCCTGGTCTCTTGGGATTGGGAGCAACCTGCACATTTTGTGATCTTTGGTGTATGGCAAAGTCCAGCTGGCCCGGATGGCAGGAGAGAAGAGCCCAAGAGGACTGTCTGTGGCTCCATGATAAGGCTGTTACAATGACCCAGGAGTTCACATTTGTTACTGGGTTGGTGAAATGTAATTATGGAGCATGTCACCAGTGTGCGGTCTCTGCCCTGCTGCTGACAGGCTGCCCTGAGGGTGACATTCCCAGGCGTGACCCACTCCAGGCAGCGTGGCACTTGGTGGGGGTGTCATTACTGTTATTTGATTTTTAATATATGTGAGGGTGCAACTCTGCTCTCAGTTACCCCTGCCCTGACCCCGAGAGTCCGGCCTTGCCGGCATTGCAGTCAGGGGGTGACTCTGGATTAACCCCGGGGGGCTGAGATCAGAATCCAGCCCTGCCCCCATTGCAGTCGGGGGGATAACTCTGGATTGACCCCGGGGGCGGGAGGGCTGAGATCAGAGTCTGGCCCCATACATCCGGCTTGATGCACAATCCTGCAGATGCCTCTGCATGGATTTGTGGTGGGTGCCAGGTGGGGCCCCCGATCCCAGACGCTGTAACACCGACACACTTGCATTTTTAATACAATGGACCCCAAAGATTTTAACCCTAAGGCAAGAAGGTTTCTCCACAATCCTGCCATGTGTCACAGCCCCCGCTCCTAGGGTCACCCCATCCACTTCCCCCCGGGATGCACCTCAGCTCCGTCCCCTCCCCACCACCTGCCAGCTATTGTGCAATAGGGGGTCCCAGAGACTGGCACCAGGAAGCGAGACCCAAGGTGGGAACTGTCACATCTGCAGCTCATGCCTTGGCTTCAGGCAGGGCAAGAGGAGGTTGTCTCCCTAGGTGGCTGCCCTGGCTCTGCCCCCACTTTGGGGGCATGCAGGGGCCTGTTTGGGGGCATCTGCCAGAGATGAGGGCCACCCCCAAACTGTAGCTCCTGGGTTCTCAGGCTCTTGGGTGGCTGTGCTGAGCCCAGTCCCTGATCCTCTGGGCTCGGAGCTGGACAGTGTCTGGCTCTGTGCTGTGCAGATACATGCTGAGAGCGCTCAGATTTGAGGGACAGGTGCACCCAGTTCCTGCCCTAAACTGCTGTGTGGCTTATAAACAGCCTTCATGCCCCACCCCAGAGGTGGCTGCATGTCAGTGCTGGGCGAGGGATCCCTGTATAAGAACAGAAGAGCAGCCATAGTGGGTCAGACCAATGGTTCAGCTAGGCCAGTGTCCTGTCTTCTGACAGTGGCCAATGCCAGATACTGCAGAGGGAATGAACAGACAAGGAAAATTTGGAGTGATCCATCCCCTGTTGTCCAGTCTCAGCTTCTGACATTTAGAGGTTTAGGGACACCCAGAGCAGGGGGCTGCATCTCTGACCATCTTGGCTAATCATCACTGATGGACCTGTCCTCCAGGAACTTAGCTCATTATTTTTTAACCCAGTTATGGTTTTGGCCTTTACAACATCCCCTGGCAGTGAGTTCCACAGGTTGACAGTGTGTTGTGTAAAAAAGTACTTCCTTCTGTTTTAAACCTGTTGCCTGTTAATATCATTGGGTGACCCCTGGTTCTTGTGTTATGCAAACTGGTAAATAAACACTTCCCTATTCATGTTCTCCACACCAGGCATGATTTTATAGACCTCCGTCATATCCCCCCCTTAGTCGTCTCTTTTCCAAGCTGATCAGTCCCCGTCTTTCTAATCTCTCCTCAAACGGAAGCTGTTCCAGCCCCTTACTCATTTTTGTTGCCCTTCTTTGTACCTCTTCCAGTGCTAATATCTCTTTTTTGAGACAAGGCCACTGGAACTGCACCTAATATTCCAAGTGTGGGCATATCCTAGATTTATGTAGTAGCATTATTGTATTTTCTGTCTTAGGTATCCCTTTCCTAATGGTTCCTAACACTGTTCTCTTTTTTGGCTGCCACTGCACATTGAGTGGATGGTCTCAGGGAACTATCTGTGATGTCTCCAAGGTCTCTTGCTTGAGTGGGAACAACTAATTTAGACCCCATCATTTTGTATGTATAGTTGGGATTATGTTTCCCAATGTGCATTACTTTGCATTTATCAACATTGAATTTCATCTGCTATTTTGTTGCCCAGTCCCCCAGTTTTGAGAGATCCTTTTGTAGCTCTTTGCAGTCTGCCTGGGACTTAACTATCTTGAGTAATTTTGTATTGTCTGCAAACTTTGCCATCTAATGGTTCACCCCTTTTTCCAGATCATTTATGAATATGTTGAATAGGGCTGGTCCCAGTACAGACCCCTGGGGGACACCACTAGTTATCTCTCTCCATTCTGAAAACAGACCATTTATTCCTACCCTTTGTTTCCTGTCTTTTAACCAGTTACTGATCCATGAGAGAACCTTTCCTTTTATCCCATGACAGCTTACTTTGCTTATGAGCCTTTGGACCTTATCAAAGGCTTTTGAAAGTCCAAATAAACTATATCCACTGGAAAAAGAGCAGGAGGACATGTGACACCTTAGAGACTAACCAATTTATTTGAGCATAAGCTTTCCTGAGCTACAGCTCACTTCATCGGATGCAGCTCTAAGGTGCCACAAGTCCTCCTTTTCTTTTTGCGAATACAGACTAACACAGCTGCTACTCTGAAATATATCCACTGGATCACCCTTGTCCATATGTTAGTTGACACCCACAAAGAATTCTAATATTTGAAGTGTATGGATTCCCTTTACAAAAGCCATATGGACTCTTCCCCAACACGTCGTGTTCATCTCTGTGTCTGATAATTCTGTTCTTTACTGTAGTTTCAATCTGTTTGCCTGGTACAGAAGTTAGGGTCACTGGCCTGGGATTGCCAGGCTCATCTCAGGAGCCTTTTTAAAAAATGGGTGTTACATTAGCGATCCTCCAGTCACGTAGTACAGAGGATCATATAAGCCATAGGTTCCATACCAGAGTTAGTAGTTCAGCAATTTCGCATTTGAGTTCCTTCAGAACCCTTCGGTGTTACCATCTGGTCCTCGTGACTTATTACTTTAATTTATCCATTTGTTCCCAAACCTCCTCTATTGACACCTCAGTCTGGGACAGCTCCTCAGATTTGTCACCTAAAAAGAACAGCTCAGTGTGAGAATCTCCCTCATCCTCTGCAGTGAAGACCAATGCAAAGAATTCAGATGTTTTCCCTGCAACAGCCTTGTCGTCCTTGACTGCTGTTTCAGCGCCTCACTGGTCCTGTGGCCCCACAGACTGGTTGGCAGCTCCCTGGTGCTGATGTACTTAAAAAAAATTTTTGCTGTTAGCTTCTGTGTCCTTTGTTAGTTGCTCTTCAGATTCTTTTTCTGGCTGGCCAAATTACACTTTTACACTTGGCTTGCCAGAGGTTCTGCACCTTTCTATTTTCTCCCCTAAGATTTGATTTCCAATCTTTAAAGGATGCCTTTTTTGCTTCTAACCACCTCTTTTACTCTGCTGTTTAGCCATGGTGGCGGTTTTTGGGGGTTTTTTTTGGGTCTTCTTACTGTTTTCTTTTTTTATATGTGGGGTTTAGATTTAGTTTGAGTCTCTATTATGGTGTTTTAAAATAGTTTCCAAGCAGCGTGCAGCCATGGCATTCTTATGACTGTTCCTTTTCATTTGCATTTAACTAGCTTCCTCATTTTTGTGTAGTTCCCTTATTTGAAGTTAAACGCTACTGTGGTGGGTTTCTTTGGCATTTTTCCCCCTACAAGGATGGTAAATGTAATTGCATTATGGTTGCTGTTACTGAGCGGTTCAGCTAAATTCTCCTCTTGGACCAGATCCTGCACACCGCTTTGGACTGAATCAAGAATTGCCCCTCCTCTTGCGGATTCCAGAACTAGTTCCAGGAAGCAGCCATTTATGGTGTCTCGAAATTTTATCTCTGCATCCCGTCCTGAGGTGACATGTTCCAGTCAACATGGGAATGGTTGAAATCCCCCGTTGCTGTTGCGTTTTCTGCCTTTGTAGCCTCTGTGAAATGCTCAGGGAGATTACAGTCACCGTCCCCATCCTGGCCAGGTGGTTGGTAGTGTATTCCTATTGCTCTAGTCGAGTCTGGAATTTCTAGCCAGAGAGATTCTATGGTACAGTTTGATTCATTTAAGATTTTTACTCTATTGGCCTCTGCTTTCTTTCACATACAGGGCCACTCCCCCGCCAGCACGACTCACTCCGTCATTCCTATATATTTTGTACCCTGTTTACCAGCCCCCTGTATAAACAGCTTCTGTGCCACACCTCAGAGATGGCTACATCTCAGTGCTGAGTGAGGGATCCCTGTATAAACAGCCCCCACGCACCACCCCAGAGATGGCTGCATCTTAGTGCTGAGTGAGGGATCCCTGCATACACAACTTCTGCTGCACCCCACCCCAGAAGTGGCCATGTCTCTGCGCCAGACGAGGAGTCCCTGTATAAACAGCCCCACCTCAGAGGTGTCTGCATCTCAGAGCCAGGCAAAGGATTCCTGTATCCACAGCCTCCACTCCCCAACCCAGAGGTGGCTGCATTTCTGCACCAGGCTTGAGCGATACCCCAGAGTCAGCTGCATTTCAGTGCCAAGTAAGGGATCCCTGTATACACACCTCCCCTTTCCCCCAGGTGGTAGTACTTCAGTGCCAGGTGAGGGATCCCTGTATACACAGACCCTGCTCCCCAACCCAGAGGTGGCTGCATTTCAGCGCTGAGCAAGGAAGCCTGGTATAAACAGCCCCCATGCCCTACCTGAAAGAGGGCTGCATCTCAGAGCCAGGCAAAGGATCATTGTATGACCAGCCCCTGAACTGTACCCAAGAGGCAGCTGCATTTCACTGCTGAGGGAGGGATCTCTATATAAACAGCCCCCACACCCCACCCCAGAGGTGGCTGCATCTCAGTGCTGGGCAAGGGAGCCTTATATAAAAAGCCCCCACACCCCCCCCAGGCGGCTGCATCTCAGTGGTGAAAGGACCCCCTTTGGGGTTAGGAATAACGCCCCACCCGGGGGTGCCCAGGCAGGTACCCCTCTCCTGGGCTTGCGCATGGCGTGGGTGGCTAGCGAGGGCCCAGCGGGCCGCTGCGCCGGCGGGAGGAGCCGATGACCGCATCGCCTTGTCCCCGCGGTCCCGCCGAGGAGGACAAGGGCAGCGGGCCGGAAGCGGGTGACTCTCCTTCCCCGCCCGCCCGCGCTATTTCGGACTGCAGCGCTGCGGGGCCGGGCGCTATTTATAGCCGCGAGCGGCTAAAAATAGAAGCGGGCCCAGTGCGCGAGCTTATGCGCGCCCGGTCTGCGCCACGGGCAGGTCGCCAGCCCCAGAGCTCGCCCCCCCCCCCACTTCGGGCAGTGCCAGCCCCGCGGCCCCCCAAGGGAGCGCAGCCTGCCTGCAGGGACCAGCTGTGAGCGCGGAGAGGTGTGTATGGGGCGGGCTGGATACAGGGACCTGTGGGTGGGGCTAGGTAGCTAGATATAACGGATAGCCGGGGCGGGGGGGTCGCTAGCCAGAGAGGGGCGTGTGGGGTGCATGCAGGTGGGGGTGTATTCGCTGCTCTAGGCAGCTGGGAACTCGTCCAGCCGGGGTATGCAGGGGCAGGTGGGGATTGAGGGGCATGGAGGGGGGCTGCAGGTCGGGATTGATGAGCATCAGCGGAGCTGGGGGCGGGGAACTCTCCCAGTTCAAATCCCCCACTCCTCCTTTGTAGCCGCAGATGGCCTGAAATCCAGTTCTGGTTTTACTCCTCGCCCCGCGTTTCTCACGGCCTCACAGCTGCTGCCAGGGGGGTTCCAGTGAATCCCGGAGTGGATTTTTCCATCGACGCCGGACCCGGATCCCACCTCTGTCCTGTAGGGGGGGCGCGGGCCCCGATCCTGGTGCCAAGGGCTCCTTGTCATGCCTGATGCGGGGGGCAGGTGCCAGCCCGGGGGAGCGATGGGAGTGGTGCCCAGGCCCCTATCACCCCAGGCCCCCCTCCCCCCAAATGGGGGTTGCACAGGGGTCTCGCTAGCTCCTCCACAGCTGGCGGGGCCCCTGGGGCGCTGGATCAGTTTAGAGGGGGCAGCTGAGAGCCACTGATGAAACCCGTGCATGCCGCCTGTGGTGGAAGCCAGGTATTTGGGTGCTATCACAAACCAGGGGTGCTAAGACCCGCCCCCCAGCACTACTAGGCCCAGCACCCATGCTGGGTGCCCCCTCCTGGCACAGGGGAGCTATGTTCAGGCTGCTCCTAGCACTGGGGACTCACCCAGGCAGGGCAGGGGGAGCTGGGTTCAATGTGCCCACATCCTGGGCTGGGGTCTGACCCTAGCAGTGAGTCTCCAGGCACTGGGGAGGGGTGTCCCTCCCTTCAAGACTTGACCCTGCAGCCCGAGCTCCGTGACCCCACTCTGGGCCGCCCACTCCACCCTCGGGACTGCCCCGGGGCTCCCATGGCAGGAGCAGTAATGACCGCAGCCTGTGAGAGACCCTGAGCCCAGCCGGGGCTCTGTGCCCCTACGGGCTGTACCAGGTTAAAGAATCAGTGGAGGCTGATGAACCAGCAAGGCGTCTATGGCGTGGGGGGATACTCCCCCCCCCCCCGCCCCATGGGGACACTTCAGGCCCTGAGTCCTTCAAGGCATTTGCCCCACAGAGCTTGTGATTGAAATAGACAGAGAGCAGGAGGGGAAGGGACTTGCCTAAGGTCACCCAGCGGGACAGCGGCAGAGCTGGGAAGAGACCGTGGTCTCCTGCCTCCCAGCCCAGTGCACTAGGCCACCCTGCCTGACACAGCAGCAAGGCCTGGGTGACTGTATCCCCAGGGATTCCTGTCGTGGGGTGGGAGGGGTCTCCCAGACAAAGGTCCCTAATGGTAAGAAGTGATTCCCCAGGCCCCCATTTTGGCGAAGTCGCTGGTGTTACAAACCTCAGGCAAGGCAGGTGTGGCCGGCGTCAGAACACAAAAAGAACAGGAGGACTTGTGGCACCATAGAGACGAACCAATTTATCTGAGCATGAGCTTTCGTGAGCTACAGCTCGCTTCATCGGATGCATGCCGTGAAAAGCGTAGAAGATCTTCTTATACACACAAAGCATGAAAAAGTACCTCCCCCCACCCCACTCTCCTGCTGGTAATACAGATCACAGACGCTCCCGCCTCTGAGGAGGGACTGGGAAGGGTGGAGCAGGGGGCATCAGGAGCAGCTCCCGCTCAGGAGTCGAGCTAAGTCCCGGGACCTCCCCTGGCACGACTCCACCAGCTGCTGCCACCTGGGCTCCAGGGGAGGGGAGGCTGCAGCTCACCTGCTGTACAGCAGGGGTAGAAACGTCTGAGCCCCCCATTCCCCGGGTTACATAAACACACCCCATTCTTAGCTGGGCAAGCCCAGAGAGGTGGTGGCCCCAGCTGAGCTGCCCAGACAGCGTCTGCCCCTCCCACAAGTCAGTGGGGCCTTTAGCCTGCTGAATTAGGAACTACTGGTCAGGACCAGAGCCGCGCCCATCTTGCCCGGTATCCCGTCTCTGACAGAGGCAGCACCCGCTGCTTCAGAGGAAGGTGTGAGACCCCCAAAGTGCTGGGCAGATGGGGAGAAGCAGCTGCCCCCCACATCAGGTCTCTCACCCTGGTCTGTAATAGTTAGAGATCAGCTTCAGCCCCTGAGCAGAGTGCGTATTTGCTGTGATAATTCTGGATAGTCTTGTTAGCTGTATAAATATCCAGTCCCTATTTTAATCTGCCTCCACTCTCTGCCTCGGCGATTTCACGTGGCCGTGAGTTCCACAGGCTAGTCCCGCATTGCGTGACAAGGTATTTCCTTTTATCAGATTTGAATCCCCCACCTTTTAATTCCCTGGACCATCCCTGTCTTGTTGTGTATGAGGCACAGAAGCTCCTGATCTCCCTTCTCCAGACCGGTCGTTATTTCATAGACAATTGGCGTGTCCCCTCTCACTCGTCCCCTCTCTGCAATAGCAACCCCAATCTTTCCCATCTACATCCAGGAGCTTAGCCAGGCTCTGATCAAGGCTGTTGCCCATCTCTGACCCCCACTTTGTACAGCACTATCCTGTGTGAGATGGGCCCAGGGTTACATACACACACACGTAGCCCAGATGGGGCTGCCCCATTGATTTATCTGGAGGCATCAGAGCGTTCTCTGCGTTTTTTCTCCACCCCATTCCTTACGCCCCCGGAACATCTCCTTAGCACTTTTGAGCGCAGCTGCTCGCTGGGCAGAGGTCCCCACTGGACTGTCTCCACTGATGCCAGGTCCCACTCCGGAGCTGGCCTGGTTCAGTTTGAGCCCCGTAAGGGCAATGTGCATTTTTCAACAATGAATTTCAGGTGCCACCCTGTGGCGGCCGCCCCCGTGGCTGGCTCAGGTCTCTGCAGACCCTCACAGCCCTCCCTGCTCCTGACTCATGGAAATCATAGAGCTGGGCAGAAAATGGAAAGATTTGGGGAGAGTGATGTTTGCTATCCCCAAATCATTTTAGTGCAGGGGGCCCAAACTTTTTACCTCATGCCCCCTCCCCCTTACCCCATCCATGCCTCTCCCCGCCGGCTGGGAGCGGGGCTGTGGCTCTGGGTAAGGGGGCCAAGGCTGGGGCCACCCCTGGGGCCGGCAGCTGGGGCTAGGGCCAGGAGTGGAGCAGGGTGGGGCTCCCTCCCTGCTCCCCAGGGGGGCTGTCCTGGCCCCAGCCGCACCCCTCCAAATGTTCTTTGGTGCCCCCCTAGGGGCACACCCCCCCAGATTAGGCACACCACCTCTGTTTTAATGCTATCGGCAGCTGTTTGCTGTAGAAGTTTAACCAGCGGCCGTGGGCAGACACATGCCTTTAGCTTTACCACAGCGCCACCATGTACCGGAAGGAAGAGCTTTCCTGTGCGCCGAGTCCCACGCACTGTGCATGCATCTTTGGTGGAATGAAACACGAGCTGTCATAAATATAAAGGGAAGGGTAAACCCCTTTAAAATCCCTCCTGGGCAGAGGAAAAATCCTCTCACCTGTAAAGGGTTGGATCTCCCCCTTAGGCTGGGGGGGGATCCTTTTGTAGTGGACGAGCTCTGCCCGCCCACGTCCTGGATCCCAATAGGACCTGTAAAGGGTTAAGAAGCTAAAGGTAACCTTGCTGGCACCTGACCAAAATGACCAATGAGGAGACAAGATACTTTCAAAAGCTGGGAGGAGGGAGAGAAACAAAGGGTCTGGGGCTGTCTGTATGCTGCTTTTGCCGGGGATAGACCAGGAATGGAGTCTTAGAACTTTTAGTAAGTAATCTAGCTAGGTATGTGTTAGATTATGATTTCTTTAAATGGCTGAGAAAAGAACTGTGCTGAATAGAATGATTATTCCTGTCTGTGTGTCTTTTTTGTAACTTAAGGTTTTTCCTAGAGGGATTCTCTATGTTTTGAATCTAATTACCCTGTAAGGTATCTACCATCCTGATTTTACAGAGGTGATTCCTTTACTTCTATTTACTTCTATTTCTATTAAAAGTCATCTTGTAAGAAAACTGAATGCTTTTTCATTGTTCTCAGATCCAAGGGTTTGGGTCTGTGGTCACCTATGCAAATTGGTGAGGATTTTTATCAAACCTTTCCCAGGAAGTGGGGTGCAAGGGTTGGGAGGATTTGGGGGAGAAAGACGTGTCCAAACTACATTTCCTGGTAAACCCAGTTAGAGTTTGGTGGTGGCAGTGGATATTCCAAGGGCAAAGGATAAAATTAATTTGTATCTTGGGGAAGTTTTAACCTAAGCTGGTGAAAGTAAGCTTAGGAGGTTTTTATACATGTCCCCACATCTGTACCCTAGAGTTCAGAGTTGGGGAGGAACCTTAACACGAGCGTATAAACGGAGAGCAGCATGTGCTGCTGTGCCCGACCATGGAGACGCCCTTATAGTGTGCACCAGGTCGTTGTCCCAGGATTTAGTAATAACTTCAGGACTCAGAGGGTCCTTTTTATATCAAAAAGAGCATCCATGGCTGCCATGGGTCTGGGGAGTTTGTGAGGCACCTCTGTTACCCATGGTACTTCAGGGGTGTCAAGCTGTCCCAGGGCCACTGGGTCAAAGTGATCAGTCACTAAATGTTTCATAGATTCCAAGGCCAGATGGGACCCATCCCAGGTAGCACAGGCCAGAGAAGTGCCCCAGAACAATCCCTAGACCAGAGCCTTTAGAAACACTGCCCAGCTTGATTGGCACATAGATTCATAGATATTTAGGTCAAAAGGGACCATTATGATCATCTAATCTGACCTCCTGCACAACGCAGGCCACAGAATTTCACCCACCACTCCTGCAAAAAACCTCTCACCTATGTCTGTGCTATTGAAGTCCTCAAATTGTGGTTTAAAGACTTCAAGGAACAGAGAATCCTCCAGCAAGTGACCCGTGCCCCATGCCACAGAGGAAGGCGAAAAACCTCCAGGGCTTCTTCCAATCTGCCCTGGAGGAAAATTCCTTCCTGACCCCAAATATGGTGATCAGCTAAATCCTGAGCATGTGGGCAAGATTCATCAGCCAGATACTACAGAAAATATCCCATCACCTATTCACCATGAATATTTAATTACCAAAACCATGTTATCCCATCATACCATCTCCTCCATAAACTTATCGAGTTTCATCTTAAAGCCACATTGTCAGGCCTGTTCTGCGCTGCCGATTTAGACTGACAGAAGCCGCTTTGTGTCACCATAGTTCTGCTTGTATCGACACGTCCGTCTGTCTCCTGCCCTGTTACGCTGACCCAGTAACACCGCCTCCCGCAGCGGCGCTGGGCCCCGGTCGATGGGCTGAGGCAGATGCAGCGTGAGTGGAGAGGCGCGTTACTTATTGTAAGGGGACAAAATTCAGTGGGGGTGTTTTGGTTGCTAGCTCCCAGTACTCAAAGGGGAAGGGTCAATGGGAAACCAGGACCTTGAGCCTGACAGTCCCCAGCAACAATGGGGAGAGGCCAATGCTCCAGGTCAGCCTGAATGACAGGTGGGCAGGCTGATCAGGAGGCCAGGGGGGTCCATGTGAGCTGGAATTCCCTGGGTCAGACAGAGTGGGGCCCAGCTAAGGAGAGAGCTGGGGCCCGAGCCAAGCTGCCAGCAGAGTCACAGAAGCAGCCCGGAGAGCAGACCTGCACTGGGAGGAGAGCTGCAGCAACCGGGGCCAGAGAAGCAGCCCAGGGAGCAGCCGTGCTGAGGCAGAATGGAGCTGGAGCAATCCGGAGCTGGGTGCGGTGAGTATCTGGGGAGAGCGAGGGGGACCCTGGGCAGCGGGCCCAGCGCAGGGAGATGTCCCCTCACCCCAGCCGAGAGGCCTTGCAGGCCAGGCTTGGAGGGGGACCGTAACCTCGACGGGGCGGGGGCGATGCTGGGAAGAAGGGTCCTGCCAGCTAGAGCCTGAGAGCGTGCGGCCACCGCCAGAGCAAGTGTCTGACCCACAGCATCCCTGCAGCATGGCCAGGGCCTGAGAAGGGGCCTGGGTCGTTTGAGGAACAGACTGGGAGCTTCCCTTACATCCCAGAGACGCTGGTTGGGACGTCCCTGTGCCACGGAGCGGGGTGACGGGTTTTCTTTAACCTTTCCCAGTTTTTCCTTATTTTTTTAAATTAGTTGCTGTTTAATAAATTGTATTTGCTTTGAACTGTACCTAATGATCAGTAGGTCAGGGAAGCATCCACTGCAGAGAGAGCACCCCCGAGTGGGGACACCCTAGCCCCTGCCCTAAGTGACCACAACAGGGTTGGGGGTCGAGCCCCCCAGGAATCCTGGGCCCAGCCTTGTTGGGGTTACAAGGACTCTGCCACACAGGAGAGTTAAAGGGGAGCCCTTGAAGTCAGGCAGGCCTCTGGGTAAAGGAAGTGGGTGCGAGGACTCAGATCCTTTCTCTTGCCCACTTCACCGGGGTAGTGTATAAGCCAGGAAAGTTCCCCACAATAGTAGGACCATTCCCCTGCTTACATTATGTCCTCCAGCAGCTGTCCCACAATGCTCTGGTCACAGTTGTGAGCTCCTCTGCCCAGGGATCAGGTAGACCGGGAGGCCTGCCTCCCTTCCCCCATGAATTTTTGAAATGCCTTTTCCTGCTTGCCCAGCTTGGCGATCACACCAAACCACTCTCCACTGTTGTGTGCAACTGCCCAGCTGGCCATGCCAGCTACATGCGCTGGACACGCTCCAGCCTGGAGCAGACCGGAGATACTGGATCTCCTGGACCTGGGGGTCTGTGCAGGCCCAGCTCTGAACCAGCCATAGAAGCGTCGACCTCTACGGGCAGATTGCTCGGGGGATGCAGAAGGGGCACCACGGCGACCAGCAGCAGTGCCGCAGGAAAGCCAAGGAGCTGCGGCAGGCACACCAGGCGGCCAGCGAGGCCAACAATCGATCGAGTGCCGAGCTGAAGACCTGCCGCGTTCACAGAGAGCTGCGTGCCATCCTTGGGGGAGAACGGCTTTGGACTGCACCGCAGTCCCGGCAGCCGAGCGACGGGCGAGCCCAGTGCAGAGGGTAAGTGGGGGACTGCATTTCCCATGACAGGGATGGCACCCCCAAATGAGTGGGACACAGACTTGGGCCTTTCCTTGATTTACTCGTGCTGGAAGAGGTTGCAGTACAACCAAGAGAGGCGGAGTTGCTCTCTGCTTATCATTTATCTCATGCTTCTCTCATTCAAGAAAGGTCCCTTGAATCTTCCTGAGAGACCTCCATGAAACTTCCCTGCAGGTACCCGTAATCCTGTCCCAAAGGTTTCCAGGCAGGGCTGCCTTATTTCCTCCCCTGGGGTAGGACACTTCCCCATGCCAGGCAGCGATAACTTTGGCATGTACCCTGCAGTCAACAGGCTGGTGGCACGTGAGGCCGGGTGGCTTCCGGACACCCGCAGCAGCTGTGCTCTCTCCACCTTTGTTACCCTCAGGTGAAATACAGCTACCACCACCCCCTGCGGAAAATGGGGCCGTATTCAGGGCCAGTGCCCTACCCTCGTAGGTTCATGCAACCCAGAAGTTCCCTCCTTCTTTAACACAGCGGGAGTTGAGCACTGGAGACCAGGGACGGCCAAGAAAATGGACACCGATATTCCTTCCTCTGGTTTATTTATTACTGTTATTATGTCCCTGTCAGTCTTCTCTTCCACCCCCAACAATCTTCTAGTCATTGAACTTTCTGAAACTTTGCACTTTTAGGGAGAGGTGAGGGATTGACTCTGTGTACACAAATTTGCAGAGGGACAATAGGGTTGAGGTCTGTTATTTCTCACCTCTATATATTTATTTAATTAATTTATTTTAAACCATTTTTGCTGTTAACAAGCATGTTATCTCTGGAGACACAAATCCACAGTCTGAGAACTGCAAAACTAAGCATCTCTGATGGTATCTTCTAGACGGAGCACTGAGTCCCATTGGGTAGATAGAAAGATTAAGCTAAATAATCTATACAGAAGCCCCTGGAACCCCATAAGATTGGGTCCCTAATCCATGAATTATTGGAACTCCTTGACAAAACTTCTTAAACATTACACGAATATATTGTCTCCTACGATAGAATTAGAATTTATAATCCCTATTCCATGATGAGACATCTTTGGGCTAGAATGTACCTTAATTAAAACTATCTTTAGATAGGTTTTTTCCTCAAAAAGCATTTTATCAAAAAATCCAATTTAAATAAAAAAACACACTGATTTTTATCCACCCTGGTAGGACCTGGAATGGAACCACAGAGAGGGCTACAATGCCTCTGTCTGTCTTCCCCTGCTGTAGGATTGGTCGGTTGCCAATCTCTGAGTCAGAATTACCCCAAATGGGGTAGTGAAAGTGTAATCCATTAGCCAGAATGGCCCGGACTCTCCGAGAGTTCCCTCTTTTACTCTCTAAGGCAGGATGCCAAGAGCTCCGAGAAGGAGATTGGTTTAATTAATTGGCTCTTCCAGTTCACACCAGTAAGGGGGTGTTATTGTTCATGGGCTGGAAGGATGGGAGGGGATTTGGAAGGGAGAATCCAAATGAAATTTTTCAGCTTCCTGGCCACCTGCCTGGGAAAGTGACACTGACAAGAGCCAAGTTTCAGAGTAACAGCTGTGTTAGTCTGTATTCGCAAAAAGAAAAGGAGTACTTGTGGCACCTTAGAGACGAACCAATTTATTTGAGCATAAGCTTTCGTGAGCTACAGCTCACTTCATCGGATGCATACTGTGGAAACTGCAGAAGACATTATATACACAGAGACCATGAAACAATACCTCCTCCCATCCCACTCTCCTGCTTGTAATAGCTTATCTAAAGTGATCACGCTCCTTACAATGTGTATGATAATCAAGTTTGGCCATTTCCAGCACAAATCCAGGTTTTCTCACCCCCCCCGCCCCCCCCCCAAAAAAACCCACACACAGAAACTCACTCTCCTGCTGGTAATAGCTTATCCAAAGTGACCACTCTCCCTACAATGTGTATGATAATCAAGGTGGCCCAACTTGATTATCATACACATTGTAAGGAGCGTGATCACTTTAGATAAGCTATTACCAGCAGGAGAGTGGGATGGGAGGAGGTATTGTTTCATGGTCTCTGTGTATATAATGTCTTCTGCAGTTTCCACAGTATGCATCCGATGAAGTGAGCTGTAGCTCACGAAAGCTCATGCTCAAATAAATTGGTTAGTCTCTAAGGTGCCACAAGTACTACTTTTCTTTTTACTGACAAGAGCCTTCCTACCCAGCACCAGAGAGGCAGAGAACCTGGGTGCTCGGCTTCTCCAGCCCCAGAGCCAAGGGGGAGGCAGGAGCCCTCCTGGACAGCATTAATCAGTCTTGCTTTCTAGTCTTTCTCGTCTTGATTTTCCCAACAGAAAACTGACGTTTTACAGCAACATGGATGTTTTCCCAGAGGAAATTTAGATTTTTGCCCAAATGGCCTTTTCCATGGGGAAATTATTCCAACTGCAAACTCCCCACAGGCTCCACTGAATAACTTGGTTCACCTCCCCTCTCCAGATCCTCCTTAAATTCATTAAACACCTAGGAACCTAGTGCACAGCCTCTTGCCATGATGAACATTCACCGGTTGACCACCTCTTAGCTTCCTCTCCGTGGGCCAGTTTTTACTTTGCCTCTCGCCCATGACAACGTAGGCTTGATTTTAGTGGAACTTGGGAGCCAGAATACTTTTGCAGATCTGGGTCTTCACTTCTTAGTATCCTCTTATGCAGGACCTTGTCAAAGGCCTTTTGAAAGTCTCGGCAAATATAGCACCTGTCTACAAAAAGGGGAATAACGACAACCCAGTGACCGAGAGACCAGTCAGCTTAACTCCAGTACCTGATAATGGAGGAAATAATCAAACAATCCATTTGTAAACACCTAGGAGAAAATAAAGGGATATGTAACAGTTAACATGGATTTGTCAAGAACAAATCATGTCAAACCAACCTCATATTCTTTTTGGACAGGGTAACAAGCCTTGTGGATAGAGGAGGAGCGGTAGATGTGGTATATAGGGTTACCTAGGGAGGTGGTGGAATCTCCATCCTTAGAGGTTTTTAAGGCCCAGCTTGACAAAGTCCTGGCTGGGATGATTTACTTGGTGTTGGTCCTGCTTTGAGCAGCGGGTTGGACTAGATTAGCTCCTGAGGTCTCTTCCAACCCTAATATTCTATGATTCTATATCTCAACTTTAGTAAAGCTTTTGATACTGTCTCGCATGACCGTCTCATAACCAACCTAGAGAAATATAGCCGTAGTGAACCTGCTATGAGTTAGGTGCCCAGCTGGCTGGAAAACTGTACTCAGAGAGTAGTTCTCAATAGTTCACAGTCAAGCTGCAAGGGCATATTGAGTGGGGTCCTGCAAGGATCTGTCCTGGGGCTGGTTCTAGTCAATATCTTCATAGATTATTTGGATAATGGCATAGAATCATAGAATATCAGGGTTGGAAGGGACCTCAGGAGGTCATCTAGTCCAACCCCCTGCTCAAAGCAGGACCGATCCCCGACTAAATCATCCCAGCCAGGGCTTTGTCAAGCCTGACCTTAAAAACTTCTAGGGAAGGAGATTCCACCACCTCCCTAGATAACGCATTCCAGTGTTTCACCACCCTCGTAGTGAAAAAGTTTTTCCTAATATCCAACCTAAATCTCCCCCACTGCAACTTGAGACCATTACTCCTTGTTCTGTCATCTACTACCACTGAGAACAGTTTAGAGCCATCCTCTTTGGAACCCCCTTTCAGGTAACTGAAAGCAGCTATCAAATTCCCCCTCATTCTTCTCTTCTGAAGACTAAACATCCCCAGTTCCCTCAGCCTTGCCTCATAAGTCATGTGTTCCAGTCCCCTAACCATTTCTGTTGCCCTCCGCTGGATTCTTTCCAATTTTTCCACATCCTTCTTGTAGTGTGGGGCCCAAAACTGGACACAGTACTCCAGATGAGGCCTCACCAGTGTCGAATAGAGAGGAACGATCACGTCCCTCAATCTGCTGGCAATGCCTCTACTTATACATCCCAAAATGCCATTGGCCTTCTTGGCAACAAGGGCACACTGTTGACTCATATCTAACTTCTCGTCCACTGTAACCCCTAGGTCCTTTTCTGCAGAACTGCTGCCGAGCCATTCAGTCCCTAGTCTGTAGCGGTGCACTGGATTCTTCCGTCCTAAGTGCAGAACTCTGCACTTGCCCTTGTTGAACCTCATCAGATTTCTTTTGGCCCAATCTTCCAATTTGTCTAGGTCACTCTGAACCCTATCCCTACCCTCCAGCGTATCTACCTCGCCTCCCAGTTTAGTGCCATCTGCAAACTTGCTGAGGGTGCAATCCACACCATCCTCCAGATCATTTATGAAGATATTGAACAAAACCGGCCCCAGGACCGACCCCAGGCACTCCACTTGATACCGACTGCCAACTAGAGCCATTGATCACTACCCGTTGAGCCCGACAATCTAGCCAGCTTTCTATCCACCTTATAGTCCATTCATCGAGCCCATACTTCTTTAACTTGCTGGCAAGAATACTGTGGGAGACCGTGTCAAAAGCTTTGCTAAAGTCAAGGAACAACACGTCCACCGCTTTCCCTTCATCCACAGAGCCAGTTATCTCATCATAGAAGGCAATTAGATTAGTCAGGCATGACTTGCCCTTGGTGAATCCATGCTGACTGTTCCTGATCACTTTCCTCTCCTCTAAGTGCTTCAGAATTGATTCCTTGAGGACCTGCTCCATGATTTTTCCAGGGACTGAGGTGAAGCTGACTGGCTTGTAGTTCCCCAGATCCTCCTTCTTCCCTTTTTTAAAGATGGGCACTACGTTAGCCTTTTCCCAGTCATCTGGGACCTCCCCCGATTGCCATGAGTTTTCAAAGATAATGGCCAATGGCTCTGCAATCACATCCGCCAACTCCTTTAGCACTCTCGGATGCAACACATCCGGCCCCATGGACTTGTGCTCGTCCAGCTTTTCTAAATAGTCCCAAACCACTTCCTTCTCCACAGAGGGCTGGCCACCTACTCCCCATGCTGTGCTGCCCAGTGCAATAGTCTGGGAGCTGACCTTGTTCGTGAAGACAGAGGCAAAAAAAGCATTGAGAACATTAGCTTTTTCCACATCCTCTGTCATGAGGTTGCCTCCCTCATTCAGTAAGGGGCCCACACTTTCCTTGACTTTCTTCTTGTTGCTAACATACCTGAAGAAACCCTTCTTGTTACCCTTAACATCTCTTGCTAGCTGCAACTCCAGGTGTGATTTGGCCTTCCTGATTTCACTCCTGCATGCCCGAGCAATATTTTTATACTCATCCCTGGTCATTTGTCCAATCTTCCACTTCTTGTAAGCTTCTTTTTGGTATTTAAGAGCAGCAAGGATTTCACTGTTAAGCCAAGCTGGTCGCCTGCCATATTTACTATTCTTTTTACATATCGGGCTGCTTTGTCCCTGTAACCTCAATAAGGATTCTTTAAAATACAGCCAGCTCTCCTGGACTCCTTTCCCCCTCATGTTATTCTCCCAGGGGATCTTGCCCATCAGTTCCCTGAGGGAGTCAAAGTCTGCTTTTCTGAAGTCCAGGGTCTGTATTCTGCTGCTTTCCTTTCTTCCTTGTGTTAGGATCCTGAACTCAACCATTTCAAGGTCACTGCCTCCCAGGTTCCCATCCACTTTTGCTTCCCCTACTAATTCTTCCCGGTTTGTGAGCAGCAGGTCAAGAAGAGCTCTGCCCCTAGTTGGTTCCTCCAGCACTTGCACCAGGAAATTGTCGTGTAGAGCATACACGTATAAAGTGGTGGATGATACCAAGCTGGGAGGGGTTACAAGTGCTTTGGAGGACAGGATTAGAATGATCTTGACAAACTGGAGAAATGATCTGAAATAGGATGACAGAGCCGTAACTAGGCATTTTAGCAGCCGGGTGAGCAAGCCTATTTGCACCCCTTACCAGGGTTTTGTGTGTGTGTGATTTTCTTCCCCCTTTTTCCATCCCTGGGCTTTGTGTCCTGGGTGGCTGCCCCACTCACCCCGCCCCGGATACGGACAAATTCAATAAGGACATATGCAAAGTACCACACTTGGGAAGGAAAAATCAATTGCACACATAGAAAATGGGAAATGACTGTCTAGGAAGAAGTACTGCGGAAAGGGATCTGGGGGGTTAGACTGGATCACAAACTAAAAATGAGCCAACAGTGTAACACTGTTGCCAAAAAAGCAAACATCATTCTGGGCTGTGTTAGCAGGAGTGTTGTAAGCAAGACACGAGACGCAATCCTTCCATTCTACCCAGCACCGGTAAGGTCACAGCTGGAGGATTGTATCCAGTTCTGGGCACCCACACTTCAGGAAAGATGAGAAAGTCCAGAGAAGAGCAACAAAAATGATTAAAGGCCTAGAAAACATGACCTATGAGGAAAGAGTGAAGAAATGGGGTTTGTCTGGAGAAGAGAAGACTGACAGGGACATGATAACAGTCTTCAAGTACCTAAAAGGTTGCTAGGGGTTATAAATTGTTCTTCTTAACCTCTGAGGCTAGGACAAGAAGCAATGGCCTTAAATTGCAGCCAGGGCGGTTTAGGTTGGACATTAGGAAAAACTTCCAGTCAGGGTGGTGAAGCACTGGAATAAATCGCCCAGGAAGGCTGTGGAATCTCCATCACTGGAGGATTTTAAAAACAGGTCAGAGAAACACCTGTCAAGGATGGTCTAGATAATACTTAGTCCTGCCTCAGTGCAGGGGACTGGACTAGATGACCTATCAACAAGGTCCCTTCCAGTCCTATGATTCTAGGTCACCTAGGCTCCTTTATCCACAGCTTAACTGAACTGTTCAAAGAATCTCAAGAAAGTAGTGAGACACGATTTTCCTTTGCTCAACCCATGCTGGTTAGACCCTGTGAGACCATGATCTTCCAGAGTGTTATTCGGCTTTTAATTACCAATCCAACCTATTTGCCGGGCCCAGAGGTGATGCTCGTGGGGCCATACTGCCCCACATTCCCCTTAGATGCTTTTTATAAGTTTAGGCACAAGATTTGCTACCCTCTGGAATGGTGGCTGTGTTGTAGCTCACGAAAGCTTATGCTCAAGTAAATTTGTTAGTCTCTAAGGTGCCACAAGTACTCCTTTTCATTTTGCGAGTACAGACTAACATGGCTGCTACTCTGAAACCTGTGTTTAGTGAGAAATTGCTTATTTTCGTTAGAAGCTCAGCTGCTTCTTACTCGAGCTCCTTCTAAACCCTTGGCTGGACCATCTGGGCCTGCCACCTCGTTCTCTTTGTTACCAGGAGAAAGCAGGCCTGGGCAGGAATCACTCCCCACACCAGCATCTTCCGTGGTGAAGATGGATGCAAAGAAATAATTTCACTTCTCAGCAGACTTGTTTTCTTCCTTAATTGCTGCCTTTGACCCCCATGATCTGGCTGACGCCTGATTCTTTAGCAGGCTTCCAGCTTGCCGTAGACTTGGAGAATCTCTTGTTTCTTTTTGCACCTTTAGCTATTTGCTCTTTGAACTCCGCTTTGGCCCTTCTGACTCATCGCCTCCTGTAATGGATGCTCCCATTTGTGGGGTTCACTTGGGTTGGTTTTTCAGATGCCAAAGGATGTTTATTTGGCTCCAACAGCTTCTTGAACCATTTAGCCAGAATGATTTAACTCCTTGCCTTCCTGGCTCACTTTTGGTGTGGATGCCTTATGGGACAGTATCAAATGCTGGAGGATGAAGAGGTTGAACACTAGCAACCAGCCTGGATTTACCAAGAACAAATCATGCCAAACCAGCTTGATTTCCTTCTTTGACAGGAAAAAGAAAAGGAGGACTTGTGGCACCTTAGAGACTAACAAAATGTATTTGAGCATGAGCTTTCAGTTGCTACTCTGAAACCATTCTTTGACAGGGTAACTGGTTTGGTGGATGAGGGGGATCCAGTGGATATAATATACCTGGACTTTAGCTTTTGACACTGTCCCTCATGATATTCTGATAAGTAAGCTGGAGAAATGTGGGCTCAGGAGAACTACCATTGAGTGGATACATAATTGGTTAAACAACCACAAATAAGGAGTAACTATAAATGGAATGATGTCGGATTGGAGGGAGGTCTCCAGTGGGGTTCCACAGGGATCTGTTCTGGGTCTGATGTTATTTAACATCTTTATTAAAGACCTGGATGTAGGACTAGAAAGCACCCTGATGAAGTCTGCAGATGACACAAAGCGGGGGGGGGGGTGTTAGAAACACTTTGGAGGATAGAGCTAGAATTCAAAAGAATCTTGATAAATTGGAGAACTGGGCTATAGACAACACAATGAAATTCAACAAAGACAATTGTAAGGTGCCACCCTTGGGGAAAAACCCCAAATGCACAAATACAGAATGGGGGATAACCGGCTTGGCAGCAGCACTGCTGAGAAGGATCTGGGAGTTGTGGTGGATCACGACCTCAATGTGAGTCAGCAAAGCGATGCTGTTGCAAAAAAAGCAAATGCAATTTTGGGTTGCATTAACAGAGGCAGAGCCTGCAAGGTGATCGTGCTGCTCCACTCACCACTGGTTAGGCCTCAGCTGGCATACTGTGTCCAGTTTTGGTCACCAATGAATAGAAAGGATATAGAAGGCAAGTGACAAAGATGATCAGAGGGATGGAACGCAAGCCATGTGAGCAAAGGCTGAAGGAGCTGGGTATGTTTAGTCTGGAAAAGAGGAGATTAAGGGGGGCCATGATAGTGGTTTTCAAATACTTGAAAGGCTGCCATAAAAAAGATGGAGATAAGTTGTTCTCTCTTGCCACAGAGGGCAGGACAAGAGGCAGTGGGTTCAAACTACAGCACAGCAGATCTAGATTAAAAATTTCCTAGCTGTAAGAACAGTAGGACAATGGAAGAGATGCCTAGGGAGGTTGTGGAAGCTCCTGGACGTTTCAAAAGGAGGCTGGAGCCACCTGTTCAAGGCATCAGTGGGCAGAAAGTTGTTGATCTGGGGGGAAACTGGAAAAACACACAGAGCCCTTCACACCTGGTTTCTTCTTGACTGGGGCAGTTCTGCCCTAGAACATTCCCTGGGATTTTGGAATTGCTGGGCTGTGGATTTGAAGAGTTCTCATGTTACAGACAAGTGGACAGAGAGATGCCATGGTGGTGAGCGTAAGGTCTTCGCAAGCTCAGCCAACAAGCTGTTCCAAACAGCAGCCAAGGAATCATCCTCTCCACTTGATCCTGCTGGGCTGTTTGATCAGTGCATGATCCTCTGTGCTCAGAATTTCTCTCTCTCGATTCTATGGCTCCGTTAGACAGAGCTTGGCTCCCCCAGCTCTTCATCCAACTCCGTCTCTTCTGGATCGCTTGTCCCCAGGTATCCCAGCACCCACTGGGTTTTGTCTTGCCACCATGTTTCCATAATGCCTGTAGCACCAAGCTCCGTGCATCGCCAGGCATCTCGTCCACTGCAGTTTGGCTGCGAGCTTCTCCTATGAAGACCCAGACATTTATCGCTTTGATTCTTGGCGAGGTTTAGTATTGATCCAATTTTATTTGACTCCTTAATCCAACACCTGTCCTGGTACTAGAGGGGCACTTGTTTCCTTGCTTATGTAGGCTGAGCTGAAGCCCTTGCTAGCCCTGAAGTGAGGGGCCCAGCTGGAGGGATAGTCCTAGTGGGGGGTGAGGGGTCCAGTTGGGTGTACAGCTCGGCCATAGCAATGAAGCGTGTGACCCCCTGTGACTAGACAGCAGCAGAGAGTCACGGCCCAGGCCCCTGCTGTGCGCTAGGCCCTGAAGAGAAGAGAACCATCCCTGCCCCAAACAGCTTTCTCAGTGGCTCTCTTGTGTGGCCTCCGCCCCTCCCTGCTCTAGGCCAGCCGGGCTTTGCTCCCTCCCCGTGACTGGGCACTTGGAGATGGCCGGCTCTGTTACTGCCCTCGTTAGCCACCACCCCACTCAGGTGCTGCCCCTCCGGCCACCCACCCCCAGCTCTTCGATCGAATGTGCCCAACACATGCCAGCAGCTTGGCTCCACTTTGCTTCCTGGGGGCCCATCCCCCTCCCCCTCCCCATGGACTGCCCCTGCCCCAAAATGTTCCCTGGAGCCCAATAAACTGAACCCTCCACACCTGCTTTCCCACCATGCCGTGGGGCCTGGCAGCCCCCTCTCTCTGGCTGCACCTGCCTGCCGCCTGAGGCAGCTCCCCCAGCACGACACCCAGGTTGGCTCTCGGCTACTCATCTCTTTACCCATGAGGTCAGGATCTGCCAGGGGGGTTGGGCTGGTCGACAGGCCCTTGGAGGATCCAGCCAGCGTGGCAGAGCCCCAAGGGGTCCCGCTCTTCCTCCAGGGCAAGCCCCACAGCCCCTGAGTCTTGGCTCCAGCCCGTCTGCTTGGGGACATGTGGGGGGACCCCCTTCCTCCCCATGGCTGGGTGTGAATGTTCTGGGGTGCTGATACGGGGCCGCTTTCAGCATGTTGCAGCCAGCTCCTTAATGACCCAGCCATTGCGCCCCAGATCGCCAGGCGACCCCCACGCCTGCGCCAGCCCAAAACAGACTTAACCCTTCTCCCCGCACTGGGGAGTAGTGCAAAGCATTGCGGGAAACTGAGGCACGCATGAGATCCATAAAAACGTTACCGAAAATGCCCCCTTCGTCCTAGGAGCATTGTTCCCATTCTGCAGACTGGGAAGCCGAAGCTCGGAGAGGGGAAGTGACTCCCACCCCCAAGCTGGAAATCAATCTCTGGATTTGAGTCTGGTGCTCTAGCCATTACCCCACACTGCTGCCCTGTACAGCTGGGGGGTTAGTGCTCATGTGTTTTGGGAGCTATGGGCCCAGCTTCCCTAGAGCATCGCCCACTCCTGCTGAGCCAGCCCTGGAAACCAGGCAGCATGGAGGAGGGGACTGGGATTTCCCAGCACCCTCTGGGGCATCGCTCCAACTCCCCATACCAGCCTCCTGGGTGCTACAGAAATCTGGACAGAGAGGCCCTCTGGGTGCCCCTGGTGCCGTGCCCGGTCCTGGCTGGCATTGCCACGAGCCACCCCTTCCCATCCAGTAGCCAAGAAAGCAGCCCCAGGCACAGAGGGGTGCTGGCCGGCGGTGTGTGCAAGTCATTACGCAGGAGCAGAGCTGGCCGGAACTCGGGGGATGGCTCCGGAGACGTTTTGGTATCCCAGATGTGAGCGGAGTCAGAACGGCAGCAAATGCACCCACTTTCTTGGCCCGCCGGTGACCGAAAACACCGAAATAGGGTGGGCCTGGAAGGAAATAGGGGAAAGCTGGTCTCCCTCCTGGCTCTTCCCTCCCCCACCTTGTCCCTTAGACGGTCAGTCACAGGCTCTGCAGCGTCCCTGCCCTACAGCTGGGAGCCTGGAGGCTGCCTGGGCCCAGGCACTGGGAGGAGGATCCAGCCCCGGCCCCTCCAGCCGCTGATTCAGCCCCTGCGCCGCTGCCGTCATCGCCCGGCCTCTGGCTCGCTGCTATTTTTAGCCGGGCTGCGCCAGGAATAGCGCGGGGGCCGCTGCGCGCAGGGCCGGAGCCTCGTCAGCGCAGCTATTCCGGGCCCGGCCGGCGCCCCCCCGCCGCGGAAGCCTGCACCTGCCAGACCCCTGCCTCCAGCCCTCTGCCCCCCTGCCCTGCCTCCAGCCCTCTGCCCCCCCGTCTCCCCCTCCCCAGCCCTCTGCCCCCCTCCCCTGCCCTGCCTCCAGCCCTCTGCCCCCCCTGTCTCCCCCTCCCCAGCCCACTGCCCCTCTGCTCTGTCCCCTCCGTCCCCTCCCCTCCCCAGGCAGGCTCCCTTTCCAGCCCTTTTCCGCCTCCCCATGTCTCCCCTGCCCAGCCTCTGTCCCCTCATCTCCCCCTCCCCAGCCCTCTGCCCCCCACATCTCTCCCTCCACAGCCCTCTGCCCCTCCCCATGTGTCCCCCTCCCCTGCCTCCAGCTATCTGCCCCCCCATCTCCCCCTCCCTTGCCCTCTGCCCCACGTCTCCCCCTCCCCAGCCCTCTCTCCCCTCCCCCCAGCCCTCTGCCCCTCCCCTGTGACCACTTCTCCAATGTCTCAGGATCATTTTGAAGTCTCCTGAGGTTCTCCATGGTGCTTCAGGCCCCTCCCAGCACGGTGCTGCCTGGGGCATGTTATACACACTCCCCACTCTGCCCTCACCCTCTCGGGGAGCCCCGCACCCCGCCACAGCCCTGCGGGGCCCACTCGCGCTGCATCCCTGGCTGACAGTGGCCCCCGGAGCGTGGTTTTGCAACCAGTTGCTCACCCCAGGGCCTGAAGGGCTCTTGGACCCAGGGGAGGCAGGACAAGAGCCCAGGGCTGGGGGCTGCAGCTGTTCACTAGGGAGGGGGATTAGCCCAGGGTGGAGGCTTCATCTCCAGGTGGTCCCAGGCCAGTCTGGCTCCTTTGGAGAAGATGCTTCAGCCAAGCCCGAGTGATTGGGCCCAGTACAGAGGGGCCGGGTGAGATGTGATGCCCTGCATTATGCCCGAGGCAGGCTAGAGGGCTAGAGCCCTCTGTCAGAGCTGGGGCGGGGGGAGAACGATGACTTTTTTGGGCAACTAGCAAATTTGCTGAAAAATGCAGGTTTCATGGCCTCTAACTGATTTAGAAATTCCGGTCACACCTGGCAACTAGCTTTGGACAAAAAAACTAAACAGGGTTTTTAAGTGTTTCAAAAGGGTGTTTTGCTCAGGAGCTTATTGCACCCAGCAACAGCAGTGCCCAGCCCCCTCCAGCAGGGGGCAGCAGTGGTGCACGTGCCCACACACTTGTGGAAAACCAAACCCCCCCAACCCATTTCACTTGGGCGCAGGACCCAACAGCCCCCAGCCTGCACTTTACCATGGCTCCCACAGTGTAGGGGAGGAAACTGAGGCGCAGGAAAGGCCTCGTCAGTGTCACAGCTGGGGCAAGAGCCCTGGAACCCTGATTCCCAGACCCCCCCTGCTCTAACCACTAGACCCCACAGCCCTTTGATTAGCTCTAAGAGACACTTGGAGGAAAGGGGCCACTAGAGGAGGTGCTGACAGCCCCCACCCCCAGGACCCTCCCACGGGAGGCAACACTTTGCTCACGGTGACAGAGGTGTTGGGAATTGGCTGGTGTGGGGTCGCCACCTAATGGTGGATCTTAGGAGTGCAGAGAGCTCCCACTCACCCAGAACCACCCACCACCCCACCCCCATGGAAGGGGGCTCAGCCCTGTCACTGAGCACCCAAGCCCTGACACCCGGATCCCACGAGCTGGGCATCATACAGGGCAACAAACAGGATAGCTGGGCACCCAGGGTGGGGGAGCCTCTGCCACCCTCTGAAAAGTGGGGCAGAAGCACTGCCCTCAGGGGGCTCTGCTTGGTCTCGGGTAGGTGTTACACTGGGAGATTGGGGGGGTCTGTACTGCTGCCAATTTAAGGAGCTGATGAGGTTCCCCCCTCCCAGTGCATAGACTGGGAGAGCCAGGCCTGCCCACACCTCAGCACCTGTCTAGAGGGTTTGGCCCTCGGCAAAGGGCTTGGCTGCACCTTCCAGTGGGGGTGAATGGGGCACTGCCCAATCCTGGCACCCCAAACTCCACCCAGGGCCCTGATGGAGCCAGGCAGGTGGATGAGGGGGCAGCCAGGGCACAGTCGAAAAGGACACCTGGATGCACGCCTGACAGGGGTGGCTGAGACGCTCCATTGGCTGCGGAGAGGGAGCATCTCCCAACCCCCAGCTCAACCCAATGTCCAGGCTAAGCCCAGTCCTGGACTTCAGAATCAGCCCCTCATGGACATAGACGCCCCCTCTACATTTGGTCACCAGCCTCGGGAGACCTGGGCTCAGTTGCCTGCTCTGACACAGCCTCTTGAGCAACCCCATCTCTGTGCCTCCAGCCCCCTCTGTTTACTAGGGTCCTGACCCTGCTGGGAAGTGACCCACTGCACCCCAGATCCCTGAGCCCCTTGAACCCAGTGCACCCCAGATCCCTTAATTGGATAAAATTCACCCTGGGCTATTTAAGGAACTGGCCGTAGCCGGCTCAGAACCATTAGCAATTCTCTTGGAGAGCTCCTAGAGGGTGGGTCAGGTCCCAGACAACTGGAGAAGGGAAACACACATCATACTTATCTTCCAAAGGGGAACAAAGACCCCAGGAATTCTAGACCAGGCAACCTAACTCTGATAACTTGTTCCAGGTATTAAACCCTGTTCACACTGGGAGGATAATTCAGTGATAGTTACAGCCAACATGGATTGGTCAAAAGCAAACCATGCCATAGGCGCAGATTCCAGGGGTGCTCGGTGGCTGGACCACCCATGGAAAAAATAATGGGGACTCAGCACCCACAGCTGTTTAGCAGCACCCCATATCAGCTAATCAGGGGTGCCACCAAACAGCTGTTTGGCTGCTCAGGGAGGGTGGAGAGCAGCAGAATGGTGGGAGGTGGGTGCAGAGTGGGGGGCAGGGCCTCGGGGTGGGGCAGCCCTGGGGGAAAAAAAACCAAACGTTGGCACCTATGAATCATGCCAAACCAACCTAATTTCCTTCTTTGACAGGGTAACCAGCCCAGTGGCTGGGGGAAGCAGAGACTTGCTTTTAGTGCAGTTTTGATACAATCCCATGACATTCTCTAGGGCTGTCATAAATATAAAGGGAAGGGTAACCACCTTTCTGTATACAGGGCTATAAAATCCCTCCTGGCCACAGGCAAAACCCTTTCACCTGTAAAGGGTTAAGAAGCTCAGGTAACCTTGCTGGCACCTGACTCAAAATGATCAATGGGGGGACAAGATACTTTCAAATCTGGAGGTGGGGGGGGGAAGAGGGAAACAAAGGGTTCTGTCTGAGTGATGCTTTTGCCAGGGACAGATTAGGAATGCAGCCTTCCAACTCCTGTTAAATTAGTAAGTAATCTAGCTAGAAAATGTGAGAGATTTTCTTTTGTTTAATGGCTGGTAAAATAAGCTGTGCTGGAGGGAATGTAGATTCCTGTTTGTGTCTTTTTGTAATTTAAGGTTTTGCCTAGAGGGATTCGCTATGTTTTGAATCGGATTAACCTATAAGGTATTTACCATCCTTATTTTACAGAGGTGATTCTTTTGCCTTTTCTTTAATTCAAATTCTTCTTTTAAGAACCCGATTGATTTTTTCATTGTTCTTAAGATCCAAGGGTTTGGGTCTGTGTTCACCTGTACCAATTGGTGAAGATCATCATCAAGCCTTCCCCAGGAAAGGGGGTGTAGGGCTTGGGTGGAAGAGGTCTCCAAGTGGGCTCTTTCCCTGTTCTTTGTTTAAGATGCTTGGTGGCAGCAGCATACTGTTCAAAGACAAGGCAAAGTTTGTACCTTGGGGAAGTTTTTAATCTAGGCTGGTAAGAATATGCTTAGGGAGTCTTTCATGCGGGTCCCCACATCTGTACCCTAGAATTCAGAGCGGGGAAGGAACCTTGACAAGGGCAAAGTAGGGCCATGTGGCCTAGGTGAAATTGCTATAAGGTGGGTACACAACCGTTTGTAAGACCTTACTCAAAGAGTCGTCGTCAATTGTGTGGTGTCAGACTGGGAAGGTGTCTCTAGGCGTCCTGCATCCCGTACTATTCAATATTTTCATTAGCAACTTGGAGGAGGGAATGGAGAGTACGCTTATAAACGCTGCTGGCGACCCCAAGCCCGGAGGGTTGCAAGCACTTCAGTGGCCAGTATTCAAATTCAAAGTGACCTTGAGACATTGGAGAAATGGTCTGAAATAAAGTCAGATGTAATTCAGTAAAGACAAGTGCAAAGTACTGCACATTGGAAGGGACGCTCAAACACACGACTACAAAACGGGGACTAACTGGCTAGGCAGGGGTACCACAGGAAAGGATCTGGGGGTTATAATGGAGCTGAACTGACTAGGAGTCAACAGTGTGATGCTGTTGGGAAAGAGGCGAATATCACTCTAGGGTGTATCAAGACACGGGAGGTAGTTGCCTGCTCTACTCAGCCCTGTAGGACCTCGGCTGGATGCTGTGATGTTGGAAGAAAATGGGAGAGAGTCCAGAGAAGCGCAACAAAAATGATCCAAGGTTTCAAAAACCTGACCTCGCCGAGGTGGAGTTCTTGAGCAGTGCAGTGAGTTACTTACATGCATAGGCGCCGACTCCATGGGTGCTCTGGAGCTGGAGCACCTGGGGGGTCGGGGGGAATTAGTGGGTGCTCTGCACCCACCAGCAGCCCAGCTCCCCACCCCCCTCCTCAGCCTCCACCTCCTCCCCTGAGCATGCCTTGTCTCCGCTCCTCCCTCCCAGCCCTTGCTGCTGCCAAACAGCTGTAGCAAGCTCCAGGAGGGAGTGGGAACGTGGTGCGCTTGGGGGAGGAGGCGGGGCCAGGGATATAGGGAAGGAGTCGGAATAGGGGCAGGGAGGGGGTGGAGACGTTGGGGAAGGGGTGGGATGGGGGCAGGGCAGGGGCAGAGTCGGGGGGGGTGGGTGTCCAAGCACCCATGGGCGCCAGGAGAAGTCGGCGCCTATGCTTACATGGACAGGAGCAGCATTGGAGTGTAGACGCTTATGGAGTTGGGTTGATGTAAGCACGTCACCCTAACTCTGTAGTGTAGACCGGGTCTAAGCCCTAAGAGCCTGCCCTGGAACAAGGAGCTGGCAAGAGAGCCCCGGGGAGCAGAGCATCTCCTGAGGTACACCTAGAGCCAGGTAAGAGAAGATGGAGAGGCTGGGTAGGAAGGAAGGAACCCAGGGAAACAGCACCAGGGACAGGGACTGAGCAAGGTTGCCAACTTTCCAATTTTTCAAAACTGGCTGGTACAGGCCTCCCCCTCCTGTCGCTCGCTCCCCCGTCACTTGGTCCTCCCTCTCCCACCATAAGGATAAGGCCTTTTCCTGTAGCCATATTGTATGGTCCGAGACCTTTATCTGCAGCCCTATTAGGAAATCAGCAAATTACATTAAAACAACGTAATTGTGACACTGCACCTCATTCTCCATGGTGATAGTATGACAGGATTATGACATAATTATGATGCATTTGTACAAGTCAAGTCATGTAAGGTGTCCTTGGAGAGGTTATGATTTGCTGAATTTGATTATCCTATTTGTATGCATGTATCATTTTTGTATCTGAAGTGATGAATATTGACTATGTATCTGTATTTCAAATGTAGTCTAGTGGACACTACCCAAGGTAACAAGATGCTTTCAGTCTAGATAATGGGTGGGGAAGGGCCTATTCAGGGCGATGGGCCATTAGGAAGAACAGACCTGAGGAGAATCTCATCCCTCACCTGGTGATGAGCCTTCCTGAGAACACTCCAAACAGCCTGCGAGTGATGGCTGCTATGACACTACAAGGACATGTGATCAGGCCACATGATGCTGGACTCCATCTTGGGATGTCAGGATTATTCCACTGATTGGTCTGGGAACCAAGCTTTGGAACAAAGGGTTCCTGCCATATGCAAAAGCCATATAAGACAGGGAGTGACATCTGGAGTTCTTTACTCCCCACACAAGAGGACTCTGGGGAACATGTGAGGAACAAAAACTGAACTGGAGGAAGTGCTGGA
Source organism: Lepidochelys olivacea (assembly GCF_965140295.1). NCBI lineage: Eukaryota > Metazoa > Chordata > Testudines > Cheloniidae > Lepidochelys > Lepidochelys olivacea. The sequence goes on along the minus strand of NC_140433.1, from coordinate 6,296,122 downwards.
CCCAGGCTAAGGGATTTCCAGCCTGTGTATGAAACACCTGGAGATTCCAAGCTGCAAAGCAATTGTAGATCCTTGAGGCACAAGCTACAAGTGTGTCTGTACCATCAGTTAGGGTGAGAATCTGCTAATTTGTATCCTATTTAGTATTATAACAGGGTCACACTCACCTCTTGCGAGCACCCCCAGCCAAGTCCACACTTCCTGTTTGTGGGGGGATCTTCAGTGACTCAGCCTTCCGGCCAAGTTATACACAGTCTGTTTGGGATAAAAGCAACGCAAACCCCTTTTCAGGGTACAAGTCTGTTGGGAACACTGGGGCATGGCCACTAGGTAACTCGAGGGGATGGAAGACCACAAGTGTCGATGAAGCCCCCTCGCACTAGGCCCCTGTGTCCTTGCCCCACCCCCTCCTGCCTGGAGGCACTCACAGCAGCTCTGCGTGCTAGGCCCAAGTGTCCTTGGCCCCCCCGCCTGGAGGCACACATAGCAGTTATGCTAAGAATCTGCAACAGTATGTTGCAGAGTCAGACTGCCTGAAACTAAGCAAGGCCAAACAGGGGAGATATGAAAAAACAATGCTGAATAAAGCAGCTTTATGTATAGTTTAACAAATGATACAAAAAATCAGGGAACTAGCTGGGAACTGGATTGGCTGGCTATATGGATACTTGGAGCAGCTTGCTATTGGATAAGTATGCTGGAAAAAAGGATGTATAAAAGCCTGTGTAACTTCCTGCTCTGTTGTGCAGGATTTGAGATTTTATTCTCCCTGTACCTTTTTGCAGCTGCAAATAAACTTTTCTGCTTCTCCACCCCTGTCATAAATATAAAGGGAAGGGTAAACCCCTTTGAAATCCCTCCTGGCCAGGGGAAAGCTCCTCTCACCTGTAAAGGGTTAAGAAGCTAAAGGTAACCTCGCTGGCACCTGACCAAAATGACCAATGAGGAGACAAGATACTTTCAAAAGCTGGGAGGAGGGAGAGAAACAAAGGGTCTGTGTCTGTCTGTATGCTGTGTTTGCCAGGGACAGAACAGGAATGGAGTCTTAGAACTTTTAGTAAGTAATCTAGCTAGGTATGTGTTAGATTATGATTTCTTTAAAGGGCTGAGAAAAGAATTGTGCTGAATAGAATAACTATTTCTGTCTGTGTATCTTTTTTGTAACTTAAGGTTTTGCCTAGAGGGGTTCTCTATGTTTTTGAATCTAATTACCCTGTAAGATATATACCATCCTGATTTTACAGGGGGGATTTCTTTATTTCTATTTACTTCTATTTTTTTATTAAAAGTCTTCTTGTAAAACACTGAATGCTTTTTCATTGTTCTCAGATCCAAGGGTTTGGGTTTGTGGTCACCTATGCAAATTGGTGAGGCTTTTTATCCAACATTTCCCAGGAAAGGGGGGGTGCAAGTGTTGGGAGGATTGTTCATTGTTCTTAAGATCCAAGGGTCTGGGTCTGTAGTCACCTAGGCAAATTGGTGAGGCTTTTTACCAAACCTTGTCCAGGAAGTGGGGTGCAAGGTTTTGGGAAGTATTTTGGGGGGAAGGACGCGTCCAAACAGCTCTTCCCCAGTAACCAGTATTAGTTTGGTGGTGGTAGCGGCCATTCCAAGGATGACGGGGGTAATATTTTGTACCTTGGAGAAGTTTTGACCTAAGCTGGTAAAGATAAGCTTAGGAGGTTTTTCATGCAGGTCCCCACATCTGTACCCTAGAGTTCAGAGTGGGGGAGGAACCTTGACAACCCCGTTGTGATTATTGGGTGTAGCACACCAGGTAACGAACCACTCAAGCTGTTGTTCAGCCTCTCGGCACTGGGTGCCGGCAACAAGTCCAACAGGAGTCTTTCAGTTTCTCCCTGCTCTGGACTAGAACAGTGGGAGGCAGTGTCTTCACCCTCTCAGGGCCTTTCAGGCCCCAGCTCTTCAGCTGGGCCACTACAGGTCAGTTCCCCTTCTTGGGTGCCTCAAAGTCCAGGCCACTTTCCTAGTGGTCAGTGGTGGACCCAGGCCCACCCTCTACTCCAGGTCCCAGCCCATGGACCTTATAGATAGCAGCCATCCATAATGTCCCCTTAAATAAACTATGTTACTGCTATAAATCCCTGGACCGCTTCCCCCTTGCTTCAGGGCCTTGTCCTGGCAGAGTCCCAGCAGCCAGCCTGGACCAGCAGCCACCCTCCTCCAGCTCTAGCAAGGAACTGAACTTGCAGGGGCCCTGAAGCTCTTCTTATACTGACCTGCTGGACCCTGATTGGCTGCTTCCCACACAGCCACTCTAGGCAGCTTGGAGGACCTCTATACTGCCCTTTTCTGGGGCGGGGTGTGGCAGGGCCACAAGGCCTCCAGCAGGGGGCCTCAGGGCCTAGTCCAGCCCATCGCAAGTATATTAAGCTTAGTTTGCATTTTTTGTTTATTTACTAGGTAATCTGCTTTGATTTGTTTGCTATCATTTATCATTAAGGCTTCATTTTAGTCACAGGTATTTTTGGTAAAAGTCACAGACAGGTCACAGGCAGTAAACAAAAATTCGTGGCCCGTGATCCATCCATGACTTTTCCTATATACCCCTGGCTAAAACTTTCGGGGGGCTGCCCGGGGGCACCATGGGTGTTGGGAGAGGGCAGCCTGGAGACTGGGGCGGGTAGGCGGCAGTGGCACGTGGGCGGGTTGGCTCAGGACTCCCGCTGGTGCTGGGGAGGAGGTGGGCAGTGGCATGTGGCCTGGGACCCCCGCTGGTGCTGCGGGGTGGGGTTTGGTGGGGATAGTAGGCTCCCTACCTGGCTCCATGCCTCCCGCTCCCCAACAGCAGCAGAGGAGGCTCAGGTGTAGGCGTGGCCAGCCCAGAGCGCTGGCTTTGCAGCTCCCATTGGCTGGGAACTGCCTCCACCGAGGTGCTGAGCAAGGGGGATGTTGCTGCTTCCAGGGAGTGCCCCAAGTTAAGCACTGCCCAGAGCCTGCTTCACCCCATCCTGTGCTCCAACCCCGTGCCCCCTCCCACACCCAAACTCTGCTGCTGGGTTGGGGTGGGGGTGGCCTGAGGCTGTCCCAGCAGCAGCCAGTGCGACGGGTGCAGTGGCTGCCTGAGCTGCTCCTGAGCCAGGTGCACCGGCTGCTGCAAAAGTCACGGAGGTCACAGAAAGTCATGAAATCTGTGACCTCTGTGACAAACTCGCAGTGTTACTTATAATCACTTAAAATTTATCTTTTGTGGTTAATAAACTTGTTTTTGCTTTATCTAAACCAATGACTTGGAGTGAAGTGTGTGGGAATCATAACCCAAGGGTCAAAGGCTGTTGCATATTCCTCTCCACATTGCGGGAGGGGGTGAACTTTATGAGCTTATGCTGTACAGTTCCCTCTGCAGTGCAAGATAGTATAATTTTGGGTTTATACTCCAGAGGTGGTGTATGCCTGGGGACCTGGGGGTTGCCTTGGCTGTAGCCTTTTTATGTAGGGGCTTGTCAGAGTCTGCATGTAAATGCAGCTCTGTGTGTGAATGCTGGTGAAAGTGCAGGCTGGAGGGCTTTGCAGCTTGTCACAGCAGTACAGTGTGAGAAGGGTGATGGGTCAGGGGGCTCAGTGGTACTCCAGTTCCAGGTGGCACCCCAGGGAGAAGCCTGACACAGTAATATTGGGCTGTTAAGAAGGTGATCCTGTCCTAATAGTACCTATCATCACCAGATAAAGAAAAATCTTAAGGTGGTTAAAGAAAACGTTGTTTTTTGGCATTCTGTCTGGCAAGAAATCATGTTTCAACAAGTCGTGGTTGTGAAATCCTCATTTCTTTATTGTTTTGTGTTTATGGTCTTCACTTCTCTATTGTTTATCAGTATGGTCTCTGTTTGGTTTTTTTATTGTTTCTGTCTGTTGCATAACTAATTTTGCTAAGTGTAAATCAATGAAGGTGGCAGGGTATGATTGGTTGAAGAATTGTTTCACATTATGTTAGAATTGATTAGAAAATTTTTTAGTAAAATGATTGGTTAAGGTATAGCTAAGCAGGACTCAAATTTCACTATATAAACTGGGGTCCAAACGGAAGTTCTTTGGGAACCAACTCCAGGACACAGCCCCAAGAACAGAGTTCCCAGACCTCAACACCCTGCCAGCCACACCATGCAAAAGTGGGAGTTCCCCAGATAACCTGATCCTGACTGGCCATCAAGAAAAGTTCATGTGTCTTATTGGGAGTGGTGAGCACTGTATCTGTAGCCTGTGCAGTCTGTTTTTGGTGATTGTTAATAAATAGAGGATAAGGATATTAGTGTGTAAGGCTCTTTCACTGGTAAAAGATCCCATAAACCCGCAAAAAGTAAGGTTACGCCTGAGCCCTAGGAACTGGGAAAGGGTGGTGCCTAAATTAAGAGGGCTACACTCTGAGCCCTAGGAACTGGGTAAAGGTGGGTGCCCCTAGAATGTGCGAGTAACAGAGAATTTTGTGTGGGTAACACCAGGACTCACCTGCCGCCCGCAGAGCTGGGTTGGGAGGAGCTGATGCAGAGCCTACCTGCCTGCCCAATTGGGGCATGGCGGGGAGAGAGCCAAGGTCCCGGGAGGCTGAGAAGGCAGGACGGGCCCTCACGGGAGGCAAACCCAACTACCGACCCTGCTCCTCAAAAGCCAGGCACTGTCAGCATCCCTCCTCCTCCAGCAGCAGCTGCTCTTCCCACCCTCCCAGTGGCGGAGGTCAATGGCATTTACTGCGGGAACCGGACATTTGGTGTCCGGTCAGCATAACTGCCTGGACACTTCATGCATCTCCTTTTGACCAGACTTTCCAGTCAAAAACCAGACACCTGGTAACCCGAGGACTGAGTAGACCTGGGCTGCTTGTTGTAGGGTCCCTGGGCTGGAACCTGGGGTAGCACGCAGGCCCAGGCTCCCCAGCCGGCCATGGGGATAGTGGCCTAAAGCCCAAGGAGGGGCTGAGCACCATATGGAGATGGCCTGTGGACAGGGTCCTGCTGGACTCTATAACCCCAGAAGGGGTGGACTACATGTTGCGCTGGCCGGAGGGCCAAGTGCCTGGGAATAAGGCTATTGCAGAGCAAACAGCGAGGGGGCAACCGCCGCAGCAAGAGCCCCATTCCCTGATCTGGACCCAAAGAGGCTCTTTAGCGGTGGATATCAACCCCATGACAATAGGTGGGGAATGCGGGCAAAGGTTCACCATGAAACGAGGGAAGACTAGGGGTCATCAGTTAGAATATGGAGCCACCGTACGTGGAAGCCTTCACGGGAGGAAGGGCTGCGCTCCCAAGCTGCGAACAGAGGGGCAGGCTTAGTTACCTGAGTCCCCTGGTCAGCTGTGGGGAGCAGCCGGAGCAAGTCCAGGCACAGCCCCTGGAAAACCAGCACAGACACAGGCAGGGGCAGGCGGACCTGCGGAGACACCTGCTGCTCTTGGAGGTGCAACGTCAGTGGCTGATGGGGATCCTGTGAAGGGAAACCCCCACAGGCCATGGGCATCCAGGAAGGGAACAGCAGCAGGGTCCAGGAGCCCAAAAGCACAGCCTAGGGTATGTTTGGCCTGTGGCAGGCCCTTATATGAACCACGAGGAGCATGCCAGCCCCGGTGGGGTGGGGGTGGGCAACTGGGTGAAAACGTCGAAGAACGGCCTGCCGGCAGGGCAAGGCTGAGGGTGTGTTTTGGATGCCAAGAAGCCGGGTCAAAAGATGCTGACTTCGCAGGAAACAGAGAGTGGGCAACGGAAAGACTGCAGGGCTGCAACTAGTGGGGCAGGCCCCTGTGGCGATACGGACGTGCTACAGGGTGTGATTCCCAGAGACCCCCCGGGGCAGGCTCCTGTGCAGATACAGACAGGTTACAGGACATCTCTCCCAGACAGACCCCGCCAGGGCAGGCTCCTTTGTGGATATGGACGGGTTACAGGGTGTCCCTCCCAGAGACTGCCCAGGCCAGGCCCCTGTGGGGATACGGAGGGGATACAGGGCGTCCCTCAAAGACAGACCCCAGCTGTAAGACCCTTTAATGCTCTGCCAGGTATGGCCAGGTTCGCTGAAATAAGGTCTGGGAGGGCTGCGCCGCCTGGTGGCAGAACCATACAGTGCAGTTTAGCACCCCATTGTGGCATGGACCCAAGGGGCCAGGAGGGGTGGCCTCTCGCAGGGCCAGGCAGGAGGCAGGCAACGTGGAAGTGGCGGCGACGCCCGTGGACCTCGCCATTCACCCCGCAGTCGCTCGGAGGACACAGAGGGCTAAAAACCAAGGGTGGGTGAGACAGAAGAGGCTGCAATTGGGTCTGGCCCAGACACGGGACCGGCTCCGGTGGGCCTGCAGCCCCGGCGGGGAGGGGCTTGGGGGGCAGTGGAGCGAGCGTGGAGGATTCAGGTGACACTAGTCACCGTAGCACAGGCCTTGTGAGCAGAGGCCCAAGAGTCCCTGCGGAAGCAGGACCGGACATGAGGGAAGAAAAGGAGCAAGTGCAGCCAGTGGCAGGCAACCTGGAGCAGACGTGAGTTGCCCTGTGGGCGCAGCCTAAGACATCTTCCCCCACGAGGCAGGCAGGGTGTGTGGTGGGTGTGCACCCCACACCAGCCCTGAGAGGGTTAACTAGGGCCTGGCCTCTCCTGGGTGGGGGAAGGCCCAAGTTCATGGACATGGAGCCGGGCTGGGCCGGCATTAGATGGCCAGGAAGGCACGAGCAGGAGGGGGCTGCAGTCACTGCCTGGGACAAGGGAGGTCCTCAGGAGGTGGGAGGGCAGGGGGGGACCAAGCCCTGCAAGGCTGCCCTGGAGCAAGGAGTGGGCAAGAAGCTGGGCGAGGTGAGGGAGCCCCTGGGACCCAGGACCAGGCAGGAGAAGACGGAGAGGCTGGTAGGAGGCAGTCCAGGGAAACAGCAACAGGGATGGGGCCTAAGCAGACCTGGCCTGCTTGCTGTAGGGGCCCTGGGCTGGAACCCGGGGTAGCGGGTGGGCCCGGGCTCCCCTGCCGGCCATGGGGATAGCGGTCCAGAGTCCGAGGAGGGACTGAGCAACACCTGGAGATGGCCTTTGGCCTGGGGTCCTGCTGGGAGCAGGGGGAGCTCTGGGGTGCCACGTTCCCAGCTCAGGGTGCCAGCTGCCTTGGGGTTGATGGTGCCAAGTGCAGGGGGCACCTGAGATACAGACCATGGTGTAGACCCTGGGCCATGACCCAGCCCTGCTGGCCCCCACCTCCCCTCCCGCCGGTTCCCCCCTCCCCTTGCTCTGCCCTGCTGGCCCCCCCCTCCCCTCCTGCCAGTTCCCCCCTCCCCTTGCTCTGCTCAGCTCTGTGCTGGGTTAAGGGATCACGTCTAGGGGGGCATCCCAGGGGCAGCCGCTGCCCAGACAGTGTGGGATGGGCTCCATGCAGCCCCCCTCCCCCACCTGTGTCTTGCTTCTGGACCAGTGCCCAAGCTGAGCATCCCCCTCCCTTCCCCGACTGCTCAGGGGCTGGGTGGGCAGCGATTACGGGGTGGGAGGGCCCCTGCTGTGACCCACGCCACCTACTCTCCCAGCCTCGGGAGCTCCCCCTGCTGGTGGCTGGGAGCCATTCCCACCCCCTGTGCCCAGTTGTGGCCGCAGTGAAGGACCCTGCCCAGCGGATTTTTCCACCAGCGTTTTTATTAAAGTGTAAATCTGAGTGGAGCTTTGCGGGCGCCAGGGCTGCGCCTGCCCCACGGCACCAGGGGGTGGCCCCAGGCCAAGTCCAAGAAGGGTCCACCGGACTAAAAACAGTGTGGAGAGGCGGGGGGGGGGGGGTTGGGGCTCGGACACAACAGGCTGCCAGCCCCTGGGCTCCCAACCAATCACAGACCCTGAATTCACTTAGGTCCAAGCCCCCCTGCCCCCCCGGGGAAACCAGACCCCTCCAGCCCTGAGGAGCCAGGGGCCTGCCCCTTCCCCACCCCCACCCCGCAGGGCCAGGCCCTGCCGGGCTCATGCTGGGGCTGCGGCTTGGAGGCAGGAAGCAGGCAGGGCCCAGCACGCCGTGCCACTCGGCCCAAGGCAGTGGGTGGCATGCAGGGGCCTCTTGTTAGGGCAGGCTGCACCCGGTGCTACAGCCCAGGGTGGTGGCCGAATCACAGGGGCCCCTCTCAGTCACCCCCGCCACCTCCGGAGCCCTGAATGTCCAGGGAGCTGCCTCCTGCCCCAGCCCCACAACACACAGGGCCAGGGGGGCAGCGCAGGGGCTGAAGTGTAGGCAGGTTCCTGACCAGGAGAGGGGCCTCAGTCCCTTTCCCTGAGGCGGGAGGTGTCACCGGCGAGGAAAGGGTCCGGGGGGAGCAGCGGGGGGGGGGCAGGGGCATCATTGCTGTGAGTCGGACTGGGGCAGTCGCTCATTCTGGCTTCGCTTTGGCACTTGGAAGCTTGGCCTGAATCCTAAAGGGGAGAAAGAGAAACATCACCACGGCGGTTTAATACCCCCTGGCCTGGGCTGGAGCCCCTCCCCCGCCTCCTCGGCACCCACGCATGGCAAGACGGGCACAGAGTCACTGGGTTACCCATGCTCCAGCCCTGTCTCCCCAGGTCTGACCCCCTGGCACTCAGCCCCCCGGGCCAGCCCCTAGAGGGGAGCATGCTCACATCCCGCAGGACACCTGGGCTGGGCAGGGCTGGACGGGCAAAGGAGTCACTGCAGGGCGTTCAACCCAGCAGCCCCGCAGGGAAATACCGTGGGGACACCGTGCTGCAGGCCCTCTCCCCCTGCCTTCAGTGCTGACCCCAATACCCCAGCAGTGGGGCAGGGAGCTCATCAAGGAGTGCTGTCGTGCAAGGGCAAGGGGCTGGGGGCTCGGCAGGTGACACTGTGCTGCAGGGAGCTCAGCAGGGGGCGCTGTGCTGCGGGGAGCAGGGCTGGGGGCTTGGCGGGGGGGTGCCACACTGCCGGGACTGGGGGCTCGGCGGGGGGGTGCCGCACTGCAGGGGGTGTCATCTCTGGGCTGTGTTGTGGGGTCACTACAGCTGCCTGGGAGACAATGAGCTGTGGCCCCTGTGTGGTTCCTGGCAGAGCCAGGAGCTCGTCCCCTCCCTCCATGGCAGACACGGGTAGGGTGACCAGCTGTCCCGATTTTATAGGGACAGTCCCGATTTTGGGGTGTTTTTCTTATATAGGCTCCTATTACCCCCCCACCCCCATCCTGATTTTTCACACTTGCTGTCTGGTCACCCTAGACACAAGGGGTGCAGGGGGCCCTTACTTGGCTCTGAGGTTACTCAGCTGGTTCCTCACCAGCCCAACGTACTGGTCGATCTGTGCCTGGAACAGATGAAGTGAGAGGTAAACGGGGGCTGTGGGGGGGGTCTGGGCAACAGCCCCCACCAGAGACCATCGCAGAACTATGGGGCCCCTGGAGAGCCAGGACTCACTGCCTGGGGTGCCCCCGACGCCTCCGGGGATCCCTGAACAAAGGTGAGAGCTCCAGGGAATGTTGGGGTTGGTCCTGCTCTGAGCAGGGGGTTGGACTCGAACCTCCTGAGGTCTCTTCCAACCCTGCTATTCTACGATTCTATGAATGGGACACGGGGCCTGTCCCCTCTAGGGGGCGCCATCTCCCATCCAGCCCCAGGGTGGGGGAATAGCTAGCTCAGGGGGGCAGGGAATGGGACATGGGGCCTTTCCCATCTAGGGGGCGCTGGATCCCAGCCGGCCCTAGGGCGGGGGACTCCCTAGCTCAGAAGGTGGGGAGTGGGACATGGGGCCTTTCCCCCCTAGGGGGTGTTGTGTCTCTCCTGCCCTGGGGCGGGTGCAGAGCCAGACGGCTCCTGGGGCTGCAGAACTGCCAGCAGCAGCCCGTGAGCTGGGGTGCGCTGGTCAGGCTAGCCCCTCCCGATGGCGCACGTGGCCCTGAGCCACCCCCCGACCACTCACCTGGTGCTGTCGGTAGAGCAGGGGGAAAGTAAATGCACTTATCACACCTGGGGGCAGAAAGGGGCAGGTCAGAAACACACACCCCCTGCTGCTCCCAGCATCCCCTGCTGGGGGAGGCCCCCACAGCCAGCACTACCCACCTGCTGCCTACACGGTGGTCCTGCCCCGCACACACCCCCTCCCCGACCCCCCTTCACCCCCGTCCGCCCTTACCCAGGATGAGCAGCGTCAGCCCGTTGAACACGGCTCCCACGTAGGTGAGGATGTAGAACAGGAAGGCGAACTGCAAGCAAGAGAGAGCACAGTGAGAGTGGGGCAGGCCTCCCTCCCCCCCGCCCATCCAGGGGCTGCAGCCTGCCCCAGCCTGCCAGGGAGCAGCAGCCCCACGTGGGGGGAAGGAGCCGGGCTGGTTCTGCTCAGCAGAGACTCATGCAGGTCCCTGCTCCCAGCCTCCAGCAGGGGTCGCTGAGCAGCCAGGGCTTCCTGCCCAGGGAAGCTGGCAGGTGCACAGCAGGGCTGGGGAGAGGGAGCAGTTCCCTGCTAGTCTTGTGGGTTCATGGCCATGGCTCTTGGCCTGACGCCTGAGACCCACAGAGACCAGCGTCCAGCTGCGACCCACTCTGTCCTGGGCGCATCCGTCCAAGCCGGCAGCCCCACCTGGCCCCGCGTGCCCGCTCCCTGCCAGGGATGCTAGTAGCAGGTTTTCGCCCGGAACACCAGGTCGAAAAGGGACCCTGGTGGCTCCGGTCAGCACCGCCGACCAGCCGTTAAAAGTCCGGGTGGTGGTACTGCAAGGCTAAGGCAGGCTAGCCCTACTCCGCTGGCTGCCCCTGCCCCGATCACCGGTTCTGCACTCCCACTGGCCAAGAACCGTGGCCAATGGGTGCTGGGGTTTGAGGCGGTACCTGCGGGCGAGAGCAGCGCGCAGAATCTCCTGGCCCCCCTGCCTAGAAGCCGGACATGCTGGCCGGTTCTGGGGCGCAGCGCAAAGAGAGGACAGGCAGGGAGCCTGCCTTAGCCCCACTGCGCCGCTGACCGGGAGCCGCCCGAGGTAAGCCCATGCCCCAACCCCCTGCCCCAGCCCTGAGCTCCCACCCAAACCCGAAGCCCCCTCCTGCACCCCAAACCCCTCATCCCCAGCCCCAGCCGAGACCCCACACCCTGAGCCCATACCCCCTCTTGCACCCCAAACCCCTCATCCTCAGCCCAACCCCCCAGCCCGCACCCCCAACCCAGAGCTCTCACCCCTTCCCACACCCCAACCTCCTGCCTCAACCCACAGCCCCCTCCTGCACTCCAAATCCCTTGGCCCCCCTCACCCCAAATCCCTCATCCCCAGCCCCACCTCAGAGCCCACACCCCTAGTCAGACCCCTCACATCTTCCCAACCCCAACTCCTGGACCCAGCCCAGAGCCCCCTCCTAAATGCCCCAAACCCCTCATTCCCGGCCCCACCCCAAAGCCTGCACCCCAGCCGGAGCCCACACCCCAGCCTCAACCCCCTGTCCCAGCCCAGTGAAAGTGAGAGCAAGCAATGGAGGGAGGGGGGATGGAGTGGGCAGGGGGTGTGGCCTTGGAGAAAAGGCGGGGCCTCCAGGCAGGGGGCAGGGCCAGGGTGTTCGATTTTGTGAGATTAGAAAATTGACAACCCTAAATCCAACTCTCAGAGTCCCAGGGGCCCAGGTGCTGCAGGCGCGTGGGGGTCGCTGCCCGACAGCAGGGGCAGGGGAGGGCTGTGCGCAGACAGGCCAGCGCTGGAATCCAGAACACCGCACAGCTTGCTGCAGGGTACCAGGTGTCACAACCCAATGGTCCCCTCCCTCAGGGGATCCCCTGGGGAGACAGATCAGCACTGTATGTTGCTAATGCTGTTGCAGGCATCACAAAGCATTTTGGGAAGAGTTAAAGGTGTAAGTGTGGAGTGGAAAATTCCTTTGCAGGTTGCAAAAGGCCGAAGAGGGAGGGAGAAAGACAGGAACAGGTTAACTCAACGATTCAGCTAGGCTTGAAAATAAGGGGCAAAACTGCCGCTCAAGGCCAATGCACACACAAACAAGCTCCCTGCTGCTAAACAGCCAAAAGCCTGTAAAAGAAAAACAACTGAACCAAACAGACCTAAAAATGGGGTGCAAAGCTAGTAAAAATGCAAAGCTCAGCAACTGGGAACATAACAGTCTCACGACCCTGAAGCCAATGTGTTTTGGGGAAACCAAGAAAGCCTCAAAAGGCCGGTTTAAACTGGCACACCGAGCTTAAAAACCAAAGGTCCCCCCCAAAAAAAAACACCCCCAAAAAAACCCAGGGTCTTAAAAACCCTCCCAAGAGCTGAGGCAAATCGGAGATCAACAGCAGATCCTAAACAACCCGTCCACCCCTCCCCTTCTTCTTACATTACACCCCGGCGTGGCCAGCCTTGGGTAGTACGGGTGTAGGTATGAAAGTGGGTTAGGGCTTGGGGCACTAACGCTTCCTTCCTTCCTCTGAGTGACGTGGGGAACCCCCCAGTGCTCTCCGCTGTTATTTTATTATTTTATCAATAAACTTTAAAACTTAAACCCTTGGTGTACTCCATCATCTCCTCCCCTAACAACCCTGCAGCCTCAGCCTAATCACCTGATGCCTCAGGCAAATTGATAACTGAAATCTGTCACGCAGGCAGGGTCAGAGCCCGGGGAGGAGTGGGGAAAGACCGGCCTCAGCTGACTCTGCGCTGGGCCTGAGTGCCGGAGCAGGAGCAGCCCCAGCGCCTTCCAGCTCAGACAGGGGCATGGGGAGGGCAGCTGGAGGTCTGATCCCTGCGTGCGAAGCCATGGGGGTCAGTTCTGGTGCTTCAAGGCCGGCTGTGAGTGTGTGACGGCTGTGCCTGCGTCTTCCCAGTGCCCTGGCCTGGCGCCCGCCCTGCACCAGCCCCAGCCAAGTGGCCTGACCATCACCGGGCCACCTCCCTCGCCCACCTGGCGTGGCCATCACCTGGCCGCCTCCCGACTGGCCAAACGGCCTGGGCATTGCTGGGCCATGTCCCCAGCCTCAGGCTCTGGCTCTCCCGGAACCCCCAAAAACTCTGCAGAGTGGGTATCCCCCTCCAGCAGGCACGGGAAGCCCTTCACCTGCTCCCCACCACCCCTTGCTAATCACTGACCCCCACCCCCATGGAAAGGAGTCCCACATTGCTGACTACCCCCCCCCCAGTTCCTGCTCCCTCCTGCCAGACCCAGGGGTAGGTACCAGCTCCCCACCCATGACTCCCTAATGGCCAAGGAGAGCATATAATGGGGGGCTAGATAAATCCAAGGGGAGAAGGCAAAAAACCTTCCCCCACTGTGCCCCAAGCCCCATGGGAAGGGGGGGTAAACAGAGGTCAACACTTCTCCCATCCCTACTCCAGGATGCTCACAGGGGGCCCAAACCCCCTACACCAGCAGGGACAGGGAGCTGGGGTGACCCTGCCGGGGGGGGCAACACCCACCTTGATCGAGTCCACCAGATCCTCCACCAGGAAGAGGCGTCGCAGGGTGTGTGCGGCCGCCAGGATGTCCCGGCTGAGCCGTGCGGTGAGGCGCTCCAGCTGCTCCTGGGACAGCGGCAGGTCAGCGTCCAGCTGAGCCCTGCGCACATGGGGGAGTGGGGGGTTAGCGAGTGGGAGGGATCCCAGCCAAGCACCCACCCCATAGCATCCCCTGGGAGAGGCCAGGGATGGTGTAGCTGGAAGCTCCCCATACAGCCAGTGCCCCGCCACACTCCCCACAGTGCCCCCTGCTGGGAGAGGCCGGGGCTGGCATACCTGGGGGCTCCCCACACAGCCAGCGCCCCACCACGCTCCCCACAGTGCCCCCTGCTGGGAGAGGCCGGGGCTGGCATAGTCAGGTGGCTGCTGAGGGAGGAATTCACTGGAAGGGGAGGGGGTACTCATGCGGACGGGGTGTTGGCGGTACCCACTAAAGTGGGAGTCTGGGGGCGAGGGTTAGACCCACCAGAGAGGGGAGGCTCTGAGGGTTAATCTCTGGCTGGGAGGGTGCAGGGTTGTGGGGGATCATTCAGTTGAAGGGGAGAGGATCGGGGGGCTAGCCAATGGTGTGCTGGGGGACCAGGGGGACTCTCTGGAAGGAGGATGTCGGGATGGGGGTACTCACTGAAAGGGCGAAGGGTGTGTGGTTGGAGTCTTTGGGGGTCGCGCTCCCTGGCAGAGGGTCGGGGGGGTCACACTCCCTGGCAGGGACCCGGGGGAAGGTCACACTCCCTGGCAGGGCCTGAGGGGGGGTCACACTCCCTGGCAGAGAGTCGGGGGGTCACAGTCCCTGGCAGGGCTCTGGGGGGGTCGCACTCCCTGGCAGGGCCCCGGAGGGTTGCATTCCCTGGCGGGGCCCCAGGGGAAGGTCACATTCCCTGGGAGAGGGTCGGGGGGTCACAGTCCCTGGCAGGGCCCTGGGGGGGGGGGTCGCACAGAAGGTCCGGGGGGGTCACAGTCCCTGGCGGGGCCCCGGGGGAAGGTCACACTCCCTGGCAGAGGGTTGGGGGTCACAGTCCCTGGCAGAGCCCCAGGGGAGGGTCGCACTCCCTGGTGGGGCCCTGGGGGGCGGTTGCACAGAAGGTCCGGGGGGGTCACACTCCCTGGCGGGGCCCCGGGGGGCTCACACTCACTGGAAGGGGTTGGCGCCGTCGGAGCGGTGCAGGACCTGCAGCCCCTTGCGGCTCAGCCGCAGCGTGAGGGTGATGCCCAGCACGGCCAGGGCGCCGTAGGAGCCCACGCTGACAATGCTGAAGTGGAGCAGGCTCAGCAGAGTCACCATGATGCCGGTGAAGACGAGCGCCGAGGTGCGGGTGTCCCGCCAGTGCACCAGGTCCGCCACTGAGGGGGAGAGCGTTAGCGGGGCGTGACGGGGGGCCCTGGAGCCAGATGTGTCCATGGCCTGGGGCTTCCCCTGGGGACCCTGTCCCCGTCCCTCAGGACCCCTCCCTCTGCCTGGCCCCTCAGGGACCCCCTGCCCACCTGGGGACGTCCCACTCAGTCCCTCAGGACCCCCACCCCCCGCCTGGCCCCTCAGGGACACCCTGCCCCCTTGGGAACGTCCCGCTCAGTCTCTCAGGACCCCCACCCCCCGCCTGGCCCCTCAGGGACACCCTGCCCCCTTGGGAACGTCCCGCTCAGTCCCTCAGGACCCTCACCACCCCCCCCCCGCCTGGGCCCTCAGGAACCCCCTGCCCCCTTGGGGACGTCCCGCTCAGTTTCTCAGGACCCCCTCCCCCTGCGTGGCCCCTCAGGGACCCCCTGCCCACTTGGGGACGTCCCGCTCAGTCTCTCAGGACCCCCACCCCCCGCCTGGCCCCTCAGGGACACCCTGCCCCCTTGGGAACGTCCCGCTCAGTCCCTCAGGACCCTCACCCCCCACTCCCGCCTGGGCCCTCAGGAACCCCCTGCCCCCTTGGGGACATCCCGCTCAGTCTCTCAGGACCCCCTCCCCCTGCGTGGCCCCTCAGGGACCCCCTGCCCACTTGGGGACGTCCCGCTCAGTCCCTTGGGACCCCCTCCCCCCGTCTGGCCCTTCAGGGAACCCCTCCTCCCTGACCTGGGGACACCCGGCTCAGTCCCCCCTCTTGAGCCCCCTCCCCAAGCTTGGGTCCCTGGCTCAGGCCCTGGCCCAACACTGCATCTCATGCTGGGTCAGAACAACGAAGAGCCCCATGCAGTGAGTGCCCAGCTCCTGGGCACAAACCCTCCAGCCTGTGCCCCCATCAGTCCCCCGCCCCCTGGATATTGCAGCGCCAGGCCAGGGCACGAGCCGCCAGCAGGGCCCAGCCAGCCAGACCCAGGCCTGGACGGTTGCTGAGGTTCCCCCCAGCAGCGCCGCGCCAGGAGGGGCCCTCAGCCACACCCGGTCCCTGCAGGGGTGCTGGGGGGAGGACCCACAGCAGCAGGGCCGAGTCCAGGAGGCTGGGTCTGGGTCTCTGGCGGGGCCTGGGGGGCATCCTTGGGGCCGGGCTCTGCAGCAGGCCTGGGGCCTCGGGCGCTCCACTGGGAACAGCCAAAGGGTCAGGGATCTGGGGATGGGCCGAGGCCCCCATAGGGGTCTGGGCTCTGCTCTGGTGGGCACAGCCCTGGGGCAGGCACTCTGAGCGAGGGAGGGCTGCGGGCACAGACTGGGGGGAGGGGGTGACAGACCCTGGTAGCTGCTGCTTAGCCCAGGTCCAGTGCCCAGCCCTGATTGGGTTGTTCCAGTCCTCCCCACGGGCCAGGCTACAGGATACTTGGGGAAAAGGAATAAGGGGGCATGGAGAGTCAAGGCACCATCTGCTCTGGGCTCCCGTCGCACAGGGGGTCTGAAACTGGGCCAGGCATCCCACAGCAGCTCTGAAACCAGGACACCCCCCGCCCCCCGGGGCCAGAGACAGGAGACTCCCTTCGAATATAGAACTTAGGTGTGTTTTTATCACTTAGTTAGTTATCGAGGTTTAAAACAAAGAATCAAAATCACAGTCCGCTTGTGTACGGGTCTTGTCTCACTAGGATAGTCTGAGGCCTTGTTCTTAGGCTAAGGCCTTTGGCTAAGCACCAGGGGCAGCCAGAAGCTGGGACACGAACAGTCACATCCCAAACCAGATCCTGTCCTGATAGTGCCCATCACCACCAGATAAAGAAAAAGATCTTAAGATGGTTAAAGAAAACTTAGTTTGACAGCATCCTGTCTGGCAAGCAATCACTTATCAGTGGTTGTGAAACCCTCATTTCTGTATTGTTTTATCTTTATGGCCCCCACTTTTCTATTGTTAATCTGTCTGGTTCTCTAATTGTTTCTGTCTGTTGTATAATTAATTTTGCTAGGTGTAAGTTAATGAGGGTAGTGGGATATAACTGGTTAGAGAATTATGTTACAATATTTTAGGATTGGCTAGTTAAATTTCAGTAAAATGATTGGTTAAGGAATAGCTGAGACTATTACTATATAAATGGGTCAAACAGGGAGTGGATGGGAAATTGGAATCGTGTTTGCTAAGGAGAGGGGGAATGGGAACAGGGACACAGGGAAGGCTCTGCGGCGTGGGAGCCAGGAAGGGGACACTGGGGAACAGACTCTATCGGCATATATAGAGATAAGCCCGAGTGGTGTGAAGGGCTTCGGAATATGCTTGCTTGGAAACTAACCCCAATAAACATCGCATTGTCTGCGCCTCGGACTTCTGGTCTTTTGCTGCTTGCTGTCTGCGTGACAACCAGAGGAGAGGGTGAAAGGAAAACCCCTAACACTGGGCCAGGCATCTCACACCAGCTCTGAAACCAGGACCCCCTGGGGCCAGATACAGGAGACTCCCCCACCCCCACTCCAACAGAGCCAGTGCCCCTGCAGTGCCCCCATCTCAGCTCCCCCTGCAGGACCCACACCTCAGTGCCCCCTGCAGTGCCCACAGCTCGGCACTCCACAGTGCCAATGCCCCAGAAGGGCCATCTCAGCGCTCCTAGACAGCCAGTGCCCAGACCCTCCTCATGCTCAGCCTTGCCCCACACAATGTCCAAGTGTCACTGAGTCCCTGGGCGATGCTCAGGAACTGCTCCCTATGAAGCCAGGCAGGACTCTGGGGAAGTCTCCTTTCTGTGAGCAGCCTGTCTGCAGGGCAAACAGCTCACACAACATCTACCTTCCTGGGTCTGACCTCGGAGCATTCAGCATCCTCTGCCCCTCCATGCGCTTCCCCCAGCGAGTCCGCCCAGGCGGGGTCCTGGGGAAGCCAGAGGGTCCTGCCCCCCAACTCTGCAGTCAGACGTGACTCTCAGCCAGCCAGCCAGTAAAACAGAAGGTTTATTAGACGACAGGAACATGGTCTAAAACAGAGCTTGTAGGTGCAGAGAACAGGACCCTCAGCCGGGTCCATTTTGGGGGGCAGTGAGCCAGACAACCCCGTCTGCACTTCACTCCATGTCTCCAGCCAGCCCCAAACTGAAACTCCCTCCAGCCCCTCCTCCTCTGGGCTTTGTCCCTTTCCCGGGCCAGGAGGTCACCGGATTCCTTTGTTCTCCAACCCTTTAGCTCTCACCTTCCAGGGGGGAAGGACCAGACCATCAGTTGCCAGGAAACAGGGTGTCGGCCATTCTCTGTGTCCAGACCCCTGCACACACCTGCCCTCTAGGGCTCTGCAAGGATCATACACCCTCATCCCACCACCTAGAGACTTAAGAACTGCCTAGGGGAAACTGAGGCACCCCCACAATATTCAGAGGAAACATTAAGAACAGTCCCGCTTCGTCACACCAAGGCATGAGAGTACCCCGGCCACTGGCCCTGCGTGTACAGGGGTAACGCCTGACTCCCTGAAAGGCTGCATGTGCCAGCTTCCACCCCTCAGGGCGTGCCATATACTGCCCCACCAGTGCCCACTCCCCTTCCACACCCTGCCAGTGCCCACTCCCCTCCTGTGCCCGTGCCACATCAGTGCCCACTCCATGTATGTTCCCAGTGCCCTTGTTCCTCCCCAGGCAGATGCCTCTCTCTGTAACACGAGATGCCCAGGAGCTGGGGACACCCTGTTCCCACCCCCATCGCCCATCCTGCTAAGTGCCACCCCAGCCCTGCCCTTTTACATGGTAGTGGGGGGGCCTTGCTTCCCAGGGGGTTGGGGGAGGTCACCCCTTTGTGGACGACTCGTGGCTAAGTTTAGCTGCCGGCCTGCAGCTGTCGGGATGGTGCCGCTCCCCCTCCTCCACCTAGTAACTGACAGGCCCAAATGCCAGGCTGGGGGCATGTTGCTCACAGGCATTGACTGGGGTGGGGTGGTCACAACCTTGAGGATTGGGGCCCCCCCAGCAATCACTATGACCCCCAGCTTTGATCCCAACCCCCACAGAGCTTCCATCTGCCCTGCTCTCCCAGCCCAGCCCAGCCCTGCCCGCAACGTCCCCCCAGCCACTCCCTGGCCCCCAAGAATGACCCAGCCCCAGTCCCTGTCTGAGCCCAGCCCCCCAATGCCCCCAGCCGTCCTCAGCCCTGTGATACCCCCCCCACCGATGGGGCATGTCTAACCTGC
The DNA here is from genome assembly GCF_965140295.1 of Lepidochelys olivacea. Taxonomy (NCBI): domain Eukaryota; kingdom Metazoa; phylum Chordata; order Testudines; family Cheloniidae; genus Lepidochelys; species Lepidochelys olivacea. The sequence goes on along the minus strand of NC_140433.1, from coordinate 6,277,254 downwards.
GCTACCCATCGCGAGTCCTTTCCCTGCAGCACGGTGCGAGGGTCCCGTCGCCTCGGCACACCGTCTCCGGGTGGGGGCTGGGGGCTGCAGGGCTGCACAAGGGGGGAGCCCGGGGGCTATTTATAGCCAACGAATGCCAGCTGCCATCTCCCATCACCCCATCCCCCTTCCTGTCCTGCACGGGGGCTCGGCCACACCAAGGATGGGAGGGACAGTGCCGATGGGCAGCGGTGGGGGGGCAGGACGGTCCAGTGCCTAAAGCACAGGACTAGGAGCCAGAACTCCTGGGTTCTGCCCCTGGATCTATAGGGGAGTGGGGTGCAGTGATCAGAGCGGGGGGGCTGGGAGCCAGGACTCCTCGGTTCTGTCCCCAGCTCTGGGAAGGGAGTGGGGTCCAAGGGTGAAACGGGGGAAATCAGGACTCCTAGGTTCTATTCCGTGCTCTTCTGTGGACAGATCAGTGTGAACCACAGAATGCCGAGCTGACTCCAGCTGAGAAGGATTCTGCTAACTGGAACCCCTTCCCCTGCAGGGTCAGTCGGATACACCCTGTTCTTCAGTGCTGCACAGCTGTGTAGCAGCCCCTGCACCCCACCCCAGAGGTGGCTGCATTACAGCACTGGGCAAGGGATCCCTGTATAACCAGCCCCTGCGCCCCACCCCAGAGCTGGCTGCATTACAGCACTGGGCAAGGGATCCCTGTATAACCAGCCCCTGCGCCCCACCCCAGAGCTGGCTGCATTACAGCACTGGGCGAGGGATCCCTGTATAACCAGCCCCTGTGCCCCACCCCAGAGCTGGCTGCATTACAGCACTGGGCAAGGGATCCCTGTATAACCAGCCCCTGTGCCCCACCCCAGAGCTGGCTGCATTACAGCACTGGGCAAGGGATCCCTGTATAACCAGCCCCTGTGCCCCACCCCAGAGCTGGCTGCATTACAGCACTGGGCAAGGCTCCCTGTAAAACCAGCCCCTGAGCCCCAGCCCAGCCTGGCCCTGCAGGAGGCTGGAGCGTCCCCCTTCCAGCTGTGGCATTCTCTGGGAGGCATGTGCCAGCCCCAGTCTCTCCTCTACTGCTCCGGGACGTGCTGCTGTCAGCACCGGGGCTATGTTTACCCGCTGACTCGCCTGCCCTGGGATCCTGCTCTGGCACCAGCCCACAAGCTGGGAGGAGCTCTTGGGGGCGGGGACTGAGGCAGCCCTGCCAGCACCCAGCTGGGGACTCCAGCGCTGCGAGTTCCCCACGGCAATGCCCCATCCAGAACACCAGTGCGGTGAGCTTCCCCAGAGCAGTGCCCTGCCTGGGACTCCAGTGCTGCGAGATTCGGCCACAGCCCTGTTATTCACCTGTCCCTTGCCCCCCCCCCCCAGCTCCCAGCTTCTGCGTCTTCATTGGCTGCTCACCTATCATGTATACGCCCAGAGTGCTCCCGGATTGGTCCAGCCCATCCAGCTGCTGTTCTGTGATTGGTTCCAAATCTGCCGGCTCCCCCTCCTCCTCTGGCTCCAGCTCCTCCTCCCCTGGGCTGGGGGCGGCTGAGGTCTGTGGGGGGGGCTGGCTGCCCTCGGCGTAAGCGAGCCCGGGGGTGCCCCCTGCAGGACACGGCATCAGGGCTTTGGGCCCCGGGCGGTCCCCTGGTGCTGTCTCCGGAGCAGCCTCTGCCACAGGCAGGGGGGTGAGGGGTCATTGCCAGGGTCATCGCCTGCCTGACACCCCACGAGCCCGGCGGTGGTCCCCTCCAGCAACACAGCCTGCTCCAGCCCCCCAAGAGAGCCCCTGCTCCATCCCCCTAGCCACCTCCCTTCCCTTCCCCCCGCCAGAGCCCCTCCTCCATCCCCCCATCTGCCACCTCCCTTCCCTTCCCCCCGCCAGAGCCCCTCCTCCATCCCCCCATCTGCCACCTCCCTTCCCTTCCCCCCCGCCAGAGCCCCTCCTCCATCCCCCCATCTGCCACCTCCCTTCCCTTCCCCCCGCCAGAGCCCCTCCTCCATCCCCCCATCTGCCACCTCCCTTCCCTTCCCCCCGCCAGAGCCCCTCCTCCATCCCCCCATCTGCCACCTCCCTTCCCTTCCCCCCCGCCAGAGCCCCTCCTCCATCCCCCCATCTGCCACCTCCCTTCCCTTCCCCTCCGCCAGAGCCCCTCCTCCATCCCCCTAGCCACCTCCCTTCCCTTCCCCTCCGCCAGAGCCCCTCCTCCATCCCCCTAGCCACCTCCCTTCCCTTCCCCCCCGCCAGAGCCCCTCCTCCATCCCCCCAGCCGCCACCTCCCTTCCCTTCCCCCTACAGAACCCCTCCTCCATCCCCCCATCCGCCACCTCCCTTCCCTTCCCCCCGCCAGAGCCCCTCCTCCATCCCCCTAGCCACCTCCCTTCCCTTCCCCCCGCCAGAGCCCCTCCTCCATCCCCCTAGCCACCTCCCTTCCCTTCCCCCCGCCAGAGCCCCTCCTCCATCCCCCCATCTGCCACCTCCCTTCCCTTCCCCCCCGCCAGAGCCCCTCCTCCATCCCCCCATCTGCCACCTCCCTTCCCTTCCCCTCCGCCAGAGCCCCTCCTCCATCCCCCTAGCCACCTCCCTTCCCTTCCCCTCCGCCAGAGCCCCTCCTCCATCCCCCTAGCCACCTCCCTTCCCTTCCCCCCCGCCAGAGCCCCTCCTCCATCCCCCCAGCCGCCACCTCCCTTCCCTTCCCCCTACAGAACCCCTCCTCCATCCCCCCATCTGCCACCTCCCTTCCCTTCCCCCCGCCAGAGCCCCTCCTCCATCCCCCCAGCCGCCACCTCCCTTCCCTTCCCCCTACAGAACCCCTCCTCCATCCCCCCATCTGCCACCTCACTTCCCTTCCCCCCGCCAGAGCCCCTCCTCCATCCCCCCATCTGCCACCTCCCTTCCCTTCCCCCCCGCCAGAGCCCCTCTTCCATCCCCCCATCTGCCACCTCCCTTCCCTTCCCCCCGCCAGAGCCCCTCCTCCATCCCCCTAGCCACCTCCCTTCCCTTCCCCCCGCCAGAGCCCCTCCTCCATCCCCCCATCTGCCACCTCCCTTCCCTTCCCCCCGCCAGAGCCCCTCTTCCATCCCCCCATCTGCCACCTCCCTTCCCTTCCCCCCCGCCAGAGCCCCTCTTCCATCCCCCCATCTGCCACCTCACTTCCCTTCCCCCCGCCAGAGCCCCTCCTCCATCCCCCCATCTGCCACCTCCCTTCCCTTCCCCCGCCAGAGCCCCTCCTCCATCCCCCCATCTGCCACCTCCCTTCCCTTCCCCCCGCCAGAGCCCCTCCTCCATCCCCCTAGCCACCTCCCTTCCCTTCCCCCCGCCAGAGCCCCTCCTCCATCCCCCCATCTGCCACCTCCCTTCCCTTCCCCCCCGCCAGAGCCCCTCCTCCATCCCCCCAGCCGCCACCTCCCTTCCCTTCCCCCTACAGAACCCCTCCTCCATCCCCCCATCTGCCACCTCCCTTCCCTTCCCCCCGCCAGAGCCCCTCCTCCATCCCCCCAGCCGCCACCTCCCTTCCCTTCCCCCTACAGAACCCCTCTTCCATCCCCCCATCTGCCACCTCCCTTCCCTTCCCCCCGCCAGAGCCCCTCCTCCATCCCCCTAGCCACCTCCCTTCCCTTCCCCCCGCCAGAGCCCCTCCTCCATCCCCCCATCTGCCACCTCCCTTCCCTTCCCCCCGCCAGAGCCCCTCTTCCATCCCCCCATCTGCCACCTCCCTTCCCTTCCCCCCCGCCAGAGCCCCTCTTCCATCCCCCCATCTGCCACCTCACTTCCCTTCCCCCGCCAGAGCCCCTCCTCCATCCCCCCATCTGCCACCTCCCTTCCCTTCCCCCGCCAGAGCCCCTCCTCCATCCCCCCATCTGCCACCTCCCTTCCCTTCCCCCCGCCAGAGCCCCTCCTCCATCCCCCCATCTGCCACCTCCCTTCCCTTCCCCCCCGCCAGAGCCCCTCCTCCATCCCCCCAGCCGCCACCTCCCTTCCCTTCCCCCTACAGAACCCCTCCTCCATCCCCCCATCTGCCACCTCCCTTCCCTTCCCCCCGCCAGAGCCCCTCCTCCATCCCCCCAGCCGCCACCTCCCTTCCCTTCCCCCCGTCAGAGCCCCTCCTCCATCCCCCCATCTGCCACCTCCCTTCCCTTCCCCCCGCCAGAGCCCCTCCTCCATCCCCCCATCCACCACCTCCCTTCCCTTCCCCCTACAGAACCCCTCTTCCATCCCCCCATCTGCCACCTCCCTTCCCTTCCCCCCGCCAGAGCCCCTCCTCCATCCCCCCATCTGCCACCTCCCTTCCCTTCCCCCCGCCAGAGCCCCTCCTCCATCCCCCCATCCGCCACCTCCCTTCCCCCCGCCAGAGCCCCTCCTCCATCCCCCCATCCGCCACCTCCCTTCCCTTCCCCCCGCCAGAGCCCCTCTTCCAACCCCCCATCCGCCACCTCCCTTCCCCCCGCCAGAGCCCCTCTTCCATCCCCCCATCCGCCACCTCCCTTCCCCCCGCCAGAGCCCCTCTTCCGTCCCCCCAGCCACCACCTCCCTTCCCTTCCCCCCGCCAGAGCCCCTCTTCCAACCCCCCATCTGCCACCTCCCTTCCCTTCCCCCCGCCAGAGCCCCTCCTCCATCCCCCCATCTGCCACCTCCCTTCCTTTCCCCCCGCCAGAGCCCCTCTTCCAACCCCCCATCCGCCACCTCCCTTCCCTTCCCCCCACCAGAGCCCCTCCTCCATCCCCCAGCCACCACCTCCCTTCCCTTCCCCCCGCCAGAGCCCCATCCCCCCATCTGCCACCTCCCTTCCCTTCCCCCCGCCAGAGCCCCTCTTCCAACCCCCCATCCGCCACCTCCCTTCCCTTCCCCCCCCAACAGAGCCCCTCCTCCATCCCCCCAGCCACCTCCCTTCCCTTCCCCCCCTACAGAACCCCTCTTCCATCTCCCCATCTGCCACCTCCCTTCCCCCCAACAGAGCCCCTCCTCCATCCCCCCATCCGCCACCTCCCTTCCCTTCCCCCCCAACAGAGCCCCTCCTCCCTCCCCCCCCCACAACAGAGCCCCTCTCCCATGGTTCCTACCTGAGTGTGCGGCGAGGGCTCCCGGCTGCTCTGCTGCCCCAAAAGGGCGGGGGCAGGGCCCACCCCTGCCTGGCATGACTTGTGGCTCTTCCCACCCCAGGGAGCTGGGCTCATCCGCGTAGCTCAGCGGGGCATCCCAGGCCGAGAAGGGTTCCAGCCCCTGGCACTGCCCGGCCAGCAGCCCCTGCTCGCCCTCGGGCGACTGGCACAGGCTGGGGATGTTCTCCAGGCTGTCGCCCAGCGCGGGCACCAAGGTCTCGCAGGTCTCGGGGCGGGGCAGGGGGCCCCTCATCCGGCGGGCCAGGGAGTCCCGCCGCCCCCGGGGGCCAGGCTCGCTGGGGGGGATGGCGTCGGGGCCACCCGCGAAGGTGATGTAGGAGAAGGTCAGCTCCCTCGGGGTCCCCCAGTCCAGGGATGTCTCCTCCTCCTCGTCCTCGGAGAACTCCCGCGCCGTCTGCAGCTCCGGGAAATCCGACTCGTCATTGCCGCCTGCCGGGGAGGCGCGGGGGTTACTGGGGCAGAGAGGCCGGGCAAGGAGGGAAAAGGAACCTCAGACCCCTGCCAGGGACTGGACTGTGGGGGATCTGCCCCGCCCCCCTCCCCCCACAACTCCCTGATGAAGACCGGACTGTGGGGGATCCAACCCCCCAAACCTCACCAGGGACCGGGCTATGAGGGGCTCTGCCCCCCCTCAGCCTCCGATGGGGGACTGGACTGTGGGGGATCCAACCCCCCAAACCCCACCAGGGACCAGGCTGTGAGGGGCTCTGCCCCCCTGTGATGAAGTGGGGGCTTTTCTTGTTTTTTTCTTGTTTTTTTCCAATGGTTTGCATGCAGAAGGGGGTGGGACTCAGTTTCCCTGGGTGTTACTGGTTTAACGAGGTGATGGGAGAAGGAGTTTGTTGGTACAGAGAACCCACGAGGGAACTTGGGACCCCGGCCAATGGCCTGGAGAATGGAGACCCCAGCGACTGGTGACCAGGATGCCCAGCTCGGGAGTCACAGGCGGGTCTGGGCAGTGGGAGAACAATGGGCTGCGGAGAGAGGACCCTGGTGTCCTGACCAGCTGGTTCCAGCAAAGGACTGGCTGAGAGGAGAGGAGGCCCAAGCAACCCTGTTTACCTGGATAGAAGAGAATGGACAGAGGTGGGGCTTGTGGGCAGGTGATATCAGATGCCCAGCTGGAAAGGGGAGGTGGGGGGTGGGGGTCTCAGGGCTGGAGGGAGAGAGCAGGTAGAGCCCACCTGGATGCAGGGGAGACTTGGATGTGCTGGGCTGAGGGAGGCCAGGCCTGAGGCCCTGAGAGTTTCCTGTGCTGGGTTCAGACGCTCAATAAACCCTCCTGTTTTACGCTGGCTGAGAGTCGCTCTGGTCTAGAGATCAGGGTGGCATTATTCCCTCTGGGCGTGGGGGTCCCAGGGGTCCAGAGCGAGTGGACTCCCTGAGGGGGCGCACGGCGAGAGACAGGTGTGCTAAGGATCAGAGAGGTGCGGTTCCAGGAGGCGGAGGGGCTTAACCCCCCAGACAGAGTGGATCCCCGAGAAGGGCTGTCACACTGAAGGGGACCATACTGGACCAGGAGTGGGCAGGACCTGTGAGTCTGTGACACCCCATCATCCCCCCGATGGAGACCAGGCCGTGGGGGATCCAACCCTCCAAACCCCACCAGGGACCGGGGCTGTGAGGGGATCTGCCCCCCACACACTGTCAACCTCCCAATGGGGACTGGGCCATGGGGGATCCAACCCCCCAACCCTCATGGGGGACCAGGCTGGGAGGGGATCTGCCCCCCATCCTCCAGGCTGTGGGGGATCCAAACCCCATCAGGGATGGGACTGTGAGGGGCTCCGCCCCCCGTGCTGGGAGCTCTGGGGACAGGGCATGGGGGGCAGAGACTCACCGTCTGTGGAGTCAGGTGTGGTGGAGACAGTAGAAGGAGATTCTTCTGCAAGAGACAGAGGGAGGCACGAGGGTCAGTCTACTCCAAAGCCCCAGACCAGCAATGAGTCCACACACCCCTGAGCCCCCAACCCCTCCACCCCACTCCCTGCAGCCCAGCGCCCCCTAGCGCCACACTGGCGCATCGGGGCCAGCACTGACTGCCAGGGGAGAGCACCCTCTACTGAGCACCTCAACCCACTCCCTGCCAGGCACTGAGCATTCCTGGGGGCTCAACCATTTTGCATCTTTTACTACCAGACCAAACCCTGAGTAGTGATTCCAAGCAGCGCAATCTAACCCACTGCCTCACCCGATGCCCAGGCTGCGGGCAGGTGCCAACTAGAACATCCATTGCAACAAACTCTCTCCTATTCCCGGCCCTGCTGACCAGCGTCCTCACTAACCCCAGGGGAGAATGCCCCGTTCAGCTGCAGGATATAAGTACCTGTATGCAAAGACCCAGGGGATCTCTCCAGCACCCAAGCTGCATCCTTCCCCCACATGCTGTCTCCCACTCTGTTCCCCTTCCTTCCCCCAGCCCCTCCCAACCATCACCACCCCCCTTGCTCTAACTGCCCCCCAATATATGCAGGGGCAGTTTGCTGGGGAGACTCAGAGACAGGCTGATCTGAGCTGGGGTCCTTGGGATGGCTTTACCCTGCAACCCCCCCTATTGGGACACTGACTCTTGGGGCAGCCCCTTGGGGCAAACTTCTTGGTTGGAGGGCCACATCTGGATGGGGATATTGCATGCAGGGCCAAGAATGTAGGGCTGGGGCAGGGAGTTGGGGTGCGGGAGGGAGTGTGGGGTGTGGGAGGAGGTGCGGTATGCAGGAAGGGTCTCAGGGCAGGGAGTTGGGGTGCAGGGTTCAGGAGGGGTACGGCAGGGGGCTCAGGGCAGGGGATTGGGGCGGAGGAGGGGTGTGAGGGCTACAAGGGGGCTCAGGGCAGGGGGTTGGGGTACAGGGTGCAGGAGGGGTTCAGGGTGCGGCAGGGGGTTGGCGTGCCAGCAGGGAGCTTAGGGCAGGGAGTTCGGGTGCGGGGTGCAGGAGGGGTTCAGGGTGCAGCCTCTGGCCTGGCGCCACTTACCTGGAGTGGCTCCAGGATGGCAGCAGCATGCAGCGGGGCTAAGGCGGGCTCCCTTCCTGCCCTGGCCCTGCGCCGCTCCAGGAAGCGGCCAGCACCACGTCCCTGCGGCCCCTGGGTGAGCGGGGGGCAGAGGGCTCTGCGCACTGCCCTCCCCTGTGGGTACCCACTGGCCACGGTTCCCATTGGCCACGGTTCCCTGTTCCTGGCCAATGGGAGCTGCGGGGGGCAGTGCCTGGAGGCAAGGGCCGCACACGGAGCCATCTGCCCCCTTCTCCCCCAGGGGCCGCAGGGACATGGTGCCAGCCACTTCCAGCAGCAGTATGGGGCCAGGGCAGGCAGGAAACCTGCCTTAGCCCCGCTGCGCCACGGGGCTGGCAATCCCGCGGGTCAGATCCAAAGCCCTGGTGGGCCGGATCCGGCCCCCGGGCCATAGTTTGCCCACCCCTGCCCTAGCCAGACCCAGGGGGCCTATTTCAGGCTGCCCAACAGGGGGCACCACGTGCGAGCCCCACTGGCTGAGGCAGGTCTCTCCCCACAGACGGTCGGGCAGGTGCTGCCACCTCCCACCACAGTCTGTTCCGGGAACTGACCTCATCCCCTCCCCACGGCTGCTCAGAGCCCCGCCATGTTGAGGCCAGGGGGTTAATGCAGGAGCTGGGCCGGTGCCAGGGCCCTGGCAGGTGAAGGAGCCTCCTCCTGCCCCAAACTGTCCGGTTTCCTGGCAGGTCTGGTCAGGACAGGGGGGCTTAAGGCAAAGCCCAGCTGCTGAGAGGAAAGGGCTAGGGGTGAAGGGAGGGGCACTGTGCTGCAGGGTTCGGGAGGGGGCGCTGTGCAGTCAGGGCAGGGCTCAGTAGGGGGCGCCATGCGGTCAGGGTGGGGCTCAGCAGGGGGCGCTGTGTGATTGAGGCAGGGCTCAGCCCTGTGGTCAGGGGCAGGGCTCAGTAGGGGGCGCCATGCGGTCAGGGTGGGGCTCAGCAGGGGGCGCTGTGTGATTGAGGCAGGGCTCAGCCCTGTGGTCAGGGGCAGGGCTCAGTAGGGGGCGCCATGCGGTCAGGGTGGGGCTCAGCAGGGGGCGCTGTGTGATTGAGGCAGGGCTCAGCCCTGTGGTCAGGGGCAAGGCTCAGCAGGGGGTGCCGTGAGGTCTGGGCTCAGCAGGGGGTGCAGTGAGGTCAGGGCTCAGCAGGGGGCGCTGTGCGATCGAGGCAGGGCTCAGCCCTGTGGTCAGGGGCAAGGCTCAGCAGGGGGTGCCGTGAGGTCAGGGCTCAGCAGGGGGTGCAGTGAGGTCAGGGCTCAGCAGGGGGCGCTGTGCAATCGAGGCACGGCTCAGCCCTGTGGTCAGGGGCAAGGCTCAGCAGGGGGCGCTGTGCTGCTGGTGGGAGATTGTTGTCCTTTGAATCACTGATGTTAAGGCCCTGACTCCTTCACCTTCCAGTTCCCCAGGCTCTTCCGCAAAGGGCTGAGCCCCGACCCCAGGGCACTGGCCAGCCTCTCACTTGGGGAACAGCCAGTAACGCTGGTGCCTGGGGTCAGCCCTGCCTGCAAATGTGCCCCACAGCACAGCGCCCCCTAGTGTGATTGCGGGAATGGGTCAGCCCTGCCGGTGCCAATAGCACAGCGCCCCCTACTGCAAACTGCAGGATGGAGTTAGCCCTGACCACTCCGCCCATCCAGTCCCGGTGAATAATGGCAGGGAAATGAAATTCCTGTTTTACCAAATACTTAAAGAGTTTTTGGAACTTTGTTTTTAATCTCTGACTGGGACCAAACCCCTCCTGCATGTTCCTGAAGCCGGAATGAGGTCGGCTCCCCGAGGCGCATCTAGGGAGCTGCCCAGAACAGAGCACATGATGTCTCGGCCACCCAGGGCCAGAGAAGCCTGGGGGCTGGGAACGATTTTCTGACAGAAAAGGGAAATTTTAGAGCAAAACTGAAATTTTCCTGAGAAATGTTCAATGTTGCAGAAAGTAGTAAATTCCCAGTAGTAAATTCCCGACAGGGACATTCAGCTCTGTGTGTGTGCAGGGCCTGGCACAATGGGGCCTGCCCCATGGCTGTAAGGTCTTAGGCCCTACCATAACACACCTAATAGCTGTAAAATGTACAGCACCTGGCACAATGGGGCCTTCCCCATGGCTGGGGGGGGGGTCCCTAGGCACTACCGTAATACACCTAATAGCAATTCAAATGTACAGCACCTGACACAATGGGGGCCTGCCCCATGGCTGGAGTTCCCAGCTGCTACAGTAACACACCCAATAGCAATACAAATGTACAGCACCTGACACAATGGGGGCCTGCCCCATGGCTGGGGCTCGTGGATGGTACCCTAATACACCTAATAAACAATAATCATTCCTGCCAGCACCTCTTGTACCCTGCCGCTTGATCCTTAGCAGCCTCAGGCCTGGGAGTCCCCCCAGCTCCCGTGGAGCCCCGACCACCCCCGGCCCTGCGTCCTGGGCCGGAGTGGGGGGTGGCTGGGTCACCCACCGGCCCCGCCGTCGGATTTCAGCACTGTCCCCCCGACCCCCCAGAGCAACGGCGGGGAGCGGCCCCAGCCTGGGGATGCGGATGGAGCAGCGCCCCTGGGGGCACCAGCTGCGGCAGGGGCCAGACTCCGCCCCAGGCCCTCGGCTGCCGCTCTCCGCCCAGCCCAGGTGCTGAACCGGCCCGGAGCCCGCGACGCGCCCCGCCCAGGGGCCCTGCAGCCCCCGGGAAGCCGCCTGCCGCCGCGCCCGGGCCACGGCCAGGCCCCGGGGCGCAGAGCAGCTGCCCGCGGAGCCGGAGAGAGATTCCCCCGCGTCGGGTCCCCAGCGGCCCGGCTCCGTCCGGGGACCCCGCGAGCACCGCAGCTGGAGCCGCTAGGCCGGGCGGGGGGCGCACGGGGGCACCGGACAAGATCCCTCCACGCACGGGCCCGATCCTCCCCACGCCCCCCCCCGCCCCGCCCGGGCCCGATCCTCCAGCCTGACCCTGGTCCCGCCCGCCGGGCCGGGCCGATGCCCCCACCCAGTCCCGATCCACCCTCCCGGCTCGGGGCCCGCTCCCCCAGCCTGCCCAGCCTGCCCTTGGTCGCCCCCCGCTCAGGCCCCATCCCACCTCCCTGTCCCGATCCTCCCCCCCGCGGGCCCGATCCCCCGGCCTGACTCTGGTTCCTCCCCCCCCCGCCCGGGCCCGAGCCCCGCGCCCCGCCCCGCCCTCTACGTACTGCAGTGGGCGAACCCCAGGACCTGCCCCATCGCCCCGCAGTTCCCTTCATGGGGCTCGCGGTGCGCTGCGGCGGCGCTGCCCCCCGGCTCCCCCCGGCTCTCATCTCCCCGGCCCCATGCTGCTGCCGCCGGCCGGCCTGATGGGGAAGCCGCGGCTCTGCAGCTCGCTGCCCCCTCCGCGCCGGCCTGCGAGCGATTGCGGGGGGGGGAGTGGGGGGGGCTGCGGAGGAGGGAGGGCGGCGGCTCACAAAGGCGAGGGGCGGGGAGTGTGTGTGTGCGGGGGGGAGAGACGCAGACAAAGGGGGACTGAGACAAAGGCGCAGGGGAAGGGAGAGAACGTGGGGGGCAGATCCTGGTGGGGATGGAGAGGGAGGGGTGGGGGTAGGTCCTGGAGGGGTGGAGAGGGAGGGGTGGGGGTAGGTCCTGGAGGGGTGGAGAGGGAGAGGTGGGCGTAGGTCCTGGGGTGGGGGCAGAGGGAGGAGTGGGGGCAGATCCTGGAGGGATGGAGAGGGAGGGGTGGGGGTAGGTCCTGGGGTGGGTGGAGAGGGAGAGGTGGGGGTAGGTCCTGGGGTGGGTGCAGAGGGAGGGATGGGGGTATGGCCTTGGGGTGGGGGCAGAGGGAGGGGTGGGGGTAGGTCCTGGGGTGGGTGGAGAGGGAGGGGTGGGGGTAGGTCCTGGGGTGGGTGCAGAGGGAGGGATGGGGGTAGGACGTGTCTGAGAGCACTCTGGGGAAAGAGGCGTTAACGGCGTGATGGGATGGGAGTGGTGGGGGGGTAGTCGCAGGGGCCATGCTGGGCGAGGGTAGGAGCCCCTCCTCCACCTGGTCATCCCAAACCGCTACCCCCCAGCCCATGCCATGCCCCCCTGGCACTCTGAGCCCCTTCTCACTCACTCTCATGCCACCCCAAGCACCCAGATCTGCAGCTCCTGGGCATGGGGGCCGGAGTGCCTGGCTCACCACCCGGGGTGCAGCTGGTAGGGCCTGTGGGGACGGGGCATCTCCATGGAGATGGTGGGACCCCGGGCATCACTTCCCCCCGGTGGGTTGAGGGCGGGGCCAGAGCTGAGCCCCCACCAGAGGTGCAGCCCAGCCTGGGACTCCTCGCCAGGCTGCGTGGGGTGGCACGGACCCTGCTCTGGGGTGACCAGACAGCAAATGTGAAAATTCGGGACAGGGGTGGGGGGTAATAGGAGCCTATATAAGAAAAAGACCCAAAAATCAGGACCGTCTCTATAAAATCAAGACATCTGATCACCCTACCCTGCGCTTCCCCACCTCCTGCCTGGGGGTATACAGCCTGGGGACCACAGGGGACAGCACCGCCCCCTTCTGGGCGTAACAGAGTCAGCACGTTAGTAATGACCCAACACTTCTCTAGTGCCTCTCCCTATGGATACCCCCAGCATGCTATGCAGCCACCTCTGGGGTGGGGCGTGGGGCTGTTTATACAGGGATCCGTCGGCTGGTGCTGAGATGCAGCCACCTCTGGGGGAGGTAGGATGCATAAATACAGTCATCCAGCAACTGTGATGAAGTGGGGGAGTTTCTTGTTTTTCCTTGTTGCCTAGGTGGAATTTTCTTGGTTTTCCTATAGTTTGCATGCAGAGGGGGTGGGACTCAGTTTCCCTAGGTGCTACAGGTTTAACAAGGTGATGGGAGAGGGAGTTTGTTGTTACAGAGGACCGGCGAGGGAACTTGGGACCCCAACCACTAGCCTGGAGAATGGATACCCCAGAGACCGGTGACCTGGTGACCCGGAGGCCCAGCTCAAGGACCGGCGAGGGAACTTGGGACCCCAACCACTAGCCTGGAGAATGGATACCCCAGCGACCGGTGACCTGGTGACCCGGAGGCCCAGCTCAGCAGTTGCAGCCGGTTCTGGCCAGTGAGAGGACAATGGGCTGTGGAGAGAGGACCCCGGTGTCCTGACCAGCCGGTTCTGGCCCGTGGGAGAACAATAGGCTGTGGAGAGAGGAGAGGAGGCTCAGGCGACCCTGTTCACCTGGAGAGAAGACAAAGGACAGAGGCCAGGGTTGGGGCTGGTGATAGCAGATGCCCAGCTGGGAAGCAGGGGGGCTCAGGGCTGGAGGCAGGGAGCAGGCAGAGCTCACCTGGATGCAGGGGAGACTTGGATGTGCTGTGCTGAGGGAGGCCAGGCCTGAGGCCCTGAGAGTTTCCTGTGCTGGGTTCAGATGTTCAATAAACCCTCCTGTGTTACGCTGGCTGAGAGTCTCTCCAGTCTAGAGAACAGAGGGGCATCATCCCCTTCGGGGGGTGGAGGCCCCAGGGGTCCAGAGCGAGTGGACTCCCTGAGGGGGCCCACGGCGAGAGACAGGTGTGCTAAGGCTCAGAGAGGTGCGGCTCCAGGAGGCGGAGGGGCTTAACCCCTGAGGGAGAGTGGACCCCCGAGAAGGGCTGTTGCACTGAAAGGGGCACCCCCTATGGACCGCACAGGGCCAAGAGTGGGCACGACCTGTGAGTCCGTGACAGTAGGGCCTGTGGGGATGGGGCATCTCCATGGAGACAGTGGGACCCCAGGCATCACTTCCCCACGGTGGGTTGAGGGTGAGGCCAGAGCTGAGCGTCCGTCACAGGTGCAGCCCAGCCCAGGACTCAGCGCTGCCCCTCACTGAGCTGAGCGGGGGGCACGGACCCTGTGCTGCCCCCGCCCCCCACCTTGGGACCACCAGGGGACAGCACCGCTCCCTTCTGGGCATAACAGAGTCACTATATTAGTAATGACCCAATGCTTCTCTAGCGCCTCTCCCCACGGATACCCCCAGCATGCCATGCAGCCACCTCTGGGGTAGGGCGTGGGACTGTTTATACAGAGATCCGTCGGCTGGTGCTGAGATGCAGCCACCTCTGGGGGGAGGTAGGATATAGAAATACAGTCGACCGGCAACGCTGCCCAGCAATTTGGGACAGGAAGTGAAAACAAGTCAAGTTTCTGTGTGAAGCTGTGTGGGGAGAAGCCCTGAATTCAACCTGGGAGAAAAGCAGCATATGCCAGCTGGGCCCTTCTGCTCCCCCCTCCCCAGCTGGGCCCTGCTGCTCCCCCGCAAAAGCCCAGCTGGGCCCTGCTGCTCCCTCCCCCCACAACCCCAGCTGGGCCCTGCTACTCCCCCACACACAACCCCAGCTGGGCTCTGCTGTTCCCCCCAACCCCCCAACCCCAGCTGGGCCCTGCTGCTGCCCCCAGCGCACAACCCCAGCGGCGCCCTGCAGCTCCCCCCACCCCCAGCTGGGCTATGCTGCTCCCCCTGCCCAGAAAGGAACAACCCCCAGACAACTCAGCCAATGGGCCCCAAATGGACACTTTCGTGATGGCACCGTGGGCCTGGTCCCGCTTGCCAGTCTGGCTGCACTCTGCAGAATACCCACAGTGGCTAGGGCGGGGCTGGCCCTGGGTCCCGCTACCCACACCCCAGCTTTGCATGGCCCATGCTGCGTGCTGGGCCATGACCGGGCAGGGATTAGGAGATTTAACATTCCATATTTAGCTGCAGGATGAGGAATTATGGTGCCAGGGAGGACAGAGCCGCCACAGCCCCCGCAGTGCATGTGTCCCTGGGGCTGCCAGGGGGCGAGCCAGCCGCACAGCATCATGGGGGCGCCAGGAAGGCCCCGGGGAGTCGGCAGGGGCAGGGTGCAGCCCCTGCAGCTGAGCCACTGAAACCTACCGGAGATCAGAGGGCTGGTGCCAAGCGGTGACCGGGCGATTCCCCAGGGCACTTGGTCGGGGGCACCAGGCTTGGCAATAGGGTGAGTACCCGGGGCACAGGATGGCGACCTTTGTGCGACTGCTGGTGTCACAGGCAGAGCGGATGGTCTCGCGTCTCTTCAAGGCGGAGCGTGGCGAGGGGCCCGGCTCCTTCCTGGAGGCTCCGCGGACGGAGAAGCTGCTGGAGCAGGGCGAGGGGGGCGGGCTGCGCTACGGGCTGGGCGCCATGCAGGGCTGGCGGGCCCACATGGAGGACGCGCACACGGCTCAACCCCAGCTGCCGGGCAGCCTGGCCACCTGGGCCTTCTTTGCCGTATACGACGGGCATGCGGGAAGCACGGTGGCGCAGTTCTGCGCCCACCACCTGCTGGGGGAGCTGGTGGTGGGCGAGGCCTTCACGGGGGGCGTGGAGTCGCCAGAGGCGGTGAAGAGGGCGGTGCGGGAGGGCTTCCTGCACATTGACAGCCGCATGCAGGCTCTGGCGTGTGCCGAGGGTTGGGAGCACGCCGGCTCCACCGCCGTGGCCGTGCTGGTCTCACCGCGCCACCTCTACTTCATCAACCTGGGCGACTCGCGGGCCCTGCTGTGCCGGGCCGGCCGCCTCACCTTCTACACGGAGGACCACAAGCCCAGCCGGCCGCGGGAGCGGGAGCGCATCGAGAACGCCGGCGGCACCGTCCTGCTGCAGCGCGTCAACGGCTCCCTGGCCGTCTCCCGCGCCCTGGGCGACTTTGACTACAAGGCCGTGGCCTGGCGGGGCCAGACGGAGCAGCTGGTGTCCCCCGAGCCCGAGGTGTACGAGCTGGCGCGCTGCCCGGGCGAGGACGAGTTCCTGGTGCTGGCCTGCGACGGCGTCTGGGACGCCTTTGACACCGAGGGGCTCTGCGCCTTCGTCCGCTCCCGCCTGCAGCTCGGCAGGGACCCGCAGGCCGTGTGCGAGGAGGTCCTGGAGGCCGGGCTCTACAAGGTGAGGCAGGGATGGGGGGCAGGGCCATTGGCCTCTAGCGGTCGCTGGTTTCCAGCTGCAGGGTGGGGTGGGGCAGGGAACGGGACATAGGACCTTTCTCCTAGGGGGCACCGGTTCCCATCCGGCCCTAGGGCAGGGACTGGCTGGCTCAGGGGGGCGGGGAATGAGGCACAGGACCTTTACTGTCTATGGGGCACTGACCCCAGGGCAGGGCACTGGCTAGTGTGGGGAGGTGGGGTGGGGAATAGGACGTGGTTATTTTCCACTCTAGGAGGTGCTTGCTCCCAGCCAGCCAGCCACAGCATGGGGGCGCGGGGGGAATGGCACATGGGGCCTGTTCCCTCTAGAAGGCGCTGACTCCCATCCGGCCCCAGGGCAGGGACTGGCTGGTGCAAGGAGGTGGAGGGGAGGGACTGAGACATGGGGCCTGTCTCCTGTAGGGGGTGCCGGCTCCCATATGACCCCAAGGCAGGGACTGGCTGGCTCAGGGGGCAGGGAATGGGACACAGGGCCTTTCCCCTCCAGCAGACAGTGGTTCTGTTATCTCTGCCTGGCCAGATGTTTGGGGCAGAGGGGTTGGGGGGAGATGAGGGACCCCCCTGCCCAACACTGTCTGGTTCGATGGATTTCCTGCTCTGGGCTGGGGTGGTACAGATCCAGCTGCTCTCCTTGTCTGGCTGTTGTATGGGCCCTTGGGCTCCATGCTGGGCTGTATCCGGGCATAATGCCCCCTTGGGCTCCCACCATTCTAATGACCCATCAGGGCCCCCTACAGCCGCCTGTCCCCACGCTCGCTGCCCCCTGACCTGATTGGTTCTCCCCTGCCCAGGGAAGCCGCGACAACATGACCTGCATGGTGGTGTGCTTCCGGGGGGCCCCCGGCACTTCCCAGGCCGCCCTGCAGAAGGAGCGGGAGCTGGACGCCCACCTGGAGAGCCGGGTGGCAGGTGGGTGAGGTCGAGCCCTGGGCAGCACCAGGCCCTTGGCTACAGGGCAGCTAGACCAAGGGACCCAGAGCGGGAGGCACCCACGCCTGCCTGTGCCAGCTACTGCCCGTCAGGTCATGGGCGGGAGCAGAGACAACAGGGAGGGGAGTAGGGGGAGGGCAGGGGCAAATGGGGTGAGAACGGGACGGGGGGGCAGGGGCAGTGGGGAGGCGGTAACCAGGTGCAGTGTAGGGGCAGAGCGGGGCTTTGAGTGCCTGGGCAGAGCCAGTCATGAGCCAGCCCCTCTCCCCACAGAGCTGTATGGGGAGCTGCAGGAGCAGGGGGCTGCCAGCCTCGTGGCCATCTTCCGGTGCCTGGCGTCCGAGGTGAACCCCAGCCTGCCCCCCGGCGGGGGTCTTGCCAGCAAGTGAGTACAGATCCCCCCCCCCCCCACAGCGAGCACCCCCACTACATGGAGCCCCTGGCACACAGTGCCTCTGCCCCAGGCTGGGGTCTGGCTCACAGTCCCATGTGGCTCCATGGGAGGGGAGGGGGTGAGAAGCCCCGGGCCCTTAGGGGACCCCGAGGGGGTGGGGTAGTGAGGGGCCAGGCACTGCCTCAGGGCTGACCCCTGCTATCCCCTTGCAGAAGAGCCGTGATCATGGAGGCCTACGAGCGCCTGCGTCGGAGCTATGAGGCCCAGCTGCCAGTAAGGACTGAGCAATCTGCGGCCCCCACCTCAGCCCCCACTCCCTCCACCCCACGGCCCCCAGCCCAGCCCCTGCTCCCTCTGCCCCACAGCCCCCAGCCCTGCCTCCTCTGCCTCATCGCCCCCAGCTCCTACCTCCCCCAGCCCCTATCTCCTCTGCCTTGCAGCCCCCAGCCTCTACCTCCCCCAGCCACTATCTCCTCCACTGCACGGCCCCCAGCCCCCGCTCCCTCTGCCCCATGGCCCCCAGCCGTGCCTCCTCCACCCTACTTCCCCCAGCCCCTACCTCCTCCACATCGCAGCCGCCAACTCCCGCTCCTTCCGCCTCCTGCCCCAGCCCTTGCCTCCCCCAGCCCCTACCTCCTCCGCCCTGCAGCCCCCAGCCCCTACTTCCTGCGCCCCGCAGCTTCCAGCCCCCGCTCCCTCTGCCCCACGGTCCCCAGCCCTGCCTCCTCCACCCTGCAGCCCCCAGCCCCTACCTCCCCAGCCCTTACCTCCTCCGCCTCATAGCCCCCAGCCCTGCCTCTTCAGCCCTGCGGCCCCCAGCCCTGCCTCCTCCACCCCATGGCCCCCAGCCCCTACCTCCCCCAGCCCCTACATCCTCCACCCTGAAGCCCCCAGCCCCTACCTCCCCCAGCCCCTATCTCCTCCACCCCATGGCCCTCAGCCCCTGCCTCCTTCGCCCTGTCACCCCCAGCCCCTGCTCCCTCCGCCCTACATCTCCCAGTTCCTGCTCCCTCCTCCCTAGGGCCCCCAGCCCAGCTCCCTGCCCTCTCTGCCCCAGGGCTCCCAGCCCCCAGCCAAGCCCCCTTCTGCTCACCCCATGATACCCTTCTCTCTCCACCCCACAGCCTCCAACCCAGCCCCTCCGCTCCCCACCCCAGCTACCTTGTCCCCCATCCTGTTCTCTCCCCCTCCACCGCACTCCCAGCGTTCCCTGTAAACCCCGACCTGTAGCCCCCACCTGGGCCTGGGCCCATGTGACATCCCTGTTGCTGTCTGCTCCATTGCAGGGACGCTGTGAGAGTGGTGTCCCCTGCTGAGCAGACCTCCTGGGGCAGAGGATGGGAAGAGGATACTGGACCACCCCTTTCCCTGACAGCTCCACGTGCCCCCCCGCCCGATGGCTCTGACAGGCCCCCTGACCTTCCCCAGCCCCGACGGCTCTGCCAGGCCCAGGGCTCCCTGCCTGGCTCTGCTCTGGTGCCAGAGGAAAGGCCGCAGCACAAGGGGACGGATGCTGCCGGGGCCTGCGTGGGTCCCCCCATCACCGCACGGGAGTGCGTGGCACAGGGAGGGGGCGTTGGAGGTTAGGGGGCAGCCCGGGGCTCAAAGGCAGGGGCAGGACTGAGAGCAAAGGACTCCTCCCCCCCAGCAAAGACTGATGCTCGTTGACAGGCGCTCGGATCCTGCCGCAGCCTCCCTCCAGGGCAGCTAGAGACCTCTCCCCGTCTGGTGCCCCCAAAGTGCCACTCACTCCCCGTCTGGTGCCGCTCACAAGTGGAGCAACAGACACGTCACCTGCTGGCTTCCGCCGTCCCGTCGCTGTTTGCAGTGACCCCAGTGTCCCCCTGTCCCGAATCCCCCCAGACCAGCTCCTGGCCATGCCCAGCCCTCACCCGGACGCTCCCGGGAGTGAATCAGGTCGCTGCACCTAGAGCTCATCGCTGTAATGAGGGCTTGACACACGCTCTGAGCTCAAGCCCAGCCCAGCCCTGGTGTGCAGGGAAAGCCCAACAGAAAGTCCCGGCCCCCCGGGATCCCCAGCCCGAGGAGCGAAGCATGAACCCGTTTCTCCCCCGTACTCAGCTCCTCGAGACGCCAGCCCCCTTTGGCTGAGGGGCCCCAAAGTTCTGTGGTTTCAGGGACTCTGGTCCCTCGAATCCCCCCTCCATGATGGACGGCTCCAGCGGCTTTGTGCCCCCCACCTGGTACCCCAGAGTGGATTGTCTCTGTTTGGAGAGCCCAGGAGGCCTCCTCTTCCTGGCTGTGGCCTTCCCATCCCATGCTGAATCATATGGAGACAGGGGCTTCCTTTGATCCCATGCTGCTCAGTTTCACTGGGGACAGGTCGCCAGCCACGCCCGTCCCTCCTGCCTGGTCCTCCCTGGGCTCGGCCACAGCCGTCCAAGCAGAGTGTCGGTGAGTGTCCATAGCTCCCCGTGCAGCGGGAATACAGCCCTGGCACAGGGATATTCCTCACCAGCTGCCCCGGCTTTTGGAACCGACCGCACTCGCTGCGATTGACAGCCCAGTAACACCGCCCCCCAGCCAGGATCGCCCCCAGCTCGACAGCCCGGTAACGCCGCCCCCCAGCCAGGATCGCCCCCAGCTCGACAGCCCGGTAACGCCGCCCCCAGCCAGGATCGCCCCCAGCTCGACAGCCCGGTAACGCCGCCCCCAGCCAGGATCGCCCCCAGCTTGACAGCCCGGTAACGCCGCCCCCGCCCCAGCCAGGATCGCCCCCAGCTTGACGGCCCGGTAACACCGCCCCCAGGTTTATAGCCCAGTAACTCTGCACGCAGCCAGCTGCTGCAACGGCTGGTCGCTCGAGGGTCAGTCCCTGGCTTTATAGCCCAGTGACCCTTTGCAGTGGATTCTTTGGAAAGGAAAATGCAGACCAAGCTGTTCTCTCTGGCTGGGTCGATGTCCAGCTGGCTCCTCCCCGGCTCGAGAGCTCTGGTTACCTGCTGTGTAAATGGTCCTCCTGAGGGCCTTCTGCACCATAAAAATAAAAATTCTGCGCACGATATTTTAAAATGCTGCAAGATTCTGCAAATTTTATTTGTCAAATATGGCAGCTCCAGCATGGCATTGGGGAGCACAGGCCATTGCCTGCACAGAGGTGGGAGATCACTCTGCTGTACCCAATCCTGACACAGCGCAAGGACCGGGCCTGCCCCAGAAACACCCCAGGGCCCTGCCCCTCTGTGCCAGGTGCACCAGGTGTGAGCAGGCAGGCTCAGCCCGGCAGGATCGAAGTGTGGAGGGGCTTAGAGTGGGGGGATAGAGCTTGGTAAGTGGGTCTGGGTGTGGGGGACTTAGTGGGGGGTCCAGATGCTGGGGGAGTGGGGCTCAGTGGGGTGGGGATCCAGGTGTAGCTGGTCGGGGCTCAGTGAAGTTGGGAATCTGGGTGCAGGTGGCTCGTCATCCAGCCGTAGAGGGAGTGGGGCTCGTCAGGGGGGTTTCTGAGTGCAGGGGGGTAAGTCATTATTCCGTGGGGAAGCAAAGAAATCTGCGGGGGACATGAATTCTGCGCACACGCAGTGGCTCAGATTTCCCTCAGCGGTAGAATAGGCCTTTGGCAGCTCTGCTTGACAAGCGGGTTGGTCAGAGAAGCAAATTGAGGTTCCTGGGGCTCGGGCAGCCTGGGCTTGCGCACTGGTTGCCAAACACATTTGAAGCATATGATTGTAGCCCATATACAGAACTCTTTCTACACAGGCTGTACATGCACCCCCCTGTACACACACACACCCCCCTACACACTGTATACATACACCCTCTGTACACACACACACGTACACACCCCCACACACTCCTACACACTGTATACATACACCCTCTGTACACACACACACGTACACCCCACACACACACACCCCTACACACTGTATACATACACCCACTGTACACACACACATGTACACACACACCCCCCACACACCCCTACACACTGTATACATACACCCACTGTACACACCCCCCCACACACACACACCCCCTACACACTGTATACATACACCCACTGTACACACACACACACACACCCCTACACACTGTATACATACACCCACTGTACACACACACACACCCCCACACACACACTCCTACACACTGTATACATACACCCACTGTACACACACACACGTACACACACACACACACTCCGACACACTGGATACATACACCCTCTGTACACACACACACACCCACACACACACCCCGTTCACACACAGACAATACACATGAACCCTGTACACACACTGTACACACACACACACGCTATACATACACCCACTGTACACACACACACCCCACACACACACACTCCTACACACTGTATACATACACCCTCTGTACACACACACACACGTACACCCCCACACACACACACCCCGTTCACACACAGACAATACACATGAACCCTGTACACACACTGTATACACACGCTATACATACACATACACACAAACACATACATACCCCATACACACTCACACCCCCCCACACACACACGTACACACCCTGTATGCACACACACGCACACACAATACACAGGCAGCCTGTACACAAGCATGCTATACGTACACTTGTACACACCCCAAATACACACATGTACACACACCCCTACACCATATACATGCATACACCATACACACCTACAGACACACCCTGCACACACACACACACACACACACACACACACACACGTCTAAATCCTATACCTCCCCCCCCCCGAAGCATTGGTATGTGGTGAGTTTCCCAGTGCTATGTTACATGCTGCCCTTTGAGTAACAATCAGGACAGCCGAGCACGAGGTGTGGTACGACCCACTGACGGACGTCTGTGACACCGGGGGAGGGTGCCTGTGGGGGAGCATGTCTGAGCATGCGGGGGGGGGGCGGTTGGGTGTCTGTGTGGGGAGGCCTGTGGGAGGGGACACAGGGTACACGAGGAGGTTGGATGTGTGTGTATTGGGGGCATGTGAGGGAGTGTGTGTATGTCAGGAGACGGGCGTGTGTGTGGGGGGGTAATGGGGGTAGGGAGTGCATGGGGGGCTGTGTGTGTGTATGGGGCTGTGGGGGGCATGTGGGGGGGGCTGGGTGTGAGTGGAGAGCTGTGGGGGGGCAGTGTGTGCATGGGGGGACTGGACGTGTGTGTGTATGGGGCCGTGGGGGGCAGCACGTGCATGGGGGAGCTTGGTGTGTGTGTGTGTGAGGGTCATGGGGGGCAGCGCGTGCATGGGGGGGGCTGGACGTGTGTGTGTATATGGGGGCCGTGGGGGGCAGCGCGTGCATGGGGGAGCTTGGTGTGTGTGTGTGTGAGGGTCATGGGGGGCAGCACGTGCATGGGGGGATTGGACGTGTGTGTATGGGGGTCATGGGGGGCAGCGCGTGCATGGGGGGATTGGACGTGTGTGTATGGGGGTCGTGGGGGGCAGCGCGTGCATGGTGGGGGATTGGATGTGTGTGTGTATGGGCCCATGGGGGGCAGCGTGTGCATGGGGGGGGCTGGGCATGTGTGCGTGAAGGAGGGCTGTGTGATGGGGGGGTTGTAACATATAGTCCTGTGCTCCGAAGCGTACGCTGGGGTCACCCACCCACCCACCTCGTGGCCTGGGGAGGCCGTGGGGTGGGGCCCTGGGGCCGCAGGGCTGAGCTCACCTGGCTCGGCCATCCCACGTACCCTTCCCTTTGCCAGGGGCCGGCGCTGTCTCCTAGGAGGGTCCAGGCCAGCTGGCAGCAGCCCAGGGTGGTGGGTCCTTTCCCTGCCCTGTGAGAGGGGAAGGTCTGGGCAGCTGGGCCATGCAGCTGGTGCTGGGGCATGAGGTACAGGACCTGTTTGGACTCGGGCGCTGAATCCATGGCTCCTGATGTGCCAACCCAGAGTTCCCAGCCATGGGTGGCTGTCACCCAGCCCAAAGCTCCCCACAGTGCAATAGACAGGGGGCGTGGGGCACCAGGGGTCTCTGGGATGGATACAAGACTGGAGAGAGATGGGCTCATGCCATGGGGGTCGGGGTGGGGGCTCTGGGACTTTGCCTGTCTGGGGGCAGGGAGTGGGTGGATTCCTGCTCCATCTGGGAGCTTAGACCTGGAACCGAAGGGGTCCTGGGGACTGACATTCTCAGCCCTGACACAGAAAAACAGTTGTGTTTCGTACATATTTTGTGGTTTGGGAAGAATCAGTATGGGGCTTCCCTATCTTACAATGATGAGACCATCCTATTCCAGCGAGAACTGAAGTCAAACATCTGTTTCAGTTGGCAGGACCAGATAACTTGCACCCAAGAGTATTCAAAGCATTGGCTGAGGAGCTCTCAGAACCATTAGTGGGGTTTTCTAACAGATCTTTGACCTTTTGGGGAAGGTCCAGGGATCTGGGGAAATGCCATGGTTATAAATGGGATGATTTGCCTAATAGGCCGGTTAGTGGGTGTCACGGAGTCCCCGGGCGATGCTCTGGAACTGCTCCCTACGAAGCCAGTCAGGACTCTGGGGAAGTCTCCTTTCTGTGCGCAGCCTGTCTGCAGGACACACAGCTCACACGGCTTCCACCTTCCTGGGTCTGCCCCTCCGTGTGCTTCCCACAGCGAGTCAGCCCAGGAGGGGTCCTGGGGAAGCCAGAGGGTCCTGCATCCCAACTTCGCAGTCAGACGTGACTCTCAGCCAGTCAGTAAAACAGAAGGTTTATTAGACGACAGGAACATGGTCTAACACAGAGCTTGTAGGTGCAGAGAACAGGACCCCTCCGCTAGGTCCATTTTGGGGGGCAGTGAGCCAGACAACCACGTCTGCACTTCACTCCATGTCCCCAGCAGGCTCCAAACTCTCTCCAGCCCCTCCTCCTCTGGGCTTTGTCCCTTTCCCGGGCCAGGATGTCACCCGATTCCTTTGTTCTCCATCCCTTTAGCTCTCACCTTGCAGGGGGGAAGGGCCAGGTCATCAGTTGCCAGGAAACAGGGTGTCGGCCATTCTCTGTGTCCAGACCCCTGCACACACCTGCCCTCTAGGGCTCTGCAATGATCATACACCCTTACCCCACCCCCTAGAGACTTAAGAACTGCGTAGGGGAAACTGAGGCACCCCTACAGTATTCAGAGGAAGCATTAAGAACAGTCCCATTATGTCACAGTGGGACATTGATCCTGGGCAAAATCCTGGGAAGGCTGATCCAGGAGACGATCAGTACTGCACTGAAGGGCGTCAGTGTAATGAACAGGGAGCACACGGGACATAGGGCTTGGCAAACGCTTCTATGGCTTTTTGATGAGCTTATAAATGTGCTAAAAGCTAAAAGTGACTGTGTTGGCAGAAGAGGGTCAGCCTGTGTCAGGCACTTGACTCCATATGATGGAAAATTTCCACGCTCCGGGAGCCACAGAGTCCAGATTATATGTTGGCTAGCGCTCAAAAAGACACGGGAAAGGGGGAATTGTCCCCTGTGGGGCACGTCTACTAGGGGACTGGGTGTCAGCCGGACGCATGTTAGTGTCTTTATCAATGATCAGGAGGAAAATATCAACCCGTAGCTGGGGGAAGCTGCAGATGCCACAGTAGCCGGGGAAGTAAATGATGGCATCACATGGGGCCAAGCTGCGTTTTCACCGCCAAATGGCAGGTCACGTCTAGGAGCCGGGGCTGTCGGTCACGCGGCCGGGATGGGGATCACCCCCTCAGGAGTAGCGACTCTGGAAGTGTGTGTGTGTGGGGGGGGGGGTGTCCCGGTGAACCAACTGACCTTGAGCTCCCTGAGGTACCTGAGCAGAGAACTTGTGGGCTGGCCCTCACCGCACCAGCCTTAGGGTACGAACCCATGCTTCATGTTGCTCTAACATTCACCCGCTGATGCAGACAGTTTTGCAAATTGCTGGGCCGCACCAGGGCCAAGGGGAGGGTTAGTGGGGCAAATTGGGGTCCACTTGAGCCCGGGAGGCCAGAGACAAAGCGACAGGAACACAGGAGGGTCGATATGTTCTGCGCATTCTAAAGTTTTGGGGTGCACACCTGGGGTGTGTACTCCGGCTCGGCACCAAAGGGCCTTCCCCAGAGGCTGTGACTCGCAGCACCGGGACAGGGAACCTATATCTGCAGCAATATTCAAGGCATGACCAGCTCTAGGAATTGGACCAGCTTCGGGGTGTTCGTTGGAGAGACAGTTTTGTGAAGGTGCTGGGAGCCCGTGGGTCATCAACTGGTCGAGACACTTCGCTGGTGTTAGGATCGATGACATCACCTCTTGGCCTCTCTCCTCCCCCATCTCAACACCTGGAAGACAGAGACTTTGAACTGGGGAGATTGGTCCCAGGCTGGCAGGGAACCCAGCCTGTGTATTGAGACCTGTGAGCTGCCTTTAACGTCTATGAGGGCAAGACACTGCTTAATTCAAATCTTGCTTAGTCTGTAGAATTTACACTGCAAATTAGTTTTTTCTTATGTAACCAACTTGGATCTCTCACTTGTTACCTATAATCATTTAAAATCTGTCTTTCTGGAGTTAATAAATCTGTTTTATATTTTACCTAGACCAGTGTGCTTTCGGTTGACGTGCTCGGGGAATTTCCTTTGACGAACTGGCTGTCACGGACTCACAGGCCCTCGTGCTCTTTCAGCTCCATGTGGTCCCTGGGGGGAACCCCCTTCAGTGCGACAGCCCTTCTCGGGGGTCCACTCTCCCTCGGGGATTAAGCCCCTCCGCCTCCTGGAACCGCACCTCTCTGAGCCTTCAGTGCGCCTGTCTCTCGCCGTGGACCCCCATAGGGAGTCCATTTGCTTTGGACCCCCGGGGCCTCCACTCCCAGAGGGAATAATGCCCCCCTGTTCTCTAGACCGGAGCGACTCTCAGCCAGTGTAAAACAGGAGGGTCTATTGAGCATCTGAACCCAGCACAGGAAACTCTCAGGGCCTCCCTCAGCACCATACATCTAGGTTCGTCCAGCCTCCAAGGGGGCTCTGGCTGCTCTCTCCCAGTCCAGCAGCCCCCTCCTTCCAGCCGACCATCCTATATAATCTCCCCCAACAGCTCCTCCCCTGTCCTTTGTCCTCCGTCCCAGGTAAACAGGGCGCTGGGGCCCTCTCTCCTCAGCCCTTTGTCCTCCCACTGGCCAGAACTGGCTGGCTCCCAAGCGGGTCTGGGCTGGGCCTCCCAGTCACCCGTCGCTGGGGTCCCCAGTCTCCAGGCCGTTTGTCCGGGGTCCCGGCTGCAGGCGAGGTCACACCTGGTCCCCTGCAACAACAAACCCTCCGCCACCACCTTATGCAGCGCACGGGGAAACCGCCTTTGCCCACCAGAGGCCGCTGTGGGGCCATAACAGCCAGCAACAGCTGGAGCCTCTTCGCCTGGCGCCGAGGGTCTTAGCAAAAGTCACCCACACTTATGCCCACCACCGAGGCATTGGTGCGGCACACAGGGAAACTGAGGCACCCACAGTATTCATGCAAAACAGTAAGACTCACATAGGCTCCCATACAACATAATAAGGAGGAAAAATCCACTTTGTCACAGGGGCACCGACAGAGCTGGAGGAGGGGAGCCCAGGGCTGGGCTGGCAGGGGGCTGCGGGTCGGGAGTGAGGGGCAGTGGCAGATCTGAGTGGGGGACTCCAGGGCTGGGCTGGCAGGGGGCTGTGGGTCAAGAGTGAGGGGCACTGGCAGAGCTGGGGGGAGCCCAGGGCTGGGCTGGCAGGGGACTGTGGGTGGGGAGTGAGGGGCAGTGGCAGATCTGAGTGGGGGACTCCAGGGCTGGGCTGGCAGGGGGCTGTGGGTCAAGAGTGAGGGGCACTGGCAGAGCTGGGGGGAGCCCAGGGCTGGGCTGGCAGGGGGCTGCGGGTCGGGAGTGAGGGGCAGTGGCAGATCTGAGTGGGGGACTCCAGGGCTGGGCTGGCAGGGGGCTGTGGGTCAAGAGTGAGGGGCACTGGCAGAGCTGGGGGGAGCCCAGGGCTGGGCTGGCAGGGGGCTGCGGGTCGGGAGTGAGGGGCAGTGGCAGATCTGAGTGGGGGACTCCAGGGCTGGGCTGGCAGGGGGCTGTGGGTCAAGAGTGAGGGGCACTGGCAGAGCTGGGGGGAGCCCAGGGCTGGGCTGGCAGGGGGCTGTGGGTGGGGAGTGAAAGGCATCGGCAGAGCTGTGTCTGGGGAGGGGCACTCTTCTGGCCACGTCCGTGGGCCGAGCCCTGTGCTGGGGGCTGGGGGCTGGAGGATTCAGCCCCCTCTGAGCCAGGCCGGAGTGTGGCTGGAGCAGGTGCCCCTGGGCCAGGTGCCACAGGGCCCCACCAGCTGAGCAGGGATCAGGGGGAGGGTCAGGCTGGTCTTCGCAGGACAGAACTCTGTCTCGGGGGTGGGGAACCAGTAGGGGCCTTCATCCACCTCCTGCTGGGCACCATCCTCTTCACCCATCTGCCCTGCCCCCCCTGCTGTCAGGAGTCACAGAATCACAGAATATCAGGGTTGGAAGGGACCTCAGGAGGCATCTAGTCCAACCCCCTGCTCAAAGCAGGACCAATCCCCAAATTTTGCCCCAGATCCCTAAAGGCCCCCTCAAGGACTGAACTCACAACCCTGGGTTTAGCAGGCCAACCCTCAAACCACTGAGCTATCCCTCCCCCCAGCCTTCCACACCCCCATCTCCCCTGACTTGGGTGGTGAGGGTTGCGGGGAGCTGGGGGGGTGAGTGTGGGCCTGCCGGGGCGGGGGGGGAGACAGGGACCCACATGGCCCCAGAGCAGAGGGTGGGTGGTCAGGGTGACCAATGTCCCAGCACTGATCCCACTAAGGAATTGGGAAGCAGCAAGGGCGCAGACATCCCCCCTAATGCCCCAGCCCACAGTGGCAGGACCCTCTTGGACTGGGGGGGAGGTGGGAAGCCCCAATCACAGTTGTGGGGCCAGGTGGTGGTGGGGCCTGGGGGACCCTAGGAGCTGCCTTCTAGGAGGGGTGAGAATCAGGGTGGGGGCCCCCAAACGGTAGATGAAGCGGGGAGGCAGTTCCTCATGCCCCAGAGAGCCAGGGTGAGCGGGGGAGTCAGGTGCAGCTGGCGGGGAGGGGGGCCTGGGGCAGTAGGCAGGGGTCGGCCCGCGGCTGCTCTCTACTGCTCGCTGTGTTAGAAATCAACAGGAGGGACCCGCCAGGTTAGGGGGGCTGAGGGAGGCCAGGCCCGGAGCCAGCAGAGTCTGGGGGGCAGGGGGAGGGGGTATCACAGAAGGGGCTCAGGTGCCTCAATCAATGTCCCCATGAACCCTGACCCCCATCAACCCCCGGTCCCCCAATTAACATTCCCCTGAACCCCGGCCCCCCACCAACTCCCTGCCTCACAATGAATGTCCCCCTGAGCCCTGGCCTCCCATCAACTCCCTGCCCCCCAGTCAACATTCCCCTGAGCCCCGGCCTGTCATCAACTCCCTGCCTCCCAATCAACGTCCCCCTGAACCCTGGGCACCATCAACTCCTAACCCCCAATCACTGTTACCCTGAACCCTGATCCCATCAAACCTCTGCTCCCCAATCAATTTTCCCATAAACCCCGGCCCCCCATCAACTTCCTGCCCCCCCAATCAACGTCCCCATGAACCCTGTCCCATCAATTCCTGGCCCCCCCATCAACACTCCCCAGAATCGCAGTCCCCCATCAACCCCCTGCCCCCAATCAACATTCCCCAGAAGCCTGGCCCCCATCAACCCACTTTCCCCCCATCAACGTTCCCTTTGACCCTGGCCCTCCCATCAAATCTCTGCCCCCCATTCAGCAATATCATCATCCTCACTCTATGTGGGGCATAAGTGTTCCCATTTGCGAATTTTTGGAGAGGGTTGAGGGGTTCTGGTTCTGCTTCTCTAGCAGGTCCAGTTGGTGTTTTCACTCTCTCTCTCTTCCTGCTTTCTCTCATTTTCTTCCATGGCCCTTCTGCATGCAGCTTCCTCTTCTTTGAGCCTCGTTTCTGCCTGCCACATTTGATACTCCCGGTCCTTTGCCTTCTCTTCCACCTCCAGTCTGGCCAGCTCTAGGTTTGTAGCTTCCTCTCTGGTTGTCATTTTCCTGCTTTTCTCTTCCTACTTCCCCTTCCCGAAATAAACAAACAGCAAATAACAAATCTGTGACCTCCTCCTGACTGCTCTTAGCCACTGTACTTAAGACTCACTTAGAGTCACAAATATCAGTGCTTAAAGGGGAACTTCACTTGGAGTAACAAGCCACACATACACCCTGCTCACTGCACCGCTCTGACGTTCCCCTCTGGGGTTATCTGGACCTGGTGATCTGCTAGGTCACTCCAGTCCTTGACTCTGGGAGCCAGCCTGACCCTGCTCTGCTGTGAGAACCCCCACTCCTGGGCTGTTCACGCACAGCCCCTGGCATGTAAGCTGTTCCCAGCTGCTTGCATCCGAATGACACTAGCCAATATCTCTGGTCCCAGACACAACCCTGGGAACCGCCATCTTGCAGGGTCCAGTTATACCCGCTGGAAGTTTATATAAGTTCATCAATTTAACCAAGAAATGGATGTGTACCAGGCCTGTTCTCCGAAGGGGGGCCTCTGACACACTGCAAACCAAACACATTGCTTCAGGTAGAATAAACAGACCAATTTATTAACTATAAAGGTAGATTTTAAGTGATTATGAGTCAAAGCGTTTTTGGCAATTAATTGATCTTTAACTATTCATGGTAAATAGGCCCAATGGCCTGTGATGGGACACTAGATAGGGTGGGATCTGAGTTACTACAGAGAATTCTTTCCTGGGTATCTGGCTGGTGAATCTTGCCCACATGCTCAGGGTTCATCTGATCACCATTTTTGGTGTCGGGAAGGAATTTTCCTCCAGGGCAGATTGGAAGAGGCCCTCGGGTTTTTTCGCCTTCCTCTGTAGCATGGGACATGGGTCACTTGCTGGAGGATTCTCTGCACCTTGACATCTTTAAACCATGATTTGAGGACTTCAATAACTCGGACACAGGTGAGAGGTTTATTGCAGGAGTGGGTGGGTGAGATTCTGTGGCCTGCATTGTGCAGGAGGTCAGATTAGATGATCATAATGATCCCTTCTGACCTTAATATCTATGAATCTATGAAAGCATAACAAGTCAGATTTGGCCAAATGAAATAAAAACAAAACGCATTCTAAGCTGATCTCAACACTTTCAATGTCCTTAAAAACTTAGATGCTTCTCACCACAGGCTGGCTGGTTGCTCTTCAGTCAGGCTCTCCCCTTTGATCAGCGCTTCAGTCACTTGGTGGTGGTGGTGTCTGTAGATGTAGGTGGAAGAGAGAGCATGGCAAACGTCTCTCCCTTTTATCATGCCCTTTCTTTCCTCTTGGCTTTGCCCCCCACCCCTTCCAGAGTCAGGTGACCATTACCTCATTGCAGTCTCAAACTGCCCAAAGGAAGGGGGTGACTTGCTCAAGGGTCTAACAGATTCTTTTGTTGCTGCCTAAGCCAGTGTCCATTGTTCCTGTGAGGCTGGGCTGGGTTTGTCCCATCCATGCCCTGATGAGGTGTGAACTGCCTCTCTGTTCTTGGAGAGTTTTGTCTGGGCTCGCTTTAGGCCATGAGGATACATTTTCAGTCTTATAACTATATATGTGAAATTATAACCTATAACTTCACTATAACATAACTGTAACAATTACTATAACATCACTATAACATCCATGCTCCGGGCATCATGAACCTTCCGAAGACACCCAACATGACTAACTTTGCATTGGATACCACACAATCACTTTATGAAGATGGACATGGGGTGTAGGGTGTTACCCCGAGGCACAGAGCATCACACCTCCCCTCTTAGTTTACTGCAAGAGGGTTAGTCACTGACGATCTTGAAGGCAGTTTGTTGTTACAGTTCTCTTGGCATCCAGCCATTAAGGCCATGAGGCAGCATGCCTCAGATTCCCCATTCACACACAGTAAAACAGGTTTTTATGGTTTCTCTACCGTGATAAGCTTTAGACCTGTTTACAGGTACTAATTGAGAAGTAGTATTATCATAAGGTTTAACATCTGTGTCAAAATACTTACCCCAACTTAACATTAACACCAAAATTTTTATCCCAGTTGTGCGTTTACAAGTATCTTTATGATACCACACTCTCTGTTCAGTTAGTGTAGTTTGAGGTTACTTTGTTCATTACTCATGGTGTCCTTTGACTCTCTCCCATGTAATCAGTCACTGGCTTAGAATCATAGAATCATAGAAGATTAGGGTTGGAAGAGACCTCAGGAGGTCATCTAATTCAACCCCCTGGTCAAAGCAGGACCAATCCCCCAACTAAATCGTCCCAGCCAGGGCTTTGTCAAGCCGGGCCTTAAAACCCTCTAAGGATGGAGATTCCCCCACCTCCTTAGGTAACCCATTCCAGTGCTTCACCACCCTCCTAGTGAAATAGTGTTTCCTAATATCCAACCTAGAACCCCCCCACTGCAACTTGAGACCATTGCTCCTTGTTCTGTCATCTGCCACCACTGAGAACAGCCGAGCTCCATCCTCTTTAGAACCCCCCTTCAGGTAGTTGAAGGCTGCTATCAAATCCCCCCTCACTCTTCTCTTCTGCAGACTAAATAACCCCAGTTCCCTCTGCCTCTCCTCATAAGTCATGTGCCCCAGCCCCCTGATAATTTTTGTTGCCCTCCGCTGGACTCTCTCCAATTTGTCCACATCTCTTCTGTAGTGGGGGGACCAAAACTGGATGCAATACTCCAGGTGTGGCCACACCAGTGCCGAATAGGGGGGAATACTCACTTCTCTTTCCCTCCAGTGTTTCCCTTTGTATGGGCTGTTAATTTAATCATGTTTCTGGCATTTTGATATCTCAGGGGCTGGCAAGATAAGGGTCCAGGGGGATCCTGCACATTGGTTGGCCCTTTGGGGAGCAGTCTCCCAACCCCAGGACTGTACATATGTAGAAAATCCAGCTCCCCTTTTGGGGTTATCCTGTAGTTCTCCCTCCCAGCACTGAGTCCTCCCCTGCCCCCTAGAGGGCTGTGATCGGTGCTCTCTGGGCTAGGTGTTTACCCTTCGATCAGATTCACCTTTTCCCGGCAGCTTTCCCATAACTGCTCCCTGCCTCTCACCAGCCTGGGGGGAAACACCCCCCTCTCTGTCAGTTGAGTCATTTGTGTTCTCACAAACCACCACCTGGCAACGTCCTGGTCTCAACTCCTCTTCCGTCACAAGCGTTGGAGCTGCATCTTGATGTAAAGAGACACAGTTACCTTCCAAAATCTTATCAGAAATAGCATCCTGAAAAACTAGGACCTGGATTGGGGTACCCTCCGCCACCCCTTTCTCTATCCCCGAGAAGTCAGCTGCTCCCCTCCAGGAGGCCGGTTACACAATTCCCTCTCAAAACCTGGGTCACAGGCTGAGTGCCTGGGTGCATAGAGGCTGACCCAGCCATCCTCCTAGAGTCCTGGGCATCCCGCCCCAAGTGACCAGTGAGGAGACATTCCTGTACACCCACTATTCCTTCCCCAGTTTATGCCCCTGGGCCCCCTCCTGAGACACATTTCTCTGTGCTCCCGAGGAAGGGCTCTATCTCTTGTTCAGCTGCAATAATCTCCCAGCTAACAATTAGGACAGTTTCCTTAACCACTGACAACACCTCTCCTGCCCCTGGCCCGAGGGCATGTTGCCTTCTGCCAGAAAGGAGCTAGTCTTGCCCCCTTCCATGCTGGGAAACACCCTGCTTCCCTCTGTTACAGAGTCACAGGAATCCTCACCCACCTTAGTGGTTTCTGAGGTCCCCAACCCCTTCTCTGGGCTCTCCTCTGGAACACATTGTTCTCTGCTCCCCCAGTCAATGTTCCCCTGAACCCCACCCACTCATCAACTCCCTGACCCCCAATTAACAGTCCCCTGAAACCCAGACCCCATCAACACCCTACCCCCCAATTATCATCCACATGAACTCTGCCCCCCCAAACTGCCCAATGGCCCCCAATCCACATTCCCCTGAACCCCACCCCCATTAACCCTCTACCCCCTAATTAACATCCACATGAATCCCAGCCCCCATCAACTCCCTACCCCGCAAACAATGTCCCCAGGAACTCCAACCAGCCATCAGCTCCCTGCTCCCCTGTCTTGGAGTGTGGGGGAGTCCAGGCCCTGCACCCCTCTTCCTGGGATTCACTGAGACTCTCAGCCAGCCAGTAAAACAGAAGGTTTATTGGACAACAGGAACACAGTCCAAAACAGAGCTTGTGGGTACACCCAGGACCCCTCAGTCAAGTCCTTCTGGGGGAGCAGGGAGCTTAGACCCCAGCCCTGGGGTTCCCTGTGTTCCTCCACCCAGCCCCAAACTGAAACTAAACCCACCCAGCAGGTTCCCTGCTGCAGCCTCCGTCCACATTCCTGGCAGAGGTGTCACCTCCCCCTCCCGGCTCAGGTGACAGGCTCTCAGGTCTCCCATCCCCAGGGCACATTCCCAGGTCAACACTTCCCCCTCCCTGCTGAGTCACATCGTCACATCCCCAATCAACGTTCCCCTAAACCCCAGCCCCCATCAACCCCTGTCCCCCAATTAACATCCCCTTGAACGGCGGCCCACAATCAACCCCTTGCCCCCTAATCAATGTTCCCCTGAACCCCAACCCCCGTTAAGCCCATGTCCCCCAATTAATGTCCACATGAACCCCAGCCCCCATCAACTCCTGGCCCCCAAATAACGTTCTCCTGAGCCCCAGCCCCCCCATGAACTCCTGGCCCCCCAATCAACATTCCCCTGAACCCCAGAACCCCATCAATTCCCTGCCCCCAATCAATTTTCCCCTGAACTCAGCTCCCCATCCCCTGAACCCTGGCCCCCATTAACCCCATGCACCCCCATCAATGTCCCCATTAACCCTGGGCCCCATCAACTCCCAGCCCCCCAATCAACATTCCCCTGAACCCCAACCCCCCATCAACTCCCGTCCCCCAATTAACATTCTCCTGAAACCCACCCCATCAACACCCTGCCCCCCAATTATCATCCACATGAACCCCGCCCCCCCAACTGTTCTCTGCCCCACATTCCACGTTCCCCTGAACCCTGCCCCCAATGAACTCCCGGCCCCCCAGTCAATGTCCCCATGAACCCTGGGCCCCATCAACTCCCAACCCCTAATCATGGTTACCCTGAACCCCAATCCCATCAAACCTCTGCTCCCCAATAAATATTCCCATAAACCCCGGCCCCCCGCATCAACTTCCTTCCCCCCAATCAACATCCCCCTGAACCCCAGCTCCCATTAATCTCCTGCCCCCCAATAAACTTTCACTTGGCCCCGGTCCCCCATCGACTTCCTGCCCTCCCAATCAACATCCCCCTGAACTCGTCCCCATTAACTCTGGGACCCAATTATCATCCACATGAACCCCGGCCCCACCCCAACCACCCCCTGCCCCCCAATCCACGTTCCCCTGAACCCCGGCCACCCATCATCTCTCTACCCCCCAATCAATGTCACCAGAAACATCATCTGCCATCAACTCCTTGCCCCCCAATAAACATTCCCCTTAACCCTGGCAGTCCCATCAACTCCCTGCCCCGCAATTAACATCCACATGAACCCCAGCCCCTATCAACTCCTGGCCCCCCAGTCAATGTTCTCCTGAACCCCAGCCCCGCATTGACCCCCCTGCCCCCATCAACAGCCCCATAAAACCTGGCCCCCATTAACTCCCTGACCCCCAATAAATGTCCCCCTGAATCCCAGCTCCCCATCAACTTCCTGTCCCCCAATCAACATCCCCATGTACCCCGGCTCCCCATTAGCCCCCTGCCACCCAATCAACATCCCCCTGAACCCGGCCCCCCATCAGGCCCCTCGCCCACAATCAACGTCCCCATGAACCCTGGCTCCCATCAACTCCCTGCCCCACAATCAGTGTCCCAATGAAACCCAGTCCCCACATCAACCTCCTGCTCCCCAATCAACATTCCCCTGAACTCCAGTCTCCCATCAACTCTCAGCCCCCCAATCAACATCCCCATGAGCTCCGGCCCTCCATTAACCTCAGCACCCCATTAGTCCCTGCCGTCCCCCCGCTGCTCTTCCCCAGGTGTGTGGGGCTGCCTGGCCTGGCTGCAGGGGCTGCAGATTCAGGCCCTAGTGCTGGGCCCCGTCCTGGAGGGAGCCGACACCCCCCTCCCCAGGCCCAGCCTGGCCTATGGCACCCCATAGGCTGGCCCAACTGAACGGTGCGGGACTGGCGGGCTGGTTTGGGGAAGCCCCCACCTGACCCCTGCTGTGGGAGGGGTCTGAGCCAGGTGGTAGTGGGGGGAGATGGGAGCCCCCAACACTGCAATGGGAGGGGTTTGCTCAGCTCCAGGGGAGGCTCAGAGCAGGGCCCTGGGGCAGCCTGGGAGAGGAGTGGGGGGGGAACCTGGTGCCCCCCGAGTCCAGCAGCTGCTAGCTCTGGAGACCCCTGGGAGTGCTGGGTGGTCCTGAGAACTGGTGGGCGGGGTGGGGGGTGCCTGGGCACAGCTGGAGCTGCGGGGGGGCACAGGCTGGGCACACGCAGAGCTGGGTGGGACAAAATCCAGGCAGAGGTGAGAGCTGGAGCGGGATTGGCCAGGCACAGCCAGAGCTGGGGAGGCACAACTGGGGCTGGGGGGGGGCACAGGCCAGGCACAGTCAGAGCTGGGGGGGCACAGGGAGGGAACAGTGAGAGCTGGGGGGAGTGGCTGGGCACAGTCAAAGCTGGGAAGGGCACAAGCCAGGCACAGTCAGAACTGGGGGGGTGCAAGCCAGGCAAAGTCAGAGTTGGGGGTGGACAGCAGGCACTGTAGGATGTGGGGCACAAGCCTGGGATTGTGGGGCGCAGGGAAGGGGGTGCTGTGGGGTGCAGGGCAGGGGGCAGGGCAGAAGCCCTGGCACTGTAGGAGATGTGGGAGGGGGCGCTGTGGGGTGTCGGGCAGGGGGTGGTTTAGGGGATGGGGTAGGCAGTCTTTGGGGAGTAGAGCAGGAGCCCTGGCATTGTGGGGCGCAGGACAGTGTGTGTGTGTGTAGAATAGAATCGTAGAACTAGAAAGGACCTTGAGAGGTCATCTAGTCCAGTCCCCTGCATGACTCAAGGCAGGACTAAATATTATCTATTCTAGACCATCCCTGACGGGTGTTTGTCCAACCTGCTCTTAAAATCCCCAATGATGGAGATTCCACAACCCCCCCAGGCAATTTATTCCAGTGCTAAACTAACCTGACAGTTAGGAAGTTTTTCCTAATGTCCAACCTAAGCCGCCCTTGCTGCAATTTAAGCCCATCGCTTCTTGTCACAGCCTCAGAGGTTAAGAAGAACAATTTTTCTCCCTCCTCCTTGTAACAGCCTTTTGTGTACCTGAAAACTGTTATCAGATGCCCTCTCAGCCTTCTCTTCTCCAGACTAAACAAACCTAATTTTTTCAATCTTCCCTCTTAGGTCATGGTTTCTAGACCTTTAATCATTTTTGTTGCTCTTCTCTGGACTCTCTCCAATTTGTCCACATCTTTCCTGAAATGTGGCGCCCAGAACTGGACACAATACTCCAGCTGAGGCCTAATCAGCGCAGAGCAGAGCGGAAGAATTACTTCTCCTGTCTTGCTTACAACACTCCTGCGAATACATCCCAGAATGATGTTTGCTTTTTTTGCAACACCATTACACTGTTGACTCATATTTAGCTTGTGATCCACTGTGACCCCAGATGCCTTTCCGCAGTACTCCTTCCTGGGCAGTCATTTCCCAGTTTGTATGTGTGCAACTGATTGCTCCTTCCTAAGTGGAGTACTTTGCATTTGTCCTTATTGAATTTCATCCTATTTACTTCAGACCATTTCTCTAGTTTGTCTAGATCATTTTGAATTTTAATCCTATCCTCCAAAGCACTTGCAACCCCTCCCAAACTTTATAAGTGTACTTTCTATGCCATTATCTAAATTGTTGATGAAGATATTGAACAGAACCAGACCCAGAGCCGATCCCCACTGGACCTCACTCATTATGCTCTTCCAGCATGACTGTGAACCACTCATAATTACTCTCTGGGACCGGTTTTCCAACCATTTACGCACCCACCTTAGAGTAGCTCCATCTAGGTTGCATTTCCCTAGTTTGTTTATGAGACAGTCATGGGAGACAGTATCAAAAGTCTCACTAAAGTCAAGATATACCACTTCCTTCCTTTCAACAAGGCTTGTTACCCTGTCAGAGAAAGCTATCAGGCTGGTTTGACACAATGTGTTCTTGACAAATTAGTGCTGACTGTTATTTATCACCTTATTAGCTTCTAGGTGTTTGCAAATTGATTGCTTGATTATTTCTTCTATTATCTTTCCGGGTACAGAAGTTAAGCTGACTGGTCTGTGTGCCGCAGCAGGGAGCGGGGAGTGTTGACCTGGGAATGTGGCGGGGGAGTTTTACTGGGGATGACAGGTTTCAGAGTAGCAGCCGGGTTAGTCTGTATTCGTAAAAAGAACAGGAGGACTTGTGGCACCTTCGAGACTAACCAATTTATTTGAGCATGAGCTTTCGTGAGCTACAGCTCACTTCATCGGATGGGGATGGGAGACCTGAGAGCCTGTAACCTGAGCCGGGAGGGGGAGGGGAAGGTAACACCTCTGCCCAGGAAACTGGACAAAGGCTGCAGGAGAGAGCCTGCTGCGGAGGGAGGGGGTAGGGTTTCAGTTTTGGGCTGGGTGGTGGAATGCAGGGAACCCCAAGGCTGGGGTCTAAGCTCCCTGCCCCCCAGAAGGATTTCACTGAGGGGTCCTGGTTGTACCTACAAGCTCTGTTTTAGACTGTGTTCCTATTATCCAATAAACCTTCTGTTTTACTGGCTGGCTGAGAGTCACGGTGAAACCCAGGAAGAGGGGTGCAGGGCCCGGACTCCCCCACACTCCATGACAGTCTGTAATTTCCCGGGTTGTCCTTATTTTCCTTTTTATAGAAGGGCCCTATATTTGCCCTTTTCCAGTCTTCTGGAATGTCTCCCGTCTTCCATGACTTTTCAAAGATAATCGCTCATGGCTCAGATATCTCCTCAGTCAGCTCCTTGAGTATTCTAGGATGCATTTCATCAGGCCCTGGTGATTTGAAGACCTCTAACTTATCTAAAAAAGAACAGGAGGACTTGTGGCATCTTAGAGACTAACAAATTTATTTGAGCATAAGCTTTCATGAGCTACAGCTCACTTCATCGGATGCATCCGATGAAGTGAGCTGTAGCTCACGAAAGCTTATGCTCAAATAAATTTGTTAGTCTCTAAGGTGCCACAAGTCCTCCTGTTCTTTTTGCGAATACAGACTAACACGGCTGCTACTCTGAAACCTAACTTGTCTAAGTAATTTTTGATTTGTTCTTTCCCTATTTTAGACTCTGATCCAACCTCATTTTCACTGGCATTCACTATGTTATACGTTCAATCGCCACCAACCTTCTTGGTGAAAACTGGAACAAAGAAGTCATTAAGCACCTCTGCCGTTTCCACATTTTCTGTTATTGTCTTCCCCCCCTCATTGAGTAACGGGCCTACTCCGTCCTTGGCCTTCCTCTTGCTTCTGATGTATTTGTAGGGTGTTTTCTTGTTTCCTTTTATGTCTCTAGCTAGTTTGATCTCGTTTTGTGCCTTGGCTTTTCTAACATTGTCCCTACAGACTTGTGTTTTTGTTTTTATTCATCCTTTGTAATTTGACCGAGTTTCCACTTTTTGTAGGACTCTTTTTGAGTTTCAGATCATTGAAGATCTCCTAGTAAAGCCAGGGTGGTCTCTTATCATACTTCCTATTTTCCTACGCAAAGTGGGATAGTTTGATCTTGTAACCTTCATAACGTCCCTTTGAAAAACTGCCAGCTGTCTTCAATTGTTTTTCCCCTTAGACTTGCTTCCCATGGGATTTTACCTACCAACTCCCTGAGTTTGCTAAAGTCTGCCTTCTGGAAATCCATTGTCTTTATTGTGCTGTTCTCCCTGCTACCATTCCTTAGAATCACGAACTCTACCATTTCATGATCACTTTCACCCAAGTTGCCTTCCACTTTCAAATTCTCCACCCGTTCTTCCCTATTTGTCAAAACCAAATCTAGAACAGCCTCTAGAACCTTTATAATCAAATCTAGAACCTCCTCTAGAATAAAATCTAGAGCCCCCACTCTGTGTATGTGTGTGCACATCCCCCTACTCCATGTGTGTGTGCGTGCACATCCCCCGCCCGTGTGTATGCATACTGTGACAGGGTCTGGCCAGATGACTACAGGAAAGTAATAGAAGCCAGATATATTAGCCCCAGGCTAAGTAGGTCCCTTTCCCTGGGTAAGGCAACAGGGAAGTTTCCAGAACAATCAGCAACCTTCTGGAGACAATTAAGACAGGCTGATTAGAACACCTGCAGCCAATCAAGAAGCTGCTAGAATCAATTAAGGCAGGCTAATCAGGGCACCTGGGTTTTAAAAAGGAGCTCACTTCACTTTGTGCTGTGCGTGTGAGGAGCTGGGAGCAAGAGGCACTAGGAGCTGAGAGTGAGAAAGCGGACGGTTGGAGGACTGAGGAGTACAAGCATTATCAGACACCAGGAGGAAGGTCCTATGGTGAGGATACAGAAGGTGTTGGGAGGAGGCCATGGGGAAGTAGCCCAGGGAGTTGTAGCTGTCACACAGCTGTTCCAGGAGGCACTCGGGACAGCTGCATTCCACAGGGCCCTGGGCTGGAACCCGGAGTAAAGGGCGGGCCTGGGTTCCCCCCAAACCTCCCAACTCCTGGTCAGACACAGGAATCGTCGACCTAGACTGTGGGTTCAGAAAAACGGCCAAGCTGAGGGCTGCCGTGAAGCTCCAAGGCGAGCAAATCCGCCAATAAGCACAAGACCCACCAAGGTGTCGGAGGAACTTTGTCACAATACACACAGCTGCCTCGTGAGAAGCCAGTGCTGCTCCCTGCTCACGGGGTTGCCCCCTTAGCCCTTGCCCAGTGGAGCTGGATTCAAATCCCAGGGACACACTGTGGGGTCCTGACAGCTGCTCCCCAGGGACAAACCCAGCATGGGCCTCTGATTTCACAGTGTGACGCAGTGGAAGGAAATGGTGTCATCTGGTCGGGGCTGTGATGTAACGAGTCCAAAGCAGCATGCGAAATGATCTCCCGAAGCTGGGTGATTGGGCAACAAAATGGCGGCCGAAATTCAGTGTTAAGAAATGCAAAGGAATGCACATTGGAGAACATCATCCCAACTGTACCTACAAGATGACGGGGTCGCAATGAGAGATCTTGGAGTCACTGTGGATCGTTCTCTGAAACCACCTGCTCGAGGTGCTGCGGCAGTCAAAAAAGTGAACAGTGTTGGGAAAGGGATAGATAAGACAGTACATATCCTATTGCCTCTAGAGAAATCCATGTGCGCCCACTCCTGTACTATTGTGTGCAGTTCTGGTCACTCCATCTCCAAATGGGTGTATTGGAATTGGAAACGGCACAGAGAAGGGGATGGAACAGCTTCCGTATGAGGAGAGATTAAGGAGACTGGGACTTTTCTGCTTGGAAGACAGAGGACTAAGGGGGAATACCATAGACGTCTATAAAATCATGACTGGTGTGGAGAAAGTAAGGAAGGAAGTGTTGTTTACTCCTTCTCATAACACACAAACTAGGGGTCAGCCGATGAAATTAACAGGCAGCGGGTTTAAAATGGACACAAGGGAGTACTTGTCCACACAACGCACAGTCACCTTGTGGAACTTGCTGCCAGGGGATGTTGCGAAAGCCAAAACTATAACTGGGTTCAAACAAGAACTAGGTAAGTTTATGGAGGGTAGGTTTATCCATGGCTGTTAGCCAAGATGGGCAGAGACGCAACCCCATGCTCTGAGTGTCCCTAAACCTTTGACTACTAGAAGCTGGGACAGGGGATGGATCACTCAATAATTGCCCTGTTCTATTAATTCCCTGTAAAGAATCTGGCACTGGCCACTCTCAGAGACAAGATGCCGGGCCAGTAGGGCCATTGATCTGACCCAGTGTGGACAGTCTTATGTTGAGTTAAAAATAGGTATAGCTGGGAATACAACCCAAGAGTCCTGGCTCCCAACCCCCCAATCTCCGCACTAAGCTGGGCAGAGAACCCAGGGGTCCTAGCCTCCAGCCAGGCAGAGAACCCAGGAAACCTGGCTCCCAGGCTCTCAGCAGGACAGAGAACCCAGGAGTCCTGGCTCCCAGTCCCCCGCTCTCAGCGCTAAGGTGAACAGAGAACTGAGGAGTCCTGGCTCTCAGCCCCACCCCGCTCTCAGCTGGGTGGAGAACCCAGGAGTCCTGGCTCCCAGACCCCTGCTCTCAGCGCTAAGCCGGGAGGAGAAACAAGGAGTCCTGGATCCCAGTGCTAAGGTGGGCAGAGAACCCAGGAATCCTGGCTCCCAGCCCCCCACTCTCAGCAGTAATCTGGGCAGAGAACCCAGGAGTCCTAGCTCCCAGCCGGGCAGAAAACGCAGGAGTCCTGGCTGCCAGCCCCCCGCCCACTCCGCAGGGCGGAGAACCCAGGAGTCCTGGCTGCCAGCTCCCCCCCCCCCTTCCCCTTTGCAGAGGGGCGGCGGCTGGGGGCGGGCCGAGCCGAGCGGTGCATTGTGGAGCCGCCGGAGCGCAGCAGGGGGTTGGAGCCCGCAGCAGCCGGGACCGGGATCGGGACCGGGACCATGCGCCCCCAGAGCCGGGGCAGCCAGGGGCCCAGGTAGGCGGGAGCCGCAGTCAGCCCATGGGCCCCCGCCTCCGCTGCGGCCGGGAGTGAGCGCCCCGAGCCCGGCCCTCGCGCCCCCCGCCCGCTCCGCCGCCCCCCGGCCCGGTTCCGAGCGGCACCATGAGGTGAGAGCCAGGTCGTGCGCCCGGGGCGCTTTGTCCGCGGCCTGGGGGTCCCGGAGGGGGGGGCTGGGGGTCCCGGAGGGGGGGACGCGGCCCTGGCCGGAAGCGGAGCCCGGAGCCGCCAGATCGGCGGGGGGGGGTCCCCTGGGAATCACTCAGGTGCCTCCTTCCCCCGGCCTCTCTCCTGCACCCACCGTGGGGGGCGGGAGACGCCTCCCGTGGGGCCTCGAGCCCCCAGCGCTCCTGGCAGGGACTTGGCCCCCCTGCGCCCATCCCCGGGCCCCCCCGCCCAGTAGCTGAGAGCCCTGAGGTTGGCCCAAGGGGAGCATAGAACCCAGGCGTCCGGGACGGGGTGGGGTGGGTGTTGTGCTGCCAGCGTGTCTGGGGGGCGGGCAGCTGCGGGCCCCCCTCCCCGGATCGCTCCTGGGGCAGCCTCTGCCTGGTTCCCTGTGTCCCTCCCCCCCAGGAGACCTAGAGAGGTTTGAGCTGGATCCTGTGGGGCAGGGGCTGGCTTGTCTCTGATGTCACAGCCCGCTGTGGCGGGAGTGAATGACATCACCTGCTCAGGGCTGTGATGTCATGGGTAACGACTGGCAGAGCTGGGGATAGAACCCAGGAGTCCTGGCTCTCAGCCCCCCCTGCGTTCCAACCACTAGACCCCACTCCCCTCCCAGAACCAGGGACAGAACCCAGGAGTCCTGGCTCCCATCTTCCCCCACAACCTCCAGACCCTGCTCCCAGGAGTCCTGGCTCCCAGCACCCCCGCCACACACTAGACCCCACTCCCCTGCCTGCACTTGGAGTCTAGCCCTGCACCTCATTGTCCCCGTGAAGCTGGCTATGGATGCAGCCCCACCGCAGGTGGTTGGGACGGGGGGTGTGTGTGTGTGGAGGGGGCCACAGCTGCGTCTCCAGCTGCTGGAACTTACCCTACTCTGGCTAGGGCTGAGGGGGAGGAGAGATGAGGATCCTGCAACCCCTGTGCAGGGCAGCCCCCTCCCTGCCTTTGGAAACAGGCCCCCCCCAGTGCTCACAACTGTGCTTATGAGGGGGGGGGTCGTCCCAGGAAAGCCCCCCCCCCATTCCCGTGCTCCGCAGCTAAGCATGCCCCCAGCTGTCTGTGCCAAGGGGGGGGTTGGGGCTGCCTGGAGGGTGACCCTCACTCCTGCACCTG
Organism: Lepidochelys olivacea; assembly: GCF_965140295.1. Taxonomy (NCBI): domain Eukaryota; kingdom Metazoa; phylum Chordata; order Testudines; family Cheloniidae; genus Lepidochelys; species Lepidochelys olivacea. Next base: position 6,233,944 of record NC_140433.1, on the reverse strand, counting down.
GGGGCTGGGCTCAGCTGTTAGTGCTAAACATTCCCAAGCCACTGGGGGGGGGACCCAGCATGGGTGGAGGGGGGGAGAAATGCTCCTGGTGCTTGAAATTCCTGCTCTGTTGGGCGGGAGGGGGTGGACCCGTTCCTGAGCTGCCCTTTGACCCCCAGGCCTGGGCTCCAGCAGCTGACGAGATTGAGGGTCCTGACCCCCATGAGATCAAAGGGCAGAGTCCCCAAGTCGGCGTAGAGCGATTTGGAACTGCGGGACAAACGGGGTGGGGGGCTGCGGGTTGGGGCACTGGCAGAGCTCGGTGGGGGGAGCCCAGGGCTGGGAGCGTCAGGAGTGAGGGGTGCTGGCAGAGTGGGGGGGAGCCCAGGGCTGGGCTGGCAGGGGGCTGCGAGTCGGGAGTGAGGGGCAGCAGGGGGAGAGCAGACTGGTATCTTCCCAGGTCTGGTGCTTCAGCTCTGTCCTGTGGTTTGGCCTGGGGCGGTGCAGGGGCCATGGGGCCGACCGTGGGGCCCGTCTGGCTTGGAGGGTGCCGGAGCCGCAGCGTCTGCATATTGCTAAAAAGCAGGAAATGGCCACAAGCACATCCTGGCTTTCCCTTCCCGTTTGTGTGTGTGGGGGGGTGTCCCGGTGGGGGGCTCTCCACAGGCCCCTGGCCTGGGGCTGGCCTATGGGTGAGGGGCCTGGAGGCAGCCTGGGCTGCTGACCCCTGAGCTAGAGCAAAAGGAGGGGTGATCTTGGGAGGGCCTGGGGCTGTGCCCCCCAGATGGGCCGAGCCCTGGCACTTCCCTGCCCCAGTGCACTGGGGCCCTGCTCATGAACGCCAGGGCCCGACCTCCACCCGGTGCATTCTGGGATCCTGGGCACTCCTGTCTCCGTGTGCTGGGAGCAGAGGCTGCTGGGAGCATGGGGTGGGGGGGTCGCATTGGTGCTGGGAGCAGCTGCAGTGGCCAGTGCTGGTTCCGGGGGGGGGCCTGGCCAGGCTGTCTGCTCCCACCTGGGCCACAGGTATCTGGCTGCTGCTTGGACCAGGCGCTGGGGTCCCTGGGCAACAGACTGTTGGGGGGGGGACCCCCTTGGCTGCTGTCTGGCCTGGGGCAGGAGATGCTGCCAGGAGGGTCTCGTGGGGTATTCGAAGGGTGAATGAGGGTCTCCCTTCCCCCACCCCACCCCTGGTGCCTGCGGACACACCCAGCCCTACTGCGGGGTTAGCGGGACCCCAGATGGGGGCTCTCCCCATGGTGCCCTCAGAGCAGGCACTGTGGGTGGGGGTGGGGAGGGTCTGTTACACCAGAGCAGCCTGATGCAGCTCTGGGGTCTGTCCAAGTGGGTCCCCTCTGTCCCCTGACCCCCATGGCCAGCCTGGGGAGAAACCCCCCTCCCCCAGGCACTGTACCACAGCGAGCAGGAAGTGACTCAGGGTCTCACCCAGGAAGTGGGTGGGGGCTGGGGAACAGGGACAGTCCCATGGGGGTGGGGGGCGGCTCCTGAACTCAGGCCCCAGCTTGACCAAAGCCGAAACCTCTGGACTCTGGGGGTGGTCGAAGCCAAAGACCCAGGCCTGCCTTCACCCCAAACCCACACAGATGCAGAGATGGGGCCTCCGGCCGACCCCACCCCACAGGGCTGGGCTAGCAGGGGCTGCAGGGTGGGAGCCCAGGAGCAGGGAAGGTTGCCCTGGGCCTGACTTCTGCACACTAGCACGCTCCTCCCCAGAGGCAGCTGCCTCTCCCTCCAGCTTTGGTGCCTCCTTGAAGGTCAGGCCAGGCCTGATCCCAGCCCCCCACCCCACCAGTGACCAGTTGCCTGTGGGGGGGCCAGGGGATGGGTTGGGGGCTGCAGGATCTCAGCCCTTCCTCTCCTTTGTTTTAGGGGTGGGTGGGTTCCTGACCCCCCACGAACAGGGTGATGGGGGTGGGGGGCTGTGCCTGTTTCCCACCCCCCCCTCCTCCTCCCCCCCACCCCATCTGAGACAAACAGGCTCTGGCCTTCAAACCTGCCCTTATATGGTCACAGATAGCCGCTCCCCCACCTCTTCCTGCTCCGGAGTCTGGCCCCCCCCAGGTGCTGCCTCCGGGGCTGGTGCCCCACCCCCTGGTGTCCTGGGGGGGGGGGGGCTGGGAGGAGCCTGTGGGAGGTTAGGCAGGGAAGCCTGGTGGTGGTGGTTGGGGAGTCAGGCAGGCAGGGAAGCACGAAGGGGGGGGGGGTGGGAATTGTCTGAGCCGGGTCCCTGGCCCACAGCCAGCGCTGCCTCAGTCCCTGGGCCGGCTGGTCGGGTGCTGCAGCTGGCTGGGACCCGCTGCCTGGTAGCCACTGCCACCACTCCCAGGGCAGCTGGACACCCCATAGGATCCTGCTGCAGATGGACCTTGTGTCCACACCCCCCCCCACCAGCGGCTGGGGTGGCGTTCTCCTCTTGGCATGGGGGAAACTGAGGCACAGAGGGGCAGGGACTAGCCCAAGGTCACGCAGCCAGTGGGGATAGAGCCCAGGAGTCCTGGCTGCCAACCCCTCCCCCTCCCATGCCCGCAGGACATTGGGAAAGAGCGGTGACTGGCGGAAGTGGCTCGTGGTCAGGGCCTGTTGGTCAATTGCCACCCGGCAGACAGCCTGCGAAGCGCTCCCTGATGGGCAGTGCCGGGTGCGGGGGGGGGCGGGTCTCAGGGAGCCCCTGGGGACCCAGCAGCTCTCAGGGTGCTGCTGGCTGGGGAGCTGCCAGGCTCCCAGTGTTGGGGTGTCACGGGCCGGGCAGGGAGGGCCTGGGGCACAGGGAGGAGTCAGCAGCCTGGGCTTGCCTGGCCTCCCCTCCCCCGCAGCAGCTGGGCCAGGCCTGGGGCTGCCGCGCCCTGTTTGGATTGTGGGAGCGGCAGCTGCTTCCGCTTGGCCCGCGGGTGCTGGGGAGGGGCTGGGAGCTGGCGACATGTGTCTGCCCCCCCCCCCAGCTGTCGGGCACCCTGGCGCTCGTTGTGGGAAGGGTGGGGGCAGATCTGGGCCCTCAGGGCGGCTGAGCTTCCCCTTGGCCTTCCTGTGGGAGACATGCCAAGATCCCAGGTGCCCCTGTCAGGCTCAGAGACCATGGGTGGGGGGGAGGTGCCCCAGCTCCTGGGGGCAGCGGGGGTGTTCAGGGGTCTCCAGTAGCAGTGACTCAGGGTGTGAATTGGTGTCACCCCCCCCACGCTGCCAGCGCCCCTCAATCCCGACCTGCAGCCTCCTGCAATCCCTGCCCTGCCCCCCACTCTGACGGCGCCCCTCAATCCCGACCTGCAGCCTCCTGCAATCCCTGCCCTGCCCCCCACTCTGACGGCGCCCCTCAATCCCGACCTGCAGCCTCGTGCAATCCCTGCCCTGCCCCCCACGCTGCCAGCGCCCCTCAATCCCGACCTGCAGCCTCGTGCAATCCCTGCCCTGCCCCCCACTCTGCTGGTGCCCCTCAATCCCGACCTGCAGCCTCGTGCAATCCCTGCCCTGCCCCCCATTCTGCTGGTGCCCCTCAATCCCGACCTGCAGCCTCCTGCAATCCCTGCCCTGCCCCCCACTCTGCCGGTGCCCCTCAATCCCGACCTGCAGCCTCGTGCAATCCCTGCCCTGCCCCCCACTCTGCCGGTGCCCCTCAATCCCGACCTGCAGCCTCGTGCAATCCCTGCCCTGCCCCCCACTCTGCTGGTGCCCCTCAATCCCGACCTGCAGCCTCGTGCAATCCCTGCCCTGCCCCCCATTCTGCTGGTGCCCCTCAATCCCGACCTGCAGCCTCCTGCAATCCCTGCCCTGCCCCCCACTCTGCTGGTGCCCCTCAATCCCGACCTGCAGCCTCGTGCAATCCCTGCCCTGCCCCCCACTCTGCTGGTGCCCCTCAATCCCGACCTGCAGCCTCGTGCAATCCCTGCCCTGCCCCCCACTCTGCTGGCGCCCCTCAATCCCGACCTGCAGCCTCGTGCAATCCCTGCCCTGCCCTCCCACTCTGCCGGCACCCCTCAATCCCGACCTGCAGCCCCCTGCAATCCCTGCCCTGCCACCGACTCTGCTGGTGCCCCTCAATCCTGACCTGCAGTCCCCTGCCAGCCTAGCCCTGCCCCCCCACTCTGCCAGCGCACCTCACTCCTGACCCGCAGCCCCCTGCCTGCCGAGCCCTGGCAGAGACGGGGCCATAGATGAGCCGGGGTAGGTGGGGCAGGCTGGAGCTGGCTGGGCAGGCCACAGGCAGGATGCTGGGTGCTCCCCCTCAGCTGCTCCCTGCGGCCCCTTCCCTGGCTGTTGGTGCCCCCCCTGCCAGCAGGGCCCATGTGCAGGGCGGCCGGCCTCGCGTGACTCGGTTCCTGTGCGGTGGCCTGTGCCTGGCATAATCTTCCTGCAGAGGAAACCCCCAGCCCCCGCCCTAGCGGCTGGTGTCTCCTGGAGGGTCAGCCAGTGCCCCATGGGGCTGGGGGCCTATGTGAGGCTCTTGCGGCCTGCTGGAGTGATACCAGCGATGGCAGGGGGCTCGGGGGAGGGGGGGGCACGCTCTGTGTATAGTGGGGGAGGCCCACGGCCCCAGGATGCACGTCCTGGGCGGACACCCTCGCTCGGTCCCCGGCGGGGCTGGGGCTGTGGGGCTGGGAGAATGGCTGAAGGTGGAGGTGCTGCTAGTTCCCCTGGGCGCTGCTGTGGGCCGGGGGCAGGGCAGCAATCTTGGGGGGGGGGGCTTCTGTGCCCAGGGGTGGGACGTTCCCTCCTCATTGGGCAGCCTGGCTTCGGGGCCAGGAGCTTTGAGGTTGCAACCCCAGGGATGGTCTCTCTGCTCCCTGCCCTCAGTCAGGAGGGACCTGGGCCTGCTTCTCTCTACCCCCCCAGGCAGTGTGTGTGTGTGTGGGGGAAGGGGTGTCACCTGGGGGGGGGCGCTTCTCCCCCTTGGGATCCCACCACTGGCACCTGTGCTGCCTTCAGCACCTCCCGTCCCCAGGACCCAGCAGCACAGGGACACCCAAACCAAACATCCCCTGGGCTGGGAGTGGGACCTGAAGCCCTACTTGGGGGGAGGGGGGGGCTGAACTACATCAGGGGGCTATTTTCCAGCCTCCCCAGAGAGGGGTCCCCCAGCTGGCTCCCACCCACACACTTTGGGGTTTGGGGGCTGTGAAGGTTCCTGGGATTTTGTGACTGATCCCACCAACTCTGAGCTGGGGGGGCAGAGCCGGGATGCTGGGGTTCTGGGGGGGGGGTCTAGGGGTTAATGTGGGGGGGGGGATGGGAGTCAGGACTCCTGGGTTCTGTGCCTGACTCTGCCATTCCATTCCCCTCCCTGTGCCTCAGTTTCCCCTGTACAGTGGGCTGATCCCTGTCCCCTGGGGTGCGGTGCCCCCCTGAGTGTCTGGGCCTGGAGTGCACTGGGGGTTCCCCTGGTGCTAAAGGGTGAGCTGCCGGCTGGGCTTGCGGGGGGCTCAGCTGGTTCACTTTGGCGCGGGGAGGGGCCTGCAGGAGCTCCTCCCTCCACATTCACCCCCTTCTCCTTCCGCAGCGAGACGGTCGTCTGCGCCACCCGTGCCACGGTGATGCTGTACGACGATGCCAACAAGAAGTGGGTGACGGCGGGGAGCGGCCCCCAGGTTGTCAGCTGGGTGCAGATCTACCACAACCCGGGCACCAACACCTTCCGCGTGGTGGGCCGTAAGATGCAGTCGGACCAGCAGGTGTGGGGGCTGGGCGGGGAGGGGGGCCCTGGGACCAGCCAGGCATCAGGGGCTCAGGCTGCGCCCCAGGAGAGGGGCTGTCGGAAAAGGTGGCCCCAGGGCCCTGCACCCCCTGTGATCTGCCCTTGTGGGAGTCCTGGCTGGGGGGGACGGGGACTGGATCCCCCTTGGGTGAGGCAAAGCTGGGCATTGTGGGGCTGGCTCTCCTGGCCAGTGTTCCAGTCGTCCTGCCCCGGTTCTCCCCAAGTGCCCTGTCCCCAGAGTTTGCAGCTTGTCCTGTCCCCTAGGCTGCCTCCCCCTCAGGAAATGTGTGCTGGGCCCTGACCTGTGGGTTTGGGGCTCATTCTGGGAGCCCCCCTGCAGAGCTGAGGACTGGGTGGCCCAGGAGCTGGGCGGGGGGACGGGGGACCTTCTGCAACCCCCTGCTATGGGAATTGTAGGCTTCCCTCTGGTGCCGGAGGGCACTGCCAGCCCCTCGTGCTGTGCTTGGCAGAGCCGGTGCCAGGGCTGATGGTCTGGGCAGGGGCAGGCCAAATCATCCTACCCTTGATGCTCTCCCCCGCCCCCCCAAACTCAGGTGAGAAGCCAGGGGTCCTGCCCCCCCATACCCCCCCTCCAGAGCTGGGGTTGGAAGAACCCGGGGGGGTCCTGGCCCCAGCCCCTCCTGCCCTCTGAACAGGGACATCCCCATACCCAGGCCAGTCCCTGGGTGGCAGCTGCTCTTGTTTGTGTCTCACCTCCCCCCCGACACCCCCCCCCCCGTGGCCTTGGTATGGTCCTTGGGGGGGCTGGGATCCCATGGGCCCCCTGCTGACCCGGCTCTCTACCCCCCCCCCCCCAGGTGGTCATTAACTGTGCAGTAATGAAGGGGATGAAGTACAACCAGGCCACACCCAACTTCCACCAGTGGCGTGATGCCCGCCAGGTCTGGGGTCTCAACTTCAGCACCAAGGAGGACGCCAACCAGTTTGCCAGTGGGATGCTGCTCGCCCTGGACCAGCTGGAGGCGGGTGAGCGGTGCCCGGCCCTGCCCCCATCGCCCAGGGGGTTGGGCACAGCTTGGGTGGGGGCTCAGGCTGGAGATGTGGGGGCCTGGTCCCACCGCAGTGCCAGGGTTTGGGGGGCTGGAGGGCGGGTCGCCCTGTTGGAACTGTGGCCGGGGGTGGGGAGCCAGCGCTCGGATCTCTGTGGGGGAAGCTGCGGGGTGGAACCTGTTGCTGACCCCCACCCCCATTGTGTGTCCCGGTGCAGGCTTGGCTCCGTCTGGGCCACCCCAGAACGGCCCCTCCCCAGATGAGATGGAGCAACAGAAAAGGTATGGTGTCTCTCTCTTGCCCCCCCCCACCTGCGCCTTCCCACCAGGTCCCCCACCCCCTTCCCAGACCTCTGGTGGGCTTGGTGGGGTGGGCAGTTGCAGGGGCCGTTACCAGGAAGGGTCTCTCAGGCTTGGGGGGCAAAGGGGAGTCAGGGTGGTGGTCGGGGGTACAAGGCACCTTCCCCCATCCCATCCTGGGCCCCTCGGTGAGGGCTGCCCAGTCGCTGACGCCCGTGCCCCAGGTGATTACTGAAGTGACCTCTCCCCCCTCCCCCTCCACCCCCGGCTAAGCCCCCGAGCGGCTGGAGCGGGCGCTGCCGGCTCAGCCCCTAATCGGCTTGCGGCTGGCGGGGCGAGCGGCTGCCCAGCATGTGTGGGTTCGTGGTGTCAGGGATCCTGGACCCGGGGTCCCCCCAGGCCTCGCCACGCACGTGAGTGACTGGGGGGAGGGGGGAGATGCCCTGGGGGGGGTCCCTGGGTATTTGTGTCCCCCCCCCCTTCCAGTTCTCACCCCTCTTTGTCTCCCAGGCAGGAGCAGGAGCGCCGGGTGGCCAGTGCAGGTGGGTAATGCAGGGGGGGCAGGCGGTGGGGAGTCGGGGGGCAGGTGGCCCAGCTCCGGCACTGGGAGTCGGGATTGGTCTGTCGCACACGATCGGCCCCCTTCCCCCCCCCCAGCCATATCTCTAGCCCCACAGGACTGCGCCCGTGGGAGCGTGGGGGGTGTCTCCCCACCTCTGCCTCAGCCCAGCAGGGTTGCTGCAAGTGGTGGTGTTGGCGGGAGGGGGGTGCCTCAGGGATTTCAACAATTCACGTAGTGGGATTAGTTCTGGGTGCTGGGGGAGGGGGGGGTCGCGTGGGGCCCCCAGTCCCCAGGGTGGTCTTGCCTGGCTAAGAGGGTCCCAGTGGCATCTGCTTAGACCTCTTCTCCTCCCCCCCCGCCCCCCCCTCCCGGTGCTCCAGCTCCCTCTAACCCCCCTTGGTCTTGTGTGGCAGGAGCTCCAGTGACCCCTTCGGGGGGAGGCCCCCCGCCGCCCCCAGGGCCGCCACCCCCGCCAGGGCCGCCTCCACCACCCGGCCTGCCCGCCACTGCTGGGGGGCCACCCCCTGCGACTGGGGGGCCACCTCCCGCCCCTCCTCTGCCTGCTGCACAGGGCCCGGGGGCGGGAGGCGGGGGGGCCTCCGGCCTGGCAGCTGCCATCGCAAGCGCAAAACTCAGGAAAATCGCCAAGGTGGGTGGGGAGGAGCAGGATTGGGGCGGGGGGGAGTGGGGTGGGGGCGGAGTTGGGGGGAGGAGGGGGGGTTGGAAGAAGGTAGGGGTCGGGCGGCCCCAGCCCAGGCTGGGTCTGGCGCTGGAGGTGGGTTGGCCTGTTGCGGGGCGGGGGTCCCTGCGGAAGGGGGGCCCAAGGCATCGAGCAGGGCTAGAACCGGGGAGTGTGTGTGTGTGTCTGTGGGCTAGTGAGGGAGGGATTGCGGTGCTGGGCCTGGTAATGACTCTGCTCCCTGTCCCCCAGCAGCAGGAGGATGGCGCTGGGCCGGCGGGGGGCAGCCCCAGCCCCGGGACGGCCCCAAAGAACGAGGCCAGCCGCGGCGGGGGGGGCGGGGGCCTGATGGAGGAGATGAGCGCCATGCTGGCCAGACGGTGAGGGGCGGCAGGGTGTGTGTGTGCTGGGTCTCCATGTTGGGGGGGGCGGGGGGGGGGGATCTGTGTTGTGGGGCTGGGATGGTGGTGGTGGGGGACGGGGCTGTGCTCTGGGAGGCTGGGGGCTCTGTGCCGGGGGGTAGGAGGTGCTGCCCTGTGGGTGTGGGGCTGGGGCATGGGGGGAGATCCCAGACGTGTCCCCAGTGCTGACTCGGCCCTGCCAGAGGGTCGGGGGCTTGCCCGAGAGGGATCTGTGCCTCCGGGGCGGGGGTGGCGGCTCTCGGGGCGGGGCAGGCCTGGGTGGGCGCTAACCCCACTCTCCCTGTCGCCCCCCGCAGGCGGAAAGCCACGCTGCCGGGCGAGAAGCCTGGGCCGAAGAAAGATGAGGACATTTCCAGCGTGAGTGTCCTGCCCCCTCTCCGTCCGGCAGCCTGTTCCTGGGGAGGGGGCAGGTGGGCTGGGGCCTGGCCAGGCTTGGCGGGGTCTGTGCTGAGTCCTGGATCTGCCCAGCAGTGCAGGAGGGAGCTGGCCCCACTTCTTGGGGGGGAAGGAGATTCCCCTGGGGCTCCTTGGGGGGAGAAAGGGGAGCTTGCCCAGGGCCACAAGACCCACTGACACCCCCCCCCCTTCGTTCTGCCCCCAGCAGCAAGACACCGCCGAACCCTCAGGTACTAGGACCTCGAGCCTGCAGAGCGGTGAGTGTGGGGGGGCCCCCGCCAGCCCCAGAGACCCCTGTCTCCCAGCATGCCCAGGGGGAGGACAGGTGGAGCAGGGCATGCTGGAAGCGGACTGAAGGGGGGGCAGGGGAGCAGGGGACAGGCAGCCCTTCACCTGGGCATTGTGCTGCCTGGCACTGGCTGCGGGGGGGGGAGGCCCACGGATGGGGGTGGTTCACACCTTGGACTCTCTGCTGGGGTGGGGGGGGCTGTGTGTCTGAGGGCCCCCCCCTCCAAATTCCTCTTCCCATGGACCTCCCCAGTGAAAGCGCCAGGCACCCATTTCTCCCCTCTCTTGGCAGACTTGGTGCGGAGGCCCTGGGAGAAGAACAGCTCCACCCTGCCCAGGTGGGTGCTGCCCGGCTGGGCCATGGGGAGGGTGGGGGTCCAGGCGGCTGGAGCCAGGAGGGGCCGGGCTGGGCCGGGGGTCTGTCTGCCTCTCTCTTCCCCCCAGGCATAGTGAGACCCAGGAGAGCAGAGAATCCCCCAGTCCCGCCCGGAGTAGCACCAGCCTCTCGGGGTAGTGCCCGGGCGTGGGTTGGGGGACCGAAGCCATGGGGCAGATATGGGGCAGACTGAGCAGTGCGGGGGGCACTAGGCCTTGCTCCAAGGGAGGAGGAGGTGGGTATCCTGGACACAGGGGCTGGTGGAGCAGGTGGGCCCCTGGAGGGAAGTGTGTGTGTGTGGGGGGGGGGGTGGATGGGGACACCATGGCCAGGGGCTTTCCGGCTGGGCAGTGGTGCCAGGGCCCAGAGCTGGGCATGGGGCTGGCTGGGGGGCGGCGCATGCGCTGCTGGGGGCAGGGGCGATGCAGAGCCCAAGGCGCAGGGCTGGGTAGGGCTGCGGCTCCCTGGAACCGTACCCGCTGGGCAGCAAACAGAGCCACACCGCCTGGCTTGGCCTCCCCTGATCCTTCTGAATATCTCCTCGCCCTGCTGCGCCCTTAGCCACGGCGTGATACCTCAGGCCTACCGTGAATATCCCCCCACCCCAATTGCACGTGGGGAAACTGAGGCACCAGGCTTGGGAGGGACTTGCCAAAGAGCACAGTAGCACAGGTGGGGAAAGAGCCCAGGAATCCTGATGCCCCTCCTGTAAGTGGGCTGCCTGTTAACTCTGGAACCTAACGCTGTCTGTGTGTCACCCCAAGCTGTGGAGCCCCCTCAGTGGCAAGGCTCTCAGACAGGGGTGGGATCCCTGCCAAAGAGGGACATAGAGCCTCGTGGAGCTTCTCACCCCTAACCCCTGCTCCGTTCTCCCTCCTCCCCCCCCCCCCCGCCCAGGATGAAATCAGCTGCCCCCAGCAGCACAGAGCCCCCGGCCAGCACAGATGAGTCCGGCCTGGAGCGGATCAAACAGGTACCAGGGTGGGGGAGGAGCCAGGAAACCCAGCCCTGGGGTGACATGGGGTTCGTTCCTAACCCTGGGACTCTGCTCGGTGACTGGAGCAGGACCCCATGACCCTGAGCATGGAGGTGGGGGTCTGGATTGGGCTGTTGCTGGGGGGAGGGGTGTAGGGGTGGTGGTGCTGGAGGTGGAGTTTGCATGGGGGGGCAGTGGGGGGGGGGGCTGTGCAAGTGCCCGGTGTTGGGGGGGAGGCATGCTGGGGGCTGTTGCAAGACTGTATGTGGGGAGGCATGGGGGGACACTGGGGGGAAGAGAGGGTGCCAGGGGGCAGGAGTGGCTGTGCACAGGGGATGGTGCGGGGGGGGGGGGGTGTTCCAGGGGGGAGGGGTGCCAGAGGAGGGGGCAGGGCTGTGCGTAGGAGGGGGTGCTGGGGAGGTTCTGGGGGTGGGGCTGCATGTGAGGGGGTGCCAGGGGAGAGGGGCAGGGCTGCACGCAGGGGTGGTGGTGGGGGAAGGGTTGTACACGAGGGGGTGCAGGGTGGGCCGCGCCCCCTAACGCTGCGCCCTCACCCAGGAGCTGCTGGAGGAGCTGCGCCGGGAGCTGCAGAAGCTGAAGGAGGAGATCATCGAGGGTGAGCCACCTGTAGGGGTCGCTGGGCTCGGTTCCTGCCTGCTTGGTGCGGGGGGCCCGTGGCATGAGGGATCCAGGGGGAGGGGGGTGTTCTCTGTGCGCGGCCCCAGTCCCCTGCAGATGCCCCAGCTCCTGAGCAAGGGCTGCTTCAGCTTGGAGCCCCCTGGCTGCTTCCTGGTGGCCGTGGGGCCGCCTGGCCTGGCATGTCTTCCCCTCTCCCCCCCATCTGGCTCCTGGACACTTACCACCCCCCCCCCCCTTCTCTCTCTGCAGCATTCGTCCTGGAACTGAGGAAGCGGGGCTCGCCCTAGCCCCCCATCCCACCCGGCCGGCGGTCCCAGGGCTGCCGAGGCTCCTGTGCCACCCACGGGTTTATCGTCTTTGACACGCGCCCCGCCCCCTCACACTTGAAGCCCCTCCCCCATGCACCCCCTCCTCCGGCCGATGGTTACCGGGGCGCCAGCCCCACTGTGCAATTCCAGGGGGTGGTCCAAATTCCTGGAGATTCCCCCCCCCCATCCCTCTGGGGCTGCCCCGGAGCTCCCAGGCTGTGCCTTACCCCTGGGGCAGGAGCAGAGCAATAGCACCCCCTGCAGGCTGCTGCCTACCAAAGGGCCCCTCCCCCCCAGACAGCAGGGCTTGGGGGGTCTCTGGGAGGAGTCGGCGTCGTTCCTGCCCCCCAGGAGCAGCGCAGAGCTGCCTCCCCCTGGGGGCCTGGCATGATGGAGAGATTCCCTGAAACACCCCTGCCCTGCCAGGAATTGGAGGGCCGGGGATCCCCCCCCCAGTCCCGCCCTGTGCCCACTCACTGCTTCCTGGCCCCCAGCTCTGCTGGGTTCAGCTTATTTTATATTTTTTTACACGGGGGGGGGGAGGGGGAGTTTTTTTATCTTGGGGGTGGGGGCCCCCAGCTGGGCAGTGACAGGAACTGTCCTGAGGGGGGGTTGATCCTTTACCCCTGGCTGGGGAGGGGCAGACTCTCCACTCTTTTCTATGCGGCTGTTAATGTTCACTTTATTTTTTTGGGTTGTTGGTTTTTTACTGATTTCTGGGGCATTTGTGCCCAGTACCAGGGAGAGATGCTTTTCCCCTCCCCTGCGCCGTGCCGCCTGGCACCGGGCCCCCCCGCCTGGCACCGGGCACGGACCCTTGGTACCCAGTTCTGGAATAAACCTTTCCTTTTTGTAAGTTACACTCCTCCCTCTGTCTCATTGTGGGGCAGGACGCCTGGGTTCTATCCCTGGCTTGGGGAGGGGAGTGGGGGCTGGGGGTTAGAGTGGGGTGTGGGAAGGGGGTTCAGGGGTCACAGCAGGGCCACTAGGCTCTACTCAAAGATAGTTTGTGCCTTTGGGAGGGTGTGGGGTGGCTGCATCAAACCCTCCCTCCCAGCCTGTGCCGAGGGGGGACAGAGGGGCTGCTGGAGTCCAGCGTCGTTGCCTGAGCGCCACCCCAATTATCCCCCAACGAGCGCCTCATCAGCCAGGGCTGGGCCTGGGCCCGGGCCCCCCATACGCCCCTCAGCATCCTCTGCCTGCTGTACCCATCCCCCCGGGCTGGCAGCAGGGCCAAGCGGGGCACCTGGGCCCTCCTAGAGCTGCCCGTGCCAGATGCCTGCCTCGGAGCCCCACTCACCCTGGCAGGGTGAGAGGAGGGGGGCAGCGGGGGTTGGGGGGGTGCACCTGGGGCGTTGCTGCTGCCTCCAGCCAGGCTGGGGTGCATGGGGCGGGGAGGCCACAAAGGCTGGGACTAGAATAAATTCCAGGTGCCCTGAGGGGAGTGGGGAGGGGGGGGTCAGGGCAGCCCCAGGAGGCTGCGGGGTTGTAACGGCCATAAAGGGGATCCCCGCTCTGCCTGGAACCACCCCCAGCACCAACAGGGGCGGGAGGTGGGGGGGCCCCACTACAACCCAGCTGTGGCCCGGGCAAAGGCCTGGGGAGGGGTCCTGCCCCCCAACACCCTCCGCCTCGGAGCCAGGGGAAGCCAGGTGCCTTGTCACCGCATGGCCTTCTCATTAAGCACTAGGAAGGGTGGGACTGGGGTTGGGGGGGTGGGAGCAGGGAGCGGGCTGGCCTGGCTCCAGGTGGGGGTGGTGGGGTGTAGGGCTTTGCCAGGGACACAAGCTGGGCTGTTGCTGGAGTCGTGTCCCCCCCACCCCCCGAACCTGGCCACCTGCAGGCAGACTCAGGCCTGGACCAACTTGGTGGGGGGGTGGGGGAATCCATCTCCCTCAAGGGCTGGGGTGGGTGGAACAGGGCGCAGGGCCCTGACTGGGGTCCAGCACCTCCTGCTGCCCAGGAGCTGCCATTGCTGGGCAAATTGCAGGGGTGATGCCATTTTCGTGCCTGCCCTCACCAGGTGCCAGCTGGCAGAGACACACAGCCCAGCCCTCGCCAACCTCTCCCTGCCTGGCCAGGCCTGTCCCACCCCCTGCCAACCTCTCCCTGCTTGGCCCCAGCCAGGCCCACACCCAGCCACCTGAACTCTGCCCCCTGGCCAGGCCTGCCCCAGCCAGCACCCCCTCCCCACACAGTTGTGGGGTGTGACTAAGTGGGACTGTTCTTAATGTTTCCTCTGAATAGTGTGGGTGTGCCTCAGTTTCCCTTATGCAGTTCTTAAGTGTCTAGGTGGTGGGGTAAGGGTGTATGATCGTTGCAGAGCCCTAGAGGGCAGGTGTGTGCAGGGGTCTGGATACAGAGAATGGCCAACATCCTGTTTCCTGACAACTGATGGCCTGGGCCCTTCCCCCCCCCCCCCCCAGGTGAGAGCTAAAGGGTTGGAGAACAAAGGAATCAGGTGCCCTCCTGGCCCGGGAAAGGAACAAAGCCCAGGGGAGGAGGGGCTGGAGGGAGTTTCAGTTTGGGGCTGGCTGGAGACATGGAGTGAAGGGCAGACATGGTTGTCTGGCTCACTGGCCCCCAAAATGGACCCAGCTGAGAGGTCCGGTTCTCTGCACCTGCAAGCTCTGTTTTAGACCATGTTCCTGTCGTCTAATAAATCTCTGTTTTACTGGCTGGCTCAGAGTCACGTCTGACTGCAAAGTTGGGGGGCAGGACCCTCTGGCTTCCCCAGGACCCCGCCTGGGCGGACTCGCTGTGGGAAGCGCACGGAGGGGCAGAGGAGGCTGAATGCTCCGAGGTCAGACCCAGGAAGGTGGAAGCTGTGTGTCCTGCAGACAGGCTGCTCCCAGAAAGACTTCCCCAGAGTCCTGCCTGGCTTCATGGGGAGCAGTTTCAGAGCATCGCTCAGGGACTCTGTGACAGGTGGGGATGGGGAGCGGGCAGCTGGTCCCTAGGGCTTCACTCCAGCAGGGCAGCTGTCGGCCAGTTTCTCCAGGCCCAGCCATGGCGTGGGGGGGTCTGGCAAAAAGTTATCCTAAATCTGCCTGCCCCAGCCCTGCTCCCTGCAGCTGCGGGTGAGGGCCAGCAGGGCTGATGTGCGGGGCAGGTCCTTGGGCAGGGTGCTCCCATGGTGGGCACATGCCCTGGGCATGGCACCCCCCCAATAACTGCTTGGAAACCAGCCCCAGGCCTCTGAAGCAACTGCAACCAGGACTGACATCTCTCCCTCCAACTCTCAACCCCACACTGCCCATCAAGCAGGACCCTTCTTGCTCAAGGCCCTGTGAGCAGGTGTTGCCCCCCACACGGGCTGCATGGCCAGCAAATGGCTTCCCGCCAACAGTGCCAGGGGGCTCTCGCTAAGGTCCAGAGTGGTGGGGCTGACAGGGCACCTGGGTTCTGTTCCCAGGGCTGGGGCCTCGCACTGCCCAAGCCCTCGGCACCGTCCAGGGCCAGTGTGGGCCTTTCCAGCACCCCTTCCCTCCGCCCCAGAACCGGGCCTCCCCAACATCCCTGCCCCCTCCCCAGCCAACTCCCAGAACCGGGCCTCCCCAACATCCCTGCCCCCTCCCCACCCAACTCCCAGAACCAGGCCTCCCAGCCCCCCTCCCCATGGCTCCTCCCCCTCCGGGCAGAGCCAACCTAAGGAAGCAGCCAGCCCAGGCTGGTTCAATCCCTGGACCAAGCCAAGGATGCCCTTGCTAACACCAGCCACGGGGGAATCCTGGGGGAGCAGCCCCACCTCTCTGGGCTAGGGCAGAAAGTGTCCAGGGCAGCCCCTACCCCTGCTAGACCAGCAGCAGGGCCTGGCCATGTGGGTCCTGTTGGACTGGAGGAGCTGGAGGGCCCTGGGCCTGCATGGAAGGGGGGCGCATAGAGACCTCCAACCCCTGCCCCACTGCATTAATCAGCTTTGCCCGTGCAGCCCCACCCAGTGGCTCCCCCTAGGAATCACTCTGGCCAGGCTGCCCCATGGACTGCGCCCCATGGAGTGCACCCTCGGCCAGGCACCCGGAAGGGAGGTGGCTCTGGCTGGGCCCCCTGCTGCCCGGGCCATGACAGGCCCTAGGGAAGGGGCCGATCCCAGACCCCGGGGAAGGATGAGCTGGGACCAGTTCCACTTTCTATGGGACCCCCGGGCCCAAAGGAGTGCTGCTGGCAGACCTATGGCTCCGCCCCTTTTCCCCAGCCCCGCCCCAATCATGGCTCCGCCTCCTCAGCAGCAGGTGGGTTTTAATGGATGGCTATTTACACGGTAGAAAACTCAAACTCTGCAGGCGAGGAGGCTGGTCATGAGCCGGGACCCCCCAGCCCACACGGGGGGGCCTGTCTCGCTCGCTCGCTTCGTCCAGCGCAGGCTCCTCCCGGCCCCAGCCAGCTCTGCGCCCTGGCACCGGGGGGCAGGGCCCACACACGCCAGGCTCCTCCTTGGCAGCCCGTCCCGGGGGGGGCCCCTATTTCTTGGCGCTGGTGGAGACGTCCAGCAGCAGGCGGTTCACCTCACGCAGCTGCGCGTCCAGGGTCTCCACGGCCAGGCCCAGCTCGGCCACCTGCTCCTGCAGGCCCAGTAGGGTGCTGCTCTGCTCCTCCTCCTTCCTCCGGGTGTTGGAGGCCTGGCGCGCGTACTCCAGGAAGATGCACAGGCCGCCCACGCCGAAGACGATGGCTTCGCCCAGCAACTCCGCGCCCAGCTCCGCTGCCGCCTCCTCGTTCAGGGGCTTGATGGTGGCGCCACGGAAGCCCATGATCCGCATCTTGGTTCGCATCTCGACCCAGTGGTACACTGCAGGGGGGAGGGGCATGAGTGGGGGGGCTGCCAGCCCAGCCCCCCGCCGGCCCCGCCCCGGGCTCCCCATAGCCCTGCCGGTGCCCCTCGCTCCCAACCCGCAGCCCCCCGCCGGCCCGGGCCCGGGCCCCCCATAGCCCTGCCGGTGCCCCTCGCTCCCGACCCGCATCCCCCTCCAGCCGGGCCCCGGGCTCCCCATAGCCCTGCCGGTGCCCCGGGCTCCCCATAGCCCTGCCGGTGCCCCGGGCTCCCGACCCGCAGCCCCCCTCCGGCCCGGCCCCGGGCTCCCCATAGCCCTGCCGGTGCCCCTCGCTCCCGACCCGCAGCCCCCGGCCCCGGGCTCCCCATAGCCCTGCCGGTGCCCCGGGCTCCCCATAGCCCTGCCGGTGCCCCGGGCTCCCCATAGCCCTGCCGGTGCCCCGGGCTCCCCATAGCCCTGCCGGTGCCCCGGGCTCCCGACCCGCAGCCCCCCGCCGGCCGGGCCCCCCATAGCCCTGCCGGTGCCCCTCGCTCCCGACCCGCAGCCCCCCGCCGGCCCGGGCCCCGGGCTCCCCATAGCCCTGCCGGTGCCCCTCGCTCCCGAGCCGCAGCCCCCCGCCGGCCCGGGCCCGGGCTCCCCATAGCCCTGCCGGTGCCCCGGGCTCCCCATAGCCCTGCCGGTGCCCCGGGCTCCCGACCCGCAGCCCCCGCCGGCCCGGGCCCGGGCTCCCCATAGCCCTGCCGGTGCCCCTCGCTCCCGACCCGCAGCCCCCCGCCGGCCCGGCCCCGGGCTCCCCATAGCCCTGCCGGTGCCCCTCGCTCCCGACCCGCAGCCCCCCGCCGGCCGGGCCCCCCATAGCCCTGCCGGTGCCCCTCGCTCCCGACCCGCAGCCCCCCGCCGGCCCGGGCCCGGGCTCCCCATAGCCCTGCCGGTGCCCCGGGCTCCCGACCCGCAGCCCCCGGTCCCGGGCTCCCCATAGCCCTGCCGGTGCCCCGGGCTCCCCATAGCCCTGCCGGTGCCCCGGGCTCCCCATAGCCCTGCCGGTGCCCCGGGCTCCCGACCCGCAGCCCCCCGCCGGCCGGGCCCCCCATAGCCCTGCCGGTGCCCCTCGCTCCCGACCCGCAGCCCCCCGCCGGCCCGGGCCCCCCATAGCCCTGCCGGTGCCCCTCGCTCCCGACCCGCAGCCCCCGCCGGCCCGGGCCCGGGCTCCCCATAGCCCTGCCGGTGCCCCTCGCTCCCGACCCGCAGCCCCCCGCCGGCCCGGGCCCGGGCTCCCCATAGCCCTGCCGGTGCCCCTCGCTCCCGACCCGCAGCCCCCGGCCCCGGGCTCCCCATAGCCCTGCCGGTGCCCCTCGCTCCCGACCCGCAGCCCCCGCAGGCCCGGCCCGGCCCAATCAGGGAGCTGCGTGGGGACGTGTCAAGGGTCACTTCACGGCTTTGCTTTGTGGGTGCCTGTTCACTGTGAGCCGTGGGCCCGCCCTTGGGCTCCGCCTATTGGCCCTCTGGACCCACGCCCCGCCCTCAGTCTCCAACCATTGGTTCAAGGGACCCCGGTTCCGCCCCGCGCCCCCATTGCCCAGCTATGCTCTTTGCCCCGCCACCGCAACAATCCCATTGGCCTGCAGAGATCCAGCCCCGCCCCCGCATCGCCTCCATTGGCCCGCAAAGCTCTCTGTCCCGCCCCCGCATGCGCCCCGTTGGCTCCCTGTACTCGCAGCCCCGCCCCTCCGGAGCCCCATTGGCCTGTAGCCCCGCCCCATTGGCTCAGCGCCCCGCACGCGGCCTGTCACTCACGCTGCGCGGGCGGCCCGCAGACGTAGGCCCGGAAAAAGGGGCTGGCGCGAGCCCCTGCCTTGATGCGCGCGGCTAGGGGCCGACTCAGCTGCCGCACGCCCAGGTACAGGAGCTTCGCGATGGGGAACGCGCCGGCCACCATCCTCCCACCCGGCGGCCCCGCGCCGCGCCGCCGTGACGTCAGCGCGCAAGCCCCGCCCCGTCGCCTACAGCGCCACTGAAGGGGCGGGGCGCATAATATGCAAACGATGCTCATGAATATGCGAGTTTGCGCCGTGCGCCCGCCGGATAAGTCTAATCAATATGCAAATTAGAAGGTGGGTATGCAAAAGAAGTCATGAATATGCAATAGCTGGGTATGCATTCCAGACGTGCGGCGCCCGAGTATAGGCAAATCCTTGCCCGAGTATGTAAATTAGCTCATGGGTATGCAAATTAGAACACGGGCCACCTCCCCACGTGTCTCCCACCCCACTTCCCGCCCACCCCGCAGGAGCTGAGGTGGAGCGCGGGGCCTGACGGCTTGTCAGAGCCTGGGGGCGGGGCCAGGAGAGCGGGGCGGGGTCTCGGCAGGGGGCGTGTCCCCAGCAGTCAGGACTGAGCGCTAGGGGGCGCCGTGGAGCTGGGTCCGGGGGCTCGGCATGGGGACTGGGGGGCGCCGTGGAGCGGGGTCCGGGGGCTTGGCAGGGGGACTGGGGGGCGCCGTGGAGCGGGGTCCGGGGTCTCGGCAGGGGGGCCGCCGTGGAGCGGGGTCCGGGGGCTCGGCAGGGGAACTGGGGGGGCGCCGTGGAGCGGGGTCCGGGGTCTCGGCAGCGGGACTGGCGGGGCGCCGTGGAGCGGGGTCTGGGGGCTCGGCAGGGGGACTGGGGGGGCGCCGTGGAGGGGGGTCCGGGGTCTCGGCAGCGGGACTGGCGGGGCGCCGTGGAGCGGGGTCTGGGGGCTCGGCAGGGGGACTGGGGGGGCGCCGTGGAGGGGGGTCCGGGGTCTCGGCAGCGGGACTGGCGGGGCGCCGTGGAGCGGGGTCCGGGGGCTCGGCAGGGGGACTGGCGGGGCGCCGTGGAGCGGGGTCCGGGGGCTCGGCAAGGAGACTGGGGAGGCGCTGTGGAGCGGGGCCGGGGTCTCGGCAGGGGGACTGGGGGGGCGCCGCCGTGGAGCGGGCTCCGGGGGCTCGGCAGGGGGACTGGGGGGGCGCCGTGGAGCGGGCTCCGGGGGCTCGGCAGGGGGACTGGGGGGCGCCGTGGAGGGGGGTCCGGGGGCTCGGCAGGGGGACTGGGGGGCGCCGTGAAGCGGGGTCCGGGGGCTCGGCAAGGAGACTGGGGAGGCGCCGTGGAGCGGGGTCCGGGGGCTCGGCAGGGGGACTGGGGGGCGCCGTGGAGCGGGCTCCGGGGGCTCGGCAGGGGGACTGGGGGGCGCCGTGGAGGGGGGTCCGGGGGCTCGGCAGGGGGACTGGGGGGCGCCGTGAAGCGGGGTCCGGGGGCTCGGCAAGGAGACTGGGGAGGCGCCGTGGAGCGGGGTCCGGGGGCTCGGCAGGGGGACTGGGGGGGGCGCTGTGGATCAGGGCAGGGGCACTGGGGGACGCTGTGGAGCGGGGCCGGGGTCTCCGCAGGGGGACTGGAGGGGGGCCGCCGTGGAGCGGGCTCCGGGGGCTCGGCAGGGGGACTGGGGGGGCGCCGTGGAGCGGGCTCCGGGGGCTCGGCAGGGGGACTGGGGGGGGGCGCTGTGGATCAGGGCAGGGGCACTGGGGGACGCTGTGGAGCGGGGCGGGGGGCTCGGCAGGGGGACTGGAGGGGGGCCGCCGTGGAGCGGGGTCCGGGGGCTCGGCAGGGGGCTGGGGGGCGCCGTGAAGCGGGGTCCGGGGGCTCGGCAAGGAGACTGGGGAGGCGCCGTGGAGCGGGGTCCGGGGGCTCGGCAAGGAGACTGGGGAGGCGCCGTGGAGCGGGGTCCGGGGGCTCGCCAGGGGGACTGGGGGGGCGCCGTGGAGCGGGGTCCGGGGGCTCGCCAGGGGGACTGGGGGGGCGCCGTGGAGCGGGGTCCGGGGGCTCGGCAGGGGGACTGGGGGGCGCCGTGAAGCGGGGTCCGGGGGCTCGGCAAGGAGACTGGGGAGGCGCCGTGGAGCGGGGTCCGGGGGCTCGGCAGGGGGACTGGGGGGGGCGCTGTGGATCAGGGCAGGGGCACTGGGGGACGCTGTGGAGCGGGGCGGGGGGCTTGGCAGGGGGACTGGAGGGGGGCCGCCGTGGAGCGGGGTCCGGGGGCTCGGCAGGGGGCGTCTCCCCGGCTGTCAGCGCTGGCCCCCTTGCTCCACGCAGCCCGCCAGCCCTGGGCAGTTGGGGGCTGCGTTTGATAGGAGCCGTAGAACAGCTCCTGACTCTGCCCCGCAGAGGCCCCTCCCACGGCTCTTCCCCCCACCCCGCCTTCGGCCACTTCCCTGGCTTCGAGATTCTCCCTAACTCCTTGTCGGGCCGGGCTGTTGAGACGCTGCCGGGCTCTCCCCAGAGGGGGCTGCATGTGGGTGCTGGGTGAGAGCCCCGGGGGTGCTGCGGGAGGCGGTCTGGGGCCCTTCCCCGGTGTGCAGGGAGGGGAAGGACCCTGCACTCAGTGTCTCCCCACAGGCGCAGTGGGGTCTGTGTCTCCTGACTGCCCCCTGGTGGCTGGGGAGGGTTTGCGGGGCACTGCGGGGGTTTCCCTATGATTTGGGAAGGAGTATGGGGGGAGGCCCATGAGCTATGGCTGGGGTCTCTTCCCCTGATGAGCTGTAACGAACCCCCCGGTGCTTCCCTGACCTTGGGGGCCCAGGGACAAAAGGAAAAGGAGGGTCCCTGGTGGGTTTATCCTCTTAAGCCCCTGCCCCCATCTGACCACTCTCCGCCCTACCCCACCAAGTCCTGACTCCCCTCTCACCCCCCCCCACTCATGGGCCCCCTCCCGGCCGGAGTCTCGCCCCGGATCGGACTAGCCTCCCTGGGGCATGCTGCTCCCATCCATCACCCCCATCACAGGGTCCTTCTCCGCTGCCCCTGCCTGCTGCAGCCTGGAGTCTGCTGGGGCTGATCAGAACGGAGTCGGGCCCTCCCCCAGACCAAACCCCCAGCACAGGACGGGGGGCTTGGCTATCCATGGGGCTGAGCTGTGTTCAGCGCTGCACAGTCTCACCCAGGCTCCCCACCAGCTGCTCACCCCCTTTCTGGGGTCACGGAGTTCGTGTGAGGACAAGGGCCCAGCCAGGCCAGGTGGCTCCTAGCCGGGGGCTGCTCAGGGTCGGCCCCGTGTCACCAGGGCCGTGCGAACAGCCTGGAGAGAGCTGCAGGGCTGGCCGGAAGCGGGGTTGGAGTGAAGAACAGCAGGGCTCCCCGCCCCCAGCTGGCCGCAGCCATTGGCTCAGCTCCAGGTTTTTTCTCCCCAGGGGAGCTCCAAGCACTGAACGAATTCCCCAGTCCCCAGTGCGTGAAGGGAAACAGGCAGGGTAAATGGGAATAGAACCCAGGTGTCCTGGCTCCCAAACCCCCCTGCTCTGACCACTAAACCCTACTCCCCTCCCAGAACCAGGGATAGAACCCGGGAGTTGTGCCTTCCAGCCCCTGTGCTCTAACCACTAGACCCCACTCCCCACGTCAGGGGTAGAACCCAGGAATCCTGGCTCCCAGCCCCCCCTGCTCAAACCACTAGACCCCCTTCCCTCCCCAGAGCTGGGAATAGAACCCAGAGGAGGTCTGGGCGGAGGAATGGCAGGGCCAGTGCCCCCCTTCCAGCCCCGGAGGTCCCCTGGAGCGGGTGGGGAGCTCAGGCTCCATGGCCCATTGGCTGCTGGGTTCTCTAATGTGGCTGCAGGAATCCGTCAGGGCCTGCGTGGGGTTCCTTGCCCTCTTGGGTAGGGCGCAGAGCTCTGAGGGGAGCAGCTGGGGGAGGAGGACGATGGGGTCACCGTTGCCTTGGGCTGGATCTGGGCAGCACCAACCGAAGCTGGAGACCCGGCAGTGTGTCTGCCATACAGGGCAGTCCGACTGTGAGGGCTGGGAGCCAGGACTCCTGGGTTCTCTGGGGGCGAGGGAGGGCACTGACCTTAGGGAAGTTGGGTGGGTGGTAGGATCAAGTGGAATTAGGTAAGAGAGAAAACTAAACAAACAGGCAAAGGGAAAATCTCCCCCTTTGACTCCACCGCCAAGACGCTGGCTGAAGCAGCGCTGAGGTTACCGGTGTCCCAGCTGTGCTTCCCCCAACTCAGGACCACGCAGGGAGAAACCGCTGCTGCAAAGGGGTCATGGGGGGCAAGCAGGGGGGGTGGGGTAACTCCCCTCACCAGGCAGCAGGGGGCGCCTCATCTGGCATGGGGAGCGTGGGAGATTCCTGGGCCTGAGCGCTTCCTGTTTATTCCCGGGAATGTTCCCATTGCAAAGCCCCCTGCCCGGTGACGTGGGGAGCAGCGCCGGGGTCAGGCAGCCGCTGCTTGGCCGGTCACTGCCTGTCACCCTCTGACCCCTCTGCCCCCGGGAGAGGCAGCGGGGGGCACGGGGGGCACCTTTACCAGTCAGCTCAAGGTCAAGGAGGCTTTATTAAGATTAGACCGAAGAATGGCTTGTTATGCAGTGCTGAGATGCAACCACCTCTGGGGTGGGGCATGGGGGCTGTTTATACAGGGGCTCTGTGCCTAGTGCTGAGATACAGCTGCCTGTCTAGTGGGGAGGGCATGACCCACAGCTCATGCTGAGTGCCAGCACTAGGGTGGCACCTTTGTGGGCAGTGTAGGATTCCCAACAGCAGGGCAAGGAAACATCTGGGACACGCTTGGGACCAGAACCTTGGCCCAACCCAGCCATTACCCCCCACTTCTGTGCAGGACCTTGGTTCTTCTGCCCCCCCCCCCCCGTTCTGACAAAGAGGGCCCTGGCTGGCCCCTGCGCATAGCCGGGGCTGGGTGGCTCATGTGGGGTGAACAGCCCATGACAATGGCTGGGTCCCACTCGGTGGCTGAGCCCCCATTCACTGGTGGGGAAGGGAGCAGCCTCGTGGGGGGGGGGGCATCGCTGTGCTTCCTGCACCAGCCCCTTGGGCTGCTCCAGCGAAGGGAGAACCAGGCAGGATGGCTCACGGCCCCGTTCAACGTACAAGGCAGTGGAGGGAGGGGAGTGTGGTCCAGGGAGTAGAGCAGGGGAGAGCTGGAGGTCGGGACTCCTGGGTTCTCTGTCCCCTCTATGGGAGAGGCCTGACGGCTGGTAATTGGCGCTGGAGGAGCCAGGACTCCTGGGTTCTGTCCCTGGCTCCAGGATGGGAGTGGGGTCTAGACAGAATATAGAAATATAGGTTAGAGCAGGGGGGCTGAGAGCCAGGACTCCTGGGTTCCCATGCCCAGCTTTGGGAGAGGAGTAGGGTTTAGTGGGGGAAAGCGGGGCGCTGGGGGCCAGGACTCTTGTGTGACCTTTGACCTGACTCTCAGGGCCCGGGGCCAGGACGCGAAGCCTTGTGGTGCGGGGCTGGTGCCTGGGCGCACGGTGCCCCCCTCTCATCCCTTGCAGAGCTGCGTCCTGCCCCTCCAGCATCCATCTGCCTTCCCCGTCGCATTAACAACCCATCTGCTGGAACCTGGAGCCAGGCATTGGAGCAGGGTCGGGGCAGGGATCCCCCTGCCCCCACCAGGAGCAGCACGCAGGGCAGATGGGCCAGACCTGCAGCCTCCTGGCTCAGTAACAAACCCAGCCCAGCGCTCCTGAAAGACCCTACAATAACAACCCCGTGGAGGCCCCTCTCAGGGGAGGGCTGAGCAGGTGTGCTGGGGGAGCGCTGCACAGAGCCACCCCCTGAAATCCCATGAGTGGCCAACACCGTGGCCTGCAACACACTCCGCTCCGGGGGACATGCGTGGGCACAGCTGCCTCCCCCCCGCCGCCTAGCCCTTCCCGTTCCCAAGCCCCCTTCCTCCCCCAACGCCAGGGATGCTGCCGACTGTGGTGCATTCTGGGAGCTCAGGCCCAGCTCCGCCAAGCTCTTTAGGCTCCCAATTCCCACCGGGCCTCGCCGAGCGGACGCTCCCAGCTGGTGCCCGAAGAGCAGAGCCAGGCCCCCCATTCGCCAGACTGCCTCCGAAATCAGGAGAGCCACAAACCGTTGTGTGTGTGTGTGTGGGGGGGGTGTCTTTATTCTCCCTGCAGGGCCTGAGCCCCCCAACCTTTCCCAGCTTTT
Source organism: Lepidochelys olivacea (assembly GCF_965140295.1). NCBI lineage: Eukaryota > Metazoa > Chordata > Testudines > Cheloniidae > Lepidochelys > Lepidochelys olivacea. The sequence continues at coordinate 6,209,568 of NC_140433.1, read as the reverse complement.
CTCCCCAGCCGGGAGAGCTGGAAACAGCCTGATGCCAGCGCGATCCCTCGCTGGGCCTTGACGAAAGCGCCCGCCCAGTGCCAACGCGAGGTTCCCACGTCTGCTGCCAACATGGGCTTGGCGCTGGCTGGGGCCATGGGGAGACGCCAGCATGGGGCACCGAGAGACGCCCGTGGCAGACTCGAGATCCCTCCTCAGCTTTGTCTCAGATTGCCCTCAGGCCATGGGGCCTGCAGTAGCACCAACCCCAAATGGGGCCCCATGGGCCGGGCGCTGCCCAGACACTGAGGAGGAGACAGCCTGGCTCAGGAGAGCTACCAGGCTGGACGGACCCGGGGCAGACTCACAGAAGGGAAGGGACTCGCCTAAGGTCACCCGGAACATTGGGCCGAGCCAGGCATGGAACCCAGGTGTCCTGGTTCCCCAGGGCAGCTAGAAACCCAGTTCAGGTAGGTTGGAGAAGTTCCTGGGTCGGCCCTGGCTCTGCCCAGGGAGATTCTGTGCCCACTGAATGCCAACAGGGTAGCTGTTCCCATCCACATGCTGACTTTTAGCTGTGGGGTTTTGGTGGTAGCCGTGGGATCCCTGGGACAGACTGGAGGACCTTAATGACCCACCTTCGCGCCCAGCTAGCCGAACCTGCAAGGGATTCTGGGAGGTTTGGGGCTTGTGCCCTTTGCTTTGGTTTCTTTATGAGGGAGGAAGAGTCTGAAAGTGTTCAATTAAAACACCGCTTTGTTCATCCTTCCACACACCAGCCAGCGCTGCCTGCCCCCTGGCATGGCCAGATCTAGCAGCAAAATTATTCCCTTTGGGGCAGGGACTATTTGCTCCAGAAATGTACAGTGCCTGGCACGTCTGGGCCCTGATCCCCCCACGGAGCCCCCCTATCCTTCAGAGGGGCCCCTCCAGCCTCCCCCCAGGAAATAAATAATCCTAATTAACCATCAGGTCAGCAGCATTGCCTGGCACGAGACAGCCCCATCGACACGGAGGGGCACCCTCTGCTATCCACGCTGCAGACAGGGCTCCCCGCTAACGCACGGTCTGCCACCTAGGCGCACCTTCAGCCGGCTGCAGTAGTAGGCTCTTTTCTTCTGTAGACCAGCCACACCAGGGGGACTCATCCGTCCCCAAAGAGCCCCCTTGGCAGCAGGGAAGCAGGGCCCAGTTCCTGTAGCTGAGGACGTCTGCCATGCCAGGGTAGTCTCTAGGCTGATCAGCAGCCCAGGTCCGTGCATCGCTGGGCTCTGCGTGGTGCCCTTGGCGGTTTCCCTGGGGTGCGTGTTTGGGAGCTCGTCCTGCTGCACAGCAGCGCCCTCACCTGGCTGGCCACAGGGGGCACTGCCTGTACCAGTCGGGCGGGCAGCCCCAGCCCCCGCCTCCAGAGCAGGGGTAGGAGAAATCGGCTCTGGGTGGGATGCAGCCATGCAGGGGCACTAGGAAAAGCCACAGCAGAGCCGGGCACTGCCCAGATGCTTCTGCTCTGCAGTGCCCCATCCCATACCAGCCTGGGCACGGGGACAGGGGTGGGGCTGAGTCTGGGATTATTAATGGGAAGGGGCCAGGAGCTTCGCCCTGAAATATGGCGGGATGGCTCCTCTCAATCCCCAGTCACACACCCCATCCCTCCATCCCCACTCAGACCCTCCATTCATCCACCCCTCTCCAGTCACACCCTCCATCCGTCCCCAGTCACACACCCCATCCCCACTCACACCCTCCATCCATCCATCCCTCCCCAGTCACATCCTCTAACCTCCCCATCCCGTCACACTCTCCATCCAATCCCACTCACACCCTCCAACCTCTCCAGCTGCAGTGACACCATCCATCCCGCCCCATCCCGTCACACCCTCCAACCTCCCCATCCCGTCACATTCTCAATCCATCCCCAGTCACACCCTCCATCCCGCCCCATCCCCAGTCACACCCTCCATCCATCAATCCCGTCACACTATCCAGCCCCATTCACACCCTCCAACCATCCCCATCCCAGTGATGCCATCCATCCCCAGTCACACCCTCCATCCAGCCCCATTCACACCCTCCAACCATCCCCATCCCAGTGACGCCATCCATCCCCAGTCACACTCTCCATCCAGCCCCAGTCACACCCTCCATCCATCAATCCCCAGTCACACCCTCCAGCCATCCAGCCCCATTCACACCCTCCAGCCCTCCCCATCCTAGTGACACAATCCAGCCCCAGTCACACGCTCCATCCATCCATCCAGCCCCAGTCACACCCTCCATCTATCCAGTGGCTCTGTCCACCCATCGTTCTTCACAGCCTCTGGGTCAACCCAGCCTTATATATACCCCTCCATCCATTGCTCCAGCCCCCCCACCCCTTCATCCATTGCCATACACACCCATCATCATCCATCCCTATACACACACCTCTGACAATCTGTCTATCCCCATACAGTCATCCATCGCCAAACATCCGTTTGTATCATCCCTCCATCCTCCCCTCTCCCCCCCCCACCTCTCTGTCTGTCCGTCTGTCTACCCTGACACTCCTCTAGCCTGCCCAGGACCTAGCTGTATTTCGGCCATTCCCCCTTTCTCACGTGCCTGCAGAACCCAGGTGTCCGGCAGTCCTGGCAGAGCCCCCGTCAGGCCAAGCAGCCCCCTCCTGCGCCGTCCCCCCGGGGCCTCACTGGGCATGGCCGTATTGCACTGGGCCCCTGCATTATTATCATTAAGAACAATACTGTATTTACATCTCGTTTGCATCCAGGGCCGTGGTGCTGACTGGGGAGCGCTCAGGGGTTGAAAGTCAAGATCTTCATCTGCAGCTCCTCGTCGGGTGGGCCCAGGGGGGGCGGGGGCGGGGGCTGGGGGAGCGTGGGGAGCCGGCAGAAGCTGCTCTTCTTGGAGGAGAGCGGGGTGTCCAGGGTGAGCGAGGCAGTGGCCATCTCCTGGGGCTTGGAGCTGGTGAGGAAGCGCAGCAGGGTGGACAGGGCCTTGGCCACGTCGCTGCGGGCCCCCTCGTTGACGAAGCAGTACAGGATGGGGTCGGCCACGCAGTTGAGGCTGGTGAAGGCCAGCGAGCTGTGGTAGGCCACGAAGACCTTCTCCTCGAAGCTGCAATCGCAGGGCTTGCTGAGGTAGACGGCACTGCGGGAGAGCAGGATGACATGGTAGGGGGCGAAGCAGAACAGGAGGATGGCGATGAGGCTGAGGGCCAGCCGCTTGATCTTGGCTTTCTCCTGCTGCTCGGTGGAGACGTTGCCACGCACGGCCCGCAGGATGCCCTGGTAGGAGAAGAGCATGAGCACCCAGGGGAAGAGGAAGCCGATGAAGACCCGGTAGAGGTTCATCCAGGCCACCCACTCCTCCATGGGGTACTTCTCGAAGCAGAAGGTGTGGTTGTAGCGGTCGTGGAAGAGCTCGTTGTGGAAGAGCGGGGCCGAGTTGGCCCCGATCTCGATGGCCCAGACCACGGCACTCACCGCCACGGCTGTCTTGACCCGGCGCACCTTGGCGAAGCGCAGCGGGTGGGCCACGGCCAGGTAGCGGTCCACGGAGATGCAGCACAGGAAGGCGATGCTGATGTAGATGTTGGTGTAGAAGACGAAGCCGAAGAGCTTGCAGGACTCCTGCCCGTGGATCCAGTTGTCATAGTGCAGGAAGTAGTCGATCCACAGGGGCAGGGTGGCGATGTAGAGCAGGTCGGCCACAGACAGGTTGAGCAGGTAGATGCCCAGCTCATTGTGCTGCCGGACCTGCAGGTAGGCGGCCCACAGGGCCATGCAGTTGGTGGGCAGCCCCATGGTGATGACCATGATGTACAGCGTGGGGGGGAAGAGGTGGTCGATCTTGGAATCCACGTTGCAGCTCACCAGGGTGGTGTTGCACATTCTCAGTGCCAGCGGGTCCCCGGCATGGAGAGTCCGGCAGGCGTGGGGGGGGCTCCGCTCAGAGCAGGGGCTGCAATTCCCACAGGACCAAGCGGATCGTCCTGCAGGGGCAGCACTGGGGCAAGGTCTCCATAGCCCCAGGCTGGGCCCTGCTGTGGGGCCCCCTCACCCCAACCCCATCCGCCCTCCTCAGAGAAGCAGCCCTGGGTGCTCGTGGGAGGTCTAGCTGGCAGGGATGATCCAGGGGGTCAGAGGAGCTGCCTGCCCTACAGGTGGGGAGCCTGGGACACAGCTCCTGGGAAAGGAGGAGAGAGAGTTAGGGAGAGTACCAATCAGGGCATGTGCAGCCCCACATAGCCCCAGCCAGCTCCCCATGGCTCCTCACTCAACACCCCCTGCCAAGACCCCCAGGGGATCCTGTCTGCAGGCCCCCACATGACCCCCCAGCCAGCTTCCTGGCCCCCCCAGACCCCCTGCCCCCAGCCACCCCCCCACATGACCCCCTAACAATCACCAGCTGCCCACATCCTCCCCTCACAGGGCCTTACTCCAGCTCCCCACCCCATTGTCAGTGACCCCCGATAGCCCCCTGACTAGCCATCCCCAGCGGGTTCCAGATCCTGACCAGGGAGTGAGGGTCAGGCTGCATTGTGCCCCATGCCCTAGGGTCCCCACCCCTACCAGCCCTCCTGTGCATGGGAGAGGTCACCCTGCCCCGCTCTGGGAAATGCCTCACCCCCACTCTGGCAGCCCTGACCCCCCAGGCTGGGGGTTCCCAGGTCACGCGTGATTCTGCCTGGTAATTGGCATGTGCCCTGCACTAGTCACTGCCTGCCCACCCCCCATCCCCCTAGATCTACCTGGGAGTCTCTGAGCAGATCACCTACCCCCTATCCCACAGCCAACCCCCAGGGTTGTCCCCTGCACTGCACTGGTATGGCTATCCCACAGGCAGACATTTAAGACCCTACAATAACAAACCAGCACCATGTCCAGCATTCCTGAGAGACCCTCTAATAATAGATCTTTGCAGAGCCCAGTGCTCCTGAGAGAGACTACAATAACAAACCGATAGGGAGCTTGGTGCTCCCGAGAGACCCTACAATAACAGACCAGCACAGAGCCCAGCTGTGATGAAGTGGGAATTTTGTAATATTTTATGAAGCCTCTGTGTGCCTCAGTTTCCCTATAGCTGCATTGTTACCTAGTTGGGGGAGGGGGGAGTGGGGAGGGTGTGGAGGTCTGTTGGCTCCCTGGGCAGGCTAAAACCCAGGTCTGAGCGGCACCCAGCTGGCTGGGACTACATGGACCTTAATCCCCATGTCAGTGGAGAATCCATGAAGACAATGGCAAACCCAGTCACCGGGACTTTGACACCTTGCAACTGACCACCAGGGCTGGCCCCTCTTGGTGGGATGCTGGCAGGGTTTGCCCAGCTGGGGGACACTGGACTGGGGCGGGGAGGGGTGAAGTGTGGGCTGCAGGAAGCAGCCGGGGGCACACACCTGAATTGGGCCGGGGTGGGCAAAGGGCCAGGGTTCTGGGCTGGCCCGTTGCTCCCCAAGTCTGTACGAGTCTCCCCCAGGGCCTGACTCAGTGGGTCTTGCTGAGCGGAGCTCACAAAGGGAAGCAGGGGGCTGGCGGCCCAGGGGTCCAGCCTAGAGAGGCCATGAAGCCATGGGGCCTGACCCGGAGGAAGAGTGAGACCCCCAGGGGCTCTGGTGCACTGATGGGGCTTCCCAGAGACTGTTCCAAAGCTGGGCCATAGCCCTGACCCTGTGGATCCATGACACCAGCGCTTCCGAGAGACCCGACAATAACAGACCAGCGTGGAGCCCAGCACTCCTGAAAGACCCTACAATAACAAACCATAGCAGAGCCCAGCACTCGTGGGACACCCGACCATAACCGATCAGCGCTCCCAAGAGACCCGACAATAACAGACCAGCGTGGAGCCCAGCGCTCGTGGAAGACCCTAAAATAACAAAGCCGAGCCTTGCCTAGCACTGCAGGGCCCCAGCCTCAGAGCCACTCTCCATTCGGAAGCATATCTGCGGTGGAGCCCTCCCGGGTTTATTTACACAAGCAGGAATGCAGCGACGTCCAGGGCTCAGGCTGCAACCGGCCCCCTTGGCCCACGGCCCATTCACACACAGCCTGGGAGCGAGCGTGGCAGGACGGTCCCATGGGTCAGCGTGACCCGGCTGCCAGGGTGGGAGGCCGGCCAGCCGCCAGCCCCCTGGCTGTGCTGGGAGCGCACCCCCGCAGGGCAGGCTGGATGGCGCAGCAGCCCCAGCATGGCACCCGCTCGCCGGGCCCACAAGCCGGGCTGCTGCCACATGGCACTAGCGGGTCTGGGCCTGTCCCGTGTCCCAGCTGTGGCCGGGGCCAGGCCGGAGGCCAGTCGCTCTCGGGGCTGGGGGCGTCCTGTGAGCCATGGAGGGGAAACTGAGGCAGGGAAGGGGCACTGGGGCAGGTGATGGCAAGCCCACGCCGGGGCCAAACAGAGGGGCAGGGCTGGGGCCGGGCATGACGCAAACGTCTGCCCCCCCGGCTTTGGCACCTCCCCGCTCCTCCTTTCTCCTCAGTGGCCTGGCAACTAATGACCTGATCACTGCACAGAATCCCGGAGCGTGGCTGGGGCCGGGAATCCGAGCCAGACCCTCACCCGCCAGCCAACCTCCCCCTGCCCCCCAGCCAGACCCCCTCCCAGACCCCCCTAAACCCTCAGCCAGCTGCCTCTGCCCCCCAGCCAGCACCCTCTCTCACCCTGCCATACCCCCTCAACCCTACAGCCAAACCCCCTGCCCTGCACCAGACCTCCCAAATCCTCAGCCAGATGCCCCTGCCCCCACTAGCCTGATCCCCCCACCCCATAGTTTGCCTCCAGCCAACCCCCCTCTGCCCCTGCCAGATCTCCCTAAATCCACAGCTAGATTCCCCCCTGCCCCACGAAACCCCCCAGCCAGCCCCCTGTCCCTCACCAGAACCCCTCACCCCTGCCAATCCCCGTGTCCCATCACCTCCTCCCCCCCAAGCCACCTTCCAGACAGACCCCCAGCTTGAGTCCCCCCCTGCCCCTGCCAGTTCCACCCCCAAGCCAGCACCACCTCTCACCCAGTAACATCAGCATCCCCAGCTTCCCTCCCCCTCCACCAGCCAGCGTCCTCCCCCCAGCCGGGCTCTCCCTGCCCACAGCTCCCCCTTACTGTGGGGGGGGGGGAGGGGGAAGCCACCGGGACTGATCAGGTGCAGCTTGTGTGGCTGCTGGAGGAAAACCGGAACCACTGGCCATGGGCACGAGCATCTTTAGCACGGATTAGCTGGGCGCAGTGTGGGGCTGCCCTCCCGACGGCTTCCTGCCTCCCCGGGGCCCTGGCACCCCCAGGGCACCCCGACATGCCCACCCTGGTCCAGATCCCCCTCCGCTGGCACCTGACTGCGCCTTGGGTGGGGGCACCCCGCGAGGGAGCAGCACCAGCACCAGCCAGAAACCAGGAGCCATGTCACCACTGCGCGTCCGACTGACAGGACAGTGCCGGGGCAGAGTCAAGGGTGGGGGGGTGTGAAGGGGCAGAGTCAAGGGGTGACAGGGAGGGGAGTGAAGGGGGCAGAGTTAAGGGTGGGATGGAGCAGGGAGAAGGGGCAGATAAGGTCAGTTGGGGAAGGTGCCAGCTGCCAGGGGGCAGAGTTAAGGGTGGAACCAGGGGGGCAAAGGGGCAGAAATAAGGGTGGAGTGAGACGGGCAAAGTTAAGGTCAGCTGGGGATGGTGCCCAGGGCAGAGTTAAGGCTGCAAAGAGCTCTGCTGGGAGGCTCGGGCCTGTTCAGAATCAAGGCAGGAGAAGGAGTTAATGTAGGGGAAGTGAATTTCACCTGAGGGTGGGGCCAGGGGCTAAGCTGGGAGGGGCGATGGCTGGAAGCTGGGGGAGGAGGCTGGAGACCAGGAGTCAGGAGGGGCAATAGATGGGAGCTGAGAGGGGGTGGGGCTTCAGGCTGGGGACTGGGCCAGGGAGTTGGGGGGTGATGGCTGGAGAATGAGGGGTGTTGATAAGGGCCAGGAGACTGGGGCCGGAGCTGGCTGGAAGTGGAGGGGGGAGGGGGCTGGGGAGTGGTGGGTGGAGGCTGGGAGCCAGGGGGCCAGGCAGGGTGGGGGCCGGCTGGAGGGTGATGGCTGGGGGCAGGGGCTGGGGCCAAGAGGCTGGAGGGTGATGGCTGGGGGCAGGGGCTGGGGGCCAGGAGGCTGGTGGCCGGGGTCCAGGAGGCTGGGGGGTGATGGCTGGGGACCAGGAGGGCGGGGCTGGCTGAGGCCAAGCGCAAGGGGCCCAATGGCGCTGGCTGGGCCGGCAGCCACGGGCAGGTGAGCGCGACCTTTCCAGGCCCCTAATCCACTAATCCCCCCGGCTGGCCCGGAACGCCCCTGCTGGGCGCCAAAGGGCAAAGGCAAGCGAGCCAGCAGCCCTGTGAGATGAGATTCCAGGGCCCAGCGCAGCCCCAACGGGACCCCCTGGCCCCAGAGCACCAGCGCCAGGCCCAATCCCATTGGAGCTCCCCCAACGGGGCCCTATCCTGCCAGAGCCCTGCATCCTCCCCATGGGGCCCGATCCCGCTGGAGCCCCCCGCAACATGGCCCAATCCTGCCAGAGCCTCGTACCCCCCCCCCCGAGGGACCTGATCCCACCAGAGCCTTGCACCCCCCCCAGCGGGGCCCGATCCCACCAGAGACCTACATCCTCCCCATAAGGCCCGATCCTGCCAGAGCCCCCCCAACGGGGCCCAATCCTGCCAGAGCCTAGTACCCGCCCCAGAGAGGCCTGATCCACCAGAGCCTCGCACCCACTGCAATGGGGGCTGATCCCACCAGAGCCCCGCAACCCCAATGGGGCCTAATCCTGCAAGAGCCTCGCACCCCCCCCAGCAGGGCCCGATCCCACCAGAGCCCCCCCCAACATGGCCCAATCCTGCCAGAGCCTAGTACCCCCCCCAGAGGGGCCCGATCCCACCAGAACCCTCCCAAGGGGCCCGATCCTGCCAGAGCCCCCCCATCCCCCCCAACAGGGCCTGATCCCGCCAGAACCTCGTACCCCCCCAGCGGGGCCTGATCCCACCAGAGCCCCCCCAATGGGGCCCAATCCTGCTAGAGCCCCGGATCCCCCCCAACGGGTCCTGATCCCGCCAGAGCCCCGGATCCCCCCCAACGGGTCCTGATCCCACCAGAGCCCCACACACCCCCAGCGGGGCCCAATCCCGCCAGAGCCCCTCGCCATGCCCCCATCCCAACAACAGCCCTGATGGTTCTGTCCTGGCTCCTCTCCAAGGGCCCGGCAGCCCCGGGCCGCTCCCTGGGGTGGGTAACAGCCCACTACTGCTGCCATCTGGCAGCTCCTCGGTGCCAGGTTCTATCCCCACCCAGGGTTGATAGAATAAAAATTAGTGGCATGACCTGGCTCCTTTGGCTGGGGCTAAGGACAGAGAGCTCATGTCTGAGAGCATCTGCACTGAGGGTGGGGGGGCACAAGCCAATGGACCTGGCTTGGCTGGGAAGGGGAAATTCCCCTCCTCATAGCATGGAGTGACCGGAGGGTAAAGACTGGTGGGGATCAGGGGTCAGCAGCACCAGGGTGAGGTGAGGGGGTGGCTCCATCTGTCCCTGCCCCCATCCCAGCCCTCTTATTGCCAACCAAGGCCAGACCCAGTTCCCTGGCAATGGGTGCTTTATTTGCATCGCAATTCATGCCCGATTAGATAGCGCCATCCCCGCACACCCTGTACCTTTGATCCCGGTTACTGGCTGTGGGGCTGGACTGCGGGGCCTTTGCTCCCATTGTTTGGGGCCTTGCGGTAGGGCAGGCTGGGATCTTGGCCAGGCTGGCCTCCTCCAGGGGGGGTTCTTAGAGTACCCAAATTCAGGCAGGGGGGCAGCGTCCTTCTCCATATATCACAGATGGGGAAACTGAGGCACTGATTGGCAGGAAGGGATCCGCATCAAATGAGTGAGTGACAGAGCTGGGTTAGAAACCAGGAGTCGTGGCTCCCAAACTCATAAAGCAAGCTGGGGGGTTAAAGTGAGTGGTTAGAGCTGGGGGGTCTGGGAGTCAGGACTCCTGGGTTCTAGTCCCAGCTCAGGGAGGAGAGGGGCACCCAGTGGGTTGGGGGGTCTCTAAAAGGACCTGTTGATTGGGCCTCAGGGAAGCTGCTGGTCAGATCCCAATAAAAACACCGAATTTTTACTGAAACAAAGGAAAATGCTTCACCCTTCACCCACTGGCCGGAGCAGGTGCCCTCCGGGCTCCATCCCTGGGCTCAGGCCCTGGTGCCAGCTGGGCTGTTAGCAGTAACAATCCCCCATCTCATGGCCAGACCCCCCAAGGGGCTGCAGCCCCAAAGCCACTAATAAGGGTTGTAAACAGGGTTTGGGGATAGAACGCGGATATCCAGATACGGAGGCCTCCTCGGGAGGGCTGGGGGCCCTGGGCACAAGAGCAATGAAGGGGATATCCCACAAAGCACCTGGCGTCCCCGGGCACGAGGAAACCACCCACAGTGCACCTGGCCTGCCCCCTCACGAGGGGACAAGGGAATATCCCACGATGCACCTGGCTTACCGCCACATGAAGGGAGGAGGGAATATTTTATAATGCACCTGGCCTCCCCCCACCCCCCGCATGAGGGAATGGCCCACAATGCACCTGGCCTGCCCCCACACAAGGGGAGGAGGGAATGGCCCACAGTGCACTTGGCCTGCCCCAGGCAGACAGCTCCCGAGGGGTGGATTGGCCATGGGGCCAGTGAGGCCCATGGTTTGGCTCTGGGCTGACTGGAGGAGATGGGGAGCCCTGACCCATTTCTGAGGAGGGACCGCATCTTGGGGCTAGGATGCCTGGGTCCTGATGCCCCCACCTGGGCATTGGGGGCACCCCTGTGGGACGAAGAGGGACCCTGCTGGGTGGGAAACTCCCTGGGAACATTGCCAGGGACACCTGGGGCGAAGGCAAGGGGTGCCTTGGGTTGAGCTAGGGGCTGACATGTACTTTCTGCCCCTGTCCCCAGCGACCCAGCTTAGGCCTGGCCAGTGGGGTGGGAAGCTGTGGGATGCAGGGCTTGGCCAGTGGAGGCTGTAGGACGGGGAACTGCAGGGCTGGGGGCTCTGGTCTGGCCGCACCCTTATCGAGCCCCCAGCCCTGCAGAGGAGGGGGTAACTGAGCTGCTGCTCCAGAATTCTGGTTCTCCCCCCACCCCCGACCGCCGCCTTCCTTGGACATTTTGGGACTTTCCAGGGTTGGGAGGAAACTGGCCACTTGTCCACTTCCTTCCCAGTCAGACCCATCCTGCCACCCCACTGCCCAACCCCACTCCCCCGGCTGCCTGACACCCCCCACCACGCCAGTGTCCAACACCCCCCCACTCCCCCGGCTGCCCAACACTCCTCACCCGCCAGGGTCCAACACCCCCCCACTCCCGCGGCTGCCCGACACTCCTCACGCGCCAGTGTCCAACACCCCCCCACTCCCCCGGCTGCCCAACACTCCTCACCCGCCAGGGTCCAACACCCCCCCACTCCCCTGGCTGCCCAACACTCCTCACCCGCCAGTGTCCAACACCCCCCCACTCCCCCAGCTGCCTGACATTCCCCACCTGCCAGTGTCCTACACCCCCCCACTCTGCCGGCTGCCTGACACTCCCCACCCCCCACTACCCAACACCCCCCACTCCATCAGCTGCCCGACACTCCCCACCCACCAGTGTCCAACACTCCCTCGGCTGCCCGACACTCCCCACCCCCCACTACCCAACACCCCCCCACACTCCCCTGGCTGCCCGACACTCCCCACCCCCACTACCCAACACCCCTCCACTCCCCCGGCTGCCCGACACTCCCCACTCCCCACCCCCCACTACCCAACACCCCCCTACTCCATCAGCTGCCCGACACTCCCCACCCACCAGTGTCCAACACTCCCTCGGCTGCCCGACACTCCCCACCCCCCAGTACCCAACATCCCCCCACTCCCCTGGCTGCCCGACACTCCCCACCCGCCAGTGTCCAACACGCCCCCACTCCCCCGGCTGCCTGACTCTCACCCCACTCCCCATTGCCAACCCCCCCCCCCCCCGACACACACACACCCGGCCGCCTGATGCTCCCGACCCCCCTTCACCTCCCTGCTGCCTGACACTCCCTGCCCCTCAGCAGCCGGACACCTCCCCTCCTCCCCTCCCACACAGCTGATGGTAGAAGGGAGGTGGCTGAGCGCTGGGGAGCATTGAGGGGTGCCCTGGCTGGCTCTGCCCCTTCTCAGGTCACCCAGAGGAAGCAGGGAGCTGGTGGCTCTGGGCTGGGCTAGCCAGGAAGCTGCTTGAGGATGGAAGCCTCTGGGCTCCCAGGACGAGCCAGAACTTGCGGCCCTCACTCTGCCCCCCAGGCCTGCTCTCCAGCTGGGGACCGCCTGCCCCATTGCTCCAGCGAAAGCGCTAACCCAGGCCTGCCCCACCCGCAGGAGCCCAGGAATTCGTCCCTCCAGAGACTTGGCTGGATGGACTCTGCCCAGTCCAGCCCCACAGGCCAAGTGGCCTGGAACACAGAGAGCGGAAGGGACGTAACCAAAGTCTATAGGGAGTCGTTCGGAGCCATTGGAATGGAACCCAGGAGTCCTGGCTCCCAGGCCCGAGCAATCCCCACTACACCCCACTCTCGTCTCAGAACTGGGCGTAGAACCGAAAAGTCCTGGCTCCTAGCCCCCTGCTCTGACCACTAGACCCCACTCCCCTCTCAGAGCTGGGGAGAGAACCCAGGAGTCCCAGCCCCCAGCAATACCCAATAAGCCCCGCTCCCCTCCCCGAGCTGGAGCCTGGCGGGGCTGAGCAGCGCTGTGTGAGCCGGGTGAGGCCGGAGCTGTGGTGTGTTAGTGATGCCGGTTACTGTGTAACCAGCTGGCTAGCGGCTGGGCTGGGGAAGGGGGGCTGGAGAAGGGGGGCTGGGCCCACCCGACGCCTGGGGCCATATCCTGGTCACTGTGGACCCCTCCCCATCACGTGGCACGTTGGGCCCCGTCTCCCCACCATTTCATGAGATCCAGCGGGCAGCGCATTGGCATGGCCAGAGAGGGCCCGGTGCCATGCCCGGGAGCGGGCCCAGGGACCTGCCCCACAGCTTCCAGGGGGCCCTTTCCTTCCGATGAAACCAGGGGCACGACAGCTCAGCCGGGAGCTGTGCCTGGGCCAGTGCGACTGTATGATGCCCCTCACTCCCAACCCACAGCCCCCTGCTAACCCAGCCCTGGGCTCCCCACAACCCAGCCAGCACCCCTCACTCCCAACCCACAGCCCCCGGCTGGCCCAGCCCTGGGCTCCCCCCAACCCAGCCAGCGCCCCTCACTCCCGACCCACAGCCCCCGGTTGGCCCAGCCCTGGGCTCCCCCCAACCCAGCCAGCGCCCCTCACTCCCGACCCGCAGCCCCCTGCTAACCCAGCCCTGACCCCCTCCCTACCTCTGCCAGCGCCCCTCACTCCCGACCCACAGCCCCCGGCTGGCCCAGCCCTGGGCTCCCCACAACCCAGCCAGCGCCCCTCACTCCCGACCCGCAGCCCCCTGATAACCCAGCCCTGACCCCCTCCCTACCTCTGCCAGCGTCCCCCACTCCCGACCCACAGCCCCCGGCTGGCCCAGCCCTGGGCTCCCCACAACCCAGCCAGCGCTCCTCACTCCCAACCCGCAGCCCCCTGCTAACCCAGCCCTGACCCCTTCCCTACCTCTGCCAGCGCCCCTCACTCCCGACACACAGCCCCCAGCTGGCCCAGCCCTGGGCTCCCCCCAACCCAGCCAGCGCTCCTCACTCCCAACCCGCAGCCCCCTGCTAACCCAGCCCTGACCCCTTCCCTACCTCTACCAGCGCCCCTCACTCCCGACCCACAGCCCCCAGCTGGCCCAGCCCTGGGCTCCCCCCAACCCAGCCAGCGCTCCTCACTCCCGACCCGCAGCCCCACTGGTATTTCTGCCAGTACCATTGAGCAGAGCTAACATTACCCTGCTCCGAGCGCAGCGTCCCGGAGCCCGAAGTGTGTGGGGAAGGAAGGGGGGGCCCCTGCCCTGTGGGCTCACCCGGAGGGTCCTGCCGACTGGCCTGTCAGTGGGGCCACAAGGTCCCAAGGAAGGCGGGATGGTGCGAGGACGAAGGACGCTGCCTGACACAGAGAGAGAGAGACAGTGGATGAGATCCTGGGGGGCATCACCCCAGGGTAGGGGGCTCCTGTCCTCAGCCCCCCACCAGCCCCGCCCAGTGGGCCCCCAAGGCCATCCCAGGTAGGTTTCAGCACCCTGAGGGTGGGGGCCCAGAGGGAGGCAGCGTGTCCAGCCCCAGCCCCCCTTTCCCTCCTCTGCTCAGGGCTCCTCTGTCTGCCCATTACCAGCCGCAATGACATTAGCCCAGCCCAGGCCCCGCTGCCCACCTGCTGCCCACGCAGATGGACCTGAGGGAGAGACGCTCCCTCCCCAGCCCCCTGATTGTCCCCCACACCATCCCCTCCTCATGCCAGCCCACCTTCCCAGCCCACTCCACAGCCCCTCATTCCCCAGACAGCCACCTCCTCCCCATGCCAACTCACCCTCTCAGCCCCCTCCCCAGCCCCATATCCCCCCCACGGCCACCCCTTCCCCAGCCCCCCATATACCACACAGCGACTCCCCTCCCCAGCCCCCTTATCCCCCCCACAGCTACCCCCGACCTAACCCCCCAGCCAACCCCAGCCAGCCAGACCCACCCTGTCACACACACACCCCACGGGCATGAACTGGGCCTCTGCTGGTATCCCCAGCACCTGAGTCCCCCTCCTGCCCTCTGGCGGTGAGGACTGGGGTCCCACCCCCCTCTCCTCTGAGCATGCAAGCAGTCCCAGGCGTGAAGGGGTTAAAGCGTCCCCCCAGGCTGGCCCAGCCGGGACCAGCCCCCCAGCTGGTGCACTTGCGGCAGCCTGTGCTCTCAGCCCAATTCGATTACCCCAGTGCGGGGCTATTTATAACCTGCTTGCCCGTCTGCGCGGCCGGATGTGCCAGGGTCTCGCGCTGCAGCCCAGCTGGGCCCCGGCGGCCACACACCAGGACAGAGCCGCACCAGCCTGTCCTTGGAGTCTGGGCAGGGGAGCTCGTGGCTATGCCAGGCCTGGCCTCTGCCAGCAGGGGGTGCTGTGGGGAGTGGGGCAGGAGTTGGCTTGCGGGGAGCCCCCAGCTACCCCAGTCCCTGCATGAGGCCATCGCAGGGGACTCTCAGGAATCACTTTCCGGAAGCTGGGAGGCAAGAGATGGGGGTGGGCAGATCAACTCCAATTGTGCCAAACTATCTAGACTCCTGCTGTGACCCCTCCCCACATGGGTGCCCCTCAATCCCTACACACAGCCCCCCGCCATCGCAATCTGACCCGCCCAGCTCTGCTCCAGGCAGAGGGCAGCAGGGCTGGGTGCTACCCACACGATGGGCCTCATTGCCATGGGCCAACTGCTGCCCTGCAAAAACCACGCAAGAGTCTCGGCGTGTCAGTCCAAGCCCAACGGGCAGCCCACGACTGTAAACTTGGCTCTTAGCCCTGCCCCAGCTCCGCCAGCCGGGGGCACGGGTGTGTGCGGGGGGGAACCAGGGAGACTGGCATCGGGGGTGCTCTAGGAATGGCTCTAGTGGTCCTTCCACAGCTATCCCACAATGCCTTGGGGCCCATGCTGCACCCCACAGCTATCCCACAATGCCCTGGGGCCCGTGCCACACTCCGCAATGCCCTGGGGCCCATGCCACTCCCTACAATGCCCTGGGGCCCGTGCTGCTCCCCACTGCTATCCCACAATGCCCTGGGGCCCGTGCCACACCCCACAATGCCCTGGGGCCCGTGCCGCACCCCACTGCTATCCCACAATGCCCTGGGGCCTGTGCGAAATCATCTGCACCCGAGTGCTGTTGAGAGCGAAGCTGGGAATTGTGGAATAGCTTCCAAGAGTGCATTGCTGCCAACCTGGCCCTGTGCCCCAGGAGCGCCTTGGCCCCTCCCCTGCCCACTGGGAGGGGGAGCCGTGGGGCTGGCAGCAGGGCCCTGGCCGGGGACAGGACAGCCCCCTTGGGGGGATTCCAGCCCCCGCCCAGGGCGCTGCCAATGCCCGGGCTCCGAGGCCTGGCCGCTCAGCCGCGGCTGGCACCCTAGGGGTTAATATTCCCCAGGGGGCAGCTGGCTCCGGGCAGCCAGTTCAGAGCTATGGGGAACAAGTCGGCAAATTAGTTTGTCTCAGGCGACGTCACCGTGGGCAGTTCTGCCACGGGGGGAGGGGAGGGGACATGCCCCCTCCCCCCATGGGTCAGCCCTGACCATGCCCCACAATGGGGATGAAGGGCCGAGACCAGCCAGGCCCCCGACAGACCTCAACGGCCCAGGCCCTGTGCCCAGATGTCATCCCAGCCCCTTGGGCGACCAACCCCTGCTCTGACCAGCCCCTGGCAACGGGATTATGGGGAAAGGTGGGGGCTATGGGTGCTGCCTCTAAACAGCCACCGGGCAGGCAGTGCCCAGGAGCTGGGTCTTGGGGGGGGGGGGGCTGGCAGAGCTCCCAGCATGGGGGAGGGTTAGGGGTCAGAGCCCAGGGACTGGCGGAGCTTTCTGCAAGGGGCTGGAGGTCAGAGCCCAGGGGCTGAGGCTGCAGGGAGGGACTGGCAGAGCTCCCTGAAGGGGCTGGGGGTCAGAGGCTGGCAGTGGGGCTGGCAGTGCTCCCTGCAAGGGCCGGGGGTCAGAGCCTGAGGTCGGGGGGGGGGGCTGGCAGAGCTCCCTGAAGGGGCTGGGGGTCAGAGCCCAGAGGCTGGGGAGTTTGGGGCTACCAGAGCTCCCTGCGGGGGCTGGGGGTCAGAGCCTGAGGTGGGTTTTGGGGGCAGCTAGCTTCTCCCGAACCCCCCAGGTGCTGGGTCACTGCCCCCTGGCACCAGTGTCGGCGGAGACAAGTCCTGGGGTCTGCGCTGGCAGGGAGGGGAACCCTGGCAATGGGAGCTGAGCTCAGGGTCCCCTCCCAGCCAGAGTCCCTCCTGGGTCCTGTTCCCAGCCATGTCCCTGGCTCTGTGGGTTGGGGCCAGCCCCTGCCCCTCGGCTTGGTGCCTCAATTTCCCCCAATGACCCGGACACTCCTCCCTGCTGGGAACGTGCTGGGAGTGCGGCTGGAGGGGTGGGGTCTGGCACCAGGATTCCTGCAGGCTGCAGAGGTGGCCTGGGAAATAGGGCAGGGCCCCTCTTCTGGGGGCCAGGGGCCTAGAGTGAGGGGTCATGTCCTGCCAGCCCTCATCCTTTCGCCCCTCCATAGGGGCTGGATACAGCCGTCACAGCTCATCCTACCTTCCCGGCACCCCGAGGAACCAGGTTTGGGCTACTCCCAGCCCCTGCCGGGCAGGGCCCATCTTGGCCATGTCTGGGCAGCGCCCGGTGGGAAAGGCACTTGGGCAGGGCTGGGGCCCCTGGTGTGCCAGCAGCACAGAGAATTAATGGCTCAAGTCTGGGCACCCCCTGCAGCTGCCGCTCCAAAGTCTCCTCTCTGGCCTGTCACACAGACATGGCACCTGCCCATCCTGCCCGCAGCACTGGCCAACACCCCTCAACTGGACCCCCCCACCCCAAACCTGGCCAGGGTCCCTCCACGCCAAACCCAGCTGCGGGGTGAGCCAAGAGCAGCCCGGGAACAGCCACGTTTTCACTCACTTTGCACCCATATTTGGGGCCAGGCCCCCAGCCCCTGCAATGTCCCCAGCCCCCCCAACCCATTGGGAAACTTCGGCCCCAGGTGAAAGCACCCTAGCTCCAATTTACCCCAGTCACCGGTCCAGCACCACCTGCCCAGGCTGCGCCCAGCTCTGGGGAGGGCTCCCAAATTCACTGTTTATTTCCAGTGTCCAAGGCGACCCGGCTTTGGCCGCTTGCTGGGAGCCCCAGCCCAGGTCTCCGTGTGGGGGTGCTGGGCTCCTCTGCTGCTTCGCGCGGTGAGTGACGCCCTCCCCCAGCATCGCTGCCCACGGGCTATGCTGCCCTTGGGGCCTGGCACATGTGCTAGGGGCTGTCGGTGCCTCCTTGGTTCCTGTCCTGTGCGCCCCTCCCGGCCCCTTGTCTCCCCTGCAGAGCTGAGTCAAGTTACAACCCACGTCCCCCAGCTCCTGCCCTGTCCACACCTGACCCCCCTCGCTCCACGCTAGTACCTGCTGGGGGGCAGGCCAGTGCAGAGGGAGCCCAGCCATGGACGCCTGCTCTGAGTGCATAGTGCGGCATGGCCACCGTCGCTGGGCGAGCTGCAGAGAACTCCGGGCCCCACACACCAGGACTCCGGTGCCAGGCCCCTAGCAGAGCTGGCCGTTTGTCATGGCACACGGGCCAGGACCCAGTGTTGTTCCCTGTCTGGGGCTCAACACAAAAACTGGCCTCATTTCCCTGCGGCCCCTCAGGCCAGAGCCCGCTGGGGATGTCTGCGGGGGTGGGATCCTGGGCGTGGCTGGCTACCGCCCAGTGCCGGGCACTCACCCTGCAGCGGGCAGCGCTCTCAGATGGTGCCACTGGTCCTCCCCACCCGGCCTTACACCCTGTGACCGCCCCCAATGAGACCCCGAGTCAACCTGCCAGCTGCCTCCCAACCCCTCCCGCTCTTCTGAATGGCTCCACCCAAACTCATATCAGCTACATGGGGCAGGACAGCTCCCACCCCACCACTGCAAGTGCCCCGTAGCCCCTGCTACCCCAGCCCTGGGCTCCCCACATCTGCCAGTGCCCCTCACTCCCGGGGAGAAGTGACCCAGGCATCGGGGTCACCTGACCAGCAGGGGGCGATGCTGCCCCAAACCTGGCTCCGAGCCTTTAGCCCGACAGGTTCTGGGAGGGGTTAAATTGGCAGAGGATTGAGCCATGGGGCAACCCCCAGAGCCCAGGAGGGGACACCTGGCCCAGCCCCACCAACTCTCTTCCCAAAGTGGCGAGTTCTGCCCTATTCAGGAGCCAAGAAGGACACCTGCCCCAGGGGAGATGGACTGATGGGTGGGGGCAAGAAAGGGCAGGTGAGAGCATGGGAGTATCCTGAGGGGCAGGGGGGGCAGGGGGAGCAGGGATACCCTGGAGGGAGGGGATCTCCTGGGGGCAGGAGGGGGGCAAAGAGCGGGAGGAGGGCAGGGGGGACTTTGCCCTCCCAGGACAATTCCCCAACTCCCTGCCCCCCGGCCATCCCCACACCGTGCAGGGCTCTGATCTCCCCTGAACCCAATGTCTTGACACCCCTTTCTCCCCCCCATGCCCACACCCGGGCACCCCCAGCCCCACATGTCAGCACCCCCCCCCCGTGTCCCCCTCCTGGGCACCCTCAGCCCCACATGTCAGCGCCCCCATCAGCCCGTGACGTGGTCTCACCGTGCAGGACTCCCAGGACAGAGGGTCACCGGAGGAGGGAGCGCAGGGGGCAGGGTCCGTACCCCCCAGCTGGGCCGTCTCCGCCTGGTGCCATGGGGCCCCTCGTGCCAGCCCAGCCCCTCGCCCTCCGTGGGTCAATCCTGGGGCAGCTCCGGGTCCGGGCGGCGTCCAGAGGCGCCGGCTCCGCGCGACTGAAGGACCCAGGGAGGGAGCCGCAGCCTCAGCCCGGCCCCGCCGGCGGGTTAACCCCTGCGCTGCCGGACCCCCCCCCCCCGCGGCGGGTGAACCCCTGTACTGCCGGATCCCCCCCGGCGGGTGAACCCCTGAGCTACCGGCTCCCCCCCCCCGGCGGTGAACCCCTGAGCTACCGGATCCCCCCCCCCCGGCGGTGAACCCCTGTACTGCCGGATCCCCCCCGGCGGGTGAACCCCTGCGCTGCCGGACCCCCCCCGGCGGTGAACCCCTGAGCTACCGGCTCCCCCCCCGGCGGTGAACCCCTGTACTGCCGGATCCCACCCCCGGCGAGTGAACCCCTGAGCTACCGGCTCCCCCCCCCGGCGGTGAACCCCTGTACTGCCGGCTCCCCCCCCGGCGGTGAACCCCTGAGCTACCGGCTCCCCCCCCGGCGGTGAACCCCTGCGCTGCCGGACCCCCCCGGCGGTGAACCCCTGAGCTACCGGCTCCCCCCCCCCGGCGGGTGAACCCCTGTACTGCCGGATCCCCCCCCCGGCGGTGAACCCCTGAGCTACCGGCTCCCCCCCCCCGGCGGGTGAACCCCTGAGCTACCGGCTCCCCCCCCGGCGGGTGAACCCCTGTACTGCCGGCTCCCCCCCCGGCGGGTGAACCCCTGCGCTGCCGGACCCCCCCCGACGGGTGAACCCCTGAGCTACCGGCTCCCCCCCTCCGGCGGTGAACCCCTGAGCTACCGGCTCCCCTCCCCCCCGGCGGGTAAACCCCTGTACTGCCGGATCCCCCCCCCCGCCGGCAGGTGAACCCCTGCGCTGCCGGACAACTCCCCCCCCGGCGGGTGAACCCCTGAGCTACCGGCTCCCCCCCCCCCCCCACGGCGGGTAAACCCCTGTACTGCCGGATCCCCCCCCGCCGGCGGATGAAGCCCTGAGCTACCGGCTTTCCCGCCCCGGCGGGTGAACCCCTGTACTGCCGGCTCCCCCCCCAGGCCGGCGAGTGAACCCCTGCGCTACTGGCCTCACAGGCAGGTTAACCCTTGAACTGCCGACCCCCCGCCAGCAGGCTAACCTCTTCTCTGCCAGCCTCCTCCAGCGGGTTAACCCCTTCACTGCTGGACTCCCCGTGTTGCCGAGCTCCCCAACCAGTGGGTTAACTCCTGCAGCGTCAGCCCCTGATGAGCAGTGTCAGCCCCTGCAGCGCCCCCGCCCCCCCGTGAGCGGGTTTAACCCCTTCAGCACAAGCATGGCGAGGAAACGTGATTAACCCCTTCAGCACCAGACTCCCAACAAGCGGGGTTAACCATTTCACTGTCAGCACCCCCAGCGAGTGGTGTTCACTGACAGCCTTCCCGAACGAGGTTAACCCCTGCAGTGCCAAACTCCCAGCGCCAGCAGGCTCAACCTCCTTCACAGCCAGCCTCCCCGAGTAAGCAAGTGGATTTAACTCCTGGAGTGCCTCCCCAGTGAGCCAGGTTAACTACTTCCATACCAGCTTCCCTGGTCTGGACCAGGGTTATCCTTTTCTGTGCCAGCCTCCCCAATTTGAAGTGATCTAACCCATGTGGTGACAGCTTCCTGTGCCAATGAGTAATTTAAATAGCACTTACTAAAGTTAGAAATTTTTACATCAGCAAGTCTGGATATCATCCAAGAGTTTAAGAAGAGTTGGCTGAGGAGCCTGCTGGGCCATTAATGTGGATTTTCAATATGTCTTGGAGCACTGGGGAAGTTCCAGGTGACTGGAAGAAAGTGAATTTTGCCAATATTTAAAAAGGGCAAGTGAGATGACCTGGGTAGTTATTGGTTTGTCAGCCTGACACTGATCCCAGGCAAGATAATGGAGCAAGTGATCCAGGACCCTATTAATAAAGAATAAAAGGAGGGTGATGTAATTAATACCAATCAACATGGATCATGGATCCTGTCAAGCTAATTTGATATCTTTTTTTAAAACAAAATCACAAGTTTGACTGACAAAGGTAACAGTGTTGATGTCATATCCTTAGATGTCAGTAAGGCATCTGGCAGTTTGATTAAAAAACTAGAACAATATAAAATGAACATGGGGACCATTAAATGGCTTAAACCCAGGCTAACCGACAGGCATCAAAATGTAACTGTAAATGGGGAATTGTCACTTAGCAGGTGGGTATCAAGTGCGGTCCTGTTCTTGGCCCTAAGCTATTTAACATTTTTATCAGAGCCCTGAAAGAAAACATAAAGTTACCAGTGATCATGTCGGCAGATGGCGCAAAGCTTGGGGAAATAGCGTCCGTCTGCCGGTCACTGATACAAAGCAGTCTGAACCACTTGGTCAACGGGGTGCAAGCAATAAATATGGCTAAATATAAATGGATCCACCCAGGGACAATGGCGATAGGCCATACCTACCTGATGGGGGACTCTATCCTGGGAAGCGGCAACTGACAAAGATTTGAGGATCATGATGGACAATCAGCTGAGCCAGGGCGATGCTGGGGCCAAAAGAGTTAACAGGATTCTGGAATGCATACAGAGCAGAGAGGTGATTTTCCCTCTGCAGTTGGCGTGGCTGGGATCCTGTGCCCAGTGGTGGCGCCCACAGTTCAAGAAGGACGTTGATAAAGAGAGAGAAGAGAAGAGCCACCGGAATGATCAAAGGCTTGGAAAACCTGCCTTGCAGTGAGAGACACCAGGAGCTGCAGCTCTGCAGTTTAACAGAGAGAAGATGAAAGGGCAACTTGGTCGCAGTCTCTAAGTACCCCTGGCGGGGGGGACACAAATATTTAACCCTGGGTACTTCAGTCTAGCCGAGCCAGGTGGAACACGAGCTGATGCCTGGCAGCTGAAGCTGGCCACATGCAGATGGGAAAGATGGGGTATGTCGGTATCAAGGAGGGGAATTACCATGGGATGGTGAGCTTGGCCCTAGTTCATACAGAGATGAACTCAGGGCCTCTGTCCTGCGAAGTAGCCCATCCTTGGGGAGTTAATCCTCCTGGCACCAGCCTCCTGGAGTGGGGCAGGGTTAACCCCTGCAGTGCCAGGCTTCTGACGCCACCGCCAGGTTTAACCCCCTCAGCGCCAGGCATGGGGTTTGAACTTTGAGGAGAAGGGATTAAGCTCCAATCTGCCAAGCAACCTGTCCTGGGATGAACCCTTGCTCTGCAGGGCTCCAGGAATTAACCCTCTCTGTGCCAGGCTGTGAGGAGCAGGCTGTTCCCCCAACCCCTGCCTGGGTCCCATTCACAGCGCTAACCCATCGCAGCCTCTGGGGACAGCTGTGGTCTCTGCCTAGTGCTGCCCAAGGAGGCTGGGTTAACCATGCTGCTGCCAGAGCCCTGTGGGGAGGGAAATGACCCTCTTGCCCCAGCCCTAGAGGAGGTGGGGCCTCTCTCCCACGGCTCAACTGATGGATTTACCTGCCATGGCCCCGCCCACTTATTGAAGGGGTGGGGCTATGTAAATTAGGGGACTGAGTCATTGTGACAGGCAGACCCTCTGTCGCCTTAGTAACCCCGATTCCCCCCCCCATGGGAAAAAAAAGCAGCTGCCATGGGGGGGGGGGAGCTGTTCCCTCTTCTCAGCCAAGGAGCCCCAGAGCTGTGGGGACAGGAAGGAAACCAGCTTCACATGTGCTTCACAGAAACACATGTGCTAGGAGGGTCCCAAGGCTACACTGGGAGAACCCAGGAGTCCCGGCTCCCAGCCCCCCTGCTCCAACCACTACAGAACACTTCCCTCCCCGAGTCAGGTATAGAACCCAGGAATCCTGGTGCCCAGACCTCCTCCTCTGACCACTAGACCCCTACCCGCTGCCAGGAGTCTTTGTTAACCGCACGTACATCATTTTCCCATGGTCAACAAGACAAACATGTTCCCGCCTGCAGCCCCCTGCCTCCACCATGCCCCCTGTGCCATGAGCTGGTCAGTGCTCAGCAGTGCAGCAGGAACCTTGATGGTGGGTGAGAGGGGCTTGGGCCGGAGGCCGGGGAATGAGCCATCGGGTCATGGAGGATTCATTTCCTCCAGCTCATAAAGTATCTATAAACAAAGTTTCTGCAACAATGAGTAGATTGTTCCCGGCCTGGAAGTGACAAGGGGGCAAAGGACGCGCCTCCCTGGAAACCACAGAGTGCGGCAGTGCTGGGCAAGTGACGTAGCCAGGGGTGCGTTGCCTCCATAGTCAGTGTGGTGCTGGGGCCTGGGCTGTGGGGAGCGGGGTGGGGGCTCAGCGGGGGGCGCTGGGCTGTGGGGAGCGGGGCGGGGGGCGCTGGGCGGCGGGGAGCCGGGCGGGGGCTCAGCGGGGGCGCTGGGTGGCGGGGGCTCAGCGGGGGGCGCTGGGCGGCGGGGAGCCGGGTGGGGGCTCAGCGGGGGGCGCTGGGCTGTGGGGAGCGGGGCGGGGGCTCAGCGGGGGGCGCTGGGCGGCGGGGAGCCTGGCGGGGGCCCAGCGGGGGGCGCTGAGCTGCTGGGAGCAGGGCGGGGGCCCAATGGGGGCACAGTTCCCAGAGGCTGTGCTGAGCCGGGCTCTGCTCCACGTGTGGGCTGCAGACCGTGCGCGAGCTGGAGCGACGAGGGCCCAGCAGGGACACGCTGCGTCGGGGCGGCTACTCCAGCCCTGCTCGCTGCGTGCACCGGTGCAGAGCACTGGGCTGGCTCCAGCAGCGTGGCTGGACCCTGTGCAGACAAGGCCGGGGGGACTGACCCATCCTACCCTTCCGCTGCTGGTGGGACTGTGCCTGGCTGGGGGAAGCACCTGCTTCGGGCCTGCTCCATTCCCCAGCTGCTCCAGGGGCTGGAATCCCCTCCCCAGTCAGCTCCTGCCTGTCCAGCTCCTCCAGTGCTGAGCACAGGCCCGGGGGCTGGGTCAGGGGATCCCCTCCCCCCCCCCATTCACAGTGATCCCAGCATGTGTTTCCTGCCCATTGACATGGAACCGTGCCAGGGCCCTGCCACCCAGCCTGGCAAGGGACCATCTTGGGCAGAGAGCCCTGAGGCCCTGGCCAGAAATCGCCCCCAGGGGAAGGGCTGGGGCCCCCATCGCTCCCCAGTGGGGAGCAGCTCCAGCCAGGAATCGCCCCGTGTCATGTACTTCTTGACATGACAGATCGCCGGGCTGGGACTAGCCTGCAGGGTCCCGGCCCTGGCCCCGGAGCTGCCTTGCCAGAGGGACGCCCCTGGAGGTTCCCCTGAAACGCTCCGCTGGGGTTCCCTACAATACGGCCTGTGGCACTCGGCGCCACCTAGTGGCTGAGCTGCGCAATACAGTTTAACATCCCATACTGGGGTCGATGAGGTCGTGGAGAAATCACCCTTTTCCTGCAGGTTGGTCGTGACATAAATCGCAAATTTCGCGGACGTGTGATCAAGCCATGAGAAAGGTGTGCTGTCACCGCAGGGGGCTCTGACCCAAAAGGGGACGGCAAACCTTTCGTAGGGGGGTGGCGGTATTTCCACCCTTACTTCTGTGACGGTGCTGTTGGGCGGCACTGCCTTCAGAGCTGGGCAGCCGGAGACCAGATTTCATGGGGGAGACCAGATTTCACAGTGTGTGACGTGATTTTCATGGCTGTCCTGACATCTCCTCCTTTAAGTTCTACTTCCTACCATCCGCTCTATTTTCACGCCGTCTGTGAAGTTCACTGTGGCTCAAGTCTGTCACGTGTCTCTGAATCGTGCTGGTTTTCTAATTACACGACCTGAACGCGTAACGACTTGGCCATGTGGCCATCGGTTGCAAAGGCGGGCTGTGGTCAGTTTGGGATCCTTGAAGCATCGTCGTCTTGTTCTGCAGCTGCCATCGGTAGAGTTTAGAACATAAGAACGGCCAGACTGGGTCAGACCAAGGGTCCATCTAGCCCAGTGTCCTGTCTTCTGACAGTGGCCAATGCCAGGTGCCCCAGAGGGAGTGAACAGAACAGATCATCATGAAGTGATCCATCCCCTGTCACCCGTTCCCAGCTTCTGGCAAACAGAGGCTAGGGACACCGTCCCTGCCCATCCTGGCTAATAGCCATTGATGGACCTATCCTCCATGAACTTATCTAGATCTTTTTATTCACTTTGCTCTGCCGATCGCTCTTGCTGTCGATGGTGATGGTTTCTGTTGACCTCTCCACTATTGGTCTCCATCATGTTCAATCCGGGCCCTGAATTCTTTGTCTTTATGACAATGGGAGTTGTCAGTTTTTTTCTCCATCCAGTTTGACCTGAACACAGTCACCGGGTTCTACACTGAGCAGGTCTCTAATGAGTGACATCTCTTATAAAAGAGTTCAGAAGCTTTTTTTTTTTTTTTGCCTTTTTATGCGATTTGGCTACTAGTCTCTTCGTGTCTGGTGACTTTGGAGAAAGATTCTTTTCCAGAACTGGATCAGCTGTCTCCCCATCAGCCAGTAGCTGATATTGGAGTTGAAGAACAAGGAATGGTGTAGGATGTCCTTGCCTGTCTGCACAGCGCTCTCAGCCTCTCCATTCGCTTGTGGGTATGCTAAGAATGTGGTCAAAATCATATTTCGTTCAGAATGACTTAAATTCTGCTGCAGTGAATTGTGGGCCGGGTCTGTTACTAGCTGTGCTTCAGTACTAGAGTGAGCAAAAGTGTACACCAGCTTCTCGATAACACCGCAACATGTTATGTCTTTCAGTACATTACTTCCTTTTACCTGGAATTGATGACCGGGTAATGATGTCTCTGAATCGGCAGCTAGTCTTTTCCAAGGCCTGTCTGGGGTAGTGGTGTTGTTATTCAAGGTTCTTTGGGTTGGGTTGGTCTGTTCGTTCTGCAATGTTCACATGCAGACACTCTATTTCTTTAGGTTCTTGCTAATGCCTGGCCACCGTACTGACCGGTTGGCCCGTTCGTGACATTCAGATAATCCTTGATGTCCTTCAGGGTTGAGGTTTAGCATTTCTCCTCTCATTTTGTTTCGAATTCTGCTGCAATTGCCTTTAATCATGAGTCCATTTGACTTGCCTGATTGTCCATGCACGGCAAAGCAGTTCCTTGGTGCCCCTTAGACACCTGGGCCAACCGCGCCTCACGTGATTTAGAACTTCCTGAAGTTGCGTGTCTGTCACGGTGGCTTTCCATAGCTGGAGTCGTCTCTTTTCTGACACTGGTCTGGAGCACCCACGGAAACAGGGGGCTGCACCCACGGCAGCCCCCCTATGAGCACCTCTTCCTCCCCCAGCACCTCCCGCGGATCAGCTGTTCTGCAGTGTGCAGGAGGTGCTGGGGGAGAGGGGGAAGGAGCAAGGGCCGGGTGCGCTCGGGGGATGGGGCAGAATGGGGTGAGAAGAGGCAGGGCAGGAAGAGATGGGGCAGGAAGAGGTAGGGTGGGGGTGGGGCTTTGGGAGGAGGGGGGCCGGGGCCGGGGCCTGAGGTGGAGCTGTGCGGGAGCGCCCCCTGGCACATTAGAAAGTCAGCACCTATGCACCGGTGCGTCTGTGTCCACAGCATCCACATACACCCTGATCTCCTCTTCCAGCTCACGAGTTGCTGAGTGAGATGCCGGGCTCCGTGACAGTCTCCGCTACCTGCCGGGGGAGGGATAGCTCAGTGGTTTGAGTATTGGCCTGCTGAACCCAGGGTTGAGAGTTCAATCCTTGAGGGGGCCATTTAGGGATCTGGGGCAAAAATTGGGGATTGGTCCTGCTTTGAGCAGGGGGTTGGACTAGATGACCTCCTGAGGTCCCTTCCAACCCTGACATTCTATGATTTTCCCCCGGAACATAGTTAACAACTGGATTAAATCACATTAACTTTAGCAATCGACACTGGCATCTCAGCTTGATCCAGGTCTTTCCCGTTGATGAGGGTTACAAGTGGGTTATGGTCTGTTATCAGTGAAAGGAATCCTGTCCACACAGATCTCTGTGAAAGGTCTCATCTGCCCATACACTTGCCAGGCACTCCCGTTCCATCGGTGCATGTCGCTCTTCTGCTTGCGGCAGGGTGCGAGAGCAAAACACGGTTGGCTTCCACCCCGAGCCATGTTGTTGCCACAATTCACCTCCTAGGCCACAGCTGCTTGTGACCACACCGCCCAGTGTGGGTTTGTTCACCTTGTAGGACTTGAGAGCTGGAGCTGTTGCGATCAGTTCTTTCACCTTTCAGAAGCCAATTTCCTGATTGGCCTCCCATAGCCAAGATGAGTTGCACCCTAACAGTTCATTCCACGGTTTTGTCACTGTAGAAAGGTCTTGTAGGTAGCAACCAAGGTAATTTACCGTCCCCAATACGTCTCACTTCTGGTTCCATTCCTTGGTGCATTCCGTTCTCAAATTGCCTTTACTTTCTCAGGGCTCGGGCTGACTCCATTCTTTATTGTCTGTGCCAAAATTTCGATTTGGGGTAGGCAGAAATTGCACTTTTCCTTGCGTAGCGTCAGTCCAGACTAGTCGAGGAGGGCTAGGAATTTGTTGAGGGTTTTGTTGCGTTCTTCCGTCAAAGATCCACATATCAGAATATTGTCTATGCAAACTGCAGCTCCATTTGTGTTCATTAGCAGTTCCGCCATCTTTCTTTGGAAAATTTCAGGTGCACTGATAATCCGGAAAGGTAACCTTCAAAAGCAAAATCTCCCAAAGGCTGCGATCCATGTTGTCAATTTAGAACTCTCCTTGGCTAAAAGAATTTGCCAAAATCCACTTGAGCTGGAAGAATACTGCAGATCCTGCCACTTTGTAGAGGAAGTCATCCAGTGAGGGGAAGCTACATCTTCCTCTCACAACGGCTTCACCAAGAACAGATTTGTTTTGTCCCATATAGCTGGTACCATGGGGGCACACACCATTATGCCAATCTGCTCCCTTCTTTTTAACTCAGTGCCCGCTTGATAAAGTAACGGGCTAGGAGGTGTGTGCAGGCTATATGGCTCAGCACTGTATCTTCAGGTGATCGGTGCTTAATCTCCCTTCAGAAGTCCAAAGGTACTATTGGGATGACGGATTCTGCCTAAAAGTGGGGGGCCCTGCTGCCTCTCCTCTTCCCCCGAGGCCACGTCCCCTGGATAAGCTGGAAGCCCCAAGAACAGCCCCTGGCCCGTGTCCCTGCCCCCTAGTCCCCCCACCCAGACCAGGTGGAGGGTCCACAGCTTCCCACAGCTGCCCAGGCTCCCTGAGTCAAGCTTCACTTCTGGCCTGGCCATGGGGTGGGGTCTCAGAGAGAAGAGGAGGGGCAGGGGGCCTAGCCCGTAGTGAAAAGTGGACATTCCATGGCCTCTTGGCACCCCCTGCTTCTTGGGTCCCATTGAGTTCTTCCACCTGTCTCACTAGGCCCATCCTGGCTGCCACACTGTGGCTGAGAGAGCTGTCGCTCCGTGGTTCTTTGGTCATATGCACTCCGAATGCAAAGCTTTTGTCCTTGGAAGTTGTTTCTGTGGTGAAATGGCCCCTGCAGTTCAGGATCCCTCCAGGGCTACTCAGGGCTGCGCCAGGTGATTCCAGCTCCGGGAGGCGTTGGAGGTGACTGTGAGCTCCTTCTGAGATGACTGACGTCAGCTCCTGAGTCAGTTTTAAAGTCAATAGCCTTGACATGAATATTCAGTTTCACTCTCCGGGAAGGCTCTGTGTCCTCACATGTGATAGATCCCAGAAACAACCACCTGTGATTGTCTGGAATATTGCTTCGGCACAGCAAATGGCTGACAAACGTCGCTAGTTTGCACACTTTTTATAACCTGTGCCTTTGGCGATACATCCATCCGTTGGGCTATGGCTTTTTCCACACCTCGGGCCCATAGGATGAAAGTCTTTCAATGTTGCCTGGAATTTGTCCCTTTTAGCGTCAGAGATCTTATGACAGGTATTTTTAGCCTTCATGCTATTTGCAGCTTTTATGCAAGTTTCAGGTTTTTCACGTTGCTCCTGCACACTGCTTAGCTGTGCATAGGGGTCAATCTGTTTTTGATTTTTGTCCGTTAGCCCACTAACCAGCCTGGCTCTGATATTTTCATGTTTTTCATTCTGAAAATTACAGTTTTCAGTCAACACATACAGAGCTCTTATAAAACATTCAACATTTTCCCCTCGTTCTTGAATTCACTGGTGGAAACATGCTCTTTCATACCCCCCATTTCTCAGAGGTATAAAGAAACTGTCAAACATTGCCAGGCCTTTTCATTGTCATCTTTGTGATTGTCTTCTGTAAAACCGAAGGGATTAAAGATATGTTCTGTCTTTATGGGACAGCATAAATTAAAGATGACACCCGAATATCTCCAGTTTCCTGGTGGCGCTTTGTAGCCATTCAGAATCTTGCACCATACTGCTTCTGGTTTGTCCGCTGTGAAGATTTCTCAAAGCTGAAGTTCTCTGGAGTGCTGAAGAGTGGTATGGTGGTGCCATCCTGCAACCTTTCATAGAATATTAGCATTCGAAGAGACCTCAGGAGGTCATCTAGTCCAATCCCCTGCTCAAAGCTGGACCAACACCAACTAAATCATCCCAGCCAGGGCTTTGTCAAGCTGGGAGTTAAAAACCTCTAAGGAAGGAGATTCCACCATCTCCCTAGGTAACCCATTCCAGTGCTTCACCACCCTCCTAGTGAAATAGTGTTTCCTAATATCCAACCTAGACCTCCCCCACTGCAACTTGAGACCATTGCTCCTTGTTCTGTCATCTGCCACCACTGGGAACAGCCAAGCTCCATCCTCTTTGGAACCCCCCTTTAGGTAGTTGAAGGCTCCTATCAAATCCCCCCTCACTCTTCTCTTCTGCAGACTAAATAACCCCAGTTCCCTCTGCCTCTCCTCATAAGTCATGTGCTCCAGCCCCCTAATCATTTTTGTTGCCCTCTGCTGGACTCTCTCCAATTTCTCCACATCATTTCTGTAGTGGGGGGACCGAAACTGGACGCAATACTCCAGGTGTGGCCTCACCAGTGCCGAATAGAGGGGAATAGTCACGTCCCTCGATCTGCTGGCAACGCTCCTCCTAATTCAGCCCAATATGCCACTGGCCTTCTTGGCAACAAGGGCACACTGCTGACTCATATCCAGCTTCTCGTCCACTGTAATCCCCAGGTCCTTTTCTGCAGAACTGCTGCTTAGCCAGTCAGACCCCAGTTTGTAGCAGTGCCTGGGATTCCTCCATCCTAACCTTTGTTGCTGTTTTCCCGCTGGTTCTGTTCTCGGGCACTAGTTTTAACTTCCAACCCAGGCCATGTACACCTTGTACACGGTCGGTTACAGGGCTGCTGGTAGCAGGTCAGGTTTCTGTACCAGATACGGGCTGGTTACAGAGCTTCCTTCTCAGAGAGAGCCACACCAGATATGGTCACTGTATCTAATGCTCTGCCCGTACCATATGACTGAGGCTAACGTAAATATGGTATGTCGCACACAGCACCAGCAGGTGGTTACCCGGTATAATACAGTCAAGCATCCATTACACCCAGGGGCGGGGCTGGGGGCTCCATTGCTCCCCAGCAGGGGGATGGATCCAGCCCAGAATCACCCCCGAGGACCACCTGGCAGCCCCATGCCTGGGTCCATCAAATCCAGCCTGGCCATACCCTTGGAGCGGCTGGCAGGGTCTGTGGGGCCCACCCCAGCGCAGAGCTCAGCAGCTGTCACTCGGTCAAGGCTGGGCCCTCCCCGCGTGGGTGCTGGCGGCTGGCAGACCACGCACCCCTAGAGAAGGAGCACGGCGCGCAGGGGCATTTCTGCAGCCAGCGTGGGGCCAGTCCCAGCGCCAGGCAAGCGCCCTCATCCGAGCGAGTTTGCTCCACTCGGGGCCTGTGAGCAGAAGCTTAGCAGACACCACAGCCCCTGCAGCACAGTCCCACTCTGGGGGCCTGGGCAGTGCCCGCCCCCCACCAGAGCTGGGCAAAGTGCCCCAGGTGGGACAGAGCCGGGGGGCTGAGGAGCTGGGTAGGGTGGGGGGATGCCTAGCAGGGATGTACTGTCCCAAGCAGGACAAATTGCTGGAACAACATGTATAGTGGGGGTGATGTGAGCCATTGAACCAAACTGTACACCCTGGAGAGGCTGGAAACCACTTCAAGTCCAGGGGTGCGGCCACACGCCCAGCACCTCTGGTCCCAAACAAAGTCCACAGCCCAGGGGCATGGCTGTATTTTAAAGAAGCCTTATTGGGGGCACAGGAACAAACCATCCCGATGGGCAGAAAGAATAGCAAATATGGCAGGTGACCAGCTTGACTTAACAGTGAACTCTTCGGAGAGCTTAAACTCAGAAAGGAAGCTTACAAGAAGTGGAAACGTGGACAGATGACGCGGGAGGAGTATAAAGATATTGCTTGACCATGCAGGGGTGTAATCAGGAAGGCCAAAGCACACTTGGAGTTGCAGCTAGCAAGGGATGTGAAGGGTAACAAGAAGGGTTTCTACAGGTATGTTAGCAACAAGAAGAAGGTCGGGGAAAGTGTGGGACCCTAACTGAATGGGGGAGGCAACCTAGTGCCAGAGGATGTGGAAAAAGATGAAATACTCAATGCTTTTTTTGCCTCTGTCTTCACAGACAAAGTCAGCTCCCAGACAGCTGAACTGGGCAACACAGTATGGTGAGGAGGTGAGCAGCCCGCAGTGGCGAAAGAACAGGCTAAGGACTATTTAGAAAAGTTGGATGTGCACAAGTCCATGCTGTCACGGACTCCCTGGGCAATGCTCTGGAACTGCTCCCCATGAAGCCAGGCAGGACTCTGGGGAAGTCTCCTTTCTGGGAGCAGCCTGTTTGCAGGACACACAGCTCACACAGCTTCCACCTTCCTGGGTCTGACCTCGGAGCATTCAGCCTCCTCTGCCCCTCCGTGCGCTTCCCACAGCGAGTCCGCCCAGGCGGGCTCCTGGGGAAGCCAGAGGGTCCTGCCCCCCAACTCTGCAGTCAGACGTGACTCTCAGCCAGCCAGCCAGTAAAACAGAAGGTTTATTAGACGACAGGAACATGGTCTAAAACAGAGCTTGTAGGTGCAGAGAACAGGACCCCACAGCTGGGTCCATTTTGGGAGGTAGTGAGCCAGACAACCACATCTGCACTTCACTCCATGTCCCAGCCAGCCCCAAACTGAAACTCCCTCCAGCCCCTCCTCCTCTAGGCTTTGTCCCTTTCCCAGGCCAGGAGGTCACCTGATTCCTTTGTTCTCCAACCCTTTATCTCTCACCTTGCAGGGGGGAAGGGCTCAGGTCATCAGTTCCAGAAAACAGGGTGTCGGCCATACTCTGTGTCCAGACTCCTGCACACACCTGCCCTCTAGGGCTCTGCAATTATCATACACCCTTACCCCACCACCTAGAGACTTAAGAACTGCCCAGGGGAAACTGAGGCACTCCCACACTATTCAGAGGAAACATTAAGAACAGCCCCACTTCATCCCATCTCTCCCCCCTTCAAGATCGAACTGAGCGGGGTCACTTTAACCGGTGACCTGGAGAAGTTCGAAGCCACCAACGTTCCCATGGATGCCCCAGCATCTCTCCCATTCCTTGGTAGGAATTACACCAGGCCCTTCCAGTTTCACGTCCTCCCTTAGGTCGGGGGTGGTCGACAGCACTCGCAGGCCGCATGTGGGAAGGTTTATGTGGCCTGTGCTCTTTGGCCACCCCCAAAACCCCAGGGGGTCAAACTCGGATTGGGTCTTCTCCCCAACAAGCTGGCCAAACACAGCCACTTGGTTATAGGACTGTTTAACTTTCTTAACAGCTTTCACTCCATTTGAGACCTTCTCAAAGCTCTCCACACTGGATCTTTCAACAGGACAGTCAGTGGATCCATTCACAACAGAAAATTTCTGGCTGTTAGGAACAGAGACTTTCTTGATTAAATCACTTTCACACCCTTCAGTTGCAGTAAACTGCTTGCAAAGACTCCATGAGGATTCCTTTCCCTAGGGCTTTTCTATGCAACAATTCACCCCTCACAGAAATTCTGCTCTTACCCTCTTCACCTAGGGCTTGCTCTAGAGGAACACTTTCCTGAGCAACAACAGACTCTTTCTGGGTCTCACTTACATCCAGAATTACTTCTGGCCCATCAGGCAGATTCCTACACAATCCCCTTTCTGGCAAACTTACAGACTTCCTAGATAAAAGGTCAGAAGCATTCTCCTTCCCTTTGCCACACACTAGTTCAGGAATCTTTTCCTTCTTGCTACAGGTTTCCACACCCTCAGTAGTAACATAATCAAATCACCTTCATGCTCTCCTTGTGCCCTGGCTAGGCTAATCTCACCCTGATTAGACAGAGTTGCAACACCCTTTCCCAACCACACACTAGCAACAGGCAAAATACAAGCACCAGAATTGTCTGGTCTCTGGGATTTTACATAGACACTAACTGGATGCGACCTAGTTACAGGGCCATTCTCCCGAGCAGACACAAACTTAGGACCATTCCCTTCCTGGGCTTTAGCTGAATCCAGAACAAACTCTGAGACAACTTCACTACCCTCAACCACCCAGGCTGCT
Source organism: Lepidochelys olivacea (assembly GCF_965140295.1). Taxonomy (NCBI): domain Eukaryota; kingdom Metazoa; phylum Chordata; order Testudines; family Cheloniidae; genus Lepidochelys; species Lepidochelys olivacea. The sequence continues at coordinate 6,175,713 of NC_140433.1, read as the reverse complement.
CCATAGACAAAGAGCCGGACACACTTTCTCCTTTCCCAGACACACAGCTTGGGATCTCATTCCCCTTGTCCCAGCACACAGGGCTGTTCACAGACAACTGCTTGGAGATCAGGGTAGCTCCCTCCACAGGCAAGTCAATACCCCTGACAGACGCAGGGACGTTTCCTTCACTGTCCCAATTCTCCACCCAGCTAACAGGTAAGGTCCAGGGACACTCGTCTTCCACTCTCCTCGCCTTCCCCCACTGCTGACTAGACAAAGCCATCAGCTCACAAGGCTGCCTAGGCTCATCCAAACTTTCCTTACCAAGCACCTTGCCACCCCCAACAGATCCCCTGCCCTGCCTGTGTCTCCCCCCACTCAGCTGGGGTCTCAGCTCCCACTGTGCTCAGCGCTGCCCTTGCTGTCCCAGTTGGGGTAGGCAGCGAGCTCCCTGCTTTCCTCACAGCATCTGAGCCAGCGTGAGCCCCCGCTCCGGTGTTCAAGGGAGCGGGGAGCATCTCTCTGTCCCACCCAGCCCCAGGGGTCTGGTTACAGGCAGGCAGGTATCCTGAGTCTAGCAGCTCCTCCCCCCTGCCAGCCAGGTCATCTGCATTTTCACTGACCATTTCCCTCTCCGCCGATTGGTTCCCTGGATTCAAATTCAAACCCTTGGCAGTTACCGGAGCAGGGCCTGGATCCTGTCCCAAAGAGATACAGTCACCCCACAACAGGGTCTCGCAGCTGGTGTCCTAGAGCAATTCAATGGCCAGCCAGCCCCACCCCTCTTGTGTCTGCACAGGGATCTGGGCCTGCACAGGGATCTGGGCCATAGGCAGGGCGAGGGGCTTCGTCCCTGGGACCCTCATCCAGCTCACACAGCCCCTCGGCATCTGAGGCTGCACCACCCAGGGCCTGACAACGGTTCTCTCTGTCCCCGGATCTCACCACCCCAGGAATGGCTCCCCATTGACCATCACCTTCCGCTCCCACTGGAGGTCTGAAGGGCCTGACCCCATGAAACTCCACACAGACATATAGGTTGGGGTCAGGAGTGGGAGCCTGTCCACCTCCCCCACCATCTGGCTGACGGAGTCTATGGCCTTGGGACCCAGCAAGGGAGCTAGACACCGGGGCTTTTCCGCAGGGTCCCCCCGGTTCAAATCGCCAGCCTGCTCAAAGGCAGTGAGGTGGCATCCACATCCCCCCCTCCTTAACCAGGGGCAGCAATTTAGTCTCAAGGTTCCCTGCGGAACTGGCCCCCCAGGGTTTATCCCCACTCATCCCTGGGGGGTCCCCTAGGCCTCTCCACCCCACCACCGCCAGTTCATGCTGCTGCTGCTTCTGCAGCTCTTTCTCGGGCTCTCGCTGTCTCTCACAGTCCTCTTGCTCTCTCGGACTCAGCTCCAATCCCGTCCGTCTCCGATCCCCCGATGGGGAATCCAATCGTGAAGACCCCCGTCTGGTCGGGGACAGGAGTCTTGGCGATGCCTGGCTCCCACTCCAGCTGCTCCCAGATCCTGCTATAGCCCATTTGGGTCAGGAATCTGTTCCTTAGAGCGGTCATCCTCCTCCAGCTGCACGATTAACTGTGCCTTGGTGAACTTTCCAATGCTCAACCCTCTCTTTCTGCACAGGGTTACAATGTCCTTCTTCCGGAGACGGTGACAGGCCATCACTCCGCTCCTCCCAAGTTGTTGTGGACTCACAGGCCTGTGTGCTCTCAGCTCCCCATGGTCTCCAGGGAGAACCCCTAGTGTGCCAGCCCTTCTTGAGGTCACCACCTCTTTGCCAGGGTCGAGCTGGAGACTCCTCCGCCCCTGGGACCACTCGCTGCAATCCCCAGGGGACCCTGTTTCTGCAAAAGTCCTTCTCTCTCTCAGGGCGAAGCCGCAGGCTCCTCCACCCCTGAGACTGCTCACCGCAGTCCCTAGGGGGACCCCATTCCTGCATAGTCCTTCTCGCTGGTCACACACTCCCAGGGGTTAACCGCCCCCTGAAACCATCTCTCTCTGAATCTTCAGCACACCTGGTCCCCGTCAAAAAAAAACACTTACAAGGATTAAGCATCGAGACTAATGTTCTTGGGGTCCAGCTTAAAGGTTACAAGCAAAACAAAAGCATTTGGGGTTGGCACAGAGGAGTCCACAAGCCATAAAGAAATAAAAGGGGTAAACCGAATCACATCTTCCTGGACATTCCCTGATCTACTTACATCTCTGGGGTTTTAAATGAGTAGCTTCTAGGTATGATTTTTGCATACCTGGCCCCAAGCTTCTTACAGCAGAGTTCTGCCCTGTTCCCTTGCTCTGGGAAAACAATCACAGACAGACAAAAGGGGAGGGTTTTTTTTTCAATTTTAAAAAGTTCTAGCCTTCCCATTGGCTCTCCAGGTGCCCACTCACTTCTTTTAACCCTTTACAGGTAAAGCAAGTAGAGAACAGCTACTAAGAGGGATTTTATAGCCAACTGGCTGGCTGGGTCCAGAAAAGGGAACTACCCCTCCCCGCTTTCAGTCATCACAGCTGGGGGAGCTGGGGAGACCATGCAGTTCCCATAGAAGAGCTGGTGAGCCCTGCAGGGCCCATAGGGGAGTCAGGCTGAGTGAGAGACGCAGGAGCACATCAAGACTTTCCGCCACTATATTGACCACCCTCCCCGGCCCACCTGGCTTTCGTGCCCATGTGAAACCCCACCTTGGCCACCTCCTCTCCTCCTTGGAGTTGGCAGAGCACCTGGCATGCTCTGTGTTGGGTACATGCCCCCCCATTCCCTGCATCAGCACCCTCGCCCCGTGTGACGAAGTGGGACTGTTCTTAATGGTTCCTCTGAATAGTGAGGGGGTGCCTCAGTTTCCCCTATGCAGTTCTTAAGTATCTAGGTTGTGGGGTAAGGGTGTGTGATCATTGCAGAGCCCTAGAGGGCAGGTGTGTGCAGAGGTCTGGACACAGAGAATGGCTGACACCCTGTTTCCTGGCAACTGATGGCCTGGGCCTTCCCCCCTGCAAGGTGAGAGCTAAAGAGTTGGAGAACAAAGGAATCAGGTGACCTCCTGGCCCGGGAAAGGGACAAAGCCCAGAGGAGGAGGGGCTGGAGAGAGTTTCAGTTTGGGGCTGGCTGGGGACATGGAGTGAAGTGCAGACGTGGTTGTCTGGCTCACTGCCCCACAAAATGGACCCAGCTGAGGGATCCTGTTCTCTGCACCTGCAAGCTCTGTTTTAGACCATGTTCCTGTCGTCTAATAAACCTTCTGTTTTACTGGCTGGCTGAGAGTCACATCTGACTGCGAAGTTGGGGGGCAGGACCCTCTGGCTTCCCCAGGAGCCGGCCTGGGCGGACTCGCTGTGGGAAGCGCACGGAGGGGAGGAGGCTGAATGCTCCGAGGTCAGACCCAGGAAGGTGGAAGCCGGGTGAGCGGTGTGTCCTGCAGACAGGCTGCTCCCAGAAAGGAGACTTCCCCAGAGTCCTGCCTGGCTTTATAGGGAGCAGTTCCAGAGCATCGCCCAGGGACTCCGCGACAACTGGTGGCAGAGGTGGGATCTACTGCACCCCATGGACGGCGCTTCCTGCAGTAAGTGACTGGAGAGCAGTAAAACGAAGGGGGATTGACGGGGACCAGGCGTGCTGAAGATTCAGAGAGAGACGGTTTCAGGGGGCGGTTATCCCCTAGGAGTGTGTGACCAGAGAGAAGGACTTTTGCAGTAACAGGGTCCCCTGGGGATTGCAGCGAGTGGTCCCAGGGGCGGAGGAGTCTCCAGCTCGACCCTGGCAAAGAGGTGGTGACCTCGAGAAGGGCTGGCACACTAGGGGTTCTCCCTGGAGACCATGGGGAGCTGAGAGCACACAGGCCTGTGAGTCCACAACAACTTGGGAGGAGCGGAGTGATGGCCTGTCACCGTCTCCGGAAGAAGGACATTGTAACCCTGTGCAGAAAGAGAGGGTTGAGCATTGGAAAGTTCACCAAGGCACAGTTAATCGTGCAGGTGGAGGAGGATGACCGCTCTAAGGAACAGATTCCTGACCCAAATGGGGCTATAGCAGGATCTGGGAGCAGCTGGAGTGGTAGCCAGGCATCCCCAAGACTCCTGTCCTCGACCAGATGAGGGTCTTCACGATCGGGTTCCCCATCAGGGGATCGGAGATGGATGGGATTGGAGCTGAGTCCGAGGGAGCAAGAGGACTGTGAGAGACAGCGAGAGCCCGAGAAAGAGCTGCAGAAGCAGCAGCAGCATGAACTGGCGGTGGGGGAGCGGAGAGGCCTAGGGGACCCCCCAGGGGTGAGTGGGGATAGACCCCGGGTGGGCCAGTTCCGCAGGGAACCTCAAGACTAAATTGCTGCCCCTGGTTAAGGAGGGGGGGATGTGGATGCCACCTCACTGCCTTTGAGCAGGCTGGCGATTTGAACCAGGGGGACCCTGCGGAAAAGTCCCGGTGTCTAGCTCCCTTGCTGGGTCCCAAGGCCATAGACTCTGTCAGCCAGATGGGTGGGGAGGTGGACAGGCTCCCACTCCTGACCCCAACCTATATGTCTGTGTGGAGTTTCATGGGGTCAGGCCCCTCAGACCTCCAGTGGGAGCGGAAGGTGATGGTCAATGGGGAGCCATTCCTGGGGTGGTGAGATCCGGGGACAGAGAGAACCGTTGTCAGGCCCTGGGTGGTGCAGCCTCAGATACCGAGGGGCTGTGTGAGGGTCCCAGGGATGAAGCCCCTCGCCCTGCCTATGGCCCAGATCCCTGTGCAGACCCAGGAGGGGTGGGGCTGGCTGGTTGTTGGGGTTCTCCAGGATACCAGCTGCGAGACCCTGTTGTGGGATGACTGTGTCTCTTTGGGACAAGATCCAGACCCTGCTCCTGTAATTGCCGAGGGTTTGAATTTGAATCCAGGGAACCAATTGGTGGAGAGGGAAATGGTCAGTGAAAATGCAGATGACCTGGCTGGCAGGGGGGAGGAGCTGCTAGGCTCAGGCTACCTGCTGGCCTGTAACCAGACCCCTGGGGTTGGGTGGGACAGAGAGATGCTCCCTGCCCCCTTGCACACCAGAAAGGGGGGCTCAGGAGGCTCAGGCTGGCTCTGATGCAGTGAGGAAAGCAGCGAGCTCACTGCCTACCCCCACTGGGACAGCAAGGGCAGCGCTGAGCACAGTGGGAGCTGAGACCCCAGCAGAGGGGTGGGGGGAGACACAGGCAGAGCAGGGGATCTGTTGGGAGTGGCAAGGTGCTTGGTAAGGAAAGTTTGGATGAGCCTAGGCAGCCTTGTGATCTGATGGCCTTGTCTAGTCAGCAGTGGGGGAAGGCGAGGAGAGTGGAAGATGACTGTCCCTGGACCTTACCTGTTAGCTGGGTGGAGAATTGGGACAGTGAAGGAAACGTGCCTGTGTCTGTCAGGGGTATTGACTTGCCTGTGGAGGGAGCTACCCTGATCTCCAAGCAGTTGTCTGTGAACAGCCCTGTGTGCTGGGACAAGGGGAATGAGATCCCAAGCTGTGTGTCTGGGAAAGGAGAAAGTGTGTCCGGATCTTCTTTGTCTGTGGAGAAGACAGAAGGGGCCTTTCAGCCTGTGATGGTGGAGGATGGTGCAGTTGTCTCAGAGTTTGTTCTGGATTCGGCTAAAGCCCAGGAAGGTAAGAGTCCTAAGCTTGTGTCTGCTCGGGAGAATGGCCCTGTAACTAGGTCGCATCCAGTTAGTGTCTATGCAAAATCCCAGAGACCAGACAATTCTGGTGCTTGTATTTTGCCTGTTGCTAGTGTGTGGTTGGGAAAGGGTGTTGCAACTCTGTCTAATCAGGGTGAGATCCTAGCCAGGGCACAAGCAGAGCATGAAGGTGATGTGATTGTGTTACCTACTGAGGGTGTGAACCTGTAGCAAGAAGGAAAAGATTCCTGAACTCATGTGTGGCAAAGGGAAGGAGAATGCTTCTGACCTTTTATCTAGGAAGTCTGTAAGTTTGCCTGAAAGGGGATGGTGTAGGAATCTGCTGGATGGGCCAGAGGTAATTCTGGATGTAAGTGAGACCCAGAAAGAGTCTGTTGTTGCTCAGGAAAGTGTTCCTCTAGAGCAAGCCCTAGGTGAAGAGGGTAAGAGCAGAATTTCTGTGAGGGGTGAATTGTTGCATAGAAAAGCTCTAGGGAAAGGAATCCTCATGGAGTCTTTGCAAGCAGTTTACTGCAACTGAAGGGTGTGAAAGTGATTTAATCAAGAAAGTTTCAGTTCCTAACAGCCAGAAATTTTCTGTTGTGAATGGATCCACTGACTTTCCTGTTGAAAGATCCAGTGTGGAGAGCTTTGAGAAGGTCTCAAATGAAGTGAAAGCTGTTAAGAAAGTTAAACAGTCCTATAACCAAGTGGCTGTGTTTGGCCAGCTTGTTGGGGAGAAGACCCAATCCGAGTTTGACCCCCTGGGGTTTTGGGAGTGGCCAAAGAGCACAGGCCACATAAACCTTCCCACATGCGGCCTGGGAGTGCTGTCGACCACCCCCGACCTAAGGGAGGACGTGAAACTGGAAGGGCCTGGTGTAACTCCCACCAAGGAATGGGAGAGATGCTGGGGCATCCATGGGAACGTTGGTGGCTTCGAACTTCCCCAGGTCACTGGCTAAAGTGACCCTGCTCAGTTCAATCTCGAAGGGGGGAGAGATGTGACGAAGCAGGACTGTTCTTAATGGTTCCTCTGAATAGTGTGGGGGTGCCTCAGTTTCCCCTGGGCAATTCTTAAGTACCTAGGGGGTGGGGTAACGGTGTAGGATCGTTGCAGAGCCCTAGAGGACAAGTGTGTGCAGGGGTCTGGACACAGAGAATGGCCAACACCCTGCTTCCTGGTAACTGATGGCCTTGGCTCTTCCCCCCTGCAAGGTGAGAGCTAAAGGGTTGGAGAACAAAGGAATCAGGACCCTCTGGCTTCCCCAGGACCCCACCTGGGCGGACTCGCTGTGGGAAGCGCATGGAGGGGCAGAGGATGCTGAATGCTCCAAGGTCAGACCCAGGAAGTTGGAAGTCGTGTGGGCTGTGTGACCTGCAGACAGGCTGCTCACAGAAAGGAGACTTCCCCAGAGTCCTGCCTGGCTTCGTAGGGAGCAGTTCCAGAGCATCGCCCGGGGACTCCGTGACACCCCGCTCTGCACCTCCCTGATTCATGGTACCAGCACCCCCAGTGCACTCCCTGCATGGGCTCTGTGCCTCTCATACTGGCAGCCCCCCCACCCCCCTCCAAGTGATCTCAGAAAGGCGCCACCCCAGGAACCCCAATGCCCCAGCGACTTCCAGAGCAAAGCCCCTCAATCCCACACGATGGGCCCCGGCTCTAAGTTAGAACTTAGATCCCAGACTCCTCCCCAGGCTGAGCCGGGGTCCCCCCACAGTCAGAGGGAGCCTGTGGAGTGGTGGGGAGTGGAGCCTGGTGACAGGGATGGAGTCTGGGGCAGGGGGGACCCTGTGGAGGTAAAATCTGGGGCAGGGGGGACCTGCAGGGGCAGAGCTTGGGGGAGGGGAGGACCCTGCGGGGGTGGAGCCTGTGGGAGGGGGGACCCTAGGGGCGGTGCCTGAGGCAGCTGGGTGTTGCAGGAAGCAGAGTATGGGGCAGGGAGGATCCAGGAGGCAGCCAAGAGCCAGGTCAGCATCCTGCTCCAGGCAGCGTCCAGCCCCTCTGAGCCGGAAAGTAGGAGCCCGAGTCACTTCCTGGTTGGGAACAATGGGCCACAAATCACGGGTGTCCCTGGGAGGATGCCCTGCCAGGAACCTCCTGCTGCCCCATGGGACCCACTTTGGGTGAATACGGGCTTGTCCCTTCCAGTTCTGCTGCATCTTGGTGCTGGGCGAGGGGCCCTGTATAAACACCCCATGTGCCCTGCCTCAAAGGTGGCTGCATCTAGGTGCAGGGACCCTGTATAAACAGCCCCCATGCCCCACCCCAGAGGTGGCTGCATTGGGGTTCAGAGTTCCTATATAAACAGCCCCACTCCAGAAGTGATTGCATCTTGGCACCAAAGCCCTGTGATGGAATGAGGTGATTGTGAGATGAAATGTCTGAGACCCTCTGCCCAGGCCCTTCGGGGAGGTGGAGGGCGGGCAGGGAACAGGCCTCACTCCAGGGACTCCCCGGCAGGGTGACTGACAGCTAAGACTTTCACGGCTGTTCAGTCTGGCCGCAGAGACCTGGGCGCTGCCCTGACGGGCCTCCAGCCCGGGGCATGTGCTGCAGCGACCCGCTGGGGATGAGCGCAGCCGGCTGGCACGTCCTGGTGCAAGTGGCCGGCCCGTAGCCCTTGCACACAAACGCCACCCCAGGGCTGCGAGTTCGGGTCCCGCCCTCGCAGGTGACTGTCAGCAGCGACTGGGGGACGAGGGGGGGGGATCTGTGGCAGTGACAAGCTCAGAAAGTTGCTCTAAACTCCCCCCACTGATGTGACAACGGGTGGGCCTTGTCAGGGCAGGGTCAGTAATGGGGGGGCGGATTTGGTGAAAGGCTTCCTCCTGCACACGCTGTCTCAGACACTTTAACTTGTGGAAAAAGAAAAGGAGTACTTGTGGCACCTTAGAGACTAACCAATTTATTAGAGCATGAGCTTTCGTGAGCTACAGCTCACTTCATCGGATGCATACCGTGGAAACTGCAGCAGGCTTTATATATACAGAGAGAATATGGAGAATACCTCCTCCCACCCCACTGTCCTGCTGGTAATAGCTTATCTAAAGTGATCATCAGGTGGGCCATTTCCAGCCCAAATCCAGGTTTTCTCACCCTCCACCCCCTCCACCCCCCAAATTCACTCTCCTGCTGGTGATAGCCCATCCAAAGTGACCACTCTTCACACAATGTGCATGACAATCAAGTTGTGGAGCGCTCAAAAATTCCCATGCTGTGGGGGATGGGCTTGAAAATTGGTTGGTCACCCCAGGGCCAGGCCGCGACTCGGGGGAGCAAATTTTGTGGCAGTAGCTCAAGGAGCTCCTGGGAACCAGCCCCCCGCCGGTGAGCTGGCGTTAGCCGCCCCCGTGCTCTCAAAGCCTGTGGGCTTGCAAGCGGGTCGGTCAGGTCGCAGCAGTTGGTGCCAGAGGGGTCACTTGGGGCAAGGCTTCCCCAGACACAGTCCGGCGGCACGTCACGCCCCGCAGCTGATTTGAAAATATTCACTCTTTTGATGCAGAACGAGGGGGGGAAAGCAGCCCCCCCCCCCGCCCTTGCTGCCCCCGAGCTCAGCGCATCACCGTTCCATCGGGGCACATTAGAAATATTGCCAATGTCACCGCCCCAGCCGCATGTCGGCACCTCTGCCAGCCACGGAGCACGTGCCCTCCGGAGCACAGCCTGGCCCGGGCTCACGCGGTGGCCGAGGGGGGCTAGAGCTGCCCGCCCCCCCCCCCCCAGGCGAGCTGGGCTCCAGGCGTGTGGCCCCTCGGGGCAGGGCGGGCGAGAGCACCGCTTGAGGCCGCGGAGATCGGACACTGGTCTGAATGTCGGGGGTCCCTCACCACCCCCACAGCTGCCTGCCCCCTTGCCCAGCAAAGGCTTCTGCCCCGCAGCCCCAGCTCTAACTCCTGGGGCTCCTCCCCCTCCCAGCAGGATGAGGGACTGCCCTGCTCCTGGGGGGGACGATGGTGGCCCAGGAGAACAGGCAGGGACCCTTGAACGAATGCCCCTGGGCCAGGGCCAGCTGGGTGCTTGTACGTTGGAGCTCTCCCCCGGCGGCACTGGGGCTCCTCTCGGAGGGGCCGGCGAGAGGAAGCTGCCCGAGTCCCAGCCGTGGGCCGGGCTGCCCTGTGGTCTCCCGCTGGGGGTTCCCCCGCCCGAGCCTGGGGGCAAGCGGTGATTCATGCCACCGCACTGCCAGCATGGGGGAACGGGGAGCCCTGCCGGCACTGTACCAGCCGAGCGCCCCCGTTCCCTTCGTGGATCCCTGGCGGGGACGGCGAGAGCCGGGCTGGGTGGGGCTACACGGCGCCCCTTGCACCCTTCCGCATGCCCAATGCCCGTGGCAATGCCAAGGGTGGGGGCAGCTGGTGCAGATGTTCCCGGGGGGCAGAGGGGGACGTGGCGTCTGCTCCGTGCGCTGAAGGGCCCTGGCAGGGCGAGCTGGAAGCCGGCTGACAGCGCAGACAGTAAATCGCCACCGTCCCAAGATCTTGTTCCTCGAAACCATTTGGCCCATTTCCTCTCCAGCGCTCGGAGCCAGGATCTTCTCTGGGTCCCTGGGGCTCATGCCGGGGCCCATCACCAGGGTCTCTGGGCAGCGCCAGCCAGAAGGAGCCCTTTCCCACCGCCCTGCTGGTTTGTGTCTCACAGGCCTGGCAGGCCCTGGGGGCTGCAATGCCGTAAACCCCTACAGGAGGGGGTGGCACCATCACTCAGCTGTTGGTCCCTGCTCCCGCTCCCCAAAATCACCTCACGTTCCAGAGGGGCCTGGTCCCAAGGGGGGGCTGAGCACCTGCTCGTGGATGGGGCCCAGCCCCTTCTGGGTTTCGGCGTGTGGGGCGGTATGGCTGCGGGTACCACCTTGTGCCCCCAGCACTGAGCCCCACAGGGGCTGGCCCTGCAGATCTGGGCCATGGGGGTGTCACAGGCTTTGTCCCCCTCTAATGGCTGTAGGCTGAGCTCCTGCTCCCGGCGCAGGGCCGGGTTGGCCGTCGCCTGCTGCAGGCCGCAGCTCTGTGCCGTAGAAGCGACGCCGCAGGGAGGGATGCTGGCCGGCACTGCACTACAGCTGACAGGCAGCATGGCTCTGAGACTTCCCGGCCCAGTTCCTCGGGGACAGGAGGGGCATCGGACTCCACCACAGCACCACCGAGGACTCCACCCATCAAATCGCCCCGTGCACTAGTCCTGGGAGATCAGTGCCCCCGGGCAAGCCCTGCTGGGCATCCAGTGCCACCCATGGGCTCCGGGCTCTCACCAGCTCATGTCCCCAGCTCCGTCCCTCCCCTGCTGATCTGGCCGCATACCTGCCCGCGATGAGGCGGCCAGGGCCCTCTGGTGCCTGGCTTGGGGCCATTCTCCAGGGGCCGTGGGGCATGCTGAGCCCCAGTTGATAATCTCAGACTGGAGCAAACGTGCTGGTCTGGCCTGTCTGTCCCCCGGGGCTGGGCCAGGCCCTATGCTGGTTATTTAGCCCCAGCCAGTCCCCGGAGCGGGGGGCGGAATGGGACGGGACGATTCCCAGCTAGACTCGAGCCTGTTGGGGAGCCCCAGGGCTTCCAGCTGGCTCCATTCACCTCCTGCAGATCCTGGAGGCCTCCGTGGGTGCAGCCCTTGGGTCTCCACCCACAAGGGCATCACCCGCAGCTGCTGCAGGAGTTCTGCCCCCCCAATCCTGCTGCTATGGGGCCTCACCCCGTTTCCTGTCACCAGGGTACCCCCCTCGAGGGGCTGGCAATCCCCACGGGGCAGCCCCCAGGGGCTTGTGAGAGGGGGAGGGAGCGACTGAGACCCCAGTGTGGGGACTGTGGGCAGAGGCCCCCTCATGGCAGCCCCAAGGCTGACAGCTTGTGTCCCTCCCCCAGGGGGTGCAGGCGAGTGCTCTGCCGCCAGCCCTGGCCAGCCCCTCACCCCACAGCCTGAGGGGTGGGGGGGGAAACTGCCCTCGGTTTTTCTTTTCTCAGAGGGGAGTCGTACAGCTCAATGGCACCACCTAGGGGCTGCAGCTGGGATGTCACTGCTTGGCTCAGGGTAACATGGGGGATACACACTGGCAATTCCACCTCCCCCCCATGCATGAACCCCTGAGTGCATGTCCCCCGCAACACACACACACACAGCCGGTCCCTGAGTGCGTCCCCCCTCAACACACACACACACAGCCGACCTCTGAGTGCGTCCCCCCCAACACCCCCCACCCCCACCCAGCCCCTGAGCACATCCCCCCTGTGACGAAGTGGGACTGTTCTTAACGTTTTCTCTGAATATTGTTGGGGTGCCTCAGTTTCCCCCATGCAGTTCTTAAGTCTCTAGGTGGTGGGGTAAGGGTGTATGATCATTGCAGAGCCCTAGAGGGCAGGTGTGTGCAGGGGTCTGGACACAGAGAATGGCGACACCCTGTTTCCTGGCAACTGATGGCCTGGGCCCTTCCCCCCTGGGAGGTGAGAGCTAAAGGGTTGGAGAACAAAGGAATCAGGTGCCCTCCTGGCCCGGAAAGGGACAAAGCCCAGAGGAGGAGGGGCTGGAGAGAGTTTCAGTTTGGGGCTGGCTGGGGACATGGAGTGAAGTGCAGATGGGGTTGTCTGGTTCACTGCCCCCCAAAATGGACCTGGCTGAGGGGTCCTGCTCTCTGCACCTGCAAGCTCTGTTTTAGACCATGTTCCTGTCGTCTAATAAACCTTCTGTTTTACTGGCTGGCTGAGAGTCACGTCTGACTGCGGAGTTGGGGGGCAGGACCCTCTGGCCCCCCTGGACCCCGCCTGAGCAGACTCGCTGTGGGAAGCGCACGGAGGGGCAGAGGAGGCTGAATGCTCCGAGGTCAGACCCAGGAAGGTGGAAGCTGTGTGAGCTGTGTGTCCTGCAGACAGGCTGCTCCCAGAAAGACTTCCCCAGAGTCCTGCCTGGCTTCATGGGGAGCAGTTCCAGAGCATCACCCGGGGACTCCGTGACACGCCCCAACACACACACACGCACACAGAGCCAGCCCCTGAGTGCGTCCCCCCCAACACACACACTCAGCCGGCCCCAGTGGTTCATATACACCCCCAGGGCGGTTCTCACACACACACAGAGCCGGGCCGGTTCAGTCACTTGCCTTTACTGGCTGGGCTGGGCGCAGAAGAGCTCGATGCCCGCAGCCCCGCGCCCGATCTTTGGAAATACAGGTTCATGCTTTGGCCCCTGCCCTTGGCCCCCCCCGCCAGGGACGCCAGGACCATCCCCGGATCCAGTGCAAATCCGGCTGGCTGGGGATGGGGGGTGACCCCCATACTCAGCAGCCTAGTAGGGGTGGGGAAGGGCAGAGCCAGCCCCACTCCTGGCTGGGGGTAGATTCTGGGTCCCTCTCCCAACCCCACCCCCAGGGAGGGGCACGTGTGACCCTTGATCCCTCTACTATTCCCCTTGGGGGGGAGCCAGGCACCCTCCCTGACAAAGTGCCCCCCCACCCGCGATCTGGGTCTGCCCCCTGGGCCCCATCCCGCCCCAGCCTGTGCAACCTCCAGCCTTTCAATATAGCTCTGGATATAGACTCAATACATACACAGATCTCTGGAAAATACAGCCCCCGCCCCACGGCCCCCACCCCGCCCCCTAGACCAGGCGCCACTGCAGGACGCTGGTGTCGGTGCCGCCGGTGGAGAGCAGCAGGCTGTCGTCGGGCAGGAAGGCAACGTTGGTCACGTGGCTGCTGTGCCCGCCGGCCGCGTGGCTCGGGGCCTGCCGAGGAGACGGGCGGGGTCAGGGCCGGGAACCGGGGGGACAGGGCGCCCCCAAGCCCCGAGGGCCTGCAGCAGCCGGGGCCGTGGCTGGGCGCTCCCCAGGGATGAGGGGGGCACACGGGTGCCAGAGGGGCTGGGTTGGGGGGGCGGGGCGGGGCAGGGCTCACAAGCCAGAGAGGGGCAGGGAACAACCCAGAGGAGACTCAGCCTGGAGAAGGGGCCCCCCACAGCTAGGGGCAGTGAGAGATGGGGCAGCGGGGGACACGGCTGGCACTGGGGGGGCCCAGGGCACTTGGAGATGTGTATGCCGCTCACCCACAGCGGGCGTGGGGCACCGGGAGAGTGGGGCTTGGGCTGGCGTGAGGCACCAGGGGATGGGGCATGGGGCTGGCACTCACCCGCGGCTGGCAGCAGGGGTAGGAGAACAAGTGCACTTTGCCGAAGTCGTCGGCGGAGGCCAGGAGTTTGCCATCGTGGGAGCGACACGCAGCGTTGATGTCTGTCCCGTCCGCGCCCTCCGGCCAGATCCCTGCCAGGGCAGGGCAGGCCAGGCCTGAGCACGGGGCCACCCCAGAGCCCCCGCTCCCTGACTGAGCCCCATCCATCCCCCGAGCCCCACTCCCCGACCAGCCCCTAGCCCTGCTCCCCGACCAGCCCCCGAGCCCTGCTCCCCACCCAATCCTGCTCCCCGACCAGCCCCCCAGCCTCACCCACAGCCCAGTCCCACTCCTCAACCAGCCCCCGAGCCCCGCTCCCCACCCAATCCTAATCCCCGACCAGCCCCCCCCCACTCCTCAACCAGCCCTGCTCGCTGACTGAGCCCCATCCACACCCCAGCCCTGCTCCCCACCCAATCCTGCTCCTCGATCAGCCCCCACAGCCTCACCCACAGCCCAGCCCCACTCTCCGACCTTCCACCACAGCTCCCTACACCACTCCCCAACCAGCGGCCCACTCCCCGACCTCCCCCCAGCACAATCCACCACCCAACCAGCCACCTGAGCCCCGCTCCCTAACCTTCTGCCCCACACCCCCAGTCCCCTGCACCGCTCCCCAACCTGCCTCCCAGCACAATCCACCCCCCAGCCCCACTCCCCAACCAGGCTCCCAGCCCTGCTCTTTGACTGAGCCACATCCACGCCCCCGTCCTGCTCCCTACCCAGCCCTGCTCCTCAAGCAGTGACTCCAGCCCCACCCTAGCCACTCTCCCGACCAGTCCCCCCAGCCCCACCCATGCCCCAGCACCACTCCCCAACCACCACCCACCCCACCCTGCTTCCTGACCAGTCCCCCAATCTGCTCACCGACCTTTCATTCACCTGCCACCCCCAGCCCCTGCAGCCTCCCCCAGCCCTGTTCCCCGAACAGCCTCCCCAGCGCAGGGTGTCCTGAGTGGGGCTGGCCCCCAGCTCCCTGCTGCCCCGGCACTCACCGAAGACCCCGAAGCCCAGCACGCAGCTGGCCGTGGCCCACTCCAGGTTGCGAACGGCCCCGGTGTTGGGGATCTGCCGGCAGGTGGTGGGGTCCCCTGAAGAAAAGGGGGCTGGATGAGCAGGGGACCCTGCACCGCCCAATGTGGGAGGGACAGAGAGACGCCCCACAGAGCAGCCCCAGAGCTCCCGACCCCAACAGCCAGTATACTCCCCTGGCCGCGGGGGTCTCCCTGTGCCGCCCCGGGGGGGAGGGCAGTCCCATAATCCCCCCATTATGGGGGGGGGGGACCAGGGTGCAGTTCTGTCACTAGCCAGCACCAGGAGCAGAACCCAGGAGTCCTGGCCCCCTGCCCCATCCAGGTCAGCCCTGAGCTGGCTGCACCTTGGGCCCCGCAAGGACCTTCCTGCATTAACCGTTTACTCCCCAGGCTGAGGATGTGTGTGTCTCTGGGCCCCACTGCAGAGATGCCCCACTGGGGACATGGGACAATTTCTCTCTTCCCAGGGGGGAAGAACACACCGGCCCCTAGTTTGATTTGTCCCTGACACCTTGGGGCCAAAGCATCCCAGCCTTTAAAGGGGTGGTGCCCAGCATGACTCCAGCTCCTGGCACGGTGCCCAGCAGGGTCCGATCCCCCCAGCCTGATGCCCAGAGCCTAGCACGGCGCCCAGCAGGGCCCAGCTCCCCAGGCCGATGCCCAGAGCCTGGCACAGCGCCCAGCCACACCCCAGGCCACACTCACAGTACAGGATCTCGTAGTCCCCAGAGTTGGTGACGAAACAGCTGCTGTCGGCTGCCCAGTCCAGGTGAGTGATGAAACTGGAATGACCCTGTGGGGGAGAGGGTTAACAGGGGGGAGAGAAGTTGACTGACCCTGGGGGGCAGGGCAGGGGGCTAGCGGGGGGTGTGACCGACCCCAGGGGGAGGATTGACCTGGGGGTGCCCGTGCTACAGAGAGAACGAGTGTCTGGTTCCAGAGGGACCCCGAGAGGCCCCTGGCTGGCTCCCCGCCCCCGGCCCGGGCAGCCCCGGGGTGAGCCTCACAGGGCAGACACTCGGCAGTGCCTCCCGCTGGCCGCCCCCTGCACCGCAGGGCGAGTGGCTCTGCTAGCCCCATTGCTGCCCCCCACCCAGGGCCCCTCGTTCCCCGCCTGGCCCCCACCTACCGAACACTTGCCGACGCGGCTGTACTTCCTGCCGCCCTCGGAGACGCCGTACACGTAGATGAAGTTATCGTGGGAGCCCACGGCCAGGTAGCTGCCATCTGGGGGCACAGAGAGGGGGAGCTGCGCCGAGCCACACGGGCTGCGGAGCAGGGCCCAGCCCAGGGGCGGGCAGAGGGACGCTCCCCCACGGGAGCCGAGGAGCTACTGGAATTGGGGACGGGAAGGGCTGGGGATGCGGGGTCAAGGCAGGCGTGACAGGGTCGGCTCCCCTCCCCTGCATCTCCCAGTGCCCTTCACTCCTGACCCGCAGCCCCCTGCCATCTCAGCCCCGTACTCCCCCCAGCTCTGCCGCTGCCCCTCACTCCCGACCCGCAGCCCCCAGCCAGCCCAGCCCTGGGCTCCCCTCCTCCAGATCTCCCGGTGCCCCTCACTCCCGACCCGCAGCCCCTGCCAGCCCAGCGCGCTGGGGGTCCCCTACCTGGCGAGAAGCTGACGACGGAGATGGGCTCACTGCCGTCCGTGTGGATTGTGACCAGGTCCCGCGTCTCCGTGTCCAGCACCAGCCACCTGGCGGGGAGAACGGGACTATGGTCCAGGACCCGCCCAGCCTCTGTGTGATGGGTGACAGCTACCCAGAGGGGGCAGGGCCTGGTACCCCCCCTCCAATAATCCTCCATCTTGGGGTCTGGCCCTCGGGAGTGGGGGGTGTTCAGGATGCAGACCCCCAAACTGGAGCAGCGTGTCCTGCCCACAGGCAGCGTGGCTGGAGCCGGCTGGCGAACCCCCAACCTGGGGGTGCCCAGACACAGCTGCTCAGACAGGGGTTGGGGGTCATTACAGCACCGGCTCCCAGGCCAGGCCTGAGCTCTGCCATCCGCACCCGGCCCTGCCAGGCTCTGGGGCTATACAGGGCGCCCACCACCGTCAAGGGGCTGCCAGCTCGGGGGCAGCGGCATGGACCCTGCACCCTCCCTCACCCCACAGGAATGAGGCTCCGTGCTCCACTCCCCACCAGGCCCTGGGCTCCCCATAGGGCTGCAGCACCCCCACAGGGCCAGCCCCTTCCACTCCCCACCCCCATACCTTCCCGTCACCGTCCCCACCGCCAGCACGGAGCCGTTGGGATGGAAGCCAGCTGAGCGGGCCGCGTCCTGGGGGGCAGAGAGAGACAGGTTCACTCCAGGCCTAGGACAAGTGCCGCAAATGCCCCACCCCCACCCCACGGGACCCTCCCAGCCAGGGGGCCCCCCAATCTGCTCACCTCGATGGCTTTGCTCCACAGCGGCCGGTGGGTGGCCACGCTCCACAGATGAACCTGCCTGTCCTGGCCGCAGGTCAGGAACTGGTCTAGGCTGGGGTGGGTGGCCAGGCCCCAGAGCTCCTCCGTGTGACCCTGGGGAGAGATGGGCCTGCTGAGTGCCCAGCATTCCCAGCCTGGCTATGCCCAGCCCTTCCCACCCAGGGCCCCTCCGTGCCTCAGCAAGGTCGGCATAATCCCCCTCAGCGATGGGGATAGAACCCAGGAGTCCTGGCCCGCTCCCTGCCCTGAGCACTAGACCCCACTCCCCTCCCAGAGCTGGGCAGAGAACCCAGTGTCCTGACTCCTGACGCCCAAACCAGGTTGCAACGGTTTTCTATGTTCTGTGTACGTCACTATGGCTGCGACCCCTACATTGCCCCCCATCCCAAGTGCTCACCCCCACACCCAAGGCCCTCATGAGCCATCCCCTCCTCCCAGGTGACCACAGAATCACAGAAGTGTGGGACAGGAAGGGACCTCGAGAGGACAACTAGTCCAGCCCCCTGCACTCACGGCAGGACCACATAATAACTCGCCCACCCCTGTCAGCTCTTCGTCCAACCTGCTCTTAAAAACCTCCAGGGACGGCGATTCCAACCCTCCCTGGGTGATTTGTTCCAGGGCTTAACCACCCTGACAGGAACTTGTTGCTAACGTCTGACCTAAACCGCCCTGGCTGCAGTTTAACCCATCGCTTCTTGTCCTGTCTTCAGAGGTTAATGAGAACAATTTTTCTCCCTCCTCCTTGTGACAGCCTTTTGTGTACTTGAAAACTGTTATCATGTCCCCTCTCAGTCTTCTCTTCTCCAGACTAAACAAACCCAATTTTTTCAATCTTCCCTCTTAGGTCATGTTTTCTAGACCTTTCATTTTTTTGTTGCTCTTCTCTGGACTTTCTCCAATTTGTCCACATCTTTCCTGAAACGTGGTGCCCAGAACTGGACACAATACTCCAGCTGAGGCCTAATCAGTGTGGAGTAAAACGGAAGAATTACTTCTCCTGTCTTGCTTACAACACTCCTGCGAATACATCCCAGAATGATGTTCGCTTTTTTTGCAACACCATTACACTGTTGACTCATATTTAGCTTGTGGTCCACTATGACCCCAGATCCCTTTCCGCAGTACTCCTCCCTGGGCAGTCATTTCCCAGTTTGTATGTGTGCAACTGATTGCTCCTTCCCAAGTCCAGCACTTTGTATTTGTCCTTATTGAATTTCATCCTATTTCCTTCAGACCATTTCTCCAGTTTGTCCAGATCATTTCACATTTTAATCCGCTACTCCAAAGCACTTGCAACCCCTCCCAGCTTGGTACCGTCCGCACACTTTATAAGTGGACTCTCTCTGTCATTATCTAAATCACTGCTGAAGATATTGAACAGAACCAGACCGAGAATCAACCCCCGGGGGACCCCACTCGTTTTGCCCTTCCAGCATGACTGTGAACTACTCATAATTACTCTCTGGGAACGGTTTTCCGACCAGTTCTACCCCCACCTTATAGTAGCTTCACCTAGGTTGTAATTCCCTAGTTAAATCGATCTAATGCTGCTAAATTCGATCTAAACTCGTCGTGTAGACCAGGGCTTGGTTGTATTTCCCTAGCTTGTTTAGGAGAAGGTCACGCAAGACAGTATCAAACGCCTTACTACAGGCAAGATATACCATAGCTCTCCCCACCCCCATCCACAAGCTTTGTCACCCTGCCAAAGAAAGCGGTCCAGGTGGTTGGACCCAATTTGTTCTTGACAAATCCATGCTGACGGTCACGTATCACCTCATTATCTTCTAGGTGTTTGCAAATTGATTGATGGATTATTTGCTCCATTCTCTTTCTGGGTACGGAAGTTAAGGTGACTGGTCTGGAATTCCCCGGGGTGTCTTCATTCCCCTTTCTACAGGGGGGGCGCCATATCTGCCCTCTTCCGGTTCTTTGGAATCTCTCCTGTCTTCCATGAGGTTTCAAAGATAATCGCTAATCTCTTCAGTCAGATCAGGGAGTATTCTAGGCACGCCCTACCTGCGTTCGCTCCCCACAGCCTGATGCCCCCAAGAACCAGGCATGTGACCCCAAGTATTCAGACCCCAAAGCGCAGAGAGCCCCACCCGCACCTCGCCAACCAAGAAGGCAGAGGGAGGGGCTGAGCCACCACAGAGCTCTTCTATCGGCTGTCAGGGAAGCCAGTCTCAGCATCGTTTGTCCCGCCCCGGACTCCTACTCCAGGCCATGGCAGGGCATCCTGCATGGGGGGCGGATATGGATACCTGTGGGGGTGTGGGGTGGGGATGAATACCTGCTGGTGGTTGTGGGGGGTGAGGGGATGGGTACCTGCAAGGGTGCGGGGTGGGGATGGATACCTAAGGGTGGTTGGGGTGGGGGTGAGGGGATGGGTACCTGCAAGGGGGAGAGAGGCAGAGGGGATGGGTACCTGCAGGGGTGGAGGGGATGGATACCTGCAAGGGAGAGAGGGGGAAGGGATAGGTGTGTTGAAGTGGGAATTTTCTGTAAACATTTAGTATGAATACTGTATGTACCTCAGTTTCCCCTCTACGCTGCATTGTCACCAAGGGGTTGGGAAAGGGCTGGTTTCTCTCAGTGGAGGCCTAGAGATGTGGGTGTGAATGGTGCCTGGTTGTCTTGGGTTTGGGGGCCCAGGTCAATGGAGAGTCCCCGAAGACAATGGCCAATCCAATCAGCTGGACACTTGGTACCTAGCAACTAATGACCATGGAACCCCCACCCCCTGCAGAAAGTCAACCAGGTTTGTGCAGCTGGGAACAGGAGGGGCCAGGTGGGATGGGCTTGGGAACTTGAATGAAGATGACACGGAGGGACAGGGCAGGAGCGAAGGGGGTCACACCACTCGGCTGGGCTCTGGACTGACCACAATGGGCCAGGCTGTAACTTTCCTCTCTTGGCTGACCAAACACTTTCTATGCTGGGGTCCGGTCGACTAATACAGCTGACTGTTTAGACAACGCTGGCTGAGCATCCTTGCAGATGCTGAGTGAGATGCCTTGCTCCCTAAGATTGTACAACTGTCCCTCAGGGTCTGCCTCAGTGGGTCTCACTGACTGGAGCTCACAGTGGGAAGCACAGGGGCTGGCAGCCCAGGGGTCCAGCCTAGGGAGGTGGTGAAGCTGCGGGGCCTGCTCTGGAGGAAGAGTGAGACCCCCAGGGTGTCTGGCACACTGAAGGGCGCCTTTCCAAATCTGGGGCCAGAGCACCAACCCTGTCGATCCGTGACTGGTGGTGGGAGCAGTGGGATGCTGAATACACAAGAAGCTGTTTGCAATAAGTGACGTGCAGCAGTAAAACAAGGGCAGTCAAAGGAAATCTCCCTAAGGACATTGCAACCCAGGCAGGGAGACGGGGTTAGGCGTCAGGATACTCAACAAGGAGCAGCTGATTACACGGCTGGAGAAGGACGATGGGTCCATGAAGCAGGTCCGAGAGGGGAGGCAGCAGCCGGGCAGTGACACACAGCGACTGAGGCAGCAACAGGACGTCCTCAAGACCCGGTTCCCCGTCTGGGTCTTGATGACCTCTCGCCCCTTGCTCCTGCTCTTCCGGGTCCTACAGCTCCTTCCCACTGACAGCTCTGAAGTGGTGGGAGCTGGAGCTGAGAGGGAAGGAGCTGTAGGACCTGGAAGAGCAGGAGCAAGGGGCAAGAGGACCCCCTGAGGGGAAAGTGGGGAAAGGCAACTCCACAGGGAGCCTAGATACCACATCATTGCCCCAGTTTAATGGGGCAGGGGTATAGCTATAGACCCCCCTGCCTTTGCCCGGGCCTGTGATCTGAACCCGGCTGGTCCTGTGGCTCAGCTGTCTCACCCCTCCCTCAGCCCCAGAGCCATAGAGGGGCATGGCCAGATGGATGGGGTGGAGACGGGGGACTATGGACAGTTCAAACAGGCTCCACTGGGATGGACCCTGCGGCGTGGAGGAGGTGGTTTCGGGGCATGCAAAGACACCCACAGAGAAGCTGGGAGAACCTCTCCGCACCTCGGATCAGGGTGCAGGGGCCCCCAGGCTGGAGGAGCAGGACAACCTGGCTGGGGTAGAGCCACGCCGTGAGATCTGTCCCCACGAGCTTAAACCGTGGCTAGCAGACAGGGAGCCAAAGGATCTCCCCAGTGCTGGTTGGCTGGCAGAGGAGTGGGTGGGCAGCAGGGCCAGGTATGGAAAGAGACCCAAAGGAGACTGGCCTGAGCAAGGGTCTGGGGAAGGGGAACCAACGCCGGCATCCCAGGACGGGGACTCAGGGAAAGCCACAGTTGGGGGAGGTCAGACCTCCTCCAAGGGACCTCACAGACCTAAGGGGTAATACCTGCAGGCGGACAGGGCGTAAGTGGGCCAAATGCCCACAGCTGGTTTGGCCAGGACAGAGGCTGAGTCGCACTCGGCCAGCCCAGGCAGACAGCCTGCAGCCAGGCCCCCAGAGTGAACGAACTCTGTGATTGAGAGGAAGCAGTGACCCAGCCAGCCCTGGGGGGCACAGACAGGCTTCCAATGCAGCCACCAGGACACGGGTCCTGCTGCCCTCCCCCGGGCTCAGACGCAACTGAGTGGGCATGGACGGCGGTGGTCGGGGGAAGACATTCATGGGGTGGGGAGAGATGCTGGGACTGAGAACCCTGCTCAAGCCCTGTGCGGTGCAACCCCACCCGATGCTGAAGGGCTGGGGCCAAGGATCCAACCATGAAGCCGTTCACTCTGCTGATGGCTCAGATCCCTGTGGGTCAGGAAGGATCGGGGGGCTGGTCCTTGGGGCTCTCCAGGATATCAGGTTTGATGCCCTTAAGGGAATGACTGTATCGCTCCAAGACAGGATCCAGGCCCAGCTTCTGTAACTGCCAAAGCTCTGAGTCGCGCCAGTCAGGTGAGAATGCAGCTATCCGTGAACAGCAAACAGCTGGGCTGGCAGGGAGGGGGGGATTTTCCACCTGGCTCAGGACATCTGCGGGTCTGTAACCAGACACCGAGATCCAGTCCCCGCCCAGCTCCACACCGCAGATGTGAGTCACACAGCTCCCAGGAGACCCCAGCTGAGCTTGGGCACACACAGGTGGGGCAGGGGGCAGCCAAACCGGTTTGCCTTGTGCAAGGGGGAGAGAAGCCCCGGGGAAGGGGGAAGCAGCTGGAAGGCTGTGGCTGGCATGGCCATGGGAATCCTAGCAGGGGATGGGGGGGAGGGGGAGACAAGAGGACTCTGCCCTGGGGGCGAGGGCACAGCTCCAAAGGGAGGTGGCCCCTGTTGGGGAGCCCCCTGCATCCTGGCCTCACCAGCCCCTGGGACACCAGAACCCCAGATATACAGCTGGGGCAAGGAGTCCCACCCCAGGCTGCCCCCAAGGCAGAATGGGGGTCACTGCCCTCCTTGCTCCCTGGCAGATGAGGGGGGCAGGGAGTGGCAGGACCCCAGGCCAGTTTCAAACCCAAAAGGTCCTGGCAGGGCAGGGGCTTGGAAAGGTGAGGCTGAACTGCCTCAGGTCACTGGCTGAAGCGATCCCGATCAGTTCGGGCTCAAAGCGGGAAGAGATGTGACCAAGTAGGAATTTTCTGCAAACATTTGCTATGAATACTGTGCGTGCCTCAGTTTCCCCCCTGCATTGTTACCGAAGGGGTGGGAAAGGGCTGGTTACTCTCGGTGGAGGCCTAGAGATGCAGGTGTGAATGGTGCTGGGGTTTGGGGGCCCTGGTCAATAGAGAGTCCCCGAATACAATGGCCAATCCAATGAGTAGGACATTTGCTACCTAGCACCTAACAACCATGGAGGTCGCCCACTGCAGGACCCCAGCCCGCTTTGAGCAGCTGGGAACAAAAGACTGAGAAGACAGGTGGGACGCCTGGGAATGTGAACAAAGATGACACACAAAGGGGGTTGCACTGCTTGGCTGGACTTGGGACTGACCCAGATGGGCCAGGCTGTAACTTTCTTCTCTCTGCTCACCAAGGACTTTCTGTGCTGAGGCTAGTTGCCTAATAACCCTGCCTGTGCCCGCGCTCTGAGCGTCCCTGCAGATGCTGGCAGAGGGGCCGTTGCTCCCCAAGTCTGTACAAGTCTCCCTCAGGGTCTGCCTCAGTGGGTCTCGCTGAGCGGAGCTCACGGTGGGATGCAGGGGGCTGGCGGCCCAGGGGTCCAGCCTAGAGAGGCGATGAAGCCGCGGGGTCTGCCCTGGAGGAAGCATGAGACCCCCAGGGGGTCCAGCGCACTGAACAGTCCAGAGACTGTTCCAAAGCTGGGGCCAGAGCCCTGTAACAATGAGTATTTACATGGGGGGGCGGGAGGTACCTGCATGGGGGGAGGGGAGGGGTACCTGAACCAGGGAGGAGAAGCCGGTGGCCAGCGAGCCCTGCAGCACCGAGTTGCGGGTTGTTCCCACGAAGAGGGTGTCATCTTTGCCTTCTGCGATGGTGCGCACCGGCCCAAAGCTCTCTGGGACCTGCGGGAGAGGAGAGCACTGAGCCATGGGCATAGCTGGGGCTAGAACCCAGGTGTCCTGGCTCCCAGCCCTGCCCCCCCGCCCCCACCCCCCCTCTAACCCACTAGCCCCCACTCCCCTCCCCGAGCTCGGGGCAGAACCCTGGAGTCCTGGCTCCCAGCCCCCACCTGCTCTAACCACTAGACCCCACTCCCCTCCCAGAGCTGGGGAGAGAACCCAGGAGTCCTGGCTCCCAGCTTCCCCCCGCCCAAGCTGGGGAGAGAACCCAGCAGTCCTGGCTCCTGGGATTCTGTCCACCCTCCCTCCTGCCCCGTGGTGCCTGCGTGGCGGCAGGAACACTGCACCCCAATGGGGACCCGGGGGGGGGGGAGAAGGCAACACAGTAGCTGCTCCCCCCTTCTGACCCCCTCACCTCATTCTCCTGCAGCTTCTGGTAGTCGCGCCCCCAGAGCACGACCCGGCGGTCCTTGCCGCCACCCGAGACGATGGTGCCATTGTGCAGCACGCAGAGGCCAAAGATGCCACCCTCATGGGCCCCTGGCACCGCCTGGCTGATCCGGTTCCCCCCTGCCAGCAAGGGCACAGTCAGCAGAGAGACCCCCAGCTGGGACCCACCATGCCCCCCACTCCTCAGGACCCCCCTCCCTGCTGGGACCCACCCCCTCAGGATCTCTCCCCCCCTCCCGCTGGGACCCTCCAAAGGGGACCCACCATGCCTCCACCCCTGCAGGACCCCTCCCCCCTGCTGGGAACCAGGCCCCCACCCCTGCAGGCCCCCTCCACTGAGACCCATGCCCCCCTCTCCAACCCGTGACCCAACGCCCTTCCTCCCCCACCCTTGTGAGGGGGGAGTCAGCTGTAATTTAGGGTTCCCAAGAGGTGGTTACAGGGTCAGAGGTGCTGCTATGACTCCAGCCTCCCCCTCCAAATCCAGATGCTCTTTCTGGTAGCTCCTCCCACCTTGAATTCTCCCTCCCCCAGCCAGTCCCCTCCCCAACACTGGTGCCCTCTCCCTGGGCCGTTCCCACTGCCCCCCCCCCCGCACTGACCTTTGCCCCAGATGTAGAGGTTGCCCCCAGAGTCCCCGGTGACCACATCCCCGTTCTCGGTGAAGGCCACGCACAGTACGTACTTGGGCTTGTCGTGTTTCTGGAGGGGGAGGAAAACGCAGGTGACCCACCTGTAACTGGCCTCTGCAGGCTTGGGACCGAGTCAGAACCGACCAGCAGTGGGTGGGCTGCTCTGCCAAACCCAGCTGCCAGGCTGCCAAACCCAGCCCTGACGCACCACGTCTTGTCTAGTGGGAACCGTACCACATGGAGCAGCAATAAGGGGACTATGCTGCCGGTGTAGCGGTTCCTCTAGCCAGTGAGCTCGGAGAGGAACACCAAGCTGCCCGAGAACACTCTTTGATGCAAAGCCTGATCCTTCTAGCTAGGGACTGTGCTAGAAAGAAACATCACCCGTATATGAAATGACCCGAGTTCTACCTCGAGAATACGAAGAGCGCTCTTTCCACATCCACCTAGCGTGATCTACAATCCCCTTCACTGCTACGAGGTTTAGGAGAAAACCCAGGTAAGGTTACACTTTGATTAACCCGGGAATCCAAAGCTACCTTCAGAAGGGATGTAGGATGTGGTCGAAGAACCACTTTATCTGGGGAGTGCACCATCGGTGCATGCAGAACAAGGAGCAATGGTCTCAAGTTGCAGTGTGGGAGGTCTAGGTTGGATATTAGGAAACACTATTTCACTAGGAGGATGGTGAAGCACTGGAATGCGTTACCTAGGGAGGTGGTGGAATCTCCATCCTTCGAGGTTTTTAAGGCCTGGCTTGACAAAGCCCTGGCTGGGATGATTTAGTTGGGGATTGGTCCTGCTTTGAGCAGGGGGTTGGATTAGGTGACCTCCTGAGGTTCCTTCCAACCCTAATCTTCTATGATTCTATGCAGCTCCCTGATTCTCCTGGTGGAAGCAATTGCTCGTATAAAGGCTGTCTTGGCAGAAAGATGAAACGGGGAACAACCGTAACGGCTCAAACGGGAAAGACATGAGCCAAATTAATACTCAATTCAGCTGCCATGTAGGGACTGGAGGATAAAGATTCAATAAACCGTCTACAACCTCCCTCACCAGCTTGTGCGAGAACATGGATTTACCCTGAAGAGGAGTATGGACGGATGCAAAAACTGCTAGATGTACTTTAACAGGAGAAAGGTAAAAGAGGGAGTCTAAGCACAACAGATATTCTATGATGAGTTGAACAGGGGTTGAAACTGGGTCCACATTTCTATTAGTTGCCTGTATAATGAATCTTTCCCATTTAAAGTAATAACTTCTCCTAGTAGAGAGTTTCCCAGCACTAACGAGAATTTGCTGGCCCTCAACAGAACGTAACTTTTCTAGGTCCCTCAAAGTCCTATCGCCCTGGCTGTTAGATGTATGATTTGAGATCTAGGGGGAGGACAATGGGCTGCGGAGAGAGGACCCCAGTGAGGACCCCAGTGACGTGACCAGCCGGTTCCAGCCAGAGGGGAAACAAAGGACAGATGACAGGAGAGGCTGAGAGGAGCGGAGGCCCAGGCAGCCTGTTTACCTGGGACAGAAGACAAAGGACAGAGGCGGGACTTGGGGGACTGTGATATCAGATGCCCAGCTGGAAGGAGGGGCGTTCTGGACTGGAGAGAGCAGCCAGAGCCCACCTGGAGGCTAGACAGACCTAGATGTCATGTGCTGAGGGCAGCCAGGCCTCAGGCCCTGAGAGTTTCCTATGCTGTGTTCAGATGCTCAATAAACCCTCCTGTTTTACGCTGGCTGAGAGTCGCTCCGGTCTAGAGAACAGAGTTGCATTGTTCCCTCTGGGAGTGGAGGCCCTGGGGGTCCAGAGCGAGTGGACTCCCTGAGGGGACCCACGGCGAGAGACAGGTGTGCTGAGGGCTCAGAGAGGTGAGGTTCCAGGAGCTGGAGGGGCTTAACCCCCGAGGGAGAGTGGACCCCTGAGAAGGGCTGTCGCACTGAAGGGGGTTCCTCCCAGGGACCGTACAGAGCCGAGAGAGAGCATGAGGCCTGTGAGTCCATAACAGTAGGACCCAGAAGACTGAACACTCGATGGGAGGTCTCCTTGAACGCTACTGATGCCATCCTACCAACCGATTCGTAAAGCTGAATTGCATCTTCAGAGGAGACAATGCTGTTGCTACTCCAACGTTGTCATCAGCTGAGTCTGGAGTTTGACATCGCATTCAGGGTCACCCTGTGGAGATCCCACCCGGGAATCCTCTTCCGAGAATACCTCCTGGTCTTTGGGGGGGAGCTGTGACGAAGTGGGGAATTTTCTTAATGTTTTGCATGAATACTGTGTGTGTCTCATTTCCCCCCCCCCCCCGCCCCCATCTGCTGCATGTTTAACGAGGTGGTGGGAGAAGGTTTGTAGTTGCAGAGGACCAGGTGTGACCTTGCCTAGCAGCCAGGACCCCAGACAATCGCCTGGAGATTGGGGACCCCAGCAACTGGTGACCTGGTGACTGGGAGGCCCAGCCCAGCTTGGAAGTCAGCTGGTTTTGGCCAGTGGAAGGACAATCAGCTGAGGAGAGAAAAACCCGGTGGCCCATTTCAGCCAATGGGGGAATAAAAGATGGAAGAGGAGGCCCAGGCAGCCTGTTTACCTGGGGCCGAAGACAAAGGCTGTTTGATAATCTCCTGTTTGGAGATGATATAGGATGCTCGGCTCGAAGGAGTGGGCTTCTGGACTGGGAACAGAGAGAACAACCGGAGCCCATGGGGATGGAGACAGACCCAGTTAGACTGTGGTGAGGGTTGCTAGGCCCTGAGAACTTCCTGTTCTGGGTTCAGTCGTTCAATAAACCCTCCTGTTTTATGCTGGCTGAGAGTCGCTGCAGGCAGAGATTGGGGGGCATTATTCCCTCTGGGTGTGGAGGCCCCGGGGTCCAGAGCGAGTGGACTCTCGGAGGGGCCCACGGCAGAGACAGGCGTGCTGAGGGCTGTTCCAGGAGGCGGCAGAGCCCAGGGCTTAACCCCTGAGAGTGGGCCCCTCAAGAAGGGCTGACACACTGAAGGGGGTTCCTATCATATGGAGCCGAGAGAGCCCAGGGCTGTGAGTCCGTGACAAGTGGTCTGTAATTCTCTGATCCGAACGGCCCAGATCCACAGACTTCTTTCTGGCACCGGAGAGTCTGGTAAGGGGAGAGAGAGGAGTTGGCCAGTATGCCCAGGCCATCCAAGGAGGCACAGGCCAGTCCTGCCAACTTCCCCAGCAGGACAAACCGGCAATCCAGTATTACCTCATGCACAAAACCTGCGTTTGGGGAAAGACCGTCTCTTCGGCATAAGTACGCAATCTCGTTCCCCATCTGACAGCGGATCCAATCCTGAAGCTGATAGCGTGGGCGAGCGCTGCGATGTAGGGATCCTAACCACCGAACAGTGGAGAAAAGGTCTCTTCCGGCAGCCCAGGAAGGGTTCAAGGCAGTGGTGGCAATAACCCCAGAGACCTCTCTCTCGGCACCCCTCGCCTCGGTCTTTTGCCCAGCAGGAAATACAATCCAATCGGATCTGAAGAGGGGTGAGGAGCCAGATGAATTTAAGCCATAACCTGTATCGTTGGCTTTGTCCAACCAGATCTGAAAATCTCTCCCGAGTCTTCAGACTTCGGATCTGTGAAATGCGAATGATCCGAGGAGCTGCTGGAGACAGGTTGCAGACTGGGGAACTCTTCTGGGGAACAGAGGGAGATGCTCCTGAGGCGCTCGGGGGATCCATCGATCGCTTGTCCAGACCTGCGCCAGCAGGGAACGTTCCGAGGTTACAGCCAGGTCTGCGAATGAGCTGGAAGTACAGCCTGGCACCAGAGCCAAGCTCCTGTTTCTGATCAGGAGGGTTTCTTGGGTCCGGACACGGCCAGAGCCAATTCCAGTCTCCTATTCTTAGCCTCAGATCCCTTAGATCTATCGGGTTTCAACGCTTTAGCGACTGAGGGCTCTTGTAACACAAGAGTCTGCCGTGTGTTCTGTCTCCCCCTCGTGGCCCGGGAAGCGAATGTGCCGCACACCCGACAGCCTGCCAACAAATGATTTTCACTCCAGAATTTCAGGCGCCAGGCGTGGGCATTAGAAGATGGGAAGACCATAGGACATGATGAACTTATCTTAAACCCTGCTTCTTTGCAGGAACCTGCCTCGCCCAGCTCGGGGCAAACACCCCCCAGCCTGGGACCAGGGACCTGCCCCCCCAGGCCAGGACCCCCAAATCCCCATTATTAGGGACTTGACCCCCCCACCAAAAAAAACCATTACTGGAGCACAGGCCTCAGTACCCCCGATCTCCAACCTCGAAGGCACAGAAACTGAACCCCCCGAACCCCTCACGAGGGCAAAGGCCTCCCGACTCCTTCTGGTGCAGCCCTAGTGGCCCCCCACAATTTCTGATCCCTGGCTCAGCTCCCCAGGCCCCCCTCACCTCAAAGATGCCCTGCCGTTTGCTCAGGCTGCCCTTGTCCAGGCTCCAGAAGTAGATATGTGACTTCCCGCAGGTGATGAGCAGTGTTGGCTCCGTGGGGTGGAAGGTGGCGGCCAGGACTGATTCGTTTGAGCACTGCAGGGGAAGGAGAGCGTGAGGGGGGGCAGGTGCCGGGGGAGAAGGAGATGTGGGGGGAATATCGGGGGGGGTTACCTTGACGTCAGCGATTTTCTGCTCCTTCTGCCAGTCCCACACTGACAGCACGTGCTCGTTGGAGTCATCGACGGCACACAGCAGGCCCCCGCCATTCTGCGGAGAGGTGGGGTGCTCAGATGGGGGTCACCCCCCACTTTACAGATGCCCCCTGCCTGCTGACTCTCCCCACTGTGCACCTAGCCCCCCCATGCCCTCTGACCCCCTCAATGCTGCCCCCCCCGCTCACCAGCTCTCCCCCATTCTCCTGTCTCTGTCACTCCCAGCACTTCAGCCCCAGCCCCGCTTCCCTGCCGGGGGTATGGGGGCACAGGGAGTACAGTTGGATCATTGGCTCCC
The DNA here is from genome assembly GCF_965140295.1 of Lepidochelys olivacea. Lineage (NCBI taxonomy): Eukaryota > Metazoa > Chordata > Testudines > Cheloniidae > Lepidochelys > Lepidochelys olivacea. The sequence continues at coordinate 6,146,011 of NC_140433.1, read as the reverse complement.
TTTTGAAGAGGGGAAGGGCTGGCTCAGTGGGGCGGGGGGATCCTCCTCTCTAGTGCAAGGCGGTTGCCCCTTGTGTCTCCCCAGGACCCTGCAACCAGGAGATTCACCCAGCCGAGTGCCAGCTGCCCCCCCCCAGGACTGAGAGACAGAAGGGAGCCCCCCAGCTCTCCACTCCTTGCACCCCAGAACCCCCCAGTCCAACAGACTCCTCCTGCACCCCCAGAACCCATAGGCCCATGCACCCCCTGTACCGCAAATCCCCTAGTGCAATGCAGTCCCTTGCACCCCAAGACAGGGGGCAGAGGGAAAGGGACCATCTGATGGGGCAGGCCATGGGGAGAGGTCTGCAAGGAAGGGGGGAGTGGTGAAGGGGCCAAAGGGAAGGGTCGGGGAGGTGAGGGGCAGTGTAGGGGCAGATAATAGGTGAGGGGGTGGGGTCAGGAACCCGGCGAAGGGGGGTCACTTACGGACTTTGAGAATCCCACGCAGCTCACGGCTCGGTCGAAGGCCCCCAGGCCCAGCACGTGCAGCGTGTTCAGGCTGACCGAGTCCCAGACCCGCACGTGGGGCAGTAGGGGCTGCAGGAGAAGCCGGCGGCAGGGGAAGGGGGAGACCATCAGTCTGGCCCAGCCCCCGAACTGCTCATTGGGGGCGGGATCAAATCCCCTGGGGATACGCCCCCCCGCACCAGACCCCTCTCCCATCCAGCCCCTTCCCCACAGCCCAGACAGCCTGGGGACTCCCCCTTTGCTATTGCCACCTCCATAACCCCACACCCAGGGACTGGCATTTTCCCGCCCCATAGGCATCTGCCCTGTCCTCACTGCAGACCCACGGTGTGACGAAGTGGGACTGTTCTTAATGGTTCCTCTGAATAGTGTGGGGGTGCCTCAGTTTCCCCTAGGCAGTTCTTAAGTCTCTAGGTGCTGGGATAAGGGTGTATGATCCTTGCAGAGCCCTAGAGGGCAGGTGCATGCAGGGGTCTGGACACAGAGAATGGCCGACACCCTGTTTCCTGGCAACTGATGGCCTGGGCCCTTCCCCCCTGCAAGGTGAGAGCTAAAGGGATGGAGAACAAAGGAATCAGGTGCCCTCCTGGCCCGGGAAAGGAACAAAGCCCAGGGGAGGAGAGGCTGGAGGGAGTTTCAGTTTGGGGCTGCCCGGGAACATGGAGTGAAGTGCAGACGTGGTTGTCTGGCTCACTGGACACAAAATGGACCTGGCTGAGGGGTCCTGTTTTCTGCACCTGCAAGCTCTGTTTTAGACCATGTTCCTGTCGTCTAATAAACCTTCTGTTTTACTGGCTGGCTGAGAGTCACGTCTGACTGCGGAGTTGGGGGGCAGGACCCTCTGGCTTCCCCAGGACCCCGCCTGGGCGGACTCGCTGGGGGAAGCTCACGGAGGGGCAGAGGAGGCTGAATGCTCCGAGGTCAGACCCAGGAAGGTGGAAGCTGTGTGAGCTGTGTGTCCTGAAGACAGGCTGCTCACAGCGAGGAGACTTCCCCAGAGTCCTGCCTGGCTTCATGGGGAGCAGTTCCAGAGCAGCGCCCGGGGACTCCGTGACACACGGTGCCCCCCATCTCCTCACCTTGCCATCCTTAGATGTCCCGGCCACCTGCCCAGTTGCTATGGTTACCATGTCGGGGTGCACGGCCAGGCTAGGAGAGAGAGGAGCAAGTTCAGGCCCCACAAGTGACATGAACTGCTGGGTCTCAGCAGCTCTCCCTCCCCCCTGCCATCCAACCCTCTTTGTGGCAAGACGGCCTGGGGGGGATGGGGGGCAGGGATTGAAGTTCTGTTCTCCCCTTCCTTCATTGGGGGTGTGGGTGGGACTCGGGGCCTTTCCCCTCTAGGAGGCACTGGCTCCCATCCAGCTGCAGGGCAGGGGGCAGGTTGAGGAGGGGACTCGGGGCCTTTCCCCCTCGGGGGGCGCTGGGCTCCCATCCAGCGGCAGGGCAGGGGGCAGGTTGAGGAGGGGACTCGGGGCCTTTCCCCCTCGGGGGGCGCTGGCTCCCATCCAGCGGCAGGGCAGGGGGCAGGTTGAGGAGGGGACTCGGGCCTTTCCCCCTCGGGGGGCGCTGGCTCCCATCCAGCTGCAGGGCAGGGGGCAGGTTGAGGAGGGGACTCGGGCCTTTCCCTTCTCGGGGGGCGCTGGCTCCCATCCAGCGGCAGGGCAGGGGGCAGGTTGAGGAGGGGACTCGGGCCTTTCCCCCTCGGGGGGCGCTGGCTGCCATCCAGCGGCAGGGCAGGGGGCAGGTTGAGGAGGGGACTCGGGGCCTTTCCCCTCTCGGGGGGCGCTGGCTCCCATCCAGCAGCAGGGCAGGGAGCAGGTTGAGGAGGGGACTCGGGGCCTTTCCCCCTCGGGGGGCGCTGGCTCCCATCCAGCGGCAGGGCAGGGGGCAGGTTGAGGAGGGGACTCGGGCCTTTCCCCCTCGGGGGGCGCTGATCCAGGACAGACCCATGTGCTGCGGCACGTCCACCCGCCTGGGCGCTGGGGCCCCCCAAGGCTCGCCATGGGGCCCCCCCTCACCACTTGATGTCGTCGTTGTGGCCCAGGTAGTGGCGCTGGTGCTGCTCCGCCACGTTGTACAGCACGGCCACGGCTGCCACGAAATAGACGATCTCCCCCGTGGGCAGCAGGAAGAGGTTGGCCCGGCAGTCGCGGCCCCGGTACCCGTAGCTGGGGCGACGGGTCAAGGAAAAGAGGGCAGGGCGGCTCCCCTTCCCCTCTGCCCGCCTGAGGGATCTTTGCTCTGGGGCCAATAACCCTGCAGCCCCTGCAACTCCAGGAGAGGCGGAAACTGAGGCACCAAGTGGTGTCACCCACCCCTTCCCCATCACCCAGGAGTCCTGGCTCCCAGTCCCCTGCTCTAACCACTAGACCCCACTTTCCTCCCCCTCCACACCCCGTCCGAGCTGGGATAGAACCCAGGAGTCCTGGCTCCCAGCCCCCTGCTCTAACCACTAGACCCCACTTCCCTCCCCCCTCACCCCGCCCCGTCCGAGCTGGGATAGAACCCAGGAGTCCTGGCCAGTTGTTAAGCTCTGTTTGCCACCCCGGGTTATCCGGCAGTGCGTGGCCCCTGGTTATACCAGTGTAAATGGTCAAACGTCTCTGGCTACACCGGGCTCTAGGGGGTCAAAAAAGTTTTGCTTAAAAAAATTTCATTTCAAACTTGTGGATATTCCTCCTGCCCACCCCCGTGGAGCCAACCACGGGGCCCAATCCACCCATCTGTAGCGGGGGGCGGGCAGGGGGGGGCACTGTCATGAGCAGCGGATACACCCAGTCCAGCTTCAGCTTCTTGGGTGGCAGCTCTGGCTTGGCGTCCAGGCTGTAGGTGGCGACGAGGGCATCAGGGATGTACATGGGGACGGGACGGCCCCGCAGGAACATCTTCACGTAGCCATCCTCTGTGTAAGGACGGGGCTCATGGGGGGGGGGGGGGGAGAGCCACTGCCCCCGCACCCCACAGCTCAGATCTACCCTCCCCCCACGCCCTGGAGCCAGCCCCTCGCGCACCGCTCCCCACCATCCCACACAATCCAGGGTTCTCCTCCTCACACCTGTCCATCGGTGGCTTCCCCATCCTGCCCCCTGCCAGCTGCCCCATAACGCCCCCCGCCCCGCCTCACCCTGCCCAGCCCTTTCCCAGTGTGCACGGCGCACCCACTCACCAGCGCTGAAGGTGGCCTCCTTGGGTTTGCTGCAGGTGAGAACCGGAGAGATTACAACCGGGGACCCTGACTGGCACCCCATCACACCCCCACCCCCCGCCACCAGCAGGGAGCGGCGTCCCCACCCCGGCATGGGCCTGTCCCCTGCACTCGGGGCCAGCTGAGCTGGGGATCAGGACCCCCCAAAACACCCTTGGCCACCTCCCTCAGGCCTCTGGCGGCCAATGCAAGCGTGTGTGGGAGGCTCTCTTCCTACAGGGCTCAGCCAGCCTGTCCCAGAGATCCCTCCTCCACCCCACAGACCCCTGCCCCCCACACAGTCACACGCCCATCTCCCCTGTGGCCAGGATGGAAACTCCCAGCAGAGAAGGGGTTAAGGCTCCCAGCACAGGGCGGCTCCGTCTCCCTGCCCATCTGCTGCGGCTTTGGCTTTTATCTCCACCGTTGCAAGCGGCCCCACCCCACTTCCCCAGCCCGCCCCACAACTCTTCCCCACCCCACTGCACCAGCCTGCCCCTCCCCCCTTCCCCAGCCCACCCCACAACTCTTCCCCCCCTTCCCCAGCCCGCCCCACAACTCTTCCCCCACTGCGCCAGCCTGCCCCTCCCCCCTTCCCCAGCCCACCCCACTGCGCCAGCCTGCCCCTCCCCCCCGCGCCAGCCCGCCCCACAACTCTTCCCCTCCCCACTGCACCAGCCTGCCCCTTCCCCCTTCCCCAGCCCACCCCACAACTCTTCCCCCCCTTCCCCAGCCCGCCCCACAACTCTTCCCCCACTGCGCCAGCCTGCCCCTCCCCCCTTCCCCAGCCCACCCCACTGCGCCAGCCTGCCCCTCCCCCCCGCGCCAGCCCGCCCCACAACTCTTCCCCTCCCCACTGCACCAGCCTGCCCCTTCCCCCTTCCCCAGCCCACCCCACAACTCTTCCCCCCCCTTCCCCAGCCCGCCCCACAACTCTTCCCCCACTGCGCCAGCCTGCCCCTCCCCCAGCCCGCCCCACAACTCTTCCGCCACTGCACCAGCCTGCCCCCCAACTGCACCAGCCTGCCTCTCCCCACTTCCCCAGCCTGCCCCACAACTCTTCCCCCACTGCGCCAGCCTGCCCCTCCCCCTTTCCCCAGCCTGCCCCACAACTCTTCCACTCCCCCCTGCGCCAGCCCACCCCACAACTCTTCCCCCACTGTGCCAGCGAGCCCCTCCCACAGCCAGCCCAACTCTTCCCCTCCCCCCTGCACCAGCCCGCCCCACAACTCTTCCCCACCCCACTGCGCCAGCCCGCCCCACAACTCTTCTCCTCTCCCCTTCCCCAGCCCGCCCCACAACTCTTCCCCCACTGTGTCAGCCTGCCCCTCCCCCTTCCCCAGCCTGCACCACAACTCTACCCCAATGCGCCAGCCTGCCCCACAACTCTTCCCCTCCCCCATTCTCCAGCCAGCCCCACAACTCTTCCCCCACTGCGCCAGCCTGCCCCTCCCCACTTCCCCAGCCCGCCCCATAACTCTTCCCCCACTGTGCCAGCCTGCCCCACAACTCTTCCCCCACTTTGTCAGCCTGCCCCTCCCCCTTCCCCAGCCTGCCCCACAACTCTACCCCAATGCGCCAGCCTGCCCCACAACTCTTCCCCTCCCCCATTCTCCAGCCAGCCCCACAACTCTTCCCCCACTGCGCCAGCCTGCCCCTCCCCCAGCCCGCCTCACAACTCTTCCCCTTCCCCAGCCAGCCCCTCCCCCCTTCCCCAGCCAGCCCCACAACTCTTCCCCCACTGCACCAGCCTGCCCCCCTTCCCCAGCCAGCCCCTCCCCCACCATTCTCCCAGCACCTTCCAGCCCCACTGCCCCTCCCCCATCCTGCTGCACTGCCTGCCCCATCCCCATTACACTAGCCTGGGTCATTGCCCCTCTTCTGCCCAACCAGCCTGCCCCCAAGACCCTCACTACATAAGCCAGCCCCATAGCCCCTCCCCCGCTGCACCCACCCGCCCCACATCAACTTCCCCCCTGCACCAGCCTGCCCCACAGCCCCCCACCCACAAGTCTATCCCATCAGCCTGTCCCTCCACTGATCCCCATTGCACCAGCCTGCCCCACAGCCCCCACCTGCCCTTCCCTGCTGCACCAGCTTGCCCTGCTCTCTCAGCCAGGACCCCCCTTCCCCTCCACCTGCCCCACTTCCCCATGGCACCCGCACCACCCCCGACCCCGGCAGTCTCTGGAAAGGCGCAATAGGGCCCGACCGCGCTGCACCCCGATCGGGGGGGGTGGGGGGCAGGAGCCTGAGCTCCAACGATGGGGGCATGTGGCTCCTTACAGGCTGCAGCGGCACCCCCGGGTAGGGGGCCCGTGACCCCGGCCGGGGCAGGGAAAGGGGCGGGCCCCGGGGCCCATCAAGGAAGGGCTGGCGGGCAGGTGGGGGGAAGGTGGGGGTGCGCGGGAGGGGCGGGGGGGGTTACCTGGGGCTGGCCCCGGCCCCTGCCGCTGCCTTTCGCATGGTGCCGGCTGCCCTGGGGTCCCCGGCTGCGGGGCGGAGCTGCGGGCTGGGGCCCGGGCCGGGCGCTTCCCGGACGGGCCGAGGTCCGGCTCCACCCCCGGGAGGCTGGAAGGGAGCCTCGGCGCGGTCCCTCCCCCGGCCCGGCTGCAGGGCGGAACGAGACCCGCCCAGCACCCGGACCCCGAGTTCCCCGGCACGCGGGTCCCCCTCCCTACCAGCGCCTGGGTCCCCCAGCACCCGGACCCCGAATTCCCCCAGCACCCAGGTCCCCCCCCCCCAGCGCCCGGACCTCGAGTTCCCCCAGCACCCAGACTCCGAGTTCCCTGGCACACGGGTACCCCTACCCACCGGTGCCCGGGTCCCCCCAGCACCCGGACCCCGAATTCCCCCAGCACCCGGGTCCCCGCCCCCCAGCGCCCGGACCTCGAGTTCCCCGGCACGCGGGTACCCCTCCACACCAACGCCCGGGTCCCCCAGCACCCGGACCCCGAATTCCCCCAGCACCCGGGTTCCCCCCCCCAGCGCCCGGACCCCGAGTTCCCCGGCACGCGGGTCCCCCTCCCCACCAGCGCCCGGATCCTCCCAGCACCCGGATCCCCCCCCAGCACCCGGGACCCCCCCACATCGCCCAGACCCCGAGTTCCCCAGCACCCGGGTCCCCCGCACAGCGCCTGGACCCCAAGTTCCCCAGCACGCGGGTACCCCCCCCACCAGCGCCGGGATTCCGGGTCTCCCAGGGCCTGGGTCTCCCGCCCAGCACCCGGGACCCCGAGTCCCCCCCAGAGCCCAGACTCCGAATTTCCCCAGCACCTGGGTCCCCGCCACAGCGCCCGGACCCTGAGTTCCCCAGCACGCAGGTACCCCCCCACCAGCGCCGGGATCCTGGTCCCCCCCCCCAGCACCTGGGACCTCGAGTCCCCCCCAGCGCCCGGACCCCGAATTCCCCCAGCACCCGGGTCTGCCCCCTCAGCGCCGGGATCCCAAGTCCCCCCAGCCCCTGGGTTTTCCCCAGTGCCCGGACCCTGAGTCACTACCAGCACCCAAACCCCCAACACTTCCAGCGCCCAGATCCAGAATCCGCCCCAGCCCCTCACAACCCCAGTCTCCCGACCCTGAGTCCGCCAGCACCCGGCCTCCCATTCCCCCTGACCTCCTGGGTCTCCCCAGCACCCGGCCTCCCATTCCCCTCCACTCCCTGGGTCTCCCCCCCAGCGCCTGGACCCCTGCACCCCCAGCACCTGAACCTCTGCACCCTGAGTCCCCCCACCCACCCCTGGGAGTCCGCCAGTCACCTCCAGAACCTGGATTCTGAGGCACCCCCAGCCCCTTGGTCACCCCAGTGCCCAGACTCTGAGTCCCCCCGCCCCCACATCTGGATCCCACATCACCCCTATTGCCTGGCCTCCCAGCCCCCGAGTCCACCCCCCTGGGCACCCAGTGTCCTCCTAGTGCCCAGCCTCTCAATCCCCCCTCCCTGCCCCCAGGTCCCACCCAGTGCCCCCAGATCCCCCCCAATGCCTGGTCTCCCAGTCCCCCCCAGCACCCGGGTCCCCCCAACATTGAGACACCGAGTCCCTCCCAGCACCTGGACCCCGAGTCACTGCCAGCGCCCAGATCCAGAATCACCCCCAGTCCCTGACAACCTCAGCGCCCAGAACCCGAGTTCCCCCAGCATCCGGCCTCGCAGTCCCCCTGCCAGCACACGAGGCTCTCCAGCATCCAGCCTCCCAGTCCCCCCTACCCCCTGGTTCCCCCCACCGCCCAGACCCCTGCACCTCCAGCACCTGGACCCCTGCACTCCAAGTCACCCCCAGCCCCACAGTACCTGGCCCCTCACAACCCCAGTGCCCAGACTCTGACTCACCACCAGTCCTGGACCCCCACGCCTGGACTCTGAGTCACCCTCAGTGCCAGACCCCCCGCCCCACATGAAGTCACCCCCAGCCTCCAGTGCCAGCCCTCCATGGCTGGATCCCCATATCCTGAATCACCCCCAGGTTTCAGACCCCCTGCTTCCTGTGTCACCCCAGCCACCCCCAGTGCCCGACCCCATGCTCCAGGTCACCCCCAGTGCCAGCCCCCCAGTGCTGGCCTGAGTCACCCCCAGACACCCCCAGTGCTAGCCCTCTAGTGCCAGGGACTCTGCTCCCCAAGCCCCTGCCAGACATGGACCCCTGTCCCTCCCATAGTGCTGGCCCGCCCACACCACCAGTCACCCCCAGACCCCCCCTATCTCTCCAGACACTCCTCACACCAGCTCCCTGTCCCTCCTGAAGTGCCTTGTCCCCAGGCCCTCAGCCACCCAGTGTCAGGCCCCCCACACCCGTGAGTCACCCCCAGGCCCTTAGACATCCCTAGGGCCAGCCCTCCAGTGCCAAGTCTTCCTGGGTCACCATCAGCTCCCCTCCAGCACCAAGCCCCGCTATCCCTGAATCACCCCTCCCAGAAACCCTCCAATGCCAGGTCCCCAGCACCTCCAGATATCCCTCCTAGACACCTCCAGTGCTGGACCACCCCAATCCCCCAGGGCCCCCAGCTCCCCTCAGTCTTAAGTCACCCAAGGGCTGGGCCCCCAACCCACTGAGCACCCCAGGCCCCTTCCAACCCCCGCAAAGGGCCCCTGGCACCATGCCTCCAACTCCCCGAGAGTCGCACTGGGGCCCGAACCCCAACGCACCCAGCATCCTGACCCTCCCCAGAGCCACCTCACCGCTGAGCTCCCCCAGCAAGGTGCTGGGGCCCGGTACCCCACCCGCACAGTATGACCCCCAAACAGGCCCCAAACACGAACACCAGAGCCAACCTGGCGCTGAGTCCCCGCCTCCTGACCCACCCCAGCCTCACCCCTGGACTGCCCCAGCCCTGGGGGCTTCACAGAGTCCCGGGAGCAATTTCTCTCGACCCCGTCTGGCTGGGTTGCCCCAGGGCCCATCCCTCTGAACCTGGCCCACCCCAGCATCCCTGAACTTGGGTGGGGCCTGGCTCCCAACCCCAATTCCACCCTACAGCCTGGCTCCCAGCCGTGGGCCTGGCCTGGGGCTCTCCCTCTCTGACCGCTCACAGCACTGCTGGACGGCCTGGGTGCCACTTGATGACGGACTGGCTGCCTGCCCCACACTGGAGCCTGCCCCAGTGCAGCCTGGCCAGCCCAGCACCCCAGCCCAGCCCCACTGGGAGACAGGTCCCAGGGGCACTGCCGGCCCAATTGAGCCACCAACTTGCCACTGAACCCCTTCCAGGGACAGGCTAGTGCCCTCGGGGGGGGGGGGGCTAGGAAGGGGCAGGGGGCCCTGCAGCAGGAGTGGGGGCCTGTCCCCAAAGGGTCTCTCTGGGCATCCGGGCTCGTGCAGTGTGGCTTGGCGCCCTCTAGTGGCTGCAATCCGTGTCTGGCCGCTCTGGGGCCTGATTCTGTAGCTCCAGGGGCAGAGCCTCGAGCCGTCAGCTCCTGAGGTCGCAGGTTTGGTCCCCGCCGCGGGTGGTCCAGCAGCGCCGGCGGTTCCTTGGGCACGGGGCCATCGCACCGTGGCACAGCCTAGCGCAGCGAGGAGGAAGCCCAGCTGGCACTGCCGCCGATAGCAAGGAGGACGCAGGGTTCAGAGCACGGGTAGGAGCCTGGCAGAGAAGGGTGCAGCCTGGGGCAGGGGGGTGCAGGAGGAAGGGTGGGGTCTGAGACACGTACCCTTCGCGCTGCCCGCTGCAGGAGCTGCTGGACGAGGTGGTGCGGCTCCTCTGCTCTCTGAAACAGTCGCGTCTGAGCGCGGCCGGCCGCTCCAGGGAGGGGCACCTGTGCCCGCTGCAGGAGAGAGAGCATCAGCCAGCCGGAAGGGGGCCAGCCGGGGGGGGGCAGCCAGCAGGATAGCAGGGGGCACAGGACATGAGCGTGCAAGAGGCACGGGGGGTGGGTGGGCTGCAGGGGCTGAGTACCAGGATGGGGCCAGAGCCCCGTGTCATTGCTGGGGGGCTGCACAGAGGGTCAGGCTGGGTTTGCCTGGGCATTTAATTTCCCAGTGCACCCCTCCCCCACGACATCTGTGAATGTGGTGCCCCGTTTCCCTGTGACCAGGCAGCGGGGTCCATGGTGAGATCCCCACCCCCAGGAGTGACCGGCCGAGGCAGGACGTGGGTACTGGGTGCAGCAGGAGAGCAGGAAGCACGAGGCAGGACGTGAGCCCGAGGCTGCTGGCCCCGGGGGTGGGAGAGTGCGACGGAAGCCGAGCCACAGCAATGGGGGAGCCTGGGCACGTCAGCGCTGACAGATGGAGACGCCCCCCCCTCCCCCGCTACACATGGCCCTGGAGCCCACACAACAACCTGCCCCCCCCCCAACACACAGACAACCCCCGCCCAAGTCCCCAGACACACACTGCAGAGATGCAGACCCTCCAGAGCTGCTACAGCCCCCCATGCACTGTACATATACAGACCCCCCCCTGCACCCGCCTGGGTCCCAGCCACACCCCAGCGTCCAACACGTGCACCCCTGCTCGGCAAGCCCCAAACCCCCAACCAGGCAGCTGGCGCCAGGCAGCATTAACCCCCGGAGTACCGGGCACTAGACAGTGGGGATGGGGAAGCTGGTAAAACCTTAATTTCCCTCCAGGCTGGGGCTGAGAGGCAGAGCCGGTGAAGGGGAGGGCCTGGCTGGACACGCAGGCCCAGCCACGATCACACAGGATCTGGCCCTTACTTCTCACCTTCCTCCATCTCTCTCTAGCTCTATCGCAGCCCCCGGCGCCCCCCCCCGCCCCCCTGGGCTGTTAGCCCCCCAGGGACTCGCACGCCGGCTGTGCTGGGAGAGAGCAGCGGGGGCAGGCAAAGGCAGAAGCAGCTGTTGCTATGGGGCATTTGGGGCCCAATCCTGCCCCCACCAACACTGGGGGAGGGGTCGGCGCTGCTTGCCCCAATGGGAGCAGGACAGGATGCCAGCTGGGGTTTGTCGCCCCCTGCTGGCTGCGGCACCGCTCACGGGCCTGGGTGCCTGGAGCTGCTCGGTCGGTTCTAGGCCCGTCAGCGGCTGGCCCAGCCCTGCTGCTCCCGCTCCCAGGGGAGCAACGCAGGATGGGTCTGGAGAGACGGGGAGACCTGCCAACGGCACCTTCCCACCACAGCTGGTGGGTGCTCCCAGGGTCTGAGCCTTCGTCTGCCCAGCCAAACCCCAGCAGCTACGCTGCAGCCCCCCCAGCCCCGCCCACTGGGCCGTGCTGCAGCCCCCTAGCCCCGCCCACTGGGCCATGCTGCAGCCCCCCTAGCCCCGCCCACTGGGCCATGCTGCAGCCCCCCTAGCCCCGCCCACTGGGCCATACTGCAGCCCCCCCAGCCCCGCCCACTGGGCTATGCTGCAGCCCCCCCCAGCCCCGCCCACTGGGCCGCGCTGCAGCCCCTTAACCCTGCCCCATATTATACTGCAGCCCTGTAGCCCTGCCCACTGGTCCATAGTTCAGCCCCTAGCCCTGTCCCCCAGGCCCTACTGCAACCACCAGCCTCTACCTCTGGGGATGTACTGCAGCTGCCCTTCCCCCAGGGCCCTGATGCAGAAGGTTCCTTGCCCCCCAGTGTCCCAAGGGGCCTCCCAGTTCAGGAGGGGAGGGTGACACTCCCCTCCCCCAGCAGCCACCCTGCATCTCAGCCCCCCACCCTCCAGGGCAGGGTGGGCTGGGCCCAGCACCTACCTCCTTGTGGCACCGTGGGCCGGCTCTCTCTTGGGGGATGACGGGGAGGTGGAGTAACCCCCAGATCTCTTCTGCGGCAGGATCCCGTTGCTGAGGATGGGCTTGGAGGGCAGCCCCTTGAGCAGCTGGCACACTGCGGGGGTGGGGAGACAGAGCAGGGGGGGGGTCACTGCTCAGAGCCTCAGCCCCCACCAGCCCCCTGACTGCTGGGGAGCTCTTCCCACAGCCTTTGTTGTTCCCAGTGGGGGGGTGGGGGGAAGGGACCCCCAGGAGCTGGCCCTGCTTCTGCCCCAGGCTCCCTGGGGACTGGCACCTCCCTGCCGGCTCAGCCCCACAGCCTGTCATGGGAAACACTTGGCTGGGCTCACCCAACAGCCCCCCCCCCGCCCCCAGCATGACCTCAGTCCCATGGTGGGGAGCGAGGGCAGCACGGAGACCCCTTACTTCCTTCTAGAGCAGGAGGGGTCCAGGCTGGGCCCTGGGACCCCGGGAGCTGGAGGGCTACCACCAGCTGTGGGGCTGTCAGAGCTGCCCCCCTGCTCTGGCCGTGGATCTCAGAGGTGGGAGTGGGGGGGAACGCACCTTTGTCCAGGCCCCACAGGGCTCCATGGGGCTCAGCCCTTCCCCCAGGCTCCATGGGGCTCAGCCCTTCCCCCCACTCCTCAAGGTGGGGCTTGGCCCCTCCCTCCAGGCACTGGGGTAACCACCCAGCCCTCCTGGCTCTGCTCTGGAATGGAGGACAGCTCCTTTCAGAGCTGCTGATGGAGGGATAGCTCAGTGGTTTGAGCATTGGCCTGCTAAACCCAGGGTTGTGAGTTCAATCCTTGTGGGGGCCATTTAGGGATCGGGGGCAAAAATTGGGGCTTGGTCCTGCTTTGACCAGGGGGTTGGACTAGATGACCTCCTGAGGTCCCTTCCAACCCTGATAGTCTATGATTCTATGGGGGGGGGGCGCTGCATAGGTCGCAGGGTGGGCCCTGGGGCTGCAGTGCAGCCCAGCCCCCTCGGGGCTCTCAGTCTCAGCCAAACACGTGGGGCAGGGGCTGCCGGATGTTCCCCAAGGCAGGGATAGCTTCAAGTGGGGGCGAGGGCGCTGATCCTGCTTGGAACAGGCTTGGCAAAGCAGGTGACCGGATCCAGGGGAAGCGAGAGGGGCTCTCTGGGAAGAGAGCACCCAGGGTGTGGGCTGAGTCGCCCGGAGGGAGGAGCCCAGTACCTTTTGTGGGCCCCTTCCTCTGCAGGCTGAGTCCGTTCTCTTCACAGGCACTCAGGCGCCGCAGCACGTCAGCCAGCGCTGCCTTGAGCACCTGGATCTCGTCCTCCTGCAGCTGCAGCCGCTGCTCCAGGTACGAGATGCGGTCATCCACCTCCATCCCGCTGGTGCCCGACAGGTTATCATCTGGGGAGGGGGGGCAAGCAGAGGGACCGATGAGCCGCTGCCCTGGGACCTGGGCCCCTCCTGCTCCCCCCAACAGAAACGCCCCCCCCCCAGGATCCCCACCCACAGCATAATCCTCATCAGTGCCCTGGAAGGGGAGCTGGGGGGAGGAGCTGCCGACTCAGAGGTGGGACCCAGGAGCCCAAGCCACATTAGTATTTGTACCCCAGCCTGTCGCACGGGCCTGATAAAACATGACACAGGCCAGGCACAAGGGAGCACTGCGGCCCGGGGAGGGGCACTGAGCCACCAGCCGGCAGCCTGGGGTCTCTGATGCCAGCGGTTCAGATTCTCTGCACTGCCCCACCCTGATTAACGGAGCCCCCTGGCCCCTGCATCCCCCCGCTGCCTCAGTGCAGGGAGCGATCCCTCCCGCACAGCCAAGGTAAGCAAGAGGATAGCCAGGGTCGCCTCAGGCACAGCTGGGGACAGACCCCGAATTCAACAGGCCAAAGTCTCAGCTGCTTTGCCTTGCAGAAGAGACCGTGCAAAGCTGTGCCATTGTAAGCCCTGCTAACACGGTGCCTGAGACTGCTCCAGCCTCCGTGCCAACGGGCATTGTCCTAGCGGGAGGGGCAGACGCTCAGGCTTGTAGGTACGGCGAGCCCACGTCCAACCCCCTGCAGATAATCCAGACGGGCATTGTTACACTTGGCTGTGCTGTCTCTAACCACTAGACCCCACACCCCTCCCAGAGTCAGGCAGAGATCCCAGGAGGAGTCCTGACAATCAGAGAGGGCAGAGTCCTGGGGATCGGACTGGAGGGGCTGAACCTGCTCCAGGGGATGGAGGTGGCAATTCTGCCCCACGGGGATGGAGGGGGCAATCCTGCCCTGGGGGTTTGTGGAGGGGGTGATCTTGCCCCAGGGGATGGAGGGGGTGATCTTGCTTGGCCCCTTGGGGATGAAGGGGATGATTCTGCCTTGGGGGGTGGTGGAAGGGGCGATCCTGCCTGGGGTGTGTGTGGAGGGGGCAATTCTGTCCCAGGGGGAGGGGAAGGGTTGCTCCTGCACTGGGGGATGCAGGGGATGGTCCTGCCCCAGGGGGAGTAGAGGGGGTACTCCTGCCAGGAGCCGTGGGGCGGCGGTGGTGGAAGGGGTGAACCGGTCTGACATGAACAAGATGAAATTCAATACAGACAAGTGCCAAGTACGTCACTTAGGAAGGAAAAACCCAACACCAAGTACAAAGTGGGGCCTGGCGGCTAGGTGGCAGAGCTGCTGGACAGGATCCGGGTTCTAGTGGATCACAAAGTAAATATGAGCCAACAGTGGGATGCAGCTGCAGAAAGGGCCAGTATCATTCTGGGTGTGTTGCAAGGCGTGCAGGTAAGATGCGAGAGGTACGGGCAGTCCTCGACTTTATGACGTTCAAATTATGACAAACGGCACTTACGATGCTTCTACATTGACACCCAGATTCGACTTACGACTATAAGTTTTGAGTTTATGACACTTGGTCCCACAATGGAGTAGATTACGGCTCTGAGTTCCGACGTTCCGACTTATAGAATCATAAGAATCAGGGTTGGAAGAGACCTCAGGAGGTATCTAGTCCAACCCCCTGCTCAAAGCAGGACCAACCCCAACTAGATCATCCCAGCCAGGGCTTTGTCAAGCCTGACCTTAAAATCCTCAAAGGATGGAGATTCCACCACCTCCCTAGGTAACCCATTCCAGTGCTTCACCGCCCTCCTAGTGAAATAGTGTTTCCTAATATCCAACCTGGACCTCCCCCACTGCAACTTGAGACCATTGCTCCTTGTTCTGTCATCTGCCACCACTGAGAAGAGTCTAGATCCATCCTCTTTAGAACGCCCCTTCAGGTAGTTGAAGGCTGCTATCAAATCCCCCCTCATTCTTCTCTTCTGTAGACTAAATAACCCCAGTTCCCTCAGCTTCTCCTCGTGCGACATGTGCCCCAACCCCCGAATCATTTTTATTGCCCTCCGCTGGACTCTCTCCAATTTGTCCACATCCCTTCTGTAGTGGGGGCCCAAAACTGGATG
Organism: Lepidochelys olivacea; assembly: GCF_965140295.1. Lineage (NCBI taxonomy): Eukaryota > Metazoa > Chordata > Testudines > Cheloniidae > Lepidochelys > Lepidochelys olivacea. The sequence goes on along the minus strand of NC_140433.1, from coordinate 6,130,734 downwards.
CAATATTCCAGATGTGACCTCACCAGTGCCGAATAGAGGGGAATAATCACTTCCTTCGATCTGCTGGCAATGCTCCTACTAATGCAGCCCAATATGCCGTTAGCCTTCTTGGCAACGAGGGCACACTACTGACTCATATCCAGCTTCTCGTCCACTGTAATCCCCAGGTCCTTTTCTGCAGAACTGCTGCTTAGCCAGTCGGTCCCCAGCCTGTAGCAGTGCATGGGATTCTTCCTTCCTAAGTGCAGGACTCTGCACTTGTCCTTGTTGAACCTCATCAGATTTCTTCTGGCCCAATCCTCCAATTTGTCTAGGTCACTCTGGACCCTATCCCTACCCTCCAGCATATCTACCTCTCCCCCCAGCATAGTGTCATCTGCAAACTTGCTGAGGGTGCAAACCATTCCATCATCCATATAATTAATAAAGATGTTGAACAAAACTGGCCCCAGGACCGACTCCTGGGGCACTCCACTTGATACCGGCTGCCAACTAGACATTGAACTGTTGATCCCTACCCATTGAGCCTGACAATCTAGCCAGCTTTCTATCCACCTTATAGTC